>NC_060026.1:5385000-7885000 GCF_021134715.1 Daphnia pulex | reverse complement strand
TAATAAAAATTGTCCATTCGAATATCCAACAACAAAATTATTGATTGAATGAAGGATGGCTCATGTTAGCACAGTTAGAAACAATAAAAAGTTGGTTAGGAAATCTAAAATCAGTTAGCTTGAGACCAAAATTTAATGTAAAAACGATGGGTAAAATATTCGCAATGCCTGGGGCTCTTCTAGCAGGCAAAAAGTGTTTTTGACTGCTCAGTTCGTCGTTGCTCGAGATCTTTTCAAATACCAAAAAGATGTCGAACAGCTCTGTAGTGAATTGGTTAATTTTTTCACTCACATATTATTTCAATGTTGCACCCCTATCCCTGCAACCCTCTCTCACCTTTTTATTTTCAACACCTATCTTTGTTCTACACAACAGCGGAACTCGTCTCTCTCTCGCTCCAATACGTCGTTGTTTTCAAGCGCTATTTTTTTTCTCTCAGGCATTCTTTACAAGTGAATAAAATGTTAATAATATTATAATACGACTTTTATTCAATTAATTAGACAATAAACAGCCGTTTTCAAATTAAATTTTTCAATTTTTTTATCAGTTTTGCCAGTGGTTTCTTCGGAGGAAAGGAAAGAATGAAAAAAAGAGGGGACCAGACTTTCCTTTTCTCCCTTTTCTTCCCTCGGGCATGATTTACCCGAAAAGCATATGCGGAAACCACATGGGGCGAGCCAAAATAAAATCTCCTGTTCATGGCACCCCTTCACACTGCAACGCGCCGCTAAGGGGTCGGCTTGACCCATACCTTTGGATCTTAATAAGGTCTTTAGTATTCGGAATTCATTTTAAAAGACCGAAGTCAACATTAATTTGCGATAAATCTTCAATATACACAACCACAAATTCACAAAACACCAGAAAAACAAAATAGTGAAATTTTGTCTAAGGAGACTGGGAGCTGCGGTAAAACGCAATTTAATTACGAATTTTAAAAATAACCTGCTAAATTTGAAGAAAGAAGTACGACGCCTGCTTTTCTGTTGCCAGATTGGCAAAAACTTGTTTTTGTTTATATTTAAAAATTCAATTTTGCTAAAACTATAAACAGTTAAGTCTTAATTCGTGCATAAGTATGTTTTTTGAGGGAATAGGCATGTACCTATTAGTAACAAGAGAAACAATTTCAATGTTTCTTTTATTAACTTTTTAAAAAAATTGTTAACATTTCCTCGAAAACCGTAAACTTTGTGACGCGTAAGTTTGTTTAATCAATGAGATAATGGCATAGTTTTAGCATAACTTTATTCTCCTGCCCAACTTACGCCCGAGAGCCAGAACTTATGCCTTAAAGTTTTCTAAAAATAACGCTGTTTAAAAAATGCCGAAACTGAGGTTTTGGCATAGCAACATAGCAACAACAGCAACATAACAACATTTCCCCCTCTTTGCCTTTTGGGTCTGTTGGGGTGACCACCCCCTCTCGATAGGTGTAGGCTGACGTTATAAGGGAGACCACCCCGACAGACCCTAAAGGCAAAGAGGGGGAAATGTTGTTTTCACGAGTGCTAGGCGGCTTATAGGATGAAGCCCGGCATGGCCGAAAAACGAAGAAATTTTTAGGAATTTTTTTCCAAAATTTCAACCGTTAATATCTCGGCTTCTGAGCCGAGCATCGAAAAAACATTAAAATGGTTTGAAGAGGTGGGCTATCCTATCATTTTGAAACAATTAGAATATTTTTAGGTGCAGCAGTTGACGAGAAAACTGCTGCACAAAAACCAAATTTTGGCTACCCCCTCTCAGTTTTTTTTTAAATATTTCCCAAACTACAAAAGCTAGGTGATTGCGATTTTTACCAATCAACTAAGAGAAAACTTTTGCACAAAACCCATCTACTTCTTAATTTTTACAACCCCAGGCGACGATTTCCGCTAAATCAAAAACCCACCAAACGGCCTCTTTGAGTGGCGAATCGCTTGTTAAAAGCTAATTCGTCTAGAATTATCATTGAAATGTCGAGAAAATACGATGTCAAGAGTCTCTTTGGATTAATCTGGCAACTCTGACATGTGTGCTTACATTATTTGTGTTAAGTGACGCGTAGAAATGTCCGGTAGAGGGCCGCAAAAGGCGAAGGAAGAAACATTTATTCCGGCTAGCACCGGCATTCAGAGAGGTTCTCTTTCATGTCCGTGCATGTGTCATTTTTTACGTATGTAACCAGATATCAAACTGGTTTTTAAGTCGCTCATTTTTCTGAATCTAGCGATGAAGTAGATTACTTTGTCCTTTCTCCTATACGAAAACTTTTTTTAAATTTATAGTTTAAAATATTAAAATTGAGGCTAGGGAATAGTGGGACGAGGAAATGGTATAAAAAATAAAAATACATAAGGGTAATTTGGCTACCGCAACAGTTGCCAATCCAAAAATACCTTCAGCCATGTACAGGCCCCATTTTGCAATTCGGTTATTAAAATCATCACCTTCCGATAGCTGGGAATTTAGAGTAAATATTGAGATATGACCGACAAATCTGAACACAAATAAATAAATCATAAATTTCGGCGGAATTTTCTGTTGGTTTGGTGTAGTTTGTGGGTGTCCCGGGACACCCGATGCACTTTTAGTGGTCCCCCTCGCCTGGGACACCAGTGCCTTCATTCAGTTCTCGCGGTTGAGACGTTTGGACGGAAGCTGCACATGGAGGTTTCACTTCCAACAACTGCTTTATATCCCTCAACAGTTTGACTTGCTGCACGAGCAGCTCCAAGTTGTTGGGTGGAGCTGGAGCTGCTGTGGGAGAGGGGTTGACATACTAGACAAGGGCATTCCACCATTTCCCTGAAATAATAAAAATATAAAAATTAATATTTATATATCGATTTTTGTTTAAAAAAATCATACTTACATTTACGCATGAGTCGACCCCCATATTTTTTCAATAAGGGCCATATCACATACTTAAATCCGATCACAATACAAATGCCAAATGTTCCTTGAAGGAACTTCAGTTCTTTATCCAGCACAATTTTGCCTACCTCTTCTGCCAGCCCGTCCACATCAATAAATTTTGGATCAACTAAATAAAAAAAAAAAAATAAACATTTATTTTTTATTCTATTATTTACTTATTATTATTACTTATTTTACTTCCAATTGGCCTGGCAGCTGCAAACGGAAGAAAAAAAAAGAAAAAAGGTATCAATCGGGATCAATCGGGATCAATAAATTTGTATTCCATGAATCCCTAAATCTATAAATATCTCAATCTTGGTACACACAATAGAAAAGAAGAAAAGAAACAAGAGAGTGGAAATTTTTTTTTTAATTGTAAACCACTGAATGTAATAAAAACTGAATGTTCAATCTTGATTACTCTTTCTTCCCAGAGGATGCGGCTAGAGCATCCAACTTCTGGTTCAAAGATAGCAGAATTTTCCCATATAAAACAGGAAAATTAAAAAAAAAAAAATATATTGTTGAATGACTGTTTTGAAGAACTTACGTCGCCACCTGATCCGACAACAGGGTCTGCCTGTCAACCTGATCTGCCATTTCCATTTGACTTTCTTCAGATTGCGGTTTCTTTTTTATTTTGCTGTGCCACTCTGTGGCCTTTTTCATACAGTAGTAGAAGATCCTTGGCCCAAACTTATTCCCCATCCACACAAGGCCGAAGAAAATTATCCCATACGATGTCCAGTGAACGTGAGGATCATCCTTAAACAGCGCACTGGAAATTGGCTTCACGACTTTAACGAATTTAACGTCGGTCTAAACGTCTCTTGAATTTCACGCAGTATCATCAATTGCTGCTCCATGTTGGCCATGAGCAGCTGCTCTATGTTGGGTGGGGAAGTGGGGGGATTGGGGAGGGCAGGAGCACAAACTGAAAAAAACAGCAAAATATTTATAATTTATTTAAATAAACCTTGCAATGACCTTCTTACATTTAAGCTTCAGGAGATTCCACCAGTGCTTCACTAATGGCCACCCCCTATATTTTGCCACAACCATGAACATAAGGCCGAAAGTGCCTTCAAGCCACATCAACTATTTTTTAACAATTACGGCTGCCATCTCTTCAGCGAAAGAATCCACATCAACAGTGACGAATTTCGGGTCGTCTAAATAAAAAAAAAACACATAAAAATTGAAATATTTAACATAAACGAATATTATATAAAAATATTGAAATGGAACACGTTACTTACTGATAGGCATTGCACTAGAAAATTTTCTTGACTTGATTCTTCTTTGACTTGTTGTGCCACTCCGTGGCCTTTTCCATACAGTAATAGAAGATTCTTGGCCCAAACTTGTAACCCATCCACACAAGGCCGAAGACAACTGACCCGTAAGATGTCCAGAGAACGCGCGGATCTTCTTTAAATAGCGCACTGGTAATGGGCTTCATTACGTCATAAAAAATTGCCTTTTCTATTTGGTCGGACGTTGTGGTTAAAGGATCGCGAATTGGTGGCATTTTCTAAAATTTTTAAAATTTAGATAAACATTAACAAATTTGAAAAAATGAAAATTTAACTTACGAAATGGTGAGTGATTGAAGAGCTGATTGTGGAAAGTTGATTAGAAGCAATTTTGCAAAGTTTTTCGCGCAAAACCCATCGGTCTCGGGGATAGCAGAGAGTGTACCTTTAATTTCACCTTCAGCCATGTACAGGCCCCATTTTGCAATTTGGTGATAAAAATCATCACCTTCCGATAGCTGGGAGTTAGCCATTAGCTGGTGGCTGATGGCCGAGGGTTCCTTGTTTTTTTAAAGCCAATTGGGGCGCTCTCGTTCTCGCAGAAACAGTGGTTACAGCATACACCAATTGCTGGCCCACCATTTTCGTCCGTAGAACTGTGATCACGTGTCCCTTCCTCATCATGCGGATGTTTCGAAGACTTCTTGTTATCTGCACGAAAAAAGACAGATTTAAAAATTTTAAAAATAAAACTCGAATAAGGAGGCTTATCTTGGATCGACTAGGCCAGTCCCACTTCTCACGTAAGTAGTAGTGAAGTGGTGGCCCAAGGGTAATTTTGGCAACCGCAAGAGTTGCCAATCTTAAAACAACTTCAGCCATGTACAGGCCCCAGTTTGCAATTTGGTGATAAAAATCATCACCTTCTGATAGCTGGGAGCTAGCCATTACTGTAAAATAAAACATGTGATGAGTAAGAAATACATAAATACACAAATAAATCTCATCACGACATGTAGTACACCATACACATAGTACACATTAAATAAAACCAATTTTCGATCAATTTTCCAGTTCCATAAATTTGTATTACCCCAATAATTTATGTTATCTTGGTTTTATTTTGAGTAGTTTCTGACATGATGTGATCATATTTGACAAAACAATGGACTGGAAGAAAGATGGAAGAAACACGAAAAAAATACTGACTGTGTTGCAATATGCATGTGGTAACATTGTAGATGCCATGACCAAGTAATTTAATTAAATTTGGAAGAACATAGAAGCGGGAAAGAAACTACATTGACTATTGATTTCTGTTTGATAGTCTTCAGTAGTTGAAGGATCGGTTAGGTTTTTTAGTTGGACGTTGAGACACAATTTGCTGCCCCTGTCAAAATGAGTTTTGCGTTATTAGGAAACGAAGTTTACAGTTTAACAAACTAACCAAATATAATTTTTGAATGCTTCTTAATTTAAATGACAATAAAATTAATTGAAAAATGAAATTGACAAATTAATTGACAAAGAAATGGACAACAAATCATGATTTGGAAGAAAAAAATTTAGAGAAAAAAAAATCTGAATCTTCAAACATCGATTCTCCACAGCATCAACTGCATGCACGCAATAGTGTATCTCGCACTGTCGACTACATGAAATTCAATACAAAATTGAGTTTCTAAGATGTAGAATGCAAACATTGCAACTTCGTGTTTAATGTTCTTTTTTAAATAGTTGCGGCACAATTCGCGCAATGTTTTTTTTTGTTGCAACCTGCTTGTAGTTGGTGGTAGGAGCAAAGCACAACACTGGTGTCCACAACTGTGTCGTGTGTCATCTAAAACGATCGTAACTGAAATGATTAAGGGGCAAACGGGAAATGATATGTTCTTGAATTTGCTGATGGCCGATGGTTTCTTGGTTTTTTAAGGCCAATTGGGGTGCTCTCATGCTCACAGTAACAGCGGTTACAACGTACACCAGTTACAGGCCTACCAGCTCTTAATGAATAACATCAGTCTATTTACCATTACGAAATTATGTCTTCTTTTTTTCCAAAGTGAACATTTGAACCAATTTCGTAATGGTAAAGGTTTCGTTTGGGTTGTGATTACTTCTCTGATCCATATTCAGCTAAGGAATCACATTACCTACGAGAACTGCAGTTAACCATTCCCCAATCTCTCACGTGACTTTTTCTTATCATGTCAACAACAGTTATGAAATTGTTCGCAGGGTTAAATTTTTGTAAATCAACTCCAAATTTAGATTTTCCCTAACGCAACTGGTAACAGATCTGTTTAAAAAAATACCAATTTCAGTAATAAATTCGTATTTAAAAAAAGTAAAAAACATTACAGGTGAGGATTCTTCATGATCAATGATGAAAAAAAATTATATTGCGTCGCCGGATTGCGGTACCAGAGCCATAATGGGTACTTTGGGAAAAACGGTACGTAAGACGCCAAGCTGTCCGTATTCCTCACTAGCAAGTAAAGACAAATTATAATTACAGAAAGTAGTAATTATAATTTTCAAAATTACTGAAATTCTGAGCCCTACACACTGATACAGTTAGCCTCATCAATGACAAATCTCACAAGATAGTTTTTTTCCAATAGAGGGCAGTCATAATCTTTCGTAACTTACGAGGCTCTTCCATAGCATCCAAAGAGTTGATTAGCTTCTCCGGGGTAAAGAAAAAAAAATTCACATCCAACAAAATTTAAATTTACAATTAAAAATGTCAATTTTCAATTATTTTTAATATTCTATTTTATTTTATCAGTGAGGTGTTTGGTTAGCGATGAGAAATACTCGACAGAATTTTCGTCATTTTCGCTGCAGCCTAATGTGGATTCAACCTAACAGAAAATAGCATCACGTGTAATTAAATAATTTAAATGATAATCAATTTAATTACCCCAAGCGTGTTTAAATAATTCATTTGATCAAACATCAAGGCTTTTGATGGTGAAATTACAAAGGTTACGCCTTGAACCATCAATCCTGGAATGATAAAGCAACCAGATTTTCCACCACCCGTTGGCATGATAACAAGACAATCTCGATTATCCAGAGCTGCCTCCAAACCATCCTCTTGCTGCTTCTTCAAAATAATACAAATAAAGGTTATTAATCGTGAATTATATTAATAATTTATCATAAATCATTTAAGTTGACCGAAATCCAAGAAAGACCAAAATGCCATTGCAGAATTACGTCTATGCATTTCAACACACTATTCACGACATCTTTCTCCAACTAGGATTACATCTTCAGCTGATGACATTATCGCATCCATTGCAATTAGTTTTTTAACATAACAAAAAAAAAGAATTACACAAATGACATTATCATGTTGAAAATAAAAGCTGAAGACATAACGAACCCACTATTGTTGTACACATCTTTTACTTCGACAGCATCACTACAAACAGCTTGAAAACTTTTCTTTTTGTCAATGACCTCGTTTATGAGTGCTTTTGCTACCTCATATTTTCTCAATTTTTCCTCATCAATTTTATGAATAGATTCCAATACCAAGGAGATGTATCGATCTATGGTATTGTTCAATACCACTTTATTGTGTTACTGTTACGAATATCTCTGTGAGATTGACTTATTTTCAACTTTTCAATTTTCCTATTCTCCCTTTGATGTTGGTTATTTCTTTTACCTATCACATTATGCTGTTGGAGGTGTGATATCGTTTTTTTAAACCTTTTCCAGGAAAGGACTATGGCCCTTTTTCATTGGATTTCAGAAGTGACGATATTTTATTATAGGTTAATCTTTTTTTTTGCCATTGGAATGATTTGTTGGTCACAAGAGGAAAACAAAATAATTTTTTAGTATAGATTGAGTTCTCCATTTATAATAAAAGCTCAATTTTCGTTGCAAGAAACCTTTTTGTCCCAGCTTCTTTGCAAGAAAGGATCGCCATTCTTTTTTTCAAAGGATTTGAGAATTGACGAAATTCTATTATAGGTAAACGTTTTTTTTGGGGCCATGGGAATGATTTGTTTTCAGTCTTTTGTTGGTCACAAAAGCAGAAATTGGCATTCGTGGTATAGTTTGATTCTCCATTTAGAATAGAAGCATTTATAAATTTTCGTCGCAAAAAGTTGTTGTTCTTTTTTCTCAATGTTGTCCTTTATTTGCTGGTGTAGCCACAGCTACAGTTTGTCAGTTTTCCTCATCTGATATCATTTAACAGAGAGGAGTTTCCCTTCGTGTTGTTTTGCCTGACTCTGTTATGATTCCGAACCACTGGAAGAAAAATTGTTCGGTGCTGTCTACAAGAAGGTTCGCTTGGATAGTAACTCTCCTGATTTTACTGGAAATGTTCACTTCATGCTCAACCGAGACAAATATAAATCTGTTATGACGTATGCCCTTCTCGAAAACACAAAGGAGGAAATTGACATGGCACTACGTCACTAGAAAGAAACAGGCATTGCGCCACGCTTTGTGAACCATCCGATCCGACCTATCCACCGACTCTATCCAAAACTGACCCATAAAAAGTGAGGCACAATGCCTCAGGCTCTATAGCAGATGATTGCTAACTACTCTCATATTATACCTTATAACAGAAAATGTCTAGCTTAAGCCCCATTAGAGGAACTAGACAAAACTGAATTTAAAAAAAAAAATGTACGTAGTGAGAATCATTCCAATAAAAAGGGAAGTAAGCACAAATTGTAATAACAGAGGAAAAATAAACTTTTGCAGTGAAAACAGAAGTATTGTCGGTTGGTACACAAAAAAAAAATTGAAAAAAGAAGTCATGCCAAACCAAAATACTACAGAATCCGGACAACTAAGAGGTGGTGTATGCATAGCTTGGATGGGTACTCCAAGATAATTAATTAGTTTAAAAATGAATAATTGTATCAGTGAGATTATCATTCGTGATTTTCATCTATTGAATTATTCATATGGATTTAATACATTTGATGGAGATTGGGTTAAAAGAGGCGATTTTTCATCCTCACTTTGAATTACAATTTTTCCTATTTTAAAGATTAGAGTAGGGTCCATTGGAATTTCAAATGATGCGATGGCCATATTATGCTGGCTGCATTATTACGGGGTGCTTAGTGTCACTTGCACTGGTCAGAGGTGCAAGGAGTCAGTCAAGCAACCCAACCCATACTTCTTTAGGGGGGTTGAGTTAGACACCCTATTAAAAAAGAACTGCAGTTGGCCAAATTACTGCAGTATTTCGACCAAATTACTGCAGTATTTCGGCCAAATTACTGCAGTAATCAGCTGTTTTTCAGCTGGGCAATGAAATGGTGTTAGAGGGTATAAGATGGGGTGACCCGCATTTCTTTCTTGCTGAAAATAAGACTAATAAGTAATGATTGGTTTCGTAAAGTAAAGTAAATATAGAAAAACAGTAATGCATCAAATTTCGATTGTAGCCAAGACTTCAGACAAATAAGAGTAGTTATTTTTTCCGCAGAGAGAGGTCCCTGAGTGTGATTGCAAAGTAATTTATCTCCAGAAAAGGCCGTTTCTGATGATGTACTCGTCATACACACACTCAAGTGTTTCATTGCAATAACATACAAACAAGGGAACCTATTCATTTTTTCTTTCCAATACAACAGAGGGTCTGATTCTTTACTAATTGTAGGTTCAGACCAAGAAATTTTTACTTCCTTGTATACATTTGATCTTTTTGTTTATTTCGGACAATCCACGACAAGTTATTACTATCTTGAGGTGGCTCACCCTATCTCCTGTCCTGCGTCTAGAATTTGGTTTGAAACCAGTAAATCTGACCATTTTATGTTTTTTTTTTACTGTTTTTTTGAACCGTTTGGCGACCTCTACATCTTTCTGACCATTTCCAAACCGTTTGCTTTACTTTATGTAGGACGGTAAAGCTTTTTCGAAATCTTTTTTTTTGAAAAGTCAAATAAACTGAATCTAAACTGTCGTTGTTTCGTTGACTTACACTGCAATTCAACCTTATCAACGAACCTGACGGAAGTGTCATCTGCCACGGATGATGAAAAACGCCAGATATGTTTTGAGAGTTTTCAAATCTTCTGAGATTGCTCTCTCTCGAATGGTCTCCTCTAGTCGTTGAATGTGAATGTACATCCTGGGCAACTACACCTATTCATCCTATTAATTTACACAACTTTAATTAGTATTGAAATATGGAATCCGTAACTAAGAAAAATTACCGTTTCCTGTAGGTGTAGTCAAGCCAGAAGTTGACCACATATCAATTTCAGTCTTATTAGTGAGGACAGAAGGTGGCCCATGGTCAGTTGGACGAACGAAAGGGACAGATGGCAAATTGTTTTCTTCAAATGAGATCAAAAGTTTTAGAAAGTACTTTTACAGTTTTAAATAAACATCTTAAATACCAATCCAAGTGGAAGAATTTGTCTGGACAGACGGTGAACACAACCCATGATGAACGATAAGGACAGATAGAAATTTGTTTTCATCTAATTAAATCAAAAGTTTAAGTTAGTCAATTTCAAGTTATAACATTTACAGAATATTTTTTAAAATATACCATTCCCAGTCGGAGTATTATTCGAGGCAAAAGGTTTCCTACTTGTGAAATAAAAACATTTGTCGAATGCTTTTACAGATTTAACATAAGCAAAAGATTCAAAAAACATTTACCATTCCCAGTCGGAATATTAGTGAGGATAGTTGACCTCTTGCTGATTTTTTCAAAGGATTCTAAATGAATAAACGAGATAATTATTAATTACAAGCTGAAATAGTTTAAATAGACAAATACATTTATAACTTACTTAAGTAGTGTGGATTGAGATAACTGACAAAATTCATACTCTAGCCAATCTGACTTGGGATTTCTGTTGTTCATGAATTTGATGTTTTCCTAGTAGACTGGTTGCATGGACTTCTGTTGAGTAATCCTTGGATACAATGTACACTTTTCGCAGTAAAAAATCCACTCTGGCAAGGCAAGGCAGTGTATGACATTGCCGTCCTCCATGGTTTGCACAATTGCATAGAGTAGGGGTGTATTCTTGTTGATTGCTAAATCAAAATTTTTGTAACACCCTAGCAAGCCAGACTTAGGCACCTATCAAACAATGTAAATATCAAATTTAAGCAAAGGAAAAACATTTACACGAAAAGAACAGCTGCAGCTGTTTTTTTTCACTGTTCTCCTTCACTTCTTTCCATAAGATTCAGCATCTTGATAGAAATTTATTTTTAGTGAAACACAATCTTGTCTGCCTCTGATATATTGATACGCCTTAAACCTATAGGATCGAGTATGGTAGCTGTAGCAAACCCTTTTTTAAAAACTGCTTGATGGTAGTAGCCTACGCATAATGTTTTTTTTTTCGATGGCCATTTGCGCACTTGTGAACGCAATGTTGTCAATCGCAATTTATTGAATCTTCTCTATAAAACCAGAGCAACAACGGATACTTAGAAGATCAAATAAAATTTCTGACGTCATCAAGTCAATTTAGAACAGATAGAATATGATCTAAAAATCCAATTCCTCACCCGACAGACTACAGTGTTTTTAAGGTTAGATCAGACACAATAATCAATAAACATTTTAATGAGCACCTTAAGTTTTTGAGACCTTTTTAGCATCTCATAAGTGGCATTCTAGAGGATCCCAACGTCTTGGTGAGGTTTGATGGTTCTTTTTTCGTGGCTGCAATCATTGCCGAAAAATCTTGTTCTTTTGAGGTGAATTTCAAATGGTGGTAACTGGAACTATCAACGATGGGTCGTAATTGTTAATATTTTCATTTACTGTTTCCTATTAGTTAATGTTTTAAATAAATGGTAATCAAAGCAGGAATTATTAAGAAAAATGTAACCTATTATGAGAATCACGTTAATTGAGTTTCCCTTGCTCCAAAACTTCATCTAATGACCAATTGCCTCGTTGCTCTTTGTTCCCTCGTGGGTCGTCCAATATCTGAAAGGTGGCTTTTGTGTTAAATATTTGGCAGCTTCACGTTGTTTTGTGCAGTGTCAGGTGTTTGAAAAAGTTCTCACATCTTATGACAAGATCTGTGCATGCCCTTTGATGGTCTCTTTTTGTCAAACGCTCCTCGTGTCCTTTCAAGAATTTTTAGAACGAGCTCACATTGTCACAGGTCTTCAAATTTTTGAATGGATAATAGCTCTGAAATGTCAGACACATAATTTTACCACCATGTAGCTGATTTGCTTATTAAAATGGCCGAAGGAACGTTCGGATTGGCACTGTTCTATTCGGCCAAGAACATTTATGGCCTCCAGTCCAGTTTTTTTTCTACGAGAACGGTTTAATTGGCCTCCGCCTCGCAGAGGATCAGCGGCTGTTACTCCGGTAACTCGTTCGGTTGATGAGGAGGCTTCTCATGATCCTCCAGCTGCGAATCCTAGTACAGTTAGTCCCTGCCACGGTGCCTTTCCCAATGCTGCAGCACCCGTGCCCACAATAAAGTACTTCAAGCCTTCTAGTCTAATATACGTAGACGAACGAGGTGTTCCGAGGCCACTTGTTTATCCTGTTGAGCAACCGAACGAGCATCAACCAGTTCAATTTCCATGCGTTATCAGAAGGCTGTGACAACGGCCAACGGCCAATATCAACATGGATCATCGGACAATGAAGAGGCCGGAATGGCGCACAATTTGGCAAGAAACTTTCGGCGAGATGGCCACCACTCTCAATCGGCTGCCACTCACTGCTCTGCTCAGAAGTAGTCAAATTTGTCCCAGCCCAATTCGGCTCAGATGGAGTCTATCGATTCGCGTTCTTCCGCGTTATGCCAAAATTGTTCTGATTCAGAAGAAACAAACCGCGTTTGATATCTACCAAGGGATATTGTGCAACACAGCAAGTCGTACGTAACATTCGCAAAATTTTTTTATCCGTTCGCGTTTCCCTTTCTCAGCCCTTTCCAGCATTCTAAAATTAATCAAATATACAGCGTATATTTCATTAAGATAGATTGAAATATGATAATGACAATGTTGCATTTACAAAACGCACTCTGAATTCTTGCTGATTCAAAACATCAACTGTAATTAAGTTTTACGAAATGACTGCAGCAAGTTACATCTCCAGTAAGTGAAAATTTTTCTGTATTCGTGTTGTTTTTCTAATTAAATGTGTAATATTAACAAAATGTTATATTTTTTTATTTTCTAGATTCCGATTTGGCTGAAGGTTTTAGCAAAGGAGATGAATTGGAGCAAACCCTAAGAAAAATAGACTAATCCGTCCTCACCGCCTCTCCCAGCCTGCCAAGCGCCTCAACTTCCCTCCCCAGCGTTTCTACAGCCTCCCCCGTCTCGCCTCACCAAGCTTCACCAGTACGCCGATGACAAAAAATTTCGTGTGGAATGGTTGGAGTGAGAGCGGGAGAGAGTTGAGAGGGAAATTCTTGAGGAAAAAATTAAAATACGCCAAGGGCATAAATTGCGGAAAATGCACAACAACGTAAAATTGTAAGTATTTATGTTTTCCAAATTTTCTATACACAAACTTACTGATTTACGTTTTTGTGAATTTTCCTCAACTTATCGTCGTTGTATTTATTTACTTTTGTTCTTAAATTTTCCAAATGTTTCTTTATTATTTTGTTTAGTGCTAGGGCCAACTTATCTCGCTTTTTAGTGGATAAGGCGGCAACTAGAAAGCAGTTGGCTCAGGTGCAGGGGCAGTTGGAAAAGATGGAGAGAAAGAACAAGGAGATGCTGCAATGATTTTTAAATGTTTTGTTTTTTTATTATGTTTGTGCGTTTTTTACATTCAAAATCAAGATAATAAATGAAATTTATTTTGATTCTCCGCAACCTTCCTTCACTCCCGCCAGATTAATTTTTTTTCTCAATATGCTCCTCGGGCAAACTTCATTTTGCTTGGGGAAAGGTAAGGTCATGTCTTTAATCTTTCTTTTTTCACGGAAATAATCAATTTTTTTGTGTAATTTCTCTTAAGGTGTGGCTAAGACAATCCCGGATGCGTTTGCCACTGAGGTAGTCGGAATCGTACATGCCCAGGAGTTCTTCAATGAACTTTAAGCCTTTTGTTGCTGGTAGCCGTGAAATATGTTTTGTGGCCATTCATCAAGAAACATTATTGACCTCCTTGCCCAAACAGCAAGTTTTAGTTTCGCTAGCTGCATAAGCTGCATAGCTGCTAAGAAAGTTTTTACTTCAAGCAAGCAAGTCGCCAGGAAGGCTGCCAATTTATTAATGATAATTGGCTGGCTAATTTTCCTTCCTTTTGCAGCTGCCAGGCCAATTGGAAGTAAAATAAGTAATAATAATAAGTAAATAATAGGAAAAAAATTAATGTTTATTTATTTTTATTTTTTTAGTTGACCCAAAATTTATTGATGTGGACGGCCTTGCAGAAGAGGTAGACAAAATTGTGCTGGGTAAAGAAATTAAGTTCCTTCAAGGCACTTTTGGCATTTGTATTGTGATCGGATTTAAGTATGTGATATGGCCCTTTTGGAAAAAATATGGGGGTCGACTCATGCGTAAATGTAAGTATGATTTTTTTAAATAAAAATAAATATTTAAATATTTATTTTTATATTTTATTATTTCAGGGAAATGGTGGAATGCCCTTGTCGAGTATGTCAACCCCCCTCTCGCAGCTGGAGCTGCTCCACCCATCAACTTGGAGGAGCTGCTCAGACAGCAAGTCACCTTGTTGGGGCAAATAAAGGAGTTGTTGGCAGTGGAACGTGCAGCCCCCGTCGAAGCGCTTGCGAATAATAATAAGTAAATAATAAAATAAAAAATAAATGTTTATTTTTTTTTATTTAGTTGACCCAAAATTTATTGATGTGGAAGAACTTGCAGAAGAGGTAGGCACAATTGTGCTGGAAAAAGAACTTAAGTTCCTTCAAGGCACTTTTGGCATTCGTATTGTGATCGGATTTAAGTATGTGATATGGCCCTTTTGGAAAAAATATGGGGGTCGACTCATACGTAAATGTAAGTATGATTTTTTTAAATAAAAATAAATATTTAAATATTTATTTTTTTTTTATTATTATTTAAGGGAAATGGTGGAATGCCCTTGTCGAGTATGTCAACCCCCCTTCCGCAGCTGGAGCTGCTCCACCCATCAACTTGGAAGAGCTGCTCAGACAGCAAGTCACCTTGTTGGGGCAAATAAAGGAGTTGTTGGTACTGGACCCAATCAGACTGAAGATTAATCTGAAAGTGAAAAAAAAGGAAGAAGTCAAAGTAAAACCAAAAGAAGTCAGTAATGATGCGCGGAAAAAAAACCTAGATCGTAAAAGGGACTCAGAACATCATATTAGCTGGAGTGCTTGTAAATCACGTTCATAGTTTCGAGTTTTCCGTTGCTGACTCGTAGTCAGTGAAGGTGGGTACTCTGCTAGAGTAGTGAATGAAGACGAGCTGGGTTGCGCAAAAACTTGAAAGGAAAAGGATAAAGTTTAAACGGCAAAAATAAAGCCAGAGGAAGACATTGCTGGACCTAGTCAGACTGAATATTAATCTGAAAGTGAAAAAAGGAAGAATGTCGAAGCTAGATGTAAACAAGGAGCTCAAAAGATCAAATGAGCGAGAGTGCCCGGAAAACGCGTCAAAATTTTTTAGTTTTATGAGGCTGACTCGCAGCCAAAGCCGGCTAGACGGGGGGACTGCGCATACCACGAGAGAGTGGTCAGTGTTCAGTGAAAGTCTGTTAGAATATTGAATGAAACGTACAGGGTTGCCGCAAAAACTAGAAAGCCCTATTTTTATTTTGCACTTTAAATATGTCCAGTAGAGGGCGTCAAAGATATTTTAAAAATTGCGACATAAATGCCATCTAGAGATGAATATATAATTATAAATAAATAAATAAATATTTATAAATGAAAAAAAACATTCAATCTAGATTGAGACAATTTTCTGGGAGTTGCTAATCGCCAATTCGGTAGAAATATAGGCTGCCGAATCACCGTTGCCATTCGGCAGAATTTCCAAATTGTTTGTAATGGAAATTGTAAATGGAAATACAAATTAAAGTAAGATATCCGAAATTCAGACCCATTCATTACAATCTTTTTCTGTATAATATTCCAACATTTATAAATTGCATTATATAAGTCAACGGTTGGGCTATTGGAAAACTCGTTGATATTACATGCGAGAAAGCATAGGATTGAATCTGGTGATGACAACGCTATAAATGACGCTCGTCTGCTAAACCAGAGTGTTTTTTTAATAATAAAAAAGTTATGATACATTTAAAAAATTAAAGATTTTATATTTTCATTTTTTTCACTTTTACTTTACTGAGATTCGAATCTCAGACCTTTCGAATGGCAGCCACGCCATCTAACTGCCAATTTTGAACAAGCAAGTGAACATTCTTTTCCCGGCCATGAAGAATGTGTTCAAAAATAAATTAATGCTTGTATAATAATGATTTTACCATGCCTTTTTGCTATTTATAATTGTAAATTTAAGCGATAAATTATTCAAAAAAAATTTAACAGCAAATTGTAAGGCAAAGGTGTCGCCCATTAGACCCCATGTTAAAGTGCTTGTGGCACTAAAACTTGCTTTTCTTCCAACTATAAAAAAACTATAAAACCTGTTTCTAACGCACCATCTACGAGTATGATTGATATTAAGAAGGACTCGAAAATTGTTTTATTAATAGCCTTATTTTTGGGACCCATGTTGGGGTCATTCTTTCTCTTGTGAAATTAATTTTATTATCGACTTCATTTGTAGCTTATAGGGATCTTCGGGATCTTTTTTCTTTAGCCGTTTTATCTGGCAACGCAGCATGGCTCTAGACTTTTTTAACGTAAGAACGGGGAGAAGAGGGAGAATGGGACGAATGGGTGAGAAGAGGAAACTTTGGTCCCCTTTTTTTCGTACGCCCTCCTCCCTCCCATTCGTCCCATTATAATACAGTTTATTGAAATACAGTCATCCGCGAAAGTTTCTTTGGTAGGAAAATGGCTCAGTTTGCTTTAAGTTTAATTTGACGGAAGGGATACTACGATTCCTACCGTCATGGACTACACTATATTAAGGATTGGACTCAGTGCCAGTGTTCTGTATTTGACGAATAAAATACAAAAAAAATACAGATAAAGCTGTATTTTATTTGTATTTTTGCCTTCTTTAGTGGGCGTATTAAAGTATTTTTTTTTGTATTTTATTCGTCAAATACAGAACACTGCTCAGTGCAATCTCGCCGTGTTAAAGGCTGTCGGGTGGGCTTTTTTACAGAAAATTTCAGTAAAAATACCGTTAAATAGAGCTTTCAAAGGCGATTCTAACTAAGTAAAGCATTTGTAGAACAGATATCTTTCTCTTAGCGCAAAAAGAGTCGTCGTTTGATCCATATATTCAAAAAATTCCAAAATACAAAAAATATTCGATCTTCACACAACATCTAGAACAAACAATACATACAGTATATTCCATGAATTTGACCTAATCCAAGAAGTAATGGACATATTTCTTTTGAACTTAAATATTCCTCGTGCGTTATAGGTGGTAAAACAGCATCGTCGCTGCACAAATTAATCAATTCCACCGAGCACACCATGTTGCTCGTTGAACACTTGAATGCCGTGGATCACTGAGATACCCTTCTCTTATGGAGAGTGTTCCTTGTGTGCCAGTGTTCCATTTCGATAGAACACCCTGAAAAAAGAAGCTTCTTTTTGAACAAACAAACGTGGTATATTTTGGCGCTACTTTTGGCGTCAAAACAAAATGGTAGCGAAAGGAGCAAATCAATGGGAGGTAGGGGGGTTAAGATTTTTGGCCTGAGTTTTGTATCCTGAGGCAGAAAACCGACGATCGTTAGTTTTCCAACACTTGCGATCTATTGTTTCGTGCATCTTAAGCGTGTCGTGTTGTTGTGTTGTCGTGGGTGTTGTGTTGTCTTTAAGCGTCTCGTGCTCGTTAATATTCAGTTCGCTTAACAATGAGTTTCTTCTCAAAGAAACAATTGGAAGCAAGAGCTAAATTAAAGAAAAAGCAATCGGAGTGGAGTGGTAATGACCATCTCGACGCTACATTGGAAGCGAGAAATTCTACTGACGTGAACGACAAGTTAAAATCTTTTCATCAAACAGGTAAGGGTAGATTTATTTAAACACATAGTGCTTGAGAAAGAAAGTAACATGTTATATTTTTGGTGTCGTTCGAATTCTTCTTCACTTCCACCTTGCGAATTTCATGACTCGGTGATGGGTGGTGTTCTAGTGTTCTCTTTGTGTCTTTTATGTCCGTTGTACTTTCGCTCATCTAAGCCACCGATGTGGTTTGAATGATCAAGTTAAGTTGTTTGCGAGAAATAATAAAATGATTCTTTAAAAAATTGAAAGGAGTGGCCGATCGGCTTCACAGTGGGGAATATCTATTAAGTGATATTAGGGAATTGCAATGTTTTCTCTCCAACGAGTGATAGAGAAAGACACTAAAAGTATCAGAATGTTGGTCAGACAAAAATCAATGGAAATTATCATTGCAGTCAATACCTGCAACCTGAGCCCAGGCGCTGATTTGAGTAAATGCCTGCGATAATAAAGGCAACAAATAATCAATTGGGGATATACTGCCGATAAATACAGCCGCACTGCATCTATCCATTGAGGAAGAACTTCTGGCCGATCCAGGTGCAGCAGCTACAGTAAGAAGGCAGGCAGAGGAGGATTTATACGAAGGGGTCAGTAGGTTATCTTCGAAGAAGTTGAGGGAAAATTTAGAAAATTTCATTATAATCATGTAAACAAATTTGCCTAAAAAGCTGGATTAGAAAAATCATTAAATAACAGAAGTCGAACGCAGTGTTGTCAAAAGGGAATCATGGAAATCATTGCAAGACGGAAAATCATAGACAAAAGTAGGAAAACCACGAGAAGGAGAAGCAGCAGAATGAATTGTCATTAAAGGTGAAAAGAAATGTCTTTTTGTTAAACTTGTATACAATGGGAGAACACGAAATTAGTATTCAGCAAAAAAGAATTCCCTACGAATCTAATGCTTGGTAGAAATATCTCTCCACAAAACACGGTGGAATCTATTCTTACAAGAACTACAATCTACTTTTTGCTGCTTGACGCGAATTTCTAATCGACACTTGAAGCAAGCAAGAAGTGAGCCATTGCAAAAACTGTAAAAAGCTAGAGATGCAGAGAACAAGATAAAACTTGGCAAGGTAAACTGTCAGCGATCGATTGACTTTGTGCAGGAAAGAAACATAAGATATATTTTTCCTTCAACTGATCGGACTCGCTCTTTCTCCTACCAACGAAGGAAACACCAAGGTCTTTCCGCTTTGCTAAGACTTCAAACTGTAAAGGGTGCCGCTCGTATGTGTGTAATATATTGGTCAAACTATAAAAACATAATAATTTCATACCATTCGCGTACTTTTCGTGCATCCTTTCACTGATCGACATGAACTGTCTCACCTGCCAGAATCCAATTCAAACCTGAAGAGCAGAAGTTGCAGTTTAGTACTTGCACAAAATGGCAGCAACGATATGCTGCGTTACTTGTTAGTTTTTTTGCCTCTATTCGTTTTTCTCCATGTTAAACATTTTATTAGCTTTCTAGGCAAGGAACTAGCAGATTACAAGCGTGTCAAGCGTTGTTACATTTTTTAGTTCACAGAATATTAAAAATGTATTTCCTTCAGAAGCTGATGCCACATCTTTTATCCCCGATAAAAATGACATTGGGATCGAAGTAAAAAAGCCAACTACAGAAAGTTAATTCTTCTCCATTTCAGCGGCCACCAACCTTATTTCCTCAACAATGTCATCAGTCTAATCTATTATCAACTTTGTCCCTCCTGCAATGATAACTCATATTTCATCACAAATTTGTGTTCCTGTTCGTATGATTTCCCCTTTGTCTTTGCCATTTTTCAATGGAAGTTTAGGAAAATACCTATATGACATTCTAGAGTCAAACAATATTCTTGATTCTGTAATTTCATCAGAACAGCCAGGTTCACCAACTCTTGAAACTAGAAACGAGATTTTTGATTTGATTTGATTTGAGAACTTAGGTGTCTCTGGCCATGGCGCGTATGCGCCACTGGTTGCAGATTACGGGATTCCGGAGGAAACCCTTACACACCGTTTTTCTTGTGGTTGTTTGGGGGGCATGAATTTAGTTATTTGAAGGAGGAGAGGGGGGGGATTGCTGGTTTACAGTCGATTAATCAGTTTAGTTTTTATGAGGTATGTGATAAGATGTTTTGCTATTTGTTGTTGTGTGTGTTTAGGGATGGAGTAGTTGAGTCCTGTTATTGTTGGAACGTCCAGGGGGAGCTTCTGTGATACAAGGAAGTCTATCAGTGGGTTTCTCGCGCTCGCGTGGTGTGGACATTCGATGAGGATGTGAGTGTTGTTTTCAATTTCTTGGCAGCCACTTGAACAGTACGGTGAGATTTCAGAGTTCCATTTGTTGGTGAAGTAGTTGAGTTTGTTGTGACCACTTCTAAGCCTTAGAAGGGCTACTTGGATATATCTTTTCTTGTGGGTGAGCCAAGGTAGTATTTTCATATCTGTTCGGTTTGTCACCGCCAGGTTCGTTGATAGTGCCTTTATTTTGATAAATGTTTCTTGTTTATGTCTGTCTTTAAGTTTTGAAAGGCTTTCTTTAATGTTGGAGGTGTAAGCCATCGTCACGCCATCTGGATCAGTTCTGGTCTTATTTGCTAGTTCGTCGGCAATTTCGTTACCATATATTCCTGAGTGGCTTGGGATCCAGAGAAAGGTGACTTGTGTTCCTGCTGATTTTAAGTTTTTTATTAATTCAATGATTTCAGGAATTAGTGAGCTGGCTTCCCATTTAAAGTGTGTGACGGCTTGAATTGCTGACTTGGAGTCAGTTATGATTATGATATCTTGCCAGTCGAGTGGGTACACAAATTTGAGTGATTGTTGGATTGCTGCTAGTTCAGCGTTGAAGCTAGTAGTGTAGTTTTCTAATACCCATGCTTTTCTTTCTTGTAATTTAGGGATGAAAAAGGCGCAAGATGAAACTTTTTCAAGTTGGTGACACGATCCATCTGTGAATACGGAGAGGGCTGAGTCTGCTGTATTTTCAGTGAATCTCCTGAATAATTCTTGAGTAAGTTGTGGGTTGTTTCTTGCCACTTTTTTTGATGTTGGGAGCAGTTGGGTTTTTATTTCAAATAGCTGCCAGGGTGGGAGGGGTTCTATCCACGGTATTTCACTGGGGGCGGTGTTGAAGGCTTCTTCTGTGTTTGTTTGGATCATTTTTAGGTGTGGGATCACTGCCGGTGTGCTTCGTAGTTTCCAGCCAGTTGTGTTTAGTGTAAGGTTGTGTAGTGTTGTGTAGGCCGGGTTCCCGGGTCTCTCGTTCAGTTTCATGAGGTATCTGGAACTGAGCAGGTCCCACCTGTGTTTTATTGGTGTCAGTCCGGATTCGATGTAAATAAGGGCAGTGGGGGTAGATTTAAGACATCCAAGGATGTTGCGTAGTATAGTGTTTTGGGTTTGTTCTAGTTTCAGGAGCTTAGATTTATTCATGGATGACAGGACGATAGAGCCATAGTCGATTTTGCTGCGTATAAGGGCTTTATAAATTCTGATTAATAATCCTGTATTGAGTGTAGATTTGCCGGACGTCAGGAGTTTTAGTAGGTTGGCTTTCCTATTGATGCTTTTACTTGACCATATTGTGTCGATAACATGATAAACCCCTTTTTTGAAGGTCATACATTATGGTAAATTCAGGATGTTCTCAACAAATTGATGACATGCATATAGATTAGGCGTGCAGTTTTCCTTCTGTTGTCGAAAGATTTTCAGATTGTTGGTGGTGGTTCTATTATGGAAAAAAAATATTTTATTAGATGCGTTGGGGATCCGTTACGGAGTTTTAAAAAATAAATCAGGTGTCACTTAGCGTTGTACCTTTTTATACATAAAATGGGAAGAAAGCATGCAATGCTGTAATGGAAGTAAATGGAGTGTACATTGAAGGTTAATCTACGCATTGCCATTAGTCTATTGTTCAAAATTTTAATCTTATTGACATCCTTTGTTTGTTTTACTACTGGCTTAATTGTTTTTTACGATATTCGGATCAGTGAATGGAAGTTTTATTCCGAAAGGGATGGGATCAATGGATATCGTAAACATTTTGAATTGAAAGATTCAGATGGAAAAAATACTACTATATCCAACAATAGAAATAAGTTTTCTACTTAGTTGTCTTTATCTGTTGTAATATTTCCTGATAACTCCAAAACTTTAGCAGTCAAGAACAATATTCAGTAGCCATAAATAGAGAGATGAGGTGCAACAATTTGTTCGACTTTTCTTCACCACAGGTGGCCAACTTCAAGTGTCTTGGAGTGATCATAGAGAATGTGTTGGAATTCAAGAAAACATTCTAATATACAATAGAAATCAGGTTCCTACTAAGTTTTATTTTTGTCTCTTGCAACTTATTTCCTGTGCCAACACCGAAACTTTAGTAGTCAACTATACTCTATTGCTAGCCAGGGGCATCTCAGGGGTGTCTATATTAAAAGAAAAGCTTTGTTAGATTAAATTTGCAATTGAATTAGTCTAAAATGTACAACATAAACGAATGTTCTTCACTTTAGAAACTAGAGTAATGAGATGCATATGTATGTATATGTATATGTAATGAGAGCCTCGTCAATTGAGTTCTTGATTCTCGTCATTCGACGTTGTCCAAGCAGATGGGCTGTATAAAATATGTCGTTTGCAAGTGAATCGAGCTAAAATCGATCAGGGTGTCTTTTTCTTTCACAGATATCTCAATCATGTAAAAAGAAGCTAAAATGTCTGCTAATTAATACAATTTCCACCCTTCCTAAAAGTGTTGAGTACTATCTGCCATTTTTTTAGTAGTTTTTCCTTTTCTGCCATCAACCGATGTTGGAAGGGGAGCAGCTTCTGGCAGTTTTTACTCTTCCTCAAACCAGCCGGATTTATTTATTTATCTCTCATTTTGCTCCTCGGGTAAATTCCATTTTGCTAAGCAAAAGGTAAGATCACGTATTTTTTCTTTCTGTTGTCAGGGAAAAACTCTATTTTGATTTTTGATTTTTCTTAAGGTGCTGCAAAACCATCCCCGACCCGGATGCCTTCGCCACTGAGGTTGCGGTCGTAGTTACTGCCCAGGAACTTCTGTTTTGCAAGGGAATTTCGGCCTTTTGTTGTTAGTAGCCGTTAAAAATTTTATCTGGCCTTTTCTCCAAGGCGTTATTTGCCTCTTTACCCAAATAATAAGTTTGTTGTTATTGAAGATCTAGATATTTATTCATTCTATGAAAAAGATTCGTTGATTGAAGAGGTTGAGAATGAAAAAATGACTAGAACTTGAATAACTAAAACTTACTATTTGGGCAAGGAGGCCAACGTTTACCATTTTTGGCTGCTTTTTCAGTTCTAGCTACACCCCCCAAAAAAACCTTCAGCCTTTGCAGCAGCAGCTCAAACGGACACAGTCATAAAATTGGAGCAGATGCAGCTCACGCAGCAGCAGCAGCTGTTGCCTACCATGCAGGAGCTGTTGCATGGTATGCAGGAAGATCGGAAAGCTAGAACGAAAATTCATTTTCACCAGGTCCCGTAGCGTTAAAGTCCCCAAACGTGGGAAACTGGTCCAACACCCACTGGCGTCCCGGGCGGAGATGAGGCGAAAGATGTGAAACCTGTCCAAAACCCACAAACTGGTGTTCCGGTTGAAGATGAGGGAGGCCTCGAACGGAAATTCACATTCACTAGTAATTCCCCAAAGGTGCTGATAAACCGGCACAACAGCTACTGTTGACCTGGGCGAAGTTGAGGCCTCAGGGGCCTCAGGCCTCTAAAAGACTTCAAAGTGCGAAAGTAGTTTGAAAGCATCGACTGGTGACCTGGGCGAGGATCAGGCCTCAAAGGATTTCCTGGTGGGAACAAACTAAAATGGACGCCTTTGCCGCTAACGTAGCCTTACTGGTATTTGCGCAGGAAGATCGGAAAGCCAGAACGGAGATTCATGTCGTCCCAAACGTGGGAAACCGGTCCGATAGACCAACACCCACCAACTGTTGTCCCAGGCGGAGAAAAAGGAGGTCTCAAACGGAAGTTGCTATTGATAGTAATTTCCCATCACATTCACATCAACGTGAATCTCACTGGACATTTACAACTCTCTCGAAACTTAGCAATTTCCTGTTGGGAGACTATCGTCCAGTCTATGCTGAAAAATTTTCTTCCTAGAAGTTGGAGAAACCATTGGTCAAGAATAACGTTGTAGTTGTTTGCAAAGTTGACTCGCCTAACGAGTTATGAATCCGGCAGTTCGGTCACAAAAAAGAATCGGAAGAGGTAATGAGAGACGTTGAGATGTCTCATCCATTTTGTGACCCAGTTACCAATCCAGTTGAAGGACAAGCATGTATTGCTTATCATCAAAAGAATAATAGTTGGAACCGAGCTCAAATTGTGAAAGTAGAGCCAGGCCAAACCAAGAGTAGGATCCACTATGTCGATTTTGGAAGTTATGCAAGCTTGCCCAACACAATGGAAAACATTAGGAAAAAGGAAAAAGACCTAAGTGACCCTCCCTTTTATGCAACCAAAGTCACATTGGCTAAGGGTATTCCCTTTCACGGAACCACTTGGGAAGCTGACGTCAACATGGGTTATGCCTGGGTCATGTCTGGGTGTTTCAAGAAATACCATCAATCTCCATTTTAAGTGAGTGTGAGTTATTTCAATTCTTTTTTCAACGGTATAATATGGTTGTCAGTGGTTCTCATCTAGGCTGACAAAACTTTATCGATCCACCATAATTACTTTAACAATCTCTTGAGTCTTGAGACTTAAATGATCTAAGCGAGTCCAAGTTATTTCAAAACCAATATGTTTATTGCATTATAATGATCTTTTTCTCATCTAGGTAGCTGCATATAGTGTGGGCAACAACTCCAATCCTTCATTTAGGTCCCTGGGTATACTTATCGACTAGGGCTGATAACTAGACTTTGTTACCAGCAGGACTGCACTAATTTCTTTCAGATTTGAAAATTGGCACCATTTAAAAAAAACGAGCTTATTTTATTTCATCCGTTGAACAAACGCTATCGGGGGTACCTAACCATTCCAGGTTAGTTTTTCATAAATTTTAATTGTTCAGTCTGCTGCATCAAAATGTGTTTTGAATGCAACACACATCGTGACGCAAATTTGATTTGCTTCAAAAATTATTCGCATTTCATTTGAGGTTTAAGTTTTCAAGCAGTGTTCACATCTAAGAGTGTTAATCTTAGTTATGAGTTTGTGCCCTTGCTGTTGTAAACATTATGTTTCAGCTGGGATACATCACTATAAAACATGGAAGTAAGTTCATTTGTAACTATTTTCTTTGCTGTATTTGTTAAAAATTACAAAATGTTTTCCATCAATTTCATTTCAGTCGTTCTGCCAATTTCTAATTGGCTGCCTTGGCTGTGAAAAAAACCAGAAGATTAGTTCCTGGCAGATTCCACTTTGCTATAGTGTAGTCAACAGTTCTTCAAGAAAGGACGAATAATAATAATAATAATAATAATGATTTCAATTTGTAAAGCGCCTTTTCCATTAGTTTTGACAAATGACCAAAGGCGCTGTAAGCACATCTCGATTGACACAGGGAAACTAGTTATTGAAAGCTTCACGAAATAGATGGGTCTTAAGAGTGGAACGAAATATTTGAAGGGTGGGACTGGAGCGGATGGAAACTGGCAGGCTGTGCCACAGAGTGGGGGCATAGTTGGAAAAAGCGCGTCTTCCGTAGGATTTGATGCGAGTAGAAGGAAGAGAGGTCATATAGAGCAGAGGGGGCGGAAGAAGAACAAAGGGTGCGACTGCCAAGATTGCGTCGATTGAGAAGAGAAGACAGGTATGATGGAGCACAACCGTTGAGGCAGCGCCACACTAGGACAGCAATCTTGAAGTCGATGCGATAGCTGATGGGAAGCCAATGGATATTTTACAGGTGTCACGTCATTGGATCGCGACGACGAGCACCAGTGACGACACGGGCAGCAGCGTATTGAGCCTTTTGCAGTGAATAAAGGCGACTGCCTGGGAGACCGGCGAGAAGAGAGTTACCATAGTCAATGTGGAATATGACCAGTGCTGACACTAGTTGAGTAGCAGCAGCGCGAGTGATGTACTTGCGAATCTTTGCAATCTTCTTCAGCTGGTAGTAGGCGGAGCTGCACACTTTCCCAATCTGCTTTTGCATGGTAAGGTGGGTGTCGAGTGATACGCCAAGGTTGTGCGCTGCGTCAGATGGAGTGACAGATGCCTCACCCAGTGCAAGAAAAATGTTGGCCGGTTTCAAGCGGCTACTCTTAGAATAACAAACCAGTGCGTCGGATTTTGAGTCGTTAAACTGGATAAGGTTGTCAGCCATCCAGCCCTTAGTTTCGCCAACGCAGTTTGAGACCATTGAAAAACAAGGAGCTGGGCAGAATGGTCCGGAACTAGAGGAAACGACACGTAGATCTGCTCGTCATCGGCGTAGAAGTGATCAGAGACGCCGTGCTTCAAAGAGATGGAATGAATTGGGTTGTTGTAGAGAGTGAAAAGAATGGGGCCCAGTACAGACCCCTGAGGCACGCCATAAAGAAGCAAGACGGCTGCTGAAGTGACACCAGCAATAGAGACAGATTGAGAACGGTGAGAAAGATAGGATGTGAACCAAGACAAGACGCAGCCAGTGATGCCGAAACAAGCATTAAGACGGTTAAGAAGTATAGAATGATCTATAGTGTCAAACGCAGCGCTTTGGTCAAGTAATGCCAAAACAGTAGCGTCACCATTGTCGATTGCGACAAGAATGTCGTTTACGACTTTCAGGAGAGCCGTCCCAGTGGAGTGGTTCGGTCTGTAGGCCGACTGCACAGGTACATACAGGTTGCACTTGATGAGGTGGTTGGCAAGTTGTTTACACACCACTCGCTCGACTAGCTTTGAAAGAAAAGAGAGAAGAGAGACGGGGCGAAAATTGTTGAGGTCATCAGGGCAGAGGGTGGGTTTCTTTAGAAGAGGAGTGACGTAGGCAAGCTTCATTTCATCAGGAAAAACACCAAGAGACAAGGACATGTTGACAATATCAGTTATCGGCACAGCAAGAAAATCAGCAAATTTCCTGACTAGGGAAGTAGGAATTGGATCACGGGACGAGGACTTTGAGGGGCAATCTTTGATGAGAACAACAATTTCAAGAACAGTTACACGAACGAAGGAGGATAAGGGCGGAACATCCATTGGAGTGTCTGCGGCAGGGTGGCAGCAACGAGCAGCATCAAGCCTGGATCGGATGTTGGCGACCTTGGTAGTGAATTGGCCACTGAATCGCTCCACCAGTTCTTGCAGGGAGTCGTGGCGTGGAAGTTTAAGGCCCGGTTTCTTGATGAGAAAGGAATCAACCACCTTGAAGAGCGATTTCTTTCCGAGCGCTTTGTTGATTTCTTGATTTAAGTGGGCCGCTTTCACGCTATCCAGAACTCTGCGCTTCTCCTTGTTGCATTGTCTCACCAGGTCACGATCTGATTCGAGCGAGGTGCCCTTCTTCTTTCGATCTCTCCACCACCGTTCACGTGCTCTCGCCTGGCGTCTCTTATCCACCACCTCTTCAGTCAACCATGGGTTGGCAGGTCTGACTGTAACCATTTTTGTCCGCACAGGTGCATAAGCATCAAGCAGCGATGAGAGGCCATCGTTGTACTGGATGAGAAGATCACTGATGTCGGGCGCCGAAGCAGTGAAAAGTGGAAGAGCGAGCATATCGGAGAGAAAATTCTCCTCGTTGATGTTGTGAAGCTCCCGATAGGTAATCTTCTTACGTGGACCAGGAGGACGGTGAGCTTTGACGAAAGTATGGACGGCAAAGTGGTCGCAAATCAGGTCAGAGACTGAACAATCAGTTACGACATTGTCAGCTTTACGAGAAATGACCAAGTCGAGCGTGTGACCATCGAGATGAGTTGGACCGTGAACGTGCTGAGAGAGGCCGGATAGGTGAAGGATGGATTAAAACTTGATGGCAGTGGGATTAGCTTCTACATCAGTGTGTATATTGAAGTCACCTACGATGAGAAGCTTGCCGCCCGACACAACAATCAGCTGCAGAAAGTCGGAAAAATCAGAAAGAAACTGGCCTTCACTGCATTTGGTTGACTGGGACGGAGGGCGATAGACGATGACGAGGCGAATACAAATACTGTTGAGACGCAGTAAGACGACCATATGCTCAAATTAATTGCAGGAGAATCTCATTGCAACCACTTCCGCGCGGATGGAATCGCGGTGAAAAAGAGCAAGGCCGCCGCCACGCTTTGTGAGCCTGGGAGAATGCACAGCGGAGAAACCAGCCGGGCAGACGTTCAATAAGTCACCTTTACCACTATCCGAGTTCAGCCAAGTTTCTGTCACGGCCAGTAGGTCAAGGTTGTGGGTGATGAGATGATGGGAGAACTAAAGAACTGTATCTTTGTCTGCAAGGAAAAAATAGATTGTTGGTATTTCTATTCCAAGTTCAGTTTCCAACTGACAGTTTTTGTAAACAAACAACGTAAGTTATAATTTTTTCATTTTCATTTTATACATACTAAAAAAACAATTTTATAGATTATTCTGTGTTGGAGAAATACAATAAAGTAATGTAATCTAAGTACATAGTTAAGTGTATATATATTAACCGGCTTGACGTTATACAATACTGTAGTGTAAAGAAATATAATATTTCTGAGACTGTAGAGATACAGGTAGTTATTGCACGAGAGAGAATCACAGAAGAGAGCTTCATACTTGAGGTAACGTTGACAGTTAGGCGGGGTTGCCTATATATACGGGGCCTTCTCCTACTCTGACTGACAGCTGCTAGGGACAGAAGCCGGGGCCATCTGTCGTTGATAGAATAGAACTTATTAGGTTTGTCATATTTCCAATACTTCCCTTCAAACCTAAGAGTAAAAAGAGAAAATGTTAGAGACATGTTTTTATTCTTTTTTTGCTTACGAGTTCAGTAACGTCAATTTGTGTCCACAGTTCTTCAAAGCGTGGACGAGGTAGACTCTTTGTAAGTCCATCAGCTAGTTGATTTTTAGTTCCAACAAAGACCACGTTGACGGATCCTCTTTCTTGTTGTTCTCTGACATATAGAAATTTGACTTCTATATGTTTGGTTCGTTGATGATTTTCCGGGTTATGAACGAGCCGAATCGCACCTTGGTTGTCACAACGTATTTCAATTGGGTCTGAAAGGTTGTAATCGAGATCTGCAAGGATTCGTTTTAACCACACCGCTTCCCTGGTTGCTTCATTCAGACTGACAAATTCGGCTTCGGTAGTTGACTGTGAGATGCTGCGTTGTAGTCTTGATGACCAGGTGACGGGTCCTCCGCAAATGGTAAAGAGATAGCCTGAGGTAGATTTTCGGCCATCTAAGTCTCCAGCAAAATCCGCATCCGCATAACCCAGTAGATTCTCAGATTGATTGGCATCGAAGCACAGGCCATACTTGGCGGTTCCTTTTAAATATGCCAGTAGGTGTTTTGCAGCAGTCAGATGTTCCTTCGTTGGGTTTTCACAGAATCTGGCGAGTACATTGAGAGCTTGTGCCATATCTGGCCTTGTGGAGACAACTAGGTACCTATATATAGTACCTACATAACACCTCCAATTATTTCTCTGTAGCGACTGAATAGAGGGTCTGACGAGCCGTTAACTTCTCGAGTTTGGATAGTTTTTGACAATTTCACATTTACATCACTTGGAGTGGATTTGGAGTTGCAGTTGTTCATTTTTAATTTTTCAAGAAGTTTCTTTGCGTAGTCACTTTGATGTAGGATAGTGCGGCTGTTTGATGGATCTCGTACTATGTCGATTCCTAGAAATCTTGTAGCTGGTAAGCTTCGAATTTCAAAGAATTGCTTGAGGTGATTTGTGAGATCAATGAACGTAGACTTGTTGTTGAAGAATATTAATGTGTCGTCAACATAAATGATCACAATCAATAACTCCCCCTGTTGACGACGGACAGATAAGCAAGGATCTGATTGACTCTGAATCAGACCAAATTCTAGTAGAGCTTGTGTAAATTTCTCGTGCCAGGCTCGTGGAGCCTGTTTCAGTCCGTAAATACATTTCTTCAGGAGGCACTTGTAATCTGGTTTGTCGTGATCTACATATCCTTGAGGTTGATCCATGTAGATTTCTTCTTGTAAGTCGCCGTTTAGAAAGGCTACCCAAACATCCAGTGAAGAGATTTCAAGTCGCTGTTTTGCTGCAAAGGCCACAACCAACCAGAAGGTTTCCATTTTTACCACCGGGGCTAAAGTTTCCGTGTAGTCAATACCATGTAGCTGGGAGTAGCCTTTGGCTACGAGGCGTACTTTTCTTCTTGGAGTTACTCCTTCATATCCTGGTTTGCATTTGTAAACAAACATACACTTTATGGCCTTGCGACCTTGGGGTAGAGGAGCCAGTATCCAGGTTATCTTGGTAGTTAAGGCTTGCATTTCTTCATCCATCTTTTCACGCCACAGTTGTGCATCTTCACAGGAGATGGCATCTTGGTAATCGGTAGGCTCGTATGGATTGTCGACCTCTTCAGATAAGGACACCATGCTCTGAATAATTCTTAGAATTCGAATTCGAGTTGACCTACGTACCGTAGGTGTAGGTACTTGCATACTTGGGTCAATTTCATCAGCAGTTATAGGTTCGTTGGCCGTGGAAGAACAGGAATCGAGTCAGGAACTAGTTCATCTCTTGAAATAGAGAATTCCACTTCAGTTGGTGTGTCATTTTGCGATGACTCAGGAACTTCCGCTACTCCCCCTGCTTCGGTAGATGGAATATTCTCTTGTTGAATATCATTCTCAATAAACGAGGTGTCGGTCATCGGCATGTGTAAAACGTTTTCTTTTCTGTAGGTGGTCTCCATCTGCGGGAACATCTCTTCTTGCAACATGTTTTCTTTAAATTTTTCAAATGTGCTGATGTCTCTGGGAATGGAGTGTGGAATATCTTTCGGTTTGGCCAGTTCATCTATACACACATCTCTACTGATTATAATCTTCTTCTTTTCGGAGTCCCAGATTCTAAAGGCCTTGGTTGTATCACAGATACCAACGACGATTCCTTCTCTGCACTTTGAGTCAAGTTTTTTACGTAGTTCTTTCGGAATGTGGTAGTACGCCTTGGAGCCAAACAAATTGCAACAAATTGCAGCTGCGTAAGTGCGTCGTGGAGCAAGTAACTTTGCTATGCGAAATAAAGCAGTTGCTGCAAGTGAAACCCTGTGCAGCTACTGTCACAACAGTTGAGCCCACAGTGATCGAAGACACTGATGCCTCCCTTTCTTTTTTTTTGTGATAGTCGCAAAGTACTGGGGATTGCTCTTATTAAGGACCTTTTTAAAAAAATTGTGGGACCTACCCATGAAGAAATGTAAGTATCAGTCAAAGGCAAGGAGGCCAACATTGTAAATACAATGTCATTTTTAATAAAAATAAATATTTAAATATTAATATTTTGCTGTTTTTTTTCAGGGAATGATCGCAATCCCGACCCCTCTCCCGCAACAACTCCAGCTGCTTTACCCAACAATTTGCAGCTGGTCATGCAGCAAGTCACGCTGTTACGCGAAATAAAGGAGTTGCTGGAAATGAGACCATGTGCAGCTCCTGTCAATCCAGAAATACCCACAGTGGTCGAAGGCACTGGTGTCCCAGGCGAGGGGGACCAGTAAAAAGGCATCGGGTGACCCGGGAATTTCCCCCCCCCTCCCCCTCCCCGAATGAAAAATTTCTAGTGCGTGAACGTTCTACTTGAAGAAGTGCCCGTTATTGCAACGTGCATCATCGAATTTTTGGTATTATTTCGTTTGTGTTAGTCTTAGTTAACCCGTAGGCTGCCACGCCTTTGTTCTCCCCTACCCCTAGCTCCTTAGGACGGGCCGCGCTGTTCACTTAATGTCATAGACAATATAATCTCTTAGACCCGGCACTAAAAACGGTGATGCAATCTCTGCCGTCACCCCCATGACAGGCCTACAGAATGACATAGTGTATAGATATGACCCAAAATATATTAGAGAACGTGATGCTTGTAGCCATTAAAAGAAGCAGCAGCCCATCCAAAGCATCTATAAGGGGGGGGGGGGAAGAAATGCTAGGAATCAAATAAAAACCGAAAGTCGTAATGAAGTGGTTGTCAGACGGATGGAATATAAGGTGGAAGAATCCGGAAGGAGAGAAAAGATTCCGACGCTCGAAGCCTTTGGAGATGAGATTGTCACGATAGATGTTGATCCGTGTCGTTATTCACTTTCATCTTCTATATAGCGTCCTATATTCTCATCCACTATATACCTATTCCATCCATATCCCAGCTGGGGTTGCTATATCTCCGGCGCGATGCTGGGCGTCTCTCGGTCGACCGGTGCTGAAAGAGAGAGATTATGTATATACCTTACAGCCGTTCATAGAAACAGAGGAATCCAGTGTTTGCTTCCAAGATTTTTTTTTCTCTTCTCTTCACCGCAAAGTTCACTGCGACATTCCTGTCAGGATTTATGGAAATGATGAACATTCCAGCAGGCCGCTCGCATGGAAGTCAGGACACCATCATGTGCTATATGCTCTCTGTGCGCAGAGCATATTATAGACCTTTGGCTGCTGCCGAGAGTCGCTCAGACAGAATCAAGACGTTTGTTTCGCTATATAGCATTGACGTCGCTCTTATTCTCTCCAAAAACTAACTCCCCCACTCTCTATATACCAAGCTTCCGCCGACTTGCTCTAAGGGCTAAAGTCAATAATACTGATGCGCTATCTCCCGATGAATTACTGGAGGACCAGCCGGTTGTGGGAATACCATGTGTAGCTCGTTTCACCGAAGACGAGCGTTATCGCTCGAAAATCTTATCCGTTGGAGATCAGGTTGTCACGTTGGCAGGCTGCTCCTTCCAGCTCCCTGTTTGTTTGAGCCTTTTATGGCTTTTTCCTTGTGCGGCTGCCAGGCCCATTGGTAAGTAGTAAAGTAAAGTAAAAAAATAAATAAATGTTATGTTTTTTTTGTTTTTTTTTAGTCGACCCGAGATTCGTTGACATTGAGGGTCTGGCAGCACATGTTGGCGGAATAATGCAAACGGAATTAACATTCCTAAAGGGATCATTCGGAGTGGTGTTGCTGATTGGCACGAGGTTTTTGTTATGGCCATTGTTTATTAAATATGGGTTGCCACTCATTCGCAAATGTAAGTATTAGTCAAAGGCAAGGAGGCCAACATTGTATTTACAATGTTGGCTTTGCTTCAGAATTGAAGAAAAAGCGAGTGACCAGGAAAAAAACCTCTTCACATTTGTTGCTGATTTTGGCCTGTTTTCATTTCTTTCCATTTACTGCTGCCAGGCCAATAGGTAAATAATAAGTTATGCGTGTTAAAAATATATGTTTATTTTTATTTTTTTTTTATTTAGCAGAAGCAGAAGCAGATCCTAAATTTGTGAATGTGGACGGCCTTGCGGCAGCAGCAGGTCAAGCATTGCTCGATAAAGAACTGACATTTCTTCAAGGGTCGTTTGGGATCTTAATTGTAATTTCCTGCAAGTATGTCATATGGCCCTTCTTGAAAATGTTTGGGGATCAACTCCTGCGTAATTGTGAGTATTATTTTTTTTTATTTTTTTTTATATTTTTATTTATTATTTTTTATATTTTTATTATTTCAGGGAAATGGTGGAATGACCTGGTCAATTATTTCAACCCCCCTCCCGCAGCAGCTGCAGCAACTCCTCCACCCAACTTGGAGCCGTTGGAGGAGCTGCTCCGACAGCAACTCACAATGTTGGGGCAAATCAAGTTGTGGCAGAACGTGCTGCCCCCGTCCAACATTTTAATTAATTAATTGATTTTAATAAAAATAAATATTTATTTTTATTTTTTTTTATTATTTCAGGGTCTTGGTTTGATGCAGTTTGCCCTCACAAACCATCCTCGCAGGAGCTGCTCTTAATTGAAGTGAAGGCAATTAGGGAGTTGTTGGAAAAAGAACGTAGAGCCCCCGTCCCCGATCCCGTCGTCCCCGATCCCGTCGTCCCCGATCCCGTCGTCCCCGATCCCGTCGTCCCTGTGTCTATAAACTCATTCCCTACCAATACTGACATCGAGCTCAAACCTGTTGGCACTGGTGTCCCAGGCGAAGGGGACAAGTAAAAAGGCATCGGGTGACCCGGGACACCCACCAACTGCAACTGGTGTCCCGGGAATTCCCCCCCCCCCCCCCGAATGAAAAATTTCTAGTGCGTGAACGTTCTACTTGAAGAATTGCCCGTTATTGCAACGTGGATCATCGAATTTTTTTATTTAGGCGAGACAAAATTAATTGATTTGGATGGATTTGCTGCGGAGGTGGGGGCCGTTGTCTTAGAAAAGGAACTAAAATTCCTTCTCTCTTGAAAACCTTGGCTGCTGCTCTGGTAGCAATAGCTGCAGCAACAAACAAATCACCGAAAGTTGCACCGCCGGCCGATAACGCAGCAAAAGCAGGAGCGGCTTTCGTGCAACTTCTTACAGCTTCTCTGGCTTCAGGTGCGCAACCAGCTTCGGCACCAGCTCCGGCAGCGATTACTTGAAAAGTCTGCAGGAGTTATTGAAAAATTTGAATGAAAAAACTCGCTTTGAGATTTTGTGTGCCGTTCGCGTTTATTGTTGCTGAAAAGCAATCAGTAACGGCTCCATGAAAATACAGCGGCTTATTCAAATACGTTTTCGTTTTTGTAATTCCCGTTTTCCGTACCAAGCGTGGTGTGGCAACAGCTTAGAAGCATGAAAAAAATTTAACTTAAATGTTTCTATTCGATTTATTAGCAGCAACCGCAGCAGCTCCAGCAGCGCGTTTTCAGTTGCGGCTACACATGCAGAAAAATCTTCAGCTGTTGCAGCAGCAGCTCTAACGAAAACCGCCATAAAAGTGAAGCAGCTGCTTACGCAGCAGAATCTTTATTGTTTGTCATCGAACTGAAATTAATTTTAACCTGGATGTCCCCAAAGGTGCTGGGAAACTGGCCCAAGAGCTACTGGTGACCTGGGCGGAGATCAGGCCTCAAAGGATTTTCAAAGTGTTTTTATTTAAAGATTAATGAAATTGCATTTCATACGTGTTTTATGGTCAATTCAACAATGCTGTGCCGCCTTAAACGCCCAATATATCAAAAGAACATGCATTTGGTATGTTTACTGTAATTATGTATTTTTATCCCATTTTCTCGGCCCACTAATTACTCGATTTTATATTTCAAACTATAAGTTCGAAAAAGTCTTCGTAAAGGGCGTAATAAACTACTTTATTGCCGGATTCAGAAAAACGAACAACTTTAAAACCATATCAAAGTTGTATGATATCTGGTTACATACGTCAAAAATGAAACATGCGAGGCAAAAAAAGAGAACCTCTCTAGATGCCGATGCTAGCCGGAATGAGAGCTTCTTCTTTTGTCTCTGGCGCCCCTCTACCGGACATTTCTAAGCATCAATTAACACGAACAAACTAAGCACATATGTGGAATACCACGGCCCTCGGCGATGAGGCTACGGATTGCCGGCCACAGGTGGCACAGCCACGAGAGGTAACGATTGCCTCGGCATTTGACGGAGTAACTGGGAAACGTCCGGGCGACGGTGATAAAGCTACGAGTCGCCGGCCACATAGGGCACAGCCGCGAGAGACAACGAGTGCCTCGGGTGTGGACGGTGGAGATACGAATCGTCCGTCAGATGTGGCACCGGCCACGGGAGCAAGACCACGACACGGTCCACCAAAGATGCCGGTGGTAAACGTACCGGCGTCGGCCGACCTCGAAAGGTCTAACCCGATAGAGTGGATAGATGACGAAGATCTAACACCCAAGCAGCTCAGAGCTGAAGTACGAAGACGCGACCGAGCGCAGGCAGCGTGGAGACCGAAGCCCGCTGCTAAGAATGCGACAGGGGTTGATCCGGACCAGCGCGAGGTGCTGGACGGATAAACCAGCGACAAGCCCCGCCGAATAATGCATGTAAACACCGACACAAATCGACGGTCCTCGGAAACCATCGGACGGCAGGTCAGGCACATGTGCCCGACCTTTCTCTTAAAATGGGCCGTCAAACCAAGACATTATGCGGCGGAACATTAGCTACTTTCCTATATAGGGAAGGCACCCCTGTTTATAAAAATTCTTAAAGTATGGACTTAGAAATATTTCGACGACTCTATCGAAATACTACCCCGGAGCAAGAGAGCAGACCGGGGTAGCAAATGACTATCAACTCGGTAAGATAGTCGGAGTAGTAAAGAGTCTGGTGTAGTACATCCAGCAAAGCTGGATGGCCAGACTAGAGTAAAGTAGCCGGAGAGATAGAGAGCACTCCGGCGGATGACATCCGTAGTCCCAGGATGGCCGGAAGATTGCAGCGTAGAAGAAGAAGCGCGTGCGGATTTTATCCATTGGGACTTAGAAGAAATTAGAGAGAATGGACTTAGAAGAAAATCCATTACTCGAGAAACCCAGAGGCTACCCACCCCAAATGGGCCAGCCGCGAAGACGATAAAGAGGCAAGACACGTGCCGCCCCGAGGCTACCCCTTCCAAGGGGGCCCGCCGCGAAGAAGATAAAGGGCGAGACTCGCGCCTCCTATAGTCCGCATTAATTAAATGTTATAATTTGACAATGTTGTTATTACCATGCCTGTAATTGTAGTTTACTTCACAGCGCCAATGCGGGCTAATAAATCACTCATTCACAAGCACTCAAACCGTAAGCATCTCTTTATTGATCTTCTTACTAGAGTCTTAGAGTCATCCCCTCGGCCTCGAAGCGCCGTTGTATTAAACACTGTTCAGGTTGCCAGCCTCAGTCGAGAGGCCAGCCTTTGTAAACAACTTGTAAAAGTTGGGACTTAGAATCGCTCTCGATTACGGGCATTCTAAGTGTCGGGACTCGGACACATCCGAAGGACTGACTGGAAGGAGCACACGCATTGCTGTGCCTTCGAGTAGCACGGCACTCGCTCTCCTTCTCGGGCGCCTAGTACGACCAACCGTCGAACGGCCCCATCCCGGGACTAACCCACCTCTACTCCCGGCCAACTTGCAGTCGACTCTGCGAGCAGTTGGACCACTCGTCTATTCTGAGTTAGCGTCGAAGTCACTAACTTAGTCTGATTTGTCTTTGCAGGCCTGTACGAGAACTCACACATTCTTCAGCCGCCGCAAAGCTTACTTCTCCCGATCGAGATTAGAAAGTAAGTACCGATTGAGCGATCGATAGCTCTAGGTCCGGCCGAACAAACTGGGAGAAATCCCAGCGAAGTATCGCCGAGCTCACCGATATTTCACATGGTCCTTCGAACCGGTTATTAACCAAAGTAGAAACCGTGAAAGACGGTCCTGAAAATCTGGTTGATACGGACCTAAAGTTGACGAAAACTAATCTCTTTCTGTTTATTTTGCAGTGTCGAAATTCACGAGCAAAGACGCCCAAGCCAAGGTATTCGTGGCCGACCCACCCAGGGAGCTCAACGAATCTATCGCCAACATCAAGGCATACGCTACGAAGCTCGTGACCGACGATAGCAAAGGGAAAATCAAGGACGCAAAGAGACAGGGCTGGAAGCTTCTCGAGGTCCTGTTTCCCATTGAGTTCTACGAACTCACAGGGGCAACTCCACCCTTGGCTTTGCAGACGGCAAAGCCTAAAAACAAGTGGGAGATCGCTAAGGCAGAGAAGTTGGAGAGAGAAGCCTTGGCATTCTTGACCCCCGAAGAGAGAGACAAGTTCAACGAGGACGAAGCTCAAATTCGGAGGGAAAAGGAAGCGCTGAACGCTCTTCGACACGAGGTTCGCGCGGCCAAAAAGAGAAAGAGGGACGCAATTGAAGAGGCAAAGCTTCGCCTGTTAGAGAAGGAAGTGACGGAAAAGCGACTGGCGTACGAGCGCACTAAACGCCGTAGGGTTAACCCAGAAGCTGACCAGGGCAACTCGGTTGCCACGGTCGAGGTCCCGTTTGTCACTCCAGACGGAGACCCAGTCCTTCCAGGAGACGCTTTGGCCAAACTGTGGTCGGCTTTGGCCACAGGAAAATTCGTCCTCCCGGGTACGGCAAGCGACCCGGTAGCCTCTGAGATTCAGGCAGTGCTGGCTAAGCACCTGAGTCAGGCAGAAACTCCACAGCCTTCGGCCTCGACGAGCCAGGCACAAACTCTGCAGCCAGTGGCCTCGACGAGCCAGGCACCGACACCAAAGGCCTCGACGAGCCAGGGTCGGAAGAAAGCGACGCCAAAGCGTACGGCGGCGAGTAAGGGTAAGACGCTCGCTTCGAAAGGAGTAAACGTCGAGGCTCTGAAAACCCCGGCACTGCTTAGCCCCATTAGCCCCAAGCCAACGAAAGGCAAGGCGGCGGCCCGGCCGAAGTCCGGGACGAAAAAACCCGCTATAGACATAGATCAGCTAATAGCGGAGGCCACCACGAACTCGGTAAAGGTCATTTTGGACAAGTCCGACGGGCCGCTCGCGGGAGTCAAACAGGTGAAAGCCTTAAAACCCGGGAGAAAGTCGCTGTTTAACCCTCCGTCAAAGGAGTTGGTGGAGGCAGCAGCGAAAGCATCGGCCCGGCGAAAGGGTCTTCGATCGGCAGCAGAGGTCGAGGTGAATCTAGCCGACTCAGCCAAAAATCTCTACGGGGAGGACTTGGAGGAGTTGCCCAGCGAAAAGGAGGACGAACTCCTGAAAGAGCCGGCCCAAGTACCGGTAGCAGCACAGGCGGCAGAAGAGCAGCAGCCGCGCCCGGTCTCGAGACGATCGGGCCTACGGATCGACTCAGGCGACGAGTCGGATCCAGGACTACAGCTCACAGCTGAAGACGAGGAGGAGGCGCTCAAAGCGGCAGCACTCAGCACCCTCCCAAAAACGGCCAAATAGCCGTCTTAAAAGTTGTAAATTCCTGTGGTTATCGATAATAAACACTTGTATAAATTAAAAACATATTTGTGTCTGTCTTTTCATTTCGAATAAATGTTGCACTCCGATAAGAAACGATCGAAACGGAAGGGGAGCAAAGACGATACCCCCAACAGACTAACGCTTTCGAAAGCCAGCAAAAATCTACTGGGAGCGAATCTGGTAGTAACGAACGACGAAGAGATCATGGATCGGGTGTTAGCGGAAAGCGAACCCGAGACTGGAGCGAGATCCAGACGAGCCCCAAGGAAAAATCCTGACGGTACGCTCAATGCACCAAGGAGTAGGCCGTCGAGTAGGGCCTCAGACCGAAACCTGAGCGGCTCTCCGAAAATCATAAACATAGAGGGGCCCGATGAACCCCAGTCACCGAAAATTGGGCTAACGGTAGACGATGTTCAAAGACAGGCAGGCGCCCAGACGTCACCGGAATTACCGCCGCCGAATCTAGACGGGTTCGGGGCCACTCCAGAACGGAAAACTCTATCCGAATGGATGAGAGAAGAGTTCGCAAGGTTTAACGGTGAAATGACAGAAATCACTGGGCGGCTGACGAAGACAGACGCAAAGGTAGCCGGGACAGTCACCAGACTAGACGGCCATAAAGAGCAAATCAAAAGACTCAACACAGAAGTGCCGACGATAAGGCAGACTGTAACGGGCCTCAGGAGCTCGATAGCCGCAGAGACAACCGCACGGATCACGGCTATAGAAGCGAACATCGCAGCAACGATGCTGACGCAGAGGAATGCGACAGAGGCCCTGCAGACCCGAATGGTCGCGCATATAGAACGAGCAGTAGGGCAGCTCCAAAATAGCCTGAACGAACTAAGGCAGACAGGAATTACAGAGTTCGACGACACAGAACTGAGAGTAGATTTAAGACGCCTGGTCGAAGCCCAGGGCGAGGAAATCACGAACGGCCTGGCGCAGTCACTGGGCCAACACTCAGAAGAGGTGGGTCAGGCCATAGTGGAACTCAAAGTAAGGATGTCAAGGCTAGACACCAGGCTAAGGACGATTTATAGAGCCCAACAACCGCCGGCTCAAAGCCAGCAGCCAGAGGGTAGAAGGTCTCGGCAAGGGGCTCAAAGCCAACAGCCGGAGCCCGGGAGAACCCGGCAGCAGCGAAACACTAGCAGATCACTCTGGGACGACTCAGAAGGAGAGGCAAGTGAAGAGAACGAGCCGACGGTAGGACGACCGACGTCAAGGGGAGGAACGGCATATAGTCAGCCCCCCCCATCATACCGCAGTGCCTTTACGGCAGGCGTACAAAGACCGGCATTTGGCCCAGCGCCAGCCCCGGCACCGGCCCCGGCACCAGCTCCGGCGCCAGCCCCGGCGCCAGCCCCGGCACCAGCCCCGGCACCAGCCCCGGCTCCGGCCCCGGCACCCGCCCCGGCACCAGCCCCGGCACCGGCACCGGCGCCAGCGCCCGCGGGACCGGCACCTCCGTATCATGCGGCAGGTAGACCATACGTCCCACCGCAAGCGCCAGACGACGTCAAACGAGAATTGACGCAAGAGCTCGAGCAGCTCAGGGAAGAGCTAACACAGGCTTATGCCCAGTACGGTCGTGCAAGGTCTGACGATGCCAGACAACACGAAAGAATTGCGTTCATGACGACCTATACGTATTACAAAACGGCAGTAGAAAACTTAATGCCCATGCTGACAACAGCAGAAAAAGCCGAACTACGACTGCAGCAACGCAGAGTAGAAGCAGAAAGACTGGGCATTGCCCCAGTGCAGGCACCGATGCCTGTACAGACGGCTAAGGTACGGTTATCACCGCCCAAGTTTGCGGGGGAGGTACTGAAATATCACGGTTGGCGACAGACGTGGAATACATACGACAACAATCCGATATACACAGCCACCGAGAAAAGCCAAATGTTAGAACAGGCCCTCGAAGGCGAAGCCGCCAATGCGACGGCGAGTTTCACGTTCACGGCGGAAACTTATAATACCATTCTCCAAGTACTGGCTGATAGGTTCGGCGACCCGAATCAGGCCATAGGAGAAAGAGAAGCCAAGCTACGGGAAGCGGCAAGCAAACCGGTGGGAGCGAACCCGACGTCCGCCCAGCTAAGAGAGAAACATATCGAGATATGTAATCAAAGGCAAGGCCTCCTGATCCAAGGCGTACAGCCGGCGACATTCGATTCGCACACGGCTAAGGAAATCTTGAACTCCCTACCAGGAGTGATAACAGAGAAATGGAGAATGGATTGGGGGCCAGAAAGAGCGCCGACCTTAGACCAGGTCCTGCATCAACTCGATAGGTTGATCCGAATAAAATCGTCGGAGGAAGCGTCGAGACGAGTCGACTATACCCAGACCACACAGGCCAACGCAGCGAGCGTAGCCACAAAAACAATCAAGTTCCGAGACAAAACCCCGACGAGGCTTGCCTGCGTGATATGCAAAAGCGAAACGCACGCTGCGCGCGACTGCACGTTCGGCAACGCGGCCGAAAGGCGAAAAGTAGTGATGGACGCAGACAGATGCTTCAGATGTTTTGGTCAAGGCCACAGGTACGTGGATTGTTCGGAAAGAAGAGCATGTCGACACTGTTACTCCACCTCGCATGCGTCGGTCCTATGCCCACACGAGAGAGAAAGTCGGGAGAGGACTAAGGGCAAGCAGGCAACGAGAGCCGCTAGCAAATCACCGAGTAAACCTAGAGCGGGAAAACCACTCATGCGGCGTCAATCTCCGACACCATCGAGGACACCATCCTCGGAACGGCCAGTCAGTGAGCAGTCGAATGTTGGAGTGGTAGAACCTAACGGCAAGGAAAAAATTTCCGCCGGAGTGTTACTGAACTTTGGAGCGAAAGCCAAAGCAGAAAAAACACAAGGAATAGAAGAATGGGTCCCACTGTTCGGAATATTCGACAGCGGTTGCGGTAATTCATTTATCACAGCAGCCCTAGTACGGAAGCTAAATGCAAAGGTCATTGGCAGGCAACGTATCAGAGTCTTGACATTTGGGTCTCACACACCCATCGACGAGTACTGCGATATTGTTCGAGTCACGATAGCCGGCATATCAAGAACAGTGACGGAAAATTTCATTGTCCGAGACCACATACAGACGCTAACACCATACACCGAGACGAAACTTGGTGAAAGGTTGCTCAAAGAAGGTGAAACTCTGGCCGACCCAAGGTACCGAAGACCGTCTCAGGTCAAAACGATAGATATCCTAATTGGAAACAGTAACATGTACGAATTCATGTTGCTGGAAGCCCCTCGCAGGCACCGGAAAATAGTGGCGCACAACACTATCTTCGGGTGGACGATCTCGGGCTCCCTAGGAGACCTGGGACACGAAACAGTCGCGAGTGTGGCCAAGGTAGAAATCGTACCCGAAGAGTACGAGATCTCAAGTGTCGACAAACACTTTGCGGCCTTCTGGAGCCTTGAAAGTTTAGGTATCCCGAATAAGGAGCTAACAGATGCCGAATTCATCCAAGCTTACATAACTAGCATCGAAGCCGATGAAGAAGGGCGAGCCGTCGTACGGTATCCCTTTACCCAAGAACGACCGGACTACGACTCATGTAGATCCATAGCCGAGATAAGATTAGATAATCTGTGGCGAAGCGACTCTTTCACTAAAGAGAAGCGAATACGATATCACGAAGTAATGATGTCCTACTTACGGGAAGGATTCATCGAGATAGCCGATCCAAACTACGATGGGCCAATGGCATTTCTGCCGAACAGGCCGGTCGAGCGAGAAGACGCGGAAACCACAAAGATCCGACCAGTCTTTGACGGATCGGTCCATCACAAGAACCGGCGCAGTTTCAACGCCAATCTTGAGATAGGGCCGAACCTAAACCCCGACATCATGGGGATCCTAATGAGATTTAGGCGATATTTCGTAGCATGGACAGCCGACATCGAGAAAGCGTTCTTGCAGATCAAAATCCACGAAGACCACGGGCAAATCGTGAGATTTCTCTGGGTCGAGGACCCTGAAGCCGCCATACCCAAAGTAGTAGTCTACCGATGGAAGAGACTCACGTTTGGACTCGCATCGAGCCCATTCATTCTCAGGGCCGTTCTAACATGGCACCTGCAGAAATACGAAACAGAGTACCCAGGCATCACAACCAGGACTCTTAATCAAATCTATGTCGACGACTGGATGGGGGGAGCCGAAACTCCCGAGCAAGCGGCCAAAGAGATAAGGCTAATAAGCCGAATCTTGGGGGAGATCAAAATGAAGCTCTGTAAATGGTCGACGAATTCGGCCGAGCTAACAAGCATACTACGGGGGGAGTTCGAATTCTTCTCTCGACCATCGAAATTGGGAATCGATGAGGTGTTCGAACATGCGGACAAAAAGGCTCTGGGAATCCTTTGGGACCCAGTAACCGACCAGTTCAAGTTCAACGCCGATAAAATAATATCCGAAGCGCGAAGGCTAGGAGAAGGACTTACCAAGCGACAGCTGTTCAGCCTAGCGCTAACGCTATACGACCCGTTGGGCTTCGTAAACCCGGCGATATTGTCCGCGAAACGGGCGATGCAGATCTCATGGCTGGCCAACGGAAAATGGGATCAGATAGTGAACAGCTGCACCAATGAGAATTGGGAAGAGTTCATCAAAGGTCTCGAAGACCTACAGCTCATACGGATCCCTCGCTGGACGGGCATAAATGTTAAGGAGCCTAGCGAACTCCACATCTTCTGCGACGCCAGTGAGGTAGGATATGGGGCTGTGGCATACGAAGTGCAAGGGACGACGATCGCCCTCATAGCAGCAAAATCAAAGGTGGCTCCGTTACCCAAAAAGGCAATGACCATCCCTCGGCTCGAACTGCTGAGTAACCTGATGGCGTCTATACTTGGCAAGTATATACGAGAACAACACCGGGTTGAACACAAAGCACACATCTGGACCGATTCTCAGATCGCGACATGTTGGATCACGGCCACCAACAAAACCCCAGAAATCTGGGTGCAAAACCGAGTCTCGAAGATCAGAGAATTCGGCGCAGAAATCCACTTCTGCGAAGGGACTCAGAACCCGGCTGATCTCCTCTCAAGGGGAGGCTCAGCAAAAGAAATCCAGAAATCGAACTGGTGGAAGGGCCCCGAATGGCTCCCGGAGTATGACAAGTATAAGCCGATCGAAATCAAGGCAAACCTCATTCAAACGGATATGGTCCGTCCGAAACACCCAGACTGGCGCAAAGAGTACAGCGACTGGGATAAGATGGTCAGAGCTCAGGCTATGATCCAGAGAGCAGTGGACGGCTTTAAAGGCAAAATGTACCGGCCTTCCCTCATCATCGACCAAGTCCTGTTTGACATGATCGACTTGAAAGAAATCAAGTTAAAAAAACCGGGATCGAGATGCCAGGTTTCATTCAAGCGGCTCACATACGAGGAGCTACTCACGGCACGATACGCCTTAATAAGATACGCACAAATGGAGTCATACCCTGAAGATTACGATAGAATCGAGCGGGGGAAAGTCCCGAGAGACAAGATGTTCAGAAAGTTAAGACCGGTGTTCGACACGACGAATCGAATTATCCGGTGCAGGGGACGAGCCCAGGTACTGTTGGCAAGATATCATCTCGATGCATTGATCTTACTCCCGCCCGATCACTATATAACCACAGTCTTGCTACGCAAGCTGCATAGACGGGTCGGGCACATGGGAATGAACGCCATGACCATAGAAGTCAGAAGCGAATTCTGGCTGCCCAAACACTGTCAGGTGATAAAAGACATCCTCAACCGATGCGTGAGATGTCAGAAGGTCAACGCAACAGCCTTCAGCGAAAAACCAGCTCACTTGCCAATTGAACGGCTGAAAATATCCGATCCCTTTTCAGTCACCGGCATCGACATGGCCGGTCCGTACAATGTACTAGTAAACGAACCGAGTAAAGCGGTGATAGTCCAGCCAAGGACTGAGCCAGGAGCCCCCGAAGAGGAATCAGAATCATCCGAGGAATCGGACGAAGAATTGGTACCTGAGAGAGTCGATACCCTCGCCAAGAAAAAGAAAAAGAAAAAGAAAGAAAAGAAACAACCCAAGTTCGCGATTGACGGGAGACAGATAGTCAAAGTGTACATAGTTATGTTCACTTGTGCCACGACAAGAGCTGTGCATCTAGAGGTGACCAGAGGAAAAAGTGCGGCGGCGTTCATTAACGCTTTCCGTCGGTTCTGCGCGTTGAAATACGCGCCAAGAACAGTCTATTCAGACAACGCGCTGGAATTCGATAGTACGGCAAGATACCTCAGAAGACTCTGGCAATGCAAGACAGTCTATGACTTCATGGCCAATAGAAACATCTCTTGGCGGTTCTCAGCGAGTGTAGCTCCCTGGTGGGGTGGCTTCTGGGAACGCATGATAAAGACCGTGAAGCAGGCGTTGCATAAGACCTTTAACCCGAAGCAGATGGACTTCGACATGTTCCATACGGTGATCACAGAGATCAGTGACATCGTAAACAACCGTCCGTTGGGATATATCGCTGGCGACGAAACGGCTCTAACTCCGAACCAGTTAATCAAAGGAGGCTTCGTAAACAAGTTCGACACCGAACCTCCGGAAGAGGAAGAACTGCTCGGCGCAGACTCCTTGTTTCTCACGAACAGAGAAGCCGCTAGACGAAAGCTAGTGGCAGACTGGTGGACAGAATTCGTCCCAACCTATCTGAAGGATCTAAATAGATTCCATCAGGAGCAAATACCGTCGAAATCGGTCAAGCTAGGGCAAGTAGTCTTGATCCACGTGGACTATGTCAAGCGAATCAATTGGAACATTGGCCGGGTGATCGAACTCATCAAAGGGCGAGATCACTTAGTCAGGAAAGTCAAGCTAGTCATGGTCGACTCAAAGGGCAAAACGTCAATCGTAAATAGACCTGTCCAGAACTTATACCCGCTAGAGGTAGAGCCAGGCATCATCGACGCAGACTTTGCCAAAAACCCAAGCAGATTTGGAGATCACGTAACCTCATCTGGGCAAGTATGTAAGAGAACTTACATGGGGGGAGTGTGGAATACCACGGCCCTCGGCGATGAGGCTACGGATTGCCGGCCACAGGTGGCACAGCCACGAGAGGTAACGATTGCCTCGGCATTTGACGGAGTAACTGGGAAACGTCCGGGCGACGGTGATAAAGCTACGAGTCGCCGGCCACATAGGGCACAGCCGCGAGAGACAACGAGTGCCTCGGGTGTGGACGGTGGAGATACGAATCGTCCGTCAGATGTGGCACCGGCCACGGGAGCAAGACCACGACACGGTCCACCAAAGATGCCGGTGGTAAACGTACCGGCGTCGGCCGACCTCGAAAGGTCTAACCCGATAGAGTGGATAGATGACGAAGATCTAACACCCAAGCAGCTCAGAGCTGAAGTACGAAGACGCGACCGAGCGCAGGCAGCGTGGAGACCGAAGCCCGCTGCTAAGAATGCGACAGGGGTTGATCCGGACCAGCGCGAGGTGCTGGACGGATAAACCAGCGACAAGCCCCGCCGAATAATGCATGTAAACACCGACACAAATCGACGGTCCTCGGAAACCATCGGACGGCAGGTCAGGCACATGTGCCCGACCTTTCTCTTAAAATGGGCCGTCAAACCAAGACATTATGCGGCGGAACATTAGCTACTTTCCTATATAGGGAAGGCACCCCTGTTTATAAAAATTCTTAAAGTATGGACTTAGAAATATTTCGACGACTCTATCGAAATACTACCCCGGAGCAAGAGAGCAGACCGGGGTAGCAAATGACTATCAACTCGGTAAGATAGTCGGAGTAGTAAAGAGTCTGGTGTAGTACATCCAGCAAAGCTGGATGGCCAGACTAGAGTAAAGTAGCCGGAGAGATAGAGAGCACTCCGGCGGATGACATCCGTAGTCCCAGGATGGCCGGAAGATTGCAGCGTAGAAGAAGAAGCGCGTGCGGATTTTATCCATTGGGACTTAGAAGAAATTAGAGAGAATGGACTTAGAAGAAAATCCATTACTCGAGAAACCCAGAGGCTACCCACCCCAAATGGGCCAGCCGCGAAGACGATAAAGAGGCAAGACACGTGCCGCCCCGAGGCTACCCCTTCCAAGGGGGCCCGCCGCGAAGAAGATAAAGGGCGAGACTCGCGCCTCCTATAGTCCGCATTAATTAAATGTTATAATTTGACAATGTTGTTATTACCATGCCTGTAATTGTAGTTTACTTCACAGCGCCAATGCGGGCTAATAAATCACTCATTCACAAGCACTCAAACCGTAAGCATCTCTTTATTGATCTTCTTACTAGAGTCTTAGAGTCATCCCCTCGGCCTCGAAGCGCCGTTGTATTAAACACTGTTCAGGTTGCCAGCCTCAGTCGAGAGGCCAGCCTTTGTAAACAACTTGTAAAAGTTGGGACTTAGAATCGCTCTCGATTACGGGCATTCTAAGTGTCGGGACTCGGACACATCCGAAGGACTGACTGGAAGGAGCACACGCATTGCTGTGCCTTCGAGTAGCACGGCACTCGCTCTCCTTCTCGGGCGCCTAGTACGACCAACCGTCGAACGGCCCCATCCCGGGACTAACCCACCTCTACTCCCGGCCAACTTGCAGTCGACTCTGCGAGCAGTTGGACCACTCGTCTATTCTGAGTTAGCGTCGAAGTCACTAACTTAGTCTGATTTGTCTTTGCAGGCCTGTACGAGAACTCACACATTCTTCAGCCGCCGCAAAGCTTACTTCTCCCGATCGAGATTAGAAAGTAAGTACCGATTGAGCGATCGATAGCTCTAGGTCCGGCCGAACAAACTGGGAGAAATCCCAGCGAAGTATCGCCGAGCTCACCGATATTTCACAACATATTTAGGAGTTGCCAGATTGCAAAAAATCCAAAGGAGTTCTTCACATATTATTTCCTTGACATTTCAATGATAATTCTAGACGAATTAGCTTTAAAGCTTATGCGCGTGTTTAAAAGCTTTAAAGAAATTGGGATCTTCCTCATCATAAAAAATGATTCACTTTTGTCTATATTTTGACAGACCATATTTTGCAGCTTTGCTTCAAACGTCTGGTCTAAAGACAAAAGTAACTGATTTGGAGGACGAGTCCATCAACAGTTCACCAACTGTTGCCGCATTTATGTAAATGCCGTTATTGGAGTATTTTAGCCACGGAGACCTTTTTATAATTAGCACAAACCTTTTAAGAGAAGGTTTGACTATCAGTTTGGGTTGAGAGGGTGGGAGAACCACGAGATGGCGCGTCTGATGATTCAGACTGGCCGGGTTCAGGAGTTATTCACTCCCCAAGTTGGAGTGATTTGGTCAAAAACACAAATTATTTAAGGGGAAAAATCTTTACATAGTTGATTAAATAAAAATACACCGATTGTAACGTCAGGTCACCAGACGTTCAAATCGGCCGTTTTGAACCAATCAGAATCACTAAAAAATTTACTTTATTGTGAAAAGTCACATTTCATTTAAGAAATGTAATTTTTTTTCATTAAATCATAAATCGCTTATAAAGTGAGCTTATAATTAAGACGTGAGACCAGACGGTGACATCGGTCGTTTCGTATTCATCAGACGCGATGAAACAGCGAAAAAACCTGACATTTAGATTCCAAGATGATTTTTTAAAAAAAATCTGGCGCCATTTATAAAAAATGTCAAATGGAAACATTCATTTTGTCTTGTTTTTTCGATGAAATTCAAGAAAAATTTACATTAATAAGCAAAAAAAGGTTTCATTATTTAAAAAATGGGGGCCTAAACATAAAGTTAATCATCGACAGCTGCTGAATCTTCATTTGGCGGATTCTTTTTCGCTTTCATTCTCTATTTATTCTAAGTATTCTTCTTCTCCTTCCTCTTTTTTGGTGATACATATTGCTACGAATCGCTAGCAGACAAGTGAATCTGCAGTGGTTAGACGATTGTTAAGTGTAAGACAAATGCGATGTACCTGTACCGTAGTAAACATTAAGTTGTCGAAGACCATGATGTAATTTTTTCTACAGACGATGAAGCTCCCAAGCCAAGAAAATCCCCTGCAACCTCGTCGACAACCTCATACAAAGATAGAACATTTTCGTCAAAATCTAGCTTGCTTGCTTGCTTTTCATGTTATTGTTTATGCTATCAACGTCATCTGTGGCTGATTGATGAACTGTCAAATAATAGTAAAAGCACAATTAAAGTATATAACAAATCGGGTTTAATTGTATGAGCCGCACCAAGTAGCACTACCAAATGGATAGTCTATAGTCTAAAGTTGTGTTATTGACAAGAGAAACATCCGGGGAAAAGTTAAGACTAGGGTTTCATATTCCCAACGAATACTTGAACTTAGGGTTCCCACCCCAATCGGATTTAAATCGATTCAACTCAAAATATGTTTTTTTAGATTTTTCGAATTGTTCAACTCGAATTGGAAAAATCAATATTCATATTCATTCGAATTGTGATATTTTTTTTGTAAATATTCATCGAAAAATACATGAATACTCACTACCCTATTCATGAATATTCGTTGTGAATATTAACGAATATTTATGCAATTCATGTCAAATTTGAGTTGAAGTCTTAAAAATTTCAAGAATTTAAAATTTTTTAGTTGAAATTTTGACCGCTAGATGCTCTACTTCATACAAAGGGAATGAATTTTGTTTTGTTTGATAAATTATTGTCAAATATTTTATTATTACTGACATTTAGTTCTGATTTTATTTTCATTGATTACATTGATTTTATTTTCATTTTACTGATATAGTTTCTTTCGCCTACAGCCTTTTTCTAAAAACAAAGACTTGAATTTCTCTGACCAGCCACTAGGTGGTTTTGGACAGAAAAATCGCTGTCCCAATTTCTGTCCAGGATACTGTACCGTATTTTTTTGGAAATAGAAAAAATTGATTTTTAAATTGATTTTTTTTCAGAAATTTTTAACATTTTTTGATTAATAGGGTTTTGGATATAATATCTTAAACATTACAATAAAAAAGCCCATTAAAAAAAATTATGGATACATTTTGTTCGAGGTTTTGGGTTTTTTATTCGTAACTACCCTCGACTAGAAATCAGAAATACTTGTTGCAATGCTATTCACATTGAGAATTTCTATATTTCTTTTGGAGACAGAAGTGTGTAGTAAGCATGTGTTTTTTTTGTGTAGACCTTGTTGCACGATCCATATTTTATATTTAACAGAAAGTTATCGGTGCCAAAACTCCTGCCATTCACAGCATCCTGGAGTGCAACTTTACTAAAGAGGCAGTGCTTTCTTAACCTTTGAATCCAGATTTACTCATTGACGAATGGTCTGTTACAAGTAGTTGTGGAATGTGGATCTGCCCCCATTAGCTAGAAATACTATTAGTAAACACATTTCTTTGTTCAACCAGTTACCTTACGGATGGGGCATGATGCGAAGAGTTGCCAATAACGTTAATGTGTAGAATATATAATACATAATGTTAAAAAAATAGATGAAAATAATGTTGGCAAGTTGCGTTTTATTGTCCCATCTCCACCCACAATTCCTCCGCTATGTGGAAATTTTTTTTTAGAAATGATAACGAACGCCATCGACCGCGCACGCCAATGCTTTAATTGGTTGCCCCCCTTATATTATACATACCGTACACAGACAGCAGGAAATGGGTGGGTTTGGACGCCAGCCTATATACAGTTCCTATTGTTTCCTGTCGAGGTACACACAAGAGTTAAATGCTAATATCAATCATGGCTGCTGCTGCTGCCCTTATAGATCCATGTATATAGATGTCTGTCCTATAGATCGTAAAAATTTAGAAGTTGTCACCACACTTCGGATAGGCCTATAACCTATACTCATCGAAGGCTCTAAAATAAATATTCAATTGTTTTTTTCTCAATTTCGTGAATATATTTCCTTTTTGAATTAAGTTTGAGTGTTTTTAGTTAATGAACTTTATGAACCGGCTTAATCGCCGTCTTTGTATCACCCAACTGCGTATACATTATTGATTTCGTCCAGCTTCTCACACTTCTATTAAATAACCACACCTGATTCTGATGATCGATGCGAAAATTAAACTTGTTGACTTCATTTGTATTAGAATGGAAGACATGTATGTAACCATGCCTTTGCCAAAATAAATAAAAGCATTGTCACAGACCTATCAACAGATTTAGCAGTAGCCAGCAGTTGAATATTGACTAAATTCCATCTGTTAGAAGGCAGTCTTTCAATACTGAAAATTTATCAAATTCATTAAATAATATTAATGTTTAAATTAAATTGCTAGTATAGATCGACATGTTTTTAATCATGATCAATTAAATTAAGATATTTCATCCTTTTTCTTGCCGACATAGCAAATCAAGTTAACACTAGCAACAAATTATCACGCCCGTTTAACTAAAACCGACTAAAACACTTCTTGCGGCGAAATAGTCGTTAAAATCTCCCTTTTCATTCAAAAGTAACGATTGAACCGGATTGAACGCAATTAATTTTAACGTTGTCACCACACTTCGGATAGGCCTGTACTCATCGAAGGCGCTAAAGTAAATCTCGAATTTTGTTTCAATTTCGTGATCATATTTCCTTATTGAATTAAGTTTGGGGGTTTTTAGTGAATGAAGTTTATGAACCGGCTTTAATCACTGTCTGTATCACCCGACTATTGTACAACACATGTAATTACGTCCAATACAACACACTTTTAATTTTTACAAACAGCCACAACTGAATTTGAAATTAGATAATTTATATGTTGTCATTTCTAGATGTCTAACAATACTATCACGAATTATAGACAATTAAATGATGCAGTTAAATGTTAAGTCTAAGGAGAAGCTTGTCTCCTCATATCATAGTAAGTCATCTAATTCTGACGTTTGAAAGAAATTTAATTTAAATATAATTACCAGTGTAAACTGGCATTGGTGTTTTGATTTTAATCGTAAACTAATAAATTGTGAAATAGCATCCCTTTACTGTCGACAGATTGCAATTCAAGTTGGCACTAGCAACGAATTATAACGCTCATTTAACTAAAACCGACTAAAACACCTCTTCCGGCGGGATAGTCGTGAAAATCTCCCTTTTCATTCAAAAGTAACGATTCAACACAATAAATTAATTAAGCTGTGACATCTAATATCTAACTGACAGATAGCAATTCACGTTAGCACTGGCAAACAAATAATCACATTCATTTAAATTAAACCGAATTAAACACCTCTCGCGGTAGAATTGTCGTTAAAATCTCCCTTTTCGTCCAAAAGTAACGATGCAACGCAATTATTTTTCACGTGGTCACCACACTTTGGATAGACCTATTCTCACCGAAGGCGCTTAAGTTAATCACGAATTTTGTTTCAATTTCGTGAACACATTTCCTTATTGAATAAGGTTTGGGCGTTTTTAGTTAATGAACATTGTCAACCGGCTTAATCACTGTCTGTGTATCATCCGACTGTTGTACTATACTTGTAATTACGCCCAATACAACACACTTTTATTATTAACACATAGCCACACCTGATTTTGATATTCCTTGTCTGTTTTTAATTGGAAAACAATTTTCTGGAAAATACATCGTCTTGAATAATACATTCGGGCGCTGGCAATGGCGACTTAGGACTAACCGACTAAGGTATAACTAAAATAGACTGAAATTGACTGAAATAAGGAAAAAAAAGGAATTTTTGAATAGGCCACAGGGTATTTTAATTTAACTAATAAGGAAAAAGGTTGCAAAATTGTAAAGATTGATCAATTAATGATGCTTATCCAGATTCCAGAACGTCTAGCGAGTGTAGAGAGAAAAAAATATTTCTTACGTCTTTTCTTATAAGTGTTCATTATTTGAGTACTGCTGAGCACGTATAAATTAATTCTGTCATCATGATGGTAAAAGAAGTACTCTAAACCCAGCTCTAAGCTTCCAGCTTGACTTCCATTACTCTCAGCTTGATCTGCAGTGACTACGTGTTGTAACATTTTTTAACATTTGAAAGTGAAGGCAAACTGAAATCGTATATTAAGGCGGTGACAGACCTAACTTTATTAAAAAGAAGAAAAAAAATCATATTTATTTTAGGCTTGTAATACATGACTTGGACTCAGAATAAGGAATTTTGTGAGCAGCTAATATGAGTAAACTTACTAGCTACACAAATTGGGTAACTAATAAAATTAATAATAATGAAAAAAAATTGTTTTTTAGTGAATCAGAAAGCAGGTATTGTTTTACAACTATCATCAAATTACATGGATATCAATATCATAAAGAAAAGTCAAATTGCAAATTCGTTTAACATTTCCTGTTCTGTAGTAATCAATGGGTACCCGCCAGTATATAAGTATTAATTTCCTATTGCTTCTATTTTCACGTTACCATTTTACCGAATCCATGGCGTTACATCTTAGCCTACATGATAAGCTTGAGAAAAACAAGTTAAATGTTGTTTATGTTGTTTAATTTTATAATAGATCAAATACTAAATAAATGTAAAATATTTTTGTAGATAAATGTAGGACGGAAGGATTTAGAGTACGGTCAAAAGCGGTCAAAAGCTTGCAGAGGTTGGTCAAATACGAAAAGGGCGATTGTTAAGTGTTAAATCGTGTTGATTGTGCTGCCATCGACATTAAGTCCACTGTTGTCTTCCTTTCCCTTGCGACATATGCCTTAAAACCTAAAACATGCTAAACATCCCCTCGTCCTCCCACGAAGAAATTAATTACTTTAAGTAGGTAATTAAGCCTCTATGAGTCTTTAAGAGGAAATAGATTTACATGAATAAACCAGATTCACTTTTCTCGCTCTTTGGTCAATGATTTGTAAGTACATATAACGCTGATTAATTTCTTCGTCACACACGCTCACGATGAATTTTTTTTACACTTCCGATTCGAATCCTCAAAATAATATTAGATGACTTTACTTCATTGCAGATTTCCCTGCGTACGAAAGTTTAGTGTCATATTAGATGGCTAGCAAAATTCTAAAAAAGATAATGATTTTCATATTTATTAGTTCATTTATGGCATTTTGTTTGCAACTTCGCACGTAACCAAAGAGCAATTTTTACATTTTAATAATCGCTTACATAAAAGTTAATATGTGCCAGTTCTTTTTTATCCAAATAGCTGTCTTTTCCCAGTCGTTAAAATTTTCAAGCGTAATCTTCTTACAGTCCCCAATATTAATTTCTCTGAGGGGATTAGTTTCTTTCATAAAAACATCAACCCTTCTTTTGGTGATAGAACTACAGTGATAAAATACTAAGGTGTCCAGATTGCAGAAAGAATGAAGATTTTCCAATCGATGTAGGATTTCGTCTGTGAGGTGTACGATTTACATTAAGCTTATAAAATTCCAATTATGTAACCCTTGACATACTCTTTACTAGTATGAGCATATATGGTACACGAAGAAAGGTTGGATGACACAAGAGATCTTTCTTGTTTTCCTGAGAGCAATTTTATCCATTCGTAAAGGACCTTCCTGGAATTAATTTCCCAGTTTTGCTGTCAGTTGATGGAGCAATCAGCCATATTTCATTTGAAGTCTCTGGTATCAACGAAATATGTGAAAAGTTAACTAATATTACAACGATTAAATAACGATTTAACAATGCTTCATTAATATAATTCTGTAGGGAAAAGGATAAAATCCTTTATTCCTTTCTTGCAAATTCCACTAACGTAATCTAACCAGCTGACTTAGGGAATATTTGGTCCTTAAAAAAATTGTTCCAAGAATCCAGGCAATAGTCCACTGAAACAAATAAGCCTGTTGATATGTATAACGTTGCAAAGGTTAAATATTACTTTGAATATAATTTTTCAATAACAAACATTTCGTTTTCGTCAGGTTTTCAAGCGAGCCTGGGATGGAATTTCTCCGCAAATAGTTATTAATGGCTTTAAAGCTTGTGGAATATACCCATTTGATTCTGATGTGATCGAGTACGTATAAACACATTATGTAAATCATTGACGAAGCTAATAAAGTAATATTTTTCAAGTTTTACAAAGTGTATTTCCACTAGAAAATCGCTTCTTGAAGAACATGACGCTATAATGTCGCTTCAGACGAAGAAAGCAACACAAATGGAACAGTTGAGGCTGAGGTAATTGTAAAACTATAGTTATGATGACATGTAATTTAATTGCGTAAAATTGGTTCTCAGATTACTCCAGAAAAAACAAACAGTTCAGGCGAATCCAACATTATTTTAAAAAAAACGTGGATTCCTGTAATACTGCGTTTCTGGCTTGCTTGGATATCATGAATGCCATTGCCAAAGCCCAAAGCCCATGTTGAATCAACTATTCCATTGTCCTTGTTGCAAGAATTTAAGAGTGCGGAAAGGGGTAGAGGAATATGGAAGGGAGAGGTGATTCATGTGTCCCTTTTTAAATACTGGAAAGGTTCGCTTGTAGAAAAACAAGACTGATCATCCAAAGTGCCCCAAACCATTCCAGGTTTATCTAATCCTATAACTTCGTTACTTCGCGAAGGAGATCGAATGAATTCAATTATACTTCAAAAGAATGTGTGAATATTTAATTTCATTAATCCAATTCACCAGTTAAATATAATGTTTTATCTTATGAAATGTCGAATAGTTGGATCTACCAAAGTGAAAGCTTGACGTACAGGATAAAAAGACAAAGGTCAATACTTCAGATAAAAATAATGTTTCTTAATCGCAAGACGAGATTTGAAATTTGGCAGAGCCTTTAGAGGTCCCAAGTGACGGACATGGTAAAATATTACCCAATCCTACACAAGTTTATTCTCAAGATCCCCATAGGAAAATTCACAAAATACTGGTTAGTGAACAAAACAGGTTTATTTGCTTTAATTAAATACTGACTGGTCATGTTGCATTAGGAGATGACAACGTACAACAGATCTCTCCTCTGTCTGGCATAGATTGCGTTTGCTTTATCTGCAATAAAGATTTAGCAGAACAAGGGTCCCAAAAAACTGGCAGATCACGAAAATTGGCAATAACGACCACATCAATCTGTTGCATAATCTGCTCACATAAGATCCAAACGCTTGCCTCCTAACCCAAGGATCGATGACCCATTTTTTAATATCAACTTCCCTTGCTTTTTCTTCTTTTCTTCCCTGCTGATTTTTTTCAAGGAACTGTATTTTCTGGAACGGGAAACAATATAGGACATGTCACTTGCTTTTCTTTACACCTGTAATGAAGAGGCAGATGGAGGAATAAAAAATGTGGTTTCTGGACCTTTCCACTTCATTCGTGATCCCATAAAAAAGGTAGAATCAATATTTTTTTTCCATGGATCTCCTAACAATAATTTTTCCTAGTTGTTCTCCATAAACGGGATGATCAATAATGAAAAAGGAGATTTGAAGCAGGTCCCATTGCTGTTTTTCTGCATGACACGACGACGGACAGTTGATTACGTTGCAATCTTCGACAAACTGAATGTATTAAACAAGCATTAGGCCTAAAAATTTCTTAATAACCTTCTACTATGTTATTACCGTATGTTTTAGGAAATCATGCTCCTTCCTAGGGTTCAACACATCGTCACCAACTTTAAAGGAGCCATCTGTGTTGCCTTCAGAAAATTTTTCGCCAATTGTGTCCACTTGGGATGCAATTTTCATTGATGTCAATCCATCATGAAAAAAATCCGCGACTTCAAACTTTCAGTGGAATACAACAAAAAAAGCCCTAATCCAGTTCGGGACTTTGTATTTAATTTACTCTGCCTCGCCTATCTTCCAGTAATGAAGACGATTCTGATATGTAAGAAAAATACTTCTACTTAAAAAAATCTGTTTGACTCAAGATAAAGACCTTGAAGACGGCGCTCATCCAATTACATCTTTTTCATTTTTCTACACTAGGGTGGCACGCGTTTTTATGCGCCAAAGGCAAAGCGACCGCCACCGCCCAGGACATCGATGCCCAAGTACTGTTGCGAGTGATCAAGGATTAGAACCTAGCCGACCCGATCGGATTTTTGCCCACTGCGATGTCTGATGGTGACATCCAAAAAGTCATCAACATGCGAAATAACACTGCGCACCTGGATCTTAATTCCATAGATCAGACGGCGATGAATGATCTACTGGCACTGGTACTTTTAAATCGCAGCGTCATCCAACCTGCTGTAGCAGATGAAATCCAGAGGATTATCAACGAAATGTCGGCCGGCAACTTGGATGGTATGGTGACCTTCTCCTTCACATTTACATCAGAGTTTAGTTTCGAAAAGGCATTTGGATTGTCCCTCATCGTTTACGGAGTGATACTGAAGTTCCTAGCCGAGCCTTTACGGACTTTTTTGGTACAGAAACTAAATTTGGCAAACATCACTATTGATGTGCTTGCCAATATGAAGTATGTTATAGACCAAGTCATGACGCAGCCCGACTATCTAAGTCCTGGGGGTGGCCCCAGAGGTGACGCCCAAGTCTGTCAAACAGTTTTCGATTGTCGGAATGAAAATTCACATAATACATTCATTCGTTCTAGTACTAATTGGAAACAGCACTTGGATTCTGTACACGACATCTTGGATGTAATTAACCGTCAAGCAGAAGCAGTAGAGGTTAAGAAAATAGTTGATCGTCTCGTCAAGTTAGAAGCGGAAGGCGGTACGATTACCCAAGAGGATTTCAAGATTTTGGAGTAGAGGATTCTAATGGAAAAAAGTAAAGCTATTTTGGCGTAAGGAGAGTGTCTCTTTTTTTTTACTTTATATCACAAAGCAGCAGCGACGAAAGTTTGTCATCAAAGTCAGAGAACAGTCCTTGACGGAGTTGTGAAATCAATAATCATTCCAGAAGCTGAAAAATTTGCAGCCGCGGTCGCCGAGATGGTGTTTGAAAAAGATAGTCCTTATTTCTATCTTACCTTGGGCGGCGTCTCCCTTATCGTAAAGTTTCTCATACCATTGGTGATTTGTGTTTTTAAGACTTGCAAGTGCCCATGCCAACAAAAGGATCCAGACGTGGAGAAGCTCTTGACAACGCTGAATCCAAGTCGCCAGGAAGAAGAAGGCAAACTTGTGGATGTACCTTTTTTTCTGCCTTTCTTTTCTTCCGTTTGCAGCTGCCAGGCCAATTGGAAGTAAAATAAGTAATAATAATAAGTAAATAATAGAATAAAAAATAAATGTTTATTTTTTTTATATTTAGTTGATCCAAAATTTATTGATGTGGACGGGCTGGCAGAAGAGGTAGGTAAAATTGTGCTGGATAAAGAACTTGAGTTCCTTCAAGGAACATTTGGCATTTGTATTGTGATCGGATTTAAGTATGTGATATGCCCCTTATTGAAAAAAATATGGCGGTTGTGTAGCTCGTTTCACCGAAGACGAGCGTTATCGCTCGAAAATCTTATCCGTTGCAGATCAGGTTGTCACGTTGGCAGGCTGCTCCTTCCAGCTCCCTGTTTGTTTGAGCCTTTTATGGCTTTTTCCTTGTGCGGCTGCCAGGCCCATTGGTAAGTAGTAAAGTAAAGTAAAAAAATAAATAAATGTTATGTTTTTTTTGTTTTTTTTTAGTCGACCCGAGATTCGTTGACATTGAGGGTCTGGCAGCACATGTTGGCGGAATAATGCAAACGGAATTAACATTCCTAAAGGGATCATTCGGAGTGGTGTTGCTGATTGGCACGAGGTTTTTGTTATGGCCATTGTTTATTAAATATGGGTTGCCACTCATTCGCAAATGTAAGTATTAGTCAAAGGCAAGGAGGCCAACATTGTATTTACAATGTTGGCTTTGCTTCAGAATTGAAGAAAAAGCGAGTGACCAGGAAAAAAACCTCTTCACATTTGTTGCTGATTTTGGCCTGTTTTCATTTCTTTCCATTTACTGCTGCCAGGCCAATAGGTAAATAATAAGTTATGCGTGTTAAAAATATATGTTTATTTTTATTTTTTTTTTATTTAGCAGAAGCAGAAGCAGATCCTAAATTTGTGAATGTGGACGGCCTTGCGGCAGCAGCAGGTCAAGCATTGCTCGATAAAGAACTGACATTTCTTCAAGGGTCGTTTGGGATCTTAATTGTAATTTCCTGCAAGTATGTCATATGGCCCTTCTTGAAAATGTTTGGGGATCGACTCCTGCGTAATTGTGAGTATTATTTTTTTTTATTTTTTTTTATATTTTTATTTATTATTTTTTATATTTTTATTATTTCAGGGAAATGGTGGAATGACCTGGTCAATTATTTCAACCCCCCTCCCGCAGCAGCTGCAGCAACTCCTCCACCCAACTTGGAGCCGTTGGAGGAGCTGCTCCGACAGCAACTCACAATGTTGGGGCAAATCAAGTTGTGGCAGAACGTGCTGCCCCCGTCCAACATTTTAATTAATTAATTGATTTTAATAAAAATAAATATTTATTTTTATTTTTTTTTATTATTTCAGGGTCTTGGTTTGATGCAGTTTGCCCTCACAAACCATCCTCGCAGGAGCTGCTCTTAATTGAAGTGAAGGCAATTAGGGAGTTGTTGGAAAAAGAACGTAGAGCCCCCGTCCCCGATCCCGTCGTCCCCGATCCCGTCGTCCCCGATCCCGTCGTCCCCGATCCCGTCGTCCCTGTGTCTATAAACTCATTCCCTACCAATACTGACATCGAGCTCAAACCTGTTGGCACTGGTGTCCCAGGCGAAGGGGACAAGTAAAAAGGCATCGGGTGACCCGGGACACCCACCAACTGCAACTGGTGTCCCGGGAATTCCCCCCCCCCCCGAATGAAAAATTTCTAGTGCGTGAACGTTCTACTTGAAGAATTGCCCGTTATTGCAACGTGGATCATCGAATTTTTTTATTTAGGCGAGACAAAATTAATTGATTTGGATGGATTTGCTGCGGAGGTGGGGGCCGTTGTCTTAGAAAAGGAACTAAAATTCCTTCTCTCTTGAAAACCTTGGCTGCTGCTCTGGTAGCAATAGCTGCAGCAACAAACAAATCACCGAAAGTTGCACCGCCGGCCGATAACGCAGCAAAAGCAGGAGCGGCTTTCGTGCAACTTCTTACAGCTTCTCTGGCTTCAGGTGCGCAACCAGCTTCGGCACCAGCTCCGGCAGCGATTACTTGAAAAGTCTGCAGGAGTTATTGAAAAATTTGAATGAAAAAACTCGCTTTGAGATTTTGTGTGCCGTTCGCGTTTATTGTTGCTGAAAAGCAATCAGTAACGGCTCCATGAAAATACAGCGGCTTATTCAAATACGTTTTCGTTTTTGTAATTCCCGTTTTCCGTACCAAGCGTGGTGTGGCAACAGCTTAGAAGCATGAAAAAAATTTAACTTAAATGTTTCTATTCGATTTATTAGCAGCAACCGCAGCAGCTCCAGCAGCGCGTTTTCAGTTGCGGCTACACATGCAGAAAAATCTTCAGCTGTTGCAGCAGCAGCTCTAACGAAAACCGCCATAAAAGTGAAGCAGCTGCTTACGCAGCAGAATCTTTATTGTTTGTCATCGAACTGAAATTAATTTTAACCTGGATGTCCCCAAAGGTGCTGGGAAACTGGCCCAAGAGCTACTGGTGACCTGGGCGGAGATCAGGCCTCAAAGGATTTTCAAAGTGTTTTTATTTAAAGATTAATGAAATTGCATTTCATACGTGTTTTATGGTCAATTCAACAATGCTGTGCCGCCTTAAACGCCCAATATATCAAAAGAACATGCATTTGGTATGTTTACTGTAATTATGTATTTTTATCCCATTTTCTCGGCCCACTAATTACTCGATTTTATATTTCAAACTATAAGTTCGAAAAAGTCTTCGTAAAGGGCGTAATAAACTACTTTATTGCCGGATTCAGAAAAACGAACAACTTTAAAACCATATCAAAGTTGTATGATATCTGGTTACATACGTCAAAAATGAAACATGCGAGGCAAAAAAAGAGAACCTCTCTAGATGCCGATGCTTAGCCGGAATGAGAGCTTCTTCTTTTGTCTCTGGCGCCCCTCTACCGGACATTTCTAAGCATCAATTAACACGAACAAACTAAGCACATATTTAGGAGTTGCCAGATTGCAAAAAATCCAAAGGAGTTCTTCACATATTATTTCCTTGACATTTCAATGATAATTCTAGACGAATTAGCTTTAAAGCTTATGCGCGTGTTTAAAAGCTTTAAAGAAATTGGGATCTTCCTCATCATAAAAAATGATTCACTTTTGTCTATATTTTGACAGACCATATTTTGCAGCTTTGCTTCAAACGTCTGGTCTAAAGACAAAAGTAACTGATTTGGAGGACGAGTCCATCAACAGTTCACCAACTGTTGCCGCATTTATGTAAATGCCGTTATTGGAGTATTTTAGCCACGGAGACCTTTTTATAATTAGCACAAACCTTTTAAGAGAAGGTTTGACTATCAGTTTGGGTTGAGAGGGTGGGAGAACCACGAGATGGCGCGTCTGATGATTCAGACTGGCCGGGTTCAGGAGTTATTCACTCCCCAAGTTGGAGTGATTTGGTCAAAAACACAAATTATTTAAGGGGAAAAATCTTTACATAGTTGATTTAAAAAAAATACACCGATTGTAACGTCAGGTCACCAGACGTTCAAATCGGCCGTTTTGAACCAATCAGAATCACTAAAAAATTTACTTTATTGTGAAAAGTCACATTTCATTTAAGAAATGTAATTTTTTTTCATTAAATCATAAATCGCTTATAAAGTGAGCTTATAATTAAGACGTGAGACCAGACGGTGACATCGGTCGTTTCGTATTCATCAGACGCGATGAAACAGCGAAAAAACCTGACATTTAGATTCCAAGATGATTTTTTAAAAAAAATCTGGCGCCATTTATAAAAAATGTCAAATGGAAACATTCATTTTGTCTTGTTTTTTCGATGAAATTCAAGAAAAATTTACATTAATAAGCAAAAAAAGGTTTCATTATTTAAAAAATGGGGGCCTAAACATAAAGTTAATCATCGACAGCTGCTGAATCTTCATTTGGCGGATTCTTTTTCGCTTTCATTCTCTATTTATTCTAAGTACTCTTCTTCTCCTTCCTCTTTTTTGGTGATACATATTGCTACGAATCGCTAGCAGACAAGTGAATCTGCAGTGGTTAGACGATTGTTAAGTGTAAGACAAATGCGATGTACCTGTACCGTAGTAAACATTAAGTTGTCGAAGACCATGATGTAATTTTTTCTACAGACGATGAAGCTCCCAAGCCAAGAAAATCCCCTGCAACCTCGTCGACTACCTCATACAAAGATAGAACATTTTCGTCCAACTCTAGCTTGCTTGCTTGCTTTTCATGTTATTGTTTATGCTATCAACGTCATCTGTGGCTGATTGATGAACTGTCAAATAATAGTAAAAGCACAATTAAAGTATATAACAAATCGGGTTTAATTGTATGAGCCGCACCAAGTAGCACTACCAAATGGATAGTCTATAGTCTAAAGTTGTGTTATTGACAAGAGAAACATCCGGGGAAAAGTTAAGACCAGGGTTTCATATTCCCAACGAATACTTGAACTTAGGGTTCCCACCCCAATCGGATTTAAATCGATTCAACTCAAAATATGTTTTTTTAGATTTTTCGAATTGTTCAACTCGAATTGGAAAAATCAATATTCATATTCATTCGAATTGTGATATTTTTTTTGTAAATATTCATCGAAAAATACATGAATACTCACTACCCTATTCATGAATATTCGTTGTGAATATTAACGAATATTTATGCAATTCATGTCAAATTTGAGTTGAAGTCTTAAAAATTTCAAGAATTTAAAATTTTTTAGTTGAAATTTTGACCGCTAGATGCTCTACTTCATACAAAGGGAATGAATTTTGTTTTGTTTGATAAATTATTGTCAAATATTTTATTATTACTGACATTTAGTTCTGATTTTATTTTCATTGATTACATTGATTTTATTTTCATTTTACTGATATAGTTTCTTTCGCCTACAGCCTTTTTCTAAAAACAAAGACTTGAATTTCTCTGACCAGCCACTAGGTGGTTTTGGACAGAAAAATCGCTGTCCCAATTTCTGTCCAGGATACTGTACCGTATTTTTTTGGAAATAGAAAAAATTGATTTTTAAATTGATTTTTTTTCAGAAATTTTTAACATTTTTTGATTAATAGGGTTTTGGATATAATATCTTAAACATTACAATAAAAAAGCCCATTAAAAAAAATTCTGGATACATTTTGTTCGAGGTTTTGGGTTTTTTATTCGTAACTACCCTCGACTAGAAATCAGAAATATTTGTTGCAATGCTATTCACATTGAGAATTTCTATATTTCTTTTGGAGACAGAAGTGTGTAGTAAGCATGTGTTTTTTTTGTGTAGACCTTGTTGCACGATCCATATTTTATATTTAACAGAAAGTTATCGGTGCCAAAACTCCTGCCATTCACAGCATCCTGGAGTGCAACTTTACTAAAGAGGCAGTGCTTTCTTAACCTTTGAATCCAGATTTACTCATTGACGAATGGTCTGTTACAAGTAGTTGTGGAATGTGGATCTGCCCCCATTAGCTAGAAATACTATTAGTAAACACATTTCTTTGTTCAACCAGTTACCTTACGGATGGGGCATGATGCGAAGAGTTGCCAATAACGTTAATGTGTAGAATATATAATACATAATGTTAAAAAAATAGATGAAAATAATGTTGGCAAGTTGCGTTTTATTGTCCCATCTCCACCCACAATTTCTCCGCTATGTGGAAAATTTTTTTTAGAAATGATAACGAACGCCATCGACCGCGCGCGCCAATGGTTTAATTGGTTGCCCCCCTCATATTATACATACCGTACACAGACAGCAGGAAATGGGTGGGTTTGGACGCCAGCCTATATACAGTTCCTATTGTTTCCTGTCGAGGTACACACAAGAGTTAAATGCTAATATCAATCATGGCTGCTGCTGCTGCCCTTATAGATCCATGTATATAGATGTCTGTCCTATAGATCGTAAAAATTTAGAAGTTGTCACCACACTTCGTATAGGCCTATATCCTATACTCATCGAAGGCTCTAAAATAAATATTCAATTGTTTTTTTCTCAATTTCGTGAATATATTTCCTTTTTGAATTAAGTTTGAGTGTTTTTAGTTAATGAACTTTATGAACCGGCTTAATCGCCGTCTTTGTATCACCCAACTGCGTATACATTATTGATTTCGTCCAGCTTCTCACACTTCTATTAAATAACCACACCTGATTCTGATGATCGATGTGAAAATTAAACTTGTTGACTTCATTTGTATCAGAATGGAAGACATGTATGTAACCATGCCTTTGCCAAAATAAATAAAAGCATTGTCACAGACCTATCAACAGATTTAGCAGTAGCCAGCAGTTGAATATTGACTAAATTCCATCTGTTAGAAGGCAGTCTTTCAATACTGAAAATTTATCAAATTCATTAAATAATATTAATGTTTAAATTAAATTGCTAGTATATATCGACATGTTTTTAATCATGATCAATTAAATTAAGATATTTCATCCTTTTTCTGGCCGACATAGCAATTCAAGTTAACACTAGCAACAAATTATCACGCCCGTTTAACTAAAACCGACTAAAACACTTCTTGCGGCGAAATAGTCGTTAAAATCTCCCTTTTCATTCAAAAGTAACGATTGAACCGGATTGAACGCAATTATTTTTAACGTTGTCACCACACTTCGGATAGGCCTGTACTCATCGAAGGCGCTAAAGTAAATCTCGAATTTTGTTTCAATTTCGTGATCATATTTCCTTATTGAATTAAGTTTGGGGGTTTTTAGTGAATGAACTTTATGAACCGGCTTTAATCACTGTCTGTATCACCCGACTATTGTACAACACATGTAATTACGTCCAATACAACACACTTTTAATTTTTACAAACAGCCACAACTGAATTTGAAATTAGATAATTTATATGTTGTCATTTCTAGATGTCTAACAATACTATCACGAATTATAGACAATTAAATGATGCAGTTAAATGGTAAGTCTAAGGAGAAGCTTGTTTCCTCATATCATAGTAAGTCATCTAATTCTGACGTTTGAAAGAAATTAAATTTAAATATAATTACCAGTGTAAACTGGCATTGGTGTATTGATTTTAATCGTAAACTAATAAATTGTGAAATAGCATCCCTTTACTGTCGACAGATTGCAATTCAAGTTGGCACTAGCAACGAATTATAACGCTCATTTAACTAAAACCGACTAAAACACCTCTTCCGGCGGGATAGTCGTGAAAATCTCCCTTTTCATTCAAAAGTAACGATTCAACACAATAAATTAATTAAGCTGTGACATCTAATATCTAACTGACAGATAGCAATTCACGTTAGCACTGGCAAACAAATAATCACATTCATTTAAATTAAACCGAATTAAACACCTCTCGCGGTAGAATTGTCGTTAAAATCTCCCTTTTCGTCCAAAAGTAACGATGCAACGCAATTATTTTTCACGTGGTCACCACACTTTGGATAGACCTATTCTCACCGAAGGCGCTTAAGTTAATCACGAATTTTGTTTCAATTTCGTGAACACATTTCCTTATTGAATAAGGTTTGGGCGTTTTTAGTTAATGAACATTGTCATCCGGCTTAATCACTGTCTGTGTATCATCCGACTGTTGTACTATACTTGTAATTACGCCCAATACAACACACTTTTATTATTAACACATAGCCACACCTGATTTTGATATTCCTTGTCTGTTTTTAATTGCAAAACAATTTTCTGGAAAATACATCGTCTTGAATAATACATTCGGGCGCTGGCAATGGCGACTTAGGACTAACCGACTAAGGTATAACTAAAATAGACTGAAATCGACTGAAATAAGGAAAAAAAATGAATTTTTGAATAGGCCACAGGGTATTTTAATTTAACTAATTAGGAAAAAGGTTGCAAAATTGTAAAGATTGATCAATTAATGATGCTTATCCAGATTCCAGAACGTCTAGCGAGTGTAGAGAGAAAAAAATATTTCTTACGTCTTTTCTTATAAGTGTTCATTATTTGAGTACTGCTGAGCACGTATAAATTAATTCTGTCATCATGATGGTAAAAGAAGTACTCTAAACCCAGCTCTAAGCTTCCAGCTTGACTTCCATTACTCTCAGCTTGATCTGCAGTGACTACGTGTTGTAACATTTTTTAACATTTGAAAGTGAAGGCAAACTGAAATCGTATATTAAGGCGGTGACAGACCTAACTTTATTAAAAAGAAGAAAAAAAATAATATTTATTTTAGGCTTGTAATACATGACTTGGACTCAGAATAAGGAATTTTGTGAGCAGCTAATATGAGTAAACTTACTAGCTACACATATTGGGTAACTAATAAAATTAATAATAATGAAAAAAAATTGTTTTTAGTGAATCAGAAAGCAGGTATTGTTTTACAACTATCATCAAATTACATGGATATCAATATCATAAAGAAAAGTCAAATTGCAAATTCGTTTAACATTTCCTGTTCTGTAGTAATCAATGGGTACTCGCCATCATATAAGTATTAATTTCCTATTGATTCTATTTTCACGTTACCATTTTACCGAATCCATGGCGTTACATCTTAGCCTACATGATAAGCTTGAGAAAAACAAGTTAAATGTTGTTTATGTTGTTTAATTTTATAATAGATAAAATACTAAATAAATGTAAAATATTTTTGTAGATAAATGTAGGACGGAAGGATTTAGAGTACGGTCAAAAGCGGTCAAAAGCTTGCAGAGGTTGGTCAAATACGAAAAGGGCGATTGTTAAGTGTTAAATCGTGTTGATTGTGCTGCCATCGACATTAAGTCCACTGTTGTCTTCCTTTCCCGTGCGACATATGCCTTAAAACCTAAAACATGCTAAACATCCCCTCGTCCTCCAACGAAGAAATTTATTACTTTAAGTAGGTAATTAAGCCTCTATGAGTCTTTAAGAGGAAATAGATTTACATGAATAAACCAGATTCACTTTTCTCGCTCTTTGGTCAATGATTTGTAAGTACATATAACGCTGATTAATTTCTTCGTCACACACGCTCACGATGAATTTTTTTTTTTACACTTCCGATTCGAATCCTCAAAATAATATTAGATGACTTTACTTCATTGCAGATTTCCCTGCGTACGAAAGTTTAGTGTCATATTAGATGGCTAGCAAAATTCTAAAAAAGATAATGATTTTCATATTTATTAGTTCATTTATGGCATTTTGTTTGCAACTTCGCACGTAACCAAAGAGCAATTTTTACATTTTAATAATCGCTTACATAAAAGTTAATGTGCCAGTTCTTTTTTATCCAAATAGCTGTCTTTTCCCAGTCGTTAAAATTTTCAAGCGTAATCTTCTTACAGTCCCCAATATTAATTTCTCTGAGGGGATTAGTTTCTTTCATATAAACATCAACCCTTCTTTTGGTGATAGAACTACAGTGATAAAATACTAAGGTCTCCAGATTGCAGAAAGAATGAAGATTTTCCAATCGATGTAGGATTTCGTCTGTGAGGTGTAAGATTTACATTAAGCTTATAAAATTCCAATTATGTAACCCTTGACATACTCTTTACTAGTATGAGCATATATGGTACACGAAGAAAGGTTGGATGACACAAGAGATCTTTCTTGTTTTCCTGAGAGCAATTTTATCCATTCGTAAAGGACCTTCCTGGAATTAATTTCCCAGTTTTGCTGTCAGTTGATGGAGCAATCAGCCATATTTCATTTGAAGTCTCTGGTATCAACGAAATATGTGAAAAGTTAACTAATATTACAACGATTAAATAACGATTAAACAATGCTTCATTAATATATTTCTGTAGGGAAAAGGATAAAATCCTTTATTCCTTTCTTGCAAATTCCACTAACGTTATCTAACCAGCTGACTTGGGAATATTTGGTCCTTAAAAAAATTGTTCCAAGAATCCAGGCAATAGTCCACTGAAACAAATAAGCCTGTTGATATGTATAACGTTGCAAAGGTTAAATATTACTTTGAATATAATTTTTCAATAACAAACATTTCGTTTTCGTCAGGTTTTCAAGCGAGCCTGGGATGGAATTTCTCCGCAAATAGTTATTAATGGCTTTAAAGCTTGTGGAATATACCCATTTGATTCTGATGTGATCGAGTACGTATAAACACATTATGTAAATCATTGACGAAGCTAATAAAGTAATATTTTTCAAGTTTTACAAAGTGTATTTCCACTAGAAAATCGCTTCTTGAAGAACATGACGCTATAATGTCGCTTCAGACGAAGAAAGCAACACAAATGGAACAGTTGAGGCTGAGGTAATTGTAAAACTATAGTTATGATGACATGTAATTTAATTGCGTAAAATTGGTTCTCAGATTACTCCAGAAAAAACAAACAGTTCAGGCGAATCCAACATTATTTTAAAAAAAACGTGGATTCCTGTAATACTGCGTTTCTGGCTTGCTTGGATATCATGAATGCCATTGCCAAAGCCCAAAGCCCATGTTGAATCAACTATTCCATTGTCCTTGTTGCAAGAATTTAAGAGTGCGGAAAGGGGTAGAGGAATATGGAAGGGAGAGGTGATTCATGTGTCCCTTTTTAAATACTGGAAAGGTTCGCTTGTAGAAAAACAAGACTGATCATCCAAAGTGCCCCAAACCATTCCAGGTTTATCTAATCCTATAACTTCGTTACTTCGCGAAGGAGATCGAATGAATTCAATTATACTTCAAAAGAATGTGTGAATATTTAATTTCATTAATCCAATTCACCAGTTAAATATAATGTTTTATCTTATGAAATGTCGAATAGTTGGATCTACCAAAGTGAAAGCTTGACGTACAGGATAAAAAGACAAAGGTCAATACTTCAGATAAAAATAATGTTTCTTAATCGCAAGACGAGATTTGAAATTTGGCAGAGCCTTTAGAGGTCCCAAGTGACGGACATGGTAAAATATTACCCAATCCTACACAAGTTTATTCTCAAGATCCCCATAGGAAAATTCACAAATTACTGGTTAGTGAACAAAACAGGTTTATTTGCTTTTATTAAATACTGACTGGTCATGTTGCATTAGGAAATGACAACGTACAACAGATCTCTCCTCTGTCTGGCATAGATTGCGTTTGCTTTATCTGCAATAAAGATTTAGCAGAACAAGGGTCCCAAAAAACTGGCAGATCACGAAAATTGGCAATAACGACCACATCAATCTGTTGCATAATCTGCTCACATTGGTAACTTGGTTTATCATTTTCACTTCACTTTGTGAGGAATTAATAAATATTTTTGGTTTTATGTAACATGCATCACCGAGAAACTACCTGAATCGGAAATTGGATACAAATGTGTCGATTAAAATGAACAGTCTGCTTCGTAATATTTATAAGGGATTTATTAAATATATAATATTTTCGGGAATAGCAACGAAAATTCACAGGTAGTGTACATAGATATCTTATCGGATTTCCTAGAGAATTATCGCTAAAAGAGTTCTAACCACATCTGATTACATTCAACCATATGGTCGTCAGTCTTTTTATATAATTTTGGCATCAAATCACATTGTTTTGATATTTGTTGAAGTCTAAAAAACTTAAAGAATACCTGTTAAGTGAATGCTGCTCTTCAAGTACTATTTAACACCCCCTTCTTCATGGTAGGATTGAAAAAAGCGAAAGACATCAAGGATTCTGCTTTTTCAGAAGATTCCATCGTTGAATATTTGTGTTCTATTTTGATGTGATGACTTCTACTCATTGTGCTACGTCTCGGGAAACTTTGTACCCGCCCAGCAAGTTCCAGCTGAGCCCTTGCAGGCCGTCAGATTGCCGCTGCCCCGCTTCGACGCTGCCACTATGCCCTCACTGTTACCAGAGGTAGTTGCCAAACCTCCGGTAGCAGTGAGAGAAGGTGGCATTGAAATTCACATAGATGTGTTGTATGACATGTTTAACTTTCTCACAAAATATGTGAGAACCGCAGCGGTAGTCAGAATCACCGACATACCGGGTGGTTTTCAAACATCAATAACAGTGCCAGATAAAAAGTTTCTTAAAACATGTTTTTGGTACGCATGTCTTTAATTTTTTTTCTAGGCGATCCATTTGAGGTTTTTTGTAGCCAATAGAAATCACGTGGCTCCAAGCAAACGTCAATGTGCCACAATATACCTTAATCATTTTATTTCTTTTGGGGCCATGACTGCCAGCTGTTTTCCAGGGTAAAATTTTCAACAGTATCAAGAACTTTTGAGTGACCACAATTGAAGAAGGGGCAATTTTTCGCTCCACAATGCGAGATAATGTGTAGAAAAATCAGACATTTTTCCATTTGTCGTCTTTACTGAATCTGGACAACCGGGGGCTTACAGATGCTACTTGCGATACATCCGCGGAACCAATTGTAAGTTCATATTTCAAAATTAAAAAAAATTTATCTCTTTTTTAATTTATAATATTTTTTTAAATACATAGTTATAGCCGACTCGATTGCGCCAACGAAGCCAGACGCAAAGAACAAAGCGTTCCTTGAGTTCGCTTGTTGGCTATTCGAGGCTGACTTCATTCCTGCTGCTGCCGTTGATAGGAATGGTTTGTGTTTTGTGAATGGTGTTGTGTTTGTAGTAATGGTGTTATGCTTGGAATGGACATATAGATAAGACAGTATTCTAGAGCAACATACCTTGGGTATTTGCTAGGCCAACCGTTCAGGAAATGCACTACTCACTCTAGGAGAGAAGGGTCAACGTTGCCATGCAACAACAATGCCTAAGACAAATAGCTTATGTTGGCGTTGCTGAGCCCGCCAAGAGCGTCCGATTTCATTTTGCTCGCGCCAATTAAGCGTCGCGCCACACACATCTCCACCCGTGTCTCCTCCATTTTTATGCTAAATTCTGTGCAGATTGGTATGTACTCTGGTCTTTACGTAAATTGTGTGTGTGTATGTGTGTACGTGTATTTCGTGTGTTGTGAGTCCTGTATTTTGGAGCCCGTAGCGAGTTCTCCTTTTTGTTATCACACCCAACTCTCTCAAAGTCGCGTGTTCAGGCGGCCATTTTTGTGTCTCCCTCCCACCAATTAACCTTTTGTCTGTGTCATTTGTGTTAATTGTGCTGACAGAGAAATCAGCACATGTAACATCATCTTATTGGTTTTGGGGTTTACTTAACGTTAAGTCATACTACCTTACGTTAAGTAAGTGTTAAGTTGAACAAACAATTATACCAATTCACCATAAATTTTGTTTTGTAATTACAGCTTTGGGGCACCTGCTGCAGCTTTAAGATCAGAATCTTGACAATCGTGTTGGGTCTCTTTGCAGCAGCAATACCAGCTCTTTCTTTGTGCCAACAATTGACTTTTGGATCTGCTGATGCTTCCCCAGTCAGCCAACCTGCACAGAAATTTGGTGCCACTTATACGGCAGCTTTGGTTTTGGACAGAGTAGTGCAGCATTTGTAGTACTGCGTTGCAATTCATAAGCTCTGCCTTAAGTAAGTACAGTCGAGTCCATTGACATGCGCGGGGGTCCCTTACCCTACGCTGGAAGAAATTTAGCGTTGCATTGAGTGTACGCGGCGCGAAAGGTATTTTCCTACCGTTTTTGGGTTTCTATTTTCTTACCCAACCCAGAAACTAATTAATAATATGGTTATAATGCGCCGATTCAAGAGATACATATGGCTAAACGAGTAAATGGGCACCGATACGATACACAGTAAGATACAATTAAGGTGTCAAAGCATTTCCTTTTTAGCCAACGCAATCACGCTGCAAGGTTAAATACGGTTGATATGGTTCACCGCTATACGCTATACCCAACCCAGAAACTAATTAATAATATGGTTATAATGCGCCGATTCAAGAGATACATATGGCTAAACGAGTAAATGGGCACCGATACGATACACATTACACAGTAAGATACAATTAAGGTGTCAAAGCATTTCCTTTTTAGCCAACGCAATCACGCTGCAAGGTTAAATACGGTTGATATGGTTCACCGCTATACGCTGGATTTCGTCAATAAATCGTATAGGTCTTCTAACTGCAGCAGTGGTTCGGGATCCCTTTCTGTAATGTCAAAAGAAAACAAGATTTAGTAAATCGGGAAAAATTACCATACGAAGAGAATACAGCTAGTGCTTTCTAAAATGAAATCGAATTGGCCACTTGCCCAACACGGGATAATCTGGTGGTAGAAGTCTAATTTGACTGACGGGAATCCGGCTGTTGTCGCCGTCATCAAACTCAACGTCATCAAACTCAATCTCAACGTCAATCTCATCCTCGCGTGTTCCGACTTCCAGCTGGCTTATACTAAGCGGAGAAACTTCCAGCGACTGAATAATTGAGAAAAAAAGAGAGATCATTAAAAATGGGACGCTACACATAAACTTGAAACTGGACGCTACACATAAAAAGACTATTCGGCAACTCACTGCTTCATGAACTACTTTTTCCTCTGTACGCTCTGTACGTTTTTCCTTTTCCTCAGTACGCTTACACATTAAGGTCTTCAAGTGGCAAAGAAACGCAACGCATTTTTTTAATTCTAAGAAAAATACACAAGTAAAATAACTACAATAAAGGTAATTTTGAAATAGTCCAACGGGTGTTATTATAAATGCCAAAGAGTAATAGATGAGGCAAGGCATCAAGCGCAGTGGTAACTGCTGCTGCTTTTACTATAGTTGCAACAATGTTGCAGATGAGGAAAAGACGGGGGCACGGAGCGGAATTTGAAAAAAACTTGTAATAAAAAAATGTATATGATTAGACAAAGAATGGTTCATCTTTATCCCACAACTCTTCTAGTGCTTGGTGAACAAGGGAACTCGTTTCGTAGCGTTCATTCCAAGATTGGATCATTCCCAAAACACTGGATGGGGTTGGGTAACTAACTACCAAGAATGGTAGGAAAATACCTTTCGCGCCGCGTACACTCAATGGTAAGTTTTCTGTTATAGGCAAGGAGGCCAACATTTTAAATATTTTGCTGTTTTTTCATTGCATGCAGCCACCTCTGTTTCCCCTGTCTCCACCACATCTTTCCCTTTGTCAGCTCCACCACAAACAACAATAAATATGGAGCAGATGCTCATGCAGCAGCAGCAGCTTCTCATGCAGCAAGACACACTTCTGGTCCAAATCAAAGAGATTATGGAAGGCAAAAAAGATTACAGCCTGCTTGTGCACGAGTCAAGTCACCAACCCACTTGTGTCCCATTCGAGGCCCCCCGCCTCTAAAAGTTGGAGCGGTGTGCGGTCCAACACCCAAACATCGGGTGTACACCCACCAACTGGTGTCCCGGGAATTTCCCCTCCAGAAAATGTTTTTTTTGTTTGGTTCCCCGATTTTTCGTTTATTAAAGCTAATGGCCATTGCGAATTTCCGCTATGATTTTCCACAATTAACCTAGAACCTAAGAAAGTATGAATAGTAGATGTCGTGTAAAGGATGAACCTTAAGCCAGGTAAAGTTCATTCGGGCATTCCACTAGAATGGTTTTTATTACTGTCGATTTTTTTGTCCAATAAAAAATTAACGCAGTGAAACACTTGTAAAATAATAAACAGCATATTAGTTAAGATTACGAGATTACTGCTGAATATAGGACTTTGACTTGAAAAGGTTAAAAAGTGGTCGTTTCTGTTGCCAGTGAATTACCGGGAGGAGATGGGCCTCTAAAAAACTGAATTTTTTTCGTTTCAAAATTAGTTTGAAAGCATGATCCCTTTTAAACTTAATTTGTCTTTTTTCTAGACTCTTTTTTCTAGAGCTTTGTTTCCTAAGTGTGCAGTTATGCACACGAACTTTTTTATTTTATTTGTCTACCAAGATGTTGCTGTTTTTCTCTTGGCACCATCTCTACCCTCTCCCAATTAACCAAGATATTCAGTTCAAATTTTTGTAATGTTTCCCTTGTGTTATGTTCCCCCAATTTATTACTTCACGTCGCAGAAATCGTCCAAAAGGATGAAATTCCATTCTTACAAGGCATATTCGGCCTTTTACTCATTGTGGCCATCAAATTTTTTGTTTGGCCGCCCATCAAAAAGTATTTTTGGCGTGCACACTCTAATGGTAAATTAGTTCATTTAGGCAAGGGGCCAACATTTTAAATATTTGGCTGTTTATCCAGTACATGTAGTCACCTCTGCCACAGCCACATCATCCTCTTTGCCAGCTCCAACGGACACGGCAATAAATATGGAGCAGCTGATCATGCAGCTGCATCTCATCAGCAGTTGCTCATTAAAGTGAAGGAAATTTTGGACTTGAAGAAGGAATATATTAACCAGATTGTGCCCCAAGGTGTACACCAACCAACTGGTGTCCAGGGCGAAGGGGGCCTGTAAAAGTCATCGTTTAAAAAATATTTTGAAGGGATCGACGTCTTTTTACTTTAATTTGTCTTTTTTTCACTTCTTCTGCCACTCTGGCCCTTATTGTATTTTCTAGATCTAGAAATATAACGATGTTTTTTGTATGAATAATGTCCTTTGATGTACTACAGTAACCAAGTATATGATATGTCCGCACATTGACATATCCCTAACCAAGAATGATAATTCTAGACGAATAAGCTTTAAAGCTAATGCGCGTGTTTAAAAGCTTTAAAGAAATTGGGATCTTCCTCATCATAAAAAATGATAGACTTTAGTTGATGGTTATTTCCATTTATTGGCTTAAAAATACACAATCGTTAAGGCGGATATGTAAATATCGCACAAATTTTTTTTGTTCATTACATGTCTTATTCGACCATTTACCTATTGGAAATGACTAAAAGAAATTTGTGTTGTCTTTTATAAAAGTTTTTGATGTCTCATAAGTGTTATACCCAAGGATTATAAATTCAACATTGAAATAGTAGCCACTTAGCGTGTATATTGTTCGTCAAATTTTCCCAAAAAGTTAATTTTTTAGCGCTAGATGGAGGTAAAAAACAATCGGAAAAATAATCGACAAAAATTAAAGGAAAATCAAATTTTTCCCACAGAAATTTAATCGCCGATTATTTTTCAGCGATTATCGCTAGCAGCCGATTATCGGAAAAAAAATCGCGTGGTAAGTCTGAAGCTACGAATCCCAAGGTAAAAAAAATATATATGTTAAACTTCAAAACCCGCTCAATATGTTGGGATAAATTTTATTTTGATCGAGATATTACCAGCCCCATGAATAAATCTGGAAGCTTTCTGGGAATGCGCTCCTTCATATTTTGTCAGTAGTGCAGCCACTTGATCAAAGCCGCCATCTCCGTTACCCCTTTTTTTGCCCAAAAATTCAGGATGAATGAGGCTGAATTAACAACAAGAAAATGTGTTCTGCACATTCGTATTCAAGGTTCTTAATTTTTTATAAGCTTGGTAGTTAGGGATAACAGCAAATTATAACCAAAAATAGAGCGAGATTTGAAAATTAACACATATATTACCTGCTAGGTAGCATAACCCCTTGATATTGAAAAAAATTGGGACAGTTGTAGTTCCATAAGACCCCTTGTTAAATTGTGGTAAGTGTTTTTTGGGGGGAGGAGAAGTAGGTGAAATTTTTTTAGTGGGACTGCGGTTAGGGTATAGGCTATAGGGGGACAACACTCCTTACCAGGACGCATCCAAGCAGCCGATTTTACTACGTGATTATAACTTCGGGAATATTCCTGATCGATATTTCTCTTCAGCATTATCGAGATTCTTGAAGTGATGAAATTGGATTTCTCCTTGAAACTGTAAAAAATTTAAAATTTTACAAGATAGTTTTAGAAAATTACATATTAATAATTATTAATAATTAATAACTGCACATATTTGTGCGTGAAAATATGATTTCTAATACACTTCATAATGTGGGGGACATATAAAAATTGAAATAGATTTGGGTCGTTAGGATGTTTAATATAATTTGTGACGTGTTCCATTTCTCCAGATACGCCAAAGTCTTTGTACTCCTTTATAAGGGTGGTGACCATCACAAAAAATATTGGTCACAATTGCGCCTTTCTTTTTCAAAGCTTTTATTGCCTTGACAGCAATGTTTTGAATAACAATAGAACTGGCCGCACCACTCATTGCGTACACAGTGATATGTTGGACCCATTTAGATCTGTAGCATCGAAACATCAACACAAGCATGATCTGCCAGTTTTTCGATCTTGTTTGTTATACTCTCTCCGACGTAATCAACGAGTCCTTGGAATAAATTTTTTGTTTTGAGAACTTGAGTCCTTTTTTTACAGAAATCTCATCTTATACCAAAGAACTGTTTCTGAGAGGTTTTTCTTTTCACGTTAAGTTGCTTCGATTGAAAAGTCGTTAAGTCCAAATCAACCCAGTATACCCCTTACTAGACTTTTAATGGTACTATACTCAGTGATGTGCACGTCATACGGTGACTTATTCGAAAATTTGACGTTACGTCGTACGTTACGTCAATTTTCCTTGTTTTTGAAGTTTACGGTGACTTCTACGTAAGTGAAAAAAACACTGACTTTTTACGTATACTTTTGACGTGTAAAAAAGTCCAGTTATGAATTATTACCGTAAAAGTCAAGAAACAATTTTAAAAATTTTGCAACATTTGCTTTGCGAAAATTCGTCTGCCATTTGAAAATTTATGACAGTCGATTAGAAATATCTGCCAACGCGACATGGATACTACTACTGCTGAGGAGGAAATAGCTTCGTATAACAGAGGTATTTTTAAATGGTTCTCGTTTACACCAGAAATGGTGCAAAAATTTTCTATCGATCCGAAAAATAGTTGTATAGTTCGCAAAGAATTAAAAATGAAACTTGCACTGGAGAATGTATCAGGGGTGTGTAAAACGTGTGGGTGGAAATCAAAAGTTGCCTTTGGCAATCCCTCGAATTGGGTGCGTCATCTCTTGGTAAGTTAGCAATTAGCATTCAGTGATAACTTCGTGTTTTTTTTTAACTCTTTTTAATAATAGAAACATCCCGATGTTCATACGAAATATAAGCAATCAGTAGCCAACAAAAGGAAACGAGACCGATCCCCTACGTCTACTTTTTTCCCTGATAGACAAGCTAAGAAATCTAAACAAGAAGGTATTGTGAGTGCCTTTCAGCCACCTAATATTGCCAAGAAGAAAGAATTAAGTACAGAGAAAAATAAACTTCCTCACGATATTCAAGAAAATATCAATCTAAAAATCTTACATTACATTGTTGCTGAAGCCCGACCTCTTATCACCGTTGAGAGTGTTCATTTTATCAATCTTCTTAAAGAGATTGACCCCAGAGTAGAAGTGTTTTGCGTTAGAACTTTGAAAAGATTAATCGCAAAAATTTTTTTCGAATTTAAAGAAAATTTGAAAAAAGAGTTTGGTGTTGCCAGTTCCGTGTGCTTAACAGCCGACTTTTGGGGCTCAAACAACAGAAGTTTTCTGGGAGTCACAGCCCACTGGCTAGTTTCCGACGAACATGGAGCTATGATACGCAAGTCAGCTGCTATTTTTTGTAGAAGATTCTCAGGTATGATATTGTTGTTTTGTTTGTATAGGCTGCAACACTATTAAATTTCGTCATAATATAGGAACTCACAATTTTGAGAACATAGCAAAAAACCTGGATGATATTATCGAGGAATTTGCCTTGCATGGCAAAGTATCTCATATAGTTGTAAACAAACATACACTTTATGGCCTTGCGACCTTGGGGTAGAGGAGCCAGTATCCAGGTTATCTTGGTAGTTAAGGCTTGCATTTCTTCATCCATCTTTTCACGCCACAGTTGTGCATCTTCACAGGAGATGGCATCTTGGTAATCGGTAGGCTCGTATGGATTGTCGACCTCTTCAGATAAGGACACCATGCTCTGAATAATTCTTAGAATTCGAATTCGAGTTGACCTACGTACCGTAGGTGTAGGTACTTGCATACTTGGGTCAATTTCATCAGCAGTTATAGGTTCGTTGGCCGTGGAAGTAACAGGAATCGAGTCAGGAACTAGTTCATCTCTTGAAATAGAGAATTCCACTTCAGTTGGTGTGTCATTTTGCGATGACTCAGGAACTTCCGCTACTCCCCCTGCTTCGGTAGATGGAATATTCTCTTGTTGAATATCATTCTCAATAAACGAGGTGTCGGTCATCGGCATGTGTAAAACGTTTTCTTTTCTGTAGGTGGTCTCCATCTGCGGGAACATCTCTTCTTGCAACATGTTTTCTTTAAATTTTTCAAATGTGCTGATGTCTCTGGGAATGGAGTGTGGAATATCTTTCGGTTTGGCCAGTTCATCTATACACAAATCTCTACTGATTATAATCTTCTTCTTTTCGGAGTCCCAGATTCTAAAGGCCTTGGTTGTATCACAGATACCAACGACGATTCCTTCTCTGCACTTTGAGTCAAGTTTTTTACGTAGTTCTTTCGGAATGTGGTAGTACGCCTTGGAGCCAAAAATAAACAGATTAGAAATATCGGGTTTGATATTAAAGTATTCCTCGTATGGCGTTACAGTGTTTCCTTTCATACGTGTGCGATTCAATACGTAGTTTGCATGATTTACTACTTCCCCCCAAAGTAAAAGTGGGATTGATTTAGCATAAAGCATGCAACGTGCGGCTTCCATTACTGTCCTATTGTACCGCTCCGCCACACCATTCTGTTCAGGAGTGTATGGGGCCGTACTTTGATGGACTATTCCTTCATCTAGTAGCCAATTCTGAACATCTTTGCCAATCCACTCTCCTCCTCCATCTATTCGAAAGATTTCCACCTTGTGATTGAATTTTGTGTGTAGACTTGCAGTTAAACCTAGTGAGTGAAAAATAAATAAACGAATGAATTTATATCGGACAAATGGATTAAGAGATATGTCAAACCCTTGAATTTTGAAAAAGCTTCGTCTTTTGATCGAAGGAAATACAGCTCAGTGTAGCAGGTTGCATCGTCTTTACAAGTCATAAAGTATTTCATTCTTCCTGGTGACACTATTTGCATTGGGCCGCAGAGATCAGCATGAATGAGTTCACCAGTTCTCTTAGCACGCTTCCTTCCTTTTGAAAATGGTCTTCTGTGCATCTTGCCATGCATGCAGCCGCTACATACTGTAGTAATTGATGTGTCATCTAGATTGAGTCCGTCCACTAGAATTCTGGTTGCCATAGTCTGCACTGTTTTAACTGCAACATGTCCGAGTCTCTCGTGCCATGTAGTTAGTGGAGCCGTCTGTCTTACTGCCAAGGCATTGTATTCGGGTTCTGGAATTGCTGTAATATCGAGTTGATACAAGCCATTGGTCACTTTCTTTCCTTTAATTGATAATCTTCCGTGTTTCGAAAACAGAACTTCATTTTCTAGAAAAAGAATTTTCACACTGTCTTTCTCCGTAGCCGAGCCAATGGACACAAGGTTTACGCCAAGGTTTGGTACATATAGTAAGTTCTTCAGTACTCCAGTGCAGAATTTGCCGTCAATGTGCGTTCTGAAATACACATCTCCCGTTCCTTCAACATAGAGACGTTTTCCTCCTACTCCTTTTACAATCCAGCTCTTGGTAACTTTTTCTAATCTGCTAAACAGCTTTACATTACCGGACATGTGACGCGTAGCACCCGAGTCGGCATACCATTCACAAATGACTTCTGAGGATTTAGTTTAATCTTCTGTTGTGTGATAACTATGATCAGCTTCTTCTTCAGGTTCCAGAAAACGTTCAGTTTTCAAACTTCAGTTTTCTGTCTTTTATTTTTTGGATGATTTCTACACTCTTCAGAAGAATGGGTAGAACTGTTATGAAAGTCACAGAAAACATTCTGTCTTTTCTTCCAATTGTTCTGTTGTGCTTGACCTTGCCACCTGTTGTTTGAGCTATGACGACCACCACGATGAGTTCCTCTTCGGTTGTGATGAGTGACAGCAAACGCTTCAGCAGGTTTGCTGTTGTCTGAAGTTTCACGTTTTACAATTTCCATCCTTCTCTCCTCGGCCAGTTGTCGGAGTGTGAGTAGTTCCATAGTCTGTTCGGATTCTTTGTATGTATCCCATACAACTCTAAAGTGTTGGAATTGGGATGGCAGGATACTCACAATCTTGTTGGTAGTTTGGACATCTGTGACAGTTTCTTCTAGATCTTTTAGCCGTCTCACTAAATTTTCTACCGACGTTATGTTGGCCAACATGTCTTATGATTGGTTAAATTGATACTCGTAGAACTGGGACCACAGTTGTCCTTTGTTGGCGATGGTTCTAAGTGTGATTCTTGTTGACAATCTGGTCCACATGGCTGCAGACGTTTCACAGTTGATGAGATAATCTCTCATTTTATCTGTGACCGTTGCATAAATATACTTGCTTGCAAGTGTGTCACGCTGATGACAGAGTTTTATGGCAGCATTGTTGGTCACCACATGTTCAGCATTTTTGATCTATTGAATAATAAGAGTGAAAAATGAGTCATGATAAACATTATCGATGTGTTAGCATATTGCTAATGTTCATCTTCAACAAGTAAGTGGAATATTTCCATTGTTGGCTTCAGTTTTTAAATTAATTAACTGGATAAGAACCATCAGTAAGATTAAGTTTTGTTCACATTACTGGCTTCAGTAAACTTAATTACTGGGTAATGTTCATAAACAGAAAAATTGTTGGCTTCAGTTTTTAGATTAAAAATAATAACTGGGTACGAGTTGTCATTACCTCTGCTGGTAGTTTTTCCACATCGAGAACAATTTGCTGTAACTCATTGTTGCGAAGTAGCAGCATTAAACCAAATTTCTATGTGTGAAAATTTGACCCATCAAATTTAGGAATGTGGGCTGTATCCCTAGACACATTTTTTTTCTCGGTTGACATATTAAGATTATGTTTGACAAAGAAGTACTTAGCGTGTAGCTGGGCCCATAACCTGTTGGAGAAATGCAATAAAGTAATCTAATCTAAGTACATAGTTTAGTGTATATATATTAACCGGCTTGACGTTATACAAAACTGTAGTGTAAAGAAATAGAATATTTCTGAGACTGTAGAGATACAGGTAGTTATTGCACGAGAGAGAATCAAGGAAGAGAGTGGAGCTGTCAACAAGCAAGCCATTAATGTAATTGATTTTGAAAAGTCAAACATTGATTGTGCCATCAGACGTGGTCGACTTGGGCAGATTGGAGCAGTATCGACTGAAGCAGTAATTTTTTTTCTTTTATCATTTACATCAATTATTCCAATTCTATATTTGTTTTATTCTTTTTTAGTTAGCCGAAGTAACTGTCACTGATGCCTGCAAGCAAGTTTTTGAAAAGATGAAAACCAAGCAAGTTTACTGTTATTGTGTTTTCTAGATCAATGATGAGTAAGTAATTGATGTAGAATGTACTAGTAAAACATCAAGTGAAAAATTTATAATATGACAAGTGAAACAGTATTTGCTTTTTCTCTTCCTAGGGGACCGTGAATCTAGATTCGGATCTTTTTTGGAAAAGCTGAAAATTGTTGATGGGACCATAAAGGCATCTACGACTTTGATTACACACATCATTGCCTAGGAACCCGGGAAGTAAGATCACATTACCAGCAGTTTACTGTGGCAATACTTTGCTGTTTCTAACAACTGTAATTGTTTTATCTGTACGGTGAAGATGGAAAGCTTTTTATAATCTCATATTGACCTTTCACTACCCAAGTTAATAAAAAGAGGTTGTATTGTTCGACTTTTAACGATTTGAAGGAAATTTTCGTTTGAGCGTTCAAGTTCATTTCCATAAGCTCATACTTATGATTTCTTGTCTTTGACAGTTGATCTGATGTATTTTTAAAATTTACAAATCACATGCAATCATCATTTTAAGCACTTGAAATCATGTTGAGAGCTAATAAAGAAATGAGTTATCAATGTGTTTTAGATTTAACTCGATCAGCTTTAGCAGCAGCTCTAGCCATCCTATCTTTTTCTTTTTCAACTTTTCGCAAGTGCTTTTCTTCCAATAACGTCATCTTAAGTGGAGTTGTTGCTTCTCTAGAATAACCTTTACGACATCTTGTACTATTTCTTGGGCCATTTTGAGGAACTTGTGGAATTGGTATGATGTCCAGAAATTTTAGTCTCTTTGAGAGCCTTCTAATTGAATTTCTCGAATTCTCCAACGATTTATCTTTATCATTCTCCACCGTACTAATTTAAGGCATAAAAAGTGTTTTTATAAAGGGTAGATTCACTGTGGTCAATTTCCTCCATCAAATGATCTGTTGGTTATTCTGTATATAGAGGATATATTATAACACCATGAACTTACTATCAATTGAGTTATTAAAATCCAATGAACATGGCACATGCTGAAAGCTTGAAGATTGGCTATTCATGCAGCTATATGAGATAACGAAAAAAAATAGTAAAAATTTAATATCAATAATTAATGAATTGTGCTACCTTTTGGTAACTCTGTGACAATTGAAGGTATAAATCGTAAATTATTTGGAAGAAAATCCTTAAATGGATATGTGCCCACCCGTCTTGGATTTTCTTTTTTCAGGGAGAATAAGAAAATTGCTAGTATGTAGCCACCTGCAGCATTGCAAATTGCAAGCATCGTAACGTTCTGTCCTCTTTCAGCAGAAGTACTTTGCATTACCTTATAAACAGATACATAATGTTACTTTGGCGATAAAAAAGGGAAATAATTCAAAAAGCGAAAAAAAATACTTGTTTTACTGCCCGTTCAGCAAGAAAATTTATAGGTTAAAGAACTGTTAAAGTACTTGTTTCGTCACCATTAACATTCGTTGTACAGGAATTCGTTTGTCAGCTATTATTTGCTGAAACAGTTGTTGAAATCGATGAACAACATAGTTAAATCCAGCAGCCCGGGCTTGGCCGCTCGTTACCTCTGGCTGCTTTAACGATAATCTCTGATGTCTCTTCATAAAGCCTGTGTATCACTCCGGTCAAGCACATTCGTTTTTCGCCCAGCTCTCTTGGCACTTGAAATTGTTTACTCGAGTAAAGGTGTAAACAAGACGACGAATGTCACTTGGACTTAGTCCATGATTGCGCTGAGCAGAGTATTTTAGATAACAGACGAGTTCTTCTTCTTGTTCGTCATTCACAACTGTCTAGTGATAGATAGGGGTAACAAAATATGCAGGAAGCATTCCAAGATGTTTCGTTTTATGTTAATGATTGAAGAGCGTTGTTACAGAAATTTTGTACAATTTTGCAGTCCGTCGACTGCCCTTTCCTTCATTTTTTTCAATTTTTTGACAGCATCAATGATATTTGTATGGGGTCCTTGAAACCGTCTCCGTTTTTCTTTTAAAGTTTATCATCTACAATTGAAAGACCTATATAAAGATGTGAAAATACAAATAGTATTAAAAAGCTTCAGAACAGCCGAAAGAATGTTAAAGAAACTGTAAATGCAGAAATTCAGCAACAAGAATGAATATGAAATTACTATCGGAAATAGGAGGGGATTTGTTCGGAAAAAAGTATCACTTTCACACAATAATTACACAAGAATAATTTACTTGTTTTTCGCAAACATTGTAATATTCTTGAAGAGAAATTAATTTTCTATTTTCTTATAGTTTTTTTCAACAGATGTTATTCATCCGTTGCTGAGAAAAATGGCGTTCCAATTTACCCCGTGGTCTGTTCCATTCAACCCCGTCTTTTTTCGGTCGAGAGCAGATCGAGTGAAAAAAAAGCTTAGTTAGATTTTCTTTCATATATCGTTTATTTTTCAATATAAACATTTAAAAAAATCAGTGGTTAGCCAGGATGTAGCTAAACAATACGGAACAAAAAAAAATATTAAAATGTACCTATTTTATCTAAAATCATAACAATTACGACAGACATGAAAAAATGTTCCATTTCGCCCTGGTCTCCCCTGTTTGTCGAAGACCCTCACTGACGAGTAGGTAGTGTTTCCTCTTTTTAGTGGCGTAGTTGTTATCCGTACTCATGTAACACATTCCGAGGCTCTAACTTGTAAACCTGCAAATCCTTGGGCTGCACTTCATCCTGGTTGGTAAGTTCTTCGTGCTTTTTGTGACTGTGCAGCAGGGTAAGTTGATTGTATGCATGAGTGTGTTACTATAGTTACCGTTTGTTAGTTTATTACTGCTATCCCCTACAATTCCAAAACAAGTGTTAATTTACAGGCTTGGTAGCGTTTGCATCCATACTGATTTGGTGTTTGAAAAAGACAGTCCATATTTCAAATTTACCATGGCTGGCGTCATCTTTATTGTAACGGCTCTTACACCCTTGTTAATTCCTGTTTTAAAGACTTGCAATAGTCCATGCCAAACTAGTAAGTATTAAGTTTATAAATTCTAAAAATATAATAATTATTTTTTTTCCTCAGAGGATCCAGCCGTGGAGAAGCTCTTGAAAACTGTCGCTGCTGCTCAGGTAGCAGCAGCTGCAGCAACAAACAAAATGCCGGAAGTTGCACCGCCAGCCGATAACGCAGCAAAAGCAGGAGTGGCCTTCGTGCAGCTTCTTACAGCTTCTCTGGATTCAGGAGCGCAACCAGCTCCGGCAGCGATTTACTTGAAAAGTCTGCAGGAATTATTTAAGAAGTTGAATGAAAAAGGAACTCCCGTTGAGATGGAGACGGAGTTTTAGAAGTCACCTCGCCCGTTCTGCAGGTCGCCTTTCTCCCTAGTTAAATTTATCGTCTAATTCTCTCCCATCTTAATGCTAACTGTATTGATTTGTATCAGCAACTCCAGCAGCACGTTTTCAGTTCCAGCTACACCTGCTGAAAAACCTTCAGCCGTTGCAGCAGCAGCTCCAACGAAAACCGTCAAAAACGTGAAGCAACTGTTCACGCAGCAGAAGCAGCTATTGCATACCATGCAGAAGCTCCATTGTTTTTTTGTTTTTTCGTTTTGATCCTAGTGGCTCTCTTCCTGTTTCTTGGCGAAAGGTAAGTCACGTCTTTCTTTTGTCAGGGAAATAATACATTTTATGTGTGATTTTTCTTTAGGTGATCCGAAATGGATCGAGGAACTTGATGCATTTGCCACTGACGTAGCAGAGGTTGTCCACAAGGGGGAAATCCCCTTTCTCCAAGGCACATTCGGCCTTTTACTTATCGTTGTCACGAAATATATTTTTTGGACTTTCATCAAAAGATATTTTGGCGTGCGCGCTAAAATGGTAAGATTCAGTTAATTTTGGCAAGGAGGCCAACGTTTGAATTTTTTGCTGTATTTTCAGTACATGCACCAGGAACCAGCACCACCGGTACTGCGGCACTACTGCCAACAACCTCTTTATCAGCTCCACCGGACACGGCAATAAATGTGGAGTAGCTGCTGCTCAATCACACGAAGGAAGTGTTGGACTTAATGAAAACCACAATATGTGACAATTCATTAGGAAGTCCCCAATTGTTGAAAACCGGTCCATCACCCACCAATTGGTGTCCCACGCGAAGATGAGGGAGTCCTCGAACGGAAATTCATATTCACCTGGATGTCCCCAAAGGTGCTGGGAAACTGGACCAACAGCTACTGGTGACCTAGGCGGAGATCAAGCCTTAAAAAATTTTAAACTGTTTTTATTTAAAGATTAAGAAAATTACATTTCATACGTGTTTTATGGTCAATTCAATTACAATGCTGTACCGCCTTTAACGCCCGATATATAAAAAGAACCATGTCTTTGGTATGTTTACTGTCATTTTGTGTTTTTATGCCATGGACGCCAATAAGCGACAGGAGAAGCACATGGACGCTGTTCTTCAACAACTTGATAGACTTGAAACTACATTACAAGATGCTTTTTTGCAGATTAAAGAGATTCGAGGTTAGTTGGCGACTTTACATTTCTGCCCCGTAGAATTTGAAGTAATTTAAATTTGCAGAAATATTTAAGTTTCTTTATATTTTTAGAATACGACATTATTTCAATTTATCTGTTTGAATTTCCAGCCTGCGTGATGTTGCAGAAACAAGAGACTTTCGCAGAATTTAATTCAGTCAACAACTCGGCCCAGGCAATCTCATCTAGTTCCCGCGACATCGTGAGTTATAAGAATAAGGCTAATTGTGACTTGTCAAACATTGAAGGCTTACCTAATATTTAGCCATCACAGGCAAAAATCTGGCTCCCCTGATACTGCAAAGTTGGCTGTTGGTCGAGGTATTTTTTTTTTAGATTTGAAGATCTTTAGAAGGATGCAAATTAGGGTTTTTGGTGTAAACATTCAGGAAAAAGAAAAGCTCTACGCACCCAAAGTGATTGGACCGAACAATACTTACCAATTTATCAAAATCCTGGGTCAATCCCCGAAAGGTTTATTGCAATTTCGCATTACTTTAGATTTTTAGATTCCGTAATTTCGAATTGCATTTGTATGAAGGTGGCCAAACTATACTTGTATTGGAGAACCTATATTGGGATTACAAATTGTCGTGTGTAAAACTCCTTTGAAAGAGGTTTGACAACAAAATATTATTATTGTTTTTATTGAAATCTCATTTCTCTTTTCATTTCAGGTTTTATTCTGCTATAACAATATGGATATTCAGCAATGGTTTACACCAAAAAGCCTACTGGATAAGTTGCCAAATGTTGGCAGTGTAATTGATCTAACTGCCACAAGCAGATATTATGATCCAAAAGTCTTTACTGATGCAGATGTCAAGTATACGAAAGTTGAATGCGCAGGACAAGGAATTCCGAATGAGGGTTCAGTCAACAAGTAGAAACAGACTAATTATACAAACATTAAAATTTGTTTCAAGACTTTAGTATTTAATGCAGATTCTTCAAACTAATGGACAACTTTCTACACAGTCCTGAGTCACGTGTAAAGCTTGTGGTTGTACATTGTACTCATGGCATTAACCGTTCAAATTTTTTAGTGGACAAATACTTGATTCTGAGAAGAGGTTTCCAACCTGCTGATGTTTGCAAGGTCTGTTAATTTTGTAATCTTCACTTTTTTATCTCACACATTATTTTTTTTTTCATTGTCATAGGTGTTAAACAAGCTCGTTGACACCCCATTGAAAGGGTTACCTTCATTGAAGATATAAATAAAATGGTTCAAGCAGTTTGTCCGAATCCCTTGTCGATAATTCAGAAAAGACAGGTTATTTTTATTTTCTTTCAATTCCTAATGTTTTTTGTCAAAGTAAATTTCTTAATATTTATACTTTACCCAGAAGAAAAAATTGAAAGGAAAGAAACAATAATCTGTCTAAGACAGCATCTACAGTTTATTCAATGGCTCTGGTTTATTCTTATCTTTTTGCTGTTTGATGAGAAGCACCGTGACATGGTCGGTTTGGCAGCCTTGCAGAGCAGACCGCGAACGCCTAATTTCTGGTGTTGGTGATATCGATACTGATTTCTAGATATATCGCGGAATCAGCGCCAGTGGTGGATATATCAAGTATCATTATATATCTAGATATTAGTATCGATCTTCCCCAGCGCCATCTAGCGCTCAAAATATAAGCTTTTTAAATTGTCTGCCTACGTCTTTCTCATTAACGTTTAGTCGTTTTGCCGATTTTGAGTCTTATTTCACTCTGCCTATTGTGTGTGTACGTGTGTGTAGAATTCAAAATGTCAAGTAATCGTCGAACAAGTGCGATATGGCGATATTTTCAAGAAACCAAAGAAGATAAGAAGTCAAATTGTATATGTTTTCTGTGTAAAACGGTAGAATCTTGCAAAAACACATCAAACCAATGGAAGCATCTGGAAATACATCATTAGGCAGTTTGAGATGAGATAAGGGGCCAAAGGCAGCCGCCAAAAAAACGAAGGCGCCAAGATGATAATGGATCTGAAAATTTATTGGACAACGATTCTGAACGGATTGAATCTGATACCAACGCTGGCCCGTCTATCAGCGTTGCTGCCCCTGGCAATACCGGCGCATCTACCGCTACTAGCGCTTCTGCTAATGATTATGCCGGTGAAGCCGGACCGCATACTGGCGCTGCCAGAGCACCAGGTTAGATTTATATCACCAGTCTTATTTCGTTTGAATTTTAAATTCCATATAAATAACCATTCTCATTAAAAATTTCTGCTTAAATTTTAAGAATTTGGGCGTTCTTCATCTCAGTCTTCATTTAATTCGACTTACTCGGAGCCTGGGTCGGCACCGTATCCAATTGCAGGGGCTCATATGCAAGCTATAATGCGTGCCCTTGCTCTTTTCATTGTCCGATCAATGCAACCCCTTTCTTTGGTTGAGGACGAACATTTTCGTACGTTTATTAAGACAATTGATCCACGGATTACGCTTCCATGCCGTAGTACTCTTACAAAAACAATTTTGCCAGAGTTACGGCGAAGCAAAAAACATATTGCTCGTGTAGTTGTCTCAAGCAGATGGTATAGCAGTGACAACGGATTGTTGGACTTCGTCGACGATGGCCAGTTACATTACTGTAACTGCGCACTACATCAACGACGATAAAGTCAAAATAATCTCGCGTGTCCTTGCCACTATTATGGTTGAGGGTAGCCACACTGCCGAAAATCTCGCGGAGATCATAAAAGGTATGCTAAAGGTATACCCAAACAAAACCCCCCTTCAAGTTAACAAAATCTTGATTATGGACATCAAGACTAAAATTGCTGAAACATTATCCGACAAACTTGTCAATATAGAAAATGTTGGAGATCAAAAATACAGCATAAATAAGTCTGTGAATGAGTTCATGTTGGGAACCTTCAGCCATAAATATCTAATCGGTAACAAAAAATCTAAATAAATATTTAATTAATAATAACAATCTAATAATTTTCAAAGAACATAAAAAATCTGCCCAAGGTGGGAAGAAAGGAGCTATTGTCAGGGAAGCTATGGAGCCCAAACTTGTCACAATTGTCTTAAGTATATACATACAAAGATTTGTATATACATGATTAGAAGTACCAACTTTTTTTTAGATACATTAACAAAGCTTTGGATGAAATTACCACAATCAACAACCACAAATTTGGAAGCAAAAATCAGCAGGGGCTTAACTATTTTTTTCAATAACCACAGCAAGAAATATCTAAAAAAAAACAATTTAGCAATTTGAATTTGATCTAATAAGAATACAATTTGTGATTAAATAACAAAAGACACATTTAAATAGACTTTAACCTTCTTTGTTGTGCTAACTATATTAGGGGATCCATATTTTCCCAATCAAAATAAATTATTTTTATTAAAAAGGTATATGTGCGGCATTAATGATCTCTCCAAGATAGTCTCAGTTGTTACGGACAATGCTGCCAACATACTCAAGGCCATACAAGATATTTTGAAGTTAAAACATGTTCCGTGTTTTGCCCACACTATGAGCCTTGCTGTTAAATCAGCAATCCATGACGACCCGCAATGTTCTGCTCTTCTCGAGTTATGCCGCAATATTGTCACTTATTTTCATTCTAGCTCGCATGCCACTAGTAAATTAAATATGTGTTGCAATGGAAAGAAGAGGAGCAGACTCGTGCAAGAGTGTCCTACCATCAGATGGAACGCAACGTTCTTGATGATAGAAAGTCTTTAGGTAATATAAGTAGCAATCTTTTAGTAAATATTTCATAAGCAATTGTTTTTCATTTTTCTAGATTTGAAAGCAAAAGTAACAGATGCTTTGACATTATGTCAAAGGACTGATTTACTTCTGACTGACTGGGAATGGGAATGTTTAAGTGGTGCCTTGCAACTTTTGCAGCCGTGTCAATTTCTCACTGCTGATCTTAGTTCAAGCTCTTATCCGTCTGTCTCAAAAGTCCTTCCTTCATCTAAGATACTTAAGAAACAAATTGAATCTGGTTTTTCAATTTCCATTAAATTTTTTTACATAACAAATATAAGATTATGACAATCTGTAGGATAGGTATAATTGATCACGTCAACATTTGGCAGAAAGAGAGGACTAATAGAAGAGTATGGACGTTGGCAATAATACTAATGTGTGTCTCTACCAGCACCCGGTATTATTCTTCTACTGTCATAATTCCAGTATCGTAACTTTAATTCACTTTCTTGCCTTTACTTTAAATTTAACTCAGAAGCCTCCTTAGTGTTTATTCCAAATGTTAGTTAAAAGGCCGTCCCAAGGACGGGCTCTGTCAAAATTAATTTTTTGGGGTAAATTGCAGCAACTGAAAAAGTTTCCCTTGTGTGCAAAGTTGCATGATAAACTCTGGCACTGAAGTGTTCTGAAAAGAAACAAGGAAAACAAAAGATTTAATAAGATAAGATTACATACCAGCAACAGCTTTTATTTTATTGTGGGTACCCTCAATTTTGTTGTTTGTACTGATATGCTGAATACACATTTACAAGCATTCTGTTGGCCAAGACTTTATGATGATATAGGTAATTTAATTATGGTTACAGAAGCGCAATCTAGAACTGTTGTGGATAAAATTATACTTTTAACAAGCAATCCGCCACTCAAAGAGACCGTTTTGGGGTTTTTTGACTTAGCGGAAATCGTCGCTGGGGGTTCTAAAAAAAAACAAATAAATGGGTTTTGTGCAAAAATTTTCGCTTAGTCGATTGCTAAAAACCGCAATCGCCTAGCTTTTGTAGTTTGGGAGATATTTAAAAAAAACTGAGAGGGGGTAGCCGAAATTTGGACTTTTTTTCGTTTTTTGTGCAGCAGTTTTCTCGTCAACTGCTGCACCTAAAAATAATCCAATTGGTTTAAAATGATGGGATAGCCCGTCTTTTCAAACCATTTTAATGTTTTTTAAATATTCGGCTTAGATGCCGAGATATTAATGATTGAAATTTTGAAAAAAATTTCCAAAAATTTCTTCGTTTTTTGGCCATGCCGGCCTTCATCCCGTAAGCCACCTAGCGCTCGCGAAAGCAAAATTTCCCCCTCTTTGCCTTTAGGGTCTGTTGGGGTGACCACCCCCTCTCGATAGGTGTAGGCTGACGTTATGAGGGAGACCACCCCAACAGACCCCAATAGAGAAATCTGTAAGTTGATTCTCTGTGCGCACGAAATTGACTCTTTCGAATTGATATTTGAATTCCACGTAAAAAGTTGTACATTGTTAAAATCAGTATTGGCGGTAGCCTGCATAGCATGTTGTGCGTCAGCGTGAAAAACCGTTCGGCGTGATTTACACGTGCATGCGAGTATGCCAGACTGTTTCTGAATTCATATTTAGATTCTGCGTGAAAAGTTGATTAAGTGCTAATTAGTTTTATCATTATTTGCGGTAGCCAACATAGTATTATGTACTTCAGCGTGAATTATCATTCCGAATGAATTACATGTACATGCGTGTAAAATTCATTGTTTCATTGTTAGTGTAAATAGTTGCGCATAGTGCATTATTTTCATTACTATTGGAGGTAGCCTGCATAGCATTATGTCCGTTAGCGTGAAAAATCGTTCGGCGTGAATTTCACGTACATGCATATAAAATAGACGGCTCTTGATCTTATATTCAGATTCAGCTTAAAAAGTTGAATACGGTGCATTAATTTTATTGGTTTTGGCGGTAGCCTGCGGGACTTATTCGTTTTCGACGAAATTTTTCACAGAAACAAAACGACTCAATTCACTTTCCTTATGAAGCTGACCTTTTTTCGGAATTTTTTTTTGTCACAAACGACAAACTCCCGCCAAAAGTAATGAATATAATGCTTTTATTCAACTTTTTACGCTGAATTCAAATATGAATTCAAAAACAATGTACGGGTAATTCACGCCGAACGTGAATTCACGCTAACGTACATAATGCTATATAGCCATAGGCAACCGAAAACCGAAAATTATAATTAAATCATACTCTACAATCAACTTTTCACGCGGAATTCAAATATAAATTCAAAATCAGTCTATCTCACACGCATGCATGTGTAAATCACGGCAAATGATTTTTCATACATACATTTTTCAAAATGCTATGCTCTGGCCAAAGCCAATATTAATTTAAAAAATGCATGGAAATTAGCCCATATGACCAATAACTCTCTTCAAAAACGAACACATCAGATTGTCTGACAACCTGCAAACTTGCCGTAAATTCACGACCTTCGGCTTAAGGATTATGCGGGCAGAGACGTTTGAATTCGTCAAAAGTCAGTTTCATAAGCTCTTTTGCTAATACTTTTACTTGGCCATGCTCGAAACCGATTATAAATGGATTAGAAAATCCAAAACAATTGGTTGTACTGTAGATGCAAATGATGCCACAATAGAGTGGACCCTACCAAGAATAGCAGTCAGTCCTGGTTTTTCCGAGTTTCGGAATATCTCTAATCCATCAACATGAAGATCAACTTCATAATTGGGAATCGTAGATGGTGTTCTAACCTCTCCTTCCTCACTTTCTTTGCGTAGCAGTTTTTTGGCACGACTAACAACCAAATTCATGTTAACTTTTTCAGCAAACTCAACGCAAACGCAACAGTTGGGGATTTTCCTTAAATAGATGTTGATGTTTGAAGAAGGTCTGCATTTTTTTTATACCAGACAAACAGATGAGCCTGGAAGGGCCGACACCACTCTGAAATGCATGTATTTGGATTTTTCCCGGAAGATACGCGATGGTGGAAGTCTTGCATGAACCCTTTTTCGTTTAACTCCTCGAGCCGTTGATGTTCAGGTACGATTTCAGTTATTATTTCAGACGGAAATCCATAATAGTCTCGGCCATCAATTTGATATCAATGCTGATAAAAACTTACAACCTAGTATATGTTCTGTTGCCATTTTATGTGTAATTTCAATGTTTAATTGATAATGTGTTTAGGTTTGAGCTCATCTTCGTAATATAAACCAAATGGAACTTAGCCACCAGGTACCCATATATGATGGGTCATTCCATGCCAATCCAACAAATTGTTGGTGCGCGGAAAATTCAGATTTGGCTCAAATTTGGACCAAACCATGGACCATACCAAAATGGACCATAACACAAGTAAATTGTTTGCGTAAATATTCATAATTTATGGATATAACCGTTACATAAATCGTAAAATATGCTTTGGAAAGATGCATGAATTTACGCCGTTGATTGACTGAAAAAAATCTTAAGCTTTTTAGAACACACAATTTTTACCAGCATCAACAAGGCGGTATATTCGGTTTGAACTTGAACTTGGACCCAAGCGTAAAAAATTGATATATTTAGGGTTATTTCATTGAAAAATATTCTCAACTGAATAATTTTTGAACATTATTTTTTAAGTAAAGAAATGTGAAATAAAATAAAATAAGTTCAAATTGGTGTGATTTGTAATGGAAAACAGCTCAATTGTATTGTCAGCAAAAGTAATAAAAACAAATATTTAAAAATCAAGAAACTGAAAAAACTGCAGGACATGATACTTCAGATTTTAAAAATCCAATTAAAACAAAAAAATAATATTTCATGATAATATGAGAAAACAAATTTTAAAGACAAGTTTAATTTTCTGTGTAAAGGATGGATATAACACTTTAATGTGTGGCACTAGGTGCTGACTGGAACTGGAACACTTTGACATCCGATGATAAAACAGGCACGAGTGATTTGATTGTTGAAGTCAACACAGCTGACTCAGCACAAGAATCATGATCTTCTTCCAGAGCAGCACGATGGTTATTCATTTCTACAGAATGAGAAATCTTATTGGCAGTACGAATCCGTGCCCCACCTGACGAGAAGAATCATTTGGGAAATTCCGTTTCTTTGATCGTCTCTTCGTCCAGTTTTCCATTCGCGTATACTCGTGCATAAATTTGTCTGTAGAAATCTTCCTCCAGATTTGACTCACAAAAATGGCTTGGATGTTTGCAATTTTAAATCGGCTCACTAAGTGAATACCTTTAAGAGAAATAATAACTAACATTCAAAAAGATTATAATTTCAACCAAGTATACCATGCAAATTCTGGAGTGTTTCTCTCCTATCAAAACTTTTCAAGCGCCACTAACTGTTCCACTTCATCAAAAGGCATATTTTGAATCAACACCTTAACTTCGCCCTCAAAATATTTTACATTTTTCTTGAGGAATTTTTCAGGGGGGTGTAATGACTTTTGAATCATTAAAACAATGGTCTTTAGTAAATCTTTAAATTCTTGGAGACTGGTCGACAAAGAATTTATTTTGTCTTCCAAGTAAACATAAGTTCCTTTAAATGTACAAATTTTAATTATTACATTAAGTATGTTGTCAGATTTATAAGTTTCATTACCAAAATCGTCATTACAATTTCTTGTTTGAACGTTAGCTCGAAGGGGATCACCAACAATTTCATTTGAAACACTTGGAAATTCTGAGCTGCATAGGGTCATTCCATTATACAGGCAAGCCCTTGGCCGAAACGGCCAATCTTATCCAGGACGCGTGTTTATTTGTATTTTTTTCTTCTTCTCATTCCTACTTCTGTTTACAATGCTTAATGTTTATAATGCTTACATATGCTTCAATTTTATCCATGTTTTCCATTTCATGTTGGTCTTTGTTGTCTTCTTCATCTCAATGTTCTTCCCTCCCGTCCTCCGCTTTAATTTTCACCTTCATAAGAGGCACGAATAAATTCTTGTATACGTTTCTTGGCGTCCATAGGTTGCAAAACGATTTGGTTCCTCATCTCAGTGCATCTTGAGTAAAGTAAAAAAAAATATACGTACAATAATATAAAATACTTATTAAAATGCAATATTAACGTGACACAAAACTCGCGGTTCATGTGTAGATTTCAATTTCTGATCAGATAGGAGAGTGTTAGATTCAATTCGTGGGTTATGGAATTGATTAAAATTCTAAATACTTATCCAATATATCGATTTCACAGAATATTTAGTCAAAGAAAACTTTATTTTTACACGGAACTCGTCTCAAGAAGTGGAAATGATGATATCGGGGTTGAAATTGGTTCGAGAATTTTTCATTGAATGTTGTTGAATCGGTAAATCCAAGAAGTTTCTACTGGCTGGTTTTCCATTCTACAAAAAAGCATAATTAAATATTTTCATCATATGTTTTATTGTTGCTTTTTTATGTCCGTATTAATTTTACATTTGATCCAAACAAGTCGGTAATGGGATGTCAGCACACATTATTTTCTATTAGCTTTACGTTTGCTACTATTCGGATATTTTTCCCGACCCTTGCATTCAAAATAATAATTGGGCGTTCCTTTATAGATAATAATAGATTGATTGACAGGAACCATATATAATTTCTTGTTATTATTACTTAATTTATTGTTATTCTTATTTCTTGGTTTTGGTGTTGACAGCTTTCGAGGCTTCGCCTTCATAGGTATTGTTATGAGTCATCTGAGAGTTACATGCAACGAATGGACCATGGCAACCTTATTCGGCTTAAGAATGCCTCTGTGATTTGGTACAACCAGTCCTATTTTATAAAAAATTCGTTCACAAGGAACGGAATTCATTGAAAAACAGACTTAACATTCGTTATGAATACAGTACGAATGATATGAATAAAAAACTCAGAAAAGCGGCCACAATTCTTTGTTTTTTATTCGGCCAGGCCGAATCGTATTTTTTTGGCCGAATCGTACGGTTACCTTGTTGGGAATATAATTGATGCCCGAAACAGCCGGTGACTTAGATCGGCCAAGATCCCCGTGACATTTGAACGACTATTGTATTAAGGTCCCCCCATAGGTGCCCCATGTGCCTTCGCTCGTCCTCCATTTGGCTGTTGTTCCTAACCTCATATTTTAAGCATTTCGTATTCATTCTGTAAATTAACCAGTGTACAATAAACCAACGCAGACGAAGGAGCTAAATCAAGAAGTGTCGCAATTATTTCATTTAACTTAAGGTTCTAATAGGGATGACACCCCAACTAAATTACGAACTTAACCACACTCGTTCCTTTTCAAGAAACAAAAACACAATTTTAGTTGTTAGGAATTCGGTGTTCTTCTAATCATACTATTTGTTAGTACAAATAGTTGATAGAGTTCCCCCATCAGCATTTAACCGTATATGTGTTGATTTCTTTGACCCCATTTTCAATCCTTAAGTGGAAGTGGGCATTAGTACAGTAATTTACCCTGTTCTGTCGAATTGCGAGTGATGCTGTTGCAGTATCCTTCCCTGTCGTCGGTTTTACTTTACCAGCGACGGATTGAACACCAAAAAATGGCGCAACGTCATCATTTCTATGTTGACTGATGGTCATTCGGCCACAAATGCACATCCTTTGAATGAGGTAAGCTACTTTAACAATAATCTGTAGTACTATTACGTGTGCAACACATATTTTTGTTATTAAAGAAAACAGCAAGTAATTTCTTAGTTTGGGATTGGCAGAGTTAGTGGTGGTCATACGGCTACATCCAAGTCTCGTCGATGCTAAAATGCCACATTTATATTATGGTGGAGAGTGGTTTCTGGCCACTCGTCTCCCCGCAATTGCCCGCAATTTCCTGTTGTAAAAGTTCATTTTGAATTGAAACCAGCAAATTTCCAAGGCCTGGTGAAGTTGATTAGGAGAAAATGCAGCAGCTCGCGTGCAAAAAGGATATAAATTTGGAGTGATCAAGCGTGATGACATTGGTGTGCTCAAGCTTGATGACATAGGAGTGACCGATCGTGTTTGCGTAGGAGTGACTGAACGTTTAGATCGAGTTAAGAAATGCACTGGTGGAGTGAGTAATCTCGTAGGTGTAGAGCATTGAGGGGTGAAAATTAAGTAGTCTTACGCAAAAAAGTTGTGCCCGAATATGTTCAAAATCGCCCTCTGCGTTTTAGCCTATTTGGAGGACTCACTGGAGGTAATTGTTGACTCACCAGACTCACTTTAGGAGAAAATTGACGCTCCGGACTCACTGGAGGTGATTGATTACGCTTCGGACTGACTGGAAATGTTCGATGTCGCGCTGTAGGTATTGACGGAGTATGAGGACGTAGGCTACCGGAGTTGTTTGTGGGGCATTAGAGCGCATAGCTGGATTTTCTCGCTCGAGTCCATGGTTGTTTTCATCTTCAGCTCGTCGTCTGTTTCGGGCCATAGCACGATGACGTCGGGCAAATCTCGTGATGGGCTGAACTCGTCTTCGGTGTCCATCGCAGGTATGTCAGCGAATTCACGACGTCTGTCCCGTGCATTCAAACGTCTGACTTTGTCGGACCCGTTGGCCAAGGTCAGATGACGTCAGACAAAGTCATTGAAAGCGAGGCGGGCTCTTGTAGCAGAGGTATTCTTGGGTCCACTGCTGCGTTGCCGCGATGGAATCAAATACAAAAAAAATATGTCGAACAGCCCTATAGGGTGTTTCGAGGATGCCATCTTGGATGGTCAATTGGTCACTTTCCCACCTTTGGTGCAGCCACAAACCCAAAGCATTGGCATGTTTTTTTTTTTCCTTTTAAAAGCAAGGGGAAGAAATACGAATGGAAAGACAAAGAATAAAATGCATTGGCAACCTCGAAACACTCTCTACCCCCCCCTTACAATGTCACAAAATGCTTAACTCCCCCACCTTTTTTAAAAGAATAAATAACGTTGTATGGAGCAGTTACACATCCTGTGTTGCGCATTCTCCGCAAATGCGAAAATCTCATTTGTGTCCAAGTTATTGGACACAAATGAGCCCAGCGTTTTATAGCCCATAGTCTGGGAGCTGGGCCCCAAAAAAATGATTTTTGTTTAGCAAAAGGTTTGAGGCTAAAATGTGGTTAGGGGGGGTATGACACACACGAAAAGCCACGTCTGTCGACTGGCGGCCGGGGCGTTCAAGCGTGACGCGATCCCGAAGTCGGCGGGAATGGTAAAAAAAATGACTTTTGTTTAGCAAGCCCAAATTTTTGTAGGAAGCAAGCTAACATTATGTCGATCAATAATCCCGGTAGACAGACGTCGATATCTGAGCCCTTGGGGGCAACAGACGTCGGTGTGTAACGGCTTTTCACGAACTGTCAGTCGTTATTTGATACTGGCAACGCTGTTTCGGATACCGGCAATACTGTATCCAAGGCGCTTATTTTGAAATAACTGGCGTTTCTTGGGGAATATAATGACTAGGAATTCATTAAAACTGGTTATTTAACACTTATAACGACTTATAAATCAATTCAGTAATTGAATTATATGTTTAATCAATAATTAGCTGCCAAGGCAGCATAAAAACAATATGGTGGCAGCTTTTTTAACGTCCAACGACGGACCGATCAGACTCTATCCTCACTCCGTCGACCGAAATGATCTCCCATTTTCGTTTTCTCTCTCTTCACACGCGCACACAAGAAAATGTCGAAAAAGAATTTTCCCCTTTGTCTGGCATCACCAATTCCCGTCAGTTTGCATCGCCAGAGTGTCTCTGTAAATAGTCAATTTCTCATCATATCCCAAACGAAACAATTATTTAACTTAATTATCCCTCATTTATTTCTCGCCCTCTTTATCTGCTCTGTGTGTGTGTGTGTAACTGATGCTGTGTGAGCAAGTGCAAGTGTGATTGAGTGCCAAGGGAATTCCATATTCAATTGCTGTCGTGGGTTCTAGGGTTCGAAAGTGACTAGGTGCTGAGGTTTACGTTCGGTTTACGTTTGCAGTTTTTTTTTTATTTCACGCCGGAATTTTTGGTTTGTGTTCTGAACGGCGAAAGAAAAAAGGCCAGCTGATGCCTTGGAACAGATGCGCATTGGTCAGAGAGGACAGTTGGTATGCTGCTGCCCCATCTCGTTTCACTCTTAAGTTCTGGCGGTTGCTGGACTTGTCTATCACATCCGGCAGCATCCAAGAGACGACGACTGTCATCCGATCCGGTGCCAATCGACACGTATCTAACAAACAAGAAAAAGGAGAAGATTTGCGCTGTCTGCCGTGCGTGCGTTTGTGTTTATGTGTGCTTTTCTTTTTATTTGTTCGATGTTTTTCATTCAACCCCCTTTTTTGTGTGATGCTGTCATTTCTTGTCACGTCCATTGAGACGATGACGATGGGACTGCTAACCGTCTGGGATAGTGTGAGGCGTTATCAGGGGCGTCCGCAGCGGTGGCGGCGGGAACGGGATCGTATAAAATCCAGTCCCGGCCACTGCTAGGAACGAGTGAACGACCCACCAGCAGCTGTTGCGCTCGTCGTCAACTGGACTATGCGCAATAGCAACAACAATTGGCAGGAAATTTATATCGCGGATTTTTTGGCGCTGAGAGAACACGAGATCGAACCCCATCAGATGATATTAGAAAGAAAAAGAATGAAGAAAGAAAGGCTGTACAGGAAATTCCGCCGAGAATAATTCCTTTCAGAGACGATTCCCTTCAGAGTCGTCGGTCAATTCGACCGGTTTGTATTTTCTCGGGGGCCAATAAAAAATAACCATTTCATTTTTTAAATTATTCGATCTATCTTATCTCTTTTTCCCTATATCCCTTGTCGATGTGTCTAGTAGTAATAATACCTTGCGCAATAATAAAAAAAAGAAGAGCCAGCCAGCCAACGTTGCTGGTTGGATTATTGTTATTAGATGGATGCTGCAACAAAATAAGCGTTTGCAACCTTTGGCACCCGTTTCCGGTCTGATTTGATCGCGCGCCACTCGCAAATCTGACACTTAAGAACGATGACACATCAACTCGTTTAGTACCACACTGTCGGTCCGCTTGTCCCTTCCAATTGCCAACTTACCAATAGACCAGCATGTAGTCCTCCTCCTCTTTCCTATTTTGCGAGCTTTGAGAATTCAGAGAGACGGACAAAATGAGCCCGGCCATAATATTACAGTAGCACAGCAGAGATCCGGTCGGGATATATATTGAAAAAAAAAGAGGTTTCCCTTATAATCTTTAGATATTTATTCCCAGCGACTATGTGGACGTCTCCAGATAAAAAAAAAAATTATAAAAAAGATAATTTCGGTCGACGGAGTGAGGATAGAGTCTGATCGGTCCGTCGTTGGACGTTAAAAAAGCTGCCACCATATTGTTTTTATGCTGCCTTGGCAGCTAATTATTAATTAAACATATAATTCAATTACTGAATTGATTTATAAGTCGTTATAAGTGTTAAATAACCAGTTTTAATGAATTCCTAGTCATTATATTCCCCAAGAAACGCCAGTTATTTCAAAATAAGCGCCTTGGATACAGTATTGCCGGTATCCGAAACAGCGTTGCCAGTATCAAATAACGACTGACAGTTCGTGAAAAGCCGTTACACACCGACGTCTGTTGCCCCCAAGGGCTCAGATATCGACGTCTGTCTACCGGGATTATTGATCGACATAATGTTAGCTTGCTTCCTACAAAAATTTGGGCTTGCTAAACAAAAGTCATTTTTTTTACCATTCCCGCCGACTTCGGGATCGCGTCACGCTTGAACGCCCCGGCCGCCAGTCGACAGACGTGGCTTTTCGTGTGTGTCATACCCCCCCTAACCACATTTTAGCCTCAAACCTTTTGCTAAACAAAAATCATTTTTTTGGGGCCCAGCTCCCAGACTACCACCGCTAACCCAGCGTTTTATGGGAAAACCAACTTCTCCACGGTAAAAACATTGCTTTCTTATCTATGACTCTGATTTCCCCCCTTTTCTTCCTAACAGTGAATACTTTATTCATTTCTCTATTACCTAATTTTTATTTCGAGCCCCAATTCAATCTTGTTAATTTTTAATTAATTTTTGTTTGCGACTGGTGTCTCCTGTAGCAGACGTTTCTAGACGGTACCAGACGTTTCTAGACAGAATCGTCCAAGCTACGAACGAAATTCTTCTGCTAACAAAAAAACCAGTCACAAACAAAAATTAATTAAAAATTAACTAGATCGAATTGGGGTTAGAAATAAAAATTAGGTAATAGAGAAATGAATAAAGTATTTACTGATAGGAAGAAAAAGGGGGTAAATCAGAGTAATTGATAAGAAAACAATTTTTACCGAGGAGAAGTTGGTTTTCCCATAAGACGCTGTAGGCGACACATAACAACTTGGCAGAGCCATAGATGTATGGTTTAACCAGTTATATGGAAAGGCCTTCCATTGCCTTTTCCCCCTGGAAGTGTTCTGGCCAGACCTTAGTTGCAGAGCCACAGCGGGTGTGTTGGGAAACACATTGTTTTTTTCCAGTACCAAAATGAACAAAGTTTCAGTAGATGGCCGCTGTTGGCGCTGACAATAAGGTCTAAATCGATACTTAAGCCCATTTTCCCACTATCGATTCGCGATATTGGCTGCAACTTTGGGAAAAATTTCCGAGAGGAAAATTTAACAGGCAGTGGTTCTACCATACATCTATAACTCTGAACTTGGACACAACACACAAATGAGATTTTCGAATTTGCGGAGAATGCGCAACGCAGGATGTGTAACTGTTGTAACTTAGGATCTATTCTGTCATAGATCCTAGAATAGGCTAACGTCCAAAGTTGCAAGTTTTATTTAAGCAAAAAAAATGTGGACACGAATTGGTGATTGCTATAGCATGGCGGCTTATGGAGTTTCGCCGGAGTTATTACTAGTTTTAATTTTTCTCATTTCACTATTTCAGTCCAGATCCCGTTCATAATTGGATAATAACTACATTCCTTCGTTTATCAGGTGAGATTTTCGTGTTTATTTCCCATCGATAGTCATGATATTCATTAAAAAATCATTAAATCAACGTTTGTAGTGCTTCATTAAAGAATCCTGGTGAAAGTAATACTCAACTTATGGATTAGGCACTGTTGTATATTTCGGAAAAAAAGCCATTTTGTAGTTACATCGTTTTCTGGCAGTGTGACGCTACAGCAGCGTATTTGAAACCCTTGTAACAAAATTGTAGCGTGCGCGCATGAATGATGATATAGAGAGCTTGGAGGTGGTTTCATTTGTTTGTTTGGTTGGTGTGTTGTTGAGGGAGGAAAGAGGAAAAAAAGGCATATATATTCATAATGAGCAAGCATTGATTGTGAAAGGGATCCAGGGAACCAATATTTCCCTTTGTTTTCTTTTTTCGTTTTCTGCTTTCAGTGATTGCGATATACATTGATATTAATACGCTGCTTTTAGAAAAAATAGTGTTGGTTACAAGCTGGTTTTGACCTCCTCCACCACATCGTCGTTGATACTACAAATTTTAAAACATTCTCATTTCCGAAATTCATTTAAGACAATAAGAAAAATATATTCAAAACGTGGGATCAAAAAAAAATAAAAATAAAAATGTGCATGTACTTTTTTGTACGTGTTTTTTCTTCTTCTTTCCATATTTCGTTATTCTTGTGTTTATATGTGTTAACTATTGAACGAAAAATGAAAAATGGCAGGCTGGGATTGCGTCTTCCCATTTTGAAAACCAACAAAAAGCCAAACAAATTCATATTAACCATGAAAAAACAAGAATCAGAATTTTCTCTACACACGTCGTCGACTTGTTTTTTTTTTTTTTTTATGATTTCCTCTTCAAATGGCTTTATTTCATTGTTCTCTTGGAGGAATTTGTGAAGAGTAAGATGCTGATTTCTTTCGTTTGATTATCTTTTCTTTCTATTTCTTTTGTTTTGTTTTTGTTCCATTTTCGTGCAGCAATTTTAAATTGGTTTTTCCCGGCTCAGTTGGCGGAAAGACTCGGTGCCCGTGTGCGGTCCACCTGTACCTCCTTCTGCAGTCGGGGTGGAAGTTCCTTGTAGATGGCTTCAGACACGGCGTCTATAGATTAGAATTAAAAGTAAAAAGAGACAAATCAGATTAAGAAATAAAAAATGATAAGTGCTGTATCCAAGCAGACGAGAATCGATTCAAATGACGTTCAAAGCCTGCTAAAAATGTCAACTAGCATGGCACTTGATAACATTCCTGTAACTGCAAACACACGCACATTTTTGGCTAGGTTAAAAAAAAATTGTTTCAAATCTGTTGCCAAATTAAGCACGAGGGACCATAATTTATCAACACAGCATCACGCGGGTGTCACATAAATGATGTCAAACTCATAAAAAATCATAGACGTCATTTCATATGCATACCGACCATTTAGTTTGAATTATTCAATACAAGAAATGTTGGGGTTAATGACTTACCGTTGCATCGGTAAACCAAATCGGACCAGATGATCATCTCCTGCGAGAAGCAGAAGACACCCAATCGACCGCCCTTTAGGGTAGAGTCAAAGACGTTGCCCGAATCGGCCACCATATTTTCTCCTTCGAAGATACGCAGACGGATCAAGACGATCTTGGGCCGATGGAGCAGCAGCCAGCGGTAGGCCACCTTCTCCTTCCATCCAACGTTGCGGGGATCTTTCCACAGCAATTTCAACTGATAATCACGTTACGATTCGATTATTAATCTCAAAAAATTATTCTGGCTCTATTTTTGTATAGTTACTGTATATACCTGATTTTCGGTGTCGCCCGTGTTCCAAAGCGAGTTCCTCATCATCTGACCCGGTCCTGTATTAGACTTGACCAATTTGAGCTGGATGCCGGGCTCGGCGACGGCCCGGAAAGGTGTTGCCTGCCAGTAGGTCTGCGTGTTCTTCTTCCACATGATGGTGTAAAAATGAGCGTTGTCCTGATAGCTGAAAATAAAGCCAACATAGTCGTCGTCGATCTCGGTGTCAACGAAGAATGTGCCCTCAAAGTCGACTCCGCCGAAGCGATGGAAGCCGACGGCCAAACCCGGATCGCTGTTCATCGTCTGGACGATTTCGGCGCCTTTGTTGTAAATGACCCAGTTGGGATCGATCTGGGAATCGCCCTCCGGATCGAGGATGACCGTCTGGTACGTGCGGAAGTCGGTGGCGTAGATCTTTGAGTTGTTCGGGCAATTGTCCAAGAAATCGGGCACGTTATCCGCATCCTGATCGTCCTGGCAAGCGTCTCCGACTCCGTTGCGGTCCGTATCCACCTGATCGGGGTTATAGACGATCGGGCAGTTGTCCTTCTCGTTGCGGATGCCATCGTTATCGGCATCCGGATCGCAGTCGTCACCCAGGCCGTCGTTATCGGCGTCACGCTGGTCGCTGTTGGGAATTGTTGGGCAGTTGTCCAAAGAGTCCTGGATACCGTCCCTGTTTTGTGTTAAAAAAAGAAACAAAGAAGCAATTTGAAAAATATTTTTCCATCAAGATAACGATCGCCGTTTTGAAAAAAACAAATGTTGTTACTTGTCACGATCGATGTTTGTGTCGCAGACGTCGCCGACCAAATCGCTGTCGCTGTCGAATTGATTGGGATTGGGCGTATTGGGACAGTTGTCGCAAGCGTCGCCCAGGCCGCCGCCATCCGAGTCGCGTTGATCCGGATTGGGTGTCTTGGGGCAATTATCACGAGAATTGAGAATTCCTGCATAGTTGCTTTTCGGATACAGCCAAATTATCACGTTAACCAGTAAGTACAAAAACGTTACGAGAAATGTTGTCATAAGCAAGAAAAAAAAACTATTCTACTTTTTTCAAATTCTACACCAAAAGTAATCAGCTGGGATCATTACAATGTCATCGTTAATGGCCTGAAGGGAACTCCATTGTCTTTCGGCAAAGCTGCCGGATTAATTTTATTCAATTGGATCTGGTCTTTTGTCTGGGCCCTTTCACCCCTCGTCGGATGGGGCCTTTATGCCCTGGATGGAATGTTGGGAACGTGAGTTATTATTATTATTGCGGTAAAATCGAATCTAGCTCTGTATTCTTTTTCTATAACATTTTCCAAAGGTGTTCCTTCGACTCTTACACCCTAACTATGAACCACAAGAGCTACATCCTTGCGTCCTGTTTCTTCCAGTTTGGCGGTCCCATTATTGTCATTGTCGGCTGTTATTTCTTCATCGTCAAGGCCGTGTTCCATCACGAAGAAGAATTGCGTCAACAAGCCAAAAAGATGAACGTGACATCGCTGAGGAACAACTCGGAGCAAGACGCCGTTACGGCCGAAATGCGCATCGCCAAGATCCCCGTCATCAACATCACGCGGATAATAGTGTATTTATTATAATAGTGTATTATCACTATTGATCGATCCTGGGAATCAACTGGATTTAGTTGTCGTCGACTTCCAGACAACGCAATTATTTCTTCCTCCTTGTTTCCTTTTTCTTTCTTCCCTTTTTTGCATTTACGAGCCATCTCTTTTACAGATTACTTTTGCCCATCTCCACAGTCGACAATATCGACCGGGCACACAAGGACTCTTCTCTCTTCCACTCTCTCGCAAGGCTGGCTACATTCCCAGCCCATGCACAAGCAGGAAACTAAAATCAGTTGATTTAGCGCCTACATTTGAAAACATCCGCGCTGGCGCCATTTTGCGACGACGAGTCACGTTCGAAATGCGCGCCCATTTGATTGAGCTCGCAGGAATTCAGCCTGCGACTGTAAAAAAAATGACGATATAACGACCAAGGCGGACGAATGTCGTCCGGGTACGAATGCGACAGCTCGTCGTGTCGTCGCCGGATGATTCGCGCGCCATCATCTCATTTGAAAAACAAATTCGTTTCGATTATCGCCCCGTCAAACGCGCGGAATTCCCATCAACCCCCAAAGTTACAGGGAACGGACAATCGCGGATCTATATGTATAATACATATCCACGTAATAATGTCGACGTGTTTTATTGATGGAACCACATAAATCACCGGGGAAATAATGAGAAAGCGACACGGATCGTGACAACGTCGGACCCACTCTGGAATAAGTTTGAGTCCTGGACACTGGACACTGTGAAAAACTGGGTAGTAGTCGCGGGGAATGTACTATCTAACGTTATCACAGCGTGTGTTACGCAATCAACCGTGCTATACACACACAGGACTTTGAATCGAGTTGAATAGATTGGTTTATAGAGACTGCAAGTCACAGTAAGTAAACAGATCGTAATCAGTGCGGGATGCTGCTGGTCTATATAGACACACACAACGTCAACATTCATTCAAGTATTAACGCTGTCGCCAAGTGCGTCGGTCGACATTAAAAACAAAAAAACATGTCCGGCTGTAAGAAGAAAGAGAAATTTCCCGTGGCCAAAGATGTCGTCCTCTTACATCAACTCGACCGGGGAATATTCACGCCGAGTATTTCACCGTTCCCGTTGAAATTGGAAACTTACATGCGCATGGCCGGCATATCTTACGAGGTACAAAATTTAATTCATCTTCTCATTTTTTAAAAATTCAATTCGATTCATTAATTCGCTGGATATTTAGAACGATTTTAAAAATCCTATGGGACCTAAAGGTAAAACCCCTTGGATGACTTTCAACGGCAAGGACTATTGCGATTCTGAACTGTGTCTTGAACTGTTGGCTTCCAAGTTCCAGAAAGATTTCAGTTCGCATTTGACGGCTGAAGAACGAGCCATCGCCCGGTCGTTTCAAATCATGACGGAAGAGCATCTCGACTGGTAACTTTAATTTCAGCCAATTTAAAAATTAAAAAAGTGAATTAATGATCGATTTCGAAGGGTCCTAGTTCTCTGGCGATGGGTTTACACCAAAGGGAAAACCTTGTGGGACGTTCAGATGAATTTGCCGACGGGATTGCGTTTGGTGATGCCGCTGGAGGTGCGTCCGCCCAAGGAATGGGCCGGCACAACAAGGACGACGTCATCGAAATGGGCCGGAAAGATTTGCGTGCCATTTCCGATTATCTCGGTATCATCATTATAATAACAATACAGATTAACCCACCTACACTGCATACATAATTATGTCCAGGAACGAAACCTTATTTCACGGGGGAGAAACCCACCGAAATGGATTGCGCCATGTTCGGCTGTTTGGCCCAATTAGTGTGGAGCATGCAGGGATCACCTTACGAGGAACAAATGAAAGGTACAATATAATCGAGTATAATACATACTGCTGGATAAAATGAAAAAACAAAACAAAAACGATCTGAAATTTTCGCAGGATAATTTGTCAATTTAAAAGAATTTTGCGAACGAATGAAAGAAAAATTCTGGCCCGATTGGGACCAATGTCTCTCACCTCCCAGACTGAACGTTTCGTGAACACTCTCGAAATAAATTCGCTCTATTTTGAAATTCAAAAGCAGACTCAAATGAAGTTTTAGTTAGTCGCTCGACGAAGGAAGATAATCCCGTTAATTCAAATATTATAGAGGGGCCTTGACGGTCTTGTATTTCATTTGTGATCCTTTACCGTCTCGTGTAATCTGTCAGAGTTGGATGAAAAGGCGATTTTGAAGCAGGAGATCTAAAGTTTCCCCACGATTATGAACGACTACCGTAGCAGACGCACATTTGAGACGTGCTTCCAGAAACCGGCTGTCCGGAAGGATAATTCCACTTGACAAGACTCTGCTGCTGGATCACGGCAACAGCTCGTCACAGGGAAAATAACAGCATCGGTTATAAATATACGCCATCGAATGGGATCGTTGAGACCGAATGGGGGACGTGAATGGCAACCGCAGTAACCAAATAGATTCGGGCGACCTATTTCGCTGACTACTAGACTGTGAAATTGGCTGTTAAACGGAGAAGTACTTCTCTCTCTATTTACACACTTAAATGTCTTATATATAACAAATCGAATCGAAATAGAACGGCAAAGTGACCAGCAAGAACCATCGGCTTTAGACGGGGCTGTATCTCTTGAAGAATCGATTTTCAATTATCCACTGGGAGTGAGCAACACTCGCACGAAATGACATGAACAAGGACGACACTTTCTCCGATTCCCTTTTTATTTTTTCCCCTCTACCCGCGATGTAAGGTTCTCACGGGACAAGCGGAGAAGATTTTTGTCTCCGTTACTTTTATTATTCCGGTCGGCACTTGTAACGGGCAAGAACATCAACAGAGCTTCTTTGTGTTGTATATCTCGACATCACTTTGATGTAAAACGGTTATTTTTCGATCCTGCCCCGAAAGAAATGTTACGTAAGATGCAATTCTGCTCTGTTGTTGACTATTCGCAAGTGCAATAAACAATGGTCGGATGTGTTCAAATGTTTTGATTTCCACCTTAGTTTTGCCGATGCGGAAGGTAGGATCTTGTTTACTTTACCGTATAATAGAAACTCGGTTCGTTTTACTGTACAAACAGTCGAGATAGTTTTGTTTGGGTATCGGGAGTATAGGTCAACATTAGACATTAAAACAAACGACGGAGCTGTGCGGTGTGGCGGCAGGTCCCTCTCGGTCATAGAATTTCACTTTACTTGAAGTGTTTAAATAAAGTTCAAATATTTTTTGAATTTACAAATATTTGTAAATTCCATTTTTTTTAATTGTTTATAGCCACTGAGAAAAGTTGTGAGGTAAAAAACCGGGCCTGACCTGCAGTCGTTAGTAATTAAATGAATCCTAACTGAAAACTGAGTCAACAAAAACGTCAAAACGTTACAAGAGAAAACAATTCCAGCAGTCAACCACCTAACTCAATAATAATCGTACTCTTGCAGCCTAATAAGTAACGATTTATAATCAACGCCACCCAATAGTCCAAAAAACGAAGAGTAGAGATAATTTGATTCCTACCTTCAAGCCTGGGAAATACGGCCAGGCATCCACAGTGGCTCCATCCGCTGAAAAGTTGCATCCACCAGGCTGGATTAGGGAAAAGGGTGTCCAAGTGAATACACCCACATTCACATGGGCGTACACGAGGACAGAGGAGATTCAAAGGAGAGGGAAGAAGAAATGAGTAGTCCGACATCGGTGGATGTCGCATCATGCATGCATGCATTGTGCATGATGCGACATGCATCATTAAAAATACCTAGCAGGTCAGAGGAATAAAAGTAATGAAAATCATTACCCGAGTGATGGTGAGACTGAGATTGTTGCTGTTGGTGACAGGTGAATAGCAGCACAAGCAAAACTTGCATATCTTGCTGTTGTTGATGGCTGACTCAGGTCTAAAATAAGCACAAAGGGATAGGTTACATAACAAACTGCCATACAGTCCCCTCCATAAGTATGGGATCACCCCGCGCCGTTCCATAAGGCGGCGTGTATTTTTCTAGTTGGTTTTTCGGGTGGTAAAAAGTGAAAAAATGACATAAATTCACAAAACTTGGAATTTATGTCATTTTACCTCTTTTGTTTTGTCTGAATTTTTTTCAGATTTTTTCGTTCATGGGATAGGCCTCTAAAAGTGGCTCCGAAAGTATCGGATCACTCCGACGCCAACCATGTTATCTTATGACCCGAACTTGTTTTTCACATAGCTTTTTATATATTTAATTTTTAAGAAGGAATTTTTATTTTCAAACCGTGTATACACTACTCTTTCATAAACTAACTGTGAGTTTTGCATAATGATCCGAATTTTTTTCGAATTTTCCCAGATTTATTCGTTTCCCAAGTTTCTGAAATCAGAGACTGCAGAAGACTTCATTTACGGTTTACAACCTCTATCAGCTGGCGTAGGCAGGAAAATTAGTAGTCGTTTCTATACACCACTGGCGCTCTGCTACCTTTTTTACTTAAGGGGCGTATAAAAACGACACTAATTTTCCTGCCTACGCCAGCTGATAGAGGTTGTAAACCGTAAATGAAGTCTTCTGTAGTCTCTGATTTCAGAAACTTGGGAAACGAATAAATCTGGGAAAATTCGAAAAAAATTCGGATCGTTATGCAAAACTCACAGTTAGTTTATGAAAGGGTAGTGTATACACGGTTTGAAAATAAAAATTCCTTCTTAAAAATTAAATATATAAAAAGCTATGTGAAAAACAAGTTCGGGTCATAAGATAACATGGTTGGCGTCGGAGTGATCCGATACTTTCGGAGCCACTTTTAGAGGCCTATCCCATGAACGAAAAAATCTGAAAAAAATTCAGACAAAACAAAAGAGGTAAAATGACATAAATTCCAAGTTTTGTGAATTTATGTCATTTTTTCACTTTTTACCACCCGAAAAACCAACTAGAAAAATACACGCCGCCTTATGGAACGGCGCGGGGTGATCCCATACTTATGGAGGGGACTGTATATGCATCAACAGGAAGCTTACGTGACAAATGATGCTAGTCTAGAACTAACACTGCACAAATTTGGAATGTATTTAACTCTTCTATTTAAGCTCCCATAGTCATTCCATTTGAATTTTAGCTTTTATTTACCTGCCAAACATGGACTGGGTCGAGATCAATAGAGAGTCGCGAAACCAAGACAGAATTCACACGCAGACAACCACGACAGAGTTCACAAGACATTTCGACTTTCGCTGAACGGATCGGAATTATTTGAATTATTTTAGTATCAAATAGTCCGTCTCATCAAGTTACCGCAAGTTACGCCGAGCCCCTCCCTAGTCCCTACCACAGTCAAGATAAAAGTCAAAATTTGCGAGAAACCCCGCAGATAATTACTTTTTCGACCGAAAACCCACAACCAATAACAGTCCCCAGGACCCTCTTGGAATAAGCCAAGAGCGAATAATCGATACGTATATCTGGAAATAGCTCAACGATTTTACTCTGAAATTTAAAAAAATGTTCGATTTTCATAGGACCGGACCGACGATATGTGTTGGCATTCCGCTGACAGCCGCACTTATTGTACACCCAGTGCATTGCGGAACGATCCCAGTTGTGTGTCCACTCCGGAAACAGTATTCCAGTCGAGTTGTACACCAAAGTTGAGCCCAGTGAATGCTGGTAAGGGGGGCAGTCAATTTTAGATTTCTAACAGAATACGTCTATACCAAATAATGGACGTATGGCAACGTTTTGTCTGGGTTTTGTAGCATCGTAATTGGCGCTGGACCCTGGAATCCAGGATCGCAGCAGTCCTACGTTTATATTATACCAATGATTCGCTATAGTCAAGGACGGAACGGATGGGCGGCAAATTCCAGTTGCGTATTTATTCTCTCGTTCAGAAATTTCGAGTTTGAAGTTGATCACCCATCGCTTGTCCGCCAGGATCGATCCATTTCGATCCTTTCGACTTTGAGCTTCTCAAGTCGAGAAATTTGAGAAGTTCATAGAAGTTGGATAAAAGTATAGTTGCATTCCAACAGTTAATTGCCCATCGCTCCATGAATTAGACAAAATATGGTTCTGAACAAGGAGAACATTAATTTCTAAATAATTAAACCTAAAACATGTTGTGCAGCTTACGCAATATTCAATTTCGATATAATTATCATTCGCCAGGATGCTACGGGATGCTACATAGACGGCCGACGTTTTGGCGCAGACAATTGGAATTTCTGACACCAGGGCGGTGATGTAAGTCGGACTGATCCACGTGCCAATCATAGAAATAGCAGTGAATGGAGTCCAGGCGAAAATCCACGTGCATGATACTTATTATCAATAGTGCTTATGATCAATATAGTGCATCATACTTGCGGAAGGTGGATAGAACCACGCCCCTCTTTTGGCCAAGCCACAGCCCGTCTGCATGATCGTGATTGGCCCTTGCAGTGAATTCGCCCTAAGCACGTGTTTATACTTCTTGCTTCTAGCTCACTTTTTGATTGGCCCAAGTCGATGAGATCGATGAATATGTCGTTATTCTTCAAATGCAGAAAAACCTAATTTCAAGTGATAAAAAAAGAACCAGCTATAAAAATGAACAGATCAGCTGATGGTGAGTCGTCTCGATGGAAAACGTTTCAATATCTTTGTGAGAAACAAATATTAAAAAAACAAAACACGTCTACGCTGCGCTACTGGGCATGATTTAATGACCAGACAACAACAATTCTTCATTCCATTCAGCAGACGACACTATTTCTTCGCCATTTTCAATTTTGAAAAACACGAGTTTGAATAATTCAGCAAGATTTTGTAAACAAAGTTAATACGTGTGTTGTCCTACGGTTGCCGAGTCCTAGCATATGCCTGCCTAATGAGATCACGCTTCGAACCCAAGCTTGTACCCAAATTGTACTCAATATAACTTGAATCAAACGTTTGTCGCATATTTGAATCGGGAGTGTTTTCAGTTTTAGTTGCTAGGCCTATTTAGAACGGCTATTAAGGTATTGGCCAACAGTTTTTAAAAATAATCCCTCATGGACGTCAGCGGGCACCCCCCCCCCCCTTTTTGCGTCACCACTTCACAATTCTTTCTAGGTGGATAAAAAACTTGGAAAAGCTTGGGAATGTTTTTAAAAATAACAAGAATAACAACATCAATTTGAAATCGGAGAAAACAAGTCTCGTATTTATGGAAGCCCAAAACCGCCACTTTTTCAATATAAATTTTTTTTCAAAATATCAATATATAAAACAGAAAAGAATATAAAAACTGAAAAAAGTATTATATAAAAACCAAAAAGAGTGTAATATAAAAAACAAAAAGTTGATATAAAAAGCAAAAAAAGTCAATATAAAACCCAAAAAAGTTCAATATATAATCCCAAAAAGTTCAATATAAAAACGGCAGCCACCTAGCGGTCAAAATAATTACTTCATGCCACATCTCCACCCCCTTTATAGCCAGTTTGAATCCAGTAGTACAAACGGGGATTCTTGCGCGATAAGCGCATATTTGAGCATTTTATTTAATCACATAATTAAAAAACGAGTAAGCGCTTAAATAACGCTACTTAATGCGCATCGCTTTAAATTATTATTTTTTAAATTTAATGCGAAGAAAAACGACTGCGGCTGACTGCGGCGACTGGTCAGAGGAGTAACGCGAGCCCGTCTGTTTTTTCCAGCGGTTATCGCTGGTCCGTCCGCTATTTTAGCGCTGTCGCCCGTCCGCTGTTTTCGACGGCTCATTATAAGCGAAAAAAATCCATTCAAATGTTTTGCGCTAGATCTAGCGCCATATCTAAGCGCGCGTGTCGCTAGCGATTTGTTTGCGATAAACTAACACGCGATGCGCTAAATATATATTTAGCGCAATTCATTGCATCTCATTTTTTTTACGAAACGCGCAAGCGCTTGGTTAATTAAAGTAAATGGTTTCGGAAAAGAAAACCATTGCGCGACTGGACGAGTAGCACGTGCCCGTCCATTATTTCAGCGCTTATCATGAGTCAGTTTACTTGTCGTAGCGCTTATCGTCGCCCGTCCGCTGTTTAATAAGGCGACTCGCTGCGCACGGGTTATGCGCGTTTTGTAAATAATACGCATCTTGCGCGCGACATGCTAAATTTTGAGCATTTTATTTAATCTTTAATTAAAAAACGGCGCTAGGCGTATAGGCTTGCGCTTAAATAATTTGAGCGCTTATCGCTGGTCCTTCAAGCTGGGTTAGCGCTGTTGCCCGTCCGCTGTTTTCAGCGGCTCATTATGCGAAAAATAATTAAAACACATTTTCACTCTACATCTAGCGCTAAATAAACGCGCATGGCGCTAGTGATGTATTTGCGATTTACTTGCGCGCGATGCGCTAAATTATTTAGCGCAATTCATTCCATCGTAGCATTTTATGGAACGCGTAAGCGCTTCGTTAATTTAACTAAATGGTTCAGGAAAAGAAAACCATTGCGCGACTGGCTCCATTATTTCAGCGCTTATCACGAGTAATTTTGCTTGTCCTATAGCGCTTATCGTCGTCCGTCCGCTGTTCAAGGCTGTTTCGCTGCGCAAAAAATGTCAAAGTTTTAGCGCTGCGAAATCGTAAACTCGCTTATGATAAACTTAAGATTAACTTGCGCTCAATGCGCTAAATAGCCGGATTAAGTTCATTACATAAATTAAGAAGCGCTCATATAATTTGCTGAAATAAATATTTAGCGCAGATCTAGCGCAAAATATATTGACTTCATTATTTTTCGCGCTAAATATTTATTTTTGCTAGTTATTTCAACAAAGCTAATACAAGCGCTAATATGATGTACGGGCGCGCGCTTCTCGTCCCGTCTCGTCCATTTGCCGTAATCGTTTTCCCTTTCGTAACTTTTTATTAAAATTAACGAAACGCTTGCGGGTTTCCTAAATAATGCAATAAAATAAATTGTGCTAAATATAGCGCATCACGCGCAAGTTTATCGCAAACACATAGCTAGTCCCACGATCGCTTCGATAGCGCTAGATCTAGCGTGAAACATTTGAATGAATTATTTTTCACGTATATAATGATCCGCCGAAAACAGCGAAAGGACTAGCGGAAATAGGGAAAGGGCTCGCATTACTCGTCTAACCAGTCAGCGCAGTCGTTTTCCTTTGGATTAAATACAAAAAGTTAATTTAGAGCGATTCGCATTAAGTAGCGTTATTTAAGCGATTGCGCTTTTTTAAATATATGATTAAATAATAGCCTACGCTCCAATAGAGCGCATATCGCGCAAGAAGCGTTAAACATTTATTTTAACGCTTGCGTGTTTCGTAAGTTATAGACGGACTCGAGAAAAGCGCTAAAATTATCGACGGGTGTGCGCAACTTGTCCAGTCGCCGCAATCATTTTTTCTGTCGCATTTATTATTTTAATTAACGAAGCGCTTGGTTGTTTCGTAAATAATACAATGAAATAAATTGCGCTAAATATATATTTAGCGCATCGCGCGCAAGTTTATCGCAAACCAATTGCTAGCGCAACGCGCGCTTAGCGCAAAACATTGGGATGGCTTATTTTTCGCATATAATGAGCCGCCGAAAACAGCGAACGGGCGACAGCGCTAAATAGTGGACGGACCAGCGATGAGTGCTTTAAAAAATCGGACGGGCTCGCGTTACTCGTCTGACCAGTCGCCGCAGTCAGCCGCAGTCGTTTTATTTCGCATTACATTTTAAAAAATAATAATTTAGAGCGACGCGCATTAAGTAGCGTTATTTAAGCGCTTGATCGTTTTTTAATTATGTGATTAAATCCCCGTATTCATCTATACCACTGGATTCAAACTGGCTATAAAGGGGGTGGAGATGTGGCATGAAGTAATTATTTTGACCGCTAGGTGGCTGCCGTTTTTATATTGAACTTTTTGGGGGTTTTATATTGACTTTTTTTGCTTTTTATATCAACTTTTTGTTTTTTATATTATACTCTTTTTGGTTTTAATATAATACATGTTCAGTTTTTATATTGAATTTTTTTTTATATATATTGAAATTTTTTTTATATATATTGACTTTTTTTTGGGTTTTATATTGACTTTTTTTGCTTTTTATATCAACTTTTTGTTTTTTATATTACACTCTTTTTGGTTTTTATATAATACTTTTTTCAGTTTTATATTGAATTTGTTTTTTATATATTCTTTTCTGTTTTATATAATGATATTTTGAAAATCATTATTATATTGAAAAAGTGGCGGTATTGGCAGAGCAATAGATCCCTGGTCGGTTCACGGCTGTGTTGGCTTCCCCATCTCGATTTTAGGGTAAACGTATATGGAAGCCCAAAACCGCCACTTTTTCAACATAATAATGATTTTCAAAATATCATTATATAAAACAGAAAAGAATATATAAAAAACAAATTCAATATAAAACTGAAAAAAGTATTATATAAAAACCAAAAAGAGTGTAATATAAAAAACAAAAAGTTGATATAAAAAGCAAAAAAAGTCAATATAAAACCCAAAAAAAAGTCAATATATATAAAAAAATATTCAATATATATTAAAAAATGCAATATAAAAACTGAAAATGTATTATATTAAAAGCAAAAAGAGTATAATATAAAAAACAAAAAGTTGATATAAAAAGCAAAAAAAGTCAATATAAAACCCCAAAAAAGTTCAATATATAATCCCAAAAAAGTTCAATATAAAAACGGCAGCCACCTAGCGGTCAAAATAATTACTTCATGCCACATCTCCACCCCCTTTATAGCCAGTTTGAATCCAGTAGTACAAACGGGGATTTAATCACAAAATAAAAAAACGAGCAAGCGCTTAAATAACGCTACCTAATGCACGTCGCTCTAAATTATTATTTTTTAAAATGTAAAGCGAAGTAAAACGACTGCGGCTGACTGCGGCGACTGGTCAGACGAGTAACGTGAGCCCGTCCGATTTTTTAAAGCGCTTATCGCTGGTCCGTCCACTATTTTAGCGCTGTCGCCCGTTCGCTGTTTTCGGCGGCTCATTATAAGCTTGCGAAAAATAAGCCATTCAAATGATTTGCACTAAGCGCGCGTTGCGCTAGCAATTGGTTTGCGATAAACTTGCGCGCGATGCGCTAAATATATATTTAGCGCAATTTATTTCATTGTATTATTTACGAAACGCCCAAGCGCTTCGTTAATAAAAGTAATCAATGTTACAGGGAAAACGATTGCGGCGACTGGACAAGTTGTGCACACCCGTTGATAATTTTAGCGCTTGTCTCGAGTCCGTTTATAACTTACGAAACACGCAAGCGTTAAAATAAATGTTTAACGCTTCTTGCGCGATATGCGCTCAATTTGAGCGTATTATTTAATCCTATATTTAAAAAAGCGAAAGCGCTTAAATAACGCTACTTAATGCGAATGGCTCTAAATTATTTGTTTGTATTGAATGCAAAGGGAAACCACTGCTTTGACTGGTTAGACGAGTAATGCGAGCCCGTCCGCTATTTCCGCTGGTCCTTCCGCTGTTTTCGGCGGATCATTGCGTGAAAAATAATTAATTGAAATGTTTCGCGCTAGATCTAGCGCTATCGAAGTGATCGTGGGACTAGCTATGTGTTTCCGATAAACTTGCGCGTGATGCGCTATATTTAGGGCAATTAATTTCATTGCATTATTTAGGAAACGCGCAAGCGTTTCGTTAATTTTAATAAAATGTTGCGAAAGGGAAAACGATTACCGCAAATGGACGAGACGGTACGAGAAGCGCGCGCCCGTACATCATATAAGCGCTTGTCGCGAGTCCGTTCGCTATCTTATTAGCGCTAATTGTCGCCCGTCCAAAGTTTTATACGGCTCGCTGGGCCAAACATTTTAAATAGTTCGCGCTAGGTGTAGCGCTTTCTAAGCGCACATTGCGCTAGTAATTAACTAAAGATTAACTTGCTTTTAAGATTTAAGTTAAATGAGGGAGTGTGCATAATAAATTTTTGGGGGTTAGGGGTAAGGTTATATATAGTTTAAGTATTTTTTCGCACAATGTATGGTGATTGCTGGGCGATTATTATAGACATCATTTTGGGGTGTAACTATAATCCAGGAGCACGCCTAACTAGGCCTATTTTTTTTTCGGTTACCTTTTGACCAGTTTCACAACATGTATCATTTGAATCCCTATCATGTTGGAATTGAAGCCATTTAATGCAACTTTAAAGCCGGACTATCTAGGCAAAAATTTTGTTTTCTAATGAAGAGAGGGCAGAATTTTCTTCAACTCACTTATAGATTAGCGAAGTGTGATTTATGGATCAACTTAGTTGAGTACCCCAGTGAATTTCTTACGAAGCATTCTAATTTATGCAGCCAACTCCGCGGATCTATTCAGCGGATTATCCTCCACGAATAAGCAATTCCATTCGTCATCATTTTACTAAAAACATTTCTTATGATCAAAATGTTAAGCTCTATGGACCGCTTTTCTATTCGAAACTCGGTGTCGTTGGATATCTGTCACAAGAAGGGGTATGGAGAGAAATCGAATAAAGTTTTTAGATAGCAAACCGCGATTGGTTGTATTAAATTCCAACTCTTAGTTATACAATGCCAGGAATGAGGGAGCAACGCAATGAAGTTTAGCCATGATTTTTAAGACAATAATATTAGTTTTATTATATGAATGTCCTCATTCCAGTTCGAAAAAAACGCTGAAATAAGAACAATTGGGAGAAACTGAGTTTGCGTTTTATAACAGTAATTGACACGTTTAATCGCCTTTCTCCAGCGAGAAGCATCTTCATTATTCTCCAATGGCGGCATCTCTTCTTCGGCTTGGGCTTCCTCACCACCAGAAGGGACATCATCTTCATCGATACCCAAACCCAATTTGATCATGTGGTAGATACGAGAAGCATGGACGGCTGGCTCTTCCAGGGAGAAACCAGATGACAGCAGAGAAGTTTCAAACAGCAACATGACCAAATCCTTGACGGCTTTGTCGTTCTTGTCAGCCTCTGCTTGGACGCGCAGGGCTTCGACGATGGGCATTTCACGAGAAATGTTGAGAGGAAAATCCTCAGAGTCGACGACTCTCTTCATGAAGTTGAGGTACTCGGGTATGAGCTCCTCGCAGTTGTCCATGATAAAGACACGGCGGACGTACAACTTGATGCGGTTCTCATGCTTGCGGTTCTCAAACAGATGGAAAGGAGCACGGCGTGGGACGAAGAGGAGAGCGCGGAACTCGAGCTGGCCTTCAATAGAGAAATGCTTGAGAGCAAGATGATCATCCTAGTCATTGGTCCATGACTTGTAGAACTTTCCGTATTCTTTCTGGCTGATGTAATCGGGATTGCGAGTCCAGACGGGCTTGGTCTTGTTGAGTTCCTCATCAGCAGAGTATTTCTCCTTGATGGTCTTCTTCTTCTTCTTGCCAGCCTCCTTGTCGGCTTCCTCATCCTCACCAACATCTTCGACCTTTGGTTTCTCCTCGTTGTCATCCTTCTTTTCCTCCTCTTAGCCTCATCGTCGCACTTCCTTGTCGCGCTACTTCTCAACCAATAGTTTGATTTGGTAGCAAATGAACTGTGAGTTCTTCTTGACAACCTCCTTGACTTTCTTCTCCTCCAGGTAATCCATCGCATCTTCCTGTCAATAAAGAAAAAAAAACAGGCATGAGCATATTGGATACTATGCCATGAACATACCTTCAAGTGGAGGACAATCTTGGTTCCTCTACTCATGGGTTCTCTGTGATTAGGCTTGATGGTGAAAGAACAACAGGCTGACGATTCCCAAAAGTACTGCTCATCATCATTGTGCTTGGAATGAACTGTCACCTTGTCGGCAACCAGGTAAGCAGAGTAGAAACCCACACCAAACTGACCAATCATGGAGATGTCAGCTCCGGCAGAGAGGGCTTCCATGAAAGCTTTAGTTCCAGACTTGGCAATAGTACCCAAGTTTTTAACCAAATCAGCCTTGATAATGCCGATACCACTAAAGAAAAACAGAACAGTCAAATTTGTGTTCAAAGAGGAGGAACTAAATTTCTCAACTTACATTTACATGAGAGTGAGACTACAGTCATCCTTGTTGGGGACAATCTTGATTTTAAGATCCTTACCGCTGTCCAACTTGCTTGGGTCAGTCAGGGATTCATAACGGATCTTGTCTAGGGCATTTGAGGAGTTGGAGATCAACTATAGAAGGTGTTGATAATCAAGCTCATAAGCTGAGCAATCTTGGCCTGGAATGTGAAAGTCTCAGTTTCGTCTTACATTTTAACTTCTCCAGGCATCAAAAAAGGAAAAGGAAAATATTTCAGTAAGAAATTTTTGTCAATTGTGGTAGATCACACTCAAAAATTGAAATTCTACATATCTATGAACTTGAGGCATACCAAAAAATGTGTAAATAACCAATTTGCTTGTCTAAACCAGTATTATAACTTACTTTGCTTTAAAACGTAAACAAACAAACCGGACGCTTTTCTGTTCACGTTGGGTGGGGATCTACATGTATACAAGGCCGTCGGGCACTCGTAAAAACTGCCACCAAATTCGCTTCTTGTTAGGCCTGCAAATGTGATCCATTTTAAAGAGATTTATTTTTTAAATCTAATGCCTACAAAATTTTTGCGTGATTGGTGTCACAATTACGTAAATTTAAGTGTCTAATTACTGCAAGTTAATTTTTGACTAGAAGGGAAACAGTTCTGTACAGGCCAGTGGCGCTAGTAGTATGCTTCCGATAAGCATAGCGCGCCACCGTGCACAAACGCTTTAAAGCCAAATTCTGTTTCTCACATGTTCAGTCGCGTGGCCGCAGAGCACCAGAGAGGAGGTGCTGAAGTTTTTTTTTTAATTATTTTTTTGTGTTTTTAGCTTTGGATACCAAATGGATTATTGTGAGCTCAAATGTGTTTTTTTTTATTGTGAAGTCGGATTTGGCTGAATTGTATGGGCTAGCTGGGGTAGTGCCCATTTTTGAAATTTCTTGGTTTGTGTTTTTGCCCTGGATACCAAATGGATTATTGTGAGCTCTACTGTATTTTTTTATTGTTAAGTCGGATTTTGCTGAAATGTATGGGCCCAAATGCTGGGGTAGTGCCCATTTTTTAAATTCCTTTTCCGTTGAGACCTACCCCTTTTGTCAACAACAAATCATTGAGAACAGAAAAGTAATTACTTTGTTGTCGACCATCTCGCCGACATATCCCCTCCAAGTGGTCATCCCAGTCCGCCATTGTGAAGATGTTTCTGCAGTATTCACATTTCAGGTCTTCTTCGCGGACTTCTTCCGCGACGCCTTCCACGCTGATATCCCTTACCATGGGGACGAGGTACAGGGTTTTTGGTAATTGCTAGCATAAGAAAATAGATATTAATAGCTGAAAGGAAAAAAATTGGGTGTAAAATATTACAGTAATAGTTGTTCCAGAAGCTGGGCCCACATTAACCATTCTTAACTCTTGGCTTCGTCCCCCCCCCTTGTTACACAGATGTAATATTTTTGTTGGCACTCACGGAGACGTGGATACAGCTGTACCAGCTTTTCATGTACGCTTTCCTTGTTGTAATTGAAACGAATTGACAACGACATTTTTTCGCCAACCGAGGCCGTTTTCTTCCAGAATATCCCAATAAAAAAATTCTGGAGCATAATAGGGTTCGTCGGAAGAGAAATCGTGTCGAATGTGGCACAGGAAGAAATCCTTGGTTTCCTAATCGTTTTTCTCTATGAAAAACATTTTTCACGAATTAGAATTTCCACATTTCCCCTGTACGAATTCCGAAAACTTTAGTTAAATTTGATTACTTGAAATAGTTGTCTTATCAGATTTCTTCGTCATTTTCCCACGTAGTTCCTCCTTCACAGTGGAGTATTTCTCCGCCCCCCCCCCCATAATTTAGTTTGGTGGCGACCACGATCTTCTAGAGGGTCCTGGCCTTGGGGACGTCGATCGGGTAGACGGGCCTGGCCTAGGTGACAGGGATCGTCTAAACGGTCCCGGATTTGGTGATCCCGCACGTGGAGACGGGCTTGAAGAAGATGCCTTCGATTTTCTGGCCGATGGTGGGGAATTCATCCTTCTCGACAAATTCACTCGAGAATACGGGGAATATCCTAAAAAAAAAATCAATTTATTGACCGTGCCGTTATTGTTGAATTTTTTTGTTACTTGGCGTAGGTTCCGCAAATAGTTCCCCTCGTCCGCGTGTTCTACGTAGAGATAGCCTCGACGAATCACTTAACGTACCGGGATGACCGTGGGCCCTCCCTACAGATGGCATCGCTTGGTCTCTAGGCTCAGCGTCCAATAACATACATTGGTCACGGGTGGGGTAATTTAGTAGCGGGGTTATATCCTCCACGGGGGGGGGGACGCAGGATAGGTTGCTCAATGTTAAGATTTGATGGTTTTACTGCTGCTGTAAATGTAATTTATTGTTATTTTGAGTTTTAAAATAAATGAATAAATAACTACTGTCTGTAGCAGTGGGTGCCACCACCCTTGGCAATTTCACAAGGTACAACGTCTGAGACGATTCCAACGTAGATTCTCTTATAGAAGAAGTAATTGAATGATCCTTTTTGCAAAGTGGGCAAATCAATTCCTTCCCCCCCAGATGATTTATAATACAAATTCTCTAATAAAAGGCGATAAATTATTAACGACATATAAATACCGAACCCTCATTAATGTATAATATTACTTAAAACATGTTAAAATATTTCTACTACTTGCATCTTAATTTCTACGCAAAAATGGAATAAAATGAAGAATTATCTATAAATAAAAATCCAAGTAGTGGAAATTTTTCAACGAATTTTAAAGGAATATTGAACATTGGGTACTAATTATTTTTTATTCGATCTACACAATTTAGGGGTCAGTACTAATCATTGCATTATAGATGTTATTCCAACTAAAATGTAGTAGACTAAAAGATTAGACTACTATTTTTTGATTGGAAAAACATCTATATCACCTATTATACCGATTTCTTCCACTAACAAAATATATTCGTAATATAAATTAATGTGATAGCACATTTGAAAAAAAATAGGTGTTTCAGAATTCTCCTTTGCAAGCACAAGCATACATTTCTATTGCAACAGAAAATAACTTTTTTAATGAATTCCATTTTACCTCAAGACAATTCAGGCAAAATATGTGTCCACATGGAAGAGTACGAGGCGAATTTTCGGTCTCGTTAAAAGTGTTGGTGCACACCAGGCAAGTGATTAAGCTGTTAAACTCCTCTTGAGCTCTATCCGACATTTTCTTGAAAGTGGGATCGTGGGTTAGCGGAAAACTGATGAAACAGAATGAGAAGTATTGTCTAAGGGGTACAAGTAATACTAAAAATACAGCGGTGCATCATGGTTTAATTGTGGTCATTTTGAATAGCAATAATGGATAAATTACGACAACGAGACTGAAACGAACTTAACCTTACTTATTATTATTTTTTTTAAATAGCTAAGTTAATTTTTGAGCTATACTCATAACGTTATTCTTTGCCATCTCTAGATTAATTTGACTATTTTCTTTCGGTGGCTTGGTGAGTACATGACAGCAGTCATGTTCGTGTCACTTGAACCAGCACTTTCTGTTCTATTCATTATAGATAGTGCTTCGTCGAAAGTAAAGTTTAAATTAATTAATAACAGAGATTAATACTTTTTGGCCTACATTCACCTTCATTGAAAAGGTATCCATTTTATTTGTGGTTGTATCTGAAATGACAACATTAATTTTTTTCACTTTTAGCTTTTCAAAACAAGAGGAAAGGGAAAGAACAAAGAACCAAAATATTGAAAATGGCTAGTGTCAGTTCCAAATTTAACACTTCGATTTGTTCTCCCCATAGAACAGGATTCAGACAGTGACAGTACAATCACTGAGCTGATGAAAAAGGTTCAGTTTCATAAGCCTGGTGAAAATTTCAAAACTGATGGCTATGTCATCCACGACAAGACTACGGATTTACTGAAACAACATTTAAAAGAAACTGACGGCCAAAGTAATTAATTTTCTACTAACAAAAAAGAATTAAAAAACTTAATTTTCGTTCTTCAGGTAGCAATAGAGAATCAGAAAACAGGAATGTAGACGAAGAATTTGAAGATTTGTAGGATGAAGAATACTAAAACATTTCTATAATGAAATAAAATAAACAGGCAGATAAATATAATTGTGAATGCAAAAATTAGTCATTTCCTTATTAAAGAAGGGATCAACAAATAATTAATAAAAAACTTTGTTGACATTGCAATGAAGTGTCAAATGGATTTACTGAAGGCGGGATATCCCTAATGAACCAAAAAATAGAATGGAAAAATACTAACTGTAATGGTAAAAGTTGTTCGCAGTCCTATTTGAAATGCTAAAAGTTGTTCTCAGTCCATCTAATTGTAAAAGGTTGCACGCAGTGTAAATTGAATTGTAAAAAGTATCCAAATCCTATACCAATTGTAAAAGGTTAGTCACAGTAGAAATGGAATCGTAAAGTGTTGCAGTAATTGAAAAAGGTTTTTCGCAGTCCTAACCTAACTGCAATAGTTGTTCGCAGTACTATGTTAATAGTGAAAAGTTGAAGTTCTATTTACATTAGATTAAAATGTCCCTAATGAACTTTCAAAATACAACAGAAAATTTCAAATAGTTCTTTAGTAATTGTAAATCTTGTCCGCAGTACTAATTTTCAAAAGTATTAGTCCAATTTCAGTTCGCAAAGGTTATTCGCAGTCTCTACACAACAGCAATCTTCTCAATGATTTGTTGTTGACAAAAGGGGTAGGTCTCAACGGAAAAGGAATTTAAAAAATGGGCACTACCCCAGCATCTGGGTGCCCATACAATTCAGCAAAATCCGACTTAACAATAAAAAAATACAGTAGAGCTCACAATAATCCATTTGGTATCCAGGGCAAAAACACAAACCAAGAAATTTCAAAAATGGGCACTACCCCAGCTAGCCCATACAATTCAGCCAAATCCGACTTCACAATAAAAAAAAACACATTTGAGCTCACAATAATCCATTTGTTATCCAAAGCTAAAAACACAAAAAAATAATTAAAAAAAAAACTTCAGCACCTCCTCTCTGGTGCTCTGCGGCCACGCGACTGAACATGTGAGAAACAGAATTTGGCTTTAAAGCGTTTGTGCACGGTGGCGCGCTATGCTTATCGGAAGCATACTACTAGCGCCACTGGCCTGTACAGAACTGTTTCCCTTCTAGTCAAAAATTAACTTGCAGTAATTAGACACTTAAATTTACGTAATTGTGACACCAATCACGCAAAAATTTTGTAGGCATTAGATTTAAAAAATAAATCTCTTTAAAATGGATCACATTTGCAGGCCTAACAAGAAGCGAATTTGGTGGCAGTTTTTACGAGTGCCCGACGGCCTTGTATACATGTAGATCCCCACCCAACGTGAACAGAAAAGCGTCCGGTTTGTTTGTTTACGTTTTAAAGCAAAGTAAGTTATAATACTGGTTTAGACAAGCAAATTGGTTATTTACACATTTTTTGGTATGCCTCAAGTTCATAGATATGTAGAATTTCAATTTTTGAGTGTGATCTACCACAATTGACAAAAATTTCTTACTGAAATATTTTCCTTTTCCTTTTTTGATGCCTGGAGAAGTTAAAATGTAAGACGAAACTGAGACTTTCACATTCCAGGCCAAGATTGCTCAGCTTATGAGCTTGATTATCAACACCTTCTATAGTTGATCTCCAACTCCTCAAATGCCCTAGACAAGATCCGTTATGAATCCCTGACTGACCCAAGCAAGTTGGACAGCGGTAAGGATCTTAAAATCAAGATTGTCCCCAACAAGGATGACTGTAGTCTCACTCTCATGTAAATGTAAGTTGAGAAATTTAGTTCCTCCTCTTTGAACACAAATTTGACTGTTCTGTTTTTCTTTAGTGGTATCGGCATTATCAAGGCTGATTTGGTTAAAAACTTGGGTACTATTGCCAAGTCTGGAACTAAAGCTTTCATGGAAGCCCTCTCTGCCGGAGCTGACATCTCCATGATTGGTCAGTTTGGTGTGGGTTTCTACTCTGCTTACCTGGTTGCCGACAAGGTGACAGTTCATTCCAAGCACAATGATGATGAGCAGTACTTTTGGGAATCGTCAGCCTGTTGTTCTTTCACCATCAAGCCTAATCACAGAGAACCCATGAGTAGAGGAACCAAGATTGTCCTCCACTTGAAGGTATGTTCATGGCATAGTATCCAATATGCTCATGCCTGTTTTTTTTTCTTTATTGACAGGAAGATGCGATGGATTACCTGGAGGAGAAGAAAGTCAAGGAGGTTGTCAAGAAGAACTCACAGTTCATTTGCTACCAAATCAAACTATTGGTTGAGAAGTAGCGCGACAAGGAAGTGCGACGATGAGGCTAAGAGGAGGAAAAGAAGGATGACAACGAGGAGAAACCAAAGGTCGAAGATGTTGGTGAGGATGAGGAAGCCGACAAGGAGGCTGGCAAGAAGAAGAAGAAGACCATCAAGGAGAAATACTCTGCTGATGAGGAACTCAACAAGACCAAGCCCGTCTGGACTCGCAATCCCGATTACATCAGCCAGAAAGAATACGGAAAGTTCTACAAGTCATGGACCAATGACTAGGATGATCATCTTGCTGTCAAGCATTTCTCTATTGAAGGCCAGCTCGAGTTCCGCGCTCTCCTCTTCGTCCCACGCCGTGCTCCTTTCCATCTGTTTGAGAACCGCAAGCATGAGAACCGCATCAAGTTGTACGTCCGCCGTGTCTTTATCATGGACAACTGCGAGGAGCTCATACCCGAGTACCTCAACTTCATGAAGAGAGTCGTCGACTCTGAGGATTTTCCTCTCAACATTTCTCGTGAAATGCCCATCGTCGAAGCCCTGCGCGTCCAAGCAGAGGCTGACAAGAACGACAAAGCCGTCAAGGATTTGGTCATGTTGCTGTTTGAAACTTCTCTGCTGTCATCTGGTTTCTCCCTGGAAGAGCCAGCCGTCCATGCTTCTCGTATCTACCACATGATCAAATTGGGTTTGGGTATCGATGAAGATGATGTCCCTTCTGGTGGTGAGGAAGCCCAAGCCGAAGAAGAGATGCCGCCATTGGAGAATAATGAAGATGCTTCTCGCTGGAGAAAGGCGATTAAACGTGTCAATTACTGTTATAAAACGCAAACTCAGTTTCTCCCAATTGTTCTTATTTCAGCGTTTTTTTCGAACTGGAATGAGGACATTCATATAATAAAACTAATATTATTGTCTTAAAAATCATGGCTAAACTTCATTGCGTTGCTCCCTCATTCCTGGCATTGTATAACTAAGAGTTGGAATTTAATACAACCAATCGCGGTTTGCTATCTAAAAACTTTATTCGATTTCTCTCCATACCCCTTCTTGTGACAGATATCCAACGACACCGAGTTTCGAATAGAAAAGCGGTCCATAGAGCTTAACATTTTGATCATAAGAAATGTTTTTAGTAAAATGATGACGAATGGAATTGCTTATTCGTGGAGGATAATCCGCTGAATAGATCCGCGGAGTTGGCTGCATAAATTAGAATGCTTCGTAAGAAATTCACTGGGGTACTCAACTAAGTTGATCCATAAATCACACTTCGCTAATCTATAAGTGAGTTGAAGAAAATTCTGCCCTCTCTTCATTAGAAAACAAAATTTTTGCCTAGATAGTCCGGCTTTAAAGTTGCATTAAATGGCTTCAATTCCAACATGATAGGGATTCAAATGATACATGTTGTGAAACTGGTCAAAAGGTAACCGAAAAAAAAATAGGCCTAGTTAGGCGTGCTCCTGGATTATAGTTACACCCCAAAATGATGTCTATAATAATCGCCCAGCAATCACCATACATTGTGCGAAAAAATACTTAAACTATATATAACCTTACCCCTAACCCCCAAAAATTTATTATGCACACTCCCTCATTTAACTTAAATCTTAAAAGCAAGTTAATCTTTAGTTAATTACTAGCGCAATGTGCGCTTAGAAAGCGCTACACCTAGCGCGAACTATTTAAAATGTTTGGCCCAGCGAGCCGTATAAAACTTTGGACGGGCGACAATTAGCGCTAATAAGATAGCGAACGGACTCGCGACAAGCGCTTATATGATGTACGGGCGCGCGCTTCTCGTACCGTCTCGTCCATTTGCGGTAATCGTTTTCCCTTTCGCAACATTTTATTAAAATTAACGAAACGCTTGCGCGTTTCCTAAATAATGCAATGAAATTAATTGCCCTAAATATAGCGCATCACGCGCAAGTTTATCGGAAACACATAGCTAGTCCCACGATCACTTCGATAGCGCTAGATCTAGCGCGAAACATTTCAATTAATTATTTTTCACGCAATGATCCGCCGAAAACAGCGGAAGGACCAGCGGAAATAGCGGACGGGCTCGCATTACTCGTCTAACCAGTCAAAGCAGTGGTTTCCCTTTGCATTCAATACAAACAAATAATTTAGAGCCATTCGCATTAAGTAGCGTTATTTAAGCGCTTTCGCTTTTTTAAATATAGGATTAAATAATACGCTCAAATTGAGCGCATATCGCGCAAGAAGCGTTAAACATTTATTTTAACGCTTGCGTGTTTCGTAAGTTATAAACGGACTCGAGACAAGCGCTAAAATTATCAACGGGTGTGCACAACTTGTCCAGTCGCCGCAATCGTTTTCCCTGTAACATTGATTACTTTTATTAACGAAGCGCTTGGGCGTTTCGTAAATAATACAATGAAATAAATTGCGCTAAATATATATTTAGCGCATCGCGCGCAAGTTTATCGCAAACCAATTGCTAGCGCAACGCGCGCTTAGTGCAAATCATTTGAATGGCTTATTTTTCGCAAGCTTATAATGAGCCGCCGAAAACAGCGAACGGGCGACAGCGCTAAAATAGTGGACGGACCAGCGATAAGCGCTTTAAAAAATCGGACGGGCTCACGTTACTCGTCTGACCAGTCGCCGCAGTCAGCCGCAGTCGTTTTACTTCGCTTTACATTTAAAAAAATAATAATTTAGAGCGACGTGCATTAGGTAGCGTTATTTAAGCGCTTGCTCGTTTTTTTATTTTGTGATTAAATCCCCGTTTGTACTACTGGATTCAAACTGGCTATAAAGGGGGTGGAGATGTGGCATGAAGTAATTATTTTGACCGCTAGGTGGCTGCCGTTTTTATATTGAACTTTTTTGGGATTATATATTGAACTTTTTTGGGGTTTTATATTGACTTTTTTTTGCTTTTTATATCAACTTTTTGTTTTTTATATTATACTCTTTTTGCTTTTAATATAATACATTTTCAGTTTTTATATTGCATTTTTTTATATATATTGAATATTTTTTTATATATATTGACTTTTTTTGCTTTTTATATCAACTTTTTGTTTTTTATATTACACTCTTTTTGGTTTTTATATAATACTTTTTTCAGTTTTATATTGAATTTTTTTTTTTATATATTCTTTTCTGTTTTATATAATGATATTTTGAAAATCATTATTATATTGAAAAAGTGGCGGTTTTGGGCTTCCATAAACGTAAGCCGATTTTCAGGGGGTTTTAGGGCGGGGCCTGTCAGAATTGTGAAGTGGAAATTGTGCCTCGCGCCTAGCGTCGCCAGTTTCCCTCCGGGACTTTTGGGGTTTAACTTAATTAAATGAGGGAGTGTGCATAATAAATTTTTGGGGGTTCGGAGAAAGGTTATATATAGGTTAAGTATTTTTTCGCGCAATGTAGGGTGATTGCTCGGCCATAGACAAAGACCACTGGTTGAAGCTCTTCATAAGAAAATTAACATGGCCAACTGTCGCCAGAATTCTTGCTACCCTTCCTCCGATTTCTCCAACCCCGTATTACTTGTCCTGCCCTCTAGTGTACGTTTTCATCTCTACACTCTGCTTACTTCTATTCAATTGCAATGATTCAATTGATTTCTCTGCTTTTGTAATTAGCTAATGTCAAAATTTAATACAATTTGACTTCTTAATAAAAATTTTTAAGGCAAAATTACCTTAAACTGTTAAACGCCAGCAAAGAATTTTACCAAGACAGAAGGAAAACAATCTTCGTCTGCAAAACCCTTCGTAGCCACGGTGCAGTACAGCAGTTTATCCGCTAGAGGCACTACAATCGATACGGGAGCTCGGGGTCAGTAGGGATAGGGCTAAAAGGATAGCACAGCATCAACCAGTGGTCTTTGTCTATGGCTCGGCGCTTATTATAAACATCATTTTGGGGTGTAACTGTAATCCAGGAGCACGCCTAACTATTTTTTTTTCGGTTACCTTTTGACCATTTTCACAACTTGTATCATTTGGATCCCTATCATGTTGGAATTGAAGACATTGAATGCAACTTTAAAGCCGGACTATCTAGGCAACAAATTTTGTTTTCTAATGAAGAGAGGGCAGAATTTTCATCAACTCACTTATAGATTAGCGAAGTGTGATTTATGGATCAACTTAGTTGAGTAGCCTAGTGAATTTCTTACGAAGCATTCTAAGTAAATTTATGCAACCAACTCCGCGGATCTACTCAGCGGATTATCCTCCACGGATAACCAATTCCATTCGTCATCATTTTTCTAAAATCATTTCTCATGACCGAAATGTTAAGCTCTATGTACCGCTTTTCTATTCGAAACTCGGTGTCGTTGGATAGCTGTCACAAGCAGGGGTATGGAGAGAAATCGAACAAAGGTTTTTATATAGCAAACCGCGATTGGTTGTATTAAATTCCAACTCGTAACACGTAGTTATACAATGCCAAGAATGAGGGTAGTAAAGCCATGATTTTAAGACAATAAGACTAGTTTTATCATATGAATACCCTCATTCCAGTTCACAAAAACGCTGAAATAAGAACAATTGAGAGAAACTGAGTTTGTGTTGCGGTAGACGACGTCAAACAAAAGGACGGAGAAGAAGAACGGATGGGTGCTGAGTCCGAGGAAGCAAAAGATGAGGTAAACGACGTGGTAGACAATCTCCGTGTCCGTGCAGATTTGTCTGACGCTCCGCTGGAATGTCCCGGCGTTGCCCATGAGCCATGATGCTCAGCAGATGGACGCCCTTCAACACTACCGCGGCGGTGCCAAGGAGCATCAGTGTGGGTTGAGGGCCGGCTGAGCAAATAAGCCGGAGGATGACTGTCATGACGAGAGTCCTGATACCCGACGGTTTGGGTAACGTGATGGCCACAGCGGCGGATAGGAGCATGACGGCCCAGATGAGACCTGAATTAATAAATGGAAAAGATCGTTGAAAAGATGGAAATGGGAGTCACTGTTTAAAGGTGGGCAGACCTGAGAGGTGAGTGCCAGGATCAGGAGCCGGTCCGTCAGTGTCAAACGGGTAAAAGAAGGCGACAATCAAGTTGATAATGACGGCCAAATTGAAGAGGATGGACATGTGCGAGCTGACCCAAAAGAGGAACGGCTGTCCGCGCAATTTCTTCTGCCATTTCATCTCGTCAAACATGTCGTCGACTCCTTCGAAGAAGGCGGCCACTTTCGATCCCTGGTCGTCGCGCTCCGCCGTGTGGAAGACGCGCACTTTCGTGTCGTTGGTCAAATACTCGCACATTTCCGCTCCGGAATGGGGAAGACAATCTGCTCCATCGTCCGGTCGTGACGGACAATTTCGATTTGCGCCGTGTGATCGGCGTAGTACTGCAGGGCCGCATCACCGCTAACTCCGTCCACTGGCGGCGGTTTCATCAGGGCGGCCAATTCTTTGTTGTGCTGCGCCAACTGGTGTCACAAAATGTAAATGTTGTGGCCGACTGGCGACTTCTTTCGGATTGGCCGCCTCTTCTCCACCGACCAACTTTTGGTGATAGGCTTTGCAGGCGACGTCCACCAATTGGCGAGGATTCATGTTGTACAGGATCCTTTCCGCGTTCTCGCTGTCGCCACGACTCTCCATGACGGCCAGCAACAACTTGGAGGCGTTGTTTTTCAACTCTAAAACAAGATCCATTCTCCGTTGTCCTAAATAATTGATCAAATAATTATTAGAATCAAATTAATGAAAGGAAATTGTTACCTAATGGATTGATGTCGGTAAGAAGAAGAGCCGTGATGATGTCCAGTCCATTCGACTCGTGAGTGGCGATGCAGTTTTGGTTTTCGTGACAAGGTCCTTGGCACTATTCCGTCAATGTTTCCAGGGTTTGGTTGATGAGGGTGACGTTGTGCTCATTAATGTAGAGGCCGAGCAGACCCAGTTCGCCCGTCGTCGATCCGCAAATGCAGTCGATGACATGGAGAATTTAGTGTCAGAGACACTAAATTGTAACTGTTTTTGTTGGAATTGGCCCGCAAAAAGTTCTGCAGGTCTCGATTGTGATTCTCACACAGCAACTGCAGGAAGCGGAAGACGGGCAGCATTACCAGAACCTTGGCCGAAAACTTGGACTCCATGTCCGAATCAGTTGCCGTAGTTAACTATAAGGGCGAATTAAATTTATTTTTGTAAGAATTTTAATAAAATCACGAATTCAAGTTTTGTTGTACCGATTTGGGTTGTTGTTGTTGTCTCACCAAGTCCTCCAGCGTCGAGTTGACACTACTCAACGTCGTTGTAGTCGAATCATCCAACCTGGAGCTGTTCCACGAGTCACTGTAAGGATCCATGCGCTCCCCTACAGTGACGTTACCGTTTGATGCTCTTGTGGACATCTTGTGATGTCGAGAGTGAGTCAGCATTCTTGTTGAGGACAATCTTGATTTTAAGATCCTTACCTCTGTCCAACTTGCTTGGGTCAGTCAGGGATTCATAACGGATCTTGTCTAGGGCATTTGAGGAGTTGGAGATCGACTATAGAAGGTGTTGATAATCAAGCTCATAAGCTGAGCAATCTTGGCCTGGAATGTGAAAGTCTCAGCTTCGTCTTCCATTTGAACTTCTCCAGGCATCTAAAAAGGAAAAAGAAATATTTCAGTAAGAAATGTTTGTCAATTGTTGTAGATCACACTCAAAAATTGAAATTCTACATATCTATATGGACTTGAGGCATACCAAAAAATGTGTAAATAACCAATTTGTTTGTCTAAACACATAGGAAAACTTACTTTGTTTTAGAAGATATGTTGTTGTTATTTTATTATTTTAATTGTTTTATTTTATTTTATTGTTATTTTTTATTTTAAGTTTAAGTTTAATAACATTCAAACCATGTTCAAACGTAAACAAACAAACCGGACGCTTTTTTGGATCTACATGTATGTATAAGGCCGCCGGACAGTCGTTAAAACTACTACCGAACTCACTTCTAGTAGGCCTGGAAACTAGCTTCTTGGGTTGACGCGCTTCAAGCCGGGAAAATGAGCCCCAATGTGGCGCATCTAGCGGCATAAAATAAAGATTAGTGCGTCTTTGGCGGGAATAGCGGTGGCCATCGAAAGCTAGTGGCGCGTTTTTGGCGACTACGATTTTACAGGGAAAACGCTGTGTAAAAACACAGATACCCCTGGAAATTACATCTATCTGAAAGAGATTTCTGCGAGCAATCTATGTCTATAAAAAGTAAAGGCATTTTGCGTAACATTTCGGTACGTTTCGTGTTGAAGAATACAACCTTTTTTCGTACGTTTGAATAGCGATTTGTATCGTAGCGGTGGCGTGTCGAAACTGAGCCTCCTTCGACTGTGACTAGATAGAATCCCTACGGGAAACTTTAAAAAGAGCCATCTAGGCTCTCAAAAGTAGCTGGACGTTGTAGCTGACACACTCACTAGAGGCGCTTTTTAAAGTTTCCAAATCGGCTTACGTTTACCCTGAAACCGGGATAGGGAAGCCAACACAGCCGTGAACCGACCAGAGATCTATTGCTCTGGTTTTGGCAAGTTTTGGGCTTCCATATCATTTAATGTTCTAAACGACTGTCGTTTGTCATTTGTTTTCAAATGAATAATTATGTTTGTGACGCAGACGATATGTTTTCTTTTCCAAGAAACTTGTTGTAGACATCTGTTTTTTCCTTAATTTGGAAAGGTAAGAATTGTTGTTTTTGTGCTAGAACAAATATTTTTGTATAATTATGTTTATTATTATAGGTATGTTGACTGAAAAGATGTTTTTCACTGGAGGAGCTGGGTATATCGGAAGCCCCTGTGTAGTTATTGAGCTTATGGAACTGGCTATCTGGTTATTTCTTGTGAGAAGTTTGGGAAGATTGGCTGCTTCTGGAAGTGATAGCATTCAGTTAAGGTAAGAATTGTTTGTTTTTTCTGTGAGAACAAATGTTTTTTTCATAATTCTGCTTCTGTTCTTTCAGCCGAGTAATAAAAGAAATATCCTTGACATTGCCAAGGAATAAGTCATTGGAAAGAATAATTCACTATACAGTAGCGAAGAAGTTAAAGGTAATTTTTAGTCAAAGCGTTTTGATGTGACACGACGAGAAGAATAATTCTCTATTTTGAAAATATCTAGGCGAAGAAGTTAAATCTCAAGAACAGAGCTAAGAAACGCCCAATTGATTATTCTCCCAGCAAAGATTCATCAAGTAGTTCATTCAGGGCTGATAAAGAGAAGTCAAAGTTGCAGAAGGAGCTGTTGTCTTCTGTTGTCTCTGCAGTCGAGCTTATGTCTCAAGTTGAGTCAGCCTACAAAGAAAGGGTATGATCCCATTGTAGATTCTTCTTGAACAGGACGGAATAATTATTCTTAAATCATTGTTTATTTTTCCAGGCCAGTTAAAACGTACACCAAGCAAGTAGAAAAGTTAGAGTTGCACGTTCATGAGTACACACTCTAAGTGGAAGAGCTCAACAGCATATTATCGACATCAGCAGCCACAAAACTCGTTTGTATACTTTTAGACAACGGTTAATTTACAATTTGTTAAAGGAAAATGATCACAATAAATTTATTTTGTCAACAGGAAAACATTGAACCAAGGAAGTTCGATAGCTGAAATTCAGCTACGAAAATATCAGCTATTTGAAGACCAACTCAGCTCAAGCCAAATCAATTCGAACATCTGCGTCGTCGCTTTGACGACAAAGAACGCATCCAAGTACGAACATGCCTTCACTTTTCTTACCGAAGAGATCGAAGAAATCAGGTAGGACTTACAAATTTCCCCTTCGATTTGATGAAAACGGTTCGTGATTCATTTCCTGTTTGTTAGGCGCAAATTTCAAATCCAGGTTACATAACTGAAAAACAGATCAGTGCTTTGATTTCCAAATGCTCAGGTTTGGAGAAGAGGACGTCACGTCTACAGAGTGAGGTAGACGTTCTCATTATCGATTTGGAGAAGGTAATTAATCAAAACACTAAAAAAAGCGAAGTTTTATAATTGAAACTTGATTAATCCAGGCTAATAGCACCGCCGCAAGCAACTGGAGCTCATCAACATTTCAAACAATTCAACAAATTCAAATTGGATGAGATTGAGCTGACTGTCCTTTACTACGCTTCCAAGAGAGATAATCGTAACAAGGCGACAGATTTCCCATTTGACTCACGAACCGGGCAAAACTTGCGAACTGAAAGATCAGCTTACCCGTTAAAACAAGAAATTGGGCGGTAAGTTCATATTTTCCGAGTTTCACTTGTTATTTTCTGACAATATTTCCTTTACTAGATGAGAACGCTGAGCTTAAGAGCCAGTACTCTGAACTCAACTGCAGATTCCATGAGTTAGAAATTGAATATCGCCGTCTAGAAAACGAACGTGAAGAGTTGGCATACAAAGAAATTCAGAGGCTGTACGTATATTGACATAAAATGATTTAGATAATTTGATTAACAATTCTTTTTTTTATAACATTCAGGCTCGTAAAGGTGAAGAATATCGCGTTCAACTCATGGAATTTCAGCTGAGATGAACGAATCCATCTCGATATGGAACACTTACCGATAAGGAGGAAGAGCTCGAGTCTATCAAGTAATTATATCAGCTTTAGTGCTAAAGTAATTCCATTTGAGTCACTTATTCACTCCCAAACGATTTTGAAAGGAAGCAAATGTCTATATCTAAATCAACCAGTTGAACTCTCGTCTTGTCCATGCGGAAACCAAGTTGAAAACCGAAATTCAGTGCATCCGGAAAAAGATGATGATCACAATCACCGAGTTGGAAATGAAATTCGACGTTGCAAACAAAGACAACATATCGAGCAATCCCTGCAAATTGTCGTAAATTTTTAGGCAGCTATCCAATTATCTGGTTTTTTGCATATTATCAGTTTCTACTCTTGATATGTTGTATTGAAATTTGGCAAAGTTTTCATTTTGTATAACGTAAAGGAAAACAATAAATATCTTGAGATTTATTTTTATCAAAACTGCTTTCGACCTCAGTGTAAGTTCTATCGTATTAATTTTAGATCAAATTGTTGAATTCATGTATAAAGCATTTAAAGATGGACTTGGAATGCAGTTGTGTGTCAATTGAAGAATGGATTTAAATGGTCCGATTTACAGTTTTTATTCAGTTTCAAAACGGAAACAACAGCGTTATTTTCCAGTTTATTATCCGCTCTTTCGTATACATTCGAAACGCTTTTCGCAGCAATTTGATGGATTAAAAATTGAAATCCGGACGGAAAAATTCTTCTCGGGCGTTAGAGAATAGACATGTTATTTAAAAAAAAAGCATTTTAAATTCCAATTTTTCTGACGAATCAGCGATAGCCAATTTGAATGAGTTTTTGAACCCAGATTTTTACAAGATTTAAAAATAATTTTTTTAAGTGGAATGTTTTCTACAAGTAAAGCATTAATACCATACTTCGACACCACGTTGCAATCTCGTAGATCCAGAATTTCAAGTTTATGAAATCCATGAAAATTGGCTGCATTACGTAAGACTTCATCAGTTAACGTCTGACAATAAAAAAATTGAATGTCTTCAAGTAAAGGAGAAGATAACAAAAAAAGTAAGATATCGGATGGAAAACTCCATACACACTGAACATAAGTTAATTTCTTAAAAATGGTCGGATTCTTTTCCATTTGAAGAAGGTTTAATTCGTTCTGAAGCATGCCCCTGATGTTATTAAAATAAATAGCAGTTAAATTGGGACATAACTCGGCTAGGGTCGGAATACAGATTGAATCGAAACAATCAGTGCCAAACGCTTCCAAAGAGTTGCCAACTACCTTGAGAAGTGGACATACGCCACCGTCAAAAGTAATTTCATTGAGTGCGTTTGAATCAGACCTTAAGATTTTTAATCCGCGGAGCACCTTAATATCAATTAAGCACAAAAGGTCACTGTCTTTTAATCCCTTGGTTGCGTAGATTGTGATACGAGTGAGTGAATTGCACATAGAGAGTGCTACTTGAAGGCTACCATGTAAATAAGGCTTATTAGGAGAAGTGTGTAGAACAGATGCGGAAAACTTGTCGTAGCAACAATCAACACGCTTTGAAACTACCGCTGACTGAGCCAATTTTACCAAGGCTTCTAAGGTATCATAATGATTAATTATTTCTAAAGACAGTAAATGCGTGAGAGCCATTTGGATTCCCCGCTGTGTAACACTAGTGCAAATAAGATCCAGTCTTTTCAGAGTCTCACAGAGTCCCGATTTTTCATTTCCTATCTCTGGATAATCAGCCTCGCCACAGAGCCATTGAATTCCAGAGTCTGTCACCTTAACGCATCTCGTGACATTCAACCACCACCTATTTTTTTATGATTTCGTCATGTCTTTTCTTTCAACAATTAAAATGACAAATAATAATAAGATCTTAAGTTGAAATACCTTAATTTGGAACAGTAAGTCCCAATGCTTTTTAAACAGTCGTTTCCTATTTCGCCGTCTTCAAGGTTGAGAACTAGCAAATTTTCCAACTTAGGAAATAAATTCAATAAGTAACTCTCAGAGTATTGAGAAAATGACAAATGTTGAAGTTGTGAGGTGATTATTTGTTCTAGAATATTTTCATGTGTTAATTTTCTACCGCTGGTAAGAGACCCAACGAGCTTTTCCAATAGAGGAACGGCTAATAAAAGTTTAAAAATGAACATTAGTTTAAGCTCTCATTAAAGAAATCCTTTTTGATCAGTCTCCTTACGTAATTTAGGAAATGGATTTTTTGATAATTCTGAACTGAGAATGATTGTATCGTCCTTTTTCTTGGTTGCTGCGGATAAGTCGAATGCAAATTTCTTATTCTCAATCGTTTTTTTAATGTAGCATGAACAGAGTTTCAAAATAGATTCGACTAAATAAAATTTAAAAATAAGATTGTATTTTTTTAGATTTTTCGTCTTTTGGCCAACTTACGTAATTTATGAAATGGATCGCTAACCATTTCAGAATTGACATTGATCGCATTGCTCTCTCTTATAGTTGTCGATAGGTCTGGCACACATTTTCTACATTCAATCGTTATTTTAATGCAGCTTACAGAGAGTTTAAAAATAGATTTAACTAGATAAATTAAAGTAAAAAAATGTAAATTATTTAACGCTTGAATTTAAAAAAATATATATTTTTCGGGTTAACTTACTTAGTTCATAGATCGGATGGCTCATTCTGAACGTAGGCCTATTGCCCTCTCTCTTAGTTGCTGAAACATCAGATGGAAATTTAATATTCTCAATCGATTTTTGAATGCAGTCCGTACAAAGTTGGACCAGAGATTCGACTTCTCGTACTTTAGGCATTATTTTTCAAATGTATGCATGCGCGTTGGAGAAATGACCCGATGCATCCGATACAACTCAAAAGACTAAGCTTCCAGACTAAGTTATGAAAATGCAATGATGGCCGTTTGTAGTTAACGACTCGACAGAACGTTGATACGACTCTTGTTATTCACGGAATTTTCTATCAGAAGAAAAGAAGGTAAAACGGATAATATCGTCGGTAATAGACTGGCGACCTTGGCCGATGGAAGTTTCTTAGATTACTTAGGCTACTTGTTAAGGTTAAGGTCCTATATTTTTATGGCAAGTATGGTAAGTACTTAGTGCCATTTTTCGTCCCCCCACCCAGCTATTATGGATCACCCAACCTTGTACACACAGCTATGTTATCAATCCCCCCGCAATCACCCTTTGCTATCGGGGGGGCAATATAAATGGCTACACAGGCCCCTACGGATCAGTGTCCCATGTCTTCGCCAACAGGCACTAAGTTACTTGCCATAGAAATACACCTTTTTTGGGGCAGTTCTTGTAACCCCCGCTTCAAATTACGCGCTCTGGCCCGTTTGTTTTCTTGTTGAATTGCCGCTTTCCATTATCCGCCAAATAGTAGCCTTCTTTGCTGCCTCACACAGCGGCACACAGCTGATCGATGCACGGGATCAGCATCGTCAAATAGATTGGTCGGGTTTTGTTGACAAATTCAGTAATAAACTAATAATGCGAATTTTCTGGCGGACTCTACAATTTCAAGCATGAGTACTCCAAGTTCTCCAAACTCCGATGATTTGGAAGATTTTCCCGGGCGCCTGTTACATCAGGTTTGAAATTTGTTTGTTGTTTATAAATTGTAAATACTTGGGATGTAACATGTATTTATTTCGATGCTCTGTGAATGCGTTATTGTTTAGGCGGCTTTGTGGGACAATGCGGAATTACTTGAAGATCTCCTTCACGCTGATCAATTACAACATATTGATGGAGTTGATGCTTGGGGTCGAACACCACTGCATGCAGCTGCCACCACAGAAAACTCTAGCTGTCTCAGAATATTGCTTCAATCAGGAGGTATGCAAGTGTTAAAATTTAAAAAAAATAAATATTATGTACGTATTCATTCAACTGGTGTTTTCTTTAAGCTGATCCCAACATCCCTTGTGGGCCACGAGGAGAATACAGGGTAAATTTGACAGCTTAAGTATATTTTGAAACTAACTTACTGTCTTAATTTTTCAATTAAGACATCATTACACATCACAGCTGAATATGGCCATGTCAACAATCTTCGGCTTTTGCTTTGTCATGAAGCTCGTATTGATGTCAGAGATGGTCTTGGATTCTCTGCATTGGATCTAGCAGTCAAAGGTGGTCACATAGAATGTGCCACAGCTCTAAAAACAGCCCAGGCAACACATGAAGCTTCTAGAGTTGAAACCTTTAACGGATTATTAAAAGCATGCATTGAAGGAAACCCTGATTTAATGCTCAAACTTTTCAAGGAGCTCAAAGAAGACTTGAAACTTGTTATAAATATGACTGTTGAAGGATCAAACACATTATTATTCAAGTAAGTAGCTACATGTTTGTATCATGAATTCTAATTAATGCCTTAAATTATTTTTCAGAGCTTCAGAAGTCGGTCATAAGGAAATAGTTAATCTCTTACTTGCCAATGGCGCGGATGCAAGAGTTCATCCTGTAACAAAGTATTCTCCTCTATACATAGCATGTTACAATGGCCACAAAGAAATCGCCGAATTGCTATTGAGAGTAAGCTGCATATTCATTTGAAAGATGAACGATTCTAGAATTAAAATTGGAAGTGGCGCTGTAATCTGTATTTTTATCTTTTGACAGAAATATCCTGAATTGGTACAAACGCCAACAGTTGAAAAATGGTTTCCTTCTCACGGATGCTGTATACAGGGGCACCATCAGGTGCTGGATCTTTTACTCAAGTTCCCGTACCCCTCTAGTATTCTGAAAAAGTACATTGATAAGACTGGCAATTATGAATATGAACTTCCTTTTGACATTAACGCGAAAGATGTATCAGGTACAGACTGATGTAGATAAGTTTTTCAAAAATATATTTTTAACTTGTTAATATTTTTAGGACAAACTGTGTTGTATATTGCTGCATACATGGGAAGTTTGAAGATGGTAGAGATCATTTTGAAATATCGCGTCAAAGGGAAAATGTTGAAGTCTTGCGAATCGACAACGCAGTCGTTGTCGGGAGCAGAATCGATCACGGCGAAAAAACGGATATCAGATTCCATTCAAGCATTAATGTCCCGTCTCAACGTAAACTTAAAAACGGATACGGCTACACCTGCTGGGAATGTTAATCAAACTTTGAGTCCTGTCGATGTAGACATCTATTGTGACCATGGAACACAAACAGCGTTACACATTGCTGTGAAGAACAAAAATTTTGCTATTGCGTCTCTTATATTAGTTGCCGGTGGAAATCCCAACCTTACAATATATCTAAATGAAGAAGAATTGTCAAAATTACGTTCTCGCACTGCTCTAGACGAGTACGTTTTTACAGGATCCACTGTGTTGGTTGAAGCAGTCAGACATCGTGATATGGGTATTTCTTTCAAATCATTGACGCATATGTGTGCTTTAACATTGTAACGTTATTGCGTTTTTTTAGGAATGATCGATCTACTTTTAAAACACGGTGCACGTGACGTGGAAAGCAAAGCTCTTTATGTGGCTGTTCAAGCGAAAGACGATATCATCACCGCTAAACTTTTGGCTCTGAAATCGCATATTGATCGGGAAAACACTATCAATAAAAAAGCAGGATCACCAAGTGAAAGTCGTGGCTTTGCTTCACTCGGTCAAGTTTTCCCTACCAATGCCGTAATGGTGAATTGGCATGGTCAGCAATGTCTGGAATATATCAGACCTCAATGGCTTAGTGAGGCTGCGGTCAGTCTCAATCCCAAGATGAAACTTCACCCTCGTGCACATCACGTTGCCCTTCACTCCATCACACGAGTTGATCTTTCCAATAACGTTCTCATAGAATTACCATCTTGCGTATTTCAATTGCAAAGTCTTCGTCATCTTAACGTCGCTCAAAACAAAATTGAACATCTTCCGTCTGGATTGTACAATTGTCCACTCTTGGATGAACTTATGTTGCAGGATAACAGGTAATCTCGTCTCTTTCCTACATGCAATTGATTTTATTTCTTTTGTTGCAGCCTTTAATGTATTTTGTCTTTTTTTTTTTAGATTGGATTTCCTTCCGGATTCATTGTTTAAGCTTCCTTCACTTACCGTTTTGGATGTTTCAAATAATAAGCTGCAAAAAATTCCTATAGATATTTGGAATGCGCCTAAACTGAAGGAAATGAATGCTTCCTTCAATTTACTTGTTGATCTCCCCAACTTTTTGACGGAATCACCGTTTGATACAACCGGTAGTAGTGAGCTTGGAAAGAAATTAGATTTGTTAACACCACGACGGACATCACACGGTTCTGAGAAGAGCAGCATTTCTTTCTCCGATGAAGATAGTTTGGAGGATGCGAAGATGATGCGAAGCATGCAATTGGCAACTATTAACTTAACACCTCAAGAATTAACGCATCACAGGTACTCTATCATTTTGAATTATATATTTTTAACAAATTAAGTAGGACTATATTATTTGGCGTGACATATTTCTAGTATCTCTTATATCTGTATTTTTTTTTAGTTTATGGAGTCATACTGTCGATATCAACGAGACTCTTCCGGCAGATATTGATTCGCCTCAATCGTGTTCGCAGCTCATACATCTGAACCTTGCACATAATAATTTTTCTAGTATTCCTGTGTCATTAGCTTGTATAGCAGTCAATCTCATCCGTCTAAATTTGAGCTTTAACAAGTAAGTTTCGTATTGCAATATGAAATATTATTTTGCTTGACATAGCTATAGAAATTCATATTTCCATATATTTTTGTATGCTTTACAGATTGACTGATATTGGGCCTTTATGTAACTACCCTCATGGTTTGAAGCAATTAGATTTGTCCCACAATCAAATCGAAAATTGGCCCCCATTTTCCAACTGGGACATTCTCCAATTAGACGAGCCAATCTCTCCACTTTCTAGCTCGTCTCCTTTTCTGTGTTCGCCACCGACCGTTACTTGTTTTGCCGGGATTGATCGCAACCCTCCCAAAACTCCAGTAACACAAGGTAACTTAAATGAAAACGTTATTGGCGATTAAAGACTTTGTCTCACGCAGTTATATTTAGGAAGGAAATTTCATAAGACTTCTAAAGTAGTTGCATGCTCACATCGTCGACACCAAAAATTGGAGAATGTGCGCACTTTAATCCTCGGAGATAATCAGCTGACGGGTATCCATCTCTGGTTCGACGAAGGATTTGAAGACGATGTGGACACGCATGTGTCCTCTTCTCACAAATCTAAGCTGCTCTTTCCTAATTTAAGCGCTTTAGATGTGAGTAACAACAAGATTAGAGAAATTCCGAATGCGATTCACGAATTAAACAATCTTTCCGTTTTCAACGTCAGCGGAAATCCTGGTCAGTACGCCCTTATTCCCACATGAAATGAAATATGCCAGATTATCTGAATTTTTTATTTTCTTTATAGACATAGTTGAATTACCGCCACGAATGGGATTATTGTCAAAATTGTGGAATCTAAATACAAGAGGCTGTAATTTGCAAGAGCCACTACGTTCAATGATCGAAAGTAAAAAGTATAAAACAATGGATGTTGTGGGGTATCTGAAATCCGTACTAGAAGATGCACGCCCCTATGCCCGAATGAAGTATTATTGCAATCCGGCAGAATTTATGGAGTACCTAATATTGTATGTTTCTAAATTCTTGTGTAGACTCATGCTTGTCGGGGTTCAGGGTATTGGAAAAACTTCTTTACTTGAACAATTACGCCAAGAAGGCACAGGCTCATACAAAAAGAAGCCTCCAGAACATTGGGCTAAAAGAATGGGCAACAGGAATATTCATTCTCGAACACCGCGTGGAGTGAACTTATCTACTGTCGGTGTAGACATTAGTGATTGGACTTATGAGAAGAAAGTAAAAGGGCACGGCCCCGTCACATTCCGGTATCAACTTTTTGATAGACTCATTCAATATTTTTAATTTGAATTCTTTTTTCTTTTGATTGAAGAACCTGGGATTTCGCTGGTCAAAAAGAGTATTATGCCACTCATCAGTACTTCCTGTCTAAACGTAGTCTTTATCTTGTCTTGTGGCGCATCACCGATGGAGTAAAAGGAATCGACGAAATATTTCACTGGCTAGTCAATATTCAAGTAACTCTAAACAAAAAAATTGCGTCTTGCCATGTGTGTTTACAAAAGACAATTATTTTAGGCAAGAGCACCCAATTCACCCGTTTTGATTGTTGGGACCCATTTCGACTTGGTAAAGGACACTTTTCCCTCTTCATATTCCGAGGATCTCCAACAGCTTGTTCGTGATCGGTAATGACTGCAATTAACTGTATATTACGAATATTTCTGATTTTTTTGTTGTCTCAGATTTATTAACATAGTGGATGCAGAAAAATGTGGTTTACCTCGAGTTTTAGATACCATAGAGATCAGTTGCCGCACAAGACATAACGTTCGTCTTTTATGCAACCTGATTTATGATGCAGTTTTCAGCTTGAAACTCCCAGGTAAGTTAAGGTTTTTCCCTTTGCAGATGGCATATCTCTTTCGAAATTAAATTGGAAATCAAATTTTGTGTTCCTAGGTAGTAAAGAACGCATGTTGGAGCAGCGTATTCCTGCAACTTATCTGGCGTTAGAAGACGTCATTGGTCTTCTCGCTACCGAACAAAAAAATAATGGTCGTGATCCTGTCCTTTCTTCCGAGCGATACCGTATTGGTGTGGCTCACATAATGAACTCGCGATTTCGAATGTCTTTCAGAGATACGGCTGAATTAAATCAAGTACGATGATGATTTAAATTGTAGTCATTTTTTATGTTTATTTATTAATTAAAATATTTAATTTTAGGCCACAGCGTTTCTCCACGAAAATGGTGTTATGCTTCATTACGAAGATGCAACTCTAAAGGATCTCTATTTTCTGGACCCACAGTGGCTATGCGATATGCTTGCCCATGTAGTCACCATTCGAGAAATCAACCCTTTTGCACCAAATGGTCCATAAATCTTTTATTTGTTTTAACTTATTACAACCCCAATATAACGTTATCTCAAAACAGGTATTATGAGACTGGAGGATTTGCAGCTGGTTTTTCGATCATCGACCAGTGCTCCTACAGAAGCTCAAGCTTATGTCGTTAACCTGCTGAACAAATTTGAAGTAGCGTTAACTTGGGACTCAAGAACTTTACTTATTCCTTCGTTGTTACCTACTGAAGATCAGACAGCTTATGGTTTACCGGGTTCTGATGTTCGTGTTAAGGTAAAATTGCTTGCAAAATTAAATTAAATAATTTTTTCCCAATTAAATAAAGTTGCATTTTTCATAATTTTAATAGATTCCGGTTCGATCAAGGGGAAGAGCATCGCGACCGAGGAAGGGTCCTAGATTTAACAGAGCTGTTTCCATGCCATCCAGACCCGGTTCAGCAGCAGCAGCAGCCCATGGGGCGAAAGTATTTTCTGCCGAAGAATCAGGTAAGGACAAGAAAAGACATACACACTTTTGTCATATTTTAGGAAGCAAGTTTTGATGTTTAATATTACATTTTTCTTGTCTCTGAAGTTACGGATGACAGATGTGAAATAAGTTTCCAGTCTGATATGGAAACAGCTATCTATAGGTTGCTGCTGCTTTCGTACGTCCCCACAGGGTTCTGGTCGCGTCTTATAACTCGATTATTAGCTGAGGATAACATTGTTGATACACTCCGTTCGTACTTTAATGTTCCTCGTCATGTAAGTTCATAACAATTTGTGGTTTGCCTGATTAGAAAGTTTTCAATCATGTCTTAACGTCTAGGTGGACGCTGAGTTAACACAAAGTTTGGAATGGAAAGCTGAATGGCGATGTTGGCAAACTGGCATTGAGTTACATTACCTCGGCACTACATTGCTCCGAATTAAAGAAGTCGCTAATCGCGTCGGTGTCAGTCCGTTTGATTACCGGGCATTTCGGTCAGTTTCAAATGCTTATTTCTAGTGAATTAAACCAACGTTTTTTCCCTCTCTCAGATTTATTGCAAAACAAGAGGGTCATTGGTCTGAATTGGATACTTCTTCAACAGCTATGATTGAAATCTTTCTTCCCAATGAAACCATTGCAATACGTAAACCTATTTTTGATAGACCCGATGTCCAACCATTCCAAAAGAACTCTGTCCAAGGCTATCAAACGTTTGCATTAGAACCATCCGTAGAAAGGTAAAATGCTAAACATTTCTTAGTCGGAATAGTCGGGATTCTCATAACTTTACTTACTTTTATTGTAGCGTCACGAAACTTTTGACAATTGCTGTTGATCATATTGATACTCTCCTCGAAGACTGGTATCCCATATTAGGTATTTCCTGTGAACTTTTTCCGCCTGCGCTTCCACTTGCGAGCCAGCTGCACCCCATTTTCTTTAAATTGCCATTTGCTTGAAAATAGGTACCAGATTTGTACACACTTCTGAAGGAAAATATCTTGTCACACGCGTAGTTCCATGTCCCATGTGCCTCTGTGGCGTGCATCCACCTGCCGACAGTCCGCATGAACGCCCTCAAGAAAACCATCAGTTCTTTCCGCCAAAAACCGAACCAGTTGCGCGTGGATCCCGCAATAGTGCCAGATCAGATGGTGCTGACTCTGGTGTGGGTCAAGAATCTCCAGTACTAAGGTAGCTTGTACGGATTTAAAAAAAAGTGGATTCCATCATTTTAAGCTATACTGTAATTTTTTAGTCGTAAAACCTCAACGGAGGACCATTCTAACATCCATGAATTACTTCGGCCTCATTCCTCGCATTCTGAAACAGTTTACTCTTTCACCATAGAGGAGTGCATTTTGCAGAGCCACGAAAATCGCCATGTGCATTGCCCTATTCACAACGATATTCACTTAGCTCAAGTGGCACCGGATACGGTAAAATTAAGAATTCTTAACATAAAATGATCTTGATTGATTTTCCAATGATTTTGTCACATACAAGATGTTCATGGACATTGGAGAGCGGAATATTGTCAACGGTCAAAATCTAAAAAGAGGCACCCTCCTAGGTCGAGGAGCGTTCGGGTTTGTCTATCGTGCTACAGCAAATATTAACGGAAATCCGAATGCAGAGGTAGCAGTAAAAATGCTTCAGCCCATTGATCCTGGCCATGAAGCCAGACCTTCAGTCATTCAAATATACAAAGTAATCTTAACATTTTAATTCAATTTATTGTCATGTAATGATATTGTATGTTGTAATTCAGGCTGCTATCAATCAATGGGAAAGAGACCCTTTACAGTGAGTATTGTTGTGCATTTATACTACTTGTTTTTCATTATTGCATCTGAGTATATAAATTTACAGGTATGCGTGCAAGGCCTATTGTACTGCTAGACAGGAATTGGCAATTCTGTTAACGTTGCGTCACACGAATATAGTCCCTCTAGTTGGTTTGTGTACCGAACCCTTGGCGCTAGTTTTAGACCTCGCACCTTTAGGGGCATTGGATTCTAATTTAAGGAATTACCGAAGATCTGGAGCTAAATTAAATCTCACTGTTGTTCAACAAATCGTAATTCAGGTGTGTTAAGCATTAATTATATATTATTAATGTATGGGACATTCCACTCCAAAACGGGCAAACCTTGCCGCTATCATATTCCCGATTTAATTTTTTAAATGATAATTCTATAATATAGGTAAAATAAGATTTTGTTTTAAGGGTTTGAAGAAATTAGACGATGGGTGGGCGCGGCATCGATTTATATTTTTCGTACACTGCTGTCTGCTGATACCGTACTCATTTTAATTGTAATTTTTGGCATTTTAAATTAAAACAAAAGGAAAACAACTGATCAAAACGCGATAGTGGAGTAATAAATTAAAAACTTAATTTTAGAAAAAATCGCGTCGGTATCGAACGACCCAAGTGGCAGCACCATCTTTCCGAACACTTAAACTTACCCTACTTTGAACTATGCGCTAGGTAGACTAAACAAGTTTTTCATATTTTTTATAACGGATTATTTGTATTACAACACTTGTTGTTTAAGTACGTTAAAGATGTTGATCCCAACTGAAGTAGAAAAATTTAATTAAATCCACAAAATGCAAAAAGTGTCAAAATCACCCTTTTTTGAAAATTCACAGAAAAGGTTGATATTTATTTCGCTTGAAAATGACACATTGTTTAACTTAGTATGTCCTCAAAAACATTAAAAATTGGAGGAGTGTAATTTTTTTTTTTGAAATCTGCATTTTCCCGTGACACTATCATAACATTTTTTATGGGACTTAACACTGTCCAAAATCTAACCAAAAATATGCGTATGGTTGAAGGATTATCTACGACTTCATTGCCATGTTATAGGAATATATGGTACACGTACTTTTCCAGAGCCACCGACTGCCAAAAAGGGACGAAAACTGGAATCGTCAACTATCGGCAACTCTGGTCGGGTGTGTAACTAGAGGGCCTAGTTTAACTTGGGGTCTTACCTTTTTGAAGCTTTCGATTTGATGTAATTTGTTTTTTAATTTTCAAAATTTCAAATGTGTAGAATTATTTATTTCCCAAGGTTCATGTTATTGATTTTAAGGAAAAAATGCCGAAATATTTAAAAACAATTAAAGAAAGTGAGGAAATCTACATGGCAAAGAAAAAAGGGGTATGGATTTCCTTTTTTTGGGGCGCGGTGCCCAGGCACAGCGCACCCTAAAATCGCTCACCGTACGCTAAAAAAAAACAAAGAAATCCACACCTCTTTTCTTGGCCATGTGGATTTCGTCACTTTAATTATTTTATATTGATATTTCGTTGTTTTTCCCTCAAGATCAATAACATGGACTTCATTTGAAACACCGAGAATTACCTGGTTTAATTTCCTTATAACTTTTTTTTAAATTTTGTTGCCAATGAAGTGTGAAACCCTTCAACGATGCGCATATTTTTGGATTGATTTTGGGTAGCGACAAGTCCCATTTAAAATTTAATGTTACAGTGTCACAGGAAAATGCAGATAAAAAAAAAATAATACAGCTATAAAATGTGTCATTTTCAAGCAAAAAAAAATCAACCTCTTTTCTGTGAGTTTTCAAAGAACGATGATTTTGACACTTTGCATTTTATGGAATTAATTATTTTTTAAAAACTGAAGCTAGGGTAACCATCTTTGTTGTATGTCGGACTACAATGATCCGTTATAAAAAATTTTAAAAAATATGCGATGTCATAACTAGCGCATAGTTCAAAGCTAGCGTTTGGAACGATGGTGCTGCCACCTTGGTGGTTGGATATCTACGCAATTTTTTTCTAAAAGTTATAATTCCGCTAACACATTGTGATCATTAGTTTTTTTTTTCTTTTAGTTTAAAATACAAAAAATTGCAATGAAAATGAATACAGTATCAGCTGTGCACGAAAAATATAGATTGATGCTACGTCCGCACATCCCCTTATTTTTCAAAACCCTTTGACAAAAAAATCTAATTTTAACCTATATTAAAAGATTATCATAAAACAATTAAATCGGGAGTATGACCGTGGCAAGGTTTGTCCGTTTTAACGTGGAATTTCCAATATTTTTTTTTTCTAATGAACGCAATCATCCTCATAATTCCTCTCCAGATTGCAAAAGCTTTAGAGTATTTGCACCAACAACGAATCATCTACCGCGATCTCAAATCAGAAAATGTGCTAGTGTGGGCTTTACCTGGTCCCGGCGAAAGGGAAACGGACGCTAAAGTTGATGTAAAATTAGCCGACTATGGTATTTCCCGGCTTTCATTGCCTACCGGAGCTAAAGGTTGGACATATTTGATAAGTTATTTAAAGCTAAAAATTCAGACGAGAGATTTAAATTATGAAAGGTTTTGGAGGAACTGAAGGTTTCATGGCACCCGAAATAATGCGATTTAATGGCGAAGAAGAGTACACCGACAAAGTATACAAATTTGAATGTTTTCTTTTTCATTGAGTATTCATGATTAATGGATCGTTACAGGTGGATTGTTTCTCTTTTGGAATGTTTTTGTATGAGTTACTCACTTTGCGCCAACCTTTTGAAAGCCATGAATCGGTCAAAGAGTTCATATTGGAAGGGGGAAGGCCTTCGATCTCTCCTCGGGTGAGTTCCTTGTATTTATTTTAAAATTTTTTTATTGTTATGTTATTTTCTGCTATCTTTTAGGATGCAACGTATCCTGTGTATCTACTTGATCTAATGGTTTTGTGCTGGAGTCAACAACCAAAAGACAGACCGACTGCTTCCCAGATAGTATCTATCGCTTCAGCACCTGAATTTACTCACTTGTTGGATGTCGTCTCATTAAACCACAGTGGATTTTGCACGGACGGTGTTGCTGTCCCCGTACCCAACACCACAGATGAATCTCTTCATGAACTTTGGTTGAGCAGTACCGCTTGCCAGGTAATGTTACTGAAGTACTAGCATATTAATACATACGTTGTGGCTAATAGGAAAAAGCAATCTAGGTTGACCTTCTACTTGCATCAAGTCAGCCTCCCGAAATCGCAAACGGATGTGGTTCTTGGCTGGATTATTATTCTCTTCAAAGTGAAGTAGATCAGCCAATTACTGCTGCATGTCTTGTCGGTGATTCTGTGTGGCTTGGAGACGCTCGAGGACAAATTTTCTGTTTCAGGTATGATATCTCTAATATCACGTAAACTAATTTGTAATATTCAATTGATCTTTGAATCCTTTATTGAAATGTCTAGCACTCGGACATACCAATGTCTTTTCCGCTACGCCCTTGAACCAGATTCTTCTAGCACTGCGTCAATTCGACGACTTATACATCTACCTTTGTTACATCGAGTAGCTGTTGCCTTGGCTAATGGTCGTCTTTTTTTATGCCGCGATGATTTCATTCCGTTAATGTCGACGCAAGGTGAAGGAACATTCGTCATGACTGAACTCGGACTTGGTGGAAGTGGGGCACCACTCCACTGCATGGCTGCAATTTACTCCACTACCAAGGGGTAAATATACTGTGAATTATAATAAGAGGCAGTATATTTTCACTTAGTAATCTGCTATCACGATTCATATAGAAAAGTGGAGTTGTGGTGCGGACAATCACAGGGTAGCATATGCGTATTCGTTTTGGGAGAAGGCGTTGTAACGGGGCAAGAAGTGATAAATCATTACGATCCGGTCTTGCCTGGGTTGGAAGTGCTCCAAATGGTAGCTGTCGACAATTTGTTAATCGAAAACGATGTTGACGTCTTCGATTATGACGAAGAAACTCATTACGAAAATCTAGCAGAGACTACCAGTCCAGTAGTGTGGTCGTACGTTTATCCCGGGTGTGTCGTATATCGTTGGTGTGCAAATACTCGCCGTATTCTTCATCGTCTTGACTGTTCCAAACTTGGTTTGTTAACATTATTTTTGTTTATTTTTGTAGTATAAATAATTTTTCGTTTTCTTGAATCAGCCCCTTGTTCTGAATCACTACAGTCGATAAGCATTGAAGAGCATCTTAGTCCAGGACGATGTCAGGTACGGATTCATTAAAACATTTTTCGAACATTCGAAAAGTTTAACTTGGTTCGCTTGCATTCAGGTAACGAGTCTTGCCGTTCAAGGTCGGGAACTATACATAGGAACCACTTGGGGTTGCCTTATCGTGGCTGAAGCGTCATCCCTGCGTCCAATAACAGTGTTCCGCCCATATGAAGATGAAGTCCGTCTCATTCTTCCTCTTAGTTCTTATGACAGAGACAAAGAAAAACAGTCTGTACTAGTTGCAACAATTGGCAAAGGCTATCGAAATCTTTTGCATCGTTATGGATCTTGGTCACATCTTAAGAGTTCTTCAGCTCCTAGTATGTCAGAGCGACAGCGAAATATGCAAGTCCTCTTATGGAGAGCTGGTGACTGGATTTAAGTTCGAAACTAACTTCAATTTTCAGACAGACAGACAGATATTTCAAAATCATGTATTTACTTTTTTATTTATTTTTTAACCTTTGTTTCTCGATCAAACCGACGAAGCTATTCTTTTAAAAATTCGATTGTTTTCGATTAGTCAGTTATTGATACCACTTTGTAAAACTTCACCGTAAAATTTGTCTTTACATGTCATGATTTATTCCTGTGTATTCATTAGTAAATAAAACTTTGAAAGTCTGAAGTTATTTTTAAAACGACTGAGAACGACATTTTTATATAGTGGTTCGAGGTTGACACCTTGGATAGTCAAATTTCCCAGATTGGAGCAACCTCAAACATTGACACCATCCATAAGAAAAGTGTACGAATGGAAAGACAAAGGGAGAGTGAAAAAAAGAGGGACCGACCCCTTTCTTCCCTTCCTTGACTGTCCTTCCATTCGTACCCTCTTCCCGCCTCTTCCTATGGACAATATCAATGCCTCCGGTTTGAGGTTGCTCCAATCTGGGAAATCCGGTCATCCAAGATGGCAATCTCGAACCACTATATAGTCGTTCTGTGTAATGTGTATAGGATGTTAATTCTTTCACTAATTACGATTTACGAATACCGATCCAATTGATGATATGATTTTCGATAAAATCAAATTTTTTGATTGACCCAGTAGCGACAGACGGAGGAACCTATAACAGTCATTCTACACGAACTACAACGCGCAGAGCCAGTATGACGTTTCCAATCGCAAAACCCCGAAATTTTCTGGAAGCTATGCCGATGATAAGAAAAGAATTAACAATTATTCCACCACTCAAGGATCAAGGCCGGATTCGGGGATTTGGGGTGTTTTCATTTTTTGGGAAACGCTGACTAGGCATTGCAGCCAGTCCCCAAATAAACCATTTTATTCGGAATTTTTTAGAAAAACCGAATGGTAAAATCCGCGATTTTCTAGCTGTGTGGGAAACTGGGTGATTTTTCTGCGACCTACAACAACCGGTGTCGTTTAGCGTTGTGTTGGTGAGCGTGGTTTAGCGAATGAGAAGGTCAAGGAACAACGGATACTACGTGAGGAACAGGGGGAAGGACGAGGATGTGGTGCAGTGGATGCACCGATACGAAAGGATAGGAAGAATCAATCGCTGGTTAGAGGATACCCTGCAAGACCACTTCGAGATGTCACTCTTGAGAGACCGTGGTTGACCTTCAAAGACGTGGCAGAACAACTGGCTACCGAATGGCAGGACACCAAGCAGGATCCCCAAACCATCCCAGGGGATAGGACCCAAATCCTGACGCAGTTTCACCCAGTCACTCAGGACGAGTACAACGCAGAAAAAACTTAGGACTTGGAAGCAGGAAGCCGAGGAACCGACAACAGAGTACTTCTACGACGTACTGGACCTCAGCCGAAGAGCCAACCCACCGACAAGCTGAGGTGCCCATGTAGATGATTGGAGCCGAGTGTCGACTGGAGGGAGTAAAAAAATCACCACTGACAGAGGATCGGATGTATCGGCTGGAAAAAAATGATACAAGAGTAAACGGAACCTTGATGTGCGGGATTGGTGCAATTAAGTCCGTGTGGCTCCCGGTAAACGTTTATCTTTTCGACAATCCCAGTGTCTATTTTTCAATAGTCACTTTCTTTCAGTGATAATCTATGTAATGTTGCCTCTTTGTCTTGCACTGCAAATCAAATGAGAAGGTAAACAATACACAAGTGAAACACTTGAACAAAATGAAAGTTAAAAAAAAACATGGTGTAGGCCTACTTAGTCTATCTTATTCCAACAACATGGAACCTAGATCACTTGTTTCAGTGTTTTCAAGGCACATTCTATTAAAAAACGAGAAGTCCACGAAATTGATTTTTAATTTGCACTACCTTTTTCAGTTTGCTTATAATTACGTCCATTTCTGTATGCGAACTTGACACTATGTTCTAGAAAACTCAACTGCCACCTATTTGACTGCAAAATCTAGAACGGCTCCTCATGTGTTCTACGGTCATAGAAAATCTCATTTTGTGGGTATAGGTAATTTTGATAATTGAGAGTTTCATTTCTGTTTTAAACATTGACAAACATCTACAAATTTTTAATATAAAAAGAATTTTAATTTAATGTTTTCCATCTTTGATTATAATTCATTATGGCAAAGACAATTACAATATATCTAACGTTTTGGCTCATACCAAAGCCAGTCATTATCGCGTCAAAAATCACAATCACCATCAGAACGTTCAAATATCGTAGTACCGGTAGTAACTACAGTACCTACACAAAGTTTGGAAACACGGCGAGTGTTTCCGCGCTTCTAACACGGCGGCTTACGGCCAAAGTGTCTCCCTTTTTTTCGCGATAACTCACGTTTGAGTTATCGCACAGTAAATTTAAAAAAAATCTTCTTGGTGAGGAAAGAATTTCCTTTCACCATGATTTTTTGTAGATTTTAGTGAATTGAAGTTAATCCGCAAAAGAGTAGATATAAAGTTTGGAAACATCGGCGCGCTCGCCATATGTTTCCAAGCTAAAGTGTATGCTAGTTAAAAAATCGTAATAAATTGAAATTAATCAATTTTTACTTGAAACTTTTACCAACGGTAGATGACATAGTCGTCTACATTTGGACAAAGTTTTAAATTTTTTAAATGAAACTCTGATTTTTCCCGATTTTTTATTAAATGTTGATTTTTCTTCTCACGTCGCGTGGAACGAATCCTGCCCCGGGGGAAGAATATAAGAGGGAAAACCGCCGGACCCCTTTGTTCTCCCCTATTCTCTTCCCTCTATTCTTCCCCCGGGCTAGGATTTCGTCCCTGCGCCACGAAAGATTGATCGGAATTGTTTTTTAAAAAATCGGGAAAAATCAGAGTTTCATTAAAAAATTTGAAACTTTGTCCAAATGTAGACGACTATGTCGTCTACCGTTGGTAAAAGTTTCAAGTAAAAATTGATTAATTTCAATTTATTACGATTTTTTAACTAGCATACACTTTAGCTTGGAAACATATGGCGAGCGCGCCGATGTTTCCAAACTTTATATCTACTCTTTTGCGGATTAACTTCAATTCACTAAAATCTACAAAAAATCATGGTGAAAGGAAATTCTTTCCTCACCAAGAAGATTTTTTTAAATTTGCTGTGCGATAACTCAAACGTGAGTTATCGCGAAAAAAAGGGAGACACTTTGGCCGTAAGCCGCCGTGTTAGAAGCGCGGAAACACTCGCCGTGTTTCCAAACTTTGTGTAGGTACTGTATATTAACACAGTAAATAACATGCAGTAACCACATCACAAAATAAACAAGATTCCTTCGGCAATTTCCTTCGGGCAATTATTTTACCGCTGAAAATAAAAAAAAAAGGAAATCAAGGTTCTACAGCAGATTAATATATAATACAAATACATCTGCGGATTTCGTTCGGTTACGCTGGATCTTGAATATGGGTCATGGTCTTCTTACTAACAGTACCGTACTATATTCCCCATATAGTACCTGATTCTTCGACACCAATTGGAAGATTGGAATACATCGAGGAACATATACAGTGGGTACCTAAAGTATCCGTACGGCTGAGAGGAGCAGTACGGAAAACGCGTTTTTCAAAACGCTCCCATAAATTGAATTCTCGTTGGAATGCAATAAAAATTTCTTGTAAGGTTAAGATTAGGGTGGGGTTTCATCTGATTTTTTTTGGGAATTTTTCAACAACGCGATATGTGGTTTTTATCGCGTTGCGAAAGTATCCGTACGGCCGAGAGGCCTAGTAGGGAAATGGGCTTACTTTGGAGGCCTCTTATTCGGTAAATAAGTAACATTAAAGGGTGGGAAAGTTCTTAAAAAAAAGAGCTGCATTAGCTCTATATGTGGTCATAAGATCACATTTTTTAAGTTTCATTTATAGTAATGAAATCAAAAATGAAAACACGAATTATAAGTTTTCCGTTTTCTTCCCCTCGATTCCCCATCACCAGTGTTGCCATATCCCAAAATCTCTTTCTTCTCTTGGACGGAAGAGGGAGAAAGAGAAAGGGTAAATATTTTTTGATATGGCAACACTGGTGATGGGGAATCGAGGGGAAGAAAACGGAAAACTTATAATTCGTGTTTTCATTTTTGATTTCATTACTATAAATGAAACTTAAAAAATGTGATCTTATGACCACATATAGAGCTAATGCAGCTCTTTTTTTTAAGAACTTTCCCACCCTTTAATGTTACTTATTTACCGAATAAGAGGCCTCCAAAGTAAGCCCATTTCCCTACTAGGCCTCTCTGCCGTACGGATACTTTCGCAACGCGATAAAAACCACATATCGCGTTGTTGAAAAATTCCCAAAAAAAATCAGATGAAACCCCACCCTAATCTTAACCTTACAAAAAAATTTTATTGCATTCCAACGAGAATTCAATTTATGGGAGCGTTTTGAAAAACGCGTTTTCCGTACTGCTCCTCTCAGCCGTACGGATACTTTAGGTACCCACTGTACATGAGGAAGAAACCTTTTCGATTGAAACAGCGCAATTAGCCATTGATTACCTACGATCTGAAGCTGCTGCAGATGACCAAACGAGTCATTCAAATTTTAAAGAAAATCTCAAAGTGACCGAAACGGCTCTTGAAAAAATTCATGGCGGTATAGAGTTTGAAAATTTCGATCCTTTGCATAATTTAACTGAAGCACAAAGGATGATTCATGCATATCCAGAGTTAGAACCAGATATTTCTGAAAATTCTACAAAAATTTAGTTGTAACTTTCAGGTAAGAAAATCTATATCAATTATAGGAATTTATAAAGTTTCTAACATATATTTTAGATCGCCTAATTTTTTAATTTGGTATATTTTGCATACAGGAAAATGAAGACATTGATGAGCTAACGCTAAATGTGAGTGATGATGTACTAATTACATCAGATTAACCAAGTACCTTCAGTAACAAATGTAACGTGGCTGATGAAAACCTACTGAATAAGAATCAAAATCTAGTTTTTGATTCCTGCAAAACATATTTTCAGATATATTTGACTGTAATCTTTTTTCTACTTTTTATCTCTAGATGGAACGACAGCATGAGTGTAATTAGTTCGGCAAATATTTGTTAATTAGCGATAAATTGCTCAATTTTTACTTCAACTAACTATTCATGTCAGCTATTAGTCACTTCCTGAAATTAACATGCTATTAACCGTTTCATAATTGTCTACACAAAACGCGAAGCAGATCTGCATGGATATGAAATTCAGAATCCTATTCATATTCTTGTTCATAGCGGACCGGGGACGGGAAAATCGTTTTTGACACACTGCATAAACAATGCTGCAGAAGAATTGGAGTACAGCATATAATGTGCATTGTTTTTTTTTGTATTGCAGCTGCTTATTTGCATAATGGTAGAACCATACACAATAATCACTTCAATCAATCAGCAATGACTTCAATAAATCGACTTTTGTCCCAGACTTGTCAATGGATAAATTAAAACAACTTCGTTCCCGTCTTACCAGGTCCAAGCTTATATTGCTGGTAATTGATGAAATATCATATATTTCACATGAAGCTTTTGGCCAAATTGACAACCGTCTTTGACAACTATAATGGAACCAAAATCTCCTTTTGGTGGGATCACCGTTGTTTTAATGGGTGATTTTTATCAGTTACCACATGTTGCCGAACCTTACAATCTCTATAGTGTAACTATAAAACTTCTCGTAGACCGAAAAGAAATTGAAAATGGTGACCCTGATCAAAGAACTAGAGGAGGTCATCTTTTTAGCCAATTAATAAAATTTGAGCTTTCACAACAGATGAGGGCTTCAGAAGACGCTACTCACACTGCGATGCTTAATAAAATGAGAACTCCTTATCCTGGGTGTTCCAACATAAATTCTGCATCCTGCATAAACACTTCGCCTTAATAAAGATTTTGACAAACAAAGACATCCTAGAAGACAAATTGTGGCAATGGACTCGATCCTGTTGTTGTCACTAGCAAAACGTGTTCTCATTAAAAACTTGCAATCAAAATGCTGGTCTTTGCAGAATAAAACGCAGAGCTTCATCTGGCCCAGATCATCAATTCCCATCCATCAACATATTTACAAAAACTATCCCGCACTAATGGGTTGTTTTGTAGCTGGTACCCCAGGTAATCTAATAACAACAGCATAAGTTGTATGTAAAAATATTTTCTACTGACTTTCAAAGGTTAAATACGCAGAATATTAATCCGTATCTTGGACTATCAAATGAGACCCCAATTATTTATCATTCAATGACTTTGAGTCCACTAGAAGACTTACACAGTGTATAATGGAAATGGTGATAAATAATGACGTGTCAGATATCTTGCTAAAATTTCCACCACCATATATACACGAGGTTCCTAATTTGGATCAAGATTTATTTCAACATAAATCTTTGTTCAAAGATAAAGTTGTTATTTCGGTAAAACTGAAATCTCAGGCAGAAAAACATAACATTTATTTCCCTATGAAAGCCAAAATAACTGTTTAACAGTTAAAGTGAAGGCACATGCTGTAGTTTTGGATTTTGCTATTACTATCCATAAAATGCAAGGCCAAACATGTATTCGGTTGATATTGGAAATAAATTAACGCCTCTTCAAACCTTTACAAGTTTATCATGATCTTTATGTTGCTCTTTCAGTCTTTCATACGTTTGAACATGTATAGCCACTTGCGTTTACTAGCCCTGCAACCCTTTGCAACTAACTTCAATTAACTTTCTGAATTACACCCTCCAGAAACATTCACCCAATGGAAGAAGTCTGGTCCGTTTAATATTAATTTCAATAAATCATAATAATAATTGTGGTTCATTCTCTCGTTCTAATGGGTTTGGTTTTTGGTAGGTTTGGTTGGTGTGCAGAAATAATTTTGTGAATATAAAAGAAGGTTAAATTTAGGAAAATCCATTCAGCAAATGAAGGGCTAAATCACTCGAGGTTCCACTCAATACAACCTAGTCAAATAACACCAAACAATAAAGATTCTTATTGCAAATAACTTTAAAAAATCTTTAAATACTATAAAATATCAGAAAAAGAATTACCTGCACCTTGCACAAGTATGCAAATGCTGCATGTAATTACATAATACGGACGAGTTTTTGCGGATTTTTAGTTGCGCTAACTCGCAATTCAGTCCAATCCATCTGGCGTGTATCGGTCTCCATCTTAGCCTCTCGTAAAACGGGTTTTTATTCCTAGAATTATGACAAAAACAATTTCATAGTTACTTATAATTTTAGCTTCTATTTGAATTTATTTGTGATTTATTACAATAATTTTCAATCACCATATCTCTTTTATTTGTTTTAAATTAATGTTTAAAAAAGGATATTTTACACGGAAAATCAAACGCTTCTTCAATTTTTCTCGTTTTGCTTTCTGTCAGTTCGTGCTACACCAACTATTTAATTTGTTCATTATGTTTTATGTTTGTTGCATCAAAGGGTACCAAAAAACTATTCTATTCTAGCTAGAATTATTGATAATACTTAATTATTTATGTTTATTATTATTGATAATAATACATTATCTTTCAGAATTTTATCAATCTCTGCCTTTATGGTGGTTTGTTTATGAATGATGAGTTATAAATATTAGATATTGAAATAGGAAGATCTGATGGAAGGAATTTATCAGCATATTCAATATAAGGACATACTACTTAACTGAATAAAGAGGAACAAGCTTGTAATTCAATTTAATGCAATGCATGAACAAATTCTTCGGCATTCATTATTGGAATTGTGGATGTTGAAACCAGACCACTGGCGTGGTTGCCTTCGAGATTTGTTTAGGTTTTTCTTTTTTTTTGTCGTGTCCCTGTACGATGTCGTTTTCCATGTAGCTATTTCTTTTTCGAAGTGTCGACGTTGGTTGAGTTTTTTAGTGGTCGTTGGTCTATTGACTGTGTCGTCGCTTTGTCTTCGTTATTGTGAGTTAGAATTTTGTTCCGTTCGCAGTTGCTCTTTAGTTGTTGTCAAGAATGCTGCGTGATAGTGATTCTGAATCGGATAGCGACGTTTCTGGTAAAGAAGTGAGCACAGAGGTTAATGAAGAGCCTGTGTCTGGTCAATCTGTCGTCAAAGAGGTTTTTATTGATGTGAATAAACTTTCTCCTGATCTTCGTAGGTAATTTATATATGTATGAATTTTTTTTCTGGTTCTTTATTGATTTGTTTTCGTAATGTGTTATATTTCAGATGGAAAATACGAGGCAGAGTTTCTCGTATTTCCCGTTTGTTTCCCTTTAAAGGAGATCGTAATATGTTTTATTTTGGTCTTCTGGATTCATCTGGTCTATTGAAAGTTAAGGCATTTTATGAAGATGCTGAGAAGTATTATGGGATTGTTGAAGAAGGGAAAATTTTTTCTATTGAGTATGCTCGTGTTTCTGTTGCCAAGAATCCAAATAATATTTTTCCTCTAAAATTTGAAGTTATTTTGGCAAAGGAGAGTGAGGTAGCCTATGATCTTTGTTTGAAATGAAATCTCCTTTTTTGTTTTGATTTATTTAGTTTTTGTTTTTATTCGTAGGTTGAGCATTTGGAACAAGATGATACTTTCCCAAGGTTGAAAGTTGTGAAATACGATTTGAAGAAAGTTCGCGATCTTCCTCATGGCACTTTCTTTGGTATCTTTTTTTATTGTTTTTTTTTTTTTTTCTTTTCATTTATTTTTCTTTTTTATGTTAGATATTGAAGTCATTGTTTATAAAGCTGGTTGCGTTGTGGACGTTCGAAAAGGTGAATTACGTAAACTTGAACTCGAAGTTTTTGACGCTTCGATGAAGCCTGGTGAAACGGTACTGGAATGGAATTTCCGCTTTATTTTTATTTGTTTTCTTTTTTTTTTTAAACTTTCGTGTCTGGTTTGGTAGGTGAAAGTGACTCTGTGGAACGATGATATTGAGCTCGTTAGTCTTTTGGATTTGCGAAAATTTTATTACAAACTTTCGATTCAGGATGCTACTTGTAATGAATACTTGCAGCGGGAATATATTCAGACGTCGAAGGCTTCCGTCTTTAAAGTATTCTTGATACGTTTACCATTTTTTAAATCTATTTCTTTTTTTTTTAATTGTAAGATTGCGAAAGTTGAGTGTGATTCTACTGAATCTAGAGTTGTTTCTCTTTGGAAGGCGAAGAAATTCAAAGATGTAGGTGAAACTAAAAGGAAAAGTGATCACGTTCAGAGAAGATTCAGAAACTTGTTTAAAACTTACCTGAATGTCTTCTTTGTTTTTTTTATTACAACACCGAAGTTATGTGTGTCCTTTACTAGGCTACTCTCGGCCTTCTTTTCTAATGGGGAATCAAGATTTTTATGGTTTTGTTGTGAATGGAATTGCAGTGTATTAATTTTTCTTGATTAAATAATTTTTTTTTAAACTTTCCTTTAATTAATTGTCTCTCTTTATTTAGTCTGTTTTGAAAAGGACACGGGGTTATCTGAGAACTCTTAGTGAAATCTATGTTGTCCTTATTCGAAGTGAGGATTTGACAGCTTTTTTTCCCCATTTTGATTGCCTGAACTAGATGTCTTTACTTTTTTTTTCTTTTTTGCCTGGAACATTCCGGTACTTGTTGTTTGTTACCTAATTGGCTAAGTCCAATCATTAGATGAAAATGATTTCTCGGTGAATTTTGTTTAAAGAGATAGTTACTTTGTTCCGTGGCTTTCCTTTTTCTTGTTGATTTTCTGCTTGTTGAAGTCGTAGTTGTTTCTTCCTTAGAGTCGTATTTTTTTGTTAGTGGTACCCGCCTTGGGTCCCAAAATCCGTCGTTGTCGTATCCCGTTAGCCAAGTTGTCAGCTTCTCAGGTGGTGTTAAACTTTTAATGCATTTTAAATTGGAAGTGTTTGGTTGTATCGGCATGATTCTTAAATCTTGCGATTTTCGAACACGGGACACAGCGACATAAAATCCTGGAAAAGAAATTTGTGGTTTGAAAGGTCTAAAGTTGAGATCGACTATTAGTCGTTTGCAAGTTTGTCCTTGGATTTTGTGAAGAGTAATTGCGTATCCTAGTTCCACTCCGTGACTTTTCGTTTGAAGGCTAATTTTCCCATCTTTGCTTGGAATTTGACTTTTGAACGTTTTACTGATGTGCGTCTGAGGTAACGGTATGAAGACTTGATCTTTCTCTGTCGTGATTCCGACGAAATGTTCATGTTTGGAATTTGTTACGTTTACTAGTACGTAGACGGGATTGTATTGGAGGACGATAACTTCTCGGCTACTACAAATGGCTGTCAACACACGCTCTCTGTCTTCTCTCGGATATAAGACTAAGGAGTGGTAGGTGATTGCCGTTCCGTTTGTCAGTCCGTGTGTGGGATTAATGTTTTCGGTAAGAAATCCTGGAGCTCCGTGAACGAAAATGCCTTTCAGTCTGTGGCAAGTTGCGTATAGATAATTTACTTGATCCTGATCAATGGCGTTAGCCACTAGACCCAGTATTGGTTGGTACCAAATTATACGCGGCCAGTTTTGCTGTTTGGCAAAAATAGACGATTGATGCTCGTTAATTCGATAACGTTCCTCGTTGCTTGTGACTACTTTGGGCGCGTTCATCCAATCCGGTTCTTTTTTGATATCTTGTCTCGTCAGTACTTTTAGTTTTTCGAGAGGTTCAAATGTCTTGGTCCTTCCTTTTGCTGCTGACGTACGGAGCTGATTGAGGAAAGACATGTGATCGGGATCTTTGGCTGCTCTCATCTGTTGGGTAAGTTCTACTTTTTGGAAGGTAGCAAACAATCTTGCTCCTTGTTTGGCAGGACTAGTGAATGTAGTTTGTGGATTTTGTCCGATGTCTTCAGTAGACATGTTTAGCAAAGCGTGGTAAAGAGTTTCAGTTGGAGATACTGTCGGAAATTGGAAGAAGTCTCCCAGGTATAGTTGAGCAATTCCCCCGAACGGTAAATCGTTTTCCATTATTTGTCGAAGCCTGAGTTCAATTTGAGCCAGCATTTCTGGTCCGACGTAGGAGATTTCATCGATAACCAGCAATGCCAGTGATTGATGTTTAGCTTGTTGTTGAAGTGTAGCCAGCTTGAAATGATTAGGTTTCGATAGGTATACTCTGGTGTCGTGGAAAATTGGAAAGGAGAAGAAATTGTGAATTGTTCTCCCGTTTGGTAATTTGCTGGCTGCAATTCCTGTGGGAGCAATACAGGCGACAGTTAAGTTGACATCAAATGCTGCTTGGAGGATGCTTCCTATTAAGAAAGATTTGCCGGTTCCTGGTCCTCCATGCACTAGGATGCGGAATGGTTGCGGGTGAGATCCTCTTCCATCTTTGAATTTTCTTAAATCAGAGAAGAACGTTTTTACTGTTGTCCAGATTTTCAGTTGCTCATCGTTAAGTTCCTCTGCTAGACATGGCCGACTACTTGCAGGTGCTTTGGAGTCAGATGGTTTGTTGGAAACGGTATCTTTTTTGGTTTCTTTTGCTTCTTGGTAAGCTGAATCTAATTTCATAAGAAACACTGTTCCAGCCAATTCATCTACTCTGTTTGAAGGCTGAACTATTTGTTTAGCTTTCGTCATTGTGTTTGAATGGCTTGTTTTGCGTTGTGCCGGTCGAAAGAGATGATCTAAGGCTAGTTTCGTTGCTTGATAGTATTCCTCACAGCTATTCTTAGGACGATGAAATAGGTCGTCAGCAGCAGCTTTGTTTCGTAAAAGGTCGATGTTTTTCTGAGCCTCGATGGCTGCCATTTCTTCTTGAATTTTTGTGGAATTGGCTTGAAAATCTCCTTTGTCTCGCATATTAACTCCAGCTAGTGAGTGATTATCAGTGTCGTTCCATCGGTCGGCACACTCATGTCGCCATTTCGAGACAGCTGTTTGATCGCTACCTGCCATACGTAATCCGTGAGCTGCGTGGTGAATCCATTGTGATCGGACACGATTCAAACACGTCGTGACTCCATTGTTGTTTCCTTTTACCAAGTTATACATGAACGAACAAAAATCAGTCCATGTCGTTGGTCCTGGAAGTGTTCCGCCATCTGTAGTCATCGTTTTCCATGGTCGATAAAGTATAAGGAAATGATTCGCAAATTTTCGAGCTTGCGATCGCCAGGCGTCGGTTAATGTTGACGGTTTCGGTGCTGGTGGTGCTGGTGGTGGTCCCACTAAAATTGGAACCTTCGTTTTCGATCGCAATCTTTGTATGTATGAACCTAGAGAAATGAAGTATGGAAAATCAGCATACGTTAGTGTTGATGTTTTCGTGATATGGGAGCGAATTAGCTATTTGTTACCGTGTAGGGGATGAGCGTTCGTGAAATCAAAAGTTCCGTTGGCTGGTCTTCCTGATTCACTTTGCTCGTTGTATCCCTCTGACTTTGTGCCCTTCTTTTCTCGCCATGGAACAATGTCAATTAGAGCTGTGTACTCGTAAAGACTGAGTTCGTGTAATTGAGTTCCTCTATAAGCGTAGTGAAGATGTTGAGGTACGGCGATAATTTTCCGGGGTGTGACATAAATATTTGCTGTAGAATTAACGTTTTCGTCTCTATGTTGAAGCGTTGATCCAAGAATCAAGGGATCTTTTTAAATGAACGTTTCCTCGAAGATGTTAGGATCCTTGTCTGGATTTGAGGTGTCCTCTTGGATGGTTGTTTCGTTGTCACTTGATTCATCATTTCCTTGACGGCTTTCATTGTAGATAGAATTCGCGACGTTGATTTCGTTGATTTCTTCGTCTTGATGCTCTCTAGGTAATTCATTTCCCCAAAGATCAGCAAATTCTTCGTTTCGCCTTTTTGGACACGAACTTGAAGTTTCTGGGTGTTCAGTTACATAAGAAATTGCTGCATGTATATAGGTCACCCAAAAAGTTTCTGAACTTGTCTCAGCAGGCATGCCGAGAATAGCAGCTGCTGCCATTGGTCCCGATATTTCAATCGCGCCGCTCAGATCGTTAGCTATTTTGTTAAGATAGTGTATTCCAGTACGAATGATGTTGCCGCTGTCATCTGCTTTCGATGGATACTGGTCGATGGTTTTTCTGGCGTGGTAAAGAAGCGGTAGAGAATGTGCCAATTCTGCCGGAGGTTTGCTAACGTACTTTATTAAGTAACACAATGCGCTCTTGCTTTGCACATCACTGCCAAGGAGTGCTGCATTGGTGTTGCATCCCAATACGGCAGAGGCTAGAGGGTTGTATTCGACACTCATTGCGTTTCGTTTTTGCAAAGTTTTGCAAACTTTTTTTTTGTCTTCCTCCGCTAACAAGTCAAATTGTTCTTGCAATTCTGATGGTAAAACCATTTTTTCAATCAATGTAGGTGGAGATTTGCGACCGTCTTCTGTTGGCAATGGTGGTAGAATGGCTGGTCGAATTAAAAAGTACATTATCATTCGCTTATCTCGCATTGCAACAGGTAGTTGTGAAAAATTACTTCTTGATGTCACTGCCTCGTCTGGTGGAAGGATGAAAGGAAGTACTTCAAAAGACACTTCTGGTTGACTTGGATCGGTTTTCTTGGCTACGATTTGCAAGCAACCAGTTTCCTCTCGTAGATGTACGCCACGTCCTCGTTGACAGCATGTCTTCCCTATCTTTTTCTTGAAACATGTGAGACCATGTTGGTGTATGTTGCATAAGTCGACGGTTCGTTGGAAATCTTGAATGTATTGCTGCTTCTCGCGGACAGGATGATGTGGTTTGAAAAACGCAGCATGAGGTGGTTTCTCGTTGTTCAAATCTCGTAATAAGTGTTTCAAATGAATAGTCGGATCTAGTTGTGCTGAAACCACACGGTTGATTGCCTCGGCAATGTATCTTTTCAAACCCGGGATGCCACCTGTAGTTTGCAGTAGGTTAGGCGTTAATCCACCCCAAAACAAAATATGCATGTGAAGAGAACCACGAGCTTGTTCTTCTGTACAGCCGAAGGACGCCACTGGTGTACCGAATATTCCTGCTTGACGTTTAGATAAAGGAATACTTTTTTTTGCTTGTTCCGTCAGGTGGTGTTCCCAACATATGAACGAAGAAAGCCTCAGTCATGATTTGGAACATTCGGGCAGCGAAAATTGGACCAAGGGCTAACATTGTTTTTTTTTGCCGATTCACTAAATGAGATGCCATGGAAATCTGTCTGGTGATTACGCATGGCTTCGGCAAAACCGCTTTCTGTTGCCGGAAAAGACCAATTGTTTGTCATAGGAAGAGTAAATCGTAAATTGAGTAATCCGTTAGTGTCATCTGGAGAATGGGTGTAGAAGATGGAAGGTGGTCCAAAATAGCGAACCATGCTCATGAGATGACCTACGGTAGCAGATCTTGCTGCTACTGAATATGGAACTTTTTTACTGATTAAAGACAATTGAGGCGTGATTTTTGAAAGAAGTTTCAGTGATTTGGGATGATTGGGCCTATTCTTCGCTTCTTCCAATTGGCTGAGAAATTTCGGATCCGAAACCATTTGACTGAATGTTTCCATTGACAATTTGTTTGTCCTAACGGTAGTCTGAATTGATCGGCACGTGATATGTCGTTGCCATTGGTCGAAGAGCAGAAAGAGAAATCGCATGCAATTAGCAAATTTTCCATGCCATTGCAATTCCATGTGTCGCATATCTTTAATAGGTATGCTTCCATTTTTCCTTATTCCTCTACCAAGAGGGAAGAGATGGGGGAAAGCTGAATACATCAAGTGATCGTTTTGTTCAAATTCATTTAATGGTTCACCTTCTTAATGGTGATACAATCTTCGGTTTAATGGTCATAACTCCATTTTTGAGTTTTCGATTGATTAGTTAATTTAGGCGCGGTTTCAAAATCTTCCTCATTGAATGCATTCCAGCCCTTCTTGTATTTGCTTTGTCTGAGGTATCGAAATCCATCAGGTTGAGCCAGGGTTTCCGATATTCCTAGTAAGAAAATGCATGTATTTACAATAGGAATGAGGAAGTATTACGTTGAGCTATGTGATACCTTTCAATGCTGCCTCACTGGAGGACAGTTCATTCGAGTTGGTTGGTGAAGTTCTAGTAAGGAAAGACATGGGATAGAGATTTGGTTTTCCGCTGGAGTCTTCGATCGTAGTTTCTGTGTCTTGGTCGTTGGCTGCATCTACATCAGACGACTGTTGAGAAACGATTTGATCTATTTTTATCTCTGTATCGTGTTCCGCAATTGAAGCACGATATATTAATTCATCTGGAATTTTGGTTAAGGCCATCTTCATTTCTTGTGAATCGTCAATGACAATGTCTTTGTAACGTGAGTTGAAGTGTTTCAATGCGCCCAACCACAAGAAGATGACCTCGCTACGGACTTGAATAGGGTGCCAAATTCTGTGGTGCTTGTCAGCTACAAGTGCTGCCCATTGCAAATGAGATCCAACGAAAACGATGCTCAGCGCATCGTAAAAATCGTTAATGTAAGGGAATTTCCGGTTAGTTCTATTTCGTCTTTTTTCATTTATCATTTCTTCAAGATGCTCTCCGTATTGTGCATAAGCAATGGCGTGGCCTAGTTTTCCACATTGCCGTTCGCCATGTTGGTATCCAGTCAATTTAATTATCACGATGAAGATTCGTGCTAAAGCAATGACGTGTTCTTCAGCTAGTGTTAATTTCGGTAAAAAAATGCGATCCGCATTGCCATAATCGATTCCTGACGCAAGCGAATAAGTAGGCACTTTGTTTTGACGAATCACAGCTTGGAAACATTCATTGCAAAGAATAGTTTCGGTGTCCTCTCCATCAGAAGTTAGCTGCTTCTTTTGTGTGACAAATTCTCGATGAAGGTAGTAATATTTTCTACTAACTGGTGAGTGATAGTAACTAACAACTGATCTAAAGAAAAGAAAGTCAACCACTGGTTACTATGGAACGCAAATATGACATGATAAGAATGAAGAAACAAATACCTATATTCTTCAGAGATATTTTCCAATTCAATAATTTCTTGTTTGGAAAAGAGCAGTTTGCTTAGTTGATCAAGGGAAACGGTGTGGAATTTTGATGAACCCATATCAAAATCTTTTATTCCGCAACTAGCACATGCCAACATTTGTGCTTCAATATCCCAAATACTTAGAAACGTTTCAGAAATCACGGCAAGATCTTCTTCTGTAACGTTACTAATTATTTCTTGGGCTAGATTATTCAAGTAATCAGGAAGTGGGTTCGGATCCAAGGCAGCTTCACTCCAATTATCAAACACATCAATACATCAAACGATCAGTATCTCGAAACCGATCCAACCCCGTATTTGTTACGAGGTTCATCAGTGCAGCGATGGGATCCGATTCAAAATGGAGTAACTGTTCGGCTATTGGTGGCTGACACATTTCCAACGAAAGTGGCTCACTGTAACTATTAAGGACTACCTTGACATTCTTGCTTTTCTTCTTTGCCCGAGAGTACAGTCCCCTCCATAAGTATGGGATCACCCCGCGCCGTTCCATAAGGCGGCGTGTATTTTTCTAGTTGGTTTTTCGGGTGGTAAAAAGTGAAAAAATGACATAAATTCACAAAACTTGGAATTTATGTCATTTTACCTCTTTTGTTTTGTCTGAATTTTTTTCAGATTTTTTCGTTCATGGGATAGGCCTCTAAAAGTGGCTCCGAAAGTATCGGATCACTCCGACGCCAACCATGTTATCTTATGACCCGAACTTGTTTTTCACATAGCTTTTTATATATTTAATTTTTAAGAAGGAATTTTTATTTTCAAACCGTGTATACACTACTCTTTCATAAACTAACTGTGAGTTTTGCATAATGATCCGAATTTTTTTCGAATTTTCCCAGATTTATTCGTTTCCCAAGTTTCTGAAATCAGAGACTGCAGAAGACTTCATTTACGGTTTACAACCTCTATCAGCTGGCGTAGGCAGGAAAATTAGTAGTCGTTTCTATACACCACTGGCGCTCTGCTACCTTTTTTACTTAAGGGGCGTATAAAAACGACACTAATTTTCCTGCCTACGCCAGCTGATAGAGGTTGTAAACCGTAAATGAAGTCTTCTGTAGTCTCTGATTTCAGAAACTTGGGAAACGAATAAATCTGGGAAAATTCGAAAAAAATTCGGATCATTATGCAAAACTCACAGTTAGTTTATGAAAGGGTAGTGTATACACGGTTTGAAAATAAAAATTCCTTCTTAAAAATTAAATATATAAAAAGCTATGTGAAAAACAAGTTCGGGTCATAAGATAACATGGTTGGCGTCGGAGTGATCCGATACTTTCGGAGCCACTTTTAGAGGCCTATCCCATGAACGAAAAAATCTGAAAAAATTCAGACAAAACAAAAGAGGTAAAATGACATAAATTCCAAGTTTTGTGAATTTATGTCATTTTTTCACTTTTTACCACCCGAAAAACCAACTAGAAAAATACACGCCGCCTTATGGAACGGCGCGGGGTGATCCCATACTTATGGAGGGGACTGTATCTCTGTTGATAGGCATTGTGATTCATTTTAAGTCTTTTGACTTTCACATAATTGAAATCTAATTCTCCATCTACAGAGAAAAACATGATTGTTAGTTAATTAATAAAAGTTTAAATAGCTGTAACTCACATACTAGTAAAAAAATGGCTTTCTGTTTTTCGCTTTTATTACTATGTAAAAAAATACATACCTTTTGCATTATTTGCCTGAATAGTCACTTTTTCCATTCCACCATTGGAGGAAGCCTTAGGGTCTATAGTTTTCCTCGGCAACATATCTAGGAAAACGATGACAACCAAAATTCTTTGTTTAGCATTAAAATAAACTTGCTTAAAGTTATGTAATCTGCATACTGCAGAAAACAGAACTGATTACTGTCCCTCTAATTATGGTAAGGAAACAAGTTACACACCTGTCTCAATGTTGGAGTGAAAACTTCCCTTTCTTCTCTCCTTCATGGATACATTCTTACTGTCTTCACTCTCTCCTCGCAACATTTCTAGCAAAACAACATAAAGTAAATTATATGATTTGAAAATTACTTTCATTAGAAAACATCTTCTATACCTTCCTTACTGCATGATTCCAAAGCACCACTATGTTGATTTCTATAGGATGCGATCTCAGCCTTCTTATTTGTCAATGGATCTACAAAACTCAAATAAACAACTTGTCTCTTTCAAATCAAACAACTTTCTTACCGAATTCGTTACACAAACGATGATTTACAGTTTTGTAATTCACAGTTCGTTTGCCATTAGAAGAGGGTACCTTAGCTTTTTTACCCGCGGATCCATCTATACAAACAAAAGGAAAAAGAAAATGACATAAGACTGCAATCAAGTAAATAAAGAATCTTTTTTCTAATGATAAGAAAACAAGTGACATACCTATTGAAGTTCCTGATTGAAGTATCTCTTTTTTTCTATCATTATGACGTACAATCCTAGTGTCATCATTCAATGGATCTGGAAAAAAATTACAATATGTCTTCTAGAAATTCAGCAACTTAAACACCTGTGTCGTTACCCAAACAAAGATTTACAGATGGTGGGCCATCAGAATTTAAGACCTTAGTCACTTGACCTGTGGATCCATCTAAACACACGAAAAAGACAATCAAGAACATGAACTATGAATCTAAACGAATGATATAAAAACCTATATAATGTTTCGGCAAAGCACCAGTTCTCAATCTGAGCCTTCGATAAGCATAACATTTGCCAGAAAGAACTTTTCCTCCAAGAATGTCAGCATCGTCAAAATGATCACCACACAGCTTCATTCCCACTTTCAACCCTTTTCGAGTAAGAACTTTTTCCCATAATGGCATTCTAGATTTGGTAACTACAAACATCGGTAACTGACTCTTGTCGTCATCAAAAGTCTTATAACCACAAATGAAACAACGAAATGGCTTCATTATGTAATAAAGAACTAGAAATCAGTATTGTCTATCAACAACATCAACAACATGAATCTGACAAAGAATCGCAAACAAACTAAACTGGTCTAGAGGATATTCCACTTACAGTCAACAGATGGCGCTTCCGGACAGTGAAAGTATTCCCAAGGGACGTATCAGAAAATAAAGACGAGTGGGCCCTCGGATTTCCTGAGGAAATCTCTCAGGTATTGTCTATCAACAACATCGACAACATGAATCTGACAAAGAATCGCAAACAAACTAAACTGGTCTAGAGGATATTCCACTTACGGTCAACAGATGGCGCTGCCGGACAGTGAAAGTATTCCCAAGGGACGTATCAGCAAATAAAGACGAGTGGGCCCTCGGATTTCCTGAGGAAATCTCTCAGGGATAATTTTAATCTTCTTGACGGGATTCCAGCACCCATCTTAATCGTGATGTTTTTAGTTGACACAGCTGATTTATGAGAACCTGACACAATTACGTAGAATCATTATGTTGTTCAATATGAATACTCACGATGTGATCTTTTTGTATGTTTTTCTAACCACTGTTTCTCTTTGGCAGTACAAGCTAGGTATACATTCGTTGCATATGATGATGATTTGATTACAAAACTGCCCCGACATCACAGCAATTATTACCAAATTTAAAGTTTGGTTGTATTAACTATTTTTTATTACCCTGGTGTGCAATGACAGTGTGCTGCTATGATAGATTTGTTGTGCCAACTTTTAATTACCACCCAAACTTCTTTGGTATTTAGTGATTGGGAGTGATGTACAGTAGCCTCATTTACTTAAACCGGCAAATGAAGCTACTACAATTTTTGAATAATGAGAGAGTTTGAACAGTTCAAACGTATTACAAAGGGAAACCTCTGCCACGAAAGATGCCATATCACTTCTACTTACTTTTTAGTGTTTAGAAGCTGTCAGCTGATGATTTCGAGTTTAAACAACACCCGCTAATCAATTTTGTAAAAGAAACGAAGCAGATATAGTGATTATTGTATCAAATCACAATAAATTAAACTAAAAGCTAAAATTATAAATAACTATGAAACTGTTATTGTCATAATTCCAGGAATAAAAAACTGTTTTTACGAGAGTCCAAGATGGGGACCGATACACCAGATGGATTGGGCTAAATTACGAAATAGTCCAACTAAGCATCCGCAACACGTCTATATTATGTAATTACATGCAGCTTTTGCATACTTGTTGCAATTTTGTTTACACTTGTTTTATTGAATATGACTATTACGGATCTGAATGGGTGAGATTGGTCATGCTTTGAAACGGTAGATAATCAGTGATGGTTTTACACCGGGTTCCGGACATCTCGTACCCAAAAATTCTCGTACTCATTTTTTCAACCATTTCGTACCAGTACGAGATGGTGGTACGAGGTGGCATCTGGCGGTAGAGAACAGTACCGGCTGGTACGAGGTGGCTGGCATAATCTTCCGGCTGGTACGAGTTGGCTGGCAGAAGTTTCCGGCTGGTACGAGATGACTGGCAGAAATTTCCGGCTGGTACGAGATGGCCGGCAGACATCTCTATTCTAGAGGGAGCCAAAGGGGAGCACCGAGCTGGATGTCCGGATGAAGTCCGCCTTGAAGAGCGCCTAGCCGGTGACTGATAACTTAGTACGGCCGCGGCGACCTTATATACTGCGGCTCGAGCATGTGCCACCTTGTGGTCAGTACGAGATGGCAGTACGAGATGGCCGATAGAAAGGCAACCGGCTAAGTATCCCAGCAATTATGCCATGGTATAGGATGATTATGCTTGTAATTATTCACCCTTCAATAAACTTTTTAAGAATTTTTTTATTATGTTAGCAGTGTATTTCATATTTTTCCTCAAACTTCTTTTAATGCAGGAATTATGGTTGCTGTATTGGTGAACCACACGATAGCAGACTAAAAAAGATCGTTTCCTTTGTAAACATTTCGTGTGCTGCATAGAACAGGTAAAGATTGGTCCTAATTTGAATATTTTCATTAATGCAATACATTTTTCACAGAGCAGGCAACATCCCAATCCATCAGCTTCATGTTATACGGCCTCAAAGCTTGTATATACCAGACCAGGAGGTATTCCTCCAATACCTAATCATTGTACGTAAGCTCATTTTTCAGCTTATTATGGCATTCTTAACATTTCATTTTTACTTTGTTTAGATAAAGACTGAGAAAATGCTAGCCAGAAGCAGAAAAGGCATTATTGCCCTCGATTGTACTACATGCTCTTTCTTGGATTGTTTGTTTTCATTAGTTAAATCGTTGGCTGCCTCCAGTCTAAAAATTTGGTCTCGTTGCCAATTTAGCTTGTAGTAACTCACCACGGCCTGGACCATGTGATGGATTAAGAAAGAATTTACTATTGCAATATAAAGGCAAACACATTTATTGGTTTAACACATGTTTGTTCATGTTACAGATTCTGAAAATACACCTCTGGGTAAGAGAAAAACAGTTTACGACATATTAGATTTGAACCAAATCAATCGCAACAATATAATAAGAAAAATTTAGACTTTACTATTTCTGCAATTCATACTCATTAGGCATCTTGTAAGTATTGGAGCAATACTTCAACATTTCATGCACCGTAAGTTCCTCGGCTCTATATTTCTCCCGGATTTTCTTCATTCTCTCGCTGGTTCTTTTGTAACTTTTGTTCTCTGCTCTTAGTGTCTTTCCTTGAATGAGTTGTTTCTTGACAAGGTTCTTTTCCGCTTCTTTCAATAGAAGCCCCACCAAATTATAAAAATTGAGTCACCGTTTCTTGTTGCTTTTGAATTGAGGCGCCGGTGCCACCCCTCAACGTCGTTGTTTGTGCGGACCTCTTGGAAGTAGACGCTCCATGTTTTGGGTGGCCAGGTTCTGTTCTTTATCCAAGTCTTTTCCACGTAATCCATGAATGGTCTCAAATCAATTACGGTCAATGGCGCTTTATTTTCTTCGGCCCGTTTGTCGTTGAGCTTCACGAGGCTAGCACGCAACTCTTCCGATCGCTGTTTTAAATCTTTGAAGCAGGTTTCTATTTGTTGTCATGGGATGATGGGTAAACTTAAAACTTCCCTTACTATTTCCTGGATTTTAGAATCAGATTTATAAGCGGAAGAAAGCCCAAGACTCTTGAGGTGCCGGTAAACGGTTTGAACCCAGTGAAAAGAACAACCGAATGCTTTTACGCCTTCAAAATTGTGCAGAAATGCACTCTTTACTGCGGTTTCAAAATCAAGAACTACTTCTTCTAATGCTATGGGGAAATCTGGATCGAAAAAAGTTTTGATTTATTTTAAAACGGCGTCGTAATCACTCAGCTCTTTGCCGGACAAAATTATATAAAGAAGGGGAATCTGCTTTGATTTGCCGTCTTTTGTTATAAAACCGTGGATACTGTAAAGCTGGGAAAAAGGTAGCTGAGCTACATGGAAAGTGCCATCAACGTACCACCTTCTCATTTTTTGAAGATCTTTGATCTGGTCGTCAGTGGCAAAAAGAAGATGACATTTCTCTACCACAACTACCTCACCACGATAAAAATCTTTTGGTAGATGTTCCGGTTTCAATTCAAAAAAGAGATCCGTTGGGTGCAAGGGCCTTTCGTGTTCCCTTTTTCTGTTGGCTGCACGCGCAAGATTTTGTATGGGTGGAATTATAGCTGAAGGGTTTTCTTTTACAACCGGGACAATAAGATCTTCCGCAAGAGCATTTGCTGATTCAAAGAGATTCTTAAGAGCAACATCCTTAATTTGCTTGACTAAGGGAACCTTCAGATTTAGTTCAGGATTTGGTTCATGGCAATGAGCTGTGGCACCTTCTGTGAAAACGTCCCCTAATGGCTTTACGTAGGCGGCACATGAAACTCCATTTTTTCTTCCTCGTCTAGTGCATAGCCAGGTAAATACCCCACCCTTTGTTGAAACCGATTTCTTTAAGCCGTAACGATTACCTAACCCATCTAATAACTGATTCTTTGCCCTTGTGGATGCCCCCTCAACAATTTCAAAACGTTCTATCAATGGGTTGGGTGCAGTGGGCGTGGGAGACAACAAACTTCTCTCTCGAACGAGAACTGGGGTGACTGCGTGGCGAGCAATAGCACGTTCTTCTTCGATCAACCTTTAAGGAAAAAGAGTGAGCATTAGTAAGCGTAATTGAAGTTGAAAGAATCATCAATATAAATATATTACCGTGTGTCACTAAGGTCAGTAGTAGGTGGTTGCTGGCGCTGTGATGGAGAGAAGGAAGAGTCTAATTCGGCCATAACGAAATCCGCTTCTCTATCAACAACTGGCGTGCTGTTTACCCGAGTTTCGCTTTTCAAGAAGAAACAATTAGAATTAAGAACAATTATTTTTTGAAAACACTAGGAATTTAAGCAATTTTACCTGGTATTCATTCCAGATGGTGAAAAGTTAATGTCTAAATTGGCATCAGGAATGTGAGGTGGCAAATCTAAAATCGCATCAAACGCCTGGAATGCTGATGGGGAGAATTGAAGGTCTCCGAACGATCCATCCAGAAGAGATTCCGTAAACGAGAAGTCAGAGGTAGCAATCAGCCCCTGGTTCTGGAGTGAAACACTAACTTCTGGCGTAGGAGTTGGCAGGGTTTCACGAACAGGCAATTTTGTTGCTTTATTATGGGGTGCTCTCCGGTTAGCTCTCTTCCGTGCTGGTGATGGCGTGAATGGAGTAGATTTGTTGATTTTTCTCTTGGTTCGAGATTGATCAGTTTTTTTTTATGCCGAAGAAACGTCCTAGAAGGGAGACGGTGTATCTCTTAATCGACAAAGGGAACAAATAAAACCCATTTCCTTTTGAAATTGATAGTCAGCCTTGCTGATCCCTGAAGAAAAATAGTTTCAATAAATCGATGAGTTAAAAATATGCAAGACTTTGAGACAGTATACTGAATATAACAACAGATAAGAAAACTAAATAAAATTAAAAATATTCTTACAAGAGTGACAACGTCGGTGTTCCCATTTGGCACATTTGGCACAAGCAAATTTTTGATCTCCTTTTTTAAAGGCAGTTTTCCAAGTAAGGCAATCCATTCTTGACGAGTTATGTGGAGGAACTGAAAAAATGAATCATGTTTTTTTTTTATATACCCTTTGGTCAGGTCATGTTGAAGGGTGAGAGGGTAACGAGATTTCTGGGAATTTCTGATTCCATGAATAACATGCCGCATGCCGCCTTTTACTACCCTGTGAATTGAAAGTAAGAGCCAAATTGCTAGGAAGCCTAAAAAACAATTTATTGGAACCAAAGCATAACAATCATACCGCAAAATCACACAAAATAACATCAATGATCAAAGAACAAAGCTGTTGTGTCGAAAACAATACCACGGCTTTTTAACAGCACAGAAGCGGTAAACTCTCGAGTTCAGGGACGTAACAAATGGAGTGCTGTAAAAAACGAATTAGAAATTAAAAAGAAGCTTAAACACCAATAAGAATTTTTCGTCTTACTTGAAGATTTGTCCTAATTTTTGTTCTAACTGAAATCCAGACTGATTTTCTTGCCGACAAAGTCGATTTGAAAAGGAGTAATCTGTCAATAAACAAGATAACGATGAATTATGACCAGCGCTTTAAAAAAGGGAAATATGACATGGTTACAACCTGATCACGAAGGATAAGGAGATGGGTGTGGAATAAATGTGCGTCTAGGCTTGATTTGTTTGTCATAATCTGGCATCATTTGCCAGTGCCACACACTTCCTTTTAGCCTGCAAAGAAAATGTAAGAGTAAATCCAAAACTTTCTCGATCACTTAAATTTTCAACTTTACCTGTCCCGAAAAAAGACCTTGGAATGTCGAACGATCAACAGAACTGTAACATTTGCATAAGCACAGCAAGGCTCTCGATCTCCAAAAAGGGGTTACCACATTTCGTGCAAATCGGCCGGTGAATCTGAAAAGAACCAAAAGAGTAAATCATAATGAGAATCTATCTGTCAAAGTTATGTCTTAAAAAAAATAATATTTGTTGCGTCTCACTTGAATATTTTGGATCAACCTCCTCCAACAGATCACTATAGAATGGCTTCTGGCAGGAAAGTATGGTGCCAAAACTAAATTGGCAACGAGACCAAATTTTTAGACTGGAGGCAGCCAACGAGTTAACTAATGAAAACAAACAATCCAAGAAAGAGCATGTAGTACAATCGAGGGCAATAATGCCTTTTCTGCTTCTGGCTAGCATTTTCTCAGTCTTTATCTAAACAAAGTAAAAATGAAATGTTAAGAATGCCATAATAAGCTGAAAAATGAGCTTACGTACAATGATTAGGTATTGGAGGAATACCTTCTGGTCTGGTATATACAAGCTTTGAGGCCGTATAACATGAAGCTGATGGATTGGGATGTTGCCTGCTCTGTGAAAAATGTATTGCATTAATGAAAATATTCAAATTAGGACCAATCTTTACCTGTTCTATGCAGCACACGAAATGTTTACAAAGTAAACGATCTTTTTTAGTCTGCAATCGTGTGGTTCACCAATACAGCAACCATAATTCCTGCATTAAAAGAAGTTTGAGGAAAAATATGAAATACACTGCTAACATAATAAAAAAATTCTTAAAAAGTTTATTGAAGGGTGAATAATTACAAGCATAATCATCCTATACCATGGCATAATTGCTGGGATACTTAGCTGGTTGCCTTTCTATCGACCATCTCGTACTGCCATCTCGTACTGACCACAAGGTGGCGCATGCTCGAGCCGCAGTATATAAGGTCGCCGCGGCCGTACTAAGTTATCAGTCACTGGCTAGGCGCTCTTCAAGGCGGACTTCATCCGGACATCCAGCTCGGCACTCCCCTTTGGCTCCCTCTAGAATGGAGATGTCTGCCGGCCATCTCGTACCAGCCGGAAATTTCTGCCAGTCATCTCGTACCAGCCGGAAACTTCTGCCAGCCAACTCGTACCAGCCGGAAGATTATGCCAGCCACCTCGTACCAGCCGGTACTGTTCTCTACCGCCAGATGCCACCTCGTACCACCATCTCGTACTCTGGTACGAGATGGTTGAAAAAATGAGTACGAGAATTTTTGGGTACGAGATGTCCGGAACCCTTTTACACCTTGCATAAAAATGCAAGTGACACTTGTTTTTTCTATCTATTTTTGTTACCTTGCCCACTATAATGATGAAGCAGTCATCACGAAAATTCCTTTTTAACCTAAGGAACTTAAAAGAATAGACAAGGAGTATCTACTTCAGCACACCCTTGAACCCCTGCAAACACATTCCGGTTTGTATAATTTTCCCTCGTGTCTGTCAACAATTATCCACCAGTATTAAGGAGACGTTCGGACCGTGATAACCATGCAGTGCTATATCCTGTCTGACATTGGATTGAAGTGGCGACAACGAAGATTAATCGGACGACGACTGGATGGGCCCCCAATGCAACGAAAGTAATTAAACGAAACTCTGTACAAATGTTTAACTTGACACTTCACTTGATTGAACCCCTTTTTGCTCATAATATGCCCTGAAGGATATTTAGGCCAGCACTGCATGAGTCACTGTGAGATGCTGGGTTACGCAAATGTTTGTTTCAACATTTTTGATTAAATGTGACAATGCCATTTACTCTACAGTTGCGACTAGAGTCAATTGGGCAAGCCGATCACTACCTTGGCTGGCCGATCGTGCCAGCCAATCACGACGGTCTCATAAACGGTCTCATCGTGTACATCTTGCTGATAGTCATCGTTATCGGCGCCTTAGTCTACTACCGACGCCGAGAACGACTGCTTGGGGCGACATCAGCAAAGAAACCGTAAAATCCACCTCAGCAGGGGTGGAAGACCGGCAACACTTAACGAAGATTGGCCTGGCAGGGACAAGGAAAAAGTCCTATCGATTCGCGATGGACTCAGTACGCGGAGGCCAGCGTGCAGCAAGTGCGGGACGGAAGGTCACTTCATGAGGGATTGCCCGAGGGCCAATCGGCCGCAACAAACTGACCACGGATGGACTCCTGATGACCAAATAGTGTGCTTTGGCGGTGGCGGAGCCGGGAACACGTAATGGTTCTGCTCTGGAGGACACCACATCGGCGACAGAGTGGGGCCAATCAGCAACTGATTTGCCTGGTCAGAACAGAGGACGGAAACATGAAGGAGAAGGCATGGTCGGTACTGAAAATCGAAAACGACTGGTGTTCCAAGACGTCCTATGTGGAGAAGGGCGTATCCTGACCGTGATTGACACGTGGACAGCCGCCAGCAGTATCCGTGTCTTCACCTAAATTAGTTGAGCTTAAGTTTATCAGTGAGACCATGGAGGGTGAATCGTCTAGTTTCAGTGGACGGGAAAGAAATTATACCAGAAGGAGTGACCCAATTGGTATTATTGGACGGAGAGACCTGATCTATTGGAATTCGGTGCATTGCCGGAGATATCCATCGGCGAGATGCCCATCGGGTGATAGCGGAAGAGAAAACTGAGAGTGTCCAAAAACTAGTGACTCAGCACGGATGCTGGGTACCGGAAATATCCCTAGCTAAAGGTAGTCGCAATCAGCCCCTGAAATTGATGAAATACGGGGAATGTGTGCTGGTCAAGTCCTCGGATAAATTTCTGGCCTCAAAATAAATATCGACTGGAAAAGCTTTGTGTTTCGTAGGAGTACTGAAGCAAATAGCAATCACCAATCTATCGGAGCAGCAACAGTGGCTTGAGGCAGGAATTGTGCTAGGAGAGATTCACGAAATAGACAAGATAGCGGATGGAGACTCACCGGAAGCAGTTATTGCAGAAATGATGGCAGAAAAATGAAACAAACACTGAGAAGAGGATTTTGACAAAAGGATCTTCGAAGGATTAAGTGTGAGTCAGCGTAAGACAATTTTGCACTCTCTCTTGGAATACGACTACCGTTTTGCAGGAAAAAGAGACAAACTAGGAAAGTGCACGGTGGTGGAACACACGATTGAGATAGGGGACGTTAAACCCATTCGACAAGCTCCCCACGCCAAATGATGGAAGGAGCGAGTAATGGTTGAAGATCACTGTATAGAATTGGAGGATGCCTGTGCGAAGAACCTCCGAATAGGCCGCGGGGAGTGAGTGTGGTAATAGTTCAAAAAAAGGACGGAACCTGGAGGTCCTGCGTGCATTATAGGCGCCCAAACGTAGTTATAATTAGTGACGTTTACCCGTTACCCAGCATTGAAGAGACATTGGCACGCCTGAAGGGGGTAAAAATATTTTTGATCATGGATTTACAATCTAGGCAGTGGAAGGTTCCTATCAAAGAAGCTGATCGTCCAAACACGGTGTTCGTGACAGCGAACGGCCTGTAACAATTTAAGGTTATGGCGATGAGACTATGCTCAGTTCCCGGAGCGTTCCAACGGATGATGGATGTAGTGCTGATAGGCCATAAATGGACTACCTGTTTAGTTTATGGGAGACCGGGGCTACGTGGGAATTAGGCTATAATGTACTGGACAATTTTCAGATATAGGCTACAATTTGTAAAAAAATATGAAATAAATACATGTTATGTTAAATTATGTTTTATTTATACTTTAAACTTCTTTTATTGATATTCTGATTAATTTTTGAGTTTATGGGAAATACAAAAATGGGAATCGGAAAAAATATTTTTGACGCTTTTCATGTTTTTGATGCTTCTATAAATATTGTTATAAAACCCAGATAACTGTTTGATAGGTTTTTCTTTTGGTTTAAGGGGGTGGTTTTATTTTATAATTTTTTTAAAAATAAAGTATTTAATAATTTTTTTTAATGTTGTTTGGGTTCGAGATCCTTTGATTTTTTTGCTTTAGATGCAGGATTTTAACAGCCTTTCCAGTTTTTGCTTTTATACTTAAAAAATCGAAATGCGGTTATTCATTGTACGACTACGAAAGTTCCAGACAGCCTGTCAAATTTCATTTTTTATTCATAATTTTTGGGGTTGGAAATACATGACAAGTGGCTTAATGACCCTATTATTCCTTTATCTTTCTCCCCACCTTTTGCTTTGTTCCTACCCCCAAATTGGACAAAAAAGCTGAACATGGTTCCCACCAACATGTGGCTTTCGGATTCTCTCCCTGTCTGACCTTGAGTAAGGATTAAAAACCCAGACAGACCTTGGTCTTTGGGGCACTAAAAAAATTAGAAGGGTGATTTATACTTGGTCTGAAGATTGGCAAAACTGAAAGAGAAATGCGTCAAATCTAGAATGTACGATTGATAATATTGGTTTAAAAAATCCCGAAGTTAAAGTATGGATGTTGATTACCGAAGTTTGTCTCTGTAAAATTACCACCTTTTTTGCTGACTACAAAAAAAACATGTCATTACGATGCGCCACCTATAAGAATTATTAATATCAGGAAAAAAATATGGCTATCATTTTGGCTTTACTTGAGACCGAAAGAGACCTTTTCTTACATTTGTGGTTGTGTAACACTAGGGTAGAGTCTGTTTTTTTGTATCTTCTTTCTTATGTTAATTGATAGCTGAAAGATGTTCGTGGTCAGGGTTGATTAAAATTATAAGATATAGTTTTTATTTGAAGAATTTTTTGAATTAGTCGGTTAGATGCTCTACCCCCAGTTTTCTTAATTTTTTAAATTAGTTTGAACGATCTACCTACAAACACTTTAAATTTATTTGGGCTGAACCTAAAACCAGTCCCAATACCAGCCCTAACGCCTTCACCAGCACCACCAGTGCCACAATCATCAAGAGTATCATCGAGATCATCATCATCATCATCAACACAATTACTGCTGAACCCCAACTCACTTCGACCTCATTTCGACTGAAAACTAAGCAACCTATAAATCAAGCCAAAGTCTTACTGAAGCTTCGATTTTATGCAAACATGCAGTAAATCGTTTAACACAGAGGATAAACAAGTAAAATTTTTGTAGTGTAATTTGATTGTATAAACAATTTTAAATGCCATGTGTGCAGATAATGGAAAGAAGCAATTAAATTGATGGTAGCAATGTTTAAAGTCAAACCCAAAAATCCACAATTTACCTTTTTTTACTTTCCCTGAAGCTCAGATAATCTAAATTTTGTTCTGCAGTCAATTAATAAAGCATCAAATTAATAAAATATTTAAAGAAGGATTGTTGCTCTTTTCGAATGTTTCTATACATATGAATTACTCACTTTGTGCCAGCCTTTCGAAAGCCATGAAAACGTCAATGAGTTCATATTGGAAAGATATAAACCTTCAAACTCTCTCCATGGGTGAGTTTCTTGTATTTTGACTATATTTTTTATGGTTATGTTATTTTGTCCTTTAGGATGCTATGTTTCGTAGGTATCTACTTGATATAATGGTTTTGTGCTACTGGAGTCAACATCCAAAAGACAAACCAGCTACTTCCCAGATAGTATCTAAAGCTATGAATAAATGCTTAATTCATACGAATTATTTCTAAATAATAACAAAAGATTTTTTGATGACATAGAGAGAAAAGGTTGATATTGATTGTGTCAAGGTTGCTTTAATCCCTCTGTGAAAGCACCTAGTGCTCGCGAAAACAACATCCCCCCCTCTTTTCCTTTAGGGTCTGTTGGGGTGACCACCCCCCTCGATAGGTGTACACTGACGTTATGAGGGAGACCAGCCCAAGAGACCCTAAAGGCAAAGAGGGGGAAATGTTGTTTTCGCGAGCGCTAGGTGGCTTATAGGATGAAGCCCGGCATGGCAAAAAAACGAAGAAATTTTGGGAATTTTTGTCCAAAATATCAATCATTAATTTCTCGGCTTCTAAGCCGAGTATTTAAAAATTATAAAAATTGTTTGAAGAAATGGGCTATCCTATCATTTTAAACCAATTATATTATTTTTTTGTACAGCAGTTGACGAGAAAACTGCTGCACAAAAACCGAAAAAAGTCAAAATTTTGGCCAACCCTTCTCAGTTTTTTTTTTCAATATCTCTTAAACTAAAAAAGCTAGAGGATTGCGAATTTACCATCGACTAAGCGAAAAATTTCGCACAAAACCCTTATATTTTTGTATTTTTAGGACCCCCAGCGATGATTTCCGCAAAATCGAAAACCCCTAAAACGATCTCTTTGAGTCGTAGACGGCTTGTTAAATCTTATTTGGCAACATCGCATACCACTCACAGTGAGCAGTTTAGAGTTAGCACTTAACAAACCCCTGGTTTCTGTGTCAAATTCTGTGAAAGGGTCCACCGCGTTGCCTGATTCCAAGTTGAGCCGAACGCCATGGTAGCAGAATATCCATGGGACGTTGAAGTTTTCTGATTTGCCGCTAAGATCGTGGACGTAGCTTGGTCACAACTCTTCAATGCTGCTTTTGCTGCCAATTGCCGCTGGCGGATGAGGGTGGGATTCCACGAATACACAGAAGGGGGGAAGACAATGTGTCACACACAGCTAGTGACCAAGCTACGTCCACGATCAAAGCGGCATTTTCATTGAAGCTTCCAGGTCCCTTGGCTATTCTGGCTGACCACACAGATAGGGCGTTTGGCTACCTCTCCTGGTAGACCGTGATTCAACTTTAAATCGTATGTTTATTGAGTAGGCCAAAAAGTAAATACTTTTATTGCAGGGTGGATGTGTTCAGATGACAATTTTTACATATGTTTAGTGTTGTTCATAACCTTATGTTTAACTTTAACTTATGTTGCAAAAAAATGAATATTTAGAAAAAAACGGCAAAATTTTCCCCGAATGATGAGTCTCTCTAGTAGCCTAGTAGGCATAGAAACTTCTTGTTCAGAGACGGGAAATTAAGCCGTTTTTTTCTAAATATTCTTTTTTGACCCCTAAACTTAAACAAAAAAACAAAACAAATTGAATTACTTAAAATGAAGATGAACTTATTCTTCATCTTTTGCTAAAATCAAGAAGGGCGTAAGTCTAGCGGCCATTTTTTATTATTTTTTAAAACAAGGTCCTTTTTTTGCAGCGCCATAAGAAAAGCACGGCAACCGCCCCAACTTTCGCTCGGCGAAATTGGTACAGTTGGCGCCAGTTCCAGGGGGTAGAGAAATGTAAATAAAGGGATGGCGCATTTTTTATGTTCCCAGTTATGTTTTGAACCCCCCTCCGAAAAACTTAAGACAACAGCAACTAGGTTACTAATTAAAAAATAAAAACTAAAATCTTGTAGCGCAATGCTAATAGCGGGCGAAATTGGTACACTGTACCAATTTCGCGTAAAAATAAAAAATAAATGCACGCAATAAAAATCGCGTCGGATTTGATAAGTAATATTCATCAAACGTAGCATTTCGTTGCGATTGTGATTTCTTGTATCATATGAATATAAAGGCGTAAACCTCATGTATTCCTCGGTCTGCGTAAGATTCGCTTTCTGGAAACATGACCGTTGTACGCTGCCTACAAAATATTCTTAATGTAAGACACTTAAATAAAATTCTAAAAGACAACAAGTTTTTACCTTTTAGTACGTTTGTCTGACAATTTTTTCACGTACTTTGCATCACGTACGTATACCAGCAGAGTCAAGTCGAAGCCAGCGTTACGATGGTTTACGACGTCGACGTCCTCATCGCCAAACTCGAAGACCGCGCCGCCGTCGAACTCGTCAGGCCTAGGCCGCTGCTGGAAGTTTGGACGTGAAATGATTGGCGGTGGTTCACGTCATGTGATCGCACTGGGTGCAACTAGCCGGGCAACTACTGCTGGATGTCATTGAAGCATTTGAGGTTGTTGTTGTGGCTGCTGTTGAAGAAGAAGACGAGTTGTTGTTGTTGTTTGGGGATTTTGACGATGAATCGGCGGTGCTGGCTGCTGATGCCGGGCTGCTGTTTGCTGGGAAACTAAAGCCATTTTTCTTTTTCCACCAATTGGAGCACCAAAATTTTTCGAAACATCCACAGTTCAAGCAAGGTCATCATTTCCTTTATGCTTAATTAAATTTCGTAGATTACTTTTAACGGTGTCACCATTTAGAACAATACAGTAACTATGATACTGACAACATTCACCAAGAGGCCTGGTAGAATGGGAAAAATAAAGGAAAATCAACAATCACTATTTTTGCGCACGATTAAAATATGAGGTTGTCGAAAAAAGACATTTTTTACCTCATTTTCTAGCGGCATTCCAGGGCCCCTCAGGGCCGCCTTGTCCCTGAGAGGCTCGAGTTTGATGACTCCCGGAAAGTAGGATATTGTTACCAAACACCGCATCGCAAAACAGTCTAGATCTCTTGAAATCCCAAGCCTGTATTACAACCACAGCAAAGCAAAAAACTGAACAAAAACATAAAAAGAAGAAAAGAACATACCGAAAGCTTGGGGTGCCAGGATGTGAATGAAACCGACGGAATACTTTCTATATCCTTATAGAAGGTACATCCACCATACTTGAGCTGGTGTAGAACAAAACTTTTAATTCAGATTGAAAAAAAAATGCGTGGAGATGTAAAATAAACATACCGTTATTGCACTTGACGATACCACAGTCCATGATGTACCTATAAACAAGGCCCCGATGTCACTGCGATAGGGCCTTAACAACCCGATCCTTGCCAATGTTAGCGTAAGCATGGCGCAAAATAAAAGAGATGACTCGAAGACAGAAGGCGATCAGGAGTATTTTGTGATACCTAACATAAAATGAAGGTATGGTAATGACTAATGAAATACGAATAAGATACGAACGAATAAGATAAATTGGAGAGTAATATTGGATAAATATTGGAGAGCGAGAGGGTCGAGAGAGAATTGGCTGAGCGTGAATGGGAAGAGTAATAGCGGATCCAGCGTGAATGGGACGAGAATGAGCCAGCCCCAATAGAATTGGATGAAGAAGACGAAGTGATGCCGCATCAAACGATTGTAATCGATAGCGATTCATCAGACGTTCCGTCCTGTTCCGGAACCGGAGCGGCTTCTAGAGTATTTTTTTCGGGGGGCACGAATGGTGTTTTGCCGAAACAACCACCCAAAAAAGGGTTGAAACGTAAAAAAAAGATCAACTGGCCCCGTCTGTTAAGAAGAAGAGCAACAGTGTAAAAAAAACCAAACACGTCACGTCAAGTGAATCTGAAAATGGAGTCGAAGATAAAGTGGCTGCACCCAGAAAGAAAAAAGAGGCGAAGAAGGCGAAGACTGCAGCAAATAATGATTTGGGCGACGACAACCGCACGTGGACTACAAAAGAGATCGAGTGCCTACTCTTCATCATGAAAGAAATGCTTGAAGAATTAAATTCCATTTCAAAAATAAAAATAAAAAAAATGGGAATATGTAACAAGCTGCCTTTACTGGATAACATTTGTAACTAATCAATTCTATTATCTGCTAGGTGGAACGGCTTATGAAAAATGAGGAACAGTACAGTCGATCCGCTATGGATTGCAGTGTCAAATGGAGAAACATGAAGCGAGTCTACCTGCAGTTATGTGTGCCTGGCACAGATCCTAAAGAACGAATTCGCTGGCCATACATGGAGAGTATGGAAAAGCTGATGGCAAACAATCCTACGGTGACATTAGAACATGTCACTGATGTTGTTGACTCCGTAAAAAAAAGGGTAAACACTAGCTTTTATAATGTTCAAACTCACATTGCAATTACTTCTATGTAAAAGGGAAAGTCAAAGAGAATGGAAAATGCTGCCACTTCCCTCAAAACAAATATGGTAGAAATTGAACGAAAACGAGCCGCGGCCCTCGAAAGTATCGCAAAATCCCAACTCGGGAAAATTGAAGCGATGACAAAAAAAGCTTTGGCCATCGAAGCCCTAGCTACTCGGAAATGAATTTCTAATTCCGAAAAACCAAATTGTGTACCATGATTTCTAATAAATAGGTCACTGCTTTCCACTTGTTAGACAATTCAAATGATTTCCTAAAGCCAGCCCAATATACATACTGAACGGACGTGTGATCTAAATGTTAACATACATTGTTTGGAATAGTTCAAAAGAAACAATGTATCGAAGCTTACGTGAGGATATTTAAGATGCCAGCAAAAAAAGCGGCGTCATTGCTGCCGAGACTGCCGGTTCTTCTTTTGTCCGTAGTAACGGGGGTTATGACATCGGTGGTTCTAGAATAACACAGAATATCCAGTGATCGTCAGTTCATAATTTTGGTTATTCAATTGTTAAATGAAAACTCACATTACTCTTTCACAATGACTGGTGTTTGCTGAGAGCAAGCAGAGGGGAAGGCAACAACAGGAGAGGTTGGCAAGCTTGAATTCCGTTACTGCGACTGAGTTATTTGAAATGTTCAGCAAAGTGACCCTTCTCTGAGGATGAACACATTCCAACAATCCTAAGCAGTTGTATAACGGGGTTTAACTGCCGCCTAGCAGTAATTTTTGCCAAACCACCAAGCCTAGAAAGGAAAATATTTTTGTAATGTCGACTATGTTTTACTTGCTCGCTTTACTTTGAGGTTGGTAAAGTTACCTTCAGCATATTCCTCTATTTGAAGCACTCATACTAACTCAGTCTTGTAAAAGTAAAATTAAGTAAAACATAACCTCACTTTGTGTGGCTGTGTCAGTGTAACAAACATTTCCATGTTTTTTACAAATCTTCAAAATGTAAAAGAGCATTTGATCGGTTGAATTGCCAAGAAAATATATAACAAAATTACTTACCAAGAATATATTAAACAAAGTGTAATCCACAACAAAACTACACCATTGATAGCTTCACAGGTATTTATTTATTGAGACGTAGACGCTACCGTGTCGTTTGAACACCGATTGCTTGAATTCAGCACACGCCTCCCAACGGGAAAACTTAGGAAGTATAATTTACATGGAGCCTTATGGGAATCGCGATAGTTCGGATAACTTACTTGACACGCCCCTGAGCAAATGAGAATGATTTTAATTCCTAACAGAATGATAACAGTGAATTAGACAAAATATATATACCGGCTGAATACGTTCCGCAACTCCTTCCTCAACTGGCCCAACAAGTGGCCCAATAATTTCTTGATTCAGTTGAAATGTAGGCTCTGCTGCAATAACAATAAACTGGATTGGCTCATTTTCTTTAGTCGCAGCAGGTGCAACAAGCTCATTTGTCACGACGCCAACAAATTCCAGTAAAGAAGCATTATTGCTTCATAATCCGAGAGAATGTCTTCAGATGATGTGATTATTTCACACTTGCTTTCAAGAAAAAACGCAGTGGCACCTTAAAATTAAAAGACAAAATTACGCATAAGCCAGCAAGCAGTGTAATAGGAAATTCTCCATTGACAACTACTTACCTTTTGAAAGAAGCTCAGCCAGTGTGGAGACACAAAACAATTTAGCTCTGGTGTTTTCACGAGCAAAGTCGAATAATTTGACAACTAATTTGACAAGTGTTTCAACATGTTATTTGGGTTTTTTTAAGAGAAGACGGCTAACGGTAACTAACACACGGCCTGCACCGACAGTTTGCACTGATAAAACTGATAGTTTGCATTTATAACACTGATAGTTTGCACTGATAACACTGAAAATTTGCTCTGATAGTTTTTCAATTTAACAAAAGAGATATATCACTTGCTAGATTCAGAATATGACTAACAAAAAGTACAAAAAAAAACAAAAAGGTTTTTCTCTGGAGGGAAGGGTTTGGATTGGACTGACAGGGAAGGGTTCGGTTCGGACTGACAGCGAAGCTCCACACAAAAATCGAATAAAATAATTTTCATTTCTTATGTACATATCGAGAGGATGGTAGTCGCAAATGACTTTGATAGTGTAAAGTCTTGAAATGGCAGGAGCTTTCGGCATTAAGAAATATCTATGCAACGGGGAATGAAATTTGACGGTGACAACCAACTGAACTATGAAAATTTGATCCTTTACGCTTTCAAAAATGATAAACAAAATTTTGCCAAAAACGAAACCGTATTTCCCCCATCCCATAACGAGTACTGAATTTCTGTTATAGGTCGTGCCATTGATTACGACGCTTCCTCGATTGTTATATTGTCCTTTACAAAATCATATTGAGAGAAGTTCTCAGCGGTTGAGACCCAATCCTTTAATGTCGCTTGCCCTTTTCGGACGAGAAACGAAATCGCGACTTGTTTTTCTCTCTTAAAGCAAAGAGAGTGCCGCGCATTGCCTTTTGTAAGCTTTAGTGAATAAAGGATTTTTAAAATTTTTCATGGCATTCAAAGGAACTTTGACGGCACCATTTAAGCGCTCAAGTTCATGCACCAAAAATTTCTTAAGGGACCATTTTTTTACTACGGAAGGATAATGGATTAGGAAATGAATTTTTGGCCTTATATTTTCGTGTGGATAGCAAGCTTTAAATTTGGAAATGAAGGAAGTATGTAATTAGAGAAGAAAAATATGCCAAAATAAATCAGTTAATTTGGGCGCAAATACAAGGTCAAATATTTCTTGTAATGTTAGAAGCAAATCAATGTATGAACACAAGCCTCCTCATTTTCAACTAGCACACACAACACGTGGGGCAAAAAAACAATAAAAGCTAAAGTCTGTGCCGCACTCATTTTTGGTGAAAAGCCGTCGCCAGGCGCTAGCAGTTGTTTAAGTTCACGCGGCGCGTTACGATTTTAGATCATTAAAGAACCAAAGAGTTTTGCAAATTATACCCACCAAACTATTAGGTACACCCCCCTTTTTTCAGTGCATTCTTATGGCACTACGTGTCCTAGAAAAAATTCAATAACTCTTGAACCGCTTGGGCTAGATTTTTTCCTTTTTTCCCTGAGTAGATCTAATGATGATCTACATTTTTTTAACACATGAAGTTGTCGTAGGATTAACTCCCATGGCGCTACGGTATCGTTCAGTTTATTAGGTACACCCGTTTTCCCCCATATGCGCCGTGTTAAATACGGCGTTTTCAAAAATTTACAAAAAATACTAAAAGTAAAGCTAACATCTTTTTCTTTGTGCCAAAAGATGCACAATTCCTCACTCTATACGAATATAAAGAATGATTTACAATAAAATCAACTCAGAGAACCCTTCCCTATACCCTAAAGTTTTCCACTTCAACATTTTTACGGCAAAATAATAACTGGCGCTGTCGCCACCAGAGGCACTGCAAGATACGGGCTGTTGCTACCAGCCTACCTAGCCATTGTGCCGATGTATCGCTGAATTAATTCGGGCGTAATCATATTCCATGCTTTCTCGAGTTCCATCCAAATGGTTTTCACGGTGACTCGGTCGGATTCTTCTAGCCTAGATTTTACAAAATCCCAGACCTGCTCAATAGGATTTAAATCCGGGCTCTGAGGAGGCCAAACCATGGCTTTAACCCTCCTAGACTCAAATAACAAATTTTAGAAATAATAATTAGGCGAGAATTCATTTGTCTACCTAATTTTTCTTTTCTTTCTAAATATCCTCGACAAAGATGTGACGAATGTTTAGGATCACTGTCTTCTTGATAGACAAATCCTTCTCCGAGTAACCGAAGACTTCCTGGCACTGCCTAGTATAAAATTTTACTGTCATTCGTGCTAAAAAAAAAACAAAATAGAATTTTTTGGGAGAACATCCAAGTTTAAAATCAGTAGGGGAGTACACAGTGAGAGAAGAACGAAATGTCTTTAGGTCTTTAGTATATGTGATGGCCCTGGACAAGACAAGTCAAGACAAGACAAACCAAACAACGGGGTGACCCTGGATAAGGAATGCTCTCAACAATGGTCCGTACGAGTGGTAAGAATAGTCAGGTTCATCGAAGTCGAGGTCTGTGATCGTAACCCAGGTTTAGATATTTTCTAAAAGTAGATGAGAGAAAACAAGTACACGTTGCCGAGAATGCACCTTACCATCATGACCAGCGTCTTGAAGTCAGCGCGTTGTTGCTCCAGGAACCAGTGAAGACGGCAGAGGAGGATGAGAAGGTCAGAGTTCACCTGTAAAACAGCAGAAGAAGTTCCGCTGCCAAGTAATTGTCGCTGGAAAAGGTTTGCAAGTTTAAGCATGCCATTTCAGCAATTTCCCAACACTTGGACAAATGAAAATTTTTGCTTGAAAACAGTAAAACAACAGAAAAGTAATTGCCAATTTAACGACGATTTTCGATAATTATAGTTTCGGTTGCTCGCTACCTCTGGCGAGACTCGAACTCGCAATCCCCGGCTTAGGAGGCCGGCCCCTTATCCATTAGGCCACAAAGGCTGGGTAATATTGAATCTCCTATTCGAGGAATGACGTTATATTTTTTGAAAACAGTAAAACAACAGAAAAGTAATTGCCAATTTAACGACGATTTTCGATAATTATAGTTTCGGTTTCTCGCTATCTCTGGCGAGACTCGAACTCGCAATCCCCGGCTTAGGAGGCCGGTCCCTTATCCATTAGGCAACAAAGGCTGGGTATTGTTGAATCTCCTATTCGAGGAATGACGTTATATTGCAAGGCTTTTCCTAGAAGATAGCCAAACGTCCCATGCTATATAAACATATAGAGATTACCGTCTGTGGACATCGTCTCACTCTTGAAAACCATGTTTTTTGAATAATCTTAACTACAAACTCTATTTACAGCTTTCGAGTTCTATAAGTGAACATACATTTACTATTGCAATTAGTTGTATCAAATAGCAAGGCTTTCTACTCTCACAATGAGGGATACTCTTTCTCACTATCTCATTTCATTATTTGTGTATGTTCCACGACCTATATCCGAATGTACTTCCTTTTGGTTCGCAATTTCCCTACATCGAAGGAAAATAAAGAAACACCATGAGAACTCGTTTGGTCGTCTATGAACATCTATGAATTCTGCCCATAATGGTGAATGATTTCAAACGATATTAACTTGATAATTTATGGTGGAAAACCACCAATACTAACTTAAATCAAAAGGCTAGTCGCCCGATAAGGGACTTGAACCCTTGACCTCAGGATTAAAAGTCCCGCGCTCTACCGTCTGAGCTAACCGGGCTTATTAATTGGTATTGCAATAGTTTTCCGTTAGAGTTCATTTTTAAATTTTACGATTTCTTATAGATCTTTTACGGACGGAAGTACGGACGTTTTTCTATTCTTCGTAAAAAAAATGGGTACACATTTTTTCATCATATAATTTGTCTCTGACTACATTTGATGTTTGTAAACTACACTTAAAGACCGCTATAATGCATATCGGGACTGGCCTCTGAAAAATAGACACGTTTCTGGAAACGCCAAGTGACAGGTCATGGCTCCACGGTTCCGAGATAGATCCTGGGACCTAGGATACCCATGACTGCACAGTTCATTTTTGTAATCATGCGTAAATTTCAGATAATAGTAAACGATTGAAAATGAGTTGTTCCACTAGAAAATACTAGCACGTGAAACAGATGGCAATTCACCGCAGTTGGTAGGGTTCGAACCTACGCCCTCAGAGAGTAATCGATATCAAGTCTATCGCCTTAACCACTCGGCCACAACTGCCGAATATTCAGACAATCTAGTAATAATATTTATTTTGGTTTACCAAAATTTCCGTTTTACCTTACTGAAGAGCAGGTTAAATGAGAGATGCAAACTCCTAGCACTTTGTTTAAGTGTAGGTCGTGTGGCCTAATGGATAAGGCGTCGGACTTCTATGAAAGTAGTTATCCGAGAATTGCGGGTTCGAGTCCCGCCACGATTAATAGCATATGACGAAATTATTAGTTCATGATGAGTAGTAGTTAACCACAAACCATGGGGAATCATGTCAGATCAATAAAACTACAAATATATCTCGAACACTCAATGAATATCACTGGCTTGCATTGCCTTCACAGTGACGATTGAAATTGGCTGCTGATATAGCGTTGCTTGGTAGATAACTTAAATCATTCTCTCTAAAGACACACAGAGTATATCTAACTGATGATGAATGAACCTTTGATTAATAAATTAATAAATAAATTATGATTTCATAGGCCTGTTAGCTCAGTTGGTTAGAGCGCCGTGCTAATAACGCGGAGGTCATGAGTTCGATCCTCTTACGGGCCACTGTAATACTTCCATTAAATATTTTCCACTCTCAAAAGGTACTGATAGTTTCTAAATATTTTGCTAGAGTAGTTAATGCAGATATGGCCGAGTGGTTAAGGCGACTGACTCGAAATCAGTTTCCATCTTGGAGCGTAGGTTCTAATCCTACTATCTGCGTTTTGTGGCATTTTATTGGTGAATGTAACTACAAAACATTTGATCAAGTGAAGCCAGAAGTGATTTCTAGTCATTTTTTTGGAGAACATCCAAGTTTAAAATCAGTAGGAGGATTACACAGTGAGAGAAGAACGAAAGGTCTTTAGGTCTTTGTATATGTGATGGTCCTGGACAAGAAAAGTCAAGACAAGCCAACTAAGCAACGGGGTGACCCTGGATAAGGCATGCTCTCAACAATGGTCCGTACGAGTGGTAAGAACAGTCAGGTTCATCGAAGTCGAGGTCTGTGATCGTAACCCAGGTTTAGATAGTTTCTAAAAGTAGATGAGAGACAACAAGTACACGTTGCCGAGAATGCACCTTACCATCATGACCAGCGTCTTGAAGTCAGCGCGTTGTTGCTCCAGGAACCAGTGAAGACGGAAGAGGAGGATGAGAAGGTCAGAGTTCACCTGTAAAACAGCAGAAGAAGTTCCGCTGCCAAGTAATTGTCGCTGGAAAAGGTTTCCAAGTTTAAGCATGCCATTTCAGCGATTTCCAAACACTTGGACAAATGAAAATTTTTGCTTTAAAACAGTAAAACAACAGAAAAGTAATTGCCAATTTAACGACGATTTTCGATAATTATAGTTCCAGTTGCTCGCTACCTCTGGCGAGACTCGAACTCGCAATCCCCGGCTTAGGAGGCCGGTCCCTTATCCATTAGGCCACAAAGGCTGGGTAATGTTGAATCTCCTATTCGAGGAATGACGTTATATTTTTTGAAAACAGTAAAACAACAGAAAAGTAATTGCCAATTTAACGACGATTTTCGATAATTATAGTTCCGGTTGCTCGCTACCTCTGGCGAGACTCGAACTCGCAATCCCCGGCTTAGGAGGCCGGTCCCTTATCCATTAGGCAACAAAGGCTGGGTAATGTTGAATCTCCTATTCGAGTAATGACGTTATATTGCAAGGCTTTTCCTAGAAGATAGCCAAACGTCCCATGTTATATAAACATATAGAGATTACCGTCTGTGGACATCGTCTCACTCTTGAAAACCATGTTTTTTGAATAATCTTAACTACAAACTCTATTTACAGCTTTCGAGTTCTATAAGTGGACATACATTTACTATTGCAATTAGTTGTATCAAATAGCAAGGCTTTCTACTCTCACAATGAGGGATACTCTTTCTCACTATCTCATTTCATTATTTGTGTATGTTCCACGACCTATATCCGAATGTACTTCCTTTTGGTTCGCAATTTCCCTACATCGAAGGAAAATAAAGAAACACCATGAGAACTCGTTTGGTCGTCTATGAACATCTATGAATTCTGCCCATAATGGTGAATGATTTCAAACGATATTAACTTGATAATTTATGGTGGAAAACCACCAATACTAACTTAAATCAAAAGGCTAGTCGCCCGATAAGGGACTTGAACCCTTGACCTCAGGATTAAAAGTCCCGCGCTCTACCGTCTGAGCTAACCGGGCTTATTAATTGGTATTGCAATAGTTTTCCGTTAGAGTTCATTTTTAAATTTTACGATTTCTTATAGATCTTTTACGGACGTTTTTCTATTCTTCGTAAACAAAATGGGTACACATTTTTTCATCATATAATTTGTCTCTGACTACATTTGATGTTTGTAAACTACACTTAAAGACCGCCATAATGCATTTCGGGACTGGCCTCTGAAAAATAGACACGTTTCTGGAAACGCCAAGTGACAGGTCATGGCCCCACGGTTCCGAGATAGATCCTGGGACCTAGGATACCCATGACTGCACAGTTCATTTTTGTAATCATGCGTAAATTTCAGATAATAGTAAACGATTGAAAATGAGTTGTTCCACTAGAAAATACTAGTACGTGAAACAGATGGCAATTCACCGCAATTGGTAGGGTTCGAACCTACGCCCTCAGAGAGGAATAGATTTCAAGTCTATCGCCTTAACCACTCGGCCACAACTGCCCTAAATTTCAAACAATCTAGTAATAATATTTATTTTGGTTTACCAAAATTTCCGTTTTACCTTACTGAAGAGCAGGTTAAATGAGAGATGCAAAATCCTAGCACTTTGTTTAAGTGTAGGTCGTGTGGCCTAATGGATAAGGCGTCGGACTTCTATGAAAGTAATTATCCGAAAATTGCGGGTTCGAGTCCCGCCACGATTAATAGCATATGACGAAATTATTAGTTCATGATGAGTAGTAGTTAACCACAAACCATGGGGAATCATGTCAGATCAATAAAACTACAAATATATCTCGAACACTCAATGAATATCACTGGCTTGCATTGCCTTCACAGTGACGATTGAAATTGGCTGCTGATATAACGTTGCTTGGTAGATAACTTAAATCATTCTCTCTAAAGACACACAGAGTATATCTAACTGATGATGAATGAACCTTTGATTAATAAATTAATAAATAAATTATGATTTCATAGGCCTGTTAGCTCAGTTGGTTAGAGCGCCGTGCTAATAACGCGGAGGTCATGAGTTCGATCCTCTTACGGGCTACTGTAATACTTCCATTAAATATTTTCCACTCTCAAAAGGTACTGATAGTTTCTAAATATTTTTCTAGAGTAGTTAATGTAGATATGGCCGAGTGGTTAAGGCGACTGACTCGAAATCAGTTTCCATCTTGGAGCGTAGGTTCGAATCCTACTATCTGCGTTTTGTGGCATTTTATTGGTGAATGTAACTACAAAACATTTGATCAAGTGAAGCCAGAAGTGATTTCTAGTCATTTTTTTTTAAACATCCAAGTTTAAAATCAGTAGGAGGATTACACAGTGAGAGAAGAACGAAAGGTCTTTAGGTCTTTGTATATGTGATGGTCCTGGACAAGAAAAGTCAAGACAAGACAAACTAAGCAACGGGGTGACCCTGGATAAGGCATGCTCTCAACAATGGTCCGTACGAGTGGTAAGAACAGTCAGGTTCATCGAAGTCGAGGTCTGTGATCGTAACCCAGGTTTAGATAGTTTCTAAAAGTAGATGAGAGACAACAAGTACACGTTGCCGAGAATGCACCTTACCATCATGACCAGCGTCTTGAAGTCAGCGCGATGTTGCTCCAGGAACCAGTGAAGACGGCAGAGGAGGATGAGAAGGTCAGAGTTCACCTGTAAAACAGCAGAAGAAGTTCCGCTGCCAATAAGTAATTGTCGCTGGAAAAGATTTCCAAGTTTAAGCATGCCATTTCAGCGATTTCCCAACACTTGGACAAATGAAAATTTTTGCTTGAAAACAGAAAAACAACAGAAAAGTAATTGCCAATTTAACGACGATTTTCGATAATTATAGTTCCGGTTGCTCGCTACCTCTGGCGAGACTCGAACTCGCAATCCCCGGCTTAGGAGGCCGGTCCCTTATCCATTAGGCCACAAAGGCTGGGTAATGTTGAATCTCCTATTCGAGTAATGACGTTATATTGCAAGGCTTTTCCTAGAAGATAGCCAAACGTCCCATGTTATATAAACATATAGAGATTACCGTCTGTGGACATCGTCTCACTCTTGAAAACCATGTTTTTTGAATAATCTTAACTACAAACTCTATTTACAGCTTTCGAGTTCTATAAGTGGACATACATTTACTATTGCAATTAGTTGTATCAAATAGCAAGGCTTTCTACTCTCACAATGAGGGATACTCTTTCTCACTATCTCATTTCATTATTTGTGTATGTTCCACGACCTATATCCGAATGTACTTCCTTTTGGTTCGCAATTTCCCTACATCGAAGGAAAATAAAGAAACACCATGAGAACTCGTTTGGTCGTCTATGAACATCTATGAATTCTGCCCATAATGGTGAATGATTTCAAACGATATTAACTTGATAATTTATGGTGGAAAACCACCAATACTAACTTAAATCAAAAGGCTAGTCGCCCGATAAGGGACTTGAACCCTTGACCTCAGGATTAAAAGTCCCGCGCTCTACCGTCTGAGCTAACCGGGCTTAATAATCGGTATTGCAATAGTTTTCCGTTAGAGTTCATTTTTAAATTTTACGATTTCTTATAGATCTTTTACGGACGTTTTTCTATTCTTCGTAAACAAAATGGGTACACATTTTTTCATCATATAATTTGTCTCTGACTACATTTGATGTTTGTAAACTACACTTAAAGACCGCCATAATGCATTTCGGGACTGGCCTCTGAAAAATAGACACGTTTCTGGAAACGCCAAGTGACAGGTCATGGCCCCACGGTTCCGAGATAGATCCTGGGACCTAGGATACCCATGACTGCACAGTTCATTTTTGTAATCATGCGTAAATTTCAGATAATAGTAAACGATTGAAAATGAGTTGTTCCACTAGAAAATACTAGTACGTGAAACAGATGGCAATTCACCGCAATTGGTAGGGTTCGAACCTACGCCCTCAGAGAGGAATAGATTTCAAGTCTATCGCCTTAACCACTCGGCCACAACTGCCCTAAATTTCAAACAATCTAGTAATAATATTTATTTTGGTTTACCAAAATTTCCGTTTTACCTTACTGAAGAGCAGGTTAAATGAGAGATGCAAAATCCTAGCACTTTGTTTAAGTGTAGGTCGTGTGGCCTAATGGATAAGGCGTCGGACTTCTATGAAAGTAATTATCCGAAAATTGCGGGTTCGAGTCCCGCCACGATTAATAGCATATGACGAAATTATTAGTTCATGATGAGTAGTAGTTAACCACAAACCATGGGGAATCATGTCAGATCAATAAAACTACAAATATATCTCGAACACTCAATGAATATCACTGGCTTGCATTGCCTTCACAGTGACGATTGAAATTGGCTGCTGATATAACGTTGCTTGGTAGATAACTTAAATCATTCTCTCTAAAGACACACAGAGTATATCTAACTGATGATGAATGAACCTTTGATTAATAAATTAATAAATAAATTATGATTTCATAGGCCTGTTAGCTCAGTTGGTTAGAGCGCCGTGCTAATAACGCGGAGGTCATGAGTTCGATCCTCTTACGGGCCACTGTAATACTTCCATTAAATATTTTCCACTCTCAAAAGGTACTGATAGTTTCTAAATATTTTTCTAGAGTAGTTAATGTAGATATGGCCGAGTGGTTAAGGCGACTGACTCGAAATCAGTTTCCATCTTGGAGCGTAGGTTCTAATCCTACTATCTGCGTTTTGTGGCATTTTATTGGTGAATGTAACTACAAAACATTTGATCAAGTGAAGCCAGAAGTGATTTCTAGTCATTTTTTTTTAAACATCCAAGTTTAAAATCAGTAGGAGGATTACACAGTGAGAGAAGAACGAAAGGTCTTTAGGTCTTTGTATATGTGATGGTCCTGGACAAGAAAAGTCAAGACAAGACAAACTAAGCAACGGGGTGACCCTGGATAAGGCATGCTCTCAACAATGGTCCGTACGAGTGGTAAGAACAGTCAGGTTCATCGAAGTCGAGGTCTGTGATCGTAACCCAGGTTTAGATAGTTTCTAAAAGTAGATGAGAGACAACAAGTACACGTTGCCGAGAATGCACCTTACCATCATGACCAGCGTCTTGAAGTCAGCGCGATGTTGCTCCAGGAACCAGTGAAGACGGCAGAGGAGGATGAGAAGGTCAGAGTTCACCTGTAAAACAGCAGAAGAAGTTCCGCTGCCAATAAGTAATTGTCGCTGGAAAAGATTTCCAAGTTTAAGCATGCCATTTCAGCGATTTCCCAACACTTGGACAAATGAAAATTTTTGCTTGAAAACAGAAAAACAACAGAAAAGTAATTGCCAATTTAACGACGATTTTCGATAATTATAGTTCCTGTTGCTCGCTACCTCTGGCGAGACTCGAACTCGCAATCCCCGGCTTAGGAGGCCGGTCCCTTATCCATTAGGCCACAAAGGCTGGGTAATGTTGAATCTCCTATTCGAGTAATGACGTTATATTGCAAGGCTTTTCCTAGAAGATAGCCAAACGTCCCATGTTATATAAACATATAGAGATTACCGTCTGTGGACATCGTCTCACTCTTGAAAACCATGTTTTTTGAATAATCTTAACTACAAACTCTATTTACAGCTTTCGAGTTCTATAAGTGGACATACATTTACTATTGCAATTAGTTGTATCAAATAGCAAGGCTTTCTACTCTCACAATGAGGGATACTCTTTCTCACTATCTCATTTCATTATTTGTGTATGTTCCACGACCTATATCCGAATGTACTTCCTTTTGGTTCGCAATTTCCCTACATCGAAGGAAAATAAAGAAACACCATGAGAACTCGTTTGGTCGTCTATGAACATCTATGAATTCTGCCCATAATGGTGAATGATTTCAAACGATATTAACTTGATAATTTATGGTGGAAAACCACCAATACTAACTTAAATCAAAAGGCTAGTCGCCCGATAAGGGACTTGAACCCTTGACCTCAGGATTAAAAGTCCCGCGCTCTACCGTCTGAGCTAACCGGGCTTAATAATCGGTATTGCAATAGTTTTCCGTTAGAGTTCATTTTTAAATTTTACGATTTCTTATAGATCTTTTACGGACGTTTTTCTATTCTTCGTAAACAAAATGGGTACACATTTTTTCATCATATAATTTGTCTCTGACTACATTTGATGTTTGTAAACTACACTTAAAGACCGCCATAATGCATTTCGGGACTGGCCTCTGAAAAATAGACACGTTTCTGGAAACGCCAAGTGACAGGTCATGGCCCCACGGTTCCGAGATAGATCCTGGGACCTAGGATACCCATGACTGCACAGTTCATTTTTGTAATCATGCGTAAATTTCAGATAATAGTAAACGATTGAAAATGAGTTGTTCCATAGAAAATACTAGCACGTGAAACAGATGGCAATTCACCGCAATTGGTAGGGTTCGAACCTACGCCCTCAGAGAGGAATAGATTTCAAATCTATCGCCTTAACCACTCGGCCACAACTGCCCTAAATTTCAAACAATCTAGTAATAATATTTATTTTGGTTTACCAAAATTTCCGTTTTACCTTACTGAAGAGCAGGTTAAATGAGAGATGCAAAATCCTAGCACTTTGTTTAAGTGTAGGTCGTGTGGCCTAATGGATAAGGCGTCGGACTTCTATGAAAGTAATTATCCGAAAATTGCGGGTTCGAGTCCCGCCACGATTAATAGCATATGACGAAATTATTAGTTCATGATGAGTAGTAGTTAACCACAAACCATGGGGAATCATGTCAGATCAATAAAACTACAAATATATCTCGAACACTCAATGAATATCACTGGCTTGTATTGCCTTCACAGTGACGATTGAAATTGGCTGCTGATATAGCGTTGCTTGGTAGATAACTTAAATCATTCTCTCTAAAGACACACAGAGTATATCTAACTGATGATGAATGAACCTTTGATTAATAAATTAATAAATAAATTATGATTTCATAGGCCTGTTAGCTCAGTTGGTTAGAGCGCCGTGCTAATAACGCGGAGGTCATGAGTTCGATCCTCTTACGGGCCACTGTAATACTTCCATTAAATATTTTCCACTCTCAAAAGGTACTGATAGTTTCTAAATATTTGTCTAGAGTAGTTAATGTAGATATGGCCGAGTGGTTAAGGCGACTGACTCGAAATCAGTTTCCATCTTGGAGCGTAGGTTCTAATCCTACTATCTGCGTTTTGTGGCATTTTATTGGTGAATGTAACTACAAAACATTTGATCAAGTGAAGCCAGAAGTGATTTCTAGTCATTTTTTTTTAAACATCCAAGTTTAAAATCAGTAGGAGGATTACACAGTGAGAGAAGAACGAAAGGTCTTTAGGTCTTTGTATATGTGATGGTCCTGGACAAGAAAAGTCAAGACAAGACAAACTAAGCAACGGGGTGACCCTGGATAAGGCATGCTCTCAATAATGGTCCGTACGAGTGGTAAGAACAGTCAGGTTCATCGAAGTCGAGGTCTGTGATCGTAACCCAGGTTTAGATAATTTCTAAAAGTAGATGAGAGACAACAAGTACACGTTGCCGAGAATGCACCTTACCATCATGACCAGCGTCTTGAAGTCAGCGCGTTGTTGCTCCAGGAACCAGTGAAGACGGCAGAGGAGGATGAGAAGGTCAGAGTTCACCTGTAAAACAGCAGAAGAAGTTCCGCTGCCAAGTAATTGTCGCTGGAAAAGGTTTGCAAGTTTAAGCATGCCATTTCAGCGATTTTCCAACACTTGGACAAATGAAAATTTTTGCTTGAAAACAGTAAAACAACAGAAAAGTAATTGCCAATTTAACGACGATTTTCGATAATTATAGTTTCGGTTGCTCGCTACCTCTGGCGAGACTCGAACTCGCAATCCCCGGCTTAGGAGGCCGGCCCCTTATCCATTAGGCCACAAAGGCTGGGTAATATTGAATCTCCTATTCGAGGAATGACGTTATATTTTTTGAAAACAGTAAAACAACAGAAAAGTAATTGCCAATTTAACGACGATTTTCGATAATTATAGTTTCGGTTGCTCGCTATCTCTGGCGAGACTCGAACTCGCAATCCCCGGCTTAGGAGGCCGGTCCCTTATCCATTAGGCAACAAAGGCTGGGTATTGTTGAATCTCCTATTCGAGGAATGACGTTATATTGCAAGGCTTTTCCTAGAAGATAGCCAAACGTCCCATGCTATATAAACATATAGAGATTACCGTCTGTGGACATCGTCTCACTCTTGAAAACCATGTTTTTTGAATAATCTTAACTACAAACTCTATTTACAGCTTTCGAGTTCTATAAGTGAACATACATTTACTATTGCAATTAGTTGTATCAAATAGCAAGGCTTTCTACTCTCACAATGAGGGATACTCTTTCTCACTATCTCATTTCATTATTTGTGTATGTTCCACGACCTATATCCGAATGTACTTCCTTTTGGTTCGCAATTTCCCTACATCGAAGGAAAATAAAGAAACACCATGAGAACTCGTTTGGTCGTCTATGAACATCTATGAATTCTGCCCATAATGGTGAATGATTTCAAACGATATTAACTTGATAATTTATGGTGGAAAACCACCAATACTAACTTAAATCAAAAGGCTAGTCGCCCGATAAGGGACTTGAACCCTTGACCTCAGGATTAAAAGTCCCGCGCTCTACCGTCTGAGCTAACCGGGCTTAATAATCGGTATTGCAATAGTTTTCCGTTAGAGTTCATTTTTAAATTTTACGATTTCTTATAGATCTTTTACGGACGTTTTTCTATTCTTCGTAAACAAAATGGGTACACATTTTTTCATCATATAATTTGTCTCTGACTACATTTGATGTTTGTAAACTACACTTAAAGACCGCCATAATGCATTTCGGGACTGGCCTCTGAAAAATAGACACGTTTCTTGAAACGCCAAGTGACAGGTCATGGCCATACGGTTCCGAGATAGATCCTGGGACCTAGGATACCCATGACTGCACAGTTCATTTTTGTAATCATGCGTAAATTTCAGATAATAGTAAACGATTGAAAATGAGTTGTTCCATAGAAAATACTAGCACGTGAAACAGATGGCAATTCACCGCAATTGGTAGGGTTCGAACCTACGCCCTCAGAGAGGAATAGATTTCAAGTCTATCGCCTTAACCACTCGGCCACAACTGCCCTAAATTTCAAACAATCTAGTAATAATATTCATTTTGGTTTACCAAAATTTCCGTTTTACCTTACTGAAGAGCAGGTTAAATGAGAGATGCAAAATCCTAGCACTTTGTTTAAGTGTAGGTCGTGTGGCCTAATGGATAAGGCGTCGGACTTCTATGAAAGTAATTATCCGAAAATTGCGGGTTCGAGTCCCGCCACGATTAATAGCATATGACGAAATTATTAGTTCATGATGAGTAGTAGTTAACCACAAACCATGGGGAATCATGTCAGATCAAGAGGACATGAGTTCGATCCTCTTACGGGCCACTGTAATACTTCCATTAAATATTTTCCACTCTCAAAAGGTACTGATAGTTTCTAAATATTTTGCTAGAGAATCTAATGCAGATATGGCCGAGTGGTTAAGGCGACTGACTCGAAATCAGTTTCCATCTTAGAACGTAGGTTCGAATCCTACTATCTGCGTTTTGTGGCATTTTATTGGTGAATGTAACTACAAAACATTTGATCGAGTGAAGCCAGAAGTGATTTCTAGTCATTTTTTGGGAGAACATCCAAGTTTAAAATCAGTAGGAGGAGTACACAGTGAGAGAAGAACGAAAGGTCTTTAGGTCTTTAGTATATTTGATGGCCCTGGACAAGACAAGTCAAGACAAGACAAACTAAGCAACGGGGTGACCCTGGATAAGGCATGCTCTCAACAATGGTCCGTACGAGTGGTAAGAACAGTCAGGTTCATCGAAGTCGAGGTCTGTGATCGTAACCCAGGTTTAGATAATTTCTAAAAGTAGATGAGAGACAACAAGTACACGTTGCCGAGAATGCACCTTACCATCATGACCAGCGTCTTGAAGTCAGCGCGTTGTTGCTCCAGGAACCAGTGAAGACGGCAGAGGAGGATGAGAAGGTCAGAGTTCACCTGTAAAACAGCAGAAGAAGTTCCGCTGCCAAGTAATTGTCGCTGGAAAAGGTTTGCAAGTTTAAGCATGCCATTTCAGCGATTTTCCAACACTTGGACAAATGAAAATTTTTGCTTGAAAACAGTAAAACAACAGAAAAGTAATTGCCAATTTAACGACGATTTTTGATAATTATAGTTTCGGTTGCTCGCTACCTCTGGCGAGACTCGAACTCGCAATCCCCGGCTTAGGAGGCCGGTCCCTTATCCATTAGGCAACAAAGGCTGGGTAATGTTGAATCTCCTATTCGAGGAATGACGTTATATTGCAAGGCTTTTCCTAGAAGATAGCCAAACGTCCCATGTTATATAAACATATAGAGATTACCGTCTGTGGACATCGTCTCACTCTTGAAAACCATGTTTTTTGAATAATCTTACCTACAAACTCTATTTACAGCTTTCGAGTTCTATAAGTGGACATACATTTACTATTGCAATTAGTTGTATCAAATAGCAAGGCTTTCTACTCTCACAATGAGGGATACTCTTTCTCACTATCTCATTTCATTATTTGTGTATGTTCCACGACCTATATCCGAATGTACTTCCTTTTGGTTCGCAATTTCCCTACATCGAAGGAAAATAAAGAAACACCATGAGAACTCGTTTGGTCGTCTATGAACATCTATGAATTCTGCCCATAATGGTGAATGATTTCAAACGATATTAACTTGATAATTTATGGTGGAAAACCACCAATACTAACTTAAATCAAAAGGCTAGTCGCCCGATAATGGACTTGACCCTTGACCTCAGGATTAAAAGTCCCGCGCTCTACCGTCTGAGCTAACCGGGCTTAATAATTGGTGTTGCAATAGTTTTCCGTTAGAGTTCATTTTTAAATTTTACGATTTCTTATAGATCTTTTACGGACGTTTTTCTATTCTTCGTAAACAAAATGGGTACACATTTTTTCATCATATAATTTGTCTCTGACTACATTTGATGTTTGTAAACTACACTTAAAGACCGCCATAATGCATTTCGGGACTGGCCTCTGAAAAAAAGACACGTTTCTGGAAACGCCAAGTGACAGGTCATGGCTCCACGGTTCCGAGATAGATCCTGGGACCTAGGATACCCATGACTGCACAGTTCATATTTGTAATCATGCGTAAATTTCAGATAATAGTAAACGATTGAAAATGAGTTGTTCCACTAGAAAATACTAGCACGTGAAACAGATGGCAATTCACCGCAATTGGTAGGGTTCGAACCTACGCCCTCAGAGAGGAATAGATTTCAAGTCTATCGCCTTAACCACTCGGCCACAACTGCCCTAAATTTCAAACAATCTAGTAATAACCCAGCTAAAAAAGAACTTCAGTTTAACTGTAGTTTAACTATAGTTTCCATTACTAGAGTAATTTGGCCGCAAAACTATAGTTTTTTTAGTTCAAATAACTGTAGTTTTTCTTCAATAAAAAATGCAGTTTTATTACTATCATTGTTAAAAGACTTCGACAAAAAAAGATTCGACGTGGGCCAGGATCGAACCTTCAATTCTGAAGTTGGCAACTCATCTCGCTAACCACTAGACCATTTGACTTATTAAATTGATAGACATCTATGAAATAGCTTATGATTTTTGTTTTCTATAACCTACGGACTTGTAAAGTTTTCTAGTCTTTGTTAGTTTAGAAAATAGGAGTAAGAAGGTAGCGGGCGTGTTTGTCGAAAACACTCACGAATACAATTATAGTACTTAGACTTAACATTATAGGTTAGACTTAGGTTTACTTAGGTTAGACAGGTCATGGCTCCACGGTTCCGAGATAGATCCTGAGACCTAGGATACCCATGACTGCACAGTTCATATTTGTAATCATGCGTAAATTTCAGATAATAGTAAACGATTGAAAATGAGTTGTTCCACTAGAAAATACTAGCACGTGAAACAGATGGCAATTCACCGCAATTGGTAGGGTTCGAACCTACGCCCTCAGAGAGGAATAGATTTCAAGTCTATCGCCTTAACCACTCGGCCACAACTGCCCGAAATTTCAGACAATCTAGTAATAATAATTATTTTGGTTTACCAAAATTTCTGTTTTACCTTACTGAAGAGCAGGTTGAATGAGAGATGCAAAATCCTAGCACTTTGTTTAAGTGTAGGTCGTGTGGCCTAATGGATAAGGCGTCGGACTTCCATGAAAGTAGTTATCCGAAAATTCCAGGTTCGAGTCCCGCCACGAATAATAGCATATGACGAAATTATTAGTTCATGATGAGTAGTAGTTAACCACAAACCATGGGGAATCATGTCAGATCAATAAAACTACAAATATATCTCGAACACTCAATGAATATCACTGGCTTGCATTGCCTTCACAGTGACGATTGAAATTGGCTGCTGATATAGCGTTGCTTGGTAGATAACTTAAATCATTCTCTCTAAAGACACACAGAGTATATCTAACTGATGATGAATGAACCTTTGATTAATAAATTAATAAATAAATTATGATTTCTTAGGCCTGTTAGCTCAGTTGGTTAGAGCGCCGTGCTAATAACGCGGAGGTCATCAGTTCGATCCTCTTACGGGCCACTGTAATACTTCCATTAAATATTTTCCACTCTCAAAAGGTACTGATAGTTTCTAAATATTTTGCTAGAGTATTTAATGTAGATATGGCCGAGTGGTTAAGGCGACTGACTCGAAATCAGTTTCCATCTTGGAGCGTAGGTTCTAATCCTACTATCTGCGTTTTGTGGCATTTTATTGGTGAATGTAACTACAAAACATTTGATCAAGTGAAGCCAGAAGTGATTTATAGTCATTTTTTTGGAGAACATCCAAGTTTAAAATCAGTAGGAGGATTACACAGTGAGAGAAGAACGAAAGGTCTTTAGGTCTTTGTATATGTGATGGTCCTGGACAAGAAAAGTCAAGACAAGACAAACTAAGCAACGGGGTGACCCTGGATAAGGCATGCTCTCAACAATGGTCCGTTGGAGTGGTAAGAACAGTCAGGTTCATCGAAGTCGAGGTCTGTGATCGTAACCAAGGTTTAGATAGTTTCTAAAAGTAGATGAGAGACAACAAGTACACGTTGCCGAGAATACACCTTACCATCATGACCAGCGTCTTGAAGTCAGCGCGTTGTTGCTCCAGGAACCAGTGAAGACGGCAGAGGAGGATGAGAAGGTCAGAGTTCACCTGTAAAACAGCAGAAGAAGTTCCGCTGCCAAGTAATTGTCGCTGGAAAAGGTTTCCAAGTTTAAGCATGCCATTTCAGCGATTTCCCAACACTTGGACAAATGAAAATTTTTGCTTGAAAACAGTAAAACAATATTAAAGTAATTGCCAATTTAACGACGATTTTCGATAATTATAGTTTCGGTTGCTCGCTATCTCTGGCGAGACTCGAACTCGCAATCCCCGGCTTAGGAGGCCGGTCCCTTATCCATTAGGCAACAAAGGCTGGGTAATGTTGAATCTCCTATTCGAGGAATGACGTTATATTGCAAGGCTTTTCCTAGAAGATAGCCAAACGTCCCATGTTATATAAACATATAGAGATTACCGTCTGTGGACATCGTCTCACTCTTGAAAACCATGTTTTTTGAATAATCTTAACTACAAACTCTATTCTATTATAACTCTATTATTATTATTATTATTATTATTACAGGATTTATATAGCGCTTTTTCATGAAATGGTCAAAGCGCTTACATTGGGCAGAGACAAACTTGCGTAACTACATGTATGCTATCTTAAAGAGATGCGTCTTGAGACGAGATCTAAACAACGACATAGAATTGATCGCCCTAATATCCTCCGGTAGTTTGTTCCAGAGCGTCGGAGCGGCATGACTGAAAGAGCGAGCACCGTACGTCTCAAGACGAATCCTAGGGATACATAGAAGGTTAGGAGACGTTGCCGATCGGGACTGCAATGCTGGGCGATTGGGCTTGATGAGTTCAGATAAGTAAGCTGGAGCGGATCCATGAAGGCAGTGAAACGTTAAAACGAGGATCTTAAACACTATACGGCTCTTAATCGGGAGCCAGTGCAGGGCCATCAGATGCGGAGTAATGTGATCATGCTTCTTCACTCTTCTCACCATCCTCGCCGCCTTGTTTTGGACAAGTTGAAGTCTGTCCAGGAGCTTCTCGGGGAGTCCATACAAAAGAGAGTTGCAGCTGTCGTTGGTGGAGAAAACAAAAGCATGCATAAGCTTCTCAGTGGTAGCGTCGTCCAGGAATAATTCTATAAGTGGACATACATTTACTATTGCAATTAGTTGTATCAAATAGCAAGGCTTTCTACTCTCACAATGAGGGATACTCTTTCTCACTATCTCATTTCATTATTTGTGTATGTTCCACGACCTATATCCGAATGTACTTCCTTTTGGTTCGCAGTTTCCCTACATCGAAGGAAAATAAAGAAACACCATGAGAACTCGTTTGGTCGTCTATGAACATCTATGAATTCTGCCCATAATGGTGAATGAATTCAAACGATATTAACTTGATAATTTATGGTGGAAAACCACCAATACAAACTTAAATCAAAAGGCTAGCCGCCCGATAACGGACTTGAACCCTTGACCTCAGGATTAAAAGTCCCGCGCTCTACCGTCTGAGCTAACCGGACTTAATAAATGGTATTGCAATAGTTTTCCGTTAGAGTTCATTTTTAAATGTTACGATTTCTTATAGATCTTTTACGGACGGAAGTACGGACGTTTTTCTATTCTTCGTAAACAAAATGGGTACACATTTTTTCATCATATAATTTGTCTCTGACTACATTTGATGTTTGTAAACTACACTTAAAGACCGCCATAATGCATATCGGGACTGGCCTCTGAAAAATAGACACTTTTCTGGAAACGCCAAGTGACAGGTCATGGCTCCACGGTTCCGAGATAGATCCTGAGACCTAGGATACCCATGACTGCACAGTTCATATTTGTAATCATGCGTAAATTTCAGATAATAGTAAACGATTGAAAATGAGTTGTTCCACTAGAAAATACTAGCACGTGAAACAGATGGCAATTCACCGCAGTTGGTAGGGTTCGAACCTACGCCCTCAGAGAGGAAAAGATTTCAAGTCCATCGTCTTAACCACTCGGCCACAACTGCCCTAAATTTCAAACAATCTAGTAATAATATTTATTTTGGTTTACCAAAATTTCCGTTTTACCTTACTGAAGAGCAGGTTAAATGAGAGATGCAAAATCCTAGCACTTTGTTTAAGTGTAGGTCGTGTGGCCTAATGGATAAGGCGTCGGACTTCTATGAAAGTAGTGATCCGAAAATTGCGGGTCCGAGTCCCGCCACGATTAATAGCATATGACGAAATTATTAGTTCATGATGAGTAGTAGTTAACCACAAACCATGGGGAATCATATCAGATCAATAAAACTACAAATATATCTCGAACACTCAATGAATATCACTGGCTTGCATTGCCTTCACAGTGACGATTGAAATTGGCTGCTGATATAGCGTTGCTTGGTAGATAACTTAAATCATTCTCTCTAAAGACACACAGAGTATATCTAACTGATGATGAATGAACCTTCGATTAATAAATTAAGAAATAAATTATGAATTCATAGGCCTGTTAGCTCAGTTGGTTAGAGCGCCGTGCTAATAACGCGGAGGTCATGAGTTCGATCCTCTTACGGGCCACTGTAATACTTCCATAAAATATTTTCCACTCTCAAAAGGTACTGATAGTTTCTAAATATTTTGCTAGAGTAGATAATGCAGATATGGCCGAGTGGTTAAGGCGACTGACTCGAAATCAGTTTCCATCTTGGAGCGTAGGTTCTAATCCTACTATCTGCGTTTTGTGGCATTTTATTGGTGAATGTAACTACAAAACATTTGATCAAGTGAAGCCAGAAGTGATTTCTAGTCATTTTTTTGGAGAACATCCAAGTTTAAAATCAGTAGGAGGATTACACAGTGAGAGAAGAACGAAAGGTCTTTAGGTCTTTGTATATGTGATGGTCCTGGACAAGAAAAGTCAAGACAAGACAAACTAAGCAACGGGGTGACCCTGGATAAGGCATGCTCTCAACAATGGTCCGTTCGAGTGGTAAGAACAGTCAGGTTCATCGAAGTCGAGGTCTGTGATCGTAACCCAGGTTTAGATAGTTTCTAAAAGTAGATGAGAGACAACAAGTACACGTTGCCGAGAATACACCTTACCATCATGACCAGCGTCTTGAAGTCAGCGCGTTGTTGCTCCAGGAACCAGTGAAGACGGCAGAGGAGGATGAGAAGGTCAGAGTTCACCTGTAAAACAGCAGAAGAAGTTCCGCTGCCAAGTAATTGTCGCTGGAAAAGGTTTCCAAGTTTAAGCATGCCATTTCAGCGATTTCCCAACACTTGGACAAATGAAAATTTTTGCTTGAAAACAGTAAAACTACAGAAAAGTAATTGCCAATTTAACGACGATTTTCGATAATTATAGTTTCGGTTGCTCGCTACCTCTGGCGAGACTCGAACTCGCAATCCCCGGCTTAGGAGGCCGGTCCCTTATCCATAAGGCAACAAAGGCTGGGTAATGTTGAATCTCCTATTCGAGGAATGACGTTATATTGCAAGGCTTTTCCTAGAAGATAGCCAAACATCACATGTTATATAAACATATAGAGATTACCGTCTGTGGACATCGTCTCACTCTTGAAAACCATGTTTTTTTAAAAATCTTAACTACAAACTCTATTTACAGCTTTCGAGTTCTATAAGTGGACATACATTTACTATTGCAATTAGTTGTATCAAATAGCAAGGCTTTCTACTCTCACAATGAGGGATACTCTTTCTCACTATCTCATTTCATTATTTGTGTATGTTCCACGACCTATATCCGAATGTACTTCCTTTTGGTTCGCAATTTCCCTACATCGAAGGAAAATAAAGAAACACCATTAGACCTCGTTTGGTCGTCTATGAACATCAATGAATTCTGCCCATAATGGTGAATGATTTCAAACGATATTAACTTGTTAATTTATGGTGGAAAACCACCAATACTAACTTAAATCAAAAGGCTAGCCGCCCGATAAGGGACTTGAACCCTTGACCTCAGCATTAAAAGTCCCGCGCTCTACCGTCTGAGCTAACCAAGGAATTGCAATAGTTTTCCGTTAGAGTTCATTTTTAAATTTTACGATTTCTTATAGATCTTTTACGGATGGAAGTACGGACGTTTTTCTATTCTTCGTAAACAAAATGGGTACACATTTTTTCATCATATAATTTGTCTCTGACTACATTTGATGTTTGTAAACTACACTTAAAGACCGCCATAATGCATTTTGGGACTGTCCTCTGAAAAATAGACACGTTTCTGGAAACGCCAAGTGACAGGTCATGGCTCCACGGTTCCGAGATAGATCCTGGGACCTAGGATACCCATTACTGCAGAGCTCATATTTGTAATCATGCGTAAATTTCAGATAATAGTAAACGATTGAAAATGAGTTGTTCCACTAAAAAATATTAGTAAGTGAAACAGATGGCAATTCACCGCAGTTTGTAGGGTTCAAACCTACGCCCTCAGAGAGGAAAAGATTTCATGTATATCGCCTTAACCACTCGGCCACAACTGCCCGAAATTTCAGACAATCTAGTAATAATATTTATTTTGGTTTACCAAAATTTCCGTTTTACCTTACTGAAGAGCAGGTTAAATGAGATATGCAAAATCCTAGCACTTTGTTTAAGTGTAGGTCGTGTGACCTAATGGATAAGGCATCGGACTTCTATGAAAATAGTTATCCGAAAACTGCGGGTTCGAGTCCCGCCACGATTAATAGCATATAACGAAATTATTAGTTCATGATGAGTAGTAGTTAACCACAAACCATGGGGAATCATGTCAGATCAATAAAACTACAAATATATTTCGAACTCTCAATGAATATCACTTGCTTGCATTGCCTTCATAGTGACGATTGAAATTGGCTGCTGATATAGCGTTGCTTGGTAGATAACTTAAATCATTCTCTCTAAAGACACACAGAGTATATCTAACTGATGATGAATGAACCTTTGATTAATAAATTAAGAATATAATTTGGATTTCATAGGCTTGTTAGCTCAGTTTGTTAGAGCGCCTGCTTGTCTTCGTGAGTTGCATAGCAAAGAATACAACAATAGTCACCAGAATCTTTTCCACTAATCCAAAAACTTGGTTTATGCCTTAATTGTCTGCTGTGAATTTCCCAAGCTTCACGTACAGTGTCATTTTCCCTCCGTCATTATTTTCAAAAGCGATCCCATTATTCCCCAAATCTTTTAATTCTGAAACGATGTTACTCAACAGTTGGTTAAGGGCGTCTTTTTTTATATCATTTGTATGGCACATAGCAAGGAGGTGGATGTTAGCTAGCGTACTGTTGAATCTTGGGGAAAGGGACAGATTCGTAAAGTAAAACATTCCGCTGTTGTTTTTGGTCGCCCCGCCTTTAGAAGATTTGTGAGTCCAAGGCCGACGTCAAAAAATTAAATATATGATACAATTCCTTGTGGGTCATTATCGGAAAACTCTCCCAAAATCTTGATTCAAGCAAGAATAAACACTATTTTTGACATCATGTTATTTCATGAGATTTAGGTAAATTACGTCCTTTTTAAAATTTTTTGATTGAAAAGTATTGTGCAATCGAGGGTTCTTAACAATTAGTACGCCTGACTCCCCTTCATTTAAAACATGCTCAACCGCGTGATAACTGCCTATCAATATTAATTCGGGTGAAACAAAACGAGGGTGAATGCGGTATTCGGATCCAAATTTATCGAAAATGGTTTTCAAGCTATTAAAAGCAAGATTTGTTTCTACAACTTATTGTGCACATCGGGTACGTCGTATCGGGAACCAAAAGTGTTGATATAACTTCGTTAGTTAAAGTTAAAGTTTTATCTACTATGATATGAAATAAATCTTTGAAAATTTTTTTCACGTCGATGGTTGCATTAAAAGGCAAATTCCCCCTCCCTCGTAAATCTATAATCATGTTCGTCATTTTAGCCTCCATTGTTTCTTTCAGTGAAAAAATGTGTTGTGTTAACGAGGGGGGGGGGTACTGTCTCTCTCCTGAGCATTTCCGTCTGTCTCGACTTCCCTCCCTTCTCCCTCGTTTCTTTCTACGCTGAAATTTACGAAGCCGTTTTCAAGGCCAATATCAAGACCTGCTGACAACATCACACTCGTTTGTTTGAAAATTAGATAAATGAAATCGCTCAAAATGCATAATGAAATTAAAAATGTTGTCAGCCGTCGTTTCGCAATAAGGTTCGCAACATCGAATGGGGAAATCCTATTCTCCGTATAGCTTATGATGGCTTAAGTGCACCTTCATATCTTTTGTGGAGTTAACTTGAACACTTTTTTGACACGAAGGACAAGTAAACATGTTGGCAGCACTAGTTATTAAACGTCACTTATAATCAATTAATCCAAAGCACAATTACAAGCAAAATATCACATCAAACAACGAGTTAGCATTAAAAAAAAGTGTACAATGATATGGTCACACAAACGATTCCCTCCTCCTGGCAGCAGAAGGGAGGGAACAGATAATTTTTGTATAAGCCGGTGCTGGAAAAATTTTTGTTTTCTAAAAGGAAACCTGATGTTTAGAATTTATGCCCATGTATACCTTTTTCAAAACAGCGCTTCTCTGAGAGTAGTAATTTACATGAGTTTACATCTTCTGAGCGAAGTTTAAACAAAGAAGTTCAACTTTTCTGAAAGGTCTAACGCGCAAGTTACATTTTGCAAATAAAAAAATTGGAGCGATTTCTTTTTTATTAACATTTACAAAGAACAGTCTCGACAAAACTCGAGCCTGCAATTAGTTGACAATGCGTTATTTGAACATCCTGTTTTTTGTATTTACCTAACTTGTGACGGGTCTCTGGCAACTTCAGTGATCGCTTGTATCACATTGTTTCAAATCCAACAATTTAAGTTATCGTACGTATTGAAGTGATTAACTAAATTAACTGTTTCTTGATTATGTAGAGTAACATGGACGAGTAGCGGAAGTCTTCATCTTGCTAGCTTCGAGTGAAAGTGTGACTGTAATCTCCAGGTTTCCTTTATAATTCCTTCACTCATACGGGTGATAAAGTTGAGCTCGAGTTCTCGCCTTGTGAAAACTAATAGACAGTATCGTTTGACTCGTGTGAGTTGACTTTAACTTACTGTATTCAGACTTTAACTCGCAATTCTCTCGAAAATAGTTCCCGCACTGAAAGGTGTTCTCCCCTGCGTGAAAAAAACATCAACATCTTAGAAACTTATGCCACAATATATTACATAATACAGGGTGAATACAAGACACTAATGAGAAAGAACCAAAATTAGACTGAATTGTAAAATACGAAGAAACACCATATTCAGACCAAAAAACCATCAACATCTTGAAACTTAAACCTCAATACATTACATAACACAGAGTAAATACACGAAACTAAATATATAATAACCAAAATGAGACTGAGTTGATTTTTTTTTTAAATAAGCATCAGTTAATTTAAGGGAAGAGAGAAATCTGTACTCTTAAATGTCGGTCTTCTCAAATGTTTCTGCCAAAAATCCTAGGTGATTCTGATCTTTACTACTCGACTGGATCGAGTTTCTTTCTCCTTCCAATTCCTGTAGACTTCCGACTTCAGGCTCTTCATTTATCGGAATTAAAGTCTCCGTCTCCGCAAGGTCTGGATTGTCCTCCTCGACTATATCAGGTTGCTAGTCGGCCTTCGAAATTTCTGTAATTGGTAGAAATTTGCGTTAAATCGACGCTACACTTTCGAGATTATAGAAATCGCCTTAGCCGAAGCCCTAGAACTTCAGGCTTTAGGACAGTTGTTACCATGAAAAAGGGACAATTGTCGAGAGAAAGCAAAAGAGCTTTCCAATAACAATAAGTTTCTACCAATTCTAAGACAGATATAAGAAATCATAAATTGCTCTGTTTTGACAAAACAAGTGAATTCACCACCAACTGTAAATTTGGAATTGGAAGTTCGACGGTTTGCGAGTGATGGATTCGGAAGATCTTTCCCATACACTCGTAACAAATGCACCGATAGTCGCTGTCAAACTTCGATGAATCTCTTTTTCCCGTAGGACTCAACCTATTCTATTTACGACGAAGAAAACAAATCTCTTCATTTCAATCTGATGGCGATGGTCAAACCGGTTGCCATTTCACTTGGACATTAATGCCCGGCTTGTACCCAATATCCGTCCCTACCACCCTGCCAGGAGATTCCGTACAATACTTCGAGGTAGAACTGCTCGACTCACTTTTACAAAAAATTAAGATCACTACGCCGCACGAGAACAAAATAACCGATAGATACAAACCATTTAATTGATTTTTCAAGAATCGCATTCATTTTACTCGTGCGCAGCTTTTACTTTTCACATTTACTTCTCTCACGTTGGTTTTCCAGTTATTTTTTTTTATCTTCCTTGTCTTGTTATTTTTCCATTTCGAGCATTCCGGAAACCTTCTAAATGTTATTACATATTTTTGTATTCTTTTTCTTTTCTTTCTTGACAAGATAAAACAATGAGGATTCGACTCGAGTTGCCACGGTTTTTTATAGGTAACACTCATAGGTTTCAAGCATCAACTCATTCGAAATGGCTCCGACGTTGAGAAAAAATGGCGACCAGGTGCGCCTCCGGGATCCATGGCCATCCTCCACTCGATTTATGGCATTTCCTCCTCCGCCCTCGGACTGGGTTCTATCTTTAATTTAAAAGTACGTTGTAATCAAATGCGATGTCTCGTCATGCTCTTCCCCCTCACTTTGATGTCTCCATTAAAACTAATCGGATTACATAATGATATAAGTCTGAAGTCCAACACAAAGGAGTCGTCAAATGTTGAAATTAGAGAGAAAATCCCTTCTTTAAATTGGAGTTATTTTTAAGTGGAAGCTAAATCGAACCTTTTCGATTAACGATTTCGTTTTATCTCTGTTGACATTTATTACTTTCTAGTGGAGGGATATCACCACTGTATTGCCCTGCGGATAATGCAACTCTCTGCTGTCAACATTGTGAAACCCACCAACCATTTTACTGAACGGAAAAACGAAGTCGTCCACAAAAAACCCTCCACCTTTTTTTTATTATGTTCGAATAATTCCATTTTAGTTCCAATTTTATTCCATTACACTAAACACCGTATTCATCACGAGACTCGTTCCACATATCGGGATTCCCGCGAACGTTATTAGATCCGTCCTTAAATCGTCATAAAGAAATACATTTATTAAAGGAATGCCTCTTATCGGGATTCCCCCCTTGTTCCGGGATCTGTCCAGGGCTTTCACGTCCTGGTCCACAGCCCTAAAGTCGACACACACTGTTAAATTCTCCCCCTTCGGAATTCCATCATTTAAAGTAAGCTGTTTTAATTATTATAATTAAAATTAACCATAATAATTTAATTTTTTTAAATTAAATATTCAGGAGAAAATGTCTTCCACACCGTCTCCAATCCGGTAATCCCACCGATGGACATTGGCTTCTCCAAAGTACACTGGAGCTTAAGTGCGGCTTGGCTGCCTCACTCAATCATTCCCATAGTATATAAACCTATTTACAAAGAAATTTTTTGAAACACGGTCTGGTAAAAATCTGACTTCTGAGTCCAATCAGTCAGTGGAGCCCGTGAAACCAGCAGTCATGGAACTAGCACAGCCTGTGGAACAAGTAGCAAAACCCTGAATACTTTCATGCCATGGGACATCGAAGAAATGAAAGCAATGCTATAGAAACGGCTCGTCTACTCTTCAGGTAAGTGAAACAAGTTGTTTTATATCTAATTTGAACTAATACTTATTGTTTTTTTTACATTTTGATGCTGCCACAAAGTGAAAGCGAGAGTGTTTTCGAGATTACCGATTACTGAAACCGCTACTTAATCGACTGAAGTCTGAAGTCACTGAACAATGAAATAAAACAAAAAATTATTTTTGTTAGACGACCTGCAATTGGAATCAAATTCCATTTGCAGACAAACCCCCCAATACAGTCATACCATGAGACATTGAAGAGAGGAAAGCGCTTGTTTCAGCAGAAACTGTTCGTCTACTCTATAAGTAACTACTCTAGAATTTCTTATATTGATAACAGTTCGATGCTGGTAAAAAAAGCAAACGCGTGGTGTGTTCGAGATGACAGATGAAGTTAAAGCCAGTGAAGAAAAAACTCCTGGCCCGACTGAAAAAAAATCGAATGAAAAAATATCTGTTGTAAACCTATAATGTTTAGGCCTACCTGCAATTTAAATGAGATTCGTCTGCTTATAATAATTCATTCTTGTTTTTTAATATGCAGTGTGATGCAAAGAGAAAACGTGTTTTTCATTAGGACATGAGTTGAAGGAAACGTCAAAGTCAGACAAAAAGAATTCAAAGGGGAAATTACTGAACGAACGAATTAAAAATCTAAGGCATCTAGTTCCATCGCTTTCCATTTTTACTTAAGACGGGGGTGTGATCACCAACCGGTCACCGCTAGCTTAGAACCTATTTATCTGATAAGAGAAATAGTTCATAATTACAATACGTTTGTAATTTTTTAAATTTGTATGCGATTGTAAGAATTACACAATCGTATTGTAATTACATTACGTTAATAAAAATAATTGAACAGTACACTTTTCATAAGTGCAATCACTATTTTAAAGAGATCTTTCTTCACAACATTTAAGGAAATTCCCCAAGAAGCTTGGAAAGTGAATGGAATTGGAGGAGTACAGCTTGAAGCACGATGCATTGGGAACAGAAATTTAACTACTTTAATTGAAGGAATCTATGTCAAATCTATCGGTCAATCTCTTCTCTGTGCACACGGAAGCTGGACTAGAAGTTCGTTTTAAAAGAACAAAGGTAAAATGGGATTTTAAAAATTTACTTTGATTTTACATTTATTTATTTTTCCAATCTCAGGCATCGTTCAGTATTTTAAAAAAACACCGTCAAGATTGGAGAGAAGCTTGGGGTTTCTCTTTATCTGTTGAATGTACTGGCAGACGACTGTAAAAACCGTGAAGACCTTTCAGCTACAGCTTCCTCGACAGCGTCTGCCCACTTACTTCATCAACAATAAGCACATGCAAATTGCAGAGATGTAGCCAGAACAATAAAGTCAAAAGCTGCCAAAGATAAATCTTGACCCTGAACAAGATAATAACGCCAAACTGTGCAACGGCTGGTTGTACGGAAAATGCACGGTACTCTTTCCAGCTAAAGAATGAGAAAGAACTGAAAAAGTTAGTGATCTCGTCTATGGTGACGTGGGAATAGTCAAAGTAAATATTCAAGATGGCTGCAAGTTCTACTCACTGCTAAAGGACGACTATACGGAATTTACAGATGCAAAATTCTCAAAGAAAAAAAGTGACGCTGCTAACCAAGTTTTTGAATTCTGTGTTAAAATCAAGACTCAATCAGAACATCCAGAAAACATTTTGAGAAAAGATTCAAGGGAGTATCGTTGACAATTTTACAAGTGGAAACAAGTGTCCGGAATCATCCATCAAACGACCTGTCGTTATACGTCTCAACAAAACGGCGTCAGTGAAAGGGCAAACAGAACAGCATGGAATAGAATACGTCAGAAGTTTGCTCTACAACGCTCGTGGTAACTGAAAATCTTCCAACACAGGAGGTGATGACGTGCAAGAGCTATGGGTTTTGTCTGTGTAACAGTGTTAGTAATTGTCTTGCGTGATGTCATATTTGACGAAACAATATTCATGGGAGTTGAGATTTTTAGTTCAACATCCGAAGCCAAATAAAATCCGTGTGAACCGTTTCGAGTCGTTATGGAGGCATTGGAAGTGAATCAAGGAATGGAACAGCCAGTAAAAAAAAGGGAAGCGTGGATATTGAAGAACTACTCACAATTGTTTTGAATCAATAAATTAATGATAAATTGATTTTATACAGAGGTTCCAGCTTTAGTTGGCAATGAAAATCATGGCGGTGTTACTGAAAATGAGTTTCAAACGGAACCACTGGCCTGGTTGCTACTGTACTCGATTATTTCTATCGAACCAGATCCGGAAAACCTTACGGCAAGTCACTAGCCTTACAAGCACCAACATCAACTCCTAAGAATCACAGTGAACACTGTCGTTGCGACTGAAGAACATAGATGCAAAATAGATAAAAAGTCTTGGGAACTTGTCTTTCCTTCAGAACTGCCGTCTGGCTGCGTCCTAATTCGACAAAAATGAATAGGGATGAAACATAAACCTGGGCACGGAGAAGTACCACCTTGCTTTAAATGACGTCTGATGGCTGTTGGATGCGCTCAACGACCTGGCGTTTATTTTGAAGACACATTTGCCCAAGTTCGGAACCGAGTTTTTTGTATATTTATGTCAATCGTGGTTGTGAATATTAGGTGATGCCGTACTTCTGAAAAAGGCTCCACTGTACTAAACAAGCACCAATGTTATGGAACAAAACCCTTAATGGAAAACTTAAAGCAGTAGACTTCCAGCCGATGATGGATACAGTGTCTATATTCGTGTTAAAGGAGACAAGGTTTCACTACCTATTGTGGACATACGTACCCATATGTGGAGATACACCATTCTAACTCTACTCAAGAAACATAAATTGACAAGTCCTAACGACCACTGACCCAAACTCCCGCCTCAATGCGTCATGCTCAATGCGTTTCCAGCTATCGAGGGAGAGAGGCTATAGAACTATATAACGCCTAGAGACTATATAACGAAAGCACCATTATCAGTAGTTATTGAAACCCTTTTGTATCTTACAAATGCTACACGCCAAGAAATCACACATTCCGTTGGCCAAGTAGGGAAGTACTGTTCAAATCCGCAAACAGCGCAATGGAGAACCGTTAAACTGAATGTTTGCCTATCTAAAGGGGACCTGTAATCTGGAAATAAAGTAATATGTATTGACGAAAAAGGACAACATGTCTTCGTTTTTGGGATCTCCCTTCCAAAAAATTAGCTAAATGCAAAGCGCACTAGTTAAGCAATTCCTGTTTTTTTGTGTTTTTGTTTAGTGCATGGCAATTAAAGTCGACAAACATCGTTTCCCATTCATACGATGAATCTTGATTATTCAACGATTCACTGGGCCAAAGAAAGTTTTTTTTATTTACTGCTTCTTTTATCCCACCAAATCCCAGACCAAATTTACAGATTTGTGGTATATTTTTTCACAAAAAATTCAGAAAAAAATCACAATCGATTCCATTGAACATTTAAAAAAATGAAAACCCGAATTTTAGAAGAAACGGCACGTCTTCTCTTAAACTAAGTCAAACAAAATCTTGATTATTATTGATCTTTGTAATATTTTACATCCCAATGCTTTCATTTTAAGAAAATAACTGCGTAAGTAATAAAACAAATCTCATATTAATAATTGGTCTTAATGATTTTTTTACAGCTCCCGCAAAAAGAAAATTTCTGTGCCATCGAATTGATAAGGGTTGAAGAAGATACCACAGGTGAAACTGATGAAACATAGAAAAATCGAATTTGGAAAACGGCTGTTATTGTCTGATTAATTGAAGAGAGTCGTATCATAATATTGTTGACATTTGATTTATATAAAAAATGCCTGAGAGATAAAAAAAACGCTTGAAAACAGCAACCTGCTGGAGCGAGAGCGAGGCGAGTTCTGCTGTTGTGTAGAACAGAGATAGGTGCTGAAGATAATATAGGGTGAGAGAGGGTTGCAAGGACATCGGTGCAACATTGAACAATAAAATAATATATGTATCATATATGAGTGAAAAAGTAAGCCAATTTGTGCGATGGGTTCTGTATATAGTTATTCAGTACTTTTGCAAAAAATCTTTTTGTTGGGGTATTCTGTGGATGTCCGAACATCCCAATTTGGTCACTACAAGATGATGAAAAAACAAAAGAAGGATAAAAAACTGATTTCCTATGGGCATTCCATCTTCGTCAATTTTAGGCCGACTGTCTTTTCCCATGAATTCTCTATTATAGGATGTCCTTTCGATAATGAATCGGACACAATCTGGTACTTAAAACGCGTATGTCACAAAAATCTGTTATTGGAAAATCCTATAGATGTCACATTCCGACCCTTTCGGAACCAACCTTTCTCACTTAGTTAGGGCAATAATTGGAAATCCGATGGATGAATAAACAGGCTGGGCAGGGATATAACATTTTGAACGTATCGAAAATGTTTCGAAAAGGTGTAGCCTTGTACCTGGCAGGAATGTGCCTTTATAGAATATACTCATTCGCCATCAATAAAAGTATAAACAAAACAGCAAAGAAGTTTGCAATAGATTTTATTAAAGATATCACTATAAACATCAATAAACGAGAAACGTATCAAAATCCATTATTTGGAATTTTTGAGAGAATTCAAAAAGCGGGATATTCAGCAAATGTCTTTGTTTTTCTTTGAAATTCAAACGGAATAATACAACAAGCAATCTAAACAAGTTGACAAACGTGTTACAGCCACAGGTCCCGCTCCGGAAATCAACTTACTTACCATTTTTTCTACTTCTAGGCAAAGGGCTTGTTAAGGGGACATTTTTCACTAATCCTAATTACACATTTTCAATACTTGATCGACCCTTTTTTAGATTGCGATGTTCCGATTGGATTTGGTTGTGGAATAAATGGCGTTTCGTAATTCTGCGGTCACTTCAGGAAATGTTACTTGATCGCCTCTCTTGCCTACTTTAGTGAAAACATAAAAGGGTCTTTGGTTTCACAGTGATGGCAAGCAAAATGTCGCTCGCGAAAGCAAAATTTCCCCCTCTTTGCCTTTAGGGTCTGTTGGGGTGACCACCCCCTCTCGATAGGTGTAGGCTGACGTTATGACGGAGACCACCCCAACAGACCCTAAAGGCAAGAGGGGGAAATGTTGCTTTCGCGAGCGCCAAGTGGCTTATAGGATGAAGCCCGTCATGGCCAAAAAACGAAGAAATTTTTAGGACATTTTTCCCAAAATTTCAATCGGTAATATCTCGGCTTTTGAGCCAAGCATAAAAAAAACATGAAAATTGTTTGAAGAGGTGGGCTATCCCATCATTTTAAAACAATTAGAATATTTCTAGGTGCAGCAGTTGACGAGAAAACTGCTGCACAAAAAACGAAAAAAATTCCAAATTTCGGCTACAAAAGCTAGACGATTGCGGTTTTTAGCAATCGACTTAGCGAAAAATTTTGCACAAAACCCATCTATTTGTTTATTTTTAGAACCCCTAGCGACGATTTCCGCTAAATCAAAAACCCCCAAAACAGCCTCTTTGTGTGGCGAATCGCTTGTTAAAAGTATCGTCGTCGATAATTTTCCTGGTTTTTGAGCTTGGTTCAATGCAGGAGTCGTCTTTTTCTTCGGAGCTGTCTTCCTCAATGTCAATACTGTCATTTTTTGTCTCCTCTTTCTTTTCTCTTTCCGCTGCTTGTATCCAGCAAGACCTCTTCTGTCCGGGGCTCCATCAGCACTGCATAGCTCCTTATTTACTCATCAGACTGTGGTGAATTGCTCTTATTCACTTCGGCAGGATCCACACGATTTTTCGTTGGGGAAACAGGATTTGCTGGATAATTAATAATACAAAATTAATAAGATAACATGCAAAATATTGTCGCGTACAGTTTAACACAAACGTCGATCATCGAGACGATTCTGGGAAACGACGATAAGGGGACGACTGTACTTAGACGATGATGACATAAGGTCACCTTGGATTTCCCTACATTTAAGACGACCCCCCCTAGTAGTCGTAAGAGTGGAGTCGAGTTGGGACCTGTCTGGTGTGTGGGTCTCTCGTTTTACTGGTGTTGGGCACTGTCGTCCGTTTTCGTGTCTTGGGAGTGACGGCAGTGCATGTGCTTTGGTGGAGGCTGGGCTCGTGCAATCACAGAGCCAACTCCGTTAAACTACACCACTGGTCGGCCACAGCAACGTGAAGCCCGCACTGAACCGCCCGTGACAATACATAACATGATGTAAGATACATAATATATAATATGTAGCTTATGCCTATACTGAAAGACACTGGATGAACACGCTTTGAAGTTGAAGGCGATGGGGTCGACCACATTGCAGCTTAATCCTCAACACCATCCTTGTCAGCAATATGATTGAGCCGATCCTCGTCGCTTCCGGTGTACGGATCTTCCATAATTACCTTCTTAACAGTAGCTCGTCTCGGTCTAGTTTTTTACTTTTCCTGTTCCTGAAATGTTTTGGCGGGATCGGAGACCTCCGTATCAGCGCCACCATTTAGTATCGATTCTGAGCGGCTAACCGCATCTCTGTAGGAATCTACATTTATAGAGCATAATAAGAGTAAGAATTATAATGATTAATAATAATGAGTTACTGGTGAAGAAAATATAAAATAATAGACACTATAACGTACCATGTGAAGAAATTACTTTGGCGTCATAGCGTGGCCATCTCAGGTTGAAGACTTCCTCCCTCTCGGCACGTTTTGCAGCGTCTTTGATCGGCAAAGCACATTTATTGTCGCTAAACTGGAACCAATGCACTGGCACTACAACTATTTCGTCATCTTCCACAATTTTTACAACAAAAAAGACCATTTTTGATAAAAAAAAGGTCTTTACGGTACTAGTGTGCTAGTATTAACTTATGTCTACCTATCCTTTTGCACGAGGATTACCAAGCTTACGCAAAGAAAATTTGCTACTGAGAAATTTTGTTACCTTAACTCTTTAAAAAAAATATAGCGTTGCAACACATATCGGTGAAAACGCGTTCGGTTTTACGGTACCATTGTACCATTACTTTGTTACAAAATTGGCAACACCTTTCAGTGACAGATTGACAGGTTGGATATGCACCTCATTATTAGTTTTATATTGTGGCTCATCAAAACAAAAATTATCCGGCCAGCTCTGTTGAACAATTCTATCTTCCAGAACAATATTTTCTTTTTTTTAAATTGTTGATTATGAAGTCCAGACAAGAAAGAAGACGCAGGCGTGATTATGTTGAATATTTAAATCACCTATAAGATTCCACCCTTGAATCATCAGATGGCGACGAAGAGGCTGTAGAATCTGTGGCTGTGGAGTTGCAATCAGCAGAAAGCGTTGAAGTAAATATAGTTATTAGAATATTTATTGTACGAGGGTTCGTCGACTAAACTTAAGCGTGCACGTAAACTTAAGCAAGATATTTTTTAGTCACCAACACTTTTACACAACCTGTAATATTCTTTGTATTATACTTGATTCATATCTATATTTTATATTATTTCAAATTAAAATACATATATTCAGTATCTACTACATATATATTATATTTTATATACATTAAAATAATCTTAGACTGTAATAAACTACGAGTGTTACATTATTTAAAAGAGACCTGCTTTATTTGATATAGATAGCTGAAATCTATTCGACTGTTGCTGCTGTTGAGTCTGACATTTGCATATCAAGTGAAGAGGATCCTGAAGATTCATCCAGTGTTTCTTCCTTGGAAGACGGTACTGAAACTGCCAGTATTGACGACGATAGATGTCCTGAGACTGTTGATGGTGTTCCCGTATGTGATGACCAACATACCCTCGCAGCCGATTTAAGAGGCTGGAAAACCAAATTCCATGTCCCACATATCCAAGTCGGAGAGTTGCTAGGTATTCTTAGAAAACACCACCCAGAATTTCCCGAGCATACACCACCCAAGTATACAGTCTACGAAAACGTTGATGGGTACTCCGCGACTAAAAGTAGTAATTAGATCCGTCAATCCTGGTATATACTACCATTTCGGAATCGAAAAAAGGTTGTTGTCTACCTTGACTTTCCTGGGAATCTTAATTCTTGATGACCCTGTTGGAATTTTCATTGGTATTGACGGCGTTCCTTTAACAAAAAGTTCAGGGAGCACGTTTTGGGTAATCGTTGGCTATTTACCTTTTGTAAAGGACTCGGAGCCTTTTTTTATTGGTGTTTACCATGACAAATCTAAGCCCCAATTTTCAAAAAAAAATTTACAATAATTAATAGAGGAAGCGCAGCATCTGTACACAACAGGATTTAGTTATCGTGGCAACTGCTACAAATTAAAAATTGAAGCCTTCGTTTGTGATGTTCCCGCACGAGCAATGATAGCTTGCGTTAAAAGCCACTCATCAGACCGTTATGGATGCGCTAGATGTGTAGGATCAGGCATTATTCTCGGAGAATTAAGAACCGATGATTCTTTCAGGAATAAATCTTGCGTAGATCACCATCACTGCCGATCGATAATGGAAAATTTAGACTATGTGGACATGATCCGAGATCTTCCTTTAGATCCCATGCATCTTGTAGATCTCGGTAAACAAAAAAAAATGTTAACGATCTTGTGCGGTCTTGATTCATGCAAAAGAATTCGAGGTGTGACTATGACACCTGTGGTCATTGAACAGATTGATAGATTTCTTGAAATTGTTCGGCCATGTATATCTCGATTAGAATTCGCCCGTCAACCTCGTAGCGTTAAAGAACTTCCTAAGATGGAAATCTTCAGAACACAGGGTTATTCTCCACTATGTAGGGGTCGTCTTATTTAACAACTATCTGCCCCATTCATTGTTCAATCACTTTCTTTTACTGCATTACGCGGTAAAAATATTGTCTTGTGAGGAATTTTGCATTGAAAAAAACGCATGTGCAAATTCTCTTCTCTCCCTTTTCATAAAGCAATCCGCCGTCCTTTACGATCCATCTTTTGTATCATATAATGTTCATTCTTTGTTTCATATTTCCTCTGATGTATTAAAATTCGTCGTTCTTGAAAATTTTACCGCCTATCGATTTGAAAATTGCTATGGCAAGATGAAAAAATATCTTATTAAAAGTGATAAGCCTCTCCAACAATTTGTAAAGCGACAGGTAGAAGAAGAAAAATGCAAGCTTTCATCTCGTCCTGCTGAGCGCGTTATCTTGCCAAAGTTTCAATGCGCTGAACCCCACAATGAAGGCCCCCTTCTTCAAAATTTAGTTGGTCGCCAGTTTAAAACTGCTAACATAAAAGGGATTGGAATTATTAAATCCCGGAGCCTAGCTGATAGTTGCGTTTTTTTATCGGATATGAGCTTGATTGAAGTCAAAAATTTCGTGATTGTTGGTGATACCATCGTTGCACTTGGTCATTTCTATAAAGTTCAGCAGAGCTATTCTATGTACCCTTTTCCATCATCCCACATCGGCGAATATTTAGTATCAGACATCTCCAATGAATTACATGCATATGATATCAATGACATTCTTTATATAGCTGTGCGATTACCGACCTCTGTTTTGCTGGATGGCTCATTTGTGTTTTTCCCGTTGAAAAGAAAATAAAATGGGAAAAGTAAATGCTAATTACCCAAATTGTTTAATTAAATTTTAAATTTATGAAATATATTACCCTCGTGATTGAGCCTTTAATTCCCCAATTAAGTAGTCCACAAAAATGGTGGATGCAAATTACGCCATAGTTATGTAAGATATGTGGTGACAGCTGGTGACTGCTATTTTCCAAAAGACAACGTAAAAAAGTATGACCGTCATATCGTTTTTACATCTGATTCTGCTAAAAAGTTATAGTGCTAAAGATGTCTTATTGACATCTTATGTATGGCATAGTTATCATTGCCATTTTTTTAGCCATGCGGTTTACATCTTAAAGATATAATTTTACATCTTTTTGAAGACTTTACATCTTTTAAAAAAAAATATATATCTTGGTGCCGTGTGGGAATACCTAAAAAAGTGACGACTGGATGGTGTTAACTGTACACAAAACAATTACTAATTCGTCTTTCAAAAGGAAAAGACACTGCAATTTTAAACATGAATTTGTATCGCTCTATTTATTGTAGCAGTGCGATTGGCTTCTTTAAGATGTTCTATAGATAGTTCGGCGCAGTGAGTTTATTGACATGACATCACCATGGAATTACGGCTACTTTGCTGTCCTCTTGTGTCATAATGCATTCAGCTGATTACACCTGGATCGAAAAACGTTTTCGTTGATGTAAACCATTTTTTATGGATTTCTTCAAAATATATAGAAAATAGGATAAGCACTAAACTAACTGCATGTTTCTTTAAATCATATATGCTTAAGTTTATCATTTGGACGCAAATAGAGAAAATTTTGAAAAAAGTTGAGCCCTAAGAAAACATAGTCTGTTACGGGGATCGTCATAAAAGGCTCAGTGGACTGTATTTGGGCAAACTCAACTTGGGATCGAAGAGTTTCAATAGTGTATAAACTTCACCAATCCTAATAACAAACAGGGGTCACTAACAAAGTAACATTTAAACAAGATTCAAATGCAATACCTGGAAAACCAGTCTTCGATGGGACGAATACAAATTGACGATGACACTTTGTCAACGTGCCAACGAGCCAATGCTTTTGGGATTACACGTCAAGGGACAACAAGTGCAAATACTTAAATATAAGCGGTTATCTACAAGTAAACCACATTACAATCAATACCGGTTATAAACAGTAAAGACAATTTTAGATACCTGTCAGGTTGCACATTAATTCACACAAGAAACGTAGAACTCAAACTATTTTCATGAAACTGACACTGAGTGACAGCAGGGATGGGAAAATCGACTAAACAGTCGTCAAAAGACAAGTGGCGCCATACTAATTATTACAATAAATGATATTTAAAATAATGCTGCTAGATGGCTTCTCATGCAGTGCATTTCGCGGGTCCATAGTCCTTACACTCAAAGCATAAGTCAAGCGTAAGCAAAAGTAATTTATTAAAATAAATACTGATTAAAAACGGTTTGCAACCAAAAGGCGATATTAGAGCTACAGCAAATTGGTCTAATAAACTCTACTGGAACCAGTGGTTTCGCCCCATACCCCAACAATGTATGGAAACTATGTAGATTACACTACCCCGAAAAACCAACAGCTTCCTCTTTCAGTTAAGAACTTGACTGGCTCATTTATCGTTTCACTAGTAACGTAGTAAAAGTCTTTCCTTTTTGGCTTTTCTTTACGAGCAATCTTTTCCCATCCCATCAATTTTGTAGTCTTAGTCTCGTAAAGTTCCCTGAAGTTGGCTGTGTGAGTCACGAAAATTTCCACACCTATGGGTCTTGAGTGTGGGCAGTAGAATCAGATGGCTGCAACAAACTCAAATACCGTTCCAGTCATGAAGAAATAAAAAGATCTGGAAGCAGATGAAATTGAAATATTAAAACATATTGTGTGGCATGTACTCCAACTAGAAGCATTGATAGCAGGTGCTTTCAATCTGGTGATGACCTCAATTAGAAAGTTTAGGCAACTGAGCCCATTAATTACCTTTCTGAAATCTCGGAGTGTTGGCAAGAAGTTGGCTCAATACGATATTCACAATAATTTTGGTAGCTTGTTGTCTTCAGTAAGGCATTTAACATGAAAGGGCTCCAAACTGGCAATGAAATGTTTTGCATAGAATATGGATGGAGTAAAATAAAATCCGCGTGAAGCAATAAACAAGCTAAAGGTAGATGAAATTTAGATGTTAAAATATTTTGTTAAAATATTTGTATACCACAATTGGAAGGTTTAGGCGAAGAACAATCAATTGTTACCTTTCTAAAAATTTGAACAGTTGTTGGCAAGAAGTTGGCTCTAAATACAAGTCAACATAGTTTTTACAGCTCGTGGCCTTCATGTGGACATTTAATTAATTAAGCTTGAATCAATTAAAATTAAGATTCAATCGGTCTATCTGGATATAATGCCAAGATAATTTTTTATTGCATTTATCCGATGTTTCACTGTTTGAATTTCTATTATTACTTATATTCTTTTATTTTTTTATTATTCATTATGGCCACGTGATGGGGCTGCTGGTGTGCAGCCTCATCGTCTTGTGGTTGCTTGCTCAAATACAAAAATATTTCAGCAGACTGAAATTCAGGTGTCATTCATTGAATGTAAGGGGAAAATGTGGTAGATGTGTTCGTTGGAATATATTTCGATGGAAATATTGACATTACAATTGGGTGACGAACAAGCGTCCGTTCGCAACTGGGTAAGTTAAATTTTGAACTTAAAATATTTTTTCCCATTTAAACCAATTCATTTTTATTCCAGACATGAAGGTCTGCTCGTCTTATTGGCGAAACCAAAGGGAACTATTGTAGTCTTAAGTGTCTAGTCTGGACTGCTTGTATTGACCATCCTCCCTGAATCGTACCCTATTGGGGGAAGGCTATAAGGCAACTTCAAGGAGACTCACGCCGCCTAGTAGTCTACACTATAACATCTTCTCCCTATACGATACACAAACAACAAGAGTTGACACAGAGTGAAAGGTACGAAAGACACCTGGGTGAGAACAGATAATACCAATAAACAAGAAAATTAAACAATGAATGCTGAAAAACAGAACTTCACGTGGACATGAACCACAGATCAAGACTAAATACGGCACAGGCTGCCAAATTAAAACACTACGGAGCCATTGACGCGAATACTGGCGGCCGGAACGAGTTACTTTCCGGGAAAGCGGCCGCCACTGGACTAACAGCCACCAAGCACTCCGGGCCACGACGGGAAGAGGGACGAACCGAAGTAGCCAGCCGAACCAGTGAATCAGCCGTGACTTGCGAAGGGGCTTTAGTGCCTGACAAAGGAGGAAGCGGAGTAGTTGGCGGCGGCGCTGGAATAAGCTGGGAAGCCTTGATTTAGCCGGACCAACAGGAAAATCATTGCGATTTGGAAGAGCACCCACCAACACCAAGAGAAATTGCAGACTTGGACTTGGTGCTTACAGCTAAGACGACGAATAATCCAAATTGATGGCCCAACTGGTGCGACGGAAACGCCTACCGTCAACGAGGCAAACAATATGTGAGTGAGGCTCCACGCAAACAGCTTCCACTACACCGGGCAACCACTTGGAACCAAAACAAGCCCTGACACGTTTTCCAACCACCAGAGCCGAAGAGCGCACATCCACTCCCCTGGTAGCACGCCTCTATCTATAGGATGTACGTCGCCCATCTTTTCAGCCGAGTGAGATATCTTAACCCGACGTCCATAGGATTGCCTATGTCTATACTAATGTCGCGTTGTAAGACATCCAAATGGGTACGGCTTACAGCCGTCTTCAAAATACTTAAATTTAAGCAAAAAGAAAAAAAAAAAGAAATGGTCCTCGATGGGCACTAAACCACGTTCTTTGGAGTGGTACTCCAGTTTTCTACCCACTACACCACTTTCTATCACTTTTCAACTGTGTTTGGTTCAACGGCTCTAAATTAATATTAGCAGTTAAAATGATGAAAATTTAAAGTCCTTGTCGTCCTCATCTATCATGTGGACAGATAATTTGGAAATCTCACAGATGTCATGTTACGTCTGTCTGTTAAGCGTCTGATTCCAGTCACAAATGGATGTCCGTGATCGTATGAGAAACGTACATCTATAGTACATCTATACGAAGATAGCATAAGGCCGTAGTAAATTGAGTATCCATGTGATATCCAATTTAGGTTGTAGCTAGATAAGATTTGATTTAGACATTAAGATATCTATATGATAGACGATGGATGTGAGTGTGCTACCAGGGTCTGCGCGTTTGATGAGAGGATGCTTCAGCCTGCCGACGGCGCTGGAACTGCTGCTGGACAAACTTCGATGGGACCAGCCTCGGAGTGAGAGCTGCTGGCAAGAACGGCAACGAGCCATGGAGATGACGGCCCTGCAGAAGCAGGGACGGAGACGGCAACTGACTCGAAACTGGAGTGAGCCGAATCGCGGCCAACACCTCCCACAGTGTTTTTCCATCTTGAAACATTTTCAACATTGTCATGTTCACCGTCAGGATGTGTCTTTCTGCGGGACCATTTGACTGTGGAAACTCCGGACTGGACGTCACATGCTGAACCCGGCGGTTGTCACAAAAACGATTGAACTAAATACAATCCAACTGTTACGTCTCTTGGCCGTCTAAAGAAATTGACGCGATTGTATTAGATGAGCCGAATACGAGAGACGACACAGATTACACGTGAGGTAAAAACTAGACTGAACTTGGTCAGGCGAGGTGATCAGGGGGAGAGGGACATCTAACGGTCGGTGGGGGAAAACCTTCAAGACAAGTACATAACACAAACTGTCTTTTATTATCCGAGAGAAGCAATTCTGGGGTTCCAAAAGCGGCCAAAAAGCCATCGAGGGCCTCAATTGCAGAAGCCACCGTGAGGGATTTCAACTTTGCCCCATATGGCCACTTGCTGTATTCGGCGACTAGAAGCAAATAATTAACCCCAGAAAACTGGAAGATATCCGCGGAGACATTATTCTAAAACGGATAAACCGGAAGACGAACCGGAAACAATTTTTTTTTTTGTTCTCCTAGCAGGTAGCACAACTGGCCACCATGTTGCGGATGTGGTCATCTTAGCCAGGCCAGAAAACAGACGATTTGGCCCGTCTCACACACTTCACTTACACAAAAATGGCTGAAATGAATGCCGTCCATGGCTTCCCTGCGCAATTACACTGGAACCACTAAACGTTTTCCTAAACGAATCAGACCGTCCACTTTACTAGGCGAATGACGGACATTCCAAAATGTACGTCCAGGGATGGGACAGTGAGTTTTCTTCTCGGGCCAGCCGGACAGCAGCAACTCTTTCACCAACTGCAGCGCCGGATCGTCCGAAGTGGCCTTAGCATAGCGGGACCGAGTATCCCGCAGCGGAATAATATGATCCAGAACTGTATGCACTTGCTCCTTGCATCCCTCCATGACGTCCTTAGTGAACAGTGCTGGCAGATGAGCTCTACTCAAAGTGTGTGCAATAGACAGTTCTTTCCCTGTCTAGTTTGTAGACCAACCTGAAATCAAAACGTTGGAGCTGGAGTCGCATACGTTGGATTCGAGGAGAACAATCAACTACTGGCTTATCCAAAAGCCCTCCAACGGCTTGTGATCAGACTCCACCTTCGCCTGCCGACCATACACATATTGCCAGAACCGTAGCAGACCGAACTGTACTGCTATTAGCTCCTTCTCTATTTGGCAGTAGCGCTGTTGAGTCTGGATAAGCGACGTCGATGAACAAGCCACCGGCTGGCCATCTTGAAGTAGGACCGCACCAATTCCTGTTGGCGGAGCGTCCACCGACAGCACAACTGGAATTTCTAAGTCAAACCTGCGCAGGGTGGAAAACGAATACATGCGGCTCTGCGGCTTTGCGGCTCCTCCCAGACCCATGCAGATGACTCTTTCAGTAAATCTCGCAGGGGACGAGTAACGCTGGCCAGGTTGTTGCAAAATTTATCCAAATACGTGGATATTCCCAAAAGACGGACCAAGTCAGCTTTTCCACCGGCATATAGCTCTGGCATATTCACTATTGCCTCCACCTTGGATGGGTCAACTTTGACCACTCCCTCGCCGATCATGTGGTCTAGTCAAGCCACGGCACCTCCTTTAGAAAAAATTTACACTTCTTGAGCTGGGGTTTGAGGTTGTGTTGACGACACCGAACAAGCACTTGACATAAATTGAAATGAAGCTCTGCCATGGTTTCACCTGTGACCAAAAAATCGTCAAAGTAAATCAGAACACATGAAAGTTCACCAAAAAACTCTGACATAGCTTGTAGATACACTTCTGGTGCCGACTTTATCCCAAACGGCATCCGAAGAAAACGAAAGCATCCACGAGATGTCGCCATAGTCTACAAGTACGAAGACTGCTCTGAAAGCGAAATTTGATAAAATCCCGACGCCGCGTCGAGACTTCAAAAGAACTTCGTCTTGCCAATTTTAGCAAACAGTTGTTCGACAGTCGGGACCGCAAAATGTTGTCGGAGTATTGCTTTGTTGAGATGGCAGGATCCAGAACAAGCCTAACATCACTATCTGGCTTGCTCACCACCAACATAAGGCTCACCCAGTCCGTAGGCTCTGTGACTGGAACAATAATACCGTCCACCACCATTTGATCCAGTTTGTTGTACACTGGCTCCTCAAGGCTGAATGGAAGTCTTCCGGCTTGCGAAACGACGGGATCCACAGCATTATCACCCGTAGCCAAACGTATTTATGTGATGTTCCACCAGCAGTTTACTCAGGCCCAAAAACACGTCCAAAAACTCCGTGACAACGGGTGGCACTGGCGGACGCGGATCAACTTCCATGGAATGAACACGCCGTATGAGGTTAAGCCGCTGGAAAGACGAAAGTCCCAGGATGGAAGGCTGATCTGGCTCATCAACCACCACAAAATCCACTATGTGTACATCACCACGAATCACCACTTTTGCAGTGTGGAGGCCGAGAACTGTTAAATATCCATGTTTGGCTCCATACCGGCGCAGACGCGGTCCAGGAAACTGGCGCCGTGTTGGAAACCGTTGAAACACTTCCCTCGGCAGAACGTTGCAAGAAGCCCCCAAGTCCAGCTTAAACTTGACGCTGACATCGTCCACCTTCAATTGTTCACTCCACTCATTCTCCTCCAACGACGAGTGTTGTTCTTTTTGGAGCTCGTGGAAAACATATTATTCGACTGACCGCTCTCCTCCTTCACCGCCCGACTTTCCTTACACCAAATGAAGCTGCATTTTTGTACCTTTTTGAGCAGGTCTCACACCAACACGAGATTACTCCGACGTTGTTGACCTTCTAGGCAAATTCTGCTGCCGACCTGGGTGAGTATTGGGGTAGCGCCGAGAATAGTGACCAGTTACTCTACACGAAAAACAAATGAATGCCAGTCAATCCGGCCCCACTTTTTCCGGCCCCAACTTTTCCGGCCCCAAAATTTTGGCTGGGGTGGGGCCGGAATGGTAAAAAAAAAGTTGCCATACCGGCCACAACTTTTCCGGCCCACAAAAAAAGGTGACAGATGGCTTTGGGGAGACCATACCTCCTGAAGGGAGGATTCAAAACGACGATACAAAAAGTTGACTGATGGCGGGAATTTAATTTGCTTTGGGCGACCATACCCCCTGAAGAAACGACGATAAAAAATCTCAGCTCGGCGGGAAATCTTTCATGACGATTGCCTTACCCCCAAATAAAAAGGCTACATTTTAGTTTTGTCTTGTCTGTCACGCTTTGACGATCTAAAAAATGGATGAAAGATGTGCTATATGCACTACAGTTTTTATTGGTAGGGCACAAAAAGTGCCTTGTTTTGTGTGTAAGACATTGATGCATCGTCTTTGTATTAAAGGTAATTAAAGGAACAAAATAAAATTTATTCTTGTGCTTTTAGAAAACTTAGTTAATTCTTCTCATTAGGATTGACTAAATTCAAGCCAGCCAAAATTTTGGGGCCGGAAAAGTTGTGGCCGGAAAAAGTGGGGCCGGATTGACTGGCACCCAAAACAAATGATGTGATTGGCCGAACACCGGCCTTTGGCGTGACGACGTCCACATCCCGAACAATCAACCATCTGTTGGCCGGCACCACCACCGCCGATCTCCTGCTGAGCTCAACCACCACTTTTTCAGCCATACTCGTCGCAACTTGTCGACTAGCCGATTCACCGAATCCTCCTGTCGGCGAACAGTAAGATCAGAACTCATCTATGTTAGCTGGGCAAGTGAAGCTTCACACGACCGGACTAAATCACACGCTTTCCCAAGATCTAACATTTTTCAAAGAGAAGTTTTTCCCGCGTTTGTGAGTCTGCCACTCTCAACACCACCTGATCACGTAGCACTGACTTAACTGACACGCCGTAGTTACAGCCTTTTGCCATGCCTCTTAGGCATACTATCCAAGAGCCAAACGATTCACCTGGCAGCTGATGACGACGCAAGAACTTAAATCTCTCAAAGACCTCACTTTTAAGGGGCTTGAAATGATCACCAAACCAGTCCAGCACTGGCTTATCGGATTTTTACGTGAAGAAATTTATGAACAACGTTCTGTGGAGTAGTTGAAGCTGTACAACAGAAAATTACAATCCGTGTGGATCGCATCTGTCTTATGCAGTGTTCGAAAAACAGGCTGATTCCCATGTAAATTGATAGAAACCAATCAGCGTTAGTGTAACACGAAACCGACAATGGGTAAATAAAAGGGGATACCTTTTCCCACAAGCTTCCAGACCTGAAACGGGTGTGCGACGTTCAGGCCCAGTCATTCAGGCCCGCGTCTTTCAGGCCCACTTTTATTGGGCATGAACGTCGCAAAAATTGGGCCTGAAAGTCGGACTTGAATGTCATTCAGGCCCAATATAATTTTTTATGTTTTTCACAGTTAAATATGTTGGAAATACATTCCATAACTAAGAATATTTAAACCTTTTTAAATAATGATCAATCAGTAATGATCAATCAGTTTAGGCTATACAGACAGTACCTACCCAAAGTTTGGGAACGCGCGAGAGAACCTTATGGAAAAAGGTGTTTTTCTCGGCGTTCCCAAAAATCCAATTTTCGTCAAAACGCGACGAATTTTTTTTTTTCCGTAGCCATAGTGTGTAGGAATATGCTGATTTTTTTAGATTTTTGAAATCAAGGGCAGGTTAATTCTTAACTTGAGCCCTAAGTTTGGGAACGCTCCGTAGAGCTATATGCAAAATTAGGGTACTTTAAGGGGGTATAACTACAGAACAGGTAGAGCTAGGAAGACGCGGAAAACTTTGAAATAAAGAGGTTCACTAGTTAAACAACATTCTTCATTTTCAGATTTTTCGCGTCATAATTAATGTAGTCAATTGTGAATTGGAAACAGTTTTATTTTTTTGTCCGTGTTTGTCCCTTTCTCCCCCCCCCCATTCCCACCCACGCCGGGTTGTCACCCCCTCATAAGCGCGCGTTTTCTGTGTTTAACAGAGAAAACGGCGCGCGGGGTGGAAATGGGTAGAAAGGGTAAGAAAGGGACACACACGGGCAAAAACAATAAAAACTGTTTTCAATAATTAAATGACTACATAATTATGACGTGAAAAATCTGAAAAAGAAGAGCATTGTTCAGTTAGTGAACCTCTTCATTTCAAAAATGTTAGATTACACTCATTTTGAAGCTCTGGGTCATTTCTATCTTCTTCCCTTGTCCTCTGCATGATACACCATGCAATATCCAACATGGACCGCTATATCATGACCGCATGATATAGCGGTGTCAGGAGCTATCGTTTTTTTATAATATAAATATGTCAATGATTTTGAAATTGCTTTTTCGACTTGGTCGAGGTTTGGTCCTCGGTCCTTCTACAATTCAACCCAAGATGCTGACCATTAGACCACCGGTGACATGATAGTCAACGGAGAAACATGTGTCCGTATAGTATGGCCCAGCTAAACCCCCCTTCACTCACCCCTCTCTCATTGGTACGCGCAGCCTCCCCCGCTCGACCACCCTTCTGGCCGGCTTGAGCAGTGCCCCGCGTCAGCCCCGTAAAACAAGAAACTTAAAAGAATATATGGCTAAAAGCGATGTAGACGGAGGGGGAGACTTTGATTTTACGTGATATTTCACGATTTCCAATCCCGATTATTTCGTGAGCAACACAAGTTAAAAATCTGTACTTTATTCCGTTGGAATCGCCGTGCGATTTAGAGCAGAATACACCTAGTCCGGATTTTTAGAGTTCCTTTCCGGATTACGATCCGAAAAAGACCTCCGGAAAAAGGGGGTATTTCGGTGCGGTTGAGTGGGAGATCGCTTGTTAAAGTGGACCCATATCGTAGGGTTCTATTTCGTCCGGTCCCATCTGCAGGGCCTATTTCGACCGATCCTATATCTCCGCCACCTTGCAAAAACGAATAACGTTCAATCAAAACTTGATTCCGCTAGGAATTGAACTCTAGTTTACAGTGTAGATTACGAATACTATAACCACTTTGCCAACATTTACATTTATAGGCTATTATCTTATGTTAACACTAAAAAAAACCGTCTTTCGTATTTTTTTAACAAATGAATTATTATACAAACAAATTAACATTTAATCATCATTTTATTTTTAAAAAAAACTTGGGCCTGAATATCGCCAAAATTTGACCTGAAAGGCACGTAAAAAAAAGGTGGGCCTGTAAGACGCGGGCCTGAATGACTGGGCCTGAATGTCGCACACCTCCTGAAACAAGAACATGTTCCTTGTTGTTAAACCACGGTTGAATAATCTCGTAAGTGACGAGCAAGTTAGTCGTTGGCACCAATAAATTTTGCTCGTCATTCTTCCGGTGAAGGCTGTCAAAGAAATTAGAGTCGAGAGTGAGTAGAGCATCGAGTTTGGAATCATATCGATAGATCGGCATAGAAAAGGATTTTCTATGTCGGGCGTCTTTTCCCCGCACATGGATAAAACCTGTCGAAAATTTGAATGTGGCATGCGTATACAAATTTTGAACAAAAAAATAATTTTTTGTTTCGTTTTCGTTATTTTTGAGCTGTAGCCTACAGATCGTTTTCGTTTTCATTGCAAAAAAAAGATTCGTTAACGAACTTTTTTGTTTTGTTAACGCGGCAACACTAGTAAAAATCTCCACACTGTCCTGTGTCCATCTTCAATTCTTCACAAAACTTGAGCTTTAGCTTCATTTTTCTCATAAGGTGGAGAACAGAAGAAATTTTTCTAAAAACAATTGATAACATAATAAACTAATGTGAACAAACAGTACCTACCAGAAGTTTGGAAACGCGCGAGAGAAGCTTATGTAAAAAGCCGATTTTCGCCGCGTTCCCAAAAATCAGGTTTTTCACGGAGAGTATTGAGGAGTATTGAGGACTTGTGGTGTCAAGCGAATCTCTGGTCTCATCTACGAGGAGACCCGCGGTGTGTTGAAGGTGTTCCTTGAGAACGTGATTCGTGACGCCGTCACCTACACTGAACACGCCAAGAGGAAGACGGTGACGGCCATGGACGTCGTCTACGCACTGAAGCGCCAGGGCCGCACTCTGTACGGTTTCGGCGGTTAAATCTGATTTTATTATTCAGACCCCGATATTTCAATTTAATCGGCCCTTTTCAGGGCCACCATATCCATAAAGAAAAAGATTTCTTAACCACTTAAATCATATATATTCTTGTCGACTTATTAATGTTAACTCTAACTTTATTAACAAGAGGAACAAAACAACATTGATACAAAAGATTTGATACAGGCGTTGGAACAATACACTTCAATATTATTTTTTTTTAATGATTTAATTCGATTCGATAATCCTAATAACTAAATTCGAAAAATATCCAGATGCTATTGTTTTTCTCATAATTTACAGAGTAAAATTTCTTTCTATTTCCTACTTATTCAGCCTTTAATTTTCGTCATTTTCTATTGTTGGTTAGCTACCAAAAAATGATTTCGTCACTTACGTACCAGTGGATTCTCATCTTGATCACTTTTGGAGTTAAATGAAATGGCTGTGGCATAGATAAAAATTGCTTAGATATCCTGATTTTCAACTTTCTTTCAATTTCTACTAAGTTGAATAGAATAAAAAATTCTCAATCCAAAATGTTTGACAACTTTCCGTCGTATTTAACAAAACATTTTGATTTTTGGCGAGATTTGCTTAGTATGAAAAATAAGTTACGTTAATATTGCTACGAAGATCAATTTTTATATCCATCCTTCTCTGAATCAAATGAATAGGGGCATTGAACCGAATCTGCCAAACTTGAAATACAGCAGAAGAGCGTACTATGTAGAATAGTACACTGGTCAAAAGCTCTAGATACTAAGCATTTCATAACGTTCGATCGTACAAATTGGGTCGAGTTTTGGACTCGATTAATAGACAAATGCCAATAGCAGTTAGTTGTTTTGATTTCTTGAATATTTTGGTGGCCCTGAAAAGGGCCGTTTGGTTTGTAGGTAGAGAGACCAAGAGGAACTATCTACTTGGTGCTGGTGTACTGCCTTGGTGCCTTCAGACACGGCGTGCTTGGCCAACTCACCGGGCAAGAGCAGACGGACGGCTGTCTGGATTTCCCGGCTAGTGATGGTCGAACGCTTGGTGTAGTGGGCAAGACGGGACGACTCTCCAGCGATGCGCTCGAAAATGTCGTTGACGAAGCTGTTCATGATGGTCATGGCTTTGGAGGAGATGCCAGTGTCGGGGTGGACCTGCTTCAAGACTTTGTAGATGTAAATGGCGTAGCTCTCCTTCCTCTTGCGCTTCTTCTTCTTGTCGCCCTTGGCGATGTTCTTCTGAGCCTTGCCGGCCTTCTTCGCTGCTTTTCCGCTAACCTTGGGGGCATTCTAAGACTTGGAGTAAATCTGAGATTACTAGGCAAATACCAGTGACGGTTGTTTGTCTGTCGAAGGATGTTTACCTGACAGAAGCAAATTCTTCCGACCGGAGGACCAATCGGATAGCCCCAGCAGTGGGACAGCAGATGTTCCATATTTCAGCACAGAAGGAGGAGGACCATCTGGTAGTTAATTTAACATAATCTTCATTGTGTTACATGAAATAATGGCGGGAATAAGTTTTAAAGCTGCCTTTTCGATTGGTTTAAAATTGTCTTACTGTGTTCAGTTGTTCACCATTAATCCGATCATGGTGAGTATATAAATAAGCCTCAACATCTTTTCCAAACTTTATCATTTCGTTCCTTGATTTTAGGAACCGCGTTCACTTACTCTACATCTCAACATGTCTGGCCGTGGCAAAGGAGGCAAAGTAAAGGGAAAGTCAAAGACCCGTTCCAGCAGGGCCGGACTTCAATTCCCCGTCGGTCGTATCCACCGAATGCTCCGCAAAGGATCGTACGCTGAGCGCGTCGGTGCCGGAGCGAGCCCCCGTCTACTTGGCTGCCGTCATGGAGTACTTGGCCGCTGAGGTCCTCGAGTTGGCCGGTAACGCCGCCCGTGACAACAAGAAGACCCGCATCATCCCTCGTCACTTAATTGCAATTGGCCACGACGAAGAGTTGAACAAACTTCTCTCCGGGGTCACCATCGCTCAGGGTGGTGTCTTGCCCAACATCCAGGCCGTTCTCTTGCCCAAGAAGACCGACAAACCCGCCAAGGCTTAAACTTCTCCCGTCTTTTCATAAACGGCCCTTTTCAGGGCCACCAAATAATTTAGAAAAAAAGAATTAGCTAAGTGCTATTATTTTTCGTACATTTCAATCTGGTTGTGGAAACTGAGTGGCAATGATAACGTGCGGAAATTTTCTGATTCATCGCAAGGTAGCACTCTTGCATTGTTTTGATTCAACTTGACTCAATTCGTCTACTGGTATTTCTCTTGTCCGACTGAGAGAAAAACATTTCTTATTTTATATTTCGGTTAAATGGAAATATTTCAAACTTTATACATGTTATTGTTGTATAGACTTATTAGTTTACTTTCTATAACTCTGAATTCAGTGAGTTTATGATCCACCTTGTTCAAATTCATGCAACCTTGTCCACTCCCCCTCAGTTTCAGTCCTAATTAAAAATGGTCGCCGGCTGGCTTGCTGGATGTTGGTAGAAGCGGATGGTGGTGTGACAGAGATTCTGATGATAATTCTTATCTTAGTGAATTGGTAATTGTTATATTTTTCGTGGATAATATTGTGATAGCACTATGCCTATTAGAATCTGTCTGGCATTTCAATTTTAACATGCCACCTTTCAACCAACTTAAAATAGAACTTGACTGGCAGTAAAGTGTGAAGAAGAGTTTTCTTCTATGGTATATTTTATTATTTGGTCTTTATTCGTAAGCTTGGGTTAGATAAACTTTAAATGGTTTAATAGATTACACACTATTTAGATTCTTATTTCATTCTTGACTCAATATTTTCAGATAATATCTTCAACTTAAGGTTTCGTGTGTCCTGGGCACTTTTGATAATAGAGATAAAATGGTCCAATCCAAGTTTTGCCTTCCAAAACTAAGGAAATTTTATTTGTAAGGTAGTTATTTTGATTAAAATTATTTTATTTACTGTGATATTTAAGGATGGAAATGCGTAATTAGGTAGGAAACCTTTCTGACAAAGCATTGTTTTCCAGTCGTTGCTGGATGGACTGTTTATGGGTGAGTTCCCATTCTAAAGACAAATTCTAGCCCACACCTCACCAAAAGGATAGCCTGATCACTCCTTCCCTATCTCTTTGTAAAATGCAAGTGGGCAACCAGATGCTCATGGTAGAGAAATTGAAACCTATTTTTTTGTATAGCTTACTCAATTATGATCAAGATTTGGTTCCCACATGCATTTAACAATTTGCAAAGCCAACTCACTTTTTCATTCACTTAATAGTCTAAATTCCATTATGTTCTCTCTTCAGGAAATGTAACGTACTGGAATTTTCACTTGGTGAACATTTTGGAATTCTTTTCTATTATAAACTGCTTAGTTTTTCAACCATCCTATAATGATAATTTCACTTGATTGCTAAATGGATGAAAAAATAATTCCTTATAAATTTTGTAATTATTCCATTCATTTCTTGTTAACTCCTATGTCTATGATTCAGGAGTAGGATGTTGCGCTTTCTGAAAGCAATCCAGTCATTCGTTGATACAAAGGAATCCATCGGATGCCGCTAGTTGGCTAAATTAAAAACTGCGACCACCAGAAGGCCGAGTGTATATTTGTGAGTGACGGGATTTCTCCCATTTTCTCCGAGACGCTGAGCAAAAATGTGTCGCTGTATGAATGGTTATCAATCACATTATAGTAATGAAAATGGCAATTCTTTTTTTGTCCTTAAGTTTACTTTATGTAAAATATTTGTGTTTGAATTAACAGGTAAGCTAGCCTATAATTTCAACTTGGCTGAAATCATCTTATCACATGACCAACTGATGTTCATTTTTTGCTGAAATGTCAGACTTTTGTAATATTTGAGAAAATGTCAGTGAATCCATACGACGTATATACTCCAGTACCTGTAAAGCACAAAAGTTTGTGTTAGTATTTTTTTTTTTTTTTTTTCAAGTAAAGGATATTTTACATTTCTTTCCTTCTTCGACTTTTTAGGCTTCAGCTCAAAAGAATACTCATCGATCGTTGCTAAGTGCCACCAAACGTTGGTTCGGTAGTAGCCGACCCGCTGGTCTCCAAACAACTCAGACTGTTGCCGTGAAGTAAGCATATTAATAAAACTAAATTTTTAGAGTGGACTTAAATTTTTATGGAATTTTTTACAACTACCATCCCGAGTCTGTCCAGCTACAGCTTCGACGCGTAGGCGATTTAGCATTTCTTCTAGGTCACTATGAATTGGCCTATCATTCCTATCATTCTGCCAAAAAGGACTTTGAAGCTAATCAAGCTTGGCTTCACTATGCTGGAGCCATGGAGATGGCTGCACTCTCCGTCTTCCTGCAGAATGTTCATAAACTCATAATCGTACCATCCCGTTCCACTACTTCGACAAAGCGTTGACCACGTATCTGCAAACTTGCAAGTCCGTTTTAATCAAACGAGTCATGCCATTCAGCAAAATTTTAGTGTTTCCTTTTTACAGGATGCCGTATTGGAGCACGCGCTGCGCCATTTTGGCATCTGAGTGACTTAAACGACGAATCAATACAGTGACGCCGCTCTACAACTAATTCGACTTACCAGTGAAGACACCGATTTACGGAGCGCCGTCCTTCTAGAACAAGCTGCCCTTTGTTTTCTTCGATCTGCCGTCTAACCAAATTCGTCATCTGGCGGTAATTTAAATGTCAGAAGATTGAAACTTTAAAAGAATAAATTAACCCAATTTTGGTCTTAATGTGTAGATGCCGCCAAACCGAACATGGTGCCCCTCATCCGCAAATACGCCTTCCACATGATTCTGGCTGGTCATCGGTTTGGCAAGTCGGGGCAAAAGCGCCACGCTTCTCGAGCTTATCAACTCGCTTTGCAAGTATGTCCTTTAAGCCACTTATCTTCCCAGATTTTCCTCATAGTCAAATTTGTTCCAGGTGTATAAAGGGCATGGTTGGAGCTTAGCTGAAGATCACATACACTACACAGTAGGGCGACAATGCTTAAATCCACAACAGATTGAAGCAGCTTGTCATGCGTTGGGTGCTCTTTTAAAGCCAGATTATTTGCAGACTGCCGCTCAGCAAACCGCCTATTTAAATGAATTCATTCGAGTTCACCAGGTAACTGGTTTTTAATTAATTTTTTGCAATATGATATTTCATAAATTTTTTTAAACCTAGACAGTTCTTAAATAAACACCGAGAAAAAGAAATCAAAACGTCAACTTCACTTCCAGTGTTACCCCTGCCTGTGATCGATAGCAACCAGATCAGAGTATTAGTTGACACGAAAGATCCCACGGAAAACATTTGTCCGCCCGTGTCTGAGGCCTCACATGTCACCTTCAACGACGACGAAGTTCATCACGCAAAGTACGTTTGTCACTTAACTATTTTTAAAATAATCATCAATAATGGAATGGTTGTGTTGTATAGGTGGGCCAATATGGAAGAGAAACTGGTGCAGTCGGCCTTTGGCACAACTCATGCCATGTTCCGGCCTACCAATCTTCTATTTTCTAATACGACCAACAATACGGCTCATCTACAAACGTATTGTGATGGTAAAAGAAATTAATTTTTCGGTTTTAGAAGATAAATTCTAATTTATATTTCATGGTTTTTTTAGACCTCATTAGTTTAGAATTACCTTTGACCAACCCCTTGCGCATTCCTGTCCTATTATGTGACATTCGTCTAGTGTGGAACTTCTCTGGAGCGGACGGCAACCTATCAAATCTACTCATGACAAACAACAATCCATTGGTTACCACTTACATTTTACCAAGGATTGTACTGAATCCTTCTTCTTCACATAAGGTTTAATTTGTTTCTGTTTGCAGCTCAATTGCAGCAATGCTAATATTAAGTTTTGCGGTAAAAATTAGGTTGTTTTGAACGTGAAACCCAAAGCAGAGGGAATGCTGACCATTGAAGGAGTCGCTTTTGGCCTTCGCCCAGTCAATGTAGAGCCTTCGGCAGCAGTGGTTGGATTAGTATCGTCAGTGTCAGGTAAGTTTACTAGTATTTTATGTTGGTTAATTTTCGTCAAATTTAAACTGAAATTTTGCTTTAGGGCGAGTAATGTTAAGCTTGCAGGGCCCGAGGTTAAATGCGACCCAACAGGAACGTCATGGCAAAGTATATGCTTCTGACAAAAGACTCTCGATCCAAGTCGGGCCACGCATATATGCCTAAATTGCAAGTGCTGTTCAACTCCTTACCTGAATTTCTATTTAGCGGAGAAATTCGGCCAGTGGTGGTTGAACTCTCCAACATTTGCCCTAGTGTACCCGTTGCCAATATTATTATCGCTTCCAACGATCCCTTACACCTCGCTTTCGACCTTCCCCGCATTGAGTGCAAAAATGTTCGAAATGATCAAATTGCACTCTACCGTTGGCATCCCACTCAAAAATCAATTAAAATGTGGTTGAAAGGCACCGAAAACGTTGGGTTAACATCATTGGATCTCATGTTTTTCTCTACTAATCCCGCCATAAAAGCCAGGTAATCGGAAATTAAAATTTGATTGATGCGAATTAATTGACTTATAATTTCTTTGTAAAGATATCGTCTACTTCGCCACTGTTCGAAAATCTTTGTCTCTTCATCATTGAGCCTCGGTGCCTGGGTTCAAAGAGTTCCGAGTGGGGAGGATCGCACTGAAACATTGGCCGTTCAACTCCAAGTTCGGAACCTCAGAGACGTAATTCAATTAAATTTCACGAAACGATTGATACTTCAGAAAATAATATTGGGGTGTATTTGTCTACAGGCGGATGACACATCTCTTAGTGGTATTGAAGTTTCGCAGGTGGCTCTTCTTAGCAATCGATGGCATTTGCGTTCTGATCAGTCAACAATTCCAGGTGCTATAATTACTGAACTTCTTTAAAGCAAATAACAACGTGTTTTGTCTTGTTTAGACGGAGTACTTCATCCACAAGAAAGCCTCATTGGGGTGCTATTGGCCATCCGAGGAACTGAAAAGAGAGAATACAACGAGAGTGTTGTGCTAAAATTACCAAGCCATGGACGAGCTGTCGATTTCCAACTCGACCCATACCGATCATTCGTTAAAGAATTTCAGAAAACTACACCCGACACAACTCTGGTTGTGTGCTGGACGGTAAAATATTATACTGTACAACATTTTGAGTTAAATCAACGATCTAATTTGTTTTCTTCTTGACTAGGCTACGCAAGCTTCTGAAGATGGATTTGGTACTTTACTCATAGAAGGGCAACATTACTTTGGTTGGAATTCCCAAGATATAGCAAGGTTAGAACTGTTCAATTAACTTTAAATTTATGCTGCTGAGTAACTGTTTCCTTATAACTGTCTTTTTTCCTTTTAGCTCAAGTTTGCCAGAAACCAGTTTGAAATCACATCAGCAGTTGGTTTCCTACTCCATGGAGTATTCAACAAAAGTGTTTCATGATTTTGACCAACAGAAGTAAGTTGGGTCTACATAGTAGGCCTAGTTCTTTAAAAACAAGTGTTTCAATAATTTTTTGGAATTTCATCACTTCATTATCATTGCATATTTTTCTAATAGGTTGTGTGTTATACCAGTAACTCTGTATCTTCACAATTGCAGTCAGCAACAAGTCAATGTTCATTATTCAGCCAACTTCAATACAGGGTAAAATTTATAATGACACTAAAAAAATTTTATTCACCCCAACCAAATGATTTTTTTTTTTCCAGGAAACCCCCACGTGCTTCTCAGTTGTACATGCCTGAAGCTGCTTCTCCCCTACTTTGGATAGGTTGTGTTCAAGGAGATGTTTGTTTGAAAGATACACCTGCTTACAGTCTTGTTCAAGGGTTACAAATCGATGCAAGAATGTTGGGTGAAAATGTTAGAGTACCAAGTCCAAAAATTGAGTATACATTGATTGTTGATCACAAGGAAGTTTAATTGTATTATGTAGGTGAAAAAATAAAGTTGTTCAGATTTTAATCATTGACTCCAATTTCCAAGAAGCTTCTCAATTGAAGGATACATCCATTCATCTTTGGAAAGATTATGAGCTTCTTCATTTATCTTCTTCAATCTTTCTTCATGAGCTTCCAGCTCTGTTGAGGAAAGGATTTGGGAGATGTACCTTTCAAATGACACTTTCATGAAAGCTTGATCGGTTTTCTCCATTTCACTCACACCTAGTTCCATTTCAGTTCGGTTTGCTCCTTGTGCAACTTTGGGAGGGATTTCTTGTTGACCAGGGGACAACATCAGTGTTCTTCTTAAATTCACTCCAATTACTGTTAAATTTTTCAATGGAAATTTTTAAGTGATGCATCAATGCATCAAGTGGGGAAAAAAATTAATGGCTTACAGCTGTTTTGGTTCATCTTTAACTTGATGGAATAAACAAGTAAATCTTGGAAAAAAACTCGGAAGTCTCGAATAACTGCAAACAGTTGCACCAGCAGACGACAGAATGAATTAGTTGACAGCTGGAAGGCGGAAGCAGCACACCTTGTGGTCGCGGGAGGAATACAAATACCGACAAATACAATCTCCCGATAAAGATTCTATCCCAAAGCTGCCCCACCTATCGTCCAATTAGTTGGCGTTTTCCACTCAGGTCTTAAATACTAATTTCATTACAACATTTATTAATACTTTTTATTATATTCAAATTGAAATTACGTTATAATAGAGGAGAAGATGACGGTTATGGCAATGACGTATTCACACTTCAACATAGTCAACATCGACTCATGTTAATATTGACTTGAATCTCAATTTCATTGAGGATAAAATTAATTTGAGTTTTTAAACAAGAAATTTTATTGAAATAGTCAAAGGGTTTAGTAAACTACAACATGGAAGAAAATATGGAAAGGGGACTATGGTAAGTGAAATTGATGTCATTTTAAAGAAATCCATTGAAATTTTTGCTTTCAAAATCAGGTACAATGGCAAGTTAACTAAAGTGGATCTTCAGTCCCGAACCAAAAGAAAGATTACTTAGACGCTCATGCAAGATTATTTCGATTATGAAAAATGAACTGCCATATGTGAGATGAAATGAGATGTGAGATGAAATCAATTATGAATGACATATACAACAACAAACAAATACTTTTCAAAATTTTTATTGATAAGGAACCTCGATTGCAGCTAACTTCTTGAAAATACACATGTATTGTTTGAACATTCCTTATCTTCCATCTCAGTCGTGGGATGGCCCCATCATTGGGAACTGGTTCCCGGCAGATCTTCCTCTTCTTCAATTTTCTTGGCCAATTGAGATAGAACCACCTTTTCTTTCTGTAAATAATTAACACGATAAATTAAAAAAAATTTTGGGCAATGAGGGGGGATTGCGTAAGGTGATAACTTACCACAGTCAGATACACCTGCTTGCCTCCTGAAAGCTCTTCTTGCGGTTGGATTTTTGAACAAAAATCCTCGTGTTCACACCAGCACCTGGCTCTCTTTTGTCCACCAGCTTCGTCAGAAGCATTCCCCATCTCAACATCATTCTGCGGTTTCTTGGACCCTGCATGAGAAACAAGATTTAGAAAAAAGATTTTAAAATTTAGGGCACAAATAAGGAAACTTACTCTTTGGCTTTGGCCAATCAAATTTTTCCCGTAGGACATACTGCAGTGGGGGCCAAACTGCAAATTTTCCTACAGCAACTGCAGCTAAACCAACAAGGGCTTCTGCCACGTGCACGGAGATGTCGGCAAAGGAATGGTAAAACTCCTGTTCTGAATCCATTGCTTAAAATTGTTGTTAAAAACACAAGTACGACTGACGGGAGCAGGGCTGGATCACTGCGGTGAACTTACTACCGCGGTACTACCGTGCGGTAGCGGTAGAACCACGCAGTAGTACCGCACGACTTAACTCTACCGCAGTACCGTGTTAGTTTTCAAATTACCGTGCGGTAGCGGTAGTTTTCCACGCCATCTAGCGCTGATTTTGTATAACACAATAGAAAAACAATAGATGGCGCTCTAATTTTTCTGGAGCAATTCATCAGGCCTCTGTTGGATCACCAATCTTTCACGTTTTTAGGCCAAACAATCATAGTTATCCATTTTTAAACTTTTTAATTGACATTTGCGAATGAAATTTCATGACATTGTAGGTCAACTTGAATTAAATATGAGCGGCGTATAAGCGCCTTGAGTGAAAAAAACGCTTGTTTTCTAGAAGCACGCGCACGCGTTCACGGCTTCTGAAATAAAACGTCGCCCTTCCGTACTCCGCATGGTTGGAAGGTTTGTTCTGCCTTGCTGGAAAGATCTATTGTACCAGTGAGCAGTTTCTTGAATGATTTTTTATTTTAAACCATTTCGTTAAATTAAATCAAAAATTAACTCAAATTTATTTAATTACAAGATTTAAATCATGCATGGATGTTTAATTTAATTCGTGATTTAAACGGTTTAAAACACAGTGAATCCCGGATAAATAATAAAATTGTAACAAGACGAGAAAATCATACAAATGAGAATCTTTTTGCCAAGATAAATTTTAAAAAAAATGTATTTTCAAAATCAAAACATATTTGATTGAATTTTTTGATTGACTTCAAAAAAAATATTTCTGATTTTGATTCATTAATCAAAATAAATCGTGATTGCCACTGAGGAATGGGTTTTTAGATCCAAATTAAAAAGAAAATTTTTAATGAAAGTATATAAACTCTTCTATATTCCGCTTGAAATGGATTTGAAACATTTCAACATTTTCATTTGCAAAAGAATTAAATACTACCGCAGTACGACTACCGCTACCGCGGTAGTACCGTACCGCGATAAATTTTTCTTTTTTAAGTTACCGCTACCGCGGTAGCGGTAATTTTTTTAGACTACCGGGCCCTGCCCGTCACGGGAGGGAGTAATGTCAGAGAAAGAAGCAGGAAAACGAATGGAACAGTCAAAAATTTTACTTTTAGCCTGCGACGTTGTCAGATATGGCAGAGTGATCTATTTGATAAATAAAATTTCTTATTTTATATTTCGGTCAAATGGAAATATTTCAAACTTTACATGTTATTTTTGCATAGACTTATTAGTTTAGTTTATATAACTCTGAATTCAGTGAGTTTATGATCCACCTTCACACCTTGTTCAAATTCATGCAACCTTGCGTCCTTGCCCACTCCCCCCCCCCCAGTTTCAGTCCGAATTTTCAAAATGGATTGGCTCGGCCGTGTCTCTGGGTCGACATCGACAAACACTCGAGCGAAGCGAAACGAACAACTCGTGACTCTATTTTTTCTACCACCGTTATTATAGAGAAGAAGAAAACCGACGTTTTGCATCTAGAAAAATCGGAAAGAAAAATAAGGTATTGTACAATTTCTGTTTTCCCACATTTTCTATTCTATCCAGTCAAAGACTATTTTCATTAAGGGGAGGGGGTTGAAAAATTCTTTGAGGTGGCGCTAACAAGTGGTCGTCTGCTGTCGTCCATTTCTTGATAAAATTTTTCTCTCAGAAATTATTAAAATGAATTCGAATTGGAAATAATGTGTTGGACGTTTGAAAAGAGGAATTTTGCCTCGTGTTGTATATTTGGTCACGTGACGAGCGTCTGCTAGAGTTGTCAACTTCTTCGCCAGTGGTTTTTGTGTGGGAAAAAGATGGTAAACCACTGATTAGAGATATGTATATATTCGGTCCTTTTCGACACACCGCGTGTGTGTGATGAAGAACAAACGTGAAAACAGAAGTAGAATTGGTTGTCGGATTGTTGAGTAAGACTTTTGCCAAACAACCCACCATACATGTCTCGTGTAATTCAATTGAATGTCCTGACGGGAAATCTCGGGTTTGATCTCGCTGTTTGATCTCATTACCGGTTACCTTCACCCGAAATGCCTTTTCACGTTGGTGGGTCTGTGTTTTGATCAAGGTTCTCAATCTATTCCATATGCAGTTCTTGTATCCCTCCATTTCGATGGGTTTTCAATTCTGAAGGACAATTAGCTCATTGTATTTCCGATGGAAGGATGTTGTGAATTTTTATTATTTCTGCCCTGAATGGACATGTTTTTTTCTGATTTCCCCGAAAATTCAATTTTTCTGTGTTGTTTCAACGGTTATTCTTTTTTGTGTTTGTGATATGTACAACTACAACAACAACAACGCAGCCAACTGCAAACAGATGTTGGACCGCACGAACGCGACCGAGCACGACGACGAGCTCTTCTGCAGGTCCTGTTACGGCAAGAAATTTGGACCCAAAGGTTACGGTTACGGTGGCGGTGGAGCTGGAGTCCTATCTATGGACGACGGAACCGGATACATTGTACCAATATTTACATTGTCTCTTTTATTTTCTCTCAGTTTTCCTTAAAACCATTTTTGGGTTTTATTTTCCTTTTTCATGAATCATGGGACGTGTCCACTCGAAAATATGATGAATCACGGATGCGGACCCTTGACAGAACGGACCCCCAACATCGAATATCCCGCAATTGGCACAAGCTCACGTAGCCCCACTTCTGGCGAATGGAGGAGTCAACGTCAAACAGACGAACGGAAACGTATACAGCAAATTCGGCTCGAGGATCGACTGTCGCCGATGTGGTACTTGTGTCTGAAAATAACATTAGTCAAGAGGAAAAAAAACTCATTTATCACTTGTTTATTTTACAGGCAAAGTGGTTTTTATGGCGGAGAAAATGATGGGCGGAGGTTCCTGTTGGCACAAGAGTTGCTTTACCTGCCTGTCGTGCAACAAGCGACTCGAATCGACGTCGCTGTGTGAACGCGAAGGCGAAATTTACTGCTAAAGTATTTGGTTATTATTTATTTTTTCTCCAAATGAAATGTAATAATAACTTTTCATTTCAGGCTGTTATGGCAAACAGTTTGGACCTAAAGGCTATGGGTTCGGACTAGGAGCCGGACTCTTGCAAATGTCTGAATAGCTATTTTCCCTTTTTTTTCTTCTGGGGGTGGAACGGACGTGCAGGTAAATAAATCTAAAGTTTCGATTGTTATTCATAAAAGCATGACGTCGAAAAAGTTGTTTTGAAAGGAATCTCGAACGTAGGCCGCTCTGCTTTGATGTGTGAACATTCCCGGGTCTGATTTGGTCTGGGAATCTCTGCTTTGAATAACATATCCGATATCATCTTGGCATTATTTGTGATAGTTGCTCGTAATGGAGACGGAGAAGGTACTCTGTGGTGTGGTACTTTCTTATTTTTTTACGATTGTTTCAAATCGAGTTGAATGGCGCCGTGAATGTTTGAAATTCCTGGGTTTGCGGCGCAATACCGTCTTCAATTTCATCTGATTCGAATTGCGCGCGCCCTCAATTTTGACTCATTTTCTTTTGTTCTTGCGTGATATGATGATGAGGAAGTGGGGGGAAGGAGGTGGCGGCTCAAGGGCGGCGACCTGGATGGTTCCAACGACGTCGTGACGCGCATCATTTGTAGGCGCCTGGGCGAGTTCTTTTTTAATTCTTTTGTTTTTTCTCGGGTGACTTTCTTTGTTTTCACCCTTTCCTTTTTTTGTTTTGAATGTTCCGTGTTAACATATTCCTTTCCCCACGACTTTAAATCGCCGCATTTCTATTTTTTAAGTTCTTTTTTCGCTTGTGTAACGGAATGGATTTATCTTTCGTTAGATGGCGTTACCCATCGACTTCAAAATTTGAACTTTTTTGTAGTTATTGAATTTTATTGTAACAATTTATATTAATTTTAAAGTAGTTTTATTGAAATTATTAAGAGAAATCGATTTGACAGCTGTTTCCTCAAACGTGATTGGCTTGTTCAATGGACCAATTAACCGGGAACATATTCTCATAACCAAGTTGTTTATGAAAGAGAAAAAGTTACAGTTAATGTAATGTACGGAACGCCAAATGACCCCCTAAAATAATAGCACTCGACTAGTGCTATTTATTTTACAAATCACTTGAATAATATACAACTGCATGGCGCCATCTAGCGGTTTCAATCGGCGGAACGGAATGTAACGATTTTTCCCGATTGTACACATTCATGTCGATTGATAATCATTTCCACAAGCGAAATGGTGGAAATTCCGTCGAATTGTGGATTGTGGAAAGACTTCTAATGACTCTGTTCACGCCGTTCATGAGAGTGTCAGTTCACGCCGTCCGTGATTATCAGTTCACGCCGTTCATGGTAAGATCTTCTTGTGTATAGATTTATTATTCTTCTTTTATGCAGATTCGAATGAGAAACTTTAAAGAACTGGTTCCAGTTTGAAATACCCCCTTTTATCAAATCCCCCCCCCCCACCGAGACGTGGTACGGAAGGCCTCCCAAATGGCTGACGTCTTGTGTGTGTGTGTGTATGTTGCAGACAAACAAAAAGAAGAAGAAAATGATGATCTATTTAAATAACCTCTTTTTTTCTACCCGGTCCATTCATTGGCTAAGTATATCCGCCTCCCCTCTGTAAGTTCACTTTATCAACGAGCATAATATAATTTTTTTTTTAATTTCAATCTAGTCGACATCCGCATAAACATTCCCTCCGTTCCTGCTAATATTTTCTTTCGTGTTTTTTGTTTAAACTTTTTGGTCTTTTTCCTCTGCTGATCCTTCGATACGGTACCCATCGCCATGTTATGTTATCCCTTGAAATACCGAGGCATTTCGTGTTCCTGTTTTCTTTCTTTTTTTGAATGACGCGCCGGTTTCAAAAATGTTTCAAACCCTCCGAATTTTCTCGACGCGTCAACTGACCTGAATTTATTTCACCTATCCATTCCACTTGCCCAATTTGCCTTAATCCGACTCGCGAAATCATCAAGTGTCTTATTGAAACATCAACATGTGTGTATCGGTGCCAATATACTAAATTACAATTACATTTCAAACAATTTTCATTGCGATTGAATAATCTTTTTTATTTTTTTTCGTCTATGGGAACACAACGACGACGGATGATTTTGCTATAAATATCCAGACGACGACATTTACGGCTGCCGGCTGCTGCTGCTCACTTGGACCGTGTTTTATTCCGCACACACACACATAAGGATCGGGGGTAACTTTGGCCCCGCCCTCGCAGTCTCTGCTCTTGTGATGCTGTGTGTGTGCACACTCAGGAGAGCTTCTCCTTTTTCTCTCTTGAATAACAAATCACTCCCCTCACCCACCCACATTTCTTTCTCTCTCTCCCCACCCAAAACTTTTATGATAGATATATAGTTGATAGATATGGACTCGACTGGGCCTAGATCTTATCCGGCAAGGTTAGAGTGTAGGGGAGACTGGAGTAAAACGGGACACCGGGTCAAAAGGGACAGTGGGGGGAAAAATAGAAGATGTTAATAAAACTTTAAATTTTTTTAGTATGTTATGTAAATCTGTATAATCTACTTTGGCATAAAATTTGGTTGATTTTTGTCAATAACTGCATGAGTTATTGACAAAACTAAAAAAACGGTTTTTTTTTAGAAATTTTTGTCTCCGCCATTTTATGTTTATAGAAAGAAATAAACGCTAATGGCATGTAAATTTAATATGGAAATGAAGCTGATTCATTTCTTGATCGTTTAAAACAAAAATTAGAATTTTAGATCAATTCATTTAGACAGTATGAACTTTTTAAAAAAAGAGTCGTAATCGGGAAATCGGGACAGCTGTTTTTGCCTGAAATGGGACAGTTACGGACCAATCAGCGTACAGCATTTTTAAGAGGCTCGATTTCCTGACCTAGCAACGCAGGATGTCCTACTGCTCCATAAGGGTTTTTGTATGTATAAGAAAAAAGGTTCATTAACACAATAATTTAATTGAAACATTTATAAACTCAAAGAGTCTATGCAGTGGAACACTTTTTAAATTTTTTTAAATTTTATTAATGAATTTTAAGGCGAAAACGGAGGACGTCCCTTACCACCTACCCCAGTGTCCTCACTTACCCCAAAAAATAGGCTCCTCCCATAAATCTGAGTAAACTTTAAAGGGATTTTATGGGGAAATGGTTTATTATAAAATTATAAAAAAAATATGGGGGGTACAATACAATAGGGAATACATAAAAAAAAAATTTTAAAGAAATTAAATGATTAGTTGGGGAGATATAGGGGGCAAACGAAAACCGTCCCGTTTTACTCCAGTCTCCCCTACACATGTATATACCCGACAGCGTGTGTGCTCTGTGTGTCAATTTTGCAATCTGTGATTGAGTGAAATTTGACATTTTCTATTCATTTTTCCAAAGCGCTAAATTTAAAAATTAAAATTTCCCGCCGTTGAATTAAGAATGTAAAAGTAGCGGATTTTTGTTATTTTTAAATTTAAAGTGATATTACAGGCCTGTCCTAGTCATGTTGGATGTGACGAAAGAAGAGCCGGAGCAAGTGGCGGAAGATTCCGTCAGTTGCGATCCGATTAGCGGATCATCGGATCGTCACCACCACCACCGTCACGAGCCGACTATAATGAAACCTTATTTGAAATTTGGTGAGCGCAATCTTGGGACTGGACATTCAGCCGCGGACTCCGTCACCGATAGACAATAGATCGTCTCCTCTGCTCCGGCCGTAAGAGTCGCCTCAGCCGTTGGACATGAAAACGGAACTGTTTCACCATCACATCCCCCACCTTCACCACCACCATTCGTCGTCGTTGGTTGGCGACACAAAGGCCCCAAATGTCACGACATTTCATCCCGTATATCATCTGCATTCCTATTTCCATCCGCTCATCCAGCACCCTGCTAGCATGCTTACATCTCAACAACGTATTCCTGCTATCCATTTTCGACGTTTGGATATACATTTTGGTTATCCATGGTACGTTGAATGTCCATCCTAATGTCACATCTTTCTACGTAGATTTTTAACGTCTATAGGATATCCATTTCGGACGTAGCTTGGACGTCCGTAACACGTAAAACGTACGATAGATTTACAACGAAGATAAAAGATTTGACTTTCCTTGGTATTGAACCTTCAACCTTCCGCATCGCGATCCACATCGCAATCCACTAGGCTAGCCGCTCCTTTTCAATCCTTATCAAACTTATGATCGATATCTTATAACTTAGATATTGTCAAATAAAACAAATTAACAGCTAATTACATTCACGTTAAATAAGGAATAGGATTAAAGAAGTCAAATAAAAAAAGATATAGAAATAAATTTTTGGTTCATTTAAATTTTACTGTTTTATTGTTACTTAGCTTAAAACATAAATTTATGGAAATTTCTAATTTTCACATGGTGAATTTAGGCGAGTTCTATCAACTGATATAACAATTTTAGCTTTTTTGATTCTGGTGTTTGTCCATTGGCCGTCCATTTGTTGTACTAAAATGAACTTAAACAAAACTAGACGTATATTTGCATCCAAAGGACGTCCAAACTAGGTCCGTCCGTTTATCGTCCACTTTGGTCATCTCATGGACGTAATTTGTAGCTAGAGAAAGTAGATCCAGTTTATGTGAAAATATTACGTCTATTAGACAGTAAAAATTCATACAAAGTAGACAAGATCACAACATCGAAGAAAGACGTGAAAAGTACGTAGTATCGTCGTACTTTTTCTAGGAAAAATAGACACGACGGAAAATGGATAAACAAACGTCGTATAGACGGATATTAGACCAGCCGTGCTAGCAAGGCAGCAGCAGCCAGCTCATTCGGCCAACAAGCCTACTACTCAGGTATTATATAAACCTGATTTTCGAGAAAAGTCGTTTATTAAAAGCTGAGCGACACGATCATAGTTGATTATTTCTCTCCTTCCGTCTTTAACGAGTCGGGAGTAGCTCATCAATTTCATAACGAGGAGAGCTAATCATCACATTCGTTGCTATGGTACCAACTTTTTCTAGGGGAAGGTGAAAATTTCAAGCAAGTTTTCATTACAAGTTTTTCTCTTCTTCGTTACAATCAGACTTGAAACGAGACGGGAAACAAAATGGCTCACATGTATTTTCATTATCATCAACAAAGTCTCATTTTTTGAGCTCGTTTGTATCGCATGCGACTCTTGAGTCTATCTGTTTTGGAAATCGTTAAAAAAGTCCTTTTTTCTAATAGGGGATGGCGCAAAAAAATAAAAAAAAATAATAAAACATACTAAAAATAAGAGAAAAAAAAATATACCCCCCAATCATACTATACCTGGGAAAAATTTACTTTACGAGTTATTCACGTTTAAAGTTTGGCCTCCGTGGCCCACCTCTAAAACGCAAGAGGTGGCCTATTTATCACGTGATTCTTGGTGCATAAGCAATGGTCGGTTTTAACCAATGAGTATAGATCACGTGATCGGGGGAACCAATAGATGCGGGGAAAATCTGTCATTTCGTCTGTGTCGCGCAAGGTGTCGCGTTTAGCTCGAAGCAGTCTAGTTTTTTACCGCCACGTGGTAAAAGAATGAAAAATCGTTTTCAAGGATACGCATTCTATTGGCTGTTGCCGATCACGTGATCTGCTCCCATTGGTTATTGACTGCCCAGTACTAATGCACCAACAATCACGTGACTTAAGGCCCCAGGTAAAAGATTTGTAATAAATTTTCTTTGTAGTGAATCGCCGGCCTTTTCATCGAATTGATTAGCGCCTTCTCTTGACCCCCCTATCTTTCTATTTGGGTCTTGTTTGCATTTATTGCATTGTCCAGCTGGAAATTCCCCCCCCCCCCATCCCACAATGGGACACAATAAGTTTCGCCTTTCTTGTTTGCGTTGGCTAATGATTTTAAAGGCCTGGGCCGCTCTTCAAGTCTTTTGAGATCGAGAAAACGTGGCCCATTCTCCGGCCTATACTTTTTCTATATATATCGTGATGGAGCAGTAGCAGAAGCAGAGTCTTAATATATATCTCTTTATATTATACTGCATACATAATACGGGAGGGGGAAAGGGGTGGTGGATCATCGCGGTGATGCCAGTGACGTGATTTGATGATGGGGGTGTGAGTCAAGATTTTTCTTCTTTTTTCCTCTTCACATTTTTTTTTCGTTTAAGTAAACCGATTTTCAGAGATTTTAGGGCGGGTCTGTCAGAATTGTGAAGTGGAAACGTTAAAAAGAGCCATCTAGGCTCCCAAAAGTAACTGGACGTTGTAGCTGACACACTCACTAGAGGCGCTTTTTAAAGTTTCCAAATCGGCTTACTTTTACCCTAAAACCAGGATGGGGAAGCCAACACAGCCGTGAAGCGACCATTAGAAACGGCTGTCCATTTGGCAAACCCGCTTTACCCCCTTCCCCTTCTTTAGAGCAAGTGACGACACCAGGCTTTTCTTTAAGTCTGGCAACGTGGGAGGGAGTCATCTTAGAAAAGGGGGGGGGGCTTCCTTTTTCCTTCTTCTTGTCTAGGTTCTCGTGGAGTGAGGTAACGGTGTATGTGCTCTGTGTATTGTATGTGTGTCTCAAATGTTTCTTTTGTATCACTGGTGTCATCAACAATATACAGAACCCACCACAGGTATCGGATCACCCTGATCCAAAAGTGGTGTTTTAACCCGCGCGAGATAGGCCTAACGGTGTCTCGCGCCAGAATTTTTAAAAAATACTTAAATGACCCCTACGACGTTCATTTTTTTTTATCGGAAAGATCAAGAACAAGACTTTATCTTTCTGAATTTTAGTTTGTAAAAAGTATAGTGGTTATATGGGGAAATGGATCAATCACAAATATTGGATCACCCCCCACATGTGCTGCATTCGTTGTCCCTACCCGCGGCTATGCCGCCGGGTATGGGAGAGGGTGGAGGGGTGAAAAAGAGACCTCCTCATTTTAACGACGATTATCTCTTTTAAGTGCCACTATAGGCGCTTGATTACTCTTTTTCTGTCACCATCACAAGCAGACTATTCCTGACTGTATTGTTGTTTGTTTCCTCGATTCGCTCTCATTTCAAGCTTTGTGAATAGAAATAGTTGGGATTATTCATTCTGAGGTAAGTTTTTCGTTTGAATATGAAAGCCATTATATTAATTTGTGTATCTTTATAATAGCTGGGAAAAATCTGATTGATTTTGATATCACAAGAACGGTTACTGGTAAAAGTGTTAGCCAGAACCCATTATTTTTACGAGTGTAAGGTAAAATAACTTATTTTGTTATGAAGTAGGGCACTAATCTCACTTATAATTTCATGTTCTAGAAGAATGGCCAAGTGGATTTTCCTAGATGATGGTGTTACAGCCATCCATGATGAGACAGGGGAAGTGTACAAGTTCGAGCCAACAGTAAAATGCAATGGGCAAGGGCAGGCTACTCAAAATGTAACGAATGACTCTTACAACTTGAAAGCGAAGCAGGAGAAGCCTTTGGTTACAAATACTGTGAAGTCTGTCACTTCAGATCCTGCCAAAAAATAAATTAAGCTAATTTCAAATGACCCAGCTAATTTTTGTTTTCTAAGTTTAGTTCGAGAAAGGAATGCAAGAAATTTTAAAGATTAGAGTTCAATATGTGTATTAGAATCTGGTGTGGCCACATTTCGCATCAATTACTGCTTGGCAGCGGGATTTCATTGTGTTAATGTATTTTGAAAAAGTGAGTAAATGATGGATCGTCCTATATGTCAATAATCTTATCTTCATTTAAATCCGCTTATTTCACTTCTTCCCCTTCGACTTGGGCCATTCGTGATTGGAGAAACCCCGGGATGCCTTCCACTTGGGCCAGCATTGTTGATAGATACTCAGGTGTTCCTTCCACTTGGGTCCAAAGTGTTGGTAAAAACACTGGTGATCATTGATATTGCAGGTGTGATTCATCACTTTATTGCATTTACTTTTGAAAACAAAAATTAAGCGTCCGAAGCAGGCGTACATCAGTTGTAAATTCAATATTTACGAAAGAAAAACAAAAATAATTACATTTCAATAGTATCCTCAAGACGTCGATTTAACTCCACAAAACGTTCTTCTTCACGACGTAAATTTTTAGTGACCTTAGAAGAGTCCTCGCAAAATTTCTCAAAAGCCAATGCCTAAAAAACATTCAAAAAAATTAACAATACAGAAAAAAAGGACACACACCACAACAATAAAACACTTACAAAGGAGCCGTCCTCTATTTCTTCACTTCTATCACTCATTCCGTCGCACATCATCTCCAAATTAACCTCCACATCGCCGTTTTGATCGTCGCTGAACGGCACCTCTTCATCGCAAAGAACAAGAGAATCTTCCGCCGAAACGCCAACTTGAACTTCGCTGACCACCTCTTGATGACAAACAAGGGCCACATTACTCTCCACAAGACCGACTGGTACTTCGCTGACCAACTCTTCATCTTCACCGACGTTCACTTCACGTCGATCGCATTGCAAAGCAACATCGACCTCTCCATCACGAACGACACCCACTTCAGCAACTTCAGAGACATTCACATCCGTAAGAATTGAATCAGGTTCCAACGCCATCTCCAATTCTTGACCATAACGAATGATTTCCGGAAAAACATACACCTAAAAGATTATTCAACGACACAAAACACAAATGTATAGTAACACTAATGCACAACAAACAGTAATTTCCCTCAACAAAAATTAGAAATAAAAAAAAAACAAGAAAAAAACATACACGATGCATTTTTGCATGACTTTTAAACCCAGATTCAGATTTGAATACCGGTCGTGAAGGACACATCGGACAAATTCTGTGAATTAAACAGTTTTTGTAATGATTGTGGAACTGGTAGTTTTTCAAAAAAGATTTCCCGCAAATTCCATAATTTTTGCAAAAGAACATTTTAAACTAACACGTTAACCGATCAAGAGATAACTGTCAGATCGATAGATAAAAGAAAAAAAACGTTGAATCCTACGACATCACCACGTTTTATAATAAAAAACAAACAGCGCTTACAACGAAGTCGACAAACACTAAAGATATAAGGAATGTATAAAAGAGCCTTACGACCCTCTGGCTATGAAATCAATCGGCGACAGGGAGATAGCCAGCCGATGGGCCGATATTTCAGTAGGCCATGCTAACAAATCACCAACAACCAAAAATTGAATTCATTGTAGTCTGCTGTAGTAGAAATAACAGTTAGTTAGTTGGTAAATTCCTCATCAGTTTAATTCTCTCTAGGTGAAATGGTGGTCCTAATTAGACCAAAAAACGAATAATCGGATATTTGATTGACCATGAGAATGATTGTATTCAGGGAGAGGGAGAGAAATGAAACTCGCGCCATGCTGTTTCAAAAAACGCAGCAAAGATGGGTTACTGGTCGTGACGTTCACCAAAGTGATAATTAAAGGTATTAATGATTAATTTCTCATGGTTATTGAATGTAAAATATCGATGTGCAAAATTTAAAAGCGATTCAGCATGAAAATTACAATTTTTAAAATAATCTATCTCATACCACAGACTACCTCGGATTTGAAAATACCGGTATATTTTAACAATATCGTGACTCTTGCTGGCCTAGTGTGTAAGGCTGAAAATAATTTTGGAAATCCATTATCTACCTTGTAATTTCAACATGGTGAAATCATCGGAATACGTGGGTCAAAACTGCTGTGCATGCTGTCAAAATTTCATCTACAGTAACTTGTTCCGCTTGGCTGCAAGTCATCTCATAAAGATACTTTAGAAGAATCAAAAGTAAATGAGTTGATAAATTTTCCCATTAATGTAATACATCTTGTTAGTTCTCTATGTTCAGTTAGGAGAACCATTTGCTTATCTTTCTTAGAATTTCAGCACTGGAAAAGTCTGATCATTGGAGATGTCATGCAGATGCATTCTTTTTAGTCAGCTGGTCTTGTGATTTATTTGAAAATATTTGGGATATTGAATTCAATCTTAATCTTTTTTTAAGGTAGGACTACCAGACTATAGAATGCTTTATATACACTGAAATCGAAAAATTATTATTGATTTCTATTTATATACAGTGACATCTGAGCTGCAGTGCAACACACAATCATTCAGATATCTGATGATTTTTACATCGGATAATGTTCAAAATTAGAATTATAACAGAATTGATTAAATTGATGGACATTTTCATCATGATATTTTTGCTAATTCATTACAGGCACCTTTGAAAATACGGAACATCACTTCAGCCATCAAAAAGAGTACTAACATCAATTAAGAAGAGTGTGCTGTGAACAGACATTGTGTGCTCTAATTAAAGGTTAAGAAAATAATAATCTAATTAAGTTTAATCATACAAAATTACAAAGCCAACTTGAAGTTAAAATGTAAAGATTTCAAGAACAAAGCTTCGCCTCATTTGACTAGTTTTAATACTTTTAAACATTATCAAGTCATCAACCTGAAACAAAATCAATTATAAATTTGTATTTCAATTTTTAACAAATTTCACATAAATTATTACTAAAACAATGGATATTGGATGTTGATGCCACAAAATGTTAAGGTTAATAACGTGAAACAAAAAATAGCATTATTTTCATGCAGTCTCATAAAATCAATTGAATTGCAATTTTGTTTAAGTTTATTACATACTTGCTGACCAATGTGGTGTGTTGTTCCAGCCCATTTCAGTGAAAGATATTGTTCGTGGAGTTGAACTGTCTTGGTGTTGACATCAAGATAGAGAAATTAAATCCTGTATTTTAATTAAATTTATATGTTTTTATCATGTATACATTGATGGAAAAAGAAACAAAAAAATGGAGAGATGTTATAATAGCAATACACGTTCACTTGTATAACAATTAGTTAGTCAAGAAAAGAAAAATTTAGAACAAAAAATTCAGAAAAAAAAATCACCAAAGCCTATGCACGGATCACAAAAACGTTTGCACGGATCACAAAAAAACTTTCACGGATTGCCAATGGTCATGACTATATTTAACTATTAGATTATGATCAAGGGATAGACATTACTTTTCATCTTGTTTATTACCATCTCAACATTGAGGAAACATGCCGTCTCTTGACATCAAGAGGGCTGCCATCTCTTATTGTAAAGAGGGTAGATTGATATAACATATTACCTTTGATCGCAGTCCACTAGCACAGAATACAGAGACACTTGTAAGATAATAATCTAGGTGGGATGCTGAACGAACAAAGTGTTCACCATAAGAAAGAGAAGACACACACACATAATAGAACGTCAGAAAGACGATGACAACGATTGAGAGTCGTTGTGCATAATCGAGGATAGTCCCCCTAGCGGAGGATTGTTAACTTAACACTCCCCCTCAATCTGAGCGTGTTGATCTAGGTGTTTAATTTTGAAAGAATTGAGAAGTGTTAGACGTAAGGAGAATAATAAGAAAGAAAAAATACGAAAATTTGAATTTTGTTTTAGCTTCGAGGCAAGCTGCAGACACCGATGCGTTCCCTGTTCAGTCGAAGTGCTTCTACCTTCAAGGGCTTCGTGAGGAAGTCGGCCAATTCGTCTGCGGATGAGACGGACAGAAGACGGATGTTCTTTTGTTTGAACTCCTTGCGAATGTAGTGGTACTTCAACTCGATGTGCTTCGTCCTTGCGTGGAAGACCGGATTGTGAACCATCATGATGGCGCTTTTGTTGTCGCAAGGAAGAGGCGTAGGCTCCTGTTGTTTAAATCCGATCTCCTCCAACAGATTTCTTTGCCACGCGATTTCTTTGCTGGCGTGTCCGGCTGCGTAGTATTCTGCTTCGGCGGTTGAAAGTGCGATCGGCTTCTGAAGATGACAGGTCCAAGAGATCGCGCCTCCATTCAAAATGAATATTAGACCGGAGGTGGATCGCCGGGTGTCCTCGCAACCTGCGAAATCAGAATCGGAGTAGCCGACAAGATGATTTGTGATGCCTGTCCCTCCGTAGCAGATCCCAAAGTCGATTGTGCCTGCCAGATAGGCCAAGATCCACTTGATTGCCTCCCAGTGAGGTACTCCGGGGTCGATACTTTGCCGGGAGCAAGCGTTGACGGCGAACAAGGCGTCGGGGCGTGTCATCTTTGCTACGTACATGAGGCCGCCGACTGCGGCGCGGTAAGGTGTCGTTGTGAGCGGAGGTTTACCACTGTTCTGTGGGCGGTCTCTGGCGCTGAGGCGAGAGCAGGGATCAGCTGGCACGTTACGGGGATGACAGTCTGTCATCCTGAATTTCTCCAGCAGTGAACGGACGTAGGTGCCTTGAGAGATGTAGAGTTTCCTCTCTTCGCGGTTCCTTGTGATCTCGAGGCCGATGAAGATGTCGGCTGGTCTCGAGGTCATCTCAAGGTACTGCTCCAGGTGCTGGATGATGGCTGTTGCCTTTTCTAGCGTCTTTGTTGCCAGGATGCCGTCGTCGACCCAAATCCCGAACAGAGTGATGTCGTTCGGGTCCTTTCCAATGTGATAGTAGAGACACGGGTCGTAGTTGGAACGGATCAGTTCGTACTTGACAATATAGCCGTCGAAGGTCTCGTTGAAGTTGTACGCTGACTGAATCAGTCCGTAGATTGGATGATTGAGCCGACCGACTTTTCCTGGTTTAGTGAACCCTTCTGGCAACTCGATGTACAGTTCTTCGGTCAGAGATCCGCAGAGAAAGGCGGTCTTGACGTCAAGTTGTGTGAGTTCCAAGTCGTGGACGGCAGCAATGGAGAGCAGCACTCGAAGAGAGTCGACCTTCAGGGTCGGGGCGTACGTTTCGGATGACGTGTAGTCGACATCGGGCTCCTGCGTGTAGCCTTTCGCCACGAAACGAGCCTTGTAGATTGGTGGGCTTCCTTTGAAGCCCGGCTTCAGCTTGTAGGTCCACCTGGTTTTGATCACTGAACGGTCTTTCGGCCGATCGACTTCCGTGTAGGTCTCGGTCGTTTGCAGTGAATTGTATTCTTTCAGTGTGGCACCCATCCATTCCTTTGCTTGTTTAGAGGCCACGGCGTCTTGATATTGATCCGGTACTTCATTCTCCGTCGATCGGGCTGTCGCGTACTTGGTGCCGTCGGCTGCCTTCATGCTCTTGATGACTTTTGGCGTCTTGATTCTCAACGAGCGACGGGGATCTGGAACCGCAGGCGCGTCTATTAGGTTTTCTTCTTCTAAGGCCGTGCGCGTCCGTACCAGTCTTCCTTTCTTTGTTGGAGGTGGAAAAGAGGGAGACTCAGGCTGACTGCTTAAAGGAAAGATGAGCGGAGAGGTAGGCACCGTGTCGTCTCGAGGATCTTCAGGCGGTTGGAAAATTGTAGTTACTTGTTCGTCGGTGTTGGGATGAACCTGTGGGAAGACTTGAGTGTCTTTCTGTAAGTCGACGGAGGGGAGACGTGGAGCGTAGACGTGATGAGCCGGTGAAGCGTCGCAGCTCGTGTTAACTTTTCCGGTAGACGGATCGTAGAATCTCTCTCCTTTCTGAGTGTCGGAGTTGCCGACGAAGTAGACCAGATTTCCAACGGGCTCGAGTTTGCCTGTACGAATTGCCTTGGGAATCAAAACGTAGAACTCCCTTCCGAAGGCCCTGAGCGTCGAAAGATTTGGCTTCTTTTTGAACCATGCTTCGTACGGTGTCACATCTGGGCAAGTGGTGGAGATAGATCGGTTCAAAATGTAGATCTTGTGATTTGTTGCTTCGGCCCAGAGCGAGAGAGGAAGAGACTTGTTGGAGTGCAACAAGGCGCGAGTCCCTTCGAAGAGCGTCCTGTTGTCTCTTTCGGCTGAGCCATTTTGTTGAGGCGAATGGCGAACGGAGGTCTCGTGCCTGATGCCCTTCTTTTTCAGTCGCTGTTCGAAGTCGTTCGACTCGTACTCCTTGCCGCCGTCGGTCCGCACGCACTCGACCAGTTGTCCTGTCTGAGTGTGAAGGAGACGAATGAAATCCAAAATTGCACCCGCGACTTGATCCTTCGTCTTGAGATAGTATGCGACGCGGAAATCACTGAAGTCGTCTCTCACGGTGCAGCAGTAGAGGGCACCTCCGAGGCTCTTCACTTGAGCTGGACCCCAGACGTCGGAGAAAATCAGTTGACCAATGCGGGAGGACCTATCTGAGGTGCTGCTGTAGAAGGGAGTGCGCTTTGCCTTGGCCGCTGCGCACTCGTGACAGTGTTCTATAGGAGGTTGGGTTCCTGCTGGCAGAGTGAAACCGTCGACTGCGCCGCTCTTGGACATCTTGATCATCATTGGATAATTCAAATGTGCGAGGCGAAGGTGCCATTCTTCAATAGAATTGTGACTAGAACGGGAGAGAGCTCGGAAAGATTGACATGCTGGTTGAGCGGTCTCGGTCGTCTCCTCCAGACGATAGAGAGTAGCGTCCGAGTTACGTTTTCCGGAGAGAATGGTAACACCGTTCAGGTTGACGTGAACTTTGGTTCCGGAGAAATGGATCGCTGCCCCTTTTGCTGTGATAGCCCCGACTGAAATGAGGTTGATGCCGAGCTCGGGTGCAAAAAGAGAATTGTGGAATGTGATGAGCTGAGTTGATCCATTCACCGACGCGTTAAAGGTGACGTCACCGATTCCTCTTATCTCCACGCGACTGTTGCCGATTCCTTCGATCGACTTCCCTCCTGATGGAATAGGTTTGAAGTTCGAGAATCTGGATTGTTGGTGGAACATGTGTTGAGTTGCGCCCGAGTCCAAGTAGACTTCAGAAGCTTGATGGTTCGAGAGAGAGGATTGAGCGGCGTGGGCGATCATGCTGACACTTGGTTGGCTGGGATCCAAGATGATGGCTCTGTCATCTGTTTCTTGCAAGTATGCGGCATATGCTGCCGGATCATCCTTTAAGAAACGGCATTCCTTCTGCCAGTGGCCGTAGTAGTTGCAATGCCAGCATTTCCCGTCTCTTCTCTTGTTCCCATCGTTGGATGAAGAGAAACGAGAGTCCCGACGTCCGGAACCTCGGTTGCCGCCACGAAATCCACCGCGATTTCCTCTTCCTCCTCTGCCACCCCTCTGTGGATAGGGGCTCGAATTAAATCGAGCTGCTTCTCGATTAAATGGGCCGGCATCGACTCGTGAGGCGTCATGGTGTGAGGAACTTGGAGCTGGATACTGCGATGATGAGTGATGCGAGGGCTGACCGTAAAGAGCTTTGTTGTTGTCCGAATCTTTGTTGTGAACGTTGACATGGCGTCTTTTGTTTCTATCTTCTTCATTGCAGAGTCTCGTCGTGAGATTTGCGAGGGTCCTCTCTGCCATTGCTGTGCTCTCCCACGCAGTGAAGAAGCCGAGAAACTGATCGGGCAGAGTAGTGAGGATACGATTGCTGATGCTCAGCTCGTCTGTTGCACAGCCTGCTTCTGTAAGGTCCTTGGCCAGGAGCTTGATTCCCTCGATGTGGGCTCTGACACCGTGTTCACTGTTGAAAGTGACATTAAGAAACTGCTGTTGAAGAGCCTGTCTTCTCTCAATGGAGTTTTGCTGATACTGATTCTCGATGGAGACCCAGATATCTCTTGCTGTGTCACATGTCAAAAGAGATCTTTGTTGCTCTTCGTGACAGGTGTTGAACAAAAAGTACTTTGCCAAGTTGTCGTCCTTCATCCACTTGTCAATAAGGGCTTTGTTCGTGACCACAGTGCCTTCTTTGACCTGGACGGAGAGAAAAAATATAGCATGGCATTACAGTGTGTTTCTGTATGTACCAATATTGTGTTGTTTTTTTTTTTAAATATAACCTCAGCAGGCTTAGCTCTTGATCCATTAACTATGGTTTTGAGATCATGCTCTTGGAGTCGCAGTTGGATGCTATATTTCCAAATGGCAAAGTTCTTTCCGTTGAACCTTTCTGTCTTAATGCCTCCTTCTCTTGTCGAGGGATTTGATTCCATCTTGATATGAGTCGACTTGCGTCTCTGGGCCCATAACCTATTAGATTATGATCAAGGGATAGACATTACTTTTCATCTTGTTTATTACCATCTCAACATTGAGGAAACATGCCGTCTCTTGACATCAAGAGGGCTGCCATCTCTTATTGTAAAGAGGGTAGATTGATATAACATATTACCTTTGATCGCAGTCCACTAGCACAGAATACAGAGACACTTGTAAGATAATAATCTAGGTGGGATGCTGAACGAACAAAGTGTTCACCATAAGAAAGAGAAGACACACACACATAATAGAACGTCAGAAAGACGATGACAACGATTGAGAGTCGTTGTGCATAATCGAGGATAGTCCCCCTAGCGGAGGATTGTTAACTTAACATTAACAAATATTCCATTTATTATTTTTAGATTCATTATACTCTTTCATTATATTTTTTGTGTTTCGTGCAATTTTTTTTCGATTCGTGCCCTATAGGGGATAAAATAACATGCCCTACATAGGGATAACAAAATTGGTTACGTTTTTTATTGTCCATTGTTAGTTTTAAATAAAGAAGAAAAATAAAGAATAACAATAATAATAATAAGATAATAATAAATAAGAATAGTAAAATAAGAATCTTGAATGAACGAAGAAAAATAAACTATGTTCATAATCACTGTATTGCTGTCCGTATTTTGTTTATTAAAAATGACATAAATTGACTTTGTTTTTTTATTGCGTGTTTGAAGAATGTTATTCTATTTTTTTTTGAAATTTGGGTGTAATGGCTTCCTTGCACAATTACGTGATAAACCTAAGCGTAGTCCTGTTAAAGGCAAATATACATTCGACTTAATTCCTCCGCCCCAGGCGTTACCTATGAAATGTAAAGTTTAAAACTAGAATTATAATCGACTAGATCATGATTATTTTATCAGGTGGTTTCCATTTTACTGGAAGTGTTGATGGCATAACAGTTGACTGAATATTAAAATAGCATCTTGTGTAACGTTGATTTTCTCTGGAGATTTTGAAATTATTGGATTCATGCTTTCCTCACAAACAGTTCTCCTGTTACGCACAAGTTTTTGACACTGGCTTGCCTGTGAAATAGACCGTTCCCATGAAGTGGTTCCGATTGATTCATCAGATTCTGAAAAGTCACTCAGTTCATGAGGAGAAAGACATTCACAAGTAGATGTAATGATTGTTTCTTGCGACGAGATTCTCTGAGGTTGATCTATAATTTTGTTTCATTAGTTTATAATTATTATAGTACTTAGTTTCCCTTATTAGACCTAGTTTCAACTTACCCAATTTTGTAGATTTACGCGAAGTGGTTTTTAATAGTTTTTTGTTAATTAAAACATCGTCACTCGCTGATGATGTTTTGCTATCAATGGTTGCATAATTTTTCACTTTCCAAGTCCTTCAAAAAGATGTAACATAAACACATAGAAAACAAAACAACTTGAATAATCAAGCATTACCTAATATCTAGATTATGAAGTTCCATTTTCAAACATTAAAAAGTTCGACCGTTAATCAAATTTTCAACCAAATAAATTATAGCCTTTGTAGCAACAGCGAAACTTAGTTTTTGACAATTGACTGTTGGGTGGGTGGAGCGTTAAGCAGCGTTGCCAGATGATTTAATATTCCTACTTGAATTGTCGATCGCGAAATCGAGCGTCCACTTTCTTCACCACCACTCAAACAAAATTAGGATGACTCACAAATGGAGATGGATTTGGGAAAGGCGTTGCCGTAGACGGAACGACACTCGGACATGTTGTGCCAGTTCAGATGTACTTGTTGCAACGTTTCAGAAGACTGAACTTTGTATAGAAATGTATAAAATAATAAATTCGAATGGTAAAATAACACAAGATAAATATTAATTGCAAATTTTCTAGTAATAAAACAGTCCACACGGTCTACACCATAGTCTCCAGACTTGTTTACTTAATAATACTTGTAGATTTGTCACCGGTCGGCTGGACGAAGCGACTCATTCATAATTCAGAAAAAAATACAGCAATAATCCGCCCAGGTAGCTTTCGCAGCCCTTCGTGAGACGGATAAGATCCTCTACGTCGACGCTATCAAAGTAAAACATAGATTTGCGTGCTGCTTCTTCTCATTCCTATTCACTCAAGTTGTAAAACAATTTTTGTTTCGAGCCGTCTAGAAGATGAACAAGTCACGTGGCCATGATCAAGGCGGAGACGGCCCTCCTGCAGAACGGACGGACTTAAGCTGAAACTATCCTGCTTCAGGCTGGACTGCCTCTCAAAGCCATCATGTTGAATTTGCAACTGTTCCAGTTCACAAAGTGGGACACTCCTTGGTGTTTTTAATATTCTAATTTGCGCAACATCCGACTAATGCATTGATCCTGTCCGGATACTGGATCGATCGCATCCAGATGGACATGTATGAGTTCGTTTTACGTCGGATTCGTTCGTTTTCGTCCACCAGTTGGAGGCATTCACGGTCGTGAGAAGGAAGGAGCTTATAGTATCGTCCTCAGCAGTGGATACTAAGATGATTTGGACAATAGCGACTCGTTGTATTACACAGGATCTGGTGGACGAGACTTGACAGAGAACAAACGAACTGCTGAACAGAGCTGCAACCAAACACTCACCCAGATGAATTTGTAATTTCAAAATAATTGCCATTTCGATTATGAAAAATTCATTAGTTGGGTTTTTAGGGCTTTGGCTATTAACTGTAACACCGAGGTAAATGAACACTGCCATAGGTGTGAGATGAAATGTTATGAGATGAAATAAAAAAATTTAATGAACAAGAACTTAACTTCAAATTTTTTTTTCTGGATAGGGAGGACTTTCAATTTCAATTAGGAACACTTTCAAGCGAATTTAAATCTAACTCTTGATCCCTGCTTTCTGCTACTCATCATTTGATGGCCCCATCATTGGAGAATGGCTCCCGGCCAGATCTTTCTTTTTTTCTCGACTTACCTGTTCACTTCTGCCAGTACCTCGGCTTCTTTCTGTAAATAAATGTAAATCACAATAAATTTAAATTTTTTTTTGCAGGGGGGGGGATTGGGTAAGGTGATAACTTACCAAGCTTAAAGACACGTGCATTCCTTCTGAAGCTGAGTCATCAGGCAATTCAGTAATGGATGGCCGTGGCATTCTTTGTTTTTAGACCCAATAAGGGCAATCTCGTGCTCGCACTAACACCTAGTGCATCTTTTTGGCCCACCAGCTTCGTCCGAAGAGCTTTGTTGGCTTGATCTGTGCTTTCATCTCATAAATTCACTCATCATTTGATGGCCCCATCATTGGAGACTGGCTTGCGGCCAGATCTTTCTTCTTCTTCTCAATTTTCCTGGTCACATCTGCTAATACTTCGGCTTCTTTCTGTAAATAAATTAGATAACAATAAATTTAAATTTTTTGGGGCAATATATAATGGGGGGATTGGGCAAGGTGATAACTTACCATGCTTATTAAAACGTGCATCCCTTCTAAAGCCTTGTCATCAGGTAATTCAGTTGATGGCCGTGAGATTCCTGATTTTTTACACCCCACCTCGTGCTTTTTTTTACCAACACCTGTATCTTTTGGACCCACCAGCTTCGTCAAAAGAGTTGGCCATTTCCATATCATGCGCGTTTTTTTAAGTTTCTTGAACCCCGCACGAGAAAAAAGATTTTAAATTTTTTTTAAATAAAGCACGAATAAGGAGACTTACCCCTGGATTGAGGACAATCCCACTTCTCACGCAGGTAAAAAGCCAGAGGTGGCCAAATGACAGTTTTGGCTACGGCAACTGCAGCCAAACCAAAAACGCCTTCAGCCATATAAATGGACCAATTGGCAATCTGATGATAAATTTCTGCTTCAAAATCCATTGCTGTCAAATAACTTGGATAAAACTGTCCAACTATTAAAAACGTGGACGAGTGCGAGTGAAAGGAGCGAGGGAGGAACTAACGGCGTTCTGTTTTGTTTACAATTTTGGAAAAGCCTTTTGGTCAAAGTCACAGCGCTCACTGCCCGTGTGGCGGAAAATAGAACGTGTATTAAGAAAATTTGGACAAAAATTGGGTTTATATTTCATGATATAACTTGAAAAGTAAAACTAGCTCCCGGGAATCATTTATTGGGGTGGTAAAGGATAAACCGCCGATTAAAATGAGACCTTAACGGATGAGGAGCGAACTCTAGTTCACTTTGGGCAACCATTTTCGTTTTCATGATTTTTCCATAATAGCCGTGTAAAACCCGGACGCGTTTTTAAGAGGGGAAAAAGGAGGTGACCAGCTGAAAGTGGCTGTGAATTTTTAACTTTTAAAGTTATGTGAACAAAATTTATCCTGAATATAAATTAAGGAATAAATAACAAATATCATTTTTCAAAATTAATATTTTCTTTTATTTTAATACCCTTAATCGAATCACAAAAACAAGCATTTTTTAAAAATTAAAATAAGTACACTTAATATTAATATTATTCGGGAGCCTTTTAACAGGGCATACAAAAAAGGGATTTAAACAAAGCTCATGTAAAAAACAACTTATTATAATTTGTTTGGGGTTCAACATACACTTTGGGCTAGCCCGACCGGACTAAATGTATAGTGAAGACAAGGCTTACGTTCGTGTCCAATAACACTACATCTAATGCATCTACGCCTTGTCTTTTTTCTCATGTTTTTTTCTTGGAAGTTCGTCCAAGGGGTGACGACGCCGAGCCCAAGCCACCAAAGCGTAATGGGAAAATGGTAAATAGTACATTGTGCGATACGGTTTATTGTCAGAAAAAAAATTCGATTCGACTTTTTCAATCGGAAAACGTTGGATAAAGATTAATGTCATGAAAATGAAAATTCTCAGGGTTCACATATTACGTTTGAAGACCACGAAAGGGAATGAAAAGACAGCCTTCCCTGGCAAGCACTCATCACCCATTTTTTTTTTAAATATTTTACCACACCCATATCTTCATTCTAAACCGCTAACGAATTGCCTATGCAGTAAACATTAATGTGACCAAAAGAACTCACTCAGTATTAAGAAAACGTTCTATTCCCTTAGAGTGCTTGGGATAAACCAGAAATATCTGATTGTTCCCCAGACTGAGTTAATCTGGAAACTTATTCATTCTTTCCGCCTCATACATTGTTTGTTTTTTATTTCCCTCGTGATGTGGTCATGATTTGGCTGTTAATCGAATGTTGTTTATCGCGCTGCTTCCGCTGATTTTCCAACTTCTCTACCTTCGTCTTCCTCTTCTCTCCAAAATCTTTATATATTTCATCATTCCTCGCTTTTCCTTCCATTTTTGCCATTGCAGATTCATATTTATCTTTGATTTTTCCAGTAATTGCTTGTTGAGAAGTCGTCTTTCAGAAAAGTTCAGTGTTGTTAAAGAAGAAGAAGGAACATTCCTTTCTAAATGGTCTATAAAGTGTGTCCTCTTACAAGGTAGGTTAGGTAGGTTGGGTTTGGTAAATGTTCATTTTCCTAATTTACGCTATCAGTTTTTGCTAGAATCGCTTTGTTTTCTAAAGAAGCTTAAAATATTACCTATAATGAAATTGGGATCTGTGGTTTGTTCTTCTGAAACAAATCCTAAGCATATCTTAATCTAAAAATAAAACGAGTAACGTAAAATTGGATTCTCAATGAAACTGAAGTAAAACTCCTTACAAATGCTTCCGTGTACAACTGTGGAACAGAATGCATCTTGTAATGTTACAATGTTGGATATACAATGCAATTCAACAAGCAAGCAAAGATGTTGCTGACCTAGAAAAGGAAAACAGAGCTCAAAACAGGAAAGATCTAGATAAGATTCCCATGGTTCAAAAATCAGCAATCTTTTAATAAAACTGAAAAATGGGAATTTGGTATGTCAAGTTTTCAATACACACCTGATCCCACGCTAGATAGATTTAAATACTTCGTACAGGGATTCGTTTGCAAAGATGAAATAATTTGCCCTGTTGTATTAACCGAAGATCCCCAAAGTGTTAAAGTAGCTCAATTTCCTATAGTTGATCTATCAGTATATCCCCAAATTAAAACGTATACAACCATAGGTCGAGAAACTAAATTAGTCCATAATTACAAAAAAATTGAATTTAGCTTCAAAAATATACAAGAACAAGAAATAGGTTTAAACGAAGATGAAAATTTTGAAAAAAGGGAACAGCCTGTTAGAAAATTTTGGGTAGTCAATAGCTAGAAGACAGAAAGTTAACTTATTGGACCTGCTAGCTATAGAAATAACTAGCTGAAATGTCAACTGTGTACAGGGTATTTATTGCAAGATTGATGCAAAGACCTCCTCAAGAATAACCGGCCTTCAATGGGGTGGGTAAATAAATTAAAAGTGCGTCATAAACTGCCCCTGAGGAGATCTGAAGATCTTGATGGAGGAAGAACAAGGTCCATTACGTTGCTATCTATTGAAAATTTAGTTTCAGTTGTATTTTTTTTTGTTACAACTGTTTGTTAACAGGTGACGGAGGGAGCTATTAGAAATTGGTTTCCTTTTTGGAAGACGAAAATTGCCCGGAAATCTTAGAGCAACCTTCTCGTTTGTTCAAAGCTGATGAAGTAGGGATTCAATTGTAACCCAATGCTAAAAGTGTGAAACTTCTCATTCCCAAGGGAATCGACGACGTTTCCATTCTGAAACGAAGAAATTCAAAACGATCTGTCACAGTAAATAATACATCTGATAAGATATACTAAAGTAACGTATTAAACACTTCAAAGTTAAGTTATGGAAACATTTAGTTCAGCAGGTTTCAGTTTGCCAACCTATTTTGTTTTCCCATAAGAAAGGGTACCCACGGCAGTCAAGTTCTCAATTCCTTCTGGTAAAAAAACGATTTACATTAAGCTTATAAAATTCCAATTCTGTAACCCTTGACATACTCATTACTGGTATGGGCATATGGTAAACGAGGAAAGGTTGGATAACGCAAGAGATCTTTCTTCTTTTCCTGAGAGAGCATTTTTATCCATTCATAAAGGACCTTTCTGGGATTACTTTCCCATTTTTTCTGTCAGTTGATGGAGCAAGCAGCCATATTTAATTTGAAGTCTCTTGTATCAACGAAATATGTGAAAATTTAACTAATGTTACAGCGATTAAATAACGATTAAACCATGCTTCTTCAATAAAATTCTGTGGGGAAAAGGATAAAATCCTTTATTCCCTTCTTGCAAATTCCACTAACGTAATACAATCAGCTGACGTGGGAATATTTGATCCTTTAAAAAAAAATTACCACGAATTCTGGCAATAGTCCACTGAAACAAATAAGCCTGTTGATATGTATAACGATGCAAAGGTTAAATATTACGTTGTATATAATTTTTCCATAATAAACGTTTCGTTTTCGTTAGGTTTTCAAGCGAGCCTGGGATGGAATTTCACCCCAAATAGTTATTAATGCCTTTAAAGTTTGCTGAATATACCCATTCGATTCTGATGTGGTCGAGTACGTATAGACAAATTATGTAAATCATTGATGAAGATAATAACGTAATGTTTTTCAAGTTTTACAAAGTGCATTTCCACTTGAATATCGCTTCTTGAAGAACATGACGCTATAATGTCGTTTCAGACGAAGAAAGCAACACAAATGGAGAAGTTGAGGCTGAGGTAATTGTAAAACTATAGTTATCATGACATGTCATTTAATTGCGTAAAATTGGGTCTCAGATTACTCCAGAAAAAGAACAAAAAAACAGTTCAGGCGATTCCAACATTATTTCAAAAAAGAACGTGGATTCCTGTAATACTGTGTTTCGGGCTTGCCAGGATATCATGCCTGCCATCGCCAAAGCCCATGTTGAATCAACTATTCCATTGTCCTTGTTGCAAGAATTTAAGAGTGCGGAAAGGGATAGAGGAATATGGAAGGGAGAGGTGATTCATACGTCACTCTTTAAATACCGGAAAGGATCGCTTGTAGAAAAACAGGACACATGTTCTGAAGTGGCCCAAACCATTCCAGGTTTACCTAATCCTATAACTCCGTTACTGCGCAAAGGAAATCGAATGAATTTAATTACTTCAAAAGAATGTGTAAGTATTTAATTTAATTAATCCAATTCACCAGTTTAATAATGTTTCATCTTATGAAATGTTGAATAGTTGGATCTACCAAAGTGAAAGCTTGACGTACAGGATAAAAAGACAAAGGTCAATCCTTCAGATAAAAATGATGTTTCTGAATTGCAAGACGAGATTTGCTATTTGGCAGAGCCTTCAGAAGTCCCAAGTAATGGACATGGTGAAATATTACCGAATCCTACACAATTTTCTTCTCAAGATCCCTCACAGGAAAATTCACAAATTACAGGTTTGTGAACGAAACCGATTTATTTACTTTAATTTAATACTGAATGGTCATGTTGCAGAAGGAGATGACAACGTACAACAGATCTCTCCTCTGTCTGGCATAGATTGGGTTTGCTTTATCTGCAATAAGGACTTAGCAGAACCAGGTCCAAAAAAAGGCCCGACCACGAAAATTGGCAATAAATACCTTATTAATCTGTTGCATAATCCGCTTACATTAGTAACTTTGTTTATCATTTTCACTTCACTTGGTGAGGAATTAATAAGTATTTTTAGGTTTCATGTAACATAAGGGATTGATTAAATTTATAATATTTTCGGGAATAGCAACGAAAATTCACAGGTAGTGTACATAGACATCTTATCGGATTTCCTAGAGAATTATTGCCAAAAGAGAGTTCTAACAACATCTGATTTATTCAACCATATGAATGAGTCAGTCTTTTTATATAATTTTGGCATAAAATCACATTGTTTTGTCATTTGTTGAAGTCTCAAAAACTTAAAGAATACCTGTTAAGTGAATGCTGCTCTTCAAGTACTGTTTAACACCCCCTTCTTCATGGTGGGATTGAGAAGAGAGAAAGACATCAAGGATTCTGCTTTTTCAGAAGATATCATCGTTGAATATTTGTGTTCTATTTTTAATGTGATGACTTCTATTCATTTTGCTACGTCTCGGGAAACTTTGGTGTAATTATAGGACTTAATAACTCATGTAGGAATTGGTAACAGTTATCCCAAAGTCACATGTATCTCCATACCACATCTACACTTGTTTCCACTCACATTTGATCACAATTTGAAATCAATGTATCATCAAAAATACCGCAGTACATTTGATCTCCCTCGAATATCCCTGCACTATTTCAGTAAGATTTCTATCCTTGCAATTCATTCCTTTCTTTCTTTTTAATGGTATAAGTCTTTCTTTTACAAAGTATTCCATTCTATATCGAACTAATCAACGAATTACCAACCCTTGAAAATTCATATTCTCTGTTTCACTTTGGAGCTCAAGGGGATAATGTAGAGCTGCTTTATTTTTTGCTGTCTCGAATTAGATATCATGACAAGCTATTGATGAGAGATCCACAGACAGTAATAAATCCTATACAGCTTCATTTGGAGGGGAGAATTATCAAGAAAATTCAATGTGTTCAGTAATTTAAAAAAAAATGTTATGATTAAAACAAATAGATAATTTTTCTTCGATACAACCATAGGTGCCCATTTTGTTTTGTTTTGTTTTGTTTTATGGCGCATACTCCTAGAACGGAGTGTTGCTACCGTGTATTCATTGAAGGATAATAAGAATCGCAAAACAAATTATGATACGTGAATACATGATATAGTCATATAGACAAATAGGACTGTACACATACTACATTGACCATTTTTTGGGAATCTGGGCCTGTCGGACGAGAATATACTCTGGTGTCGGTTCGGGCAAAAGAGCCAGCTAGCCTCAACATCCTTCTTGAAGCCTGTTCGGTATGGTTAAACCTTCAAGGCCCCACGAGGGGGCCACCGGCATAGCCATGGATAGGAAGTGTTCGCTGGTTCCCGTAGTCCCCATACACCCCGAAATTTTACTTTCTTATTTGGACATCTGGGTCTAAACGTTTAGATTTGGATGTGCAAGTTTTCATGGCTCTCCACATTACATATCAGATTGTGGTATCATAAACAACTCAGGTGGCCAGGTATTGCACGCCTCCAGCGAGATGTCTTTAAACTCTTTCCTAATGATGCTATAGGTTGGGCAGAAGAAAAGGAAATGGGGTATTGACTCAATAGGATTGCCACAACTGCAAGAAGGATCCTTAACAAATCCAAATCTGTGCTGGTGGGCATTTAGTAAGCAGTGGCTTGTCAGAATTTGAGTGATCTTATTACTCGGTCTTTAAGTCTTAAGGATGACAGCGGCTTAAACGTTGGGAAAAAATTCTGAGTTGTTTAGCCTTTTTGAGTTCTACTCCATTCAGATTCCCATACAGAGATAAGTAAACCTTCTATTTCCCTTTTTTTTCAAATTTCGATGGTGGAAAGTTCACCATCACTAGAGGAGAGTTCCTGGTGGACACTTCTCTAGCAGCTTCATACCCAGCGTTCGCGCTATGGAGACCAAAAAAAGATTTATTCGGCCTCGAATAGTAGTCAGAATTGTAAAATTTTCAGCATCAAGGGAATCACGCCTGATAGATGGTCTAGCAAAGAAGAAATCACTACTAGATTGAACGAAAATATCGATCTTTGTATGACAGTGTGATAGTGAGAGGGCGATACCAAGTACTTTTTGGATTGCTAACCTGGAGTTAGTGAGTTTAGATTTGTTGGATTTAAAAGAGAAGCTGTGTGAGGAGATTACACCGGTGTGATTAGTGGCTACTATTTCTGTGACTGTTTGGCCTGGTGAATGAGTGCTAACAGAGTAGACATTTACTGTTTTCTCTGATGGCAGCAGTGGGACTACTATGTGTTTTGGGAGAGGTAAAATATTAAAACAAAATTTCCATGGTGGGAGAGACCCGGTGGGAGGATCATGGAGGAGTAAAAGGGTCATCTCTGTTTGACAGTAAACGACATGCAGAGATGCGGATTATGACATGATCAATTAGCGTAATATTAGCTAGTAAAATTACCGACTCAGTGGACGCAGTTTTAAAAGATCTTGTAAACAGCAGCCCCACTGTCCTTTGAAATGACCTCAACTGTTTGACTATAGATTTACGATTGAGAGCTGAGACCCAAATGGCACAACCGTATAGATGGGTTCAACAGCAGAAGTGTATAAGAAGCGCAATTTGTTGTGGTCAGAGCCCCATGAGTTTCTAATACAATTATTAACAGCAAAAAGAGCTCTCTTTGCTGACGCGCATATTTGGCCTTGATATGACTAGTCCATTTTAACTGCCCATCAATTTACGTCGACGAAAAACAAGACGATCTCGTCATTTTTCCCTCTGATGACTTCAAACCTCTTGGTGTGGCACTCCATTTCACGGACCTTCTCAATGAGAGCTTCCAGACTGAAGTAACATAAATCTTGTGCCTGTGGATCTTTAAGTAGTCGGGGAAAAACACAATTTTACCATGTCCCAGAGTAAGGAAAAATAATAAGAATCGAAATCTAATGTTCTTAATCTTGAATATCCCTTTTAAGAAATAATTTTTCAGGTTCTACATAGTAATTTGCGTACAGTGAGGAATCCCCTTGCGAAACCGGACATCAATCCGTGGATATGCAATCCTGAACTTGAAAATATGCCGCATTATTCCCTGCAATCAATGATAAGGCACATAGGAAACTCTGCCAGTGTAGTCTGCCAGGTAATTTTAGGTAATGTAATATATCATCAGGAAATATTGTAAGCAAATTCAATTTTTTAGGCCACTTTCTTATATAACAGACTGAAATGGACAAAACAAGTGGAGCTGCTTCGATGACAACTATGTTTTTGTTTCTCGTTAAAAACAATATTGTCAGTGATTACTACAACAAACCGTTGTAATCGTTTACATTAGGGATGACATCAACGGCCATTGAAAATACATTATTTCGTAAATCAGCGCGTGCATCATTAGCAAACATTGATCTTTTATAGATTTTTAATCCAAAAATGACTCGCTATAAATTTCGGTAACTGGGAGACATTTGACCCTAAATATCCTAATATAGATGGATTTCAAACGTCCCAAATCTAGCCTTTTTTTAAGTCCTTTTTCCCAATATATTTTTTTAAATATCTTGAAAATTTGTACAGCTGCACTGACATAGTTGTATAAAAAGTTTGTATCTACGTTTGCATTACAGAGCCCCCCTCCCCCAATCTTGGAGGGCGTCAACTTCGAGGTATAGGGGAGGGTTGTAAAAAAATTAATTTCAATTAAATAAAGATATAGTTCTGCAGAACAAAGAAAGGCGCATCTTTTGGTGCAAAGAAAAGTATTTTAGCGCGATTTTCAGTATTAACATACATTGCTTATATGGGGAAGAATGTGCGTGTATTTAATTGATGATTGAGGGTGTAGGGGCTTAGGGGTTAGTCCTACAACAAAGTCAAGTGTGAATGATTTGTAGGCCTTCTTTTCTTTCATTCGAAAAAAAAGAAAAACAATTTTTATCTCTTTTCGTTCAAGAGTTATTTAACTTTTGGTGACACACGTAGCGCCATGAGAATGCGCACAAACAAAGGGGTATTATTAATCGTCTAGTGGGTACTGTACTCATATAATGCCCCGCGGAGCCTATTGGCACCTCCCCTCCAGCGATGGCCAACACTCCGTATACGTCACAGCCGTTACGTCAGTACCAGTGGCGTAGTCACACCATGCACGTTACGTCATGCTAACTCAGCGTGCCGACTCAGCACACCAAGACCAAGACGCCGGTCCAGCTCAACCGACTCGCTGGTCCAGATCGACCAACAACACGATCAAGCGGGACTAATTATCCCACCCATTAACCCCACTATATAACTGTCTCCCAACATATATGTATCTCTCTCTTCTTGTACTCCCTTCCACAGCGACACACGTCAACACATTAGTCTGCCGTCTTAACCTGTTTATTAATTACATGTGAAGACGTCTCCTCTTTACACTCACACTTCTTTTTCCATATGAATAGAATGCGAAATACATCATCATTATGTTGAGTGTCGTTGTGTTGGCAGAGTTAAGAAAGATCTTCATGTTTGCAGACAAGCAGGACAAAGCATTATGCCATAGAGTACTCGAATCCCAAATAAAAGATGGCCTTCTCATTTTGAATACATATAATGAAGTCCTAAAATGAAAAACATCAAGAAGAACCGTCCAGAGCTAGTAGACCTAGACCTTCTATTTTCATTTGACAATCTCGATTGCATAGATAATCAGGTAAGAGAGCTCAAGGACTTTCCATTCCATTTGACAATCATAAAAGCTGGTTCAAAAGTTACAGTTCTCCCCATTTTTTATTTTGGTCTGAAATGTCAAGAGGTCTACAACGTGTTTTACAGATTTGAGAACGGGGAAATAAACAATTAAATTATTAAAATAATTTTAATTATTATTAAAAATTAGAAATTAAGTATTCCCCGAGCCGTTGCAATTGTTAACAGGACATTAACCGTTGAATATCTGAGAACTGAGAAGGAGAGTCTACTATAAGTTCCTGGTTCTGTAGATGTGGAATCTCATTCTTGATACGGTTGGGTTCACATTGCACTGATCACAGATTGCTTCTCTTTCTCTGCAGTATCATAGCTCATGGTCAGTGGCAGTAGAGCTCTTTCTCTTGCAAGAAATATATCTTGACGATGCTTCTTCAGGATACCAGATCTGAATACTGGGTTGAATAAGAGTTATAAAGAATAATTCTTCTTGCTGCTCATGCATTCGAGATCACTTGAGAGGGTCATCAGATAATCCTTGACACATTTTTTACAAGCTAAATACATAGCATTCAACTTGTGCACGAACACATACAGTATATGCGAGAGGATAAATTAAACACTCCATTTTTTCAGATTTACTAAACTTTTCAAGATGAATTCTTGATTTTTCATGATAGATCTAGTATTCTAACTACAGTTGATCTTACATGTAAGTCAGATCTAGCATGTTAACTCCAGTTGATCATGTAAAACAGATCTAACATGCTAACTCCAGTTTTAGTGTATTATGGATCCAACATGAAAATGAGCTTCTCGGATAAACATGTCATACATACTTATCAAACTAAGAACTGAAGAGATAGAGCAAGTCACATGGAATGGCACCCCCATCTCTGCATATCAAATGCTCAACAGTAACACGGTTTAAGAAATCTACCTGTTTAAGAAGTACTTTGGATTCGTAGACAAATGTGGAAGAATAAGATCAAACAGATCTTCATTCTGAATGATGAAGTCTATTTTGGAAACATGGCGAATTGGTGATCTACAAGTTAGACTCCTTGTGGTTGGTAACTGGTTGGACAAAGAAGAAAATTTTAAATTTGTATAACGCAAGCCCAATCTTGAACATCGACAAGACTACGTTTGTCATGAGAACCCCAAAATAACTCTACCTTATACGGCTCTCACATTCCTCTTGGATCAGATTGACAAGTCTAAAATGTTCGTCTTGGAAACAGATGGATGCGGGTCACTGCGCGATTCTATGGATCAGCAAATGGATTAGATATGCAGATCAGATAACCTCTGTTTGCGTGCTAATTCAGATAAACACACAGATAAACACTGCATTCGTTTTGTACAGTATGTTATGTTATGTTTCAATTTATATAGCGCCTTTTCCACTCGTTTCCAAGTGCTCAAAGGCGCTTTTTTCCAGTTTATCAAGATGTGATACACATCACAGTATGTTTAACGTCATGTTTCTTGAAAGCAATCAAGAAACTGTGTTGGCGTGCAGCCGCTATAGGGCGCTTCCTACAATTTTTATGACGGGTTCAGCAGGGATTTGAACCCAGGGCCTCATTACCTCTTGATTGAAGCTTTGATGCTCTAGACCATTCACCCATGCATCCCCAGTATGACCATCTTATGATGTTAGCTGGTATGTCAAACCATATTTGGATTATGCAACCAGTAAGACACGCTCACCTTCAGTTTGCTCTGAATCATCGTGCACGAAGATCTGTGCGGTCATTTGAGATGAGGTTAGTGTGTCAACTCCATTCGGCATGATAACTGAATAGATGGCCTGCGGCCTGTTTTATTGGTTAACATAATTGGGTGGTCATCTCGTTCATAATATGACAGGTACAGCTGTATACCAACATGCTAAGTCTCAAGTGGGGTCCACCAGAACATATCTGTTTGTCTGCATGAACAATCAACAAGCGAAGTCCATCTCTGAACACCAGTTGGAACATGGTAGCTTGGGTGTTGAGATTGAGCCCAGCTAGAGTGTTCTCTTTGCGTGTATATAAAGATGCATGCAAGTTCAGTTTGACATACGCTTGAAGTTTGTATGAGATAAAATCTTCTTGCAATTGGTCAAGATCAAGTTCAGCTCTGTTCAGCTCTACTAGGTCTTGTAGTTCGCATGAGATCAAGTCAATGCGTTCATCGAGCAAGTCAAGTTGACGTTCTAGGTTGTGTAGTCTGGATGATTTGCTGCGTTGACTTTCAAGTTGAACATCACATGCACGCCCATTCTTGGTTGGTTTGGCATGTTAATCTGCACACTTGAGATTGAGAGTAGCTTGGTATGGTATGCAGGTTTGTGTGATCGTCTAAATCCAGCTTGGAATGTTGATCAGCATGGTCATTCGAGATGCAGTTTACATGTGAACACTAAAATAGATTTGAGATCGACTTAGCATGTAGATCTGCACATGTATGTGAACTAGAATTAGCATGTTGATCTGCAAGATCATAAAGGATTAAGATTCCACTCATCACATAAACGCTCACCTGCGGTTCGCTTGTGATGTAGATAGAGTTATCATGTTGATCTGAATGGTAAACTCGAAGGTGTGATCTACATGTTCAAATTTGGAAGAGTTTTATTTGTAGTAACAGTTCCCATCCAATGGTAGATTGTCGTCTTGAAAGATGGACAATTCTTCAGTTTGACTTGTCAGTGAAGTCTGACTTCAAGTGAAGTTCATCTCTTCCATCCATGATATCTGATTGTAAAACGAGTCTGTTTTGGTCGAGATCTCATTGCTGGGTATGCTTGGCTTTCTGGGTATAGCTGCAATTCCAGAGAGATCAATTTGGATTCATTTCTTCTGAAAGCAAGGAGAGCACGTTGTAGAGATCAAACTGAGAATTTTCCATTTACTATTGGCGAATCTTTTTTGGTTATCGAATAGTCAAGTCTATGTGTACCAGCGAGCCACATGTGAGCGTGTCAACCAAGTTTTAAAACATCAATACACAGACAAAATGACATCTTTGAAAAGATGATCTTCACAAAGATGACAGATCACAGCAAATCAACAATCTAAGAGTAGCCTATAACTCTGCCGGTTGGCAGAGTTATCATGATATCGATACAATTGTAAGTCTAGTAGAACTTGCAATACAAGATCAATGACACGCTAACATTACAGATTGAAACTTATCAACGTGCTTCTGCAATCCAACATGATATACCACTATGTCAACATCTTATGTTAACTACTTTTCTTTCCTAGTCATGAAACTCATCAGGCTTACACTTTGAAGTCTTGATTAATATATGTGTATCGTTCTTGCACGATTCGTTGTAGATCGAGGAAAAGCTGTCACTGTCATCGTCTTCAGACAAAATTATCTGACTGACTGTTATCAACGAGTTCACCCAACATGTTATGTTTGAATGTTGAACTTTTGATCTTCTTGATCTTGTTCAGGTTGTCAACCACAGTAGAAATCATATTGTTTTCACCTTGAGAAGTATTTGACTCACAAAACATAGATAGAAATAATTCAGGTTGAGATTTCTTATCAGCCTAAATTGAAGTTAAACCTGTTTGTGATTTTCCAAATCAGCAACAGTTGAAATCATGTTAGTTTTGTGATTTTTTGTTGAAAACTTAGTGGCAGAATCAGCCAGATTGGTTTGAGGCATGATAGTATGTGTCGTATTCTTTGATTATGTTTCTATTATTATATGCATCTACAATGTTAAGACTTTGGGATATCAATTGTCTTCTTTACTCTTTCTACTTAGCATTGAACAATGGAATCCTGCAACGAAGTCTTGTAAACACAGAAAATATCTGACGAATATGCATATCTCTTTTGAAGACCTCGGTATCTCTCTTTTCTGTTGAGTTTGATTCCACAGGTTGCTCACTTGTTTACTCGGAGACACCCACAGCAATACAATATAGCTTTACCACATTCTCTTTACAGACGATTATAGAGGATAACTTATGACAGAAGAGACACAGAGAGAAGAAGCTAGTAGCCAGCTTGACGGCAATGCGGATAAAAGGGTTGACGTAGATGCTAAACAGCATCCCAGCTGACGGGTGTGGGTTTTGCCGCTCAACATTTTCTATAAACAGTTGCATATTGTCTCTATCTACTTTTACGAGCTCAAATGCAAACTCCATCCAATTTTTTTCTCCAAATTTGACAGTCAGTTCATTTCTGATATGCTCTGCATTCAATAGATCTCCTTTAGTCCATCTACAGTTTATAAGTTTGCTACTCTTACTGATAACTTGTTGATCTTACTTTTCAATGATCTCATCAACTGTCTTAAAGTTCCAGATTGATACATATCTCTCTACAAGTCTACGTCTAAATTAGACGTAGTGATCATTTGAAAAGGAAAATCTCACATTGTACAACAATATCATTTTGTTGTACAATCGTGTGATGGAATAGAAAGTTGGCTTAAGATATACCTCTCGTAAAGCGTGCTTCGCGTAAGTGTTACACATAACCGTCTAGAGTGGTCAGCAGAGGCTGCGAGTGTTACCAAGATCTCAACGAAAGACCTGAAGGAATTCTACAACCATCTCTTCATGTTTCTGATTCGTCAGTGCTGTGACACTTACGCTGATTCAATTTATATAAACAATAACAATTTCACTGGATACACACACTTTTCGTATATCCTTTCACTGATATGGACTGTCTCAGCTGCCACATCCAATTAAAACCTAGAAAGCAGAAGTTGCAGGGCATTACTTGCAAAAATGGGAGCACCGATGCTGCGTTACTTGTTATTTTGTTGTTAGTTGTTGTTGTTTTTTTGCATTTCTTTGTTTTTCTCTCTCCTCCGTATTAAACATGTTATTACCTTTATAGGGGAAAATCGAGCAGATTACAAGTGCTTGAAACGTTTTCAGTTTGCAGAACATTCAAAATTTACTTCCTTAGAGGCTCGTGCCACATCTTTTATCCATGAAGAAAGTGACGTTGGGGACGAAGTAAAGCCAACTACGGAGAAAGTATTTCTTCTCCTTGTCAGTGGCCATCCACCTTATTTCCTCAACAATGTCATGAGTCTACTCATTAGTTTTTTCCCTTCTGCAATGATATCTCCAATTTCATCGCCAATTTTGTTCCCTCTCAAATGATTTCAGCTTTGTCTTAAATTTAATTGACTATATTGTGTCGAGACATTTATAAACCCCTTTTGTCAAACATGCTGGATTCATTATCTTCTCAACAAATTTATGACGGGATGCAGATTGAGCGTGCAGCTTCCCTTCCGTTGTCAAAACATTTTCGGATTGTTGATGGTGGTTCTATAATGGAAAAAGATATGTTAGATGGGTTAGGGTTCCGTTAGGAAGTCAAAGAAAAAAAAATCATTTGTGACTTGGCATTGTTTTTTCGATGCATAAAGGGAAGTAAACTGGGTGTAGGCTGACACTGAAGGGCCATAATTTTACAACAAAAAACAAAAAATTTGAATGTAACAAAATATGAAATGTAATTCATAGCATTAAATGTAAAATTACATGTTGGGTTACAAGGCGGAATTGTTTTTTGGGGGGTTGGGGAGGGGGTCAAATCCATAGCCATACACAATTTATACTGAAATTTCAATGGCTCAAATTTCGGTGGACACGTAGTCATGATAATATCATGTTCCGTGGCCGTAGAATAGAGATCTCGTAGAATAAGAATACCCAATAAATTTAGAATAGGTTAACACAATTTTGTTTCTCCGTAGTGGGGGAAGGGATTGAAGCGTCCTTGTAAAATTCAAATTTATTTGAATATGGTTTTAAAAGGGGTGAGGAAAAATTTAGACATATTGACGACGGATCGATCGTATCCGTCAGTACAAGTCTGAAAGTTCAAGAGTGTACATAAAAATGGAGCGGATCGTAAGCAATTTATGTTGGTCATTCTAATGCAAAAATCTCGAAAGAAACGTGTCTGTTGTCATTGAAATTTTTGAATTTTTTACAATGTGCACTAAAAAACTAACTGCAGACCTCAAGTCAATGCTGGTCATTTTTGAAAAAATGAGTAAGACTAATTTTTAATTATTTGTAATTTCAATTACAAACAATTTTTTATTAGTAATGTTCATTTTTAACAATCCAGATCACCTGTTTCTTGACCTTAAAAATGTGGGTACCAAAACACAGTTAATGGAGATGTTTAAAAAATGGTAATTTTTCGTTAACCACACGGTGCTCGTTGCCGAAATCCTGCACATCTCAGATATTCTACAAACGTTGGAAAAGGAATTTTGTGAAGCTTGCGTCGACTATGAAGCTCGAATTAGATCGATAAACACATTTTGGACACTGCCTAAATTGTTGCAAATGCCAAGTACTTGTCCAATGTTATTTGTATTACTTGCATTGTATAATAAAGAGGTTTACGGTTAAGAAAATTATTCAAATAATATTTAAGGACGCTGGAACCTCAGACAATCATCTAAGACATTTTGGTTACCAATTGCATAGTATCATATTGGTGTTTCTGACATCCCATATTTCGGTTCTTTTCGAGGCCGAAAATTCAGCCGTTAACTTTTTTCAAATGACTCTTGTGAAGCTTTCTGTAGTAACCCTGGAACCTATTTAATAAATAATGTTTTTTTTCTGATTTTATCATTAAAATTTTTATTTTCCATTTTTTCCACTTTTTTACCTTCACATAAACAATGAAATATTAATGACAAATGAGTTTGAAATAAAATACATCAAACTATTTTTTCTTCCTTTGAATATAGGAATACGCTATGACACGGATGGATTGTTCCACTGCTTGCTGTTAAGAGTAAAGAGTACTTACGATCATCTGAGGGGAAATGGAGGCAATGGATTCCTTCCCTGGCCATCTCATAGAACCATTCAAAGTCTAGTAAGGGGTATTACTCGGTTGATTTGGACTAAACGACTTTTCAATCGATGCAATAGAGCGTAAATTAACGTGAAAAGAAAAACATCACAGAAACGGTTCTTTGTCATGGGATGAGATTTCTGTAAAAAAAATACTCAAGTTTTCAAAACAAAAAATTCATTCGATGGACTCGTTGATTACGGCGGAGATAGTATGATAATAAACAAGAGCGAAAAACTGGCAGATCATGCTTGTGTTGATTTTTCGATGCTACAGATCTAAATGGATCCAACATATCGCTGTGTACGCAATGAGTGGTGCGGCCAGTTCTAATGTTATTCAAAACATTGCTGTCAAGGCGATAAGGCTTCAAAAAAGAAAGGCGCTATTGTGACCAATGTTTCTTGTGAGTGTCTCCACCCTCCTTAAGGAGTACACAGACTCTTTGGCGTATCTGGAGAAATGGAACGGCACGTCAAAAATTATATTAAATATCCTACCGACTCTGACGAAAAAACCTATTTTCTTTTTTATGTCCCCCACATTATGAAGAGTATTAGAAATCACATATTCACGCACAAATATGTGCAGTAAATAATTATTAATATGTCGTTTTCTAAAATTATCTTGTAAAATTAAAAAATTTTTACAGTTTCAAGGAGAAATCTAATTTCATCACTTCAAGAGTCTCGATAATGCTGAAGAGAAATATCGATAAGTAGTGGTCCGACCCGTTGTGGTTTTTGGCGGGTTCAAAGACGGGTTGGGTATAAATATGAAGATTTTGGACAATCCGTGAAAAAGCGCCAAATTTTATTTTACATTGCCGTTTGCGGGTCAAATACTACGGGGCGTATTTTAATGAAAGAACCCGAGGTGTTTTATTTTTTTCATTTCAAGGCAAAATGCGGAAAAAATAAACTAAAGTGCGGGTTAGGGACAATTTTCATTTCATTTAAAGCTCAGTTACTCAGTACGATGGCAGGGCAACTAAGTACAGAATGTAAAAAACCCAGTTGGGTTCGGGCATTTTTTAGAGTTGAAAATCGTTCATTAGTAGATAAATCGACTGGTACAGAAAAAGAAATTCCATGTGATGTGTGCTGTGTTATTTTGGACACGGGTATACAGTGTGGAAACGTTTATAAGCATCATTTGAGACACGGGACGAAATCTCTTCAACGCCATGTTATTGCTAAGCATGATTCCGTGCAAGCCGTTAGAGACGAGATTACAAAACACGGCCTTTCGTTATCCCAGGTAGTTTCAGTAAAATCCAGTTCTGTATCTTCGTAATAAATTTATTCTTTGGGGGCTTTTAGGGTCTTAACAGGGAATCCCTGAAGGAGGCGATCGCTAAACTTATTTTGACTCAAAATTTAAGTTTTAAAATCGTTGAGTCTGATTCATTTATTGATTTGTTGCATTTATGCAACCCTTATGCAGATTCTTTGCTAGTTAAAGCAGATTCCTTTAGTGATTTTGTGCTAAAACAATTCTGGCTTTCAAGGGGTAAGATTAAATCGCTGTTTGAGTCTGTCTCTTCTATTAACTTAACTTGCGACTTGTGGACGTCGTCTAACACAAATGCCATTCTTGCTATCACAGCTCATTGGTTTGACAATTACTTTGATCTCAAGGAAATTCTTTTTGATGTTGTAGAGGTAAACGGAGCTAATTATGGGTTAAATATTGCTAGTTTTTGTTAATAAGCTTAGAAGAATTTGCTATTAAAGACAAGTCAGCTGGTTTTCTGGGAACTTTCTCATCGAAAGATGCAAGCTCTTTGTTTGTGAAACTTTTCCCAGTAAAATATCAATGAATTCTTTGGTCAATCCGGACTACTTGACAAGATAAAGATATTTAAATATTTACTTGACGAAGATATCACACTAGTAAATGGCATGGCTATAACCTACCTAACTAACCTACTATAAACTTTTCCCAGTAAAATATCAATGAATTCTTTGGTCAATCCGGACTACTTGACAAGATAAAGATATTTAAATATTTACTTGACGAAGATATCACACTAGTAAATGGTATGGCTATATTATATACATATAATATACCGTATAATGGCCCACAATGGCAGAAGAAGTGAAAAAAAGAGAAATTAAAGTTAAAAGACGTCGATGCCTTCAAAATATTTTTGAAACGATGACTTTTAGAGGCCCCCCTCGCCTTGGACACCAGTTGGTTGGTGTATACCTTGGAGCACAATCTGTCTGAAAAAAAGACTAAATTGAAGTTTAAAAGGCATCATGCTTTCAAACTAATTTTGAAACGAAAAAAATTCAGTACTTTTAGAGTCCCATCTCCTCCCGGGACACCAGTTGCTGGGTGGACACCAGATGTTTGGGTGTTGGACCGCACACCGCTCCGACTTTTATAGGCAGGGGGCCTCGCCTGGGATACCAGTGGGTTGGTGACTTGACTCGGGCAAAAGCAGGCTGTAATCTTTTTTGCCTTCCATAATCTCTTTGATTTGGACCAGAATTGTGCCTTGCTGCATGAGCAGCTGCTGCTGCTGCATGAGCATCTGTTCCATATTTATTCTTGTTTGTGGTGAAGCTGACAAAAGGAAAGATATGGTGGAGACAGGGGAGGCAGAGGTGGCTGCATGCAATGAAAAAACAGCAAAATATTTAAAATGATGGCATCCTTGGCTTTAACTGAAACTTATCATTGTGGTCACGCCACCAATACTTCTTCACAAGGGGCCAGATGAAATATTTTATGGCTATCATCAGTAAGAGGCCGAAAGTGCCTTGCAAGAATGGTATTTCTTATTTTTCCAATACGTCAGCCACATCAGCAGCAAACTTATCAGGGTCCTCAATCCCTTTCGGATCACCTTAAGAAAAATCACAAATAAAAATTTAGTATTTTCCTGTCCATGACTTGGCTGTAAACTCAAGCTGCAAACATGAAAAACAAAACATCAGTTCAAAATCTTGTGCAAAAAAGAAAATAAGCCAAGGTAGTCCTTGTATTGATTTCACATGTAGTAATTGTTACCTTAAGTATTCCAAGTTCAGCTGTAAAAATAATGTTGCAATATTTTGGAACATTTTTTAATGGTTATAATAGTTATTACTGTCAGTGTAGGTTCCCCGTTCCTTACCTGGAAAGTTTTTGCACAAGTATTGTAGGTTTCTTGTATTGTTTCTTTCAAAAGATGAAAATGAAAAATCAATAATTTCAAGCATTAAAATTTTAAGTTTATTTATGCTGTCAGTTGAGATATTCCAATTTAAAGTGCAGGCAAACATGAAATATACAATTTGGCATGTATAACACTGCTCAGCTGCTATTACTTATTCCAATCGTTGTGCAGGCCTTCACAGTCAATATCTGTACGTAAAAGCAGGTTGTAGCGCGACCAGTGAGCTGGAGTCCAGAATCGATCTCGATTCCAGTTTTTCTCCATGTAGTCGAGTAACCTACCCAGTTCTGGTGGTGCCGAAGTTCGCAAGGAGTCGAAAACCGATGGGATCTTCTCGGCTAAGTAAAAATAACAAATTCAGAATTATAATCGTGAAAATGAAATTATAAAATGTAACCTGGAAGATACGGGAGGCAGAGTAAATGAAATACAAAGTCCCGAACTGGATTAGGGTGGTCACGGATTTTTTTCATGATGGATTGACCCCAATGAAAATTGCGACACAATTGGCGAAAAATTTTCGGAAGTCAGCGCTAAGGGTGTGGCCAGCTTGGCCGACAGCCTTCTGAGGTGGAGCAATTGGTTTTCGCAGTTTGATCTGACATAATCTAGCATGGCATTATGATCACACGTAAATCTATAGCTAGGTTTTGGGGAATTAAGGTTATAAATGCCTCTTGTACAGTAATGCGTCGAAGTTTCGTGAAAAGGATTATAAAAATCAAACTGTTTCATTGTATACTGACGGAAAGTATACCGGTGTGCTCCTGACGGAAAGTATACCGGTGTGCTCCTCCCTTCCCTTTTTCTCTCTCTCGTTTTCTTATTTTTTTTTCTATGTCTTATTCTTTCACCTTTCCTACCTTTTTTCCGCTCCTTTTTAACGTGCAGATGGTTACGAAATTTACTAGTGATTTCTTTTCGATTGCTTTCATTGCAACATTACATCACTTTTGTAGTGTTTTAAAAAGAAGAAAGACGTGGAACGTCTCTAAAATGAAATCAAAAGGAAACACATTTTTTTCAATATTTAGTGATATCACCATCGAGGTGTAATACAAGAGCTAAACAATCAGGCATGGAATCAATTGAATGTTCCGAATAGCTTCGAGCCTCTCCCATTTGATTCCAGCATTGAAAAACCCAATCCCACAGTTCTTCTTCATTTTTAGGTTCTATAGTAATCATTCTGTTGACCATTCAGCCCCAAATATTTCCAATTGGATTGAGATCTGGACTGAAAGCTGGCCAAAAAATCTTCTCCGCTAAACCAATCTCTAACTATTATTGCACTATGCACGGGGCAAATATTTCAATGAAAAAGAAAAGAAATTAGCAATGAACTAAGATTAACATTGATTCTAACGAAATCTCACTTGTCCTGGATGAAAAACCGTATTTCTAGTGATTTTCGTGGACTACACGCAACTCCGGATCTACAAAGTCAGGAAGAGGAAAATTCTCAACTACATATGGGACTAGTTGATGTCTTACAATTTCAATATAACTGGCATATTTAGTCTTCCTTCGACGTAATGAAGTACCCCGATGGGCGATGGGTCCATGATATGACACACATCCCCAAACATTAATTCTTTTTCGTGTGCTATGGTTGCTACGGGAATGATTCAACGGCTCATGTCTACCCACTGGTAGACGATGAATCCATTTGGAGGTTTATATCCATCAGTGGAAAACTTTTTTTTGTCTCATGCACTTTCTGATACTTAAGTTTTCATGCATGTCAGTTGAAAACTGAAATAACTTTTATTATCTGAAATAACTTATTTGTTATCTGGAAATCTATGTTATAATGAGCCTTTGGGGCGTCCTAAAAGTAGTAAAAAAATAAGCAGGCAAAACCAACCAAAGAGCAGCGGGGAAGGCCCCGAAAGCAGCACAACTCTCAATCAACTGAAGCAATTGAAGATGTTGGCCCTGAAGTGCAGTTAGTACTTGCTGAACAGAACGAAGGTGTTGAAGAACCTGCAGAGACAGAGAATAACCAGACCAAAGCATCAACCAAATCAACACCTGGCATTCCTATTCAAACTTTAAAAATGAAAAGCTGGCCATCTTGGTGGAGTCATTTCTTTTCCAACTGGAGAGAGAGCAAGAAAGAATTGAAATATGCCCAGTGCAAGCTTTGTAATGATGGTCGTTTTTTTCTGGCTCGAAACAAGCATACACCAACTTTAATACCCATTGTGAAAGAATTCATCTTGACGAGTGGAACAAATTTTCAACACCAGGAACAACAAACAACCAGAATTCAATTAAACCTTTCGTCGTTCCCACTTCTTTACATGTTTCCAGAAAACGCCAGCTTGACGATGGGCTCACTCGAGTTGTTACTGAAAGAAACCTTTCATTAAACTTTTTGAACCTGAAGCCTTTGCGTAAATGGATTGAGGTATAAAATTAAATATTGATATGACTATAATAGTGAATTATTTAGGCTAATACATTCATTTGGTTTTTATTTTAGATGCCTGTTCCTGGGTATTAATTACCATCTGTTCTTGTTACGAGAAATGTTCTTATACCGACACGGTATGCGAAAGTTGAAGAGTAAATTAAAGACAATTTGTCAGCCTGCACAGCAATTACCATTATATTAGACATTTAGTCTTCGAAAAGTATGGTTTCTATATTGGATTTACGTGTTCTTAAAACCTTCGAACCATTCAGATGCTTTTTAGCCATCAGGAAAATGGTTGAAAAGCATACTGGAAAAGCAATTATCAGTGAATACGAAGACGTTTTGGAAGAATGGGGAATACCGATTTCAAAGGTTAAAATTTTTAATATAAAACTTTATAACGTCTCAATTTATTTTTTTTTGGGTTCATTAGATTGTTCGGGCCGTGACAGATTGTGATAAAAGTATGATTCGGGCCTTTAATCTGAAGTTTCCTACAAACAAGTCTGATTCTGATCCATCGAATCATTTAATCGTCGACCTATCAGAGACTGAAGCACAGCGGCCTCAGCCGATAATTACTTATCTGGATGAAGATCCTATAGTGGATTTACAAATCGACTGTGACGACATTTCTTTGTGGAATAGAATCGATGAAATGCAGCTCTTCTGTGTGGAATTTGATAGTGACTTTGACCAATTGGATAGAGAGGAAGAAAGTGAAATGTAAGAATAGACAATTTTCTCTTTATTCCCACGAAAGATGTCGTGGCAATAGACAGTTTCGACCGTCGCGCCACGACATCATTTCGTGGCTAATAGATCCAACCTATTTTTAAAATACGTAATGTTTTGACAAATACAAAACACTAAAAAAATGTGATGTCTGAGAAGGAGCAAAACGAATTCTTTCAGCTTTTCGTACGTCCGTGAGATAATTATTTTTAGATGGTCACTTCACATAAATGCCACCATCTCGAAAGTGCCGTCTTAGCGTATTACAAAAAATGTGTTGCAAGTTGGCTGTTTTTCGCAGTTCTTCAGCCAAATAAAATGGGCTCACGATACCTTTCACACAAATATTAATAAAGTGACGGTGATGACGACAAAAAACATACACAACTTACTAGCTGTGATAATGTCCAAATCCTGCTCGATTGTGGTTTCACGTGGCCGGTCGGATCGTGTAATTGTTACTAAACCTGCTGTTCCTTCATTTTTGAATCTTCATATCCATAAGTTGACTGTTTGTTTCGAACGATTGAGTCTATTGGCAATAACTCCTTGACTCAAACCGGCCTGATAAAGCCCAATCAACCTCCCCTTTCTTTTAATGATAAACGAGGGGTATGTACGTCTTCCATGTTTTAATAACAGTAACACTAGGAAAGTCGAGGCATTACTGTAGATTATTAATTATTATTGCCCTTGATTGTATTGTAAGCGAGTGGGTACCAACTTGAAAACAATGGATAGGCCCTACGGTCATAAAAAACATTGATCTGGTCAGATTAATGGTACTATACGACTTGCCCATCCTGAAAAGATGAACCGGGTAAGAAAGGGATGAGCTCAAAGCATGAGACATGTGATTGGTATGCTGTTCATAAATTTCAATCTGAACAACTGTACCAAGCGGCCTAGTAAGCAGCGATCGCAGCTGGACGACTCCCTGCCAGTAAAAGTTTAACCACTTTTGGCGGAAGGCTTTGGTTTGAAGGCTTGTCCTGATAACATCCAAGCAGACAGAATAAGTTGATCTCTGCCAATGGATGGTGCTTCCCATACAACACATTTGGCACCATATGATCTACTTAGATATTCTTAATTTTCTCCCCAGTCCTTTTTGGTTACCTGACAGCTTCCCCCAAAAAATAATATGATAATATGTAATGAAAATAATTGTATTTCATTTTATTAATTTTTTCTAAATTCTCTTATTAAATTTCTTTTTGCGTTGTAATAATTCAACTGCTTACTTGTTTGAATAGATCTCGAAATATTCCAAAGCTACGCTAGGCCATTGTGATCGGCCATTCATAAATAAAATTTGTTATAGGTAGATCACCAGTGTTCCCTGAAGACTTCATGTATAACTCATTTTAAGAATGCTACAGTAAAAAAAAATACACGAAGAAGTAAAAATATTGAACTTCCCGCAACCTTCCTTTACCACGAAGGCTTCTTTTGAAGGCTAAGAGCCTGTCATTAAAATCACAGAAAGGAGGTGGGCCGTTTGGGTGGCCCTGGACTGAAAGCAAACTATCGGTTTTAGGCGGAAGAGAGCGTGGGATATCGCACGCCAATTCCCACAGCGATGGGAATCAAATCTGGGTGGGCAATACTGGGCAGATCAGTAGTAGTCTTGCTTCTTCTGTTTTCGCCTTGGCCAGGCAACGAGAGATCATGAAAAAGGTGGGGAAGGCGTAAGCCCTAAAATCTCCCTAGTTCTTTGAAAAGGTATTGAGGGTCCAAGCTCCCGGTTGAGGCCAACAAGAGATGAAACGGTCATGTTGGTGTTTCCAAATGGACATAAAAGGTGGACGTCTGTTGACCATATTCCATTGATTGCCTCGAACGATCAACGGCAAAGTATCAGGTCGCTACTGTCGGCCGCTGATCTGGATTCTTTGTCCGCTTCTACGTTTCACTTTCCGGGAAGGAAAAGTTAAACTAGATGTTGGGTTCTTCACAAAGTGTGTTGAGAAGATTAGGTAATAGCAAGAGTTAAAGCGGTTGCGTCCCCCCCCCTTTGTTGATATGAAAAATGGCCTAACTATTGTCTATAATAATAATATAATAATAATAATAATGTACGTATTTATATGGCGCCTTTCCATTATATGCTCAAAGCGCCTTCAGTTTCCAATTTAGATGTGATTGAACACACCACAGTATATTTAACGTCATATCCTTGAAAGCAATCAAGAATCCTGTGTTATGCATGCTGCCTCAAGGGCGCTACTTACAGTTTTATGACGGGTTCAGCTGGGGTTCGAAACCAGAGCCTCATTGCCTTTTTCCAAAGTGTTGACGCTCTAGTCCACTACACCCCACATCCCCATAAGTCTATGTAGAGCTTGATCAAAAGTTTAGCTGAGCTACCGGCAAACGACTTAACTGCAAGCCATCAAAATGTTTAGTTCGTCGACGGACCCCTGGGCCTAATTTTGTCGCATATGACGCCCCAAACCTGACAAAGATGCGTCCGAATAGATTTCAAAATTGAGGGAGCAAAAACTGGGTTTTCTGTTCAGAATCTGTATGTTGTTGACCAACCAATCCAAATTATTCGGCGCTTCCTGTGGATTCTTTTAGACAAACCACGGCCCAACTTTTGCAACTGAAATGTGAAAATGCATGAGAAAATTCAGATTTGTCTGTAGTGGATCTGCGCATAGCGAATGGAGTGGATAGCCCACTTAAAATTGGCCAATTTTTTGAGATTATACAAAACTTTAACGAAAGACGTCCAGCTTAGTCATAAAATTCCCCGGTTCTAAAAGTTGTTTGACTGCGTCGAGGCCTTCCATTTTGAAGTGGAAGTATGCGACAAAGTTGTTGAGCGCTTTCAAATTGACAATTTCCCAATAGCCTCCACCTTTTTTGGGTATAACGAAAAGGGCTTTAAAAAATCCGCCTGGCTGTCTCCTCAATAGAGTTTTCTCCCTAATAAGCTTACCCCTTCTCGTCACAGTCCTAGGCCATTTCTTCTACTATACGGACCATCGCGTGCAGTTTGTTTGTTTTTATGATTAGATGCCGTCTGCTATACTCACAGACATTTGGTCTTAAAGTTCAAGCTAGATGATCTTTTTGCACCGAAGTTAGAGATTTCCATTGATTTTTCTAGGCGATTGCGTTAGAAGTGTAAATGTTGTATTATGTAATGTGTGTGGAAGAAGTTGATGGAAGTACCATAATTTAATATACGATTTTGGCTTTAACGGAAGAGTTGTGAACTGTGCGTGTAGTGGTGCGTGCCTGAGTGTGGGAGGATAGAACTAGACTAACCCCTACGGCTGTGACACGTTTGTCAACCTATTTAGATGATTTAGACGTATCTTTAATAATATCTTTTAGCAAACTCCTTTGCTGTTTTGTCTATACTTCTATTGGTAGCGGAAGAATATATTCTATTAAATAAGAAAATTTGTTTATTAAAATAGTATATTCCTACCAAGTTACAAATTTTTAAACATTTTCGATACGTTATAAATGTTATATCCATACCTGGTCTGTTTATTCATGCCTATGCGTAGCTTCTGGTGAGAACTGCTTGTATTGACCATCTGTGTTAGGTGTCTGACCACTGGAGGTGTTTCTAGTGGTCGACGTATTAAGTCCTTGCAACATCTTCCCCTCTCCATAAACAAGACAACAAACAAAAGATAATCATTGTAACTGAACTAGCAGATTTACGCTTCCGAATTAAGAATACCAAACATCCTCCTAACTTCAATCCCCCCCCCAAAAAAAGAAATACATATCACACAGCACACACAACAACAGCAACATGGCACAATGCCACACAGTATATATGAGGGGGTGAACACAAGCGAGGGCATAAGTAAGATAAAACAACAAACAAACATATAATTAGACGAACTAGAAGTTATTGAGACAGTTATCCCCACCAAATCTCTGGGACGGACATGGGTGCTGTGAGCCTACCCTTGGGAGTTACGCAACCGGAACTAGTGGTTCAAAATGACCGACGAAGGGGCCATCAGTTCCTGGCCGAATGATGGAATTGAGGTTGTGTTGAGTCTTGACTGAAGTCTAAAAACTCGTACCAAAGGCAGTTTCGATTCCCTTGTCTACGTTGATGGCCCACCTTATCTGACGAAACAAGCGGCCGTCCACCAGATAAATAACATACGAATTTGGTTCCTTGCAGGCAACGTGTACAGTTCCGGGTAGCAAACGCTTGCCAATAAGGGTTCGGAGTCGCTCACACAAAGTAAAGGCGACCGGGCGTCAGACCGATGGGGCGTGTCGAAGGTCGCCTTTGCTTCTTTTTACGATGGTTCTGATGTCAACACCGACGCAGGCACAAACTTGGACTACAACTCTGATGGCAAGGATTCCCTGGATTCCCTGAAGTCAGATATTACTTTGTTCTCACCTTTCGCTTTGTTCCTAGCCCACTAAATTTATGTAGAAAAGCCAAACACAGTTTCCCGATATATGGATACGTGGCTTGAAACAAATAAATAGCTGTTCGGATTTTTTTGTAGGGTACTCTACCACCAGTCTGGAACCGAACAAAATGACGCCGTCGACTACTGCAAAATCGTTTCGCACTGGCCAAAATGGCTTTATAGCTGCCGTACATCGGCTCTTATGTTCTGGTCATCCCGCCGGCATGACGGATAGCAGGAGGGTCTTTGGCTGTTGCTCTGGCGTATCGATGACGAGGGGACTCCATGGGCACTACACTGTAGAGAGAACAAATAAAAAGAAACAGAAACAGAAAAAAATTAAAAAAAAGGGGGAATTTTTAACATACCTTCCGGTTAACTTAAAATAAAACCATATCGAGTAGTTTTCCTGCTCAAGAAACTTGCAGAAATGACTGTATATTGACCTTTAGGTGGACTTGGTGCACAAATGTGACGCACTATCCGATAGAGGAATCTGGTAAAATCCTGAGATGGCGTCCATACTGCAAAAGAATTTCGCCTTCCCGACCTTTCCGAACAGTTTTTGTATCGTGGGGACAGCAAAATATTGTCGCAAAATCGTCTTGTAGAGTTCCAAAGGGTTGAGGCAGATTCTGACGTCTCCACCCGGTTTGCTCATTACCAACATCCGGCTCACTCACTCTGTCGGTTCGACCACCGGAACTATGATTTCGTCCGCCACCATTTGAGCCAGTTTTTTTAACATCTTTTCCTCTAAAAGGTAATTGACTAGCCGCACACACTACCGAATCAACGTGATTGGCGCCGGTTGCCAAGCGAATATCGTGACAAAAACAGAGAGTTTGTCGATCCCGGCGAAAATATCTTTGAACTCAGACAACTTCGGTGGAACGTCAATTTTTTGGGGGACGGAAGGAGGGGGAAGACATTGCCAGTGGCTAATTACTACCTTTTCTTTCTTCCCATCTTTCGCTTTCTACATTTGTTGGTGGAATTTAGGGTCGCAGTGCTCAATATAAGAGCATTAACTTATAAATTTAAGAATTAAAACAAAAGAAATAGTCTACTAATAAATATAATCTACTAATACAAACAAATACGACAACAAATACAAACAAAGACTCTAGTGTGAACGCGCCTTACGCAGATGAATTGTTCTTTTTCCACCAGCCATGTCTGTTTTTTATTTCTTTTTGAAAGCAGATTCCATGATCGGATTTTAGCTTACACTGTCGAATTATATTCGATGGTTGCCATATCCCCAACATGATATATGAATATTGACATCGGATATTTTATCTTATTGCGGTCTGTTTTTGCAGGTGGTGGTGGATAATGTCACGCCATGAATGTTGTGGATTTGCCACCCTTGGATATTTACATCGAGTTCCGTGATACCCCATGGCAGAACATTGCCTTTTGACTTTGATTATCTTTTCTTCTCCTTCTGATTGTTTGTTTAAGTGCCTTTAGTGTTTGAGCTACAAGGTAACTCCGTGTGTCTTTTTGAATAATATCTGCGCTAACGGCGATTTATTTTTTTTCTATGACCGATAGCTTCTCTACCGTCCATATTCCCTGATTGTACTTAGGGAAGTATTATGTAATATAAATAGGGGTATCTCCTCTCTATTTAAAACCAGGAATCTGAACATGACGATAGACAGAAAATAAAGTTCACACATTTCATTATAGTTTTCTCCCCTTCCTTTCTCCTATCGGCCATGACTCATTCGAGGCCATCACCCTCTCAGATCCTCCCGGAAGGGTCGTGAGGGGGCTAACCATAAAAATGCTATGAGGTCTAAAGATATTAAAATTTTATCATGTATACATATATATTTAGATCTTTACAACAACAATTAGTGTATCACAAGATTTTAAGAGTAAACGAAGGCCAACAAAAAAACCCACACAAAGAAAATTAAAAGAGGGCATTATCCCTCTTGTCAATCTCCACTCTTTAGGTCACCTTGAAGGGTCATTAAACTCAAATCTCTTCAGAAAAAAAAACCTTAACGAGGTCATATTTCAGGTCTTTTTTCAAGACTGGGGTTGTTTCATTGGATACTTTCGTTGTGTCCCTCCTTCGTAGAGACGACCCATTTTGGACTTACATGAGATGGAATACACATATAAATACAGCGGACAATATTGAAAAACATATTTTTTTCTTCTTACAAATGTTTAGCAAAATGTCTTTCTTTTTCTGAACACTTTTCATTTGAAATGTTGACTAGATATTCGTACCAAGAATGTAAATTTTTCAACAGTTTTGAAATAAGCTGGAATGATTGTAAGGATCATACATCCAGAATTAATTAAGCTCATGCCTTCGTGGATATGATGATAAATAATTTAAATTGTAAAGTTGTCAATCATGTTCCTCAAAACTAAAAGTTTAGTATTGTGTAAACAATGTTCATTCGAACGAAAAAAACATGATATAGATCTATTTGATAAATCTGTTTGTGATATATTTTGTATGTGTTGTGGTGTATATGCAAATTGGCTATATGTATTTCATCCATGCAATATAATATATTTTGGAATTAGAAAGAATACATTCATGGAATCTTGTGATAAATCGGACAATAATCTTAAAAGCTATTCATTATTTAGAACAATTGAATTGTATTAAGGTAAATAAACAAATTATTCTTTGTCAATATAAATTCGTTGAATTAATGTTTAAATTTTTCTACAGATGAATCATTCGTATCTCTAACCTTCAGCTCGAATCCTCCATCGGCTTGCATTGAAGCCATCATTCATGCTAAAGTTTGTCCACTAAGTAATTCGAATTTCTTCCCTTGGGTCCACCTCTCAGTAAAAAGTAGAGTCTTCAAAATTAATTGCGATTGTAATATATGTTACAATTGAACCTTCTAGTTTCACTCTAGACGCTTCGTACCAAGCAAAAATCAGTTGTATTGTAACATCTACTCCAATGCACATTGCCTTCTTGTATAAAAGATTCGACGGATACTGGAGGTACACTATTTGAAACGTGTATATGACGACCCATATTTGGAATGACAAGTTCACTATTGAAATCTTTTTTTTTAAGTCAAATGTCTTATCAGTCAACAATTCCTAAATATGCTCCAAAAGGCTGGAAATTTTCATCTAGATCCATATTTCCACTACCAAATAGCGGTTGTAGACATTTTTTAAAATCATACTTTAGCATTTCAGACATCCGTAGAATAGTCTGGATTCAAGTTTTCTTCTCGTTTGTATTCCACAAGTACTGTATCTAACATAACAGTTTCACAGGTAATTTCCCAATGTTCTTGGACTATTCTTTACAATTCAAATCGATATCATACTTAAGAATGTGTTTAAATTACGTCCAATCTAGATTGCCCAGTAATAAGGATCATTGGTTGAACAGAAGTCTCATACATGGATTGTCTAACTGAAACCTTTGGAATAACAATAGTATTGTATTTTTGTATTATTGACTTCAACTTTTGAACAATTTCCTCCCTTTGTTCCAACAACTGTAACTTGTTGTAATAATTCATTCTCGCTCTTTACTTGTGTTAGCAATATATCTAATTTAGCCTTCACACCCATTTTGATGATAACCTTCCGTTAATCAGATTGGCAATTAACTGGTAGATTTAATATATAATTTAACTATTTTATTGTCAGATTATACACTTTTAATCGATACGTAATTGATATATTTAGAATTTTATAACACTAGTTCAATCTCAATACAAGCTTCATATATCTTTCGATTAACTAGTCGTTATTCTACTGTCAAGACAGCTAAACGCCAATTTGTATCGAATCTAGAGTTGCAAGAAACTCTGTCCATACTACAAAAGAAGAATGAAGAAGAAACTGAATTGATCGGAGAACTTAGCTCTCAATGTGATCAATTAGAGAAAGACATTAAGTCTTTCTCGGGTGATTACGATGCTGTAATTTTACCTGATATTAAATTAAAAATTTAGTAATTGCAACTTTAGTTGCGGATTCCAAAAGTTTTTATCCACTATCAGAAATTGTCCAACAAACGGATAAATCCAGTTTTATTGTCATCAATTACTTGTGTTAAACATATTTCAAAAAAGGTCATTCTTGTGTAGACCGTCAACCCGACGGTCCGGTTGGTTGTACTGTAACGTGGGATACTGGTTACTTAATTTGTTTGCACGTCCGTTACTTTGAAAATGACGGAGTAACAGTTCAGTATAGTCCCCGGGTAACTATTATATAGTATAACGAGTTTTTAGTGGAGCTACTGCAATTGACAAATATAAACATTATAAAAATGTTATGTTTCATGTAGAAAAACGTTTTCTTTAAAATAATTAGTTTGAAGCAAACTAATGGAGATGTGAATGTAACCTTCCCAGAAGGTTATAATTAAGAGCGATCACTGCCTATTCAACAATTAATTTCTAAGGATTTCAATATACCAATTCCTTAAGAATAAACAAAAATAGATGTTGACAACGGTAATACATTTGAATATGGAATACAATGATAATTATCTTGCACAAAGTTTAAATTCAATTAATTCGAGCATTTCAATCAACGATAATTTACAAAAAGTTAGCATATAAAAAAATTATTAATAGTTTTACAATAGTAGTAGTCATGAACTCTAATTCCCAATTCATTTGGGTTAGGTATTTGATGAAAGTTTTCTGCACGGCAGGTTGTAATATAGTAGGCGTACCAGTTGACTCCGTCGTCGTCCTAATTCATTATTAAATTCGTTTTTATGCATTCGTTAACAAATTCCAAACATTTCATCATGTGAGCAAAATCATTGTCTGTTTCTAAAATTACTTAAATTCTTGATAAATATTTGCAATTTCCATCTAAAGAAAACATATTTTAAATTTTATTCGTTAATAAAATGAAATTGGAAACTTACTTTTTAGAAAAGTTGAAACTGTCCTTCCCAGAAATGACTAGAGTATCCCAGTCAAGGTTCTTACCGATTTTCTATTCCTCTACCTCTACTATCCTCTACGTAAACGACCTTCAGCAGACGACCAATACGGAGAACACAAAATGACAAAGTCTTTCATGTTCCCTTTTTCTGTTTTGATCTAAGTCAATCATACAGTTTGATATGGCAAAAGAAATATTTATATTTAAGCAATATTTAAATATATTTAATCGTAAAACATTTTTCCATAGCAAACAACAAAAATGAATTCCTTCAGTAAATTGTTCCATTTATTTGTGCAACGAAATAGTTTTTGAGAAATGTACGAATATGTTAAGGACTAAAATAGCTATGTGCCAGTTGAATGTTTCAAATTGAATAATAACCATCACCACCAATTACCCAAGGTAAGTTAAAGGGAAGCGTAAGTTTTGCATTCATGTATATCCGTTATATTTTAATTTGTGTCATATTCTCAGGTAAGAATTATTTTACCTTAAACTGGCGCAATCTGCCCAGGTAAACAAGACCTCTATGAAGTGAAGTTCTTCAGGACGCACTAATCAACAGGTTAGCGAAATATTGTTGTGAAATTTAATTTACTCAAAATGTAATTTAGAGTTTAGTTTTTAGTTGATCGTACCTGTTTGACCTGGACATCTAGTTAATTACTATTAATCTAGAGGCTTCACCCTTTCATCTGCTCCTGCATCTGCCGTCTGTAATCACATCGGCTATCCTATATTTGTTATCTATTTCTTTTCAACATTGATATTTTTTGAAGTACGGATTGATGCTTAACATTTAATTTTTTAGGAAATAATGGCTGAACCACCAAAAAGAAGATAGCAGGTGGAAAAGTTGAACGCACAGGCGTTCAGCTGGTTTGGGGAGGTTTCTTAAAGAGCGCATACGAAGATGCCGATGATAAAAGAGATGAAAATGAGGACGCGCCGCTTTCATTGAATATTGACGAGATGTCTGAAACTTCGATCCATTCAACAGATTTAATCCAATAGTCTGCAAAATCACTCAATTTTGACGACTTACCCCAAATTCAAAATCTTTCCTATAGTCCGATTCTGATGTACCACATGACACCACCTGTCAATGTACCACAGATTAAAGTGAAATATCTGGCGACGAAGCCATATACTTGAGATTGCATAGAGGATTGGAACGACATCGATGACATGCTAAATGCAGAAGCGAAGCCAACTAATCAAGATGTGGAGTAAAAAGGGTTCAAAAAGAGGAATTCAACATTAACTTGGGCGACTTTTTCTCAACAAGATTCCTTCCGTCGTGAGAGGGCACGTGAACACGGATGGATCGCCGCTGAGTAAAAGCAGCTTAAGCCATTTTCATCCAATTCTGTTTCTGTTAGAAGGAGAAAAACTCATTTCCCTTTTGGAATTAAACCATGGGCATCAGAAGCCTGGAAGTGCAAACGAATTCTTGAGAATTTTTGTGGAAGAAGCCTCCAGTTTGGAGAGTAATGGCATTCATCGTGGTCTTTTACTTTGGATTCAAATCATATACTTAATTCTTGATGCTGAAGAATGCGAACAACTAGATCATCACGTTAGACTGTCCGTATTAGAAGACCTTTCAGTCCATATTATTCGTGATTTCCCAATTGGCTACCAACACCTTGTCTGTCTGAGAGTAATGCGGAAGCTTCTCAAAACCTGGGTGAAACCATCAACATCTGTCCATTTCATCAGCAAAGAAACTCTGGAAGAAATTTCTAGCAGGGTAATTGCGATGCGAAACTCAGTTCCAAGCGAATTCGTTAGGCAGCCACGCTCTCTGGTCGACCTTCCAAGGTTAAAGAGCCAACGATTATAGACAGTTCTTACTTTACTACGGCGCTGTAATTTTTAAAGATGTCTTTCCCACTTCATTATATAATCATTTTCCTTGCCTTAATCATCTGGCAACGGAAATTTTGGTATCGGTAAAATTATGTCTTCGTTACAACAATTACAGTAAGCAATTACTTCACCACTTTGTATCTGAAAGCCTTAAAATTTATGGTCCTGATTTTGTTGTTTATGATGTTCATGAACTCGTCCAACTTCCGGATGATGTACTGCGATTCGGCCCTGTCAAAACTTCAGCTATTTCCTTTTTGAATGTTGTCTCATCCCCATTGTCGTGGCCCTTTAACCTGATGGTAACGATGTTCGTTTCGAAACAAAACAGTATATAACTTCTGAACTTGATTCCTGGTGATTAACTACTAGAGCCCACAACAACTGTGTCTTCAACAACGATAGAACAATTGTATACATTCAAAATGTCATGCACGTTGGGGATGATGTAGAAATGGTTGGTTTCCGTTTTCTTGAGCCAGAACCACTTTAAGAACCTCCTTTTGATGCAAACGGTGTAAATACTAATCTAATCAGTCCCCTAATAAGCTGCCCAATTTAAAATGTAAAATGCAAAGCATATGCGATTCTTATGTCATGGCAATTAGATGATCCTGTAAATTAGATTATCCTAGCCATTAGATGATTTTTTCGAAGAGGCGGAAGAAACCAGCATATATTTTCCTATTTTTTCTTTACTGATGGAAGACAAGTACCAATAGAAGTTAAATAAATGAATTTCCATTGAAATTATGTTTAGGATTTGTTTTTCTTCATATATCGAGTGGAACAAAATTTCCTAGCAAACAGTTCCAAAAAGAAATTAACTTTTGTTGGTAACTTGTTTGAAAATTGATGCAGTGAAAACGTAGAGAACTGGTAATGACACTCAGCAGCGAAACGGATGGTAGCGACATGTTGGCCAAATAGCGTTATGGTCAGTGAGTCACGTCCCAGCATAGCCTACTATATTCAAGGAAGCCGAAAGGATTGGCATCCCCACCGTGTTGAAAGTTGAAGCCGATTTCGCTCACCCTTCCTCTATTTAGGCCCCTCCCAAGTAAAGCCATGGGAGCCATCTAGGAGTCGAGAAAACGATACTTTTAAAAGTCGAGAATACGATAACTTTTAAAAAAACATCATTATTCGTTGTTTTTTGAATAAATGTTTGTTATTGGTGGAGAAATGGGGGGGGGGGGTTGTGATTGCGGAATAAAATCACGAAACAATTTATGAACGTGCCTTTTGTTTTGCCTGGAGCAATTGCATTGTCAGGTATTACATTAGCGCAACGTATACGGAGCCATTTTCCAAGTTTTTAACATTTCAAGAAAAAAGGTACGTATCAATACGAAATAGGGGTATCGAGTATAATTAAAGACTGTGGGAATTCCAGGGGGAAAGTTGGAAAAGAAAAAAGAGTAATGTTTCATCATTTACCTTCAGATCAAGTGATGCGTAAGAAATGGGCCGACAAGTTTTGGCTTTAAAACAGAGCTAAAGGCTATAGGGGATGCTTCTTGCGTGTGCGGTGAACATTTTAAAGAAAGCTACTACATAACTTGATTCACCGGGACTAGACGTTTGAATTATAAATGTGCAATTCCATGCACAACACAAGAAAATAGCGAGGTAAAAAAACGAAAGAAAAATTAACTTGTCAAACAGTATTCTTTCAGGGAGTAGGTACTTATTTATAAAAAATTAATCAGGTGCAGTTACGGGCATCAAATATTGGACCGTCTGTCAAATTGAGTTATCCAGTAGTTTCAACTGACCGTAATACGAAACTTCAAACGTTGGAGGGAACACACTGGTTAAATGATAGTGTGAGTAAAGAAGAACATTTTTTAAAAGCTTACATACTAGGTGACTAAATTTTTTTTTCAAATTAGGTAATAGATGATTACCTGACATTACTCGTGGAGTCCACTGTTGTTGAATCAACTCTACCGAAAGTAAAGAGTCTTAGCTGTTTTTTTTCTCCATCTTTGCTAAGGGCACAAGATAATAGAAACTAGGAAGTGATAAAGAAAACTGTTCAAAAACTGAACCTTTCGGTGGTAGACTACATATTGATTCCCATAAACCAAAACGATGTTCACTGGACTCTAGTTTCTCTGTCATGCAAGGAGAAAGCCCTTCGATTTTACGACATTCTCGGCGGAGAAGGGGGAGAAATTCTCAAATTTATTGCCAATTTATTTTCAAAAATAACCAATACCCGTTACAACGAATGGCAAATTGAAATAATGAAAAATATTCCAAGGCAGAATAATTCATATGACTGTGGCGTTTTCGTCTGTCAATATGCTTACTGTATTTCAAAAGGAGTCGCATTCAACTTTAAGCAGAACGATATGATAAACATGAGGCAAATAATGAAAGAAGAACTTGCCACAGGGAAACTTCGTGACAGACTGTTGGTGGCACCGTCCGTTCCGTCGCCGCAAATGGCCTGTTTGATCCTTCGCCGATTCTGGCTCTTCCGCCGATTCCGGATCTTCTGCCGGCAACGCTTTTGCTACCTCCTTCACCAATACCGGCTCTTCCGCTGGCAACGTTTTCCCCACCGCCTAAACCGATTCCGGTGGTTGCAAAATAAAGTCCATCCAGTTCGAATTACTGTCCAGCCGAGTCATACGTAGCAGCATCTAAGAAAAGAAAGCTTGTAAACGATAAGGAACATTTTAAATATGACTATCGTTTAACTAACACAGGTGCGCATTACGTAGAATCGCTTTGTGAAAAAGTAAGGTTTCTACAGCAACAAACAAGAAGATTCCAAGTAAAATTATTGGAAAGCAATGGAAATCTCAAACAGTATAAAAAGGACATGACAGATCTAGATTAAAAAGACGTTAATGGTGTCAAAATTGCATGACCGACGCGCCGATAAGGAACTGATGACGATCTTACTAATAAATTAGGTTTTTGATATGCAAAACAAATGTTTCTTTTGTGTTATGAAATCTTAATTACCCACATTTCAACAGGCGGAAAATATGATGAAAAAAAATTCAGCTGGGAACCTGAGGTTGTAGCATCTTGCTTTATTCTTCATGCTAGATCCCCAGGGACATACAAGTACATCCACCGGAGTAAACTTATGATTCTCCCGAGTGTCTCCACTTTAAAGAGCTACATAGGCAAATCTACTGAAGATGTCGGCTTTACTCCACTTACCGATAAAAGACTTAAATCGTTGGCCATCAACCTGAGCGAACAGGAAAAAGATGTCAGTATAGAAGTTGATTAAATGTCACTAGATCCAAAAATGAAGAAAATCAGGCAATGGGACAGAATGGTCAGAAAAGTTAACTATGGTGGTGTACTGGTAATTCAAGATGGAAAACCTATTCTAGCCAACCGTCTATTGGCCTTTCACATACCTGGACTTTCGACGGCTTGCAAATGTCCTGTAGCTTACTTTTTTGTACGGCAACTAACAGCTAAGGATCTTTTTAATCTAACCGAATTTGTTCTTGAAGGTGTGGAAAAATACAGATTTAATGTTGCAAGGATTGTTGGTGACAACGCCTCTACCAACGAAAAGATGTTTCGAATGTGGAGCCCTAATGGCAATCTCTTCCCATTCATTCAACACCCTTTCGATGAGGATCAATTGTTATTTTTCAGTTTCGACTACACACATACATTGAAAAACATACGCAATTTGCAGGCAGATCGGATATTTGACATATGTGGTCAACCTGTTTCTTTTAAATTGGTAAGAAGAGTTCAAGAAATTCAAAAAAAAATTCCCTTCTTCCGTCCCTATCGCAATCTTACTGACGAGCACACAAACCCAAACACATTGGACAGAATGAAAGTTAGACTTGCTCATGATGTGTTCAGTGACGAACTTATAGCAACATTTGAAATGTTCAAGAAATACGGAGCGGAGGGTTTTACAAATGAAGCAAATGTTAACGCTACGATCACATTCATGAAGCACGTTTTTTTCAAATTCACGATGTGAGTAATACGACGCAATATATCCGCAAGCGATTAGCTATAAAAAAGCATTGCACAAAAGCTAATGATCCGCGATTGAAGTATCTTGAAGAAACTCTTCCCAATTACTTCAAAAAATGGAAGGAACACACAACGAAAACAAAGAATACCCTCCCAGTTAGCACACAGAGCTGTTACAGACTCATGTAACCGATCTGTTTCACATACTTGTGAAACAGGTCCGTATCAGGCTTGTTACATCTCTGTTTTACAGGAAATTTGTCTGGAATTGCTCTGTTTTACAGGATTTGGTAAAAGTTTGTTTCACAGATCTGGAACAGATCTGTTATCTTTCTGTAATACATAAATCTGGTTTTTAACTGTACTACAGACCTGTTACAGATCTGTTTTTTACTTGAGAAAATTATTTCTGATTTAGCTCTGTTTCCCATGTTTGTCACTTGTCTGTTTTTACTCTGTATTACCGAGTACAATATGTTTCTGTTTTGTGTCTGTACTCCAGGTCTGGTACGGGTCTGTATTTCCCTTGTAAGACATAAGTCAGTAATCATCTGTTCTGAGTCTTTACCCCAGGTATGGTACAGGTCTGTATTTTCTATGTAAAACTGAGTTCAATGATTATCTGTTCTGTGTTTGTACCCCAGGTATGGTACAGGTCTGTATTTTCTATGTAAAACTTAGTTCAGTGATTATCTGTTCTGTGTTTGTGCCCCAGGTATGTACGGGTCTTTATTTCCCTTGTAACACCTATAAGTCAGTAATCATCGTATCTGTGTCTGTATCCCAAGTATGGTACATGTTGGGATCCCAATAGAAAACTGAATTAAACGTTTCTTATATGTGTAATATCACTGCAATACCATTCAGTAAGAAGTTACACTCTAATAGTCAATGCAGCTAATGGCTATGAGTTTAGTTCAGTAGGCCTACTCGAACAACAACAATAGTTGTTTATCCACCGGACGGAGAAGTATTATTATACATAAATAGGTATAATAAAGACTTGTAATTGGCGTGGGGCCAATCTTGGTCTTGTTACTATCGGAAGAGACCAGTGGTAGTCATATGTAGCAATCAGTTTCGTGAGAGAGAAATGTCAGACTGTTTGTTAAATGAACAAGTGTACAACTGTGAAATATAGATCATCATGAATTATATCTGGATATCAATATCGAGTTATGATGTGGTGGTTAGCGTACTGGGTTGAGAACTCAGGGGTTAATGGTTCGATTCCAGAGGGAGGCAAACCTTTTTTTTTTCTTGAAAATATGTTTTTGGTCTGTAAATCGTGATCCCGTTTTACGGATCTGTCACAGAACTGTATGACAGTCTGTAAAAGTGTGCCACTCCAAACAATTTACAGACTCTCAAAAACAGATCTGTAACAGACCTGAAACAGAGTCTGTGTGCTACCTGGGCCTTGGTTTCTGAGTAAAGATACCCATGAGGCACTGATTTTTACTTGCGCATCAACCGCAGCATGCGTCCGCTATTTGTTATTGGAACGTAACTTGCAATTCGTTTCGACCAGAAAATTTTCCACTTACAACATTGAAAGAATGTTTGGCGCTATTCGTTCAATGGGAGAGGGGAACAATAAATGCGACGTCGCTTCTGCCACTTTCGCAATCAACAAGATTCTTCGCACGAATATTTGTCACAGTTCAATCCATAGCAATGTCCCAATAAAAAAAGACGAGGAGACAACGGCAAATTTACTAAGGAACCTACGAGTGGAAAATCACCTAAAAACGTACGAACTATAACTGTTCTCAAACAACTGGAGAATTCTACACTAGCCATTCTTAATGAACTAACTAAAGTCCCAGGTGAGACCACCAAAATAATCCTTACTTACAGTATCGTCCAAAAAAATCCGAACACCATGGTCTCTTTCTTTATTAAAAAAAAATATTTCTGCATTTTTTTCTTAATTCTAATAAATGAACTTTGTAAAACAATTAATTCTACACATAATATGAAGTCTTGAAAGTTAAAAACAAAGAATCTACATTAAACTGGGCTTTTGAAAAAGGGGTGCGTTCGGATTTTTTTGGACGATACTGTACATCTAAATTTGCAATACCTCACTTTGTTTACGAGTTTACCTGTTCAAAGGAACGGGAACTGCAGCTGTCGCAAGAGTTGGTGGATTTATAATAAGATGTCTATACGAACGACAGGTATGCCTAATTTGCATTGAAAAACTGGAAACAATCAATGAAGATAGTCAACAGAAGAGTGATTTCTTGAAACTGGTTTTCGAAACGGGTAATACTTATTTTTACCTTTTGCTCTTAGACTACATTCTAAATCTCATTCATATTAGATAGAGGAGGTTTGTTTTACCCAAGTTGGCGTTTTGTTTCCCGGCTCGTCACCATCGAAAAATTCCTGCTAAAAGTTGTTCCATTGATACACGGAGCAACGCACATCGCGAAAGAACTGGTTGAATTTATCAAGCCACACCTCCTGAAATGTGATACGATGTCTTGTGGGGAAGGCCATTTTTCTGACATTCCCATTCAATAACGGGAAATTAGTCGATTGCGTTTTAGACAAATTTCTTGCTCCTGCAATAAGCAATTATGCTAATTACATATCAGCAATGGAAAAACCTAAAATAGCATTCAAAAAAGGAAAACCTTTATTACGGAAATACAGAAATTTTTCCTGAACAAATGATTTACCCTGTTAGTTTTGCTGTTTTTTTAAATATTTCATTTCATCCTCCATGACAGTAAGAAGCCACAACATATTGGATGTAAATGGTGTATTATTTCGCAATCACTCAATTTGAATCAATTTGAATCACCCATCAATTTGGAAATGACATCTTCATTCTCACAGTCCGCTGCCAACATGACTCCTCTTCTACGCCGCTATTACCAATTAATTTTTTTTTCTGCAGTTTGGTCTCGTTTTCCTGGTTGAATGGTCTCTTTACAATTGACTAATTGCTCGCATAAGCAGAAGTACAGCTTTCTAATAAAAGAAAAAAAAACATAATATGTAAATGGATCAATATATGTAAAGTGTTCATAGAGTAAATTCTTCACTAGGCTTAAACTATTTGTCATATACAAATACCATCACATGACAAAGTGAGATAAATATATTGTGAAACGCCTCCAGAAATAGCATTCATTTGAAATGGTAGACTCTGACTGAGTTTGTTAGTTAAGTCAGTAAACTGCTGCTAAATTTGTGTTATCGATTATTAATTGCTAATAAGTCATCTTAAGCCATGTGTCATAAGCTGGCTTCTTAGGTCAGAAGAGATATTTCAGCTTGTTCTCGACTTGAGTCACACTTCATTTGCTTCATCTACTTTTAAAGAGTCGATTGAATGTGCTAAATTAATTTGTTGGTGGCAAAGGGGGTGATAATGTGAAGACAGCAACATAGCCATTCTTATCGCATACTCCCTGTGTTGGACAAATGAAGCAATAAGTTTTAACATTAAAATCAGAAAATGTTAATGGAAATTAGGTTGACTACCTGGTTGTATGTAAATATAAATAAGTTCTCGACACTGGAAAAAATCAAACTGCTGATAATTTGAAACTTTAATTCTGGAAATCAGAAAAACTGTAGAGCCCACGAACATGTTCAATTTCACTGACAACTTAACAACCAGCAATTGCAAGACTCCATTTGTCTCGACATAGCATTCAGTGAATTTCACTTTCTATGTTGATTCATATAACTTCATCTAGAAGAGAAAAACAGTTGTAATATAAGTGAATGAAGGCATCAGAAATACTAAATCAATTTAAACTATGTTACCCAATGCACGTATCACTCGGACATTTGTTGAAAAATTTAGAGAAGTGATTGAATTTGCACGACGTGAAGAACTTTAACAGCAGTCAACACTTCAAATACACGTATGGCCAAATACTTTTAACTTATCCAGTAGGCAACCATAATCATCACCAAGAAAAACTCTCCACACAAACAAAAATAAACGACGAAATAAACGTCAGGTGAGCAACAATAACACCTTCCATACCTTCCCCGAGAGCATTTACATCGATAGAAAAATTACAAACTAAGTTTTTAACTATCGCCACTAGACGATAAACAAGCTCCCGTGGCATTACTTGAGTGGAGCCTAAAAAGAGGAAGGGAAGCCGATTTGGCTTCAAGAAAACACCCAATCCTTTCGGCTTCCTTAAATATAGTAGGCTATGATCCCAGCCAACGATGTGCTAGCTGGGTCGGAATATCATGGTATGGGAGAAACAGTAAATAGAAAATCCTTCTTTGACCCAGTAAATCTTTGAATAATCAAGGATTACCGTATGAATGAGCGAAGATATGTGAAAAATAGGCAAAAATGCCGTCAACCATTTCTAGATGGCAGCACCAGACATCCGATACATTCTGGGCCTTGACTACTAGTTCTGGAACTTTAAAGTGTGCTACTGCTTAGCCCCACTTCTCTCTCTCTCTCTCTTGACATCTGATCCAGGCAAGGCTGACACTTTTCGTCAGCTCTACACTTCAAAGGAAAGGAAGTAAAGGAAGGAGATCGTTTAAACTATTTGAAAAAATTAAGAAAGTTAGGGGTATAGCCTAACATCTAACCACTAATTCCGAAATACCCCAAATAAAACTACACCTTTAATGATAATAAACCCTGACCACGAACATTTTTTCAGTTCACAATTAACAGAAGAGAGAAGATACAAAAACAGACTCTTCAGCGTTAGACAACCAAAAAATCCAAGAAAAGGTCTCTTTGTAGTTTTGTTGGTGGAAGCTTTCTTGAGACAATTGCCCCTGTTTCACGCTAATAATGCTTAACTCCTGAAGTTCTAGGGCGTGACCTTAGAAGAGTCCTCGCAAAATTTCTCAAAAGCCAATGCCTAAAAAACATTCAAAAAAATTAACAATACAGACAAAAAGGACACACACCACAACAAAAAAAAACTTACAAAGGAGCCGTCCTCTATTTCTTCACTTCTATCACTCATTCCGTCGCACATCATCTCCAAATTAACCTCCACATCGCCGTTTTGATCGTCGCTGATCGGCACCTCTTCATCGCAAAGAACAAGAGAATCTACCGCCGAAACGCCAACTTGAACTTCGCTGACCACCTCTTGATGACAAACAAGGGCCACATTACTCTCCACAAGACCAAATGGTACTTTGCTGACCAACTTATCATCTTCACCGACGTTCACTTCACGTCGATCGCATTGCAAAGCAACATCGACCTCTCCATCACGAACGACACCAACTTCAGCAACTTCAGAGACATTCACATCCGTAGGAAATGAATCAGGTTCCAACGCCATCTCCAATTCTTGACCATAACGAATGATTTCCGGAAAAACATACACCTAAAAGATTATTCAACGACACAAAACACAAATGTATAGTAACACTAATGCACAACAAACAGTAATTTCCCTCAACAAAAATTAGAAATAAAAAAAAAACAAGAAAAAAACATACACGATGCATTTTTGTATGACTTTTAAACCCAGATTCAGATTTGAATACCGGTCGTGAAGGACACATCGGACAAATTCTGTGAATTAAACAGTTTTTGTAATGATTGTGGAACTGGTAGTTTTTCAAAAAAGATTTCCAGCAAATTCCATAATTTTTGCAAAAGAACATTTTAAACTAACACGTTAACCGATCAAGAGATAACTGTCAGATCGATAGATAAAAGAAAAAAAAACGTTGAATCCTACGACATCACCACGTTTTATAATAAAAAACAAACAGCCCAATTGTATAAATATCTGCTTCAGTAGGTGTTAGAAGAAGTGTCAGTTAGAAACAGAAAAAAGACTAGAAAAACAAACAATCAATTTTGACAACGTGCCGTCGCTTCAACAAGCCTCCACTTCACGGGAAGGGAAATCGGGCTTACACTATAAACCACACACTTGTCGCAACACTAATAAAAACATATATTATTAATAAAACAATAATTAAAGGAATGGCATCAATAAGGATTCGTCTCGCCCCGAACGAGTCAATTCCGATTGTATCAGGTCTGCATCAGAAAGGGTAATAAACATATTAAAATCTAGATTATTGCGTAAAAACATTTCTAAAAAAGAGAGAAAAATAACTGCTATGATAAAATTAATTATGAAAAACAATTTTGGTTTACCTGCATAGTTATCGATTCCTACTGTTAGCAGAACATCCGTCAAAAAACGCGAGGACTCCTTGCTGAACTGTGTTCTGAAATAGATCGGTGATGGCAAAGATTAAGCTTCAGCCCCCGAAGAGAGATCTACCTCCTGCGGTGGGCTACTTTCTGGTGGATGGCAGGGTGGCATGCCTTGATGGGGGTCAGACGAATCCCAATGCCGTCGCTTCAAGAAGCCTCTGCTTCACAGGACGGGAAATCGGGTTTACACTATAAACCATACATTTGGCGCAACACTAATAAAAACATATATTATAAAAATAACAATAAATAAAGGAATAGCATCAATAAGGATTTGTCTCGCCCCGAACGAGTCGATTTTGATTGTAAACATGTTTGCATCAGAAAGGGTAATAAACATGTTAAAATCCACATTGTTGCGTAAAAACATTTCCAAAAAAGAGAAGAAATTAACTGTCATGATAAATTCATTATGATAAAAACAATTTTGGTTTACCTGCATAGTTATCGATTCCTACTGTTAGCAGAACATCCGTCAAAAAACGCGAGGACTCCTTGCTGAACTGTGTTCTGAAAAGGATCGGTGAAAGCAAGGATTAAGCTTCAGCCCCCGAAGAGAGATTTACCTCCTGCAGTGGGCTACTTTCTGGTTGATGGCAGGGTGGCATGCCTTGATGGGGGTCAGACGAATCCCAATGCCGTCGCTTCAAAAAGCCTCAGCTTCACAGGACGGTAAATCGGGTTTACACTATAAACCATACATTTGGCGCAACACTAATAAAAACATATATTATAAAAATAACAATAAATAAAGGAATGGCATCAATAAGGATTCGTCTCGCCCCGAACGAGTCGATTTCGATTGTAAACATGTCTGCATCAGAAAGGGTAATAAACATGTTAAAATCCACATTGTTGAGTAAAAACATTTCTAAAAAAGAGAAGAAATTAACTGTCATGATAAATTCAGTGTGATAAAAACAATTTTGGTTTACCTGCATAGTTATCGATTCCTACTGTTAGCAGAACATCCGTAAAAAAACGCGAGGACTCCTGGCTGAACTGTGTTCTGAAAAGGATCTTTGATGGCAAAGATGAAGCTTTTGTCCCCGAAGAGAGCTTCAGCACCTGCTGTGGGCTACTTTCTCGTGGATGGCAGGGTCGCATGCCTTGATGGAGGTCCGACGAATCCCACTGCCGTCGCTTCAAAAATCCTCCGCTTCACCGGAAGGGAAATCGGGCTTAAACTATAAACCATACACTTGGCGCAACAGTAATAAAAACATATATTATTAAAAATAACAATAAAAACAGGAATGGCATCAATAAGGATTCGTCTCGACCCGAACGAGTCAATTCCAATTGTGTACAGGTCTGCATCAGAAAGGGTAATAAACATGTTAAAATCCAAATTTTTGCGTAAAAAAATTTCTAAAAAAGAGAAGAAAATAACTTTGATGATAAATTAATTATGATAAAAACAATTTTGTTTTACCTGCATAGTTACCGATTCCTACTGTTAGCAGAACATCCATCAAAATACGTTAGGATTCCTGGTTCAACTGTCTTCTCAAAAGGATCGGTGATGGCAAAGATGAAGCTTCAGCCCCCGAAGAGAGCTCCAGCTCCTGCTGTGGGCTACTTTCTGGTGGATGCCCTGATGGACAAATCCCACTACATGTTACAGTCCTCGTCTGAGACAAGCCGGGGAGCCCCGCATTTACAGCAAACAAAACGCCTGCAAAGTTCCATTTTCAAAACCGCAAGCATTTTCCAATCTCCAAATAAAAAATTATTTACCTTAAATTAATTATTAATAAAATAAAATAAAACCTCGACCACCTCGACCACCGATAGATAACCAACTTTCTCAGTTCTCTATCATTTATTAGTTGGAGAGGGTAGTCCGTGCATTTTTCCGTACATGTAGCTGTTGCACGGTTTGGCGGTGTTATCTTGTCCAGGGTTAACATTTATCCTTGACAACTTTTGACTTGATTGGCTACATCACTGCAATTTGCACGTGCTTACTGTTGATGAAGGATGTGGACAGACACTGTTGAGGTAGCTGCAGCGGGAAAGTCTTCGCGTGTTTTACAGTTGTCTGTCAGCACACTAAACTGATAAAAAGAAACCCCGATCTTCTCTCCAATCATGACGGTGGTATTTTTTTATACTGAAAGATGCCTGAGATTTGAATAATACATAAATATAAATCAAAGAGAATTCGTTAAATGCTATTTTACCTTTATTCTTTTAAAATGAACTTCCAGCCCAGCTTCCGTAGCCAATCCTGTTGGAAATTGGCACAACACTACTCTGGGTAGCAATAGCCAGATACTTTTAAAGTTTTTAGAACCCTCTAATCCATCTTCTGCTGTATCACCATTCCATGTGAACAGTATAGCAGATCTCCGATTCTAATTAAATATCCCTCAAGAATAATTTGTTTCATCATTTAACATATATTAAGAACCATAATATCAGGAGATACAATGTTCATAGTACGTCGAAAATAGAGATTCTAATATGTATATGTGTATATATGTCAATTACGTGAGCTTGCTTTTCACGCCACGTTACTCCCCATATACAGTGGAGTCCCATAGAGATATGGAAGCCCACACCACTGTTGATGACCACTGTATGTGGGAACCTCATCTAGAGTTAGACTGACACTCATGCGAGTTAAAAGATTCCTATTGTTTTATCTCCTTCAATGAAAGTCGTTACATTGCTGCTACCAATGCCTCGTGCTTCAAGCTATATTCCTCCATCCCCATTTACTTTCCAAGCTTCTTGTGGAATTTCCTTAAATGTGGTAAAGGAATATCTCGTTTCAATAGTGATGACACTTATGAAAAGTGTACTTTTCTATTACGTTTATTAACGTAATCCAATTACAAACGTATTGTAATTATGAACTTTGTCTTTTATAACATAAATTGGTTCAAGCAGGAGGCGCCCAAGCGATTAGTGGTCACGCCGGGCCCGTCTGGAGTAAACGTGGCAAGCGATGGAAATCTAAAAATCCGAGAAGGAAACAAAAGGCAGGCATTATTGTGTTTACAAAACAATATCTCTCGTCTTCCGCGGTTTTCAAATTGAGCACCGTTAGACGTACTCTCCCAGATCACCCATAACTGGGGAGATTCTGTCAAAAATGTACTCTCATCTTCATCGGCCAGTAATTAACGTTAGCGGCAGTAATACTATTCAATTAATTTAACAACCTAAACTGTGCAAAAAAACACAATAAAAGTAACAATTAAGATCCTTTTCTTATCTACATTAATGATTTTCTTAAACGTAACGTAAAAAATAACGTGTAATGTACGAAAAAATGGCGAAGAAAACACAGAAATTCGTTCATTTTTTTAGATAACGTCAGTTAATTTGAAGCGAAAACTGTTTACGAAATAATATATACGGAAACTAATACATAAATAACGACATGGAAATATGTGAATTTCACTCATCGTGGATTAAGCTACGGCAACTTATATAAAGGGTGACGGAAAAAGAACTGTTTTTTCCGCCTTCTCTCTCATTCCGTCCCGTCCGTCTCATCCTGTCCCTTACGAATTACAAATGTTTCAAAGAAGGAAGTATTGGGTAATTTCACCCCGCCTGGCGGTCATGTTGCAACTACACATCCGAAATAAGTGCTTTGTTTCCAGTATTTCCCTGAGACACTCGAAAGTTTCATTGTATTTCCTCCCATGATCTAAAAAAATAAGAGCCAGGTCTACGTTTGGCCAATTTTTTTTTCTTGGTGGGCGAGCTTACTTTCGCAGCCTTTGTTTCCAGTATTTCCCTGAGACACTCGAAAGTTTCATTGTATTTCCTCCCATGATCTAAAAAAATAAGAGCCAGGTCTACGTTTGGCCAATTTTTTTTTTCTTGGTGGGCGAGCTAACTTTCGCAGCCAATTTTTATCCCTACGCATGAATTTTTTCCCTTCTTCCCTCCAAATTTCACCTTTATCAATTTTTACCGCGCCATATCCACCGGTTCCTATTCATCGTTCGTAATCACACAATCCAGTACGTTTAATGCTGTTGCAAGTGATCCAAAGGATAGTGTTCGGGCTTAAAAGCCCGTCCTATAAAGAAGCTATGCTGTGGAGCAACTCAACGTCGGACGAATTTTACTTCGATCTCATCCGTCGTTTAGACGAGGCATCTCTTGGAGAAATTGAAGATCATAATGCGTTGAGAAGTGGGTTGGGGGCGGAGGCTTAGTTTCACAATAACCGGGAAATGTTAACAGTCTCAACACCCTTTTGGATAACATGGTAAAATAAATTAAACTTAGGCTAACGCGAGAGAAGTCGCAACCCTCCCCCCCCCTCCCTCCTGCAGCACATATTTTGAAGGCCCAAGCTTGTTATACGAGTGAGCTAACCGGCCAAGTCTCCTGAAATTGTCCGGAAATAAGAGTAATAACAGAGGCTATCCCTAAAACAAGTTCAAATACTGGAAACTTCATGGCTGACTCATAGAGGTAGATTCGGTAAAAATAGATAGTCTTGCCTTCACATACCCTCCTGTTATAGTTGTAAATATCCCGTCGCTCGGTACAGTTAAAGCAATGGTCAACGGCTTGTATCTCTACGATCGATTTTAATTTCTCACAGAAACTAGACGGGTTCATTCACCCAAAGAGGGTGAACCATTAATGAGTTTTAAGGAAGAAGACACAATGCCGATAGGAACAATCAACGTAACGGTGTTTTTTTAGAACTCTACGGATAACACCTCCACTGCCGTAATGTTGAAATCTACACACTCTGCCGTTCTATTCAAAGGGTGGGTCGAATTCACCTTACCTATGTTAACGTATAAAGATGGTAACCTCGCAGCAGAGACATTCCGTTAGAAAGTTTCAAACTCCACAGTTAATCACCACAGCCCCTCCACCTAGTCGCAATGAAGAAGAAGAAGAATATCTACAACTATGCGCTGCTTTAAAACATGCGTCCTTCACTCGCAATTTGAGACGGCGATACCATCTTGTTCAGAGGTTTAATTCTGAAAAATTCACTTTGGCTAGTCTACATGTGTAAGTTACCTTAAGTTGAAGTTTGGTCTTCAAGCAACCTGAAGTCTTTTTTTTTCAAAAACTATTTTTAAGTTCAATTTCGAACCAAAACCTTACCCAACTTAACCAAATTTAATGTAAACAAGCCGACGAGTTTGTTTTTAGACTTTAATAGCAAATTATGAAGAATTCAAATTTTGGATACATCGAACAACATTGATTTGTTTTTTGAATAATAACTCTATTTGAAATTAAATTTTTATTTAGGTAGGCCTATAGCGAAAAATATTGAAGCTATTGTATGACATTCAAACTATATTCTTCTAGAAAACGATTTGTCATTATAATAATGCTTTATTATATTAAAAACTCATTTTCAAGTTCCAACAAGTTATCCACATATTGTTAAATTATAACATATTTGCAAAAATATCCTTCACATAGCCACTTGTTAAATCGATTAGTTTTTAGACCCAAAAAGATTGTTTTTTGAACAATTGCAATAATCATGGTAGCCTACATACTTCACACACAGAATACTTAACTTAAAATATGGTTAACTGCCTTTTACATTAAAAATAATGTCATTTGATTAAAGATAAAACCTATGACTTGTTCCCTAGACGTACAGTTGAAACGAAAATAATATTTTAACGGTTGTAAAAAAAATATATGTAAAACCTTCTTTCTTTCAAAGATGCACCGTTAAAATCGGTAGGGGAATAGGGAAATTTAGGTAACAAATATCGGACAATCACCAGTATTTTCAAAGAAAAGATAAGAGCTTAATTCCATCGACGAGGCGGAAAACGTATTTTTCGTCACGTTGCGTGACCACACCACACAGGCCCTCCAAAAGCCGGATATAGAAGACAACAAGCTTGGGCTAGTACTGAATGTTACCCTCGAAGAAAGCCACAAGCAGACTGCTAGCGATTATCTCGAAGCGCAACCACCGCTATCGAAAGTATAAAATGTCAGTGAGGTTCCGCGTGTGAAATTGCTACATGACGTAATTAACATTGGAAATAGTAGACCCTTATTTCCTTCACACCACGTAGAATTTCTCAGGGGGGTCAACCCACACGTCCAAGAAATGCAAGAGAACAACCATCGTACAGCCCGTGGTCCTCGCAAGTCGCACAGGTCAAGAAAATGGACAGATCAATCCGATTCTGTATAGACTATAGAAGGCTCAACAACAAAGAATTTCCGGTTGATAATTATAAATTCAGATTAATTAAAATGTATTTTCATTTTATCTGTCTGAGTTTTTCGAATCTCTTCCATAAATTCTTTATTTGGATTCTAAAAAACATCCAAAATAAAACTGTTCTTTTACTTATCGTGTCTGATTCAAAGTAATTTGATAGCTTGTCCAGTATTTATATCGACGGCGATTCTCTTGTAGTAAGTTTAAGCCATTACTGAGGTTTATTGTCTCAATTAAAACAGACTTTTAACTGGGACAGAGTCGAGCCACTATTCATAAGGTGAAAAAATTTCTAGAATACATAAAGACGACGCTTATTCTCTTTGAACCTTCTAGCTCTGCTGTTCCCCGGCTATTCCCTAATCCTGGGCTACACTAGAGAATTTTTTATACAATCTTTTTGGTTTCAGCGACGGCATATTAACGACGGAAAACAACTTGTTTTCCGTCGTTAACGTTGCATTCACACAACAGTTGTTGAAACCAAAATTTTTCTTTAGCCCGGGCTTTATCTAGATATATTTTGAGGTCTACTTTGTGTATATTGCCTCTCTAAGCACGCTATATTGGAAGTTTTTCGCATTTTTAAGGTCATGGTAGGCACTTTAATTGAAATATTGGGGGCCAACTGAATATATCCTGGGAGGGAGGGGAAAGAGATAGGGGGACAGCTAGTCACGTCAAATCCCGAAAAAGTATGGAAATACGTTTTAAAAAGCTCCCGTTATGTATGACTTTTTGGTCTCGTGTCAACAAATTGCGGGGAGATGGTGAAGAAAGCTGCGCGTGGTGGGACAGTCGTTTATGAGCCCATCCAATGCCGCCATGATGGACAGGAGGCAGCAGTAAAAGCAGATTGCGTGAAAAGGGCAAAGGAGAAAGAAATAAGGACAGAATTTGATGAAACTACTGTAGTATCTTAACTCAGGTGCTATGTTATGAATTAAGGTTAAAACTTAGACGATGGGGAAAGATAACTTCAGCTTGTTTATTCCTGGCTGGCTATATTCCAACTGCCCTCAGCCAGAGGCTAGTGGGTTGACGTTGTCATTTAAGGGAATACTAAATTTGTTACTGAGTTTCTTCTTTCTGTATGCGCCCTTCCCCTCACAGTTAAAAGAGTCCTGACATCTTTTGGTTGCGGTCCACGACGCTCTGGGTTAGCTTTTTTCAGTTCGTCTTCGTCTTCATCGGGCGGGAGAGGAGGGTAGTCGTCGGCGTTTAGTGACTCTATTTTGTGTATTGTGGGAGATATCATTTCAGCTTTCGGCCTTCAGTGGAAATCAGCTCCGTCTTGTGGTGTCGACTCTGCTCAGCAATGTTTCCATGGAACGTGACGACAGCATCCGGCAGAGGGTGATTTCGAAGCAGGTGTTGGAGAGGCTCGAGCAGCGTTTTCCAGAGTCACAGATTTGTACAGTTGGAAGACTGTTTACTGTTGCTCAATTGTTGTTTGGCTTCGCCACACGCAACACACGGACAAGCTGATGAGGGTCCATTGGAATGTTGACTTTTTCCTAGGTAACTTCCAGCGGTAGAATTTTGAGATTTTCTTGAAGACGTTACTGGCGTCACTAAGGAATTTTGATGTTTGTTGAGCCAAGGGAACATTTTATGTATGTTGAGCCATGCACATCAAACCAAGTTTGATTGCCGTCGTTCCACTCAATAAGTTGCCACCGTTCCCGGCTCAGGTGTAGGCCGTTTCTTCGATGGTGTGGCCGTTGTGTGAGGGTTGATGAGGTGATGACGCCACGTTATCATATAAGGGAATACTGGGGATAAGAAAGTTCCTTCTAGTTCATGCATCCATCCATGTTCATGCATCCATAGAGTAGGGGACGCTGAAGTGAAACTCATGGTTAATGCCCTAGTGGCACACGATGGTCTGTGGATGTCCATCCATGGTCTTAGGCTTATCCCAATAAATGATGTCTTATGGATGTTTTTTGGACATCCAATTTACACATTCATACCAAGTCGTAAGTTTTTAGTCTATAGGACATCCTATGGACATCCTATGGATCTCTCATAAATATCTCTTATCGTCACTCACGCCAAGATGTGGGATGTTGGGTGTAGTGGATTAGAGCGTCAACAAGTAGATAGAAAATAGTGTCCCGGCACACTCCAGTCTCCCCTACTGAAGACTACACGTCGAAGACAGACGAATTAAATTTTGTGTTACATAAATCATTTTGACTGACTTTGGATTTACGCTGTCGTCCACGTAATCAATAGTCGAATACTGTAACCACTACACCATGGACTAATAGCAATGGGGTATGGGGAAACCTAGTGATTGCTTCGTGTTTGCGACCACTGTTTTTTACGGGAAACTCTGTGATAGTCTGGGCGTTGATTATGTGATTTGGTGATGAGGGCAAAAAATAAATTAATTAATTAAAAAAAAAACGATGACCTGACCGATGTCTCCTGGATGTAATCAAGACAAAAAAGAAGATCTTTAAGCCATCAATGCTAGGCCTTGTCTTGATCGGAATTTTTCAATTTGGATGTGGATAAAGGTGAGTATAAATTTTTTAAAATAATTAAAATATGATTATTGCAAATTTTTTTAGATTTATTCGCAGCAGCTTCGGCAGATCTGGTGCAAAATTTCGCAGCAGCTCTGGTAGGAGCATCATCGCCAGCATCTGAAGTAGGATCGCCGGTAACACTAGATGAGGCAGTAGCAGCTTTAGAGAAAATATTCGTAGCAGCTCTCAAAGCAGCAGCGCCGGCTCCGGAAGCTCCGCTAGCTAGTAAGAAAAAATCCTAGGCGTTGTAAAAGAAATCCGAAGAGGCGCAAATCTTTTTAACGAACTCTTCTCTCCTCTAATGTGCAGCCAGAATGATGATGGCACCATGCCCTTGTTTATCATTGACCGCGAGTAGCTCTTTCACGACTTCTACATTTTCCGCATTGAGTTTAGAAAGCCTTGTCAATCAGAAAGCCTGTATTTTCTGAATAGTTTTGTCGCTCAAGTGGTCGAACAAATCTTTCCAATAGCGTTTCGTAAAAATAGTTATAAAGAACTTGAAGGCCTCATCAATTCACCCGTAGATTTTCTCTCTCGAAATCTTTAAATAAACTTGGCCGGATTCTATCTTTGAATTCCCTTAGCTTTTTTCATACACCTTGTTTTTATATTTGTAATATAAAGTTTTTTTACTTTTCTTTAGCTGTTATGAAAACAATTAATATCCCAGACGGTGAAGCCTTTGCGGCCGGAGTAGCCGGCCTGGCTTTTTTCCCAGGATAGCATCTTTTCTCAGTGTTCCAGAAGTGTTGGGGTTGTTAGAAAAAAAAATGAGTATTAATTTTCTTAATAATAAAAATATTATTATTCCTCATGTTTTTTTTATTTATGGGCCGACCACTCTCTCTTTTTTTTTCCTTTTGCTCATTTCTTTTTTTATTGGTGTTAGAGTCGAAGGACTTGATTGCAACCAATCTAACATTTTTCTTACGCTCAGACGTGTTGATGCTTATACAAGGGCAGAGGGTCGTTGTCTCGATTAGCTGTAGTAACCGTAGCGTTTTCCAATTGGTTGTACAATCATATTCTTCATGGCTTGAATAACTTCTTAGTTTCTTTTTTATTTCATGTTTTGTTACCTTTCAGCTGTAGTGAATTGCATTACGGTTTTCTGGATGTTGTGGGTTAAAGCCTCTAACGACATGCAAATCTTGCAGTTCACAATTACCTCAGGTAATTTACCTGGCCAACGTTGAATCGATAGTTTAACAAAGCAAAAAAAGTTTTTTCTCTCCAATTCTATGTTTATGGCTTTTATGCTCGTGTTCTCAGGTTTCCCCGAATCGGTTGCTGCGGCCGTTGCAACCGACGTTGGCACATCCATTTCCGAAGTCAATGTGGACTTCGATGTCCATCCTCTCTAATTACCGAAGATGCTCATCAAAAACTGACTCGACAGCTACCGCTGGCCAGGGTAAAGAAATATTTTTTTAACGTGTTTTTTCTGGTGGAGTGGAAATGTGTGTAAAGATTTTCATTTTTCCATTTCAATGTCAATAACTTTTGTGCTCATGTTCTCAGGATCTGGCCAATCAGTTGCTGCGACCGTTGCAGCCGATGTTGGCTCTTACCCCTAAGTTTTGCTGCCATCTACCATAATCGATGTAAAACGCAAATAATGTAACGCAAATCGCAAAATAATGTTCAAAAGGGACCAAAAATATTCTACCGCGCACGTCGAGGTATCCTCCGTTGCTGCCGGTGCGATTGACGATGGCCCTCTTCACCATCTTACAGCGCCACTCATTATTTAACAAGTAACAAAGCCGGTATGTGTGTAGTTGTGCTCAATTGAAAGGTTAGGTTAGGGAGAATTTCTTTTTGGGGGCTCTTGGTCGTTAAAATTGTAACTGCTTATCGTAAATACAGCAGGCACTGGTCAAACGCCCAAAAGCAGCAGACTGCTTTACGTAAAATAATTCCTCCGCCCACCCAGAAATTGTGTAGCTTTTGCAACACGGACAGTCACCAGTTCAGTGTCTAATAATCCCGAAAAAAATGGCGGGATTTGACCAAGGATATGGGCGAGCGTGAGCAGCTACAAAAAATCTGTGAGCATTGTTTTTATTTTTCACATGGTTGCTGTCAGTCAGCGACCATCAATTGTTCACTGGTTGTTGACTTATTTTTTTTATTATTTTATAAAATTTATAAATTTGATGATGAATGACAACGTCGTCACTTACCGTCCAAATGCGGAAGAATTCCGGGACTTTTCGAAATTTGTGAGCGATGCTTCCAAGAACCACTCGAACCATTGCTGAGTGATTATAATTATACCACCGACGAAACAACGAGACAATTACGATCTCGTGAAAAAGATCCTTGAGACTAAAAGCAAGTGTATAGGAAGAGGACGGAGGGCGTTTACCAAAGCAGCACAGATAGTCGCCTGTTACGCTCGAAAATTTTATTGCCAGAAACGTGAAACCTGTTCACTAAAAAATGGATTGGCACATATGATGACGTAAACACATGCTGGGAAGGATGTTTATCTTGTTTGGGGACGTGTTGCGAGAAGGGCGCTTTTCAGAGTATGTCGTCGACAAAAATGTTTGCAGACGCTGAACACGCTTGGTGAGGTAATGACTGAACTACTTGATACGATACGATTACGATCACTACGATTACTACGACTTGTATGTTTAATTAAATTTGTTATTAAATTTGATAGGTCAGATATACTATTTGAATTTTTTTCAATAGAAAAAAATAAAAAGCTTCCCTTTGTGTCAGTGTTATCTATCTTTTTAAAAAGATAGTATCTTTTTGAGAATAACGCCTCTTTTTGGCGGAAAGTCTACTAGCTTGGCGCTTTATTTTATTGTTAACGCAGATGGATTTTCCGCCAAATTTCTTTAAATGAGGCGTTATTTTAATAAAGATAGGAAACACTGCTTTGGGTATCTTGGTAACGCAGGTAGCTGACAATTCAGCATTGTTTATTTACTTACCAACTGGGTGGTAACTTCAAACGCCAGATGACGAAGTTGCAACCTCCATTTTTCATCGGATCAGCTATTTAATAACCCAATCCTATGTATAGGAGAAGTGATAGAGAATTTGGCCAAACCTCTCGCCTTCATGGTAGAAGAAACAAGTCTCTTAACCATAAAGTAGGCTATGACACAGCTGTAAAAAAAGGAGGATACCCCAAGCCGGCAGGAAAGGGGAAGGTACGGTAGCCGTTGTATTTAAAGTAACCGTCAGCCGTCAGAGCGCTCACTAGCGGCCTGATGGTGAAAAAGTGCAAAACTTCATTCGAGCACCTTCAGACTGACGGTGCAATAGACCTAACCATCTATGCTTTGAATAGGGAATAAATGATCAGGGCCAATGACATCGAAAAAAATGTGTAAGACAAGCAATTTTTACACAGAACCCAAAGACGCCTTCAATGGTTGTTGAGTGAGGTCTAACTAAAATGAGACAATTTGTTTTTAACTTTATAAGTGTAGGGTCATTGAAGTAACGTAACTCAGGGAAAAGAAAGTTGCATTACAAGTGTTCGAATGCCCAATAAGGGATGACACACAAAAATAAAATATAAACGCTCTGAAATTAAGGGGAAAAGTGGACAAAGTTGTAACCAAGAATAAAAAAAGTTATACCCTCTAGATATAGCCGCCCATAAACTACGAAAAATGTATGGGGAATACACACACGTTTACAAATGAGATAAATAAAAAAGGGCCATGGCTCAAACGCGTAGCCATCCTTAGAAAAACCAGGATAGACTAGAATTTTCGAAAAAAAAGACAAGAGAGGTATGGATACTATTCTAAAGACATAGTTGTCCTTGAGGATAGTTGGGGAACGAAAGAAAACTTAAAAAAAAAGGAAGAACAATTGCATAACTGAATAAACCAAATAGAGCAAAACAAATTAAAATCAGAGAATGATAGGGAATGATGTCTTTTGAATTAATGAGTAAATATTTTGGGACAAAGCATAAACATTCCTTTTTAGTCCATACAATCAGTATGTTGACGAAGCTTCTTGGCAGATCAAGGTGACGGTTTGCAAGACATATCCTTCAAAATTAAAACTATTTTTTTAGAAAACTCTTACCCTATCGAGAAACAAGAGTGTTAGTGTTTTTTTTTAATTTATTGAAAAAAGATCGGCTGCCTTTTGGGGGGGGGCGGAGTGTAGAAAACAGTAAAACACAACCCTTTTTTATTTATTTTTGTAGAAAAACCCTTCCCCTATCGAGAAACAAGAGTGTAATTTTTTTTTTTAATTTATTGAAAAAAGATCAGCTGCATTTTTTGGAGGGGCGGGGGTGATGGAGGAAACAGTAAAAATCCATTGAAAATCAACAAACCTTTTGAAAAGCCCATGAATCATAAAGTAAAGCTCAAATTCCATAAAATTGCTCAATTTTCGTGCTGAGCCGGGATTGAGAGGTGAAAAGGGCGAACCCGGTAATTTCGAACACTTTCTCTTTCTACTCGCAGACCTCAGATTTGACATTTTAGCTCTACAAGACAAAGTTTTCATCGGCGATATCGATATATTCTTTCTTGCCTGTTTTCTCTCCCACCCCATTATACAAGACAAAGAATACAAAAAAAAAATTTTGAGATGCCGCTACAATGATATTCAGCGTTAAGACTAGTTGCAGCAATATTAAAAAAATTCCCGCCATTCGAGTGGGTCACATATTTATGGAGACGGGTGTACTTAGAGAACCTACTAGGTTTCAAATAAATCGGACTTCGCAATTATCTTCTTATTATCACAAAAGCATCCATGTCGTCATCGACAAATTGGGGTTTTGAGCCTGTTATGGTGACAGCGAAATCACCACTTTTATTAGTCAGAAAGTTTGAATGCTGTTTTGAATATAATAAATGAATTGAAGGAAGCTACGCCGAATGACTACGAGAATGAATTGACGTCATGGCACATAGTCTCTTTGAACTTCCAACCTTTACAACAGGGAAATAATGAGAGGCAGATATTTCAGGAATGGTCTATTTGATTAAACTTTGCGTCAAGAGCGGAGTTCTTAATTTGACGAATCCAATTTTGATCAGAGATCCGTGGTTGTTGATAAAATTGTTAACAATCTAAAAAATGCAAATTTGAGGAAGGAAGCATTTTTGGACAAGCGAAAATGGGAAGAAAACAATTGTTTCTACTGAAAGCACGGCTTACACAGAACATCATCTAACAACATATACTCAAGCCATGGATAAAATAAAAAGAAAAAAGTGTCTTTTGGCATAGAATCCGGTAATTATCGTACAGGGTCATTTAAGAAACTATTTGGTACAGCAGTTTCCTAAAAGGTATCGCTCCTGTGCGGCCGTTGCAATTATGTGCTTGCTTGAGAAACTCTCATTGGTGTGAGGAATGAAAAATCTAAAAAACTTAATTCCACTGCATTCCGAAAGAGAAGCCGATCATTGCCGGATAAGAGATCAGTTTTAAAAAAACCCTACGTTTGGATCTCGATCCTGGTCAACACCCCACAAAGGAAAAAAGAGAAGAATACGACTCATTGAAAATTCATATCATCAAGTCAATTAGTGTAAGTTTCCTTGAGTTCAAATTTAGTCTTAAAGCAACCCAAAGTATTTTTTTTTTTTCAAAAACTATTATTAAGTTCGATTCCGAACTAAAACCTAACCCAACCTAACCAAAACTGCTACATTTAAGAAAACAACACATAACAAGACTTTTCTTTTTACTAGACTTAGAAAAATAAAAGGGAAAATGAGAACGCTTCTTACTAAAATAAATGCAACAATAAAGCAGACACCTCTGCACAAACTCGAGATTTTAAATTTACATATAAACAAGCAGACGAGTTTCTTTTTACACTTTAACAAACAATTATTTAAATTATACTATACACTAATTAACACAACTAATGAGGTAAATATTTTTCAATAGAATTCAATTTTTGGATACATCGAACACTATTGATTTGTTTTTTTTAAATAACTCTATTCGAATTCAATTGTTTTTTTATGTATTGACAAATATTGAATAGCTATTGTTTAACATTAAAACTACATTTTCTAGAAAACAATTTGTCATTCCATTTTCTCAGAGCAATGCTAAACATGAACCCATTCAATTATTTTATTAGTTTTCGATTTATAGTCTCAAATGCTGATGCTTTATTTAGGGACTTATCTACAGACCTTATCTGCAAGCAATTTCTGCTTCCCAAAGGGCCTAGAAAGACGTACCGGCAGTTGTATCAAAAGGTAATATATATTTTCATAATTTTGTGTTTATTTAGTTATTTAATTATTTTAAGGAATAGGTGGAAGTGGAGGCGGGGGACAAAACCATGGGGGAAGTGGAGGCGGGGCTGATGAGCAGACTGACTGAAGATTTCCATATTTTAATAGGCAAAACATGCATGGGCGGATCGAGCATTCTGCAAAATAAACAAGGGAATTCACAAAGGAAGAGAAGAAGGTGTTCAAGGTCATCAAACAGAAAAAAAGGAATAAAAAAAATTTTGAATGCCACTACCGCCTTGACAACTGCTATAGTTACAGCTATGGTTGCAGTATCTCCCACTGCTGCTGTTGCAGCTACGGCTGTTGCTTCTGCTGCTGCAGCCCTACCTGCTCCTGCTCCTGCTGCAGCCCTACCTGCTTATGATTTTGTTGAATCCTCGTCATCATTCCACTCGCCGACGCCGATGGAAATAAGTATGCTAAAATTTGAACTTTTTTAAAAATTAACATTTTTATAATTTTTTTTTTTTATTTTCAGCGCCTCCAGTAGCCCCACGCTGTGAGAATTGTTCTCGCCCTTGCACATTTTGCGAGGGAGGCAATCACAATTTAATTCCGCATCTTATTCTCTCACTCAAGTTCATCACACTCTTTTATTCCGCCAGTCCGGACATTCAAGCTCCTCCTCATTTGTGTTTAATGATGTATAGATGAAACGGTGTAAGAAAGTTTTTTCTTTATTCCTCGTCACTGGCGAGATCCCTATATTTTTGTTTTTCTGTGTGCACCTTGTTCCTTTTTAATGTATACGTTTCTTACTTTTTTTATGGGCGCGTTTTCGCTCGACGGTGTAAGAAAAATGCATTTATATCCATTTATACATTAATTTTCCTCTTTCTTAGAATTTTTTTCGGAAAACCATGTGGATCTCGATATGTTTTTGACCCTTAATGAAGAGGATGGCGGTGCCGGCCGTGACTGCTTAGATGGCGGTGCCGGCGGCGGTGGGGGCGGTGGTGGGGGCGGTGGTGGTGGGCGTAGAGGGGGACGCGGTAATTTATAATTAATTACCATAAAATTTTAAATAATTATTTTTTTTTATTTTTTAGTTGGTGATTGGCTCTGTGTTCCTTGCGATGTATGGAATTTTGTGTGGCGCACTGTATGCCATAAGTGCTTAGCACCACGGAACGTTTCCGAAAATAATACGATGGAGTGGGAAACGAGTTCCTATCCATCAGAGGCCTCATCAGGGGCCGAAGCTCCAACAACCTTCCGAACAGTATTTTTCCGCACGCGGTACAATATTGAATCTTCTCAAAACCTCACCAACGTTCTGGAGGCCGTAGGTCTGGGAGAATACTCGGGTAAGCAAAAAATTTTTATATCAAAATTTAAAATTAGTTGTTATGAAAGTAATAAGGACTGCCACATTAACTTTCCTTTTTCTTAGCTTTGTTTTCTAGTAACCACATCGATGTCGAAATGTTCATGACTTTATCTGCAGAAGAACTTTTCTTCCTTGGCGTTCAGTCCTTCGGGGCCAGACGAATGGGGGACGCGGTAATTTATAATTAATTACCATAAAATTTTAAATAATTATTTTTTTTTATTTTTTAGTTGGAGACTGGTTGTGTGTTCCGTGCCGCATATGGAACTTCGTGTGGCGCACTGTATGCCACAAGTGCGGAGCACCCCGGGGCGTTTCCGACGACGACTGGATGGAGTGGGAAACGACCGATGCAGACCCATCAGAGGTATCTTCGGGGCCCGAAGCTCCAACTATCGCCCGAAGGTTATTTTTCCCCACAAGATTCAGCATTGAATCGTCACATAACCTGGCAGAGGTTTTAATTTTAAATAATAATTTTTTTTTTTTTTTTACAGATACCTACTGGTTGTGTGTTCTTTGTAACACATGGAATTTCGTCCGGCGCGCGGTTTGCTTCAACTGCGGAGCATGCCGGAATGCTTCTGATGAAGATTGCATGGATTAGCAAACGTCTACGTCCTTTCCATCTTCAGATCCAACCCCACAGCAAGAAACAGCAGAGGTCTCTTCGGGGCCCGAAACTCAAACTATCCTCCGAAGCGTCCTTTTCCCCACGAGGTACACCGTTGAATCTTCTAGAATTCTGACTGACGTTCTGGAAACAGTAGGGCTTGTAGAATATACGGGTAAGCAAAATTATTTTATATTTAAATTTAAAATTAGTTATTACGAAAGTCCCTAATTTGCGCGCGCGCGTACTCTAATTTGCGCGAAATATAATATTTCGCGCAAAGCGCAATTAGAGTACGCGCGCGCGCAAATTAGGGACTTCCATTTATACGTTAATTTTCCTCTTTCTTAGACTTATTTTCGAGGAATCACGTTGGCGTCGAAATGTTTATGACGCTTTCCGAAGAGGAATTACACTTCCTTGGAGTACACTCATTCGGGGCCAGAAGAATTTTAGTTGATGCCATTAGAGGTATTTTTTTTTCCATTTTTTTTATACATGGTGGCTGCGGCGGGGGCGGCGGTAGAAGAGGCAGAAGAGTAAAAAGAGGTAATTTTTAATTAATTATCGTATAATAATTTTAAATAATAATTTTTTTTTTACAGTTAATGACTGGTTGTGTGTTCTTTGTAACACATGGAATTTCGTCCGGCGCACGGTTTGCTTCAACTGCGGAGCATGCCGGAATGCTTCTGATGAAGATTGCATGGATTGGCAAACGTCTACGTCCTTTCCATCTTCAGTTCCAACCCCACAGCTAGAAACATGAGAGGTCTCTTCGGGGGCCGAATCACTATGCATTACTCAAACGGTCTATTTCCGCTCAAGATTTAACATTGAATCTTCGGGAATCCTGACCAACGTTCTCGATGCGGTCGGACTTGGAGAATTTTCTGGTAAGCAAAATTTTTTTATATTTAAAAAATTGGTTATAGAGCAAACCAATAACGCGTGCGGCCATGTTGGGTATACTTTTTCTCTCAGCTCTTATGGGCCGCCGCGAGGTTGCCATGGCTGGGGTACGCGTTATTGGTTTGCTCTATTACGAAAGTCCCATTTATACATTAATTCTTCTTTCTTAGAAATTTTTTCAAGAAACCATATTGATACCAAAATGTTCCTCACCCTCAATGAAGAGAACTTAACCGCAATAGGCATCCACTCGCTTGGGGCGAGAAGTATCGTTATGGATGCTATTTTAGGTAATTTTTTTTCCCCTTTTTTCTTTTTATTTTTAATAATATATTTTTTTATTAGTGCTCCGCGAGATGTTTGGTGTATAGTGCAAACCCGTGCGATTTCCTGTCCTCTGTTCCGTGCCCCCCCCCCCATTTGGACGCTGGATCTGCCAAATGTGCAAGTAAGCACAAAAATTCACAACCATGGAGAAACAAATTTTAAAAGTCATAAAGAAGAAGGAAAGGGAGAGGAAGATGAAAAACAGCGCTGTCCACAGCACTATCCACAGGACTATCCGCAGCTTTGGTGGCAGCTTTAGCTGCAGGTTCTCCACCGATATTACAGCTACTGCTTTCCTGGTGTTTCTGCTGCTACTACTTCTACTCCTGCTGCTGCTGTCTCTTCTGGTGCTTCTCCTTCTGCCGTGGCCTCGTATCCATCCATCAACTCGTCTCCCACTGAGCCGATAGAGTGGCGAAACATTAGTAGGCTAAGATTAGAATATTTTTTTTAAATTTACATTTAATAATGTTCTTTTTCATTTCAAACCCCTCCAGAAACAGTGGCTGCTCAACGTTGCGAGACTTGTTCTCACTTGCTTCTATGCCGATGATGCCAGGGAGGAAATTAATCCAAATTTCAACGGAATGATCTAAATTCCCTGATACATTTTTGAAAACGGTCAGTAAAAAAAATTATTTTTCTCCGGTAGCTCCGGTAGCTCAGGCAGGTCCGCTGAAAACTCTGCTATTCAGAATTTGATAAGAAATAATATTTATATGCATTTGAGTTTGTGAATCCCTCCCCTACAACGACGAAAAAATGGGATTCAATTCTTTGCATTTATCTGTTGGCAACTATCTGCTCACGACGCTGTCGCCTCATTGACTGAGATACAGGATCGCAGGCTGAATATACAGCAATGCCAATGTCAAATATGAATATAAAAACACGACTTTTAATAATCAATATATTTTTCTTCTGCAACGCTGCCTTAATAAGTTGTTCCATTCCAAATTCTGCAGCGTGTCTAAACATAGCTGCTGTGACTCGGCAACGTCGCCCCCCTCCCCTCCCTCTGATCACAGCGTCAGTTGGTCTCGTCTCGTTGGTAGAGTGAATACACGCCCGTATCGCTCTCGAATTCAGCCTCTTTCAGACTTCATTCTATGGCGCAGTTGATTGTGTTTTCGATCCAATTCATTCCCCCTGCTCTCATCACTCGATCCCTAGTGTTTTTTTTTTTGTTCAGTTTTATTTTGTTTCGTGTTGATTTCCCCGGCCCTTGGGTGCGCCCATTGCTGCTAACCCCCCTCCTCCCAGCAACCAGCGTGGTTTGTGGGGGCCGCCATCTTGTTTTCCTTTGTCTCGTGTGGTGCTTATGCTGTTCGTTTGTGGTCCTGCGAGTTATCCTATCCGCCGATCATATTTGGGACTTTTGGCACACATTCACCCACTGTTTTTCATATTTCATGTGTTTTTTTAAAAAATTTTTTTGGTGATTCACTGTCGTGTCTATATTGAGGGGCCCACATGTTGCGTGCCCGCCATTTTTTATTTCTCTTTTCTATTCGGCCCATACGCATTTTCTGTCTATAGTGAGGGGCCCACATGTTGCGTGCCCACCATTTTTTTTCTCTCTCTGGCTTCGTTTCTCTCTTGGCCGTCTCTCTTGCCGAGAATCCGTTTGTCGTTTTTTTCTTTGTTGGCCGTAATTACTCCGCGTCCACTCGTTCCACGTGGATTTCATCCCGCGGTTTAGTCTCTCCCACCATTCAGCCCCCTATCGTCATATATGCGTTTATTGTTTGTTTGTTGGCCGTAATTACCCCACGTCCACCCGTTCCACGCGGATTTCATCCCGCGGTTTAGTTTCTCCCACTATTCATCCCCCTATCGTCATATATTTCCACATTGCCGTTCATTCTGTTTTCAAGTGTGCTGTTTTCTTGATTCACACCCTCGTTTCGACCACTCATATTGCCAATTCAACCTCACACGCTCTCCCCATTCAATTCATTATTTTTTCTCTGGTGTTTTCTGCTCCTCGTTTCTTTAACGTTCATCTGCGTGTTTTCAATTCTCCCACCCCACGGGGTTTCATTCCTCCATTCATTTTCATTCCGCTGCCGTGTTCATCCTACGCCGGTGCCACCCTTCGTGCAGTGATTCAGTGGTCCCCTTGTGTCACCCAGGTCTTGGGTTAATCAGTGCCCCGCCATGCCTCCTAAGCCATTCAAGCCGTACGGCGTGCCACCTCCACTAGACATCGAGGAATTCAAAGACTCCTTCGAGATCTGGCACCAGCAGTGGAATATATTCCTTGCTCTGTCGACCATCAACACTGCACTTCCGCAACACGACCGACCAGAATATATTGCCAACATCTTGCTGTCCTGCCTCTCCAACGCGACGCTGAAGGCTGTGCTCACCATGGGTTTGGCGCCGCTTGAGCTAAAAGATGCAGACATCATTATCGGGAAGCTGCAGGAGAGGTGTAATGCTGGCCGCAATTGTCATGTGTGGCGCCAGAAGTTCTCATCCCGCGTCCAGCGTGACACCGAATCGGCCGATTCTTGGCTCAGCGACTTGCGTGATCTCGCGCGCAAATGTGAATTCGAAAAAGATTGCTGTGCGGCCTGCCAGAACACGCGCATTTTGGGCCAAGTCGTCTTTGGCGTTTTCGACGATGAGGTCCGCCGCAAGCTACTGGAACAGGGCGCCACTTTAACCCTGGATATGGCGCTAACAACGCTCCGTACAGCTGAGGCCACCCGGCTTCAGGCGTCCACCATCAAACAGGGTGGTGCAGCCCCCGTCCACCAGCTGAAGACTCCGGCGGCCAAACCACCTATGGGCAAGCCGGCCATTCAACACCGGGATCAGCATCGCGGACGTCCAGCAGCTCGTTGGCATCCGCCTGGAACTAAGCCATATGGGTGTTGGAATTGCGGATCAGCCTCACGTCACGCTAAAGAAGATTGCCCCGCCTTCGGCAAGGAATGTCTTGGGTGCCACAAAACGGGCCACTTCCAGGCCGTATGTACCCAAGGCGGCAGTTCAACCCCGAAACCTGAGACGGCTGGCAGCATCACGATCCAGTCCATCGTCCCTGATGACATGGTCGAGCTTGGTGTCGTCCCGGCTTCCAGCAACTCTTCTATTGTCATCCGTGTGCTCCCTGACTCCGGTGCGTCGATTGATGCGATCCCGGCCGCCATGTTCTGGAGCCACTTCAAGCACGTTCAACTAATTGATGGCGGACCAAACGCAGTCACGGCCACCGGGGCGGCTATTTCTTCACTTGGCCACTTCTCAGCCACGTTGTCATGGTCCGGCGGATCACTTCATCCCGTGACCACAACCATCCATGTCCTCCGGGACCTTCAACAGCCGGTGCTCTCAAAGGCGACACAAAAACAATTCGGCATGCTACCGGCTCAATACCCGCATTCCTGTGTGCTAGCTGCGGTTATGCCTCCGCTTTTGCCAGCTTCAACCCCAATGGATGACGTCATGGCTACATTGCGCGTTCTTATGGCGGAGTGCCCTTTGATTTTCGATGGAGTGTGCCGGCCCATGCGTGGTCCTCCATGCCACTTTCAACTAAAGGAGGGCGCAATCCCTTCTGCCATCCGTGGATCCCGTCCCATTGCAGTGCCTCTTATGCCAAGGGTCAAACAGGAGCTGGACTCGCTGGAAGAACAAGGTATCATCAGCCAGGTGCCTGAGCCGACGTTGTGGGTCCACCCAATCGTTATTGTCCCAAAGGACGACGGCGGAATCCGCATATGCGGCGACTTTACGTCGCTCAACCGCTGCATCATCCGGCCCACCTTTGATTCCCCGACTCCGTTCCAGGCGGTCCGGACCATCCCAACGGGAATGAAATTCTTCACAGTTATTGACGCCCTCAAGGGCTATCACCAGGTGGAGCTGGATGAGGAGTCCAGTGCCATGACGACGTTCTCCACTCCGTTTGGCCGCTTCAAGTACAACCGTCTCCCGTTTGGCGTCTCGTTAGCCGGCGACGACTACGGCAGACGTCTCGCAAATATTTTCGACGATTTGCCGAACTGTCGCCGTGTAGTCGAGGATATCCTGGTTTTCTCTCCCACTTGGGAAGAACATGTGGACCTCGTCCGTCGCCTTTTCCGCCTCGCCGCTGATCACCAGATCGCCATTAACGTTCGCAAGGTTGTTTTTGCTCAACCGTCAGTGTTGTTCGGTGGCTACGTGGTAGGCGAGAGTGGCTTCCGACCCAGCCCGGATTTACTGAGGGCCATCCGTGAATTCCCGGCTCCCACTTGTGTGTCAGAGATGCGGGCCTTCCACGGGCTCTGCCAGCAGGTTGGGAATTTTTCGGACGACTTGGCCCCCGTTCTTCGCCCTCTGGCGCCTCTACTTCGAAAGGAGTTTGTATGGGAGTGGACGATGCAACACGAGAAGGACTTCAAAGCAGCCCGTGAGTCCCTATCTTCATCTTCCGAATTATCGTTTTATGACTCGGCTGCCCCAACCTCACTTCACGTCGATGCATCCCGCCTCCGGGGCCTCGGTTTCATCCTCCGACAACAAAAAGCCGATGGCAGCTGGAATGTCGTGCAGGCGGGATCACGTTTCCTATCTGATGCAGAGTCCCGGTACGCGATGATTGAGCTGGAGTGCCTGGCCGCGGCTTGGGCAATGCGCAAATGCCGCCAGTTTCTCGAAGGCCTGCCCTCCTTCCAGCTCGTTACAGATCATCGCCCTTTGATTCCGATCCTCAACGATTACCACCTGGACAAGCTGGATAATCCCAGAATTTTGCGCCTTCGCCTTTCCATGCAGCGCTACTCTTTTGTCGCTGTTTGGGTGCCTGGGAAGAACAACGTGATGGCGGATGCCCTGTCGCGCTCCCCAGTTGATCGTCCCTCCGAATCCGACGAGATCGCGGAGGGCCCGCAGTCGTTTTCAGCCCGCATCAGTTTACTAGATACGATGGAGGGATCCGACGACGCCAATCCTGACATTTTGCTGACCTCCGTAGCAGCGGCTACATCTGCCGATCCGATTATGCTGTCCCTCCGCCAAATGATCCTTGACGGATTCCCGAACGAGAAGTGTAATCTTCCCCTGGAGCTCCGTCCATTCTGGCAGGTGCGGAGCCAGCTGTCCGTCGACGACGCGGAGGGTCTCATCCTTGTAGGCCCCCGAGTAGTCATTCCGACTTCCTTGCGTCAGGGGATTATCAGGCGCTTACTTCAAATGCACCAAGGAGCCACTAAACTCCGTCAGCGCGCCCGTCTCTCGATCTACTGGCCCTCAATGGACAATGATATCGTCGTGGCCGCAAAGTCCTGTCCATCTTGCACAGAGCGTCTTCCATCACATCCGGCGGAGCCTCTCCTTCCCCATGCTCCGGCTTCCCGCCCATTCGAGTTTGTATTCGTCGATCTCGGCGCATACCGCGGACGTGATTTTTTAATTGTGGCAGATCAATTCAGCGGTTGGCCTCAAGTCTTCCCGTTCCCAGACACCAACACGTCAACGCGACGGGTCATCGACGCCCTTCGTTCATTTTTCACGTGTGGAGCTGGCGCCCCGGTGAAACTGTGGTCGGATGGAGGCCCGCAGTTCAAGTCCGACGAATTTCTCGCCTTCCTTCGCGACTGGGATATTAGTAACGGCCGTTCATCGCCCCACCATCCCCAGTCCAATGGCTACGCGGAATCAGCCGTCAAATCGATGAAGAAGCTCATCGCAGGCTCTTGGTCATCAGGGTCGTTCGACCCAGACACGTTTGGCAAGGCTTTGCTTCTCTTCCGCAACGCGCCTATGTCGGGCGGAGCATCACCTTCGCAAATTGTCTTCAGCCGCCCAACGCGCGATCTCCTTCCCGCACACAGGCGTTCATTTGCTCCGGAATGGCAGCAAGCCGCTGAGTTATTGGAAAAGCGTGCTCAACGTGCAAAGGATCTTCAAATCCAGCACTTCAACCGTACCGCGCACCCCCTCCCACCCCTGGTGATTGGCGACAGCGTTCTCATTCAAGACCACAAGTCAAAACGTTGGTCCACTATTGGAGTCATCGTTGAGGTGGGGCCATTCCGGGATTACCTCGTCAAAACGCCAGCTGGTCGGCTGTTCCGCCGCAATCGGCGTTTTCTTCGTGTCATCTCCCCCCAAATTCCGCGGCCACAGCCACCAGCGAGCACTTCAACTACGACTTCCCCCGTCCAGCTGCCTGGTCCGGCCCCTCCGACAGCGCCTTCATCCACTCTCCGTCGTTCGCGTCGCCTGGCCGCCAAGATCGCTTCGTGAATTAATATTTTGTCTGTTTGTTTGTCTGTCTCTCTCGTCCGTGCTCATTTGAGTCCATCCCCTATTACTTCAGCTTGGACACCCGCTCTTTTCCTAATTCAGCAATTACCCCTTTTTTTGCTTCCTGTGTTTTGTCCCTGGGAGTGTTTTCTTGCCGTGGGTGTTCCACATTATAATTCAGAAATTTTTTTTTTTCTCCATTCATGTACGGGGAAAAAGACATGCTGTGACTCGGCAACGTCGCCCCCCTCCCCTCCCTCTGATCACAGCGTCAGTTGGTCTCGTCTCGTTGGTAGAGTGAATACACGCCCGTATCGCTCTCGAATTCAGCCTCTTTCAGACTTCATTCTAATAGCCTACTTGATTGAACAGTTCAAGCCTAGAGCTTCCCCATCTCTCCCGTGCTTTCGTCTTTACGCAGTCTCCACCTCTTTTTAAGTGAAGTTCTTATCGAGATCAGCGCACTCTAGTGAAGGTGAAAACAACTTTAAAAAACCATGTCGGTTATTTTGAATTTTCCGACGCACTACGTACAGTATCTTGCATGGAAACTGGGACAACCGCTAGGTGGTTCTTACGAGTATCCTGTGTAGAACCCCTAGCGGCTGTCCAAGTTTCAATGTACAACAACAACTAACAGGTAGCTTTTGCTTTTTTGGCACGGCGAACTATCGGGCAGTAGAGGAATAAAAAGCTTTCCCGTGAGTGGACTTGAATACTAATCTAATGCGTAATATATTCTCCGAACGTTGTATTTCTTTGTTTCACCTATTCTCCATTTCACCTTATATTTTCTAAGTAGTAAGAAGCAATAAAATTCCCTGGTGAGTAAATGATGGATCTTCGTATATGTCAATATTCTTATCTTCATTAAAATCCGCTTATTTCACTTTTTCCCCTCTGACTTGGGCTATTCGTGATGGGAGAAACCCTGACGTGCCTTCCACTTGGGCCAGCAGTGTTGATAGATACGCGGGTGTTCCTTCCACTTGGGCCCAAAGTGTTGTTAGAAACACTGGTGATCATTTCAGTCGGACCAGCAGTATTGGTAGATACACTGACGTTCTTTTACTTCTGACAGCATTGTTGATAAATTCCGTGCTTTTTTTAACACTTCTCCTTAAAAAAATAAGAGACCAATTTAATCGTTCCGGATGAAAATCTTTCTGACTTGTATTTATCTGACCAGCTATATAGTAATATATAAGGTAGATAATTCAATTAATAAGGCTAATTTAAATAGTTCCTGTAGTTTACCCAAAATGCTGGAATACCTGGGTAGGAAATTAACAGTGTGTGTTGATGGATTCACGCTAGCTCGGTAAATGAATTTCGCGCCAAAAACCACTAGGTGAAAATGTCTGCTAAAGCTAAAGAATATTCTTCTGCTAATAGCAATATTAATTTAGATCTCAAACGATTTCACAAATACCGGTTTATGTGGGAAAACAGATGCCAAACCTAAATTTGTGTACTCTTCAATTATATTGCCATTGGCTATCCCACCAGATGGTGAGGGATCTGGCGTTCAACTCAATTGCCTTGAGAAAAGGGGTGTATTCCCATAGAAGTTTTTACCGTTTTTTAGCCAAGCGAATAGACGATTGTCCCCTCGTTGTCCCATGAGGCTGTATAAGAGTGCAAACTCCTTTACTCCTTGGCATGTGCAACGATATGGGAATGTACCACTATTAGCAGATGATATGACTATCAAAGTTTATTCATAAAATGAAGTATCTTTTTTTTCTGGCCTCTATGACAAATAGCTTTGTGAAATGCTTCGAGTATCCTAGTTGCTAAAGGCCATTTGGTTTGATTTTCTTTACTAACTATCAACTTAATTTTTGTGTTGTGCTTCTTAGACACAACGTTCGTTTATCAGAAATCTTTATAACCATTTTTGTATCGATTATTTAAAAAAAACTTGCCTTTGCCGTTCAAAATTTAGGTTGATCAGCGCAAAATGTGCCCCGACGCTTAGGGAAAATTAGACAATTTTGCCGTTGTCGTAACAATTATTGAATTCCTTTTCAAGCTAAATTCTTGAATACTTTTTATCTTTCAAAACATAATTTCACTAAATTCAAGTTTCAATTAAACACAACCAACATTTAAAGTAATTCATTGGGTAAAACAAAACAGAAATTGCTTAACTAATGCGCTGTATGTTTAGCCAACGCTGTATGTTTTTTGTCTAAATTCTTCTTTCAAAAATCAATAGTCGCCCTACTACATTGGCTTCTAGAGACAGGTCTCCGAGGTTCAACCACGTACGTTAGTCAGGATGAATTTAGTGGCTAAGAGGTGAATGCATGCTGATGCATGCTTGAGTTTAAGTTAAATCAACAGTGCGTATAAGAGATAAGTTAATAGCGCATAATTTCCCATGATCAATACTTTTCCAGAAGCTTCACTCAGTTTCAGATCAGGGACTCTGGATCGATGTCACTCATTGTCTATAGATACAAAGTACAATTTTTTAGTATCCAGTTCATCTTTTTTTTTAAATGGGGACATTACTTCCAACTTTTTATTCGTGTGTTGAATGCTATTTTTCATACGGAGGCTTTTTTATGTGAGGCACCCCAAAAATACAGGCACGGCCCTTGAAGGCTACGATGAGATTGGTCGATTTGCGTTAATTTCAAATAGCATCTTCACTAGAATCTCTGGTTTGTGCAAAAAAATTATTAGAAAATTAGTCTTTTGTTTAAGTATGCGAAAAGACTTACATAGTTACATTCAACGACGAAAAGGGATTTGGTGATCGAGCTAAGTTGCAGGACAAGACCGATTTAATTCCCTGAGAGATCAACACTAATCAAATTCGAATTATGTAGGCGTGCAGGATTACATACTAAGAACAGTGCTGCCAATAATTCCGTTTTAAAACGAAAACATATCATATTATGCAACCCAAAGCAAACGCAATAATCCGCCTGTTTTCCTTTTTGCTCCTCCATCCTCCAGCTTTCGACTGGTGGAATGATAGTTGTTTATCGGAACCCAGTAGAACGCTAACAGTCTTGGGTTTTAAAAAAAATGGCCTGGATGGCCATTACTCTCAGGTAAAATTCTAAATTGACCATGTCGGTATCAATATGAGATTTGGTACGGTGGTTGTGAGCTTTATCCTGAATTTTGTCTTGCTGATAAATGTCCAGTTTTCTTTTCATGAAGCGACGAAAATGCTTGCCAAATAAAAAAAAATCCTTATCGATTTTTCCGATGAGGGAATCAATTGTTGAGCCTTAGATAATAATACTTTGGGCTTGTTTCAAAACGTTCGGTCAAAATTTGACACTGCGGAATTCCGATAAAGTCTTGATTTTCGTCTTTCAGAGTTTCGGATACCCGACTAACTAGGGCTTCGGTGAATTTTCTAACGTTTTCTTTATGCTGAAGCGTGTTTAATTTGGTACTGCAGTATTTAGAAAGAGATCTTTCTTTGATGTCCCATGGAATTACAGTAGGAAGAATTTGCTGCTTATTTCACTGGCTGTGCTGGTTCCATGACTGGCTCAGAAGCCAGATTTTCACCGGTTGGTGTTTCAAAAAATTTTATTTTCAGATATAGTTGCAGATACTGGATATGATCCTGTGAGACATCCAAACTGCACCAAAGTAAAAGAAGCATTACAAGCTCCAGTGATGGATTGGGATTGGAGACGGTGAGGAAGACATTTTGTCCGAAATATTAAAAAAAAACATTAAATTGATGATGAAAATCCAAAGGGCGGGGATTTAACAGTGTGTGTTGACTACGGCTGTAGTCCAGGACGTGAACGCCCGGACAGATCACGGAACAAGGGGGAAATTCCCGTTAAGAGGCTCCCCTTTAAAAAATGTGTTCCTTAGGTTCACATGAATCCCTACATGTGTAACGAATCTCGAGATAAATACGACATTTATTAGTGTCGTTCTTCCGTTCAGTAATATATTTGGTGGGTTTCACAGTGCTGACACAGTGCCGCAGAGGTGATATTAAAACTTTTTTAAACTATCGTGCTATTAGCCAACACCTCTATAAGACACAAAAATGTAAACAACAATACAAAATAATGGACTCTTTAAACAATTGACAAGCGAAACCACGAAATAAATTGCCTCTATATAAGTTTTCATTTTGAAAATAATTGACTGCTGGCCACTAGAAATATTAATGGTTTGAGGTAAAGCAGTGACTGACAAACAATTTAAATTCGTAAAATGGTCGCACGAGAATTCAACAGCAGAAAGCAATTTTTTTGTTCTATCAAAGTTAAAAATGTTTTAACCATACGACTCCTTTATACCCCTTACACTCATACCCCTTACAACTGTCAATGTGGGACTTGCTTTTCATGTTGTTTAACAAGACTGCTACACTGGTCATCTGGCTAAAAGAAGAAAGGGTTTTGAGAATATTTTTTGGAAAAAAAGTTTTGATATTTCATTAAAAAACTTACAAAGTAAAAGTCGCGCCTACGAATCATTAACCGAACATTTTTTCTCCACTGAAATAGTAATTGTGTTATAAATAAAGATAACAATGCTAAAGCTCCCCAAAAAAGAATTAAGTATTTTTTATAATAGTATTATTTTCTTTGCTTCGTGTCTTTAGCTCTCTAACAATTATTTTTATTTAAAAAAGAAAAAGGAAAGCAAGTGGCTCGATCTCCAAATTCTCCCTTAATCTCTCCTCCAAATCCAACGAAACCAATTTGCAGATTCTCTAATGGTTTCCATCATGCAAATAAGTTTTACGATTCGGAAAAAAAATAATTTTCTAAAACTTATTTTAAAAATATGGATATGTAACCATTTATTATTTCAGAACTATATCATAATAATAAAAAAACGGCTTGCAACAATGAAATATACGTTCTATGCCTATGAATACATTTTCTTGCATAAACCCCTAACCAAAAAAGAAACAAATAAATGAAAAACAGGGGATATTTTTCAATTAAATACAATATGCCTCTAGATTAAATGGTTCAGTTCGAGTTACAAAATTTTCGACTAGCCCGTTAAAGAACCAAAACTGTTTGCGAATCATCTTATTCTGCAAATTCCACAAAGATTCGGTTCAATTTGGCTTCAGTAAAAACTGCATCGTTGGCAGCCTTAAACCTGCAAATTGGCTCTAGCAAAAGTAGCTTTACGCATCAGTCAATGGAAGCAACTACATAAAAGACAAATTTTTCAACTTGGTCCGTTCACATATTAACGTCAATCTTCAAAGCTGATGGAAAGTTTATGTAAGAGTAAAACCTCCCCCACTCGTTTCGGAAAGAGAAGTACTTGCACCAGCCCCTGCAACAATCCGTTTGCTAATAATAAAAGTTATGAAATTTCTTCTCATAAACTGTTATGATTTTCCGAATCACGCCAACTCCATGAATGAATTACTCGTAAACCCTACCATTCAAACTCATCAGACTTGCCATTTCGTGGTTCGCTTGCCCTTCTAAGTCAAAGCTAACCAAACGTCTTCAAAAATCTTAAAAAGTTGGAATTTGCTTTGACATCGAAAAAAATTGCGTGAAAAAATTGGTATAGACCCATATTATTTATTCCTTCCAATGAAGTCACAAATGAAAACCCTCATTCCGTAAAACCCCGTGGAGGAAAACCTCTCTCTGTACGACGACTACCATACAGTACTATCCTTTTTTCCTATGGTAAATTCGGTAGTTAGTATATAATTGATCCCGGACTAATAAAGAATAGCATTTATTTATTCTTTTGATTTCATTTGAAATTTTTCGCCCTTTACCAACTCACGGAAAAAAAAGACTTTTGCCATGAAAGTCTGTCACGACCAATTTAGGTAATAATTAAGATAATTAAAAATTGTTGCAGAAACCTAGGCGGATGTTTCAAAATTTGTCCAGTCTATAAAAGAAAAATAAACGATTTACAATGTCATCAAATTTAAAGGATTGTTGGGCAGTGGCCTACAGTGACACGAAATCTCCAATCTAATCTTAGCGCCATTCAATAGAACTTGTCAAGCCGATTCGAATGACATAAGGGAAAGTTTGTGCAAATTAACGCATCTCTGAGTGAATCGACTTTAAAGTTTTGGGTTTACCGGGCTACTGTAGCGTCATTAGCCGCCACTTAACCCACCCCTGAACCCACAGTCTCGTCCCTTGAGGTTACTTCTAGTAAAGGGTTGCTGTATTTCAGATTTGAGACAAGGTTGTTTTTCCCTGATTTTCTTTTCCCGTAATGATTTTATTTTCGGCTTCACAAGGCAAAATAGTTCTGAAAAAATTTGGAACAAGTCTGTAATACAGACTATTGCCAAATCTATAAGAATTGGAATCATGTAAGGACGATCTAGTTCTTGGGCGGGTGACTTTCGGCAGTAAATGTTGGTAATTTTTTACTTCCAACAGCGTTGGGGTTCTACGAATCTTTCAGAGAAGTCTTCCAAAAAATACAAGAAATAGACGTGGAAGATGTAGTCAAGCAGAGTATGACGGCCCAAGTAAGTCATAATTCAAATTCGGGAAGATGTCAAAGTCACCAAGAAGGTCATCGAACTTAAACCGCCAGCAGTGGCTATCTTCTTTGAAGTAAAAAGAAGCTGACGAAGCAGAATGGCGCAGGGAGAAGGACAACGTGGAAAACATATTTATAAATATCCTCCAACATTGAAGTGAAGCAGCACTCTAAAAATGTACAGCAGTATTACAGTGATGCATTGCCACCAAATCATCAGCCATTTCAGCACCCACCGACCCTGGAGTTTTCAACCCACTGCCAGAAGCTCCTCAAACAAAACCGCTCATGTCAACCCCTGCAACAACGTTTCAGCTAGCAGCAGTATCCATTTCATACCCGACTCTACTAGTCGTGCGTCTCTTGCGACAAAATGCTTTAGTTTTCTAAACATTTATTTATCGCAGTCGAAATGAAATATCCAGACAGAAGGAATTGAGACACCAGTCTCCATCACTAGACTAGAAAAAGAAATATCATCCTCGGTTTCTCAGGACTGGCCAGAAGGATATCAAGACAAAAAAGGTATGAAAATGAAAAAATCAAAGCATATAATTTTTTTGTTTTCAGATTAAGAAAACTTCGGTAAACCGGATTGAGAAGAAGAAATAACTTCATCTTTCGTGGCGAGTTGCTACAGCAACATAACCGTCAACTTATTCCAGCCATGTGAAATCCCGAAGGTGAAGGTAATTGTTATCACCATTCTCCGCCAAAAACTGGAGTATCAGTCTCAGATATCGCAGTCGAATCCAACAGAGAAAAAGTATGAGCTAAATCCATTATGCCACTTATTTTAGTGTAGAGTGGTCAAGAGACTTTTTAGGTTCACCCGAATTTTTAGTGAAGCCCTTCGGCGTGGAAAAATCATAAATGAATAGCGAATGTCGATCAAAGTGGTATCTATATCTTTATTGTATTATACGTATCGTGTTTTCTACTCAAATGTATGTATCGCGTATAAGTAGAAAAACTGCTCTTTAGTATATCAAGATTCTTAACAACAACTGATACATGTGATTATTCTCACCTTTACTCCTTGCTTTGACTGTACTGTCATTTAACAAAAAAAAAGAAAAAAAAGGTTTAAAAATTAAGAGTTGTGTTTCGATTAGGTTTTGATCTCTCAATTTTGGAATACTAAAAATTTCACAATTTTAATGGCGCGGATGCAGTGGAGACCAAAATTATCTAGAGCTACTTTGGCAATGAAAACCTGCTTTGCAAACTTACTCATCAAGAAACTTCAGCGAATCTAAAAAAAACTTTCCGTACACTCATTCATCAAATCTTGCCAATCACGCAGAAGCTTCGTACTGCCCAGATCCAAAAATATTCACCATCTGCTCTTTCTTTCTTGGGATAGCAACTTCAAGAAACATTTCTGGATATTTTGAATCACATTGAGTGAGTTTCAAAGTGTTTTGCAAGGTACTGTAACATAATCATAATCAGAAATTTAATATGCTCAGCAATTTAACATGCTCGGCAATTTAATACAACATACATCCCATTCTATTACACAAGATTACTCATGATACCTTGTTGACGGGGACACACAGACGAAGAAAGCTAGCAGCAGACTTGACAAAACAGAAGAAAAACTCAGCTGTGATGGTAAACAACATCCCATCTGACGGGTGTGGGTTTGCCGCTCAACAATCTCTCTCAAAACCAACAATTGTGAGAAGTCTTTTCTCCCTCGCCCCTTAAGACACCAGTCAGAAATTTGGATGTGGGACTAAAAATTTTGCGAATCGCGCATTTTGTAACCGATAAAAAACCCAACCTGCACCACTTGTTTCTCCGGAAGAAATGTGGAAGCCATGGATAAAGATAGAAGTAAGTTTCAAATATTGATACCTGTATTTAATTAAAATTTTAAAAATGTTTTTTTTTTTATTATTTCCAACCCCCTCCGTAGGGGCCCAGATGCTTGTATTGTCTTTTTTTGTCGGAACTACGGTTGCCATCTTCAAAACTTTTGTGGAGGCAAATTGTGTGTTTGTTGGGTATTTCATTTTGTATTCGCCGTGTCAAACCAACTATATTTGAAGTAGTTTTGAAACTTTGTAATATTGAAAAATTGTAATGATTCACGCCTCTTCCATAATTTTGTTTTAATGTGTCAAATTCATCGAATGCAAAAGATTTTGGAGAACTTTTGACACTGAATCCGTCAGCACTGGGGTTATTGAAGGGCGGGCGCGCCATAGAAGGTGGTTTGATTTAATTTATTAAATTAAAAATTATTGTGCCAATTATTGTGGATTGATTGTGCCGTGCCTGCGGCTATAAAAATTTTGAAAGGCGTTCGCGTTTCTGGATTTGCTATACTCCACGTCACTGATTTCCTCCCGCTGATTCGCACCAAATGGAGTGAGAGCCCATAAGTAATTTTGTCATTTTTATTTAATTCATTCATTTAAATTTTTAACCGAGCTCTTTATTTTTTCAGGCCCTCCCCCCTATATGAGACACATGCAAGACTCCATAAAAAAATTCTTCTTCCTCCGAGATCGTTCTGAATTGTTCGTTATCCTTGATTTTAGAGTCGGTTGGACTCTCTCAATACGCAAGTAACATGTTCATCATCTACTGGTAAGGCCATTTTTTAAACAAACTTTTGTTGTGAAAATTGGTTCAAATCCAAAACCAGCCTCTTCAAAAACCGTTTTCCCTGTTGAGAAAAACCACCACAGGGGATTTCGAACAAAGACTAGAAGGGAGGAGCTCGACGGTTTTTGAAGAGGTCGGTTTTGGATTTGAAGGGGTGGGGAAACGATATTTTAACGAAACGAACGATATTTTAAAAATAGTGTTACTCACTAATGCAAAACACTTGGGAAAATATGCAAAATTGGGGCCTAGAATATCGGTTATAACTTCTAAACGAATGTCCCCTTTTAAAAAATACGAATGATAGTGATAGAATGATTATTTAGCTATTGAATGAACCCAAGGGGAGATTTCTATGTGCTAAGATGTAATGGAAATAATGTTAAAAAAAAAATAAAAATAAAAAAAAAATTTCCCATAAGCCGCTGTGTAAAAAAAACAGAAACACTTTTTAGCGCTGAAAAAAAGGGTATCGGTGGACGCGTGAGGAAAGTGCGGAGTCCCGAGTGCAGGGTGCGGCGTGTAGGTTGGTAGGTAAAATGCAGGTCCATATGCCGCTCACAGAGAGTGCAGGTTAGGTTTTATGTCTTTAAAAAAAGCAACTCATGTATTTTTTTCGTCTGCTACGAGTGACTTGTGTATTCTGTGAAATATGAAATTATGAAAAGTTAGTATTCAGATTTAAACATCCACCAAATTACGCAGAATACCTTTCAATTAGATAATTTAAAATTTGGTGGATGTTTACATCTGAATACTAACTTTTCATCTTTCACAGAATACACAAGTCACTCGTAGCAGACGAAAAAATACATGAGTTGCTGCGTTGCCACGATGGCAACAAATGTCAAAAAAGATGTCGAACCTGTGGCAGGGAGAGATGGTTTCCAGTCTCCATGTTAAATTTCTCATAAGAGGTTGTCCGCTTTTTTTACTAAAAGGTCTCTCGGTATGTCCATATGCCGCGAGAGCCTAGATAGCGCCACCGTCGGAGAGACCTCCCTATGCCTCCATGTAAAAGTCGTTACTCGTTAGTAAAAAAGTAGCTTCCCGTCGAATCCCCTTATGGGAAATTTAACACTGTCATTGGGAACCACCTCTCCATACCCCTGGTCGAACAGCCCTGTATAATTTGTTTGGGGTTAACCATTTTGTTGGGCCCAATTTGACTAACTCTGCCATGGCTCTGCAGCTCTGCTGACTGCTCTGATTTTTGTAATTTTTTTTATAGATCCCTATCTGGCAACACTGCATAAGTAAAGAAATTGTGACACTTCGACTGGACCTGGACAAAGATTTTCAAAACAATGGAATGCTTGTGTCAAATTGTTGTTGATTTTAAATTATGTTTGCAATTCTATATTGGCCTGTTGGTTTTCATATTCGGAGTGAAATGCACAGGCACAGTCGAAGAATTTGGATATTGCACCAAACTGAATGGCTGCAACCAAAATGAGGTGGAAGAAAATATGTACACTCAAGGTAAAATCGGTAAAATCACTGCTAATAATAGAATATTCTTTAAAAGGTTTTTTATTGTTTTATCTTTATAAATCATTTCTTTTATTTTAATTTTTTACTTAACTTCCATACAGAAAATAATGAAAACTGGGTTGAGTTCAAAGGACATATATCCCAATCATTGTTAGACTATAAACCGTGTTTGTTCAAAAATTGTTCCTGCTTTACTAATCTTGTTATTGAAGACTTGAAGGCTTTTAAAGACGTTGGAATAACCAAGAGTATGTTGGATAAAGCAAAAGACAGGTCAGTTAATCCACTCATACATTCATAATTGTAAGGATATTGTTAATAATGTTAAAATACTCTAGCTATATTATACTTCATCTCTTTGTTGTTAGTCCAAAAATGTGTATTAATGGTTGAGTTACAATTGACCATGACACTTTCTCAATATTCAGCTGCTCCATTTATAATATGATTTTTTGAATACTAATAGTTAGCTTTTTCTTTTAAAAATATACAGGGGTACAAAATACCAAATCATTGGACAGAAGCTTTACAGGGAATCTTTCTGTTTATTTCCTTCAAGATGTGCAGGCATTGAACACTTCATACTGAAAGTCATAAAGGAATTGCCTGATATGGAGTTGATTATTAATAACAGGGACTGGCCTCAAGTTAGTCGTCATTTTGGGGAAGTTTTGCCGATTCTTTCGTTCAGTAAGGTAACAACAGTAGACAAATTCAGTTTTTGATTGTAAATATTCTATAAACGTTTCATCTACTTTCACAGACAAAAGAATACTTGGACATAACATATCCTGCATGGACATTTTGGGAAGGAGGTCCTGCCATAAATTTGTATCCTAGAGGCTTGGGGCGCTGGGACCAGCACAGAATCTCAATAGATAAAGTGGCTGCTACTTATCCCTGGAATGAAAAACAATCAAAGGCCTTTTTTAGAGGATCCAGGACCAGCTCTGAAAGAGATCCATTGATTTTACTTTCTAGAGGAAACCTGAACTTGGTCGATGCTCAGTATACGAAAAATCAGGCCTGGAAGTCAGACTCAGTATGTTGAGAATAATGTTTATTCAGGGTTTTTTCTACTTTTCTACATATAACTTTTGTTTTATTTGTATTTATTCCAAACTTTAAAGGATACTCTTGGTGCTCCGCCGGCTGAAGAAGTAAGTTTAGAAAGCCACTGCTCCTACAAATACTTGTTCAACTACAGGGGTGTGGCAGCAAGCTTCCGTTTCAAACATCTCTTCTTGTGCAAATCACTCGTATTTCACGTCGGTGACGAGTGGATTGAATTCTTCTATCCAGCGCTAAAACCATGGGTGCATTACATCCCCGTCTCGAGTGCCGCTACGCAGCGTGATTTAGCCCGGCTGATCCGCTTTGCCAAGGAGAACGACAGCCTAGTTTCTAAAATCGCCACCAGGGGGCATCAGCTGGTCTGGAATCATTTGAAACTGAGCGACGTCGAGTGCTATTGGAAGTTTTTACTGACCGAATACGCCAAACTTCTACGATTTAAGCCTCAATTAGATCGGCAACTCATTACCATTTGATCTGATTCTTTTATTTCCGTCCTCATTGTACAATACACTTAGTAATTAACTTGAACTAACGTCGTTTTTTTTTCTATATACGTGCAAGTTTTATTATGAACCATAGAACCCCAACTATTAAGATGTCTAACAAAAAGAGTTGCGTCAACCAACCACAATTCACGTAAGTTTGTTTTTTCCCTTAATTTGTGCTTTTTCGTCCTGAGACTCACAGAGTGTCGATCTAATTCGTGGCCTAGCTTTTCTTTCGTCTATTATTTGTGTGTCGTCTTTGTTCTTTTGTCGTGTCGTGTCGGCCCAGCGAAGACGTCGAGTTGCGTCAATCTACAAGCTGGTCGACGGACGGCGTGCCAACGATAGAGTCGTCCGTCTATGGAGTGGTCTGTGACTTTGGGAGTGTCATGTCGAGATAAAAACAAAAAACAATCGGGCATGAGGAGGAATAAGGAGAGAGAGAAAAAAAAAGAGAAATGAAGAGGGGCCAAGATAAAAAAAAAAAAAAAAAAAAAGACAAGAATAAGAAGTAGGGAAGGCTTATTATGTGAGCCGGAGGCATTGTCACTCCGATGAAGACGCACGGGCAATGAGAAAACGGGAAGACGACAAATCTTTAAAGCGTTCATAATAAGCGGCAGCAGTTTCCAGAGAAATCGAGCGCCCCAATCGCTTTTTCTCATCGACGTTTCAAGTTTCTTCTTCTTTTCGTTCTTGTTTTTCTTTTTTTCTTTTCCTTTTTTTTTTCCTTCTCCACGGCTCTCTCACGCTGTAACGTTTCTTTAGCCACCGACACGCACGCGCTCGCGCAACCATAATTGATTAGATCGTTGAGACCCACACCTGATAAAACGAAAAAGAAAAAGACAAATAAATATTGTATATAAAGAAGACTGGCTGCTGCCTGGCTGTGTATACGGCATACAAGATATAACAAACTCGAAAAGAAAAAGATGTTACGAGTTAAACCAAGCCAGATGCTTATTGAATTGATTGATCTCCTATCGTAACGATTGTTTTACGACTCTTTAAACAAGCATACTTTTATTTTCCGTTGGTGTTTTGCTTTATCCTGTTCAACTTTGCCATCATCTCTGATTCCTCCGATAGGTCAGAAATGCCTATACGCGCTTTTATCTCGGCGAGAGAAATGATCATATTGTGTTTTCTCTTCTGTTTAGTTTAATTCGATTTGTTTAAAAAATGATTTTGCTATGGAATTGGATTAGTTTGGAATTTTTTGAAAAAGAAAAAAAAAAGATGATGGGAAAGAAGAGGTGGTACCGGCCGTTTCTGTCATAGACAAAAATGTTCTGGCGCGCGATCCTTCGAACTCTTCTGACGGTCCGTTTCTGAAATATCCGGACAACGGGAAACGTGTTCGAGACAAAAGAGCTGGAGAAGAGCCGATGAAGAAGAGAGAGAGAGAGAGAGAGGCGTACGGCCACAACAGAGCCCACTTAGCGCTCGTGATAAAGAGGCGTAGACATCGTTATGTATTCTCTCTCCTCCACCTCCATACGTCAAAAGGTGGGATGCAACCCGGCGCTCCATTTTCTTCTTGTTTAGAAAGAGCAAAAAATAAAACAGAAAAGCGAAAACGAAAAAGAAAAAAAAATAATAAATGAAATACTGAAGAGGGGAGAAACACACACACACAAAATGAAACCCCGTCGCAACGAGATAGAGACCGTGCCGGCAAGTAGCACCTCCTTTTTATTCATCAAGTATCGCCTCGGGTCTACCTTCGGAATCGAAAATTTGAATATTAACGCATAAATGCGAAGAAGAATGTTCCTAAATTTCCCAAAGTTTGCCAACCGCTTTGGAACGATATCTCTTCTTTTAGCTGTTCATATAAATATTGCCAAAGTTGGTCACCATTCTAATTGTGACAGAAGGTAGAACAATAAGTCTACCTACATGCGTTAGGGGGTCAACTGGGGTACAGATTCCCATGTAGTCGGACTCTTGAAACATTTTTTTTTTATATTTTTACGATTATTTATGTTGCCCCTTTTTTCGCGAGTGAGCAGAGAGAGAGAGAGAGAGATGGAAGGAAAGAAATGGGGAAAGAGAGAGACTCATTGCAAGCTCTCAGACACAATTGACTAGGGCGCCGTGTCTGATTACCTGCATCTCTACTGCTGCTCATCTTCGAGCCCCGTCGCAAAGCCAGTCTGGAGCACGACATTATTCTTTTCTCCTCTAGTCTTGGGCCTGTCTTGAACCAAAAGACGGACTAAAGGTATACATAGATGAGGTCCGAAAGGTCGACTGACTCGACTCTACCACTGCATCCTCGGAGATATTTACTGGGACCCATACGTGTGTGTGAAGCTGGGAAAGTACATACACAACACTATATGCATGGTGGAAATGGACTACTCTTCTCTATATAGGCCTGTGCAGTCCTAATGGATTTCTTTCTCACTCTATTCCAAAAGGTTTCCTCTATATACCTACCATTTCTACGTGTATGTATGTATATACCTTTGCCTCTCTGCTGCCAGGCCAGGGTCCGTGGGGATGGATTAGGCGCAGGCAATACTGGCGCCGGAGTGGTAACGAGCCGCAATTACAAGTAATTGGAAAAGAAAAGAAAAGAAAAAAAAAGGGAAAACTTTGTGAGAGTCTGAGAGAGAAGCGAAAATTTCTGAACACACACACACACACATGCATATATCCACATGATCAAGAGGACCCCGAGAGAACCAAAACCGAAAGTTATAATAGCAACAAAGCATAATCAATATTTCATTAGCATATAGCCTGATTGGAACCGCGTAACTAGTGGGATCCAAAAAGGGCTGGAAAGCGGAAAAAACAAATCGTCCATTCAAATTAAGAACAAAATTTTCAGAAAAACAAACATGGAGAACAAAATAAAACAGGTGGAGAAATGTCACTTTTATAGTGAAAACAAACAAAAAACGGGCAATTACCAACAGTATAATGGGTCTCGTCTGTAAACCGGCACTTGTTTCGATTGCGTCAAACGTGTGAAATTCAGTTTGAATAATTTAAAAAAAAATCGAGAACGTGGCCGAGTTAGACGAGAGATGGAGCCCGAAGTGGTTTTTCTGTAAAGGAGGAAAATATCAAGGGAATAATAATTCAAAAAAAAAAGGCAAACAAAACAAAGAAGGACAAACAAAAAAAAAACAAGGACGAAGAAGAAAACAAAAACTAGTTCCGGTTGGTTGTCTTTCGCTCAAAAAGATAATGAGGGCGGGTTCCACGACTGTTTCACCTCTCCTATCTCTCTTTGCGTGACATTTTCTGTCTCCTGTTTTCGCCCATTAGGAGTCCAAGAGCAGAAAGGCTATATCGCCACACACTCACTTAGCCTTATAGATATACATATATATTTTTCCCCCCTCTATATACCAGAGTGTGAGTGTGCATGCGTGTTGTGCACGCCATTTTTTCGTGTTTCTCTTTGGCTCGTCATCTTTTATATTCTTTCTTCTTCTTCTTTTTTCCCCTTGATGTTTTTCATTGATTTTTCTTTCTTTTCTTATTTCTTTTTTTTGTTTTGTTTTCTGATGCTCAACGTTTCCTTTTGAGTTTTGACCTGAACTGTTGCAAAGCCAGTGGCACGGAATAGCCCAAGTTACTGTCTGGGTTTGGCTTGTCAAGGCTGCTGGACCGTACGTTGAGAAAAAACGACACTTTTCATTCTCTCTCTCGCTCGCTCTTTGCGCTGGTTCATTAAGGGAAAAACAGGAAACGAAATAGTCGACCAGACAGGTTCCAGGTTCCCTCTTCTCCCTCTTGGAGTCTTGGTCTCTGAATTTTCCTGTTGTTTGTTTTCACAAGTCTAAAAGAAGATGACTGCGGAATATAGTCTATTTTTTTGGGCCGTGCCAAAACAGTGCCATTTATACAAGAGTGGACGCTGTAGGCGACCAGGGGACTCTCCGGTCGACACTCTAGCGCAAAAAAAGGTACGTTGGCCCAGCGCCCTATAGGTATATAATATTAATATAATATATAGGGATAGAGCTAGAGAGAAAACTGGAAAGGAGAGAGAATTGCAGAGGACCGAGTATTGCCAAAGTTTTTTTGGGGCGGTGAAGTCGGGCGCGCAGAATGTCGGGTTGACAGCCCAGCGGAGCAGTTAAAATAATCATAAAAAGAAACAAACAAAAAAAAAATTATACGACGCGCATATAGAGAGAGAGAGAGAGACTATATACCTCCTCGCTCCTCACTCTACGGTCTGCTATATATTCAAATGTGGGCAGAGAGAGAGAGAGAGGTGGTCTCTCTCATCTCTCAAACATATAACGAAGAAAACGAAAACGCGCGCACACAGCAACCTGTTTTCTATCCATTTTTCTGCTTTTATGCGCGCAAGCTTGTTGGCTTGTTTCATGGCGAAAGAAAAACATCAAAAAGAGACATTTGCTTTGGCTTTCTTTTACCCCCAGAAAAACTGCTGTTGGCTGCTGCTGCTGCTGCTGTCTTTAAGGAGGAGGAAAAAAAAGAATACGGAGACAACATAACGTAGAAAAGGAAAGAAAAAAAAGAGAATTGACATCAGGCACAGCCAATGGCCTCAAGAGAATAGCGCTCGGCGATGGCACTATGGCGTGGAGAGTGCATATAATTCCTGTGCCCAGGTGAGATAAACATCTGAAAAAGAACGCAGAGCGAGAGAGAAGAACGACATCAGGGGGAGAAGAAAAAAAAAAGGGACAAAAAAATATAGAAAAAGACAGAAGGTATAGATGTCACGCTGCATATAGAGAGACGGTCGCACTGTGAATATACGCGCGTATAGGGCTCGGTCGCTGGTGTGTGTGGTCATGTGCAAGTTGCACGATGATCGATGATGGCCAAAGAGCTGGAGAATGTCGCCGGGTCTTCGAACTTGTTTCCGTGCTATAGCTTTTTTTTTTTCTTTTTTTTTGTTTCTTATTTTCCTTTTCGTTATATCTAACGCTCTGATCCATAGCACGACATATCCTTCTCCTCTGACTGGGAGAGCCCAATTTTCTCCTCTCTCGTTATATTCCACACGTTCCCTGTTGTCTTTAAGAACTCCTCCACCCCATAATCCGCCTCTTCTTCTTCTTTTTTACTCTCCTTTCAGTTTTCCAATCGTGATCGATGGGCTGGCGATGGCGCTCAGACAAGATTACTGCATGTCCAACTCGATGCATCTTCAGTTTTTTCTTCCTTTCCATTTATTTTTTTTTTTTTCGCCCGTTCCGAGTGTTGTTGGCCTTATGCTGGCAAGGTGGACAGTTTTTGGACACCCGCGTTTCGGATTGGAGAAGAGGAATCAAAAGTAACAAAGGCACTGCACACAATTGATGATGATGAAGAAGAACCCTGAAACAAAAAGATTGGAATGTTGTTTCCATCCACGTACAACTGTCCTCTCGTAGAAAGCATCGACAAGGCTATGTCCAAGATGTGAAATGTATACATAAAAGTTTGGCACCGAGAATTTCGAGTTTCCTTCAAAAGTGATTTTGAACATTTTTCTTGTTTTTCTAGTTTTTTTTGGTTTTTTGGTTTTTGGTTTTTGATGCTGTGGTCAAGGCGTCAAGCCAATGGCCGTCTCATGGCAACTGAATAGAGCGCGATAGAGCGGTTATTGGGGACTGAGCTGGACAAGTGTTGCGTGCGCGTTTTGTGATGAGGAAAAAAACCAAAAAGAAAAGAAACAAGAAACGTGCCGGTCGTTTGAATAATGAACAGTCTCTGTTTTTCTTGACGGGGAGGAAAAAAGAAAAGGAACAGAACAGAACAGAAAGAAAAAAAGAAAAAAAAAAAGTGAAGAACAATCCAACCGTATTATATGAGGATTGAGGACATTGTTCCCGCACAGTCCGCAGCACTAACAGCCCCTCGCCACAAACGGGCCAGCAAATAACCCCCCCCCCCTCTCATCTAGAAAAAAAAATGGGAAGAAGAAGAAGAAGAAGAAGAAGAGGAATTAAAATAAATGGACTCTCTGCGATGAGAGAATCGGTAGTGCTGGAAGGAGCGCTGTATAAAGACTATAGAGAAATGATAATAATAATAAAGAGCTTGTCGTGATTGTTATAAGAGCACGTTCCCGCGCGCCAGCAACACTTTTCGTTCGTGCGCGAGGGGTTGGTGTGAGAAAAAAATGAAAGAAGTGGATGAAACAGAAGAAAAAGAAGAAAAGAAAAACAATTGGAAAAGAGATAGAGACCGCGCGCTGTTGTGTGTGTCTATACGGCAATCCCGCGCACTAAAGAATGGACCGCAACTTGGCATATCATTACACCATCACCCGGTCGGGACGATAGCATTGGAGGGAGGGGAAAATAAAATAAAACAAAACCTCAAAAAATGAAAGAAAAAAGAGATTAAGCGAGTGGAAAAAAGAAGAAAAGCGAAAGATCATGGCGACGACGGTCAGCAGCAGTTGGAAAATTTCTCTCTCTCCTCATCTTTTATCGAGATTTCGGTTTTGATACTTGTATAGCGCCTTCCACATCTTCCCCCTTTTTCTTTTATGGCTTGATTAGATCCCGTGAGCAGCACTACGTTTCGAATCATCTAGTTTGCATCTTACATATACCTTTCTTTGATAAGGGCGGACGTGTAGTCGCCAATTATTTACCGGCTCTTATCGGCGGTTAATTGGAGCGCGCGCGCCGTTGATGAAGACACGCCAATCTTTTCAAAAAGCTTCGACATTTTATTTCGTATCAAAAATTTTTGTGTTTTATAGGCCTTGATATCGATCGGCGTTATCGATTTTTAGATCAGTGTATTTTCGTCAATATAATAATCATCTTGGGGTATATAGTGGGGCTATTATAAGATGATTAAAACTCAATTCATAAATGAATTAGGCTAGTAAAAAGTCAGATAATGCACGTCATGATGGGTTCTTTCATTAATCCCATCATGTTTTCCTCATTGACGAATAAATGGCATTCCCGAAATGAAAGTAAGAAAAAAAAGTTAAAAGAAAAAAAACGGAATGAAGAATAAGAAGGCTATGAGGAGGAAGGATGGTTACACGTCAGAGATGATTATAACTTTTGGCTATAGGTTTCTCCTCTGTGTAAACTGTGTAAACGTCCAGGGGTTGTTCCCTTTTTTTTTTTCTTTCTTTACTTTTGACCTGCTGTTTGGGTGTGGGAAACAATGGTTAATTTCACGTTAATACCTGTTCGTGACTCTCCGACTGGGTCTCGCCTCTTCTAGTTGTCCGTCCGTTGCATTTAAGATGTACAACCAACGAGCTCGGCTGCGTGCGCCGTGGCTGCTGGCAAAGAAGACGAACGAAAAACTCAAAAGGGGCCCAACGACCACAAACACGGTCCATTTCAATGATGAAATGTATCAATAATAATCCAATTGGAACGAGGCTGTCATTAGAACGTCGTTGCCCGTCCATTACGCTTGATCGAATGCCGGCCGCAGAAACGCTTCGAGCCCATTTCGTGCTGCTATCCCTCCTCCTTCTCTCTCTCCTTCTCTCTCTCGCTCATTTATTTGTTTTTTTAATTCTCATTTCATATTTCTGATGTGTTGTTGTGTATATTCTTCATCATTCTCTTTGACTTTCAACATTCATTTTCTGCCGTGTGATGTCTGCACTCGCATGCAAATAGTGCGCGTTAGCGTGCGCGATTCGATGTCACGCCAATCCTGTACAATTTTCGTGACTTACAACTCCTACGTTTTGGCTGGGTCTGCAGCATGTATATTGTGTGTCTTCTCCGGGACGGAACGGACGACGTCTATAGGCCCGTGCGTACAGAAAGTATAGAGTCATAAAATAAAATAAAAAAGGCAAAGAATATGAAAAGGGACCCAGCAAAGAAAGATGGAATATGTTCACGGGCTCTAAGAGGAGGAGGACGGCCGGTAGGCGTGGCTCTCCTGATCGAGAGGGTTTCCCCCCCCCCCTCTCCACTTGTCTTATGGCGTTATTTTTTTTTTCTTCTTTCTCTCTTCGGCGTAATTTATGGCTGTTGAATGCTGTGTACACACACAAGACAAACACTGCCGTTAATCTTCATCTTGCCTTTTTTCTATTCGTGCTTCATCATCACTGTATAGCGCCATAAGGAAGACTGGGGAACGTCGGGCGACCGAATTGCGTCACTCGTCGCTGAGTGGACTATTATACAGAAAAGTTTCACTGAAGAACTAACAGCGATGGATCACACCGCTAAACAGGCAAATTAATTATATCCGATTTAAAGCCGAATTTGTATTATTATACAAAATGTTAGCCACGATATAGAAAAGCTGTTGTGGTGTCATTCAGAATAAATGCCAGTTATACAGGTATATCGATTAATCTTTTTTTGTTTTTTCCTTTTACTTTTATTTCTTGTTTATGTGTTATGTTTTTTTGAAGCGACAGTTTGAAAAGGAGAGAAAAATTTCCCTGATTTCAATCAGCTCGTTCACTCGGCACCTTCAGCACGAAAAAAACGATGGCCGCATATTTTCGTTCATCAGGTTTATTATTGCTCAATGCACAGGTTTCCCACCATCGGCATCTTATATAATATACCTAGCTAGTCGATTCTTCTGGAAATTTACAACCCATTTTTTTTTTCATGGAATATGCATACACGGAAATGTCCTGCGCGTTCGTATTTGATGCAATGCTGGGCTCCGTTCGTTACCGGACCGCTGGCCTATAGGCCCTGATTAAAACAATATATTAGACGATAGTTGGTTGTTGGCTGTGGCCTTTTCTCCGCATTATGTGTAAGTGTTTTTTTTTTCTCTTCTGGCGCTTGGATTTACTGTTGCCAGTCAACAAACAGGGTCAAGCGCATACCTTGCACCCAACTTTGTAATAGGCCTATAGGCACCGCGCTAACCGCTTTCTTAGAATCATAATCTATGCGCCATAATTATACCCGATGCAATTATTCAAGTTCATTAGTGAATTTCACGATCGAGCGCGTCGCAGCAGCAGCAGCCAGCATCAGGGTCCGGCAACGATTAATGAACTCCAAAGCTAATTATCAATTCTGTTTTTTTTTTCTCTTTTTATTACATAAACCCGCTCACTTCTGCAGGACTATGTGAATAAATATTCTTTCCTCACCCTCTCTCTTTTCCCTGCCAGCTCACCACGTTCCACGAAATTTAGAAATGAATATTATTCTCCGTCTTTCTTTTTTTGTTAGTCGACCAGAGGTCCAGTGATTTCTCAGAGGTCCAGCCAACGGATCCAATTATCAGAGCTGCGACCTGATGAAAGACGCGTCCGCTTGTTTGCATGTTGTATACCTGTGTGTTACGCGCAACGCCTACACCATTCGGATTTATCCCGCCGCTTTTTTCTTCACCCGGTTATTCTTCTCTCTTTTATTTTTATCCCGAGAAAAAAAAACGACTGGAAAGCACGTCTATACAGCGCCCAGTCTACGAAAGAATAACGAAAAAATAATATAGAAAAGAGAAACGGGAAAAAAAAAAAGAAAATGAGGAATATAAGAGAGGTATAACAATGAGCAGCAGCGCACCTGCCTTGAATCCGTAATGAGGAGAGACGACTTGACATATAAGTCACTCGCGTTTGCTATAGAGTGTACGCACACACGAAGGACCAGCCACTTGCAACGCCAGCACTTGCAGTCTCCAATAAAAACCTGCTGCCATATACCGAATAATGTATAGATATAAAAATACTTGCTTCATAACGAGCTGCAAAAATGGCCGGGACGGAAAAGAAAAAAAAAAGTAATACTATTATAACGCACGGGGGAAAAAAATTAGAAAAAGAAACCAAAAATCTCATTTTCTTATTTTTTTTTAACCTCTGCTATACCGTGAGCAGCAGCAGCAGCGGCAGCATCCTGTGCGCAGGACGGAATAAATACACAAGGCCAGCAGCAGGAGCAGCCGCAGAGCTGCACAACACACCTCCAATAAATAAAGAATTTAACAGCTATATAGCGCGCGTACGCGGCATACCATCAACGGCGGGGGGAAAAGAAGTTGTTCATATTAATCGCCTAGTTTGTTGTGTGCGCGTTTTTTCCTTTCCTACCCGCGCGCCTGGCGTTTTCTTTTTAGGAAAATCTATTCTTTTATGTTAGATATGCTCCCAGGTCGCGTCGCCAAAGGATTACAATGGATATAAGCGGGAGAGCACAGATGGGCTGCATGCGCCTACAGTCTATTACCTGCTGGCCCTCTAATGAATGGCTAAATTATGCCCCCACTTTGGAAAAAAAAGAAGAACAAAACGCTCATAGTTTCTGGCCGACAGAGTACAGATTATAGCTTAGAGTATTACTAGAACTATATGCCGAGATGTACAAGATTATATTTTTGTTTCACTCTCGATTTCGATTCCGGCAATTATCGGATCGATCGAAACCCATCAGAGCGTGTGACGAGTTCTCTTTGGCTGTGTCACACTTGCTCGCATCATCCCGGTCGTGTGTTTATCAGCGACTGTCATCCTCTGTATACGTATATGATTGCATTGGCCAACTGTCAACGGGACTCGAAAAGGTCCTCTGGAATGTTAGCAATGCACATTGAGAGAGGGGCCAATTAAACGGTCGGGCGTATGTTTTTTTTATTTTTTCAAATCTGGTTTGGAAAGAAAAAAGAGAGACACACAAAAACGAATAACACTACAAACAAGAAAAGAACAGCGAGAAAAATATACTATATCTATATATATATATATATATATAAGAAATCAAATGGTACGAGTGGCATTGTTATCCTGAATGTTTGTTTGTTGTTTGCCCCCTTCTCCATTCTTATACACAGCCCATGATAAATCTTTTCTGTTCTTTTCTTTCCTTTTTTGCCCTTTCTCTGTCGTCTATTGTTGAATGGTGAACAGACACATATAAGCCGGCCAAGAATTCCGTCCGCCAGCATGTGTGTATGAGTGTATCTATTCTAAGGAGAAAAGTATGTGTGTATGTATATTTATTTATATGTGTCGGGGAGAAGTGTCCGTCTTTTTCGCCCCGGTCCGAAACCGATAGACGCCGATAGATTTCTTTTCAGTTTTCGTGACCGTTGTGAAACGGAAAATGCGGGAATATACACAGATGAAAATAGCCGGACACCCCGCCCAACACGCACAAACACGTATGCAAACACAGACGAGAAAACACAGCACAAAAGCCGGGCTGGCCCGTCCATATTATCATTTCTTCATATTCTATATATCTATCTCTCTTTTCGTTCTTTCTCTCCTTTTTTTCAGTTTCTCACACTGGATAGTTTCCTCACCACCACCAAAGGTGATCGGAGCATTCCACCACCATCTTTTGATATGCAAATCAATTGGTTAAAAAAAAAGAAAAGAAAAAAAAGGAGAAATAACCCAAAAATGATACGTTCGCCCCTTTTCACCTCACGGCCAAATATATCGGAGCAACAGTATATCGATGACTCTGCTGAAAATATCTGTGTACACTTATATTTGACAGACGGGAAAACTTGTTTTCTTATATTTTTCTATATGAGAATAATCAACTTTTGCGGTGAAAAAGATTCGTCCATTTCCATTATACAAATATATAAGTTGAGCAAACAAGTGGCCACGTAAAAAAAGGGGAGAAAAGTCAGAAAACCGAAAAGAAAAGAAACAAATAAAAAGCAATGGGGAAAAAAAAAGATGATTACAAAACAATGCTATTTGATGATGATGGGTACACACACACTCTACCCGGCGGGGTATATGCCGTTTAGTGGGCGTACCGCCCGGCCGAGAAAAAGAAGAAAATGGTCAGTTCGTTATGTTTTTTCCTCCTTCTATCCCTTATAGCATCCAGGAGGACTCTCGTCTATACTCTACCCCCAGCATTGGAGAGGTGATGCAGAAGAGGTCAAGCGGTTTTTTTCTTTTTCTTTTTTTCAGGAAAACCTTGTTAGCCGGTCGCAACGTGTGATTAAGAGCAATTCATCATCGGCGACGCCGCCCGCCCATCAGTTCGCTAGCGCCCCAGCGCCGGCCATGTTCAACAGTGTTCCAGCACCTCTAGTACTACACACAGTAACGGGGGGCGCCGGGGCTTCTATGTAGGCGAATTATGGCCGCATGCAAAAAAAGGAAACCTAAAAAATTTATTTATTCTCTCTCTCTCTCGTACAGTCTATAGTGGTAAATAGACTGTGCTGTGTACAATATAACCAGCGTAGTGCTGGGCTATAGGCTCTGCAACTGCAATCATATCCTGCGTGTTCATCTGTTTGTTGAGTCGGAGCGAAAGCGGCCGACTAATGAGGCGGCAGGTTAACATGGAATGGAGGGGATGCGCTCAATCCAATCATGCGCCGATATGATGTTTGTATATAGAAGCGCGCTGGCTCTTTTTGTTTTCTTTACCACAGCACTGACCTGCTGGGCGGCAGCCGCGCACATTTATTTCTTTTTCCATCATTTTTTCTTTTTTTTCCCCTCTTTCTAGTTTTGAATAATATTCGCTTTCCAAATTCTCCAGGTAATTTGGCACCTGCCCTTTATTTTTCTTTCTGTGTTATACCAGTTTTATCCATCCCCGAAAACATTCATAATTTTACCTTGTTAGTTTTTCCCCGAGTTGAAAAAGAAAAGAATCCAAATGAGAAAATCGTTGCAGCATTGCGACTTGGGTTTTGTTATTGTCCCGAGAATTTTAACTGAATGCCGTTTGAAAAAAAAAAGTCCAAATCCAATGAGAAAACCCAAAACAGTTGCAGCAGCAGCAGCACTCTGTGACTTGTGTTTTGTTATTGTCGTGTTTTACAAGCGAAAGATCACCAAAAGTCGTCTGTATAGGCACCAGGCAGGTTTTTATATGCGCGACGAGAGAGTTTCAAACTTTGCAGCGTTACATGTTTATACCAACGCGGAGACATCATAAACGGCGGGCTGCCCACGCATTCCAGGCGGCCGGAATTCTTTCCGAGCTGAGCGCTCTATAGCAGCAGCTAGCTAGCGCACTTATCCGAAATGATGATTCATCAGCGATGGTTAAGCGGAGGGGGGAATTAATGACGTACTATAAAAATAAAAACCCAGAATGATGGATGGTTTTGGCCTGTTGGGGGGGATATCTACACACTAGACACATATTATTGGCAAAATGTCGCCCCTTCTCACCTCCCCCCAGCGCCCATATAGAAGCAGAAACGACAATAATAACTGCGCAGCCAAAACGTCTTTGAGGGGGCCCAGAAGGACAACAGCGTGCAGTCTTCAAGTAGCAATAAAATAAAACGGAAAACATAGAGAGAAAGGTCTTTTTTTTTTGTCTGCTCTTCTGTGCGTTTTTAATGGAAATTCCGCAGCGAAATAAAGAGCCAAAATGTTTTATTTTTTCTTTCGAAATCAAAACACACACAGCGCGAGAAGGGCTAAGAAGAAGAAAGAAGGAGAAAGGGACGGAGCAGACCTCTGGCCGAGCTTGTCTAGCTGCTGCCTACCTTATAGGTAGCCTCGGCAGCTATCTAGGAGCCATAGGAGCACGGGGGTGGGCTGGAACAACGGGAGGTTCTAATATACATGTGCTACGTATTTCAGACTTTTCTCTCTCTCCCTCTTGTTTCGCCCCGTGTTGTTGTTGTTGGACCGATGGAACGTACATACAGAAAATGGGAGGCTAAAGAAGAGAAAAAAAAGGGGGGTACACTGCCCTTTCGTTTACCGTGTATAGTAGTTGTAGGGGGTTGGCGTGTTGGGCCCATCTTTTCTCACGCCCTTAACCTTAATTGACCGGTCGCTCCGATGATGGAAGTCCGTTTTCGTGTCGATGTGCCTCTCTCTCTCTCTCTTAAAAACAAAAAAAAAATCGACTCCAACCAAGAACCTTGTAACCTATGTGTGCGTCTGTCTATATGTGCCTTATACGGTTGACGCTCAGCTACGTATATTCCTTTTGATGGCTTCCCTATCAGCGGGAGTCGGGGGCTACTCTCTCTGTCTTTTTCTTATTTTTTTTTCCTTTACTACTACCTACTTTTTTTGACATTTCGTGGACATTTTTCCCTTTTTTTTCCCTTCTTTTTTCTCTTGTCTTTTCGCCTTATTTCTTGTCGTCTTGTTGGCTGCCTCGTATCTTATTCTCTCTCTCCCATTTTGATTTGTGTGTCGTTATTTCTGTTTACCGTCTTCTTCAAATATGATGTTTTTCGAATGTTATGTTACTGGTTTCTGTATGTTTTTTTTCTTTTTCTTCTCCCAAGATTTTTTATTATTTTTCCATCGGACTTGTCGGTGGGTTCCTTGGCTCACCTCATCAGTCAGTTTTCGGATGGCTGACTCCGCCTGCGCGACACACGCTCCATCCCCCCTTCGCTTGTCCAACAATCCGTCTCCTCCTCCGCTTGTCCAGCACGGCAGGATACATGAATGGTTACAAGTTGTGTTTAATTTTTTTTTCATTTTAAGAACTTTTTATTTTTTTTTTCTCATCACTTCAATTTATTCTGTCCATAATTCTTTGTGAAACGATTACTCTGTGATTTTCATCTCTACTTAAGAAAAAAAAAAAAAATGTTCCGGGGATGTTTTTGTTTGTTTTTGGGAGCTCAACTATGCGATTATTTTATACATTTCATTCTGATCATCGTAATCAAAATTGAGGAATTTCTGATGCCGGATTTTTCTTTCTCAACACGTTTCTCACGAACGATGTTGATTGACCTGATATTATTTTTCCTGTTTATTCCCTCCGTAGATTTATTGCATACCAACGCGCTATGCTTTATGTTTACTGCAAAGGAGATGTGCGCGTCCGAAAACCGCGGGATTTCGATTGAGGCTAGAAAAAGGAAGACAAAATAGCCAAACCTAAATAAAAACATTCCCGGAGCGTCGTTATATCCTTCTATTACGCCAGCAGCTTCTTCCAGCCGGGAAAAATAAGGAAACGATTGGTTATATATGTATATACGGGGAGGCAATAATAAGACACACTTAATGTATTAGAGTCCCAATCAACGTCACAGTGGTGGGCTTCGCTCGTTACAAATAACACCTCTTTTCGAAGCCTCGTATTTTTTTTCGGATGATGCAAATCACTTCTCAATATGGGATACTCACCCCTTCTATAGTGTCGATCGGAACCGTATGTTATATGTACCATCGGTCGTTTAACTCCCCACGATCGTGTTGGAAAATACGACCCAAACTGTCGGGACCTCTGGACCGAACGGGGGCCCACCTGCCTAGCCTTTGGTCTACTACACACAAGATGATTATTACTACACCGCATCGTCCATTATTTCATTTCTTTTTGGGCTGTTGTACATATTATCCCGTTTTATTTTTAAATTTTTTGTAAAGTTTCATGGCTGCGCCGAATAATAAAACTGATGGGGTCTCACGGCCACCCAATCGGTCTGCATCTTATTACCGGATGACGCATTCCACGCACGATAAAGTTGTGACAGGCACATATGTACAGCCCCCCCCCCTCACTCTAATCGAAATGAATCAAGTTCAAGTTGAAACAAGAGAATGGCGAGAAAAAGATTTATTGCAAAATCTAAGTTGGATGAGACGCGCGCGTGTCTTGATTACCGAGGACGATTGGCCAACAACTTGCGCGAGAATTTTTTTTTTCAAATTTACGACAAGTATAGAAGAAAAAAAAATGAATTACTACGCAGCATGAATCCGCCATAGTCATGATTTGAAAAAAGAATTTTTTAAAAAATTGGACGGCGCCATAGGTTGGAAAAATATTTATTTCATTCACGTTTACTCACGAAATGTAACACAACACAAAAAAAGGGAAGCTAAATAAAATTCAAAAATAGAAATAACCAAAATTATGCGCATACAGTAGATTTGGACGAATGGACGGGGCGAGAATGAATTGGGCACGATAATCGATAGATAATTAGATATCTTTTCAACTTTGGTAACACAGCCACAACACACACACACAAAAAAAAGGCCAAGTCGTGCTAGAGAGCGCTGCTCTTGACGCTCCGAACAGCACACGAGAAATATAAGACGATGATGCGGTTATCGCCATTAAAGTGAATGAGACATCAGATTTCCCTCTATTACTTGCTTTGTGTCTAGCTTGTGTGTGTGTATATACACGTACTATTCTCCGTTTTTATTATAATACCATTTTATCATCTTTCCTGGCCATTTTAGGCTCGTCCGTTCAAAAAGGTTGTGTTTTGATCGGGACTGACGATAATGGCCGAGGAAAAAGTAACACAACAACGCCACTATAACAAATAATACATTAACAAGGACTCTATAGCGCATGCCAGTCTGCGAAATTCGGTAGGAGGAGGATCAATCGAGTTAATTGAGCACGACTAAAGAGGAGGAGTTAATCGGAGAATTGACGCATCCGTGTCGACGGGTACGCGCGCGTCATATTTTGGGAACACAAACAGACTGCTGCTGCTGCTGCTACTTTTGTATAGTGGCCCATAATATAAAGTGAGTAGTAGGGCCATCAGCGGGATGTTAATAATAAAAAAGAAGAGGCCGGCGTGGTGCTAAATGCTGTGAATGGATGGGCGCAAAACGACGTCGACACTATGGCGTCTGGCGCACTTGTTTGGACACTGGCGTCGTGTTGTCATCTCGTGCCGGTCGAAAATAGACTATACACAATTCCGTTCTATATTCTATCTGACTTTCTTCGCTAAACACAAAGTGGAGAAATGAATTTGAGATGGACTCAAAGAGGTCGAATAGAAAAGGAAAAAGGAAAATGGAAAAAAAATGATAAAGGAAAGAATAAGAAGGGCGAAAAATGTTGTTTAAAAAAAGCCCCCGCAACAAGTCATAACGAGGGCCAGTGTGTTATTCTTGTTTAGCTGTATACACTTGCTGATGGCGCCACAGTGTTTGTTTGGAAACAAATGGCCGGGACCCGAAGAGCTCAGCACAAGGAGACACAGCGGACGGACGGACGGAGACGGGCTATAACCAGCAGCAGTCAGCACCTATTGAAAAGAAATGATGAAAAGAGTGTAGAGGACGAGACAAGTAAAGATACGAGGAGGGAAAAAGGGGGAGCACTTCGTGTCGAATTTCCTCTGCCGCTGCTGCTGCTGCTGCTGTATGGTCGACATGCGATAAGAAAAGAAGAACAAGTAGATGAAGATGAAGCCGAGAAGAAATGACGGCGTCGGTGCGCTGCTGTGCACTACCACCAAATAAAAGAAAGCCAAAAGGGGAAGAAATTGCTGGCGCCGTCTTCAATAACAACCGCGACTCTCAATTTACTTTTTTTTTTTTCTTTCTGAGATTCTGTGTCCGTCGTCTACCCACGGAGATAACGCACACGCACGTGACGATTATTTTTTTTTTAAGGACAATTTTATTAAATTTGTCCAAATTATAATGCATTTTATAGTATTTCATCGCGATAAAAACTAATGAATGGTTAAAAAAGAAGACAAAAAAACAAACTGACTCTTTGAAAATCTTCCTACAATTTTATCTCATTACTTTGATACTTTGTCTCCACTCCTAATTTTATCGATTAAATGTTAAGCGCAATAAGGTGGATTGACGAAATATGCGTAGTAACCGATTTACCGCGATCTTGGCGTCGATTCAGCACCAAATAAAGAAGAGATTTCAAGATTGTGGCGCCGTCTTCAATATACACCAACCCAACCGGCCCTCAATACAATTTCCCTCTTTTCTTTCTTGTATTGAACGTCGTCGCCGTCTACCCGCAGAGATAACGCACTCGCTCTTGACGGTGACAATTCCTCTCGTTTCCAAACAGTACCAGCACCAGCGCTTTTCTTGCTGGCGAGTAATACATGGCGACATCTCGTCTTTTCTATTTTTATATGTCGCCCATATTGTATACGTTTGGACGGCGGGTGCCTTGTGTTGCGTTGGATTTGCTTGTCAGAAGACGGCCAAGAAGGGGGGGGGGGAGAACGGGAGTGCGATGACATTCAATCTGTCGCCGAAAAAAGTTGAAGAAAGTTTCTTTGAAGAATAACAACTTCCGCTTTCATTCTTCTTCTTCTTCTTTCCCTTGTTTCCTCTGCGTCCAAGTTGGGAACTCGAAAAATTTATAAGATAAGCCGCATCGCCCTGGCATCGCGATTGAGTTTCGCGCAACAAAACAGGTCATTAAAGATTACGGGAATGTATTCTATACAATTCGAACCTGTACATTTGTTATCTGCTATCTCGCTCATTCATCGCCAAATTGTGTCAGATTCCGCTCTGTCTGTAAATACAACACAGAGCACAGGCCAGACCGTACGGGGTGTGTGGGAGTTTATCAAACCGCGCGCCGCTTTAGTCTGTTGGGCCCTACAAGGTGTGAATAAATGTGTAACAACTGCTTTCCATTTCCAACACCATTTCGACGTCGATTAGAATCTCGGGGGAAAAAGCAACTCTCGTAACTCTCATTCCTTTGAATGTCGACGAAGGAGCCGCGAGATGACGCGCATTGGGACCCGACCCAAAAGAGAGAAAAGATCTCTAAGCGCGCCGGGTTCTTTTTCTAAATTTTTATTTTGGTATTTTCCACCAAATCAGTTTATAACATCTCCATTTCGATTTCTTGTCTCCATCACTTCATTTTTCTTCTTCTCAAATCTAAATCAAAATAAGGGAGAGAGCGGATTATATCGACGCTGTCGCGCTCCGTGTTGTGGGTTTGTGTGTGTGTCGGACTTCTATATCGGATCGGAAAATAAGAAAAGAAACGCAGCAAACAATGGAACTGTGCGCCGCAAGCCGCGCACTAACAACAACAACAGCAACAACAATGTCGAAAAAGGGCGAGAAAATGTATCATAATGGCACCGGGTGACAGGTTGGTGCTCGCGGTGCTGTATACATCTCCTGCTGATCATAAGTAATGTCTCGCCAAATAATGGACTGTGCATTGTGTGAAATAACTGGAAGACCCTTTGCATTTTACAAAAGCCAAAGTGAACCCGAACTTCTTTATTTTTCCTTTCTTCCTCCCTTTTGGTTACAATAAAGGTTTTTCGGAGAAAACACAGCGGTCGTGTTCCATTCGATTTATATATATAGTACCAGCAACCCACAAAAACAGCCACAGCAACGCACAAGTGGGGAAAATATGTATAAGAAAAGAAAAGGGAAGAATATAAAAGCGGACGACATTTACATTTGAATGGCATATATTCCTCCTCGAAGACGTCGAAGACCTGTTGCTCGATGGCACTTGAGGAATCACCTTCTTATGGTAGATATTCATGTGTGGAGAATAAGGATATCTACATACACTAGACGTTCGAGGGTTTTTATAGACACATTTTCTTTGTGGAGAAAACAGGCGCCTCTCTGACGTATTGTCAACTTGGCTTACATAATGCACGGCCGACTCTTTATTATTTCCCTTCTGAATGGTGCACCGTTTCGCTGCTGCTTTTCTTTTATTATTCCAAATGTGTCGTATGATGTATTATTGTTGCTATTGGAATTCTTTTCGTTCCTTTTTCTTTGCACAGCCCTCGACGAGTAATGAACTGTCGGTGTGTCCGCACAACATCGGCCCATCTCCATTTTCTCTCCCAAACCCAATGGAACTATACCCGCAGTGCCGTGTAATGTGAGAGCGGCTCTCTACATAATCATGCGGCACGGGGACAAGTGTATTTACATCGTCATTGTCGCATTGCATACTATGTGGCACCATCGATTCTTTATCCCCCCCGAGTTTTTTTTTTTTTTTTGGTCACAATAAGCCCGTGACTCACGTCTGCGAGAGCTTGGAAAACTTCCATTATCGAGAGGTTTGCTGGGCGATGGTATGTTTGGATAGCGGCTATGAGCTGAGCTATGGCGTCGTTGATGGTGTCAACTGTCGCCGTTTCACTCGTTCAAGTACTCTCTCTATACACGGAGATATATACTATACGAACATCAGCCCTGAACATTTTAAAGTCACACACACAATCGGTTATCTGATTTTTTGGCTCTTTTGTATGCTAACAAAGCGACAAGCGGACTTGCAGGTGCAGACGTATATTCATTCCGTATTCAAATTGTTGCTTTTAAATGAGAAGAACGGAGAAGAAGAAGTATGAATGAATTAGATTGTAACTGTTTATGTAGGTGGGACAACTGCAGCAACATGTTGGAATGTCGTAACATATTAAATTGGTTCGTCAGCTGATCCAGAATGACGAATGATTCTCTTCTAACGAGACTACTTTTTAAAAAAGTCAAACAGGTGGCATCGCCCCTTTTCTTCTGGCATTTGCATAATAAGTCGAGTTTCTTATATTATTAATATGCAACCTACTAATAAGTTATTAGATTTTGTCGCAGCTGTTGAAATATCAAAATGTAATAATAGCATTCGAAGAATAGAAACCAAAAACCGATATACATGCGGGCTTATAAATTAATAACGTCGACGTGTAAGAATGACCATTGCTATTCACGCAGAATATGTATTGATCTATAATGCAATGCTATACGTGAATAAGTTCGTGCAGTTATGTACTGCTGCCACTCTGCATCTGTGGGGCACGGCATAAGGGCGCGGCTCCTTGGGGAAATCATGCACACACGGCCACACTTTTAAAAGAACAAACGTGCATACTGCATACTGTATGTGCCAGCGAATGATTACCATTAAATAATGATCAGCTATGGGTTTTTCTTTTTTGTTTGGTTTCAATTTCTTTTGTTTCGACAAGCTTTCGTGTTAGTTCTTTGTCAACTTCTTTTTTTTTTTCATTCCCTTCGTTTATTTGCGATTGTGCCCACCTGGTCCGTTCCACTTTCTCCCAAAGTTGATTGCCCAGTCACGCCGAAAATTGCGACACTATACCAGCTGATAATTTGAGTGTTATTGAATTTAATTCGACAATGATGGATCCGAACAGACACTAACGATAAGCTCTTGACGTTTATATTACACACACATATGCACAGGCATACACACAGAGATACACACACACACACACGTACATACACACGGCTTTATTCATAATAATAATATAATGGTTGATGGTAAAAAGGAATAAGAGAGAGGAGCGCACCGGCAGCAGAGTCCTCCGAAGGATGATGCCGATGTCGTGGTGTGACGTATACAAATGAAGAATATATCATAATATATATGTGAAGGAGGGGGATGGGGGAGTAAATGGGAAAGCCAAAAATAAAATAAAATAAAGCCAATCAAATTAAACAAATTTTTTTTCGGAGGAGGCCAAATTTCAAATAAGAGGAAGATTTTAACACCGCAGCAAGATTTTTCGAAACCAATTATTTTTCCATCAAACTAAAAAAAGGAAACCAAAAACATTCGGGATATATTTAAAACGATTGAAATTTTTTAATTGGTATTTCTTTCATTTGTCTGTGTGTGTGTGTTTTTGTTTTACATGTTGATTTTTTTTTTGTAAACAGCCGACCACTATATAGTATATGGTTCTCATCATTAATCTTTTTTTCAATTTTTTTTTGTCTGTTTCGAATCTGATGGACTAATTGAATTATATTATGCACAATTCTACACGCGGGGGAGGAAGGACATTTTAAGTCATCGATCGATAATGCTTGTTATTACTCTAATTTCTTTTTATTATTATTTCATTATTGTTTGTATAGAGAGGAGGAGGACGAATCTCGTGATGAATACGGTGTGTAGTGTAATGGAATAAAAAGTAACATTATATTTATGGTATGTGCGAATTATTCGATCAAAATAAAAAAAAAGGGTGGAGGTTTCTTTTTGTGGGCGACGTCGTCCGTCCGTCCGTCCGTCCAGTAAAATGGTTGGTGGGTTTCATAGTGCTGACAGCAGAGAGTTGCGTTATCCACCGGGCAATTAAGTGCTGAAATCCGTCCGCCAGGAAGCCTAAAATTGCAACAGAGAGAAAATGAAATGGTTAATCGAAAAGGTTCGATAGTTTCAAAATCAATAGAACTCTAATTAAAAAGGGTTTCATCTCTCCAATTTCGACATCGGACAACTGCTGTATGTTGGACAACAGACTTATATCGTTATGCAATCTGGTTGGTTTGAATGGAGACATCAAACTAAGGGGGGGGGGGGGGAGCGTGACGAGCAATCGCATTTGATTACAACGTACCATTGAATTAAAGGTAGAGCCCAGGCCGAGGGCGGAGGAGGAAATGCCGCCCATCGAGTGGTGGATGGCCATGGATCCCGGAGGCGGACCTGATGGGCTGCCGTGATGATGGAAGCCTCCCATCTGCGCAGCCGCCGAGTGGTTCAGACCGGCGTGATGCGGATGGTGGTGGGCAGGGTGGTGCATCTGACCGTTGCCGGCGTAGACGGCGTAGTGCGACATGGCCGACGAGGCGCCAGCCGCCGAAGCGACGGCCGCGGCCGCGGCGAATCCCGGAAATCCGGCGGCAGCGGCGGCGGCAGCCGCCACGGCCGCCTTGTCCAATGCGCTTCCCGCTCCCATGGACATGACGTCCTGGTAACTGCTCAAGTGACACCCAGCCGAGGCCGAGGCCGAAGACGAGATCGATCCCTTCTTCTTCTTGGATTTGGAAGATAATTTCCGGTTGCGAGTTTGGATTCCTTCCTTCTTCATCGTCAACGGGCGATTGACCTGTGGGATTCGAAGAAATTCAACCGTTAAATTTCAATTCATCGTGAAAATGAAAACAAAATACAAAAATGAGATGTATAGCAACGAAAGGAAAAAGATCGACGCCTAATAAAGAAGTTGTTCTTATAAAATTCCATCTAGTAGAATGTCACCGATAATAACAATGAGAATTGAGAGAGAAAATTCTCTTTGACAATAAAAAAGTGGTCGACATTTTTTTCCCAACGTCGGAGCCATTCCGAATGCATTGATGCGTGAAAAGTCGGCGTGACCTATAAAAAGCCGTGGCAACTGGAGTCGAATCCACATTGTTTTATGTTGTCAAGAAAGAAAAGAAGAAGAAGAAAAAATAAATATATAATAGCATTTAGAAGGTTGCCGGAATGCCCCAGCTGGAAAATAACAAGTCAAAAGGAAGATAAAAAAAAAACAAAAAAACTGGACAACCAACGTGAGAGAATAATGTAAAAAAAAAAGAGCTGTGCACGAGTAAGATGAATGCGATCCCTTGAAAAATCAATTAATCGTTTTGTATCTATCGGTTCTTTTGTTCTCTTGCGGCGGGCGTCGGCTGCGTTAGAGCGACGGCTCGTGGTGGAGCCGACAGCGGCGTGACTGTCGTTCAACGGGAACAGCAGCCAACAATCCAGACGCACGCAAAATGGGATAAGAGAAATAAAAATGGTTCCCCGGCTCCTTTCCCCCCCGAAAGAGAGAGAGAAAAAAACGATAATAAAATCTACACAAAGATTTTTCTGTTGGAGCGAAAAAGGGGAGGGCTTTAGAACTGGAAATCACACGACTGGAACTTGTCAACCAAATGGCCGACAAACCAACTGCCAACCGCTGGCAGACAATGCACACAAAAAAATATCAAAGAGCATAGAGAGAGAGAGGATAAAAGGTTTAAAAAGAAACAACAACAAAAACACGACGAATATAATAAGAGTAACACACGAATATGGCGCACTATATACGCTGCGCCCCCACCATACACCACACGAATGAAAACCCTTAATTGGTTCAACCGAGCGTTAACAAGGTCAACCAATACGAACAAAACAAAAAAAAAATAGAATAAAATAGAGGAAAAACTTGTTTATATCTCCCCCGCTGTCCAATGCCTTTTGCCGAGCTGCCGAGAGAAAGAGAGAAAGACTTGTGTGAAGTGTAGAGTCATTTCTGTTGTGTTATTTCTCTTCTCTTCACAAAATAATTTAAACCTACGCGGAGGGGAAAGAAAAAGAAAGAAAAAAGGGGAACACAACAACAACAAAAAAAAAGGGGAGAAGAATGAATTGAAGGAGAGAGAGAGAAATTGGAATGAGAGGCAATTTGATTGCTCGGGTGCTCGCCGCCGTTCCTCTCCGACGGCGTCTGCTGCCCTGTGTCCCCCATTGAAAACGTCAAGGAAGAAGAAGACGAAGAAGAAGAAGAAGAAGAAGAAGGAAAAAACTTTTGGGTTGTTCCCGCATGCTTTTTGCCTTTGTGTCGCCAGTAATTGCCACCTTGTTTGACCAGTCTTCTCCGGGTATTTCCACCTGACGTATTTCGTATTCTAAATTTCAGTCTGCTCTTGACTCGTTTCTTTCAACATCATAATCGTCCGGCCAAAAGATGATTGGGAGATGAGGACCAATTAGAGCCCTTACACAAGGGAACAAAAGGACACACACTGCTGTGTGGGTCGTGGCCAAGTTGTTGCACGTCATGTCGAATTTGTTGCACAAAAACTCGGTGACCGTGTTGCGCTTATTTTGGGGGTTGATTTTCTCTCGTCAGTTTTAATTTGAATATCTATACGATTTACAGGCCAAAAAATCGACGCGCGTGTGTGGTCTGTCCAGCTCCAATGGTGACACTCGAAGAGTTGGAAAAAAAAAGTCTTTCGCAACGTGAACATTTGCCCTTAACGACGATGTATGACATTCAGTGTCAGCCCGCCCACTTTCTACCTTATTGCATTTTTCGCCCGTGAACATCGGTTGAATAACCAAACAGATCAAAAGCCAGACCCGTATAGTATAGATAAGGAGCTATGGACCAGCAGCAGGTAGAGACTGGCTGGCTCCGATTGCATTTCAAGGCGTGGCACACACCCACCAGCTCCACACCGAATACGGTTGATGGGAATGGGAAAGAATCTGGCTGGTGTAGCGCAAGCGCGCGCGATTTGAATTGAATGTCAATGGCCCGCCAACGTTGGAGGTTGGTCGGATGTATTTTAACGGTATCAACGTTGGTGGCAGGAGAAAGAGAGAGAGACCAATGGCCCCCGATGGTTGGCATAATAATTTGAGTTCGATATGATACGAGGCCATCCCTGTGGCACTCTCACCTTTCTCTCCCGCTGAGACGAAAGAGAAGAAAAAACGAAATCGTCGAATTATTTTTCAAATTTCTGATTCGTAATATGCCTTTCATTTTCTACATCATTTCCTCATAAGTCAGACGGTTTAGGTTTAGCGTAGTAGAGCTTGTCGATAGCTGACGGATTCAAGTTATACAGAGAGTCGAACGTCTAGAAATCTCGCGTTTGATAGGCTCATCTTGCTGGGTCATTGAATTCGTAAATTCAATGGCCTCTGTCTCGTCTGAGTGAAATTTGGTAAACAAAATGTGGGTCGAATCCCAGCGCTGATCAGCACAAACCGAGAGCATTCGATCGTTTTACATAGAGCGCGGGGTTTCGCGACGATATATATAGATACGGCCATGTAACAAATAAGAAAAAAAGAGACAACGAAATCAATAAAGATTCGATTATTATTGCCCCGGTACTATTTGGCCTGTACGTACAATGGCTTAGAAAAGGCTTACTTTTCTTCGAAATTTATCTTTTCCCTGTTTTTCTATGTATTCCCTACTCTTTTTTTTTCTCTAGCTGCTAGATATATATATTTATACATATGCAAGTCTGGAGAAGCTGGCAGTGGCGACCTCCCGCCGCTCAAACTAATGGAAATATACCCAGAGCGCAGGAGCCAGGAGCCAGTGGCCGCGCGGTCATAACCACAACACACATTCAAACGAGCTAGCTGGGGCCTCTCTCTACTCTCCTGTGTGCTCTACGTTATACTCCAACTGGGGAGAGAGAAAAAAAAACAGAAATTCAGCAGTCATCCGGATTAATCGGCAGTTGGGATTTTCTCTTTTGTTTTTTGTTTTCTTATTCTTTTACGAAACGTGTGTGTGTGTGTCTAGTCTCGCCAGCAGTGAGGGGGGAATCATCATAAATCAAAAAAAGTGCGGGAAACCGGGTAAAACAACGGAAAGAGAATTTTCTCCATCAAAAAATGAGAAAAATAATCATAATGAATAAATAAATATCTGGAAGAGCGTGACTCGACCCGTGACCCAACCGGGTTATAAACACATCGCTAAACTATTTCTTTCGTTTTTTTTTGGTACCCTCTTTTTAATTCATTTGATCATTATTATATCATGTGGCCATTTGTATAGTGAAGAAAAACGATTCTATTAGAATTGAAAAAAGCTGCTGATTTTCAGAGGCTTGTAAGAGAAGCAGAAAATTGTTTGCGCGGATTCTTTCATCGTGAAAATTAAAAGAAGAAACATTTGAACAACTTAATAGAAGGTTTTTAAGGACTGAGAGGACGTTGAGGATGCGAACGAGTTTCAATCATGCGGGACGTGAGTGGAATGCTACACGCTGCTGACCGACGAGGCCAACAAAGCCAAATGTGGTGTCAACGCCTTTTCGAAGATGTGCGTGCCTGCACTTGTTTCTATCAAAATAAAGATGTGACCACAACACACGGCCATTTTTTTAACGACACGCTCAGGTCCAACCCCTTCTTCTTTTTGAAAATAATTTTATACGTGTTTGTTGATGAAATATCAAGAAAAAAAGAGGTGAACATTTTCAGAAAGAAATTTGGTTTTAATTTCTGATTTCTTGCTGTGTGTGGGAACCTGCATTGTGGTAGAAACACTTTCCCCCCCGTTTTGATTGGATTTTGTTTTAATAGGTGTTAACACACAAAGAAGGAAGGAAACGAGGAGAGGTGTGAGCAATTTCCAGAGACGCTTAGGAATCTATACATTCACTGTATAAATCAGAAGTTTTTTTTCTTTTTTCCTTTTTTCTTCTTTCCTTCCAAAATAGAAGAAGAAACCCAAGGGGGTCATCAGTCTCAAATCGGGAGGGATTTTTGAATTTGAGCACGCGCGCCTCACGGCCGATAACACGAGAGAAGCGAACCCTAAAAGCTATTGGGCAACTCTTAAAATGTTTTTATTTTATTTTTTTTCAAAAGTTCTTTGTTGTCCAGAGTTTTGAATTTTTTCTCGTAATAAAACAAAGAAAAAAAATCAAAAAATGAAACGAAATATAACGTCGGCCGCTGATGGCTATACAAGGTTGTTTTTTTTTTTTAAAGAGAAGTGCTGGCGACTCATTCTTGTATAGATGCCTATACACATTTTGTTGCCTTCGTTTCATTTTTTTTTTCTTCTTCTTCTTCCTACTTGATTTGGGGTTCTCTCGGGGTCCCCGGACCGTGGGCGCTCGCAACCCGCTGGGCCCGCTAATTGGATGGCGCTTGACCCCCCCTCTCTCGCCTTTTTCCCAAAGAACCACTGGACCAAAGTGCGCGCGCGCTAGTCGTAATCACATTGTGATGCGTTTAAAAAGCGTTGCAATATAAAAATGAAACACAACACAACATCCAAAAAAAAAGGCGAGAGGATGATATAATGAAGCTCACACACACAACTTCCGAAATCCTCACGCTATATCGTCTACTATAATAGAAGCGCCGGGCCTTATTTTTTAAAGAAATAAAAGGCCTAGACATCGAACCTTAAAGAATATAACAGACACACGTCTGAGCAGGCATTACCCCGTTAAATCCCCCATCGGAATTTGATGGACATGACCACCACTTGAAAACAAAATTAAAAATAAAATAAAACTGGCCAGACGAATTCCCAGACGAGAGAATTCGCTTGCGCGCTAATTATCGCCACTGTCGCTGAGCTACTTGGAACATTAGGCCTAGATATTCTTGATGAATGTGAAGGGGGACATACGACAAGTCTGTATGTGTCTATATATGCAGTGGTAAGCAAGAGTGACATGCCGAGAGAAAAAAAGGGGGGAGACGGGGGGCTACCGAAAAAAAGTAACAAGAAATATTTACTACATAGCCTTTTTTTTGTAAAAGAAAAAAATATTTGGGAGAAAGGGTCCAGTGGGGGTCAATAAGGTCTCCAGACCAGACAGCCGTCGTTTGCTGGTTGTCCTCTTTTTTTATTTTCTCTCTGCTGTCCGTCTCGTTCCGTATTAAAAACAAGACGGAATGGCGACATCTCAATATGCATGTTTGTACACACACACACACACAAGGCCTATACATCTATCTAGGAAAACCACCAGAAAAAATAAATATCTAATGTCTATATGGCCATCAGAAGGAAACAACCAACCATCAATTTTTAATGTCTGTTCAAAATACGATCTAATGCGTTTCTCTGATGCTAATGATGAGGGCGCCAGGCTGCTTTTTTTTTCTTACCTCCGCTGTTCCTTGTTATACATTTAGACATATTATATAAAGCAGCGACTATATGCACTGTGAGCAGCAGAGAGAAAAAAATAAAAAGGAGGAGGAGGCCAAGGGGGGAATATCTGAGCTCGGCGCCGGCGCAGCTGAAGCATGAATTGACATTTCTCCGTGTGTATAGCAGTGTGCGCTGTGCCCAGCTCACGAAAATGACGCTTCATAAAAAGAAAGGAAAAAATAGGTAGTAAGAAACCAAGTCGAGAGAAGGAAAGACTCAGACATTGCTGCTTTAAATAATAATAAAATATATATATATATACACACTATCATAGGGGAGGAACGACGACGACGACCATGCCAGCAGCAGGCGCCGTATAGATGTATACACTATACGAGGTCTCTCCGGCACGGGGGCTATAGCAGCAGCACACATATATACATGGGGTCAAAGTATCAACTGGCGCCAATCCACTTCCAAGTTGCTTTTTTTGATATTCTCTCTCAGACCCCCCCTCTCTCTCTCTACATACATACATATATACCTCCCACTCTGACAGTACAATATAAAATGTTAAAGAGACAGAAGAAGAAGAAGAGTGGATGGACTGAAAGAAAAAAAAAAAAAAGAGAAAAGCTTCAGGTGAGTGGTCCTAATTTCGTGTTTTTCTTCTCTCCTCTCGCCATGTTGTCCACCTCTGTCAACCTTTTTTCTTTTATCTCTCTTATTCTCAATACATCCAAACTCTTGATTTTGATGCTCTTATTATTTTTTTCCCTTTTGAACACGCATTCCACTGGGATTGGGAGGTTTTGTTTTGAGAAGAAGGTACATATAGGTTCTTATTGTTATTATTGTTGCCAAAAAAGATAAAAGGAAAGAGAGAATGGAAATTCTTTGTTTGAAAGACGTTAAATAAAGTAGAAAACCAACAATTCTTTTTCCTTTTTTCCTTAACGATTGTTTGGCTGGGATTAGTGATAGACCGTCGAAAGTGGATTAATCCGGCTCTTCACCGGTATATTTCCTATACACATCATAATGATGTTCCAAGTTTCCAGCACTGTGTCCCTTTTCTCTCTAAAATTTTCTCTTTGACAAGACAAAAACCCAATTTTCAGAGGATTAAGTGAAGCCGGAAACCGGATGGCGATCCTATCTATCTTGTAATTTAGTAGTCCGTACTACTACCGGTACTATAGTATAGGACTCTGTGTATACGTAATAATATTTTCCCATTTTTTTATTTGATATTCACAACGGTCACGTCACGCAGTCACCGTTCTGATTGGCTGCCTTTCTTCTGTTTCTCTCTATTTCTCTCTCTCTTTTCTTTATATAATACAAATTGTTGCCGGCATTTCCCCAGCGCACACCGCGTTCCTCCCCGAGTTAGCGGTCGAATGATTTGAGGAATTTCCTGGGTTCGTTCTTTTTTACTTATTTTACAAGGTATTTCGATTCTGCATAGTTTCGCCTTACTACTCTATTTATTTGACTCGGCTGGATGTTTGACCCTTTCCGTGTAAATAAAATAAAAACACCAAACGAGATATAGCAGAAGAGAGGGAAAAAAAGAGTAATATAACTTTATTTTTTCTATAATTTCAAACCAAAAAATAATAAAAAAAAAGAACGGTGGAAAAAAAATACCATTCCGTGGAATGCGTCGCGTCATTTTGATTGCGCGCTCGCGCTCTCTTTTATTTTTTCTTACTCAATTTCTACATTTTTTTTGTTGGTTGATTTTGTGCTGCCCTTTGCTCCGCCGTGTCTTGGTTATATAGCGCACGCAGAGTGTTTGTGCGCGCGCGCGCGCTCGCTCGCGTCTATATAGAATATCTGCCTATCAAGCGCGCGCTACATTATAAATCACGTCTCAAAGATATTACAAGCGAATAATAATAAATCAGAACGCAGATGCGCGCAAGCGCACCTTCTTCTTCTTCTTGGCTGAGAGAAGGTAAGAAAGAAAGAAAAAAAAATCAAAAGAGAAGAACCGAAAATCCTCAGGAGGTCTCTCTGTTTTTTCTCTCTCTTCTGTTTATTTCGCCGGAATAAATCAGGCCCACACGGCGGCTGAGAAGCGACGGTGGCGGCGGCAGCGATTCACGCAGCTTTCCCGATTAAGAATGTATAGAAAAGAAGAAGACGATAGAGAGGAGAAATACACCAAAAAACCGAGGCCGCGACCCACTGTATCTGTATATATACATGTGTGTGTAGCATGAAATGCAACTTTGTATCTATTCCAAACATATTTTTCTGGCTGTTGTTGTTGTTGTTGTTGTTGTGTTTTTTTCCTTCTTCCCTTTTTGTTTTGTTTTAAATTTGTCGGGTAAAACTTACAAGGGAATCCAGTTCGCGGGCCCCCGCGCAGTTTGAAACTTCTTTTCAATTCCTTTTTGAGTTTTTGGTTTTTCAAAGAGTTGAAACAAAACAAAATATTCTTCTTTTTCAAAAGGGGAAATCGATGAATAAAATAAAATGATTTGAAATCTCAAGGGGAAAAGAAAAAAAAACACTTTCAGACTTTGGTTTGAATTTCTATCAAAAGTTTAGGGATAAGCCTATATTGGTAATTGATGTACGACCAAAGAATGTCGACTTTGGATTTGTCATATCATCCAGTTACCCTCACAAACAAACAACAGCTGCTAGTTCCCGTTTTATTTTTTGTACTATCTGATATTTATTTTTTTCTCTCCAAGTTTCCCACCCGACTCGGGCCGTTTTTCGGAAGCTTGTTGCACAAACAATCGAATGTTTCGATCAAAATAACGGGGGGAAATGAGTTGAACCGAAAAATACGTCGCAGTCGTCGCACATACAATAGGACGTATAGGTAGCTGGTAGCCCGTCGAGATATATACAGTAAACTATGTGTCGTTTATACCATCCGCTACTACTTGTAGTAGTAGTATATAAGAGAATAAGGCAATATGTATACAACATATATATAGACTGATCCGGCCGGCGCGAGCGCACTTGAAATTGTGTGTACACGGACAACAATGACAAAGAAGGCCTCGGAAGAAAAGCTATCCGGCTCACCCCCCACTGCATACGGCTTTTGATTGGCCCTAGCGTCCATTGACCATAGCCAAAGTATGTATGGATATATATTTACTGTATAGGCCTCGCATTCAGCGAGTTCAATTGAAGAAAAAAAGAACCCAGCCAAAAGGGAGGGTTTGTGTATCTAACGCCGATTGTCACCCATGTCGTCGCAGATCGCTTTTATTATAGCCCTTCATCGAGTCCTCTCTCTATATCACCACTACCACTATGAGGCTAAAATGTTGCTGAATGGCACAAGAATCTAAAATCCGCAGGGTTCGTGTGTGTCTACTGTCTCTCTTCTCTGGAGAGATTGAATAGCGCTGGTGAATGTTTCACAAGCTCTCGATACATTCACGTATACATATAGTATATAGCCATTCAACAAATACCGGGAGGTTGTATAGCAATTAATCGACCACAATGCGACATGGGGCGCAACCCCCCCCCCCCTCTCGATCTCTATCGAAATGAGATAAGGACGTTAGAGAGAGGCTACTCTTGTGTGTACAATTCTTTCGTCCTTTTTTTTTCTAACTACAAATAAATAAATAAATACAGCATTGACAAGAGTAGCGCTGCTGTGTAGACTATTCTTTCGACTACTACTACCGAGATGTTATAGACTGCGATATCCAGCCGCTATCTCTAATGCGCATTAACGATAACTCTATAGCGAGTTATACTGTCTACTGTCAATTGAATTCCGATTGTGTGTCTCTTCTATATAAAACCAGTACGTACAGAATTTGAAAAAGAAAAAAGGAAAAAAAAGGAATAAAAGAGATATGACGAAATGATTGCGGAGGAGACTCACGTTGTGGAGTTTGTAGTAGAGTCCACAGGCGTTGCAGACGGGTTCGCCGTTGTGGTTGCGTCGCCAGAGCGTCGTCATGGTCGTCTTGCAGTTAGCGCATGTTGTACCCGCTCTCCTGGCCGCCGACTATAATGAAAAGGAAAAATAGGAAAAGAAAAAACATTTTCTAGTTAGTTAAAAATAGATGATTGCGCTCACAAAAACTAATCGATTACGACAGTGAAGGTCTGAAGGAGGAGGAGAGCGCGGGTCCGGTTCGTAGAAGACGAACGCGATAGAGTCACGCCTGAAGCCTCTCCACATCAGTCATAGTCGTTATCGATTCAAACGAATTAGTTTAATCACATATGTTAGATATAAAAACACGAAAGGCGTTTAGAGGGAAATTGAATGGTCCACCCTGGAGGGGGAACAATGGGGATGTTAAGCGTCGCCAGTGTCGATCCAATTAGCACCGCTTGCCCGGCAAAGTATTATCCCAGTATAAAAAGCTTGATGCCCTCGTCAAAACAATGACGGTGATGCTGGAATAAGTTGGAATGGGATATAGGCTCAAACTAGTAGTTTGGTGGTTTGCCCTGTTATGTTTTTCGACAGCATTTGGAATGATATCAATTGCCAAATAATAACGGAAAGATGTTGTTTTGGGTAATACCGATATATAGAATATCAAATAAAAGAAATCAAATGCTGTATAAACATAACAAGTCAGTTGTGGAAATAGAAAATATAATAATATTAGCTCGGAGGGGGGTATCTGATCGTTGGAACCCGTCGGGAAAACTCGACACACATATCCCCGGTGTTCTTCAATGTATCTAAAAAATTTCCCCTGTTTTATTTTCGTTTTATTATTACGTCCATCGCTTTTTCGTGTCGATTTCTGCTGTGTTTCAATGCGTTTGAATTTGACTTTTCTCCTGAGACTGTATAATAGAAACAACAAGCAAGAGGGTCATGGAACAAACGTCTCAAGCGCTGGTATAGATGATGGGGGGTCGTTTTTTGGGGCTCTGCTGTGAGAGTCAAGCGCCACCCACCTGGAAGAATATTGACACAACTCACTGGGTCCAGCCGGCCTAGAGTGGCAAATCCCCCCCACAAATCTCACCCGAAAGGTGTACGAGAAAGGAGCTATACTATATGGTAAACAGCCAAAGAAGTGAGCTATGCTGGCATATATACGTACAGGTAGTCACTTCTGCTGGACGGGTTGGAACTACTAGAAAATAGTTGAAACATTTGACTCCGCGCATAGGCCACTGAGAGGGGGGGAGGTAGACGGGGGTTGGAGCCTGGGCATATCGTTAACGTCACTTGACCCCTGACCTATACCTCCCGCTGAAACACAAACGGCATAATATACATTGACACAGCAGCCAAACCCCCCTCTTGTTTTTATTTTCCGGTTTCCACGTCTGCTCGCCCGTCATTCGGCAATCGCTCCGACCTTCGCCTTCCTACTGGACAAGTTTCGCTACGGTCGCCCGGCAACTTTCAAATAAATTTCAAAATAAAAAGGAGACAATGATTTTGGATTTGGTTTTTTTTTTCCGGGTGCCAGGTTTTTTGTTTTTCTTTTATATATTTAAATTGTCTCGTTCCGCCCCTTCCAAACACATTTTTTGGTTGGGTTTTTGTTAACTAGCTACGCACATGTTGGGCGTTTGTCATGTTAAAGGCTTTGGTTGAGTTTTTTTTTTTTTTTTTTTTTTTAATTTTAAAGGTAGACGCGACAAACATGGCAGCGCAACTCCCGTTCCCACTATAGGAGACCATCACGCATTTGACAAGTCCGTAACAGATGGCTCTATATACGTATCGAGTTGTTGGGCTCTGCTATATGGACCGGCCAAGTGGTTACACGGCCAAAGAAAAGGTGGGCGGTTTTATATAAAGGTGCAGAATATGGAATCAGGAATATAAACAAACTCTCGGCCCTTAATGGTGGCTTTGTTGCCGGACAGACAGCTAAATAGTCGGAGAGAAAAAAAATAGTTCCTAACTGGGGTTTTCGAGCTGTCTGCTGATGTCTGTGACCAAGCCAAGCTTTTTTTGTATTTCTCATTCCCGTTGTCTAGTTTGGCTTGTACCTCGTTCTCTTTTTTTTTCTTTTTTTTTTTCTTCTTCTTTCCCATTTCATCTGATTTCCTCTTTTTTTTCGGTTCGAGCAAACGTAGCGTCGTGAATTACAGCAACGGGAATGAACGACAACGTTGCCAAAGACTTAAAAACGACAGAGACATGGAGGGGGGAGGGGGATTGAGAGTTTTGGTTGCCTTGTCACGGCGGATGTGCTTATCAAGTCGAAACGATCACCCAGGCCCCGGCTGCTGCTATATCCTTGCTGTTTTTCTACTACTTGCTTCGTCTTTCTACATATATTTTAGCTTATTTCATTTTCTTTTTTTTTCTTCTCCTAGCTGTGCGTGCACAGATTTTGCCCATTTGCATTCGTGGGTTTGCTCGACCCATTAAGCAGTCGCATTGCCATTGGAATTGAATGGAAAACCCAAAGTGTCGACGCAATTCATTTGGAGTGGGCGCGATCTGATGTATAAAGAGAGGAATTGAATTGAACAACAACGACAAGAGATAGGAGCACTAGTAGGAGGAGATAGGCTACTATAAGAAAAAAAGAAGGCGACAGATAGAAGATATGAACTTAACTATTTAACTATTAACTAAAAAAAAGAGAATAAGTAATGGACTTGACTTACACTTACCAGTCTGCGCTTGGGCTTGATGAGGGGTCGATTCTGCCCGTTCATCTTGTAGTAAAGTCCGCAAGCGTTGCACAAGTAGTGGCCGGTGCCGTCTCTCCTCCACAGGGGCGTCGACGTCGCTCCGCAGTTGACACACTCGCGACCCTCTTTTGTTTTTCCAACCAAACAAGAAAAAAAAAAAAACAAGAAAAGAAAACCAAATTAAAATCCATAAGAGAATTGAAATGCGAGCCAGAAGAGGAAAACACGAAACCACTTTCAATGATGGCGCGGACGCAGCAATAAAATAGAAAAGAAGGAGATGTAAAGAGACGATGTACGACACACAGCCGAGACCACACACAGCACACAGGACGCACACTCCAAAGGCCATGCACAAAGCGGAAGGTTATGATGCCATCACAGTTAGGAGAGAGACGAGAGAGAGAGAGGCCAAAGGGTCCCAGCACACACACTCTCAGGTTAGAAGAGCAGACAAGATAGAGTTCAGGGGATCAAGGGTTAGAGGAGAGCCACTGCTGCTAACTCTCGCGTGCGCAAATTTGCCTTATAGCTTGCTGCTGTCAAGTATTATCCGGCTCTGTTTTAGACTTAGCCCACCCCGGAATATCAGGTGAAATTGCGCAATGAAGCACTTCCATCTTCTAAAAAGCTACGTATAGTTAAGAATTAAGATCTATGTCGAAAGAAAGCTGAAAAGACGCCAATCAAAATTCGATTCATTCTATGCCAAATGATTCGAGTTCGAACATTCCTATTAGGCCTGATGCGGTTGTGCGATTATATAGAAAATAGGAATTTTTGATGAGAATATTTAGGGAAAACAAAAGAAGAAAGAGAAGGAATAAATAGGTATTAAGATGGAATTATATAACGGGGCCGCGCATAGCTCGGATTTTCGTGCGGGAGATGCGGATGATTTGCTTCTCTCTTTTTTCTTCTGGATGTTTATACAACGTGAAGGAAAGAGGGGGAGGAGAAGAAGTTAAACCCTCTCTGCCTGTCTGTCTTGTATTTTCTCATTGTCTCTCTCTCTCTCGAATGTGTGTATCTTACACACACAATGTCTAGTGCACTGCGCAATAGCTTGAAACAAAAACAGGGGCGTTCGGCTCGATTGAGCGAGGCGCAAGCCAGACTTCCCCCTCCCTCCCTTCGTTTTCTGCTCTGTCTCGCTGGGCTGAACGAATAATAACATCACAAAAAAGAAAGAAAAAAAAGAAAGAAATACTGCAGATATATATATTCTCGGTCATCCATCTGGAAGTTAACGATGGATGTGACTCAAACGGAAAGAGAAAGAGAGAAAATTCCCCGGAAGCGCGAGAAAGAAGAAACTAGCTATTCCGGATATAAGCTGGCCTAAATGAGATGCTATATAAGTGTAAATGTGTTAGCAGTGGAGTGATGTGAGCACAAATAAAAGTTACTGGAATAAAAAGGCAAAGAGTTAGGCCATCATGCACCGATCCACCACCAGGAATGTATAGACAAATATCAAAGGCCTAATATATATAACAGCCGGAATCAGCCAAATCAATAAGCCAACGAGCCCATGTGTGTTATTGTATTATTATTTTTTAATAGGCCTATTGCTGGGAGTGAGTGAAATTAGTTGGTTGGTTAAAATAATTTTTTTGATTGACTTTGGCGGTCATCTTTTGTGTTAGCTTTTGGGTTTTGATTTTGGTTTGATTTTTTACCGGCGGACGAACGCGTTTTGGTTCTTGGACGGGCCGACTGGTGGTGGTGGTGGTGGTGGAGCGATTTGGCGCTGAACACGGAGCCGGACTGTTGGTGGTGTGCATGCGAGTGGTGATGGACGGCCGAATGGAATCCGGCGGCGCCGTAGGCCGCCACCGCAGCGGCGGAGTAATCGGCCGCCGTCGGCGTCGATCCGCCGTACGAGTACGAGCCGGCGCTATTGGCGCCGCCGGAGCCCTGCTGCTGACCTCCGCCGGATTGGTGCGGAGTCAGTGGAGGCGGCGGCAAACTACCGTAGGCCGAAGAGGTGGGCAAGGCGGGAGTGGAACAGGAGGAAGAGGAGGCGGATGAGGTGGACGAGGCCGGGGAGGCAGACGCCGGGATAGCGAACGCGTTGCCGTTGTTGTTGTTGTTGTTACTATTGACCGGACTGTGGCTACCTTCGCGGGGCTTTCCGGCCACCGAGCAGGCCGGAAAGGAAGATCCGGCGGCGAATCCGGCCGCGGCGAACATCAGTCCCGAAACGCTGCTGGCGTTGGCTCCGCTTCCGCCGCTTCCGTGCTGACCCGACGACTTGTGGTTGTCGCCGCTGCCGGAATTGTTGAATCCGCTCATCATTTTCAAGTCGCTGGGCGACGAGAAACAGGAGAACGAGCTGGATAGCGAGGATTTGTTGTCCACTGGGCTGGCCGATCCGCCGGCCAGGTCCATGGCCACGGCGCCGGAATGGTTGCCGTTTCGCTCTTGCTGCTGCTGCTGCTGCTGCTGTTGCTGCTGGAATTCCTGGTTGGCAGCGGCCGTTGCGGCGGCTGCGGCGGCGGCGGCAGCGGCGGCCGCCGACTCGGTGGCCGCGTCTTCGGGCGGAGTCGGCGGGAAGGTCAGCAAGTGTGGACTAGAGTGCGGATGCTTGGCTGTTCCGCTCGACGACGAAGAGGAGGATCCGCCGGAGGTCGACGATTGCTGCTGCTGCTGCTGGGCGGCCTGAGCGGCCACGGCGCTGGCCGCGAACGGCGACCAAGCCGACGGATGGTGGGCTGGATGGTGGTGGTGATGGTGGGCGTGATGCGGATGGTGTGGCGCCATCATGGACTTGGCGTCGGCTTGCGACGGGTGTGGCGTGAGCCACGGCAGGGTCGGCACCGGCACGCCAAAGTGTGGCCGGCACATCTGGCTGCTCGACATCCGGGCGGCTGGATATGTTGATAATAAACGATGAACATCACAAATAGACACACACACACACACACACAATAATTAGAGCACATAATAGTGATGATAAGATTTAAAACTAAATATGGTACAGATAACCAATTGACTATCGCATCGCAAATAAATGTTTTAAGATTAATCTGAACGACTGACTGAACTATACCGGCGAATGGCCGTTTATATACAAGATCATCTGATCTTTCTGAATGAGAGAGGGAGAGAGAGCTGGGCATTTTGGAAATGAATGAGGATTGAGACGGAAGAGATGCCGTTGCTATAAAGCCCCGCGCCTGAGACGTGAGCGGAAATGGAATCTCCGGCTGGGAATGAAGTTTGATTTCCTCTCAACTTCCTCGTGATATTCAACGCGTATCTACTCTGTGTATTAGATATGATGCGAGTCCTATATATACTACTGATACATATGTATTGTGTGGTATATATTATAGATGGAGAGAAAGAACTAAGGTTGATTTATTTTGTGTTTTTTGTTCCGCACTTTTGAACGGCAGTAAGAGGAACAACAATTTATACAGCCGGGCTATTATTTCACACACATAGTCCCATGCATATACAATCCACCCTTCTATCCGGAAAAGAGTCTCACTCCCCCCCCCCCCCCCCTTTCACTTGCATGTAGACTTGCACGATGTGAAATGCTGCTGCCGGAGACAACACTCACACACACACACACAACGTGTGACACACTGACGGCGGCAGCGGACGATGACGACGCCGCCGGAACCAACAGGCGCCCGCATTTCCCTCGCTCTCAATTTCTCTCCTATTTTGTTTCCCTCTCCCAGCACTTATACTAGAGCAACCTAGCCCTATATATACACGTTGCCTAATACTTTTTTCTTCTTTACAATTCATTTTGGTCTCACAAGAAAAAAAACAAGAAATAAAGAAAACCGGGGCGAGTCTCGAACATTCAACTTGATTTTTCGTTTTGTTTCGTTTTGTTTTGTTTGTTGTTGTTGGGATAGAAACACCAGAAAGGGATTGGAGATGTTGCAGTTTATGGTCTGATGATTTGTATCACGAATTGACGAATGGACTGGACACCAATGGGCGACATTGGATTATTCATCATCGTTATAGCCCTGTGACACTGTACGTATAGCCTATAGTCTATATATGTTTTGCTCGCGTTTGGCCATCGTCTAAAGTTGTTGAGCTAAAAAAAACAAAAAAAAACAAAAAACTGGTTTTTTGGTATTGTTTTTTTTTTGTTTGTTGTTTTTTGTTTTCCCTGTCCAGCGTTTCACGTTATTTTGTAATTGATGTGTATTGAGCGTTTCAGCAGTTTCAAGGTTGCGTTGCCAAATTGTTTGATGGTGAGAAATAAATAATGAAACGAGCATTTCAATTCCATTGTCATTTCAATTTGATAGACTGTTAGATCTAATCTATTAGGAGGTCTAGAGAGAGAGAGACGGACGGAGACGAACCCTATAATATAAACTGATCGCGCGTTGTCCTCTCTCTTATTTCTCTAGCTATAGGAGGAAAAGAGGCTCTCTCTCCCATGTCATACAGCGGAGAATATAAGCGCGCGGCGGCGGTGCACAGGGAATTTTTATAATGTTTTTATAGGCTTTAGAGATGTGTGGGGACTCAACGCGCAACCGAGAGAAGGACATATAGAAAACCGGCCGGCGGCGCTCCGACGGAATTGCTCTCGTCCGCCATCGTCGTAATATTTTTTCCTTTTTTCGGAAGAAGAATAAGAAGGGGGGGGGGGGGGGAACAAAACAAAAACACTTATACGACATCTCTCCTCTGGCTCTCGATATTTTCTTCTTCTTTTTCATTTATATTATATATATGCCCACTATTTTATTTTCTTGTATAATATTTTGTTGCGTTGCTGTTTGGTCGAGTTTCTTTCCTCGTCGTCCCCCCATTTTTAACTCCCGGTCATCATCCACGGGGTGATGGTCTCTCTCTCGTCTATACTGACGATGGGGCTAACGTCGAAGCTAGAAGAGACACGGTGCCATGGTTTTATGAGTGCGTGATACCCAACGTTGGGCTGCTGAAAGCTCGCGGACATCAACCCAAAAAACGCAGTCCCGGTTATTCGGTTAGGGTATTTTTTTTTTCTTTTCTTTTCTGTTTTCCTCTCGCATTTTATTCGTTGAATGTCGAACGACACGCAACCTCTATAATTCCCTCAACTGCCTTATATTATAGAGCGTCAAAATTCTATTTCATTTTTGTACCATTCACTAATGAAAAAGTCGGGTGAAGACCATAGGCTATATATTACTCTATACACTATATAAACCGAACCGAACTGGTCTAGCAGGCCCTTACATATAGTGGAGATGCCTAGTAACACTAAACCGTGATGTGTGTGTCTTCCCCAAATCCTTCAGGGGAGGAAAAAAACAAAACGTGAACGCAAAGTGTCATGACTCCCCCTGAATTCCTCATCTTCTTCCTTTTTTTGATGTGGTCCACATATCAATATGTAACCCATTATAATTAGATACGTGAGTTATATAGAGTGGGGGAGGGGAGAAGGGGGGATGTTGCGCACATCAGTCACGTCAAGACACATCGATCATATGAGAGAGAATGAACAAAAAAACCTTAAAAATGATTTCAGTTTTCTTTTTTTAAAGGAAATATGACGCAAGATGGGCTGTCGGCTGGTTGGAGGGGAACGAACGTACCGTGAGAAGCGGCCGCTGCCGAGTTGTAGGCGGAATGCATCTGTGCGGCGTGATGGTGAACCTGCTGGTAGTATTGTTGGCGGGCGCGCTGCTGCGGCGAGCCGTTGTTGGCGCCGGACGAGCCGACCGCCCCGGACGAATCGAGAGCAACCGGGAAAAACATATCCTGCACTTCCTGCTGCTCCTGTTGCTGTTGCTGCTGCGACTGGAGGCTGCCGGCACCTCCGTTGGCCCCGCTGTCTTGCTGTTGCTGTTGGTGGCGCGACTGCGAGGCAGCCAATTCGTACCACGAACGCTGGTCCACAGCGTTCATCTCCATATTGCCGCGCGGTGACGGGCGAGTCGGAACAAAAAAACAAACTCAAAACCCAACGATCGTCGAGTATAATCAAAATTCGCGCGAATCACCACGATTTTGTCGGTCGGGAGTCACCAGAGTAAAGTCACCAGATTTGAGAGATGTCAATAAACTGCAGCGATTTGAAAATGAGCCACAAAATCAAGTAACTGCTCCGAAGATGTGGAGATGATGGAATCAAGTCAAACGATGTGAAAAAAGAGTGGCAATGAGAGAGATAACAAGAGGGTTAACTGTGCGCTGATGTTGTTGTTGGGATATGTCGAGAGAGATAGAATATGGGGAGAGCTCCTTTCGGTGCGTTCCTCGGCTGTCGGAAGCGATGGCCGAACTGATGAGACCAGCTCAGATCAGCCTCCATCGGACCAAGTCGGCCTCCTGGCACGGCCATGGACGGCCCTCCCGCCATTGGCCCCAACCCTGACCACCGGGCGGGGCTGATTTGGCTAGACAACCAACCCCACTATCCTACTCCGGCTCCCAATCAGTCTCCAAGTCACACCCACTCGCTTCGCTCCTACCCAATGGCAACGCTCCGTCGTCCCTACTGTTTTTCTTATTTTATTTTATTTTATTTTTTATTTTTTTTGCCTTCCTTCCTTCTCCGTTATACACAAGAGGGACCCATCATGTTGGTTATACTTTTCTCTCTTTATTTTTTTTTTATTTTATTTTCCTTCCTCTACTTCCCCTTTCGTAGCTGGTGCTTTTCTTCTTCTCCTTCTTCCTACAGAGCGGGACGGATATTATCCATCCTTCATCCCTTGGAAAAGGGATAGGAAAAAAGAAGTTTCAGTGCTGCTTAGAACTAGAAGAACGACGAGTCGAGTCTTTTGCTATATAAAGCTGAAGAGATGGAGAGGGGAGAAGAGAACCAGCAGCAGCAGCAGCAGCGATTCTTATCTGCATCGTTACAGATTCTGCCATTCGATTCCGTCGGGTTTTCCCGGAAGATTCATACAAACACATCAGATTTCTTCTTCTTCTCTCCATTCTCATTCTGATGGTTCTTCCATTTATTTTTTTCTCTTTCGTGTGGACTTCTGATGCGCTGAACTGCACTGTGCGCGGCCCTATAGCCCCCGCGATGTGTCGATCAATATGAAGAGCAAACACACACACAAACAAGAGCAGAGCCCGATTGAATGCTCGATAATAAAGCCTTCAGTACGCTCTGTGCTGGATATACAGCCGCTTTATGGAGTCTATATAGCCGCACACAAAAAACTGTTTGGAGATTCCAGTCGACAAAACACTCCAAGCTGAAATAAAAAAGGATATCTATCTTGGGATGATCTCTTTAAGATACTCGGGGATATCCATCAAGAAATGAACATCAGAAATGAAATGACACAAGTTCATATATACACGCAGTAGTCAATCTAATAATAACTTAGGGTTTCATTCATTGATTTATCTCTGTTTTACACACACAAATATAGGCCTAAAGTGATAAATAGCGTGTAAGATCTATATGGACGATCCGGATAATAAATTAAAAGATTCATCAATGTGTCCTGGTTGGTGACTTATTTTGGGTCCATCTGATATTAACACACACAAGTCGCGCTTCATTAAATGCCTATCCTATTCCTGTTTTGTCAACACAACCAACGTTGAATCCAGATAAAACACAACGACATAGTGCAAAGAAAGGTGTTGCTTTGATATGAATCGATCAGAACAATCAACGAACTGTACAAGACTAAAGGAACAAGCTCAACTAACCTGCTGTATAGAAACGGTTGTCATAGTGACAAAACGAACCGTGTACCATATAAATAATATTAAGTAGTATGCGACCCTTAACATTTCCTTTAGATTGTGTCCTTTAAATATTTCCTTATAAAGACTATGTAGCCACAGAGAAGACTGGTTATACATTAACAATTCATTCAAAGACTGCATTAGGTTATTCCTTTCGATTCGTATGTTATTGAATCGCTGAAATACATAGAGAAGATTGGCCTGTTTATATATTGTACACATCACTAATCCTGGACTTTTGAGAATGTGACGTTCTTTTTTCTCTCTATCTCGATCTCTCCCTTTTGTGGTTTGTGGTGGATTGTCAAATGTTTTTGTCGCTCGTAATCTTTGCGCTTCATCTATTTTACCATGGTGGGATCGTGAGAAGAAACTGTCGAGTCCTGTCCGCGTTTCTCTTCGGTTTTTTTCTTCTTCTTCTTCTTCTTCTTTGGATGTAGTGAATTTTGTTTTTTTAGTTTTTTCCTGGTGCTGTGCTGCATATACATCAGTCCATTTACTCTGTGGTCTATAATATAGCTTATATTCCGGCTTGGTTCACGTCGCCATGTGTCGTGGTTGCGTCGGTAGGATCAGAGGGGGTCGAAACCAACAGGGACGCGCTCGGTTATTTCTCCTGTGTGTGTTTTTATTTTTCGATTTTTTGTTTTTGTTGTTGTTGTGTGTTTTTAAATATTTAGATTTGTATTTCGTTATTATTCTTTTGTTTTTTCTTTCGTTTTCTTGTCTCATCTCTGATGCTAACCAGGATACAATCAAACTGTCGCTCCGTTGATTTGCGTGCTAGCCGATCCACTATAACCACAGCAACAACCAACAACCCAGCACCGCGTGTCACGGAGTTCCAGAGAAACGCGAGAGAGAGAGGAGAGAACCTCACCGCCCAAAAAGTTCTAGTCGCGTCCAGCAGCAACACAACATGAAAGAGAGGCAGAAGAAGAAGAGGGCGAGAAAAAATAAAGGAAAGCAGCCAAACTCTGGGAAGCAGAAAAAAAAAGAAAAACGAAAAAAGAAGAATCTTCTGGCTATATAGCAAGAAGACACAGAGAGCACAGCAAACGGCGATATCTCGTCTTGATAACGAAGGGGGAAAGAAGACGAACTCTGGCTCATGCATCATGTCAACGTTCCATCAGGCGACATAGCAGGAGCTGCAACAGCCAAAAGAGCAGAAACAACGGCAGCAGCAGGAGCCGTAGCAGCGCACACATATCCAACCGAGAGGCTATAGTAGAGAGAAGAACGATGGGGAATGAAGAGAGAGAGAGAGGGGGGGGGGTTTCTAGGAGGAAACGACAACATCACATAAAATTTAATACGGATGTTATATAATATAACATCCGTATTATCTCGAGATAAGAGATAATATAACTTATATTATCTCTTATCTGGCGGTAGGAATCGCATATCGCCAACCAGCGCCTCTCCGCTGTATATATGCGCTAGCTTCTTCCCATGCAAGCGCGTCTCCAGCTAGCAGCTAGCTCTCTTCATAGTCTTATACTACATGCATTATAAAACGTACTGCACGCAGTCGGTCGGTCGTTCTCTGTGTGTATGGCCGGAATTATCTGTAATCAAAATCAGTCGGCTAGATGTTTACTTGTATATAAGGCCTCCGCATGGGCTGCGTATAGCTTAGATGTATATAAATATAGCGCGTCTATATAGAGGACGACGATGAAGAGTTGACATCCATCATGATGATATCCCGCCTATAAGGGCAGTAAATGTCATTGCGCAGTGGCCGGTATAGACCCGCAAAGAATGCGGCGGTTTATTTTTATTTTTATTTTGTTTTTTTCCCGTAGTGTATAAGAGAGAACAGTTGCTGCTGCGCTTGGGCTGTGTTCCGGTTATATAATAGCTAAGCAGCCAGTATATTACCAAACACTTTGATGGATATTATGGCCCTTGCTGCGACTTGCCGCGCTTTCTATCTAGCCCAAACTGTTCGGCAATCGATTTATACCCCAATCTGCCAGCAGTCTATATAGATATAAATAATCCGCCCGGCTATATATGTAGCCGTCTAAATGGTCGATGCATAGCTTAGTATATATATAGGCTGTACAGTATACACAAATATGAAATTTGGGAAAATGGGGAAAAGGTCATGTCGAAATGGGCAAATGGGCAAAGACGTTGATGAGGTGGAAGATATATAACGTCTTTATCTGACCGGGAAATCAACTCGGAGGGGATATTTAGAGATAAACCTATGAGAAATAAGAGAGAGAGTATTTCCTCTTGTCAAAATTGTTGTCAGTATAGGCCCCTTTATACATACACACATGCATGTGGGGCTACATAGAAAATATATAAGTCGAAATGAAGAAATATGTAGCCTTTTGACATGTTGCACCGCTGGAATGATTGGCAAGTAAGTGCTCTCCTCCTCGCCCATCATTTTCTCTTTTTTTCGACATATCCACCAAAACCCCTTGGCTCTTTTTCATCTTTTCTTAAACGGTCCGACTTCTTATTTTCTTTTCTCTCAGTTGGCAGGCACCGATGCCGCCGCCAGGTCACAAGGTCAATGTGAATGTGCCACTCGTCCTGCTGAGTCTTATACATGGACGGCCCTCGTATATGCATGCGCTTATGAGGCACAAGCACACGCAGTCACAGTCACAAAGTGGCCATCTCTCTCTCTCTGCTCTCTCGGCTTTTCTGCTGCTATTGTGTTGTATTGGCCTCCTCTCGCATCTTTTGAGAAAATGTACACATATACTTTGGTTGAATGTATAGAATGATGAGCACACACACTCTTCTTTTCGGCCCGTCTTTCCGGCTCCGCTCCCTCTACCCAATGGAGGTATAACATTTTTCTTTTCTTCAATACAGTTGATATTTTTTTTCTTTCAAAAGGAAAGAAGAAGAAGGTTAAACGTCCATTAAGAGGAAAAGTTCCATTCCGAAAGTCGAGCGAGAAGTATAGGGCTGCTGGGCTGCTGCTGGGCGCTGCTACGTTACATTTGTATGACTTTGAGAAAGAGAGTGACGTCAACCCCAAGGCGGCGGCATTTCACTCTTCCAGAGTTTCAATCCATCCATCCATCCATCGGGTCCATCCTTCTCTGACTCAACCCCCCCTCCTTCCTCCTCAACCCCCTCATCAGTATTAGCATTATATATGCACGGAAATCATGGAAAATGGACTCTGGAAAAAGAAAAAAAAAATTTAAAGACAAATTCAAAAATGTTATTTAAAAAAATAAAAGTGCACGGAAAGTGGATAGATTTAAGAAAATATAGTCGCCCATAGTTATTGAAATAGATTTTGAAAAAAACATACGTCTTTGTCTATAGTGTTATATGTATGGTGTCTATATTTATTTAAGCTCCATATATATTTTCTATTGTTTCTGTGTGTCGAGCCTGCTCTGCTGGAATTGGGACTGAACACTGGGACCCCGGAGACAGATTGATCTATTACGAAGACCTAATCTAATCGCGAAGGTAATCAGCAGTTTGAACCCAATTGCAATCGATTAATATTAGCGGTCAGGCGGAAGAGAAAGCTGTATCGAATAGCACCAGTGTCAGCCAGCCCCAGAGCCCCAGCTATAAGGAAAAGAAAATGAAAAAAAGAAAAACGGAAATCTACAAAAATAATATAAGACGAAGGCAATAGGGCAGCAGCATGTCAGAAAAAGAAGAAGAAGAAGAACTCGAATGTTATTTCGAACGTTACAGCTAGAAAACATTTATCACATGTCCTGTGGAACGTATACACGTAGCTGTTTACTGTTGAAGGCTACAGCAGGGATATATAGAAGAGGGTGGTGGGTGAATGAGGGAGAAAGATGGCACATGTTCCACGTTTTTTTTTCTCTCTCTCTCTCCCTCTCTCACTCTCGTCGTTCCAGCTCTTTGCTGGCCCGTCTGTCCGAGAGAAAAAGACGGAGCAGCACCGATCCCGAACCTTGATAAAGTTCCCCGTTTCCCTGTTTCCCCCTACCTTTCTCATTCTCCCTCATTCTCTCATCTTATTCTTGTATGTATATTCTTTTTTTATTTTATTTTATTTTACTTCTTTTTTTGTATTCTTTCGCTTCTATATTCCAGACACTATTATAGTATATATCGTGTGTGTGTGTGTGTATTTGGCTGTGTTGAACCCCCTCACACAGTCAAGTTGAAAGTCTCTTTTCGAATTAAACTATCTCTAAAAGAGCTTGGTACTGCTGAATAATACGTTTGCTAGGAGCAGCTGGTGTTTCATACAGGATGGAAAATATAATCTAAAACGCGTATTAGAGTCTATATGCTGCACGGGGTTCTGCGTGCAATCCCCGGTCTTTCTAGAGAGAAAAGAAAAACTGGAATATAATAAGAAATAAAAAAAATAAAAGGGAAGAAGAACAGTTGAGGAGCAGAGCTAGCACATACATAGGCCTATAATAGGCTGCAGTTTGAATATATCTATCTAAGATAGTGACCATCAGATAGGATCAAACGGCAGCTAGATGCATGAAATGCTTTTGGGCTATCAAAAGAGAACTTTGGCTCCCTCGTCCCTGAATTTTCAACAGTTTGGCGAGGAGAATAGGAGCAGGGCCAGCAGCACGCAGCTATTACTCGTCGGACGTGGAGCACCACGGATCTATAAAACTGCGACAATTCTCTCTCTCTCTCCCTACATCGGCCCTTGTCTCCCACTTCTATTATATAGGTCCTGGGAGAGAGATAACGCCGGATCCTCTTCCACCTCGCTCCCAGCATTTTGAGCTGCTGCTGCTGCTGCTGCTGCTGGTGCTGCTGTTTTGACGCTCCTTTGGCTCCTTATAGAGCATCGCGGGCTTGGTGGGGGTGATTTTTGAATCACTTTTTCTATCAAATCCAAATGCACGTTTATTCTCGTCTACATTAAATACCCCAACTTGCACCCCCTCTATCGCCCTCTGTGTGTCTTGTAGATCGGTGATGGTACGACTCGGGTCGAGATGGGAGTCGTCGATAAAAGACAATCGCTTTTTTCCCAACGTGAATAAATCTTTCAAATAATGAATGGCTTTTTTTTCTGTAGAGAATAATACATCGAGACTGCTCTCCAAGCACATTCATTTAGGGCGTATAATATAGTCATTCGGGGGTGGACCCAAAGTTTTTTTTATTTTTTTAATTAATCTGGATATAGACTTAAAAATTATATTTCAGCTTTTTTCAGTTCAATGTATTGGGGGTCTGTGATGTTACTGGCCAGCGCGCATTAGGAGTCTATATATCAGTGTATATAGGTGTATAACCTGGGCCTTATTGGTTTTACCTTGTCCAGAAACGGTCTAAACAAAAGGATTAGAGTCAGATTTAAGTCAGTCTCGAAAACCAACATGGAAAACATTTGAATTGTCTGTTCAAATGCACTATTTATGTACTATATGATGCCAAAAAGGATCTCTCTCTATACACCCTTCAATAGTTGTCTATGACCTATAATATCACTACAATAAAAGGCCATAGACTCTCGCAAATCCAAATGGATATAGACTACAGTGTCCAATGATATAGGCAAGGACTATACAGTCTCCAAGGTATACACTGTGCACAATTGTGCATACATAGGTAGAGGAGAGCCCATCTATATAGGCCTCTCAACTCACTTTTCCAGGTGAATGTATGCACACAGCCGCGACTGTATGACACACACAGCCGAGTGTGTCAGGGAAAATATAACCCGGCGACACTGGGCATTAGCCCCCCACCAAGTCGAAGAGAAACCCAACGATGATGATGGAAAAAAGGGGGGGGCCTATATCTTCTCCTGCTAGCTGCCACGTCGCTACTCCTAGCTGCCGTGTTTTCGCTCTTGGCTGGAGATGGGCAAGGGAGAAACCCTCCTCTATAGCTGGATATATATATTGGCAGCCATCACTTCCGTCTTGTCTCTCGTCGCGCCCGTGTTGTTCATCTCTTGAACCTCACATTCAATTGGGGATAGAAAAAAAAAAGAATCAAAGCAGATGAGGATATATAGAGTTGTATGGGTCTGCGCTGCTGCAGCTTTACAGTTATAATCAGTTTCTAGATGGCTGGACCGGGCGCTGTGGGGATTGTGCTGCCTGCGCTTTATACTTTAATAGTCGCACTGTCAATATTTGGAGTGGAAAGGTGTTGAAGACAAGCAGCGACCCCGGGGATCTCGCCGAGAAACAAGAGATAAAGAGCTAGATGAAAAGAGAGAGACAGCAGCATTCTAAGGCTGCGGCCGTAATTAAAATTGTAAAAAGAGATAAGAGAAAAAAAAGAGAAAAGCACTGCAGGAGACGACTTATAATGATTGCTCTTGACCGGCTACTGCTGCTGCTGGTCGTATATGCCCAGCAACTGGATATTGAATATTCCGCTCAGCTGGCTGTCATGCCCTCGTGAGCACGATGATGAATTCCCAATGATGTTCGCTTTTCAGTCGACCTTTCCTCTCTCTTTATAATGTAGCCTATTACTAAAGAAGAGGCCGGCAGCTTATGTTATTCGTTTGTCCAGCCAGCGTATTATAACACTCACTGGTATATCTAACAGCGGGCGGGCTCTGGTGCGGCAGCGGCAGCAGCAGCAGCAGCGTCAGCTCCGGGATTTTGAGGTGATGCCCGCCGAACGTTATCTTGATGGAAACGTGCCAATGCTGACCAAAATGCTCGCCCATCGCCTCTCTATATAGCTAGAGCCTTCTCGGCCAGCTCTGCTGTTGCGAGGCTCTCTAGAACGTTGATATGGACGGCCGAGTACATGTGAACGGGCTAGTATATTATATTCCTGTTGTCTATTCTCTCTTTCTCTCCGGCTGGCCTTGCAGAGGACAGGGTGCGCTGTTGCCGAAGCTACCGCTGTCGTCGACACAATGTGTTCCCGTATATCAATTAAGTCTTATCATATCCAAACGTCATCGCCGCGTGTCACTTAGACATTTCAATGGGGGGGAGAGTCGCGAGAATATAATACAGAAATGACGACATTCCCGGCTGTATAATTTCGCGCGGCTCAATCAAGTCGCTTGATTTCCCGAAAAAAATGTTGACACATTTTTACACAAGGATAAAATATAACGCCCTTAGACCTTAACGCCTTTAGAAAATGAGTCATCCCAAGTTTTGTTTTGTTTTATTTGTTATTTTATTTTTCTATTTGGCACAGACACACAGACACACACAGAGCGCGGGATTTTCTTTTGTTTCCAGTCACGTACTACGTTATTCCAAGACCGCACGTCTATCGAAAAGTCAGGTCTATAGTTTCTAGGATTTAGCAATATCTAATAAATATATCGGAACGCAGAAAAAACCGCATCGGGGCGCGCAGAGACCGCGTCGCCGTATATATACTCCATAATGAACGGCCGGACAGGAATGAATTAATCATGAGTCACGCTGCTATTGATCAAGGCCCTTTCGTTCTCGTCGTCGCCGTCGTCCGCCAGTTCGCTCCAGCTCCAAACTAAAACCCCGTTGACTTTTATGTTGAGACAGCACACTGTTCTGCGCGTTGTCATTTGCAATTCGTCGGCTTTTATATTGATTGGGAGACGTCATCCACTATAATCAAGATCAACCGCCATTTCATTCCATCAATTCTAGTATAACAAACGATCGAAAGAATGAATTCAATTGAAAATCAAATAATAAACCGGCCGGCTGTGTTATTTTTTATTTTGTTTTTTTATCGTTGAATTTGTTGTTGCTAATTGAATTGGCGTATCTCCATTCGTGTTTGGATTGTTTTTACAGCGTGTCGTAAATCCATATTCGCCCGGTGATCTTGATGGTTGTTGTGTGTGTTAGACACTCTTTCGACTTGATTTATTGAACGTCGAGATTAGGAAATCCAGGAGGGAAAACGCGCCGCGATCTGCTGTTGATGTCCCCCGCTTCAATTAAGATGAGACCCGAATATATCTGATGACTCTCTTTTCTTAATCCCTCGATGTGTGACGATGAGGTTGATTATGAACATTTATCCTTGGCGATATCGACCATGCCAAAAGTGCGATGTTCATCGATTAGGTTTTAATAGCAATTCTACTAGTGTGTTATTCCCCCTCGACGAAACACGACGATGAGTTGTCCCTGATAATTTCACAAAAATTCAATAGAGTCGAGGGCCTCCTATCAAGGAGATGAGGGGAAATGATTTCCAAGGAATCTTGTCCATCTTGACCCCCACAGCACCTGCCCACGGGCCTTCACCGGCTTATGTATATGTCTCGGGCTCTAATCAAACAAACCCTCCAATTATTGCGCAATTCTGGGGATATAAGGCATAGATTTGTAGTAATAGAAACATTAGACCTCATATAAAGGCCTAGCCTATATAAGTTATACACACAGCCGCTGGGGGAAAAAATAGTCGGTGGTCAATTTCTGCCGTGAAATGTCTGTTTGTCTTATTTCCTGCCCATTTCCCACTGTTGGTTTCTCTTATTTTCTTTTTTAAACTCTCCCACACACCACATGAGGTAACCATAGTGACTAATGGCCCTGCTGGTCCTGAGACTCCTGACCCATTGTTTTCTCTTTTTATTTGTTTTTTCCCTTTTTTCTATGTTAGGGTCCGTTCCCGTGCCTACATGCCGGACATGTCCAAAAACAGGGAGGCCTATAAGGCGAAGGTTTTGGGAGAGAAAAAGAGATAAACGGAGGCTACATAGTACATAGGCCTGGGGAGAGAGAGAGGGAGCGTCAGGACGCGTTTGGCAGCGACTATATAACATCGGGTTGATGGGGGTGAAGAGAGAGGGAGGGCGAATTGTGACAAGGAGCCAGCCCCCCCTGGTGAGAAACCTCGTCTCGTCCAACCCCCATTCTTCGCTTCCTCCTGCCAACTCTGCTGTCACGGAGCGCAGCAGAGGGCCTCGGCTCTATATTGGTGCATAAAGACCCCGAGCAGGAGACACACATTTGAAAAGAAAAGAAAACCACCACCAAGCACGCTCTCACAACTTCTTCTTCTTCTTCTTCTTTTATTATATACCTTTATCTTTTTCCACCCCCGAGCCTTTTTTTTTGCGCTACTTCTTGCCTAAATTGTAATACTAAACACACAAACGCTGGATATTATAGTATAACACACAATGGCAGAGAAAAAAAAAAGGCCTTTCAAGAAACATACTGGCACTTGTGAGCGCCAAGACCTAAAGTCAAAATCTTTTTGCGCAGCAGCTAGCTGCTAGCTCTTGTGTATTGTTCTTCTTTTTAGTTTTTTCCCTCATTTCACCTTTTGGATCCGTGCAAAAATTAATCGAGAAAAATATAAAAGCCCAGTTTCTTTTGCCCAGTCAAATGCAATCAGTTGCTCTCCATCTTTTTCATTTCTCGGTTGGTGCTGCTGCGCTATATTGGGGATCCCGGAAAAGCCACGACTCGTATACCGATGATGCCGTTGCGGGGGGATTTTTTCTGAAGGATCGGAGCGCAGCACTCGAAGCCAAGCCTCACCACCACCACCAAACAATCGACGGCCCATTGACGCAACCGTGCACATACGTGAAGCTGCTGCGCTCCTAGGAGACAATCGAAAAGTTTGTATTAACAAGAGCAGAAAGAAGAAGAAGAAGAAGAAACAGAAGAATCTTAGTCAAAGGCGACGCTGAGCGCACACGGACGCAAACACGGGCGCTTGTTCGTCGCCGATCGTCTGATAGAGCACGTCCCGCTTCGTGACCCGAACAATGTGTTGCTATGAAAAGGGAAAAGGAGAAAGGAAAACGACAGAAATAAACCGCACCAAATAGAATCCTTTGGGTGGGGGGACTGAGGAGAAATAAGAAACATTCTTTTTTTTTCTTCTATATCCCTCTCACCCTCTTGTAAATATCAAACTTAACATAATAATATAAAGCTCAGAGTTTTTTATTTGGATCAAAAAAGAAGACCCTCTCGACTGTGTAGTCGAGTGTTGGTATACCGCCCCGGTGCCAAGTATTATCCTATACACAAAAGCTTTGGAGAGGTTTTGAACATGAACGGAAAATCGAATTTTTTTCTTCTTTTCTTTTATTTCGTTTTGGCTTTATATAATATCGATCCGCTTGTGATGTTGAAGAGAAAAGAAGAAGAAGGCGAGTGTTTTTATTATAATATAATATCTAAAGGAAAAGGAAGAAGAAGATTTTTTTTCGGGAGCTTCGTGTGTGGTCGTCAATTGATCACGAATCCTTTTCGATAGAAGAATGAACAACAAGATCAAGAATTTCTCTTCTTTGTTTTGTTTTGTTTTGTTTTGTTTTGTGGAAGAAGTTGCTGGATCCCGGGGGTTTTGACTTGTTCCATTGTTTGATTTTGTGTCGTGACAGGAGGACAGACGACGGCCGATTGGAGTGTCGTGTCTCTCGCTCTCCAACCGGTCTAGGTCCAGCACCGGTAACGGCTGTCAACTTTCCGTGTCTTGCTCCACACTTGTCCCGTCCATCCAGCTATTGAGTAATAATAATATTATATATACGCTATTTCTCTGATGTCGTTTCTTTGTTATGCGCTGCTGTGCTGGGATCTCTGCCTTAATGTCTTTATATGGTCATGGAATGACAGAGGTCGGCTCGGCCAGTCGGAGGAAGTTGTCTCAACTGTCGTCCCTATTGTCCATCATAAGACTTTTTTTGACTTCTTCTTTTTTTGACTTCTTCTTCTCTTTTTTAGAGTTGGGTGAAGCCTATAGATGAGGGTTAAATGCACACGCCAACTCTGCTGGCCGGCATCAGTTCGGCACGTCCCGAGAGGAGAGATTGGATCACATTCCTTCCCTTTTTTTCTTTCTTTTCTCGGCCGTTTGCGAAAGCGACCGGACGGAATATATCGCCGCTCCATCAAGCAACTCAATTTGTCCGACTGACTCTCCACTGCTGGCCTGGCTCTGTGTGGGTCCATATAAAACACTCGACCATGAAAAGTGCGGATGATTTTCTTCCTCCGATGTTTTGCCATACGTTCTTCCCAGCGTGTATATGTGTATCTTATATTATATAAATAAATAGCCTATAAAATAGAGAGCTGGCCGGCGATATCCATCTCTTTCTTTTTTCCCATACTCAACCGACCAATGGCGCCCAAGAGTATTTTCCCGATGTAAAAATCGGAAAGAAAAAGGGAATGGCGAGAGATGCCGGGGCTCAAAGAGTCAAGAACCCATGCGGGGGCTTTATATAATACAGACATATTACGTTATTATATAGACAAAGACACAATGATACGATATATAAGGTTAGAGAGTCCGACTTATAAAGAAAATAAGGCGACAATAAAGTCGAGCGGATCAAGAGTCATCCGACTGCAGCAGTATATGATGCAGCAAATGTCCCGCTTAGAGAATCTCCGATTTGATAAGGAAATAGATTTATGCTGCTGCTCATATCCCGCATAGCGCAGCAGACCATATAGCTGGGCAGACTCAATCTATAAAAGATCCTAGCTGTGTGATGACCAGTGAGTGAAACTGTCACTTTACACGGATGATGGACACAAGTCCATATAGAAAGAATAAATCTACTCGAGTCGGCTATGTGCGTATTTATGGGGTGCATTGGTCTCGGCGGTGATTGGGGGGTTAAATAAAGTCTAGCACAACTTGGAACCTGCAAATATAAAATAAAAAAAAGGGAAAATCGGAAGTTGGCCGGGAAATAAGGGAAAGAGGATTGCTGAAAGAGAGAGAGAGAGAAAAAGATCTTTATAAGACGGCCAGGGTATTTTCATTTTTGTGTGTGTATGTGTGTAAAAAGGTCCGTCGCCATCTCTCCGAGATAGAGGAGTCTGGTGCCGAGCAATTCCATTGATTGTTTTAAGAACTTGAGCTGTAGCTGCTGTGGCCGTGTGGCCATCAATAAAGAGACAGGGGCGCACAATGGGGCGTTATAGTGCGTGGTTTTCTTGGCGAAAAGACACTCGACGGGGGATTAAAAACCATTGAGAGAAACCTGTGTGTGTGCTGTGCTCTCTTAGCTGTCTCTCTATGCTGTGGATGTGCTGTGAGCTGGGACTATGCTGGCGTTCGCCCGACGCGACGGGCCGGCCAGACTTGAAGGGCACATGGGGGGAGAGACCAGCAACAGAGCGATATATATATGTGTGTGTTGTGCTCTGCGTCTTTTATTTTCCTTTCCCAACAGCAGCAGCAGCATTCCCTCTTGTCTTATGGGCCAATAGCTTAAGCCAAAATAGCGATGCTATCAAACCTTCTCTTTTCTTTACTTCTTCTTTTTTCTTTTCTTTTTCTTTTTTTTTTTTTTTTCATTCTATTTGATTCTTATTTTCTCTTTTTTTTCTTCTTTCTTCTTCTTCCATAGCGCATAATAATACTTTCAAAAAAATAAAAAATAAAATATTTTATTTTGAACACAAAAATTGAAGCGGGAATATCTGAGCTGTTATAGGTTAGGCATTTGTTTTATTTCTTATTTATTTCTTTTTTGGGGTTTTTTTTTCCGGGCGAAATGTCGTCGTGCTTGGCATTGCGGAGTTCAGCCAAGCGGGACCGACCGCCGTTGTGCCGCCGCGCCCGCCAAGCGTGCAATAATACCGAACAATATACCGACTGGGTGATGATGATGAGATGATGTGTGTAGAGTTTCAATCCAAGTGGAGAGAGAGAGAGAAAGAGAGAGAGACGGAAACGGGATGCCCAGCCGAGCGCATCTCGCTATTTCGTTCTTCTCTGAGCTCTTTCCTGTGTCGCTCGGTCCCGCACGAAATGTTACGCCTTTGAGAATCTCCTTCTGCTGGTTACATCCCAAGGAGGCCGCCCAAGGAGAGTGGGAATATACCAGTCGCAAGTCCTATAGAGCAGCCCATTGGCTAATAATAACCGGTGGGCTTTTTACGTCCTCAAAACTAAGTAGTTGACGATGTGTTTGTCCCATGACAATCGAAATTCCCGATATTATTTAAAAGTTTACTATGGGTTGTTTTCTGGCCAATTTGGGGGGGGGGGGGGATTTTCACCAACTGTCCAACATTAGTAGAGATTCTGCGTCTCCTATTCTCGATGGAACATATGGGACTATCGTTTTATTTTTATTTTTTTTATTCTTTTCTTCTGGTCCCCCGGCCCTGTTATAGGTTGAAGACATTCCAGGGATAATGACTCGTCATTACATTTTGGGAGAGCCGGAGATGTCGTGTGGCAGATGCTGTGGCCGCTGTATGGATTTTTGTTCGTTGTCCTTTTTTCGTGGTCTATGAATGTTTCCAGCAAGTAAAAAAAACGAGATTCGTCGTAATCAACTCGCATCTCTCCAATGGAATCGCAGGATGCACAACTGTTGGACGGCCGAGCGAGTGAGTCTGCAAATAATACGCCCGCCCAGCACAGCACAGCCAATGCGACTGATGAAAAAGATCTACATCGCAGCATAGATTTGATGTATCAAAGCCGGAACGACGAAGGTTCCGCTGGAATTGTAGTATACGGTGTTGTGCTGCTGGGCGCGCGACGGATTCTATTTGGAGGCCAACAGCACAGAGGCGCGATGGCAATCAGATTGTGGTGTCTATTTACCATCAAATAGTATAGGTCTCTCTCTTCATTCATTGTATTATACTGCCCACACTACATATATAAGATCCTCTATATTCAATCAAAAGACTTTCCACGGAGCAGATGGAGTGGTGGGTCCATATACAACTCAAAACGTACATACATATATTCCTTCCTTCCTGATTTTCTATTTCCATTTTTTTTTCTTCTTTTCTTTTTTTAGATTGTGTGTCGCTATGGCTGCAGTTGTGTGTTGTCACTCTATTATGTTCGACTTTTTTTTTTTCTTTTCTTTGGTCTATTCTCTCGGCCTCCCCCTTTCTAGTGTCTCTCGGCTGATCTGCTCTATGTGGAAGAATGAGGAAAAAAAATAAAAATACAAGAGCTATTGGGAAACCATCAAATGTCTAAGAAGAAGGAAATAGATAGACGCAGAAACCCTTGGCCGTCGTCTCGTATAGTCGACAGAGAGAGCCATATGTGTGAATGTATCAGGATTGAAGATCTCTGATAGAGAGATGAACTACTGGCCTTTGCTCTTCTATTTTTCTCTCATGCAGCTATACGCTCAGCTATACGAATCTATACGGAACTTTTTCTTTCTCTCTCTCGCTGGCTGCTCCGAGTCCTGTCTGCTGTCCTCTGATGGAGAAAAAACGTCGACAATGGACGAGCTGCTCGAGGGTTCCCAAAAAAAAAGATGCGATCGACGGCGATTACAACCCCGACAATGACACGCACAGCACAAACTTACACAGCGCACCACTGGCACATGTAGCAGTACTGTCGTATAGTTTTCTATACGTGCCCACGTATGCACACACCTTTTTCCGAAGGGGAACTCTTATAGATTCGTGGAAAATAAACCAGAAGAAGAAAAGTGAAACAAGAATGGAGATGAGGATTTCCAATGGGGGAGAAATGTCAGGGAGCACTTGGTGGTGGTGGTGGTGGTGGCATTGTGTCGCTGAATAGAGTCTATAAGAGTTGAGATTATTTAGACTGTACAGCATGTTGAGCAGCATATTGTCGCTATTGCCCTGTGTGTAAGTGCGTTCGACTCTCTCTCATCTCGACCCCGACCATCAACTGCGGGGCACAAGTCTCGCCATTTTCTTCCGCTTCTCTTAACTCTATTTCTCTTTTGTAGATTATAAGAATCTTTTTTAAATCCCATTTGCGGCCATTCGGATCAAAGTCGGCGGAAAAATAAAAAAAAAAAAGTTTTCTCTTATAAATACAAACACGAGAGTTTCTTATTATGTTTCTCCTCTTGTGGGCATGAGCCTCTCGTCCACCCCCCGACAAAATCCTATAGACAGCCACTGCTGCTGTTGCGCTTATATTCTCCGTGTCTCCACCCTCTCCTATATAGATGGGCGACGGACGAGAGGGGGCTATCACATTTTTTCAAGTAGCCAGCGCTGATGTTACACTTCTAATGGGGCTCGTTAGCGATCCTCCTTTACTTGTCTTGATGGGGCCAGCTAGCAAGCTTCTTGTATTATATAGCTGGGGCCTTGCCCGTAATAATATGGGCCGTCATCCGTCTCTCTCCCTACTATACACGCTTGGTAAGAGATAGATAGCAACAACTAGTTCTGCTGCTGAGGGAGTGAGTCGAAAGATATTGCGCCGCACGGCACCAGCAGCCAGCAGCGCAAACAGCAACAAATCCGAATGAGATCACAGGGCCGCCTAATGGGTTTACATCCGCTCCGCTGCTTCTCTCTCCGGCCCGTTTTAGATTCCGTCCTTCAATTATGCTGTACTTTACTTTGGCCCATGGGTTGTGTATAGGCTCAGCGAGGAATTAAAGACGGGCACAGAGCACCAGAGGAAATCGATAGTTAGATATTATTCTACTGCTATATAGACGAGCGCATTATGTAGCTATAGACATTTAATACCATCTAATTCAGGTCTATTTAACGTTGTTACGTCTATGCGCATCATCAGCGCACAGATCTTGTTACAACCGTCTGCTGCTGGGCTGCTGCCCGGGCAACGGTTTCGTGCGGGCCGTTTGTTTGCCAATCTCAGCGCCAAATCAAAATTCTGATTTCTATTTTCATTTTTTTTGTAAAACCAAAAATGTGTAGGCCTATCCGTTATTTCTCGGCAGACAATAAGAAAAAAAGGAATAATATAACCCGTGTTATGACGGCTGCCGGCCTGCCGCTTTGTGAGCCGGGCAACCGGTTGAAAAATGTTTGTGTTTGTTGATGTTTGGGTTGAGGAATCTAACGAGGGAAAAATGGGTGAATCATTGTTACATTGCACACCGCTGCCTTGTTGTATTCAGGTGAGTTGACATCGCAAACAAATTGTTGAACAAAATTCCCAATGAATGGGAGAGGGAGAAAAAAATAAGGGCCAAAAGTTCAGTCATTGATCGATAATCAAAACATCACGGAGGGGTCCTCCAACTCTCAAAGGAGAGAGAAGAAGAAGAAAAAAAAGGGCATTGGTCCTTACGGATTCTTTTCATTTCTGTCGTTATACATTAGAAATAAAAAAAATAAAGCTGGCGTCAAAATGATGGCGCCCACCGAGCAGCCAGCGTTTCTTCTTCGAATCGCTTCACTCGGCAGCACTGAGGTCAACAGAGAGGTGCCCATTGTTGCAACTCGCATCTAGGGAAATAATAACAATTCCGCACAGCACGATCGACATCGCAGAGGTTAGATACTTTCACCTTTTTGGGCTTCCCTCCAGGGAATAAATAAAATAAAAAAAAGACGAGAACAAACAAAAAAAGAAAAGAAAAAAAATTGGCCAAAGAAGAAAATGGCCATCAAGCCACGCGCCTATTGTGTCGTCCCGATGAGCAGCTGAACAATTCAGAGTGCTCCGGCATATAGGCCTACTAATCTCCCCAGCCACGGCCAGTATAACAACAGCCATCCCCCAAAAAATAACCAAATAAAATACTGTATAAGAAAAAAAAGGTGAATATAAAGAGAAGAATGGAAATGTTGGGTCTCCCTTTTTATGCAGGCCTATACCGCCCACTGCGAGCTGGGCACCACCCCCACATATATATATACATTTTTTTTGTGTGTCGAAAATAAAAGGAGGGTTGCGCTTCTGGAGTAGGCCTATTCCTATAACACTAGCGACACTCCTGTTTTGTTTTTTTCTTCTCTTCTAAATTCTCCCCTTTTATTATTTTTCTGACAAAAAAAAGAAATTTCCATAATACGGGAGGCAACAGTCAATTTTCGCATGTTTATCCCTCCCTTTTTCTGTTCATTTTGTAATGTATTCATTTTCTTTCTGATGTTTTTCGCGCTGCCGACACCACGTTAGGGCTACCGGTGTCACACACGTACAATAACAGCTAGAGAAAAACCTCAACTGGTTGTGTGATTACATTATTTTTTTTCAAAAGTCAGACGGAAATTTTTCTTTCGAAAAGATCGACTGCTGGATATATATGTACACTCTCTTGTCGATCTGTTGGCGATGAACACTCTGAATGCAAATGAGCAAAAGAGCCACGGTGCTAGAGCTTGCCGGGGTCCCGAGACTCTCTCTCTCACAGTCAAGTGACGCAATGCACCATCGTGTCTCCGGAGAGATACGACTAGACAATAGAGCGAGCCCAGTGTCTCTATAGTGTAGCTATAGTGTATTTATACTACTATTTATTTATTCTTCTTCTTCTTTCTCCCTGATGTCCTCTCTCGATGGTAAAAGGCAACTGGCAAAAGCTCCAACCAATGGTTAACTGATGGCCCCACGGGAGCCACTACACCACCACATACACAGCAGCAGCACATACAAGCATCGCTGGGATATGTGTGTGTTTATATAATAGAAGAACATTGGCTGGAATCAAAAGCGCAAGCCAATCTCTGCATTTTAAATGTATTCCTCGTGCGTTATATATTTTCGTGTCGATACATACCAAAAGGAAACATGGTGCTGTGGGGACGAAAGAGGATGGGAGATGGATGGACCAGTTGGGACCGCGCGCATATATATAAGTTGAGAGTCTCTGTACCTTTCAACGTCCAAACGATGTCTAGTACAATAGTTTTGGGGGCCCGCTGTCTATATATATTGGCTACGGCTCTTTTTAACAGCAGCAGTTTGACTCTCTCTCTGTCGACTCTTCTCTTATGGAGCCTGTCTCCGCAGCGGACGTGTTTAATGGCAGGAATATAGCCGAGCTTGCATGCTGATGGGCGACAGAGAGCAACGTGTTTATTCCCGAGCGTTTAGATTACAGCATCTGCGGTTTTCTGCCGGGGTTTCTGCGTGCCAGAGAGGAACGGACTATAGAGCAGCACAAGGCAAAAGTGGCCAGCCAGTCTGTTAAAAAAAGAAAAGAAAGAAAAGAAAAAAGATAACAGCTGGCAATCGAGAGTAGTACATATAATATGTAGATGCGTATAAATATACATGTATATAGGTGCGGTTGATAGTGATGCTCTTTATTCTTCCTCCGTCGGGATAATAAATGTTACACGCAGCAGTTTGAGCTGTTATAGATATCCCGCTCTCGATGTACTCCTACCTATACACTTGGTATATATAGAATACGTGGAATTGTTTGGACGCGCGCGGACAGACGTCCAGCAATATAAAATATTGTAGCGCCAACTGTCGGCTCTACGGTCACCTTTCGGACTCAACTCGTTTTCGTGACGGGCCATTTATTTATTTTCTCAAAAGGGGGGGGGGGGAATTTATTTAGACATCATTTTGAAATTATTATACATATGGCGACTTGATTCGTTTCCAAATGGCTCTCCTCATATTATAGGCCTATGGCGGGTGATGCTAATGGCGTCGCAATTATAGACGTAATGACGATTACATAATAATAGTCATGAAAAACTGAATAGCCCCAATCGGCGGTGTGTGCCAACACTTGCCACAGGGCCCGTTGAATGTCCGTGCATGCGTCCGGATTATTACATGAAGTGTAGAAAATAAATAATAATAAAAATAAAAAAAAGGCCGACGAATTGAGCGAGTTCTTTGTAACATTTTGTATGATGGTCGCCCGTGTTATTTTTGGCCCATTCTGTGTCCTCGCACAGTGTGTACAGCACACAGCCATGGCCATGTATTACAATAGGCAACACACTTCATTGTATGTATGTCTATAGGGTTTATATTGCCACCGCTTTTCGATGAGTGTGGGGTTCGGTTCCATCTTATTGGTTTCGGGTGTGCATATACAACAGGCCTATACCCGTACGCGACAGATAGCTTAAAAGTACTTTTTTATTTTTTTCCCCGTTTCCCAAGCTTAGGTTAGCTTACATTAGCTTATTTTGTACATAGTAGCCCAAGAGTTAGGTTAGTTTTGCTTGACGTAGCTAGATTTATTTTATTCCGTCGATAATGTTTTATGTCAAGCTTTATTCAGCTGAAAATTACTTTTAATTTACCAGGCAGACTTAAACTCAGATCATACATTTTGTTAGTAAGCTTGAACTTACTTTTACTTTTTCTTCCTAGATTTTGATTTACCTTAAAAATACTTGAAATCGCTTGAAATAATAATAGTAATGAAAATAAAAGCTTGGGCAAGCTTTCGTGTTATCATCTAAGGAAAAAATAAGCTGAAAACAGCTAACATTTTCTTTCTGATTTTATGCTATGTAATTCTTATGTTAATTTAAGCTTTATTCTATGCTATGATTAGATAGGTAACGATTATATAAGCTGAAAACAGCTAACTTTTCTCTTTATTAATAATCAGCATGCTGCAGTCAATATGTACATCATATACCCTGCGCTTTTTTTCTATGAATAAAAAACAAAATATGTATATAAATTGCAAGTATATTTCATAAACACTTGCAAGCCATATTAACTAATGGCTAAATATACATCGAGTAATATATTCAATAAAAACAATGTTAGCTTAAGGTAATTTTAATAAGTGATAACGATGCATTAAAAGGATTAAGGGAAAGAGAAAAAGAAGAGAAGAGAAAAATATATTCGGTGTAATTTCGATAGTATTCATTATTGGAATTTAAATCGTATCAAATGATGCCACAACAGGACCAACGGAGACCATCAACAAGGAATGCAGCAACCCCTCATCACATCAGTAATTGGATAGGTGACCCAGAATTAACGAAAAAGCATAGAAATATAAAAGTTAGCTAAGTAAAGCTTGGAGAAAGGTGCGCGCGCGCCATTTCTTTATTTTTCCCTTTTTTTCTAGGATAGATGAGAGTAAGCTGAATCAAGCTTCAGAAAAAACAGCAATCCTTAGCTCACCACGGGAAAGCTATGTTTAGCTTATATTTTTCATGGTTCTGTGTGTTGCAAAGTTAAGCTTACTAAGTTTTTAGTAAACGAGGGATTTTTTCCATTTTTCGAAGCTGAAACAAGTACTTTTAAGCTATCTGTCGCGTACGGGTATAGTCCTCTGTGTGTATCCCGTACGCGACAGATAGCTTAAAAGTACTTGTTTCAGCTTCGAAAAATGGAAAAAATCCCTCGTTTACTAAAAACTTAGTAAGCTTAACTTTGCAACACACAGAACCATGAAAAATATAAGCTAAACATAGCTTTCCCGTGGTGAGCTAAGGATTGCTGTTTTTTCTGAAGCTTGATTCAGCTTACTCTCATCTATCCTAGAAAAAAAGGGAAAAATAAAGAAATGGCGCGCGCGCACCTTTCTCCAAGCTTTACTTAGCTAACTTTTATATTTCTATGCTTTTTCGTTAATTCTGGGTCACCTATCCAATTACTGATGTGATGAGGGGTTGCTGCATTCCTTGTTGATGGTCTCCGTTGGTACTGTTGTGGCATCATTTGATACGATTTAAATTCCAATAATGAATACTATCGAAATTACACCGAATATATTTTTCTCTTCTCTTCTTTTTCTCTTTCCCTTAATCCTTTTAATGCATCGTTATCACTTATTAAAATTACCTTAAGCTAACATTGTTTTTATTGAATATATTACTCGATGTATATTTAGCCATTAGTTAATATGGCTTGCAAGTGTTTATGAAATATACTTGCAATTTATATACATATTTTGTTTTTTATTCATAGAAAAAAAGCGCAGGGTATATGATGTACATATTGACTGCAGCATGCTGATTATTAATAAAGAGAAAAGTTAGCTGTTTTCAGCTTATATAATCGTTACCTATCTAATCATAGCATAGAATAAAGCTTAAATTAACATAAGAATTACATAGCATAAAATCAGAAAGAAAATGTTAGCTGTTTTCAGCTTATTTTTTCCTTAGATGATAACACGAAAGCTTGCCCAAGCTTTTATTTTCATTACTATTATTATTTCAAGCGATTTCAAGTATTTTTAAGGTAAATCAAAATCTAGGAAGAAAAAGTAAAAGTAAGTTCAAGCTTACTAACAAAATGTATGATCTGAGTTTAAGTCTGCCTGGTAAATTAAAAGTAATTTTCAGCTGAATAAAGCTTGACATAAAACATTATCGACGGAATAAAATAAATCTAGCTACGTCAAGCAAAACTAACCTAACTCTTGGGCTACTATGTACAAAATAAGCTAATGTAAGCTAACCTAAGCTTGGGAAACGGGGAAAAAAATAAAAAAGTACTTTTAAGCTATCTGTCGCGTACGGGATACACTCTAGAGCTGCATATATTAACAACAGCAAACAAACATCCCCCTCATGTCGCGCGAGCTCTTCTTTCCTATCCAGTGCCTATTGTCCACCCAAAGAAAAATAACAAGAATGCGTCTTTCGAAATAAAATAAATAAATAAAAAAGGACAACATATTTTCTGTTTAAAGCCTATTATAAATAATGTATAGGCAGGTTTTTGGTGGGGCGTTTCAATTCATCAAATTGATTTCGGTGTCGTTGAACTGCGACTATAGAGACAGACAGGAGGTTTCCAAAATGTCTTGTGATTATTATTATGTCGTCTGGAATAAAACAACAATAGAAAAAAAAAGAAAAGAAAAGACAACAAGAACTGGAACACGGAATAAAAACAAAGGAATTCACTTGATAATAAAGCGATGAGTTTGTCAAGCATATTCAATTCGTTTGGGCGTTTGTCTTTGATATCTCGTTTTTTTTTTTTTTAATAATTGGAGGGAGCCAGTCAAAACCGGCCAGCATGCGGGCGCTGGAACCGCTGCATTGCCAACAACACGCGTATGTGTGTGTACACATTTGATGGCCATCATCGCCAGCGCAAATTTGAACAAAAAAAAAAGAAGAAAATAAAATCCTGAACCAAACCAAAAAGAAAATAAGACAAAAAGAAAAGGAGCGAAAACAAAGGGAAATGAGAAGATAAATCGGCGAAGAAGAAGAATTAGAAAGGCGAGTGAACGGGCGTTCTCGGAATGATGTACGGTAGGTGATCCATTTCGTCTCTCTGCTGTTGCGCTGCGTGCTTGCGACACTGTGACACCGTTCCAAATGAACTGTCGCGCCAAATTTTCATTTGAGAGTTGCTTGCATTTGTGTTGCTGATGGCGAGAGGGGATGCAGAAACAAAAAAAAGAAGAAGGACGAGGGGGGAATGTCTGTGGGAAAAACTCTGGAAAAAAATTTCCCAAAAAAAAAAGAAGAAGAAAAACCTGTCCGGTCAGCAATGCGACGATGAAGGGTCCATCCAGACTTTGTGAGAGAAGAGAAAAATACTTTTGACAAAAAGGTCAACAAATAAAGGACCGAACCTATAACATCTAGGTATATATGAAGCGAAATTGGTGTGTGTAAGTGTGTAGAGTGTAGAAAAAAAGACCTGTGCACACATATACAGTGGAAAAATGCTCCTGACGTCTGGCAATCTTAGGGGGCCCCTAATAGTAAGTGGAGAAAAGGACAGCAGATCCTCAGGTATGTCAAGTGGGCGAAATAGTTTTCTCTCCTGGCTAGCTGCATTCGTCGGTTATATATGGGACGTCATTGGCAGGTCTCCCATTATGACGTTGTCTATACGTCTGGGGGCTAGCTCTTTACTATATAGACATTCCATTTCAAAATGAATTTCAAAATGAACCAGCACCGAGCCATGAATGACAGATCAGCAGTAGTCGAGCTGCTGCTAAACCATTGAGTAGCGCGTATGTGTAGCAGTTGCTGTTTGATAATGAACCCGTCCAGTTGTTCTTATCAGTTTTATTTCCTTTTTTCTTCTTTTTTGTTTCTTTGGAGGCCATTATGTAAGAGGCTTTCATCCTTATGGGACAAACTCGTCGTGTGTGATAGCCTGATAGGGCGACACCGCGACATCTGGTTAAAAGCTTATCAACTTATCATTTCCCGAGATTGAAGCGCAACAGCCCAGACTCTTTTGGGCCGTCTAACGATGACTAATACCGAACGAGAATGACGCGCGGTCCGACTGACGTCCATGAGCCGGCGCTTCACGTTTTGGACGCCAACAGAGAGACTTGTGAGATGAAGAAGAATCCCGGTGATGGAACCAAAACAAAAACGACCTGCTATAAAAATAAACGAGTCACAGGGAAAACAAGAAAACATTTCTCTCTTTTCTTTTCTTTTTTTGTCTTCAGAGTTTAGTTCTCAAAGGTGGGTCTCTCTCTCTTGTGTGTGCAGGGCAAAAGAGCTACAGGAGGACATAGATCTAAAACAAAACACGTACGCTAATATACCCGGCTAAGAAACGAGCGAGAGACAAGGGGACAGCCGAGAATATATAAAACAGGCAGAGCCCAAAAAGAAGAAAAGTTAAGAAAAAAGGAAAAAAAAACCGGTCTCGAGCCCAAGTGACAAGCGATATAAATACCGGGAGAAAATAAAAAAATATACACACAAGGTAAAGAAAAGAAGAAGAAGAAAATGCGTCCCTTTTTTTTCTTATTTTATTTTTTCCCTCTTAAAAAAAAATGTATATATATATGTGTATAAATAGGGGGTGACATTTTCCCTTCTCTCTCTATTCCTCGACTTCTTCTTTTTTTTATTATTTTTTGGAAGCTTCTGACTGGTCATTTATTTCTTCGACCAAACAACCTCCGCTGCGCAACACAAGCCCCCCAAAGTTTTTTTCCTTTTTTCCTTTTCCTTTTCCTTTTCTCTTCTCCGGCTGAATTTATTTTTAATGGTCGGAAAACTGAATTCAAACACACACACAAGGCACACACGGTGCAACACACACAGCACACAAAAAAGGGGAAAAAACAACAACAACATATGAGTCGCGTATAGATATATTACCGTGTATTATATAAGAAAAGGGGGAAGACTTGAAAAAATACAAATAAAAATAAAATACACATTTTCAAGGTTTTTTTTTTGTTTAGTTTTTAGTTTTTGTTGGTTTGGAAAATGGGCGGCATCGCGGCGGCACGCCGCCCGGAGAGAATGAAGAGAGGGGGGGGGGGACCGGTGACATAAATTTGTGTGTGTGTGTTTTGCTCTGTGTTAGAAGAATATATAGGCAAGAAGTGGGGGGAGGGAAAAGGAGACTTGTTAATTTATTTCGACTCGATTTGTTTAAATGTCGCAGGAATAAAAAAGCCGAAACAAAGTTTTTTTTTTATTCTTTTATTTTCCAAAACAATTTCGAAAAAGCGAAAAAGCGCGCGCTGGAAATATTTTCATTCATTTTCAAATTTCTTTTGTGAAAATTTTTTTTTCCACCACATAAAAGAATTTCAAAATCCCGGCAGTAAAATCTATAACGACCCCGGTTATTTCCTGATCTACAAACGACATGAGCAGCAAATGTATATAGATTTCTTTTGATCCATTTCCGCCATCAACTTTACTCATACTCCGCCCCCAACCCACAAAAAAAAATCGTTTCCGATAAATTTTTAAAACCGGATTTGAGAGTCGCGCGCTTACTCGCACGTGTCAATCAGTTGAATTCTCTTTTGTCAAAGTAAAACGTATAATACCCCCAAATTTATTTATTTTGTGTTTTTCTTTTTTATAAAAGAGCTAGTGAGATAAATCCCGTCCTCGATTAAATTTTTTTTAGATTCCCCTCCCCTCTTTTATTTTTCCCGTATTTATTCTCGTGTGTGTGTGTGTGTGTGTGCGGGTTGCCGACACAATGGTTCGATAACGAGCCGTCGCGGTTCCATATTCGACCTTATAGCAGCGACTATATAGACTGTCGTAGAGCCAACCAGCCAGTCTTGTGTGTGTGTGTGTGTTGCCGGTCCGAAAGGAACAAAATGAATAACAATAACAAACTTGAAAAAAAGAAGAAGAAAAAAAGAAAAAGAAACAAGTTAAAAATATAAATCGACTCTGATCCGAATCGCTGACTGATGCGTGTGAACCGAGCGGCGGCATGTCGACTTCATACACACAACGCCGATATATATCCCGTGTGTGAGTGTGTGCGCTCTATACAGAGATAAAGATGAACGGAAAGATAATTTTTCAGCTAATAATTTTTACCGTACCGACTCCATAACTGATGGCTATCACCTCACAATTTCCCAACACACGGATATACTACCACCTTATAATAATACCGAGAAATTTTCCCATTCGACAGGAAAAAAGTGATACGTTAGGCCTATGGGCATATCTCGTAACTTTTTACGTCATGCACTTACAATTTCCAAAAGGCTTCGAAAGGCTTCACCCAATTGAAACTAATTAGGCCTAATATCACGAAATATAGTACAAACGGTGTTCTATTATTAGAATATTTCGTGCTGCACGGAATTGGGGGTTTTAATGCGAACTATCGTATTTAATCTCACACACAAATCAGCAGTCCACAATCGATTGCTATATAGTCTCCATGCACACACAACTCGGTGGGGTTATACCCGAAATTTAAATTCGCTTTTATTGTTTCTTCTATTACAATATTCCTAGTTTTATTCTTTTGATTATCGTGATCCAACACTGCGTTGCGACAGCTAAAAAGCTTCGACATGTGAAAAGACTTGTGAAAAGATCAAGTAAAAAAGAAAACATTCAAGCTTAATAAAGACTTATGTGACTTGAATTATTCTCTGCCTTGTTGTATTATTCCGTGTTTCTTTTTTAGTTTTGTTTTTCGAGAGAAGATTTTGTGTCCGAGTTGTAAATCGACCGAATTCCGTTTTTTGTTTAGCCAAAAGCGGAAATTTTCAATGTCGAAACAGCAGGTAAAAAAGAAAACACAAGCTCTATAGCCAAGCCAGTGTGTCCAGCACACAGTCAGCAAACGGACTGTGCATATAAAAAAGAGAAGAGAGAGACGGACGGCGGACGGGAATCATCAATCAGCCGGGGACGTGCTGTTCAAATCAGCCGCAGGATTGTGGGGAGAGATGTTTCCTTATCGTGTTTCCCGATTGCTGCGAACAACACGCGGAAGGCCGATAACTCCGGCCAGTTTCAGGTGATTTCCACATCACACACACAGCACTGCCTGCCTGCCATATACCCTGCCCCGCCATGATGGTGTAGAGCTAATGAATAAACCTCACCAACAAAACTATAAACTAGCCTTTTCGTCCAGCATCTCATTTGCGTCAAAAAACGGCAGCCGGGCATTGTTGCGGGATGTATAATATTATATAGCTGGGCACCGGTCAACGCCAAGAAGAAAATGGATCGGTCGTGCGGGAATATCACAAGTCTCAGCAGCTGCTGTACATTATAATATGCAATCGCTTGAAAATCTGAATCATTTGGCCAAGCAATTGCGTCATCGAAATCGAGAAAAAACTTGAAAAATCGATTAGTTCTGCTCGTGTTGACACGAATGCGCCGGGCGAAAAAAAAACAAAAAAAAAAAACCCATCCCCCAAAAATGGTGGTAATGAGGCCACAATCAAAGCGCAGCTGCAGCAGCACAACCACATCACATTCGTGATTGAAAATGCAAATGACGAAAGCAGATATATCGATATAGTTTTCAGAGATGATGGCAGTCACATTTTGCACGACATTCTTTAATGAACGAAAGAAAATAAAACCGCCCTACGCTTGAATGAGAATGGAAATGATAAGGCTGAGTGATGGGCGAGTCGACGATGATGGCCACACCCTCGCGGACGGAAGTGTCAATGTCTTACGGAGGATCACGTCATAGAGCGGGGCCCCTAAGTGCCGGAATGATCCGCGTCTATTTGACAGAAGAATTGTACTATTAAAAAAAAGGGAATAAACAAAAAGATGTCGACGAGATAGAAGTTGCATACACACTTATTATACGCACAATAATATATTAAGAAGCTATATAATAGTCATCAGAAGCCACTGGCATAAGGATATTCTAACCCAGACAGCAGGAGCAGAAAAGCACAGACAATATAAGGGCGGGGGCCCTCTGTGTTATATATTCCTTTTATATTCTTTTCTTTGGTTCTCCGTATTATATACATCATCCGGAAGCCAAAACATCTAGGAGAACAATGCAGGATATGAACACCCCCCCTCTTCTTCGTCTTTTTAATACTGTCGCTGGGAAAAACAATGTGCATCTAAACGACTCCTCTATGAACTATGAAGCCCATCAACTCGAAGAGATATAGACTCGCGACTGTATACATAGCGACTCTATACGTGTGTATATTTGTCGCCATCTTGATTTTTGATCCATGGGAAGAAAGAGAGCTCGCTGCTCGCCGTTTGGCTGTATATATACTACGCTCTATGTATAAATGTGTGTGTATGTGTGCGACGCACTTATTTTATTTTCTCTATTTTTTTTCCCTTGTATTATTGGAGAGAAAATGGCACGATCTTCTTCTTCAACGGGGGGGCTGAATAAAAAGGGGAGGATGTATCATTGAGAGCCGAAAGAGATTGGATAAGAATCGCCTACGTGTGACTCGTCTGATGTTGGCTCGTCTCTTTTATATATATTCGGCATCTCGGGAAATTGAGTAGCTCTGTGACTCACGCACACACACACACACACACCAAAAAGTCATTGAAGCGGTCGCCATCTTGTTGGAAAATATCCCGCCCCGCACATGCGTGAATCCTTCCATCCACCACCACTGCTGCTGCTGCTGTTATATGAGATTCACACTGGGCAGCGCGCCACCAATCCCGCGTCTAGGATCGATAACGCCGCGGCCGGCCCGGCCGCTGATATTATATGTGCGCCGATTCTCTTCCGTTCTGTGCCGAGTTGGCGCAGCTTCGATGACTGTGAGAAAGATTTCCAAAATGGAAATGATGTTATTATTCTATAATTCATCATCGTCTAAAAGGCTAGTAGTAATAAGGATTGGTTGGAAAATCAACAAACCTTGGCCGTTTGACCTCTGGAGCACCGCTCAAACTTGAGCTCCTTCACACGCCAGCAGCAACGTGAAGACAAGGAAGGGAGGATATAATAAGGTTATTGTCGTATAATTAATAAAAGCCTGCCTCCCCCTCCTCCTTTCTTTGGCATCAAGTTTCCGTCCGTGATCGGAACAAAAGCCAAACATTTTGATTCTTTCTTCTCCTTCACAAACTTTTTGATTTCTTTTCTTCTCTGCTGCGGATCCTATTCATTCAATATTGATTCGATTCTCTCCCGTTTGTGTGTACACACACACAACACACACATACACATATCAAACGTATGTATGCATTGAATCTATTGGAATTCAAGTGCGAGCTGTCTAATGAGGGACGGGCGAGAGTTTTTTTCCCACCCGGATCGAATTTTATTTCGGGCGGACCCCGGGAAAACAAGGAGCCCGCTCTCGTCCTTAAACCACAACCAACGCGGGTTATTTGAAATTTGGGCATATCATCCCAATTATCTAATTCCCAAAGCAGCCAAAGTTGAACTATACAATCTATACGATATGCATATTAATAAACACATTTGGATCGCCTTCATTATCCTGAGAAAAAAACATGGGAAAAATGGTGGTAAGAAGATCTCTAGATGTAAATCTATAAAATAACTATACGTGATGTCTATAAGTGTGATGCTGCTGCTGTTGTTTGGGGGGGATCGAATCAGAGGGGGGAGGGCTATAGTAATATACACACAGCCGAATCGAATGGCGCAATATATAGCCTACTATACCCCCTCACGGACTTGTGTGCTGGATAGTCCTCTAGCTGTGATGTCTGACACACAAAGGCAGCAGACATCTATTCAGCCAACAATACTAGAACGATGAGATGATGATGGGGAAAGCGAGAGCTGTATATAGCGCTATAGGCAAAAGATGATGGCGGTGTCGCTTCTAGAGAAGCGTGGGAGGTGCTGCCGGAGAGAGAAAGGAGGAGACGAGGAATGATATTCACGCGTTCACCCGAGGAAAGAGAGAGAGAGAGAGAGAGACCCCGCCGAATCGCGTTCCTTGTCGTTTTGGACGACGGCAGCCATTCGGCACTAAATGCCTGGGCTTTTCCCCCCGTTTCCTCTCTTATCAGTCAAGTACCAGCCATGCCATGCTTGCCATCCCAGCCAGCAGCACCAGCCAGCAGCCAAACTCCTTTTCCCGACCATCTCTCTCCCTTAAGATTCTTCTCTTTTCGCCTCTTATATGGCCGACATCAAACCTATACTCCTCTCGATATTATGTGCACACACACACACAAACGCGAGATATATACTGGCCCTATGTTTGTAGGCCTATAACAACAAATATGATAGAAAGGAAAAGAGAGAGAAAAAAAAAAACGAACATGGAAGCTGTTGGCGCTGTGATATCTGCACTAGGCAGCAGGATCGAAACCTTGTAGATAGATAGGGACGCCCCTAAAGATCCCGACGGAGAGAATCGGTCCGATGGAGAGAGTTGCTCGAGCGTCGAATCAATCGATATCGTGGAAATATATCATTCATTGATATGTATATAACTATATAGCTACAATATTCAAAGACACATAACAGTGTGTGTGTTCCTTGACTCTCTCCCCTCCATACGATCATCCCGACGGCTCACGTGTCGGGGGGTATTATAAGCGCACAAACTTTTTTCGGCATGAAAAGGGAGAGAGTCTTCTTAGGCCTCTATAGGCCCACAATGGCTAAATGCCTTGATTTAAGGAATAGACTTTCACGACGACGACGTTGTTGTGTATAATAAATGAGGCTGGCTGTTGTGTATCGCAGTACAAGTTGATGGAGATGAGGGCGAATGAGGAAGGATGGAGCGAGAGATAGGAGCTTATCGGCGACGGGCACACGACCCGAGTTAACGCGCGTTCTCTTCCGAAAAATAAAAGAAAAAAAAGGAAAAATATATAAGAGAGGATCTGCTGGTGCAAATCCTGCTTTTGTCCGCTCGCTCGACCGATGCGCCATCAGCATCATCATCGCCGCGCCGAGGAGCCCAGCAACTCTCGGTGCATCGTCCTTGGGGCGACGACTCCCACACAGCGAAACAGCGGCTCTTATAGACAAGACACCATTACCGAGGGGGTGGATGGAGGGGACACCCGTGCGGGGGCCAGCAACCAAACGTCAACTTGGCCGCTATTGTGTATCTATTCTATCCCTATCATAACACTTAAGCTGCTTATAATGTGTGTTCAACGGATAAAAACAAACCGACCAACAGCCCAGCCAGCCCAACCAGCCAGCCTGTGACGTTGTATAGCCCCGTCGAACTTGCGCCACCGTCGCTTTCCCATCAACCCCCACCAACATCCCCAGCATCAACGAAAGGGAAAAAAGATTTAGAGGAGAATCGCGTCCATCATCCGCAAAAACGGCCGCCATCGTGGTCTCCTTTTTTATACTATACGCCATATAGGGAGAGGGGGATGAATGTAATTTGGTTTAGCTTCTTTCTCTCTCTCTCACGATTTGTTTCTTCCGATCACTCAACGAAATTTTTGTTTGGTTTTTTGTTAATTCTGGACGCGGAAGAATTTTTTCCCGTGGCATTTTTCACTGGGAGCGAGTGCAGTCCGTGCCGCTGCCGGGGCTGAGTCCCGGTGGGTTAGACATAACTGGCATTGCGGCAAATCAGCTCTCTATGAACATGAATGAAGATGTTCGACGAAAGAATCGGACATTCAAGAAAAATAAAAAAAATAAAAATAAGAGAGACAGGGTTATATTATCAAACAGCTGTTTCCGCTATTATACCTCCAGGAGCTTATATATATATTTTTGGATGTTCATTCTGCTTGGCCATCACCAAGGAACACACACACACACTCCAAGCATTTCACCTGAACGGTCTAAGTAATTTATTGAGAGGGGAAAACATTCGGGCATGAATGTTATAGGAATCGGGAAAATTCTTTGAATTCCCCGCGCTCGTATGTGTATTTACTATATACGGAATGGTAAAAAAACCTGCCAGCACAGCCGCAAAAGAGTCAACGTCTGAATGCATGTCAAGGGGGTCAAAAACTCGAGAATGATATGGTTAAACTATACGTTAAATGCATACTTGATAATATACAACCATCCGAGTTTTATTATGTTTATAGGCGAGAGAGAAAGAGAGACGAGGCCTATAACATGTCCTTATCCTGTTCGAGAGGGTGACATCTAAATATCTCAAGGATATATATAGGCCTAGATGTAATAGGAAAGAAGAATCCCTCGCCCGATATATCAACCCGGAAGGCTTGGGTCGTCCACTATCGAGGAATGTCGTTTCAACTGCCTGTCTATGCTGTGTATAGGACTATAAAGCTTCTGGCAACCGAATTAACATGAAACTTATTTTTTTTCTCTCTCTTACTAAAATAAAATGTTTTCCTGATTAAATTAAATGTTTTGACACACAAAAAAGGAAGACAGAGCCATCTATTGATTTTAGTTTAATAAAAAAACAAAACAGCAAAGAGGCCACCACACGTATTCGCAAACTTTCCCGCTGGCTGCTGGATCGAATGTGGAAATCGTGTGTCTCTTTTTTTTTTCTTTCTTTCTCTCTTTCTGAATTCTTTTTTGCGTTTGGCAGTCGCCTATAACAGGCGTTCTAAATGGATATCGCACGGTGCCATCCCACGCAGCCAACCCCCCGACGACGACGACGACGACATGTCTTTTGTTCTGCTCGGTTATCTTTTTATGATGATTATTTCTGGCGTTTTGTTGATGCTGTCTAGCGGATAAAAGGGCTTTTTCACGTCTGTTAGACGTACAGTAGAACTGTATAAGGTCCACGGATTCGCTCCGTGTGTCATACAGCGCACACTATATTTATATATAAGAAGGGGGAGGTTGTGGGGGGAGAGGGAGGGTCGGATGTATGGCGGAAGTGTCTCTCCATAGATGGGAGGGCGGGGTGTCGGCGATGAGATGAAATCCCGAGCGTGCGAACTTTGTTACCTACTCGCTCCGCTGATCTGGAAAACGCAATTAGATCCGCCGATCGCCCCCACCGCGCGTTAGAAATTCTCTCGCCACTTTGACATCGACCATCTCTTTTATTTTTCATTTTCGAAAGAATCACTTTTTGTTTTGACTGGCTGATAATAAAGTTTCTGGTTTCGTTCTTTTTCAAAGTGAAAATGGAAAAAAAAGATAACATACATGGGAATTGGAATCAGATCTTTGACTCATTTGACGACCAGCAGCGGATAGAATATCATTTGATTCTATACGTTTCCTACTAGCGATGTTCAACGTCTAGCCGATAACAAAATAGGCAAGCAACTACTCAAAGTCCAGACTGTCACCATCTTGTGTCGTGAGTGGCTGTGAATTAGCAAGTCAATCTAATGGCGAGACCGCGCGCAAGGCGATGGGTGCGCATAGAGGGCCATCGTCGGCGACGGGCCTGCAACGAGCTGATAAGCTTAGATTCTCCTCTCTCTCTCACTCTCTCTTGGTTTTCTCAGCCTATATAGAGACGAGAGAGAGAGAGAGAGAGTCGAGTCAAGAGTCAACACACAAAACCATAACGAAGAGCTGCTGAAGGACCCGTCTCGCCTGGTTTTATGTATAACCAAACACACAGAGACACACACACACAGCGCAGTGCTGATGTGTGTGAGAGAGAAAGAGCAGAGAGGGTGACGGATTATATCCAGTCGAGCAGTGAGCTAATCGCACGGAAATCCTATCAATCAAAGTCTCTGATTAAGGCTATATACGCACACACACAGAGAGGAGAGACACAACAGGCGAGGCTGGCCCAGCCTGCAGAAGTAGCAGTTGAGCATACACGAGAAGTGACTGGGAAATCGATAGCCGTAAGATCATTAAATGGTAGATTCATTCTGGCGCTTTGTGACCGGTAGCCATTAAACACGGACGACACACACAATCAACTCGTCTCTCTCGCTCGCTAATGAACTCATCTTTACTGACTGTCAATTATTATGCGGACCTATTCACATTCTTCTTTTTTCTTTTGTACTTATATTACGTAATTGACATTTCAATAATTGATTGTCTAAATTTAAAAGTCTATGAACCTTTTTCGTGATTTTATAGAAAAATTGGCATTTAACAATTCAATTCCGGTGTTAGGCCTATAACTAGCTCAAAGCAATCCTGTTTCCTTATTATGTAATACAAAAATGACGTCAAACCGACGCCACCGCACATTTCGAAATGGAAACACGACGGGGCTATTATTGTGCTGATGTCGTTGTTGGTGAGAAGAGAATGGATGCGGATGGGGTGTCGGTGGTATATAGGAAATGATTCCAATTCGATTACACTTACACAATGAGGGCATTGAGAGGACGGGGGGGGGGAGATGTCGAATGAGAAGGAGGGGGGGGGGGGGAGGAGAGTTGACTGTCGTGGGGTCACGCGACCGACGTGTGACGTAAGGTATATATACACACGTATACACACATACGCAGAGCCGCGACGTATTTATCCAACACGTGACCCCCGGGTGACGGAGAAATGGCGCGCAGATCACTAGGAAAAGATATGCGCACGCATAACATCAAGTCGGTGCTAGAGCTCGGAGTCAGAGCCAACCCCATACATCAGAGAGACTGTGAGCCCAGCCAGCACACACAGCATCCGCAGAGGAGAAAAGAAAAAAGAAAAAAGGAGAGACAGCGTGTCAATGGCGTTCACACACACTTCCACAATGGACGATGCTTATCCGGCGCTTCGATTCCGCCCGCCGCCGTTCTAATACGCGTACACTCTGCTCTCTTTTTTTGGGGTGCTGTATCCTACATGTATAATTTAATTTTTTTTTTAGATTCGCTGCTTCATCGTTCAGCGAGATCAACACGAAAATATACAGGCTGTATAGTATGGCATACGTGTGCAGACCGGCGCATTTATAAAACGATAACGGGGGAGAAGAGTATAATAGAGAGAGAGAGGGAAAAAAAGCGACAATCAGCTGTCTTCATCTAGCGATTAGTTTGTGATCGATTGCCAAGTGTGTGCATTTATAAACACTGGATGTATGCAATTTCATTTTTTAAATATTCACAATGGACACTATGTCTTATATGAATATTGAATAATTTTCTTTTTTTTGTCTGTCCTTGGGTCGCGAAATCAGCGATGGAGACCAACGATATCTGCCGGAAACTAAGGAAATAATGCAGATTAATATCATTTATTTTCTCGGAATATATAAGTTGCACATTGTTCTGCGCAGTCTGTGGGCTATGCATGTTGGGAGATTTCCGGATCAAAAAACGCATAGGCGGGAGCATGAATATCATTTCCGAATTGCTATAGCCGTTTGCTGGTTGCGGCAATAATATATAGTTGGGCCAACGGTTATAACCCTTTAAATATGTGGCGGTCGTGACCACCGCCACTTTCTCTAACGTTAAATAATAAAAATGCCTCAGAACTGCTGGGAGTTCAAAGTTCTTTTCATTCTTCGATGTGATCGTCGTCGTGTTATTCTTTCTGTTATTCCGTTGGCATGTTCGGAACGATGATTGATGCGCGCTACTACATAAGTAAGCGGAGCCTCAATGTGATGGGACTATGTCGCCATTGTCGCCTGCCCATATATACACATACGAGCGCGGGACATAGTACAAACATCGAGTCATCATAGCGCAGAAAGAGACGATTGGGAGATTTGAAATCATTGCACCGCCGGCCCAATAACAGCCCGCGATTTTTCGACTATAACAACAGCAGCAGCAGCCGAGACGACGATAAGCTTTTCGATTACCGTTGAGCTGGTTTCTTGCGATGGTGATGGAATCTTGACGATATAGCTGTCCGGCCGTTCAACGGAACAAGTAGATAATATATGCACAGGTGCTGGCCTTTTTGGACTCGTTCTGATTGTTTCAATTCATTTAAAAAATATACTTCTTTTACATTTTTTCGTTCTGGCCATTTTACGTTAGACGTCAAACGATGGCTGAGTTATTACGCGAGAGTAGGCAGCAGAAGATATCTATTCGGAATCGTTGAAATAACCCGGTGCTGTGCTCTAAGGGCTTGTACACTCGACCATTTGAACATGTGTACACCACTTGACGGGAGACGTCAGCATAGCCTAAACCAGTTTGCAATTAAGATTGATACAATTTGAATCGAGGACGAGAGACGATCTCCGATGGACAGCAGAGGAGAAAAATAATTGGTTGCCCAGCACGCTAAACCTCGTTTGTCATCAAAGTGTGAATTTCAAATAAGGCGGGGGGAAAAAGCGCGTTCGTGGCTGGGAAAATTAATTAACTAGTCAATCCACTTTGCGCCGGAACTATAGAAAGAAAAGAAAACAAAAGAAAAAAAAAGCTGTCTCACACTTGGAGCAAAAGTCACTGCGTGCTGGTCTTGTGTTTGTTGGTTTTTTTCCGCAAATTGGCTTTACAGAACGTGGAATACAAATGAATTGGGGCCATTCGTTGGGTGGAGGGGGACTGTGTCATCTTGCTGGACCAACAGATGACTATCGTGGATGGCGGTGTTATTGTAATATTTGATCATGCAGCTGATGGATCATAATGAACACCCTATACAAGTCGGCCAACATTTTTACGACCTATATTTTCTCGTCGGATTTAAAAAAAAATTAATTTTCTATCTATTTTCCAGAATATAGATGCGATTGGACTAATTGGTGCCAACGCTTGACCACGGGTCATGGTTTGAAAACAAAATTATATGCCCCACGTATCATTACAATATCATAAAAAAACGAAACAGAGAGAGAGAGAGAGAGAGAGAGAGAGAGAGAGAGAGAGAGAAAGAGAGACTGAAAGATGAGAGGGTAGAGAGCACAAGTTATTTATACACGCGCCACATATTTCCTTCCAGCGCAATAAAGATATATAGATAGTATCATATCATTTCGGAATTCCGATGAGAATATAACCAACCAACGGCAAATTTCCCGTCAGCCGTATATAGTAGTGTCGCGTCGTCGGTTGTATCGTCCTCTATATAAAAATACGTAAAAATACGCAGCGAACTATAGTCAAGAATTGACGGAGGAAAACTAGTTTCACTTCACATGGCTCGTGTCTCTTTTCGACTTTTTTTTTTTACTTCAATTTATTATTTCGTTGACGTTTGCATCGGTCCGTGATGTTCCTGCCGCTGCCAAAAAAGACTTTAGGCTGTGCTAGAGCAAACCATTTGCTGTTGGCTACTCATAATAAAACGCTCTGCGATGTACCTCGTTGTCAAATTGCCTTTTTATTTATTTTTTAATTTTTGTAGTTAAAAAACGGAGAAAAAACAGAGCTTGCTTTCACTCACTCGTTGTTTTTCGCAATACCGATGCCTATCTGGATTGGCCAATATTGACGATGCTTGAATGTCATTGCTTTGTATACGCACTATTAGCTACGTTGAGTTCCTTTGTCATTGTCATAATTGTATCAACCCATACACAATGACATACTTAATGAATGCTTAATAAATTGAACCGAGAATTGAACGCTGTGATGGCAGACCCGGGCAGACCGAACAACTCGTGCCATTTTTTTTTCTAGCGCGAAATGTGCTGTTGGAATGAAACACCCACTAGTTTTCTGCTGTCTTTACAAAAATGCGTAGCCTAATTTATTTTCAGATTCTAATATGTTGATTATTCTTTCTTTTCAAGTTTACTAGAACGAGATTAGAGAGAGAATTAGTGAGCAGAATTGACCAATGACCATCATCACTGCATCCGTTAGTGACGATTAATCAATTATTGGCTGTGGTCGTAGTCATCAGTTCGTCGCAATTCAGTTCAAAGTCAAAGCGCAAGAGTAGGATAGCTTAAAGTTTTATCAACAATAGTTTTTTATTTTTTAATCAATTTAGACGTTTGTTTCTACGGATTGGCTGCGGATTTGTAGGCAACAAATTTAGCTCATTCTAACATAAGAAAATAAAAGTCAAATAATCGCTAAATTAAAAATGATTTCCTTAATTAGTGCAATAAATTTTAGATTTAGTCCAAGCACAGATTTAGATCAAGCAATTAGTTTGAATCACCAAAATGAAAATTTCGTAAAATTCCCGCCGCCACACCTGAAACGTTAAGCAACAGAAAAACAAAACAAAAACATGCAGACAAACATTTATTGTTTTTCATGTTCACATCGTTCAATCTTACGACTACTACTAAAGAGTAGAAAATTGAAAAAGTTTTTCTTACGTTGCATTTAGTACCTTGCGGCGGACTAGCGCTGCCTAAAGTCGGTTTAGAAATTTTTAAAAAGAAGGAAGCGGTGGCCACCTAGTGTTCATGCTCGAAAGTTATTCAATTGAAAAACAATCTAAAAAATCTTTGTTTCCGTTTGTTTCAAATAATCACTATGAAAAATTTTTTTTTTCTGAGTAACGTCTGATCAGAGTGATTTCCCACCAATTTTGGAACGGAATGTAGCATTCTTATCTGAGGTCTTTTTTTAAAAAATGAGGTGTATATTCACCGATGGGCGAATGTAACCAGTGGGTTATTCATCCGAGTTTCGATTTTTTTCGTCCCATTTTTATCGCGTTTTCTAGTGGGCCGTGTTCTTCATGTCATGAAGAAACATTGTATCGAAGGATTTTTTTTATTTAGAACAGAAAGCCTTTAATTACATGTTAAAGTTTTGCGCTTTTTCACAAATTTTATGCGCATTTTTTCATTCAAATTACAGCGTAGGTCATTTAAATAACTTAAGAATTATGAAAAAATAACGATAAAAAAGAGAATATTTTTCTCCTTCTAACGATTTATTATTATTAATTTCTAATTTTTCCTTCATGTACGCAGGAATTTCACGCACGAAGTTCAAAGATCATAATAAGCTGGTCTAGTGAGGCCACATGCCTTCACATGAACTAAAACACTGCCTTGACTAATGACAGGGACTTCCGTCTGAAAGACAATACTGATAAGAATTTTTTTTAAATTTTTTTATAAAGCAAAGTACCCCGCCATCAATGTAGAATTCTCGGTGAATTTGTAAATTATCTGTTTTGTGTAATTTACCAGCGGCTGTAGGGGGATTACCTAATTTACCCTCTTCAAGGAAAACAGATCGCATTTTCCGTGGACTCACTGGTGGCATTCCCGATTGACGAACCCAAATCAAACCCGCACGTACCGTAAAACCTCTTATATGTTTTCGGAGAATACATTAACGTTAAAGGCTGCATTGTTTTCTAAAGCTGTCTCTACAGAAATTTGAAAAAAAGGCACGGTAATATTCACACTAATGTTGCATTACGTTTACACGGTCACTATTCTGTCTCAAGAAACATACAAGTTTCTTCTTCTTCTCTTGGATCCCAAACCAAAATTCTACCAAATTCTACCGTGAATAAAAAATGGCCTACACCAGACGCTTTTGGATCAAACGTCAAAACTACGTCGTCTACGCCACCTAGCGAGTTCTCGGTCATAGCGTAGATGGTCTCGATGGTCGGACCCAGTTAAGTATTACGCTAATGGATATATTATCATTTAATTGTAGTTAAAGTTTATGAAGACTCATTTTTCTTTATACCTCTAAAGGGTTCAAAAGCTGGAACTCGGATACTTGGAATCGAATGATGTTGAGCAATTCGAAAGCAATCCCGCCCGATAGATCGAAGATGTCCAACAGGCGGCGCAAGTATTCGTGAGAAAACTAGGGAATTCCCACCCCTTACATGTGGGAGAAACACTGAAACAAAACACTGGAAGCAGTCGAGTGACTCAAGTCAAGCGAAGCACATTCATGGAAATGTTTGAAAAAAATTCTAAGATTCTAAGGAGTACAAGAAGGGCCAGGCAGCCCAATTTATCCCTAAATTCCAAGATTTGACCCAGAGAAAATTTGTAATTTTGGAATGTAATGTAATTAAATGGCTATGTCATTACTTAAAAGTGGTTCAAACTTTGATGCTGTTTCCTTGATTTATTTTCAAGATATCGTGTTTCTTCTTCTTGGTGTATTCTGTTAGTTTTCATTATTATTATTTTACATTGTTATTTTTTTTTATGGCGATGAAGATTAAATTCTGATTTTTGAACTAATTCCCTGCTTTCTGGACTCCTACTCATCAATTGATGGTCCAATTGATGAATGGCTGCCGGCCAGATCCTTTTTCTTTTTCTCAATTTTTTGGTTCACCTTGGCCAACACTGCGACTTCTTTCCTATCCAGAGTAACTGAGAATTCTTCTGAAACTGTTTCGGCGTGATTAAATTCGCTTGTGGATGATGGCCGAGGGATCTTTTGTTTTTTAAACCCATCAATTGGGGCGCCCTCGTGCTCGCAGAAACAGCGAGTACAGCGTACCACAGTTGCTGGCCCATCAGCTTCGTCCGAAGAGCTTTGAACACGTGCCCCTTCCTCATCATGCGGAGGCTTCTTGTTACCCTTGATCGACTTGGCCAGTCCCACTTCTCACGCAAGTAGTATTGCAAAGTTGCTACCGCAACAGCTGCCAATCCAAAAACACCTTCAGCCATGTAAAGGCCCCAGTTTGCAATTTCGTGATAAAAATCACTTTCTGATAACTAGGAACTCATTACTAGCCAACAAAGATAAAATTGTCAAAACTATGAAAGTCGTGGACGAGTGCGAGGAGCGAGGGAGGAGGAACGAGTGCGAGACAATCGTACGCCAACGTGGTCGGAGAGAGAGATATATGGTGAACAGCATGTAATAACATAAATGCTGTCAATAAACTTCATAAACTTTTGATCTCTACAGGAAAAGGTGTAAATATTTAATAAGTGGCCTGTTTATAAATTTAGATTAAATTTAAGTACCATTTTTTAATAAGTCAGATTTTTTTCCAGCAACTTGGAAAGTACGACTGTCAAAGACTTGCAACAATTTATTATGGATTTCTCAATCCGGTCACAAGTGATGTAGCACGAGATCTCTGAATTTTTGGAGATACCAATCTCAACAAGTCTAGTACAAGTTCCAATGTCAGTGTACTTGCAATAATTTAAAAGGAAAATAATTACCAGAAGGGTTATGAAAGATGATCAATTCATATAATGGGTCAAAAGTCAAATTCATTGGATGGGGTCAAAGCTAACCATTTCTGCTAATGTTGAAAATTTGATTAAACGGGCCAAATGCTCAGCTGGGTTGCTGTTGGTCTCAACTTTTCTAAATCAAATCAAATTTTCTAAAGGCAAGAAGGAAACAGTTTTCGGACTGCGACAAAAACTGCGCGTTCAAAATCTGTCACAATCCGTTGAACTCTTGGGAAGGGGCATGATTTCCTGAATAAGGTAAACAAAATAAGTTAATGCGTTGAGAAATAAATTGAAATAAATTGATTGTACCTTTAGTTTTTGGATCACCGCTATGTAGTCAATAGCTCCTCTTCGAGACATGCAACAGAAAAGAAGCGGCACTTGCTTTAAATCTCCTTCCTAGTTCTTTATTATTCCGTTGATAGAGAGTAACTAGGTTAGAAAAAACATTTTTAGATGATTCACTTTAAAAGACGAATTTTAAAATGCCTGTTTTATGGGATCCCTGTTGAAGTGGAATGTCGCATCTAGGAACCACGTCTTGCAGTCCTCCAACTGTCTCTTCCATACTTGTGTGAAAAACAGAAGATGGCGAGCTTTATTTGTGCCATGGCCAGCGAAGACCGCTCCTTGAAAATTGTTAGGAGTAAAGAACTCTACGTGGATCTCAAAAAATGGCTCGTCTTTCCTAGGATTAGGAGACATAGATTTGGATCTCAAATATCTGCAATAAGTAAAAATGTTATAATTCACTATATCAATGATTGCAATGATAGGAAAAAGCATTCCCATAACAGCCTAGTCACATTTTCTACATCCGGCATATCTCTCCCTGCCATCTCCTTGTTCTTCTTCAATTCGTCAAAAATAATCCTTTTAGGAGGCTTAAACTTCTCTAGTAAGGCTTCCTTTTTAGTGTTCTTAAAAATCGGAATCTTTCAAAGAAAATTTCAGTTCATTGATTGGCTGAAATTTACAGGCTTACTTGCTCGTGGTTCCTATGGTCTGGCGGATGATTATGATGGAATCCACTGTCTTGATTGTGTAATTTTTCCTGAAAGTCTTCTTGGCTGTAGTCAACAAGGTAATTTCTTCCCAACCGAATTTTTTTAGTTATTATCGCTTTGCATGGGTCTTGAGGCCGTCAGGATGAGCAACGCAAAGTGAAGGATTTACAACTAATACGTTTTTTTAGTTTAGCAATAACCTAGAGAGAATCAAAAATAAGTTATCAGATCACCACTTTTGGTATAATTGGTTACCTAATCCATTTGTTAACTTGACTTTTTCTTTGTTAGATCCGTCAATGTGAATTTTGTACACTGGCTCCTGCTGGCCGATTGCTGACAGAAGAAAACTTAATGCAGAAATACTGTTATAAATTTTCATCAAAAATTCCTTACTTCCAATGTTGATTCAATCGGTTCCATGGATGGCTGAGCTCGTACACCATCACTCTCGCGATTTCGCCTTGAAAGAGATGGTTGAGCAACGCTGCTTCCACTCAGTCTTTCGACGGAGGGTTGAAAACTGACTTCTTTCAGAATTCGGAGTTTTTGCTGGCGTGGCACCAGTTGCTTTCTCGTCGCACCCCTCGAGAATCAGTTTCAATGTCCTCTCTGTTTCGGCAGCTGCTACTTCGTCGAGCCCCTGTGAATGGGATTTTGTCACGGGCTTCGGCCGGACTAGCACCTTGTCTTTCGTCGGCTTCGGCGAGATGGGGCTCAGCAGAGCCGGTACGTTCAGGGACTGGACGTCAATTTCTTTCGAAGCCGCTGTCTTTTTCCTACTGGCCGTTGGTTGCTTGGAAGCCGCTTTCGGTTTTGGTGTATTGCTCCTCGAGGCCGGTGGCGAGGGATGAAATCCTGGGTTCGCGTGTCGAGATATTAATGCCAGTAACTTTGAGGTAACCGGGTCACTTGACGTGCCTGGTATCGGAAACTTTCCTTCTACGTTTGCCGCTTGCAGTTGATGGAGAGGGTCACTGGGTAGTGTCGGGCTTCTGATTGGTGTTACAAAGGGGGCCTGTACTTAGTGCTGCCGTGTTACACTGCACGACCTGCTGCGAAGTTTCAACCCGTCGACGCTTTCGCTCGAACTTTTCGCGCTGAACCTTGGCGTTTTACTCGGCTAGCTTTACTTTAGCCTCCTCTATCGTGTCACGCTTCCTCTTTTTAGCTGCGCTAACCTCGTATCGTCCTCTTTGAACCTTCGGATCTTGGCCTCGCCCTCGTCGATCTTGGCTCTTTGCTCCGGGGTTAAGAGAGCTAACGCGTCTCTTTCGAGCTTCGCCGCCAAATCTCCCACTTTGTTTTAGGCTTTGCCTTCTGCAAAGCCAAAAGTGGTGGCACCCGTCAAGGTGAAGAACTCGAGTGGAAAACAGAGTTCTAGCAAACGCCAGCCCTTTCTCCTTCCGTCCTTGATCTCCCCTTTTCGTCGTCGCTCACGAGCTTGTCGGCGTGTTGCAGTAAAGCGTTAGTCATGCGCGAGGCAATGGACAAAGAGCCTACATTTATAACACCTGCACTCAACAGCTATCGCGTAATGAAGCTGGATATTTCTCCAGCTGGATGCAAGATATCCTCTTTAAGTGGACCATTACAACACCATTTTGCCAACCATTCTTCCCGGCAAAATTTGCCTAAAGATTCTACTAGGCCTCAAGTTGTCCATAACCTTCCAATAATTGTTCGGCCGAGCGACGCCTCATTACTGAGACGGGTCAAGAAAGTCAGTTGGGAAGACGAGTTCAACGTCTTCTTTTAAAAGATAAGAAAAAAATAAGACATGTGTTTACATTTTGCTGCACAATTTCCTTCCGTTTGTTTTCGTCTCCAACACGTTCTTTATTCAATTTCTATTTCTTTATATCAAACAAGGTACCCTGAATCAAGTATAAACAATTATTCAGGAATCTTTCCTGAGAAAAGGAAGAGAAAAAAAGGAGCTAGTCACCATTTTGTTTTCTTAAATAAGAGCAACATAAGGTCACTTTCTTTATTCTTATTCCCCCCACTGCTGGTGCGAGAGAAAAATAATTTTGTAATCAAAGGCAACATACTCTCCTTTTTTTTTGGCTAGTCGGTCTTTCAACTTTTTTCTGGGTTGGCCATGGTGGCCTCAATTGGGTCTTTTTACCCAACACAAAAATTTTACACCCAGGTTTACAAAATTAAGGCAAACGTACACGCCAAAGTTGTAAAATATTAGTTGTAAAGTTTCAACTCCCAACAATATTTTTTAAAAATAAAATGCTCCGTATGATTAGTCCCCAATGGTACAAAACCCAGTGGGGTGCACACAAAATGGCCACCGGACCACCTGAGTTACGGAAAGAGTAGGAAAGTGTCCAGCAAGGATATCCCGCGACGGGCTCTACAAATTACGGGACACATACACGAGATACACGCACACACACACACACACACACACACACACACACACACACACACACACTTTAATAATTGACAAGAGTACATAAGTTAAGGTATTTACATTACGCGACTGCCCAAAAACAAAAATTCAACAAATATCAACCCAAGAACTTATTTTTCTTTTTTCTTACGTGGTTCCGGGCAATCTCGAATGTGGTGAGTTTTGGAATTGCAAGTTATGCATTTACACTTCTTTTTTTCCACGCTTTTTTTCCCCTTTTTCTTCTGGTACAGTTTCCTCTTCGACGACAGGAACAATTGCATCTTGGACGACTGGAACCGTTTAATCTTGGACGACTGGTACAGTTTCCTCTTGAATAACTAGAACAGTTTCCTCTTGGACGACTGGAACAGTTTCCTCTTCGACATGTACATCAATCTTCTTCTTTTTCTTACGTGGTTCCGGGCAATCTCGAATGGGGTGAGTTTTGGAATTGCAAGTTATGCATTTACCCTTCTTTTTTCCACTCTTTTTTTTCTTTTTCTTCTGGTACAGTTTCCTCTTCGACGACAGGAACAGTTGCATCTTGGACGACTGGAACCGTTTCCTCTTCGACGACTGGATGAGTTTTCTCTTGAATAACTGGAACAGTTTCCTCTTGGACGACTGGAACAGTTTCCTCTTCGACATGTACATCAATTTTCTTCTTTTTCTTACGTGGTTCCGGGCGATCTCGAATGTGGTGAGTTTTGGAATTGCAAGTTATGCATTTACCCTTCTTTTCTTTCCACTCTTTTTTTTTTACTTTTTCTTCTGGTAAAGTTTCCTCTTCGACGACAGGAACAGTTGCATCTTGGACGACTGGAACCGTTTCATCTTGGACGACTGGAACCGTTTCTTCTTGGACGACTGGTTCATTTTCTTCTTGGAAAACAGGAACCGTTACATTTTGGAAGACCGGTAAAGTTTCCTCTTTGATGACTGGATGAGTTTCATCTTGGACGACTGGTACAGTTTCCTCTTCGACGACTGGATGAGTTTCATCCTGGACGACTGGAACAGTTGCATCTTGGACGACTGGAACCGTTTCATCGTGAACAACTGGAACCGTTTCATCTTGGACACGGATGTTGGCTATCGATTCCTTCAATCTAACGGGAGGGTCGCGCACAACGTGGGTACTTGGGCCTTTTTTGCTAGTGAAGTTCGACACTGCAAAAACCAAGAAAGAAATTAGTTTTCGGTAAAATAAAGGTCCGTATTAAATGTTTAGGTCATTACTTAAAGGTGGTTCAAACTTTTGTTGGTTGTTGTTGGTCTCAACTTTTCTAAATGATCACAAAATGTCCTATAATTTTTTTTCAATCAACACGTTTCGATTCCTTGACAGCCAACCTACAAATATTCCATGTTTAAGTTTACATATAAAAGGAAGGAAAGTAACATTGAATTATAATTACCAAAACTTGGGATCCTCTGGCGAGAAACAATCAACATATCCCTCGTCTGACTCAAAAAGGCCGTCTTTATGTTGGTTGATTCTTTTGGATGCTAAAATGTTTTATGTCAGATTTAAACCCAGTTTTCCAAATGAATTGCATTCGATTGACATGCTGCTGCAATACTAGTTTATCCTCTTATCTAAGATGATTAGCCATATCTTTATCAAATTTCTTTCAGGAATTTGTTATTCAACACTCTGGTGATATGACATGAGGGCCCGATGGAAAAATACTGCTAAGAAGAAAACACCCCCCTCTCCCCCCCCAAAAAAACAAACAAAAAAACAAACGAACAAAACAAAACAAATCTTTTCTTACACTCAGAGGAAATGACGTTCAAGACTACGACCAGGAATACGACCAGGGTGCTAGTAGAGGTAATAATCTTCACACAATAGGAAAAACGACTCCGGTAGGCTATATCTCTCGTGCTGCTGTGCAAACTATAAGAAAGCGGAAAGCTGATTTGTACTTTAATTACATAAAAATAATAAGAATATCAAGGCCAGAAAATTCACGAATGCTCAAACAAGGTACCCTGAATCAAGTATAAACAATTATTCAGGAATCTTTAATGTTCCTTGAGAAAAGGAAGAGAAAAAGGAGCTAGTCACCATTTTGTTTTCTTAAATAAGAGCAACATAAGGTCACTTTATTTATTCTTATTCCCCCCACTGCTGGTGCAAGAGAAAAATAAATTTGTAATCAAAGGCAACATACTCTCCTTTTTTTGGCTAGTCGGTCTTTTTTCTGGGTTGGCCATGCTGGCCTTAATTGGGTCTTTTTACCAAACACAAAAATTTTACACCCAGCTTTACAAAATTAAGGCAAACATACACGCCAACGTTTTTTAAAATAAAATGCCCCGTATGATTAGTCCCCCAACAGCACAAAACCCAGTGGGTATGCACACAAAATGGCCACCGGACCACGTGAGTTACGGAAAGAGTTGGAAAGTGTCCAGCAAGAATATCCTGCGACGGGCTCTACAAATTACGGGACTCATACACGAGATACACGCACACACACACACTCTTTAATAATTGACAAGAGTACATAAGTGAAGGTATTTACATCACGCGACTGCCCCAAAAATAATCTGGTGAAAAGGCGAACAGAAATGGAGGAGACACGAGTTGAGATATGTTGATGCGAGACGAAAAATTCCCAACTGTTCTCGTGGCTGCAAGCTCGTCCACCCTTCGTCTCCAATCGGATACTCTTGGTGGGCTCAGGAACGCTAACAAACGAGATAAATAACAATGTCTAGTTTTGTCAGCTTCCAATTAGGCTACACTTGTGTGGAAGTCAACTGCTCATTGTGTGATAACGCATCGCCATCCACCACCATCACAGATCCCAACAACAACCTTGGCAAATTGTAAATAAACCTGAGAACTGGCTACTCTTTCTGCACACGATGCTTTCTTTCTGGACCTTGGTCCAGCTTGTCAAAGTACATCCCAAGCCCTGGATACGTTTCAGCTAAAATCTGAGAAGGCCAAATCAAGTAAATGAGCTTACATAAAATCATTTGATAAGTCCCATATTAAATGTGACTCTTTTCATTATTTTCTTTCAGATCCACGGCTGCCATTAGCTCTAGACATAGAGGAACTGTTGCGACTATACCCATAATACCTTTCAACTGAACCCCCTTCTAGTTTCTGCTTCACTTTGAGCAACCTTTGCATGACACTGGCTTGCGTTACAACGTACGTGCTAGAGAGTCTCCTTTTACTTGTAAATGCTGCTCGATGACTACGAGCAGCATCACTTCTCTTCCTCGTTGTTTTCCCTTCCAAGTTCACCGGCTTGTCGTTCCGTCCGGCTTGCAGTTTCTCTTAGGAATTATATGCTGGCCGGGAATATATAATCCCCAGAAATACTCCCAAATACCAGTGTCGTACTCTACTCTCTACTGTGTCACCTCTGCTCTCCAGATTGTAACGCTTGTAATACTTTTTATTCTGATACCACAAATACATTTAGTTTGGCCCAAGTGCTTCATTAGTCAGTTTGAGTGTTATCCAGTAAGTCTTCCGCAGCACCAGAAACGCCTTACAATTGGTGAACGATCTATCTATGAACTGTAAATGTAAGTAATGAATGAAATCCCAGATTTTTTCCGTCAACGAGTGAAAGTTCTTAGGGTTGGTAAACCTAAGACCCAAGGAGAATCAGTAGTTTAGAGAAGCTTAAATCTAAAATAAACTCAAAAATGTCAAAAATCACAGCACGGGACTAGGAGTAGGCTACTTAGAAAAAATGGTCACTCGACCCAAACTCAGACATGAAAGAGATCCAAACGTTAAAAGATTACGTACAAAATTTAACAGCAAAGTACGCAGAATTAGTCAACAAAATCGTTAACATATACAAACTAAAATACATCCGCAGTACCAACGCAAGAGTTACCAGAAACTGAACCATTTCATTCCACCATTCACCGAATCATAGAAGAGTGTGCAAAGTGTAATGCTAACATATACTCGATACCAAACAGCTTAGCACAGTGCAGAAAGTGTAGTAACACTGTTCCATTAGGAAGAAAAATAATCAACAAAACGAAAGAACAAGTAAAAAACTCAAACGTCGAAGAAGCACAATATAACAGAACGTAGGACCACCCAACCAAAACCAAGCCCCCCCCCCCCCCCCCCCCCAATTTGTACCCTGGAACACTAAACCAGAGATCCAGTTGGACGGAAATCTTGCCACCCATAATCAGATAGCGCGCCCCCCCCCAAACAAGATTCGATAAACGTCCAAATGAACGTCCAACTGAAACAAGCGAACGTGAATCCACCTCAGCCTCAACAACAGAACCCTTTGAACGATCAAATAATACATTTTATCTTCGGACATCTTTTCGACCAAGAGGAGAAAGAAATGGCCTTGACTAGAGCAACGGTAGAGACATGGTAAGCAGCAGTAGACAGACAAGCAGTAATACTGGTAAACGAACTACGAACAATTAACGCCCAGGTAGCTAAGAAAGAAATCCCAACATTCAGCGGAGAAATCTAAAATAATCTTGCAATCGAAGAAAGGTTTAAAATCTCAAAACGCATAGCAAGAAACGCAGGATGGAACGAGCAACACAACTCTGCTTCTTCCAAGAGAGACTGATTAAATCAGCAGCAAACTATAACGATTCCTTAACCCCAGCACAAAAAGCTACATACCTGATCTTGGAAAAAAACTATACTATAGAAGAACTAGCAGACAACACAAACAAAGCCAGAAAGAAAGAACATCTCTAAAGAATTTAAAGCAAGAAGAAACAAAAAGAGTCAAAGATTGTAATGAGATCAGAATCGACGACGCATACAGAATATTTTACGTCGTGGGCCCAGCGAGCCAAGACGCAGAAGAAGTGACAGCTCTCTTCAGAACTGAAGGAAAGATCGTAATTTTTCTTAACGGATTGAAAACCGCCATAGAAGATCTAGTCTAGAATAGACCCTACATCCACAACGCAACTTATGCAGAAGCCTTCGATCTCGCAGAAGAATATGAAAAAATTGTTGAAATCAAGAGGATATCAAAGAATGAAGATTGGTCTTCTGCTGTTAAAGTGATATCAAAAGAAAATGAGAAAAATACCGAAGAGATCAACAACCTTAAAGGACTCAAGATTTAGATATTCAAAAGATGATGACAACTTCTAATCATGGGTGATCTTCAATCTATCACGCAGCCATCACGCAGACAATAGACATTACTGTCAGTTAAGGTTCCCCGTTCCTTACCTGGAAAATTTTAGAACAAGTATTGTAGGTTTTTTGTATTGTTTCTTTCAAAAGATGAGAAGCATCAATAAGTTCAAGCATTAAAATTTTAAGTTTATTCATGCTGTCAGTTGAGGTTTTCCAATTTAAAGTGCAAGCAAACATGAAATATACAATTTGTCACGTAACACTGCTCAGCTGCTATTTTGTCTTTTATTATCCTTTCATATTCCAAAATTTCAAACTTTAGCATAATGTTTGTAGGGTATTATCTTCTCGTGGGAAAGTAATTTCTGGGTTAACTTGACGTCGTCGCATAGTTGTTCATAGTTGCACGCACATAGTTTGCACCATGGTCATTCTGTAAAATGGCAGATTAGGTCTAACCGCCAACTGTTAGAAATTAACCATTAGTAAAAATAGTTTTTTGTATATGTTAAATAAAACGTTACCTTATTCCAATCGTTGTGCAGGCCTTCGCATTCGTTATTTGTACGTAAAAGCAGGTTGTAGCGCGACCAGTGAGTCGGAGTCCAGAATCGACCTCGATTCCAGTTTCGCTCCATGTAGTCTAGTAACCTACCCAGTTCTGGTGGTGCCGTAGTCCGCAAGGAGTCGAAAACCGATGGTATCTTCTTAGCTAAGTAATAACAACAAATTCAGAATTATAATCGTGAAAATGTAATTAATTAAATGTTACCTGGAATATAGGCGAGGCAGAGTAAGTGAAATACAAAGTCTGAACTGGATTAGGGCCTTTTTTGTTGTATTCCACTGAAAGTTTGAAGTCACGGATTTTTTTCATGATGGATTGACACCAATGAAAATTGCATCCCAAGTGGACACAATGGGCGAAAAATTTTCTGAAGCAACAAAGATGGCTCTTCCGAAGTCGGTGACGATGCGTTGAACCCTAGGAAGGGGCATGATTTCCTAAAACATACGGTAATAACATAGTAGAAGGTTATTAAGAAATTTTTAGGCCTAATGCTTGTTTAATACATTCAGTTTGTCGAAGATTGCAACGTAATCAACTGCCCGTCGTCGTGTCATGCAGAAAAACAGCAATGGGACCATTGGGACCTGCTTCAAATCTCCTTTTTCATTATTGATCATCCAGTTTATGGAGAACAAGTAGGAAAAATTATTGTTAGTAGATACATGGGAAAAATAATTAGATTCTACCTGTTTGATGGGATCACGAATGAAGTGGAAAGGTCCAGAAACCACATTTTGCATTCCCCCGTCGCCTCTTCATTATAGATGTGAAGAAAAGCAAGCGGAATGTCATATTGTTTCCCGTTCCAGAAAATACAGCTCCTTGAAAAAATCAGCAGGGAAGAAGGATACGTCGATATTAAAAAATGGCTCATCGGTCCTTGGGTTAGGAGGCAAGCGTTTGGATCTTAGGTATCTGGAGTAAGTAAATGAGTATTAGACGGATTTCATTTGATTGTTTTAAAAATTTTAAGAACGAGTTACCTTAAACGTCGAGTAACGTTTTCGATGTTCGGCATGTGTCTCCCTGCCAGCTCCTTGTTCTTCTTGATTTCGTCATGATGCGTGTATGTAGGTGGCTGAAAATTTTCCTTCTCTGTTTACACGTCTTTTTTGCGTTCTTGAAGATTGGAATCTACATACAATATTTAATTATTTATTAATTGATTTTCCATTAAATATGCATTTTTACCCGGTGATGATTCCCGTGGTCTGGCGGATGGTTTTGCTGAACTTCGTTGATTGCGTTGTGGGTGTTTTCTGTAAGCTGATGACATATCAAACCATTTGCGGAAATATCCGAAAAAAAGACAAATTAGAATTTCGAATGTTGTGGTCGATACTTACGAACTACTTTTCCGTCTTTTAGAGGTCTCCCTCATCTCCGCCCGGGGCACCAGTTGGTGGGTGTTTGTTAGCACCATGTAGGACAAGCTGGTGGTTGTCAATATCGGGTGTTCTCTGCGTGAAATTCAACATTTCCTGCATGATATTCAGCAGCTTCTCCACATTTATTACGTTGTCCAGTGGAGCTTCTAATGGTGCTGACGATTGTGGTGCTGTAGGACCGGTGCTGGTTCCTGTGTCCGGTGGTGCATCTGCTGAAAAATAGCCCAAAATGGTAAACGTTGCTCTCCTTGCCCAAATAGTAAGTTACCTGAAACTTACCATTTGGACGAGGACGCCAAATATATTTCTTTATGGATGGCCAAATTAAGTATTTTGCAGTAACAATCTTGAAATTTTCATTTTCCGTCCTCAAATACTATAAAATGTTTTGTCTTGACATTCTACTTCATTTTTAACTATATATTTTGGTAATCTAGAGGGAAAATATTGGGACATTGCACTCACTGATGCGCCAGTGTCTACTAATTATATCTATTCTGATTTCTACGTGGAATAACTTGTATTCATGAATATTGGATATTTACATGATACTTTCTTTGCTGTTTTTAAGTTTTCCCTTAGCAGTTGTTCTTGTTCTGAAAGTTTTCTTGGCTTCTGCTCCTCTGGAACCAATTGTTCGGGTTTCCATTTCGTCCACGACGAACTTCTGCTGCCCAATGTAGGTAAACCTGTGCGATATCCACTGACAGGAATGCAAATAAAATAGTAAGATAATTTAATCACCTGAACTTGGAATCTTAGGTTAAGTACTCTCACATTTACTGTTATCGGTTTTGAGTTTTGGCAATAGAACCACGTTAAACGACAAGTCGAGCAAGAGTCACTGAACCAATACTGACCAAGTGAGTTACAAATGGCGATGGATGTGGATGACAACGATTTCATTCTTGGCTGCAAGGCTTTCGTCGTGCGGGAAATGGTGTTTCTCCATCCACGCGGCAATTTCCGGACGGGGCACGTACGTACACACACAAATGTTACCGTTTACTCCGTTACTCAGTTAAGCTTTCTCCTCACATTCACTGCAATACCAATGCATATGTTTATTTTCATTTTCATTTTTTTTCTTATTTTTTTTTACGTTCACCTACTGTTTTAGCCACCGCGCTTGACTATCGTCGCATTTTCGAATCTACAAAGACATTGTTGTGTGATGACTGCCTGACTTGCGTCCATTGTAAGATCATGTTCCCCGGACTTCCGCGAACATGTGCCTTGTCGGACGTCACCGTTATTGAAGCAATTTATTTGGCTAGGAAGGCTTTGCGTCTGGCTGGTGGTCCACATCGTTCCCCCTTGGATCACGCCGTTGGCGGTCTGCGGCAACGCTGACCAACTGCCGCGGCTGATTGATGTCAATGACGAGGCTGGTGGCGGCGACTCATCTCGGTTTCGTCAAGCGGTGTATTGTAAGAGGTTGACGGTTCTGCCGCCTCTCTGACATTGGAGTGGATTCAAGATTCGGCTTTTGGAGCAGTTGACCCGGCCCAGCCATTGATGAGTTTTGAAGAGTCCAACAACTAGTCGGACAACCCGGCCGCAACTGCCAAAGTCACTTTCGCCGACGTTGAGGCAATGTATGTTCCCTTTATGGACGAGCCAAAGTGGGCGGAGGGTTTCGACTGTCCTTCTCACGCTGTGCCGTGTCATCTTGGCTTCTGGGACGGTTTCGTTTCGACGTTGTCGGCCAACTCCAACGACTCGGGAGTGGCCGACTTGTACGACAACTCTGCACCCGCGTTGGAGACCAGTCTCCGGCAATCCACGTCTTTGGCAGTAAGAAAATTTTACATTTACGTAGGCCATCCAATTGTCTTAACTTTGACTTTCATCTTTGAGTTGTTTGTATAATACAACGCCTGTATTTTTTAAATAAAAAAACAATTAATGTTAAGAATTTACTTTTAAACAGCGATTCCTTTTCTTACGTGCTTTTTTTCAAATTCAGATACTCTTGATTCCAATTGATTCACTTTGGATTTGAGTGATTCTACCGTAATTTCGAGATTCTCGCCGTTTTCGACGTCAGCTGATGCGAGTTTGTTTAGTTAATCTGTGGCCATTTGTAATTTTGCCTAGAAAGGAACGTTGATGCAATGAGTATCGTTTAGCAACTTTCGTGTGGCGAGAAAAGAAAATGACAATTCAATACTTGTAATTTAGATAATGTTTCTACATTCCGTTTTTCCTTTTTTCATGCTTGTGGAATTTTTCTTTGAGACTTTGCAGGTAATCACAGACAGTAGTCGCCGAATCCAAGTGAACTTTAGCTGCCAATAGCCACACCAGTACTTCTTTCATTACAGTCTGATAGGCCGTGAAATTAACTTGTTCGTTACTGCTGCTCTTCCAACTCGCTTATCAATCGAAATCAGCCAAATTAGAACACATGTGAAAATAAACAAAGGTGAAAAATTTACCGAAGCGCTGGAAGATTCTGTCGTTGTCTCTGCTGGACTATTACCATTGGCTTGAACCAAGAGAACTTTGGCATGAGGTAAGCCTTGATAAAGGCACATAACATACATCATGATTGACTTTTTGTCAGGATTGGATGTGTTCACATCCGAAAGATAAACGAAAAAAAGAAAACAAACACGTTATTGACAATAAAACATTGGGTGAAGGGAAACCGGCTAAACGAGTACAACTCACCTTCTGGATTTAACAAACGCACTATCTCTAAGTGCTTGTTGGCCATTCGAAAAGCGTATGCAAGGCGTGCGATTGCCGGCTTTCGGCTGACTAATTCATAATCAAAAAGATCTGGTTGGAATCGATGAATCAAGGCAATAAAGGCTAACCCATCTGACCACGAAGTTGTAAAATTGGTTATGGCGATCTCAGCGTATTCCTGGATTTTTTTTTTTAAATGAGGTGTGTATTCGCCGAAGGCGAATGTTACCAATTTATTGTCATAGGCATGGTAAAATACAAGAGTCAAATTATTATGAAGTAGAGATAAAATAAGAATAAGAAAGGAGGATGGGAGAAGAGAGAGAGAACCGAGAAAAAGAATTAGGCAGAAGATCGAAAGTAGAACTGGAATTCTGGAAAGAGTGGAGCGGAGCGGCACGCGATATTATTAGGCAGGGGACAGCATTTCGGTTGAAAGACTGAGTAAAAAGAATAAAAAGACTTCAAAGAATAAAAAGACGCCGCTGCCGACCCCCCAGATGGTCCGGAGCGACGAGATGCTGATTTGGATGTCACCAGCACCGCGAAGCAACGGACGACTCTTACGGCCACGGTCCGGTTAAGGCGCCCGCTAGAGTCTGAGGATGAAAGCAGGGTTAAAAGCGCCAGAAGTTAGGGCACGAGGGACTCATGCGAAATAAAAGAGCGGCCAAAATGCAACTAAGAGAACAGAATAAAATATAAATTGATGTGAAAGACTGAGTAAAAAGACTGCCGCTGTCGACCCCCCAGATGGTCCGGAGCGACGAGATGCAGATTTGGATGTCACCAGCACCGCGAAGCAACGGACGACTCTTACGGCCACGGTCCTGTTAAGGCGCCCGCTAGAGCCTGACTGAGAGGGTGACATCAGGGTCGAATACGCCAGAAATTAGAAACAAAAGGAGCGGCCAAAAACGCAACTAAGAGAACAGAATAAAATATAAATAGATGGGAAAGGTAATGGTGGTTATAGTCTTTTGATGGACCATAGGAATTTGACAAATGCAGACCATAGAGTTTTCGATTGGGAGAAGGCGTCTAGTGGGACTGGCCAAGAAAGCTTTAGCTCAGCCGCAGAATCAATAAGGCGTACTCGGTGTGCGACGTGACTTACATAGACAAATAAAATGTGCGCTGCGTCTTCCACTTCCCCTGACAGGCAGGGGCAGAGCGGTGACGGGGACCTTTTGATTTTAAAAAGAAAATTGTTTAGACCGCAGTGGCCCGAGAGAAAGCTGCAGAGAAAGAAAGGTAATTTAGAGGAGGACAAAATCGAGGTGGATTCCACTGAGGAATCCGCCTTCCATTCCACTAACTGTCGATTTCGGTCATTTTCATGTGACTCCCACCAATGTTGGTAGTGTTGTCGCTGAATTGGATTCTCATTTAACTTTAAATGAGAACGCAGAATTCGCATCGTAAACTTTCTGTTTGGGGTTTCGAAAAGTGTACGTTTTTTCTTACTTGAAATGTTTTTAGTGCTGTTCCACTAAATTTGTGTTCCTTCCCCTCAGTTTGGATGTCCCTGACACGCTATATTAAACAATCAATTTCCTTATTTGTTTTTGACTTTTTCAGAAAAAAACCTTTTGTTTTGATCAATTGACGAATTTAATACCTGTAAATGCTAAGGTCAATTTACAATTAACAGTCAACAGTAATCTTTAAATACAGACTAAAACTTTGTTTTGTTATTTTTTTTTCATTCAAAACAAACAATGGAAAATCACGAGGAATACGAAGTTGAGGCAATTCTGGATATGGGGTAAGTTTTTTCAAGATTTATCAATTAGAATTCCATTAAAGTTTCATTATGGTTATCTATTACAGAATATGTCCAAAAGGCAAAACATGGTACCTTATCAAGTGGATTGGGTACGAAGAATCCACATGGACTTTTTACAAAGATGTGGGCGATGGATGTCCTGACATAATGAGAAAATTCTTGAAAGAGTTTTTTTTTAATTTTGACCACAGCTTTTATATTACCTTACATGTTACAGCTTCAAAAAATCCAACCGTGCACCAGTTGAGTTGGTGGTAACCCATCCATTCACTGCGGAGCCAGAAGAATCCGATGAAGATTTTTCTAATGAAGTAGTGGAGCCTCCTCCGTTTCAAAATGAGAATTGTTCACCAGCTTCATCTTCTCATTGTTATGGCCAACATTCTCCTCCAGCTTCATCTTCTCATTGTGATGGCCAAAATTCTTCGCCAGCATTATCACTTCATATCCATTATTCCAAAATTGCCAGGACGGCGACCAGCTCTCTATCGGAGGACATCGTTGAATACCTCGCGCATTGTCGCTACGAGTCAGTGTACGCCGACACCATGGCGACCGTTGCAGACTCACCTAGGCTGACTACACGCGTGTCAGAGTATGCTATTTTAAAGCGCCCAATGAGATTTTTCTCCAGCGAGTAGACGACGACGATGCCATTCGTCAAATGCTTCTAGCCGTTTATTTGGCTGCATTGACTGCACGGCCTCTCTCGGAGCCCAGGGTAGGTCAACCCTGTCTCGCTTTCGTCAGAAACTTTAGCGGTGTTCTCCACTCGGCGGGAACTGCTCTGTGGTGTAGGGTAGTCGTGGAGACTGTGCTGTCGCCGAACGTCACTCTTTCATTGTTGGACTTTGGTAAGGTTGTCTCCATGAAAGTTTGCCCATGGAGCCTTCGAAGAATGAGTGCGGATCTCGGCCGGATCCCGTTGATGGCCAGGAGACTGCACGCCCCAGTGTCATTCCGTACAGCGAGGGCAAGTGGTCGGTGGACGCCATTTCCTTTGCAAGAAGCTTTTCTCGAGAGGGCACTTACACTCTTTCGTGTGCAGGAGACGTCGGCCTGCTGGCGGAGAACTGTCTAGACTGGTTTGTGATGATGCAGAAATTTGAGCACATTACATTTGCTCAGCCTCGACTTCCACACACTATTTCATCTTTAACTGGCAGTTACTGTAAAAGAAATTGAATTTGTGTTACGTTGCAAGCTGACGTCCAGTTTTTGAATTACAAAAGCATGCTAAACCTCTTTCTGCGTTGGGAAATGGTTTTTTGGTTTCCCGAACCGCAACCGTCAGCTATCTAGTCTGTAACTAATTTCACATTTGACGGAATCAATTTTATTTGAAATTTTTATGTTTGTTTCAAGATTTACAGACTTGTTGCAGTCCTTTGGTACCGTTCTTTGGTATGTTTACTGTAATTATGTATTTTGATATGCGCGGCCACAAAAGAGAACATCTCTAGATGCCGGTGCTAGCCGGAATGAGAGCTTCTTTCTCCGTCTTTTGCGGCCCTCTACCGGACATTTCTACGCATCACTTAACACAAACAAACTAAGCACATATTAAAGAGTTGCCAGATTGCAAAAAATCCAAAGGAGCTCTTCACATCGTATTTCCTTGGCATTTCAATTATAATTCTAGACGAATTAGCTTTAAAGCTAATGCGCGTGTGTTTAAAAGCTTTAAAGTAATTGGGATCTTCCTCATCATAAAAAATGATAGACTTTTGTTTATGGTTATTTCCATTTATTGGCTTACAAATACACAATCTTTAAGGCGGATATGTAAATCTCGCGCAGTTTCTTTTTTTTTCATTACATGTCTTATTCGACCATTTACATATTGGAAATGACTAAAAGAAATGTGTGTTGTCTTTTATAAAACTTTTTGATGTCTCATAAGTGTTATACCCAAGGATGATAAATTCAACATTGAAATAGTAGCCACTTAGCGTGTATATTGTTCGTCAAATTTTCGCAAAAATTTTATTTTTTAAGGCTAAAGGGAGGTAAAAAACAATCGGAAAAATAATCGACAAAAATTAAAGGAAAATAAAATTTTTCCCACAGAAATTTAATCGCCGATTATTTTTCAGCGATTATCGCTAGCAGCCGATTATCGGCAAAAAAAATCGCGCGGTAAGTCTGAAGCTACGTATCCCAAGGTAAAAAAAATATATACGTAAAACTTCAAAACCCGCTCTATATTTTGGGATGAATTTTATTTTGATCGAGATAGTACCAGCCCCATGAATAAATCTGGAAGCTTTCTGGGAATTCGCCTTCATATTTTGTCAGTAGTGCAGCCACTTGATCAAAGCCGCCATCTCCGTTACCCCTTGTTTTGCCCAAAAATTCTAGGCTAAATTGGGTAATGAGGCTGCACTAACAACAAGAAAATGTGTTTTGCACATTCGCATTCAAGGTTCTTAATTTTTTATAAGTTTGGTAGTTAGGGAATTTAACAGCAAATTATACCCAAAAATAGAGCGAGCTTTGAAGTTTAACATATATTTCCTGCTAGGTAGCATAACCACTTCATATTGAAAAAAAAAATGGGAAAGTCGTAGTCCCATAAGACCCCTTGTTAAATTGTGGTAAGTTTTGGGGGAGGAGAAGTAGGTGCATTTTTTTCAGCGGGACTGCGGTTACAGTATAGGCTATAGGATGACAACACTCTTTTCCAGGACGCATCCAAGCAGCCGATTTTACTTCGTGATTATAACTTCGGGAACATTCCTGATCGATATTTCTCTTCAGCATTATCGAGATTCTTGAAGTGATGAAATTGGATTTCTCCTTGAAACTGTAAAAAATTTTAAATTTTACAAGATAGTTTTAGAAAATGACATAAGTTGATTGCCAGGGGCAGGGCGTTAAAGCCATCATTGATACGGGATCCGGAGCTTCGTTAATTTCTCCCAAATTTTGCCGAGCGTTGGGGATTAAAAATTTTAGAGAATGGCAAGGGCCTCGATTGTTACTTATGGATGGGAAGACGTTAGAAACGAGCGGGATGGTCAAGTTGAGAATCCATGTAGAAGGGCGTTTGATTTGGTTCATAGCGGCGGTGAGCGAAATGAATGGGTTTGATTTGTTGTTGGGAAATGACGCGTTATCTCAGTTGGGATGCTTCTCGGTGCAATACAATGAAGCCGGGGTGGGGTCCTTCTCGACAACGCCCACAACTAGCGAAGAGATTCCAAAGGGAAAGGCGGGCTATATTGTGAATTATGAAACTCTAAGCATCCCTGCGTTCTCCATGATGCACGTCGACGTAGTCGTTCCACAGTTGGGCGGGCAAAATACAGGCCATATGGGACCGTCACGACATGACAGAGCTAGCTGTGTCGTGAAGAGGTTGGACCGTCACGACTGAGTGAGGCTGTGCCGTGAAGAGGTTGGACCGTCACGGCATAGGCTTTCACTGTGTGGATCCTGTCGTGTGTGTATGTTAAGTTAGATGTGCACTTAGTTTAAGCTAGTTTAAGTTTCTGATAATTTCGGTGGTTGGGTAAAAATCAACAAAAACAAAAAAAAACAAAAAAAAATGGGTACTGAACTGATTGCCCGTGACAATATTTTGCTGCCAGAAGTGAAAGAAGAATTTCAAAATAAGGAAAATAAATAAACCTTGTTTGAAAACAAATTTTATTTCCCATCATGTCATGAAATACTCAATAACAATTAAGAAAACGTAGTGCGTACAAGAAGAGGCTTCAATACATTGAATTTGGTAGTGTTTTGAAATTCATTCAACGTTCAACTTCAACAGACTGTGTTTTATTTAGTTTACTCTTTCGCCTCGTACTGCTTTTCCAAATTTTTAAGCAAATCGTTAAAATTTTGTTCTGTAATAATCTGGTACATATTGCTGGCTGGCTGGTGGCAGCTAACACTGCTTGTGGAAAAAGCAACTTTGGGTAAACGACGTCTTTCTTACTTTCCCACCTCGTCATTTCTGGAGTTGTTTTCTTCCCACACAACGACTTCTAGCTGGTTAAACTACACGAATTCCTCAGAGACATCGTCGACTGGCTCATTGGGTAAGTCAATGTTTTATTTATGATTCATTGTTGGCTATGTGTGCCTCAATCGTGGCTCACACCACTCCTATGGCTTTTCATTGTCTTCCCCCCTGTGCCAAGAAACGGTGACAATTTCAGATATGAAGGCCTAGCTGTCCTTCGTCGTGTTCAACTGTTCTTCTACAATCATATTCTGAGTGTGTTCTTTTAGTTTACTATTGGAAAAACTGGGTCTCTCTGCAGTTTTTCTTACACAAAACTTATGCATTGGATATTTTTTGTTGTTTTTGAGATATTGCTTTCACCATCAGCGCTGTCTAACCCTTTCCGCAATTCCCGCCCTCTTTCCATTACACGCGCTTTCGTACGTGCGTGCTTTTCTACACTGGGAATATGTGTGTGTGTGTGTGTGCGTAGTGTACCGTTTAGATTCCGTTCTTACCGTACATTTGTAATAATTATATTTTCAGAATTTATAAACTTAATACTCACTTTTTTGGCATGGGCACTTGCAAGTCTTAAAAACAGGAATCACCTGCCAGTGTCAGTCTGTCAGTCGGCCAGTTCTATTGTTATTCAAAACATGTAAAAAAACGGGAAACACAAAAACGGAAACGTGTTTGAATAAGCCATTGTATTTTCACGGGCGTGTTGCTGATTGCCTGTCAGCAACAATAAACGCGAACGGCACACAAAAAACCCACAGAATGAATCGGTGGGGGGGGCACACAATGGCCGCCGAACACGCGACTTTTGCGAGAGAGTTGGGTGGTATCCAGAAAGGAGATCCGGTGACGGGCTCCGAAATCCAGGACTCACAAAACACGAAATACACGCATACACACACACACACACACACACAATTTACATAAAGACCAGAGTACATACCAATCTGCACGGAAATTAGTAGAAAAATGGAGGAGACACGATTGGAGATGTGTGTGGCACGACGCTTAATTGGCTCGAGCCAAATTATATCGGACGCTCTTGGCGGGCTCAGGAACGCCAACATAAGCTAATCGTCTTAGGCATTGTTGTTACATGGAAAAGTTGACCCTTCCCTCCTAGAGTGAGTAGTGCAGTTCTCGAACGGTTAGCGCAATACCCAACGTAATTTGCTCTAGAATACTGTCTTATCTATATGTTGTAAGGGAATAGTTGGGACAGCAATAGTACGGATATTTTAGGGAATAGTTATATGCTTTGAATTCATTCATTCCTTCATCATAATGATGGTGTCAACAAATAGTTGATCGACCAAATCGTAAAGCCTACCACCTTGCATCATAAATGCCACAAGGAATGGATTTCCATACATGCGTTTCTAAGAGTGACTGAATGAATTGTATGTGGCTCTAGTCCACTAAGTTCCAGATTTAGGTACCCATGGTCTGCATCGTTTTCTAGTAAAGTCAACACTCCTCAATTGATTTAGAGGGATTGGGTTTGTTTTCCCATTTTGATACAGAATACTTTAACTATTCCCTTGGTCAGTATTGGTTCAGTGACTCTTGCTCGACTTGTCGTTTAACGTGGTTCTATTGCCAAGACTCAGAACCGATAACAGTAAATGTGAGAGTACTTAACCTAAGATTCCAAGTTCAGGTGATTAAATTATCTTACTATTGTATTTGCATTCCTGTTAGTGGATATCGTACAGGTTTACCTACATTGGGCAGCAGCTGACTACGTAACACTGCTAAACTCTTCATAGTTAATTTCTTATATTGATTTCACATGTAGTAATTGTTACCTTAAGTATTCCAAGTTCAGGTGTAAAAATAATGTTGAAATATTTTGGAACATTTCTGAATGGTTATAATAGACATTACTGTCGGTGAAGGTTCCCCGTTCCTTACCTGAAAAATTTTAGCACAAGTATTGTAGGTTTTTTGTATTGTTTCTTTCAAAAGATGAGAAGCATCAATAAGTTCAAGCATTAAAATTTTAAGTTTATTCATACTTTCAGTTGAGGTATTCCAATTTAAAGTGCAGGCAAACATGAAATATACAATTTGTCACGTAACACTGCTCAGCTGCTATTTTGTCTTTTATTATCCTTTCATATTCCAAAATTTCAAACTTTAGCATAATGTTTGTAAGGGTATTATCTTCTCGTGGGAAAGTAATTTCTGGGTTAACTTGACGTCGTCGCATAGTTGTTCATAGTTGCACGCGCATAGTTTGCACCATGGTCATTCTGTAAAATGGCAGATAAGGTCTAACCGCCAACTGTTAGAAATTAACCATTATTAAAAATAGTTTTTTTGTATATGTTAAATAAAACGTTACCTTATTCCAATCGTTGTGCAGGCCTTCGCATTTGTTATTTGTACGTAAAAGCAGGTTGTAGCGCGACCAGTGAGCCGAAGTCCAGAATCGACCTTGATTCCAGTTTCGCTCCATGTAGTCCAGTAACCTACCCAGTTCTGGTGGTGCCGTAGTCCGCAAGGAGTCGAAAACCGATGGTATCTTCTGAGCTAAGTAATAATAACAAATTCAGAATTATAATCGTGAAAATTTAATAATTAAATGTTACCTGGAAGATAGGCGAGGCAGAGTAAGTGAAATACAAAGTCCCGAACTGGATTAGGGCCTTTTTTGTTGTATTCCACTGAAAGTTTGAAGTCGTGGATTTTTTTCATGATGGATTGACACCAATGAATATTGCATCCCAAGTGGACACAATGGGCGAAAAATTTTCTGAAGCAACAAAGATGGCTCTTCCGAAGTCGGTGACGAAGCGTTGAACCCTTTGGAAGGGGCATGATTTCTAAAACATACTGTAATAACATAGTAGAAGGTTAATAAGAAATTTTTAGGCCTAATGCTTGTTTAATACATTCAGTTTGTCGAAGATTGCAACGTAATCAACTGCCCGTCGTCGTGTCATGCAGAAAAAGAGCAATGGGATCTTCTTCAAATCTCCTTTTTCATTATTGATCATCCAGTTTATGGAGACCAAGTAGGAAAAATTATTTTTAGTAGATACATGGGAAAAATAATTAGATTCTACCTGTTTGATGGGATCACGAATGAAGTGGAAAGGTCCAGGAACCACATTTTGCATTCCTCCATCTGCCTCTTCATTATAGATGTGAAGAAAAGCAAGCGGAATGTCCTATTGTTTCCCGTTCCAGAAAATACAGCTCCTTGAAAAAATCAGCAGGGAAGAAGGATACGTCGATATTAAAAAATGGCTCATCGGTCCTTGGGTTAGGAGGCAAGCGTTTGGATCTTAGGTATCTGGAGTAAGTAAATAAGTATTAGACGGATTTAATTTGATTGTTTTAAAAATTTAAAAAACGAGTTACCTTAAACGTCGAGTAACGTTTTCGATGTTCGGCATGTGTCTCCCTGCCAGCTCCTTTGTTCTTCTTGATTTCGTCGAATATGATGCGTGTAGGTGGCTTAAAATTTTCCTTCTCTGTTTACACGTCTTTTTTGCGTTCTTGAAGATTGGAATCTACATACAATATTTAATTATTTATTAATTGATTTTCCATTAAATATGCAGATTTTCCCGGCGATGATTCCCGTGGTCTGGCGGATGGTTTGCTGAACTTCGATGATTGCGTTGTGGGTGTTTTCTGTAAGCTGGTGACATATCAAACCATTTGCGGAAATATCCGAAAGAAGACTTTTCCGTCTTTTAGAGGTCTCCCTTATCTCTACCCGGGGCACCAGTTGGTGGGTGTTTGTTAGCACTATGTGGGACAAGCTGGTGGTTGTCAATATCGGGTGTTCTCTGCGTGAAATTCAACATTTCCTGCATGATATTCAGCAGCTTCTTCACATTTATTACGGTGTCCGGTGGAGCTTCTTAAGGTGCTGACGATTGTGGTGCTGTAGGACCGGTGCTGGTCCCTGTGTCCGGTGGTGCATCTGCTGAAAAAACAGCCCAAAATTGTCAACGTTGGTCTCCTTGCCCAAATAGTAAGTTACCTGAAACTTACCATTTGGACGAGGACGCCAAATATATTTCTTTATGGTTGGCCAAATTAAGTCCTATTTTGCAGCAACAATCAGCAAAAGGCCGAATGTGCCTTGCTGATGCATGGGCGTATTATAATTTCTTCTCTCATTCTACATAAAACATACAATGATATTCTCCATTCCTTTTTCTCTAACTCCAAAACACTGGTCTGGGTCGTAATCTTCTTTTTAAAGCAGATTTTAGACGGCCCTTCGGCTCCTAACTGGCTAGGCGACCCCGGGATCTCATAGGCTGTATCTGAAGTTTAAGTCTCCTCTGATAATGACGTTCCTGCTTACGGTTTTGAGTAGAGGTGATAAAGAACATCAAATTGGTGTCAGTTTGGAATGTAGACTGTGAGTAAGTCTAGCATTTCTTTTCTTTCTTCTTTTTCAGTTACAATCAATACTTCTAATGCTTCTATTGTTTGACAAAAAATCCAGAAAAATTGACTTATTATTAGTTTTTTCCTCGTCTTCTTCCCCGTCTAACCGGCGATTAAGCCTTCGGTTGACGTTCTCGTCTTTTTGTTTCTTCCCGCATTTTGCTAGCTCTTCCTCTTCCTCACTTTTTTCGTATTGATCCTCGTCCATCCTCCACTATCCATTCTTCATTAGGCCTTCGTCTCCTATTTTTTCATTTCCTTTCTTCTGTCCTTTTGCTGTCTCTTCCTTCTTCCTCGTCCTCTCACTTTTTGCTCCAGCCCCCTTGGAATCTTCCTCTTCTTCTTCCTTGCCCTTCTTTCTTGGTTTCTTCCCTGTCTTCTCCTTTTCTTCTAGTTCTTCTTGGTATCTCGCTCTTCTTATTTCTCGTACTCGTCCTGCTTCCACAACCCAGTTTTCCGTAAGAATTTGCCATTTCTTAACCGATGGTCCAACCTCCTAAAGACCGTCTTCTTCTTCCTCTAAGAAATACATGTTTACTGGCAGTAAACTTGTGTTTAGCTATAGCTAAACAATTTCGTTATAGAATCCCATTGTATATATACATAAAATAATTGGCGGTAGATAAACTCATTTGTTTACTAAAATCATCTGTTGTCTCTTTCTGGAGTGATTTCATTCCTTTAATTTTGGTTCATATTACACAATCTAAGGTCCGATTACGCCCCTTAAAATGTTTTATAGGTCCTATAGTTCTAACGTTATGTAATAAGAAAACATTACTGCAAATCACGGTTATCATTACTTATCTTTCAGTAAAAACAAAATCACTTTAGATTTAAATAACGTTTACGAGTGAACTCATATTGCCCGTTAATATCTATAATACTGGAACGAAGCATCTTTTCTGCCTCAGCTGCTGCAACTGCTGGCAAGACTACCCTCTGAAATAAAAAAAAATACTATATAATTCAACAAAATATCGACTTATAAATATGGCAAATATTAGCAAACTAACATCGTTAAATGAAACAACACTGGTCACGATTCAGATTTCGGGGTTCTAGACTTTCTGTTCTTTTCTTGTATTATTGAGTAGCAAGTTGTGTAACAACAGTTGGAACTCAAGGGACGTGACTTTCTTTGTATCTGAAAGTAGATATTTCAAAAATAAATTTCAAAACTATGAATGAAAATAGAAACTCTTATAAATCTTAATTTTCCTCTGCCTTGACAAGTTTTTCTAAAGTAATCTTTCCCTCGTGCTTTTTTGTAACTTCTTTCCCCCGAGCTACACTTGTTCTTCAACATTTTTCCACGATTTTCCGGGCAATTGTCAATTGTCTTGGGCGAAGAATTGCTCAAAAACTTAAACTCATCTTCAATCTAAACGAAAAATGATCAATTATATAGATATGTTGTCAAGACTGCTAACACTTTTTGGCTAAAAACTTACAGGTCCATTCATTACAGTAATGAATATTTGTTTGATGTTGTAGTTGCTTTGACCTTGCCTTTAGCTATAAACTTCCTATGGCTTTTACGAGTTATAGCAAACTTTTCCAACATCTCTTCTTGGTAGTTTTTTTCCGTTTAATTGGGTAATCGAGCACCTGCTCACGCAGGAATTTTTCAGCATCAAGAATGTCTTCAAGTGAAACTAGTGTTCCATAGCTAAACAATTGCGTTTTAGAATCCCGTCTGAAACATAGTGCTTAGGTATTTTATGTAGACATAAAATGTTTGGCGGTAGAAATACTCATTTGTTTACTAACATCATCTGTTTTCTCCTGCTAGAAAGATTCCATACCTTGGAAGGAATGCGTTTAACTCGTCTGCACAGGAAATGCAAACAAAAGATATTTCCAACATTTTTTTTTTAATAGCACAATTTTCTGATTTTTTAAATTAGGTTAATGAGTACTATTGTTTGAAGGTTTGGCGCTAAATCTTTTCCCACGAACAAAGTAATCCAGTGGACCCTTGATATGTCTGTCCATCAAAAAACAAATCCTGTGCATACACAACAACAAGATCTATTATAAAATTGAGGGACACCAAAATTATAGTTATATACCCATGGACTTTTTGACGATGTGTTTTCTGTTGAGGGGTACAAATGTTCGATGGACTTGTCCATCTTTAAAAACTCCTGTGCTGTAGAAAATTTATTTTCGACCCTCACCTAAACCTACGAGAATCTGCAATTGTACGACAAGATAATTCTAGACTAAAAATTGAATTGAATATTGTTCATGAAAATTGCCGAAAAAACAATTTTTTAAAATTTCTATTGGGCAGAGTTTCGGAGGCCGAGTATTACCCAGTTTATTGCACCTAACTTTGACTTTTTACATATGTACATGAGGAGAATTGGGGGAAAATTTACAATAGAACATTTACATCTTTGTATGGAAACTGGGCCTGACGGCAGCTCTGGTGCGGGCAGACCAGTGGCAAAGCAATGGGGTAAAACAATGCACCTGTCCGGCTTGGTTAGACCTTGAAGACCACCGACCAAGCTATGTGTTCAAGAAGGGATTTAATTACGCTACAAAACATGTGCTGTCAAATTGAACTACTGCGTCACACCGATCAGTGTAGATTCGTAAACAAACACAATCAAAAAACAATTTTACGTGATACCAAATCTAACAGAAACTTGTTTATTAGGAATGGACTTGATCACTACAAATTCCGTTATATTTAAAGGTATAGCTAGGAAACTTTCATACGTTGTAAACAAGAAAAGAATTCCAATTGAAAGAGGAATTTACAAAATTAGAGTAACGCTGAAAGGTGTAAAAATATCAGTAAATGAAGAAGCCGACCCAATTAAAATAGAAGATACAAGTCTAGAGATACACAGAGAAAAAAACTAAATTGATAACGCCCACATAACGCTCCCATCCACCTTGCTAAAAACAAAGGAGGAGGACACCGATTTTGTCTGGATTTTTGCCAATTAAATCGTTAACGACAAAAGATAAATTCCACTTCCAAGATCTGACGAGACGATCAACTACTAGTATGGATCACAATTTTTCTCAACACTTGACCTGATAAGAATCCAGATTTCAATAGTTATATTCATCCAAATAGTTATTTTCATGAAGTTTATTCTTTATCAGTTTGGATAAGTTCGTTGACTTTGTTTTCTGGATCAATGACATTACGTCGTCAGTCAGCAGTAGTCAGTGTTGGAAACAGAGTTGACCTTGAAATGATTCAGCAGATCTTTGGACAAAATTAAATCCATTGTGCAAGTTATTAGCATTTACAAGGACAAAAAGACATTTAGTCCATTCTTCAGTAGGCCTACCCTTTTGTGACGGCAGTCTCTGCTGGAGGTGTTTTCATAGTTATATCGGTTTATTCAAAGTGTTCTGCTGTTTTGGTGGACTGTTGTAAATTCAAATCGTAAAAATATGAACAACGTTTAACACCTGAATGAAAGACAACAATGATGCAATGAAATCATTGCAATTGGGTTGAGGCAAAGCCTTCGATTCAATTGATATTGATTTGGTTTTAGCACATTGATAACATATCTACCATTGATTACGATATTTAGTTTGAATGTCTTGTTTTTTAATTGAATAATGTCAGAAAGAGAACAGGCTGTGTCAGTACATAAATTATTTTGTTATTTTTCACAGAAAAGTTTTTATGAAGCCAAGATCTTGTGCCATAGTTTCCACCCCTTGTTTTATTTCGTTGTTGTTCATGCCTTGCAACAAACAAAACACAACCAAAAAAGAAAAAGAAAAAAAAACTCGTGTGCTGTTTTCCAGTTTTCAGCAGATTTTTTTATGCACAGGCGGCCATTTGTGATTTCTTGTTCAAAAAGGTAAAAAAGTTCAGTCCGATTTTTTCATCTATGCCATTTTTTTTATTTCCATGCCTTTGCATAGCTTTCCATTTCATCTAATGTTTAATTTTTTGGGAATGGCTTTTATCACTCAAGAGTCAGATAAAGAATTTTATCACCAAATAGCAAACTTAGCCCTTCTTATGGCCAAAGGAATATTTGGAGTTGCGGTTATCGGTGTCGGAAAGATCATACTTTGGCCTCCAATGCAGTTCTACTTAAGAGAGCGTTGGAATTGGCCTCCTCGTTCCAACGGTAAGGCTTCCCAATTTTTTGTTTTAAATTTAAAAACAAAATGCTTAAATTTTTGATTTTTTTCTTAAGTAGGGTCACTATGATGACACAAAGTCGTCTACCAGTCGTCCACTTGATGAGGACGAGTCCCCTGACGATCCCAGTCCTCCGGACGCGGCTGCTACTGCTAAAGGTTGTGACCGCTGTCGCTACCACAGTCACACTACTGAAGCATCCGTGCCAGCCACAAACCAATTAACACCAAAAAACTCTCGGCAATATCATCATTACGAAGAAAACAGCCCCCACTACAAGGCTAATAGTGTGTGGGGAGAAGGTCGATTGAAGACCAATTTCCGCCAATGGATCTCGCGCCGCAGGTGCAGGAGGATAATTCACAATGGGACAAGAAAATTGTCACCCTCCCCGAATTTTTTTTTTTCAATTCAAAATTCGATTGATTTACAGATGCAACAGATGGTTTTCTTGAAGTAGCCAAAAAAATCCGGAATCAACAAGAACAACTGACCGGCAGTCATTGCTAAAAATTCTTCGTTAATGGATCAGCAAGAAGGATTCTAGAAGAGAAATCCGATTCTCTTCTTTGAAAATTCCTCCGAAATTCTCTTCGTCTCTCTTCTTTAATCCAGATACGTTCCACTACCCTAATACTATGTAAATTGAATTCATTTCAAATACAATTCAATATTCGCTGTTTCAAGCTGCCGAACAACTTCAGAAACAACAAGATTCATCAGTCGTTTCGTCTAACCTAACTTACTTTAGCCATGCTAAAAATTCGTCCAGTTCGTCATTAATGGATCCCCAATAAGCAGTTGTACTACCAGACTTGAAATATCAATTTGCTTGATAATCTGGACCCCATTCTCAGAATCGACATCTTCTGATCTGGAAGCGGGTATTGGCAAATTGAAATCGAAGAAGCTAGACGACAAACCTAAAACAGCCTTCTCAACAGAAAAGATGGATATTATTAATTTAATAGAATGCCATTCGGTCTAACAAACGCTCCTGCTACTTTCCAGCGTTTTATTAAAGAAATATTGAAATCAGTAATTGGGAAATTTGCGTTAGTAATACCTTTACGACGTAATCATATATTAAACCACTCTAGAGAAGTGAAGCATTTTAAACATATAGACCAAGTATTAGCAGGGTGTCCTCTCATAACATGCTTCGCTTTTTCAAGAGTTTCAGACTTAAAAAAATGAATTCCCTGACTTTGGCTAGCGCAGAATATCACAAAATAATTAAGTGACTAGCCATTTCTGAATTGCATTTTTAAAACATGAACTTAACTAGGTTAAACGGTCTGTGTTTCCACTTTAATTTTAAATGATTACGGATAAATTGAGACAGGTGACTCGATTAGTTTTGGGATGACTTGAGAAGGCTGAAATAAAATCTACATGTGCGATAACTGCGTTTCAAGTCGTCTTCTTTCCATTGATAATTGTTCCAAGTCTAGCTCCGTGAATTTCTGTTTCTTTTTTTATTTCTTTTAAATTCGCAACCAACAACTTTCTTTTCTGCTCTTCTGTAGAATAACTGGCCTCTTGCCTCCTCTTGCTCTCTTCAAAAGCCTTCCGATAGTGGAAAGTAGACATGCCGTCATCATCATCTTTGATATTGGAACGTCCAGTACTCTACCATAAAAATTGATGGTGTCGCTAATTCTTCGTAGATTGACAAGGGGCTCTTCATGAAGATTTTGAGAGAGAAAAATTTCGTTGACAGAAAAAAAAACTTTCGACTTGAGCCTGCCCGTGGCTATATCAAGTGGTCGTAATCCATTGTTGGATTACGATTTTTCGGTAACAAAACACTTTGCAGGTATGTGGATTTACGATCTGGTGGTTGACTTGTTGGTTTTCGGACCATCTTGACGATCAAGTGGTCGTAATCCAATCTTGTCTTTTGTTGGACCGTTGGGAATGCTGTTAGTAGAAAACCGAAAGAGGTGTAAGTTAATGAAATGTCAAGATTTCGTTTGGCTTATGGCTTTTATTGTTTTATTACTCTTGATTGCTCGGCTTTTTTTAGGCATGTGAAGTAGGACACCACACATTTTTAAAGTAGGAACAAGGCTAGTCCAGTGAAGATTTTGCGAGCACGGTCCACCGTACACATCAAAGTAGGCGAAATAAAATCGTTGGACGAAGGTATAGTCTAGAATATGCTAAGTTGCAATTAATGGCAACTGTTCAGCAACAAAAAAGAAAAGTGAGACTGATCCACAAGATTATTTCGAAGAAGAGGGAATATTAATCAAATACAAATATAAAATGTCCAAATAACAAAGTATCAATAATTACAGCACTACATTTTGCAACCCATAATACAGGGTCTACACTGCGATTTCATATTTGTAGTTATTGAACAAATTGCGAAAAAATGATAACCTTTTTTGTGGGTACATCTAACTTCTGCTGTGCAATGCAATCCCCGTAGAAATTCAGAATAAAATGCTATTCAAGAAACGTTAGTCCTTATTTATTCACGAACGACATCAATTCGCGTAGCTTTTACCTTCTCAAAAATGACAGATAAACCAGCAAAATTATTTCATGTTCTATCGAATAATCAACATTAAGTGACACCGGAGATTAGGCACGTAAAAGAAAACACATCCTTATGAAATTTAACTTATTAATGTCTGATGTTAAAAAAATTTGAAACTTTGTCCAAATGTAGACGACTGTGTCGTCTACCGTTGGTAAAAGTTTCAAGTAAAAATTGATCAATTTCAATTTTTTATGATTTTTTAACTAGCATACACTTTAGCTTGGAAACATATGGCGAGCGCGCCGATGTTTCCAAACTTTATGTCTAGCACTTTGGGGATAAAGTTCAATTTACTAAAATCTGAAAAAAATCATGGTGAAAGAAAATTCTTTCCTAACCAAGAAGATTTTTTTAAAATTTGCTTTGCGATAACTCAAACGTGAGTTATCGCAAAAAAGGGAGACACATTGGCCCGTAAGCCGCCGTGTTAGAAGCGCGGAAACACTCGCCGTGTTTCCAAACTTTGTGAGGGGACTGTACATTTCAAAGATAATGTGGGGTCGTCGCTGTTTCCTAGAAATGATTCACCACTACGTGAAATATTAGATTTAGCGCGTTTTTTGTTTTGTTTTGTTTTTTCAAACAAAATATGCAAATATATTTCAGAATTAGCTGGCAGTGAATAATCTAGTGGAAAATCTAGTAATTAGTAATGAAAAATACAACAGTATTGTAAGAAAATACTAGTTTATTTAGTGTTCCACTGTTCATCGTGTTGTTTAAAACCATATTCAGTTTATACGCAAGTTGGCGCATGGACAATTGGACATTAAAGTATTACAATTACCCGTGATTCTCATATTTGCCCTGCAAAACGGATTGCTCAAGAGGTAATCATTCTACGATGTTCTTCAACACATTGCAAAAGAAATTGGAATTACGCTTCATTTGAAGTTATCGCTACAAAGTTTTCTACTATTTTGATTCCAAGCTCGTCACAGTCGTTAAATACATCAAAATTTTAACAAAATTTAAAAAAATTATCAAATGTCAGCTGTCATGTTAGGTTTTGAAATTGCCTGCTGAAATTGAGCTTTTACTATTTTTCTGGCCTGTTTGTGTAATTTTAAAATATCAATGACCAATGTTTTCCTTCCTTGTATTATATATGTTGTGGATCAAGCAGCTGAACATATATGCTTGCCACTCTTTGATGTCACTTATAGATGTAGTAATCGAAGTGGTTGCAACACAAATATCAAGCCGTTTCCTGAGAAGAAGCGGCTTACTTTTTTTCTTGTGTATTTTTCCCGTGTAATTACAATTTGAAAAGAAAAGGGAAATTTCCTGAGAAGAAGCGGCTTACTTTTTTTCTAGTGTATTTTTCCTGTTTAATTACAATGTTAAAAAAAGGAAAATTTCTGTAAAATGGTCCATCCCATTCCCATTCTATCACTTTACTACCACCCGCAATCAGTGTTCCAACGGAAATGAAAATTCTTTGTAAATAAATAATCACAATTTTTCCCCTGACAAATGACAGAAGAAAGACGTTACCTTATCGTTTGCAGAAGATGATATGAGATTTGATACAGGAGAAAAAAGAGACAGCAAAGTAATCCGGTGGGCGTGAGAAGGAAAAAACTGCCAGAAACTGCTCCGCCTCCAACAGCGACTTACAATGTTTTTTTATTACTGGTCAAACAAAATATTTGATTGTGGCTATTAACAAAACGCCAAAAGTCCCTCGAAGGAAGGGAAACTCCTGGGCAGATACCATTCCTGCAACCTCAGCGGCAAAGGCATCCGCACCGGGGATTGTTTTCTGCCCCACCATAAGAAAATCACATCGTTGAGTCGATGCTTTCAAAATAATTTCGCAGCGGTGTTGAAGATGTCTGGTTGTTACCGCGCGGTTGTCGGACTTGTTGACGTCTTTTAGTTTGTTCACACCAGAAAATACATTGATGCCTGAGTGCCCAGGTTAGTTGGCTGTTGGGCCGTTTCCAGAGCATCTTTGGGGACGTCATGCGCTTGCTGCATACTCTGCAACAGCTCCTGCATGGTACGCAACAGTACCACTTTATATTAAGGACTGGACTATAGATTGCTGAAAAATTTGTATCGAACAACCATACAAGCATACTATAAACAGACAGGGAAACATTTTGTAACTTAATCAACTGCCTCTTTGGACAAGTGACTTTTTAATATTACATGGCAAAAAATCGAACAAACCTGCATATATTTGAGTGTCAGAAAATGGTTCCTAACACATTTATAGATGCAAAAAAAAATATATTTTTGTTTTTTAATCCTGGGGTAATAAAGAATTTTTGTCTTAGACGATCACTCTTTCTTCGTCCATCTAGTCCAAAAATAGCGTATGCTAATTTTTTGGTTGGGCTCCGTCACTGACTACTACTTTAATAATTATATTGTGTTTATGGAGAATCAAATTGTTTTGGTGATAAATTCAAATAGGATACTTCCTGATGCAGCACCTTTGAAGCGAAGAATGCAAAAGGCTGTACTAATTAACATTTTTACGGCAGGACAAGAATGGTAAAACATGGTCAGCAAGCCCCTTCGTAGTTTTGTATTCAAATCTTTTCCAAAATCGACAAAGCCATGGTGTTTTATGGTTCCTTTGATATAGAAGGTCATTTTTAATCTTTTTTTTTTATCAAAGAACAATTGTCCTCGTGTGCTCGAGAGGGTGCTCGAGCCTTAAAGAAAATTTTTCGCGGTTTTAAATACTAAATCGTTGAAACCGAACTTGCGCTCAGCAGGCGATAACATTCTTCTTATTGTATTCATGGAAGGGATAGGAAGTTGACCCTCGTTTTGAATGTATAGGTATGCCTTTGTGATTTTCAGTGTGAGGACCAGACTTGCCATTAAGAAGACGTTGTTGTATTGCATGAGTTTTCTTGGATTTGGCTTTCATAATAAAATTTTCAAGTCTGAATTATTAGGAGTTGCTGTCAAATAATAAAATAGTTATTATGTTGCATCGTCATGGAGCTACATGAAAACACACTTGGAAAAAGTAATGATGTTAATAAGGTTATTTTCAAAATAAAAATTAGAATGTGTCAATTACTTTCCTATAGAAAGACATATCAGGTAAAGTGCGGTTTTTAAAGAAAAACAGATATGTTGCACCAATCCAGATCCAGAAGTCATAAAAGGTTTACGTGGGATCAAGATTTGTTCTTTCATTAAATGGACACTTTGATGTCTAAGGTTCTAGTAATGATCAAAACGTTGGCTTTGTCACAATGTCCAAATAAAAGCATTTTTCAACATTTTATTTCGGTATCACCCGATTTTTCTAAAAAATACCATTTTCATTATTCTTTATGTGCGATTAATAGAAATGTTATTTTATTCGCATATTTCCAATTTCGACTTCAGCTCCTGCAACAAAGTAAGGCTAGTCAGTGTAATTTTGCAGATGGATATTTTTTTTACAAACCTCGGTCTTCTGTTAACTGTGATCTAATTTACAATTGGCACTTTTCAGTTGATTTTTCATCCTTTTTATGTTTCAATTTCAGAAACACGTTACGTCTCAAATTCTTCCAAATTTTTCACCAACGGGTATTACCTCCCACAACACTCGATCGGTCTTACGCATTCTGATGCTGGTTTCTGGAACTGGAGTATTGCCACTGCAACACAATATTCTAGACGACGAATTGTTGGCTTTGTTGGTTTTTGCCATTTTTTTTCTTAGTTTTATTTAGCCAGCTTTGAAATTTGTGGATTGGAATTGCCAAGAGAAGGGAACACTCGTAGCTGTGCAAGGCTTCGCTCTATGACGATTGCACGTGCTCCACTGCTCTTTTTAAAAGCTTCCCCTCCACCCCCCCCCCCCCAAAAAAATGATTGACTGATTCTTTTTTCTAATAATTTTTTTAAAGTAGAAAGATCGGCAAAGGCGCTCGTGCCCGCGCCAATGCCCTAACCACCCGTGCCATTACGCCGCCAATGCCTCCGACTGAACCTCCAACAATGGACGAAAAATTAGCTTACAAGAAAGCTCCACCGCCTCCTGGAGCAGCTACTCCATCTCCAGCAGCACCGCCTACTCAGACACCAGTACCTTCTTTACCTCCGTCGTCTCCTCTATGCTTCCACTGCCAGCTAATGCAGGTAATTCAAAAATTGCTGGGGATGATTGAGCAGAACAAGTGCGTCTGCAAAAAAGGCTTTCTTTTTGTCACCTCACCTCTCCGTGGAAGGCACAGTATAGCCAAGCCAAGGAAAAATCCCCATGTTCAGTTTCTTCACTTCGGTTCATTTCAGTTTCCTGCCAAATTCACGCCAATAAAAATAAAATACAAAAATACTAGCGCAGAGTTTTTTGGTATATCATTGTTGTTATAAACCGAGACATCAGATATTTGTTTTTTTCTATAGGTGACAAAACGTTCTGCCTATATATTACTATAGAGGCAATAGCAAAAAAAAATAATTACTGACACAAATGAATTGAATTGAAAGCAAATCCATTCAGCAAAGGCTTTCAAAATAATGTCAATATTTATGAATGAATTCTGTGAATGAAGGTGTTGTTGTTGTTCCGCAGTCGCCCCACCCAGTCGCCCCACCCATTCTTTTTGCGCTAAGGAATTTTATACCGATCCCAACATCGAAGAAAGTAGCTTAGCCACTCACCAGCGTTCCATTTCCAGCACGAGGGAATGAATTTAACCTAGAGCCAAGTTGCCCTGTTCCTCTTGGTTTCTCATTCGTAGACCTTCTAATACTTTTTTAAAAGCAAATGAAGAGAAATGATCTTTTTCTGCAGAAGTCAACGTGCAGCGGATCTATAACGATTTCAACGCAGGAAACTTTTCTTGAAAGTTTTGGTTATCGTCTTACTTCAATACTCATACGGCAAGTTGTCTTTCACATATTATTTACGTAATCCTTACAAGAGTCTTGGACACTTGTCTTTGTCTTTTTCATAAGAACAAAAACAGGTCATCGGCCACTCTACCGCCGGTAAATTTGCACGTCAATCCTTTTGGGAATCATAGCTAGACAAGGTGTAATCGAAGACAATATTTGGGGTTGCGTTGAAAATGAAAATGAAACTTTTGAAACAAGGATTGAGAACCGTTATTGAAAATTGGAAGCAGGTTTCTACAAATGGTAAATCGTAGTCGAAGCCATAAAAAATTTGCTTTTAAGGGTGAACGAACACTAGCCCACCTCTGAGGTAAAATCAATTCTCAGGCAACTCCCGAAGAAACAGACAAGGATTATTTTGCTAAAAAATGTGTTTGTGGTTTAAAAGATTCAACACGAATGTTTTGTAAATACGAAACCGGTTGCTTTTTATAGTAGTTGATTTTCATTTTAAGTGATTTTCAAAACTGATTGTTCTCTGCCCCAAATTTTTCTTTATTTTTCGAAATAGCTCGAACAATTTTGTTCCAGGTATTTTGATGCAGTTTTTTGGGCTGCACTCCGTAAACCCAATACCAGAACCCAACACCAGCCCCAATTTCTTCACACAATCACCAAAAGCATCATCAGCACAAGCATCAGCCACAGCCAACATAACAAAACGATCACTGCCTAACTCGTACGGAAGCGCATATTATAACACCTATCACTGATCTCTTGCAACTTACCACAGGCTAATTGAGGCTTTGGTAAGGACTAAAAACTAGGATGCACAAATGCACAAAAGTACAATATAAACACTTCTTTTTCTTATTCTTTTTTTATAGTAGGGAGCCCACAACTACTTTCAAACCCCCTTCTAACACTTACAACGAACAACGACAACTCTGTACCAGGGGAAATGAGGGGAGAAAACGACTAAAATAAAAAAATAAACAATTTTTAATTTTAAACTCGATAGGGTTCTATTTATTTAAAAAATCTGGAACTTTAACATTTCCTATAGAGCTAACGCAGCTCTTTATATTTTTCCTTCCCCCTCGAAGCGTGACGTATTATGTGAACGTTCCGTAATATGAAAAAGCATAATTTTCGGAACTGGATCGTGATGCATCATGGAAGGTGAGGAAGGTATTTTGCATTCTTGTTGGTTTTCCTGATTTGAGCCGAGTTGGAAACAACAACTTTTCGCGGAAAGTTTTCTTTTCTTGTGTGATTTTTTCAGTGCTCAACAATCTGGAAAGTGGATTGAGAATTTGTGCAATTGCCATTTTTATTTGATTGGTTCGTTTTTCCTTTCCTTTCGTTGGTTGTCCACATATTCAAACTGTTTTTTTAAATATTCGAGCTCTTTTCTTTCTTTTTTTTTGTTTCCCCCACTCCTTCTGTTGGAGATTAAGATTTATCTTCGAATCCTCCAAAAACTACTAAATCAAAATTTGTAGTGGTGGATGAGTAGTAGGTCGCTGCACCCTGCATCCCTGCCACCACAGTCACCTGCCGATCATCCAGCAACAAACGGTGGAACCAATGAAGACCGAAACGGTAGTGATCGCTCTATTTTGGCCGGCACAAGCAGTGGCAGCGGCGGTCTGGGCAGCCCAGTTAGTCTCACGAGTAATAACAGTAGTGCTTAAGAAATAAACGGTGCTCTGGTAATGGAAGCCTCTTTTCTGGTCGTCTACCATCGAAAATGGTCTCACAACGCATTGTTTACTTGCGCGTCGTTTACTTGTTTATTGGCTTTTTGTCTCACGTCATTACGACGAGCGAACGGCATCCATCGAAGGACGTGAATGACGTCGAGCGAAACGCAATTTTTCTTATATATTTATTCCAACAATAAAAAAAATACAAAGGTAAAATTAGATCATCGCTTCTTTCTTTCTTTCAAGAAAAAATCTACATAGGCGATAATACAACAACGAAACGCTGCATTTTGTCCGTGCGGTGAATGGCCAATTGTAAAAAAAAACAACATTCACGATTTCGCACCTACGATAAGATTGTTCTTACTCACGCGCGGGAAAGGCGGCGAGAAAAAGCGAGTCGCTATAGATAGAAGTTATAAGAACCACGAAAAATAAATTACATTTGAATAAACCCCACACAAAACCGACTATAAAATAAAAGATTACACACACATACTCGTCGTGTGAGAAAAAAAAAGGTTTTTGTGTGTACGAATTTGTCTTAATGAGCGTACGCGATATTTTTTTGTTTTCCAGTCGTGAAAGAATCGGTTGTGACATTTAATCAATACAGCGGGTATGGGAACGCGATAGAGACTCATGCTGAAAGAAAAGGTGATCTAAATAAAATGAAATTGCAAACGGTAGGCAGTTCCATGTTGATGTGCATCCATGCTTGCATTCAATGCTGGAGCTGCTGAATGGAATGCAACATATTCGTCTGCATGAGCATTAGATCCATGTTTATCAGCACATCTTGAGCAGGCGGCCCCTGCCTGCCGCTGACGAAGCTAGTGGAAATATTTAAAAAAAAATAGAATTCGTCTTATGTGTATACAGTAATGTGATTTGTTAATCTGAAATTGGAAGTAGGCTATATGTATATTCTTTTATCTTGACGTGAGTGACGATAAGAGATATTTATTTGATATCAACAGGATGTCCATATAGGATGTCCTATAGACTACAACTTACGACTTGTTATGGATGGGTAAATTGGATGCCCAAAATACATTCATATGACATCATTTGGGATCAGCCAAATGATGGACAAGACCATGGATGGACATCCACAGACCATCGTTTGCCACTAGGGCATTAACCACGACTTTCACTTCGGCGTCCCCTATTCCATGAATCGATGCATAAATGACAGCGAAAAAAATATCGATAACCCCTAACCAACCAAGGGCGTTACTCAAAAAAATATACAAAAGTCTCAAAAAGATAAGTTTTATTTACGCTCTTCACTCACTACCACTCACAAAAGCTTCAGAATGTAGAACAACAGTGTCTCAACATTTACACAGACTAAAGTTCGACTAAGAACTTTCTGTAGATTGTAGTATTCCCTAGTATGACAGCGTGGCGTTATCACCGTGAAACTCTCTCACAACCGTCACACCATCGAAGAAACGGCCTAGAAACGCATGGCGCATGTTTCGAAGCAGCCCACAGTGTTGTAGATTTTCTTCTAATTCTTCATGGTGACACGGTGGTAGGGCTGAGGTGAAGGAAAAACGAAATTTCTCTACCGTGAGGTTACCATCTTTATACGTAAACATAGGTTGGGTGGATTTGACCCACCTTTTCAATAGAACAAAAGGGTGCGGAGATTTCAACATTACGGCCGCGAGGTGTTACCCGTAGAGTTCTCAAACACCACCGTTACGTTGATTATTCCTATCGACAGTGCTTCTTCTTCCGTAAAACTCATTAATGGTTCACCCTCCCATGGGTGAATGGAAAAAGTTTCTGTGCGAAATTAAAATCGATCGTGGAGAAATACGCCGTTGACCATTGACCACCTGACTGAGCGGCGGGATATTTACACTATAACAGGAGGAAAGGTGAAGGCAAGGCTATCTATTTTTACCAATTCTGTCTCTATGAGTCAGCGCTGAAGTTTCCAGTATTTGAACGTCTTTTTGGGATATCCCCCGTTATTACTCTTGTTTCGACAATGTCGGGAGCCGTGGCCAGTTAGACAACACGTATAGCAAGCTTTCGTCTTCCTAATATGTGCTGCAGAAGGGAGGGGGTGTGCGACATCTCTCTCGTTAGCCTAAGTTTAATTTCTCTGACCATGTTATCCAAAAGGGTGTTGAGACTGCAAATATTTCTCGGTTCTTATGGATCTAAGCCTCCACCCCCAACCCACTTCTTGACGCATTATGATCCTCAATTTCTCCAAGAGATGCCTCGTCTAAACGCCGAATGAGATCGAAGTAAGATTCGTCCGACGTCGAGTTGCTGGACAGCATTGCTTCTTTATAGGCCGGGCTTTTAAGCCCAAACACTATCCTTTGGATCACTTTCAACAGCGTTAAACGTACTGGATTTTACGATTACGAATCATGATTACGAACAATGAATAGGAACACGTAGATATGGCGCGGGAAAAATTGCTAAAGGTGAAATTTGGAGGAAAGAAGGAAAAAAAATATCACGTGGGGATAAATATTGGCTTTGAAAATGAACTCACCCCATAGAAAAAAATTTGGCATTCAGAACATTATCCCTTTTAAAAGAACTTCTAATTTCTAACTTTCATATTGATTTTAACTAACATATTCATCCTCAGGTAGGATAAGAACATGAAATGCTCGCAATTGGAAGCAAAAAGCTCTCAAAATTTGTCTTGTTTTCTTTCAATGACTCGTTCTTTGTCTTTTTAGAAGAACCCAAAAGTTCACTCACAAATTCCTCTTTCGTGATCATCGTCTTTAAAAGAACACGAATTCTAAGGTAACCAAGATTACAAAGTATATTTTATTGGAGACATGAGAAGGGATAACATACGATACTCAATTTTCTTCCCACACGTTAATCTACTTCCCACGAATTAACTAAACGACATTTTGCACGAGTAGAGCACTTAAACAGGCGAAAAAAGAGAGAAAGCTCTAAAGACGTAGTTCACGGTAGGAAGTACTGGGCGATCTGGTGTGAGCCATCTTACATATCCTGCCAAATCGCCATTACGTTGCCTAAAGCCACTTGTAGCGAGAAAGAGAATGTTATTTTGTCAATGTGAAACATAGGCGAAGGAGTTGAAACATAATGTTCAAGTATTGCGTTCAAGCTGATGAGCTGAAAGATCACCGGCTTCATTTTTATCAATGTCGGAAATGACTATTGCGTTCTCCTCAATGACTCACAGCTGGCTTGGACACAACTCCTTCTTTGTTCCTCACAAGAGCGGATCTCGGGAATCCGTCCTTTCCAGAGCAGATCTCGTCGACGCAGTTGATGGTCCATCCTCCTCTCGAAGTGTTGTCAATAACTTGGAGTACTAAGTCTCCTACTTGGATATGGCATGGATCAGCCTACCACTTTCTCCTGTTTTAGGAGTGAAAGGGCTACTTCGGTGGTCACAAACGGAAATGGTCCACAATTATTTGGAAAATTCGCCATCTCCAACGAGGGGTTGGGCTGGACTCGTAGAGAACATCGGCTGGGAAACAAGGATTAACTCGGGCTAGAAAAAGATGGTAATGTGTTAGAACAGTTGGATCGTTTGGGTCTCTTGAGCATCTGCCAATGGGTTGATCTTTCATGATGGACGCGACCTAGACTAAATACAAAACAAGTACTTCATCGGGAAAGGAATGGTATTGCAGAATAAAGAGCAGTGCATCCTTGAACGTTTTATGGAAACTTTTCCACGCTCCTCCTTAATATGGGGCAGATGGTGGGGCAGATGGCAATTTTTGATAATGCTGCTAACGGAAGCCATACCTAGAAGTTTTCACTATTGCACGTGCACAACAATGAGCGTCCATTTGGTGGTCAAATTTTGTAAAAACAGGTGATCTTGCACAATGACTTTCGTCGCATGATGATCTGAAGGCAGTAATATCGAATATCCTTTGAAAAATGACAATACCCCAAACGACCGTCGACGCGAATAAGTTTCTTCTTCGAATCAATGAATGGTGTTAATGTAATTTTAGATGAGTTTGTTCTTTTCCCTTTTCTAGTGTCCGGTATACCTTTCCATAGCTTTCTCGTTGAGCTACATGCAGATGAGGAAGACTTCAGCTTCTTATATTTCAAAAATTAAGCTATAGGGGTTTGATTTTTTTCACTGAAGGGAAGAGATTGTAGGTGATTTGCTGTGTTGTGGATGAGTATCCGGAGATGAAACCAACTCAACCAATTTCGAGAGATACATTTTTGAGTCGTTGTCTGGCGGCTCAAAGTATTTTTGTGTGGCTGGCCAGCTGTTACTGGGTTAGCGGAGGAAGCCAGGGCCGGTCCACCAACGGGTTTCTTCCGTGAGAGAGGTTTCCTCGACGCTGTAGCTGCAGTCATTGTCTAGTTTTAAAACGCCTGGTATGAGTCGCCACTGTTTCGCAGCCGGTAATGATACCACCACACGGTTCGCTTCCCGAGTATGGTAGTGGCAATGGGTGAAGTAGATCCAGCGAAGCACAGTAGATGAGTCCCAGTATGTTTCGACATCAAATTTAAGTTGGAGGTCTCTTTTAGTCTAACGCGCACGGCAATGTCGTGATAAAATGTCATGACATGAAACAACTATAGTTGTTCGATGAAAGAATTAATCATCGCATCTGAATTCTTCTAACATTTTTTAACCTTCACGAAAATCCTATGTAATTATTTTCTGTTCTCACAAAAATTCTGCAACAGCGTTAGTATTATTTGCAGATTCCAAGATTTTTTAACAGTCTCATCAGGAATCCCCAACAGCCCAGAATTTAAAGTTTACACTCCAAGAAGAGGTATTAGTGCTCTTTCTAACGCGTAAATTATCAGTTCAATCGCTGAGTTAGATTGGAGTAATTCGGAACACCGACTGAGAATCTATAGCGATATCCTCGATAAAGTGAAGCGTAATGTCCTTGAAACTGAAGATTTGTCGCTATTTTACCCAAATGATTACAAGGAGTTACTAGATGCTGTACGAGTAAAGGTATTTAATTTAAGTTCACTTAAAATTTACATATACTGACAATTATTTCTCCAAATAAGATAAATTTTTTGAGAATCGAAGCGAGCGTCTAACTTTGTTGACTTTGGCTCCGAACAGCTCGACACACGAACAAACAAGTGATTTTTTCGGTGTTTTTCTAATACTTCGCCAATTGCCAGTCAAGCCGTTGATTTGAAAATAAGCAGTGGTATCTTAGCCCAAGCCCCCAAAAAGAGAAATGTTCATTGTTTGAGTGATGGTAAAAAATTCATTTACGTCAAGTCAAATTCATTTTGAGATTATTGTTTTATTTTTCAATAGAGGGAAAAGCGCGAATTATTGATTTTTATAAATCCGATGAATATAGTCACCAATTACCGTGAATGAAAAATGTGAAAAGCGTGAAGCAGCTAAATGGAAAACTAATGAAAATACAGGAGTGAATTTTGCTTGTCAACATCTACGTCAACTCTACGCTGCACACCAAAAAATACAGCCCCACTTGTGTAGTGTGCAAGCTTTCCGCCTTCTTTGAAAATAGACCAGCCTATGTCATCAATAATGGTGCTAATTGCATACACTCTGTTTGTGTACGTGTGTACCATCAGAAAGTCAAACTCATGCTGGACGTAATTGATTCATTAATGACCCGCTATTCAATATCATCTATTAATATTATTGTTATGATTATTAAGGTATGTCCTTCCAAGTAGATATACGTCAAGATATATCCAGTTACCTTTCGATGAAAAACTCTTTAGAATTTCAACTGTTGAATGAGACATATTATTAATAGTTATTTGTCTAGCAGATCAGAGCTACAAAAAAGTGTTAATTTAAGGTGTGTTATCAATTTGACTTCGATTTTCTGTTTAAGTTGTATTTCTTTTTAGTTTCTGATTGTTTTTAAAATTTATTGTTTTCTTCGGTTCTTGTTTTCTTCAGTTACATTTTTTATTTTGGTTGCTTTGCATAATTTTATGTTAGTTATAATTCATGCTTTTCCTTGTTTAGTTATAATAAGTCTTCGTTTGTCAAGTCCTTTTTTGAAAATGTCTTTGTTAGACAGTTTAGTTGCTGGTAAGAATTTGAGTTAAAATGCATTGGAATTTTCTGACTCTCTCGCAAAAGAGAATAATTTCCCTTTTCAAATTAATGACATTATTACTTTTACAGCTTTCAACGCTTAAGAATCTGTTGGATCCTAAATGTAAATTTTAGTCTATTGTATACATTACGTGTTCCCAATATGTGCAACGCAAAAAAAACAAGAGCAACAGGTGCGAGACCAAAATAGTGTGCTTAGGCCGCCAATTGTAAGTTTATTTTGGGTTGTTTTAATACCTACTATCGGCAAATTTCGAATTGTATCGGAGAAATTTGCTCGCCAACTACGCCATATAAAAAAACTTCAATATGTATCGCCGAAAAGAGTGAGTTTATTACCTGTCCACTGTCCATTACATTATACCCACAAAGGCTTAATATTTTCCTTTTTCAGATATCTTACGAAAAACCCAGCCCTCCATCAATTTGTAATTTCCGATTTGTCGCTGGAGAAAAATACCACTTTGAAAAGGAAGTAAATCCATTACAAATGGGGGCAATTCATGAAGAGTAAGGACATAATTGAACGAACGAAATTTATAACAATTTCAGTGTCAAGCATTGACGTAGTCTTGTACCCCTCGATGAACACCTGTATCACGGGGGTGAGAAAGCATTCAGAGCAGCTGATAGATCAGATCGACGTAAAACCCTGTTGGGTACTCTTAGATCGGCTGTTACCCGAGAAGAAATGAAGAAAAAGAAGACATTTGTAAACTCTAGGAGGAAAAACAACGCAAAGAAGGTTTGCCTAAAGAAGCAGCCGAGAAGGCCGCACTAGTGAATGAGGAAACAATCATGCAGTTGGCCTCTATCCACAAACGCCAGTTGAACATAGAACAAGAAAAGCAGAGATTGGGCCAGATTTGGATGAAGCAGCTGCAAGCCAGCTCGTAAAAAGTACAGTGGTTACTCTTCCGGTCACCCCGGTCAAAATTACGGCTAAAAGACGCAAAAAACTACTCCTGGACGCCAATAAAAAAGCAGAGACTGCTAAGAAGGCAATTGACGATAAGGAAACAACACTACAAAAGGAATTAAAGTCTGAATTGAAAGAAGATTTAAATACTAATTTCTTCATGTTTACTTCCAGATATCACCTGACTATCAAAGACATCACCGAGAAAAAGGCAGGAAGCTTAACTCAGTCAGAGAAGCTTTGTTGGTCATTGTCGCGACACTTCGCATGTCGCTTGATCGCATGTCAAGTTTCTTGAATCTTGCATTCGATTTCCGAAATCAATTTTACCGCCAAGATTGGCTTCACTACGAGAACACTTAACCCCTGTTAAGGGGTTCAAGGGATTCAAGGGGTTTCAAAAAAGCAATCGGAGAAACCTAAAACAACCTACGCTGTGACAGTGGTAAATATCCCTGGGCCTGGTGGTGCAATAGTGCAAAACACTATTTGAGCACCAACGGTGCAATAGTGCAAAACACTATTTGAGCACCGACGATGCAATAGATTTCTTTAGGAAGACCATTTGGCGAAGTGAAAAGATTTTTAAAATATAAATTTTCTCCGTTGGCATTATGTTGCTATAAGAACAATTTTCCAAACAAATAATTAAAAACTATTTGAAATATTTTATTATTATTATTTAAGGCTTAATTCTGCGTAACTATTATTTCAGTAGAGAAACAGTGTAGTCTGAAAAATCTGATTTCTAGTTTGATGATGACTTTTCGTCTTCTTTTTCGTGTAATTTCATATAATTTCCTATGTGGTTCTTATTGTGATTAATATGCAGATTGTGTCGAGAATTAACGACACTGAATTGTAGATTCAACTCATTTTCTGAAATCAAATACAAGTTCAGTTTGCAAAAGATGTGTTAGATAAAAAAAAGAGGAAGAGAAAACAAAAGTGAGACACACCGACCTGTATGAACAAGAGTGAGGCTTGTTCTGCGTTGTTTAGAACAAAGAGGGGTGTTGAAATTAGGGGTTGAGAGGGTTGAGAATTTAGGTGTGCAACATTTCAACTGTGTAATCATTTGTGAGTGAAACAATAATTTATTTCGACAAAATTTCGCATTAGGTTTTGGCTATGCTGATTGAGCTAATTAGAATGAATGAATATAGTTTTGGTAAGCTTATAATCACATCATAATGACGGCAACATCTTCTTAAATCGCTTATAGGTAACTTTTAACTGATTGTGATTAAAAAGTTATTATCATGGGACCATGTTATGTTTTTATGTTATCGCAGTCGAATCATTCAAATAAGACCTGTTGTATTGAGTTGTAATTTTCACTCATAGGTGGCAAAGGTGACTGTCCAGTATTTTTACAAGCTGTCCAAGATTTTTTACGGTTGTCCCAATTAAGGAAGACGTTTGGAATATCTCATTACGCGTAAATATGCCATAGCCACAAAAGTGCCCAGCAGAATTCGGAACACTACCCTAGGCGGCTAGGCCCCTACCAACTCTAACTTGTAGAACAGACTAAATTTATCGTATTGATATTAAATTTTATTGTAAAAATATCGACTCCTCTTTTAGTGACAGAATTACATGGTTGAATACTGTCACGTTCTGTCTGGTTCACTAATGCTCTTGTTTTTAGGGCGAGCGCTAGATGGCCTTGCGTCGACCTGACTTCCCTTCCCTCTTTAACCCTTTTTCCCTTTTCAGAGTGTGTCTGCGTGTTGCGTCGGACGGTCGCATCTATTTCCCCGTCTGAGTTTGTTCTTTTCCTATCCGTGTGTTTGCTTGTGTGTAAAATGTGTTGGTGCTGTGCTTGTTTGCGTGTGTGTAGGATAGTGTTAGACCCATTAGGGGCATCATTGGCTTAGGTTAAGCGTAGTTAGTGTAGGGCCAATGGTGAAAGCCACCAGATTGACTGTGCCGGTGTCGTTGGCCAGCTATTTGGTGCCTTTTATTGATTGTGTTCCAGCAACAAGTATGCCGAACTGATTGCCCGTGACAATACCAAGGGCTCAAGATTTAAAAGGAATGATAATTAACAGTTCTGTGCAGGATTTCGTCAGTGAGGGTGTCACATATCTTGATGTAGATTCTGGCAAGAGAAAAACAGAAGACAGTTACGCCAATGGGTTTGAGGAAGGAACGCAGAAATTTTTAAGATGATATAATGCAGATTCATAAGTTTTTTAAATACCCGGTTGCTTTATTTTCAACCGATTCCGCCTCCCTTCGGTACATTATCTATCTAGCTATCTTTCATGAGGCAATGAGGCTAGAGTATGAACGATGAAAATTAGGAAAAGCTTCGATGACGACAATAAATATCAACAAAAATTGTCCTTCGATCGTCAGTATCTCTAGGATTCTTCCAAAATTCTTATGGAGAGGGGAAAAGCCTCCGTCAAATCTCAGGTTCACATAAATTTTGAATTCTCCATAAGTTCTTGTTGGTTCTTGTTCTTACGCAATGTTTAATTATACAAATATGTTGAGCTTCTCTCGATAAAGTAAACTTAGCAGATTATTAACTAGGAAAACTTTTGGAACGCTAGGCCATAAAAGGAAAGAGTGTAGACTTCCGGTTTTGTAAAAAAAATGTAGCACTGATAAATAATATTCTGATAATTCCAGCTTTTGATCTAACTAATTTGGGGCAATTTCAGGTAACCCTTTAAGAACAGATTTTTGATACAGTACCAAGTTATTATTGACTCGCTAAATTTCTCGTACATCCTCAGAAAAATAGATTTTGGGAGTACCTAAATCGCAAAATCGAACGCCTAAAATGCGAAACCCTACGCGAAACGTGCAGTATTTTTCTAATAACATTTTAAAACTGTTTTAAATTCTAAATTGTGATTGTTTCGTGGTTTTACCTCTTTCAACTGTGCATTTGTTTCATCTTCCGACATAAACAATGGGTCGGTTTCTGCCTCACTCTCAGACCCTTCGACATTCTCGTTTGGAGTGTTGGGCGTGGCCTCAAACCCTACTATAGCTTCCTGCGGAGTGGCCGCATCCTTTGGCTTTTCCGTCGGGGACAAATGTGGCGGATCATCTGACGCCTTATTGTGGGATTCTTCCTCGCACCCGGACCCTACGGCATTCTCGTTTGGAGTGTTGGGCATGGCCTGAACATATCCAATCACTTCCTGTGGAGTGGCTGCATGCTGTGGCTTTTCCGTCAAGCAAAATGTGGCGGCTCATTTGACGCCTCGATTGGTCGTTTTCTTCCTCGCTCCTGGATCCTTCGGAATCCTCTTCGGAGTGTTAGGCGTGGCCTCAACATCTCAAGTCGCCTCACCCTTGATTACCAGTCTTACCTATATTGCAAAATGTGGTAATTATAAATTTAACAATATTTAAAAAGAAGACGATGATGAATTAGGGTAGCTCTGGACGAAAAGAACGTAATTCTTTTACAGTACGTCGCTCTTATATAAGTGTTTTTTTATTCATATCCTAGTGTAAAATGTAAGTAAATGTAAGAAATACCACGAAAATTAAAAAAATTCCGAAATTATTATGAAATTCGAAAATAATGACTTTCTCTTACTCACTCTCCCTCTCGCTACAACAAGTGACTACTCCTCCTCCTTCCTACTGCCGGACAGCAAAGACAACGCCCAAACAATCAAACTACTCGAGAAAGGTGTGCGCTACAAGAATGACCGCTACAAATTGGATATGGGATATGCCGAAAGATACGGTAGTAGCACCAGGTCGATTCTGGAAAGAGCCTAAATAAAAATGTTGTCAAGACCAAGGCCACAGAGACAACAATAGGAGATTTCGTAAACCAAAGTCATGCAAAAAAAACTGGAAGAAGACGAACTCGAAGACCCTGTCAGCCGTTCGTGGTACCTACCTCACCACGCATTCTTCAACCCAAGGGAGCCTGGAAAATTTCGAGTGGTTTTTCTGACGATGCTGCTTCCTTTCGTGTCATTTCATTGAATAAATGCTCGTTGACCGGCCCCGATCTGCTAACACCTCTCATCTAGATTCTTCTCAGGCTCCAGGAGCGAAGCCATCTGCCATCACCGGAGACATTAAGGGTATGTTTTATCAGGTTAAAGTTCGCCACAATGACACATCCTTATTACGCTCTTTATGGAGATAATCAAGCCTAACCGAGCCACCCGATATCTTTGAAATGCAGGTTCTAATCTTTGAAGCCACCTTCTTCCCCGCCGTCTACTCGTACGTCCTCCGAAGGGTAAATGAAGAGAAGTTCCCTGGGCTGACGAAAAAGGCCGAGAAGAATTTTTATATGGACAACTATATTTCGACACTGAAGAAGAAATGGTGGAATCTTAGAGTGAAATTCAAGAAGGATTATGAACGGCAGATTTTTTCTGGATCTAAAAGATGTCAACGTCAAAAACTCTCAACACTATCCCCAACGATCTTAGGTCCGACCTAATCTAAACTTGAACCTTTATGCCCTTCTCGTGAAAAAGACGCTGGGGATCATGTTAAACTGGCAAGAGGGTCATTTTTTATTTAAGGTGAAAATTAAAGCGGGCTCAGAAACATATAGCTCGATTCTATAAGCGACGTCTGCGTCTCTTTTACCCACTAGGATTTTGGACCACCATTATCGCCTCGACATAAGAATTCTCCAAGTCATCTGTCGTCTGAAATCCGAATGGGACGACACCCTGCCAAAAGCGGTAATTCCGCAATGGTAGTCATACTAATCTGCTTTATTTGGAATCCCTTAACATCCCAAGATGCATACAGCCCTTTTCTCCGACGTCCATCCAGCTACACGCCTTCGTTGATGCAAGTGGCCCATTTCTTTGAGTGTACATACAACTGTTAAACACACCGGACTGTCTTGCATCGTTAAATGAAGAAGGTGAAGGTAAGAAATGAAAAAATTTCAAATTTGCTACAACTTGCTAAAAAGCAATGTGGAAAAGGATTTGTTTTTGGTTTTTCAATATCTTTCCAGTTTGTGAGCAAAAAAATGTAACCAAAAATGTAAATGTATCCCTTTGGGCTTTGGCCAATCAATCCAGCATGATTAAACTGAAAAAAATGCGATACATTCTATGTGGGGATGTATACAATTACTGATAATACACAAGCTTCGATAATTTTAACAGATAATCACAAACACGTCTTTAAGTTCAAGCAAAAAAAGTTAGATAAAAGCAAAGAACATAAAAGAAAATGAGAATTAAGAAAATGAACATTAACGTCTTAATTTTTATCACTGCTCACAAGTGAAGTTTTTGTATTTAACGTATTCGTATCTACTGCTTCAAAGCGAAGAAAATGTTACGACCTCCTTCGTAATATCAACATGCAGTGACCCAGGTTAGCCATGGTTCATCACCTTACCATACCAAGGAGGAAATTATTTACCAGGTAGTTATGATTCCCCATACCGAGACAGGAATTATCCGCTGCGCTCCTTGGTACCCGCTCCTTTTGCACCAAACGACTAAAAGAGAGCTCCTACTAAAATGTGATGCCGAAACATACTTGTCCGACTCATCTACTGTGCCTACTGCGCTGGATCTACTTCACCCATTGCCACTACTATACTCGGGAAGTGAACCGTATGTTGGGATCCTTACCGACTGCGAAACAGAGGCGACTCATGCAGGCGTCTTAAATCCAGTCAATGAATGCAGCCACAGCGTCGAGGAAACCTCTTTCACGGAGGACAACCGTTGTTGGACCGGCCCTGGCTTCTTCCGCTAATACAGCTGGCCAGCCACACCAAAATACTTTATGTCACCAGACAATGACTCCAAAATTGATCTCTCGAAATAGGGTACGTCGGTTTCATCTCCGGATACTCATCCCCTCCACTCTCTACTACAGAAAAATCCCAGCCAATGTTGGTTGAAAAGAATTTTCACATGGGTTCTGAGATTCATCCGCAATCTCTTCGCTTCACTAGCAAAAAGAAAATCAAAACCCTTTAACTTAATTTTTGAAATGTGAGAAGCTGTGAGCCTCAACAGCATATAGCTTAGCTCAACGAGAAATAGTCTGGGAGCTGGGCGACAAAAAAATGACAATTTATTAGCAAAAGGTTTGAGGTTAAAATGTGGTTAGGGGGGTATGACACACACGAAAAGCCACGTCTGTCGACTGGCGGCCGGGGCGTTCAAGCGTGATGCGATACCGAAATCGGCGGGAACAGTAAAAAAATCACTTTTGTTTAGCAAGCCCAAATTTTCTCTAGAAGCAAGCTAACATTATGTCGATCAATAATCCTGCAAGACAGACGTCGAATTACGGGACTATAATATCAACAGACCATCTTAAAAATGTATAAAACCGTAAATTTTTTCATTTTAGTTTAGAAAATCAAATTTTTACATTAAAAAATAGAGAAACATGTGAATTATTATAATCCCGGTAGACAGACGTCGATATCTGAGCCCTTGGGGGCACCAGACGTCGGTGTGTAACGGTTTTTCACGAACTGTCAGTCGTTATTTGATACCGGCAACGCTGTTTCGGATACCGGCAATGCTGTATCCAAGGCGCTTATTTTAAATAACTGGCGTTTCTTGGGGAATATAATGACTAGGAATTCATTAAAACTGGTTATTTAACACTTATAACGACTTATAAATCAATTTAGTAATTGGATTATATGTTTAATTAATAATTAGCTAAGGCAGCATAAAAACAATATGGTGGCAGCTTTTTTAACGTCCAACGACGGGCCGATCCACTATCCTCACTCCGTCGACCGAAGTGATCTTTATTATAAATTATTTTTATCTGGAGACGTCCACATAGTCGCTGGGGATAAATATCTAAAGATTATAAGGGAAACCTCTTTTTTTTTCAGTATATATCCCGACCGGATCTCTGCTGTGCTACTGTAATATTATGGCCGGGCTCATTTTGTTCGTCTCTCTGAATTCTCAAAGCTAGCAAAATAGGAAAGATGAGGAGGACTACATGCTGGTCTATTGGTAAGTTGGCAATTGGGAGAAGCGGACCGACAGTGTGGTACTAAACGAGTTGATGTGTCATCGTTCCTAATTGTCAGATTTGCGAGTGGCGCGCGATCAAATCAGACCGGGAACGGGTGCCAAAGGTTGCAAACGCTTATTTTGTTGCAGTATCCATCTAATAACAATAATCCAACCAGCAACGTTGGCTGGCTGGCTCTTCTTCTTTTTATTATTGCGCAAGGTATTATTACTACTAGACACATCGACAAGGGATATAGGGGAAAAGAGATAAGATAGATCGGATAATTTAAAAAATGAAATGGTTATTTTTTATTGGCCCCCGAGAAAATACAAACCGGTCGAATTGACCGACGACTCTGAAGGGAATCGTCTCTGAAAGGAATTATTCTCGGCGGAATTTCCTGTACAGCCTTTCTTTTTTCATTCTTTTTCTATCTAATATCATCTGATGGGGTTCGATGTCGTGTTCTCTCAGCGCCAAAAAATCCGCGATATAAATTTCCTGCCAATTGTTGTTGCTATTGCGCTTAGTCCAGTCGACGACGAGCGCAACAGCTGCTGGTGGGTCGTTCACTCGTTCCTAGCAGTGGCCGGGACTGGATTTTATACGATCCCGTTCCCGTCGCCACCGCTGCGGACGCCCCTGATAACGCCTCACACTATCCCAGACGGTTAACAGTCCCATCGTCATCGTCACAATGGCCGTGACAAGAAATGACAGCATCACAAAAAAAAAGCGGGTTGAATGAAAAACATCGAACAAATAAAAAGAAAAGCACACATAAACACAAACGCACGCACGGCAGACAGCGCAAATCTTCTCCTTTTTCTTGTTTGTTAGATACGTGTCGATTGGCACCGGATCGGATCACAGTCGTCGTCTCTTGGATGCTGCCGGATGTGATGGGGCTAGACAAGTCCAGCAACCGCCAGAACTTAAGAGTGAAACGAGATGGGGCAGCAGCATACCAACTGTCCTCTCTGACCAATGCGCATCTGTTCCACGCCATCAGCTGGCCTTTTTTCTTTCTTCGCTTCCGCCGTTCAGAACACAAACCAAAAATTCCGGTGTGAAATAAAAAGAAACTGAAAACGTAAACCGAACGTAAACCTCAGCACCTAGTCGCTTTCGAACCCTAGAACCCACGACAGCAATTGAATATGGAATTCCCTTGGCACTCAATCACAAATGCACTTGCTCACACAGTATCAGTTAAACACACACACACAGAGCAGATAAAGAGGGCTAGAAATAAATGAGGGATAATTAAGTTAAATAATTGTTTCGTTTGGGATATGATGAGAAATTGACTATTTACAGAGACACTCTGGCGATGCAAACTGACGGGAATTGGTGATGCCGGACAAAGGGGAAAATTCTTTTTCGACATTTTCTTGTGTGCGCGTGTGACGAGAGAGAAAACGAAAATGGGAGATCATTTCGGTCGACGGACTAAGGATAGTGGATCGGCCCGTCGTTGGACGTTAAAAAAGCTGCCACCATATTGTTTTTATGCTGCCTTAGCTAATTATTAATTAAACATATAATCCAATTACTAAATTGATTTATAAGTCGTTATAAGTGTTAAATAACCAGTTTTAATGAATTCCTAGTCATTATATTCCCCAAGAAACGCCAGTTATTTAAAAATAAGCGCCTTGGATACAGCATTGCCGGTATCCGAAACAGCGTTGCCGGTATCAAATAACGACTGACAGTTAGGGCTGTGGCCCGGGACGTTTTTAGCGGGTTTTTTTTATGGGTTTTTTAGACGGGTTTTTCTTCTTCCGCGGGTCGTAGCGGGTTGGGCCAACTGAGTGACCGGGTTTGGCCCGGGCCAACCCATGGGTCAAAAAATTTATACCGGTCGGGTAACGGCCCGGGTAAAAAATCGGGTCAAACACACTTTTTTTTTTACAAACTTAAAAAAATTCCCTAAATTTCTTAATTATCTTCTTCTTCCAACAGTGACACGTCAATTCTGTCTTCTGAACACCCCTGAACGCCCTTTTCTACCACTTATCTTACTTTTCATGCTACGAAATTATCGTAGAGCATTTGGCGGCAATATTTTGAGGCCGCAGGCATAGAGAATAACGAGCTTCTCTATTTGACTACTAGATGGCGCCACCGCTCGGGTTGGCCCGCGGGCCCGGGGGTTCAACCCGTCGCCCGCCCCGTTAAAAAAAATGCCTCGGTGGGTCGAGTCGGGTTGGGTTTTTTTTCGTTCAGCCCGGGCGGTGGCCCGGGTTTTCATCGCCCGGGCCACAGCCCTACTGACAGTTCGTGAAAAACCGTTACACACCGACGTCTGGTGCCCCCAAGGGCTCAGATATCGACGTCTGTCTACCGGGATTATAATAATTCACATGTTTCTCTATTTTTTAATGTAAAAATTTGATTTTCTAAACTAAAATGAAAAAATTTACGGTTTTATACATTTTTAAGATGGTCTGTTGATATTATAGTCCCGTAATTCGACGTCTGTCTTGCAGGATTATTGATCGACATAATGTTAGCTTGCTTCTAGAGAAAATTTGGGCTTGCTAAACAAAAGTGATTTTTTTACTGTTCCCGCCGACTTCGGGATCGCGTCACGCTTGAACGCCCCGGCCGCCAGTCGACAGACGTGGCTTTTCGTGTGTGTCATACCCCCCCTAACCACATTTTAACCTCAAACCTTTTGCTAATAAATTGTCAGTTTTTTGTCGCCCAGCTCCCAGACTAAAAGCTATGGAAAGGAATACCAGCAGAGACTAGAAAAGGGAAAAGAGCAAACTCATCTAAAATCACATTGACACCATTCATTTATTTAAAGGCGAAACTTAATCGCATCGGCGGCCGTTTGTGGTATTATCATTTCTCAAAGGAAATCCGATATTACTGCGTTCAGATCATCATGCAACGAAAGTCATTGTGCAAGCTCACCTGTTTCTACGACACGGGACCACCAAAAAGACACTCAGTATCTCCGCACAGGAAATACTGAAAAACCAACAAAACCATCTTTCTTGAATGTGGAATTGAGTAACATCATCAGTTTTTTTTTTTACTCTTTTGATTGTATTTAGGCCTACTTTACAATACACATCATCGCTGTTGTTGGGCGAAGTAACAGGATTCATAAAAAAGAATGAAAAAGAATTTTCGATTGCGCAGAATTGTTTCTCAGTAAATGTTTTTGTGTAGAATGGCTTTATAGCAGACTTGAGAAAAGGTCTGAGAGACTTCGGCGCCCATTAATTTAAACTCGATTCCGGAAGCAATTTGAAAAGTTTGCGGATTTGAGTCGGAGTGAAAGGCAGGTCGGAGTGAAAGGCAGGTCGGAGGAAGCAGAGAAATCGACGGCTTTAGATTTGCTGTCTATTGGGACGACTGGTGCAGATGGATTGCTGGGCGGATTATTAATTTTAGCATCTGGCAATTCCCCTTCTTCTAATTCTCCTTCCTATCGTTATTTCTTGCTTCTTGGTATCCACTTCCATTGGGTAATCGTCTTCTGGAGGCGTAACAATTTCTTCCTTGATTTTTTTCTCATCAACAACCATCTCGTGATCCAGCTGACGGAGCAGTGAGCTGACGATGCGGTGTAGACATGATTGCGATAAGCAATCGCGTCCCAATTGAACCAAAAAGCTCACAATGTCGTCAACTAATAGTTTAAAAGCTGTAGCTATCCTCACAAGTGCAGGAAGAGCTGGCAGGTAAATTTCCGTACGCCCATTACTTGGCAAAACTGGACCGAATAAAAGTAGGCCTACATATTACATGAATATCAAAATAGGTAGGTAATTGATTTTCTTACCGTAGAGAAGGGTTGATAGAGTGTTGACAGCTAGACGGGCGACATTGGAAGATCTAGGCAGTGCGAACTGTATTAAAGACAGGTGTGATATCAACAGCAAAGAGCTGCTTGGCCAAGTCCCCGATAATAGGCTGGGCAAGTAACTCGCGGACAAAAAATAAAGACAAATGCGCATTGTGCATGGCAGGGATATCCTGTGTCGGCAACAGAGCTGACGGATAACCCTATCAGATGAATAACAATCATTACAAATTGTTCAAGTATGTTTTAACTATCCAAAGTACCTGGAAATGGACTAGGCCTAATATGACCAAATTTGGGTCTGCAATAAAAAGTTGATGGAGGAAAGAACAAACAATGTTCTGAACCTCACGCAGTTCTGAAATCCGTTGATCGTTTGCCTGATAGAAAAACAAGGTATCTTGTGATAAAGTTCAACTTCTGCTTTTGAAAAGAATATCAATTACCTCATCCTCGGGGGTCTGTAGGCAAAGCTCGAGCACTATCTGAACGACAGAGCTTTCTTGCGCAGCGATCAAGGCCATTTTAAGCTCTTCGCGTTCGCTGTCCGGCGTGACTCCTGCCAAATTGCCAGGCCCTTGTGCAGCAACAGGACCGAAAAGCGGTTTGTCGAGTAAATGACGTGACAAATGGGTTCGAGCCTAGCCATGCTTTGAGCATGTATAGAAAAATTTGCATAGCTGGTGGACACCTGACAAAAAAAAACGATAATGATCAATTGCCAATTACTAATCTCATTTTTAGTAGAATTACCTAAAAACTCGTGGATCGCACCGCAAAACGTGAAGTGGATCGAATGTCAAATGATCCTGCGTTAGAGCAGGAGGTTGACAGTCTTCCAAGGAAAGTTGTGGGCGAAGAGCATTGGCCGTCATTACCCAGAGTTGGCGTGGCAGGATCAAGTTCAGTTTTAACCAAATTTGGCGATACATCTGAAGAAAATAAGTTTTGTTTTACAGGATAGAACTTTTCAATGATTCAGGAACATGAAACATACCTTGAACCTGTCTGGGAACAGTTTCATCGAGGATTGATCGAAAGTGCTAGATGAAGGAGTGCGCCACTTGCCACAATGATTTTGGTGGCATAGCCAAGAGCTTCTGCACGCTTCTGCATCAACAGCATGGCCGGTGCTGGACAACCAGCTACGTCGGTGAAAGCTTTGGATGAAAAAAAATAAAATTTTTACTTCCAATTCTAAAGTAGGACTACGTAAAGTAGGACTACTTACAACATTTCTCACAAAATGATTACCTTGGCTCACGAGTCAAGACGGCTCTGCGACGAACAAGTTGGAACAGATCCATGTAGGCTACATAAAGACAATTGGCTATCGTTGACTACGTACATCCAATCTTCCGCCAAACACAGCTGTGGAAAATAAGTGGCTCATAGCCGTAATAATGGTGAAAAGAGTCCTATCGATTTGATAAATTACAAAGGATTAACATGCGGATTACAGAAAATACTAGTTTGTTTATTTTTATGTTACCCGCATAAAGGTGTTGTTCTTTTTCCGCTTGACTGATCAGATATCGAATAGGAAAATTGGCGAAGAACGACTGAGAATAGGATTTGATATTAATACCAGCCACCAAGTAGTTTTTGACTTGAGTCAGTCGAGTATCCCCATACAATAGAGCTTAATAAAAAAAAGTAAAAGCTGGGTCGTGACAGAATGCCCCTGTCCGTCCGTGGTAGCTCGCCGAACGTTCCTGGAAAAAGAATTGGCGAACACCAACTCGAATTTTCTCTTGGCTGATAGGGTCATGGCCAGTGTCAATGGAACCAGCTACGCCTGATTGATTCTATTGGTTTTTCTATGGAGTTAACGTCAGGATCGAGCTAACATAATCTTCGACCAAACTAGAATTGGATGCAATGGAGGACGACTCTCGCAAATCTGGCGATAAACCCAGTTCTTGATGAGCACGCGATGCTTACTAAAAGCTCGGCTTTTCAGCAACTGATAGATGCAGTGAACTAAAAAGAAACCTGCAACGTCTGCGTTCAAACCAGGAGTCACCGGCACTCGGACAGCGTGAGATGTCACCACCTAACCTTCGAATTTAAAGGGATAAGATTTTGACCAAATAAACTTGTTAACAAAGCTCAAACCTGCTCTGGGAATATGTCTTGAGGAAATGCCACCTTCATACGAGAAGTAGAAGCGGGCCGGAGTAAACGCCTCATGCCAAGCGTTGAGCAGACCAGGTTGCAAACTGCGCTCAACTGTCCACTGTGAACAAATGCTTCGATGGCAAAATCAACAAATCGCCATGGAGTGGTTTACATAAAAGCTTGATTTTCATGTAGAACCATTGTGTTGTCAAGGCAACGAGCAGACGAAATTGATTCTTTCTGATTTCTGAGCCTTTAACGGCATAACGTAGGAACTGGATTTGTGGCGTTCCGGCCCATCAAATTCCACAACCATCGTGAAACTATGACTCACACAAGTCTTTGTTCAATATTTCCCCTACACTTTATTTAGGTACAACATTTAAAAGGCAATAGTTTTCGAAACAGAATAACAATTTAAAAAATAATAATATAAATAGCGACAAATTATTTGGAACGACAATTTTCAGCGGTGGGTTTCTTATTCTCCGATAATAATTCTTCGGTGGGGAAGAAGACCCGCTGTGTAAATGTGCGAGATTCCTCGAAACCAGTCTGGCAGCCTTTGAGCAATTGTTGAAATTTTTCGGACGTTTCGCACAACTTTCGCTCTTCTTCTTCAGCACCAGCAGCACTATAGGCGGAGGAGGAACGACCTTGCGGGTGTCAAAGGGATTCTTGTAGTCGATTGGGATCAACGTCTTGTAATCGTGCTGATAGGTACTTTCCATCGGCCCGTAACTCGCCGAGTGATTCCAAAATGCAGTTGATGCAGGCGGTTGGGCTTTGACTGTTGGGCAAATCACAACCGGCTTCCGGTAATCGTGTTGGTACGTGCTCTCCATCGGACCGTAACGGATAGCTGGATTCCAGAGCTCAGCCGACGGAGTCGTGTCGAATATGAGCCGATTTAATTTGTCGCAAACGAACAACGAATCTGTTTTCTTCATCCAACTGGAATAATCCATTTATGGCTATGAACTGGTACACTCAACTTTCTCCGGCTTGCCAGGCAGCAGCCACAGCTATTCCAGGTAGACTTTTTCGTTTCAATTCCGGCAGGATTTTTAAAAGACTAATAAAACACCTGATATTCCAATGGGCTAATTTGGCTAATGCAAGTCGACTACTAAGTTGCTTTCAATACGTTCAAGGGTTCCTACTATTACAGTCAACGTCAATCGAACGTTACTTTTGGTTGATTTCATTTACTACTATTTCCCAAAACAGAATTCATTCTAGGAATCCTCTTTTGCGGAATGATTGCGCTGGCGTGGAAGACGGCAGTTTGGATCCACCGGTCCACATTCCGAGTTGTATTCGTGTGCCGAGTGTCGGACGTCTTGCGATTCCTCTTCTCAGCCGAAAATAATAAGAACAATCGAGAATATGTCATCCGACTGATGATCCACGACAATTCAACTCGACTCGATTACGACGATGGCCAGTGCGCCATTTGCCTCGGCCCTCACGTCAAGAAATCGCGGACCACTTGCGGGCACGTTTTCTGTTTGAAATGTCTCGTCCAATGGTCCCGGGTCAAATTGGAATGCCCGACCTGCAAGCACCCGTTCGACGCCTTTTGCAAAGGATTCCAACCGTTTGACAACAACTATTACGCATTGCAACAATTCGAACGAGGGAATCTCGATCACATTTTCATCGAGCTGCTGCTGGTTGTGCTGTTGCCGGCCGCAATAATCGGATTGACCGTTTACTTCGCCGCGGGATGGATCATGTTGAAAATTCTGAATTACGCCGTATCGTCGCAGACGGTCACCCAGTTTCTGGCGTTCAGGACGACAGTCAATTCGCACGGGGCAGTCCCGGTGACTGGCCATTAGCTTTAAATATGTTTTTGGGTTGACTGGTGTGTTTAGAAGCATACAACGTGATATTGCAATACAAACTTGTGATCAAAATTTTCATTTGTTTGGACTTCAAAGCCGGAAATTTACGTTATAGAAATACACCTGTCTTTAGCTTGTACTATTTTATGCCGTTTACTTTTATTGGGACGTATTGTTTAGCTGCACGTGTCGAAGGTTTCAAGGTAATTAAGAGAGAGGGGAAGCTTTTGTGTTTTGCGGACCCAACCCCAGTCTAATCAATAATGGCGGTCGTACACTGTCTGACATGAATACTTGAGTGTCTTTGCTTTCATTTGTGATGTAACTCTGCGCAATAATTCGCTTTAGCGTGAACATAGCGCAAGGAATACCCCGGAATTTTTCATAGCGGGATGGGGTACATTTTCCGTTCCCCCAGAAGAAATTCACTTCGGCAAGTAAGTTTCTCACTAAAGTATCATTTCCTGCTGTTAAAGCAAATCAGCAAGAATTTTGTAAGACAAGGTGTACTGAAGGTAATATAATAACATTATTTCTGAAGTGTTTATTGCTAGAATTATAACCTAAAAATGTTTAAATTTGTATGACATGTTTAAGTTACATTCTTATTGTTGGGTCTGTTTGATTTATAGATCTTAACTTAAGCAATCCATTCAACTCTAAAAATGTCTCTGGATGAAGTAAGTGTACACTATTTTTAAGTAAGCCAACTGTACTTGAGTGTTATTGAATTTGATAATTTCCCAGAAATTCAACAAAGCTGCCGAGGCCATCAGGACCATGACTACCGCTCCCTCAGATGATGAAATGAAGGAGATTTACGCCTTGTACAAGCAGTCCACTGTTGGTGATGTCAATACCGGTGAGCATTGCATCTTGACTAGACTCGTTTTTTTTTAAATGTTGTCTGACTTGTCCCTTTTGTGAATAATTAGCTCGCCCGGGAATGCTGGACCTGAAAGGAAAAGCTAAATGGGATTCTTGGGAGGCCAAGAAAGGCATGTCCTTTGATGTCGCCAAGGAAGCCTACGTGTCAAAGACGGAAGAGTTGGTCACCAAGTACATCAGCGCATCCAGCGCTTGAAAACATTAAATCGTCTGCTCTATCGTTGATTGCTTTAGACGTTTACGGGTTGTTGTTTGTCGAGTATTGTATTTTCAATGCTCAAGTTAATTTTTTACATCATCAGTACACCTTACGGAATGAATTTGCAATTGTTATTGTCTTTTAAAAATTTTTTAAGAGAATTGTATTTCTCGATTTTCTGAAAATTCATCTGTGGGTTTAATTCAAATTTGGTGTGAGCTTGTAGGTTATTTGTCAGGTACGTTCGCATTTGATTGGCCTTGACGTCGGGAAATCCTGAAATTTGGTTTACGTGCTGTTTGTCGGGTAAAATTCAAAAAGTTTTGTCGTCTGTGTCTATTCTCCGAAATAATTTTTTAGGCGACACTTGCCGTTAGATGATTGATTCCTGTTATTCCTGGGTATTTCCATTTATCACACTTTAGGAGTTTTAAATCGCTAGAGAGTTGCGCTATGACCATTTGCTGGATTCGTATTCCACACAGCAAAATCTATATTCTTATAAGCCATTAGTCTATAAATAAGAATTAGTCAAGAGAAGGAGAATATTATCGAAGTTGAATATTATGAATTAGTCAATTACCATTCATCCAAACTTTTGAATCAAGGCCATTTCTTCAGAATAGCCAAGAGCAATTCATGCGTTATAGAAAAGGTCAATGAGTCGACCTTCCCAGAATTGCTTATTCTTTGAATGACGAACTCGATGTCGTTAAGCGTCTCCAGTCGTTGATGTGACGCATAGATACTTTCTACGATTCACTTGTAAACATATTTTCACGGAGTATGGCGACAATGTTTCGCGATGAATCAAGTACATTTGTGCCTCAAAACATAGGAATCCTGCTAACTTTGTTATTCTTCACCTACGTGCTGGTAAGTTTTTCTGAAATAAATTTTTTTAAATTGGTACGCAAATTATCGAAAGGGAGATTGACGTCCTTGGATTAAACAGCTTTCAGCGCTGTTTTTTACATTCCTTGTTCGCTACCTAACTGGAAATGCAGTTTCGGAACGCGTTCCTACAGTTGTCTCTATTGTTGCACTCACTGTGGCGTCACTGCCAACTGGATTGGTACCTATCGACGTATTTATCGTCGGTTACATGAAAAATTCTTCGGGCCAGTTCCAACCGTGGGCCATCGATTCACGAGATCGTCATGACTTTTCCACTACTCTCCTCTGTGCTTACTACGGTACCGTGAAAAATCGACAGTTTGAATAATTACTTTAATCTGTAATTTGTTTTTTTATTATTTTACTTTCACTCAATTTTCGCTTATTAGCGTCCTACATAGCAACGCTTTTTACAACGTTCGTCATTATTCCTTTGGCGTATTTCTTTCACAAGACCGAAACTGCTTCCTCCGGACGGTGACTTCTTCGACTTTAAGTGGATTTCCGAATTTTTTTATAATCTTGGAATTTTTCATAAATGCAGATCTCGTCAAAATATTTTGCCCGCTTTGTGTTACACTGGTTTGTGTATCATGATTCTAATAATCTTGCTCTCCATCGGTGGCGTTGTGCCAACTCGAGAATTTCCCACTCCTAATTCAACGCTCGAAGAACAGTTTCACATCATGCTGGACGATTTGAAAACCTCGGGTAAATCATTTCGTCAAATCGGCCACAATTAAATTTCTAATCTTACACAGAAAATCCATTGTTTTCAATTGTAGAGTTGGAAGACATGTTCTCTTTCGCATTGTCGGCAATAAGAATTGTCGGGCTGGCATTAATTACAACTTACGTGGGCATCGGAATGGTTTTGGGACCAATCAACCATATTCGAGGCTATCCTGATCCACGGACCGAGTTGGCCGGAGTCCGCAATCGCCGCACTGGCATTCAGATCGAGATATCTTCCATCCAGCAAAATCGAATAGTAATATCTGCTCATACATGGTAACTTTATTGCTTTAATTTTAATTAATTTGCTTTTAGACATTGCCACAAGAAGTGAGTCAGCTGCCACGATCCGAGGCCATCCGTCTGCTCTCTCTCGAACACGAAGATTTGGATTTACGAGAAAGAGAAGACCACTTGAAAGAAAAAACCAAACACTGGCTCTCGCCCTTCGTGATGGTCTGTCGACCTACTCAAATTGGAGCTGGTTTGATCGGATTATTCATTGGACTCCTAATATTCGTCTCAATTTTCATGAACAAGTATTTGCTCGGATGTGATTCGATTATTTTTCAATTTCAAAAGTGATATTGATTTTCTGATTTTCCTAGTATTTTACGAGCCATGTTCTCCTGGGGTGAACATGTTGGTTATTTGATGCCGAACGTAAAAGTATTGAATCCGCTCGATCGTCTTTCACTATTTATCCAGCGAGTGTTTCCACTCGATTTCATTCTCATAATATTCCTCGTAACATTTCTGATACTTGCGGCTACTTCAGGATTTCAAAAAGTTGGCCTGGGGATCCCGTGGATAAAGGTAAAACCGTAAAACAACTTGTTTGAACTTAGTTCATATGACATAGTTCGTGATGTAATCTTTTTTAATTTATTTTTTTGTTTACTTTAAAATTAGACGTACAAAATTAAACCTTGGAAAACAAAAAGCCGGTCCCTACTGGTTTTTACGGCGAACTTAATATTGATCCTGCTCTCCGTGGACATTCTTTTACTGAATCTTCTTCCTCAGTACACGACTTTCTCCTCACAACGATACATCGCTTGTGCCGAAAATAAAACTTTACAGTACCCACTTCTTCCAACACCCCTTCCAGATTCAGCAAAGGAAGAAAAAATTCATTCGTTGAGCCATTCGTCGATACAGGACGAGTGCGATGAGTCGTTAGTCTTGCCGTGTGACTGGACCGCACCCGAAGGCCAGTGCGTTATGACTCGTATATCTGTGCTCTGGGCAAGAGTGTGTTACAAAACTTGGTATTTCGGAGCAATGTTCTACTGTATCACTTGGATTTTTTTAGTCGTAGTCGTGTTGGAGGGCTGCATTGCTTCTTTCCGACCATCGCGTAGATCAAATTCGGCAATGATCCTTCCTGATCTAGAATCTTCTTAAACCTCAATTTTCACCTCAAGTCAAAATGTATCCTGCAATTATTCCTTCATTATGTCTTAAATTGCATTATTACAAATCCAGGATATGGAATTAAAAGAATGAATCTCAGCTCTTGCCCGGAATAAACTAATGGCGAAATAATAAAAATTTATTTTTGTGTCTATTTGTAAATCAACTCTTCAGCTAAAATCAAAGTTTCCTGAATGTAAATGATTTATAGCAAGTCAATTTTTGTCTCATGTTTGGGTTGAAAAAGCAACCAAGAAACAATATGTTGCTGATGTTTTATTATGTCGCGGAAGGTACGTAATTATTTTTTCTTTTTCAGAGATCTAGACAACCCATGTTGAGAGTTTGTTTCAGTGAATCTACTAATCCCATGTTGACAGTTCCACTACTTCTTTTTAAGAATATCTACGCTTAGAACTGTACGGGAGCAGAGGGGTAGTAGGGCAAAGTGAACATTGTTCACGCGCATAAAATTAAATGAATAGCAGTTTTCGAGTAACATAATTTTATCCCAATTCAAATGTTTTGTAGAACTTTCTTTAAAAATGTTTTAGCACGATCTGACCAAACTACGATGAAACTCCAACCAACGTCTGCCAGCGCAAGTTTACGGCTGAATTAGAGAGCCACTGCTTGAGGGCAATTCGGCAGCTGACAATTCTTATCCAGCATAGCCATGAGCGAGTCCAGGCTATTGTTAAAAGACTGGAATTTCTTTTTGCAGATAGTGCACGCCTGAAGAAGAGAATATAAATCGATCAAATCCGAATTCGGTTTTAATATGAAATGTGAATATCTATACCGATCCGCATTTATTGCTTTTAAGAGGCAGACCAACACTTTTCCAAATGTCGACCATATCCTCGACAAAGCGATCCATCATCTCGACGGTGTGGTGTGGTGTCGGAGAAATGCGCAATTTCTCTTGACCACGCGGAACGGTCGGGTAATTAATGGCCTGATTTTATACAAAAAAATTGGGTGAGCATGTGACAAAATTATCAGCTAGGATGTCCGGAACAATTCTTACCTGAACATAATGGCCACGGGAACGAAGAAGTTCATCGGAAAGCATTGAAGAACGCTCTGGGTCGCCAACCTTGGAGATTTAATTTAAAAAAGAATGAATAACATCAGCAAAAGAATGCAGAATGGACAGAATTGTGGCAGTTGGTGGAACTTACAAAAACGGGGATGATATGCGACGGTGTGTGTTCAACAGAGATTCCAGCTTCCATCAATTTGCGCCGTAGATAACGAACATTGAATTGATGCAATTCACGCAGCTGTCTTCCCTCTTCGGTGCGCAGAATGCGAACAGTCTTTAACGAGAAACAATGTCATGAAAAAATCTGATTGAGTATATTATTTTGGTTTTATTAAAAGAAGAAAATATTACCTCAAGGGCTCCGCTTAGGACAGTAGGCGGTAGTGATGTAGTGAAAATGAAACCGGCGGCGTAGCTGCGCACCATATCCACCAGGTTGGCGGTACCGGCGATGTAGCCACCAAAATTGCCAAAAGCTTTACCTATTGCGAGATTTTAACGGATTTCGGAGGTTAAATAAGCGATCAATAAACAAAACAATCCAAAACACAGACAAGAGACAAAATCAGAATTTGAAATACCTAGAGTTCCCGAAATGACATCCATTTGAGAGAGGACGCCATCTCTCTGGCCTATTCCGGCCCCTTCGTTGCCGTAAAGTCCAACGGCGTGAACTTCGTCAACGAAAGTCAAGGCTCCAAACTCATGTGAGACCTCGCACAGTTCAGTCAGTGGACAGATGGCTCCCGTCATCGAGTGGACCGTCTCGAAGGCCACAATCTTGGGCACTGATGGATCTACTTTCTCCAACAACTGTCGAAGGTGAATAGGATCGTTATGGCGGAAGATGTGACGAGGTACGCCGCTGTTGCGGATGCCTTGGATCATCGAGGCATGGTTTCCCGCATCGGAGAAGATGTGGCAACCTTTAAATTAAACAGTTGATAATAAAATTACAAATCGGAGACCAATCGGTCAAGAAATGTTTGAAATTTTACCAGGAAGAGCTTTGGCTAACGTGAATAATGTAGAGTCGTTGGCAACGTAACACGAAGAAAACACCAACGCCGCTTCCTTTTCGTGTAAACTGGCTAATTCACCTTCGAGTTCTTCGTGAAGCAAAGTGTTGCCGGAAATGTTGCGAGTGCCACCGGCTCCCGCTCCGTGCTTGTCGGCCGCATTCCTAGACACAAAATCAGTTGTTATACAACCGTATTCTTTTTTCAATTCATTTGGATTTATTTACTTGATGGATTCCTTCACTTGGGGATGAGCCGACATTCCAAGGTAGTCATTCGAACACCAGACGGTGATGTCCTTTTCCCCCCAGGAATATTCTTTGGCAAAAGGGAAACTATCGGCATCACGCAGTACGCGTTTGAAAACACGGTAGGAATGATCTTGCTTCTTTTTGGAAATTTGATCACGGAAAAAATCTTCATAAGGGAAAAACCCTGAATAAATATGTGAAATTGATTTGATTGATTTGATGAAATCTAAAATCTGTGAAAATCTGAATCTCTTTTAACAGCTATAATACCATCGATTGTTGAATTCATTTTGGTCGTAGATGTCGTTTCTAATTTTCACGTTTAATATGAGGGGGAAATTCGCATTAGCAATGATAGTTAACATTTTTAACTTACTAAAGAGAAATAATAATTACTGGTAAGATTAATTAGGTCATGATCAACGACTGGAGTGCTGGTGTTGGTTATATTATTTCCATCACTTTCCTTGAAAGGACATGGAGATGAAATCCCTGAAACGAGTGAAGGTCATTGTTGTTTAGGTATTTGCGATGGGCAAACACAATAGTCAATGTTTCTTATTACCTACGACTCTATTACTACCTTTGACCGGATTGGTAGTGCTGGCAAACATGCGAGTAGCCGCAGAAGCCACCGGGCAGATCTCTGCGTAATTCTTCATCAACATTTTTCCATGATGACTTTTGTAAGGCGCTGATAGACTGGACAAGAACGGACACGGAAACTTGCGCAACTACATGACAAAAAAAAATATTAAACTGCTTGACGAGGATGCATAAAAAAATTTAATCAGATGTAGTGATTTAAAAAAATATACCGTTTCTTTGATTTTTTAACGAAACCTTAAACAACTTAATACTCGAAAATTCCATTTAATTTGAAATCTAAAAAGCCAGCTGAGTTTTTATGAATATTTGATATCGAAACTGAAAAAGATGACTAGGATGGAACGTTGAAATAATTTCTTTCAAAGGCAGCAGTTTGACTCGGGTTGACTTTCTCCATTGATCTATAGGCACCAGATCTATACGTTCGTCTATACTTTGACCATAGATTTAAGCCAAACTTCATTCGACCCTTGAATATTTGATATTTCTCTTGCTGAACTGCTACTAAAAAGTTCCTTGTTATAGTATAAAAAAAGAGAATTATGAAAGTAAATTCTATGTACGTTAATTAATAAATATAATAATAATTTTTTTAACGTGTTGTTTCTATATATAGAATTATATCACCGCAATCCAGTAAACTTAAAAGAAAATTGTTTTATTCCATTCTGCATCTCCTTATTTTAAAAATGCTGTCATGTGTTAATTTATCAACTTTCAATAAAAAATTTTCAAAAGTAGAAAGTAATTTGGTAGATTTTTTTTTTTTAGATATTTGCGAAACAGGTAATGAGATCATTTACCATTTTGAGTGATTGGATGAGTAGAACACTGCTACCGCAACCTAAAATTACGAATGTATTAAGGAGGTAGAAGTTCGACTGGATGTATGTGAGAAGCTGAGCAGCTGCCTCTTTCTTTCAGACTGAATACTTATGAGCTCCAAACAGCGGTTTTTATTTCACTTCCCTAAGATTTTTTGTTTTTTGTTATATCTGCTCTTAGCGATTAACAGGAATCGAATTACATTTAAAAAAATTGCAGATGGTCAAACTTCTTGCATGGCGATAGTTTATAAAGCCTGTGCTACACCAGAGCTTTTTTAAGCGTTACGTAAAATATTTTCGGTTTCAGCACCGTCATTTTCACGGCGGAAAACTAGTTGTAATCCACACAACGGTTGCTGAAACCAAAAATATTTTACGTAACGCTTAAAAAAGCTCTGGTGTAGCCCAATCTTAGAATCAACAAAATATGAAACTAAGCTGATCAACAGAAAAACCGACACCAGCGACAGCATTTTTGCCGGTATTTACATTATATAAGAAATCGTCCTAATTATATAACATACTACGCACACACCAATTTATATTTTTTGTTCTGGTGGTGGTTGTTGGCTTTCACTGGAACCGATCTGTGGCGGTTTTTTACTTGAATTTTTATGTAGCCTTGCATATATAGAGCAGTTGAAAGGTTTCCTTAATTTATCATGCAGGAGGAAAGAATGTACCTGGAATGTACGAACAGACGAAAAAAAATGGCTAAAAAATTAACATTCCCTGTGAGTGTATATAACCATGTAGTTTTATGCCATGATAATATTTATTATATCTATATATGCTACAAGATCCCATCTGCAGCTTTAGTTGTTTAAAAAACATATCAAGCGGATGGGAGGATCCGAAACTATGCAGATTTTAATTCCCAGTTTTTATGTATCAAGTAATCAACTTGTAATTTTAATTTTGTGAATCTATGTAAGGTAATTTGAATGACTGGAATAAGAATAAATGTGTCAAAAATAACTATACAATTTGACCATCAGCAAATTCATGTTCACTCAACTGAAGTTAAGGACATCACAAAGAACAAATGCACTGACATTTCAAGTGGTATCCAAAGTAATGTTGTCAACAGGAAACTAGACTTTCATGGTACCTAGGCCTACTGCCTGCATTAATCCGTCAGACATCATCAAAAATGCATTAGGAAGGATAACTCAGTTTTTAACTCTTTAGGTTTCGTCAAAAATCTCTCGATTACAATTTCCTCACATAGGCTTACTTTTTTAATTAAATTTTGTTTTATAATTTGCGTCGAACTGTTGAAGTGCGATGTTTAGCAGATCAAAAAATATGTGTAATTTAAATTTGGTTGCAGGCCTACTGCTTAAATTTATTTTTTTTTATTTTTTTTTTATTTTTTTTTGTAAAAGTATTTTTTATACAGTTTTACTACTTTGGAGAGCAAAAAAAATTTTCAAAAAAATTTCACCGATATTTTTGAATGTCTAGACAACACTTCGGTGTTGCCAACCAAAATTGATCCTTGTCCTGTTTTTTTTTTTTTTATGCCAATGGGACACATGCAATATATTCTATTGACGACATACCGATGATATTTAAGTTAAATTGAACTTTACCCTCAGCATTGAACTGTAGTTGACGTGATTAAACAACTAAGATCAATTGAAGTATATGGACTAAGCAATAATATTGTTTATCAACTTTGAAACATAGCTGTTTTTTTGCTCAACTTGAAGACGTGAGCGATGGTGCAAGCATTTCTCATCAGAATCGCTAAACTTCAAATGTTAACATCAATATGACACGCGAGCGATTATAATAAGCCATCTGTTAGTGCGTCAAACCTAAAGCCAAATACTCACTGTAAATATTTTGTGAATCAAACGATAAAAAGAAACCAGAACGCAAGATAACACGGCGGCACGTACATAATCTCGTCAGCACAAAATTAAAACTTGAATGCTTATGCGCGCTTGGTTCAGATGTAAGTTGACCATAAAATTTTTCAGTATTTCTTAATCTTCAGTTAAAAAAACAAACAATTCCGTACATGTGCTTTTTAACAAACTTAAAACCAGCAGCGATTCTCACACTACACTCTATAAATGACGTTGAATCTACTAATCCAATGTTGACAGTTCCACTACTTCTTTCTAGAATATCTCGCTTACAACTGAACATGAGCAGAGGGATGATAAGACGAAAAGTGAACCAAAGTGAAAATTTTTTAATGCTCATATGATTAAAATATTCGAATTACGTAATTTTTAAATTTTATCCTAATTAAAATGTTTTGTAGAACTTTCTTTAAAAATATTTTAGCGCGATCTGACCAAACTACGACGACACTCCAACCAACGTCTGCCAGCGCGAGTTTACGGCTGAATTAGAGAGCCACTGCTTGAGGACAATTCGGCAGCTGACAATTCTTATCCAGCATAGCCATGAGTGAGTCCAGGCTGTTGTTAAATGACTGGAACTTCTTTTTGCAGATAGTACAAGCCTGGAGAAAAGAAGAAATTTAATAAAAATCCGAATTAGGTTTCAATATTTAATGTGAATATCTATACCGATCCGCATTTATTGCTTTTAAGAGGCAGACCAACACTTTTCCAAATGTCGACCATATCACCGACAAAGCGATCCATCATCTCGACGGTGTGGTGTGGTGTCGGAGAAATGCGCAATTTCTCTTGACCACGCGGAACGGTCGGGTAATTAATGGCCTGATTTTATACAAATAAATTGGGTGAGCATATGACAAAATTATCAGCTAGGATGTCCGGAACAATTCTTACCTGAACATAATGGCCACGGGAACGAAGAAGTTCATCGGAAAGCATTGAAGAACGCTCTGGGTCGCCAACCTTGGAGATTTAATTTAAAAAAGAATGAATAACATCAGCAAAAGAATGCAGAATGGACAGAATTGTGGCAGTTGATGGAACTTACAAAAACGGGGATGATATGCGACGGTGTGTGTTCAACAGAGATTCCAGCTTCCATCAATTTGCGCCGTAGGTAACGAACATTGAATTGATGCAATTCACGCAGCTGTCTTCCCTCTTCGGTGCGCAGAATGCGAACAGTCTTTAACGAGAAACAATGTCATGAAAAAATCTGATTGCATATTTTTTTGGCTTTATTAAAAAATAAAATATTACCTCAAGGGCTCCGCTTAGGACAGTAGGCGGTAGTGATGTAGTGAAAATGAAACCGGCGGCGTAGCTGCGCACCATGTCCACCAGGTTGGAGGTACCGGCAATGTAGCCACCAAAATTGCCAAAAGCTTTACCTATGGCGAGATTTCAACCGATAAAATGGAGGCTTAATTAAACGGAAACAAGCAATAAAAAAAAACACAATCGAAATTAGAATTTGAAATACCTAGAGTGCCCGAAATGACATCCATTTGAGAGAGGACGCCATCTCTCTGGCCTATTCCGGCCCCTTCGTTGCCGTAAAGTCCAACGGCGTGAACTTCGTCAACGAAAGTCAAGGCTCCAAACTCATGTGAGACCTCGCACAGTTCAGTCAGTGGACAGATGGCTCCCGTCATCGAGTGGACCGTCTCGAAGGCCACAATCTTGGGCACTGATGGATCTACTTTCTCCAACAACTGTCGAAGGTGAATAGGATCGTTATGGCGGAAGATGTGACGAGGTACGCCGCTGTTGCGGATGCCTTGGATCATCGAGGCATGGTTTCCCGCATCGGAGAAGATGTGGCAACCTTTAAATTAAACAGTTGATAATAAAATTACAAATCGGAGACCAATCGGTCAAGAAATGTTTGAAATTTTACCAGGAAGAGCTTTGGCTAACGTGAATAATGTAGAGTCGTTGGCAACGTAACACGAAGAAAACACCAACGCCGCTTCCTTTTCGTGTAAACTGGCTAATTCCGTTTCGAGTTCTTCGTGAAGCAAAGTGTTGCCGGAAATGTTACGAGTGCCACCGGCTCCCGCTCCGTGCTTGTCGGCCGCATTCCTAGACACAAAATCAGTTGTTATACAACCGTATTCTTTTTTCAATTCATTTGGATTTATTTACTTGATGGATTCCTTCACTTGGGGATGAGCCGACATTCCAAGGTAGTCATTAGAGCACCAGACGGTGATGTCCTTTTCCCCCCAGGAATATTCTTTGGCAAAAGGGAAACTATCGGCATTACGCAGCACGCGTTTGAAAACACGGTAGGAGTGATCTTGCTTCTTTTTGGAAATTTGATCACGGAAAAAATCTTCATAAGGGAAAAACCCTGAATAAATTTTTGAAATTGATTTTATTAATTTGAAACCTAAAATCTGTGAAAATCGGTATCTCTTTTAAATTTTTTACCTTCGATTGTTGAATTAATTTTGGTCGTAGATTTCGTTTCTATTTTTCACGTTTAATTACGGGGAAATGTGAATTAGCAATGATAGCCAAAATTTTAACTAACTAGAGGGAAATAATTACTAGTAAGATTAATTAGGTCGTGATCGACGACTGGAGTGCTGGTGTTCGTTATATTATTTCCATCACTTTCCTTGAACGGACAAGGAGACGAAATCCCTGAAACGATTGAAGGTCATTGTTGTTTAATTATTTGCAATGAGTAAATTCAGTAGTCAACGTTTCTTACCAACGGCACTACCTTCGACCGGATTGGTAGTGCTGGCAAACATGCGAGTAGCCGCAGATGCCACCGGGCAGATCTCTGCGTAATTCGTCATCAACATTTTCCCGTGATGACGTTTGTAAGGCGCTGAAAGCCTGGACAAGAACGGGCACGGAAACTTGCGCAACTACATGACGGGAAAAATAAATAAATAATTAAACCGCTTGACGAGGATACATTTTAAAAAATTTGATCAAATGTAGATGTGGTGATTTAAAAAATAAATAAATATGCTGTTTGTTTTATTTATTTTACTCAATCTAAAAAACCAGCTGGGTTCTTATGAAGATATGATATTGAAACTGAGAAAGGTTAACTAGGATGAAACGTGGAAATAATTTAGAACTACATCAAACTACATTCAGCATTTTGACTTGGGTTGATTTCCTCCATTAATCTCTATACTTTGACTAGACACGATTTAAGCCAGACTTCATTCGACCTTTGAATATTTGATCTTTGTCCGGCTGTTACTAAAAAGTTCCATGTTCATAAAAAACGCGGATTATGAAAGTAAATTTTGATACGTCGATCGACTTCGATAAAAAAATATAATAATAAATTTCTTTAGAAGGTGTTGTTTCTAGAATGGTATCACCGCCGAAATTTGAAACAAAATTGTGATTTCCATTTCGATTGCTCACATAATCTTATAGGTACTATTCATTTCCTTATTTGAAATGCCATCATATATATTAATTAATTAATTTTTATTTTTTAATTGAAATTGTTCAAAGGTAAATTGGTGGATTTTTTTTTTCTCATATATTTTCGAAATTAGTAATGAGATCAGTTACCATTTTTTAAAAGTGATTGGATGAGTAGAACACTGCTACCGCAACCTAAAATTACGAATGTAAAAAGGTAGAAGTTCGACTCGATGTGAGAAGCTGAGCAGCTGCCTCTTCTTTTCGGACTGAATATTTATCAGCTCCAAACAGCGGTTTTTATTTCACTTCCCTTAAATTTGTTGTTTCTGCTCTTAGCGATTAACGGGAATCGTATGACATTTAGAAGATGCAGATGGTCAAACGTCTTGCATGGCGATATAGTGTATAATATCAACGAAATATGAAACTAAGCTGATCAACAGAAAAACCTACACGAGTGGCAGCATTTTCGCCGGTATTTACATAAAGAAATCTAACACACGTACACACATAATTTACAGTTTCTGTTCTGGTGGTTTGTTTTCACTGAAACCGATTTGTAGCGGTTTTTTACTTGTAATTCCGATACAGCCTTGTATATAGAGCAGTTGAAAGGTTTCCTAAATTTATCATTTTTGCGGGAGAAAAGGATGTAAGAACAGACGAAAATAAATTAGCTAAAAAAGTTAACATTCCCTGGGAGTGAATAATCTTATATGGTTTTAATAATAATAAATATGGTTTTTCGTCATAACAATATTTAAATCTATTCTACAAGATTATTTTTAAAAATCTAGCTGGTAACCCATCTGCAACTCTAGTGGTCGAAAAAACTGCTCAGTCTAGTTTCGGGAGGATCCGAAACTATAAAGATTTTAATTCCTAGTTTTTATGTAATCAACTAATCACCGCTAATCACCTTGTAATTTTCCACTAGGTAGACCTACTCTGGATTCGGATAGGCGACGGTACGGGTACAGTGGTACACGGTACAGTCGCGTCGCTGCTTATTGCTTTGCTTTTTAAAAATGTTGGGTATAAAAAAAAAATAAATGAATCTATATAATGTAATTTGAATGACTATAAGAATGTTGGTGTAAAAAAAAACCGCACAATTTGACCATCAGCAAATTTATGTTCACTCAAACGAAAGTTACGTACATCACAACGAACAAATGCACTGACATTTAAATGGTTTTCAAAGTAATGTAGTAAGCAGGAAACCAGACTTTCATACTGCATTGATGGACGCCTGCATCAATTCGTCAAAAATCGTCCAAAATGCATTAGCAAGGATAACTCAGTTTTTAACTCTTAAGATTTTGTCATTTTATCTCTCGGCTACAATTTTCTATAAATTTATAAAAATCTAAATTTTCGCACTATTCGATTGAAATAATTTTTTGGTGATTTGCTTCACAGCGCTTTACAGTTATGTAAGCAAATCAAACAAAATATGCGCGTTTCTTTATTTTTTTTTTCAAGCCGTTCAGGCCTACCGTTTAAATTTTAATTTTTTTAAATTATTTTGTAAAAAGTACGGTTTTACTTGGCAACGCTTTGGAGAGCCAAAATAATTTTGAAAAAATGTCACCCGATATTATGCTATGTCTAGACGTCAGGCAACACTTCGGTGTTGCCAACCGAAATTGATACGTGTCCTTTTTTTTTTAATGCCAATGGGACAGATGCGATATATTCCATTGACGACATACCGATGATATTTAAGTTAAATTGAACTTTATCCTATCCTCACTGAGCTGGTATACGTGACTTAAACAACTGAGATCAATTAAAGTATATGAACTAAGCAATAATATTGTTTGTAAACTTTGAAACACAGCTAGTTTTTGCTCAACTTCATGGCGTGAGTGATGGTGCAAGAATATCTTACCAGAATCGCCAAAGTTCCAATATAAACATCAAATTGACACGTGAACGATTATAAACCATCTGGTAGTTCGTCGGTCAAACCTAATGCCAAAAACTTACTGTAAATATTTTGTGAATCAAACGAGAAAAAGTAACCAGAACGCAAGATGGCACGTATCTCGTCAGCACCAAATTAAAACTTGAATGGTATGCGTGCTTGGTTGAGAAGTGAGTTGGCCATTTTAGAGTTGGCATATTTTATAGTAATTTCTTAATTTTCAGTTAAAAAATAAAACAATTCCGTACATGTTGCTTTTTAACAAAATTAAAATCAACCGCGATTTTCACACTACAAAAAAAAATATATATATATTTTTTATGGATAAAATGAAACACTGGGCATATTTGCTAGAATTTGTTAAATGGTTCAAATTCGAATTCCGATTTAACCAAGCTAATCCCGAAGGCCAACGGGTTCGGACTCTTATCTCTGTGCTCTGGGCCACTCCCGAAGGCCAGTGCGATTGACTCGTTCGTTTCTCTGTGTTCTGGGCGCGGGTGTGTTACAACATCTTGGTGATATTTCGGAGCCAGATTCAACTGTATCACTTGGATTTTTTTAGTCGTAGTCGTATCATTGGAGTGCTACATTGCTACTTTTCGGCAATCACGTAGAATACATTCGGCAATGATCCTTCCTGATCTAGAATCTTCTTAAACCAACCATGCCTACAATCGTCAAATGTTTACCTTCCTGCAATGATACCTTCATTATGCATTATTGCTACATTGCTAAATATTCAGGATATGAAATAAAAAAGAGTGAATCTTATAAAGCTCTTACGGTACCGTACTCGGAATTGACATGACGAAATAGTTTTTTTTATCCGTTTAATCAATTTGACAGTTAAATCAAACTTTCCTGAATCTCAATCTCATCTCAAATTTCAACAGATTTTCTGAGTATTTCTTTCGCGTTTACTTTGAAAAAAATATATACATATATATTTTTATTGTTGAAGTTGTATTACGTTGACAGAAGGTACATTAGTAATTTTGTATAGAGATCTAAAATTAACCCCAAAATATCTACTTATCCAATGTTGACAGTTCCACTACTTCTTTTGAAGAATATCTCGCTTAGAACTGAAAGGGAGCAGAGGGGTGGTAAGGCAAAGTGAACACTGTTCATGCGCAAAACATTTAAATGAATGGCAGTTTTCGAGTTACGTAATTTTATCCCAATTAAAATATTTTGCCAGAACTTCTTTTTAAAATGTTTTGGCGCGATCCGACCAAACTACGACACGCTCCACCGTCCGCCAGCGCGAGTTTTAAGCTGAATTAGAGAGCAACTGCCTGAGGGCAATTCGGCAGCTGACAATTCTTATCCAGCATAGCCATGAGCGAGTCCAGGCTATTGTTAAATGACTGGAATTTTTTTTTGCAGATAGTGCACGCCTGAAGAAGAGAATATAAATCGATCAAATCCGAATTAAGTTTTAATATGAAATGTGAATATCTATACCGATCCGCATTTATTGCTTTTAAGAGGCAGACCAACACTTTTCCAAATGTCGACCATATCCTCGACAAAGCGATCCATCATCTCGACGGTGTGGTGTGGTGTCGGAGAAATGCGCAATTTCTCTTGGCCACGCGGAACAGTCGGGTAATTAATGGCCTGATTTTATACAAATAAATTGCTGGGTGAGTATGTGGCAAAATTATCAGCTAGGATGTCCGGAACAATTCTTACCTGAACATAATGGCCACGGGAACGAAGAAGTTCATCGGAAAGCATTGAAGAACGCTCTGGGTCGGCGACCTTAGTGATGAAATAATAATTAAAAAAAAAAAAAAAATAAAGAATGAGATCAGCAAAAGAATGCAGAATGGACAGAATTGTGGCAGTTGATGGAACTTACAAAAACGGGGATGATATGCGACGGTGTGTGTTCAACAGAGATTCCAGCTTCCATCAATTTGCGCCGTAGGTAACGAACATTGAATTGATGCAATTCACGCAGCTGTCTTCCCTCTTCGGTGCGCAGAATGCGAACAGTCTTTAACGAGAAACAATGTCATGAAAAAATCTGATTGCATATTTTTTTGGCTTTATTTAAAAATAAAATATTACCTCAAGGGCTCCGCTTAGGACAGTAGGCGGTAGTGATGTAGTGAAAATGAAACCGGCGGCGTAGCTGCGCACCATGTCCACCAGGTTGGAGGTACCGGCAATGTAGCCACCAAAATTGCCAAAAGCTTTACCTATGGCGAGATTTCAACCGATAAAATGGAGGCTTAATTAAACGGAAACAAGCAATAAAAAAAAACACAATCGAAATTAGAATTTGAAATACCTAGAGTGCCCGAAATGACATCCATTTGAGAGAGGACGCCATCTCTCTGGCCTATTCCGGCCCCTTCGTTGCCGTAAAGTCCAACGGCGTGAACTTCGTCAACGAAAGTCAAAGCGCCAAACTCATGTGAGACCTCGCACAGCTCAGCCAGTGGACAGATGGCTCCCGTCATCGAGTGGACTGTCTCGAAGGCCACAATCTTGGGCACTGATGGATCTACTTTCTCCAACAACTGTCGAAGGTGAAAAGGATCGTTATGGCGGAAGATGTGACGAGGTACGCCGCTGTTGCGGATGCCTTGGATCATCGAGGCATGGTTTCCCGCATCGGAAAAGATGTGGCAACCTTTAAATTTAACAGTTGATAATAAACTTACAAATCGGAGACCAATCGGTAAAAAAATGTTTAAAATTTTACCAGGAAGAGCTTTGGCTAACGTGAATAATGTAGAGTCGTTGGCAACGTAACACGAAGAAAACACCAACGCCGCTTCCTTTTCGTGTAAACTGGCTAATTCACCTTCGAGTTCTTCGTGAAGCAAAGTGTTGCCGGAAATGTTGCGAGTGCCACCGGCTCCCGCTCCGTGCTTGTCGGCCGCATTCCTAGACACAAAATCAGTTGTTATACAACCGTATTCTTTTTTCAATTCATTTGGATTTATTTACTTGATGGATTCCTTCACTTGGGGATGAGCCGACATTCCAAGGTAGTCATTCGAACACCAGACGGTGATGTCCTTTTCTCCCCAGGAATATTCTTTGGCAAAAGGGAAACTATCGGCATCACGCAGTACGCGTTTGAAAACACGGTAGGAATGATCTTGCTTCTTTTTGGAAATTTGATCACGGAAAAAATCTTCATAAGGGAAAAACCCTGAATTAATTTTTAAAATTGATTTGATTAATTTAAAAAAAAACTAAAATCTGTGGAAATCGGTATCTGTTTTAAATTTTTTACCTTCGATTGTTGAATTAATTTTGGTCGTAGATTTCGTTTCTATTTTTCACGTTTAATTACGGGGAAATGTGAATTAGCAATGATAGCCAAAATTTTAACTAACTAGAGGGAAATAATTACTAGTAAGATTAATTAGGTCGTGATCGACGACTGGAGTGCTGGTGTTCGTTATATTATTTCCATCACTTTCCTTGAACGGACATGGAGATGAAATCCCTGAAACGATTGAAGGTCATTGTTGTTTAAGTATTCGCAATCTGTAAATGCAGTAGTCAACGTTTCTTACCAACGGCACTACCTTCGACCGGATTGGTAGTGGTAAACATCCGAGTAGCCGCAGATGCCACCGGGCATATCTCTGCGTAATTCTTCATCAGCATTTTCCCGTGATGACGTTTGTAAGGTGCTGAAAGCCTGGACAAGAACGGGCACGGAAACTTGCGCAACTACATGACGAAAAAAATTAATAAATTTTAAGACTGCTTAATGTGAAAAATATATTGAATTATAGAATTGTATAAGATGTGCCGATTTAAAAAAAAATGTATGCTGTTTGTTTTTTTATTCATTTAACACGATTTAACGCAACATTAAAATAAACATAATACTAAAAATTTGATTGGATAAGAAATCTAGTATGTAGAAAATAAATGCGAATTGGTAGAAGTCAGCAGCCGCTCCCTCCCAATTTTTTTATCAAGTATAACCTACTTATCTAGAGATGACTGATGTTTTTTCCGAAAAACTACTTTGATCATTAAAGAAACCATCTTTTGCTTTGACATTTAGGTTATGATTTATGTAGAGGATAGGTTGCCCTGTGCCCTTATGAACAGCAGGACGTTAGTTTAGAACTCACAAGCGATAATGCTCTATGTCAGCGTCCAGTTGACTTCCGAGAGTCTAAAACTTGCAGAGACTTTGTTTATTCATCAGTTTGACTCGATCAAGCGATAAATGGTTCGTTCCAAATGTGAGTCGAGTTAGCCTGTGTTCGAACTTTGAGCTTACGATAGTAAAAGAAGAAAAAAAAATTGGAATAGACAAGTAAAGCTTCGCAATAGTTAATGGGAAATAACTGTAAAGATTTATTGATACAATGTTGTTTTTTACGTAATAATCCTTCGTAAAACCCTTTATATTAATTGGTAGATCTGACAATAAATATAGACATGTTGGTTGAACATTAGAGCCCACATTCCAATTTCAATTAGGAATAGTAAACTGTGAAACTTGTCCGTTTAAATAAAAGTGAAGAGGATTTTGTTCTTTTTAATGTAGATTTTGATTGTTTTAATCTAATCGTAATCATCGGGAATATGGAGTTAAAATCAAACAACAGATGAAAATGTAAACTCGCGGTGGGTATTTACTATTCGTATAACTTACACATATACTAATGGAGAAATGACTTATAAATAAATTTTGACTACAAAAATTCGATGTTAAAATTATTCGAATTAAAATTTTGTTACCATCTTGTTTTGAAGTCTTGGTGAGTAGGAACTCTGCTACTGCAACCTCAAACTATGATTATATTTAAGCTTATGGAGCTTGAATTTAGGAGCTGAACAGCTGCTTGCCTTTTTTAGACTGAATAAGTTGGGGGCTACACCCGACTTTTAAGGAGTCTAGTTACTGGCTGGCGCTGGCTATATTGGCTCTGCTCTCAGTGTACTTGACAAACACTGAGATACGATTGGTCACACCGCGGATAAATAATTTTAAAATTATGATTTTTACACGTAGGCAACGAGATTCCCGAAAATTATTGGCATTTTAAACTTTTTTTTTTACAAATTATTTAAATTATTTACAGTATAAAGTCTGCACTAAGTGAAGACCAATAAATTTTAATATGAAGAATGCAGAATAGAGTATGTCAATTTAGAAAGGCTTAATTTATGGTTTCATAGTTCTATTGGTTCTATATAGATCCTCAATTCCCTATCTACCAAAATCCTTGCCAACATTTGCTAAAATTATACAAGAGCAAATAGAACTGATACCGAGTGTGTCATCCATAACCATAAGGCATAATTATTTTGAAGCTTATTTATTGTCCCTTCAGCATTAAGTCACAATTTATGTATAAGGTAATGTTTACCATTTATTCCGGTAACTTATATAGTTTTCCCAACTTCGTAATCAAAATTAGTTTCTACCTATATAGGCCTACATCCACCGTACGGGGCGGAATCCGCATCGCTTGGTGCCAAGGAGACCAAATCACAGCGGCTTTCAAACCGTGGGCTAAGCTTTAAAAGTAGTTTTGAATAATTAGATTCAGCGATGATTTCGAAAAATATTAGTTATCAACACGTGAACACTGCTGCTTGCAAAGTTCTTTGAGTTTTGATTATACTCAATGAAACACACCTATATACTCAATGACACGTAGGCTAGGCCTACTCAAAAGTTAGCTTCATGAAAAGCATCAATAACACATAACATTGCTGTGCGTGTGGACTGTGGAACATCTTTTGCCAGCTTTTAGTGAACATTTGAGTTCACTCTCGCGAAAGCTGAAATCCCGCCAAAAGGCTAAATTTGAAAGGCAGTAGTTTTTACATGCAGAACGAACTTGAAATTTGAGCATTTAGGCACTATAGTTCTACATTAATGCTGTAATTGGTCTGGTAAGCAAAAAGCTGGAAAAGCAATTGAGTTTTCCTTAAGTGTATACTCAGCAACGACACGACAAAGTATGTACTCAAACCTTGGTTCAACATTAAAAGCGACTACCACATTATAGATTGCTGTGTGTGTATTGATGATGGTACGAATCGTGACCTTTTGCCACTTCCAAAAAAATTGTGACTCTCGAAAGCTGAAGTTACGTGATCACGTACGCCATAACAGCTGAACGTCAGTAGTTCTACATCGACAATTGTATTATTTCAACACTTCATTTTATCAGTAGGCCTATGTGGTTATTATATGCACAGACATTTGCAAAAAAAAAATTATTATTAGATGCGCGTGTAAATGTAAAAATATTTCTCATACATATAATTTTTCCTGGAGAATTTTAACGAGTGAATAAAAAAATTTGACCAATTAGCATCGACAATTAGCATAGACTGAATCAGCAGTGGCAGTACTATAACTATTTATTAAATGAAATATGAAATAGAAGTCGCACTTCACCTCACGGAGTCATGCACTACGCTCTTTATTACAGACGACCGGAACTAAGGTATATAGGGCATATTAGACTCAGCTTCGGAATTACGCAGGCTATGGAAAATGAGATATGTAAGATTTAAAATTTATATAAATGTGGAATCTATTCCATGCACACCTGTACCTGAGTACCGGCTGTAGGACATAAAGACCGTCGATCGGGATTCTGTGTGGTGAGGTGAGCGTGTGTGTGACGAGCGAGAGAGTATTAAAGAAATTTACATTAAAATAAATAATATGATACCCGCCGCCAGAGCGAAGAAGTGGAACCTGCCATTAGGGCAGAATTTTAGTTTCCCATCTGCGAGTAACCAGCAATGCCAGGCAGAAATCTGCAATCAAGTTTGCGACCGTCGATCAATAAGTTCCCGAAATCATCAAGGGCGCAGCCCCAGCCTATCATCAAGGGACTGTAATTGGGGCGGCTGTCAATCAAGTATATTTTTCTGCTGGGACATTTCAATTGCCATTACCTACTGAAACCCAAATGTTTATAATCTTTATTTCCATCGCAACGCCGCCTCCAAATCTCAACCAATTCTACCACTAAACTACAGGGCCGAACATCTAAACGTTCAACTGATATTGAAACAAATTAAACGAATGAAATGTTTCACAAGAGTGGAAGCAATTCGTAAGAATAAAAAAAATATACATGCAATACCATAGATTTTAAGTTTTTTTTTTCAAGTCATCGTCAGAATGGAGTCTGGGTAACTTTGAAAAAGAGCTGACACAACTATTCATTGCAAAATATGTTACTTTTTTATTAATTTTATTTTTTATATTTTTACTGTTTTAGTCGTGGGCACGAGTCGACCACACGGCTTAAAGTTACCACCCTCAACCAATATGGATAACTATCTGAACATTTTTCCGTTTTTATTTTATCGAGCATTAATTTACATTGTGTTAGAATAGTACAAGCTGAAAATTACTGCAATCAAGAAGATCTATAAGATCTATATTCAAAGTTACGCCAGTTTACTGTGTCGCCATCACGTCCGCATTAATACACGTGCATGGCTTGTTGTTCTGGGAAAGATGTTTTGATATGTCTGAAACGTCATTCATATATGTCTGAGAGTCCTTAGACTGAAATAGTTAAAACAACAAGTCACTGGGGACAAGTATCAAAAAGTTCAGACGGTCAAGTATCAGACGATATTTATCAAACTACGTGACTGGAACCACGATGAGTCGATGACTGCAGTAGTAAATAGGAAATGGAAAAACAGCAAATTTTTCTCGTCAGATTATATCAGCACGCGACAACACCGATGTAAACTGGTTTAGAAGATTTGCGCTCGCAAACTTACCCTCAAACTCGTGCGGCGGTGTATAGGCAACAAAATGTTCGGTAAAAATTATTAGAATTCTAGAGGTTATTTTCTAACTTCAAGTTTGCATTGCATAACCTCAATGTTTTCTTGTTTACCAGAGTCTTATAGGTCCTGCTGGTTGCTCCGCTGCGCTCCGCTGTTGCTATTTTCCATCTAAAAATTAAAAACTCTTGGGTTAAATGCTCCTTAGTTATCTATATTAGTTATCTATAACCGTATCCTATATTTAGTGGGTATTTAACAACTAACAAATCTCCTCTTCTCGGATGGCTGATGGTGGACTGTGAAAGAAATATAAGCTCAGCTCAGTTTGAGTATGCAGTTCTTACAGTTCTAAACATTCAGCGAATTTCATTTATTGCGATAAAATCAGTAATACATGTTCGAACACCACAATGGTACACCAATCTTGTTACATGATCGAGGAAACGCATCAACAGGATTCATAAAAAATGACTAGTTAGCAAAATCACTATAGGTGGCAGTTGGCGCTAAGGCTTTTGCAGTTGATTTTTAACATTTAGATGTGTCATGATGTTTTTGACATTTGATTTGTGTAAGGTTGATGGAATAAATTTTTTTTATAGATTTTTCAATATTTTAAGAGAAACCTTAGACAAGCGCAGCAAAGACACAACAATTCAAAATCCGAGAGCCCTTGTGACGGTTTGGGGTCATTTTCAAACAAAGGGCATGCAGAACGTGCAGACCTCGAAAATATTAATGAAAATATAAGTATATACGTATTTTTATTTGCGAAAATGCAAGTCTGCCATCTGCCATAGAGAATTTGAATTTTGTGGCTACGATGCGACGTTGCCACTGTTTATTCGGACTACAGTTGCTTAATTTTTTTAAGTCCGAAAATAAATAAACGAAAAATTTGAGAAAAAACAAAATATTATTTAAATAGCACCTAACGAGTTCAATTTAAATGAATAAATGGGGTTTTTAATTTCCAGATAGAGAATTTCTTGATTTGTACATCAAAATCCATCTAAAGCAGGGGTATGGAGAGATGGTTGCCAATAACCATGTTAAATTTCCCATAAGGGGACTCGAAGGGAAGCTACTTTTTTACTAGCGACATTTGTACGGCATTTGTATGGGCATGATACGGAGGCCCCTTTGAATCAATGCCATCTAGGCTGTTGCGGCATATGGACATACAAAGAGACCTTTTAGTAAAATGAGCGGACGACCCCTTATGGGAAATTTAACATGGAGACTGGCAACCATCTCTCCATACCCATTTCTAAAGTAACCAACAGACTGCGATACTCTGAAATTTTAGAGATGAACTAATAACTGCTAATAACAAGATCACTAGATCAGTTTAAGATTTTTAGGGAGAAGCGCAGAAGCCAAGGAGAGTGGGGTATACATCAGTATAAATGACGAAGAGTCATTTACTTATGTCAGTTACAGATGGTTTTTTTCTATGCAAGACTTATTATAGGCCTACCTGATTCTAAAAATCTGTATGTATATTCAAGGCAATTCAAAAAAAAAAAATATTGGCGGACACGCGGCCTATTACATATCACTAATTCAATGACAATATGTGCCATTTACAGTATTACAGTAATTCAATTAACAAAACCTATAGTTTTTTTTATCATGTTCACAATTCAGACTAGACCTGCATGGACGGAAAGCGGTCTTCTTATTTCTCATAATGAATCAGTTTGATGTTTATTCTGTGCACACGAAATCTTAACTCAAAAATTGGCTCCAAATTTAGTTTATTTTTACGCATTGTAAAGAATATGCAAAATACACTAACTCGTGACTCCGGTGACGTCCGCAGGAACGCAGGAGACGTACCGCGGTCCGCGTACCGCATCCAAAAAGAAATTTCTAGTGCGATTGCGAAATAATCGAAATTGGCAACGCTGTGTGGAATAGAACAAAGAACCCCTACCCTAACAAAAAACCGTCAACAAATATCAGAGACCAAACCTTTTTTGTTAACTGCGTAGTTTGCCTGTTCCTATCCGTAAATAATTCTTTAAAGAAATTGGTTTCTAGTTATAAGGCGTTGTGCTGAGTTTTACCAAGTAAAAGCAGCATTGCACAGGCGGTTTACTACACCTCTTTATTTCAATTTGTGAACCTGTGCTTGTTTGCTTATCAAGTGATCTCATCTCCTGGGTTAAACTACAAAGAGTTCGTTTTTGTAGTGAAAACCTTCAATGTTGAGATCATTCAGTAGACATAATTCAAGAATCTATACTGAAAATTATACGTCAGAAGTGACCCTAGCACTGACACATTGGTTTTGTGTCATGGAAACAGTCAGTTTGTTCACAAAAAAAGGTGTTTTCTGTCATCCACGAAGTGTTTTAAGAAACTAAAGTTTAAACTGCTGTTGGTTCTGTGAGTGACTTATTTCCCAAAGTTGTTTTTAAAGCAAAGTACAAATCATTAGTGAAAGATGAAGCTTTTAGAGAGTAGTCGCTTTGAGCAAGTTAACTCTGCTCTTAATATGTTCACTGGAGACTGCAACATTATTGGAAGGTAATGAATAGAAAAGTAAAATTAATTCCCATTTTTTAAGTCTATAAAATATGTATTATTTCCACATTTTTTTCATATTTACATTTTAAGCACTTGCTCATTGTTTGTTTCTAAGCAACAAGGTCGCCACTTTCATTGGCTTCCTCAGCAACCAATCAGAAAGCCGGGACTGGTTGCCATGCATATTTCTGCAAAATTTGGATCTCTGTGTTGACCTAATAGTAAAATTGCTTTATTGCAGGATTGAAAGCTATTCATGCAAATTGGCAGGACATGAAAAACAACTGTATAAGCGTTTCCATTCAGAGGCCGGTGCTGGTCCGCACGATCTTCAAGTATTATCAGCTCCTCAAACTGCGCTTGCTGTTTCCCCAACAGGAGGTTATTTCAGTAATCAAAGGTGCATTGAGCTTTTTAAAAAAAAAAATAGTACGAGTCATTAGACATACGACATTTTCTATTTAGTTGCAGCGTTTCAGGAGATGAAGAAGGCCCGTTATGTGACACAATAAGCCGCAAAACGTTATTTTATCTTATCGCCACACTAAATGCTTCGTTTCATCCAGACTATGATTTTTCTTATGCTCGCAGTGAAGAATTTAGTCGCGAACGATCGATTCAAGTAAAAATTTTTATTATTTCGCTATCGTAGTCTTTCTTAAACCAATTTAACTTTTTAGTGGGTAATGAATGCAGTCGATAACAATTTGAGTGCTACAGCTGGAGATCTCTACAATTCCAAATTACATGCTCAGCTGTGGGCTGCCATTAACGATGAAATCAATTTGCCCGAATGCGACATCTATAGGTTCGTTCAAGATTTATTGAAGTATGCTTCGGTATTTTATATTGATCATTTTTGTGCAGTTACAATTCGGATCTGGCGTCAGATCCCTTTGGTGAAGATGGTTCATTGTGGTCTTATAATTATTTTTTCTACAACCGGAAACTAAAGCGCATTGTTTTTTTAACTTGCAGAGCTGTCAGGTAAATAATCTCGAAGAAATTATTGATATTCAGTTATATCTAAAATGTTACATCTTTAGTTTAAGCCACATGGATCTGAGTTGCGGTGCGGAATTCATGATGGATGAAGAGGCCTTCCTATAAAGTGGGAGCAAACAGCCAACAAAGCAGAACTACGACGCCAATTTCAATGTTTTAATTACATTAGTCGTCAAAAGTAGACGTTCGATTTATGTTTACACATAGAAATTTTACAAAATAAGACGTCCAAGATTTTTTAGTGGCGTACCTCGATCAGATTTTTCTCAGTAGTTCGATCGTCTGTCGCACGTCAGCATTTCTTCCGGGAAATCCTTCCTCCGGAGACCTGTCTTTACTTTAATTTAAAAAAGAAAACGATGTAATAAATGTTTTTTCTTTTTTTTTCTTCCGAACTGCGTCGCATACGAATACACGGAATCATATTTACCTTTATATTGTGTTCCTGAGCATCCGGAGTTTCCTTTTATGCATGGCCGAAAGCGACTAATTAGGAAAAACAGCAACATTAAATTACGTCATCTAAAGGGGGGGGGGGAGAATTGAATTCTTTGTATTGTTTGGTTATGGATACGAAAATGTCAAAATAACGAAGGTATGATCTCCTTTTTTGAAGACAGTTGCAATCGGCGCTTATCATTTTTGATTTGAACTTCTACTTTTGCATCGAATGTAGGCTGCCGATGCTCACACCCGAATACTCTATGAAATACTTTAAACAAATTAAATAACTAATCCATTCACTGCTAACTCATTTTTTAGTAAATACCATTTTTCAGAAATTTTTTTCAGGTTAAAATGTGAGGCCGAAGAACTAGATTTTAAACGCTGCAGCGCCATAATGACATGAGTTCACAATGCCTTCCATACATTTTTTATTTAATCAAAGACAAAAAGGAATAGTTGAGAAAAATGCTACACGTAAGTAAGTAAATAAAAATTGTTTGCTCTTTAGCTTTAGGAACTTTATTTTCCACTGATGCATCACCTGTTATCTAGTTCTCGTGATGACTCAACGAACTCAACAGCAGCAAAACACAATGACATGATGTGCGATAGAAACATTTTGAAATCCCAGTATGTCCGTATTTGCACAAGACATGTCACCTCACTAGCCGTCGCGGTAATTGTGCAATGAGGATCTAAATGAAATCATCTTGTTCAAAATTATTTATGATCGTTATTTATAACGAAATAATATATGGCATTCCATGAGATCGCATTATTCGGCAGGTGTATGTAAAACCCCTTATCAGTCCAATCTGGTAAAATGTATAATGACGTGAAGCGACTGTTGTAAAGATGGTGATAAGGTATAGTCAAGTTACACTATATAATGCATAGATAACTTTACTTGTGTCCGAATTTTGTTCATTGAATGTTTTTACATTGGTCGTCAGGAAGTGGTGCACAGAGTTCCAGAGACCATTTATAGCCAGCAGGCCAATACATTCCAGAATGGCCAGCTCGCCGTACATAGTAACATTTGCCGTGATAGTGTTATTCAGTGGAATGGCTGATTTGTCCATTGTGTTGGAGGGTAACGGATATTCTAACATCGTTGTCGCAATATCCAAGGATATTCCTCAGCCCGCTGATAATCGAACTGAGTTAATAGATAAATTGAAGGTGAAAATAACAGTTTCATATATTTAATTGCTTCTCTAATGTTGTTACAATTATTTTTACGATTATTCCATTACCCCTGTAATGTTAATCATAACATGTGAAACTATCACGTTGTTGAAATGCGCTGGAATGTTTTCAGGATCTGCTAACGGAAGCATCAGCCGTCCTGTTTAAAGCTACGGATGATAAAGTTTATTTTAAAAGCATCGATATTGTTATCCCGCCTTCATGGAAAGACACCGAAGCTACAAACACATCAACGTAAATCATATTGACAAATCTAAAAAATACAAGCTACATTTAAAACATTATATACTAAAATAATACCGACCCCGATCCTACAGGACCTCTTTCCAGTTAGCCGATATTCGTCTCAATTCAGACAGTGCTTCAAATGATTTGCCGCACACGTCACACTCCGGCAAATGTGGCGTAGCTGGAGATTTTATTACGCTTCCCGTCAAATTTGTTATGGATTCAGAAGAAACTGACGAAGGTATATAGAGACGGCAGCTTAGAGATGACCGTCTGACTCTTTTCAAAACGACAAGTTTGTTTATCTTTTATCTAGTCAAAGCAAAAGGATTAGTTCAGCAATGGGCTCAGCTTCGATATGGTGTATTTGAAGAACATGGCTTTCCTAATGACGACCTGTTACCTTATTTTTATCGACACCCTGATGGTTACGACGTAGTCTCTTCAAGCAACGATACAGAGATAAAAGGAAATCTTAAAAGGTTAGAAAAGAAATTCCCAAATCCATTTCAACAGTATATTTACTATGCAGCTTGTACAGAAAAAATGATTTTTCCCCCTTTGCTTTTTGCTATATAAGCGTTAATATTACACAATGCAAATGAAATATTTCTAATATAATGATTGACAGCCTGTCAGATGGCGATTGTGAAGTTGACGAATTCGGTATCATATCAAATCAAGGCGAATGCCGCTTCATCCCAAATGCTACTGAGCAAACGGCTACCACGTCTTTGATGAGCTTCCACTGGCTTGATTCCGTATATCATATCAGTCTTTCATGCAAACTGAAACCCCGAATTATTTTAAATTTATTTATACAGGTGATTAGTTTTTCGAAAGCTGACAAACATGATAAGAAACCACCGCATCGTCAGAATCGTCTCTGTAGTTCAAGAAGTAGCTCAGAAATCATGGCTAACTTACCCGATTTTGATAGCATAGCACCCATTCCTGGACAGGATACAAAGCCGGAATTTCGACTACTACAAAATAAAATGATACCAGTTGTTTACCTTGCCATTGACAAATCACGGCCATCAAACCCAAATAACACGGAAATAACAGTATATAGAATATTAATTTTACCGATTTAACAACTTTAGTAATCTCATTTACAATAAGGTAATAACCTTTTTTGTTTCATTTTTTCCATTTTAGCAAATAAAAAGCGTTTTCACAAGAAGCTTGCGCACTTTGTTTACGTTTCTCAACGATAACGTGCCAGATACCTTAGTGGCGTGGTCTACATTTGAAAACGTGGATTTTTCTGACATTGAAGGTTCTTACCTAATAGAAGAATTACCTCCAACTAGGATTCAGGATGGAAAAGAAGCCCTTGATCAAAAAACATTTGCATTCGATTATTCGGTTAATGTTGTGACACGCGACGTATCGGCGGTTATTCGCGATGCCGAATTACGTTTGAGCAAGTACAAGGATGTTGGTGGCAGTATATTGTACATCATAACATCCAACGAATCGGAAACTAACGACACCGTAACGGAAACAAATATGGCCGAGAAACTCCTCCTCAATAATATCAAACTGGTAGTAGCAGAGTCCGGAAAAAACCTCGTGAAAGACCTTTTTCGTTTCTCTGTTTTGTCACAAGGCAGCCATTACTTCACATCGTTTTGGGAAAGTTCCGCATTTTTCACTCCAATTAACACAGAAATATTAAATGATTGCCAAAATGGCTTGAAAACTGAAAGAAGAATGGTAAGTGGACCACTGCTATTATATTTTACGTTTAACTTACACAGTCTAAAACATAAACGAGCTCGTTTACGCGCCGTTTATTTTAAGGATCCGTTAATTTTATGCATAGACATAAAGTAACTTTTTTATGCTATTTTACGAAAAATTCCCTGCTTTACCAAATTTTATTTTCAGATTTAAAAAAAAATTTACTAAAAAAACCAAGTTAATCGAAAAAAAAATTTCTAAACACCTTTGTTTTTACAAACGTTTTTAACGTAACTTTTAAAAAATATATATATATTAAAGTACGTACCTTTCTAATAAATAACACGTGTTAGTTTCGTAATCGCACACGTTAATTTGGCGGATAAAGCAAAACGTAAAAAAAATTCGTCCACCGTAACATCAGTACCAATTTGTCCCCTCTATAAAGTATTAATTCCTTAACAAATAATGAAATCTTTTCCAGATAACTATAAGAAAAGATTCAATCAAAAACGGCAATCCTTGGACAGGATCTTTCTCAATTGATGAAACTGTCGGAAGCAACACAACTGTTGTTCTTGAATCACCCACGGTGGGTTCGTTCACTGTCACTCTTACTAGTCCCAGCGGCAACATTCTGACTCTGGATAAACAACCGGAAGAAAACAACTGGAATGATCCAGCTTCTTCAGTCAAAGTCGTTTGGCAGCGAATTCCAGATACTACCGTCAGTGTTTTTTCCGACCGCAATCATATTGCTTTTATTTATTTTAAATGCCCCGTGTCACCGTGTGTTTCTGTCACAGGCTACCGGACGGTGGATTTATAAAGTAGATTACGACTCCTCTTCTTGCAGTACCTGTGATGCAGAACCTGAAATTCATTTACAAATTGGCTCATCAATTAGAAGTGAAACATCGCCGCTATTGCCAACGTTTCATCCGTGGGTATCACTAACTCCTGGATCGAATTTTGTTGACCTCTCCCGACATCCGGTGGTTATTCAAGCCCGGTTTGACTACGCAAGAGGCCGCCTAGGCGGTTTGATGGCAACAGCCGACGTACGTTTAAACTCAGCTGTCGTGTCTTCGGTTCCTCTTTTTGATACCGGATTAATGGGTATATGTTCTAATTATTTTATGGCCATCCATTTTATGTCATGATTTGATTGCTAACGTTATACTTTGTATTGCAGATTCAGATATATCGAAAGACGGGATTTATTCCGGAATCTTTTACCCGGAAGCAAACGGAATTTATGAAGTGGATTTCCATGCTGTGCATGGTAGCTCCGCAAAGGGGAGTAATAGGCTTCTTAATTCCGATCAAAGTAAGTTCCAAATTCTTGTAAATGGGAAAAAATATCTATAATGATTTTACAAAATTAACCTGATAAAGATTCCTACTGCTGTGGATCTTCGCTTCCCACAACCACTTTGAACAATTTTGAGATCACTGTCAACGAAGCTGTTCATTTTGAAGTGCAAAATGCGCCGTCACAAGTAATTCTTTCGCATCAGATATACGATTTTGGCTAAACAAATTTTTGTAGCATATGCTACTGTAACACATTCAATCTTTCGTTACTAATTGATTTTTTTTCTATAAACAGACTGTGGCATATCCTATCGTGAGTGATTTCCGAGGAAATACTTACGGAGTCGACCGAAACTTGGTTTACGCTGATTTGAGATGGACTGTCCCTTTTAACAGTTATATCTTGTGATTCATCCGATTTCTTGTGTGCACAAATTTTTAACATTTTTCTTTTTCTCTTTTTGCAGCCATAAACCAGACTGTAAAGTATTCAGAAGATTATGAACAGTTATTAAACAACTTTGGATCAGCTCCAGAGGCTAAAGTAGAGTACGGCTTTTTAAACGACATAGAAGCCGGAACATCCGTTTTTGTATACGTCTCCGCTTCATATACAGAGGGCAAGAACGTTTATTTTGTGGTCGAAACAACAGGGGAAGGCAATATAAAGGTATGGTTCGAACAGTTTTTTTTTTTCACATCAATGAAAGAAAATTGTAAATACGTTTCGATTGCAGACTTGCTCAAATTTAATCTGGACGGAAGGTAATCCACCTGAAAATGTCTTCACGACTCCAGGAACTACTACACCTTCAACAACTACACCTTCAACAACTACACAATCAACTACCACACAATCAACTACCACGCAGTCAACTTCCACATTGCTTACAACGGAATTAACGGAATTAACTACGACCGAAGGTATTCAATTCAAAACTGAACATATAGAAAGTAAAAGGTTTTCAATATATATAAACCATTCAAACTCTTTTGCAATAATGTATGCTGATAACCCAAATTTTTTTCCGTTTTGCATCGTGCAAATGTTAACGCTTCGTCTTAATCGCATTAGGTCCTGTATTCGTTATTTTTTGTCTATCATCGCAAGGATTTTTATGTTATAAAAATTAGGAGAGAGAATAATAATAAATTATTTGCTTTACTTTCCTATTCACAGAGATAATGAGCTCAACTGAACCCAGCACTGAAATTTCAACCATTTCTACTAGCGATTCCAGTTCAACTGAATTACCTACTGATGTCCCAACTTCAACGACCGACATTTCAACTGATCCTTCTAGCACATTAGACGTCACGAGTTCTACGATCAGTTCGACTCCGATCAGTTCGACTCCGATCAGTTCGACTCCGATCAGTTCGACTCCGATCAGTTCAACTCCGATCAGTTCGACTCAGATCAGTTCAACCCCAACCATTTCTTCAACTGGTTCTATTACAACAGATTCAACAGCCATTACCGATTCGACTGTTAGCGCAGAGCCGACAACTGAGGAACCAACAACTGAAGGTCCTGATCCGGGACTTACTCCTGCCGAAATAGGATACATCGTTGGCGGAGTAGTTGGAGGAATTGTAGTTATAGGTGCCATTACGGGAGGCGTTATTTTCTATAAAAAGAAACAAGGCGGAGTTAGTAGTCCGTCCCCTGCAAGCAATTCTAATTACGACAGAAGTAACGGAAGGGAAGGAGGGTATTCAAACTCTCGATATCCAGCTTCCACTCCGTACACTTCTCCTTCAGGTTCAGGAGGTGTGAACAATTCACGTCAACCAGAAAGCCTAGGACGACAGGATATGAATGAAATACAGAGCAATGAAGCTTACGACAATATTGGTGTCACCATTGAAGACGACGATATGCTGATGACAGCAATGTAAAACATGTTGCAGTTTCATGACTATATTTTCAATATATTATAACATTGCTCCAGACTTTTGAAGTTCTAATAATTTTATTTGAAAAAGCAGTAAACACAAATTAACTAGGCCTTGTTCCGTCAGTTATATTTTAGTTGCTATTAGTTTTTCGTGAAAAATACTGTTGAAATTTACAATAAAAAAACTATCATAGCACTCCGCATTTAAACAATTGTCTGCCAAAAGCTTGGGCAAAAGAAAAGTCCAGTCCGAGTCAATATTTTTCCTTCAAAGATTCGTACAGTGTTTCAAAGTTCCTATTGAACGCATATTTCTGACATGTTCAAAACTTCCAATTTGAAAAAAAAGAAGAAAAATAATTGATAAATAAACAAAAAACAGACCTTTATTATTGACCAAGACCTTTTAACTGAAAAATCCTATAGACTACTACAACTATAATTTCTCCTGCTATGTTTTCCCGTTCCGCAAATTGTATCATCCCCATATTCCCCCTTGCATCCTAGACAACATTTCGCTGACTTCGGTGTACTAGCCTTTGTATTGAATGCATTGAAATTACACGTCTTCAGATAAGTTCGATGCAGTTGCACGCCTCATTGTGTCAGGTCACGGGCTAGTCGGATATTGCGTGAATGCGTGCGCAGTAGCAGTTGCTGAAGTTGAAGCGCCTCTTCGTGGTTTGATCTAAACAAACTGGCAATTCGTTGAAATGAACAACAAAAAAGCAGTGCACGAAAAATAAGGGATTGGGTGGCAAATCAACGTCGTAATGTCATTAAAATGGATCATCATATACAAGCTATTGTTGCACAAAAGTCAGACGGCATGTTATAGGATGCAAAACGGCAAAGAGACAAAGGCCTTTAACCTAATTCCTTCCACCAGCAGTCTCCCAAAAGACCAAATATATGACTACTCTTGGGGGGTTTGTTAAATAAAAAAAGTAATAAGCACTCAAAATCGGCAGTAGTAGGCAAAAAAGGGACTGATTTATTCAGCAATGGAAAGCTGGGCGAATCCAACCAAGGTTCTATCATCTGGTACTTCATTACCAACACATCCTGAACTCTGTGCAAAAAAGGGGTTTACATCACAAGCTGTAATTTTAAAGCCGATAACATGAATCCTTACCAATCCAAATGTTACACTAGTCGTAATTGGAAGCCCATCAAGGATCTTTTGCAGGTTAGCAGCGATGACGACCAAGTCTCTGCCATCTACAAGTCCTGTTAATTCACACAATCGTAAATGTAAATGTGTAAAAAAAAAATAATTATAATAATCTGGGCACCTGCAGCAACGAGCTCTGATGCAATCCCATCGGCCGAATCGCGTCCAACAGAAAATTCAAATCTGATGTCATTAAGTTCTCGTTTCACGTTCCTAAATCACAGTCATTCAGGTCATGAAAAAAGCGGTCAACTTTTAATGATTTCACCTCATTCTTAAGACTAAATTGATGGGGTCGAGTTCACCGACCGGAGCCGCCTGAGATTGCGTCGTCAACGCCTCGGGGGCGGGAGACGGTACAGTTGGTAAAGGCTGCTGAACAATTCCAACATCCTCATGTTCACTAATTGCACTTGTGCAGCTGCTTGTGCTACTGCCAGATAAATGCGTATCGGAAGCTCTAGAATCACTTTGCTGTTGTTGGGCCAGCTCTAAGGAGGGGCTTGTTAGTTCAAATACACCCATAAAATTTCTAAATATACATTTATATGATTTACCCTTTTGAATAAGAGGATTTGGAGGTTTTTCTGACGGAGGCTCGTCGTCAGATTCATCATTTGAGTGCGCTTCATCTTCCGAGTCCGAAGACCATATCCAGTCTCCCGCTTCAGTTCGGTGCAATCTGCCGGATGCTCCAGGGGCCTTTCGGTAACTGCGACTTTTCTGAGAACGAGCCTCTAAAGAAGGAGCTATAAATAATAAGAGAAAATATTATGTTGAAAATAGAAATTTAAACATTTTTCTGAGTGAAATCACCTTGGGCAATCAAAGTTTGTACCAGGTACCTTCTATCCTTTGCCTTCTTCAAGAAAGGATGTTTGAGCAACTCGGTGGCAGTTGGCCTGAATCAAAAGTCAATATTACACTACGGAAATTATTCAAACATTTTCAAAACGCTTACCGTTTAGTAGGATCTTTTTGAAGGCAATCGACTATGAGTTTCCTGAAACTCTTGCCATAAGCTCGGTACTGGTCACGCTCTTCTGTACCAGTTTCTAGGCAAGGAGGATCATTTTGCAAAGTAAGTAATAAAACCTAACATAAAATTTAATATTAATCAATTTTCAACTATTTACAGTGTAAAAGAATTTACCTTCATCGGAGGATAGCGATGATAAGGTGCAGTGCCCGTAGCTAATTCGATGGCGGTGATCCCTAAAGACCAGATGTCTGCTTTAAAGTCGTAACCAGTCACCTAAAATAGTAGCTATGAATTTGGAGAAACGAATGAATGTATATTTTATTGCTTACTTGCTCCATGACTTCTGGTGCCATCCAGCAAGGTGTACCAACAAAAGTATGCCTCGACTTTTGTCGGCTCAAGTCTCCACCTGTCGCTAGCCAAGACGAGACTCCAAAATCAGCGATTTGAATTGTACCATCCTCCCCTAACAGTATGTTTCCAGCTTTAATATCCCTGTAAATGGCAATTTGTAATAATGCTACAGCATAGTGAATTCAGAAAAATTACCTATGGATCTGGCCATTATTATGGAAGTATTCGAGTCCTTTGAGAACTTCTCTTAGTACTGTGGCAATGGTTGCTTCATCAAAAACACCGTGACGGCAATCAGTTGCCTTCATTCGATGTTTAATTATATCAAGAAGTGAACCTCCAGAAAGAAGTCTAAACCAATTTAAAGTTATGAATTCTCTCCTAAGAATAAAATTTAAAAAAAAAAAAAAAAAAACTCACCTGAGGATAAGCCATAGTTCTTCACCAACAACAAATGATGTAAAATATGTAACAACATTTTCGTGATGGCAGGAAGACATAGCCTGAATTTCTTTCTACAAAAAAAATAAGAGATTATTCATTTTGTGATGCTATAAACTAAGAGAAAATGAAACTTACTAGGAGTTCTTCCATGCTTGTATTCCATTTTTCTAGATTGATTCGCTTGATGGCACATTTCTCATTGCGGGCCTTGCAAAAGGCAGAATGCACAACCGCTGTGGCTCCCACACCTAAGAACACAATAGTAATATCTTATCAGTTGCCCAAACTTTAGATATGACCACACCTAGCTAATTTCGAGAAATGTCACTTTTAGTTACTGACTAACAAAAAATACAAACTACGACTAGAAAATTCATTGGTACTTTACACAAATGTTTTTAATATTATAAATGTAGGCCAAGAACTAGATTCTAGCAAACAGAGATGACCTAGTAGTCACAGCATTGTTTTGACATTTGAGAGTGGTATTAGTTTTTTAGGTTGTGTCAGATAAAAAATGAAAAAAAAAACCTAATTTTTTTTCTTTTAATCATTCATTTTAAAATTTGATTTTAGTATTCTTCAAATATTAAAAGATACGAGTAAGTTTTCTTTAAGCTGAATAGGTATTACAAGAACGCTGACGTTCGAAGGCAAATCGTCCACCATTAGTGACATTGGTCCCCCAAAATTACGACAGTAAAGATTCTCACCAATAACTTCGGCCAAGACGTAGTCATCCTTGGAATTTGGCCAGCCGACTGACGTTAAATTTGGTGAATTATTTTCCGCCATGAAAATCCAATGTATGTGTTATTATGTCCAATTTTGTTTATTTTTTGATGAATGACAATGTACTTGTGGAGCACCTAAGTGAAACTTTAGTCGAGTTTGATATAGCGTTCTAGAACTCTAGATTTTCGATTCTGTCAAAATTCTGTTTGCTGCCCACTTTACGAATTAACCCCATAATCCACGCTATATCTTACCTTTTTTTATCAAGCTTGTACAATCGTTTTCCAGCTGTGAACGCAGTTCGTCCCCCTGTATTGCAATAATTAAATTATCACAGTAATCTCTCTTTCACTATCGAAATCGGTTATCCGGTGGTGCTGTTTAAGGGACTTTAGAACGACTCACAAGCTCGCGACGAACTGACCAACACTTTTGGAGTCATTCGTGCCACTTTCTGTACTACGTGTCTGTCCTCTTTTCAAATTCATATGCGGAACAGATAGGAAAGGTGTATATATGGTGGGATCTGTAGAATAAACAATCGAGTGGTCGCCGAGGGCTAGTGAAACGAGAACGAAGCGTAAGGTTTCATTACCTGAAAGGACGGAAGATGGTCATTAAAGTGCTGTTCGTATTCCAGCACAGAATTTCGACGACGGAAAACCTAAGCAAACAGCCCCATATGCTCGTCAATAAATCCTCCATGAGAGAATTCCGGCCACCAATTAAGGCAATTACCTCCAGGGATGTGGACGTCATCGACGGCGACTTGGGAAGAATTTCCAACGTGAAGTTTCTGTAACCCAAGATAACGTGCGTCACGAAGATGAGACCCAAATGACTAACATAATGTACGTTATGAAATGTTACCGTACCCTTTTCTATAACTCTTCATTTAGACGAATTTTATACTACTAGAGCGACGCCACAGAACGTCCATTCATCAAAGACCAATGAAACGTACTGTTCATAAAAGATCTGTAGAATCCGTCACTTGATCCACTAATATACTAGGTTGACTAGCTCAGATGATTGGCTGATAGTTATTCTTCTACACTACACAAGGTTCTTCACGAAATTGAATTAATGACTGGCATATAAAAATTTTATCGGTATTGTGCTGACATTTTTAGGTCATGTGAAGCCCATAACACTCAATAACTGCGCAATTAGAACTCAATTTTTGGAACGGCATTGAAAATTGACCTCAATGGAGATGAGGACGCCCCGCACCATAATCTTCATTCACGGACCGTCGCCATTGTCTTAACCAGAATACTAAAGTGATTGGCCCAGCGTGATTGACGGGACGACCTATGCGTTTTAATTGTACGTTCGACAAATTCATACACCGTATACTTATGGTTTGACCCCAAAAAATACAAACATACATATACATACATACGTTGAAATTAATAGTTACAACTCTGTTTTGGGCAAAGTGCATAAGAGTATTAACAGCAAAAATAAATTAATTAGAGAGACGCCCCAATGGTGAACCTCGACTTCCATCGGAACTTAAGCGAGGACTGGACTCAATTTCAGAAGAAGCGCTTTCGCTATTGAGCGTGGTGGACGATCCGTACGGATCGAGTGACGACTGGACTGACATGGAACGGGCTTGAGATCGTCTCCTACCGCCACGTTGCGGAGTAGGTGACAATTTAGCTGGGTCTACGCAAGTCGGATCGGCTTGGTACGCCAATGCATTCATGATTAAATGATCTGGTACCAATCCTACAGATATAACCGGAAACGCTAAGGTTATAACAATTTTTATAAATGGATTTAAAGTAAATCGTACCCAATGGATGGATTTCTCGCATCAAAACATTAGCTGGAATTTGGTGAAATCGGATGAATTCTAAAAAGTTGGACAACGTTTCTTTTAGGCTGATGTTGGGATTACTGTCGCAATATTTTTTCGACCACATCAAAGCAGCCTAAAGGATTAATAACATATAAATAATACGATATTCGACTTTTGACGTGATTAATGAAACTACTTGAAATTTTGTGAATTCATCCGCTTTGAGTTCATCTCGACACAGAACAAGACGGACAACATGTTGCGGCAATAGTGTAAATGATCCCAAATTCAATACTAGAGAGAAATTTGAAATTAATTGTGCATTACGAAGAACGAAGCTATTTTAAATAGAATGTTTACCTTCATTTCCATGTTCATCAACAAATTCTAAAACCTGAAAGAAAAAACGTAAAATTAAAATTTTTTTGAATATTTTGAAAATATATGCGCATAAAACCTTTTGAACTAGAGATTTGGTGCATTTGTACTGGATGTAGCGTTCTGCTGAAGCCAAAAGGGCACAAACAGTGTCGACATTGATGCAGCACTGAACAAAACCTACACACGATCGACGCAGTTCGTCCAGTCCGTAATAGTCAGCCGCATTCATCACTCCTATAATACAACAACAATGGTTGCTATAATCATAATCGTAAGCAGCACATTGCACATTCTCCCGTAATACCGAGCAAAGTTCTAGGTTGAAGGGTAACGCAACCGGTGTGAATGTATTCTATGAGTTGCCGAAACACGTCAGGCTCAAATTCTTCGGCAATCAGCGTTTGATGGGTGTGTGTGGCAGGCTAAAAATATCAGTTTTCTGGTTATTTTAAAAATAAACGGGATGATATGGGCAGAATGGTTGCGAAATGGTTTGATTGACGACGAACTACGGGTTTTCAACGAACTAAAAATAGAAACTACGTGTAGTGGACCGGACAGTTGGACATGGTCTTTAATAGCCCAAAGCCTTGGCGGATGGATTTTATGATGAGGATTACATATCATATATGCCACACCGTACCTCGTGAATGGAAGCTAACTGTTGTGTATATCCTCTCTGTATCGTAACACACGGAATTTTTATCGAGTGCAACGGGGATTGATTAGACGTATCCTAGTTGAGGGGAACCCGAAATAAAAGCTTTACCTTTTCTGCTGGATTTTGCAAATTGAGTAAAGGCTCACTGCTCCGTTTAAGGAAAAGTCGCAATTTGTTGGGTCCCGTACTCGGCTCTTTTTTTCTCTGAGGACTGGGAGTGGTGTACAGCATTTTTTGAAACACCCTACATTGCAATTAAACTATTGATTTTCAGCCACTGAAAATAAAATTTTTTAAACTTCAATATGTTACCTGCTCCTAGCCGCCAGAACGGCCTTGACAGCACAAACTGGCTCCCGTGTATCACCAACCAAAAACGTCACCTTTATCCGGAATTTCAGAATAAGTTACAAAAAAACAAAAACAAAATATAATCGAGCTGAATGTATGTATAGCCTACGTCGCATAGTTCAGGCATTGAGGCCAAAAATTTCAAATCCTCTGCCAATCCACTTTTGTTTTCAAAGACGCTCAAATCAGCTTCATCACCAAGTCCAGTGGTCATGACCGAAAGACCACCAAGAGTCGTTTCAGCCATGATTTTTCTTGTTTGATTGAAATCCAAGAAAGTTGTTAGAATAAGTAGAAAAACTAGGAAATGAAGCTGTTGACTCACCTTGTGACTGGCTACGCGGAAAAAGCACAAGAGAAACAAGCAGGAAATCGATCAATGCCTTGGGTGTACGTCGACTGAGTCGTATGGTCTCAAAGGTCGATCCTTGGCACCAGAGTATTGATCGCGCTCACGCGCAATCGTATTTTATCCTTCCCCCTACTCTTATTTCTCTTACTCACATATACTATACAGCATTTTCTTGATATAATGGAGGAGCATGTGTTTCTTTTTTTTATTTTGTCTGCCAATCGTTTAAACCAGTTAAAAAGGATAAACGGGCGTACGCTTGCACCGAAAACTTGCCAATTGAAAAAAGGGTTTCGAGCCAAATAAACTCGAAGGCCAGCGTAGACGATTCTGCAGCTGTGAAGTTGACGAATCAACAAGTTTCAAGTTGTTTCGCTGCCAAAGCAAACACATCTAGGCCAAACCAGAGGCTAGCATTATTTTCAACAAATATTTAATCATCGATTTTTTTTTTGTTCAAGTAACATTTAATTGCTAGACATTCGGATTTGGAGGTGGTTATGCATTTCTTCCTAGTTGGCAAGGTCGTCGTTCAAAAAGGTTGTGTGTCTTATCAGACGTTATCAGTTATTTTTTGTATACATTATTTGCTTCCTGTCTGGATAGAATTATGTTCACGCACACTCCCGATTTTTACATGCCACGACCACTAAACTTTTCCTTTCTATGGGGGGAAGCCAATTGCACAACGGATTGAAATTGCCAGAAATACTGTAAGTTTTTTGGCTTTTCCCCTGGTGAAAATTGGGAACTTCCCAACGACCAACCTTGAGGCAGTGGCCCCGGTTCCTTTATTCTAACTCTCTCTATTGGTTGTTATTCAGCGCAGATCGCTCGAAAACAATAGCAGTGTATGTATGTAGTGCATATAGGATTCAACGATACCCTTTATTCGCTTTTGAAAGTAAATGAAGGAACAACGATAACAATCCGGCAGAAATGACGTCACTGCAGCACAAACATTGAAGAGATCAGCAAAAAAAAAGGACTGCAATATCACGCAGCTAGTGTGTATACGTGAAGATAATACTGGGGCCGATTTCAGTTTAGTTGGGCCTTCAGTCACGTCGTTTTGGGAGACAGACGGGAAGACTGAAGTACAATAGCGGGATGAGCTATACTGTAGCGATATGACGTGCTGTAATTACGTCGTACTATCGAATCGGCAGCATTTTCCAGTCCTTCGATCGTCTTTTTGACGAAAACTTGCTGGGCAGCAGCAACAACAGTACCCAACGCAAAGCAGTTGGCTGCAAACTGTTTAGAAAAATTGAAAAATGTCGTTAGAATTTCACAAACGAGTACCTTTTGCTAGATAAAATGAATGGATGATGCAATTGACTTACAGCGATCTGGCTCATACTTGGTCGACTTGAAAGTTGGCAAATGCAACAAGACGAAAGAGCTGACGTATTCGTGGCCGATAGACGGTTTCGAATGAAGGCCAGCCCTTTCGTCGCTGCGCCTTTTTATAGAGTTGTAGCTGTAATCTTGGTCAAGACCAGCGTCAGCTTTCCTTCACAATCTCCTCCTGGTACCGCTTTTTCCCGTCCGCCATTTTAGAGTAGGCGGATGCCTTTTAATGACGTCACCGAGACCAGCCCTCGTTTTACGTTTTTTTCTTTTTTTTTTTGGTAAATTGCAACCCCGGAAACAATCACGTGACGACCCTGATGACGATTTATTTAAATACTAAACTATAAATCTCAAACTTACTCACAAGAGTGTGATAAACTTTGGGATGACTCTGCAAAAAGAGAAGATATGGCGCATATTCCCTCAAGGACTTATCATCACCGTTTGAGTCGAGTCACGTACGTCATTATTGCACCATCAACGGGTTTTCCGCACGAAGCGTTCTTTTTTTCAGTTTAAAAATTTAATTTCACGATAACAAAATAAGTTAAATCAGAAATTTGGAACATTTATAAACATGTATTTATACATGCTGACCACTGAGTTATGTACAAGGGCGTACTGAATTGGTGTTAACTCTATACAACGATACCCCGACGGATGAATTCCACGAGTCCGGGGCGTATGCTTTGTTGGGCTTTTCATCTTTTTTCTTTTCCAGAATGTGTTTTGCAAATCTTCTCTCTAGCATACAATATGGTACAAAACGTAAATCGATGATGACAAAAGTGTGGCCGAGAATTCAAGACACAGAATAAAAATGTACATTTTTTTTGTGTGTGTGTGTGTGGGTTTGGGTGGATGAAAAAAAAAAACATGTTTGTGTGTGTGTGTGTAAGAGTGTTTCAAGAGCAAAATTCAAACACAAAAAGAAAAATTATACCGATCCATTCATTTCAATTATACACGGCGCGGAGGGATCAATGCGGCGGCGCGAGATCACAGACTCGGTGAACTCAAAAAGGTAAATTGTTATTCATTCACGTCAAATGACACTGTTGTTTCTTCAACATATACAATTTAAAAAAAAAAAGAAAAAAAAAACATGGGGGGTTTGCACACAATCGCTCACACACGCATACACACACACAAACAAAATCAACAGAAAGAAGGAGTAGGTTTTTTTACACAACAGTCCAGGAGTGGCGAAAAAAAAGAAAGAACAAAAGTTTTTTGAATTATTAAGAAATTACACACACGCACACGGTCAATGGGGGATTTTCTTTAAATTTTTCTTTTTTTAAATTTTTGCGACACACTCGCTTGACGTTAAATTAAACTTCAGTGTGTGACAGAAAAACGGACATTCTAGATGTGTTGATAGAGAGAGAGAGAGAAAGAGAGAATAGTACATCAGATTAATATGATAACGAAGAGAACGATGAAACAATGAAGAAAGAGATAAAGTTAGTTAGATAGATAGGGGGCTGGATTCTGAATGAATTGAGCAAAAAGACCACAATAAAAGGGAGTGTGTGATTCTCTTCCGAATTTTTTTTTTCAATTTTCTTTCTCTACATTTGTCGTTTTTTCTTCTTTCTTTTGTTTGTTGACGGGAGTGAGTAAAAAAAAAAATCAAACGGTGGCGATGATGACAAGCAGGTGGGCAATGTCCGTCACGCGGTGAAGAAGGTCAGGTGTGATACGAGCCAGACTGTCATTGGCGAACTCGCAAGCCGGGAAGATGTGGACGACATAAGACGGCTAGAAATGAATAAAAATAATTGAAACTCAAATTCTTGATAAGATATGAAAAATAAAATGTGTTTTACCTGTTGCGAGCCAGGAGCTGCAATATTCACGATTCCGGCCGCCTGCTTCAGCTGGAGGTAAGTGATAAATCCCTGGCGGAGATTGTTGGATTGTTGCAGAACATCCATGGCATCTCGGCCACAAGGCAAAGCCAACAGGATACAATGCTCTTGCTCCATTTGCACTTTACGGGCAACGCCTTCCAACTGTTGTTGTTCCAGCCTCATCCGTTGGGCTATGCGAAGCGGCAAGGCCAAACCATCGGGGCTGCAAGGCAACGACCCTCTTGCGACCATGGGATTGCCAGAGATGAAGTGCATCTGGACAACGGCATGATCGTTTTTGAGGGCCATTAGCCCTTGCCACATGATTGGATAGCGCTGGAGCAGACTCACCAACGAATCAGCTTGAGGAGGCACCTGCGAAGCGTGCGGAGGCGTCCGAATGGGTGGTGGTCGGACTGATAGTGAAGTCGCAGGTGAAGGCGCTTCACAGGCCAAAGTGGGCTGAGACGGCGGATTGACTCGTTGCATAACTCCGGTTACACTCAAATGGGCAGGCGGAGGAGACGGATGGTATCCACCACTTTCCTCGTGAGTGTAGACATGCGTCTGGCGATGCTGGTGAGAAGGGGAAGGTGGAGCCATCTGCATGTGACCAGCCGGTGTTTGATGATAGGCTGAACCTGAAGACGCCGGACGATGGTGTGGTTGGTATAATTGTTGTTGGTTGGTGTTGGCCACAGTGAATGGAACGGCAACGCAGCCTTGAAGAGGCGATTCCGTCGTACGGTGTTCACCTCCAGCAGCCAAAACCCTCAGATGAGATGGCAATGATGGCGGGACAACCCTTTCTCGCGGATCACGTTGCAAATCAGCTGCTTCTGCTGGATTCAATGCATGCTGGGATGCTGGACCAGGAGAAAATGTCCCCATTCTGGCAAAGTCCGGATGATGTCGAGCGTAAAATTGCTGATACAGCTGCTGATGGAGTAAAATTTGTGGATTGACACGCGACATATCCGTTTGGCTGGGAGAATGTTGATGGGCTGGCGGAGGAGTTCGCATTTCGCGCATCATAGCCGGATGAATAGGCTGTTGTTGCTGTTGTTGCTGCTGCTGCTGTTGTTGTTGTTGCTGCTGTTGTTGTTGTAATTGTTGCTGAATCTGTTGCTGTTGCAACTGGCGAACTTCCGTGTCTTCCCGAGAGGGCGTGTTGACCTGTCGGACCGGCTCCTCCCGACTCCTGGTTTCTGCTGCAGAAATGTTGGGAGAGTGCTGCTGCTGCTGAACTAAATGGTGTTGATAGGTAGCAAAATGATGGGAAGGCGGCTCATTAGGAGCATACACAGGTCGGTAGGGCGTGGAAACTGTTGTTGACAAAGTAGCTCGACTGGTAGGTACCGAAGTGACGGACACTCTGATTGGAGCAGTTGTCAATGGTGAACCGAATACAGGAGGAGTCGATGTAACAGTTGCGGGCATGGATTCGGATCTTGGGCCATAGATGGGGTAAACTGAGACGCCACTGTTGGTCGTTGACGACGTTAGAGGCGGACGAGAAGTTGCTGGGAGAACAGAGACGCTTGAACCAGTAGACGACGAAGATGCCGAGACTTGCGTCCGTGTCAGCGAAGCTGTCGAGACTATAGGACCCGGTTGGGATGCCGAAGAATAAGCTCCCGAAGAGTAGAGGGTAACTACAGCCGGTGGAGGTCGCTGGGGTTGAGAAGGAACACCGGGCAAAGCAGGCGCTACAGCTTGAACACTGGCCATTGATGCATGTGACCTGTTTACTGGCTGCTGCTGTTGCTGCTGAGGGCCGGTCGCTCTGGCAATCACCACGGTACTTCCCATCGTAGGCTGGTTTTGCATCGAATGCTGGGGTGTAGCTGCAATATACAAATAAAACGATGATTAAATTAAAACCAATTTTCATCAAATTATCGTATCGTAACAAGAAATCAAATTTACCAATTGTTGGCCGACCGAGAAGTGGAGTTGGCCCGGTAACTCGTCCACTGCTGGCAACGGCAATGACAGTAGCTCCTCCACTCAAACTGACGGGCACGCCAGCCGGTAACTGGAGTTGCGGCGTATGAGAAGAAGGCTGCTGTGTTTGCTGTTGTTGCTGCTGCTGCTGCTGTTGATGTTGCTGCTGAACAGGTCCAGCTGGAGGCTGAACTTGTTGTTGTTGCTGTTGCATTTGTTGTTGTTGTTGGAGCAGCAAACCGTGGGCTGGGGCGTCTCTGGTGAGGGGCACGGCTGGAAAAGTCGAAACAGATGAAGCAGCCGGACGCGCAGGAACGGGCGTAACAACTGTAGCTGACGGTAGACGTGCCACTTCTGTACCCTGCATCGGCGCCAAAATGGTCGAAGCCGGTGTCGTGGTTGGGATGATCGTCACCGATGACGAAACGATGCCGTGCTGCTGACTAACAGATTGTGTTGGCAAATTGGGCCCGACCGGCAAACTGGTCGTCGTGATGGCTACACCCAAATTAGTGGGAGATGGCACTTTGACCAATGAAGCGGTAACAGGTGTCGTTGTGGTCGTCTGAGTTGGATGCTGGACAACCGGACTGGCTTGGGTCGAGCCTGATCTCAGATTGAGAACGACAGTAGACGGCGATGCAACTGTTTCTTCTGTCCGTCGAACGACAACTCCAGCGTGTTGAGTGGGTAGCGGATCGTCATGACGCCGGATGGGAGTCAAATGGCCCGTAACTGGATCTATCAATGTATTGGCCGTTTCCTTCAAGGGTTGTGGTAGTTCGACTTTCATCACTGCCGGTCCAGGCGTCTCAGCTATCGTTCGCTGTTGAGGCACCGGCCCGCCAATGTAGCAAGCCCTCGGAGATTGAATTCTTGGACTGGACGGAGCGGCAAGCATCATGGTGGTAGCTAGCGCCACCGCAGATAAATTATGATGGCCACGGACTACAGTTTCGATCGTATCGTCGATTGTAGTTATCAAACGGCCTTTAAGACCTTCCAAATCTTTTCTCGGAATCGGCTGGCTGACTGGAGTGAATTCTTGAACAGGCACTGGTACCGGTAGTTCTACCATAGGTTTCTCTTCCGGCTTGTGCTCAATGGCTTCTGGCACCGTAACTGGGACTGGGACAGGGACAGGGGCAGCAACAGCGACGGGAGCAGGTGGAGCTGGAACCGCCACTGGAGGAGGAAGCGGTGGAGGAACAGGAATGATGGGCACTGTCGGTGCCACCATTGGAGTGACTTCCTCTTCAGTGTCATAAAATTCATAGACATCTGCATCGTGACCTTCCAGTGAGCTCTCACTCACTCCGCGACTGGATCCTGATGTTCCTCGTCCACGAACGCGTCGTGGTCCACCCCGAGTCGATGGAGTCTGCCTGGGTTTTTTGGTCTGTTTAGACGGACTTTGAGCCACAATGTGCGGTTCAGCTTTGATGACGGAATTGCTAGTAACAGGTAAAGTGGGCAAATGCAAGTCCGGAGTAGTCGGTCGACCACTTCGATCGAGTAAATCCAAATCTGGTGTTCTGGGAGATTTTGACGACAGGTCGATGTCGGGTGTCCGGGGCAATTCCTTGCGAGGGCTGGACTCGTTCTCTGGCTGACATCTCGTCTCATCAATGCACAATTCCGGCGGTGAAGGAGGTGGAGTTGGAGCTGTTTCGACAGCAGCTGGCTTAGTGACATCGGCCAAACGAGCAGAGCGCTGACTTTCCACTTCAGCCACATCACTGGAACTGGAACCGGAGTAAAGGGGACACTCGGTCGGCCCGGCTGTATCTTCTGTAGAGCTTGTTCCGGCTTCGTCAATGATCATCTCATCCGAAATATCCAAATCATCTTCACACTGCAAACTTTGGATGGCCTTTTGGGCCTCCTCGTTGGGCTGTGGAGACTCTTCTTGTTCGGGTGGCCACTGTGGCTGGATCAACGATGACTGATCAGGTGTTTCAACCGGCTCCTCGGGTTCTTCGTCGAGTTTCTCCTCCTTGAAGTCGTCAAACGTTTCCGTTAACAATCCCGCCACAGCATCTTCCGTCTCCTGTTTCCAAATGCCCGGCCTTGCAGCTGGTTCGGCGGGCACTAGTGTTGGCATTTCAGTTGGAACGGCAATCGGCACAACGGCGACTGGCGGAGTAGTAGGCATGACTGGGGAGGTTGAAGGTTCCCACAATAAAGATGGCATGCTGAGTTTAGGTTCCACAGACGGATGCTCAGGTGGATGAACAACTTCCGTCACTTGTTTGACTCGTGGCGAAGAAGAAGCAATCGGAGCTGGACAAACAACATCATTCGGTTCTGTTTTGATCATTGTCATGACAGTGGATGGCAATTCAAGACCCAATTCTGTTTTGATCGTCACCGGAGGTGGTGGTGGAGCTGGTAGTGGTGGCCCATCTTCACGATGATTCTTCTTGCTCTTCTTCTTTTTCTTTTTGTGCTGATCAACAACTACGGCCGTCTGGGCTGCTACAACCTTCAATTCCGCCTCTTTCTTATCTTTCTCTTTCTGAGCAAGGTGAGCAATGGCAATCAAAGAATCTTCCATCAATTTCGATTCGAGAGCCCGACCGGCTTCTTGCAACTCCTCACCGTCACTTTGCTGCTGCTCTTTGACGGCTTCAACAACCGGACGGCTTTTGTGATGATGATTGGGCGTCTCTGTTGTACCAGACTCCTTGGATCCAGATTTCTTGCGATCTCTGGTACGCGACTCTTTCGATTTCTTCTTACGTTGCCGATCGCTATTCTTGTCAGTTTTGTCAGTCAATGGTGGAGAAGGTAAACTTTCCTGCTTGGGGGCGGGTGGTACTCGGCCACTATCCGAATCCGAACTGTAGACGATAGAAACTTGCAATCTCGGATTGGTTGGGGTTGCTGTTGCTACAGCTGGTGGAGCACGAGCTATCCGTTGCTGGTCATCCGAATCGTCCGAGAGTGGACCGAAAATATTTTCCATTTTTTCTTCGCCTCTGCTGCTGAGTTTGCCGGATGTTGAATTCGAGTGATGTAACTTGGTGGACGATTCTTTTTTGCTCTTTTTGACGGGCAAAGAATTTGAGCGATCGACCGTTTTCTTGGTCTCGACGGGAGTGGTTTTTGACTGTGTGATTTCTGGAATACTTGGTCGTCGCTTGGTAACCGCAGCTGTTGGCTCGGCACGAACTTTGGGTTTGGGCGTTGGCTTAACCTCAGGTTCACTATCGGAATCAGATGAAGAGAGTAAAGGCTTGGATTTGTGACTGGACGGTGTCGGTGGAGGCGGATGTGTACGCGATTTCACAGATTTGGGGTCCGGCTGATCAAACAAGAAATCCTTAAATTTACTTGGAGGCGCGATGGGCTCAGAATCTTCCGACGACGAAGAGGACAATTTGACGGAGTTGGATAAAAGTGACGCTGTAGCCACAGGCCTCGGACGATTTGAACGGACGGGACCATCTGAATCGGAGTCAGACGAATCCCAGACATTCTTCTTTCCATCCTTGTCCCTTTTGCTTGTGGGTGCGGATCCGCCAGCTAAACGAGCTTGGCGGAGGGCACAGAATTTGTCCTGCTGTTGCTGTTGCACCGTTTTCCGTTCTTCTTCCTGGCGCTTTTGTTGTTGAAGTTTCAGCGAACGAGCCTTCACTTTGTCGTACATTGAGAAATAGGTGGGCTCATTTTGCAAAAATTCGGCCAGCTCACGGTCTGCTTTTTCCTGGTCGTTGGAATGATTCGAATCGGAATCGTCATCACTGCTAGCTTTGCTTCCGCTACGAACCACCGACGTATGATTTTCATCGTCACTGTGCCGGCCACCACCACCACCACCAACGCTGCTGTTGCTACTGCTACTGCTGCTGCTATCGCTATCCGAGTGCGATTTCTTCCGACTGGGCAAGCTCTGTCGAGGTGGCTGGATTGCCGGTTTGCGAGATGAATGTTCAGTTTTCGAAGAAGATTTAATGCGCTCTCCTTCACTCCTACGGCGATGAGATGAAGAGGCACTGGCCGGAGACTGCAAAAGAAATAATAATTAATAAAACACGATTAAAACCTATGAATTTGGGAAGAGAAAAAGATATTCACCTGATGTTTTGCCTTGTATTCCTTCAATTTAATCTCCTCCTCTCTCTTTTTCTCCCGTTCTTCCTCCTTCCGTTTTTCACGTTCTTCTTCTTTTCGCTTTTCACGTTCGCGCTCTTCTTCTCGTCTTCTGCTACGATCCTTGTCACGTTCTTTATCCTTTTTATCCTTTTTGCCACTGCTGGATTTGTTGCTTTTCTTGTCCGAATCGTCGCGCGACGGCTTCTTCTCCGTTTCCATTTTGCATGGTTTCAAACTGGTCAAGTCCAACTCTGGTTTGGATTTCTTGCTCAGGGACGGCGTAGAAGAGCAATGCGATTTAGAGACTTCACGACGACCACTCTCCGATTTGGAACTTTTGGGTGTCTCTTTGTTCTCTTTATCGTACGTTTTGCTACTCTTATCCTTCTCTCGAGTCTCGCCAAGTTTCTCCGATTTGACCCGCTTGCTAGACGGTGTTCCAGCATCAACACTTCGACGACGCTTGGCAGCATCGTTGGAAGTTGGCGTCGTCGCCTGTTGTTCACTTGATTCACGAGATTTCCAACGAGCCAATGCTGGATCAATCGTTGTTGGTTCGGTTTTAATCTCTTGGGGTTTATTTCCAGCGGAATCTTTGGAAGAGGAAGTGGACGAAGACGACGATGATGATGAAGAGGAACTTGATTTCTCCTTGCGATGTGACGAACTGGAAGAATGCCTCGACCGTTCACTCGATTTCACATCACGGGATGACGAAGACTTGGACGAAGATTCCGGATGTTTGCTACTCCGCGATGGTTTCTGTGGAGTCTCAACCACGGGTGTTTCGACTGGCGCAGGTTCGGGCGGAGGTGGATGAGACGGTTCTTTCACTTCCACTGGTTCTGTAGGAGGTGGCGGAGGAGGAGGAGGTGGTGGCGGAGGTGGAGGAAGGAGATTTACTGGCTCCCGAATTTCCTCTTTTTCCGGCACTTCTTCCTCAGTGGCAATCACCAAACTGCCGTCCGTTTCATCCATCAAATCTTCATCCATGGGTTCAACTGGATCGGCAAATTCTTCTTCTTTGGCCACTGGCGGAGGTGGAGGCGACGGACTAGGGGGTGGCGACTCTTTCGGCAAAGGAGGTGGTGGTAATGGAGATGGAGTCCTGGGCGACGGTTCGGCCGGTGATTTGATGACTTCAATGGCCGGTGGAGGTGGAGGCGTGACGGGTGGAAACAACTTTGCAGCAGCCTGACTGTTGCTAGAGGAGATGTTGGTGATGATGGTGGGTGACGCTGGGACGGAAACGTGATTGACTACTGGACTCAATTTCTTCTCTTTGTTCACTGCTGGACTGGCCACTGTTGGTGTCGTTGCGGTCGTCTCTCGACCACTGCTCTCCAATCGCTTGAGATCCTCATCAAAGACCGAATGCTTGGCCAGCAAGCAACGGACAATATCCGAAGGTTCCTGCGATTTTAGCTCCTCCAGGCTCATTGGACGGGCTTTACGAGTTCGATACCGTTCCGCTGCCGTTATCGGAGCGGCCGCTACAGACACAGTGGCTACTGTGGTCACCGGCTGGGCCGTTGGGGTAGTAGGTGGACCGACAACAGGACCTTCACCAGACGAATGAGCTGAACGGCTGGACCATTGTTCATATCGTTGTTCCCATTGCCTTAATTGCTCCGCAAGACTAACGGCCGTCGTACTCAGTGACGCTCTTGGAGAAGAGCCGGAAGAACATTCAGAATCGGATGATGAGTCCAACTGCTGCTGCTGTTGGGCGGATTCAGGGGCTCCACCTCGAGGTGAACCAGGGACGGCGGCGCCCCGCGACGGACTGACTGAGGTGCCGTGCGGGTGCGGTATACGGAACGTTCCATCCGACGAAGATGGCGTCCCAGAAGCAGAAGCCGATGAGGAACAAGATAACGATGCTGTTTTGCAGGAGTTGACACGGCAGCCGGACAGGTTGAGTTCCAAACCAAACCGAGGTAAAGGTAACGTCATGGGACGCTCAAGAGCAACGCGAACTGGTCGTTCCTTTCGAGGATCTGTTGGTGGTTCGTCGTTTTCATCGCAGAGTGGGGTTCCGGGCCGGCTACAACCTTGTTCCTGCTGCCGGCTCTTGCGCGACGAAGGTGTCTCCACCTCCCAAGGAATGATGCGCGGCAGGGAATGTTTGGTCGTTGTCGCATTGGCCGTTCCATCACCTGAACTATCCGTTGAAAGTCGCGACACTCTCCGACTTGGCCGGCTCAACGGTTGCAATAGTTTGGGTGTTTGTGATGTCATACAAACTGTCGACAAGGCCGATGAGCCACCGGATGAACTGGACGTATGGCCGACAAGAAGAGACGATGCCTGCTGAATGCTGGACGGGAGGGGCTCGTTGGTGCTAACATCACTGACGCCACTGTCGCTACTTCCACTCAATTTTGATTTCTTTTTCTTTGATTTCTTAGAAGCAGATGAGGCCGACTTGGTGGTGGCAACTAACCTGGATTCGACATCCGAAACTTGTTGTTCCTCTTCTTCTTCTTCGTCTTCCTCATCCTCGCCGGAACTACTGGCAACACCGTCGACTCGCTCTTCGCTCAAATCGCGGATGCGAGTGAAAACATCGGATCCGTTTGCCGTTGGTAAGGCTGTAGCGCTCCCCGTATCCATGCTTAATCCACTGCTGCTACTACTTCCTCCACTACCATAACGACGAGTTCGTTCACGTTCCAATAAGGTGTAGGGCGATCCGGACGAAGCAACATCCGGTTCGACGGAAGGGTGCCGATGGATGGCCTTTTCACATGGTGAAGGCGACCGAGAACAGCGACGGGCGCTGATGAGATCTGTGTCGCGTTCGCCCGTCAGGTCTTTCATTTCGGCATCGCGTTCAAGGGATTCGTCCCGACTCAAATTACCGCCATGACGCGACCTAAATTTCAGAATAATATGGTTAATGTTAAATAAATGGATCATCTATTAATATAGCATTTGTTTTTATCTTTTAAAAAAGCATCACTCTTGCCTTTCTACTAACTGACATGAACGAATCGACAAGAAGAGCAGAAAGAGAAATATATATATATTTACCTGGAACTAGAGGAGCCGGTCCGTTCTTTTGAATGTGTTGATGAACGGCTACTACAAGAGGGAGTTCGGACTGTGCGTCCAGATGAAGATGGAGTGGTGGCAGACGGTAATCTGTGCTGGATAGCCGAAGACACGGCCAATGCAGCTGCTGCCGCTGAACTGCTGCTGTTGCTTCTCGGTTCACGTTCGACCAGTTCGAAAAAGTGAGCTTGGCATTCACGAGAAGCGAAATCCACCTGAAGTTTACGTCCAGCTAGTGCGCGACCTCTCAATTCCTGGACGGCAGCCTGTGCACAACTGACCTGATCGTAAAACACGAGACCGTTGAACCTCTCTCTGTCGATGGCCGCGTAAGAAACATGACCAAATCGGCTCATGTGTCTCGCCAGGAACTTTTCGGCCACCGATTCAGCAACTCCGTGCAACCAGACACAATTGGTTGGCATAGATTTGCCAAAACCCAACTTGACCCGGGTGTTGCCCACTTGTTCACCGTCTAAATGCCTCATTGCCCGCACTACAGACGCTATGTCGGCATACTGGCAAAATGCGTAGGCGTTGTTGTTGTTGTTGTTATTATTATTATTCGCGGCTGACGAGGACGAAGAGGATGACGACGTGGAATTGCCAACTGCTCCACCACTGCCACTGCCACTACCACCGCCACTACCACCACCACCGCCACTACCACTGCTAGTCGTGGTCACTGTTCCACCAGCTGTACCACCACTAGCACCGGACGAAGAGCCTTGGCTCTGCTTTTTAATGTCAATCTCGATGATGGGTCCGAATGTTTCAAAAGAGGCTCTTAGTTCAGCGGCTGTCACATCCTTTTCCAAATTGCCAATGAACAGTGTTCGCGTAGCTTTCGGGTGGTACTCATCCAAATCGGCTTCCAGCGGTCGAAATTCATTGTCATCCAAATCAAGTCCAGAATCCCAGGGAGTCACTTCGATTTTACATCCGAAAAAGAGTTTGTCACGAGACACTTCGAGTGCCTTGTCGACGTCTTCAGCCTTTTTAAATCGAACAATGGCCACACGATCGGAACCCTGGCCTGCCACTTTCACTGTCACCACTTTGCCGTGTTTCTTGTACTCATGGAACAGGCCGTCTTTGAGGCTAGTGTCAGATGACCTCAAGGGCAAATTACGGACACAAATGGCCAAGGGCCTACGGTCACCATCACCAGAGCCTGTTGATCCGGCCGAATGGCAGAGTTGCCCAGCTGGAGATGATGTGTTGAGGGCCGTCGAACCACCACCACCCGACAAGCGGTGACGGGATGAGCGTGAATTCCGTGGGCCAGCTGATGAGGATAACCAGCCGGGGGATCGCGACGATCCTTGGGACGATCGCGAACTACGACTACGCGGTGAACTCGACGACTGGGCGGAACGGGGTGTTTTGTTAGTCCGACTGGTAGCCGACTGAGGGCTACTGGAACGCGAGCTGGATCCACCAGGCGATAAAGTCCTTGATCGAAGTCGAGAACCCGACGTCGATCTCGATCTGGATCGTGATGGAACAGAAGCAGATGAAGCCGGAGAATGTGATCTGGAACGACTTCTACTACTGCTGGGCGGTGTCCTCGAATCCGACCTGGATCTGGATCGGCTAGGAGATCGACTAGGGGGAAAAAATAAAAACAATCGAAATTGAATCCATCTGCCGCAACAAACCGGTCACCAAGGTAACCCCCACCACTGACGCCAGCCAGACCATGGCAACAATCGATGGATAAATATATCTACCTGGATTTCCTCTTGCGGGCCGAGAGGGGTGTATTGTTGACACTTGAAGAGGAGGAGGTGGTGTTGTTAGTGGTGGAAGAGAGTCCAGCAGGAGTCGGAGCTGTCCTTTTCCCAGTGGTAGGCGTGCTGGGCAGCAGGTCGGCTTGTGACATGCGTTCCGACCGTTCGTCCATACCTCCGCCGTAGTCGGGCGGCGGATAACGACTTGAAGGTGGTCCAGCTGGCTCGTATGAATTCCAGCTGCCAGGGGATGGACCGCCGGCCGATCCAGTGCCGGATCGAAAGTGGCCAGAATTTCTTTCGCCACCAGTATCCCGCACAAATGGTCCGTTACTGTTCCGATAGGGCCGATCTCGATAATGATGGTTGACCGGCCCTTGTCGGCGGAGGAATGCTCCGGACCCGTCCGGATCGCTGCGCCGTTCAAAGTAATGACTAGATGGCCGGTCGTAGCCACCACCACCACCACTTCCTCCTCCTCCTCCTCCACTGCTGTTGTTGTTGATCAAATGCGACGATCGGCCCACACTTCCGCCGCCACCACCACCACCACCGCCACTACCGCTGGGTGTATTTGACGACCCTAATCCAGCGGTTGTAGTACTGCCGGGCGTGCGTCCCTGATCGCCCAGTAATGGTTCATAGTAATCTGTCACCAGGCATCGATCGTCGAGACTGTTCTCCGAGGCATGTGCTTTGGCCGCCGATTTAATGTCCATGAACGCCACTGCGGCACAATAGCCCGTACTGACACTACCACTGCCGACCTCTTCATCTTTGCTGGAACTCCTGGCCAGAAGTTTGACACTTTGCACGCGACCATATCTAGAGAAAAAGGGAAATAATAATAATTAATAATTAAGACAAGAAGAAGCAGCACACACAGGAATTTAACAATAAAAAAAAGAAAAACGGCACCAGATGGCAGTGTGTTTGTGAAAACTTGTTGAATATTGACGTCATAACTCTCAAAACCTACCACTATTCCCTCTACTACTACTAGTACCTACAACCACCATAGTGAAGGTCATATATTCCGCGTATCTACTGAGAAAATAAGAGATGGCCATGGAAATCAATAAATGTTCGATGGAGGTGAATCACACGACGACGACGACGCGCATTCGGCGTAGTGTACGACAACTCCACCCATCCAGAATGTAAAGAATCATTATTACACATGGAATTCTACCAGACAGAAAAGAAAAAGGTGGATTCTTTTTCGGTTGTGTATGTGATGAAACTTGGGGGAAAAAGCCCCAGGCAAAGAAGAAGAAGAAGAGGAGAAAAAACCGCAGAAGTGGCGTGACGGGCAAAAGAATGAGACGGACCCTATACTGTGTATAGACGATCGGTTGGCTGCGCCAGGTAACACGTCCCCCACCCCCCATTGATCACGGACGAAAGGGCATGAAAGAGACGGATAAAAAGGAGACGAAGACGAACAAAAATTGGAAAAGAGATGGGGAAAAGAGAGAGGGAAAAGAGAGAGGGAAAAAAAAGACGCCATCGTTGTTGGGACATTCATTCTGTTTTGGTCTTTGGGTAGCTCATTTTCAATTCGATCGAAAAAGATTCAGAGTTGACTCGAGTCGAAGAAAACACCTGGAAATGTATTAACGCACGCTGAAATTCCATCCTACACGACTCGGCAAGAGTTGCTTGACCGCAAAAGAAGGCAAAAAGAAAGAAAGAAGAAGGTTTTGATGAAGAAGGAAAAGAGAAAAAACGTCGAGACGCTCTTGGTTGAAACGATCGTTTGTGTCCGCCATGATTGTGTTGGAGAAGGCAGCCGTTGCCCCCACCGCGCGCGTGTGTACAGTCGGAGAATGAGAGAGATCTGATGATGGGGAGAGAAACCCAAGAATGGAAGGAAGCATAAAAAAAGAGAGAGAGAGAAGAGAGAACACACAAAGAAAATAAAAGGAGGTGGAGGGGGAGTTGGGTGAGTGGGGAGGAAAAAGGGGTCTGTAGAGGACAAGTCCAAGGGGAAATGAGGGAGGAAAAGGGAGGGGGTCGTCAATGGCCGTTCGTCAAGAAAGGAAGCTTCGGCGCAAAATAACACACACACACACACTTGATTCCTACTTTTCTACATGAATCTTGTGAAAAAAATTTTAGGTACAAAAAAAAAACATGGCTGCCTACCTTTGGAAATGTTCACGAATTCGTTCCTCTCTGACGTTGTCTGGTAGGTTACCCACCCAAAGATGTCGCGTCTCTCTGACCATTTTGCACAAAACGGCGGAGTATCCTCATTATAATCTTTGTGTTTGGTCGGTTAGTTGGGCGTTTCAATTCATCAAATTTTCAGTGTCGTTGAATTGAACAAATGAGACGTAAAAAAAAGGAAAAAAAAATCGTTGCTGTCGACACAACGAGGCCGTTTGGGACTGCAGGAGAGAGAGCTTGATCCACGACGTTTTCTCTTCAGTATTGAAACAGGGCCATCATCACAATATTCACTGACACACACACAAATAGAGAGCAACTGAATATTGTCGTGGAAATACGGCGTACGGTGAATAGATAATTTTTCCCGACGTTTTAATTTTCCCGACAATGTGTTGCACGAGAAACTTGATCAGAAACCGATCTCCAAGAGACGCGAGAGTATACTGGCCTTACCATCGGCACTAGCCGCCTCTCGAAGAAAACCAGGGAGGGGTAAAACTACAGCGCCACTAGCGTCGCCTAGCGGCTGACTGGGCTCCCCATAACGCCGTCCCCGGCCCCGTCCAGGCGTCCATACCATTTTACAGACCTCCGGAGCGTCAGTGATTCCCGAACCGTCTTTGCTTACGCACGTTTCGATCTTTTCTTTAAAAAATTTTTGGAAAATGGATTTTCTCTATTTCTATTAAAATGTCTACTTTTTCCAAAGAAAACTTCATCTCGGTATTTTTGAATTCATTCTACCTCCGAACGGAAAAACGTCATTTATTTTTTTAAAAAAGTCGTTTCGCCGAAGAGTGTGTACACCCCATTTTTTTCTGGGGTGGGTGGAGAGATTGGATTTAAAGTTTTCTTTAAAAAAACATTTGGGGTGGATATTATTGCGAATGTTTGACTTGGACTAGAGACGAAAAGGAAAAACATTCTCTGACGAAATGAGCATAAAATTGAGTTTTTCCTCCATACCGCAGGTATGAAATGCACTCGAGTGTACAAACTGAAAGATGAAAGAGAAAAAAAAGGATATGCCCATCACATCTACAACACAAAACGATTCGGATTAACATTAAACCCCAGCAGGAATAGGTGTATGGTGGCCCACTATTTTCGGATCGGAAGGATGGTTACAGAAATCTTTTCTCACCATCTCGTGGACATATTGTTGCGAAAGATGAAATACTGCAGCAAATCAAAAAAAGCAAGATGGCGTCGTCTTCTTCCCCTTCTTTCTTTCCCACCCAGCCTTTAGGCGCTTAGCAACAGCGCCTATTGTGTGTGTGTCCTGTGTGTGTGTGTGTTGTTTCCTATGGAGAGTACTCAGGCCTCCATTTTTCGAGGGGGAGGGGGACGGCCAAGCTGGATTTCCATTGATATACTTGATAAATCAAATCCAATTTACGGCCGCGTACTGTTCAGCCCCTGCCTTGCATTTAAATTTACTTTGAACTTGAACGCCTAGAACGTAGTACTAATTGCAATTAAATTAACCTTTATATAGTATATAGCCTGAAAATGAAATGAAAAATAATGTTGACCCAAAAAACAGGTGAGCAATGTTTAACCTAAGTTTTTGAGATTGCTCACCAGAGGGATTTAAAACAAAACACAAAAGGAAACAACAGCAAGTCAAAAGTTTTTTGTCTTCTCCCATGGGTTTTAAAATTTATTTTTTTTTTCTTTTCGGTCCCCTTCCCTTTTTAAAAACAAGTATCGACGATCGGTTGGCTACGCCAGGCACACACACACCAACGGTGGGAGGAGCTAAAAAGGTGGCTGTCCATTGGTGGATTATTGACAAAATGGTTGCTGGGCTCCCTCACCCGTTTTCATGAGCCTTCCTCCCCTCCCCCCTCCCTTCTTCCAATTTTTCGTGTTATAAGGATTTTTTTTTTCTCAATTCCATATATAAACAAGTACCTAGCCAGAGCCATCTACAGGAAAAAGCTGTACAAAACAAAATTTTAGTTGCCCCAGTACATCGCACACACAAGAAATCTAACCAAATGTAATTTACTTTACCATTACCGATGTATCTTTTAGAAATTTTAGAAAAAAGACACAACATGAAAATAGAGACACATAGAATAACACTATTCTTCAAGTTATTCAGAATTCTTCTACTTATGTTTATACTTAAATCATGGAATGAGTGAGACTTGTTTTCAAGCCTCGAGGATGTGTAATTAAAACTCAAGCCCGTGTGCTTTTTTCCTTTTTTATTTTTGCCCGGGGATGACTCACCGTTAAAAGGATCAAGGTCTAAAGTTCACCGACTCACGCGCAACACGATCGCGTTCGGAAGAGAAACTCGCCACACGACGTAAAATGGCGTGCTGTATATTTACATCACTAAACCCCTATATGCAACGACGTTTCGATTGTTTGTTCTTTATTCTATAAAAAAATAACTAACGGAGGGGGGATTGACTCTCGCGCCTTACCTACCCGATAACCTTATCTATGTCTGATAATATTCTCTGGGGTAAATTTTTTTCTCCTTCACGAGCCACGAATATCTTTGTGGTTGCCTTCATTATTTTTTCTTCTTTTACTGCATTCATTTACAATTCACACCAATTTCTTTTCTCCGCATCCTGCATCAGAAAAATGGTTACATCGGAAATCGGAACGCCATCTGTAGCCCATTTTTATTACTACATCAGTTGTTTGACTGAGCCCAATTTGGATTCGGGTTACGGGACTAATCGACGTGTGGCAGCGTTCAAAGAAAACAATCTCGCAAAATTACTAACTAGAAAGCGCAAATCTTTTAGATTTGATTCATTAACAACCCATTGTTAGAACGGTAAGTAAAAAACACCTATAAATCTTTCTTTGAGAACAAACGTGGAATTCTGAATTGTTATAAATGCGTAATTTACCTCGAGTTGAATACAGATTTCCGTTTTACAGCAATTCCTTATTTTTGGTAGTAAGTATCTAGTTGGAAATTGAGAGTTTGTTTTTCTTGCACGTAAAATATAGTGTGATAAACGCGCAAATTAAGTTGCCTACGTTCATTTTAGCGCGTTTTAGAAAAAGTTACTATATGAGGTTCTTAAAATTTCAGTAGAGTGATTCAACTTTTTCTGCATTTGTGAATTCTCTCGAAGCGAAATATAAACCCCATCTCTGCGGACTACCGTATTGAATAAATCAATCAGAAATATCTATGTTAAATTTGTAATGCGTTTTATTGTCTCTACGACCTACGACCACACTTCTAATCGTAACCTTAAAAACCTACATCGTGGTAAATAATCTTTCTTGATAACCGGTTTGAAATAGTCGCAAAAAAGTAAAAGCTGCTTAGAAATCTTTTCTGTGTGTCTCCACGTGATCAGCTATCTATTCTCGGTTGCTCGTTTACACTCACAACCTAATGGACTATAATGTGCATCAGTAATATCAGTAATAAAAGAAAACAAACAAACAATAACTTTAATGAGTTGCTTCCTTCGGACTCCATTTGCCAACCTTTTAAATAAACTTTAAACCGCAATTACATGTTATGAAACTGCAAAAACTCATTCGGTGCAAAAACTGTGTAAACTTGTTGCTCACAGCAGCTCGTAGTGATCATAATATCAAGACGGTTTTGAGTGCTTTTTGCTGCCGAATATCTCTGATGAAACGGCGTTTCTTTCGATGCGGACTAAATTGCCAAAATTGGACGTTATTGGCTGTACATTTGTTAACGTTTACAATTATTTTAAAAAATCTGGAACTACTTTTACTAATTTTGTATTTTTCTCTTTGTACAAAATAAAAGCAAAACGACTTTTAAAACGCAAAAGAATTTTAATAGCGGAAAACTCTGGCGGAAAGTATCACACCAAGATTTTTTGTTTTAGTCAACAACAAGTTTGAATTCTGTTTATCGGGAAAACTCGGATGCGCAGCAAGGAATCGCAGTTAGCAATTAGCAGTTTCAATCGCGATTCCTCTCTTTTTTTGGCACGTTTTATTGTTTCTTACCTTTGAGTGCGAGTTCCAAGTCCAAGTCCAACTAGAGAGTAGGGATTTTAGTTCTGCCGGTTCTGCTCCAACCTTTTTGAATTCCACGGTTTTTCCTTAAAAATGCGCGTAGGTAGTTGTAGTTTTCCATGCACTATAAAACGACACCCAGACGAATTTGTTTTCACATTTCTGTATAATACAAACAAATACGTTGCGGTCTCATACAGTCGGTCGCAAAGTTTCGATCTGCCATTTGAGAACCCAAAAGGTATGAAGGTTTTTTAAAACACCCATTTAAGGAACCAAAAAGGTAACAAGATTTTCCCAAGTGCTCATTTTCTAATTAGGAAAACGTGATTGCTAGGAGTAGACATGGAAGCATTTGGTGAACCTAACGACCCGTCGCAAAACGAAGCAGAAGAATCTGTGGACAAAGAAGTCGAAACAAACGAATTGATTGTGTTGGATCCTGATGCCACTGAAGTTGATTTCAATCATGGAAGAATTGCAAAAATCGAGAATTTGGAGTGTTTGACCCAAGTAGAGGGCTTATATTTACGTTGGAATCTTATCAAGAAGATTGAGAACATTGGTATGCTGTCCACTTTGAGAGAGTTGGAGCTTTATGACAACCAGATAACTGAAATAGAAAACCTGGGATCACTTGTCAATCTTGAGTAAGGCTTTTAATTATCCAGTTTTAACTACAGTTTATTTTAAATGCCTTGTATTATTTAGACTTCTTGATTTGTCATTCAATCGCATCAAGACTATCCAGGGGTTGGATACCTTGGTCAACTTGAAAAAATTGTTTCTAGTGTCCAATCGGATTGAGAAAATTGAAAATCTTTCTAAATTGAAAGAACTTCAGATGCTTGAGCTTGGAGACAATAGGATTAGGGTAATTACTATGCCTTTCTATTGTCTGCAGGTTATTAATATTCAAATTTTATTACAGGTAATTGAAAATTTGGATGAACTTACTAACTTGGAGTCTCTCTTTTTGGGGAAAAATAAAATAACTCAGTTGAACAATCTTCAGTCATTAAGCAAACTTAAGCTTTTAAGCATACAGAGTAACCGTATCGTAACTATTGCAAATCTCGATAAACTAATTAACTTGGAAGAGTTGTATTTATCGCATAACGGAATCCAGGTATTTATGGTTCATTCTGCATTTGAAATATACACTAATAAACATTCTCTGATCAGGTGATTGAAAACTTGGAGAACAACACGAAATTACAAACCCTTGATCTCGCCGGCAACAGAATTAAATTGATCCAGGGATTGGACACATTAGGCCACTTGGAAGAATTCTGGTTTAACGACAATTTGGTTGAAGATTGGAATCAACTAGATGGACTTCGTGGAGCTACTACATTGCAAACTGTATACTTTGAACGTAATCCCATTCAAAAAGACGTTAATTACCGCCGTAAAATTAAAATGGCTCTACCTTCACTAACGCAAATTGATGCTGCTTTATGTCGTTAAATTAAACGTGTTTCAAACATCAAAAAGTTGTTTTTCAAAATGTGCGCTATGTTAAGAATAATAAAAAAACTTCCATTTTGCATCCAAGTGATTTATTTTGTCATAGGATACATGCCAGTAGCATTTAGAATCGCAGTTTGCTGAAAAACCAACGGTTTTTGCCGGACTTGTACCTATCATTATAATGAAAAGTTCCTTAGAAACATATTGCATAAACCAATCTTGCAATGTTTTTACCTCTCCTCGAATTTGGTTCGGACGGCAAATCGCGCCTTCTTCCTCTTCAAGGGATCTTTGATGGAGTCTTTGTTGACCAAATTCTTGTCAAAGCTGAGGTCCACTGAATAACGGGTTGGCATCATGTGGTTGTAGTTGACAATCTAAACAAGATTGATTTAACAAGTTAGATGTGACACAAGAACTACAAACTATACTATGAACTAAAACTATAAAAATTGTCCCCAGCACCAGAATACATCCTGGCCCTGAACTCACTTGACAAGTCAAGTTAACAGGCACAGGCAATGTTCTAGCATTGGAGGTATAATTCTTTCACACATCAATGACTCATTCACTGCCAATATACCTCCGGTAAGGAGGTTGAGCCTGTTAAGGCCCCAACAGCGGATCTAAGGAATGTGTTTACTATTACCTAAATGATCTGACAGAAATATTACCTTGACGAAGGCCTTGATCTTGGATCTCTTGGCAACCTTCTTTTTGCTCATCTTGTTGGTGACTTTCCTGGGATACCTGTCCACTCCAGCAACAAGGGCATGGCCGTAAGGTTTCTCACTGGTTCCTTCATCATAGTTCTTGACTATGATTGCCTTTCGGCCGGCAAAACGTCCACCCAGGACCAACACGACCTTTCCTGATTTCATGATCTTACCCATGGTGGTCTGAAAAATGGAAAAAATGACATGTTAACATTCATCAAACAAGTCATGTAATAATAACAATCCAACTACAATCTAGAAAGATTTGAAAGCAAGTAAATCTGTAAGGCATGAGAACCGATTTAACGTTTAGTCAACACGAAGAATGAATCAAAATAGGAAAAAATTATCCTACAACAAGTATTTATCAAGCCGAAATGAACGAGCTTGTTTACGGTAGATTTACAAGAAGCAAATTTTTCGACACACAATACTGGATACAATTGTAAATTTTGACTTGCACAAATAATTTAGACGCTGACGTTAAATTTAACAAGACATACATACGTGGATGTATCTGATATTTACCGATCAGCAAGCGGGTTTTTACTTTCACGCACTGTCAATGGCCGACTTGCCAGACTAAAAAGAACTTAACTCTTAAAGAAACCTTAAGTCTTTACGTAGGAAAGCATTGCCGGGTTTCACTATAGATGTCCGCTTGGTGGGATGTCAAAATGGCAGCAATGTATTTTATTTCTGATTTTTTTATTTCTTTGATCAAAATAAATTAGGAGTGAATAAAAAATGATCTCGGTAATTCTTTAATTATTTTCAAGTATACATAGGTCTAGAATATGTCTTTCTCAAATCAATACAATGAAATGAAATCAGCATAAAAACCGTTGAATCCCTTGCAGCCTAGCCTTGCAGGCCGTAATTACTATTGAAGTGATGAGCGCAACACATTTATTACTTTAAGTGTTTCATTAATTATTTGAAAAAGATAGTATACCTATCTCTTTTAGAACTATGTAAAAAGATAATTTCGTCATTCACGGTGCAAGGTTTCAAAGATTGCTGTCTTCGCTAATCAGCAGGACCGTAGAACGCACTCTCAATCTCAAGTTTTCATCGAGCAATTCTTCCCAATAATAATTTTCTCAAATAAATCAAATTTAAAATAGAAAAGCAATTAGAAGTAAGAAAAATAATAGAAAAGTGATAGAGACTTTATTTTAATTCAATGAAAAGGTAATGTAATCGTGGTGAGAAGAGGGTTCGAATGGCGACAGCAAAAAAAAATAACAGAAGGGAATAAAGTTATTCAATGTCAATGGCTTTTTAACTTGAAAGTTGTTGAATTGGACGTTGTTGCATTAAATATTTTGTTATTGAAATGAATTTATGTATTATGGGATTCAATTACTGAACGAGATGAGATTCTTTGAGTGATAATCGTTTTTTTAGGTAAGCGATCGCCAGTGTAACTTGCAATTTGATCAGCGCCATGGGTGCTAAGGATTCTAAACCTCAAGTCCTCAGCTACGAAGAAGCCGTCAAGCGTGGTAATTACCCGTTTTAGATTAATAATATTATGTTTTTTTCCACATTGTTGGCATTCAAACTTCTCTGACTTGATATTTCTGCAGTGAACACTGTTGAACTCAAAAGACTCAAAGATACATTCAGTAAGTATGCAACGCCAAGTGGATTACTCCAGCAAAGTATTTTCTTTTCTGAAATTCTTGGTGACACAGTCCCCAACAACCTGGCTGAGGTATGTGAGGCAGAAGTATTTAAAAAAGAGTTGTTATTGTAAAATTTACTTTTTAAAACAGCTTATTTATACTGCATGGTGTGGAACTACAAAGGGTATTACTTTCAAAGATCTCCTGAGTGGATTAGTCCTTCTCACTAGAGGCCATCAGGATGAAAAGTGTAGATGTAATTTTTTTTTTTTTTGCATTATTTCATTTTCCATGTTTTAATGTCAACTTTTTTAATAGTCATATTCAGTCTTTATGCTAAAGATATGAACAGTGTAGTGACCAAGGATGATGTTATTAACTACACAACAAAGTATTCTGATGGATGGAATCTGGAAAACATATCCAATTTGTTTGATGAGGTACATGTGTGAAATCCTTACAGTTTTTTAAATAGTCAAATAAATGTGTTTTTGTCTTGTTGCAGGCTGAAGCAGTTAACTATTCCAAATTTCGTGAATGGCTTATTACATATCCTTGTGCAACATCTCTTACTGAGTGGTTGTTGAGTGATCCTTGCCCTATAACACTTTCCAACGATCTCGAGACGCCAACATTTTACCAAACGTTATCTGGTGTCACCCACTTAGATGAACAAGAGATTATTGATCTCGAGAAAAAATATTGGCAGCTGAAAAACCTATCGTCGAATGGGAAGTTTGATATTGAACTATTTCTCTCGTTTGCTTCTGCCCCCATCAGTTCAGTTATTGAAGATGACAATTCCAAGTTTTCCATTGCCCGTGGATTGTTCTCTGCATTTGATGAAAATTGCGACGGCCACCTGGATTTTAAGGAAATCGTTTGTGGAATTTCTGCCGCCTGTCGGGGACCTTTGGTTGAGAGGATAAAATGTATGTTTATTATTTAGTTCATTCTGAATATTCTGATGTAACTGACTGACTGTTTTTCTTTTAGTTTGCTTTAAAATTTTTGACTTCGACCGTGATGGAGTTTTCTGTCGTTCAGAAGTTACTCAGTTGATTGAAAGCCTGAAACAGCTTGCTGTTGATCAATTTCCTGAAGATGAGAGTGACTGTGATTCTCTCGAGGTTTCCGACATTATTAAAAACGAAATGGAATCTGTTGATCTTGAAACATTTCTAATGTGGGCGGTCAACAGAAGTAGTTTGAAACACCTACTCGACATGCTGCATCAAGTAAAAAAATTGTGTATTTTGTGAAGTGTTTTTTTCCCCCTTATGTATTACTGTTTATTCCTTTAGCTATGTCATGTTGTTCTTGGATTACGCCCCGCTTCGCGCATTGAAGAAGGGAAATTAATTCAAAATTGGCTAAGACGCGAAGTTAAACGTGGCTACCGAGTGGGCGAATTTTGGTATCTTGTATCAAGCATTTGGTGGAAACAGTGGTCAGACTATGTGACAAACCAGGTATGAATACTTTGTAGTTTTTATTGTTTATATTGTCCAATTTAATCGAAATCTTTTTAATTATTTTAAGGACGAATCGATCAAAAGTGTACCAAGTAGCGCTTCTCTGAAAAATAATTCATCTGATTCTGGAAGCGACCTGAACACTGTAGTCAGACCTAGGGCCATTGATAATACATGTTTGGTAGCAACGTCGACAATCAAGGTATTAAGATTTTTTGTGATTTAGGATAATGCATAAGTTTGCTCATTTCATATTTAGGCCACTGTCTTAACTGGAGAAGGAGGTCGACTCCGACGAGATGTGGAAAAGGGAAAGGACTATGAAGTAGTTCCCGAGGCAATCTGGAAAGCATTGTCATCGTGGTATGGAGGTAGCCCAGCTTTACCGAGACAGGTACAGTAAAAGTGCTTAATTTATTGGTTCATGTTATGTTATATTATGTATGTCTTTTCGCTTAAGGCCGTTCAACTTACGGATGCTGATCCAATTGAATTGGAATTATATCCATTGCTGCTTCGTCTCCTAAGGCACAGCACTACTGCCAACGACAACGGACCTGCTTGGAACGGTCAATCTTGGAACAGCATCGTTGGAGGCTACGGTGCCGCCGCTCTTGGTTGGATTTTCAACACTTAACATTTTTAAATAAATTTCTAATGCTCTTCCATTTAGCAGGCGGATATGGCTACTTTCCCTCTGCTACGCAGCAGACACCACGGCGCTATCTGGCTTACGTCGCAGCATTTAGTCAATTAGCCACAGTCAGTCAGACATACGAATATCTTTGCGGCCGATTACGACTAAAATTTGATGATGTTCGTTTGTGGCTAATGAAAGACGATGTAATTTTATTTTATTTTAGAAGAGTTTTATTTCTTAGCTAATTGTTTACTCATTATTATTTTTCTTTTTAACAGCACTGTCTGGTCTTGCTGGAAGATGAAAATGCAACACTTGCTTCTCTTTCTTGTCGTGACAACGACCAACTTCTTATTGAAGTGCGTAACAAAGATTTGACATGGCCAGAAGAAATGGTCTCTCTCTCTGGCCAGAGTGGTGACAAATATCGCCAAGGTATGTGTTGATACAAAATGCTGAATTAGGCTACAATAGATTGTTAAATGTGTTTTTTTAATTTTTAGCCCTGCCTAGCGAGAAAGGCGCCACTGGGTTGAACAATTTAGGCAATACTTGTTTCATGAACGCTTCCCTTCAGTGCGTAAGCAATACGCAAGCTCTAACCCAATACTTCACCTCAAGTATGCATCTTCTGGAACTCAATAGGTACAATGCAGTGCTATTTTCGATACTTTAACAATATTTACATACTTTTCGTTAACATTTCAAAGAGATAACCCCCTTGGAATGAAAGGCAATATCGCAAAGGATTACGGAGACTTGATTCGTGACATTTGGAAAGGAAGATCTCGCACGATTGCCCCGCTTCGCTTACGGGTAAAAATTATATTGGTTGAAAAATTGTTAACACATAAAAAAAAAAAAAATCTTTCTCTGAAAATAGTGGACGATTGGTAAATACGCTCCGAGATTCAACGGTTATCAGCAACACGATGCTCAGGAGCTTTTGGCATTCCTGCTCGACGGTCTTCACGAAGATTTGAATCGAGTTCATGATAAGCCATACGTGGAATTAAGCGACAGTGAAGGACGCCCGGATATTGTTGTAGCCCAAGAGGTTGTCACTTTATAATTTTTAGTTTATCGTCCTTCTTTATGATTGACTTCAATTTCAGGCGTGGGAGAACCATCTTTTGCGAAACCGTTCGATTGTTGTAGAGCTCTTCCATGGACAACTGAAATCGAAAGTAACATGCGGAGTGTGTCAGCGTGAAAGCGTACGCTTTGACCCATTCAATTACTTGTCACTACCTCTACCTCTCGAAAGTTACGTTCATGTCGAAGTTGTTGGTAAGCTTTTTTCACATAATAAAAAAATTAATACTTAGTTGATATCACAATGGTTTTCGTTTGCCGAACAGTGGTTCGTTTGGACGGATCAGTTCCAGTAAAATATGGTCTTCGTTTGCCGATGGATGCCACTTATCTGCTACTTAAAGAAAGACTCGCCGCTTTGTGCCAGGTCTCCTACGATCATCTTTTACTTGCAGAAGTATCAGGGGCAATGATTAAGGCAAGTTAAATCAAACATTACTAGTTAAATCAAATATTTTCATACTCATGGAAATTTACTACGTGATGCAGAGCTTTCCGGGGGTTAGCAACAAGGTTCGACCTACGTCTGGCTTTGCCTTATTCGCGTATCAAGTGCTGAACTCTTCTGAGGTCATCCATCTTCTTCCCACAAATGGTGGCCATATCGGCCTTGTAGACGGCGAAGAAGGTGCCAAAGATCAGTCCAGTCCGAACAACAACAAACTAGCTGATCATTCCAATAACCAAGCAGCGAAAGTCTTTCATATCAAAGAGGGCGGCAACACAAACACCAGCTCGGAGGTAAGACGACCCGTCGGTATCTGCATGAACGTGATGAGCACCGTATTCTGTAGAAAGGTATTCGCCTCTTACCATCATTATTATTTCTTTCCTTTTTTTATTTTTTGCTTATTTCCCTTGTGTCCTTTGTTAATTCTCCCTGCTTTTGTTCGTTAGTACTTGCCAACTAAATGGTCGTGGATGTTTGTTTCCTTACCCAACTCTTGTCTCATGTTGACTTATCTCTGCTATTTCTTTGTAATCCTATTTAGTGGTTCAAAATTAAGATTGTATAACGTCTTTTTTATCATATGTTGAAACCTTTTGGAATTCAATCGTGTATCAAGGTTTGAAGTTCTATTGTAGATTAACCCCTTAATGTGTGTTAATTCATCTCACATGGAATGGATTGGGATGTCTAGTTGTGTTTTTTCGAATACCTGTTTTACGTCGTTATTTGTTTATCGTTTTTCGTTTTGATCAGTTCATCAAGTTAAGCTAAATGTGAGATATTTAAGTTACTGAATTATTCTATGTAATTGATTATTAGAATGGTTCGTCAACCGTCGGACAGGAATCCCTGCCACCACGGTCACCTGCTGATCGTCCAACAACAAACGGTGGAACCAATGAAGACCGAAACGGTGGTGATCGCTCTAGTTTGGCCAGCACGAGCAGTGGCAGCGGTGGTTTGGGCAGCCCAGTTAGTCTCACGAGTAATAACAGTAGCGCTCAAGAACTAAACGGCGCTCTGGGAATGGGAGCCTCTTTTCTGGTCGTCTACCATCGAAAAATGGTCTCTTAAAATTCAAAATGTTTCCAGTTTTTTTGTCTGTTTAACTTGTTTGTAATTTTCTAGATACGACAAGATCTCTATTTCGTCTCTCCACACAAAACGCGGCCTAGTCTCTTCGGTCTACCACTATTGGTCCCTTTAGCATGGACTACGGATGGGGTTTCATCTCATCCAGGAGACGAAAGCAGCAAAGTGTTATTGCTACAGACCACGAGTCAAGACTTGTATAGATGTGTGTGGACACTGGTCTCTCGACTGGTCTCGCCTTCTCCACCAACTGATAGTGGCACTCTTCCGAATCACGCCCATGACTGGTAAATTCGCTATATTAGATGATTTCGTGAAATCTTGAACTTAAACGTGTTATATTTAGCGATGACAGTCTGGGCTACGAGTTCCCTTTCACTCTAAAAGTTGTCCAGGCCAATGGAATCCATTGTGGCCTGTGCCCGTGGACCAAATTCTGTAAAGGATGCCCGCTGCCACCGACACCTGACCCTCTACCGAACGGTAGTGAGACCAATTCGCCAGCAGTCGAAGGCGTCCTTAATTACTGTATCGCCGTTGACTGGGAGCCGACGGCCCTTCATCTTCGCTATCAAACATCGCTTGAAAAGGCAAGCTTGATTTCCAAATATTTAAGGTTCGCTTCTTTTAACGAGATTCATTATAGGTTTTTGACGAAGATCCCAGCGTAGCTAAAGCGGTTCATCAACAAACTGAACCAGTCAGTTTAGAACAGTGTTTGCAAGCTTTCACACGAGAGGAACAGCTTTCAGGTGACGAAAAATATTACTGTCCAAAATGTGCCACTCATCAGCCAGCTACTAAAAAACTACAAATATGGAGACTTCCTCCAATTCTGGTAAGATTAATATTTTTTCCTGTTATTTTGTTGTTGCCATAAATGTGCATGAATGAACGTCCATTTTACAAATATAATTTAGTATTTTAGTATTTATTAATTTTAATTTAATGAATTCATTCATTTTTTAGATTGTTCATCTGAAACGTTTCCAGTTTGTAAATCATCGTTGGATTAAGTCTCACAAGGCCGTTCAATTTCCACATAACAACTTGGATTTCACTGAGTTTTTAGCAGCTATTCCTAGCGAAACGCTAGTCCGTCACCGCCAAAAAGTTGCTTCTTCCACACCTCCCAACGGGATCGTCGACTCTGCTAACGACGAATCTAATGGTGATGATATGAATCCTAAGCTTTCCACTTCGTCCACTTCATATTCCAACGGGCATCCACCAAATCTTTCGGAAGTGATCAACGGCAATGAATCGACTCGCAAACGACTCGAGTCCACCTCGCTAATGACTCATCCAGTTCACGACGAGGATCTTATAGACTTTCATCAACATCGACTTCTACCAGGATACAATAAGCTGGACATAACCTACAGCCTTTACGCCGCTGTGGTAATTTAAATTGCACGACTTGAAACTCTTAAATAACGATTGATCAAATTTATGCTTCTCTTTCTAGTGTCATTCTGGAATCATGGGAGGAGGTCACTATATTTCTTATGCCAAAAATCCTAACGGTAAATGGTTCTACTACAACGACTCAACATGCAAGGTAAGAATTTTTCATAAAAGAAATTGTAAGCAGTGAAGTTTAAATTTTTTTACTACAAGGAATCATCGGCCAATCAAATCGAAGGACAGACAGCCTACATGTTGTTTTTTGAAAGAGATGGAATTGACATGAAGGCGTATCTTCCCAAATTACGGGAGCCGAGTACCAGTTCAGCCGAGAGCGCAAATAGTGACTCTACTGCAGGGAAAGGGACACCGGCAGTGATTGGATTGGAAGAAGAAGATGGCAAAAAGTGCTGCATCATGTGATGCATTATTGACCTATTTAGCCCTAATATTCCAGTCTTAAGTATCGAGTTTCACCTCAGAGCGAAATAGGCATGATCGCGCTCTAGTCACTCGCAAAGGTCAAACATTTCAACCAGTAAGTGGTTTGTATGATTGATTCTCGAGGTGCCATGCACCATCATAACTATCTCTGTCGAAAAATGTGTCGGTAGGATAGTGCAAGTCCATATGTAGTTGTCTGTAATGTTATCTTTTCCCCCCTCTGTTATGAATGTTATTATTGATTTGATTTTGGCCGATAGTCGTTGCTTATTGTTTTCTTGTGCCTTTGTTCCCAGTTTACCAAAACTCGTGTTAACATATATATCGCGGTGCACTCGTGAAAATTCGCAAACAGGTACGAACGTGGACATTTAACTGTGGGCATTATTTCTTTTATATTCAAACAATTTTGCTACAGTGACACGCAAGCAACTGACTTCATTCCAGTTTGTAATGCTCCATTAAGTCCATTTCAAATGTTTTGCTTTGTGGGACGTAGGTATTTTCGGATACGTCTGCGGCCCGTGTGTCTTTTTCTTGCTCTGTAAAATCAATGCATGTATAGCGTTTCATTCTTTAAAAATATTCCGTGATTTTACGCGTCTTGTGCAATTTAAAATATAAATGATGCGTAAATATATATGTACACCTTCTGATAATTTTGCTGATCAATGTTGTGATTGCATTCTGTATGTTGAAAAATGATAAAGACCGTTTACCTGGGTATCCAGCTCTTGTTTTAAAATCAATGGTCTCCGAAGCTGACAACGGAATGGGTATTATATGCCCTGTTCTTTGAGAAACTCTTACTTTTTCTCCTTGTTCCGTAAACCGCCATTCCACTTTAGTGCCTTTACTACTCCAGAATATCATTAGTATAGTATCATTAACAGGAAACTACTATTTAATGAAATTCTTACTCATCAGAAGGATCAACCAATGCAACCTCATTGGTAACCAAGAGGGGTGCTTCAGACTGAACCATTGTACCAGGGAAATCTTCTGTCCTACCGATTCGTCTGTAATGCACATTTAAGCCTTCGACAACTACCCAATTTCTTTCCTAAGTAAAGATAAATAAATAACATACATATTTTTCATATATACAAAATAATTCTTAATGATTATTACCTCAATGATTTGATTTACTAAACCTATTTTTCCTTTATCTTTTCCGACCAAGACTTCAACCTAATTCAGATACACACAATGATTTTTTATTTTAATAAGGTGAATTTGTCAATTTACCCTGTCTCCTCTAAAAAATGCCCACTCTTTAATTGGTTCCACAAAGACCTTTTTTCTCTTTGCAAGATTTTGTCTTCGAAACTCCTCTGTCCATGGTCGGTTCATTGTATACCTGCAAATTGAAAACACAAACTAATTGTACGACTGTTTTCTGACAATAAAATTTTTTTCATTTGCATGAAGGGAATACCTGAATTTTTTCTTTTCCAGGGTTACAGGCAGATACTGTGGTATGTCTTTTGGTGCTTCCCAATAAACCTATGATTAAAATAAAATAATCAAATGAAACATAGATATGTACTTACTGTATATTACACAAGATGATAACCATTTGAAAAATTAAGTTAAGATCTTGAGTTTAGGATGGACGTAATTTATTAAAAATCTTACTTGCTTCATAGCTCTTTTAATGTACGATTCAGGGAGATTAGAATATTCGGTAGAATATTTCCCTATTTTGGATAATATTAAGGTAAGCCTCATTTTTTGTAGGTTTTTGTAACAAAAATATATATCAGTTTGTGTTTTCAATGTGGTTTATTTTATTCTAGGATCAGTAGGATGGTATCGGCGCTACCGGCGGTACTGGATCGGTTATAATATTCTTCTGTCGGGCCCAGGCCCGCCAGATATAGACCATGTATAAACCGTCAGGGCGTCAGTAGCGCCTCACGTGGAAATCTTTAGAACTATTGTTAAGCATGCCTGTCATTACTGTCATAGACTCGGAGATTGTTGATTTTCAGTGCTTTAGAAGAATAAGTTTTGATATGTATGAAACATGATTGTATGCCGATCCCTTGCTTCGCGCGCGAGTTTCCCGATAGGGTTTTTTTTTGCGGAGTTTGTGTCTTTTTAGCTTTGGGTTCGATGTTTTTGTTCGATTAATCGTTTTATAGGGAATAAAAAAAAGCCCATAACAATAGGAACGGGAAAAAAAATTGCTAACCGAAATGAATCTGCCCCAAAAATTAAAAACCCACGCGCGAGTTTGACTCGAAAGTATGGGGTGTGACAACTTTCTTTATTGACACGACACAGCAATGTTGGGTCATGTATGTTGACATATTGGTATAGCTGATGTGATATTTCCACCAATCAACAAATTCTCATGAAACATTTTAATGGCATTAAAATAGATTCTTGAATGTGGAGGGAACCCTTATGATGCAGTGTCATTGGCTGAGAAATCGGCTCTTTTTTTGCAACACAAATTCCATCTATTAAAATAGCAACCATGGACGGATATCAACCTGATGTGGAGCTCTCAGATGATCCTTATGATACCAAGAGACTAAACACAGAGAACATTCCTTGTGTACTGACTTTGATGAAGGTTTGTAGGTTAAAACTTTAAATTTGAAATAAATAGTCTAATAATACTAAGTTTTCACTTTCAGATTGGAAACCATTTCCTAGTAGTTCCAACACCAAAAGAAAAATGCTGCAGCTTTTCTGGTATTAAAATGATTACTGCAGTTAGGAAAATTGACAGTTGTAAGACATCAGCTATGATATTCTTAAAGATGGAACTTTTAGAGAAATAACATTTAAGCGATGATATAAATCTTCCAAGAGTTCACCTTTACTTATCTCTTCGTAACCTAGGTTGACTATATAATTTCTCTACCATCGCCCGTTGTCTGAATTAAAGTGCTTTTGGTATAAAAAAGAAACGGCAAATAAAGCGGCAATTCAAGCATTTATTGTAAATAGGACAGGAGATTTTGCTTTTATAATTGTGGGCTACATAAGTTCATGAATAGGTCAAAGCCGATACTTACTGATTCGGGTGGTTATCAAGTCATACTCGACGTATGACGTCATGACGTAACATCGAAATTATGTAAAATTATACAGAAGTCTTGTTGCTTTTTTCAGTTAATTTCGAACCATTATTTATAGTATTTAAATTTATATAAATAACATATAAGGTTAATAACCACCCTAAACAAGATAAGATTTTTGATAGATTAATTGAACGTTTATAGGATGAAATTACGGCTTTATTTCTCTTATCTATGAAGGGAATTTCGACTAAAATTTTCGACCGCACACTTGGAGAAACTTCTGATGTAGTGAGTAAAGAAATATATAGTTTTCTTGTTAAGAGTGGTAATCATATATCACTGAGACCCGAATTTACACAGGCTCAACAAGTAAGTGGTATAGGACTAGAAAAAGCTAGGCATTTTGCTTTACTAAAGGCAAAACTTATTATAAATGGTTTAGAAGGCAAAGAAATAGTAGAAAAAGGACAACTTCCAGGTAAGTCGTTGACGATGAGACGGATTGCTTTGGGCATAGCCATCGTAAGGTGCCATTTCCGAAGTGACCATTCTTATACACTCCTTCAACTAGTCATCTTTGACCTAGAGGTAAAATATCAGCATTACAAAATTGGAATCAACAAACAAGCACAACCACTAAATACCTGAACAAGTCGCTGAAGTTCTAGTAAAACGTCTCTGATAATAACCTCGATGGCCGGCTGGTGACACTTCATTTCGACAAACAGTAGGACGAAAGCCAAAAGAGATGAGGGAAAGGCAGCATTATTTTGCGTCACAGCAAATGGTCTCCTGCTTGCATGAAAGAATAAGAAGGTCTTGCTGAAGAGCGGCAGGTAAAGTCGTCGAGAGAAGTGAGTGATACAGGTTGAGGAATTTTAAGGTCGTGACCGGTTCTTCTTGGGGTAGACAAGCTAACTTGGCTTAGACAATTTTTTCCATCCGGTTGATGTCTCCGGCGGTACATTTACATTAAGATATCGTTACCAGATATTGAGGTTCAGGAACAATCTATTAATTAAAATTTATTAGACAACCTGAATACTAGCCAATTAAAACTGTCAACATACCTACAATGGACTCTGAATGGAAGATACCTCAATGTTGTTCTGTTTAATCCTCTCCACCCATTGGCAAGCTGCTAGATGGAAGGAGCTGATTGCTATGCATGAGAGGTGTTTAGGAGTGCTTTCATGCGGCTCATGAACCAGTCCATCATGTTGAGAGCATCCAGAAGAACTGCATAAGGAAGATCATACCAGACTTTCATGCAGCGAAGAACATGAGCAGCTCCATCCCTCATTGCACACATAATTTCACCGCTTTCCTAAAACACAAACAACAAATTACAAATTAGTTTGTATTCTCAATAGAAGAAGCATTACAGAATACTTACTCCTGTATTGCTGGCTGTTGAGTGTTGACAGAAGTTGAAGCTTTGGTTGGAATTTAGCTTCAAGGGCCAAGGCTTGTCGTAGACTCTGCACCAGTGTTGATACATCAGGACTGGTGGAAATATCACATCAGCTATATCAATATGTCAACATACAAGACCCAATGTTGCTGTCGTGTCAATAAAGAAAGTTGACATAAATTAATTGTATCACCTGAAGCATAGGATCTTTGTAGGAATTTGCAAATTTCATTTTCCAGATGTTGTTGAGTTTGCAAGTCTCAGCCTTGCCGATCCACTGGCATTGGAAACTAATGTAGTTTCAAGAATTATAGGGTGGTAATCCAGCATTGTTCTACCATCACATCGTAAATCATCCTTTGATATATCCAAAGTTGAATTTCGTTAAGTAAGGACAATTTTATTTCAATAAGAGACCAACAGAATTTAATTAATTATACCTGGACTCCATGATGAATGAATGCTCTTCGGTATATAAAAAACCGTACGGCTATTGTACCAGCTTTACGTAGTAGGGAAAATAATTTACAATCAAAGGATTATACTACCTACATTATTTAAAATTTGACTACATTTTTCTTTAAACTTGCCTTGATTCAGTTGATTGATTAGCAGCCAGCCTTGTTTTGTTTTTGTTTTGTTTTTCAATCCAATCCAAGGCCGCGTTGAAGTTCGTCGGCCTTGAATTATGGATTGGCGTCAGAACCACCTGTCGGGAGAAAAACTAACTAAAAATAAGCGATTCTTTTTTACATTTAAATCACACCGACCCCATTATCTCAATCAAAGCGGGATCACGACGTTGCAATGTAATAGCATCCCCTCTACAAGACGGTCACAATTTGAATACCGTGACGAAAACCCCCGCAAATCGCATAAAAGAACAATGGAACCCCCCAAACGAAAATCGTTTCCCTATCTCTCCGAGAGGAACAGCGCCACCTCCCAGAGAGAAATCGAGTAAAAAACCCCGAAAACAGCTATCGAGCCGTAGAAGAAAGAGACGTCGTCCCCCCGTCCTGAGTGGGAGGTGGGTAGAGTGGGGTCGGGTGGGGTGGGGGTGGGAGGACAGGGTCGTTTGCCGATAAATCCCTATCGGGAAATATTGACCTAAATAATGCACCCAGGAAGATGTTCCTTTTTCTTATGGGGTAGGTCTTGCCATCTGGGGTAGCTGCAGAGCGCGCATACTTTTTGTCTTTTTAGAAATCCGAATTTTTTACACGGCAGTCTTGAGTGTTTAGGCCTTATGATTCATTCATTCCTCAACAGTAGTTGTCTGCTAGATTTTAGTTCCGTTTCGTGAAAGTAAACTTGTAAAAGTAGGCTAAATGTGTCAAATTTTGTGTGTGTAAATAGAACTAGATAACATTACGTCTGTATGTTTAACTTGGAATGTTTACGTGTAAGTTGCTAATATGAAATTGTTTTATTGGAAAATTGTGTGAATTCCCTTATTGAATTAACGGTGCTGGTTTTCATCTTGGAGGCTACGCGCAAACGCACGATATTATTCAATAGGCATTGATCTTTGACCCGACATGTATATATCATTGCATTTGTATGGCCCAATTTAGGTTATGTTATGTGACATACAAAAACTGTTCTTTATCAATTTAACATAAATAATTGATGCTACAGTTGTATAAGCTTTTTTTGCTCTTGCTGGCAAGTGGATTATTAACAAAAGTTGATTGCTATAGCCATTGCTAAATCAATCATGTCTTACAACACACTAGAGTATCTAACTCAATATCTGAATCTTACTGAGTTATTGGGTAAAGAAAATTGTTAATATCTTATTAATGTCAATTTGTTAAAGTTATTCATTTTCATCATTTTCTTATTGTTACATTTATCAGGGGCTTCGATAGATATCTACTATTCCTCTTGGCTTTCATGGCTTTTCACACCTTTAATTGTGGTGTCTCTTCTGCCTGGTATTATTATTATCATGCTTTACATCACTTCTTCCCTTTTGTACATCTATAAATTGCATAGGTAAGGCACTAAAGCATTTTGAATATTAACATTTTTGTTTTGTTTTGTGGGTTATTACACAATGTACATTATTTGACTCCCTCAGGCGTAGACTTTTAGATGCATATGATAAAGACATATGGGATGCAGGAAGAAAAGTTGTTTCAGCTATATGGGATGCATTAGGCTGGATTTGGCATGGTAATTTTTTTAAATTTAATTATAAAGACAGTCCAAACTAAGAAACCTAATTTTTTACTTTAGGATATGAGATTCATGGGATTGAAAACATTCCTGCTGGGGGTGCTCTTCTAGTATATTATCATGGAGCAGTTCCTATTGACTTTTACTACATTTGCAGTCACATATTGTTGTATGAAGGAAGGTTGATAAATCCTGTTGGTGATAGGTTTCTCTTCAAAATTCCAGGTAATGAAAAAAATTACAAGTAGGATGTATATAACTTTTCAGCCTAAGTTTTTTTGTGAATGATACTGAGAAAGTTTTAATTTTTAAGGTTGGGGAAGTCTTTTAGAAGCATTTGGTGTAATTCCTGGTACTGTGCAGAGCTGTGCCTCTTTGCTACGGAAAGGCAACCTCTTGGCTATTGCCCCGGGAGGAGTTTATGAGGCTCAGTTGGGTGATCATAACTATGAACTTCTTTGGAGGCAACGTCTAGGTTTTGCGAAAGTGGCAATTGAAGCAAAAGTGGTAAATATCCATTTATTGATTAAACCGCCATAATTTTCTAGTTTCCTTTTACACTAGCCCATCATTCCAATCTTCACGCGAAATATTCGAGAAGCTTTCCGTTCATTCAATATTTGTCAGTCGTTCTGGCATTGGTTGTATCAAAAAACGCATTTGCCTCTAGTTCCCATATACGGAGGATTTCCAGTGAAGTTGACTACGTTTATAGGACGTGCCATTCCATACGATGAATCACACACACCCGAGTCGTTAGTGAAACTGGTAACTCAAAATATGAAAGAGATGATTGCAAATCATCAACCCAAACCAGGAAACATTCTCAGAGCAATCACAGAAAGATTTACTCTTCGTAAGAATAATTGATCGCTTCAAATGGACAATTATTATATACCGTAATTTACCTATTTATTAATATATTGGACCTCTTCCTTTTAATAATAGAAAATGTAGAAAACCTCTTACAAATTCTTAAGAACTATACAGAGGAGCACGAAACAAACTTGATAATTTGCTTACAGCTTGTTAGCTTGTGGAACACCCTTAAATTTGTTCGTTATAATTCGAACGATTTTATGGGCTTCTTCATAATGAGGTTCCGTTGCCTTCCGCACACGTTCCCTGTATGCTCCTAAAATGGGAAAATAAAATAAATATGTCATTGATTAGTTTCCACGAATAAAAGCATGATCACGCATCCGTTTTACTTAAAGCAGTTTTACTAAGCAATCTTTTTTTTTCTTGTATGCCGAACCCTGAGTGGATAAATTCGCCTAAAGAACTTATTACATAGCCAGTTGTCCACCTCATAATCTAAACTTGGGTTAGCTAGCACTAACTGAGCAGAAAAGTTCAAATCTAAAATATTTACTAACCTATAATAGGATGTTTGGAGAAGACATCATATCCAGCCATCCCTGAAATTAAAAAACAAAAACTAACATTTCTGTAACCATTATAAAATTGATTTGGTTACCAGGTTGTTCCAATTCACAGCAGGCTAAAAGATCAGCAATGGAAATTTTATCCCCAGTGATAAAATTTTTTTTCCCACTATCTAACCAAATATTTTCTATTTCACTCAAGCACTTTTCCATTTCTTTCTGAAAGCGAGCAACTTTTTTTTCATCAACTGGTTTTTGAAGCATCATTGGTTCCAAAAACTGTAGAAAAATTAATGTAAATACAAATGCATTTCAAGGAAAACCAAATATTCCAAACCTTGTGTCTGAAGTACATTGCACAGAATAGCCGAGTGTTCAAATGTTGCCACTCAAGGTATTCATCCACCTTTGCCTGAAGCTGCAAATCAGCCTTATACCAATTATCCTCAACATTTCTGCTTCTGGCTAGATAACGAAGAATTGCTACACTATGTAAACATAATGATATAAAATAAGTTAGGAAAGTTTTAATTAACAATAATGTGATTTTTAGATACCTTTCAGTTAGTTTGAATCCATTGTCATCAATAACAGGAACTTTCCTAAATGGATTGACTTTGGTAAACTCATCTTGGAAATGTTCTCCTGTTAAATAAGAGTAAATAAGTAAAATACAAATTCCAAAGCTGATCAGATTTATCCACCTTCACGAAGTTTCACAAGACAACTTTCAAAAGGTATATTTGCCACCTTCAGAAATAGATAAATAGCCCTAGAAGGCTGTGACATTAAGTCGTAATAAACTCTTAAAGCCATTTTTATTGATCCGCTATCCAATAGTATCCCTATCTATCTGTCGTAGTGCCGTTGAATCAGAAGACAAGCTACACACACACGAACTATTAACTGTTGAATCGTAATGCTATTTGTTTTCCTTTTTTGTAAACATGATAACTTCGTCTGCAGATAACGTAAAAAACCGAGATATTCCACATTGCCAAGTTTTTAAGAAATCTAGCAATAAGTTTTTATTTTTTTATTTTTATTTTTTTCAATTTGCAGCTCTGACCTAACCTTCGTCTAGAGTCGGATTCGACCACTGGGAAAGTCGAAAAAAAAATTGTTAAATCTTTATTGGTATAATAACGGACATGATAGGGTAGCAAGCTGTGTGCAACTTAAATCTAACCAAACCGGCAAACCCAAAGTTAATCCAAGCCCGGGAGTATCAAAATCCAGCCAGGGCGGAGAATAAAGAAAAGGAGTGAAATCTTAAGAAGAAAAAGAAAGATATTTTTCCCTTTTCGATTTACAAGGGAGAAGTTCAAATCTGCAAACGTGTACGTTCTTGTACAGACCTTGATCTGCGCCAATACATCAAACATATTATATCATAAGAAATCTAAAAAATCTTGCGTTAAATATTGGAGTGTTGATGAGTCAGAATTCTTCCGTTTTATTCAATCATTATATGTAAATTTCCCATTTTTGTGTGTGATTACAATTGTTTATTTGGTTTAGTTTGGTGGCAAAAGAAGAACCATTTTCTCAACATTAAAAATTTGTATCTTGACTTCCGAGTTTGTAGGCACCAATGGCAAGGGATAGTGCAACTAGACGGCCGTGAGCCCGTGACTCTATATACACATATATACAGCTGTCAAGGACAATAGGTGATTCAAACAATAGATGATTCGATCTCCCACTTTAAATACTACACTGCAAAGAAAGAAATGAACAACACTATAGCGGGAAAAAGGCAGAAAAGACATAAAAAACGGCCAGGACGGTAGCCTACTACCTTGATGGATTACTAAGCAGCAGAAGCTGCAACTAATGCCACTTCTTCTTCAACCACCGATGAATCACACTATACTGTAATCTAGTATAGTGTTTGTACCTAAATTTGAAAATACTTCCGCTGCGTCAACGTTCTAGTCCATTAGCCCAGTTTGATTTTGCTCGTTTTCGAAAACGTTTAGTTATTCAAACATACGTGACTTTGTCACCGTCACTTAGTCCGTTTTTGTCAGAAAATATTTAAAGAACTCATAGACGGACCAGCAGATAGCCGTCGAAGGAACTTGAAACAATAAACGTGCTTGCAATCCCTAAAATAAATAAATAAATTATTGGTTAATAAATCTTCGCGCAAATCAATGGATATTATAATTCAAAGCGGGAACTGCCCTACTGGTCAAACCACTAGATTGTCATGTTGCTAAATATTTTGCGACCCACGTTAAACCGCTCAACGACTCGTGTTTCGAGCAGGCACAACGATGAAGCGATTTCACATGGTATAACTCATTTAGCTTTGCTGTTAACAAAAGAAGGGAGGAATTTTGAATAACAAGGGAAAGCATTGTTGTCAATCGAATTCGACGTTTACGAGCTCAAAAGGTAGATCAGTTTTACCCATAAATGTATAGCTTAATTTTGATAAAAAATCTGGTGTGGATCCAGCAGAAGCAATATAAAAAGATAGAAAACCACTTTTTTCACCTGATAGAAGCCACCAAAACCTCCCAATCGGTAAACCATTTGGGCAGCGTTAAAAAATCCACTGATTTGCGTCTTCTGTGCCCGGTGCAGAACTTCAGCCTCCTAATGAGTTTAAAAAAGAAAAATAATTATAAATAAAATCAACACTAAACCTGATGTCGGGTGACTGGAAAACAACGACTCACTTGAGTATTCAACAGTGTCTTGCAGACGTCAAGCGGCGTGGTAACAGCGGCCGCAAGGGCTCCTAAGAATCCAAATTAATAGTTCTAAACATTTTCTAAAACAGCAAAACAAAACGTGAAGAATTAGCGCACCAGAGACTCCACCCGAGACGACGTGACCTAAAGGATTGTAGGTGCGTTCGGGGTTGGTGGCATTTTGCATTGCCTCGTACACGATGAAGTGAACACACTGGAACGGCACATTCATGGCGAGTTGCGTGCCGTAAGAGCGATAAAAGGCGGAAAATCCTTCCGTCTTATAGACTTTTAGGGCACACTCTGTCATGGACCGGAAGGGGCTGTTGTACATCTGCAATCGCTGCTTAACCACTATGAGCGCAACCAAAAATAAGAATAAAATTGCAATAATCACATTCAATATGAAGGATGGGCCTAGTAATATTATGTAGGGTATTTGGGGTATTTTAATGTTCGTTAAAAAAAGTACTGACACTGGCGACCATTAGAATATTTAGGTTTTTTATAGCGACACGCGCTAAATTTTGTTGTCGGAAACGTGATGGATACCTTCCGCTGGCGTCATAATTCCATCATGGAGAACAGTGGCAGCGGAGGCAGCTGCTCCCTGAGCCAAGTAGTTATGATGTGCTGAGCCTGTCGATGTGAAATCAACTTTCAATCGCTCATAGGCAGCAAAGTACAAGGCGTGAGCTGGTCCAGCTCCAGCAACCGTAGCGCCAATGCCGCGAAGTGGTCTGAACACTCCTTCATTTCTGATCATAGTCATCAGGACTGACCGGAAACTTCGATTGGCGCTTACAAGACTCTGTAAACGCGTCTGCGTGAGAAGAAACAGAATGTAAAGTCAAATAAAATATGCAAGCATTTTGGGGAGTTATTTCTAGATCATTTATGTTTGATAGAATTATTTAGATAACTTAAGATGACCATTAAAATTAGCATTATTATTAATGTAATCTTACATGAAAATACTTTCCTGTCAAAATGTTACAACAGCATGTCGAATGAATGTTATGTCAACAAATATAAGTTTATGGCAAATTCTAAATTTAAGAGCACAGAATGTATAGACTACACTGTAACATTCTGTTCCAACTGTCATGATTTCATTAAAAAAAGAAAGAGTGAAATCAAATTAAATTTAAAATACCTTGACCGAATCAATTGGAAACATTACACAGTGCTCTAAAATTCCAGCCATGGAACCAGCAATCATGTGTGTAGTGGAATTCGAGGTTGGTAAGGACTCGTATTCATCAAATTGAGCCATCGTATACGTGAGATCACTAGATTGTGTAAGAAATTGAGTGAGTAAGAGATTTTTGAGTAAAAGATTTAATTTCGCTGGTCAAGTATCCATCGAGATTAAAAATCATTCAATCAACACGGGCCAATGAGACCTTTCTTCCAGTCTAATGTTGCGGCATTTGAAGCAGACAACCAAACCACGTTTACTTTGCAATTGCAATACTACAACCAAAGGCCGGGACTATTCTAGTTGAGAAATTTGATCTGTGTCGGTCGTGTCGGTCATGTAATTTTTTATGGGTGAACTTGATAAGTAACAAAATGTAATTATAATTATTGAATTTTGGAATATTTCTATACTTTTAATGAAAATTAAATGAGATATTTCAATATTTGTTACAGACAAATTTGAAAAAGGAAGAAACTCCGATGCCATCTAGGAAGCATTTTTTAGACTTCTACAGTGAAAATATGTTTGAAAAAACAATGGATTTTATTCTTAACTTTTAATTTAAAAATCAATAGCTAGAGAAATAGAAACAGCTTTTATCTCTATGCCCCTGACATAACTGTCTAATTATCTTACACTGTATTGTAGTTACTTTAACAATAGCTTAGGAGAATAGGAGGCTTGATTACTAGATGGCGTCGACTTTTCTCATGCTTTACCACGGCAATGGGGAGAAGAGTCTCGCCCTCTATTTACAGTAGCCCATGCTCCATGAGTTCATCTCCGAGTGCCAAGTAACCGGCCTGGCCTGTCACAAAAATGGCGAACCGAAATCGAAGAACTAATGTTCCTGACGTAGATAACACAATTGATTTGGTTCAAGTGGATGGTTTGGTAAGTTAAAAGATCCCTTAAAGACTTCGGAATTTCATGCCAGATTCTAATGTTGTGTTGTTTAAACAAGGTTGTGGCCAAGATAATCAAGCATTGCCATGAAGAAGGAAGCAGTGCAGTGGATGTGGCCCAAGGTGTTTTATTGGGGCTTGTTGCTGATACTCGACTTGAAGTGACAAATTGCTTTCCATTTCCAAAGAATCTTGATGAAAACTTTGACGAAGAAGATTATCAAATGGAAATGATGCGTCATCTGAGGAAAGTCAATGTGGATCATCTTCATGTTGGATGGTATCAGAGTACCCAGCAAGGAGCTTTTCTCTCTACTCAGTTCCTTGAGTCTCAGTTTACTTATCAGACTTCAATTGAAGAGTCTGTTGTACTAATCTATGGTATAAAAATTCCCTTTCCATTATATTGTTTTAAAATCACATATTCTCAATGAGTTTATTATATAGATCCATTGAAAACAAAAAGAGGATTCTTGCATTTGAAAGCCTATCGCTTAACCCCACAGGCAGTTGCCCTATACAAAGATAATGATTTTGGTGCTGACAACATTAAAACTCACCACTTGAGCTTTGAAAGCCTTTACCAGGTATTGATTTTGTTTTTTAATATAAAGAATTTTAATAAACACTTCTAATTAACCATAGGAAATCCGACTGGTGATTCATAATTCCCATTTGGTTAATGCTCTACTTTGTGAACTTAGTGAAATGGTTCCTTCATATGAGGGATCTCAATATCTTGATCTTGGAACTGCGTATGTGAACACATTTCTTTAAACTACATTCCCTTAAACATCCAAATTAATTATTTTTACGACAATTATAGGTCTGTACTTGAGAAGCACCTGCGAAGCTTGACAGATAATGTCGATGAACTTTTACAAGATACAAACAAGTTCAATATTTATCAACGTCAGGTTGTAAAGCAACAACAAGAGAAGCAGAAATATGTTCAAAAAAGGGTATGTTCTTTTTATTGAATTATTATAAAACTGTAATTGATGCATGAGTGGTTTTATTAAACGTACTTGTTTATTTTCATAGAATTTGGAGAACACTGCTCGACAGGCTCGTGGTGAAGCGGCTCTACCCGAAGAAGATGTGACTAAGGTTTTCAAGCCGATTCCAGTGCCCCCACGTTTGGAACCAATGGTACTCTCTGCCCAAATTGCAGCTCATTGCCAACAAGTATCACTTTTCTGTAGCCAAGCCCTGGGTAAATTGTTTTTATCTGAAGCTCTACAACAGCCTCAGTCTTCCCAGCAACAAACAGTGTTGAAAGGTAGTTCGAAAACTACCCAGTAAATTGTATTGCAATTTAATTGGAAACCGGAAATAAACCTTTATGGTTGCATTCTGTTTGATTACGAAAAAGGGCATTATCAAGAAAATATTCGTCGCCAAATGCTGTTTTATTTTTAATCATTACACCGTTGTTTTTAAGGAGAAAAATTGCAAAGTAATAAAGGTCTGTAGATGTTCCTGAAGGAACAAGATGAAATAGTTGTAAGTTGCAAAAAAGTTAGTTGCAAAAGGTCATCGGTGTTGTATTGTATTTTTTAGTTGTGGCAAACAGTCTACCATGACAATTAAGCAATTTCTGAGTCAGCAAGTAACGGATATTGGGGTGTGTATCGAATTTCCCTTTCCACGTCGTTTTTCACTTATCGACAACAAATGTTAGCTTTGTACAATCTACGTCTGGGCAACTCAGTTCAGTCTCAACTGTTGTCGTGTGATGGACCATTTAAAAAAAAAAGATAAATAGGCACGAAAAATGCTACAAGATAACATTTTAGTACGCAGACAATTTCTTTGAAATATTTTCTACTCAAGCGAGTATTGGATTATGAGATTCTATCGTTTCTAAAAAGTGAAAAAAAATCATTTCGATTTAACATCCAATGCTACCACCCTATTTTCTAAGAAACCATTCACTAATTGCGTTCTTGGGATCAGCAGACCTAGAATTCGCTCGCCTTTTTCTCATTTCATTTGCCAAACGTTTTGGTTTCTTCAACTCAGAAGGTTCGGTTGAGCAAGTCGTGGTGAGTTATTCTGTAATTTTTTGATAATTAAATTGTGCTTAAAAATTTCGTGTAATCAATTGCCTTTTTCTGTCATATTTAAAAAATCATTATTTTACGTTTTGTTATTAAAGATACTTTTGTATTTGGTCAGGCCTATTGCACTCTGGAGTGCAATAGATTTTATCTTTGTATTTTTGAAAATTTGAAAGCCGCTGGCCACTAAACGTTCGATCTTAGAAATCTATCGTTTGCGGAAGGTCTTGCATGAATGGTGTAGTTTCAGTATTTAATATTTAATAATGAGTTTAATGGTGTAATAATAAGAATAATTTGGTTTTCCGTTTCATTATCAAATAATGTTCGATGCTTCAATTTTTCTAAATTGGAATTCAGGATTATGGCGTCGCGTAGGCCTTTTGAATGCTCCGTTTGCAGAGAAAAATTTCAAGAAAAATCTGGGTTGGTAACCCATTTGCATAAGACGAGTCCAAGTTGTAAAACGACACCTAAAAAGCTCGATGTTGTCAAGCCCAAGAATATGTCTGCTAAAGGCCAATTTGGTTCAGAAACGCTACTTGACGCTTCTCTCGTTGCAGCAATGGAAGCTGGATTGGAGAGGAAAAGTAAAGTAAAGAAAAGCGGCCTCGAATCTTCCATTCTTTCGGCGATTGCAGATGGTGACGATGAACTGGTAAATGCCTACTTGAAAATGGCTTTGAATCCCGTTACTGGAACGAGGGTGATCAACGAAAAAATCATCAACTCGGTTACTCGCAAAGCGAATATTAACATGGATCGAGTTGCAGATATTATAAGTCGAACTCAAAATATTTGTATTTGCTTTCTGTTGGATACAACTGGAAGCATGTCTAAATACATTTCGGGAGTCAAAGAACAAATTGCCGAAATCGTCCGATTGGTGCAAATAAGCGGCTGTGAAATAGAAGGACTAGCTTTTATTGGTTAGTAGTCGCAAGTTTTAACAAAAATAGAACTCTGAAATAACTAGAATTTTTAAAATGTATTTGCAGGATACAAAGATTGGTGTGACGGTACGTTATCTCAAGGACATTTTCTAAGACATCTTGTACGATACAAGTATATTTGAATCATCAACTTGTAATTTAATTGTTTACAGGGGAGAATCATTTCGAAACGCTCAAGTTCACCAAATCGGTTTCCATATTCAAGGACTTCGTCGCTTCAATCTGCGCCAAAGGAGGGGGAGATTTCCCAGAAGATGTAATAGGAGGATTAAATAAGGCGGTGACTCTTCCTTGGCCACAGCCAAGTGGTACCCGAATTATTTTTCATCTTGCAGACGCACCTCCCCATGGAAAACATGGAAAGCATAAATTCCATGATGGCCGTCATAGAGATGACTACCCAAACGGCCACCCCCGTGATCGTCCGATTCAGGACATTTTCCTTGAAATGCGTACTAAGAAACTGAATTACTACTTCGGTCGCATCAATGACGAATGTGACATGATGATTTCTGTCTTTGAAAAGTACTATGGCCAAAGAATTGAGCCCATGGATAGCACAAAAGCTCAGACTATTTGCAATTCGGTGATAGAAAGCGTAATGCGATCGGTTTCTGTCACCCACCGCACCGACATCCCCCCTAGTTTGGCCAACAAAACAGTGAGGAAATTTACTATGGATGAAAAGGAACCAAACTGGTTACGGCTTCCACGAGAGAACGGCACCGTTTTAACACTGGAATTACCTGAAACGATTCAAGAGATAACATCTTTTATGAAACTACAAGAAAAGATTAAAAAACTCCGCTTACAAATCGCTCCAGATCCGTTTGACAAAGGATCTATTCGTTTGGCCTACTATGGTAAAATCTATTACCCGGCCGTATCTAAGGATGAGAATTCATCGACGTCTGCGTCCGCCGATATTGTTGACGATGTTGTATTCAAAGAGATTATTTCGCTGCCAAAAGTGGAAGAACTCGATCGCCAACGTTACGTCACTGATCTAGAGGTACAGACGGTTGCTGCTAAACTAGCAATTGAATTTAACGGGAGACTCGTTAGAACAACACAGAACCCCAACATCAAGACGAAATTTTTAATGACGAAAGTTGTTCGAATTTTCAAAGGAGAAGATCGTATTCCACGTTACTTGGCGTCAGAGCAAAGATTCCGTGGAAAAAGTTTCACCTTAGTTAAGTACACAAACAATATGGACTTTGTTCTGGATCCTAAAACATTGGACGAAAATGGTCAGAAGAGGCTAGAAGTTGCCATCGCATTTTCACATTTTACTCATGACGTCACGGAAGGATATTTGCTTGTTTGTGACTTACAAGGAGTTTCCAGCATTGATGAAAAGGGAAAGGAAACTCTTTTGCTAACTGACCCCGCCATTCATTGTTCAAAACATCTCCGCTTTGGGAAAACCAACCTGAGTTCCATCGGTATAAATGCGTTTTTCAAAAAACATGTATGTAATAAATATTGCCAAGCATTAGGATTAAAAATGCCAAGTTAAACTGACATTTGCATTCTCTATCTTTGAAGACTTTATGATACCTTCATACAGATTGCATCTTCATTTAAAATCTATTTCGCTGGCGATGCTTATCATGTTTCTGATTGTATAGATATGTCATTCGTGTCAATCTGCTTCCAATCGTCCTTTTGTCAATTTTGAAATTCAGAAGTTTTACGTCCTTAAGAAATAAAGTACTACATAATTGCGCATGGCTCTATGTGTTCAAAACAGTTATACCGATACAACTTAAAATGTAAAGTTCGAAACAAATTTTGATAAGCAGAACTTTTCGCTCACTATAGGTTATGTCAAAATCATTTTAAAAAATTTAAAAAAATTTCTTTTTTTAAATAGACGATGCAAACGAACAGCAGCGACGCTAAAACGTCGTCGTTTCTCTCCAAGTTAAGGGAAAAAGGACGGCACGCGGCAATAGGGGGGAGGGGTTCTGTATAGAAATGACGTAAAAAATTGAAAGTAAAACAAAAGGGAAAATGGGAGGCGTTCATAGGTTTTTTAGCGAGGTGTTCTTTTTCGCCCTTTTAATTGTCTTTTGCCGCTTTCGGCCATTTTGTTGAGCTTTGGGATTCCGTTACTTTGCTCAAGTCCTTGAGTTTTACGCGGTATATTTGTCTATTTTTAAAATAGGGATTGGTAATATGTTTAAATCTTACTATTACTAAAAATATTATAATTGTTATTATACGAAATAAGGAAAAATACAGAAAGGAATGCAACAATAAAATATTTTAAAAAATTTCAGTTATAAATAATTCGAAGATATTGGAAAAAAGAGTCCGGCACCACAATCTCCACTCCCGACCCAATTCCGAAGCGTCAATTTACGAGCAACCGGAACAGTTCTGTAACTTCCGGCCACTTCCGATGGAATTAACCTATAGCTGCTCACCTTCACAAAGCTGCTCACGGTAAAAAAAAAGCGCAGATACAAACGGATACAAATGGAATTTCCTATTCGAGTAAATCAAAGTTAACTCTTTATTTGGAATCTCATCACTTGACTTCGACAATGAAATTTACTTCCGGTTTATTTTCAATTTGATTTCACACCTCCTTTCAGTTGAACTAAAGGTGATTTATTTTACAATTTTACCCAGCGCCAGACAAAGTCAGTTACTCGACGAAATCGCCTAGCTACATACCATTAAATCTTACATAGTTATTGTCTACACCCGGCCACGCAGTCCGGCATCTTACCCGGTACATTCAGTGTCTATGAGAGTGATGAGTGTGATGAGTCATTCACCTTTCCAGCCACCACCAGTCCATCAGCCGGAATCTGACTTTGAGAGTGATATATAGGCCTAATGTCATTAGCTAAATTTGTGCATTATTATCATCATAATAAAGAACCGTTATCTTTCTGATTTTTGTTGCAGATAAAAACATGATATAATATATACGCATTATACAAAAAGGGGAATCAAAGAAATGGTGAAACTGAAATGGATAAAAAATGTCAACTATTACGAAAATATGACAAGTGATGTCATTACTATACGTCCATTAGGTTTTTTTATTGAGTCTTATTTAAAACTTCGTGAACACAATTTACGAGTGAATTATTTAATAGTAGCTAAAAAGTTTATAAAGTACATTAATATTTATATTCCTTATTCGATAAATACCTGTGATAATATTGCCTTTGCTGGCGTAGCGTTATGTTAGAGCGGCTGAAAGAATTTGCATTCGAGCATGACATCCCACGTATTATTATTCTAAACATAGTTAACATAGAAGAATATTCGTATAATAATAGACGACTTTAACGTGATTAAGGTACAATTTTTATATGAGGTTCAACCATTTTTGAATTTCATAATCAATCATCTTTTTTGGTATTAGAAACGGCTGTCTTCGTCTGCATTATTCCACGACGATTTCTGCCGAGAAAGGACAAAGAGCGATAGCCGAATTGAATAGTCACGTAGGCCACGATTAAACTCGTGAATAAAACGACGAGTATCACGTCCATGAATCCGCGTTGGTGTAGAGAAAGTTTTCGAGACGCGCTACGCAAATGAGGAGCTCCTTCATGCCGGATGACGTATTCTATCCAATAGATGGCCCTGTCCATTGGACTCTCTATCTGGTCACGCATCAAAGCCGAAACCTGTTTCATCCTCCGGGCATATCTATTATGCAAATCAAACAAACTTTAAGGCCTTTTCTCTAGAAATAGGAAAGTTATTTATTTTAACAAATTCTGTGATGGACCTCGGATCGAAAAGAATTCGCTGAATGGCATCGTAGAGAATTTCTTCCGTTAAATTATCCCAGTCGAGTCGAATGGCGTACCCATCGTCGTGAGCTTTTTGGGCATTGATCGGCTGGTCTGCAAAAACTGGCAGTGCGATAAACGGAACGCCATTATAGACGGCCTCTTGTTTACTATTTAATCCGCAATGGGTGATGAACAAACGAATTTTCGGATGACCCAGTAAATCTTGTTGCGGCATCCAAGACATGAGTTTGACATTGGGAGGAATGTAATCATCATCTTTCATTTTACTGTCATCTTCCCATTTGAAAATGACTCTTTGAGTCAATCGAGCGAACGTTGAGAGAAATAGACGTCGGATGCCGTCAGGAACGTCGGCATTTTTCAAAATGGAACCGAAACTGACGATGATAAATCCATCGTCACCGGACCCATTAACAAACGATTGCAATTCTTCCGGCAAAGGTTTAGAAGGAACGCAATGCAATCCACCAACTTGGACGACAGCTGGAGGTGTTGGATATTCATAATTGATGCTGAAATGCGTGTTGGTCATCAACATACTCAAATAGCGATTTTCAATTTCCAGGACTGATGTGAGGTTTTCCATTCCGAGGACATTGGCAGCGACTCGATCGACCGTCGACATGACATACCACCGATGAAAGTAGACAACAAAAACGCCGGTTAACAAGTTGAATGTTCTCTGCCAGATGTTCATTTCGTCTGTGTAACTCAACCCGGGATGAGGGAAATAGTCTGAGGCCAACGGCGAGCCAATGGCGTCCAACAGCCAAGGCGGAGGTAAAAAACAGTTGAAGTAAATAAATGGCAAGTCTAGAGCTTGAGCGAGTAACAAAGAACATTCATTGAAAACTCCTTCGATGACGATCAGATCGTATCGCTCTCTCATCGTGTTGTTCATCAGCTGATGGAAAACAGGATCTTGATAAACGGCCGTGCAATACATTTTCATCCTTTTAGGAATGTCGAAAAAGAGGCGGAACGCGCTGTTGCGATCGTTGAATCCGATTTGGTGATCGCTGTTGATTTCGGCCAGATTCGGCGAGTGTAGAACGCGCAAATTGTTTGTGGTCGAGTTGAACGTCGACGGAGGTTTCAATCCATTCCAATAGGTGACGGAGTGACCGCGTTCATCGGCTAGAGCCATCACCAACGGTTTCAAGATGTTGGTGTGGCTCGGCGTCGTGATTGGCGATACAATGAGAATGTTGTAGGCACTCACCGATTGAATAAAAAATAAACAGGTCATCACCAAGAGGAGAAACGAATAAGCCGTTGCATAATGAATAATAATAGCCATTTCGATCCACAAATGGAATTGTTGATATCTCCCCACCGCAAGAAGAGAGGTCAACGGTCAAAAGATAAAAGCCACTGTTTGTTTTCACACGAATCACTCGGCTGCTGATGGCTAAGGTCTGTCGCAACATATAGAAGTGGATTGGACGGTGGATAGCCTAGGACTGGTCGAAATCTGCGACTGCAATGGAGAGAAAAGTCTATTGGAAAGTCCGTATGTAAATAGTATTTTAATAATTTACCTTATAGGTATGCTCATCCATAATGGAGAAAATCCGGGGAGTGAACATTCTTGTTTTAATTGCGTTTGCTGATCGTGATACATGAGCTTGTCCTTGTATATTTTTTGTTGTTCAAAAAATTGTGGAAAATTTGAATGTCTGCCGGGTATCAAATATTTCAGGGTCTATTCATCCGGTCGTTGATAAAATTCAGCAGAACTTGTATCTTGATTATGTCTCATTTGGTACATGCAGCAAAACCACACTAGACATTGAATTATTAACAGAAAAATAAATAACTATCAATTAAATTTTTCCCATCACTATCTGATGTATGAGAATTTATTTTGTGACGAGTAACCTGAGCCCCGTTCAAATCGGGCAGAAAACAATTCATTCAACAATTCAAATTTCAAATCGGCAAAGAAACATTCAAAAAATGTTGGTATACATTTTATTGTCATAGGACGACTGGATGAAAACATTTGATCGTGAATTTTAATTATTCAAAAGTTTAATAAACATAAGCAGGAGGATTTTCGCAGATGGCGTCCAAATCGCACGTTTCAATGATGGGCTGGACGATGGCGGCGAATTCTGAAGGAGGCAGGTATCCGTGGCGCTATCGCAAAATAATTCTGAATGTAATGAAACAATTTGAATTTTAAAATTTTTACTTTTGGGATGTTGTAGCCGAGAAGTTTCGTGTCTTTGGTCGCACGGTGAGGTGCCGTTAGAGGAGCGATGGTGTTCATCCGCGATGAGGGAAATTGCGGTTTTTTTATAAAAACCGACGCGTATTATTTACTGAGTTTACATCTCCACTCATAGATGGCTGAAGTGTAGTTTGTCCAGGTTATTTACCTTTTTTATTTTACACAGGAACAGTTATGCCAGGGCTAGAGGCGATTTAAAGAAATGGAAATTGATTTCGAACTTGTTCTAGAGGGTATTTCTCTTGGTTTGGACGTCGTTATTTTAGGATTTTTATATAAATCTTATGAGTCATGCACAGCCTATATTCAGGCACTTAAGGTAATTCAATGTTAATATTAGCCCTTGCTTATCTTGTCCCAATCACAGAGGAACATTTGCCATTTTACCAAACACAGGCTAGACAACAGTGTAGATGCATGTTCCAGTGTATTTTCAAGTTAATAATTATTCTGTTATGTTACATAAATAATGTGTTATTGTTGTCAAATGTGTACTAGGAAGCAGAACAAGTTGAAATATCTCAACTTAGTCAATTGTCAGCTCCGAAAAATCGACCCAGGAGCTGGTTTCAATGGTCAAGAACCAAATCATCATCAGCTGCAACAGAAGGCCCTAATAATGAATGTAGATATGTTTGTCTGAGAGGAATAGTGGAGCCAGTGGACAAATCTAGGTTGCTGAAAAGTGGGGATTTAAAGAGCACTGGAGTAATTCACAAAATTATAACTAAAGAGGTTGCTACTGTTCGGAATGGGTCAAGATTTTGGTAATGTTGAATTTGATAAAGGCTATAGATTAATCTAAAATTCTTGCCTTTATGTCATGTCATTTTTTTCATCAATATAGGGTTGATGAAGAAAGAATTGTTAAGAACATTCAACATGAAATTCCATGGGGTCTAAAATCACAAGAAGCTCAAAAAACTAATAAACAACCATTGGTTCAAGTTATAGAAGGACTAAGCGCTGATCGGATTGATATGTCCATTGTCAGAGACGAATTTACTCCGGCGGCTTTCTCGCTATCTGGTTGGTTTGGCGGATGGGTAAGTGAATTCAAGTAATAGAAAAATAAATAGAATAAGTAATAATTTGTGCAATACTTTTAAAGGTAGCTGGTGTTCAACTCAAAGGAACTCAAGAAATTGAAGAAATGGTTATTGACGGCTCCTTAATGACAGCTGTCGGGGAATTAGTGATAAACGGCGATGGCACTATGCAATTGAGATCGCCCAGCAATTCTGATCGAGCTTTACCGTTTATTCTCTCTACGTTACCTTATAGCGCATTGCTAAGCACCTATGAAACTCTTGTCAGCGTTTGCAAGTGGAGTCTATTCTTTTTTGGTGGTGTTGGTATGGTACTTGGTTCCCTCATGATCCGCAAGTGGTTTAAAATCCGTTACGGCCGGCGTCACGCACGAGAAGAAGACGACATTCTTCGCGATCTATGCGAATCACGTCGTTCAACTGAAGAGAATGATGATCTACCGGATTGGCAGCGCTGCGTTGTATGCCTTGTTAGGAATCGTGAAGTCATTGTTCTCCCTTGTGGTCACGTTTGTCTTTGTGCCGATTGTATGATGCTTATTAATAATCAGCACGTGTTACAGAGGAATTGCCCTATGTGTCGACAGAGAATTGAGCAAATTGCACGAGCTTTCGTTCCTTAAACACTATATAATCAATGTTGGTAGCCTTTATCTAAGTAAATTTTTGACACGATGGAAAACTGTACATCGAACTTTTTGCTAAATTGGGTCCCGTCATTATAGGAAATGATTTCTGCTTGTATACATGATGGCCAGTTTAATACAGGTTTAAAATTTTGATTTAATTAAATTTATTGTCAAGTTGCCAGATGCTTGGAAAGTAAGCAATATTCATTTGAAAAAATATATATTTTGTTAAAAGTTATAATTGCTTCAGAAATTTAACTCAATATCTGTAAATATTTAAGAAAACATGGGAAATGAGCTGTTTCAAGAATCAAGTTGTTTAATATAAAACTTTGTTGCAAGATATATTTTGAAAATAGATATTTTAGCTGTACAAGGACAGCTGGGATTATTTGCAGAAAAACTAAAGTGTACATGCTTCATTATTATATTAACACGCAAAAAGTGGTCCGTGTTGTGATTTACACGCACGCACGCTGGCACTAGCACCGTTTTTAAACTTTACAAGTCTAGTTTTTCTTTTACATATTAGTAAAGATCCCTTTATTATTGTTACTATTTGCGTTGATTTCAAGCAAAACGCAACAACTTTCCTAAAATATTTCTCTTTTTCTCGATTCCGTAGTCATGGATAGGCATGATTTTACCGACTAGACAACAGCGCTTGCCCAGCAGCTTTCAGAGTTAGAGAGAAAAACTGGAGCATTTCTACACTGGAATACTAGCTTGTTATGAATCAATTATTATTGGATAAAAGGATAAATACCGTAGTTTGAATCAAATCAGGTAAGAGTTTACAATAATATAGGCTGGATTTATTGGTTTGGAAATTTTTCGTACGTACGTCGCGCCATCATTCCGACGTCTAACAATAGAGTTACTGGTGTAGAAAGTTTGACAGTTCCCTTTATTAAATCTCAGTGTAGCCAAACTTTAAGTAATAGAGTGTTGTTATAGCAAATTTTAAATGATTGGATGATGTGGGTTTACAGAAATGAGTTCACCATCTCCAAGCCAACCTGCGTTTGGCTCATCACTGTATGGTCAGCAAACCTCAAGCATAGGTAATAAATCTGGTTACTGTTCTGCTTCCAATAGGTTCTACAACAAACTTTGAATCAATTTACCTACCAGGAATGAGTCATTTGTCAATACAGCAGCCTCCTAGAAATTTACCAGTTTCAGGTATCAAGAGTTTTTTTATTTGTCATCTGTTTAAATCTAATTTTTGAACTTGTGTAGGTCCAACCACCAGTGGACAGCTAACTTCCCCCAATCGTAGTGGTGGGAATGTCTTACCCCAAATGGGTAACAATCAGAGAATAGGAGTACTTGGCCAAAGAGCAGTTGGAGATAAGAGGCCTTCCATAGGGGGCTATGGACAATCCATGATTGGTGGTTCTTACTTCAACCTACCTGCATCAGCACCTTCAGGACTAGGACAAGCTGGGCTTGCTGGGGTGAGAGGAGCGTTTCAAGGATTAGCACATGGACAAGGAACACAGTCACAAGGAGTACAAGGATTGCAAATGCCATTTGGTATGCCACTAGGTTTGTGATTTTCCACCATAAATATTGTTCCTGTACTAACTTTAGCTGTGGTATTTTTGTTTTATTTGGTTGTTTTGCAGGAATGGATGGCAGTTTAGCACCACCTTCACTGGATTTATCTGAATTTCCAAGTCTGACTAATAGATCTATGGGCCCAAACGAGAACGGTGGTAGTTCGTCGCTAACAGGGAGATCTAACTATGGTAGGCCGATTTTTTTTGTACAATATAACAATTTAATACGGTTGTTAATTTTGATTTTTTTTTAATCCTGAAACAATTAGTGGGAATTATTAAAACGCCTGCGTCAGAAACGACGGAATTTACAATGAGTAATGAGGATTTTCCTGCTCTCCCGGGTACGCAGAACAATGACAACAACACATCAACTGGAAGCGGTGCTGAGACGAGCAAAGTATCTAACACGTCCACTTCGTCGTCATCCGTCAGTAACACCAACTTAAACCACAGTAAACGTGGACTTCAAATTAGTGCCGATGGGAAGGTAGGATACTGTCGTGGTTAATAAATCCATGCGCGCTTACATTAATCATTTGATGGAACAGGTGACGAACATACCTAGTAACATGGTAGCAGATCAGTTTGGAATGGCGGGCCTCTTGACATTTATTCGAGTGGCAGAATCCGATTCTAATCTGGTCTCTTTAGCCCTCGGATCTGACTTAACGACATTAGGTTTAAATCTTAATTCACCGGAACCATTGTACAACAACTTCGGTGGTCCGTGGGCTGAGAATCCCTGTCGGCCGCAGGATATAGACTTTCATGTCCCACCTGAGTACCTGACCAATGCCGTTATACGCGACAAACTTGCCCCAGTGAAACTTAATCGATATCAAGAGGACCTACTCTTTTATCTCTTTTATACCAATGTTGGAGACACGATGCAACTTGCTGCCTCTCTCGAACTCTACAACAGGGACTGGCGCTATCATAAAGTATAACTTTGTTGTTTCTCTCTTTTTTTTCGATACCATATTTATAAATATTACTTTTTGTGTTGAATTTTAGGAGGAGAGATTGTGGATCACTCGAGTACCCGGTATGCCACTCATGGAGAAAACCGGGACGTATGAGAGAGGCACCTATTACTGCTTCGATCCTAATAATTGGCGTAAGGTCGCCAAGGAAATGTTCGTCGAGTATGAACGCTTAGAAGATCGGCCAAGAGATTTGCAGATGCCGGCGATGGTCTTACCTTCGGCTGCACCACAAGGCGTGTAACACAAGCTGGATAAGAAGTGAAAGTAAAAAAAGACCTACCAAGAATTATATATTAATATCCAGCAAGCAGCAAGCAACAGAAGACGTCATGGGATCAGGAGATCCAAACACAAAACCAATTTGTACTATTGAATGCCACAGTTTTTTTTTTGCGGTCGAAGCTCTTGTGTTCCCTCTTCTTTTTGTCTTAATACACGCCGTTATCTCAATTATTAATCATTTCCGCTTCCTCTTTTTACCAAAGATTATTTACTTCGTTTTTAATGACCGTATCCCGCTTAAGTGTTTCCGGTTGCTGGTTTAATTGATACTACCGCCTTCTGTTCAGTTTCTCGTAGCTTTATCAATTTACTATATCTAAAAGGTTTTTTGAACCGAGAATCAATGGAACAAACGGCTGGGAGTCGACCCAGGTTTCATTACCACTTTTAGTCGTAATACCTCGGTAGAAGATAAGAATTTTCAACATGTAAATAGCGATGCCATGTTTTTTTACTTACTGTACAAGCATTGGTTTGGTTTCATTACTACTAGACTCGCGATAAATCGTTGGCTTTTTTTCTTGAACAAAGACGAGGAAAAACGCTCCTCTGTAAGCCTATGAAACTGTCGTCAGATGTCAGGATTAACACTTGCGCCATTGGCTCGTCGTCACACTCCAGAGTGGAATGACAGCTCTCAAGTGTAGAAATCCAGAAACATTTATAAGTTGATGTATTATTTATTGTTCGCTCGTTCGCGATAACGAATCGGATTCCATAAAAAAAAAATCTATTTTTAATCTGTTGTGTTAGTGGAGTGCTAATGGCTCTAACCATCATTGAGCCGTTATTAAGCTAGCAGAATTAGGATCGCTGCCCTTGTTGGCTTCTCTCTGGGAGGCATACAAGTTGCCCGATTTGAATGGAATTCCCTTTTAATGTGTCGTTTTTTATTTTCTGAAATTATTGGCCAAACTTTATCTTTATATATTTTTAACTGTGCTTCCTTCAATCTCCATGATTGGTTGAGTTTTGCTACATTTTGTGTATAAAAATACGATGGTGGTTTCTTGCTCTTTTTACATTCTGTTCATATGAAATCAAGTTTGCCTCAAGAGTGTTTCAGTTAAAAATGGGTAATCGTTGCTGTAACAAAGTTCCTGTGCAGGAACCAAATTACAGGAAAGCAGATGGGAGGAAAGGTTTGTGCTAAAATTTGTGTAGGTCTAATTTATGAAATATAAATAATGATCGTTTTTCTTTTAGTGTCTGGGAATGGAGATATTGGATTACCATCCAATCCTAGGATTGATATTCAATATCCTGGAGGTGCATCTTCTAGACTAATTCCTAGTCAAGACATTATTCGCCATCCTACACAAAGTCCAATGCGACCACAAACAAACTCAGCCAGATTAGAAACTCCAAATGGTTTGTTGATTTGACTATTTTTTTTTGTTTTTTTTTATTACATTGTTTTTATAATGAATTATTTCAAATCTAGGAATGATAGGTGCCCCTAGAATGTTGATTGCTCTTTATGACTACAATGCTAGAGAAATTTCTGATATGAGCTTTAGGAAAGGGGATAGGATGGAATTGCTGGATGATAGGTATGCATCAAGCTTTCTTGTGATGATTTGTAAACATTATGTTTTTTATACTAACATTAATATATATATTGCCAGTGATTCTGATTGGTGGAAAGCCGAACATTCTGCCTCCAACAAAGTGGGATATGTTCCGCGAAACTTTGTTGCATTGGAACAATCAGTGGAGAGCTATGAGTAATTTAAATATTTGATTGTTACATTGATTTAAAATAATTTTTATCAAATTTTTAGTTGGTTTTTCGGTCATATCGGCCGCAAAGAAGCCGAAAAACTATTACTGAGCCAAGAACTGCCGAGAGGAGCCTTTTTAATCCGCTTTGCCGAGCACATTCCCGGTGGCTTTTCCTTGACTATGCGGGACTACGAAGAAGAGAGAGGGCCGCATATAAAACATTACAAAATCAAATGCCTCGATCAAGGTGGATATTACGTCACAACACGGCAGACATTCACTTCGCTTCCGGAATTAGTGTCTTCTTATATGCGTATGCATTCATGTATTAAAGTTCGTGAATGGCATCAAATAATATAGGTTTTATTTTCATTTTTAAGGTGAAGCCAACGGTTTGTGTCATACTCTTACGGTCGCGTGCCCAAAACTTCGTCCAACCATTTGGGATTTGTCACCTCAGACTCGAGATAAGTGGGAGATTGACCGCGCAGAGCTGGAATTTATTCGTAAGCTTGGCAGTGGTAACTTTGGCGAGGTGTGGTATGGTAAGTTTAATGAGTAGAACATGCACGAAAAAAAAAAACGGTACGTTGTAACTTCTTCGAAAATTATCGTATAGGAAAATGGCGCCACTGCTACGATGTTGCCATCAAGACTGTGAAAGCCGGTAACATGTCATCGTCCGATTTCCTTCAGGAGGCTTCGATCATGAAAAAGTTTCGCCACCCGAACCTGGTTGCACTCTATGCCGTTTGTTCGAAAGAGGAACCCATCTTCATCGTGACAGAATATATGAACAAAGGTTCTCTGCTCGATTTGCTACGTCGCGATGAAGGAAAGGCCTTGATTTTTATGGAGCTTGTGTACATAGCAGCACAGGTTAGATGCTTTCTAAAAAAATAACTGATTGATTGGTGGAAAATCTATATTGGATGCAAATTTATTTGTTGTAGGTTGCAAGTGGAATGTCTTATCTGGAGTCAAGACAACTCATTCATCGGGATTTGGCGGCACGTAACGTGTTGGTGAGTGACGGTTGCGTGGCCAAAATCTGTGATTTTGGTTTGGCGCGGCTGATTAAAGACAACGAATATTGCCCTACTGCTGGAACCCGATTTCCTGTTAAATGGACTGCTCCAGAAGCAGCTCTATGTGGCAGATTCTCCATTAAATCTGATGTGTGGTCTTTTGGCGTACTACTCATGGAGCTCTTCACTTACGGACAGGTTTGTTTTATCTGCTTTGATTGTCGTGGCATCTTACAGTATCTTATTTTTCCTATTTTCTATTAAAGGTTCCGTATCCTGGGATGCACAACCGAGAAGTTATTGAAAATGTCGAAAAGGGCTACCGAATGCCAAAGCCTGTCAATAATCCTTTACCAGATGCTCTTTATCGTCTTATAATCTCATGCTGGGAAGCTGAACCTGACAAACGGCCTACTTTTGAATTTCTTCATCATTTCTTAGAAGACTTCAATATCACGTCTGAAGTGCCGTACCGAGAGGTCAATGATTGATCCAGCAACGGATCTGCTGATGTTCCCGTAACATCTACAATTTGAACCACTGAGATTATACAATTTGCGGAAATATTTAAGAAAGTGACCATGGAGGCTCAGTTTTGTCAAATGATTGTCGTGTATTTTAATTGTAAGAAGTGCTTTCCTTTTAACCAGTAACCCCTTCATACAGCAATGGCCTGCATTTCTTTCTTTCTTGGACCCTATCTATCAGCGCCCCTTTTCCTAGTCATATTCTTTGGCATGAACTTTCAAAGCGTTCAACTCGATTTGTATGACTTTAAATTGTCGAAAGAACAGGAGTATTATGTATTACCAATTGTCATAATTATTTCTATTTGACGAAAACATTTTCAAATGTATCAGCTATAGATATCTTTTCTCGGTGAACTCACGGTTACACGCAGATTGTTTACACAGCGCAACATAAACATAGTTTATAGCTATATGAGCGAAACTTGACGTCACTATTAGTACTTGTCCCCACGATATCTTTCCGAACCAGTTACACGATGTGAAACAAACCACGCAAAAATAGCGTGAATAGAATTCTGGCAGAAATATTGGCGGTTCGTTTGTGGAAGAGGACAGCGTCATATGTTTTAGATTTAACAAACAGATTTGATAGCAAGTACCAAGTATCCAAATACAGTGAATATCAAGATACTCTGCACCCATAGAAGTCTCAGTCCAGGGAAGAAAATTAGAGGCAAAAATGTTGAAATGAAGAACAAGAAACTTGGAACAGTAGCGGCATAAGGAAGAGCATGGTGATTCTCGATGGTTCTTAGTTGTGCACCCTTTTCAAAGTATCCGTGTTCGTAAAACCGCGACACAATTCTACAGAAAAAAAAAAAAAAAATCTTGCATGAGAAGCGGAGCAAAAACAAAATAAATTTAAAACAAAAGAATATACTTACTCATCTTTTACAATGAACAAATTATGCATCCAGGTTTTGAAAAGAGCTTCATCTTCAGGAACATCCTCAATAGGAATACGCTTCACGTGAATATACATTTCTCGATTTTTGCCGAGGAGAAAATCTACATTGTGTTGAATATTTTGTTATAGCATATTTAAATTGTGTTACTGGATTAGCTAAAGTTAAAATGTTTTTACCAATGAGTTCTGGTGCTGGAGTTCTTTCTTTCTTTTCATTGAATGATCCAGAATAGACGCAAGTTACATCATAAATTGCGTCCAAATTACTCCGTAATTTCGCAAGAGCGAGGAAGGAACCTCTGTACCGAGGGGTCAAATGATTAACGAGTGGTTTGAGCCCGTTGGCGTCAGCTGCCTTGTTTGACTTCTTTATCAGATCGTATTCATTTGGAGCAAAGCAAGTTCCTTCAGGAAATATCACTGTCCATGACTGATTAGTGAATGAAAGAATTAGTGAATTCATTCTCATAACTCAACTAAATGAAATCTAAAGTTTTGCTAATTTGAAACAATTAAACTTTGAAAATATAAATTAGTTTTGGAGTTTTTACCTTGATTTTTGGATCTCTTAAATACTCTAATGCAGATTCCATCTTTTTTTGCTTAAAATCCCCACGTTTCACATAAATGCAACCATGTTGATAGAAGTAATGTCCATAGAGTGGCAGTGCTTGAAGAGTATCTTTCATGACATATCTGAGATGACCTATGCTTCCTTGTCTGATTGCAACCATGTTACACACAATCCAATCAACTGGAAATATTAGTATTTGACATTATGCACATTTAATACTTGGTGATTTGAGCTATTTGTTATTACCTGTAGACTGATGGTTACCTAAATAGAGAACATTTTCTTTCTTGCTAAATATGCTATCAACATCTCCACTGAAATAAACCTTCATAAAGGAATTTTTAGCATTAAACTCAACTATTGTTTGAATAGGAAAATATAAATTATATTACCTTTTGACCAGTGCAGTGTTCAAAAAAGAAGATCACCATCCTTTGGTACATTGAGTAAAGGAAGTCATCACCATCCTGATACTTCCATTGGGGCAAAAACAATGAAATACCTCGCCATAGGAACCACAGCAGAAAATAATTTGGTGCAGATCCGGTGATGACCACCACGGCAAAAACGTACCGTATTTTAGCAATAAGACTCATCATATCCCTAAGAAAAGTAAAGATCAAATGAAAGCTGCTCGTTGAGTGCAACGTTTAAGTAGGGCATGGATAGCTAGTATTAACAACACAACAGGTGATAGTAGAACAACTTTTGGTCGTCACCTCTAAACAATGACCCCTTCTTCCAACGGTCAGATCTATAGATTTTCCGATAGTAATCACTATGTGAATAACGAATATAACGTCGGACGCCGGTATTTTTATATCCGAGCAGTTACGCGTACTTTTCACTATCGAGATTCTCGCCTACTCTCATGAAAAACTGTTTTCCGCCCTCTGGTGATGGGACGTTACACTACTATTTCCCTCCGGGACTAGGACACTAGGTCAGTGATATCATACCAAGAATTTCAAGAAAAATCGATTTAATTGATTGTTGCAAATTTATTCAGCATCTTTATAGCCTATAGCTATGTAAACTGCTGGTATAACGGTACGCTTTATTGGGTATATTGAACGTAGGTGTGCAGCAATTTTGCAAATGTAATATTGTAAATGATTCAATGTTGATTTCATGTCGCTTTCCAGACTTCCCGATCGCAGGGAAGGCCCCTTCCCCTCAACCCAAATGATATTGGGGTGGAAAAACGTGAATGAAACTGCCAAAACTGGTTCCGTGGTTCGGTTTCACTGACAGAGGACATTCAACTTCTCTTTTTTTTTGCATTTCAGATGAAATGGTTCATTGCCCATATTTCTATAAACTTTCTTAAATATTATTGCATGTTTACAGCATCTAGAGTGAAAGTTTTAGAACTCTTTTTCGTGAAGAAATTCCAATTTTAAATGGCCAAAAAAGGAATGACGTGAACACGACAAGCTAAAGAATAGTGTGTTGGCTACGTGATCACAGTTTAAATCTTAAAAAAAAACGAGTCTCCGAAAAATTTATAAAAAATTTAACTGATGTAACTATCATTTTGTTTAAGTGAAAAGAAAAAAAAAATATTTATTGAAAATAGTAGGAAAAAAATGAAGGAAAAGCATGCAAATACAATTAGGAAATAGGGTATATCACGAATTATGAATTCATTACAAACAGTATCATCTTCAATAGAACCTGCAAGGAAAAAACTAATGCACTTTGGAATGAAAAATAAATAGACTATTATAGAAACAAGAAAACGTGACTAGGTATTGGAAAGAAAAGGTGCAGGTGTAAATAGAATTTGTAAATATATAGCTATTAATAAATCTCTAAATTTGACGTAACCGTAGTCTAATCAAATAGAACGATTCAGTGCGGAGTGATGGAAAAATCGGCAAATTGTTTGCAAAAATCGACAGACCCAAACAGGTCGTACGCCACTGGTGCAAAAACGTCACCCACAAGTGACGTCGAATGGGTGGACGTGGCGACCGATGACTGGGCAGCGGCGGCTGCAGCCGAGGAAGCAATGCGAGCAAAGTAGATGGATTGCTGACGCCAAGTGTGGTGCCACAGGGTCATGTCAACGTAACAGCGCTGGATATCGCCCAATTCCGTGCTGCCGCTGAATAGTTCGACCAACCAATAAATCGGCTCGACGGGCAACACATTAGGCAAGAAACGCTGGGCCAAGCAAAGCGCTGCGGCCGCCACCGTCGACGGCGGATAATGGATCAACTCGTAGTGCACCAAACTGTGTTCTAATAACTGGTGGAACACTTCACGGACGCCGCTGATGTTCAAACAGAAAATGTTAGTTGCGTTCATTTTAAATGATTTAAAGACTCACCGAATATCAGCGTTGTGCTCCCGCGTGAACGTCATGTAGTACTCGAAAAAATACGAAGCCGTTGGTGCGCACAAATGAAAACTGGATGAGAATATCGATTTTTAGTTGGCTACATTTTTTTGAATTGAAAATGTTTAAATTATTTACGCCAGGACTCACTCGAGTTTTTTCAGCAGGCAAATCTCCATTTCGCGGATGAGTTGCGCGGAATAAGAGTATCCGCTGAGACCCACCAATTCGTCAATTTCCGGCGGACTGGGTTCCTCCTTCACGGTCACAGCAAGTAATCATTCGTTAATTCTCAAAAGAAAAAAACATTTAGTCGGAAATCGAACCTTCTTGGCGGCCACCAGGATAGCGGCTAATCCAAGGAGCTGCAAGCTATCGGTCGACACCATAGAGACGGCCAGAAATCGGTCAACAAAGTTGATGGCTAGCAGGAAAGTCTCAATGTCGTAGCCGAATTGACGGTTCACCTTGCCCAGCCAACTAATCAGTTCCGATCGCATGACCGAGGTTACCTGATGAACCAAGTAAACAATTCAAAATCAAAATTCTTATTCAAGAAAAACAAATGAATTTTCAATCGATTGATTTTATTCCTAGTCTTCGACGGATGACTCCATCTAGCGTTGGAAACTTACATTGGGATGGTAGGAAAGGTAGTCGTTGACTCGATATTTCGGCTGCAGACTGTGTTTCCACTGGAACTGATCGTGCAAGTAAGGCTGGGCCAGTAGGTAGGACTCGTCGGCCAGCAAGTCGGCATAGAAAGGATTGGTCGAGCTGACGAGGAGACTCTTAGGCGACTGGGTGAATCGAAATCCTTCCAAACCGGAAGCAGCAGCAGCAGCTGCGGCGACAGCAGCACTGACAGCAGTCGGAGATGGCGGCGGAAACGGCTCCGTGCAGAACAAATCAGTCAAGCTTAGGCGGTGGCCGGCTGATGATGGTGGAAATGGATCTTTACATTCCTCAGCTGTCTGGTTCATCCTTATAGCAACACAATCCACAAATAACGATCAAATGATTCACCCAGGGCACTCAATCAAACCCACCCGTCAACTCACGTTTCCGTTCGCATTAGTAATGTGATCTATATAAAAACTAGATGAGCACATCGGCTCCAAACTTACCCGCGAGTCGGCCGAGCCAGAAGTCAAAAGCACGATCCCGCTCCAAATCGCTAAGGATCGCCTTGGCTTCAGTTAAAAAACGAATGGCAGTGGACGAATAAAAAACGATAAAATAAGAATCCAGATCTGACTGTGAGCTGACCGCGCGATGATTGACCAGAACAATCCTTCACGTCCACAAATGCGAGAGTCCGAAAGGCAAGTGGAGATTAAAACGAGTTGAGAACGACGACGAAAAAGCCACAAAAATCAGAGAAATAATCAAAGTTGACGAACACGACGACGACGTGATGACAATCACTTGACGCTACCAAGATCAACGGGTCACTGACCTCACACTGTTTCTACTGAGAGCCCGGCTTTGACAACTCGGTAGGTGTAAATGGCCAAATTCTGAGAAAAAGGTAATAGGCCGAGATCTTTTAGCCAACGAAAAAGGGGGTAGTTATCACCCCAGGCGTGATAGAATCACGAAAAAGAAAAAAAAACTTCTCGGGTCAACGAACTTGGCCGGAAGCCATTTAAATATTAGAATCGATTAATTAATCAAATACAAATAAAAGCAAATCACTTACAAGTAAATTTGAATAAATTGTAGAATTTTTTCCAATCATTATTGCGTCTTTGAAAAAAAATTATTGACGAATGGTTTTCATTTTTATGCAAAAGAAAGTATTTGGATGTCAACAAAGTTGGTTATGTAGATTATCTGTGTCGTTGACCTCATTATTGTCAACAATCTTTTGTCATTCTCGCGTTTTCTACCCCCATCCTCGTTTTGTTCATTTTCTTTTATTGCTTTAGTTCCTTTTCTTTACCATACATTTCTGTTGTTCTCTGATTCGGCTGAATTTGAGCGCCAATTTTTTGTTGATTTGGAATAGTGCTCAACTCTTTCACGTATTTCATTTGTTTTTTGTTTTTCTGTTTAGCCGATATTTGAGTCAAACAGGCGCGGCTTTGACCAACAAATTTTACTTTTTTTTCATTTCAAATCCTATCGTAAGACAAACATTCCAATTTTCTTGACGCTACATATCGTCCTTCATACGTTATTACATCAACTTGTAACGTTTGATGAGTTTACCACTCACGCGCCTGGCCGCGGAATTTTTCGTCGTCCGTGACTGTGAGCGCGCGGAGTGTGCGGGGTGGAGATAATCACGTCGATCTAAATTCATCTGCTCCCCGATTCTTAATTGGACTTATTTGGCCACAGCAGTCTGATTACTTGGCGTCATCGCAGATTCATATTTTTCTAGATGGACGGAATGAAAAGAACTCGTCATCGGGTGTGGCCTTTGCCTTGTGAATAATGACGTCACGGCCTTGGAGGTTGGGAGGGGGCGGTGTATGTATATAGGATCTCGTTTGCTGATTTACTTTAGAATAAAACTTCCCTCCCAAAAAGTCTCAAGGCAGAAAAATAAAAATAAGAAAACGATTAAAAGGTGAATAACAACTTCTTATTTCCTTGAGGATTATTATTTCTCATAAAGAAAAAGCTGTTGGAAACCGAAAAAAAAAGAAGTTCATCGGGATCACTTTTGGGTTAAAAAAAAGGATTATATCCTAATATACCGTGACACGACGGAGCGTATAACACGAAGAAGAAGAAGCTATATAGCGAAATAGTCTTGGACGAGTTAACAACAAGAAGGGCGTGTTATAGGGCGCGTGAAAGGCGAGAGAGCCAAGCGTTTGGAGCCAACAGTCATCCAGTCCACCAGGAGCCGTAAAGAAAACAGAAAAAAAAGGAAAAAAAGACACAGAGGGTGGAGATGGCATCCAGCCCAACTCTAAATTTGTTCGCTCCAAAATTCAAAATGTTTAAAAAAAGAAACCGTCAGTTGTGTTGTCTTGCGTGTTTTTTTTTCTTCTTTTTCTTTTTCTTTTTTGTTTCTGTTTTATTTTTTTATTGTGACGACTGCCGAGTGAGACGTTGGGGTTCTGCTTTTTTCGACCGACTCGTCCATATACTATACTATTCCCCATGTGCGTGTGCGTGTGTGTGTGTGTCTCCGACGATTTCTATTCTCAGTTTTGTCCGGAGTCGTCAGCCAAAGATTCCATCTGCTTTTTTTATTTCCCGTGCGAGATTTTTCGAGATTTATGGACGTAAACCGGGAGCGAAATACTCCGGACATATAAAGAAGAGAGGCAAAACGGGCAGGAGACAAATTACAGCTTTCGGGAAATTGTTGGGTGTAACAACTCGAACATGAAAAAAATAAACCAACCCCAAAAAAGAAATCAAATCTTGTGTCGAGCTATAGACCATAAAAAGAATCTTTTTTTCAAATGGCTGTTTTGTTTCTTTCCTCGTGATCGTTAAGGAAATAATCTATTCGTCTCGATTTTCACGAGCGAGAACTGATTGATCGAGGTCAAATCAGGTTTTTTGTTTGTCGATTCTTTTTATATTTGAAAAAAAATTCGTCGATGGAAACGAGCAGCGAGCGGGGGAAAAAATGACGTAATAGTAAAAACAGCCCGGTCCGTCATCTCGTGACGGTTTAATACATATTAGATACGAACTCGTGTTGTTATTATTGTTGTTGTTGCAGCGCTGTGGGCTACACGCTATATTAAGTCTTGATGATTAAAGGAGCAAATGAGCAGAGAAGGCCAGCACATTGAATCATTCCGACTCCATATCACTGATGCTGGGGCGGCGTATCTTATATGATAGCCTCTTCTCATCTATGCGCGCTCCGCGGTTGGATACGCAGAAATTGCTGCACAGGATTTTTTGTGATGTCGCTGCGCCTTTTTTTCCTCTCTCTCTCTCCACCCTCCCTCCCACCTTCCCTCCCCACCTCTCACCCACTCCCGGAGTGCGTAACTGCTGCTGCTGTGTGGCGGGAGAAGGAGGAGCGACTGGTAGAATGAGCTGAGGGAATCCAGACGGTTGCCTGTTCAGTTGCTGGTGTGGTACGGAGCCGAGGTGAAGCCAGTCATCGGAGCTCTGCGGTGATGAAATCTGTCACCGCCACATAATTTTTTTGGGTCTTCTCTCACAAAAGAATATCAAACAGGAAAAAAAAGAAACACTAAAAGAAACATTTTTTTGATTTCGATTGAGAAGCAGACGGAAGTCGTGTTTGTATTGTTGTTGTTGGTTTCACCCGCGTTTTTGGAAGCCGGAGCGGAATTCATTCCGCGTCCACGCCAATCACGACGAAATGGTGAAGTTGCTATTAACTAGGATGCTGGCCCTGGCCGGCATCTTGGCATTTCTGTGCACTCTGGTGAACGCATCGACTTCTTCCTCCCACCTTCATCACGATCAAGGTTCGTTTCAAATTTCAATTCCCGTTTCTGTGTTTAAGTTTAAGCGTATAGTAGCGCGACACATTTTTTGTTCTCTTCTTATCAACATTTCGTTGATGACCTAATAATTGACATGTCTGCTATAGAATTTCAAAGCGAAACCAAAAAAATAAAAAGAATGAGTTGAAAGAATTGATTGTTTGACAGGTTTATCGGAGAAACTATCCGAGGTGGCGAGCCGCGATGTCGTCTATCTCTCACTGAAGCAGGTCACGCCACGTCGTCGGGCCCGTCCAGCCAAAGAGACTTTACTGTCCATCGAGCCGGCCCAGTCGATAGAGCACCACCGTTTTTCACTTCACGTCGATCGTCGTACTAAACGAGGTACCATGATTCTTTTCTCTTTTTCAATATTCATTCCTTGGTGACGGCCAGTTTATGTTTAATTGGCAATCATCTTTCCCAGTTGCTTTCAATTTTGTGTCGTGTGTCGAGAAACGATTATTCAATCTATAGTCTAAATGTGTAGGGCTGTCGTTGTAGGATGGGCCGCGCGGTCTAACTCAAAAAGAGAATAATAGCGTCCGAAACCAAACCGTGTCGAGTCCCCCCTTTTGAAAAAAAAAAAAAAAAAACTAAAAATCTCCGAATATACATATAGGACGGCAACGTCAACCTGATGCTTTTTTTTTTTCTATAACTAGTATATACATATATTAGTGTGACCTTATTCCCAAAATAGTCGACGCCCTCTATTCTCCATCCAGCAGATGAGCGGAGTAGAGCACTAGCAACCGAAAAGGCATCATTACGAACAAAGAACGGGCGAGAGAGACGAGAGAGAGACGAGAGTATAGCTATAGACAACCAAAAGAAGACGGCAACAAGTTATATACCCCAGAATACCATCATCGTTATCTATACGCTCTCTCTCTCGTCCACCATAGGCTGCTGCTCTGCTCTGTCTGTCTCTCTCCTAGCAACTTTTGGGTTATTGAGAAGAGGATCGTCATTCAACGTGTGCAGAGTTTGTCTCGTGGGTTGGCCAAAGTTCGGCCAAACAACGTCGCCAATGAGGAGAGACGGACGGTCGAACTCTCCTCTGCGCCGCGCGTCGCTCTCTGAGCTGCTGCAACTCATTTCGACGTGTGCGCATAATGACACACAAAAAAGGTCCATCCATAAAAAAAAGTGACAGGGGGGAAAAAAGAGCGACAGCAGCCGGGCAGCCCCAGCAGCAGTCGAGCCGTATAGGTGAAAATGCTTTCAATCCATCACGAGCGAGCTTAAGTGTATTGCGCATTCCGCCAAGAAAAAAGCTTAGACACACACACACACAGTTAAAGACCCGAAGCGCGCCTGGGTTGGTAACTGCATCAGCTCTCTCTCTCTCTCTCTTTCTTTCGTCGTCTCCCATTCCCGAGGATAAGACGAGCGCTCAACAGCTCAGTAAAATATAAAACAACAAAAACTGCGTGCGCGGTCGCTCGTAAAAATTTCAACCAAATAAAAATACAAAAATGGTTGAACGAAAACAAAAGCAGAAAAAAACAAGGCGTCCAAATTTTTACAGTCTACAAGTTTGTATGTAGTACGCAGGGAAATAGAAGAGGCAAAATACGTCTATACAAATGAATAGGATTTGGGTTTTTTGGGGATTGAGTGGCGTGTTATTAACTAACGCGATTTAAAACGCGCGCGCAATTCCCCGCGCTTCGTAACCGACGACACCCCATTATATTTCTTAATTGAATTTCTGTTGAAATCCCGCTGGGAACACGAAATATTTACGTATATACGTCTTGTATGTATTTTCACTGGGAAATGAAAGCGCGCTTGCATGTATACGTACATAAACACGATCCATCGTTAATCTGACATTTGCCCGTTGATATTTTGACACCCCCGAAACAGTCATCGTGGAGACGACGGACGCCAAAGGAACGCTGCACTCGTCCTATCTGTTGGTGGATGGATTGGAGCATCGCTCCGTCATCGACAACTTGGTGGTGGCCATCCATCAGTCGCCAGTCGGTCAGAAAAATCGCCATCGACAGCCGGTCGAAGAGCTGCCGACGGATGAAGGTGTCGCTCCGGCCGAGTCTGTCGACAAGGAAGACGGACAGGACGATCCTGCCGTCGACGACGACGATGATGAGATCAAGGCCTTCGTCTATGTGGACTGTCAGCCGGTGGGCATCATTTCACTGGCCGGCTCTCTCAGGCACCTGATCCAGCAGTCGCCATCCGGAGCTCTTGTCGCGGTAAATATTTCAAATCTTAATATTTAATCCCGCGCGTGATTATTTCGTTTTCGCATTCATTTCACGGAGAATTTCGAGTTTAATCAAGGACTTTTTTAAAAGTCGCAACTTTTCTCTAAAAGGTCTAACTGTTCTGGTGGGGGGATTTGTTTAGCTGTTTCATTTTTCCAAGGATTTCGCGTGTAGGTCTTAAAGTAATATCGTCGGTTGTAAAAAAAAGAAAAGCAAGCGTAATGCGAGATAGAAATCATTCACTAAAATATTTCTTGGTTATTAAAAACGACGACCTTGCAGGCTTTGTAATAATCGTATATTTATGGAGCTAATATCAAGCTGGTTTCAAACCTTGAATATGGGCGGTGGGGGGCTAGAGGAATGAAACTATTTCAGGTGGTATAGGCGTCGGCGCTGATCACACTGGCGAAATGATCGATTTATGGATCGGCTTTACTCGCCTCTGCGAGCTCCAGTCTCGGACTTATAAGGCGAAGTCTGATTGACTTATGATCATCATCAACAAGGAAATCGTGTTTGTGGTTGTTATTTTTGCAAGTCTGCGTGCTAGATGCAGCCGCTCCCATCCACAGCAGTGGTTAACCAAAAAAAAAAAAAAAACTGAAGAAAAATGCAGAAGAAGAAAAAAAGATCAAGATGAATCGACCCGTCCTACTGGTGTCTCTCATGTTCTACCAGAGCCACATAAACACAAACAAGAAAAATAAGACAGAAATGTGAGAGCATTGTGTCGTCTATGGGCAAAGGTGGAGAACAGTTCTGCCGGATCGCCTTATGTAGCGACAGGAAAAAGAGGAAAAGAAAAAGAAAAGAGAGATCAAATATCTTGAGGGGCGTTGCTGGCTTCACCTCTCTTTATTGGCTGACAAGTTCAACGCAAACAGCACGGCATAATCTATCGAACCCATCCACAAAGGATTTTTCTTCCCATGAGATAAAGATACTTGGCCACCTTTTTTTCACAAGCGTATATTAAAGCCAGGATTTTTCGGTTCAATTGAAAAACACAATACCAAATTTGAATCTAAAGTTGAATTTCATTTTTTTCCGGTTTGCTGCTGTTTTCTCGTGATTATATAGTCTCGGGATCGGAGGTTCCCCGTCACGGTAGACTCTGACGTGCCAACGGACAAGGTCTTGAAGCGTTACGGATGCCCTGCCACTGCCGACCAGGATATGCAGGCCGTCCAAGCCAACGAGATTTATTCTTACTCCAGACGAGGTAAATATTGCAGTGCAGTCACATGATACACCTCCCAGCGTATAGTAGATTATGTACGTTCAATCTCGGCCGGCCCTTGTCGAGACGGGACTTTAGCCCCTCTCGCAGCGTATATATACCAAGATAGAGATAATCAAGATGAACGATTGTGACTCATTCGGAATCTCTTATATGGCCGGACAACATGATAAGCTTATTTACTTTACATTTTAAGTCGACGCCATTTCCGCGTTGCAATGAAAAGGGTTTTTTTTCTTGATTTAAACATATAAACTGCATTTGCATCTGGTGCAGTAAGATCCATAATAAAAAAGCCATTATGCATTAGGGCATGTGTGATCATAAAGTGAACAGACCCCGAAAATAACTCTTTTTCAAAATCCTAAGTAAATACGGTTGACGTGTAACTGAAAGCGTGTCGACCCCAAACCGACAAGGCAATATTTTCTGGGAATCTTTTTGGGAGCCTTTGAATTGTTAGAAATGGTTCGGCCTGTCAAGACAAAAAAAAAATTTTTGTTTATGAATAATTCATTAGTCGAGGGGTATGCTGAGCGTGACTGGCTGTTGAGACCATCACGCACCGCGGCCGCCTCGACACTCCTTATTGGGTAACACGTCACCTTGAATGGATCCATAACTTGTCTCTCTAAATGCCCTCACGTCTTCCATCGCTTGCGTAAAAGATTCAACGGTTGTACACGCTAGGACGTTGCATTGTCCAGCAGTCCAGCACCTATACAAATGCCAATAAATACCAATATAAAAAACCTATAAGGTCGACTAAAAAGTGAAATAAAACAAGGGAAAAGAAACGCCTATTAAAGCTACTTAGTCGGATATTACTACTGTACGTCTGGAAAATGCACGTTTAGCTTTCTCTTTTCTTTTTCCCCCCTGTAATGAGATGTGAATTTATCTGACATATTCTGATGCTTAACTGTGATTACATTTGGGCTGTCGCTGCTGATGCTACTACACACACGGTGTTTCTCTTTTGGGCTTGATTTGGGCCGCATCGTTGTCATCGTTTAGAGACGTACGGTCCGGTCCGAAATTGCGCCAACACGGTGACAGGCCAAAAGTGTCCGATTTTCAGCCAGCCGACCATCGTTACCTCATCCACATCTTCCTCCTCTAGCGCGGTGAGAGGTAAGACACCAGCAGTGGAACTAACCATTAAATCTGAATAAGAATTCCTTTGGACTGATCATTGTAAATTATCAAACTTATAAATTGCATGTGTATCATTCATTTTTAAATAATTTAAACGTCTCTATAGATTGGTAGACACCCCCAAAAAATTAAATAATGGGCTTAACTTAAATGCCTTGCGAGACGTCTTAAACCAAATTTTCATTTTGATATGTTGCATTCGAAATAACAGAGGTTGAAATTTATTCGGGATGTTTATCTTATCAAGATTTTTTTTTTTTTTTTTATATAAATGGGAGATACATATTCCACAGGTTATTACGTTCTTTTGCATCCCCTATTTTCTTTCATACTTTTTTTTGTTTTGTTGGGATGTTGTGTACATATTATTCCTCTCTCCTCTTTCGTTGTCTTTATGAAGTTCGTTATCCAACCTTATATCTTTTTGGGGAATCTTATTTCATTAAAACCAATTTCTATACGGTTCTGCCTCTCTTGCTGGCTGTACTATTATTTTTAGTTTTACATACAATAGCCTATTCTTCTTTTGTTTGACCTGTCTTGAAGTAGATTTGATTAACTCGGGTGGGTTGTTTTGCAGGTGATATTCCCGTTGTTTCTCCGGATTTGGACGACCGAGGTAGAGAGCCTAATCCCTTTCAAACTAAATTATCATTTCTAAATTACCTTTTTTCTACGTTTCATTCATTATCAACTAATCCTTTTGTTCAGTTGTCTTTTGAAACTAAGCATCTTTCTTTTGATTTTTTTTCAACTTCGTTAATTGACTCTATCGACTCACCAACTGCGATTGATTCGCTGATTTAGATGGGGCTCTTATTAAAGTCATCAGCGAACTGATTGCTGCCATCAAAGAGCTGAAGGTCGAAGTCCAAGCCAACGTGCGTAAAATGAATATTCAAGACAATCTCGTTGATGATCTTACTCTGCGCTGAATGCATTAACATTTACGTCTATTGATTTTTACAGAGGCAAGAAACGCGCCATTTGAGGGACGCGCTCGAGAACTGCGAGGCCTGCAAACCAGGTTAGTTATTGGACAAAAAGGCAAAAGCCCAGATTGATGCGCGAACAGTATTAATTCTCTAAATCTTTTAAAAAAATACTACTGTATCTTGATTGCACACACATCAAATACTGCTGGCGAGACATTTTTGAATTAAGTAAAAAAAAAGATGACTGTACAGCTTTTCAGATTGCCAAAATGCCTGTAATTATTAATTTCTGAATAACTTTTTGGAACTACTCGAAACCCACGGCCTCGGGCCTACACTTAATTAAAGCTATGATGCAACGCGGAAAGTTCAATAAAGCGCCGTAGAATCGAAATGCAATGTTCGAATCATTACGAAAAAACAAAAAAATTACATCAAATGAAATTTCATTGACATGCAAAAAATCAAAACCCTCATTGTTTTCTAAAAAAAATAAAAAATAAAGAACAAACCATTTAAGCACAAGTACAGAAATCAAAACAAAACAAACACTCACTCACATGTCCAGGCAAACCAAAGAAGGACACTTGTTCGTCCACCCCACCACCTTGCTTCCCGGGCGTCAATTGCATGGAGACGGCCGACGGGGTTCGATGCGGACCGTGCCCGCGCGGCTACATCGGAAACGGACGAACTTGCCGGCCAGGAATCACCTGCGCTGATCGACCTTGTTTCCCCGGTATTTTTTCGTTTGCTAGTCGACTACTTTCATAAATTCGTCATTATAATTAAAATTCTAAAAGAAAAAAAAATGCTCGAACATTTAAAGTCCAAAAAAACTGCACGATGAATGTGAACGTTAAAAATAACAGCATTTAAAAACGTAGAATGATTTAATATTGTGATTAATGTGTAGGTGTTCGCTGCGTGGATACCGAGAACGGCGCCCAGTGCGGCCCGTGCCCGGCAGGATTCGTTGGTGACGGACAACGCTGTCGACCGGACAACGCTTGCAAAAGCAATCCCTGCTACGCTGGTTTGAATTCTATTCAAAATATTTTTGTGACAGTTTTTTTAAAAATTACAAATCGTTTTATTGTTAATTTAAAAAATGAAATCAAACAAAAGGTGTGACCTGTCAGAATTTGGAAGACCCTCCCTATTATCGGTGTGGACCTTGTCCAGCTGGTACGACCGGAAACGGAACTTTCTGTAGCGACATCGACGAGGTAAATTTGGCTGCTGCCGTCCGGCGTTTGTTTGATTAAACTGATTTGGAAAATACTTTGGTTTTTCTCGTTAGTGCGATTTAGCCAATCCTTGCGACCCGCGATCGCGCTGTCACAATTTGATTACGGGTTTCCGCTGCGATTCTTGCCCTCCCGGCTTCACCGGACCGGCCGTCCAGGGCGTTGGTCTGGACTACGCCCGCCTCAACCGGCAGCGTTGCGTCGACATCAACGAGTGCGCCGACGGGAAGAATGGCGGATGCGTCCCTAATTCGCGCTGCATCAACACAGAGGTATGTATAATACGGTTGAAAACATATCCCGCGCGTCATGGAAAATAGTTTCAACATCCGAATTCCATTTTTCTATCATGTAGGGTTCGTTCCAATGTGGTGAATGTCTGGAAGGCTTCTTTGGTAACCAGGCGGTGGGCTGTGAGGACACACCCGGGATGTGCCCGGACGGAACCCGCTGTGATGCCAACGCCGATTGTGAACGACCATCAGGCAACGGTCCGTACCGTTGCAAGGTATGACAAGGAATATGTAAAATGAAATCATTTTTACTCATTTCTACTATCGCCAAATTGTTTAGTGCAAAATCGGTTATGCTGGAAACGGTAAAGTTTGCGGTCCTGATCGCGATCTGGACGGTTGGCCCGACTACGACTTATCCTGCACCGATGACAAATGTCGCAAGGTTTTTCCAAACTGAAAGAAAAAAGCCATGTTAGAATTTATTTAAAAACTTTGCCGTTTGTTCAAATCTGTGCAGGATAACTGCGTCGACACGCCCAACTCCGGACAAGAGGACGCTGATCGCGATGGGATCGGAGATGCTTGTGACGATGATGCCGATAACGACGGTATCCCCAATACTCCCGTAAGTACCAGTCACAATTTCCCTTTTTTTTTAAATCGTACAGTATATTCGTCATAGCCCGACATTATATATTTTGTACATTAACATAGATGTCATTATTATTTTTAATTTTTGTTTTATATACCTATCAAATCAATTCTTTATTACAGCGCGCCCTGAGTGGTCCGGTAAATTCTTCGTTTGTGTTTGACCCAACAAGTGTTTTGTATCTGTATTTTTATTATTTGTACTTTTTTTTTAAACAAAATTTTTTCTGATGACTTAAATCAAAGAAATGCTAGCATGATAGCTTCCGTATTCGCTCTTCTGGTCACAAATGTCCATCTGAAATTCAGGCGAGAACATCATAAAAGAAACAAACAAAACAAACCTATAAAAAATGCCACGCTAAAAGTGCTGAATGACATAAAATGTGTTACAATTAAAAAGTCAAAAGACGAAACGAAACCGAATTTTCGATTAAATTACCCCATAGTTTCCCAACATACCATTACGCATGTCGGTGATCATTTGGATGATGATAGAGAAACTAATTTTATATTTTTGATTCATTTTGATGACCGATTTCAGGACAATTGCCCATTGGTAGCAAACCCCACTCAAACAGATTCGGATCCGGAAGGCTCTGACAAAAAAGGTGACGCTTGCGATAACTGCCCCACAGTTGCCAATTTGGACCAGGAAGACACAGACGGTGATGGAAAAGGAGATGCCTGCGACGACGATCTCGACAATGACCGTATGCAAATGAATTCAATATTATATTCCAGTTTCGTCACCCAATTTATTTCGTTTGGTATGCAGGAATTCTCAATTCTCGTGATAATTGCCCCAAGACACCCAATCCGGATCAACGCGACTCGGATGGCGACGGCCTGGGCGACGCTTGCGACAACTGTCCCAATACGCCCAATCCCAATCAATTCGACAGCGACAGCGATTTGGTCGGCGACGTCTGCGACACAAACATCGATCGTGACAAGTAACAACATTTGTTTTTTTTTTTTTTTTTTTCAAAACGGCGATCGTTATCTTGATGGAAAAATATTTTTCAAATTGCTTCTTTGTTTCTTTATTTAACACAAAACAGGGACGGTATCCAGGACTCTTTGGACAACTGCCCAACAATTCCCAACAGCGACCAGCGTGACGCCGATAACGACGGCCTGGGTGACGACTGCGATCCGGATGCCGATAACGATGGCATCCGCAACGAGAAGGACAACTGCCCGATCGTCTATAACCCCGATCAGGTGGATACGGACCGCAACGGAGTCGGAGACGCTTGCCAGGACGATCAGGATGCGGATAACGTGCCCGATTTCTTGGACAATTGCCCGAACAACTCAAAGATCTACGCCACCGACTTCCGCACGTACCAGACGGTCGTCCTCGATCCGGAGGGCGATTCCCAGATCGATCCCAACTGGGTCATTTACAACAAAGGTGCCGAAATCGTCCAGACGATGAACAGCGATCCGGGTTTGGCCGTCGGCTTCCATCGCTTCGGCGGAGTCGACTTTGAGGGCACATTCTTCGTTGACACCGAGATCGACGACGACTATGTTGGCTTTATTTTCAGCTATCAGGACAACGCTCATTTTTACACTATCATGTGGAAGAAGAACACGCAGACCTACTGGCAGGCAACACCTTTCCGGGCCGTCGCCGAGCCCGGCATCCAGCTCAAATTGGTCAAGTCTAATACAGGACCGGGTCAGATGATGAGGAACTCGCTTTGGCACACGGGCGACACCGAAAATCAGGTATATACAGTAACTATATAAAAATAGAGCCAGAATAATTTTTTTAGATTAATAATCGAATCGTAACGTGATTATCAGGTGAAATTGCTGTGGAAAGATCCCCGCAACGTTGGATGGAAGGAGAAGGTGGCCTACCGCTGGCTGCTGCTTCATCGGCCCAAGATCGACTTGATCCGTCTGCGTATCTTTGAAGGAGAGAATATGGTGGCCGATTCGGGCAACGTCTTTGACTCTACCCTCAAGGGCGGTCGATTGGGTGTCTTCTGCTTCTCGCAGGAGATGATCATCTGGTCCGATTTGGTTTACCGATGCAACGGTAAGTCATTAACCCCAACATTTCTTGTATTGAATAATTCAAACTAAATGGTCGGTATGCATATGAAATGAAGTCTATGATTTTTTATGAGTTTGACATCATTTATGTGACACCCGCGTGATGCTGTGTTGATAAATTATGGTCCCTCGTGCTTAATTTTGGCAACAGATTTGAAACTATTTTTTTTTAACCAAGCCAAAAATGTGCGTGTGTTTGCAGTTACAGGAATGTTATCAAGTGCCATGCTAGTTGACTATTTTTAGCAGGCTTCTTTGAGCGTCATTTGAATCGATTCTCGTCTGCTGGGATACAGCACTTATCATTTTTTAATTTCTTTATCTGATTTGTCTCTTTTTTCTTTTAATTCTAATCTATAGACGCCGTGCCTGAAGCCATCTACAAGGAACTTCCACCCCGACTGCAGAAGGAGGTACAGGTGGACCGCACACGGGCACCGAGTCTTTCCGCCAACTGAGCCGGGAAAAACCAATTTTAAATTGCTGCACGAAAATGGAACAAAAACAAAACAAAAGAAATTGAAAGAAAAGATAATCAAACGAAAGAAATCAGCATCTTACTCTTCACAAATTCCTCCAAGAGAACAATGAAATAAAGCCATTTGAAGAGGAAATCATAAAAAATAAATAAAAACAAGTCGACGACGTGTGTAGAGAAAATTCTGATTCTTGTTTTTTCATGGTTAATATGAATTTGTTTTGCTTTTTGTTGGTTTTAAAAATGGGAAGACGCAATCCCAGCCGGCCATTTTTCATTTTTCGTTCAATAGTTAACACATATAAACACAAGAAACGAAATATGGAAAGAAGAAGAAAAAACACGTACAAAAAAGTACATGCAAATTTTTATTGTTTTCTTTATTTTTGATCCCACGTTTTGAATCTTTTTTTTCTTATTGTCTTAAATGAATTTCGGAAATGAGAATGTTTTAAAATTTGTAGTGTCAACGACGATGTGGTGGAGGAGGTCAAAACCAGCTTGTAACCAACACTATTTTGTCTAAAAGCAGCGTATTAATATCAATGTATATCGCAATCACTGAAAGCAGAGAACGAAAAAAAGAAAACAAAGGGAAATATTGGTTCCCTGGATCCCTTTCACAATCAATGCTTGCTCATTATGAATATATATGCCTTTTTTCCTCTTTCCTCCCTCAACAACACACCAACCAAACAAACATATGAAACCACCCCCGCGAGCTCTCTATATCATCATTCATGCGCGCACGCTACAATTTTGTTACAAGGGTTTCAAATACGCTGCTGTACCGTCACACTGCCAGAAAACGATGTAACTACAAAATGGCTTTTTTTCCGAAATATACAACAGTGCCTAATCCATAAGTTGAGTATTACTTTTACCAGGATTCTTTAATGAAGCACTAAAAACGTTGATTTAATGATTTTTTTATGAATAACATGACTATCGAGGGGAAATAAACACGAAAATCTCACCTGATAAACGAAGGCATGTAGGTATTATCCAATTATGAACGGGAACTGGAGATGACTGAAATAGTGAAATGAGAAAAATTAAAACTAGTAATGACTCCGGCGAAACTCCATAAGCCGCCATGCTATAGCAATCACCAATTCGTGTCTAAATTTTATTTTGCTTAAATAAAACTTGCAACTTTGGACGTTAGCCTATTCTATAGACCTTATTAAGATCCAAAGGTATGGGTCAAGCCGACCCCTTAGCGGCGCGTTGCAGTGTGAAGGGGTGCCGTGAACAGCAGATTTTTATTTGGCTCGCCCATTGTGGTTTCCGCATAGGCTTTTCGGGTAAATCGTGCCCGAGGGAAGAAAAGGGAGAAAAGGAAAGTCTGGTCCCCTCTTTTTTTCATTCTTTCCTTTCCTAAAAATAAAAAAATAAAAATTATTATTTTATTATTATTTAAAAATAAAATAATTCGCCTGTAAAATAGTATATATAATATTTAACATTTTCAGGTGCAGACATCAACCGGTTGTCGCTGTGGTTAACATCACGAACTACATCTTCTGCGTAGAAAGGTTCGAATCCCAGTTACATCGTTTCTTTTTTTTGTTATTTGTTGTCTATTAATTTTGAAATAATTTAAGCTGGAAAAAGTCGCCATTTAGTTGTCTTACTGCGAGGGTCTCTCCTCGCTCGACTCAGTTCCAATACATTGGCGTGTACAACGACCCGCTTGTTCTTGTCACGTCATTACATGTTTGCCGTAAATTTACATTCTAATGTCAAGTACATTAAAAGATACAAGCAAAATACAAAAAAGTGTAGGGTCGGGTCAGATTGGACAGCAGTTTTAGGGGTGTATTTGGACAACACTAACTATAGCAATGGTAGGAGCTTAGTAGCCTTAGGGCCCAAATTTCTGTAAAATGTCCAATCTACCCCCTCTTTACAGAAACACTCATAACTCTTAAGTTTTTTACACGATTTCATCCATTTGGATGACTAAAGAATGGACGAAGAATTCGAAAATATTTTTTTAAAATTTTTGTCATGGATCATTGTGCCTTTAATTAGCACTGTCCAATCTCATACATAGCCTGTCCAGTTTGACTCCACGTTTTTTCGCGAAGGTACAAAAAATTGACTTTGTAAAAATCGTTACAACAAACGGAAAAATAAATAAAAAATATAGTAGGTAGACAAGAGGATACTTTACAATGCATGTAAAAAATATTTCATAAAAAAAAATACAAAAAGAAATAATTGAAAAATAAATTTTTTTTCCAAGATGACCCCGTTCTCCTCTATAAAGAAGATGAGCTCAAACCTAAACACATTATCAATTAAATATTGAAATTACACATAAAATGGCAACAAAACATATACCAGGTTGTGTGTTTTTATCAGAATTGATATCAAATTGATGACCGAGACTATTATGGATTTCCGTCTGAAATAATAACTGAAATCGTACCTGAACAAAACAAGAACAAATAAATGGACGTCAGCCTATGTGGTAACATCGACGGCTCGAGTTACACGAAAAAGGCTTCATGCAAGACTTCCACCATCGCGTATCTTCCGGGAAAAATCCAAATACATGCATTTCAGAATGGAGTCGGCCCTTTCAGGCTCATCTGTTGGTCTGGTATTAAAAAATGCAGAGCTCCTTCAATACATCAACATCTATTTAAGGAAAATCCTCATCTGTTGCGTTTGCGTTGAGTTTGCTGAAAAAGTTTACATGGATTTGGTTGTAAGTCGTGCCAAAAAAACTGCTACGCAAAGAAAGTGAGGAAGAAGGGATTAGAACACCATCCATGATTCCCCATTTTGAAGTGGATCTTCATGTTGATGGATTAGAGATATTCAAAAATTCGGAAAAACCAGGACTGAATTCTATTCTTGGTAGGGTCCACTCTATTGTGGAATCATTTGCATCTACAGTACAACCAGCTGTTTTGGATTTTTCTAATCCATTTATAATCGGTTTCGAGCATGGCCAAGTAAAAGTATCCGCAAAAGAGCTTATGAAACTGACTATTGATGAATTCAAACGTCTCTGTCCGCATAATCTTCAAGCCGAAGTTGTGAATTTACGGCAAGTTTGCAGGTTGTCATTGCAGACACTCCGATGTGTTCGTTTTTGAAGAGATTTATTGGTCATATGGGCTAATGGTCTTGCGAAAGATGAATACAGAAAGGTAATACTATAGTAAAAATTAATAACAAAATATAAATAAAGGTTATTTTATTTTGGGTTCAAGATTAACGTTTCCGGGATACATAAATGTCTTTTTTTTTCGCAGTTTTTGAAAAAGTACTGCACGACCATGAATTGGAACACATTATGTTGTTGCCTTATTCAATGCTTTTGCTTGGTGGTTTTGATAATAAGCAAGTACCTCATGCTAATGTTGAAAAAGATAAAGCTGTTTTGACTGATTATGTTGTCAAACTCATATCCATGAAATATCCATGTCGATTTACTACTCACGAAATCCTACATTTACCCGATGATGTGATTCGGTATAAATGCGGGGTTGAGTGCAATAGCGCCTTCCCCTTTGAAAATTTTCTCCGTTTTTTTTAAACAGCTATTGTTTTCCCTTCAACAAGTGATGGAAGAATAATTATTTCAAATGGAGGCCCAAAGAATGAAAACAATTCACTTAAAGGAGAATGCTTATATTTCTTGTTCAATGACGGAACGTTTTAAAAAACTTGTTTTTCTATGTTTACCTTAAGCAATAGGTTCACCATTAATGTGAGCATTTTAGCAAATGGTTCAATCGTTGTTTGTATTGATATCATTGAGTACCCTAAAGAATCTCGAGAGTACAGGATCTATGTTTTACAGAGAAATCGCACGCTTATGAGGGGGCGACAACCCAGCGTGGGTGGAAAGAGGGGGAAGAACGGGCCAAAAAAATTAATTCAGTTTTCAATTCCCAAATGCGAAGTTCAATATGAAGCGAAAAATCGGAAAATGAAGACTAAAATGAATAACTTTACAAGCTCAACAACAGAGTTTTCCGCGTCTTCCTAGCTGTACCCGTTCTTTAGTTATTCCCCTTTAAAGTACCCTAATTTGCATGGAGCACTATTGAGTGTTCCAAACTTAGGTATCCATTTTAAAACTACCCTCCCATTGATAGGAAAAATCTGAAAAAAAATCAGCTTAATGCTACCCATAATGGCTACGGCCAAAAAAATTTCGTCATGATCCGACAAAAATTGGATTTTTCGGATCGCCGAGAAAAAAAGCCAAATTCCATAATAGTTCCTCTCTCTCGCACGCGCGCGTTCCCAAACTTCGGGTAGGTACTGTAATTTTGACAGAGCCCGTCCCTGGGACGGCCTTTTAACTAATATTTGGAATAAACGCTAAGGAGGCTTATGAGTTACATTTAAAGTGAAGGCAAGAAAGTGAATTAAAGTTTTATTTCAAAGTCTTACTTTTACTTTTAATCTTTACTTTTAACCCTTATAATAAATAATAAAATACTTATAAATGTTAAAGCTAGAGGGTTGGCGAAAAGCCACAACCACATTTACAGTTTGGTAGCATAAGTATGATAGCCCTGAAAAGTCCACGGCGAATACTGGTCACAAAAAGCAAAGAACGGAAGACAGCTTCAACCGTCGGTTATTGCAAAATTTTCCCAAACCCCTGATGTCAATGGATCTTTTTCTTTGACCAGTATTTATGCATAAGTCGGTCATGTATTGTTATAAAGTTTACAAACTAAGTCTGATTAATAAATTGATGACTTATATTATTTCAGTTTTAACTACAACTTCAAGCAACAAATGTAATGGCGTCATTGAAACAGAAAATCCTATTGTACAAAATACTCCAATTTAACGGCATATGTACATCTAATGCATACAGTTCGTGAACTGAACCGTCCTGCAAATCAGTTACTTTTGTCTTCAGACCAGATATTTTGAATATTTGAAGCAGAGGTGCGAAAGATGGTGTCTAAAACCATAGGCAAAAGTCTATCATTTTTTATGATGATGAAGATCCCATTCGCTTTAAAGCGTTTAAACACACCCATAAGCTTTAAAGCTAATTCGTCTAGAATTATCATTTAAATGTCAAAGAAATACGATGTGAAGAGCCTCTTTGGATATTTTGCAATCTGGCAACTCTGACATGTGTGCTTAGTTTGTTTGCGTTAGTGATGGGTAGAAATGTCCGGTAGAGGGCCGCAAAAGGCGAAGGAAGAAAATCTCATTTCGGCTAGCACCTGCATCTAGAGAGGTTCTCTTTCATGTCCGTGCATGTGTCATTTTTGACGTACGGATATCATACGGGTACCAGATATCATACTACTATGATTTGGTTTTTAAATCGCTCTTTTTTCTGAATACTAAATACTCGATGAAGTAGTTTACTTGGCCCTTTCTTCTTTACAAAGACTTTTTAAACTTATAGTTTGTAACAACAACTAACAAAAAAAACAAGGCTAGGGGTTAGTGGAACGAGAAAATGGCATAAAAATACAATATGACAGTAAACATACCAAAGGCATGGTTCTTTTAATATATTGGGCGTTCTCCACGGCTGGATCCTCTGAGGAAAAAAAAAATAAGAATTATATTTTTAGAATTTATAATCTTAATACTTACTAGTTTGGCATGGACTATTGCAAGTCTTAAAAACAGGCGAGACGACTTCTAAAACTCCGTCTCCATCTCAACGTGAGTTTCTTTTTTATTCAACTTCTTCAATAATTCCTGCAGACTTTTCAAGTCAATCGCTTCCGCAGCTGGTTGCGCTCCTGAAGCCAGAGCAGATGTAAGAAGCTGCACGAAGACTGCTCCTGCTTTTGCTGCGTTATTGGCTGGTGGTGCAACTTCCGGCGATTTGTTTATTGCTGCAGCTGCTGCTACCAGAGCAGCAGCAACAGTTTTCAAGAGCTTCTCCACAGCTGGATCCTCTGAGGAAAACAAGTTAATAATTATATTTTTAGAATTTATAAACTTAATACTTACTAGTTTGGCATGGACTATTGCAAGTGTTAAAAACAGGCGAGGTGACTTCGGGCTTCGACTTCGGTTTGGAGAAACGGGTGTTTGACAAGCTGGACCAGATGGTAGCAGAAAACATCATAGTACCGATGGAGGAACTTTTACTATTCGGTAGAACTTTTGGTAGAACTATTCGGTAGAACTTTTACATTACGGTAGGAAGATAATTTCATTGATATAAAAAACAAGCAAATTATAATTTAATTTCAGATTTCTTAATTGTATTGTTTGAAAATTACATTTCCGGTGATCGAATCATTGTGCATCAATTGCCTTTTCAAGGTCTTTAACGAGATTTTGATAATTTTGGAGCCATTTGATGTTATCGGGAGTCAGTGGTTTGTTCATTTTATTCGTTATGTTCTTCTCCACAACTGTAGAAAGTTTTCCTTTCCCACACTCCATTTTGGGATAAATGCTCTTCATTGTCTCTAATATAAAAAATAATTGAAATGAAATCTTATACAATAACGAACTATTTTACATTACCTCTAATCTCCTTCAGTTCATTTGGATCCATTGCAATCTTCAAACTGGTTCTCTTAGTCGCTTCCTTGTCGGTTTTTTTTGTGGATCTCCATATATTGAAAGCTGTACAGTTCGTCCAAAAGCTTGTAGATTCCTTTTTCTTCATTGGGATATTTGGCTTTTATGGACCTCTTCAAACTTTCCTTAATCGGAAAGCTCCCCTAAAAAAATTATAATATACATAATTTGTGATTAATATATATTATATTTAAAATGTGTTTCATACCTTTTCCGCATATAATCCCATTTTTTTCTTCTTCATTTCTTCTAGTTTGTCTTCCAATTCTTCAACCGTCTCTAAAACTGTCGGAGTTGGCTTCCGCATCACTTTCTTTTTCTGTACGACATTTTTCTGTTTTTTCTTCATCTCACTGTTCTTCATCTTGAGATTTATCACTTTCTGCAAATAAATGATAATTTATAGTTTAAGTTTTAAAATATTTAATGAAAAATCATACCTCCTTCAAACGAACGTTTTCTTCCAAGACAACTTTCAGTTTTTTTGCGTCCTTAGTCAATTTCATCATTTCACGAAAACTGACTATTTTTTTTTTCTCGCGTGTTATTTGAATCTAGAATAGTAAAACGATAACAAAAATTAGATTTCATATATAATGTACATAATGTATACCACTTCCAGTTCTTCACGTGGCAGACGTGGAGATTCGACGCTGTCGCGGAATTCCATGTTATCGGTTGCCTAAATTTCTCCAATTAAAATTAACACTGTTACATAAAGTACGTTCACAACGATATACGTACCAATTCATCGTCATCGTCGCTGGATATTATACGTTTCCGATGACGCACATTTCCGCGGCTGTCGGCTTTGGAATAAACGAATAACCATCATTTCCTATGAATATGACGATCGTGAAATTAACATGAAGTAGAAGGAAATGAAAACATATTTTTTAAATACACACCTCTTTGTCGGGTAACGATGTTTCCTCTACTATATCTGGGGGTGCTTCTTCAGAAGAAGATTCCTCCTGGGTTACCTGTTAAGATGAAAATATATCAATTTACACTTTTACTTAATACGACTTATTTACTGGATAACAATAAAACACATTGTATTAATACGCACCTCCTTGTTGGGTAACGATGATTCCTGTGGGTTACCGGCGGAGATGATCTGAGATAACATGAAATGTGCATTTTGTATATAATGTGTGTTATGCATGTAATATACACTTACTATATTTGGGGGTTCTTCTTCAGGAGAAGATTCCTGGGATCCCTGTGAATGCTTTTCTTCAATGACCAACTTTCCCTATTACAAAAAAAAAATTGGTTAGCTCTTAGCTAAACTAGCTCTAACTCTAAGCGTAAACATCATCATCATCTTCTGACATCATTTGGACGATCTAGATGTTTGAATTTATTAATATAAATTTATGAATTAACAGAATATTCATTAAATAAATTTCATATCGGTCCAAGTTGGCTCAACTTGGACCATGTTCTATGAAGTTGAATTCTTTTAATTTTTGGGAACGGTCCATCTAAGAAAAACTTTACTCAACTGGGACCGTTCCATAATGTAAAAGTTTTCTATCACTTTCTTGGAACAGTCCATGTAAAAATATGTTGACTTAACTTGGACCGTTCAAGAATGTTGATTTGGAAAGACTGTTGATTTGCAAAGAATCAACATTCAAGAACGGTCTAAGTTAAGTCATCTTATTTATACATGGGCCGTTCCTGAATGTTGAAGAATGGTACGTTTTTTTGTTAGCAGAAGAATTTCGTTCGTAGCATGCAAGCGTGGACGATTCTGTCTAGAAACGTCTGGTACCGTCCAGAAACGTCTGCTACCGGAGACACCAGTCGCAAACAAAAATTAATTAAAAATTAACAAGATTGAATTGGTGCTCGAAATAAAAATTAGGTAATAGAGAAATGAATAAAGTATTCACTGTTAGGAAGAAAAGAGGGGAAATCAGAGTCATAGATAAGAAAGCAATGTTTTTACCGAGGAGAAGTTGGTTTTCCCATAAAACGCTGTAGGCGACACCATGGTCTATGAGGAGGTGGTACCGTCACATTGTAGGAATTGGCTGTAAGGCCTCGTCACAGCTTTTTGAGGGGTTGTTTCAAAGTGAGATCCCCCGGGTGGGTCGAAGAGGGGAGAGGGGGAGGAGGGAAAGTGCGGACGTCCAGAGTACAGCATACATAACGCCGCTACTGCCACCATGCATAGGTATTTCTTCCCCTTGCATTTAAAAGGAAAAAAAAAAACCAAAACATGCCAATGCTTTGGGTTTGTGGCTGCACCAAAGGTAGGAAAGTGACCAATTGACCATCCAAGATGGCATCCTTGAAACACCCTATAGGGCTGTTCAACATATTTTTTTTGCATTTGATTCCATCACGGCAACGCAGCAGTTGACCAAAGAATAGTCTGCTACAAGAGCCCGCCTCGCTTTCAATGACTTCGTCTGACCTTGGCCAACGGGTCCGACAAAGTCAGACGTTGGAATGCACGGGACAGACGTCGTGAATTCGCTGACATACCTGCGATAGACACCGAAGACGAGTTCAGCCCATCACAAGATTTTGCCCGACGTCATCGTGCTATGGCCCGAAACAGACGACGAGCTGAAGACGAAAACAACCATGGACTCGAGCGAGAAAATCCAGCTATGCGCTCTAATGCCCCGCAAACAACTAGCCTACGTCCTCATATTCCGTCAATACCTACAGCGCGACATCGAACATTTCCAGTGAGTCCAAAGCGTAAACAATCACCTCCAGTGAGTCCGGAACGTCAATTTTCTCCTAAAGTGAGTCTGGTGAGTCAACAATTACCTCCAATGAGTCCTCCAAATAGACTAAAACGCAGAGGGCGATTTTTAACATATTCGGACACAACTTTTTTGCGTAAGACTTTATTTTCACCCCTCAATGCTCTACACCTACGAGATTCCTCACTCCACCAGTGCATTTCTTCACTCGATCTCTACGTTCAGTCACTCCTACGCCAACACGATCGGTCACTCCTATGTCATCAAGCTTAAGCACACCAATGTCATCACGCTTGATCACTCCAAATTTATATCCTTTTTGCACGCGAGCTGCTGCATTTTCTCCTAATCAACTTCACCAGGACTTGGAAATTTGCTGGTTTCAATTGAAAATTAACTTTTACAACAGGAAATTGCGGGCAATGCGGAGAGAAGAGTGGCCAGAAACCGCTCTCCACTATAATATAAATGTGGCATTTTAGCATCGACGAGACTTCGATGTAGCCGTATGACCACCACTAACTCTGCCAATCCCAAACTAAGAAATTGCTTGCTGTTTTCTTTAATAATAAAAATATGTGTTGCACACGTAATAACTTACTACATATTATTGTTAAAGTAGCTTACCTCATTCAAAGGATGTGCATTTTGGCCGAATGACCATCAGTCAACATAGAAATGATGACGTTGCGCCATTTTTTGGTGTTCAATCCGTCGCTGGTAAAGTAAAACCGACGGTAGGGAAGGATACTAAAAAAGCATCACTCGCAATTCTCCAGGTGGCACACAGACTATGTTTCAGACCTGTAACAGGGTTGTTTTATCGGCCTGTTTTGGGTTGGTAATGAGCACATATAAGTTAGCTTTTACAGCCTTGTAATACAGACTATGTAAAAAATGTCTGTTACAGATTTGTTTTTCAAATTATAATTCAGAAAGAAATAAACTGGTCTGAGGTTTGAACCATCGACCTCAGAATCTACAATCCAGTTCGCTATCCACAACACAATGCTTGTCATATCTAAATTGTATAATATCATGAATACCGTTCATGTTCTAGTTAAATCGATTGTTTGACTTAGAATAATAATCAGCAGTTTTAGAAAGAAATCCTAAGTCCCATAGTTTAGTATTATAACAATTATTCTAGAAAAATGTAAATATATATTAGTAAATATAAATAAGCCATGTAGTTCAGGTTTGTTCCAGCTATGTGAATCAGTTTCTTGAAAATAAGAAAATTACAAATGTATCTCAATATAGCCCTTTGAATCTTGGAATAACTGTAGTTAACCCATAATAAAAGGAAGACAGCTAGAATTATACCGATTTGAGATTATGCAACGATAACTTTCAAAACATTATTTACATGGCTGTTTACAATACAAAACCATACTTTGAAAGAAAGAATCAGTTTATCATTTATAATCAGATATTTTGCTATTGTTTGTCTAGTCTGTGATCCAAAGTTGTTACAAACTTGCTGTACTGCTCTTTTTCAGCTTGGTGACACAAGCTCTGTGAAGTAAGGGTAATACAGACTTTTATCTAATACCCTGTTGGAGGTAAGTGAGCCATAGATGTAAATATTAATTAAAACAGCCCTGTTTTATTTCCGAGAAGAGCCAGTGATACATGGAGAAACCAAATCTATGTATCCCATATCAAAACCAAGCTAGGTACATGTGTGTTTTACATAGATAATACATCCTTGAAAATCAGACCTCATTCAGGTCTGTTACAGATGTGTCTTTAGTATGTTTCCCATTGTATGGGAAACAGAGCTAAAACATAGTCTGTTACAGGGATGTGTGCTACCTGGGTCGACAGAACAAGGTAAATTACTGTACTAATGCCCACTTCCACTTAAGGATTGAAAATGGGGTCAAAGAATTCAACAAATATACGGTTAAATGCTGATGGGGGAACTCAAACAACTATTTTTACTTACAAATAGTATGATTAGAAGAACACCGAATTCCTAACAACTAAAATGGTGAATTTTTTCTTTAAAAGGAACGAGTGTGGTTAAGTTCGTAATTTGGTTGGGGTGTCATCCCTATTAGAACCTTAATAAGTTAAATGAAATAATTGCGACACTTCTTGATTTAGCTCCTTCCTCTGCGTTGGTTTATTGTACACTGGTTAATTTACAGACTTCATACGAAATGCTTAAATTATATGAGGAAAGGAACAACAGCCAAATGGGGGACGAGCGAAGGCACATGGGGCACCTATGGGGGGACCTTAATACAATAGTCGTTCAAATGTCACGGTGATCTTGGCCGATCTGAGTCACCGGCTGTTTATTTGGACATCGATTATATTCCCAACAAGTATTACGAATGCAAAGTCTGTTTTTCAATGAATTCCGTTCCTTGTGAACGAATTTTTTATAAAATGGGACTGGTTGTACCAAATCACAGAGGCATTCTTAAGCTGAATAAGGTTGCTATGGTCCATTCGTTGCAAGTAACTCTCAGATGACTCATAACAATACCTATGAAGGCGAAGCCTCGAAAGCTGTCAACACCAAACCAAGAAATAAGAATAACAATAAATAAAGTAATAATAACAAGAAATTATATATGGTTCCTGTCAATCAATCTATTATTATCTATAAAGGAACGCCCAATTATAATTTTGAATGCAAGGATCGAGAAAAATATCCGAATAGTAGCAAACGTAAAGCTAATAGAAAATAATGTGTGCTGACATCCCATTACCGACTTGTTTGGATCAAATGTAAAATTAATACGGACATAAAAAAGCAACAATAAAACATATGACGAAAATATTTAATGATGCTTTTTGTAGAATGGAAAACCAGCCAGTAGAAACTTCTTGGATTTACCGATTCAACAACATTCAATAACAAATTCTTGAACCAATTTCAACCCCAATATCATCATTTCTACTTCTTGAGACGAGTTCCGTGTAAAAATGAAGTTTTCTTTGACTTACTATTCTGTGAAATCGATATTTCGGATAAGTATTTAGAATTTAAATCAATTCCATAACCCAAGAATTGAATCTAACACTCTCCTATCTGATCAGAAATTGAAATCTACACATGGACCGCGAGTTTTGTGTCACGTTGATATTGCATTTTAATAAGCCTTTTATATTATTGTACGTATATATTTTTTTACTTTACTCAAGATGCACTGAGATGAGGAACCAAATCGTTTTGCAACCTATGGACGCCAAGAAACGTATACAAGAATTTATTCGTGCCTCTTATGAAGGTGAAAATTAAAGCGGAGGACGGGAGGGAAGAACATTGAAATGAAGAAGACAACAAAGACCAACATGAAATGGAAAACAGAGATAAAATTGAAGCATATGTAAGCATTATAAACATTAAGCATTGTAAACAGAAGTAGGAATGAGAAGAAAAAAATACAAAGAAACACGCGTCCTGGATAAGATTGGCCGTTTCGGGCAAGGGCTTGCCTATTTTATGGCCAATCCAACAAATTGTTGGTGCGCGGAAAATTCAGATTTGGCTCAAATTTGGACCATACATTTATAACACAAGTAAATTTTTTGCGTAAATATTCATAATTTATGAATATAACAGTTGCATAAATCGTAAAATATGCTTTGGAAAGATGCATGAATTTACGCCGTTGTTTGACTGAAAAAAATCTTAAGCTTTTTAGAATACACAATTTTTACCAGCATCAACAAGGCTGTATATTCGGTTTGAACTTTAACTTGAACTTGAACCCAAGCGTAAAAAATTGATATATTTAGGGTTATTTCATGGGAAAATATTCTCAACTTAATCATTTTTTAACATTATTTTTTAAGTAAAGAAATGTGAAATAAAATGAAATGAGTTCAAATTTTTGTGATTTGTAATGGAAAACAGCTCAATTGTATTGTCAGCAAAAGCAATAAAAACAAATATTTTAAAATCAAGAAACTGAAAAAAATGCAGGACAAGATACTTCAGATTTTAAAAATCCAATTAAAACAAAAAATTATATTTCATGATAATATAAGAAAACAAATTTAAAGACAAGTTTAAGTTTCTGTGTAAAGGATGGATATAACACTTTAATGTGTGGCACTAGGTGCTGACTGGAACTGGAACGCTTTGACATCCGATGATAAAACAGACACGAGTGATTTTATTGTTGAAGTCAACACAGCTGACTCAGCACGAGAATCATGATCTTCCTCCAGAGCAGCACGATGGTTATTCATTGCTGAAGAATGAGAAATCTTATTGGCAGTACGAATCCGTGCCCCACCTGACGAGAAGAATCATTTGGAAAATTCCGTTTCTTTGATCGTCTCTTCGTCCAGTTTACCACTCGCGTATACTCGCGCATAAATTTGCAGTAATCTACCGCAAATAATAATAAAACTAATTAATACTTAATCAACTTTTCACGCAGAATCCAAATATGAATTCAGAAACAGTCTGGCATACTCGCATGCACGTGTAAATCACGCCGAACAGTTTTTCACGCTGACGCACAACATGCTATGCAGGCTACCGCCAATACTGATTTTAACAATGCACTCTGTACAACTTTTTACGCGGAATCCAAATATCAATTGGAAAGAGTCGATTTCGTGCGCACAGAGAATCAACTTACAGATTTCTCTATTCTATTCTTCTATTCTAATTAAGCCATTAAGGGTAATATAGTGTTACAAGCGTACAGTACAAATATTTGAGTGATAAAACATCTGTATTCCTCATAAACATTTGAATCCAACATCACAAAATAACATGTAACTTCATAACATAAATGAATATAAATGAGTATTTCATCGATGCTGCTAGGCCTACATGGAGGGAGCAGATAAACAGCCCTTGAAACCCCAGCAATTTCTCCAATCTTCCCTTGTTGTGTTTTCTGAAGAACTCACTGTGCTGACCATTCATCATTCCATAATGAGTCTAATAGATGGTGATCGAAAGCATAGAAACCCATCAAGTGCATGTACTGGTTGCTGCTGTGGACACCAAAACCTTCAACGATATTGTGTGGGATGGTTTGATGATCATCACTTGGCTCTTCATTTGTGGGTTGATAATCCTAAGAGAAAAAAAGTTAACTACTCTGTATGCTTGATAGAAAACAAATATCTGTTCACCTTTAATATGGGTACGTACGGAGGGCTCCAAGACACTCCTTGCCAGCTGGAAGTGTGAACATGATCAACAACATTAGCCACAAAGGCTTCCTGGTAATTTGGGTTAAGCATCTGGGTAGAAACATCAATATTGAATCAAAATCAACTGAAATTTCTTTCGATGGTTCCAGGCTGTGAGAGTACTCTTGGAATCACAACCAGGACTGCAGCGGAACAAAGCAGGGGACAGAGATTTCTGTAGAATTTCATAAAATTTACATTAACTATGCACAAATAAATTTTCTATATCTAAATTTACAAACCTTTAACAACAACCACATCTTTAGAAGAATCCTAGAACTCCTTCGCCTTCAACTTGATTAAAATTGAAATTTTGCAAAACATCACAGTAGCATTAAGATTCTGGTATTTTACATTTTTCTTTTCTATTTTCCCTTCTTAAATGTTGAACTACAAGTTTACAAACATTTCTATCAGTTTCATTTCCATTTTTTAAATTTTCTTTTGGCATTTTGCATTTATTTAGTTCAATTCTAACAATCAATTTTGATACAAATGATCACAAACTAGAACGGATCTATGTCCGTTCACTGAGGGCCTGAGGGAAAAACACTGAAAGGCGTTGAATGGCGAGATCGGGCGAGAATGGACTATAATCCGATTTTCCCCGCTTGACGATCCGTTCTAGACGACAACGAGATTGGCCTATAGTCCGTTCTCGGTTGAAGTTTGTGTTCAACGGGTTATAGCCGTTTCACAATTGTGTTTTTTCATTTTTCCGTACGGCGCCGTTACATAAAATAAAATTTATTTTCATTTTTTGCAATGTTCACAAATTTTCGGATTAACTAATTTTCGTTGATCAGCTGTAATGTATTGGACTTCAACTGTCACCCATTGTACTCGACCTCATAATTTTCCATTCCATAATCATTATCATCATCATCATTCCATAACCATAATATGGAAACAAAGTTGTATCAACACAGTCTTTCCAAACTTCACTTAAGACATTATTTGGAGCTGTGATAATTCCGAACATGTGTTAGTTAGTCTGAGGTTTCCATTCTACCTGGTAACTCAACTAACTTATACAGAAACTATCACGTTACCTTAACTGTACAGTAGTTTCTTACACAGAGAGCCAAGCGTATCCCATCCACAAACCACAATACAGTTCGGTGTAGCAAAACAGCATCCTGAACAACTTACCTAGGGGCAAAGCGAGAATCATGACAAAGCAGGTTTGTTTTAATTGCATTTTACCTTAAACATGTAGTAACACTGTGTCACTTTGTATCAGTAATAATAATAATGATAAATAATGATAAATAATAATGACACATGCTGAACAAATATGCAAGTAATTTCTCTACGTAGAGGAAAATGTCATCGATATATGATTAATAAAGGGTAATGACCTTAGCAGTGGACAAAAAATGTGTCGATATTTTATATCACAAATTTAAAGCGGCGTAATGGCTGTTGCTGTTCTGTAAAAATAAACCCTTGTACACGAATTAAGTACTTAAATTCTCACCCAATTGCTGCATGAAAATATATGTGAAATGTTATCAGACACGGTCGTGGTTTATGTAAGTATTGAAGAGTAATGTCTCAGTTTTCTTCTATAGGTACAACAAAATTACAAAGAATAAAAAGGCATAGAAAAATAAAAAACAAAAAATAAATAAAATCGGCAAATTTTCGGGCATAGAAAGAAATGGCGTCTCAATTAACACCAAGCGAATAAGAACACCGTTTTCTTTTCGTGTGTATTCGAATGTTCTACCGCTGTTTTTTAACGGCTAAGATTTTGTTAATTAGTAGAGCAAAAATTTATTAAATTACTAGTTCTTAGGTACTGGTTGCTAGGTTTTTTTGCTCCGTTTTTCCGAAAAATTATACCATAGATGACCCCGACCCAAATTAACGAATTGTGAAAAAGTTCTTCTCTACCTACCTTCTTACTGTGAGCGTCTGTTCCTGGATCGATAAGAATTTTTTCCTCAATAGATAGAGGTACTGCGGCTGTATTTATCGTAAGTTTATCACCAATCAATTATTTACTCCTTTCACTTTTAAAAGTATAATTTTATCCACAACAAATCTAGATTGCGCTTCTGTAACCATAATTAAATTACCTATATCATCATAATGTCTTGGCCAACAGAATGCTTGTGAATGTGTATTCAGCATATCAGTACAAACAACAAAATTGAGGGTACCCACAATAAAATAAAAGCTGTTGCTGGTATGTAATCTTATCTTATTAAATATTTTGTTTTCCTTGTTTCTTTTTAGAACACTTCAGTGCCAGAGTTTAGCATGCAACTTTGCACACAAGGGAAACTTTTTCAGTTGCTGCAATTTACCCCCAAAAATTAATTTTGACAGAGCCCGTCCCTGGGACGGCCTTTTAACTAACAATTGGAATAAACACTAAGGAGGCTTCTGAGTTAAATTTAAAGTGAAGGCAAGAAAGTGAATTAAAGTTACGATGCTGGAGATATGACAGTAGAAGAATAATACCGGGTGCTGGTAGAGACACACATTAGTATTATAGCCAACGTCCATACTCTTCTATTAGTCCTCTTTTTCTGCCAAATGTTGACGTGATCAATTATACCTATCCTACAGATTGTCATGATCTTATATTTGTTACGTAAAATAATCCAATGGAAATTGAAAAACCAGATTCAATTTCGTCCATTAAGTCCATGACGATGAAATTTTTTCAAAAACTGAAGAAAAGAAGAAGATATCAATTTAAAAAAGATGATACAAATGAAACACAATGAATCAAACCGTGTTACTTGAAGAAAAAATCTAACTGCAAAATCTAAGATTTACTGCAAGAAAACAATGCATTTTAGGTTACTTATAAAAAGAAGTAGAAAATCAAATTTGTGTCAACAGACAAGTAAAAGTGGGATGTTTGAGAGTAAGTACAGATGTTAATATTTGTGAACACATTTTTAATGAAATCTTTATTTAGTTTTATGTACATTATCTATCTATCATATCATAAATTTTTACTCGCTATCTAGAAATCCCTTCTTCATAAAACGGAATGGGGGAAAAGGGGGCGGAGTTTGTTTGTGAATCTGTCTGTGTGTTTGTAAGTCCGTGTGAGTGCACGCTGTAATTGGTCCACGGGCGACTACCTGCGAAATAGTCGACATCGCCCGGGGCTACGACTGACCTCGCTCGGCGGCTTGACCAAAATGCCGCCTAAAAGCTCCAACAAAGGAGATTGCTCGCGGGCAAGGGATCCACGGGCAAGGGAATTTGCATAACGGGCCTTTTACACTAGGCCAACTAACGACCGGCCCTGGACGGGCATAAAGTTACTAGTTGTTAATAATAAGAAAAAAATGTCCTTCCCTTTTATTACTCCAAGAATCATAAAGGATATTATTACATTTAGATTTACATTTACCAGTGGATAAGCACACCATAGAAACAAACCATCCAGACTAAAATCCCTAGAGCAATGATCACATTTAGTTCAATATTCGTTAAAAATCAACCAGGTGCAAACATATCTGGAAAATACGCGGAAAATTCAGGGAACAAAAAATTTGCCAAGGAATCAGGGTAAGGGATATTCGATGAATTAACCGGAAAGTCATGGAATTTGAGACTACTGTAAAGATTTGCTCCAGTGTGTTAACTAAAAACAACGGCAACCTCAGAGGTCAAATTGTGTTTAGTATTTCGTCATCTGTTTAAGCGCTCCCTTCAGCAGACGACAACTAAGTTTTATATCAAAGTCTTACTTTTACTTTTAATCTTTACTTTTAACCCTTATCTTTATAAATACTTATAAATTTTAAAGCTATAAGGTTGGCGAAAAGCCACAACCACATTTACAGTTTGGTAGCATGAGTATGATAGCCCTCAAAAGTCCACGACGAATACTGTTCACGAAAAGCAAAGAACGGAAGACAGCTTCAACCGTGGGTTGTTGCAACATTTTCCCAAACCCCTGATGTCAATGGATCTTCGTCTTAGACCAGTATTTATGCATAAGTCGGTCATGTATTGTTATAAAGTTTACAAACTCAGTCTGATTAATAAATTGATGACTTATATTATTTCAGTTTTAACTACAACTTCAAGCAAAAAATGCAATGGCGTCATTGAAACAGAAAATCCTATTGTACAAAATACTCCAATTTAACGGCATGTACATCAAATGCATACAGTTCGTGAACTGACTCGTCCTAAAAAATCAGTTACTTTTGTCTTCAGACTAGATATTTGAAGCAGAGGTGCAAAAGATGGTGTCTCAAAACCATATGCACAACCACATTTTTTATGATGATGAAGATCCTATTAGCTGTAAAGCTTTTAAACACACCCATAAGCTTTAAAGCTAATTCGTCTAGTATTATCAATGAAATGTCAAGGAAATACGATGTGAAGAGCCTCTTTGGGTATTTTGCAATCTGGCAATTCTGACATGTGTGCTTAGTTTGTTTGTGTTAAGTCATGAAGAAGAATGTTAGGAGAAACAACGGAATAGGCTAACAGACCAAAATCTGATATCTTGCTAAAGCCTGGCTAGAACTAAACCGCTTGGCGGCGCTGTGTGGTGGTAGGGCAGTTTTGCAAAGCAGTGGGAACTGGGAAGGGAAACAAAGATTCAAATAGGCATTTCGAGAACATAAATTCACTGCTTCATAAAAGGAATTCACTTAAGCTATGTTGAAAACACGGCTCTTCCCTACCAAGACAGGTTTTCTAATATCGAAAAACGATTAATACAGGGTTGTAGATCTTTTTACGCTGACCATTTTTAATATATGGTTTAGGGTGTGCAAATGAGCGGAAGTGCCCGTAAAACGCGTTCAAAGTTTTGAGTTTTACGGAGCTGACGCGCAGCCCAAGCCGGCCAGAAAGGGGGGGTCGAGCGGGGGGTGGCGCGTACCCATGGGAGAGGGGACAGTGAAGGGGGGTATACCTGGGCCATACTATACCAGCCCATGTTTCCCCCTTGGCTCCCATATCACCGGTAGTCAAATGTTCAGCATTCCGGACTGATATGTCGAAGGACCGAGGTTCAAAACTCGGCCCTCGGTCGAAGTCGCTTAGGAAAACTAAATCGATTTTTGATAAATCAAATTTAAAAGACCTCCCGAAGATATTTCGTCCAAAGTCCGGTGGTCTTGTTGTTGACAATCCTCATCTTCTCTTTCATCTGGGAGTAGCTTTGAGAATTAATGAAGAAGCAGAAAAAGAACAACGTCTAGAAATAAAGAAAAACAAAGTTAGACATCAAGTTAAATTTCAATCTATTTCGAATTAATTTAATTACCAGTTCCGGGATGGAGAGCTTGGAGCGTTCGTACAACGTGCCGGTACGCACGGACGAAGTCGGACCCTTGCAGAGGCGTTTGTTCTTCGGGTTGCGATAGGTGCACTTCCAGTAGCAACTATCAACGTAGGCCGTGTTCTGATGTAAGGTCATTTGTCGCTTGCAGAGAGAACAGATGCGATGAGGTAGAATGCCGTCGGAAACAAGCCTCTTGATTGCGTCGATACCTATCAATACAAAATAACTAATTAATATTACATCAAACAACATTAAATCGATTATCGATCATTAAATCGATTACCATTTACCTAATAGAGTAGGGTCCGTCGGTGATGGGTTCTCGGTGGGGATGAGGAGTTGCCAAATCTTTCCTTCGTCCCATCTATCATCCTGCATGGGACGCCTAAAAGGAATGGGATTGTAACTAGCTTTAGAACGAGAGATCGTGTGGGGTTGAGCCATTGTGAAATATTAATGTTCAAACTTAAGTTTTAGGCTTATATATGGCACCCGTCGTCTTAGAAATAAAGCTCTGATTCGCTCGGCAACAATAGAAGATGATCTCTTCAGTTTATGATTTGCTCGGCAAAAAACAGAAGAAGGATTAAGTTGGCTTTAGCCATGTAGATGCTGTAATCCATCATTTTAATCCGTATTAGCAGCTTATGATTTTCTCGGCGAAAAACAGAACGATTACATTTGGATTTAAACTCTGTAACTCCAAGTATAATCGAACGTAATCCATTATGTCGCATGGTTATATAATCTTAATGTATTTAACCTAAAACCTCTTTTTTAGATTCGAATTAGATTCGAACCGAGGTCTCTACGAACGACAGCTGAGGCTGCTGACCATTATACCACCGTTGACTTATTCAATGAAACATGTGACCGCATGATATTTCAGTGACTGATGCTATTTCAATTTTAAATTTTCAAAATTTCAATTTTTATTGAATTTTTTTTCGACTTGGCCGAGATTCGAACCTCGGTCCTTCGACATATCAGTCCGGGATGCTGAACATTTGACTACCGGTGATATGGGAGCCAAGGGGGAAACATGGGCTGGTATAGTATGGCCCAGGTATACCCCCCTTCACTGTCCCCTCTCCCATGGGTACGCGCCACCCCCCGCTCGACCCCCCTTTCTGGCCGGCTTGGGCTGCGCGTCAGCTCCGTAAAACTCAAAACTTTGAACGCGTTTTACGGGCACTTCCGCTCATTTGCACACCCTAAACACAATAAAACTTTGCTACAGTAGCTAACTTCTGCTAATAGTGAAAACACAAAATATAAAACTGCCCTACCACCGCACAGCGCCGTTAAGTGGATTAGTTACAGCTAGGCTTCAGTATGATATCAAACTCTTAGTACGTCGTTGTTTCTCCTGTCTTTCACTTCACGGTTAAGTGATGGGTAGAAATGTCCGGTAGAGGGCCGCCAAAGGCGAAGGAAGCAAACCTCATTCCGGCTAGCACCGGCATCTAGAGAGGTTCTCTTTCATGTCCGTGCATGTGTAATTTTTGACTTACGGATATCATACGGGTACCGTACCAGATATCATACTACTATGATATGGTTTTTAAGTCGCTCTTTTTTCTGAATCCGACGATGAAGTAGTTTACTTGGCCCTTTCTCCTTTACAAAGACTTTTTTAACTTATAGTATGTAACAACAACTAACAACAAAAACAAGGCTAGGGGTTAGTGGGACGAGAAAATGGCATAAAAAAAACAGAATGACAGTAAACATACCAAAGGCATGGTTTTTTTGATATATTGGGCGTTCTCCACGGCTGGATCCTCTGAGGAAAATAAAATTAATAATTATATTTTTAGAATTTATAAACTTAATACTTACTAGTTTGGCATAGACTATTGTAAGTCTTAAAAACAGGCGAGGTGACTTCTAAAACTCCGTCTCCATCTCAACGTGAGTTCCTTTTTTATTCAACTTCTTCAATAATTCCTGCAGACTTTTCAAGTCAATCGCTGCCAGAGCTGGTTGCGCTCCTGAAGCCAGAGCAGCTATAAGAAGCTACACGCAGGCCGCTCCTGCTTTTGCTGCGTTGATATGAAGGTCGTGAATGAAGGAATCGAAGGCAATGTTTGCAGTGCAAAGCATGATATTTTGAAAGAAGAAAAGAAGCTCGAAGCTTGAAACTTGGAGAAAGTTGTCAATTTCCTTTGGTAAGAGCGGATGAATTCGAAATAGGGCGGATGACAAGAGTGGACCGTAGCGTAGATAATCTTGGCCTTAGCCGAATGACGAGGCAACTAAAAGACTATTTTAACTTATATTTTGAAATATAAAATCGAGGCTAGGGGTTATTGGCCTAATGGACTGCCCAATGGTATAGGTGATATGGTCTTCTGCAAACCTAGCACCAACTTGAGGTGTGTCTTTTATAAGATACTCAGTCTTAAAGCTAAACAGAAAAAATATTTGTAAACATTGAACAATTAACGGCCCTACTAGCACCGAGATATCCATAGGATATCCTATGGATGTCAGAGCCGATCCAGTTGGATGTCCCAGTTGGACGTCCTATGGATGTTTAAAGGATATACTAATGTCCTCTCCTGTGGACGTCCAACTTGGGATATCCATGGACGTCCAAAAAACGGACGTCTTTGGTATCAGTTATAAATTTGGGAAAAATTAAAAGATCTAACTTTATCGGGGATCGAACCCGGGACTCTTGGATGACATGCCAGTGTAATGCATCCATGCTATACTTGTTCTTATCAACATGAAACAAAGGGGATATTCATGGTTCTCTACTAGCACACAATGTCCACAGGACGTTCTATGGATATCCTGTGAACGAAAACCGTCCGTCTGTTTAGCGTCAGCTACGGATATCCTATGGATGGAATGTTTGGATCAAGAAAACACGGTCCATACTGGGATGTCCTATGGATGTCCATCGGTATTAATCTGGGATGTGAAATTAATCGTTCGTTTCAGATCCTTACTCTGATATCCATACGATGTCCAATACTCATCACGAATGTACGGCTGACTTCACATCCGAGATTGGTACCAGATGGACATTCATAGGACATCCCAGTATGACCATCCGCGACCAACCGTTATCTGGATCAAAATATTCCATCCATAGGATATCCGTAGCTAACGCTAAACGGACAAACGGAAAATGGACCGTCGGATATCCAATGGACGTCCTATGGACAATGTGTGCTAGTAGGGGGTAACTTATATAATTGTTTAATTTTACCGCGGATCAAGATATATCGAAATTATATGAATTGCATTTGATCTGTAGTCAGCAAGCCGTTCCACAATGTTGCGTCTTAAATTGCTTTTAAAAGACTTTCTATCATCAAGAACGTTGCGTTCAATCTGGTAGGACACTCTTGCACGAGTCTGCTCCTCTTCTTTCCATTGCAACACATATTTAATTTACTTGTGGCATGCGAGCTAGAATGAAAATAAGTGACAATATTGCGGCATTTCTCGAGAAGGGCAGAACATTGCGGGTCGTCATGGATTGCTGATTTAACAGCAAGGCTCATAGTGTGGGCAAAACACGGAACATGTTTTAACTTCAAAATATCTTTTATGGCTAAAACTAATTTATATTGATTGGGAAAATATGGATCCCCTAAGATTGGCGGTGATTTAGGACTAAACCAAATAGGACTGGTAGAAATAGGACTACGATTTAGGACTAAGTAGAAATAGGACTGGTCGAAATAGGACTACATTTTGCAACTCATTATTGCCAGTCCTATTTCTCCTTACGAGCAGTCCTATTTCTACCATCCACTAGTCCTATTTCTACCATCCACTAGTCCTATTTCTACCATCCACTAATCATATTTCTACCTGTCCTATTTCAACAGATCAAAGATCTGGCATCCTTGTCGGATTTGCCAAAAGACGATTGAACCGTAGATCCGGCACCGTTCATATACTATTCAGCCAATTAAACTATGTTAGTAATAGTCCAGTTCGTTTTTCATTTGTAACTTGTATATTTCAAAACTTTTTTAACTTTTTTTTTTTATAAAAAGGTTGAATACAATCATGTTAATAAAGCCCATTTGTTAGAAATATAAATTTGATATGCAATTTAAGGTTTATTCGGAAATAAGATATTGTGTTAAAAGTTTCGATTTTTACGGGACTGACGCGCAGCCCAAGCCGGCCAGAAGGGGGATCGGACGGGGGGGATTGCACGTACCCATGGGAGAGGGGTAAGAGAAGGGGGGTTTACCTGGGCCATACCATACGGCACCATCTTTTCCCTATTGCTAAATAGGGAGCTTTAATCTCCCCTAATATAGTTAGCATACCTTTAATGATCTCCGCGAGATTTTCGGCAGTGTGGCTACCCTCAACCATAATAGTGGCAAGGACATGCGAGATTATTTTGACTTTATCGTCGTTGATGTAGTGCGCAGTTACAGTAATGTAACTGGCCATCGTCGACGAAGTCCAACAATACGTTGTCACTGCTATACCATCTGCTTGAGACAACTCCACGAGCAATTTGTTTTTTGCTTCGCCGTATAACTCTGGAAAAATTGTTTTTGTAAGAATACTACGGCATGGAAGCGTAATCCGTGGATCAATTGTCTTAATAAACGTTCGAAAATGTTCGTCCTCAACCAAAGAAAGGGGTTGCATTGATCAGACAATGAAAAGAGCAAGGGCACGCATTATAGCTTGCATATGAGCCCCTGCAATCGGATGCGGTGCCGACTCAGGCTCCGAGTAAGTCGAATTAAATGAAGACTGAGATGAAGAACGCCCAAATTATTAAAATTTAAGCAGAAATTTTTAATGAGAATGGTTATTTATATGGAATTTCTAATTCAAACGAAATCAGACTGGTGATATAAATCTAACCTGGTGCTCTGGCAGCGCCAGTATGCGGTCCGGCTTCACCGGCATAATCATTAGCAGAAGCGCTAGTAGCGGTAGATGCGCCGGTATTGCCAGGGGCAGCAACGCTGATAGACGGGCCAGCGTTGGTATCAGATTCAATCCGTTCAGAATCGTTGTCCAATAAATTGTCAGATCCATTATCATCTTGGCGCCTTGGTTTCTTTAGCGGCTGCCTTTGATTGGGAATCTCATCCCAAACTGCCTAATGATGTATTTCCAGATGCTTCCATTGGTTTGATGTGTTTTTGCAAGACCCTACCGTTTTACACAGAAAACATATCCAATTTGACTTCTTATCTTCTTTGGTTTCTTGAAAATATCGCCATATAGCACTTGTTCGACGGTTACTTGACATTTTGAATTCTATACACACGTACACACACAATAGGCAGAGTGAAATAAGACTCAAAATCGGCAAAACGACTAAACGTTAATGAGAAAGACGTAGGCAGTACATTTAAAAAGCTTATATTTTGAGCGCTAGATGGCGCTGGGGAAGATCGATACTGATATCTAGATATATCATGATACTTGATATATCCTTCGCTGGCGCTGATTCCGCGATATATCTAGAAATCAGTATCGATATCACCAACACTAGAAATTAGGCGTTCGCGGTCTGCTCTGCAAGGCTGCCAAACCGACCATGCCACGGTGCTTTTCATCAAACAGCAAAAAGATAAGAATAAACCAGAGCCATTGAATAAACTGTAGATGCTGTCTTAGACAGATTCTTGTTTCTTTCCTTTCAATTTTTTCTTCTGGGTAAAGTAAAAATTTTAAGAAATTTACTTTGACAACAAACATTAGGAATTGAAGGAAAATAAAAATAACCTGTTTTTTATGAATTATCGACAAGGGATTCGGACAAACTGATAGAACCATTTTATTTATATCTTCAATGAAGGTAACCCTTTCAATTGGGTGTCAACGAGCTTGTTTAACACCTATGACAATAAAAAAAAATAATGGTGAAATAAAATAGTGAAGATTAAAAAATTAACAGACCTTGCAAACATCAGCAGGTTCGAAACTTCTTCTCAGAATCAAGTATTTTGCAACAAAAAAAATAGAACGGTTAATGCCATGAGTACAATGTACAACCACAAGCTTTCCACGTGACTCAGGACTGTGTAGAAAGTTGTCCATTAGTTTGAAGAATCTGCATTAAATACCAAAGTCTTGAAACCAATTTTAATGTTTGTATAATTAGTCTGTTTCTACTTGTTGATTGAACCCTCATTCGGAATTCCTTGTCCTCCGCATTCGACTTTCGTATACTTGACATCTGCATCAGTAAAGACTTTTGGATCATAATATCTGCTTGCGGCAGTTAGATCAATTACACTGCCAACATTTGGCAACTTATCCAGTAGGCTTTTTGGTTTAAACCATTGCTGAATATCCACATTGTTATAGCAGAATAAAACCTGTAATGAAAAGAGAAATGAGATTTCAATAAAAATAAAAATAATATTTTGTTGTCAAACCTCTTTCAAAGGAGTTTTACACACGACAATTGGTAATCCCAACATAGGTTCTCCAATACAAGTATAGTTTAGCCACCTTCATACAAATGCAATCAGAAATTACGGAATCTAAAAATTTAAAGTAATGCAAAATTGCAATAAACCTTTCGGGGATTGACCCAGGATTAGGATACATTGGTAAGTATTGTTCGGTCCAATCACTTTGGGTGCGTAGAGCTTTTCTTTTTCCTGAATGTTTATATCAAAAACCCTAATTTGCATCCTTCTAAAGATCTCCAAATCTAAAAAAAATACCTCGACCATCAGCCAACTTTGCAGTATCAGGGGAGCCAGATTTAAAGTTTTTTGCCTGTGATGGCTAAATATTAGGTAAGCCTTCAATGTTTGACAAGTCACAATTAGCCTTATTATAATAACTCACGATGTCGCGGGAATAGACGAGATTGCCTGGGCCGAGTTGTTGACTGAATTAAATTCTGCGAAAGTCTCTTGTTTCTGCAACATCACGCGGGCTGGAAATTCAAACAGATATATTGAAATAATGTCGTATTCTAAAAATATAAAGAAACTTAAATATTTCTGCAAATTTAAATTACTTCAAATTCTACGGGGCAGATATGTAAAGTCGCCAACTAACCTCGAATCTCTTTAATCTGCAAAAAAGCATCTTGCAATGTAGTTTCAAGTCTATCAAGTTGTTGAAGAACAGCGAACATACCATACCAAAGACATGGTTTTTTTTATATATCCGCCGTTAAAGGCGGCACAGCATTGTAATTGAATTGACCATAAAACACGTATGAAATGTAATTTCCTTAATCTTTAAATTAAAACTGTTTGAAAGTTTTTTTAGGCTTGATCTCCACCCAGGTCACCAGTAGCTGTTGGTCCAGTTTCCCAGCACCTTTGGGGACATCCAGGTAAATATGAATTTCCGTTCGAGGACTCCCTCACCTCCACCTGGGACACCAATTGGTGGGTGATGGACCGGTTTTCCACAATTGGGGACTTCCTAATGAATTGTCACATATTGTGGTCTTCATTAAGTCCAACACTTCCTTCGTTTGATTGAGCAGCAGCTGCTCCACATTTATTGCCGTGTCTGGTGGAGCTGACAAAGAGGTTGTCAGTGTGCCGCAGTACCGGTGCATGTGCTGAAAAAACAGCAAAAAATTTAAAACGTTGGCCTCCTTGCCCAAATTAACTTAATCTTACCATTTGAGCGCGCACGCCAAAATATCTTTTGATGAAAGGCCAAAAAATATATTAGCGATAAGTAAAAGGCCGAATGTGCCTTGGAGAAAGGGGATTTCCCCCTTGTGTACAATCCCTGCTACGTCAGTGACAAACGCATCAAGATCCTCGATCCATTTTGGATCACCTAAAGATTTACACCCATATGGATCACACTTAAAAATTTATTATTTCCCTGACAAAAGAAAGACGTGACTTACCTTTCGCCAAGAAACAGGAAGAGAGCCAATAGGATAAAAACGAAAAAAACAAAAAACAATGAAGCTTCTGCATGGTATGCAATAGCTGCTTCTGCTGCATGAACAGCTGCTTCACGTTTATGACGGTTTTCGTTGGAGCTGCTGCTGCAACGGCTAAAGGTTTTTCAGCAGGTGTAGCTGGAACTGAAAACGTGCTGCTGGATTTGCTGATACAAATCAATACAGTTAGCATTAAGATGGGAGAGAATTAGACGATAAATTTGACGAGGGAGAAAGGCGACCTACAGTACGGGCGAGTTGACTTCTAAAACTCCGTCTCCATCTCTACGGGAGTTCCTTTTTCATTCAACTTCTTAAATAATTCCTGCAGACTTTACAAGAAAATCGCTGCCGGAGCTGGTTGCGCTCCTGAAGCCAGAGAAGGTGTAAGAAGAAGCACAAAGGCCGCTCCTGCTTTTGCTGCGTTATTGGCCGGCGTTGCAACTTCCGGCGATTTGTTTGTTGCTGCAGCTGCTGCTACCAGAGCAGCAGCGACAGTTTTCAAGAGCTTCTCCACGGCCGGATCCTCCGAGGAAAAAAAATTAGTAATTATATTTTTAGAATTTATGAAATTAATACTTACTAGTTTGGCATGGACAATTGCAAGTCTTAAAAAAAGGAAATTGCAACGGTATAAAGGCCGTTACAATAACGAAGACGCCAGCCACGGTAAATTGGAAATATGGACTGTCTTTTTCAAACAACAAATCAGTATGGATGCAAACGCTACCAAGCCTGTAAATTAACACTTGGTTTGGAATTGTAGGGGATAGCAGTAATAAACTAACAAACGGTAACTATAATAACACACTCATGCATACAATCAATTTACCCTACTGCACAGTCACAAAAAGCACGAAGAACTTACCAACTAGGATGAAGTGCAGCCCAAGGATTTGCAGGTTTACAAGTTAGAGCCTGGGAATGTGTTACATGAGTACGGATAACAACTACGCCACTAAAAAAAGGGAACACTACCAACTCGTCAGTGAGGGTCTTCCACAAACAGGGGAGACCGGGGCGAAATGGAACATTTTTTCATGACTGCCGTATTTGTTATGATTTAAGATTAAAATAGATACATTTTAATATTTTTGTTTGTTCCGTATTTTTTAGCTATATCCTGGCTAACCACTGATTTTTTTAAATGTTTATATTGAAAAATAAACGAGATATGAAAGAAAATCTAACCAAGCTTTTTTCATTCGATCTGCTCTCGACCGAAAAAAGACGGGGTTGAATGGAACAGACCCCGGGGTAAATTGGAACGCCATTTTTCTCAGCAACTGATGAATAACATCTGTTGAAAAAAAACTATAAGAAAATTAATTTCTCTTCAAGAATATTGCAATGTTTGCGAAAAACAAGTAAATTATTCTTGAGTAATTATTGTTTGAAAGTGATACTAGAGGAGGATGGGTAAGAGGATAAGAGAGGAGGATGGGAGAAGAGAGAGGGAACCGAGAAGAAAAATTAGGCAGAAGATCGAAAGTAGAACTGAAATTCTGGATAGAGTGGAGCGGAGCGGCACGCGATATTATTAGGCAGGGGAGAGCATACCGGTTGAAAGATTGAGTAAAAAAGAATAAAAGACTAAAACGAATAAAAAGACGCCGCTGCCGACCCCCCAGATGGTCCGGAGCGACGAGATGCTGATTTGGATGTCACCAGCACCGCGAAGCAACGGACGACTCTTACGGCCACGGTCCTGTTAAGGCTCCCACTAGAGCCTGACTGAGAGGGTGACTTCAGGGTCGAATACGCCAGAAATTAGAAACAAAAGGAGCGGCAAAAAAAAATATATAAATAGATGGGAAAGGCAGTATAGGAAGGCAGGAAGACAGTACAGTATGTAAGTAATGGCGGTTATAGTCTTTTGATGGAACATAGGAATTTGACAAACGCAGACCATAGAGTTTTCGATTGGGAGAAGGCGTCTAGTGGAACTGGCCAAGAAAGCTTTAGCTCAGCCGCAGAATCAATAAGGCGTACTCGGTGTGCGATGTGACTTACACAGACAATTCATTCTTGTTGCTGAATTTCTGCATTTACAGTTTCTGTAAGATTCTTTCGGCTGTTCTGAAGCTCTATAATACTATTTGTGTTTTCACATCTTTATATAGGTCTTTCAATTGTAGATGATAAACTTTAAAAGAAAAACGGAGAAGGTTTCAAGGACCCCATACAAATATCATTGATGCTGTCAAAAAATTGAAAAAAATGAAGGAAAGGGCTTTCGACGGACTGAAAAATTGTACAACATTTCTGTAACTACGCACTTCAGTCATTATCATAAAACGAAACATCTTGGAATGCTTCATGCATATTTTGTTACTCCTATATATCACTAGACAGCTGTGAATGACGAACAAGAAGAAGAACTCGTCTGTTATCTAAAATACTCTGCTCAGCCCAATCATGGACTAAGTCCAATTGAAATTCGTCGTCTTGTTTACAGCTTTACTCGAGTAAACAATTTCAAGTGCCAAGAGAGCTGGGCGAAAAACGAATGTGCTTGACCGGAGTGATACACAGGCTTTATGAAGAGACATCAGAGATTATCGTTAACGCAGTCAGAGGTAACGAGCGGCCAAGCCCGGGCTGCTGGATTTAACTATGTTGTTCATCGATTTCAACAACAGTTTCAGCAAATAATTCCAGACAAACAAATTCCTGTACACCGAATGTTAATGGTGACGAAACAAGTACTTTAACAGTTCTTCAATCTATAAAAGTTGTAGCTGAACGGGCAGTAAAACAAGTGATTTTTTTTCGCCTTTTGAATTATTTCCCTTTTTTTATCCCCAAAGTAACATTATGTATCTGTTTATAAGGTAATGCAAACTACTTCTGCTGAAAGAGGACAGAACGTTACGATGCTTGCATTTTGTAATGCTGCAGGTGGCTACATACTACAAATTTTCTTATTCTCCCTGAAAAAGGAAAATCCAAGACGGGTGGGCATATATCCATTTAAGGATTTTCTTCCCGATAATTTACGATTTATACCTTCAATTGTCACAGAGTTACCACAAGGTAGCACAATTCATTAATTATTTATATTACATTTTTATTAATTTTTTTCGTTATCTCATATAGCTGCATGAATAGCAGTCAGCAAATGCCATGTTCATTGGAATTTTATAACTCAATTGATAGTAAGTTCATGTTGTTATAATATATCCTCTATATGCAGAATTACCAACAGATCATTTGATGGAGGAAATTGACCACAGTGAATCTACCCTTCATAAAAACACTTTTTTATGCCTTAATTTAGTCCGGTGGAGAATGATAAAGATAAATTGTTGGAGAATTCGATAAATTCAATTAGAAGGCCCTCAAACAGACTAAAATTTCTGGACATCATACCAATTCCACAAGTTCCTCAAAATGGCCCAAGAAATAGTACAAGATGTCGTAAATGTTATTCTAGAGAAGGAACAACTCCACTTAAGATGGCATTATTGGAAGAACAGCACTTGCGAAAAGTTGAAAAAGAAAAAGATAGGACGGCTAGAGCTGCTGCTAAAGCTGATCGAGTTAAATCTAAAACACATTGATAACTCATTTCTTCATTAGCTCTCAACATGATTTCAAATGCTTTAAATGATGATTGCATGTGATTTAGTCATCTGTAAATTTAAAAAATACATCAGATCAACTGTCAAAGACAAGGAATGAACCCTCCCTAAAATTTTTTTTTCTCACAAAAACACTACTCACAATTCACTGTGCTGGTTGTTTCACATTTCCTTGGCGTTTCTCGTACAAAATCCTTATATAAGTGAAGTGAAATGGTTAAGTAGATTACCCGGGTTGAATTACAAATCTTGTAGGTTAGTAAATAATGTTGCAAAATCTTTTCATTACGAAAAATAATCCATATATTTGATGTTTTTTTAAATTTCAGAAATAAGATATGGTACTGCTACTTTAACGAGTCATTTTGAATGTTTAATAAGAACAGGAGGTTGAATACTTTTGGTCTCAGTATTCGTAGGATTCGTTTTTCGTTCATTAGTGACGATGACTTGACTGAGATATTAATTACAAATATTATTAATGAAGGAGATGAACTATGTAGGCTAACTTATTTAACATATCAAATACTGCACACAATTTTGTAACGGTGGATTGAGTATTTTAAAGGTAAAATAATGGTTGAGGCCCGATTGAAGACGTTAGGGTACACCGTGCAGAGGAATGGGATTCGGAATATTTTACGAACTCTGATTCCCGAACCAGAAAGGGCCTTGAGAAGGATTACACGGAGACAGTATTACTGTCGGGCCCCCTTGTCTCTAGTTCAAATCGACAGTTACCATAAGTGCATCAGGTATATCATAATTTTCATTTATCTTTTTTATAACATTTAATTTGCTTATAAATAAACTGCCCTGTGTGCTGTTGATATTAATCATATGATATTAATCATTCTTACACAATCTTTTAATCGTTCGCAGATGGCGATTCGTCCTATACGGAGAAATTGATGGTTTCTCTCGAAAAATTCTGTACCTTAAACTAAGCAACAAGGGCATCAACAGCGTTACGCTTTTTCCAAAGAGCGACTTACAAACTTATGCTATCACGTTTACGGTAGCCTAGAATCCAAATTTGTCTTACGATTTTTCAAGTACTATTGTCACAATAAGCAATTTATTGGCTTAGGATTGACAATAAAGGGCCAGAAAATAGGGGGATTATGGCGTACTTCGTATACATGAGAGGAACAAACCGTTCAAGTGTCATCCCGGGCCGTTCAGTGCAAAACGTTAACATTGAACGACATTGGCGCGATACCAAGACAATGTGTATGAATAAATACCGTACTAAATTCAGGTATGAACTTTATTACATTCACAAGGGTGGCATACAAAGTAAATGGTATAATTACATTTTTGTAGATCAATGGAGGAAGCAGGCCTACTAAATTACCTTGACGAAACCGATCTCTACTGTTTACATACAGTTTTCTTCCCTTTAATGGAAAAGTCGGTTGCAATGCATCATGAATCTTGGAATTTGCATAAACATTCAATGTTGCGGTTTAAGTCACCTAATTTTTTGTTTAATTCGGGACAAGGAGATTTAAAAGCACAGTCAATTCGATCCAAGAAAAAGTACACCGAGCTTTATCAGGTGATAGTATAGCCACCCTTTTATAGGTAGCATTTTCTTTCAACGTTAACTATTTACATAGAAAAATTGGAAATCTTTGGCGAAGAAAACCAATTTCATTAGAAACCTAGTTTCTCATTATAATAGAAAAGGGATCGTTGTGCCTAGAATCCGGCGACCAATAACACAACGGCAGGAACGAAAAGTAAGAAAAAATTTGAAAAAGTTAAAAGTTAAGTGGCACAATTCTGTTCGTGGGTACTGTAAAATTCGAAAATTTGTAAAAAAGTTAATTGGAGAAAATGAGAGATATTGAAGCTATTTCTATCCTAAAAATTAATTCATGTTTTCCAAATAAAGCATTTCAATCACAAACAAACCTGACATTTTTGTTCGATTTCAAACCGTCGTCAAACTTTATTCGCATTTAGCTGTTCCAGCAGGACTTGCCAGGTGGTGCTAATAGAACGTTGTCTATAGTAGAGTCAGAGCCATAAAATGCAAAAAAATACCGATCCAGGTGGCGCCAGCCGCATTATATAGTCAGTTGAGACGACGAAGCGTTGGTTGTGTGCATAAAACATTGCTTTCTGAAACCAACACCCGATCTCGGCTATTTCTAAATTATTTATTATATAACTTGATCAAATAGTTAACGAATTGAAAGATACTTCTTGTTCTTAGTGTTGGCAACATGGGAAAACACAAGAAGAAAGAAAATAAAAGTGATGAATGAAAAAAAGCATGAACCAGTTAAAATAACTTGAGTAGCTGTAACCAAACTTTATGCAGTCCTTACTTATTTTTGTTGTTATCAAATTTCATGTCAATTTCTTGTCATTTTCTATAGAAATTCAAAATATGTCTTTTCTGTCTAACTTTATGCATTGTTTTCCTGAAATTTATTAGAAAAAGAACGTAGTTCAAGACGAGCTAAAGAAACAAGCTTCTATGCTATTCAAGAAAGACAACAGCAAAGTGAAATTTTCGCCCAAAAAGGTAACTTAATCCTTTTTTATGTTCTTTACTAGATTTACAGTTTAATGTTTTTCATTACCATGTAGGATAATAACAAATATCTTGGAAATTTCATGGAAGAAGACGAAATAGAAATTGTTGGTGATCATCAAAGATTCTTCAACTTGCAAAATGAAAAAAATTGAAAGTTAAGATGGAAAAGATTGATGATCAAGACAATGATGATACTCCTGCTGGTTCAAGCTTGTCTAATAAAGACTGTCAACCCTCAAAATCGAAGTATCTATCAAGCAGTTCTAGTTCATCATCAATGAGCTCAAGTTCTTCGGATACCAGCTCAACTTCATCTGAGTCGTCAGCAAGCTCTTCAACAATCTCAAACTCATCTAGTGAAAGGAAGAAAAGAAATATAAAAGGGAAGAGATCGAATAGGGTTCAAAAAGCAACAAAAAATTCAAGAAATCTAAAAAAGCGATTAAAACGCCAAAGCACCGAATTTTTTTGCTCAGTACAACAAAGTTGCTGGGCAGCAAATTAGCAAGAAAGGAAAACAAGCTCTCAAAGAAACAACATCTGGGTTCAAACCGTACCCAAAAAGCAACGATTTAACAAAAAAAAGTAAAATATTTATTTATTTCACTTTGTTGATCTGTTATCATTATATTTGCTTATTTTTTTGGGGGGGATGAGGCTATTGGTGGGAAAACCAGAAGACGGACGTTCTTCTGTCTTCCTCATGCCATCACAGATAGCGTTCCCCCCTTCAAAGAGTGGACACGTTTAATTGCTTACTGAGTTGGTCAAAAGTCCATTCAAGTGAATCGTGATGCATCTTCCGAAGAGCTTGTGCGAACGTTAAATAAGTAATATCTTGATTAAAATTAATCTTAGTTCGTTTGTGTAACCCTTTTTATAGGGAATTTATGGCACTGAATGGCATCCCGTTTTCATATGCTAAGGCTAGAAATGGGCATATATCTGAGAACGACATAATCGATAATTCCGCAAACATGAATACGCTAAAGGTAACTTATTGTTACATCTACCTCTTCTATATCTTACCTTTCCGTTTAACAATTAAGCCACATTTCTTTACGTGTCATTGATTCCAAATTTAATTTAATGAGCGCCATCGGAGCTACGGGAGACATTTTTATTGTAACCCACCGCGATCTACTTCTTCCGGCAGAGCCCATAGAAACTAAAACAGAGAAATACTACGATTGCAAAGAAAAAATTCTTGCGTGTGACAGTAGAGAGCATGCGGCCTCTCATCTAAGGTATTATATACTCAAAATAAAATCGTAAAAATTAAATGTTAACGAAGTGTTAATTAGTACAGGCGATGCTTTTCACCCAGAAGGTGCTAGGAAAAATTACGATCCAATTGGATGGAATTAAGCCTCTCTTACACTAGGTCTTTTTCTTAAGTTCTTAGTTTCTTAATTTCTTAATTTCTTAAGAAATTAAACCAAATTCTTAGTTTTACAACTTACACTATAATCCGAAGAACTAAATTGTTAATGACAAAAGAAGGCGGTACTAATTATTGTCAAAAATTTTGGGGATATAATTCAAATTTTTAGTGTTGTCATTAGTTTTTCCTGACAATTAATTAATAAAAGATTAAAAAAGACAGCACTCGATCAAAAATATTTAGACAAATTCAGACAAGCAATAACAATAACAAATGTGCCAGTTTTGAGGTGGTACTACTCTATTCAAAATATAGAAACAAAACACACCCCTCGACTTTTTCTATTGGGCATTGGCTGAAGCTTAAACTTTCTGAAAGTTTAAGAACTTAAAAGCTTAAATATCTAAACAGTTTTGATATTTGAGCTATTAAGCTTTTAGGGTGTTAAGCAGTTAAACCACGAAAATTTCCTAGTGTAAGTTGTAAAACTAAAAGCTTTAGAACTGAATTTCTTAAAATTAAAACCTTAAAAGCTTAAAAAAACCCTAGTGTAAGCGAGGCTTTAAAGATCCTGATGGAGGAAAAGATTTGGAAGATCTTTTAGCGGATAAAAACGATGAATAATTTCTCTTTACTGCTCGGATTAAGTCTATCAAAACAATGGATAATGTTTTTACTGCTCGTTATCTGGTGCAACCTGACGACCAATTTTGTTTGGGATCCTTCCGGCCATGGTTTTTCTATATACTGTGTGGTGAATTAAATATTTGATTATTTGTTTTTTTTTCTTGTTACAGACATCTTTTTCAACATGACCCTGCGACGAAAAACTCTGTTCTACACGGTCAACCTGATCATCCCCTGCGTGGGCATTTCCTGCCTCTCGATTTTGGTGTTTTACCATCCGGCTGATTCCGGCGAGTCGTGTAGGCAAAGAAAGATGAAAAGGACTGCGAGAGGGATTGCTTTCGTGTTGTGTAAAGGTTCTCCGATGTTGTTGTTGTTGTTTGTGGAAATTGTTGGGGCGAGAAGTGATCGCCGATATAAGAGGGGGGGGGGGAGAAGATGGAGGAAGTCTTTTTCCATGAAACTCCTCCGGGAGTTATCCAGTTGAAAGTGTAGGGTCCTATTGAGATCTATCGATGTGTGTGTCTGTGTGGCGGATATATATCTGTTGGGCGGGGCTTCACGGATGTAGCATTCTTTATGATATTTGTTGGGAGGGAAACGAACGAAAGGCGTGTTGTGTGGCAGTGGAAATTGTATTAATTGATTTTTTAAAATTCATGAGCTTGATAGGAGAGCGAAAGTTTTATTAGTGCCATTGATTGATCTTAAGATAACACTTGTATCCGATCGGTGTCACGTATTATAGAATGCGAACTTACGATCACCATCTTTGAGGTGACTACCCATTTAAAACCTATTACTTTTTCTTATCAACTTACAGTTGATAACTTGAAGAAACTTGAAGTTTGTTCAGTGTCATATCCTATTCCTGACATTTAAAAAACGTCAATTATATGGATTTTTTTTCGTAATGAAAAGATTTTCCAACATTATTTACTAACCTACAAGATGTTGTAATTCAACCCGGGTAATCTGCTTAACCATTTCACTTCATTTATATTAGGATTTTGTACGAGAAACGCCAAGGAAATGTGAAACAACCAGCACAGTGAATTGTGAGTAGTGTTCTTGTGAGAAAAAAAAATTTTAGGGGTAGTTCCAAATTTGACCGTTAGATGATGATTTTTTTTTGTGGCCCTTTCGATGCGCCATAGATACTGTACATCAATTTAACAGACATGACATCATTGTTTTCTACCACATCCATGTAGAAGATTTTGTTTATGCCCATGCTGCATAACTTATGTTGACGTCAGCTTCCCAAGTGGTTCCGTGAAAGGGAATACCCTTAGACAATGTGACTTTGGTTGCATAAAAGGGAGGGTCACTAAGGTCTTTTTCCTTTTTCCTAATGCTGTCCATTGTGTTGGGCAAGCTTGCATAACTTCCGAAATCGACGTAGTGGATCCTACTCTTGGTTTGTCCTGGCACTACTTTCACAATTTGAACTCAGTTCCAACTATTATTCTTTTGATGATAAGCAATACATGCTTGTCCTTCAACTAGATTGGTAACTGGGTCACACAAAGGATGAGACATCTCAACGTCTCTCATTACCTCTTCCAATTCATTTTTGTGACAGAACTGCTGAATTCATAACTCGTTAGGCGAGTCAACTTTGCAAACAACTACAACGTTATTCTTGTCCAAAGGTTTCTCCAACTTCTAGGAAGAAAATTTTTTAGCATAGACTGGACGATAGTCTCCCAACAGGAAATTGCTAAGTTTAGAGAGAGTTGTAAATGTCCAGTGAGATTCACGTTGATGTGAATGTGATGGGAAATTACTATCAATAGCAACTTCCCGTTTGAGACCTCCCTTTTCTCCGCCTGGGACAACAGTTGGTGGGTGTTGGTCTGTCGGACCGGTTTCCCACGTTTGGGACGACATGAATTTCCGTTGTGGATTTCCGATCTTCCTGCGCAAATACCAGTGCGGCTACGTTAGCGGCAAAGGCGTCCATTTTAGTTTGTTCCCACCAGGAAATCCTTTGAGGCCTGATTCCCGCCCAGGTCACCAGTCGATGCTTTCAAACTACTTTCGCTCTTTGACGGCTTTTAGAGGCCTGAGGCCCCTGAGGCCTCAACTTCGCCCAGGTCAACAGTAGTTGTTGTGCCGGTTTACCAGCACCTTTGGAGAAATACTAGTGAATATGAATTTCCGTTCGAGGCCTCCCTCATCTTCACCCAGGACACCAGTTGGTGGGTGTTGGACCGGTTTCACATCTTTCTCCTCATCTCTGCCCGGGACGCCAGTGGGTGTTGGACCGGTTTCCCACGTTTGGGGACTTTAACGTTACGGGACCTGGTGAAAATGAATTTTCGTTCTGGCTTTCAGATCTTCCTGCATACCATGCAACAGCTCTTGCATGGTAGGCAACAGCTGCTGCTGCTGCTTGAGCTGCAGCTTCTCCACGTTTATGGCGGTATCCGTTAGAGCTGCTGCTGCAACGGCTGAAGGTTTTTTTGCGGCTGTAGCTAGAACTGAAATAGCAGCCAAAAATGGTAAACGTTGGCCTCCTTGCCCAAATAGTAAGTTTTAGTTATTCAAGTTCTAGTCATTTTTTCATTCTCAACCTCTTCAATCAATGAATCTTTTTCATAGAATGAATAAATATCTAGATCTTCAATAACAACAAACTTATTATTTGGGTAAAGAGGCCAATAACGACTCGAAAAAAGGCCAGATAAAATTTTTAACGGCTACTAACAACAAAAGGCCAAAATTCCCTTGCAAAAACGGAAGTTCCTGGGCAGTAACTACGGCCGCGACCTCAGTGGCGAAGGCTTCCGGGTCGGGGATGGTTTTGCAGCACCTTAAGAAAAATCACAAATAAAAATAGAGTTTTTCCCTGACAAAAGAAAGAAAAAATACGTGATCTTACCTTTTGCTTAGCAAAATTGAATTTGCCCGAGGAGCAAAATGATGGAAAAATTAATAAATCCGGCTGGAGTGAGGAAGAGTAAAAACTGCCAGAAGCTGCTCCCCTTCCAACATTGGTTGATAGCAGCGGAAAAGTAACAGAAAAGGAATAACTACTAAAAAAATGGCAGATAGTACTCAACCTTTTAGGAAGGATGGAAATTGTATTAATTAGCAGAAATTTTAGCTTCCTTTTTACACGATTGAGATATCTGTGAAAGAAAAAGACACCCTGATCGATTTTAGCTCCATCCACTAGCAAACGACATATATTTTATACAGCCCATCTGCTTGGACAACGTCGAATGACGAAGATCAAGAACTCAATTGACGAGGCTCTCATTACATATACATATACATACATATGCATCTCATTACTCTAGTTTCTACAGTGAAGAACATTCGTTATGTTGTACATTTTAAACTAATTTAATTGCAATTTTAATCCAACAAAGCTTTTCTTTTAATATAGACACCCCTGAGATGCCCCTGGCTAGCAATAGAGTATAGTTGACTACTAAAGTTTCGGTGTTGGTACAGGAAATAAGTAGCAAGAGACAACAAGAAAACTTGGTAGGAACCTGATTTTTATTGTGTATTCGAATGTTTTCTTGAATTCTAATATATTCTCTATGATCACTCCAGAGACACTTTTAGTTGGCCTCCTGTGAAAAAAAGGCGAACAAATTGTTGCATCTCATCTCTCTATTTATGGCTACTGAATATTGTTCTTGACTGCTAAAGTTTTGGAGTTATCAGGAAATATTATAACAGATAAAGACAACTAAGTAGAAAACTTATTTTTATTGTTGGATATAGTAGTATTGTCTCCATCTTTCAATTCAACATGTTTACGATATCCATCGATCCCGTCCCTTTCGGAATAAAACTTCCATTCATCGACCCGAATATCGTAAAATATAATTAAGCCAATAGTAAAACAAACAAAGGATGTCAATAAGATTAAAATTTTGAACAATAGACTAATGGCAATGCGTAGATTAACCTTCAATGTACACTCCATTTACTTCCATTACAGCATTGCATGCTTTCTTCCCATTTTATGCATAAAAAGGTACAGTAAAAAATCAACATTAAATTCTACTAATTTAAGCATCTTTACCTTAAATCAAAAGTTAGTTTAAGTATGTACAACGCTAAGTTACACCTGATTTATGTTTTTAATTTCCGTAACGGAACCCCAACGCATCTAATAAAATATTTTTTTCCATTATAGAACCACCACCAACAATCCGAAAATCTTTCGACAACAGAAGGAAAACTGCAAGCCTAATCTATATGCATGTCATCAATTTGTTGAGAACATCATGGATTTACCATAATGTTTGACCTTCAAAAAAGGGTTTATCATGTTATCGACACAATATGGTCAAGTAAATGTATTTACCTCTCGTTTCTAGTTTCAAGAGTTGGTGAACCTGGGTGTTCTGATGAAATTACAGAATTAAGAATATTGTTTGACTCTAGAATGTCATATAGGTATTTTCCTAAACTTACATTGAAAAATGGCAAAGACAAAGGGCAAATCATACGAACAGGAACACAAATTTGTGATGAAATATGAGTTATCATTGCCGGAAGGAAAAAGTTGATAATAGATTAGAATGATGACGTTGAGGAAATAAGGTTGGTGGCCGCTGAAATGGAGAAGAATTAACTTTCTCCGTAGTTGGCTTTTTTACTTCGATCCCAATGTCATTTTATCGGGGATAAAAGATGTGGCATCAGCTTCTGAAGGAAATAAATTTTTAATATTCTGTGAACTGAAAAATGTAACAACGCTTGACACGCTTGTAATCTGCTAGTCCCTTGCCTAGAAAGCTAATAAAATGTTTAACATGAAAAAAAAAACGAATAGAGGCAAAAAAACTAACAAGTAACGCAGCATATCATTGCTGCCATTTTTTGCAAGTAGTAAACTGCAACTTCTGCTCTTCAGGTTTGAATTGTATTCTAGCAGGTGAGACAGTTCATGTCGATCAGTGAAAGGATGCACGAAAAGTACGCGAAGGGTATGAAATTATTATGTTTTTATAGTTTGGCCAATATATGACACACATACGAGCGGCACCCTTTACAGTTTGAAGTCTAAGCAAAGCGGAAAGACCTTGGTGTTTCCTTCGTTGGTAGGAGAAAGAGTGAGTCCGGTCAGTTGAAGGAAAAATATATCTTATGTTTCTTTCCTGCACAAACTCAATCGATCTCTGACAGTTTACCTTGCCAAGTTTTATCTTGTTCTCTGCATCGCTAGCTTTTTACAGTTTTTGCAATGGCTTCACTTCTTGCTTGCTTGAAGTGTCGATTAGAAATTCGCGTCAAGCAGCAACAAGTAGATTGTAGTTCTTGTAAAAATAGATTCCACCGTGTTTTGTGGAGAGAAATTTCTACCAAGCATTAGATTCGTAGGAAATTCTTTTTTGCCGAATACTAATTTCGTGTTCTTCGATTGTATACCAGTTTAACAAACAGACATTTCTTTTGACCTTTAATGACAATTCATTCTGCTGCTTCTCCTTCTCGTGGTTTTCCTACTTTTGTCTAGAATTTTCCGTCTTTCAATGATTTCCATGATTCCCTTTCGACAACACTGCGTTCGACTTCTGTTATTTAATGATTTTTCTAATTGAGCTTTTTAGGTCAACTTTTTTACATGATTATAATAAAAGTTTCTAAATTTTCCCTCAACTTCTTCGAAGATAACCTACTGACCCCTTCGTATAAATCCTCCTCTGCTTTCCTTTTTACTGTAGCTGATGCACCTGGATCGGTCAGAAGTTCTTCCTCAATGGATAGAGGCAGTGCGGCTGTATTTATCGGCAGTATATCCCCAATCGATTATTTTTTGCCTTTATTATCGCAGGCACTTCCTCAAATCAGCGTCTGGGCTCAGGTTGCAGGTATGGACTGCAATGATAATTTCCATTGATTTTTGTAGAATTCGAACGACACCAAAAATATCACATGTTACTTTCTCTCTCAAGCACTATGTGTTTAAATAAATCTACCCTTACCTGTTTAATGAAAATATTTTAATTTGTCGTTCACTTCAGTAGAATTTCTCGCTTCCAATGTGGCTTCGAGATGGTCATTACCACTCCATTATTCCAAAGAAGATTGCTTTTTCTTTAATTTAGCTCTTGCTTCCAATTGTTTCTTTGAGAAGAAACTTATTGTTTAGCAAACCGAATATTAACGAGCACGAGACGCTTAAAGACAACACAACACGCACGACAACACAACAACACGACACGCTTAAGACGCACGAAACAAAGCAACCAAAATAGATCGCAAGTGTTGGAAAACTAACGACAGTCGGTTTGCTGCCTCAGGATACAAAACTCAGGCCAAAAATCTTACCCCCCCTACCTCCCATTGCTTTGCTCCTTTCGCCACCATTTTGTTTTGACGCCAAGAGTAGCGCCAAAATATACCACGTTTGGTTGTTCAAAAAGAAGCTTCTTTTTTCAGGGTGTTCTATCGAAATGGAACACTGGTACACAAGGAACACTCCATAAGAGGAGGGTATCTCAGTGGTCCACGGCATTCAAGTGTTCAATGAGCAACATGGTGTGCTCGGTGGAATTGATTAATTTGTGCAGCGACGATGCTGTTTTACCACCTATTACGTACGAGGAATATTTAAGTTCAAAAGAAATATATCCACTACTTCTTGGATTAGGTCAAATTGATGGAATATACTGTATGTATTGTTTGTTCTTGATGTTGTGTGAAGATCGAATTTTTTTGTATTTTTGAATTTTTGGAATATATGGATCAAACTTTTTGCGCTAAGAGAAAGATATCTGTTTTTATTTGTAGGTTATTTTTCTGGAAAATTTGAGCTTCACAAGTAATTTGGTTCATTGCCAGACATTCGACCACTACCTCAAATTGATTCACTCCCTTCACCGCCATTTTGTTTTGGCGCCAAACTTAGCAGAAAAGCCATAATGAACCACGTTTGGTGTGAGAGAAATAGAGCGAAATATTTTTATTTCAGAGATCTGGCACATTTAATCATCTTGGATTTCCGTTAGGCATTAGCGTGATTTCATTATCCTCGCTGCCGTCATACCAATCTGAAGGTGCATCAAATTGTCTGCGGAAAAAAGATAAAAAAATGTAAGTTTACCTATTACTTCATACTTTTCCTTGACTTTCGGTGTTATTTCTCGGATGTATACATGTAAGAATGAGATTTTTCTCTTCAATGTACCCGTATATATGTATGCGCGCAGTCATTGTTAATTGAAGCGAAGGAGAGAACGCATTGAGAACATTTTATCCGGTTAGAAAATGGAGGATAATCAGCGAAGTAATGGGTTTACGACAGAGCCTTTTCTCTTCTTCATAAATGTTTAGCTTCTGTTTTATAAGCCAACCTCGGCTGGTGCCATCCAAGATCTAACCAAAGAGGAACTTGCCTCTTTACAGCGATCGGTTTTCTATCCGACTTCCCTACATCTTCAGTTGAATCTCTTGAAGACAAGGTGCAGACCCTCTTCACCTCTCTGGAAACCTTCCTAGACTCCAATGAATAGCTATCCACCCTCTCCATCATCCTGCAAATCAACCTTGTCAAACACCCTAAGATGCATCCAAATTAACCTTAGGCACCGCAAAGCCGCCTCTCTCGCATTAGAACAAGTTATTCTAGACCACGATTTTGACGTCGCCTTAATCCAAGAGCCTTTTGCCTTCTCTGCCGCCACCCCAGTGGTTGCCAACATCCCCCCGGTTTTTCCTCCTTTCATCAGCTGTCAACCGACTATGCATATGGCTCTGCCATCCTCGTTCGTGATCAAATAGTAAGATCGGGGAAGCTCTCGACTTGTCACTTATCGAACTTCTCCGCCTGTGTAGCCATCAACACCAACAATGGTACCTTCCGTCTCGCTTCAGTCTACCTAAGGCCATCTCTTTCCCTTCCCGAATTCTCGTCATCATTATCTTCCATTCTCAACTCCGTTGCGTCCCCCAATTCTCTCATATGTATCGACTCCAATGCCAAAAGCCCAGTGTGGAATAGTGTAAACACCAACCAAAGAGGCTCTGAACTAGAAAGGCTGCTGATAGAGTTTAAGATGAGCGTAGCAAATCAGCCTTTGAACTCACTGGACTTCGTCCCAGGCGGAACTGCTTTCGTCGACATTACTCTCACAGGCGACAAAGTGAATTTATCCCGCTGGCTCTTTCTACCAACTCCCTCACTCTCAGATCACGCCTATCTGTACTTCGACGTGGTTATCCCGACTTTTACTCGTAGGCATCACCTCGATTCTCAACGTCCAGTCCCATCTCCTCCGAAAATCGATAGTGAACTATTTAAGGCCAAACTCTCTAATTCACTATGTCTTCTTCCTCGCACTTCCCTTCTCAAAACCTCTGCTGTAGAAGAATGCATCACGACCATTGCCAATTGTGCCCATGCGTCCAAAATTAATCTTCCTCGCCCATGCACTGTCAAAAAGATGTCTTGGTGTTCCGAAGAACTCCGCTCCTTACGCTCCAAAACCCGCTCCCACTACAAGGCCTGTTCCAAATGTAAAACTGCTCAAAGTGCGCTGTTATACAAGCGCAGAAAATCCATCTACCAGCGTGCTCTCCGTGCTGCGAAATGCAAATCGTGGGCTACTTTTAGAGCCAAGGCGACAACGGGCGATTCGTTCAAGGCCCTAGAATCCTTTACTGGCAAATCCAAATCCATTCCACTGCCACACAGTCTAACAATCAACGGGGCTCACACATCCGATCCAGGGACCATCTTGGAAGCTTGCGCGAACTACCGATGAATCGCACATTGTTATTGAAGAGCAGGCGAGATTGGCAACATAATGTGTGGATTCTGTTCCTACACCCGTAATATCAGATTGGGAATTTGAATCAGCAATTGCATCTTTAAATCCAAGCTCTGCTCCCGGTCTTGTTGGTAACCCCTCAAAAATCTTGGAGAAGATCATCCTTGGTCGGCTCAGCTGGATTGGTCAAAATCAAGAATGGCTCAGTCAGAACCAACACGGGTTCCGGGAGAGCCACTCAACTGAAAAGGCCGCCCACTCTCTGACATCTTTCATCGAATCTGCCTTTTTGGAAAAAAAAACGTGTGCGGCTGCTTTCCTTGACATCAAGAGTGCCTTCGATTCAGCCTGGCATCCGGCAATCATAGCAGCCCTCAGCAAAGGATCATGCCCAGCCTACCTAACGAAAATTGCGTCCAGCTTTCTCTCGAACAGGAAAGCTGTCTTCTCCATAGGAAACCAGCCCTACGTCAAAACGGTTCATATAGGATGCCCCCAGGGAGGAGTCCTTTCCCCTTTTTTTATGGAATTTGTTAGTTGACAACCTACTCAGAACAGTTTTCCCGTTGCCAGTCTTATTCGCGGCATATGCCGACGACACTACCGTAGCAACTTCACATAAAGACCCGGCCATCGCTACCCATAATCTTCAACTCGTATGCAACGTCGTCGAAACATGACTAAATGGCAGGAAACTCTTCCTCAATGCTATCAAAACGGTCTTTGTCCTTTTCACTCGCAAGCTTTCTCCCCTTACCCACCTTTTCCTCACCATTAATGGAATCCAAATCATCCCCTCGCTGGAAGTACCATTCCTCGGATTTTTGCTGGACGCCAAACTAAATTGGCGTGGCCACCTGAACGCTAAATGTGTGTCGGCCAGACGTTCTCTCTTAGCAATCAATGGCTGCGTGCGTCAGTACTTTGGGAAGGACCCTAGTCGGCTGCGCTTCTTATACTCTTCCGTTGTCGAACCTATAGTCACATACGGCTGCTCTGTTTGGATTTCCATCGTCAATTAGAAAGCTGGACAAAAAAAAAACTCAGATCACTCCAACGCTCAGTCGCACGCATGATTTCCAGTGCCTTCAAAACCGCTCCCACCGACTCAATTATTCTCATCTCTTTCCTCCTCCCGCTGGATGATCGCGTAATAGAGATTGCTGCTCATCGCCTCCTATCTAGTCCGAACGATCTCTCATTCGCTCCGTCATCACGCGCAACCATAGCCTCATTACTTCCTCTTCTCAACCCTTTACACAAAATTGAACCTGTTTCTCGTGCCCGACTAGCCCTGCATCCCCCCTGGATCTTATCATCTCGAGTCACAATCCTTCCTCCAACCCTGTTATTACTGGATCCTTGCTGTCCAGGAACTCTGAAACTTTTCGTGCAGGCCCACCACAACAATATTTCCGCTGGTGTTGGGATTATCACCCTCGACCACTCTGGCACGAGAGAAATCGTCAGCTCTTCCCTCTCCTCCAAGGCCTCTCATCGCCAGATAGCCTGCTTCTCACTCTCAAAGGCCCTGGAGATAGTTGAACGAACTACTTCGCTTTTTAGTTGTTTTGAAATCTACCTAACGGATCGTTTCCTCATATATGCCCCTGGCTCAAAACTCACTGTAGCCTAACTTGACAACTTTGCCAGAATCGCCACAATGGGCTCCAAGATCAATTTTTTTCTTCCCGCCAACCCAGCATCACCAGCCATCCTGCTGGCTCGCTTTTGGTCTCAGTCATCAACCAGTGTGTCCGATTTCTCTAAAAAATCTCCACTGCATCCAAAAGGCCTGATAAAATCCCACCTGGTAGCCAACTGGAACAGGAAATGGGCTAACTCCAAAACGGGCGTGTCAACTCGTGAATTTTTCCCTAACGTTCACTCTTCCTACGCCCTACTCAAACTCAAGTCAAATGCGCTCACCACACAAGTGATCACAGGGCACTGCCTTCTCAATCAGCACCAGGACCGATTTGGTTTTTTGCCTTCTCCGGCTTGCAGTTGTTGCTCCCCTGTCGAATCAGTGTCCCACTATATTCTCTTCTGCCCTTTCCACTCTTTCTACAGACGCCCTCTCATAACTGCTGCTGAAGACCTGAAAATACCTTTGCCCCCACCTCGGAACATACTAGTCATTTTTCTTAAAAGAACTAATCGTCTTAAATCCCCCCCCCCCCAGTCACTAGAGAACTCCATCACTAGAGTACAAAGCACCAGCTCGTGACGCTCTGTCGACGGTCTCAGAGACCGGTCAGTCATGGGCCAGAGTTGTTAATTGACGCGCCACACCCTACTCGCGAGTACAGACCAGAGCTGTAGTCGTTGAGAGGAAAAGACCGTCTTGCCACGGACCCTCCTTGAACAACCGTCTTCTTCGAATTCCGTTCTCTTCCCTTCTTAGCTAATATGGACTGAGCTTGGGACTGCACCCTAGTCCTTGAGCATGGTCGCAGCTTTACCGGAGATCATCGGCTGATGATCTAGAAGGTTAAACCATGCCGGCCAGGTGCAACCACCAAACCGTGCTCAGGTTCTCTAGGTCTCTGTCTGAACCAGCTCAGTCAACAAGGCCCAGTTTCCCCATCATCTGTAAATATATTGTTTTAATGTCTCTGTATCAATTTCATACCAATGACAAACTCTCATCTGCAAATCTAATACTCGCGTTAATATACTGGGCCTCACTCGGTTTCCGAGATCTGCTGCACTTTTACAAGGAAAAAGCAACGATAAAGATTAGCCAAATGTAAATTCATCTGATCGATGGATTCGACAAGAGAATTGAGCTCCGATTGGTTTTGAGTAGAATTTTCTTCTATTTTGGCGCTTGAAAAACGGTTCACCAGTAGGAAGGAATTTTTCGTCTCTAATGGCCTGACGTCCTATCATTTATCATTGAACATTAACCACCTCTAAAGCCTCTCTTTTCCAAATATGAAGCCGCTCAAAAGGCATTCACTCCTTCTCCGCCCTATGTCGCTGTGCTGCTTCACTCGAGGCTTCTTCTGCCTCGATTGCGAATTTTGCATTTCCAATCGATTGGTTATTTATTTGACTTTCCCCTTTACGTATTGGTGTACTTTACGTCATGCAGCGCATTTTGAACACTACATTTGATCTGGATTGATTGTCCAATACGTTCACGTCAACTTTTTATTTTTCGATATTCAACAGGTGCTTGTATTTATCAAAACATCAGTTTTATTTCCGATTGTGTATTTCCAGTTAGAATATTCCTTGCCACTCAAATCATATTTAATTGGAATCAGAAAAATATGCGTTCGATGGATATCCTGTTTGATCAGATGTCGACTTTTCTCGTTGTGACTTGTGATGCACAAACACTACCCGGTGGAGGGCATTCTATTGCGTTTTTCATTTATCCCATAAAATGTTGTTTCAACAAAAACAATATCGTGCGAATTTTTGTCCGTGACGACTGATAAAATAACTGACAGAGGAACGTTACGAGACATGACAAAATATGCAAGATGAAATATTTGAAAGAATTAGGCGATTAGAAAAAGGAAACTTTAATTGCAGATGATGTAGTTGTCCCCTAGCCGCCTTGGCTCTCCATTTTTCCCCAACGAAGAAATGGACCCCCATTTGGAATGGAATATTGAATCGCAAGTTCAGGTGGAGGAGTATTGTTTCTAGTAGACATTTTTCTCTCGGTGATGCCGTTTTCCTTCAAACGACTTACAATCTCGTTGGTTAGTCCGTGCCGGTTGCGTTCGGCGAAGTAGAGCGCATTTCTTTCGCACTTGTCCAACGAGTTGATTTGGACTTGCTTGATATTTAGTAAAATATCGACGATGCTCTTGTCTTGTCAAAGAATGCTGCCGAATGAAGTGGAGAACGGCCATGGCTGTCAAACAGTTTGGGATTGGGACGAATGGGAGGGAGGAGGGCGTACGAAAACAAAGGGGACCCACGTTTCCTCTTCTCCCCCATTCGTCCCATTCTCCCTCTTCTCCCCGTTCTCACGCTAAAAAGTCTAGAGCCATGCTGCGTTGCCAGATACGGCTAAATAAAAAAGATCCCGAAGAGCCCTATAAGCTACAAATGAAGAAGTCGATAATAAAATTAATTTCACAAGAGAAAGAATGACCCCCACATGGGTCCCAGAAAAAAGGATATTAATAAAACAATTTTCGAGTCCTTCATAATATCAATCATACTCGTAGATGGTGCGTTAGAAACGGGTTTTATAGTTTTTTTATAGTTGGAAGAAAAGCAAGTTTTAGTGCCACAAGCACTTGAACATGGGGTCTAATGGGCGACACCTTTGCCTTAGAATTTGCTGTTAAATTTTTTTGAATAATTTTATTGCTTAAATTTACAATTATAAATAGCAAAAAGTCATGGTAAAATCGTTATTATACAAGCATTAATTTATTTTTGAACACATTCTTAATGGCCGGGAAAAGAATGTTCACTTTCTTGTTCAAAATTGGCAGTTAGATGGCGTGGCTGCCATTCGAAAGGTCTGAGATTTGAATCTCAGTAAAGTAAAAGTGAAAAAAAACTGAAAATATAAAATCTTTAATTTTTTAAATATAGCATAACTTTTTTATTATTCAAAAAACACTCTAGTTTAGCAGACGAGCGTCATGTATAGCGTTGTAATCACCAGATTAAATCCTATGCTTTCTCGCATGTAATTTCAACGAGTTTTCCAATAGCCCAACCGTTGACTTATATAATGCAATTTATAAATGATGGAATATTATACAGAAAAAGATTGTAATGAATGGGTCTGAATTTCGGATATCATACTTTAATTTGTATTTCCATTTACAATTTCCATTACAAACAATTTGGAAATTTTGCCGAATGGTAACGGCGATTCGGCAGCCTATATTTCTACTGAATTGACGATTATAAACCTCCAGAAAATTGTCTCAAACTAGATTGAATTTTTTTTTTTTCATTTATAAATATAAAAATATTTATAATTACATATTCCTCTCTAGATGGCATTTATGTCGCAATTTTTAAAATATCTTTGACGCCCTCTACTGGACATATTTAAAGTGCAAAATAAAAATAGGGCTTTCGAGTTTTTGCGGCAACCCTGTACGTTTTCATTCAATATTCTAGCAGACTTTCACTGAACACTGACCACTCTCTCGTGGGTAGGCGCAGTCTCCCCGTCTAGCCGGCTTTGGCTGCGAGTCAGCCACATAAAACTAAATATTTTGGACGCGTTTTCCGGGCACTCTCGCTCATTTGATCTTTTGAGCTCCTTTTTTACATCTAGCTTCGACATTCTTCCTTTTTTCACTTTCAGATTAATATTCAGTCTGACTAGGTCCAGCAATGTCTTCCTCTGGCTTTATTTCTGCCGTTTTAACTTTATCCTTTTCCTTTCGAGTTTTTGCGCAACCCAGCTCGTCTTCATTCACTACTCTAGCAGAGTACCCACCTTCACTGACTACGAGTCAGCAACGGAAAACTTGAAACTAGGAACGTGATTTACAAGCACTCCAGCTAATATGATGTTCTGAGCCCCTTTTACGATCTAGGTTTTTTTTCCGCGCATCATTACTGACTTCTTTTGGTTTTACTTTGACTTCTTCCTTTTTTTCACTTTCAGATTAATCTTTAGTCTGATTGGGTACAGTAATGTCTTCCTCTGGCTTGACTTCTTCCGTTTTAACTTTATCCTTTTCCTGATCTCTGCCCAGGTAACCAGGGGGGGGGGAATTCCCGGGACACCAGTTGGTGGGTGTCCCGGGTCACCCGATGCCTTTTTAGTTGTCAAGTTTTTGGGGCAACGGGGGATGGGGGCTCGATGGGGGCTCGATGGAAGGAGCAGCAGCAGGGGCAGGGATGGAGAAGCCTGCAGACGCAGTGACGGTCACGACGGGGGCTCCACGTTCCACGACCACTTCCAACAACTTCTTTATTTCCGTCACTTGCTTTATGAGCAGCTCCTGCGGAGAGGGTTTGGGAGAGGCATTGCAGCAACACCCTGAAATAATAAAAATATAAAAATAAATATTTAAATATTTTTTTAAATTAAAATCAGTCAAAGGCAAGAAGTCCTTGCCTTTGACTAATACTTACATTTCCGCATTAGTCAACCCCCATATTTCTTCAATAGAGGCCATATAAAAAACCTGGCGCCAATGATCAACAGAACGCCAAAAGATCCTTGCAGGACAGGAAGTTCCTTTTCCAAAACTATTTCACCTACATGAGCTGCTAGCCCATCTAGATCAATAATTTTCTGGTCAACTGAATAAAAAAAAACATAAACATTTATTTTTTATTTTTTATTTAAACACGCATGACTTACCAGGCCTGCCAGCTGCAACAGGGAGACCTGGGACACCAGTGCCATAGTCAAGATTTTCGGGGGGATTTTGGGCTACACACGCTTGGACGGGGGCTGCACGTTCCACTGCCAACAACTCCTTTATTTGCCCCAACAAGGTTACTTGCTGTCTGAGCAGCTCCTCCAACTCGACAAGGGCATTCCACCATTTCCCTGAAATAATAAAAATATAAAAATAAATATTTAAATTTTTATTTTTATTAAAAAAACCATACTCACATTTACGCATGAGTCGACCCCCAAATGTTTTCAAGAAGGGCCATATGACATACTTAAAGCCAATCACAATTACAGCCCAAACGATCCTTGAAGAAATCTTAGTTCCTTATCGAGCACTATTTGCCCTACTGCTGCCGCAAGGCCGTCCACATCCACAAATTTTGAATCTGCTAGATAAAAAAATCGATCATTGTGAGGACAGGGACACCAGGGCCTTCGAACATAGGGGGCACATCTGTTACAGAAGCTGCACATGGTTTCAAAACAAGCAACTGCTTTATTTCTTCTAACAAAGTGACTTGCTGCACGACGCACTGACGCAGCTTCTTTTTTTTAGGTGGAGCTTCTTCGTCAGCGGCAGCGGGATAACCTGAAAAAAAAAACAGCAAAATATTAAAATTTACATATTTATTTTTATTAAAATCACTTATACTTACATTGCTTCTTGAGGAAGATCAAAAATTTTTTAAAATGGGGCCTGACTAAGGGCCATCCCAATATCTGGCGACCGCAACACACAGCAGTCCGAATGTTCCCTGAAGGAATGGTAATTATAAAATATGGAATGGTAAATAATAAAAATATAAAAATAAATATTTAAATATTTATTTTTATTAAAAAAATCATACTTACATTTACGCATGAGTCGACCCCCATATTTTTTCAATAAGGGCCATATCACATACTTAAATCCGATCACAATACAAATGCCAAAAATGCCTTGAAGGAACTTAAGTTCTTTATCCAGCACAATTTTGCCTACCTCTTCTGCAAGGCCGTCCACATCAATAAATTTTGGGTCAAATAAATAAAAAAAAATTAACATTTATTTTTTATTCTATTATTTACTTATTATTATTACTTATTTTACTTCCAATTGGCCTGGCAGCTGCAAAAAGGAAGGAAAATTATTCAGCCAATTATCATTAATAAATTGGCAGCCTTCCTGGCGACTTGCTTGCTTGAAGTAAAAACTTTCTTAGCAGCTATGCAGCTTATGCAGCTAGCGAAACTAAAACTTGCTGTTTGGGCAAGGAGGTCAATAATGTTTCTTGATGAATGGCCACAAAACATATTTCACGGCTACCAGCAACAAAAGGCTTAAAGTTCCTTGAAGAATTCCTGGGCATGTACGATTCCGACTACCTCAGTTGCAAACGCACCCGAGATTGTCTTAGCCACACCTTAAGAAAAATTACACAAAAAATTTGATTATTTCCGTGAAAAAGAAAGATAAAAGACATGACCTTACCTTTCCCCAAGCAAAATGAAGTTTGCCCGAGGAGCATATCGAGAAAAAAAATTAATCTGGCGGGAGTGAAGGAAGGTGGCGGAGAAGAAAAATAAAAAACATTTATCATCTTGATTTTGAATGTTTAAAAAACGCACAAACATAATAACATCTAAAAATCATTGCAGCATCTCCTTGTTCTTTCTCTCCATATTTTCCAACTGCCCCTGCACCTGAGCCAACTGCTTTCTAGTGGCCGCATTATCCAATAAAAAGCGAGATAAGTTGGCCCTAGCACTAAAAAAAAATAATAAAGAAACATTTGGAAAATTTAAGAACAAAAGTAAATAAATACAACGACGATAAGTTGAGGAAAATGCACAAAAACGTAAATCAGTAAGTTTGTGTATAGAACATTTGGAAAACATAAATACTTACAATTTTACGTTGTTGTGCATTTTCCGCAATTTATGCCCTTGTCGTATTTTAATTTTTTCCTCAAGAATTTCCCTCTCAACTCGCTCCCGCTCTCACTCCAACCAGTCCACACGAAATTTTTTGTCTTCGGCGTACTGGTGAGGCTTGGCGAGGCGAGACGGGGGAGGCTGTAGAAACGCTGGGGAGGGAAGTTGAGGCGCTTGGCAGGCTGCGAGAGGCGGTATTGCAATATATCTTAATGAAATATACGCTGTGTATTTGATTAATTTTAGAACGCTGGAAAGGGCTGAGAAAGGGAAACGCGAACGGATCAAAAAAATTTGCGAATGTTACGTACGACTTGCTGTGTTGCACAATATCCCTTGGTAGATATCAAACGCGGTTTGTTTCTTCTAAATGAGAACAATTTTTGCATAACGGGGAAGAACGCGAATCGATAGACTCCATCTGAGCCGAATTGGGCTGGGACAAATTTGACGACTTCTGAGCAGAGCAGTGAGTGGCAGCTGATTGAGAGTGGTGGCCATCTCGCCGAAAGTTTCTTGCCAAATTGTGCGCCATTCCGGCCTATTCATTGTCCGATGATCCATGTTGATATTGGCCGTTGGCCGTTGTCGCAGCCTTCTGATGAACGCATGGAAATTGAACTGGTTGATGTGGCTGCTCGTTCGGTTGCTCAACAGGATAAACAAGTGGCCTCGTAACACCTCGTTCGTCTACGTATATTAGACTAGAAGGCTTGAAGTACTTTATTGTGGGCACGGGTGCTGCAGCATTGGGAAAGGCACCGTGGCAGGGACTAACTGTACTAGGATTCGCAGCTGGAGGATCATGAGGAGCCTCCTCATCAACCAAACGAGTTACCGGAATAACAGCCGCTGATCCTCTGCGAGGCGGAGGCCAATTAAACCATTCTCGTAGAAAAAAAACTGGACTGGAGGCCATAAATGTTCTTGGCCGAACAGAACAGTGCCAATCCGAACGTTCCTTCGGCCATTTTAATAAGCAAATCAGCTACATGGTGGTAAAATTCTGTGTCTGACAATTCAGAGGCTCAGAGCTATTATCCATTCAAAAATTTGAAGACCTGTGACAATGGAGCTCGTTCTAAAATTTCTTGAAAGGACACGAGGAATGTTTAACAAAAAGAGACCGTCGAAGGGCATGCACACACCAGAAAAAGTACAGCACAACTGAGAAGCAATACAAGCTGCTAGGTTCACACTACGGACGCAACTGACTGTCACCAAGAGGGGGAGCAAGCCAGCAAGGTTAAAAAGGAAGAAGGCCAAGAAACAAGGTTAAACAAATCTTGTCATAAGATGTGAGAACTTTTTCAAACACCTGACACTGCACAAAACAACTTGAAGCTGCCAAATATTTAACACAAAAGCCACCTTTCAGATATTGGACGACCCACGAGGGAACGAAGAGCAACGAGGAAATTGGTCATTAGATGAAGTTTTGGAGCAAAGGAAACTCAATTAACGTGATTCTAATAATAGGTTACATTGTTCTTAATAATTCCTGCTTTGCTTAACATTTATTTAAAACATTAACTAATAGGAAACAGTAAATGAAAATATTAACAATTACGATCCATCGTTGATTGTTCCAGTTACCACCATTAAAATTCACCTTAAAAGAACAAGATTTTTCAGCAATGATTGCAGCCACGAAAATAGAACCATCAAACCTCACCAAGACGTTGCGATCCTCTAGAATGCCACTTATGAGATGCAAAAAAGGTCTCAAAAACTTAAGGTGCTCATTGAAATGTTTATTGATTATTGTGACTGATCTAACCTTAAAACACTGTAGTCTGTCGGGTGAGGAATTGGATTTTTAGATCATATTCTATATGTTCTAAATTGACTTGATGACGTCAGAAATTTTATTTGATCTTCTAAGTATCCGTTGTTGCTCTGGTTTTATAGAGAAGATTCAATCAATTTCTATTGACAACAGTGCGTTCACAAGTGCGCAAATGGCCATCGAAAAAAAAAACTTTATGCGTAGGCTACTACCATCAAACAGTTTTAAAAAAAGGGTGTGCTACAGCTACCATAGTCGATCCTATAGGTTTAAGGCGTATCAATATTTCAGAGGCAGACAAGATTGTGTTTCAGTAAAAATAAATTTCTATCAAGATGCTGAATCTTATGGAAAGAAGTGAAGGAGAACAGTGAAAAAAAACAGCTGCAGCTGTTCTTTTCGTGTAAATGTTTTTCCTTTGCTTAAATTTGATATTTACATTGTTTGATAGGTGCCTAAGTCTGGCTTGCTCGGGTGTTACAAAAATTTTGATTTAGCAATCAACAAGAATACACCCCTACTCTATGCAATTGTGCAAACCATGGAGGACGGCAATGTCATACACTGCCTTGCCTTGCCAGAGTGTATTTTTTACTGCAAAAAGTGTACATTGTATCCAAGGATGACTCAACAAAAGTCCATGCAACCAGTCTACTAGGAAAACATCAAATTCATGAACAACAGAAATCCCAAGTCAGATTGGCTAGAGTATGAATTTTGTCAGTTATCTCAATCCACATTACTTAAGTAAGTTATAAATGTATTTGTCTATTTAAACTATTTCAGCTTGTAATTAATAATTATCTCGTTTATTCATTTAGAATCCTTTGAAAAAATCAGCAAGAGGTCAACTATCCTAACTAATATTCCGACTGGGAATGTTAAATGTTTTTTGAATCTTTTGCTTATGTTAAATCTGTAAAAGCATTCGACAAATGTTTTTATTTCACAAGTAGGAAACAATTTGCTATGTTTTCCTTTCGTTCATCTTAGTGACAGATTTTGGCCACCTTTTGCCTCGAATAATACTCCGACTGGGAATGGTATATTTTGAAAAATATTCTATAAATGTTATAACTTAAAATTGACTAACTTAAACTTTTGATTTAATTAGATGGGAACAAACTTCTATCTGTCCTTATCGTTCATCATGGGTTGTGTTCACCGTCTGTCCAGACAAATTCTTCCACTTGGATTGGTATTTAAGATGTTTATTTAAAACTGTAAAAGTACTTTCTAAAACTTTTGATATCATTTGAAGAAAACAATTTGCCATCTGTCCCTTTCGTTCGTCCAACTGACCATGGGTCACCTTCTGTCCTCACTAATACGACTGAAATTGATGTGTGGTCAACTTCTGGCTTGACGACACCTACAGGAAACGGTAATTTTTCTTAGTTACGGATTCCATATTTCAATACTAATTAAAGTTGTCTAAATTAATTGGATGAATAGGTTTAGTTGCCCAGGATGTACATTCACATTCAACGACTTGAGGAGACCATTCGAGAGAGAGCAATCTCCGAAGATTTGAAAACTCTCACAACATATATGGCGTTTTTCATCATCCGTGGCAGATGACACTTCCGTCAGGTTCGTTGATAAGGTTGAATTGCAGAGTAAGTCAACGAAACAACAAGAGTTTAGATTCAGTTTATTTGACTTTTCAAAGGCCCCCCAACAAAAGAATTAAAAAAGAAATAAAAATAAAATTCTTACCGTCCTACATAAAGTACAGCAAACGGTTTGGAAATGATCAGAAAGGTGTAGAGATCGCCAAACGGTTCGAAAAAACAGTAAAAAACCATAAAATGGTCAGATTTACTGGTTTCAAACTAAATTCTAGACGCAGGACAGGAGATAGGGTGAGCCACATCAAGATAGTAATAACTTGTCGTGGATTGTCCGAAATAAACAAAAAGATCAAATGTATACAAGGAAGTAAAAATTTCTTGGTCTGAACCTACAATTAGTAAAGAATCAGACCCTCTGTTGTATTGGAAAGATAAAATGAATAAGTTCCCTTGTTTGTATGTTATGACAATGAAACACTTGAGTGTGTGTATGACGAGTAAATCATCAGAAAGAGCCTTTTCCGGAGATAAATTACTTTGCAATCACACCTCTCTCTGCGGAAAAAAATAACTACTCTTATTTTTCTGAAGTCTTGGCTACAATCAAAATTTGATGCATGACTGTTTTTCTCTATTTACTTTACTTTACGAAACCAATCATTATTTATTAGTCTTATTTTCAGCAAGAAAGAAATGCGGGTCGCCCCATCTCATACCCTCTAACACCATTTCATTGCCCAGCTGAAAAAGATCTACAGTTAAACTGTAGTTTTTGGCAAATTACTGCAGTAAAACAGCTGATTACTGCAGTAATTTGACCGAAATACTGCAGTAATTTGGCCAACTGCAGTTCTTTTTTAATAGGGTGTCTAACTCAACCCCCCTAAAGAAGTTGGGTTGCTTGTAACTGACTCCTTGCACCTCTGACCAGTGCAAGTGACACTAAGCACCCCGTAATAATGCAGCCAGCATAATATGGCCATCGCATCATTGGAAATTCCAATGGACCCCATTCAAATCTTTCTAAAATAGGCAAAATTGTAATACAAAGTGAGAATGAAAAATCGCCTCTTTTAACCCAATCTCCTTAAAATGTATTAAATCCATATGAATAATCCAATAGATGAAAATCACGAATGATAATCTCACTGATACAATTATGCATTTTTAAACTAATTAATCATCTTGGAGTACCCATCCAAGCTATGCATACACCACCTCTTAGTTGTCCGGATTCTGTAGTATTTTGGTTTGGCATGACTTCTTTTTTCAATTTTTTTTTTCTGTACCAACCAAAAACACTTCTGTTTTCACTACAAAAGTTTCTTTTTCCTCTGTTATTACAATTTGTGCTAACTTCCATTTTTTTTTAAATGGAATGGATGCGATGGCCATATTATGCTGGCTGCATTATTACGGGGTGCTTAGTGTCACTTGCACTGGTCAGAGGTGCAAGGATTCAGTTACAAGCAACTCAACTTCTTTAGGGGGGTTGAGTTAGACACCCTATTAAAAAAGAACTGCAGTTGGCCAAATTACTGCAGTATTTCGGTCAAATTACTGCAGTAATCAGCTGTTTTACTGCAGTAATTTGCCAAAAACTACAGTTTAACTGTAGTTCTTTTTCAGCTGGGCAATGAAATGGTGTTAGAGGGTATGAGATGGGGCGACCCGCATTTCTTTCTTGCTGAAAATAAGACTAATAAATAATGATTGGTTTCGTAAAGTAAAGTAAATATAGAAAAACAGTCATGCATCAAATTTTGATTGTAGCCAAGACTTCAGAAAAATAAGAGTAGTTATTTTTTTCCGCAGAGAGAGGTGTGATTGCAAAGTAATTTATCTCCGGAAAAGGCTCTTTCTGATGATTTACTCGTCATACACACACTCAAGTGTTTCATTGTCATAACATACAAACAAGGGAACTTATTCATTTTATCTTTCCAATACAACAGAGGGTCTGATTCTTTACTAATTGTAGGTTCAGACCAAGAAATTTTTACTTCCTTGTATACATTTGATCTTTTTGTTTATTTCGGACAATCCACGACAAGTTATTACTATCTTGAGGTGGCTCACCCTATCTCCTGTCCTGCGTCTAGAATTTAGTTTGAAACCAGTAAATCTGACCATTTTATGGTTTTTTACTGTTTTTTCGAACCGTTTGGCGATCTCTACACCTTTCTGATCATTTCCAAACCGTTTGCTGTACTTTATGTAGGACGGTAAGAATTTTATTTTTATTTCTTTTTTAATTCTTTTGTTGGGGGGCCTTTGAAAAGTCAAATAAACTGAATCTAAACTCTTGTTGTTTCGTTGACTTACTCTGCAATTCAACCTTATCAACGAACCTGACGGAAGTGTCATCTGCCACGGATGATGAAAAACGCCATATATGTTGTGAGAGTTTTCAAATCTTCGGAGATTGCTCTCTCTCGAATGGTCTCCTCAAGTCGTTGAATGTGAATGTACATCCTGGGCAACTAAACCTATTCATCCAATTAATTTAGACAACTTTAATTAGTATTGAAATATGGAATCCGTAACTAAGAAAAATTACCGTTTCCTGTAGGTGTCGTCAAGCCAGAAGTTGACCACACATCAATTTCAGTCGTATTAGTGAGGACAGAAGGTGACCCATGGTCAGTTGGACGAACGAAAGGGACAGATGGCAAATTTTTTTCTTCAAATGACATCAAAAGTTTTAGAAAGTACTTTTACAGTTTTAAATAAACATCTTAAATACCAATCCAAGTGGAAGAATTTGTCTGGACAGACGGTGAACACAACCCATGACGAACGATAAGGACAGATAGAAGTTTGTTTCCATCTAATTAAATCAAAAGATTAAGTTAGTCAATTTCAAGTTATAACATTTATAGAATATTTTTCAAAATATACCATTCCCAGTCGGAGTATTATTCGAGGCAAAAAGTGGCCAAAATCTGTCACTAAGATGAACGAAAGGAAAACATAGCAAATTGTTTCCTACTTGTGAAATAAAAACATTTGTCGAATGCTTTTACAGATTTAACATAAGCAAAAGATTCAAAAAACATTTAACATTCCCAGTCGGAATATTAGTGAGGATAGTTGACCTCTTGCTGATTTTTTCAAAGGATTCTAAATGAATAAACGAGATAATTATTAATTACAAGCTGAAATAGTTTAAATAGACAAATACATTTATAACTTACTTAAGTAGTGTGGATTGAGATAACTGACAAAATTCATACTCTAGCCAATCTGACTTGGGATTTCTGTTGTTCATGAATTTGATGTTTTCCTAGTAGACTGGTTGCATGGACTTTTGTTGAGTCATCCTTGGATACAATGTACACTTTTTGCAGTAAAAAATACACTCTGGCAAGGCAAGGCAGTGTATGACATTGCCGTCCTCCATGGTTTGCACAATTGCATAGAGTAGGGGTGTATTCTTGTTGATTGCTAAATCAAAATTTTTGTAACACCCGAGCAAGCCAGACTTAGGCACCTATCAAACAATGTAAATATCAAATTTAAGCAAAGGAAAAACATTTACACGAAAAGAACAGCTGCAGCTGTTTTTTTTCACTGTTCTCCTTCACTTCTTTCCATAAGATTCAGCATCTTGATAGAAATTTATTTTTACTGAAACACAATCTTGTCTGCCTCTGAAATATTGATACGCCTTAAACCTATAGGATCGACTATGGTAGCTGTAGCACACCCTTTTTTTAAACTGTTTGATGGTAGTAGCCTACGCATAAAGTTTTTTTTTTTCGATGGCCATTTGCGCACTTGTGAACGCACTGTTGTTAATAGAAATTGATTGAATCTTCTCTATAAAACCAGAGCAACAACGGATACTTAGAAGATCAAATAAAATTTCTGACGTCATCAAGTCATTTTAGAACATATAGAATATGATCTAAAAATCCAATTCCTCACCCGACAGACTACAGTGTTTTAAGGTTAGATCAGTCACAATAATTAGTAAATTGCTCGAGGTCGCGAAGCGACCGAAGAGCAGTTATGATTGTATGTATAATAAAGCGAGACCTTAACTTATAGTGTTGACACTTGTATTTAGCCCTTTCAACGCAAACCAAAAACAAAAGAATAACGATATGGTCCGCCTCAGGACCTCAACGCCCCCTTTATCCTCAGACCTTTAAGGCTCGGGAAATTTTCTCAGGGCCGCTGATCCGAAAGAGTAGGCCAACTCTTCACCTTTTATGCTGGTTACTGCCAAATCCTCTTCCTCTGAAAGGGATGAAGAAAAACAACGATTAATAAAGTTAGGAGCGGGTTGGGGGGGTACCTTAACCTAAGTTAAGGTCTCGCGTTATTATACATACAATCATAACTGCTCTTCGGTCGCTTCGCGACCTCGAGCAATTTACTAATTGCATGTAAATCGCTCGACCTTAACTTATAGTGACTTCAAAGCACGTTAACCAGCCAAACCACTGGCACCACCTAGCACTTGGCTAGCCACGCTTTCTTTCTCGATTGGCCGACTGCAATGCTTGGCGAATACGCTTTCGGACGAACAGTTGCCCGAACGCAAAATTGTTTCGATTGATAAACCCGTCGCCACCGCCTTAGATGCGGCCGCCCCACAGGTGGAATGCGCTGAATAAATTGACGTGTCAATTCCTGCGTCGCCCAGAAAATCTTTGATCCATCTGGCCACCGTTGAAGCGCCGATCGGGGCGTGGGGGGATTTAATGCTTAACATGAGATTAGAGTTAGAATCATTCCTGAACTTGCGTGTTTCTTTACAATAATAATCAAGACACGAGACTGGACAGACGTTTGACAAAACCGTGAGCTTTTTTAAGGAGAAGATCGCTCCTGCTGAGCTAGGTGTCTGCGACTTTCTGAGCTTAGACAAGGCGAACTTCACTGCCGGCCCTGAGAAAACCATAGACGAAAAATCAATAGATGCAATCTCCGAAACTCTAAACAAGGAAGTGAGAGCCAACAAAATTACTAATTTCTTAGATAAAACTGCTAGGCTCAACCCGCTATCGGGGCCTAGCGACTCGATATAATCCAAAACTGTATCTGTGCTCCAAAACCCAGTATACTTTGGTTTGGGAGGGGAAGAATTAAAAATTCCTTGCATCAGTTTGACAACCAGAGGGTGTTTACCTACATCCCAGCCCTCTATCTTTTCCAGCGTACCGGACAACATTGACCGATACACATTTATTGACCTGTACGCTTTACCTTCTTCGAAAAGATCCGATAAAAATTTCAAAATCAAATTTAGAGTAAGAGACAAGGGATTTTCACTCCTCTTAGAGCACCAATGGAACCAAACGTTCCAGGCACTTTTGTAAGTAGCTGATGTGGTTTCGCGATTGCTGGCCAGGAGTAATTGCACCACTCCCTCCGAAAGGCCTCGGTTTTCATATCGTCGCCTGATAAGGTCCATGCGGCCAACAGGAGGGACCCTCGCACTAGGAGTGGGTGGCTGGTGCCCGTCGCGTCCAGCAACAGGTCCTCGCTCGGTATCAAAATGCGGGCCGGCCGACAGGACAGCTCCAAAATCGTTGGCCACCACGGCTGAGACGGCCACACTGGGGTTACCATCAGCACGTCCGCTCTGTCCCTTCTGATCTTGATCAAGCATCGGTGGATCAGATTGAACGGGGGAAACGCGTATCCTTTCAGATTCTTCCAATTCTGAGTGAAAGCGTCCAACGCCACCGATTCCGGCTGGGGTTTCCAGCTCATAAACCGCGCCACTTGCCGGTTCCAATGGGATGCAAATAAATCCACTTCCGGTGCCCACAGTTCCGACAGCTGGGAAAAGATGGACGTCTTGAGCTTCCAGTCGCTGGACTCCCGTTTCCATCTGGATTGCAGATCTGCGAGAGAATTCAATATTCCAGGGAGATGAACTGCGTAGACCGAAATTTTTCTACTCTCGCACCAACACATAATGTCCGCCGCTATATCGTTAAGACTTTTCGAACGCGTCCCTCCGGCTTTGTTTACATAACAAACGGCCGTGGAGTTATCCATCATTAAACGAATAGAAATTCCCTCCAATTGACTAGTGAAGGCTTTGAGAGAGTATAATGCCGCGAGAAGCTCTAATTCATTGATATGCCTCAGCCTATCTGCTTCCGTCCAAGGGCCCCTTGTCGAGACCCCATTAAGCACGCCACCCCACCCTGAGTTTGATGCATCCGAATAGATGGTCAGATCGGGATCCACCGCCAACATTGGCTTTCCGTTACATTTAATCAAATTAGCAACCCACCAGGACAAATTAATTTTAGAGCCGTTGTCTAATAAAACCAAAGAATTTAAATTATTTTCGAACCGGACGCAACCATCAATATAGAGCCTCTGCAAATCTCTATAATGGGACTGGGCAAAAGGAACGGCCTTGATCGCCCAAGCAAAAAGACCGAGGACTTTAGCAATCTCCCGTAAAGGTGCGGAACTTTTCGAAAACAAATTTTGACACAGACGAATGATTTCATCAACTTTTTCCGCGCGTAAGGAAAGTGACAGGTTACGCGAGTCTACAATTAACCCCAGGAATTCGATTACTTGGTGGGGGGTGCCGATAGATTTCTCTACATTTATCACAAAACCACATTTTTCTAAAAGCTCCGTGGCAACCAAAAATTCCCGCTCCGCCTCCTTTTTGCAAGAATTTAATAGCAAAATGTCGTCTAAATAGATGACAAGACGAAAACCTTGGGACCGTAGGAAGGTCACAATAGGTTTAAGAATTTTAGTAAATAAAAAGGGGGCGGATGTCAGACCGAAGGCTAGCGTTTTGAATTGGAAAAGTTGCCCCCCCCCCCCACCTGATTTGAATAAATTGTCTGTCCTCTTGGTGAAGAGGCACGGTAAGATATGCGTCCTTCAGATCAATTTTTGTAAAAAAATCGTCGGGGCGAATGATCTCTTGTAAAGAACTAACCCTTTCCATCTTAAAATGAGGGGAACAGACAAATTTATTTAAAGCTTTCAAGTTTACTATCGGCCTAAACCCACCCGATTTTTTGGGAATAATAAACACCCCACTGACAAAACATTGTTCCGATTCTTCAACCGGCTCAATAGCTTCTTTTCTTACAAGATCCTGAATTTCTTGATTACAGAGCGCCCATTGACTCTCCCCCATTTCCATGTTGCTTTGGTTACGAGCTTGAAACGGGCTCGCCAAAAACTCTAACTTTACACCCTGACTGATGCTTTGTAAGACCCAGGGATCAGTCGACAAACATTTCCACTAATCAACAAAATGTCTTAATCTACCTCCCACAATGAGCGGAGAATCTAAGGAATAATTAGGTACTAAAGATAAATTTTCCGACCTGATTGAGTGGTTTCCTCTGCTCCTGTTAAAGGTGCCGGATGAGCCGCCGTTATAGCCGTTGCTATAGCCTCCTTGACCGAAATTTCCTCCACGATGAGATCTTGATGAGGTGCCACGATAACCGCTGCTGCCCGCTCTAGGCCTTGATGACGAGCTATGGCTGCTACAAATGCTTCTAAGAGTTTGGTCGTCTGTTGCCTCCTTCACCATGTTCTTGATGAAGTGTCGACCAAAAAGCGAAGCGCACTCCCGCGGCTTGAAACGGTGGGGCTCCTTCAACAAGGAGAGAAATTTCGGATCCGAAACTTTCAGCAAATTTTCCCGTCGGCTGGTAGTCACATTGTGAAACGTGTGGCCCCAGAGACGCAGGGCCGTATCTGCTGCTTCTGCCAATGGAGACTCTCTCAAATCTGCGGATTCCGCAATTTTTTCTCTCAGGAATAAAAGCGGACGCGCTACATCCAAAATTTTGTACTGTTCAGCTTTCAGGGACCTTTCCGTAGCCTCCGCCTTGGACATCTCTGGCGTTTTAATGTCTTTGAAGCGGCGAGAAAAAGAAGAGTCTACCTGGGGACAAACTAAATCAAAACCAGAGTTAGGGAAACTCGGAATGAAACTACCACGAAGATTTCTGGCTTCCGGTGCGCTTAAAGAGGTTGTCATCCAGTTCCTGAAGACCTTCATTCTCTTCCTGGCCACCGTGAATTTGAACTGCTTCGATTCTTGACCCGGCGGCTGAACTGGCTGCCTATCTCCTGGCTGCCCATCTCCTGGCTGCTGCCCATCTGCCGGTTGTCCATCTCTTGGCTGATTTTGTTGAGCTCGCCGTTCTTCTGACTGCTCTCTCCTTAAACGATCTTCTTCCACGATTCGCTCCAACCTTTCTCTAGACCGTTCCCTCCGTTCACGCTCCAACCTCTCCTGTTCTGCCTCGTCTGGAGCTCGAGATCCGCGAAGTGGGCTGCGAGAACGATCCGGCCGATCTTGGGCTGGACGACGCTCCCGTCTTGAACGACGAGAACGGCGAGAGGCTGAAGAATCACTTTCCGAAGATGACGAAGTTGAACTATCTGACGGCATGACCGTTTTGCGTAAGAGCCGAAAAGCGTCTGAGGATAAAGGGGGCGTTGAGGTCCTGAGGCGGACCATATCGTTATTCTTTTGTTTTTGGTTTGCGTTGAAAGGGCTAAATACAAGTGTCAACACTATAAGTTAAGGTCGAGCGATTTACATGCAATCAATAAACATTTCAATGAGCACCTTAAGTTTTTGAGACCTTTTTTGCATCTCATAAGTGGCATTCTAGAGGATCGCAACGTCTTGGTGAGGTTTGATGGTTCTATTTTCGTGGCTGCAATCATTGCTGAAAAATCTTGTTTTTTTAAGGTGAATTTTAATGGTGGTAACTGGAACAATCGACGATGGATCGTAATTGTTAATATTTTCATTTACTGTTTCCTATTAGTTAATGTTTTAAATAAATGTTAAGCAAAGCAGGAATTATTAAGAACAATGTAACCTATTATTAGAATCACGTTAATTGAGTTTCCTTTGCTCCAAAACTTCATCTAATGACCAATTTCCTCGTTGCTCTTCGTTCCCTCGTGGGTCGTCCAATATCTGAAAGGTGGCTTTTGTGTTAAATATTTGGCAGCTTCAAGTTGTTTTGTGCAGTGTCAGGTGTTTGAAAAAGTTCTCACATCTTATGACAAGATTTGTTTAACCTTGTTTCTTGGCCTTCTTCCTTTTTAACCTTGCTGGCTTGCCCCCCCTCTTGGTGACAGTCAGTTGCGTCCGTAGTGTGAATCTAGCAGCTTGTATTGCTTCTCAGTTGTGCTGTACTTTTTCTGGTGTGTGCATGCCCTTTGACGGTCTCTTTTTGTTAAACATTCCTCGTGTCCTTTCAAGAAATTTTAGAACGAGCTCCATTGTCACAGGTCTTCAAATTTTTGTATGGATAATAGCTCTGAGCCTCTGAAATGTCAGACACAGAATTTTACCACCATGTAGCTGATTTGCTTATTAAAATGGCCGAAGGAACGTTCGGATTGGCACTGTTCTGTTCGGCCAAGAACATTTATGGCCTCCAGTCCAGTTTTTTTCTACGAGAATGGTTTAATTGGCCTCCGCCTCGCAGAGGATCAGCGGCTGTTATTCCGGTAACTCGTTCGGTGGATGAGGAGGCTCCTCATGATCCTCCAGCTGCGAATCCTAGTACAGTTAGTCCCTGCCACGGTGCCTTTCCCAATGCTGCAGCACCCGTGCCCACAATAAAGTACTTCAAGCCTTCTAGACTAATATACGTAGACGAACGAGGTGTTACGAGGCCACTTGTTTATTCTGTTGAGCAACCGAACGAGCAGCCACATCAACCAGTTCAATTTCCATGCGTTCATCAGAAGGCTGTGACAACGGCCAACGGCCAATATCAACATGGATCATCGGGCAATGAATAGGCCGGAATGGCGCACAATTTGGCAAGAAACTTTCGGCGAGATGGCCACCACTCTCAATCGGCTGCCACTCACTGCTCTGCTCAGAAGTCGTCAAATTTGTCCCAGCCCAATTCGGCTCAGATGGAGTCTATCGATTCGCGTTCTTCCCCGTTATGCAAAAATTGTTCTCATTTAGAAGAAACAAACCGCGTTTGATATCTACCAAGGGATATTGTGCAACACAGCAAGTCGTACGTAACATTCGCAAATTTTTTTGATCCGTTCGCGTTTCCCTTTCTCAGCCCTTTCCAGCGTTCTAAAATTAATCAAATACACAGCGTATATTTCATTAAGATATATTGCAATATGATTATGACAATGTTGCATTTACAAAACGCACTCTGAATTCTTGCTGATTCAAAACATCAACTATAATTAAGTTTTACGAAATGACTGCAGCAAGTAACATCTCCGGTAAGTGAAAATTTTTCTGTATTCGTGTTGTATTTCTAATTAAATGTGTAATATTAACAAAATGTTATATTTTTTTCTAGATTCCGATTCAGCTGAGGGTTTTAGCAAAGAAGATGAATTGGAGCAAACCCTAAAACAAATAGACTTATCCGTCCTCACCGCCTCTCGCAGCCTGCCAAGCGCCTCAACTTCCCTCCCCAGCGTTTCTACAGCCTCCCCCGTCTCGCCTCGCCAAGCCTCACCAGTACGCCGAAGACAAAAAATTTCGTGTGGACTGGTTGGAGTGAGAGCGGGAGCGAGTTGAGAGGGAAATTCTTGAGGAAAAAATTAAAATACGCCAAGGGCATAAATTGAGGAAAATGCACAACAACGTAAAATTGTAAGTATTTATGTTTTCCAAATGTTCTATACTATACAGAAAATTACTGATTTACGTTTTTGTGCATTTTCCTCAACTTATCGTCGTTGTATTTATTTACTTTTGTTCTTAAATTTTCCAAATGTTTCTTTATTATTTGTTTTAGTGCTAGGGCCAACTTATCTCGCTTTTTATTGGATAATGCGGCCACTAGAAAGCAGTTGGCTCAGGTGCAGGGGCAGTTGGAAAATATGGAGAGAATGAACAAGGAGATGCTGCAATGATTTTTAAATGTTATTATGTTTGTGCGTTTTTTAAACATTCAAAATCAAGATGATAAATGTTTTTTATTTTTCTTCTCCGCCACCTTCCTTCACTCCCGCCAGATTAATTTTTTTTCTCGATATACTCCTCGGGCAAACTTCATTTTGCTTGGGGAAAGGTAAGGTCATGTCTTTTATCTTTCTTTTTCACGGAAATAATCAAATTTTTTGTGTAATTTTTCTTAAGGTGTGGCTAAGACAATCTCGGATGCGTTTGCAACTGAGTTAGTCGGAATCGTTCATGCCCAGGAATTCTTCAAGGAACTTTAAGCCTTTTGTTGCTGGTAGCCGTGAAATATGTTTTGTGGCCATTCATGAAGAAACATTATTGACCTCCTTGCCCAAACAGCAAGTTTTAGTTTCGCTAGCTGCATAAGCTGCATAGCTGCTAAGAAAGTTTTTACTTCAAGCAAGCAAGTCGCCAGGAAGGCTGCCAATTTATTAATGCTAATTGGCTGAATAATTTTCCTTCCTTTTTGCAGCTGCCAGGCCAATTGGAAGTAAAATAAGTAATAATAATAAGTAAATAATAGAATAAAAAATAAATGTTAATTTTTTTTTTATTTATTTGACCCAAAATTTATTGATGTGGACGGCCTTGCAGAAGAGGTAGGCAAAATTGTGCTGGATAAAGAACTTAAGTTCCTTCAAGGCACTTTTGGCATTTGTATTGTGATCGGATTTAAGTATGTGATATGGCCCTTATTGAAAAAATATGGGGGTCGACTCATGCGTGAATGTAAGTATGATTTTTTTTAATAAAAATAAATATTTAAATATTTATTTTTATATTTTTATTATTTAACATTCCATGTTTTATAATTACCATTCCTTCAGGGAACATTCGGACTGCTGTGTGTTGCGGTCGCCAGATATTGGGGATGGCCCTTAGTCAGGCCCCATTTTAAAAAATGCTGGATCTTCCTCAAGAAGCAATGTAAGTATAATTGATTTTAATAAAAATAAATATGTAAATTTTAATATTTTGCTGTTTTTTCAGGTTATCCCGCTGCCGCTGACGAAGAAGCTCCACCTAACAAAAAGAAGCTGCGTCAGTGCGTCGTGCAGCAAGTCACTTTGTTAGAAGAAATAAAGCAGTTGCTTGTTTTGAAACCATGTGCAGCTTCTGTAACAGATGTGCCCCCTATGCTCGAAGGCCCTGGTGTCCCTGTCCTCACAATGATCGATTTTTTTATCTAGCAGATTCAAAATTTGTGGATGTGGACGGCCTTGCGGCAGCAGTAGGGCAAATAGTGCTCGATAATGAACTAAGATTTCTTCAAGGATCGTTTGGGATGTTAATTGTGATTGGCTTTAAGTATGTCATATGGCCCTTCTTGAAAACATTTGGGGGTCGACTCATGCGTAAATGTGAGCATGGTTTTTTTAATAAAAATAAAAATTTAAATATTTATTTTTATATTTTTATTATTTCAGGGAAATGGTGGAATGCCCTTGTCGAGTATGTCAACCCCCCTCCCGCAGCTGGAGCTGCTCCACCCATCAACTTGGAGGAGCTGCTCAGACAGCAAGTAACCTTGTTGGGGCAAATAAAGGAGTTGTTGGCAGTGGAACGTGCAGCCCCCGTCCAAGCGTGTGTAGCCCAAAATCCCCCCGAAAATCTTGACTATGGCACTGGTGTCCTAGGTCTCCCTGTTGCAGCTGGCAGGTCTGGTAAGTCATGTGTGTTTAAATTTAAAATAAAAATAAATGTTTATGTTTTTTTTTATTCAGTTGACCAGAAAATTATTGATCTGGATGGGCTAGCAGCTCATGTAGGTGAAATAGTTTTGGAAAAAGAACTTCCTGTCCTGCAAGGATCTTTTGGCGTTCTGTTGATCATTGGCGCCAGGTTTTTTATATGGCCTCTATTGAAGGAATATGGGGGTCGACTAATGCGGAAATGTAAGTGTTAGTCAAAGGCAAGGAGGCCAACATTGTATTTACAATGTTGGCCTCCTTGCCTTTGACTGATTTTAATAAAAATAAATATTTAAATATTTATTTTTATATTTTTATTATTTCAGGGTGTTGCTGCAATGCCTCTCCCAAACCCTCTCCGCAGGAGCTGCTCATAAAGCAAGTGACGGAAATAAAGAAGTTGTTGGAAGTGGTCGTGGAACGTGGAGCCCCCGTCGTGACCGTCACTGCGTCTGCAGGCTTCTCCATCCCTGCCCCTGCTGCTGCTCCTTCCATCGATTCCCCATCCAGCCCCCATCCCCCGTTGCCCCAAAAACTTGACAACTAAAAAGGCATCGGGTGACCCGGGACACCCACCAACTGGTGTCCCGGGAATTCCCCCCCCCCCCTGGTTACCTGGGCAGAGATCAGGAAAAGGATAAAGTTAAAACGGAAGAAGTCAAGCCAGAGGAAGACATTACTGTACCCAATCAGACTAAAGATTAATCTGAAAGTGAAAAAAAGGAAGAAGTCAAAGTAAAACCAAAAGAAGTCAGTAATGATGCGCGGAAAAAAAACCTAGATCGTAAAAGGGGCTCAGAACATCATATTAGCTGGAGTGCTTGTAAATCACGTTCATAGTTTCGAGTTTTCCGTTGCTGACTCGTAGTCAGTGAAGGTGGGTACTCTGCTAGAGTAGTGAATGAAGACGAGCTGGGTTGCGCAAAAACTCGAAAGGAAAAGGATAAAGTTAAAACGGCAGAAATAAAGCCAGAGGAAGACATTGCTGGACCTAGTCAGACTGAATATTAATCTGAAAGTGAAAAAAGGAAGAATGTCGAAGCTAGATGTAAAAAAGGAGCTCAAAAGATCAAATGAGCGAGAGTGCCCGGAAAACGCGTCCAAAATATTTAGTTTTATGTGGCTAACTCGCAGCTAAAGCCGGCTAGACGGGGGTACTCTGCCTACCCACGAGAGAGTGGTCAGTGTTCAGTGAAAGTCTGCTAGAATATTGAATGAAAACGTACAGGGTTGCCGCAAAAACTCGAAAGCCCTATTTTTATTTTGCACTTTAAATATGTCCAGTAGAGGGCGTCAAAGATATTTTAAAAATTGCGACATAAATGCCATCTAAAGAGGAATATGTAATTATAAATATTTTTATATTTATAAATGAAAAAAAAAAACATTCAATCTAGTTTGAGACAATTTTCTGGAGGTTTCTAATCGTCAATTCAGTAGAAATATAGGCTGCCGAATCGCCGTTACCATTCGGCAAAATTTCCAAATTGTTTGTAATGGAAATTGTAAATGGAAATAAAAATTAAAGTATGATATCCGAAATTCAGACCCATTCATTACAATCTTTTTCTGTATATTCCATCATTTATAAATTGCATTATATAAGTCAACGGTTGGGCTATTGGAAAACTCGTTGAAATTACATGCGAGAAAGCATAGGATTTAATCTGGTGATTACAACGCTTTACATGACGCTCGTCTGCTAAACTAGAGTGTTTTTTTAATAATAAAAAAGTTATGCTCTATTTAAAAAATTAAAGATTTTATATTTTCAGTTTTTTTTCACTTTTGCTTCACCATTGATACCATTGACTTCATCTTCGCCATTGACAGATGTCATTTCGCCACGTCATCTAGCGGCCGATTTTCAAAAAAGCAAGGGAGATCTACTATTCTTCTGGCCATTAATTTTTTTTTTCGAACTACAACTATCGAACCCAACATAGCCCAGCAGTTTTACATCAATTTCATTCCTTTCTAAACCATTCATCATTCAATCATTCAAAAATTAATGGCCAGAAGAATAGATATCGATTGCTTTTTTGAAAATCGGCCGCTAGATGGCGTGGCGAAATGACATCTGTCAATGGCGAAGATCTTTAGAAAATGACGAAAAATTCTCAAGATTTTCAATTGCCAATATCTCTGCTAATAACCGTTTAAAATAAAAACGGGGCGAGATGTCTCTGGAGGGAGGCAATATCTTTCATTCTGAAAAATTAGATTTTTTTAAAGGTCTGGTTTGCCCGAAAACTGATGTCAAAAATCGAAAAAAACACTACAATTTCTGGGGGGTCCCTTAGTTTTTATTAAATCACTTAAAAACTATACTAGCTAAAACATTGCGGATTTCACCATTTGGTTTTCCGTAAAATTCTACACAAAATGGTTTATACGGGGACTGGCTGCGATGCCTTCGTCACCCTTTTCCAAAAATTGTAAACCCCCCAAACCCCCAATTTTGGCCTCATTGAGTGGTGGACTCAGTGTTAATTGGAATGATTCTCACTACGTACAATTTTTTTTTTTATTCAGTTTATTTTCAATTCCCAATATTTCCCTAAATATTGCTCGTAACTACTAACTAAATTATAAATCTAAAATAAAAATAAGCAGTCGAAAACACTTTTTGCCTGCTAGAAGAGCCCCAGGCATTGCGAATATTTTAGCCATCGTTTTTACATTAAATTTTGGTCTCAAGCTAACTGATTTTAGATTTCTTAAGCAACTTTTTATTGTTTCTAACTGTGCTTACATGAGTCATCCTTCATTCAATCAACAATTTAGTTGTTGCATATTCGAATGGACAATTTTTTATTAATGTAATAATGACAAATCGATCATCTTTGTTACGGAATAATCATCGTGAAATCACACCAGATGAAGAACAAATAATTAATTATTAATAATTTTGGACTTGCGTTTGCGTATTTGTTTTAAGGATAATGACTTGATGCAAGTGATAACTCATGATAACTCACTTATAAATTGACATTTAATGCAATAATAAAGATCAATTAAAAAAATGTTGTGCGGAATTTTTTTCTGGTATTGTAGACATTTGGGGTCAGGGCACGAGTTCAGACTTAGGGCGACAATAGGGCGCGAGTTCATTCTTAGCAGACAATACAATACATCAGGGAGACTGGACCCTAGACACTATGTTTTACGTAGCATTCAAATTGGTAGCTAGATTTTAACAACAATTAATACAAAAGATTGATCTTGTATCCAACCTCCAAGAAAAGGGAAACAAAGTCAAACAAAGGAGAATATTTTGATGGATTTTCTTTGCATTCGATTGGAAGAGTAAAGGTAACAAGCCGTAAACACCGTAAAGTGCTAGTTGGAACGGATCTCTTTTACCTAAATTTAATTTGAAATGTTGAATCATTAGCGTCCCAAAAAGGTGTAGCCACGATTCCCCTTGGGCCTTGTTTCTCTAGCTCTGCTGGTGTTGAACACACTGGAACACGTGATGGTCAAATAAAGCCATGACCAATTTCATTGGCAACTGCTGTAACGATTAAAAAACAAGCAGCAGGCTTCTCACTCTCGAAAGCCTGCTCAATTTTCCCATCACACATTACATTGAAAAAGGGGGAGACGTTGTGAAATGAGAAATGTGTACATCAAGTACGATAATTGAAGGCCCACATGTGATTACCAAGTTTGAGGGTTGTGAGACGTGAAAAGAGTTCAATGAACCTGTCAACCACCGTACAAGCAGCAGGCTTCTCACTCTCAAAAGCCTGCTCAATTCTCCCATGACACATTACAGTGAAAAAGGGGGAGATGTTGTGAAATGAGAAATGTGTACATCAAGTACGATAATTGAAGGCCCACATGTGATTACCAAGTTTGAGGGTTGTGAGACGTGAAAAGAGTTCAATGAACCTGTCAACCACCGTAATCAGTTTAAAGTTTCATTTTCCTTTCTGCCTATTCCTGCTGTTCCTTTTTCTTGTGGTTTCCCGATAAATGCCAACATCCTACATTGTGTTGTTGACCATTCATGTAAACTTTTTTATTTCTTTTTAATGTACACACACCGGTGACAGCGGCCTTCCGTTCGACCCCGTTAGCAGCAATTACCCACCACGCCCACCTCGTCATTCAGCACGTCTTCAGCAGTGTCCAATTCTTCGCGGCCCAGTGCCGATCCATCACCTTCGCCCCTGCAGGTCGACCCCTCCAGTTATGGCACGGTGTCTGTCAATTACAAAAAAAAGATCCCGGACTCGGCCTCCAGCAACAAGTGTGTTGTTAGTGAAGAATGGTGGAAACAGTGACCTTTTGTTGACGACAGGTGCCGTGGTAAACAATCTCTAACATTCTCCGTCGTCAGTTTCCGAAGATTCCTGGCGCCGTTTCGTCGTCTCCGTAAGTACCGGTGGTAATGCCAATCATCTGAATAGCAACAGACCTCCAAATTCATCTTCCGTTGCTGGTGGGTCGAGTTTGATTAACCTAATGGACTCCACAGTAATAACATGGTCAACACGAACAGAAGCGAGAGTTAATTTGATTTGAATGAAGATATGATTTCATTTGTCCACAAGGATTCCTACGAAAAAGCACTTACCTGTGGGTAAGTACTAACTCCACTTCGTGTATGGAATTCGGCCCCAAATTTAAGATTTGATAAAAAAATAAAAATATTTTTCTCCCGATATATGATGCAGTCTGTCTCGAACCTTAAACCTGCCGCTTGATTTTCATACATGTACATAAAATTCCACCTAGAAGTTTTAAAACAATGTTTATAATTAACGCTAATTATTGAAAATCCAAAAGAATTGAGGAATGGACACGGAGGATCGTTCAGGCCCCATGCGCTCGGTACATACTGCACTTAGCTGCGCGGAATAAATAAATGACAAATGATAATTCGTCCTAAAAAAAAGAAAAATTCAGAGACGAACGACGACTAGACAAGATAAATTTCGTCCTTGAAATCGATATATTCTTTCTTCCTGTTAAACATCTCTCAGCGTCTTGTCCAAAAACTCGGATCACACGTCGGGCCAGATTTGCATCAAATTGTTGTTCGTCGCTGATTCATAGATATTCATTGTGAATATTCTGAATCTAGGAAAACATAAATAGTGATTCTAAAATGAGGGAAAAAGCATGTAATGTTTTATTTAAATAATAACTAAACATGCTATATTTCATGCCGCATATTTGTTCAACCTTATCGGCAATTTTGGGTCGTATTTCCATAGTCAATTGCTTACCTTGCTTGCTTGTCTTGTCTGACAACTGATTTTGCCAACACTTCTGAGGGGAAACACAGGAAAAGTGCCAAAGAACCAAGTACTCGGTCGTTTTTTCAATCTTATGCAGAAAGCGTATTTTTTATATATTTTATTTGATTTTTTCTAATTCCTTCTACTATTTATAATTTTTACTGTGTTAAAAATTCTTGCATCTGCTTAAATTTTATCTTCCTTCTCTATTTCATGTTGGTCTTCGTTGTCTTTTTCATCTGAATTTTCTTCCCTTCTGTCCTTAGATTTAATTTTCACCTTTTTAAGGGGCACTAGACACAATAGATATTTATATACGTTTCTTTGCGTCTAAGCTGCAAAACGATTTGGTTCCTCATCTCTTTGCATCTTGATGACATAAACATAAAAGAATACAAAAGGACAAAGCAATATACGCTCTTCAATGCGACCAGTGCAAAAATTGGCAACATAACAAATGTCATTCAGGTAATTAAAGTTCATTTTTAGCTATTACGTGTTATGAAAAAACAGACGAGAAAATAAAGTTATACTCTTACGCATTAGGTGTTTCAAGAGAAGAGTATCGCAACTTGTTAAGACAAAAAATCTTTTAATTTCATTTGTAATTTATGCAAAGACATGCCTCAAGCCATTTTGACCAAAGAGAAATACCAAAAGGATAAAAGAAAACGATAGCCAAACCCTAAGTACGATGTTACTTGTCTGATACCAAAACACAAGAAACAAAAAGAAAAAAAGAAACAAGAGAAGTTTAGTTCTACCATATGCATAGATATTAGATTAATTTAACCTTTTCTTGGTAGCCAAGGTGCGGTACCGACGATATATCGTGATAGAAAATTTTTCACACAAAAAACACGGCGTTGACGCAAATCAATATATATATTTTTTAAATGGTTAAATTTTTAATATGAAATAGCATAAAGGTTATAGCACTGGTCTTGTAATAAAGATATAATCTCTTTTTTTACGGATGCTTTTGTTAGCCATGACTCAGACAAGTCAAAATTTCGCGAAAAAAAACTTTTTTACACAAAACTAAACAGTAAAATTAAAGAATATACATATTGAAAAAAAACAGCCGGAAGCAATGCGTGAAAAATTCTACACTACTAATTTACCGCCGGAGGTAAAACGTTAATATCCTCTATCCTGCAAATTTACCACCGGAGTCAATATAACACAACCTCTACCCTGCAAATTTACCGCCGAAGGCCATGTGTGAATATCTACACATTAAAAATTTACCGACTTTTAAATCAACGTATTCAAGCTCCAACAATGAAAATGGGAAGAATTTTCAAAAAATGTTTTTTTTTTTCAAATCTTGAAGTAAACTTGATAATTGCTTTACGCTAAGGTTTAAGTTTTTTAAAGAAATGCTAAGATAAAAAGAAAAAAAATTCTCAAAATGTGCAACCTCGATGCTCTGCGACTTAAGATAAGGCTGTGTCTGAAATTTTTGATGTAACCCATACCATTGAAACAGAAAAAATTTTAGAAAATTATGAAAGGGAATATTAACGTTTGGAAAATTTTATGCTGTGAATTGAAAAGGGATAAAATAAATGTATAACAAATATAAGGAGGCAATGTAATAAAAACAAGGAAAACTTAAGACATGGCTTTGTCTGTTACATGAAAAAGTTTCAGACATAGCCTTGTCTTAAGTCGGAGAGGCCATGTTGGGTGTTCTAGTGTTCTTTTAGTGTCTGTTATGTCCGGTGTACTCTCGCTCATCTAAGCCACCGATGTGGTTTGAATGATAAAGTTCAGTTGGTTGCGAGAAATAATGAAATGATTCTTTTAAAATTGAAAGGAGTGTCCGATCGGCTTCACAGTGGGGAATATCTATTAAGTGATTAGAGAATTGCAAAGTTTCTCTCCAACGAGAGTGATAGAGAAAGACACTAAAAGTTTCAGAAAGTTGGTCAGACAAAAATCAATGGAAATTATCACTCATGATCACGATGGGTAATTAGAATTGTACACGGAAGGAATGAGAGAGACCCCAAGGGTGTAAACTTATTTATTTTAGCACTTCAAAGCAAAAAACTGAAGGCCGTAGCCTTCCTCGGCCGCGGCACGCCCCCTTCTCATCAGACTTATTATGACCAATCGAAAGGGGGGTGCGCGTGCCTATTAATGCATTTCATAGAACAAATTGACAAGAATGTAACATAATCAAGGGATATTGTGGCATAAAAAACTGGCTGTCTAGCCAGAAAAAGCCGGTGTGTGAGAGTAACAGAATAAACAAATTTGGCATCTTCATGACGTAATAGACCATAACGGGCCAGCCTGACAGGGTGGGTTGCGTTTCTCCTTGACTATTCGCGCCCACTTCTCTGGCCTCTTTTGGACTGTCTTTCCGGCTGGACCCTGGATATGGCAGGTGCAACATTGAGAAATTTAAAAAAATGGACCGGAATGAGAAGGGAGGATTGCGGGTGGGATGTATGACCGTTAGGGTCTCTCTCATTCCTTCCTTGTACAATTCTAATTACCCATCGTGATCGCCGAGCGATCACTCTGGTAATTCTCAATTGTACAGCGGAATACATTCCGCTCAACCCTAAGGGTGACTTTAAAGCCTAACCGTCGGTCAAAACCGATGCTGCGAATGTTGCAGTTGCCCCACGATTGTAAAACCTGCTGAATGTCGTTTGGTTTGCCCAATTCCCCGCTTGCAATATACTGTCAATAGGGAGGCCCCTAGCGACGGCCAATGACGAAGTCGCACTTCTTGTCGAGTGAGCGCTGTAAATATCCGTATCTACTCCGGCCATCTTAAGAAACGTCTTATTCCATCTAACGACTGTGTTGCCCGTCACGGCGCAAAATGGGGCGACGAGGGCGATAAATAACATGCCATTCTGAACCGGTGGCCTATTAACACTCGTGCGATTTAAATAGGAGCGTAATGCAGATACCGGACAGGTATTGGCATCCGGACATGCTGACAACGTGAAAGATTGCAACGGTCCGTTTCGCTGTGCCTTGCGAGGCTTAGAAAGGAAGAATTTAATTGTATTTTCCGATAAAACGACCGACGAAAAGGTAATTGAGGCTAACTCGGACACTCTTAGCAGCGTAGCGAGGGCCAGAAGGGTAATTAATTTTCCTGACAAGGTGGGCAGGGGAAGGAACTCATCGCTGCCCAGCGAGGCCATAAAGCGTAACACAAGGCTCGGGTCCCAAGTGGAATTGTATCGGGGTTTCGGCGGGTTGCGATTGTAACATCCTTTTAATAATTTGATTACCAGCGGGTGCGTGTCCACCGGTATACCTTCAATGGACGGCAGAGTTGTAGAAAGCATTGATCGATGTAAATTTATTGAACTGTACGATTTACCGGACGCATGTAGACGGGCGAGATAGTCTGACATTACTGCTAGATCGCTACGCAGGGGATAAATATTCCGTTCCACACACCAATTGAACCAACTGCCCCAGGCTGATTCATATGCGGAATTGGTGTTGCTGCGGCTTCCGGCCACGAAAAGTTCAATAGCCTGCTGCGAAAAGCCTTGTAGGTTGTACAATTTCCTGAGAGCTTCCAGGCGGCTAAACTCAACTCAACGGATTGGAGTAGCGGATGGGGTTCGCCCCGTGCTGATATTAACAGCGCGGGTGACGGTCGTAGGAGCCGAGGAATGTCGCAAGCGTGTTCCAACAAAACCGGAAACCAGGGTTGGCCTGTCCATACGGGGCAAATTAATACAATTGACGCTTTTTCCCGTCGGATTTTTTCAAGGCATCTAAAAATTAAGGAAAAGGGGGGAAAAGCGTAGCCGTAAATGCTCTCCCAATGAACTGAGAACGCGTTGGCCGCGAATTCTCCCGGTTGGGGTCCCCATGCGATAAATCGGGGTAGTTGACTGTTCCAAGAAGATGCGAACATATCCACGTCCATCTCCCAAATTTCCGAAATTCGTGAAAAAATTGTCGCGTCTAACCGCCAATCGCTAGTATCAGCTTCTGCCCTTGATTCGCGATCCGCAATAACGTTGAGTTCACCCGCCAAGTGAACTGCTTCGACCGAAATGCTCCTCTCCTCACACCAAGCCGAAATGGCCTTGGCCGTGTTTGTGAGAGCGGCTGATTTCGTTCCTCCGCATTTATTTACGTAGCTGACAGCCGTCGAATTATCGAGGAAAATCCGAATCGCGATGTTCGACGTTTTGGCTGAGAAAGTTTGAATTGCAAAGAACGCGCCTAGTAGCTCTAGTTCGTTGATATGTTTCTTCATATCTTGCACGGTCCAGGGGCCCCGCGACGTAACGCCATTACACACCGCCCCCCATCCTGTCAGTGACGCATCTGAGAAGATTTCGAGGTCCGGTTCACGCGGAAAAAACATTTTCCCGTTCGCTTTTTCGATATTGGCCACCCACCATCCGAGGTCGAGCGCGGCGCTTGGCGACAAACGAACTTTGGCTTCCAGGTTAAAGTCAACCCGCTGCACATTTGAAATAAAGAATCGTTGGAGGCTGCGATAGTGTGACTGTGCAAATGGATTGCTGAGATCGCCCAAGCAAAGTTTCCTTGAATTGAGGCTATCGTCCGCAATGAAACTTTGCCTTCGGATAGAGCCGTCTCGCACATTTTCCTAACCGCTGCCGCTTTGGCAAACGGGAGAGAAAAGGATTGATCATTCGAGTCGACGATCAAGCCCAAATACTGTTACTTTCTCTCTCAAGCACTATGTGTTTAAATAAATCTACCCTTACCTGTTTGATGAAAAGATGGGGAGAAGAGGGCGAATGGGACGAATGGGAGGAGGAGGGCGTACGAAAAAAAGGGGAACCACGTTTTCTCTTCTCCCCCATTCGTCCCATTCTCCCTCTTCTCCCTGTTCTCGCGCTAAAAAAGTCTAGAGCCATGCTGCGTTGCCAGATAAAACGGCTAAAGAAAAAAGATCCCGAAGAGCCCCATAAGCTACAAATGAAGTCGATAATAAAATTAATTTCACAAGAGAAAGAATGACCCCCAGAAATAAGGCTATTAATAAAACAATTTTCGAGTCCTTCTTAATATCAATCATACTCGTAGATGGTGCGTTAGAAACGGGTTTAATAGTTTTTTTTATAGTTTGAAGAAAAACAAAGTTTTAGTGCAACAAGCACTTTAACATGGGGTCTAATGGGCGACACCTTTGCCTTAGAATTTGCTGTTAAATTTTTTTGAATAATTTTATTGCTTAAATTTACAATTATAAATAGCAAAAAGGCATGGTAAAATCGTTATTATACAAGCATTAATTTATTTTTGAACACTGTCTTTATGGCCGGGAAAAGAATGTTCACTTGCTTGTTCAAAATTGGCAGTTAGATGGCGTGGCTGCCATTCGAAAGGTCGGAGATTTGAATCTCAGTAAAGTAAAAGTGAAAAAAAATGAAAATATAAAATCTTTAATTTTTTTAAATATAGCATAACTTTTTTATTATTCAAAAAACACTCTAGTTTAGCAGACGAGCGTCATGTATAGCGTTGTCATCACCAGATTCAATCCTATGCTTTCTCGCATGTAATTTCAACGAGTTTTCCAATAGCCCAACCGTTGACTTATATAATGCAATTTATAAATGATGGAATATTATACAGAAAAAGATTGTAATGAATGGGTCTGAATTTCGGATATCATACTTTAATTTGTATTTCCATTTACAATTTCCATTAAAAACAATTTGGAAAATTTGCCGAATGGCAACGGCGATTCGGCAGCCTATATTTCTACTGAATTGACGATTAGAAACCTCCAGAAAATTTTCTCAAACTAGATTGAATGTTTGTTTGTTTTCATTTATAAATATATATATATATTTATAATTACATATTCCTCTCTAGATGGCATTTATGTCGCAATTATTTAAATATCTTTGACGCCCTCTACTGGACATATTTAAAGTGCAAAATAAAAATAGGGCTTTCGAGTTTTTGCGGCAACCCTGTACGTTTTCATTCAATATTCTAGCAGACTTTCACTGAACACTGACCACTCTCTCGTGGGTAGGCAGAGTACCCCCGTCTAGCCGGCTTTAGCTGCGAGTCAGCCACATAAAACTAAATATTTTGGACGCGTTTTCCGGGCACTCTCGCTCATTTGATCTTTTGAGCTCCTTTTTTACATCTAGCTTCGACATTCTTCCTTTTTTCACTTTCAGATTAATATTCAGTCTGACTAGGTCCAGCAATGTCTTCCTCTGGCTTTATTTCTGCCGTTTTAACTTTATCCTTTTCCTTTCGAGTTTTTGCGCAACCCAGCTCGTCTTCATTCACTACTCTAGCAGAGTACCCACCTTCACTGACTACGAGTCAGCAACGGAAAACTCGAAACTATGAACGTGATTTACAAGCACTCCAGCTAATATGATGTTCTGAGCCCCTTTTACGATCTAGGTTTTTTTTCCGCGCATCATTACTGACTTCTTTTGGTTTTACTTTGACTTCTTCCTTTTTTTCACTTTCAGATTAATCTTTAGTCTGATTGGGTACAGTAATGTCTTCCTCTGGCTTGACTTCTTCCGTTTTAACTTTATCCTTTTCCTGATCTCTGCCCAGGTAACCAGGGGGGGGGGGGGAATTCCCGGGACACCAGTTGGTGGGTGTCCCGGGTCACCCGATGCCTTTTTAGTTGTCAAGTTTTTGGGTCAACGGGGGATGGGGGCTGGATGGGGGCTCGATGGAAGGATCAGCAGCAGGGGCAGGGATGGATAAGCCTGCAGACGCAGTGACGGTCACGACGGGGGCTCCACGTTCCACGACCACTTCCAACAACTTCTTTATTTCCGTCACTTGCTTTATGAGCAGCTCCTGCGGAGAGGGTTTGGGAGAGGCATTGCAGCAACACCCTGAAATAATAAAAATATAAAAATAAATATTTAAATATTTATTTTTATTAAAATAAGAGTTATCAGACTAATACTTACATTTCCGCATTAGTCGACCCCCATATTCCTTCAATAGAGGCCATATAAAAAACCTGGCGCCAATGATCAACAGAACGCCAAAAGATCCTTGCAGGACAGGAAGTTCCTTTTCCAAAACTATTTAACCTACATGAGCTGCTAGCCCATCCAGATCAATAATTTTCTGGTCAACTGAATAAAAAAAAACATAATCATTTATTTTTTATTTTAAATTTAAACACGCATGACTTACCAGGCCTGCCAGCTGCAACAGGGAGACCTGGGACACCAGTGCCATAGTCAAGATTTTCGGGGGGATTTTGGGCTACACACGCTTGGACGGGGGCTGCACGTTCCACTGCCAACAACTCCTTTATTTGCCCCAACAAGGTTACTTGCTGTCTGAGCAGCTCCTCCAAGTTGATGGGTGGAGCAGCTCCAGCTGCGGGAGGGGGGTTGACATACTCGACAAGGGCATTCCACCATTTCCCTGAAATAATAAAAATATAAAAATAAATATTTAAATTTTTATTTTTATTAAAAAAAACCATACTCACATTTACGCATGAGTCGACCCCCAAATGTTTTCAAGAAGGACCATATGACATACTTAAAGCCAATCACAATTAACAGCCCAAACGATCCTTGAAGAAATCTTAGTTCCTTATCGAGCACTATTTGCCCTACTGCTGCCGCAAGGCCGTCCACATCCACAAATTTTGAATCTGCTAGATAAAAAAATCGATCATTGTGAGGACAGGGACACCAGGGCCTTCGAGCATAGGGGGCACATCTGTTACAGAAGCTGCACATGGTTTCAAAACAAGCAACTGCTTTATTTCTTCTAACAAAGTGACTTGCTGCACGACGCACTGACGCAGCTTCTTTTTGTTAGGTGGAGCTTCTTCGTCAGCGGCAGCGGGATAACCTGAAAAAAACAGCAAAATATTAAAATTTACATATTTATTTTTATTAAAATCACTTATACTTACATTGCTTCTTGAGGAAGATCCAAAATTTTTTAAAATGGGGCCTGACTAAGGGCCATCCCCAATATCTGGCGACCGCAACACACAGCAGTCCGAATGTTCCCTGAAGGAATGGTAATTATAAAATATGGAATGGTAAATAATAAAAATATAAAAATAAATATTTAAATATTTATTTTTATTAAAAAAATCATACTTACATTTACGCATGAGTCGACCCCCATATTTTTTCAATAAGGGCCATATCACATACTTAAATCCGATCACAATACAAATGCCAAAAGTGCCTTGAAGGAACTTAAGTTCTTTATCCAGCACAATTTTGCCTACCTCTTCTCCAAGGCCGTCCACATCAATAAATTTTGGGTCAAATAAATAAAAAAAAAATTAACATTTATTTTTTATTCTATTGTTTACTTATTATTATTACTTATTTTACTTCCAATTGGCCTGGCAGCTGCAAAAAGGAAGGAAATTTATTCAGCCAATTATCATTAATAAATTGGCAGCCTTCCTGGCGACTTGCTTGCTTCAAGTAAAAACTTTCTTAGCAGCTATGCAGCTTATGCAGCTAGCGAAACTAAAACTTGCTGTTTGGGCAAGGAGGTCAATAATGTTTCTTCATGAATGGCCACAAAACATATTTCACGGCTACCAGCAACAAAAGGCTTAAAGTTCCTTGAAGAACTCCTGGGCATGTACGATTCCGACTTCCTCAAGGGCAAACGCATCCGGGATTGTCTTAGCCACACCTTAAGAAAAGTTACACAAAAAATTTGATTATTTCCGTGAAAAAAGAAAGATAAAAGACATGACCTTACCTTTCCCCAAGCAAAATGAAGTTTGCCCGAGGATAATATCGAGAAAAAAATTAATCTGGCGGGAGTGAAGGAAGGTGGCGGAGAAGAAAAATAAATTTCATTTATTATCTTGATTTTGAATGTTTAAAAAACGCACAAACATAATAAAAAAACAGAACATTTAAAAATCATTGCAGCATCTCCTTGTTCTTTCTCTCCATCTTTTCCAACTGCCCCTGCACCTGAGCCAACTGCTTTCTAGTGGCCGCCTTATCCACTAAAAAGCGAGATAAGTTGGCCCTAGCACTACAAAAATAATAAAGAAACATTTGGAACATTTAAGAACAAAAGTAAATAAAACAACGACGATAAGTTGAGGAATATGCACAAAAACGTAAATCAGTAAATTTTTGTGTATAGAACATTTGGAAAACATAAATACTTACAATTTTACGTTGTTGTGCATTTTCCGCAATTTATGCCCTTGGCGTATTTTAATTTTTTCCTCAAGAATTTCCCTCTCAACTCGCTCCCGCTCTAACTCCAACCAGTCCACACGAAATTTTTTGTCATCGGCGTACTGGTGAGGCTTGGCGAGGCGAGACGGGGGAGGCTGTAGAAACGCTGGGGAGGGAAGTTGAGGCGCTTGGCAGGCTGGGAGAGGCGGTGAGGACGGATAAGTCTATTAGTCTTAAGGTTTGCTCCAATTCATCTTCTTTGCAAAGTTGGATGTTGCCGTAGTCGACGAACTCTACTTCGACTCCCTTTGCCGTGACTTCGGTAACTTTAGCCCTGTACCACGTGCCGTTATCGTGGTATTTGGCGGCACATTCCTTGCCTTTTTTTTACAACAACAGGCTCTGAAAAGGGTGAAACAAAGGAAAACGTAGTTGACGCAAATTATAACGAAATTTGCGTGAAGACATACTTAGCTCCATGGTGTTTATATCGTCCTGCATACGCTTCAACTGGTTCTCTTCGGAGACTAGCTGAATTGTGAAAGCCGCAGGATTGACGGCACTGCTGAAAAACACTTGATAATCGCCCTCAAGGTTGCTCTGAAAGGCAAGATCTGTAAAAACGCCACCACCAGAACCTATCGCTCTTCGTCGGCTACTTGTAGGAGGAAGAATTGTGATTTTCACAGATGGGCTAGTGCCGTATATCAATGGGTTAAACATCCTATCAGCTACTTCCTGTATGGACTCTTCAACTACTTCGTTTGTCTCTTCTCTTCTTGTCTCTTCAACAACTTCATTGAGCTCACTCCTAGTAAGAGCACTCTTCACCATGGTCAGCATTGCTTCCATTTTCTCTCTGTGGTGATTGAAAGTTTCACTGATGAAATCACGAACACAGTCTTCAATTTGGTAATGCTTCGCCTCATTTTCATAAGCATCAACGTCCTTTAGGTAGCTCTATAAAAAAACGTTATTGTAGCATTCAATGGTGAAAACCTGAAAAGCTGTGATGACCTCAACTTCTTGAATAACAACTGGGGAAACCGCAAAACATATTTCTTTCGGTGCAAAATTTAAGAAAGAAAACAATGGCGATTTTTTCTCGATGTAGAGACACTGTCTTTCAATCAATAGACAAACTTCTTTCCAGTACACGTACAGATCGCGATTACATGTAATGGCGTCACTGCACCTCCTCCAGCGTATGAAAAATCCGTTGGCATCTGTACATGGTTCAAGCAAACCACGTACCTAAAACAAAAAGGAAATCACGGTGAAACCAGAAAAAACACTGTTGTAATGATAGCAATGTTAGGTAGTTAATTAGAAAAATGCTGCAATGAGAGCAATAGAAATTACAGCACGGTCGTAAAATTTTTTTAAAAAATGGCTGCTAGAGCAACATTGCTGGAATTGAAACATTTAAAAAAATTGCTGCTAGAGCAATATCACTGGATTTGAAAGATTTTTAAAAATTGCTGCTAGAGCAACATCACTGAAATAGACACATTTCAAAAAATTGCTTCAAGAGCAAGATCTATAAATGTGAATATTTTTTTTAAAATTTGCTGCTAGAGCAACATCTCTTAATTTGAAAAAAATTAACAAATTGCTGCTAGAGCAACATCTCTCAATTTGAAAACATTTTAAAAAATTGCTGGAGAGCAACATTACTGGAATAGAAACATTTCAAAAAATTGCTGCTAGAGCAATACAATTGAATTTTTAAAATATTTTCCACACTTACAGAATATTTGAGGTTATCTAGCAGCATTTTGTTGTTAATCATTGTCTCTGGATGACAAGACTTGACTAATTAGCTTTTGGATTTCCGAAGGATTTGTTGGCAAGTAGGAAATTTGTAACTGATCAATTGAGTCCAGGAAGGTACGCAAAGCCTTTGAACTTTCTGCTACTTTAAGTCTTTCCGCTCAAATTCCTTCTTTTTTTTATGCTGTTTTGCTAGTCTCAACGAAGGAATCAAGTTCATTCCATTCGTCACGAACATCTACAACATCAAATATCTGTTAAAACTACACAAGGAAATGAAAATGAAACAAGTTTACCATTAACCCGTTTGATCTTCTCTTCCTTATCGGTAAGAAAATTGAAGGATTCCAGTTTTCGGTGGTATTCCAGAAGAGAGGATAATTTTCCCTGTTTCGGACCCATATTAATGTTCATCACCTCGGTAGCTTTTTCAGAGTCGAGGAGAGACTCGTGCAATTGCCATTGCTCTTCCACGAATCCTTTCAACTCACTGCAGATTGCTTCAATTTCTCTTAGAGTTGTGCTGGCATCACGGTACTTTTCTTCTTCGTCGTGTAACGTCTTCAAAATAACTTGTGCCTAACAAACAAAGAAATAAGGATAACACTTCATTTTAAGGGGAAGACAAAGAAAAATACCTTTCCGCCAGTTCGTCGAACTCCAATGACATGTTAATGTCTTCTTAGGTAAAAATGGTGGATTTCGTAGCTACATCAATGCTTTGTTGTTTTAATTTCAAAATGACAACTTCTACGTCATTGCTAGCCAAAGGTTGTTGGAGGACTCTATGGTGGTGAAGATAAAAATTAATACAAGGGAAATTCAGAACATTAAAATGAACTTACTTCAACTGCGATTCTGTTTCAGTTAACCAGCAGCTAACGTCTGTTGGAAGAACTACTCTAGCATATTTCAAAGACAAGTCTTCTTCAATATTGGCAGACCTCTTCCGATAATCAGCGACTATCTGCCTCAAAGCTATTTCCTCTTCCTTCAATATTTTCCCTCCGGCTTGTGTGAGCCTGTCTGCTGACTTTCTCGTAAAAGTCATCAAAGCATCCTTTATGGCAACAGCGTCCCTTGAGAGGCCTGGTAGCTCTGATGATGTGCACTTCGACAATTTTCTCTCACACGTTTCTAATAGACTTTCGAGGTTCGCTTTGGCTTTAACTTACTCTGCCAAGGACTACACAAATAAAAATTAACTAATTGTTGCAGTCTTTTTATTTATTTGGATCACTTACTTTCGTTGCCGGTTCACTTTCCGACTGCTCTCTGTAGCGTTTTGAACACGATGCGTCACAATTGCCATCCAGCAACCTTTTGGTACCACTAGGTGCAGCCACAACCTTGTTCTTTGCAGCTGCCGGGTTCTTTCTACCGTCATTGAGTAGCTATACAACATAAATGAAACATGTAAGCAATAGATTTCAATTTATGAAAAATTATGAACGTACCTCTTCCTTCTCATTTTCCAGTTGTTGCGTCGGGTTAGGTGCATGAGGTATGGCCTCTGCTACAGCCACCTCTTTGGCCAAAATTTTTTTTGCTTTTCCCTCTGCCAATCTCTGTTTTCCTGCGTTGAGCAGCTACATGACAGAAATCAAAAAGTCAATAGTAGTTAAAAAAATCACAAAATGTCTTAACTTTACCCCTTCCGTCTCATTTTCTAATTGTTGGATCCTCCCATGCAACCCATTATCGAACGCCTTCAGCATCTCAATGTCCTGGGTTTTTTGTTTTCTGATTTTGTTGGATTTATTCCGATTACATCTTTGTCTCCTCCACTCCTCCATTTGTTCTGGAGTATATTTTAACATTTTCCTTTGCATATGGCTAAGTTTTTCCCACCAATTGAAGCCATTTCGACATCTTCCATTGTTCCTGCAAACAATTAAAACATTTTGAAACCTACGAGAGCACAACAAATTACAAAATTGCTGCTAGAGCAACATCTCTAAATTTGAAAAAATTGCTGCTAGAGCAACATCTCTGGATATAACACTTTTAAAAAAATTGCTGCTAGAGCAATATTACTGAATTTGACACTTTTAAAAAAATTGCTGCTAGAGCAACATTTCTGTATATGACACTTTTTAAATACATATCAAGTGGCAAACAGTTGCTGTGGTGAGAGCAACTTGAGAATTTTTACAAACTGCTGCTAACGTGCGAGCAATACCAACTGCTATTTTGCATCGTACTATTTGCTAGCTCTGGCTGGACGAACCATACTCCATCTCAGAACCATATAACAAGTCATCTCAGATTCCAAAAAAGCGATGTGGACATGAGTTAAAAAATGGAAAGCAGACCTTTAAAAGAAACCCGATGTCACTATTGAACATTTCGGACGCATCCACAAACGTGAACGATGCAATAATGTACGACTTACAGAACTTCTACACCTCATACACAAGGAAGCAGCCCTCATCCCTCTAAAAGCAGCTCTACTATCCCAAGGTCTCCTTAAAAGAACAAAAAAAAATTCAACAAAAACTATCCAACAACAAGTTTTTGCAAACTGGAAGACACACGAAAGCACTGAAAAAATACAAACAACGCCTACGATTTATTCATTCAATGCTAACATATCTACATGACCTAATTTTTCTTTCATTCAGCTATTGCAGTTTACTAGGATAGTGTGTCAAAAAATTACTTTGCCAAATTGCATTTCATTCTAAACATGAATTCAGATTTTCTTATTTGATACCAAGAAAATTTTCGACAATTGATTAATGAAACAGATGCTCCAGTCAACAGTTAGGATTTAGTGTACAGCTGTATGAAGATTTGTTTGTGCAGATATTAATTGTCTACCATACTCAAAATATTGCCCTTCCTGTTTTGTCTCGACATTTCTGGCTGGGTCAAATTATTTTGTTCGCCGGCAGTTTGTCAGAGCAAAGGACCAAATCCCAGCAACGGTCATCACACCAGAGTCAATCAACAGTTTGCAACAAGCGAATCGAGATTGTGAAACAAAAAATATATCCGGTAATGAACAGAGCGCAAGTTCGGTTCCCCTGACTTCCCAACCGTTCGTTAGGACAACAATTTGACCTGACTGCTAGTGGCACGGTCATGCTCTTCTCGGCTGCTCCATCCAACCCAGGGGCTACTCACCTCTGTTTGAATTTAATTTTCCAGATGAAATCGGAGTTTTCAATAATGGTTTCATTGAAAAATGTGGAAACCTGAGAAAGAGAGCAAATGTCAACGACGGATAAAATAAGCGAAGTCAGAATGTGCTGTTGGCTTTGAACGTGTGCCTTCCAGTTTCCTGTTACCTCTTTATCCAGTTGATTGACCAGTCTGGACCACCTTTGCGTGACAAAAAATCATTAATTACGTATAATTCATTACATGGTGAAAATATTTTCAGAAAAGGAACCACATAAATAATCTGTGTTCACCTTAAGCAAAAGAAGAACCAAATTCAATTGGGACGTATTGATCAAATGATCACAAGAAGTAGCTCATTTGCTTTTCAACATGTGTCTCAAAATGTATTGCAATAAATAATGAAATTTTTCATGTCATATTTCCTTAAGATTCAACATGATTAACGTCAAAGTTAGTTAGAACTCTAACTCAGACACAGATGACTGCTGTCAATGACTGCTGCTGTAAATTTTGTTATTAAGTTTTCTCCTTGATTTAGCCATGTAGATAATGACCAAGAGGATACGCCCTACAGACTGTGAACATCAGACGGGATCAGACTTCAGCATCAGACTTCTGCATCTCTAGTCTCTACGACAGAAACGTGCAGTGACATCCTACATGTTCTACGCGCATCATCTATTGTTATTGTTGATATGAGTGTTTTCTTAATTAACCCGTTGGCTGCCACGCCTTTGTTCTCCCATGTGTTTGCTCCTTAGCACCGGCCGCACTGTTTGGTCTCTTGGTCTTATGTGCCTTGTGATCGAACAGTTGCACCTGCCAAGATTTGCCGAAAGGCCCTGTTTTAAGTCATGATTTCACCGGAAAATACAATCGGAATTTTAGTTAGAAAATATCCTATTTCGGTTTCAAAACGAAGTATTTTTAATCCAGTTAACTCAATCCGTGAAATCGTCAACATTTCGAAACCTATGTTTTAGAAGATTTTAGATAAATCGAATGTTGTGATTTATTACAACAGCTTAAAACATCATTTCCATTGTCAAAATCGGCAATCATGTAGAATATACATTTGAAAGAGAACACATAAATAGGTAGTCTTATGAATAAAAATATTAACTAGTCCTGCATCACTACATAACATAGGGACCACACGCGTCAACGCCTTCGTATTATATAAAAAATTAACATTAGCATAAACGTTAAGTAAATAGACAACAAGAAAGTTAAAAACGAAATAATTTGAATTGTCCCTAATTTGAGTGAAATCCAATACAACCGACAACACATATTTCAACATAATTCTTTTATTGATTTTTAGTTTAAAAATTACTATTTCACGGAACATTTCAGGACACCAACTAGAAATGCCATAACCATAATATAATATTTTATCAATAAATTCCCCGTTGTTCATGTTGACATCTGCCAACGATGCAAAGGAATCGGTGTTGGTGTCTTGCGAAAGCAGCTATAACGATCACAATCACTATAAAATTAGTGATAATTTCAGCCAATCGTGTGAGATTTTCCGGATTGCCAGAAAGAAGGTCATCCACTGGTTTCGTCATCACCCTGGAAGTTGGTGTTGCTGGAAATTTAAGTTCAGGAAACGTTGACTTTACATGAATTTGTTTAATCACTTTGTGAAGAGGGCATAGCTTGGATTTAACTTGCAACAGTTGATACGCAAAATATTTACTTCGCTACTTACGTTGCGCCCACTTCCATGGCGAAATCCGTCACCACCTACGTTACGAAACCGAGAACGTCATCAAAGGGGGTCGCAAGCGTTTACATTGATTGCTACGGCTTCCATATTTATTCTAAATTTTACGAAATCATGTCAGAGGACGAAGGTTGTGAGTTCAACGATGAAATTAAAAAAACTGCGGATTTCTGCGTTCTTTCATCACAGACCGGGCGTCGTTTCACCTTCGGATGCCGATACTTCAGTTGCCGAACTACACCAACAACCTTTTCCGTAAAAAGTGACTCCCTTTCATTGAACGATGATTCCACTGCACAACAAAACTCACAGGTCACCTTGATAAATCTCAAATTCAAAAACATGGCTGACATAAGTTGACTGTCTTAGACGACGTGACGACGTAAATGATCTTGGATGCCACCGTAGAACTAACGTTGATACGTACTAGCTACGACCACATGTAATTTTCAGAAAACACTTAAAAATAATGTCTTAATTTTCATGTCTAAATTTTCCACCATCATTGCTATATGCTCTCAACCCGTTTTAAGTGACAGGTAAAAACGGAATAACTTCTCGTCTACCTTAGAAGATAAGAGGTTACATTAATTTGGTTAATGGGGTTCTTCCGGAAACTGATTTCCACAAGTTACCTCACGGAGTCTGGTGCAAAGATGATGGCCACTTGGGGTCCGTTTCCAATGTGGACTTACTAAACGAAATTCGTAAACCATGCAAGACATCCAGACCATCAATAAGAAATGGACAAGGCTTATAGACTTTGCTTCCATTAACATGCATTCGATCATCCGCAAACTGTATTTTAATAGTACTTGCGACCAGATCATCAAGTGGTAAAGCGATTCCACCATACGTCTTTGAAAATTTCGCAAATGTGTTCTTGAGAATTTCTGGTAATAATTATTTCCTTTCTTAACAAAAAATTTCAAGTATTAAAGAAACTGCAGGGATAGACTACGAGATCCACATCATTCAAGAGGCAGCCGCAAATGGATCTATCCTCAGTTTGGAGTCGGATATGCACTTCTATGACAAATCGGGCGCTGAAATCACCAATCTCCATCTTCCATTGGCACATGTACCCGATCTTTTCAAATACCACTATATGCCCAACTGAAAAGTAGGGTACATGGTCATGGTCAACTACCCCGGGGATCTCAATGGGAAAATATTTAATTATGTAAGTATCCTAAAAAAATTACTAGGCGCTTGACTCTGCCCCTCTGATGGTGATATTAATGGTTAAATTGCAGATTGATGTACTTCCCAAGTTAATAACGGCAAAATGATTAATAACGTTGCCATCCCGATGATTATATCTTACAGCCTCTTTTTCAATTTCTGATTTCTTAATGATTTCCTTAATGATTTTCGCGATTAGGAAGCAAATGTGAAAACTTTGTCAAGCACTTTCTTCTTGGGAAGAAAAAATAAAAATCCCACCCGCGATGGAAGGAACAAATGGAGATGGGTGCAATCAGAGAAGGAGGGGGCTTACGTCAAGGGGGGGGAAGAAAAGTGACAAATAGGAGAATTAAAGTGACAATAATTACAAGAGAGAAATCTCCCGTTTTCCTTCAGGATCGACCGGGAATGGGAATGTCGATTAAGTGCAAAAAAACCACATCAAATATGACGACGGGCCAGAAATATTATTTAATTTTTTGTATATTCCGAATCTAAACGACGAGCAGTTTTAAAAAAAAGGTAGGAGCGATCCTTATTGTCCCACCGTTATGATCTATCTATCCGAAAACGGAAAGAGACCGACGAATTACTGGTGTGAGTCAGAGAGAGATATAGGAGAATATATGCTGGGTCGGTTCTACTGCAGTCCGCCTCCTCCTACTTAATAAATTATCATTCGCCGGCTGAACATTTTCTTTCTATTTTTCATTTGTGTGTAGTTTTGTGTGTGACACGTTGCTTCATTCCGTACGGCCGTGTACAACCATCAATCGCCACCCCCTGCGCCTGTTTCTTCTTCGGCAACCCCCTTTGCTCCCTCGAAGGGAGAAAAGGAAACTATGAAAAAAATGGGGGCCCATACTGACCCCGAGTTCTTGGAGTGCTTGTAGTGCCTCTAGCGGATAAACTACTGCACTGCACCAAGGCTACGAAGGGTTTTGCAGACGAATATTGTTTTCCTTCTGTTTTGGTAAAATTCTTTGCCGTTGTTTAAAAGTCCTAGGTAATTTTTTCATAAAAATTTTTATTAAGAATTCATATTGTATTTAATTTTGACGTTTGCCAAGGCTACGGTCAAAATGAATGAAAATTACATCATAAACTCAACTTTTTACGCTGAATCGAAATATGCATTCAGAATCAGCATAATATGTACACACGTATGCGTAATCGACGGCCAAAGAATTTTTACTTCCGCGCGCGCTCTGCGGCTGGCGTTTTTACCCCTATTCGTACCTTATAAGCCAAAGAAAGTTGCTCAATTTTCAGTATGTTGTTGTCCTTCATATTGTCTATCTTTTCACTAATTAAAACTATTTTTGATTAGCTATTTACCACTAAATTTAAATAAAACCAGCTTCTTGGCGGCTAAAATTCCAAGAAAATCACCTTCAGCCTCATTTTCGGCAGATTTCCCTGACAAGAATTTATTAAATTTCAGACGAGATGTAAGCCCCTGACGATGCGGTCATTTATATGTAAAATTAACTCTTTTCTGTTGAGTTTTAAAATTTTTAATAATTTATGAAATTTTATACCCAGATTGTAATGCCAGAAAAAGTGTAGTTTTCGGCCTTGTAAGTACCTTTATATCGTAGGATCTTATTCAATTTTCAGTATGTTTAAGTAAATTAAATTCTCTATCTATTCATTAGCCGCTCTGGGTACCGTACCGTTTACGCGCTCACCCCCGCCTGAGCTCGCTCACCCCCGCTTGAGCTCGCTCACCCCCGCCAAAGCTAGCTCACTTCTGTTTTCATTTTTACCCTCATACTAAGTTTTTGTTGTAAAAGACAAATCAAATTAAATAACACAGAAAAATTGAAGGCGAGAACGAGGAAAACCTAGGTGGGGAAACCTTTTAATGGCTAGAGCTACTTACGAAAATACGGAAAAAAGACTAAAAGAGTCGTTTCGCAGTTTTACCTATTTTTTTAAGTAGCTATTTAGATCGCAGATGCAGGATGTCATCTTCGCCAAACACGAAGACAAAAAGTAACAATTTCAAAGCACTGTTGAAATTTAAAATGCAGCAGTGAGCTAGCTCAGGCGGGGGTGAGCGTTTTTATCAAAGCCTGGCCAAACGTCAAAACACGAGTTGCGGCCCTCCGCCGCTAGGAACGCTGGAAATAGGGTGCCGTGTACGCGCTCACCCCCGCCTGAGCTCGCTCACTGCAACCCGTGTTGCAACAACCGCCTGAAGGAATAATAAATTTTACAATGTTGGGCAGATGCAGACGAATTATGGGTTGATCGAAAAATAGAAAAGAAAAACATTGGTTAACAAGTTTTTGACTTTTTCTTTTTTTCACGGATTTGACTTTGAGCGAACTTTTCATTTACATTATAGTTATCATTTTCATTGACTAATTATTCTCGTTATTTATTAATAATAATATAGCATTGTATAACTTTATGCTGTTTCTCGCACCGAACTTTTGTGATTGTTAAAGTTAAAAACGATCTTGTATAATTTTTGATAGAAAATGGTGGCTACTACTGTTGTACGCAAAATGTGTTCATGTAGTATACGATTACTACCTTTATTGAGATCACATTCTTTGCTAAGAACGCCGATGCTATCGCGATTATTAATTCAAAGGTAAAGCGGTTTAAAAGATGATTTCTTTCTTCAATTCATGGATTTTCATGCATAGGCTACTTTACCGAATCCAAATATTTAATGATTTAACTTTCAGATAGTGTTTTTGTTAAATTTAACAAACATTACAAAATGTAATGTCTTAGTTTGTAAATTCATTAAAAGAGCATGAACTATATTTGTTTGCATTACATTAACTGTGTCTTTGTCTACAGATTGACATCATCATCACCTCAATTCAGCAAAACTGAAGCCCATAATGCTCAGTCTAGCAACTTACCTCATGCCAATATTGGCACCATTGGCCATGTAGATCATGGAAAGACAACACTGACTGCGGTATGGTATTATTATTTTTTTTTTATAAAAAAATATATACTTAAATCCTAATAACTGTTGACCATTAATACAAATAGGCTATCACCAAAGTCTTGCAGAAGGATGGGTTGGCCAAGTATGTGTCATACGATGCGATTGACAAAGCACCAGAAGAAAAGGCACGAGGCATTACAATCAACATCGCTCACGTGGAATATTCCACTAAAAATAGACACTACGCTCATACAGACTGTCCTGGCCATGCCGACTTTATCAAAAACATGATTTCTGGAACTTCCCAAATGGTATCAGAACCTTCGAAAAATCATGTATCTATATAATTATAGGATTCTGAGTATAGATTTCTTGAACAATAGGATGGAGCCATCGTGGTAGTTGCTGCGACAGACGGCCAGATGCCTCAAACTAGAGAGCACCTTTTACTTGCGAAACAGGGTAAAATCGATGTTTTGTATGGATTTAATTCAATAGAATTCCAAGAATTTCTGTTTCTTTTTTGTTTAGTTGGCGTGAAGCATCTAGTAGTGTTTATCAATAAAGCTGATATAGCTGACAGCGAAATGACCGAATTGGTGGAGATCGAAATGCGGGAATTAATTTCCGATTTCGGCTTCGACGGCATAGCAACTCCAGTAATTTGCGGCTCAGCTTTGTTGGCATTGAAAGGCGATGAGAGTAGAATGGGCGTCCCATCCATTAGGAGACTACTAGCAGCCATCGACGAATATGTTCCTACACCTCAAAGAGACGTCACATCACCGTTCTGGATGGCAATTGACAGCGCATTCACCGTACCTGGCCGAGGGACTGTGGTCACGGGAACTATAAAGAAGGGAACGCTGAAGAAAGGTGATGAAACCGAACTCTTGGGGCATAATTCAGCCATCAAAACAGTGGTGACGGACGTCCAGGTGTTTCGGAAGTCAGTGCCCTTTGCAGAAGCTGGTGAAAACGTTGGTCTCTTACTGCGCTCCATCAAACTGGATCGGGTCCAGCGAGGTATGATGCTGGTGGCCGCCCATAGTGCAACAATTGGCAATCGTTACCAAGCTCAGCTGTACCTGTTAACGCGAGGCGAAGGAGGCCGTAGCCGTCCGGTCATCTCAGGCTACATTCAACAAATCTTTAGTGCAACATGGAATTTAGCTGTGCGGGTGGATATGCCGAGTGACAAAGACATGCTTATGCCAGGAGATCACTCCGTCGTCAACCTCACCTTGCTCAAGCGAATGGCCGTCGAACCCGGACAAACTTTCACGATCAGAGAAAACAATTACAATGTTGCGACCGGCATCATCACCAAGAAATTGAGTGATGCCAATTTAGTTAAAGGAGATTCTCTGGACAAAATAACTGTGGTCGACTAATTGGTAATTCGATTTGAATTTCAGTTGTATGAATACAAATCTTTAGAAAATATATATTTTTTTTTTAACTTCTTTCCAGTCTTGGGTTATATAGTTCTTCGAGCAGGGATCGTCGCCTTTATTACGAGCCATGAATTATTTTTTTATAGTTCTTTGTGTTATCCGGTATAACCTAACCTTGCGTTATGTAATAGAATATCAAGATTTAATAATGAAAGTCAGGTATTTGTCTCCTTTGTGAACAGAATCAGTTCACTTTTTTCTTTAAAACTTATGTACGTCATCCATTCGCATGAGCATTGCTTCTGTTGTTCTTCCTTTTTAATTTTTTTTTTCATAGTTAGTTACTTTTATCTATAAATTATTTATTTTTTTTTGTTTTGAAAAGTACAACGACCCTGCTTCACTCGGCTACACTCAGCAAATCGGAGGGGAAGTTGATGCCTTAGGTTTGGATCCAACAATAATTTTTATTTATTTTGTCAATGGTAGGCTACCTTATTGTCAGTATTTTTCTTTGTTTACATTTTGCATCGTGTTTCTTTCATCTTATATTTCTTTTCGTTTTGAGGTCACAGAAATTTTTCCACAAGTTCAATCAAATCAAGTTGCGACATAGTTAGGTATGACAGCTATTGATGATTACATTAAAACATAGCCATTATGTAACGTTGCAGTGAATTACATTAATATTGCTTCAAAATAATATTGAAGGATTCATATTATACCTTTTCCAAATAACTGCCAATGCCGGATAAAAATTTGGATAATCAATGGGACTTTTTCCACCATTTTTTGTGCCTTTAATTTATTTTTATTGAGTTCTGAACAAACGACTTCTCAAAAACATTTGGCATGCATTGTTTGAATAAAAATGAGCATAAGTAGCATCCAGCTGAACGATGATTGACCAGTCATATTAACTAGTGAGCTCGTCCCCGAGTCCGCTATAGTAGCCTTTGGCGATCCTGTAACAAAATTACGCATTATCAGAAATTAATCTTAGATTAAACGGAGAAACCAATTGTTGTAAACGATAGACAAATCGAATTATCACGGCTTCTTGTTTTCAAATTATACCGTTTCAGTGACGAAAACCATTAGACATAGCTGATTTCCATCAGAGCGAAAGATCGAAACGGAACAATAAGGAATTGATTCGTTAAGAATTTTTTATTTCCACGTAATTAGAAATTTAGTTACGGGAGCGGAAAAATGGAACGCCTCAAAGAGCTTTGAAAATTATGACAAATTAAAATGTTGCATCAAATAAAATTGTCAAGACTCAAAATCTCAAATCATGGACGATTTTTTGTTTATAGTAACAATGATAGAAGCTAGAAGCAAACTACATTTCAGAGAGTATTTGGTTTGGTTGGCACTCACCAGCAATTTTTGACATGGTCGAGGGTTGGAATTCGTTCTCTCTATTAGTTCCAGTTCTGCTGCCATTCGGACCAACCACAGCTGACGGATTATGGTTAGTTGGACGGTCAGCTGAGCCCTGCTTCTGTTGTCGGATGTGGATCTCTTTCGTCTTTTTAAATCCACTGCCGATTTGTACCACGCAAGAGACTCGTAACCACTACAGATGAAATTGAGTACCAAGGTAAACGATGTTAGGATATAGCATTAAGAAGATGAACGAAGCCCTCAGCCGAAAAAAGATTCTTTAAGCATGAAGTCCTCGACCTTATCGCAATCCTTAAAGCACCACTCTATTTCAATGATAATCACTCATTTAGCTATGTGACTTTATATTACCTGATTTTTAAAGTGACGTTCGGAAAGAGTTAATTCCAAGACAGAGTTGACGAATTCCAAGGGTTTTGTCGCACCGGTTCGTGAGTTCATTTCGGCTTCACCGCTCTGTTCTTCCACTGCACTTCTGCTGTTCGCCGTGCTGTAGGGACTGCTGGATGCCACCTGCATCCGTCGGAGCATCCATAAAATATGTGAATTTTAAAATGCACGTTCTCGTTGTGTATTAGCGTCGACTTTCAAAATGCAATGTGCAGTGTATCTTTCATTTATCATGTCAATGCATTTGTTGCCTTTTTTTCTTATCTTTCCCGTTTTTTTATATTCTCATTTCAGTGAAAACCATGTCTGGAAAACTAAAATAGGAAGCAGTGCACCATCAAACGAATACTAGGGAGTTGCCATTATTTTATTTGTTGTCGCAGTGAGCCTATACAGCCTGAAGGAATCCCATGTATATAGCCTTTGATGTGAAGAGCTCTCTTTCACAACTGACGGCCCCAATCACTCGACGAGAGAGCACACGTCAATGAGGACGACGGCGAAGCATAATGCGTTTTGCCTTGCCTTACAGTCTGTTGCATTTTAACGGTTCGATTTTCGCATTCAATTTCTCGAGTTTTTCCGGAATTTTTCTTTTTCACTTTCAGGAAAATAACGCCACTAGTTGGTCGTCGGGGCCAAGTAGGTACAGGTATAGCGACTAATAATGTAACACAATATAATGACATGTAAATTTGATTGGGCCTACCGGTTCGCCATTGATAAACCAGGCTATGTGAGCCGGTGGTCGACTCTGGCCAAAAGTGCAATTCCACTTTCTCCGGTCACCCGTTCTGGCTTCTTCCAACGGCGAATCTTGTACCAGATTCAAGGATTCGTTTTCGACATCTTAAAAATTCCAAAAAAGAAATGTCAATAAAACGAGATGATGTCATAAAGTATCCATAAAAGATAAAACTATTTATATTTATTTACCAATGACGGTGAGATTTGCCTCGGCGAAATCAGTGTGGAAAGTCCCCTCTGCCGATACTTCGCATTTGTACGATCCCTCGGCCTCCGAATTGACGCCGCGCAGTATCACTTTGCCCGGCTCCATCGCATCCGTCTGTATATATATTCAATCAACATTGATGTACACAAAGCAGCAGTGGGGCCATTCACGGCTTAGTTTTATCACTGGATTGCCATGGCCAGTGATGATTTGCAAACCAAATTCAGTTGAAAATAACAATCGGCCATTCATCAATAATAGTATAAAGCTACTAGCCTAGTTTGACTCCGGTTCGTAGATATATCTGTAAACTTAAAGAAATTAAACGTGATCAAAGAAGCACTCACATGACGCGCCTATTTGCCTGCCTGTATGATCCGGAACCCCGGAACCACGTCAGCACGTCTGCGGACAATCTTTACTTGATGAGGCGATAGCCACAATGAACCTTGGCCCTCAATAGGGACCCGCATGATACTAGCCAATCATTCAATGTCTATGCCCACCTAATGAATTCTCTTGATTCCGTATTAAGCCCCTCTATACGTTCTATTAACTTGGTTTATTTAGTTTCTTCATAAAACATCATATTTAATGATTTTTTCTGCCTTTTTGAATAGGCTACAAATGAGCGTAGGATTAAAAAAATAATAATTAAAACTATTTGTCTTCAAAAGAACCGCCAAAACCTGATAAAATATATAATAACTCAATCGCGAAATAAGATGGTCTACGTCGTCTACGTGTAATAGACGAATGCGATCGTGATTGAATGGGTTGGATAAATGAGACGAAGGCTGTCGGTTTATTTCGATCGGCTCAGCCGCACTGAGCCGTGAACATTGTAAAAGACGAAAAAGAAATCTAACGATCGTCTGTCAACGTGTTTCCGACAAAAGTTTTGATATATCTATAGGGATGATGTTTTATGTCTGTTGGTTTGGACTATACGTTTGCGGCCATCAACATATAGTTTGGACCGAAAACTCATCAACCTCCTGCTGCGGAGTTTTAGCTTTCGGATAACATCTTCTTCAACATCTTTCGGACAAGGATGAAACTAGGAACGAGACTTGTATGTTCAGTATGTCATCAAATGTAAGACGAAAATGCCGGGAAAATGTGTAGCGATCTCACTAAAAAAAAGTTGCGTCCCGTGAAAAATGTTCAGACAAAATAGGAGAGCTCGCATGAATCTTTGTTAGACCGCGCTTCCGTCTATCCATCGAAAAATGTTCACCGCAAGTCGGAAGTTTGTTGAATAGCGATGTGATTTTATGCTAAATTGCTTTTTGCGTCGTTATGGGAAAGATGATGTAGGCCTATGTATATAACAGTCTCTTACCTCTATGTTAAACTGTGACCAATGGAAGACTTTTGTCGGTGGGTTTTCTCTCGGAAGATGCCGGTAAAACTCGTGCGAACCTTTATACCACTTGTATTATACATAAAGCAAAGTGAAAGTTAGAAAGAAAAACTTGCAAAACTTATTTCTATGGGCGAAATGAAACGAACCTTGAGAGAATAGAGCGGACCTGCGGCAGCGGGATCGTATTCCGTAATGCCATGTTTGTGATTACCCGAAATCGGAGTTGAGTTAGAGCCAATTTCCGCAAATAGACAGCGAAGTACCACATTAGAACCACTCATGACTTGGACCGGAACCAGAATTTGCTGAATCATCAACGTCCCGGACACTGGAATATAACAATCAAAAGGAATATTATATAATAACGATCGCGGCTATTATAGTATAGATGAGACGACCCATTTATCTTTGTCCGTTTTTATACCGAGTTTGGTCTCGCTTGGACAATAACAACATTGCGTCTGTCAACCTTTTCACGCTCGAGTAAAAGAATAAAAAAACGATTGACAGGTCCAGCAGATATATAATTAAGTTAAAGCGCACAAGAGGGGTAAAAAAAATATTATTTGGCCGTATATAATCAATTCCGGATGGCGGAAATTGTTTCGTTTCTATGTGATCCAAACTTGGCAAGTCTGAGAGAAGCTAACGGCAACATCCATACAGAAAAAACCCGCGTATATATATATAACACGGTGCATTAGGTAGCCATTAATGTATTGTATGTAACATATAAAAAAAACGAGGAGGAATTACGCAGCTTAAATAATCCCTTGACGATATAATAAATAAGATGATAGGAATGCTGTGCTGTATCGTGCGCGTAATGAGATCCGGCGTCCACGGGTGACAACAGCGCCCGGGCATTCCTTCTTTTTGATGAGCATTCAGTCGGATTCAACTTCCGTCCCCCCGCGCAACCGGGGACCAACGTCCGTGATGGTCACTCGTTTGTACATATCAAGTCCGATGGCTGATTGATTAGCACAAAGCTTGCTCTCTCTCTCTCGCTCTAGAGCTATGCTACACTACATCTGGCTCTCCACAGTTTTCTTTTTCCTTCTATAAGCCTTTTCTGATGACGAGGATTAATTAGAAGTATACGGGATAGAGGCCAGGCCTCCCCCTTTTCCCCAAGAAAGGGTCAGTTAGTCAACCGTTTTCCATAATCGAATTAAGAAATTGTGTTAGCACAATCGAGTTGTGTTTTGGAAATAAACGACACAGCTTATTCCACAATGAAACTGTTGACGAAATAAGAAAATCAAATGATGGATCCAGTCTTACCTGTCATTGTCGTCCAAATCCATAAGAAGCAAACACAGCACCAACAGTAGCGCCCGCCAAATTCAAACGATGAAATCCCAGTCGTCATTGCCTTTTTTGTCACCAATATGAACGACGCTTGCAAAAGTGATGTCAAAAAGTTTCAAACTCACACTCTCTCGATCAAGCGCTTGTCGACAGCTGATATTTCGCGTCTGTCGCTCGGTTACATATCCGAAAATTCTTGTTTCAGCGATTGAAAATAAATACAAAAAAAAAGAAAACTTGTTTGACAAAAAGAACGAATCAAACAAACAAAAACAAAATATCCAGTGGATATAACAGTTGTTCAACAATCGGGAGAGCTATTGCTCCTCGGAGAGGGCGCACACTTGGAAAGCGAATGATATGCAAGAAACTTATAGAGCCCTATCTATATATATTTCCTTTTTTCGGCGGCACGCCGTCTGAGCGTAGATTACGTTTCTCTAAGACATGGCCCGGCGATATATAAAGGGCGGGAACAAACTGGGCGCGCGTGGCGAAAGGTGTACACATCACGTCACGGGCGTGCGCAAGCGCGTCAATTCCGATCGAAACCCAATTCAATCTCCACAGATTTTTATTTTTATTTTTTTTTAAGAATAACTAAAGAAATGTTATAGGCTGTGTGCAATAGGCATCGATTGTTAGGGCCAAAATCGCCAATCCAATTTCCCGTCCGAATCCATCCTGACGATTGGACACTACACTATATTACAGTATACTATAGCCTGCTACTCTTGCGTCAACACAATGTGTAGATTCGTCTTTGTTACATTTTAATATGATATACCATTATAGAGTAGCTCGCGCGTATACTTGGATTATAAGCAGCTAGCACATATTCCGTGCATTCTACATTGAATGTAGAGAGGGGTCCCACAGTCGCAACTATAGGAAAACTCGACTAGCGACTGTGCGCGCATCAGTCCCATTCACACCGCGATCGAACCATTTTCATTCGGCTGTAACAATAAAAACTGGCAAACAGGAGGCTCTCATATGAGCTGTATAATGCGCCCTTTATAGAGTCTAGTCACTCCAAAAGATATGGGCAAGAGGTTAATCGAAATAGTCGCGGCGATGAGCTTCACACTGTTCATATATATAGCTAGATTGACGAACGGCCGGACGCCCCGGCTACTACATATAGCCTAGATACTATACTACTCTAGCTCTACTTTATATGGAAAAGTAATATAAGCTCCCCCTCGCTCAGCTGATCGATAAAGCAAGAGCTCTCGCCTCGCTAAGTAATTGGTTAGATGAATTTGATGGATTTATTATTTGCAGGCCCTATATATACCCCCTGGGTATCAAGTGCGCAACAAAACAACTCCCCTGTTCAGGCCAACTCGATGACGATTGGTCAATCTTAATCTATGTTTATTATACGTAGAGAAAAGTCGGAGAAAACTCTACGAAATAAAACACGGTATTATATTTATATATTTCTATAACAAATCCGTTGTTATTTAATTGAGGTGACCATTTTGGCGGCTTGTCGCATACACCCATAAATCAGACGGCCGTTATACGACGCGGAACCGCCAAGATCTCCAAGAGGATATATATTATAGTGTATATATACGAAGCCGCACTTCGACTTATTGCCGACCGCATTAGCCCTGACGTTAGCCTCATAGACGTTGCGCCGCGCGTTCCGGCTTATATACCATGTTAAGGGGCCTCAACTTTATTTGTCTACTTACTATATATATTGTCACGGACGGAGTGTTAACGTTTGTTCCTGTGTATTTCAGTTGAAGGTCTTTCGCCAGAAGCGAATAAAATCGACCTTGTTGATCTAGTCAACGTTGAATACGTTGACTAGGATTCTGGATAGCTCTGTGTGTTGGTCATCGCTTCTCGGTATTATTTGTTGTTTTGTATTCCGGGGATTGTTTTCGTGGGTTGTCTTTCTTTTTTCTCTGGCGTCTCTTGGACGGCAGATCCGTTTTAGACTCACAAGAGCGCACCCGCTTCTCTTTCTGTTCGTCTCAGTTCTCTTTTCTAGTGTGTAAAAGCGTATATCAATCTACTGGTTATTGTGCCAGTAGTGGCGAATACGCTCTTTGTCTGTGTCCTCGTCCAGCATCGAGTTGTTTTTCCCCTACTGTGTACGATTCTCGCCGAGTTGTATAGTTAGAATAAAAACGCCCGTGACAATATATGTACAAGTACGAGCGTATTCCCTCCTCCAATGGTAGGCTACTTGCTTAGAGTGTCGTCATAGATCTGATGATTAAGTCTATATATGTATTTCAACTTGCTATCATATATAACTAAACACAGTTCGTTATGTAATATGTTACCCAACTTAAAATAAATCAGGCCGAGGTTCGTTTTCTTTTTAAAAACAATTGCTCCTCGCAGATGAAATGGCGAAAGAATATCGGTCGACTGCATTGACTTGCGTCCGATTAGTGGGGAATGGAAACGACAGCAGTCGCCAGTATTATAGTACTATAGTTCGGCTGGGCTAAATGCAAACAGAGGATTTGGATTGTTAGCCTATTATATTCAGTTCAGCAGCGCAAGGGATAGATAATGGTGTCTAGTCTTTTTGGGGGTCTGTGAGAGACCTCGCGATGTCGCTTGGGTATATACAACAGTATATATATCGCCGCAGTCGGTTCTTATTCGCTCGTGCTCTGCCTGCGGTGCTGGACGAGTGTCGTGAAATAAAATAAAAAGAGAAAAAAAAAAATTCAATTTGCAACGAGCGATCTAGTCTTCTGTAGTAGTAGTCGCTCCGAGACTGGCTTTGTCTGAAAGTCTTAAACCACCCGTTTTGTAAAGAGATTTCTGGCTGGCTGCGATTCCCTTTTTCGTTACACATGTGCTGATCCGTTTGGAATAAGGACCGAAGGGAGTGGGTGGGGGGGTTTTATATAAAGGGATGCGCGCGGATGCGCCATCCGCGTTCGAGTTGCCATCCAGCAAAAGGGGGACGAGTGTGTTCATTATCTGGATTCGTCCGCGCATAATGAGCTTGTATGATAACAGCCCCCAGGCAGGTTTGAATCTTATATACGTACATATTTACCGTTGAATAGAGCACCACTATCCAGCGGCGGAACCGGAAGAAAAAAAGAAAAAAATCATTTCATAACGTGAACAAGTTGGAGAGCGAATAAAGAGGCAAAAGATGTCGATGCGACGTGTGTTGGGAAATCTGACACATGAGCGACTCACTCACGTGGACTCTCGTTGCAAATGAACTGCTCGCTAAATTCTTTTGACGTGAAAATAACAAATTTTTTTTTTCCAATCAAAAAAGATATCGACTTTAAGCTCTCGGTGAAATATATAACGAGCAATCCATTAATCATAAAGAAACTATATCGTCATTGTGAATCAAGCAAACACGCAGTTCGTTTCACATGTACACGCGCTGGAAAGTGGCAATTAACTCTACATCAGCCATCACCAAGTGATGTTTTTTTAACATTCTGTTTGAAATAAGTTTGTTACATTCGTTTTTTTCCCCCGTTCGTTTCCTTATCTTGTAAGAGTTGCGCGTGTGCTAGAAACATCCGTTCGAATCAATTAGTCTGAGGACGGTTTGAAAATTGAATATTAGCATATGACGTGATACACAAATCAGCCGCCCCACAGTGGGCAGCACGGAGAAGACGAACGACAACAAGTTCGTCGGTGCACAGCAAAGTTGAGTTAGATTTCGACTGGAAGATTCCAGGAACCCAGAACTTTCACGACGAATTTCTTGATAGAAGCCATTATTATCTTAGATTTTTATTTTTATTTTTTCTTACGTTGAAAGCTTGTCAAAATCAACTGTGACGCCAATGCTAGTTTCTTTACCTTAGTATGTATAGGCGGGAGTAAACACTATTACACGCAGTGTGGCGAACGCACCATGTATGTCTACTTGTATAGAGAGTCTTCCACCCCCAAGGGAGTCTCTCGGCAAAAGAGTTTATAAGGCTTCCCCATTTTGGATGTTATTTCTTCGCTCAGACATGGAGAGAGTTGCGCGGCAGCTGCTGGCCGGTAGTGAAGGATCCCAAGTTGAATTTTCTTTCCACATTCTCTGCTGATATATATTTAATACGTCGAGCCGAAAAGAGTCCCGCGGCGACTAGATCTCTCCCTCTCTTTTGAAGGAATTCCTTTGTGACAAGAACCTCAACCGATTGCGATGTTTGTATATACACTAGCGGGCTGGTCGCAACAATGAAATGCGAAGTTATACAATGCGTATACACATATAACAGATCGAACAGATTGCTCTTCACCATAGAATCAACAAACGTTTTTGGGTCGCTTTCGTACACACATACTACTACAAGATAGTGCTCTCCTGCGAGCTCCTTATTCCAGAAGGAGAAAGAGATCTCGAGTGAAGGAGACATTGGATATGACGACAGCTGGCGGCCCAGTCCACCAGCATCCCGGCCCTGTCTCCCTGAAGCTTTCGATTGACACCACCCCCGCGTGCTCTCTATACTGCCGACATGTACATGTATATACTAGTATGGATTGTGCAGTGCATGACACAAATCAATTTTATTCCAGCCATATTCGGGGAAAAGTTATACACACAAGAATATCGTCATTCTGTATTGAGTTAGCGGGGGGGTCTGGTGAGCGGCACTCTGATGTATCTAGAATAAATCGAACGGACTGCTGCCAAATAAATCACGAGTTTCATTCAATATCTCTCCAGATTTGTATCTGTGTGTGTGTTCATCCTTTTATTTTATTTGTTTTGATCGGAAATTCTTCAAAATGATGAACGACACTTTGTAATCGATTACTTATTATTGAATGAGGGCGTTGCGAAGATAACTATTACCGTTGGCCAAAGAAGACCCATTTAGTAGCTCGCAGTGGTAACAACACAAGCTCATAAACATAGACGATCATATAATAAGCACCGAGCGCAGCACTGGCTTCGCTTCGAATAGAAACAAGAAAGAGACAAGATATGGTGGCTTATTCCCAGAAGAGACAGCGGTAGTTATGTCTAGCAGCACAACAGCAGCAATGACGTCGAGATCTGGTATATATATCTTTATCTAGTTGTGTGTCTTTTGTGCTGTATACTTCCTTCCGGACTTGGGAGTTTTCGACCGACGAATGCCAGGAGCAGTGACTGCTGTACTGGTCAGACACAGCAGCAGCAGCATTTTGTGCCGCTCTTATTTTTCATATTCTCTTTTATTTTTTATTGTTTTTGGTTCTCTTTTGGTGTCGTATCTTTATTTTTCCCCATTTTTTCCCGTCTTCCAAAGAGAGGTTAGAGAGTAGTATTGTGTCGCCTATTGGGAGTGCATATACATTTTGAAAAGGGCAACTCTTTTCCTCTTGATGTTGGAATATATATCATCCTCTATAGTATATAGTCTATGTAGATAGAAAAATATAGTATATTGGGCATTTTGTATAGGATAGAGAGAAGGGTGCGTCTTGGTTGATAAAGAAAACGAGAGACACTAAGAGATGAAGTTCGCATTATTTATATAGATAGACCGAAATTTATATTGACGGGCGGGACGCACGCTTGTGTATAACGAAAAAACAACTTTCACGCCCACTTAATCACGGTATATATAAAGCCACGTACGACGTCAACATGATCAATAATCGATCCCTTGGACAGCGCGGATTAATACTTTTTTTTCCCGCAGACCATTACGCTGTAATTCCACGCTCGAGTGAATTGGTAAATTATTTAGCAGTTACGTAACATATACGTACAGGCGCATGATTTAAAATATTGCTGACGAAACAATCATAATAAGGATCGTTTCTTTTAGATATTTATAGATGAATGAAAGGCGTAGTAGTGTTGCGTCTTTTTTTAAACATTGAGTGGGAGTGTAACCATACTACGTCATTCATTCATATGACGCAGCAGCGATTCGTTTCATAGCGAAATCTTTTAAAATTTGGCGCGTTGCTGTTCGACCGACCCACTGATACACGAAATGAGTTTTATGAGAAGCAATTCAAAATTTTAGTAGAAAAAGAGAGATGAGAAAGTTGGGGAGCTATGACAGCGCTGCCTTGTCTCGGTTACGTATTATTCTGTAGGTGTATTGTCGAAAATAAAAAACCAGGAGCACTGCTTTTCAGGAGGCTTTTCATCACACACAAAAAAATCTAAGTCTGTAGAGTTCGTAATTCAATTGTAAAAAAAAAAATTGGATTTAAATGATGAGGGGAGTGACTCGTCGGTGGTTCTCGACATTCAGTTGAAAATGATTCAATATGCGGTAAATACTCTTACGAGTGCTTCACATGGAAATTTACATTTAACACTTTGCCGATTCCCAAGCTACGGTGATATGCGTCGTGATACTCGCCGTGAAGTATATACTTGTTCATTTTATGCCGGGCTGTATATAGATCTTCTAAATCTCGTGCAATGTTCTCCATTGTCGGCCTTTGGCGGCTCACGGCGTTATTGGGATTGTTTGACTTTTTTTTTTATTAAGGAACGGTAACCAAGGCGACGTCATAATACTTCGGAATATGCTTCACTGGTGATCAATGAACATACTCAACATTCGTGCATGCCGTGTGAAAGTTAATATCTGTTGCCAAACGAAGCTCGTTTATTTCTATCGCATTAATACTGTTTGTTTTTTTCTTATTCGGGTTTTCCGGTGTGTCAAAATGGTCAGCGTCAGCCATCGCTAATCGTAATCGGGATCGACGGACGATGAAAGCCGATAAAATAAATTAAGGCAAATATTTGTAATTTTGGTTAGGAACCAAAATCAGATAAATTTGGAGTACAGAATTTCAATTCGTTTATTTTCAGTTTCTCTATATTATTTAGATGGTATGGTAGATTATTTGATAATTGAGTAGAAATTCTCCCTTTAGTCATTGGTGAATTGAAAAAATGTGGCTGCAAAGTAGTGATACCTAGCGGCCGATCTGCGAAACGATAAGAATTTCATCACGTGAGTCTACGACGATGAATCACGCTCCCGAACGGTTGAACCCAAATCTGACATTCCCGCTTGTAACACTGAAATAATGCAAGCTGTCTTAGCCACTGGAAAATAAGCAAACATTGCAAGTTTGCAACATAACTCGCCCACGAAGCCAAATGCTCGGCCTCATAATACAGTTTCGATAAGAAAGAAGAGACGTCACGTGATCAAAGTCAGTCGAAAAAATTTAGCTTCAAGAAATTCGACTCTTTCGTCTTTCCATTTGTCGAGTTTTCTTTTCTCCAATTCATCTAGTTAAGAAGAAGTTGCGCAATCCACGGTGACGTAGCCAGGAAATGGAATTCGATATTATTTTTGTTCTTTCGAGAGAGTCCCGAACGGTGAAAACTACGATGAAAAGCGACACTGGAATTTTGTTTGCAATTCTTGACTATTATTTTTTATCGTGAGCGACTGTTTCTAACGCAAGTGCAAGTCCAAACGGAAGTAGATTGAACAGCATTTATCTGGTGACTGGTGGTTTGTGGTCGGTGCAATATCTACTGATTCGTTTCCTGAAATGTCTACTGAGCGTCTGTAGTTATGTGACGATAATGCCCAATAGAATTGCCGATACTGGGTCCGACCGAAAAGGATCGTGATCGAAGAAGGAAAAAGAGAAATCCAAGGTCAGCTCTGCTGAGAATAGAAAAATCACGTTGTCGACTACTGTCGGCATAGTTTGTGACGTCAGATCGTTTGTGTCACGTGATCATAACCAGGCACCTTTTTCCTTTTTTTTTCCTCCCTCCCTTAGAGAATCACGCCGGCTCTCCTAGCCATCAGCTGAGAGAAGGGAAAAAGTCGAGCTCTCGGTTTAAAATAAACTTCAGTTCGTCTCCTCTCGATCCCGCTAGATCCCCGATCTCGCCAGATCCGGACTTCCTTCGTTACCGTCCAGTCGAGTATTTGATTTGTTCCTCGACATTCACCGACCGAAATTTATTATTATTTATATACACCGTGTGTGCCTTGAAATCGGCGTTGGGTAAAGTTTCGAGAGAGTGTATTTTTGTGAATTTGGCATCCGGTTATTTTGTTTGGAGTGAGGTGTGCATCGCGTTGCCTTGGTTATCCCATCGATTCACCTTATTCAGTTTTCCCTTTTTGTGTCGTCGATTTCCCTGTTCTACTACCAGCACCACGTCGTTTGATTAGTGACGGCGAAGGAATAAACAAGACCCTATTGTAACTCGCAGATTGCTATGTCTTTCGGCCTAGGATTCCTTCGTGTTCGCTCGATTCTTTCTTTGGTGAATAATAACGCTGAACGTGTCACATGCTGCCTGTTCATTCAGAAGAAATGGTATTCGCCGTCAGCGAGGGATAATCGTCAGCAACCCAATTACATCAGACAACAAGTGTTGCACACTTCCTCGGTAACTATCTCGTCTCCAACTATTGACACTACCGGCATGTAAATTTCATAATCGTTATAGCCGGCATGTACCAGAATTATATACAGCGGCTCTGTTATCTGAATGATGTGGTAACTAAGGTTGCGTCCATCTTGTGACAGGAAATGTAACCACGATTTTCCGACTAGTCACAAATTCAAACCTTTAAATTTTTAAATTATTCTATAATTATTTTGTTTTAATTGAATCCTTTTTATTAGGGACTTCACAAAACCAAGGCGGGGATCTTTAGCCCCATCGAGGAATTTGGATCCACCACTACTGGGTATGCGAGTTAACACTTGACTTTTCCCTATTTTGTTGGCAAATCTCATAGTTTTCTATTAGAGATAAGTATTATAGCTTAAATCGAGAGATTCGGTAACAAGTATCAATGATTAAATCACTCACATCCTCTCGTCGGGTCAACGGAATATCTTATTAGTTGTTGACTCCACCGTAAATGGGTTATGCGCAAGGAATAATCACGTCACATTAGTATTCAGGTAGGGAGCCAGTGTAAAATGAGATATTCTAGATTCCTGTCATGACACTGTCATGACGACGCAACTTCAAAATGAATGCTGTCAATTCCGGATTGTCTTTCATCTCTTACCTTATCTCGTTCTATCCGTCCAATTTTCGAATAATTTAAATTTCATGATATTTTTTCGTTAGAATTTTATTTGAACTAATTTTTTAATATGAATTCTTTATCCGTAGTCGTTTAATAATGAATCAATACCATTTTATTCCTCAAATGTCATCTAATCATGATGGAATAAAAATCGCCATTTCCAACAAATATTGGGACAGCAGCAGAACATCATCAATCTATCCATTTTGCCCTGTCGCTCTATAGTCTATTTAGTGTAGCAGCTGTACGGAGGAAGAATAGGCTTGTCGTTTATTCTGTCGTTGAAAGAAAAATATCGATCGAATCTGTGCCCAAACGAGACGGCTTAAGCTTAAAAGAAGATAAAGGAATCCCAAATATAGAGAGAAACGAATGCGCCCAAGTACAATAGTATTTTGGGCTTACTCATCCCGACGAACTGACGCGAGGAGGTTATCAAGAAAAATATCAGCCGGTACTACTATTATATCTCCTTTTGGCTCTATATCGCCGCCGGAGAGACAACAGTAGCTATCACGCGTGTGCTCGACATCAGACGCCGAGTGCGCATGACTGACACAATAATAATGCTCCAGTGTGGCGATGCCTCCAACGTTAGATGTTCCAGTTCGGCGTCGACTTATCGCGTGACTTGTTCTACTCTGTTACCATCTCCCGAGATTCCCAATTTTTAAGAAAAAATGGCCGACAAAGAGAAAATGAAGAACGAAAAGAAGCCGCTCAATAGACAGAATTCTTCGTGGTACAACATGAGCTTCCTCGACTACGGGTATAGTAATTAGACATATACTCACCTTCAATTAAAGAGAGAACGTACACAGCGCACTGCCCTCGCGGATTTAGTGCGCCCAAAGGGTTGAATCAAGCAGCTGCTGTGTCATCGAATCTCTTTCAGGGCGTATTGATCGCTCCAGACGTCACCGCCGTTTTCCCTTCTTACTACTTTGTATAATGTAGATCTTTAGCGCGCGTCCAAATTCTAGATGACTACCCACGCCTTCTCCCACGTGATCCGCTCCGTTCTCTTAGTATTTTTGATTGCCCATGAGGACAATTTGTTTTTAATAATCCTGCTGTATATTTTTTATGAAGCTACTAATTACACCAAATTGCTTTGATTAATTATTTGTATGAACTGTTTTGTTTTGCGCAGGGAGAAGGACTCATCCATCAGCGTCGAAGATCTTCTCTACGATATCTTCAAACACAACGATGCCGATCACTTGGTCGTCGGAGATTTTCTCGCGGTAAGAAAACTCCCCCGCAGATTTGTCTTTCCTTCTTGCAGATGTGTTGTGCAGTGTGCGCGCATTATATCGATCGCGCTTATGCCCTTTATGTTTCCGGCCGTAGCAGTTGCCAAAATGTTATTTTTTTTTTTAGCAAAAGTCAATCATTATTCATTATGTTTGATTTTTGATTTGCTGTTATTGATTTAGGCGCTATGGGCAACCGGGTTACGAAGCACCGATCCTCGGCTGAGCGAGCTCATTCAAAATCTAAACAAGATTCAACAAGATTTAGGCAGAGATGGCCCTGGAAACCTTGAAAATCTCAAACTGAATCGTGAACAATTCAAAGCGTAATTATCCTAACATATTTTCATTAAATCGAATCGTCAACACGTTGAATAGCTTCGAAATTTTTTTTTATTTTGTTAGATCCATCAACGAGAACATCGTGCTGATTTCCCGAGCTTTTCGTCGTCAATTTGTCATTCCAGAGTTCGAGGAATTCACAGATAAAATCGAAAAGTTTTATTTCAATTGTAAAGCAATAGACACAGGAAAGGTATGATGTGGACCAGTACGAACTCTGTTTTTAAAAAGATTTCATGTAAACATTCAATTTGTACAACTTTTCAGGTAGCGGCGTACATCCCGCAACTAGAACGAATGAGTCCCAACGTAAAAGAAAATTTAAACTGCGACTTTTAATGCAATTATGCTTAATGCAAACCTTTTTTCGGTTTTAGTATTGGGGTGTTAGTCTTTGTACAATTGATGGCCAGAGATTTTCTATCGGTGATGTCAAAATACCTTTTACCATCCAATCTTGCAGGTATACTTCACTGTTTTAATTTTTTCCCTCGATTTGGTGATGTTATCTAAATGCTCGAATAGTGATTTTAATCAATTTCATAGTCACTAGAGCTATAATTTCAGATTGAATTTTGAATTTTTCTTGTTTTTCTTCTCTTCTTCATGTTTATAAAATTTATAGTAAACCGCTAACCTACGCCATCGCCTTAAATGAATTGGGGTCGGAGGTCGTTCACCGTTACGTTGGGCAGGAACCCAGTGGCAGAATGTTCAACGAACTTATCCTCGATCATAACAGTAAGCCCATATTCAATGAATGATTTTTTTTTAAATTATTAATCATAGATAGTGAAAAATAAGTACTTTATTAAGATGATCATCACAGTGACACTTTAAGCGTAGGCCTACTTTATTGCGCAAGTATCGTTTGAATTTCGCAAAAAAATTATCGCACCGGAAAAGTTAAATTTAGAAGTAGTGCAACTTTGTATGCATCAAGCTTATTATTAAATCAATCGTGAATCGAAGCTCGTGAAAGCGTGGAGATCACGGAAGATTGATGTGTACACTACGGTACCGTGTTTTTATCACAGCCCTTTTCTTCATATGTCAATCATCCATCGATAAGATAAGCAAGAAAAAAAAATCAATTGAAAGTCAAATACGGTAGCTTCCTCTTTTGAAGCATCTCTCTTGTTCAAATAATAGAGAAGTGGCCTCATTATTTAAAAGGGCATTCAATGGATACTTATACAATCTATTAATGCAAACAAAATGCTAGGGAAATCGTCCGTAATTTAGAAAACAAATTCCAAAATTAAAATAGCAGTAGCTGAGTTCGATTGTAAAATTGTGATTTCATACACTTCAAACAAACTGGAACATCACGCACCGTTTTAAAAAAGCAATTGACCATTTAATGGTTACTGAAGGGTGTACACTAATACATCTTTATTTCACCCATAATTACAAAAAATAAAAAATAAAATATCGGATTTTTGCACGTTATTAGTTGCCTAAATGCACAGTCTTTACCTTGTGGAGTTAAAAACGAAACTGATTTTGTTCTGCACCAGCATTTATAACTTGTATGGCTATATTCTACGGATGTATAGACTACTGTTCAAGTGAACCGATATAATCCTTTTTCACCGTCTTCGTTCAACAGCACTCAATGTATTTGCCGTGCACTTTTGCTCCATGGGGTTCTGAATTTCGGGCATGGCAGCTCACAGAACTTGTTTTATTTGTTCTCCTATCGATTCCTCCGCTCTCACCCCTTTTCCTTTCCCAGACAGGATCCATCCAAGATGAATTCTACTATGATTAGGTAATGCTAAAAGCTAAAACCTTGAAAAGATAAGAAGGTAAGCTTTTTGAGACGGTTACTTCTCAAAAGTGCCCTAAAATCTAGCGGTAACTTGTAGGCAGCGTGCAACCTGCCACGTCCACTAACCCCCGAAATTAATTTATATGCACCAACGACCATTTAGTTTTATCTAGGTTATCTAGGTTATTATTTTCTTCCAATGGGCAGATTTTTTTTCTTGTTTAAGTTAATTAAAAAAATCCATTAGGCTACCGGTAAACCATTTGCGAAGATTTTGTTTTAGTTTAAAAGTTGGGGAAAAGGCTTAAAATACATAGGGTGGCCTCTTGGTAATTACCATCTCTGCATGATAGAATCTGCTTTACACTAATTAACCAATCAATGCAGCTATATACTTATACATTAGCCCCTCGCTCCGCCCCCGATAATGTGATGTTTTGCTTTTTTAAAGACATTTCGAGTGTTATGCTTCCGAAATCCACATTTGTTGTTGATATAACGTCGAATTGCTGTAACTTGTATCTTTAAAAAAACAATTGAGCCAGACCATAATGTTTAGAATTTCTGTGATTCCATAGAGAAACCACACAATCCGATGGTAAACGCAGGAGCTATTCTCGTTCTTAGTCTACTGCTTAATCTAAGCGAGGTAGACATGTCATTGGCCGAAAAATTCGATTGGGTCATGAATTACTTCAAGGTCAGTCCCCCTCCCCCTTTTTTTTAAAAATGCAAACGAATGTTTCCCCTGTGCTCTTTTTTCGTGCTGTACGTCTTCGCTGTATTCGCACCGTATGAGAGATGATTTCGTTTGCATGACATGTTTGTCGATGGTCGTCTTGTGCCTTTGTTCATAGCTTCTTTTTTTTTCATTAGATTCGTTAGAATCGTTACATTATACATCTACTACTAATGAATCGAATAAGGGCGTAACTAAGCCATCTACATTTCTTAAATTACAGTATTTTGCGTCACTTATTTACTTCTGTTGCCTTGTTTCTGCGTGTATTTCGCATTCGGTTTTCTTCTAATTTGCATTTGCAACGTAGATTATTATTTCAATACGTTGCTGTTCTATAGAAAGGCCACATAATCCTCTGGTAAACGCGGGAGCACTGTTAACGAGCAGTTTTATGCTGACTTTAATTCGTCGAGAGATGGCACTTTCGGATAAATTTGAATTTGTCAGAAGTTTCTTAAAGGTAATTGCGCATGATTGCCATTAAAAAAAATTAAAAAACAAAAAAACAAAACAATCAAATCAGTTGGCTAGCACTGCCGAGCATGAGGTGAAGGGTTAGATGAAGAATTGTGTTTTCTCCCTACACGTATAACTTCTTAATTTTTTTCAAATGAGGAGGCTTATTAAGGGTTGGCTTAGGTGGCTTCTATATAGATGTATGGCGACGCTCCTATGAACTAACAGCATGCTTCTAACTACGCATCAGGCTTCGTATATTGTTACCATATACGTTAGAAAGACTGAAAATTATCATTTCCTGAATGTAATCGAATCAATTTGGTATTATTTTCTTTCACAGCGGATGTCTGGCGGGGAGTTCGTTGGATTTAACAACGCCGTTTTCCTATCAGAACGGGAAAACGCAGACCGCAACTACGCGTTGGCCTTCTACATGCGCGAAAATAAATGTTTCCCAGAGAAAATCAATCTCCGCGAATGTCTTGATTTTTATTTCCAGGTCCGCTTTCTTTTTTTAGACCATTTCAATTTTACAAAATTTTAATTGAAATTTTTTGTTTTCCATAGTGTTGTTCCATGGAGGTGGATTGCGAAAGCATGTCCGTAATTGCAGCCACATTGGCTAATGGAGGTATCTGTCCTACTACGGGAGATCAAGTTTTGAAACCAGACTCGGTTCGAGACGTCTTATCCCTTATGGTAATTATTTTATCAATTGTTTGTGTTATGATTTGAAATAATAAAATTTGCTGTCTTTTAATTAAAGCACTCTTGTGGAATGTACGACTACTCTGGGCAATTTGCATTCACCGTAAGTCAAATAAATAATTTAAATATTAATTTTATTATTTAGAGAGTATACTTGATCCTAATATTTTTGCAAGGTTGGCCTTCCTGCTAAATCTGGGGTATGTGGTGGGCTCCTGGTTGTGATTCCAAACGTGCTGGGCATTGCTCTCTGGTCACCTCCATTGGATCAGTCTGGAAATTCAGTTAGAGGCATAGAATTTTGTAAAGTAAGTTTCTTTAATAAAACTCATTGAAAAAACAAAATTACTTGTGGATACTAACAGCAGCTTTTTCTCAATTAATTAGGAATTGGTCAGCATGTTCAATTTCCATCGCTACGACAACTTGAAACATGCAGTGAACAAGCAAGATCCTCGCCGACACAAATATGAGACTAAAGGTCTCAATATCGTTAGCTTGTTATTTTCAGCAGCAGCTGGCGACGTTACGGCTATGAGGCGCTATAAACTCTCCGGTGTCGATATGACGCAAACCGACTACGACAATCGTACAGCTTTGCATTTAGCTGCCGCAGAAGGACACTTGGATTGCGTAGATTTCCTTTTGAAATACTGCGCAGTGCCTCCCAGTCCGGCCGACAGGTACTTTGGATATTAAATTTTAATTTAGTAAAAGCGGCAGAAGAAATAAAAAAATCAAATCAAATCTGCTATTTCAGATGGGGACAAACGCCGAAAGATGAAGCAGTACGTTTCAATCACACTGCGGTGGCTGAATTGATTCAATCTTACATCGATAAGAAACCAGTCGCCGAGGAACCAGTAGAAGATACTAAAGCTAAAAGCAAGGATCAAGGAAGCATAGGTTCAATTTTTTAAGGATTCCCTTAGGTATGAGTGCTCTTTATCATGGAAAGGTTTTCGAGTTCAGATAATCTGAACAAAGAAACTACCGCTATCCTTAATAAAAAAAAAAGTAATTGGAATGTAGAATTGTGTGTGCTTCTTTAAGCATAATTTTTCTTCTTCCAGTTCTCAATCAGTTGTTATGTTATCTCGTACATCATTGTGTTCTGTAGTAGCCTCTGTCGTATAGCTATTGACCCGAAATCACCCAAGTACTTGGATTTAAACGGCGAATCAACTCCATGACTGTGTTTCAGTATGAATTTTTAATTCCATTTTTATTATTGTTAATAATCACACCTGTGTGTTTGTGAAATGGGACAAGTATTGACGAATAGTGTGAACTCTTCCGTCGAAGATGTCAATCCGCTCTGCTTCAATACTTTGAATGGTAGGTTGGCAATATCTGTTCACTAAATCACCGTTGTTTGTTTAGCTATTTGCTGTTTCTGTTTTTCCCTTCGACCTTGTTTTAGCAGGAGCACTTGTTAAAATCGATGGCACCAATGGTCAACTGTAGTTTAAAGAGAATAAAAGTAAACTGAGTGCGGTAAATGTACGAAATACTTCATTGTATATTTCTTGACTGGGCAGAAGGATGATTGGTGAAATAATTATTTGCACAATCTTTAGTGTGAGCAATCACATAGCGATAAGTCAATTTTCAACTACACTGGTAAAAAAATTACAATTAGTAGAAATTAATTAGCATGAAATAACCGTTTATTTTGACGAACAATTTCTAAAGATCTCTTGACTCGTGATTCACAATGACGGTTTCAATTGGGGCTAACGAAAAAAAATCTTCTGTAATGTAATATTTAATAAGACTGTAAGATAACCATAAATTGACACCAGAGCCTCAAGGCAATTACACTTAATAAGTTTTGCATATGCAGGGAATGTGTGGATCACATTATATAAGTTGGTTATGTTTTGTTTCAGTTAACAACAATAACATTTTTTTTAAGAATACAGTTATCAGTTGATATTCCCTTCCCATGAATTTAATTTGCCATCATGGAAGAAGAGGTTTTTTGTGGGTAAAACGATATCCGACGCTACTAGTTTCCCTTCGACCGAAATGTCTACGTTGTGCCGAATGAACTCCATTAAACTTTCGGACAGGGCTTTTTGCACTTTCATAAGAGAGTCTAGAGTTTCTCGTTGCCACAATTTTTGGCTGGTAATTCGATCACAAACCTCACTATTTAATTGCGAATCGAATAATGGAATGCCAAAATCAACATTCAAAATGGTCCAGTCAGCTTCGTTCCATTTTTCCAAATGGACTTTGGCACGAAGATTCAACGGTTCACTAACTTCGTCCACCATACTGTCCAACTCCTCGCGCAATATTTCAGCGCACGAAGAATCTGGAGATACGAAGCTTGTTTATCGACAGAGAAAAAAGATTTGTGAATGATTAATTTGTATACCTTTAATGCCATTAATGGGTGAGGACGAAAACGTTGAACTCCTGCTTCTGTGGTCGGATACATCGGTGATATCGGATGGTTTATCCAACCCAAGATTGATCATGGTTATAAAACCACAACTATTCTGCAAATTCAACTCTTGGCGAACCCGTTTAACAGTAGGGTGACTCATCCAAACATCCTCTTGTGTAGATTTCCCTTCCGTTTGGTTTAAAAAAGGGAACGGTATGTGCAATTTTTCCTGTTGACGTTGAGCACCATAACCTTGTATCATGAGAGCCGAATGGGTCAGCGCTTCGTTTAATACCACTAAAGCATTTGAAGCTGGAACCAGTCCAGAATCGTGGCCTGTATGATCCAATAATTTGTGGTTAGGAAAGCGACTTATTCTCTGTTGATAAAGTTTAAAAATTACCCCATGGAGTTAAAAGTATTCGATCAAATCGATGAAAAACGTTCGGCAAACGACGAAGACGTGTGCCTTTGGCTAGTAACAAAGTCGGCGGTCCTTGTTGAGTTAGTTGATACAAAAAGAGTTTAAACCAAGGCGATGTGAATTCGGGAGAAGGTGGACCCCAAAATGGCGGGAGGCCGTCAACAGAGCCAGAACGAACTTCAAGGCTTAGAGGAGCCATTGCAACCAGAAGATGATAGTTCTTGTGCATCAATCGGCTATAGATCTCGGCGTCAAGTGATTGTAAGCTTTCAACACGAATGAGATCCAGGCCCCCGCTCCAAGTACTAGTCCCACTGCTTGTATCATTCTCCAAAACCGGACGGGCCTTCCTCAAAAACTGGACGGTCGAGCGCAGGGTTAACGCGTGCTCAAAGTACCGCTGAGCTTCTCCTTCACTGTCGTCAGTACAGATTCGATCAAGTTCTATCAATAAACTGTCTAGGGATTCATCGGACAGCTTGCCGACTTCAAACATGGTGACAGCATGACTTTTAAGACCCTGTCAAACAAAAAAAGTTGTGATGCCATTTAACCATCTAAAGTATACGAGTTGTAGGCTGTACCGGAGATAAGTTTCCCATCATCAGAAATGCTGTCAGTGTTGAGTCAAACAAAAAAGCGATTCTTTTCTGTTCTGCACCTAGCTCTTTGTCTATCTCATCCGCAGCTGGGCCAACGGGACGATGGACTAAATAAAAATGATAAAAATAATAAAATATAATAAAATATAATAAAATATAATAAAATATAATAAAATATAATAAAAAATAATATTTATTATTATTAATAAATACGAATAAAAAACATAAATAAAATAAAAAGAAGAAATTGTTACCTTCCTTCTCCACCGGTAAAGGTGTGCCGAGTTCAGCTAAAGCGGCAGCGAGCTCGGCCAAGAGAGGATCTTCATCAGATTGTACTGAACTAACAGATGATGTCCGGTTGGGAGATGTGTTAAGAACATTTTTCCATGATGGATGAAGTGTACCGGGTTCCAATTCAGCATTTTTCTTACGAGCAAATCCCAAGCGGCAGTAAAGTGAAACGGCATTTTTCACTTGATCTACGCCAATTTGTAGGACATTGGCCAACTAAAACCGTTTGTCTTAATAAATAGGAAAAATAAATTATTCTTTAGAACAAAGATACAGTACCTCTCCAACACTCGTCTTTTCATCCACGGAGACAAATATTTTATACAGCAAAGTTTCAAAATAGTCCCCAAGTACACGATTCATAACAAAACCCTCCAGTGGTGGGACTGAAATATGATCACTGGCATCAATAGGCACTTCAAGGTACACCAAACCCTTGCTAAATAATTAATAAATTTTTACTCATGAACATTAAACATCATAAGAGCTTGCCCAATTATGTTGCAATAAATAAGAATTACCCATAAAGGTTGTGCAAATCATTGTAATTCAAAGTTCCTGCTTTGCGTGGACCATTGTCAATTATACAATCTATTAAGCACTTGTCGCCTTCAGTTGCAATCTGCGAACACATTTTAAAATCTATAAAGTGTTTCATTGTCAAACTACAAGAAAAGTTTAGACCTTTATATCATCCTCAGTTATGGAACCTGTGTGAACCCTACACAATTAAAAATAAACAATGTTAAAACAGGAATCAAATTAACAAATTAACCTAGAAAACAAAAAAACTTACAACCACCAAGGCTCTATCACCATTTTTTGTACAGGTTTTGTTGGGAGAAATTCTCTGGCATTCCTTTTTCTGAATAACTTCCTCCCAGAACGACTCTGGTTCATCAAATCAATATATTGGTTTCTTCCTATTCCAAGAAGCCTTAGACCTATCAATAAATGACATAAAAAGTATATTGAATCATATGAGTATATTGGATACATTTGAAATGTTTTATGTTTTCTTTACTTACAGTCTGCTGCTGTAAAATTTGGAAGTGCATCATAGCTTCTTTCTTGTAACATAATAGCTTCAACCATAGAAACATAGTACTGAAATGGAGTGACTCTCAGCCCTCTTACCATAACATCAGATAAATGGTATGGGTACAAAACAAGATGCACCCTACTGTATTCAAGCAGTTCCTCATAATATCTCTCTTCATCCTTTCTTACATGGCGCACTGGAAAATGATTCTCATTAAGATTAGTATTTAATAAAATAATACAATTATGTTACCTAAGTTGCCTTTATAACGAAGCTGATTTTTAATGCTATGTGCAACCACACATTTATCATACTCTTTATATGATCCACCTAATAACTGAGACAAAACATGTCACTACCTGTCAAAACACTGTCTCATATTGTTTCATATATTCTTACTTGTTTCACATTTTGAGGAAGCTTTGTCCAGGGACAATTCTTTTGAATGTGAGATTCTACTTCCTGATTCATGGCATTGATTAGAAAACACCTCAGTAACTTAAAAGTTTAATGCGAAACCACAGAAATTGTTGAAGAGGAAGGAATGAATGTTAAACACAAGAAATATCTAGCAGACTATTTTTTCCAATCGAACCGAATTTGCAACTAGCGGTGGCGATTAGTATTTAGTAACTAAAGAACCGTAGGCCTACGTCTTTTATCGAAAATCGAAATAGGTCATTTAACTACCTTTTTTCAATTCCTCATTTATCTGTTGCAATAATAAAGAAAACAAAACACATTTAGATGTAAATTAGGGCGTCCCTATATTATGGCATGCCGTGGGGACAATCTGTTTCCTTAAAATTGGAAGCTTAAATTTTAAAAAATACTTATTTAAATATTAAAGTAAATGCTTAATTACATTCAATTCTCTTATCTTTCTATTAACTTTTAATGTGTTTAAGTCTTAAATTTAAAAATAAAATTTTCAATGTTGAACGCTAAACGGCTAAAGTAGAAGTCTATCGCTGAAATTTGAAGTCTCAAGTATGTGAATTCGGTGTCTACTAGCGCCACCTATCAGTGAAAATACATACTCAAAAGGGCAATAGCTGTATTTAGGTATTGTTCACTATTCTGCGGAATGTCGCGGGAGCACAAATCGAACAAGTCCTTCAAACTTTGATTTCGTTTATCCTCTTGTACTCACGACGATTTCGTATTCTGTTTCAATGCGATAGATGTTTGATCCCCCGCTACCAACAATCCGCCCATAATCGCCACCTTGGATATTGGTGAGTAAAAGTCTGTTGCCAGGGAGAGATTTTTCCTCAATGGGACTGGAAATGACGACGAGTTCTTCTTCAGTCTTTACTGGGCCACTGATGATGGTGCGGGGGGGGTATTTTTTGAATCGTCCGGGGCGGGATTTTTCCCATTGTCCTACATTTTTTGATTGGGTTGTAGATCCACCGTACTGGGCTTTTGGGTTGTTTTCTAGGCATCATTCGGTTTCTGCTGGAATTTGGAAAAGATGTGAATCCAAATTGCATTGCCATTTTCCGAAATTTGGACTTTCCTAATCTCCTGAAAATCGTCTACGACACGCGCATGGACAACGCCCATGGAGGATTCACTCGTGCAGCAACAACCAATTAGAGAGCGCAGTTGGAGAGCGCGTCGTCCAAATTTTGGATCTTATCAACAGGCATGATCTCACGCTAAAGGTTCAAGTTATAATTGAACGACTACATTTCGAATCGAAGGGATTGTAATAATATAAACTACCTCATCTAGAAAATGCTTCGCTAACGCAGGTGTGAAATAAGAAATGCCGGAGAAATGTGACAAGGTTTTATTAATCAAATTGAAAATTCATTTCTCGCCAATGGATGATTATAAAGCGTTAATCAACATTAACCCAACGTTGTTGTTGGGGCTTTCGTCGTTGTTGTTGTGGTGGTTGTTGGGCTGGTGGTGGTAGTTGTTGTCGTGGTTGTTGTTGTCGTCGACTCTTTGACTTCCGGCTGGACGTCGTGGAAGGCGTGGCGGGGCTCGGCTTGGAGGACGGCCGGCTCGACTTGACCCAGGCACTTGACGGCCTGTCCGTCTGCGCCGACAAAGACGGCCTGACAGGTGCAGGATCGACGGAACAAGCAGCTTCCGGGTGGTTGGCGCACGTCTGTCCGGCGCAGGCCTCGTTACGGCTACACGACTTGATCTCGCCCTGCATCGGCGACTGCTGCGGGCAGAGGACCAAGTCCGGGCAGCGGCTGGCGCACTGCTGGTAACTTTGAAAGTTGTTGGCGCTGCCTCCGCATCCGCCGAACGAGAATTTCTCGCACAGCTGAGTCTACGGATTGTAAGCCCAGCGAGGGAAATTCGCCCGGCACATGCCCGGCTCCTTGGGCAATTCACACACGTTCACTATTAAAAATAATAAAACAAAAATTTTTAATGAAACAAAAAAATTTGTGAATTAAGTTAAATGAATAAAGTCAAATGAATTAAAGTCAATTGAATTTTCTACCTGGTTTCTCGCAGTGTTGGCTGCACTCCTGGACGGATTCGAAATTATTTTCGTTGCCTTCGCATCCGCCGGAAATGAATTCCTCCCAGGATCGGGAAGAAACGTTGTAACAGTAGCGGGGGAAAAGGGCCCAACAGTGGCCCGTCTCGGCCGGCTAGCTGCAGCGATCGGTGCACTCAAGCCGCTGGCCCTGTTCGTCGATGAAGGCCACCTTGCAGTCGTCGCAAGGATCGGCCACGCAGATGGCGTCCGGGATGAACGGGCAGCGGACGTGGAGGCACTCGTCCCGGTAGGCGGTTGGCTGGACGCTCGGGTCGGGGCAGATGGGACCCAGGGTCCGTTGCTCCAGGACGGTCCCGTTGGGCGAGCAGCGGACCGATCCGCGGGTGAAGGAGTCGTCGATGGGCTGGCCGGTCGTGTCCACGCACCAGCTGAACTCGCCCTGGCTCTGCTCCCGGGCATAGTCGCCCTTCAGGGTGCAGACGGGCAGAGAGATGGACATCATCAACGGGCCGGAACTGTTTTCTGTTTCGTTAATTTAAAAAAAATTCCATTTAATTGGATTAAATTTAATTCGATTAACTTTAAATAATTTCCAATTAAACGGACCTTCGGGGGAGGTGCAGGTGGAACTGCATCCGTTGGAGCAGCACTTGGCCCGGCCGGAACAGTCCGAGTCAGACGAGCATTCAATGACGGCCTTGGTGTCAGCTGGGCAGCCGAACGGGTTTCTTAATGTGAATCGGGCAGCCAAAATCGGGCAGCCAAAATTTCCGCCCGAGTCAGAGTAGGTCCTTCTACTTTTGATTCAGACATCTGTACATCCAGCGTCCTTTGCAACTTCATCAGCGACGAGATCATCTCTGATTTAGGATTTGTAGGGCCATCCTGTTTGGAGTGCGAGTGACTGCCGTCAAGCTCAATGTAGATGGAATCCTTGTCGTAGATGATACCGCCCACCCCAGACATGGGGGCATAGATCAGCTTCTCCTTTTCGACCAGCGAACGTTTTTTCAATTTATCCGGTAAAGGGCAAGGATCGGGAAGAAAAGAAACATCTTTAAGGCGGAAATCACCACAGCCTGGGATGTGGATGGGGCAGTGATTTCTCAAGTGGACACCACGCACGAAACCGTAAAGGCAGATGTCCCGATTGCATTTGGGATTCTCGTGTAATCGACTGGGAGGTGTCATGTCTTCCAATCGGTCCACCAAGACGTAAGGATGAGTCGATCTCCACAACAGAGGTAGGAATTTCATGACCGAGATAAAGCGGCCGAGGTTCTTGATCTCGTTTGTAGGGTAGGTTCCGTGGAGTTGACCAGAAAGGCAAAACAATTTCGCTCACTGGTAAACTTCTGTTCAAAATCTGTGCTTCAAAACTTTTTTAGTTTTTTTCAGTTGTTTGTTATTCTTGAACATGTCCAGATGAGTCAGAACGCCCATTACTCGGGGGAATCCATGCACCTGGTAATCGTTCGAGATCATAAATTTTGAACACAAGGAGTATGCTTCAGTAAATCTTACCTGACAGATGTTAAGAAATTCAAAAATTTCCATTTCAAAGCCAAACGAAGCATCAGTCAAAAGCAGAACAAGGTCAGCCACTTTCGCGATGTCTATCATTGAGTTGATGTCGTTATTGCATTCCATAAAAGTCACCCTTCGTTTTTTACCTAGATTTTTCAAGAAAAATAATAAGTTTTAGATTCAATATTGTAAAAAATTAACGGATAACGCATTTACGGGCCCCTGTATGGATGTGATATTCTGTCGTGTAAAGTTTTTTATTAGAGCTTGGAGTAGAGTGGTTTTTCCAACTTTGGGTGGGCCAACAATGGCTACCATGATCGGTGGGGGTTCTAATGGAGTCCTGTCTACTAATGGAATATGATGCTTTTTTCATTTACGTGCTCTGAAAAAAAAAGAAAAGAATAAGAAATTGCTAACCAACGTGGGAAATAAATTTTTGTCAGCTATGAAAGACATTTCATGCAAGATTCGATTGATCTGGGCTGAACCAAACCGATTTACCTGTGAAAATGTTTCCGAGCCTTGGCTAATGACTGGATAGCAAAAGCTTTTCTCATCCATTTCTTGGATGTGTGGATCCTTGAATTTTTCTTGTCCGCTTTGCGCCCTAATAATTTTTCAACCATCGTTAAATGCTATAGTCTTCAAATACTGTGTGCTGCAAAATAGTTTACCAGCACGGCGTTCCCGGTGAGCCTTTTTCTTGTCTTCATCAACATGGTCCTCCATTCTTCCTTCCTTTTTCACTTGAAAATACTTTAAAAATCTGTAATAACTTTTACTTCAAGTAATTTTACTGAAAACACGAAGAAGAAAAAGACATGTGGATGAATGACAAACCACGAAAAGCAGACGACTACAATTGTCAAAAAGCTCTATCTAGTGCTGCTTTTGAAAGTGAATTTACAACGCCGTCTGGGATCCAGAGATGACACTATCCAGAAGAAGCGAAAAAGAGGGGAATTCTATGTAAATTTGTTTTTCTTACACAGACTAATATCTGCTAATATTCTCTTGTCTGCAACCCAATAAGAGAAGCTTCGTATTAGAAAAAAAAAATTATAAATTACTCAATATAAAATTAGAATTAAGGTTTTTGATTCCTTTTTTTTTTATAGGTCGTGAGGATTTTTCGCGAAAAAGAGTTTTCAGTTTTGTTCTTGGTTAAAAGTAACATGTTTTGGGTGAGATGAAAAACGCATTAGTCGTCAAACCCAACGCACCTGTCGATGATCGTTCAGAACCATAAACATTTTATACAATAGACGGGCAGCATCCACGCTTCAGTGAATGTTTACATAACATGTGTATGTGTTGAGAAATTTCGATATTCTATATTCTATACGCTGCGTGGCAAAAGTAACAAAGCTTCCTCATAATACACTCGTATTATATAACATTAAAGTCATCTTTCAGTTTTTAATCTTACACATATTTTTCAGAACAAAAAAAAACGTATTTTTAAAAATAAATTAAGAACCAGTGACGTAATATTTTGGGGGGAGCAACTCTTTCTTTAGGCGTGATAATGTGTTCACAGCTCGAAGCACTAAGTAATTTTTCCCTTCTGTTTCTTGGCCAGCAATATCGGCAGGGGGTCTATTGTTGGTGTTGGTCTCCTGTAACGGAATACGCTGCTTTATTTGAAAATTTTGAGTTTGTAAACGATTGTAAACCAAATGAAATTATACTGAAGAAAAGTAAAGACAATGCGCTGCTGATGTAATCTTCGGTAAAGGAGAGCTCGTCAGTGCGTGTTGACATTTCTTCTCCCTACCCATCTTATTGTAGAACGGTTAACCACGCCTATTATTGCCCTAATCCATCTAAGCATCCACTTTCACACCTTACAATCACTCGGTCTTTTTCAGAAAAAAGTAATTTATATTACCTACCTTTAAAGAATACTTTACTTCTGTCGTCGTGTTGCGGCGCTGGAGCTCATCTTCACCTAGGGCACAATCGTTGACCCCATCGCATCGGTACTTGGCGGGAATACAACTGGTTCGACATTTAAACCATTCAACACCAACGCAGTCGGCTTTAGTACATGCGTGTTTATCTTCTCCCAATACTTTACCCAATGGACACAGGCAAGTGACTCCATCAGGTGTTGGTGCGCAAATGTCGCTACAACCTCCAGTATCCCCCAAGCAATGATGATCGTGACTGTTGAAATCGATCGGACATCAAACGATACTGAACGTTTATGTCGTCGGAAGCGTCGATTACGAAGCCGCGCATAGTTTTCGTCTCTTATTGCTTGTTCAACCAGCTGATGCGAGTGGAGGATTGAGTCAGCCAAAAGACGGAATCTGCACTGACGTCCATGGCAACCGGAGTGCCCAGATGAGAGCGAAGGATGGTTCGATTTTCACCGTTGACTTCGATCCGTTCAATTGTACCTCGCAGGGAGTCGCTGAAGTAGATGTTTGCCGTCGTAAGCCATCGACGATACAATTCCACGAACTTTGACCAACTCCTGTCGGTTAGTTCCATCCATATGCCAAACGCTGATGACGTGACTGATGCGGCCCTCGACGATGAACATCCTGCCGGATTGGGATCCAATGGTAACACCTTGGGGGCTGTTAAGATTTCGGGCCAATACTAGACGGTCATAACTACCATCGTGTTTCTTTTGGCCAACTACAACAGTTTCCCGAGTAACTTCCGTCCAGTAAATGTTCTCCGTGAAGGAATCCACGTCCAACCCATCGACCATGTCGACGTTTTCGAAGAGAACCGTCTGTCGATAAGTATCCAGGTGGATCGAGTAGATCGTCCTCTGAATCATTTCGCTGTAGACGATTGAGTGGCCTAAGGGGCTGTACGCCAATGCACCGATGTATTCCACGTTACGCGTAGGCAGACGAAAGACGGAATCCTTGCCAATCTGGTGATGAGTCATGCGATAGATGTCGGTGTAAGTTGCGATGACGATGGAAGATTCGTGAGCGGAAATAGACTCGCAGGTACGACCGTCTTTGTTCAAAGTCATTCCGACAGGGCAAGCGCACTTATAACCTTGTAGGGGTTGGTGAAAGAAGACAGAGATGGCTGCAAATCACGTTTCGACAGGGGTTGGTGAGATGGCTTTGCTTGGAAGGATGATGAACGTGGATGCCAGTTGGAGTTAATGAAGCCTCCTTCATCAAAATCTGGAAAAGTTTGATTTTCAGAATTTACTTGCCCTCATTGACTCGCAAATCTGAAGATAAATAATACCTTATAATCCTTGCCGGTAAACTTGTTCACGGAAAGAACTTCGTGCTCCAGAGGATCGCACCAAAAGATTGTGTTTTCAAATATATCGAGAGCGTACGGATGGGTCACTTTAAAGGGAAGGATTTTACGATCGGATCCATCAATCCGCGAACTTTCAATGCGATTGAGTTTGCCGTCTACCCAATAAATACGTTGAATGGTTTCGTCCACAGATAATCCATTAGGCCAAATAATGTCTGCCGTGATTACGTTTGTCCGCTGCGATCCATCCATGCCAGCAGAACCAATGTGTGAACTAGAACTCCAGTCAGACCAGAAAAGCAAACCCTCTTCAGGATAGACGGCCACGGCACGAGATTTGTCTAGTTGTCCACTAATGACAACACTGCAAATGGCAGCATAAAAATCGCAAACGACGATGTGCTTCCGGCCGGAGTCCGCGAAATAAATGTGTCTGCCAACCCAGTCGATCACCAAGTCTTCAACAATCTCCACACCAACCGAAACAACGTACTGGAAAGCTGATCCATCCAACATGGATTTGTAAATACCAGCCTTGCCCTCGCTCTTTTCATTCCAGTAGACGACCCCATCTTCATAATCAGCTGCGACGCCGTGCGTTTGTGAAATGCCTGATACAACGAGTCCATACTCTTTGAGAAGAAGCGAATATCTCGATCAGTTGTAATCAGCAGCATTGGATCTGGCCCTACACACATAAAAAAAGGAAGAAATATATATATCAGCAGCGCATTGTCTTTACTTTTCTTCAGTAGGCTATGATTTCATTTGATTTACAATCGTTTAAAAAACTCAGAATTTTCAAATAAAGCAGCGTATTCCGTTACAGGAGACCACACCAACAATGGACCCCCATCCGATATTGCTGGCCAAGAAACAGAAGGGAAAAATTGCTCTGCTTCGAGCTGTGAACACATTTTCACGCCTAAAGAGTTGCTCCCCCCAAAATATTACGTCAGTCGTCAACTTGTTGTCGTTGAGCCACAATTCTTTTAACGAGACGACAGGGTCGAACAGGCCCGGCGGAAGCTGGACCAGTTGGTTGGACGACAGGTCTAAAAGGCGCAATTTGAGTAACGATTGGAAAGCGTCGACGCTCAAGCGGCGGAGTTGACAGTTTTTCAAGTCGAGATGTTAAAGTCGTCGGTTGGCCTTGAACGTGTCGGCGTCGATCGATACGATCCGCCCGCGTAGATGCAACTCGGAAATGGAAAGCAAATCTTTAAAGTAGTTTGAATCGAGGCTTTTATTTCCTTCAAGGGGGGCCCTGACTGATCCAGAGCTCCTGCAATTTCACCAATCCGTTGAAACTGTCAGGTTCAAACTCCATGGAAACGACCTGCATGCCTTACAAGGGCTCTCGGTTGACGACGATTTCGCCTTCCTTCCAGCGATAAGATCCGAGCGAGTAAAAGGCGGCGGATGGACGAGACGTTGGCGAAAGTGTTTGGGTAGAGAGTCGAAAGCGGATTGTCGCTCAAATCCAGCGATTCCAAATCGGGCAGGAAAGGGAAAGAGTTTTCGGTGAGGTGAGTCAACTGATTACCGGACAGATCGAGATGCTGGAGTGCGCCCATTCCTTGCAGCTCGCCCGGCTTGATCTCCAGCAACTCATTGTCCGCTAGCGAAAGGGATTCCAATTCCATTAAATCGCCCGGTTCCATTTCCAGCCGCACTCGCAGTTGACTCGTGTGGATGGTCAACTCTTTCAGATGACTCAGACTCGTGAACGCACCAGAGTGACCCGTGCTAAAAGCTTCCGGCAACTGGCAACCGACGATCAGCAAATACTCGAGTTGGGTCAACATTGAAAAGCCATTCCACGGAACGCTTAGTTCCGTTTGTTGGTGCAACTTTTTGAACTCTTCGTAAGGCAGGATTTCTTCGGGAACGTCATACGTCAACCGTTGTGAAGGGGCTGATTGTTCGTCGTCGGCTATTTCGACCACCGTGACCGGTTCCGGCGAAGGCTGATCCAGCAATTCCAAGTTGACAAGACTCAAATATTGAAGTTGAATCAAAGATTTGAGGCTATCCGAATGTAAAATGATTGATGGCGCACTACTAGACTCCTGTTGTTGAGACAGTGTTGAGATCCTTCGAGACCCAGAGCTCTCAAGTTGACAAATTTCGACAAATGAGTGGCCGTCAAGCGGATTTCCGGTGCGTCGGATGCTTGGATAATCTTCATGGCCTATTAAAAATTCATTGGAAATTCATTAGACACGGTTATTGAAGGATATTTATAGGTATTCCAACGAACCTCGGTTTGAGACGGCAAGCGGGCCAATAGGGTTTCAATTTCCATGTCGTGTTGTTGGACACAAATTACGGCACGGAATAATAGGTCATTAAGGGCGCTGCTATTGGGGCTGGCGGATGAATCCGGCTGCATTTTATTGAGTAGATGCCATTCGTCGACTATGCTGGCCAAGTAGGATTCGTGACACCAGCATTCGTGAGGACAAGACGGAGACCATGGCGCTGATTGAATACCCTTGTTGGATTTCAATTCACATTTTTGACGAGAGACAAAATATAATAATAATCAATCGATTTTTACCTGAAGGAAGAGAAGAAGACTAACGACTAGGATTTTCATGATTTGGGAAATTTTACTTTCACCCACGGTGGAATGCATCCATAAAACTACTAAAGAATTTTTCCAAAGGGTTCGCTATAGACTGTAGTAGAAGCATCATTATCTCTTGGAAGAGGAAGCAAATTCAACATTAAAACAAAAAAGACAAGGGATATCCTCTGGCGATATTGTCTTATAAAATGTTCTTTTTAAAACGAGACACGAGTAACATTGTTTTGACTAACAACGTTACTTACAACGCCTGCATCAAATTTCAATTCAAATTCTCGTAAAAATCGTCAAAGAACTCGTAATTTTACGACGGTAAACGAAATCAAAGTTTGAAGTGACTTGTTCGATTTGTGCTCCCGCGACATTCCGCAGAATAGTGAACAATACCTAAATACAGCTATTGCCCTTTTGAGTATGTATTTTCACTGATAGGTGGCGCTTGTAGACACCGAATTCACATACTTGAGACTTCAAATTTCAGCGATAGACTTCTACTTTAGCCGTTTAGCGTTCAACATTGAAAATTTTATTTTTAAATTTAAGACTTAAACACATTAAAAGTTAATAGAAAGATAAGAGAATTGAATGTAATTAAGCATTTACTTTAATATTTAAATAAGTATTTTTTAAAATTTAAGCTTCCAATTTTAAGGAAACAGATTGTCCCCACGGCATGCCATATCCCTAAACTGCGAAAGCGAAACGCGAAACGCGAAACGCCTAAAATGCGAAACAGCTGTGCGAAACGGTCCCAAAAGTTGGGACCCTGTTTCGCATTTTAGTCTTTGGGTCCGTACTAAACTGCGAAATCGGTGTGTGCGAAACGTCGCAGTGTAAACGTCTTGGTAGCAGACGACAATGGACGCCATCAACAAAAGTTAAGAGTTTCAATTTTTCGAGACTTCGAGTTTCGCGCATTTTATGCCTTATGGCCGGTCTATTTGTGTGTTGACCATGAATACGGAATACCTTGAATGCAATAGGTGTTTTTAATTAAAAGATTGGTATAAAAAAATTAATGGAACTTCTCGTTTTCATGTATCAATCAGATTAACATTCTTAATTTTAAGGAAAGTTTTAGCTGATTAAATTTTAGCTTGATTTGGAACATGGGAGCTTTGATTTTTAGCTTGATTTAAGGCACTCATGCTGCAATGGCCGATTTTTCCTTTATGCACGTAGCCGGAACAATCACGTAGCCTACTAGTTGATTTAAATAATTTAATGTAATGTATAGTAATCCCTGTGCCATTATCCCCATATTATTATTTAGTATTTACAAATATCACCATACCGTGCTGCTCTATGTCTTTCATTAGTTTAATCGTAAAATGCGCATTAAAACATAACAGGGGTAGTGGCCGAAGAAATCGAATTTGATTGCCCCCCTTCCTCCTTTAATGCCTCATCATAGCGGGAGACAATGAAAAATGGCGGCAATCTCCGTCAATTTGGACCTCTTGTGGGGAAAAGGAAAACTTTTTGTTTCGCAAGATGTTTCGCTCTTTAGTATGCCCTCCGGCATTTGGTACCGCGAAACGGTCCCAAAATTTTGGTCCGTTTCGCACAGCTTTTCCGCATTTTAGGCGTTTCGCGTTTCGCGTTTCGCTTTCGCAGTTTAGGGACGCCCTGTAAATTATCATTTATCGTCACTTATCATATCTTTTCGTCTGATAATATAACGCCATCTATCATCTTTAATACGAATTAGTTTTTTCGTTTTGTAAACACGTGGAAAAATGTTAAAATGACTTAAATGAGTGGTATGAATTGGAGGTAGAACGAATTTAATCGGAATAACTGTGATCTGTGTACAAGTGAAACGTTATACAACCTTTTCAACTAGTATTCGTTTTAAGAATTTGGATTTGTGACGAAAATGACGAAGCATCTCGAGGGAGTTATGGATAGGAAGTTTTATGATTTGTCTGAAGCATACAAATCACGCGGAGAACTTGTCTTCGATAATAACATTGCAACGCAAAGTGAAGTAGAAAATTCTGGAGTTCAATTTCCCCAAAAGCAGGATGGTAGAACTTGCCAAACTGAGGGACCTGATTTTGAGACATCACCTAAGTTAGCAGCCTTCATCGATGAAAATATCATTGGAAAAAAAAATTATTTTGTGAGTCCTTTCGGAAAGAGAAAAGTAGTTTACTGTGATTACACTGCCTCAGGAAAGTCGTTGCATTGCATTGAAAACTATATTATGAATGAAGTCCTACCTACATATGGAAATACCCACACAACTACTTCAGTAACTTCTTTGCAAACAACTCTGTTTCGTCATGAGGCTAGAGAAATCTTTAGAAATGCACTTGGAGCATCTGAAGATGATGCTGTGATATTTGTAGGTAGTGGCTGTACTGGAGCCGTTCACAAGCTAATCAATGGACTGGATCTCACCGAACCACCAATTGTAAGTTATCAATTAAACAAAACGTGTTCAACAAACATTTTAAGCCTGTAATCTATTTTAATGTAGGTGTTTGTAGGTGCCAATGAACATCATTCCAATCTTATACCATGGAGGGAAATAGCGGCAAAAGTCGTTCGTATCAAGGAAGATTCAAATGGCCTTCTGGACATGTCTGAATTGGAATTTTCATTGACAACAGCAAAAAAAGAGAATCGGAAAATGATTGGCTGTTTTTCTGCTGCGTCTAATATTACTGGTACTTTGTATCAGGATATGCAGATAACCGCACTACTACGTCGATTCGGAGCTCTTTCTTTCTGGGATTACGCGACGGCTGCTCCATATGTCAAAATAGCTATGAATCCCACCACTGTTGATTATCCATCAGGTGTTGCTCATAAGGATGCGATATATTTCTCTATGCACAAATTTGTTGGTGGCGTACAAACTCCGGGGATCCTCGTTGTCAAGAAATCTCTACTTCAAAATCATATTCCCAACGGTGCTGGAGGAGGGACTGTATTCTTTGTAGACAGAGAAGCTCATCTGTATTTGCGCGATGCAGAAATGAGAGAAGAAGGGGGAACTCCAGCTATTGTGGAAAGTATTCGAGCTGGTGTAGTGCTAAAATTGAAGGAAAATGTCACATCTGAGTGGATTATGGAGCGCGAAGAAGACCTCGTTCAACTCGCTTATTCAAAATGGAAAAGCATTCCGGAACTTATTCTGCTTGGAAGTACAAAAGCACCGCGGTTGGCGGTTTTTTCGTTTATGGTTCGTAATTTAACTACTGGATATTATTTACACCACAATTTCGTTTGTGCTTTACTGAACGACATGTATGGAATCCAAGCTCGTGGAGGCTGTGCTTGCGCCGGCCCGTACGCTCAAGATTTACTTGGAATTGACGAAACTCTCTCTCATCGTTATCAAGAAATTCTGGTCGAAGATAACCGTTTGGACAGAACACATCTGCGGCGTAAAGAAGAGCATTCATGCTACGAAATTCTCCGTCCGGGGTTTGCACGCTTAAATTTACCTTACTTTGCTTCCGATTCGGAAGTCGAATTTATCATAAATGCAGTTATTGCTGTTGCTAAAAACGGCTGGACCATGTTGCCTCATTATCAAATGAATGCCGAAACTGGCGAATGGCATCATCACACTCAGTTGGTCAGTAATTTTTTAAATTTTATTTTTTGGTTGTTTTACGTTTGTGCTTAAACTTACATTTGCAATATTTATTTTTAGTCATTCAAGAATCGAAAGTGGATTGGCAATATTGACTTCAATCTAGGCCATATGATAGTCCGCCATCCTAGAGTTCCTGACACGCAAAATGCACCGACCGACTACGACGATTGCCTAAGACAAGGAGAAGAAATTTTTGCACGAGCTTTGCAAGTGACTTCAACGATGATTATTCCAGATCAGCGGCAAGGTTTCAATACTGAAGCGTCTGAGCTCCGATGGTTTCTTTTGTCAAGTGAAGCCAAAGATCTTCTTAGTGGAGTTGTACTGCCAAAGATCGTGACACCTTTCCATCCACGAGAATATGCCTCTAGCACCCATGAATACCATTTACAACATTACTCCACCGTTCCGTCCCGTAGAAATGGGTCTAAAATATCTTCCGACGAAATCACACCCATGGTAGAACGGAACGGAGATAGTGAAACGGAAAAAGACAGAAGTTACGTTGAAAGCAAGGATAATGATAAGGACCGTTACGACGATGAATCTCCAGACGAATCAGAAAGCTTCTTAATGGATGCTCTCAATTTCGACGATGATGAAGATGAAGAGTCGAGAGCACTGGCTATGAAAACCATTGCGAGGAATGCGAGTTCACGACTGTGGATGTCACCAATGAAAAACATTATGAAACCGACATTGGAGGCACTATTGCGTTACAAGATGATCAGCAACGGTGATCGTGTGCTCGTTTGCGTTTCTGGCGGAAAGGACTCGCTCTCTCTTCTACACACCCTTCGTCAGTACCAGAAACAGAGTAAAGGATTTGGCATTAGTTTTGATATAGGGGCCATAACTGTTGATCCTGGAAGCTCCTCGTATGACCCTTCACCACTTATTCCTTACATGGAACAGCTTGGGATTCCTTACTTCTATGAGCGGCAATGTATTAAATATCCTACTTGAAAGGGCATTACAAACGCCTTTAACAATCTTCTTTCTTTTTTTGCTTTGTTAGGTATCATCACAAAAGCCATGGATATCCCCGACGTCGATTCTATTTGCAGCTTTTGTAGTAGGCTAAAGCGTAAGTTTTGTTTTTGATCAAATGTGTGTAAATATACATAATTCTTATTCTAATAATTCATTAGGAGGCCGAATATATGCAACTGCGCGAAATCATGGTTTCAATGTAATAGCCTTAGGCCAACATTTAGATGATTTAGCTGAGAGCTTTCTTATGTCGACCTTCCACAATGGACGCCTGAGAACCATGAAAGCCGCTTATGCTAATCGCGAGAGAGATTTAAAAATCATACGGCCGTTCGTCTACGTTCGGGAAAAAGAACTTCGCCAATTTGCCAGCGAGACTCGTCTTCCAGTTATACCAGAAAACTGCCCTGCTTGTTTCGAAGCTCCTAAGGAAAGACATCGAATAAAACAGCTTCTAGCTCAACAGGAACTACTCTTCCCCTGCATTTATCTCAACATCAAGACTTCTATTCTGCCCTTAATGAGTATTGATCAACCCTTTGTCGAGAAGAAACTCTTTGGGAAACAAAGTTACATATAGAAAAAGGGTAAAAAGAGTGAGCGAATTTGAAATTGTTTTCAACCACTACGGTCTGAAAAAGAGGTTTTTTTTTAAAGCTTAACATGGGATAAAATTGCTTTAGCAACAATGATTTTGTGGCTCAGTTAAAGATACTTCGTGGTTATTGTGTGTTGGTATTAATAATACATGAAAATTTAAAGCATCATGTTCTTAATTCAAAGATGGAGAGATATTTGACGATTACTCGTTATTTAAAATCCGACCCCTCTATGCCCACTTCGCTCGCGAGTTTCGCTCTAGGTCCGACCTTTTGTTATGGTTTTTTTTTTCTTTACTATTTTTTTTTTTTTTTTTAATAAAATATTTTTAGATTCTTGGGTTCTTACGTTTTTATTTCCCTCTTAATTTTTATAACTAGTTAGTTGTAAGTTATTTCAGTAGCAAGGCCATGGTATAGGATTACTGGTACGAGCAGAGCAATAGATACCTGGTCGGTTCTCGGCCGTGTTGGCTTCCCCATCTCGATTTTAGGGTAAACGTGGTCCGATTTTCAGGGGGTTTTAGGGCGGGGCCTGTCATTGGAAACTAGAAACAGAGCCATCTAGGCTCTCAAAAGTAGCTGAGCGTAGTAGCTGACACACTCACTAGAGCGCTCATTCCAGTTTCCAAAACGGACCACGTTTACCCTGAAACCGGGATAGGGAAGCCAACACAGCCGAGAACCGACCAGGGATTCTATAGCTCTGGTACGAGTACTTCCCAGAGCCGACGGCTGTCAGAATGGCAAGAAAATTGGAATCGTCGAAATCGGCAACTCTGGCCGGGTGTGTAACTAGACGGCCTAGTTTAACATGGGGTCTTATGGGATTACCCCTTTGAAGCTCTACATTTATGTGTTTAAAAAAAATTTCAACTTGTAACTTTTTTATTTTGTGTAGAATTATTTTGTATGCAAAGTTCATGTAATTAATTTTAACAAGCGATCTCCCACTCAACCGCACCGAAATACCCCCTTTTTTCCGGAGGTCGTTTTGGGATCGTAATCCGGAAAAGGGGACGTCCATAAATTACGTAACAGGTTCGGGGGAGGGACGGGGTTGAAGAAAATGTTACGGTTTGTTACTATGGGGAGGGAAGGGGTTTTGCGCTGCGTTACGTACAATCACAGACTAAGAATAGAAAGACGACTATCTCCTATACAGCCAATGAGGATCATGCTCGTGGCTCCCGCTGTGGCGCTGCGATCGATTTAGAGGAGACTTTTCGGTGAATTTTCCTTTATCCCTACTGATTAGAGTCTTCACACACCTTAATTTTAAAAATTTACTATTTGTGCTACATTTTTACTTTTCCCTGTGTAATTTTGTTCGTGATTTCTTGATTATGCAATAAAAATGTCAAATAAATTGGTTTATTTATTTGTGCCGTAATAAATTGGTTTTATGGACACCCTTTCCCGCTTATTTTATGACGATTTATAATGAATGGTGAAACGCTGGATTCTTGTGTCGTTTGGAATTCAGGATAATTTAGGCGCCAAATGAATAGTCTATTAGTCCAGCGTTTCACGATTCACTATAAATCGTCACAAAATAAGCGAGAAAGGGTGTCTAAAAAACCAATTTTTTAAGGCACAAATAAATCAATCAATTTATTTGACATTTTTATTGCATAATCAAGAAATCACGAACAAAATTACACAGGGAAAAGTAAAAATGTAGCACAAATAGTAAATTTTTAAAATTAAGGTGTGTGAAGACTAATCAGTAGGGATAAAGGAAAATTCACCGAAAAGTCTCCTCTAAATCGATCGCAGCGCCGCAGCGGGAGCCACGAGCATGATCCAAGACGGTTCCTCTCAGCCCTATAGGGACGATCGTGGTCTTTCTATTCTTAGTCTGTGGTACAATTTTGGCTATTACAAAGGCCATCTAGCGGTAAAAAATCAACATATTAAATAGTAATTTTCTTAAAAGAGACGAACGAATAATGATCTTCTTTTGTAAAATACGTAATTATTAAAGATGTATCATTTTGTAGTCGATAACGCTGTGTAAAAGTGGTTTTTAAATACAGATAAAAATTTTAAAGATTTCTTTAAATTTCTATTAGAAAAAATTGCATTTAAATTTGAAAAAGGGGGGGTTAGAAAATTGTTACGTATTTTTAGGGGGGGGGGGTTCGTACTTTTGTTACACTTTGTTACATAGGGGAGGGAGGGGGGTTTGTCAAAAAATGCCGAAAATACCGTTACGTAATTTATGGACGTCCCCAAAGGACTCTAAAAATCCGGACTAGGTCTATTCTGCTCAGAATCGCAAGGCAATTCTAACGGAATAAAGTCCGGATTTTTATCTTTTTTCGTTCACGAGATAATCACGGTTGAAAATCGTGAAATATCACGAAAACCCAAAGTCTCCCCCTCCGTCTACATCGCTTTTCGCCGTATATTCGGCCTTCAATAAAAAACTAATTTATAGAAAATGTAGCCCGTTCATCCCTCTTTCCGAATCCAAGACGATTTTTTGAAATATTTTAAGATGTCCGAGATTCACGCACCATGGTAACTCTTCACGACCGCGAAAATATCGTGATGACTGTGGAGAGGACAAGGGAAGAAGATAGAAATGACGAAGAGCTTCAAAATCAGTGAAATCTAACATTTTTGAAATGTTCGACCACCGATCTTCCACTTTCATTAACTCCGGATGCTTTTGAAGTTAATTTTGTCAATAATTGAATTTTGTTTCACTTTGTTCCAACTGACTCGACCGAGATTCGAACTTGAGTACTTTAGAATGGCAGCGCGGATTACTGAACATTAGACTACCGTTGACATGTTTTGATATAGGGAATGCATGATCCGTATGTAGCTAGCCAGCAACAAGTGACGGGATGATATAGAATGCAATTGTCTTTATAAAATTCAATTTTTTAAATTTATATTTCGACTTGTCCGAGATTCGAACATCGGACCCTTAGTATTACATCACGGGCTGCTGACCATTGGACCACTGTTGATATGGTGGCAAAGAGGAAATATGGCATCGTATGGTATGGCCCAGGTATACCCCCCATTCACTCACCCCTCTCCCAGGGGTGCGCGCAGTCCCCTCCACTTGACCTCCCTTTAGGCCGGCTTGGGCAGTGCGTCAGCTCCGTAAAACTCAAAACTTTGAACGCGTTTTACGGGCACTCCCGCTCATTTGCACACCCTAAACCCTATATTAAAATAAAATCTTTTTTCGATAGCAGAAAACTTGTCTTGCTAGGGAACAGCCACTAGAATAAGTACTAAAGTTAATAGTCAAAAAGCAAAAACCCCCAAACGTGTCAAAGCTGTTAGACATTTCAAATTGGTAGTAAGACTGGCGCGTGACAGAGTCAGAGCGTTTTACACACCCACCAGGTGGCAGTGATTGTCAATAGGAATTCAAGACGACGCCAAAAGCTTATGGAAGCCATTAACGTTGAGACCGGTAACCGTAGTAAATGGCTCTGGCAAGGCTATCAAATAATATAAAAATAGTCTATCAAATAATATCTGTAGAGTGATTCGAGGTTGCCATCTTGGATAGTTTAAATCCCAGATTGGTGCAACCTCAAACCAAAAAGCATTGACATTGTCCATAAGAAAAGGGTACGAATGGAAAGACAAAAGAGAGTGAAAAAAGAGAGACCGACCCCTTTCTTCCCCACTCTATTCTTTCCCTTCCTTGACTGTCCTTCCTTTCGTACCCTTTTACAAAAAAACATTAGAATTGTGGGGTTCTTTCCATTGAGCAATGAACGAAGGGAAGAATACAGGGGGAAGAAAGGGGTCGGTTCCTCTTTTTTCACTCTTCTTTGTCTTTCAATTCGTACCCCCTTTCATCCCCTTGCTTAAGGAAAACAAAAATAAAACATGCCAATGCTTTGGGGTTACGGCTGCACCAAAGGTGGGAATATAACCATCCAAGATGGCAACATCGAACGAGAGTCATCAAACTTATGGTTGCTGCGCTCCCAGTTAATTCCTTCCATAAGCCCTCGATGACCATTTGATACAGCTAGGTAATATATCCCTCTGGTCGGTGTGTTATGTCCTTCCGTTTGTTTCTCTTTTCCATAGTATTAAAAGAATCTACCTTAACGTTAGGTTTCCTGATAAAAAAATATCATAATTTTGTTTCGATGAATTTATTTTAAAAAAGTTAATATAAAAAAGAAACAAAGAGTAAGGAAGGATGAGTCGCGAACATCAGAGCTCACTATACCCTCCTCATAGTAGTCTACTGCTCTACCGTCTTAGAAATTCATGTTATTAACTAAAAAACGAAGACCTGGTCTCAGCTGGCGCACCAGCACGCACCGTCAAGTCCGCACGCCAGCACGTTACAACAAGTGCTTCGCCAAATTTAGACGTCACGTTCCACTTTTTGAGCATGCTTATCGACTAGAGGATTAACATAGCCTATTTGAGATCAAACACGTTGGCTGGTTAATACGGGGACGCAACGTTGTAGTATAGAGCCAGCCTGTGACACGAAAGTTTGTCGTTTTGAACCCTGAATGCGATGCTTCTTTTATTATATTTATTACCGATAACTTTTCCGATGCAAGCGGCTGCGTAGCGGATGCAGCGAGGATGCCTCCTGCGTGATTCGAGCCCGCGGGAGTGTTTTTTATCACTTCTCCCTCGCGCTCCTGGTGGATGACAGCGAAGCTACGCGTTCTTGTCCTTCACTTTAGACCGAGGGACATGCTATAGGCCCTCTCATATAGTCTAGTGGTCAGTATTTTGAATCCCGAGGTGCAGAGAACTCTTACAGTACCTACCTAAAGTTTGGGAACGTGTGAGCGCGAGAGAGAACCTTATGGGGAAAGGCGTTTTTTCTCGGCGTTCCCAAAAATCCAATTTTCGTCGGATCGAGACAAAATTTTTTTTTGCCTTAGCCATTATGGGTAGCATTAAGCTAATTTTATTTTTTATTTTTCCGATCAAGGAAAGGGTAAGTTTAAAATGGATCCCCAAGTTTGAACACTATAGAACTCCATGAAAATTAGGGTACTTTGAGGGGGAGGGATAACTACAGAACGGGTTAAGGTAAGAAGACGCAAAAAACTTTGAAATGGAGAGCTTCACAAGCTCAACAACAGTTTTCATTTTAAGATTTTTTCCGTAATATTTAATCTAGTCAATTGTGAATTGAAAACAGAATATATTTTTTTGTCCGTTCTAGTCCCTTTCTCCCCCCCCCCATTCCACCCACGCCGGGTTGTAGTCCCCCCCCCCCATAAGCGCGCGATTTCCCTGTTTAACAGAGAAAAAGGCGCACGGGGTGGAAATAATTAAAATGACCTTCCCATAACCATGGCAATAGAAATTAGAAACTTTCTAAATTACTTATCATAATTCCCCTTTCCCTTGGGTGTGCGCAGCCCCCCCCCCCCGCTCGACCCCCTTACTGGCTTGCTTGGGCTGAAAGTCAGACACGTAAAACTCAAAACGTTGAACGCGTTTTACGGTTACTACCGTCATTTTCAAAAACTTGATCCTTTATTCAAAATGATCAACGAGAAAAGTTCTACGACTCTTTATAAATTTTCGGGGAAGAGCCAGCATTTGTTTTAAATTTAAATTAAAACAACACAATACAATTTGTTCAAATATGTCTCTTTGAAATAAAAAACATCTCCCTCAATGCTATAAATTATGCTGCCATTACAATTTTCGATCATCATCTTGCATTTTCCACCACATAGCTTAATGTGTGTGATTGGCCTGTCATCCGATCTGATTGGACTAATTTCTCAAGTCGACTCGTCACTCGAGCTGTCTCGGTCGTTGACTTGTCTGGTGTGCTATTGCTTTCCCGGATTGGCTTTCTCGTTCCTGCAGCATTTGATGAAATGATTCAACATTCCACAAGACTTACATTTCCTACCTTTTTCCTTTTCCGAGCATGGTTTTAATTTGGCATGCGGCCAGTTATATCCACATTTTCGACATTTTCCTTTTGTCGGACACGGACTTCCTGTGTGATGCCATTGTCCTCATTTGCGACATTTTGACGTCTTCTTCTTTCCGTTGACTCTGGTTTCTTTGTGTTACCTTAATTTAAAATTATCTCTTGATTATTTACCGAGTTAGTGGCTTGTTTCGTTGACTGTTCAACGCCTTCTGCATAGCGATCAGCGGCTTCTGCTGCGCGCGCATTTTCTAGCATTTTTTGTGGGGAAAGTTGATCTCTTAAGCACAATTTTCGGAAGTTGCTTGACTTATAGCCTTGAATAATCTGTAATTTAATTTCTAAGTCAGAATAATTAAAATCACACGTTGTTACGAGTTGACGGAGTCTTGTTGCAAAAGCATCAATGTTTTCGCCTGTTATTCTTGTCTGGATCCTCGGAAATTAAATACTTCAAAGTAAGTAAGTATTTCTATCGCCTTGCTCATCGGGCAGGGTGTCGAATTCGTCTTTAACTTCGTTTCCTGCGTAATGAAGCAGTAAGGCCAGTCTTCGCTTGTCGGTAGCCGTTTTTTGGTCGGCTGAGTCTGCATTTTTTTAGACTACATTCCAAGCAAGAATCCACTTTTCCCATCTCAAGCCCGCGGTATGTTGATCACAATGAATTTGAAACTGTTCGGACTGGTATCAATTCCATTATTAAATGTAAAGGTTAAAACTTACTTTGCCTCGTCACCAGTGTAATATTCTTTTATGTGTATTCACTTTTAAGCTCTCTAGGCCTACACGGTGAACGGTACATGTTATGAATTACTGCACTACTATGAATGAATACTGTGAATGCCCTAATGAATACAAGGGGCAGCGCGTTATATAGCAGCGTGTGGCATATCCTATTACATGATGCTACGCTACGGGATACATAATATAGCTACACTACAGATTCATTATCCGTTTATTACTTGTGAAGCAAGGCGTTTCTTAAAGTACGACGATGAAGTATAATTCCTTCATCATTTTAAAAGAAAATTATGTAATTTATTTTAAAGTATAAAGTTCTTCGAAGAGGAGGCTGTTTACTCTCTAAACGGCAGTTCATTTAACCCTCTTTGATAAATTACCCCAAGGCTTTAAAAATTGGTATTTGTATGTAAAAATGAAGAATGTAATAATGCAAACGGCAAACGCTGGTAAGATAAATTTTTAAAAGTACATGATTGTAAAAAAGGATTCCAATAAAAATATATTTTTAAATTAGAAAATCTTAAAACATTTATTGGTAAAAAATTAACGTATTGCCCAAGGAACTTATTCAGTGGAAATTATGGCGGGGCGTATTTTTTCAGTTGTTGCTTCTGCATTAGTGGATATGAACTAAAAAGTACCAGTGTTGTGAATCATGGTCCAATTACATTGAATCCAGTCGGTTTGACCAAGACGAGAAGATATGTAAATGTAACTGGAACTGGAAGTATATTTTTCATTTTCCATGAGTGGGCTCATGATGGGATCCAGTAAACCTCCAATCTGGAATTAGGAATATGTAATTAATAACACAGGAAATGTTATTATTCAAAAATATTTATTTACTGTATGACTAATTTAAAAAAAATTGAACTTAAAACTAGAAAGGCTGCATAAACTGTTGCTCGACTTTTTATGGAACAACAGAGCAATATATTCGATCACTTAATCGACAAAAGCTTACATATAAAGTTACACTTTCTCAATGAATTAATTCCACCAGTTGCCACTATTTTTAATTCGCCATGGCAGACTGGGGAATGATGTTAACAAAAGCATCGGGGAGAATAAACTAATAAAAAAATAATAGATGATGCGACAAGTCAGGACAATATCCAGTTTGTTATCAATGTAACACAAAATTGGGTTATTGCTTTCAAAATCGACTAGAAAGGAAATATGATATCCAATTGAAAAGATGACCCAACATTTCATGAAAAGATACAGCTGTTACGTAGGAAAATCATATATGCATTTAACTGTTCTCTCGTGAGGTATCATTTTCACTGTCACTGATATCATTGTCAAAACCTGAGGCATTTTTGTGAGGTACTAAAAAAGATTGCAATCTCCTTTACTTTTAAATAAAATCCACGGATAGCAACCTATAACAGTAATTCAAATGCTTCTCAAGCTAATAGTAAATGAGTAAGAAGAAAAAGCAAAAAAATTAAAAATTTTCTCACAAAGAGGAATAAATAATAGAATAAACTTACTGGAGTTCTAAATACTCGGGGTAATGACATAAAACACTTTCTTTATTTCTACAGAAACCAATGCGATAAGAAGTATCTCTATCCCTATTTCCATTCGAAGGACATCAATTGTATTTGGATTTGGAGCCGTTTTATAATCGCATTGCAACAAGTCGTCTTGAGAAATAGGAAGTGGAACTTCCGAACAAATAATTGAAATTTGAGCGTTAGATGGCTTGAACTAGTGGACAAAAAATCAAGGTCGACAGCTTCCCGGTCTTTGTTCGCAATTATCTTTAGAAACACCATAGACTGTTTTTATTTCCATATATGTCCCTGTCTAGGTAGATACCATGTGTGAGTGATATAACCATAGTCTCGGTAGAAAGCTGACCTCGTCTAGCCTAACTCGCTCTACCACTTTTTACAGTACCCACCAAGCTATTAGGTACACCACCCTTTTTTCAGTGCATTCTTATGACACAACGTGTCTTAGAAAATATGATTTTGTTTTGATACCATTTAGTACATACACAGAATTATCATTTTAGTATAATCATATTATGTCCATTGCGGACGTCAATGTTAAAGTACCGATAGATTACCAAACGTTCGGTAGAGTTATAAGAACAGTTGGTCGAGTTGTGAGATCCGCGAACCACATAATTAAAATTCAATAGCTTGATCCTGGGTAAAGACTTTTTGTCTTTTATTTCTGAAGGGAGTTATATATATTTGGGATTAGGAATGAATGTATCAATGGGAACAAGGGAGATATTACTATGAGCAACATTCTTAGGATATATAAAACTGTATGTAAGAGAGAGCGGCAATAGGAATAACAAAGAAACACTCCCTGCACATACCGTTTGTATGTCTAGTTATACCGACAGTATATAGTATTAATGTCCCAGAAATGAAGGAGTGTTAGTAGGGTACTGACAACCAAAAAAACCAGTTAAATTATCAAACTAACGAACTGGCTTGTGGGCAAGGGATTCACGGGCAAGGGAATTGTTTATTAATAAATTCCTTGTTATACCTAGGATAATTCCCAAAGTACACCTCCCTTCCCTATTCTGTAGGCTACAAGTAGCTTTGAGTTACCATCTATAGCACCATTGAATTAACAAACAAAAAAACAATCAAAATCGAATTTGTAAATTTTTAATGGTAATGCTAATTTGAGTGAAACAGAAATAGGAATCTCGTAGTTTTTAAAATAGTCCACTTACTTGTGCGAAATTGCTTGCTTTTGTGACGTTGACCACCGAGCAAGATAGCTGAATTATCTGGTCAGAAGATGCGTATATGTAAAAGCTACACTGTATCGCCTGATCAGATTTATTATCAAATGGCTGAATGGTCCCGCTTGCTGCTGTTGTTGAACTTTCACGACAAACTGTAGATATAGTCGCCAGGATAAAAAAAAATTTAAATCTATATAACGTGTTTTTTGTTTTTGAGAAAAAAAAAATATTTTTTCATTTGCAATCGATTGTGGTTTTAACCAATCGACTTAGCAAAAAATTTGGATCAAAACCGTTCTCTTTGTTTATTTTTACAGCCCCTAGCGATGATTTCCACTAAGAAAAAAACGGTCTCTTTGAGTGGCGAATCCCTTTTTAAACCTTGTAGCGAAGATTTTCACAAAGAAAAGTGATTTAGATATAATTGGAGAGGAAAAGGGTAGGTTTCCTTTTATTCACACTTTTCTATCTTTCTTTTATTTCCTGTGTAACTGCTAAACCTAAAAGTACCCAAACATAGCAATTCTTTAGGGTTGTACTGCATCAAACATGAGATAAAAGCAATCCTAGATGGCAACCTCGAACAACTCCATACAGATCAACGCAATGTCTCAAATTACTTGCTTTAGCTATAATGTCATCAATGGAGTAAATATTTTGTTTTAGATTTGGTCAATCATATTTACATCTATATATGTGGTGTTCTTCATTCAATGTCGTTTTTGATGGTTCCGTAGTAGTAAGAGTGGGCTCTGTGGTATCGATTTGCGTTGTCTCTGTAGTCCTAAATGTTTCAATGGTGTTTATGACTTCTGTGGTATTTGTTGGTTTGTCCGTAGCGAGAGTTTCCTTTGTAATGGTTGTTTTTGTTTCTTCAGTGGTATATAATGGGTTTACGGTGGTTGCTGTTTCTTCTTTAGTGGTCAATGTTGATTCAACAGCAGTTGTCATAAGACCTTCTGTTGTTGAAATAGCTTCTAAAGTTGTTGTTGCGTTTACAATAGTAGATGTTGTATCTGTCACAGGTTTCAGTGTGGAAGTCGATATTGCCATGGGCTTAGTAATTGTAGTTGCCACTGTCGTTAATTGCGTTATTGTACTTGATTCTGCAGTTGGTTCAGTGATTGTAGTTGACAATGTAGCGGGTACAGCTGTTGGTTTTGACCCTGTCGTTTCAGTTGTTGTATTTGACATTGCCATAGTTTCATTGTGTGTATTTAACATTGTCGTAGGTTTACTTGTTATATTTAAATCTGTAGTTGGTTCCGTGTTTGTAGATGATATTGTGTTTGGTTTACTTGCAGGACTTGAAAATGTTGTTGGTTCAATTGTTGAAGTCGATATTGTCGTGGATTCAGTGATTGTAGCTGTCATTGTCGTGGGTTTATTTGGTGTATTCGATACTGTTGTAAGTTTACTTGTTGTAATTGATTCTGTAGTTAGCTCAGTGGTAGTAGTTCTAGGTGTCGGCGTAGTTGTAGAAGTTGACATTGCCGTAGCTTCATTGATTGTAGTTGACACTGTCGTGGGTTTACTTGTGGAAGGTGGCAATGTCGTGGGTTTCGTTGTCGGTGGCATTGTTGTCGGTTCCATTGTAGTAGATAGGACTGTAGTTGGTTGAGTGATTGTAGTTGTTGGCATTGCCGTGGTTTTGGTTATTGTTGATAATGTATTTGATTTAGTGGATTTAGTTGACATGGTTGAGAATTTAGTTGTAATTGACATTGTGGCGGGATTATTTGATGTAGTTGACGTTGTCGTAGGTTTCGTCGTTGTTGTCATTGTAGTCAGTCTAGTTTTCGCTGACATTGTCGTCGGTTTAGTTGTTGTTATTAATGTTTTAGGGGGTTTGGTGGTTTTAGTTGAAGTTGTTGTAGGTTTAGTCGTTGTTGTAGGTCTAGTCGGTTTTGTCGATGTAGTTAATCTAGTTGTCGCTGACATTGTCGTCGGTTTAGTTGTTGTTTTTAAGGTTTTAGTTGGTTTGGTGGTTTTAGTTGAACCTGTTGCAGGTTTAGTGGTTTTTAATGACGTTATTGGTCGTTTAGTTGTCCTTGATGTAGACTTCATAGTGGGATTAGTAGATTTCGATGACATAATCGTTTGTTTAGTTGTTTTGGTGGTTTTAGTTGAACCTGTTGTAGGTTTAGTGGTTTTTAATGACGTTATTGGTCGTTTAGTTGTCCTTGATGTAGACTTCATAGTGGGACTAGTTGTTTTCGATGACATGGTCGTTCGTTTAGTTGTTTTGGTTGACGTTATAGCGGGTTTGGTAGTAGTAGTTGGAATTTTTAAAGTGGTTTTAGCAGTTTTCTGAAATATTGTCGTTGATTTAGTTGTTTTTGTCGAGGTCGACGTTAAATTTTTGGTCGTCTGTGTTGACAATTTTGTCGATTTAATTGTTGTCGTTGACTTTATAGTAGGTTTGATAGTGGTAGTTGACAATGTCTTGGTGGTTTTTGCAGTTGTCAAGAATATTGGTTTATTCGTCGTTGGTTTAGTTGTTTTTGCTGACATTGTCGTGGATTTTTTGGATGAAGTGGAGCTAGAAGTTAATTTAGTGGCTTTAATAGTTATTGGATTTGGTGATGTCCCTCCAATAGTTGGTTTCGTTGATATTTTTTTACGGTTGGTGTTGAAGATAAGGTAGCATTGAAGGCCTTCTTTGAAGTCGTCAGTGGTGAATTTGACTTTACTGGTGTTGTCTTTAGTGTAGTCAGTGAATTCTATCAAAAAGAAAGACATTGAATAACGTCAAATGAAAGAGACGTGTCACGTAGTCCACGTTTGTTGTTCATTTTTTACCCTCTCTTCCACTCAGACATACATTACCTTAAGGTTTGAGAACCCGCGAGAGAACCTTATGAAAAAAGGCGATTTTCTCGGCGCTTCAAAAAATTCAATTAACGTTGGAAAGCGACGAAATGTTTTTGACGTAGTCATTAGAGTTAGGATTAGGCTAATTTTTTTATTATTATTTTGTAATCAGGGGAAAGGTAATTTTCGGGCCGAGCCCTAAATTTAGGAACACCTCATAGAGCCTTATGTAAAAAGGGCTACTTTTGCGGCCTATAAATAGTGAATGGGTAAAGCTAGAAAGTTGGGGTTTGTTTTTAAAATAAATAGAGCTGCGTTAGCTCTGGAACATATTAAAGTTCTAAATTTTTCAGTAAACAGAACTCTGTCCAGTTTTTTAATAAAAATCCGTTTTTCATTTTTGCTGTTTTCTTCCCTAATTACCCCTCGTGTAGAGATTTCGAATATACTAAAATCATCGCGAATTTAACAAAAACGGGAGGAAATCTAGAGTGGGAAAAAAACAAAGGAAATTGGTTATATTTTCATACCCGCCTCTAACACTAACGAAATGTAGATTTTCAATACGAACGGAATTCTTATTAAAAATTTTGTAGTTCTTTTTACTCATAAAATCTGGAAAAGGTACAAAAAACATTTCGTCGCTTTCCGACGTTAATTGAATTTTTTGAAGCGCCGAGAAAATCGCCGTTTGCCATAAGGTTCTCTCGCGCGTTCCCAAAATTGAGGTAAGTACTGCATTAAATCCAACGGTTGATGCTTTTAACATAATCTAACCCCACCTAATATTAACCTAACCCTACCAAACCAAACCTACATCATATTCTTAATTAACAACCCGAGAAAATATAAAATAAAATTTTTTTTCTATCTATTTTACGCTTACATTGAAGATTATAAATCATTTTAAAGTCTAAAGGTATGCGAAGAACAAAAAGTTGTGCAACTTGTCGACTAGTTCGCACCGTAGTGGTGGTTGGTGGGAATGCTGCTGCAAGTTTTTCTTGATTCTACTTGTGAATCCATTATTGCTATGGGCTGACCTTTTTTATTGGTCTGCCATAACGTGACTAGCAGACTTCTGTTTTTTGGGGTTACGACCGACTGAAAGATCAAATATATAATATAATAATAGTCTGCCCATCCCTATATACGTTGAGATTATTTTCAAAAAAAGGTTTGTACATAATTAAAACATTATAGCAACTTATCTAGATGGCCATTGCTAGGGGTTTGTTTGGACAGACGCTCGGGGGCAAAATCGAATTTCAGGGAGATAGGGAAAACTGAAAACGCCCTCTTTTTCAATGATGTTACCAGGAATCGTCCAGTTTCTACCCTCTAATTTAAATTTATTAAATTCTGTGTTTATTAATCAGAATTCAGTATTTTTTAACCAAAAAAGAGAAACGATATTTTTCTACTTTTATATATTCATAAAGGGACATTCCACGCCAAATCGACAAACCTTGCCGCGGTCGAATTAAATGTTGAAATAATAATTCTTTAATATTGGTTAAAATAATTTTTGCTGGTTTTGAAAAATAAGGTGATGGATGGGCGTGGCAACGATTCATAATTGTAGCAAAAATGTTGACCGTACCTACTTACTTTTTTCAACTTCTATAATCTGAAAGGGGAAAAAATTGTAAAAAATGCTCAGGACTTTTTTCGAATAATAACTAGTTTTAGAGACCAAGTGCGAAGACATTGGACATCACAGGTGGCAGCACCATAGATTCTACTGAACGCTAAAACCCCCTACTTTGACCTACACTATGCGTATGACCTAAAACGTTTTTACAATGCTTTATTCCGTTTTGTTACAGTCTTACTTAATTTGTTTAATTACACCAAAGGTTGTTACCCTAGCTTCAGTAAAAAAAAATCAAATTAATTCCAGGAAATGCAAAAAGAGTAAAATTTGTCGTTCTTTAAAAATTCACAGGAAAAGGTCGATATTTACAGTACCTACCAGAAGTTTGGAAACGCGCGAGAGAAGCTTATGTAAAAAGAGAATTTTCGCCGCGTTCCCAAAAATCGGGTTTTTGACGGAAGGCATCGAATTTTTTTTTAAGTAGCCATAATGGTTGGCTACTTCCTGAATATTTTTTAAATTTTTAAAGCTAAGGGGAGGGCAGCTAAAAATGGATCCAGAAGTTTGGAAACACGCTGTAGAAGCGTATTAAAAAGTGGCTGCTTTGACGCTCTCTAAATAGGAAAAAAATAACCCTACAAAGACGCCAAGTTGAAATAAAGAGCAAAGTTAGCTCTATGACAGGTGTCATTTTCAAATTTTTTGAGTTTCATTTAATACAATGAATTTCAAATTGAAAATGAGAATTGTCATTTTCGCCCATTTCACCCCTTCTATCCCATCCCGCGGTGTTGTCGCGTGTCCCTCTTTGTTTCATTTTCGGAAGTGGGAAATTTTCGCCTTTGCTCTAGTAGGTGATATTTACCCTTCCTAAGAAAATGAAACAAAGGAGAAATCTTTTAATAGATGACTAAATATTGTAGATGACTATGCCATCTACTGTTTGTGCAATTTTCAAGTAAAAATTGACAAATTTGAATTTTTGGCAATTTTTTAAGTGCCACACCCTTTCGTATGGAAACATATGGCGGAAGCGCCAATGTTTCCAAACGTATAATCTATGAATTTGCGGGTAAAGTGCTATTAACAAAAATTTCAAAAACATCCATGGTGAAAGCATATTATTCCCTCTACTAGAGGATTTTTTAGTTTTTCTCTGCGATAACTCGAACGTGAGTTATCGCGAAAAAAATGGGAACACTTTGGCCCGTAATCCGCCGTGTTAGCGCGGAAACACTCGTCGTGTTTTCAAACTTAAGGTGGATACTGTATATAAAAGATAAGATAGTAAAACGTCGATGTTTAAAAAATGGGTGTTCCAACAATACATTTTTGAAAACTTTAAACTTTCTTAAATTTTTCCCAAATTTGGTTTTAATAAATGAAATGTAAAGGGATGCTTCAATTGTTTATAGGTGATCATTTTAAAAATATTAAATATTGATATGGAAGGTCGGGGTCATGTTGGACGCGTCCAAGGTTGAATAAATCAATTTATTATTAAATTAGTAAGAATTAATTATTTTAAAAAACATTAGCAAGTGTAGAATTTCAATCCCCATTTAGGAATAGAATTTTGGTTATCTACGTTTTATATTTGTAAGATATCTTAAAAAATAAAAATTGCGGAATTTTTTCAAAGAATATTTTTTTACATTATTTCGGTATTGTTCAAAGAAAAAGTCAAGAAATTAAAATACATGACATTTAATAATAGAATGCCCATGTTTTATAAAGTCCGGTGATTTTTTCATGTACAGTTTTTTTTCAAATATTCATGGGGATGCTTTAAACAGGCAATGTGGGCTGAAATTAAACTGCACGGGGGATACGGAAAAAAAGCCTGCCAGGGAAACGCCCCTTTTTTTAATGGCTTCACCCCAAATTGTCCAGTTCACCCCCCCCCCCCAACCCTTATTTAATTTCAGAATTGAAGTAACTTAATTACTATATATTACAAAGCTTATTCAATAATATATCAAATAGTATATTAAAATATATTTCAAGATATTTATCAAGATATGTAAAAAAATATTCAATAAAACTGAGGAATGGATTCTTTTGGTGGGGTTGTCCAATCTTTCACCCTAATCGTCCTATTTCACCCCTTTTTTTTATTTTCGTAATTTTTTCTAAATTCTATAACTAAAAAAAAATTCGACACCGGGAATATTGAAAAAATATCGAACATAGTTGGAACCATAAGCTGTAAGTTTACAAAATATTTTTTATCATATTTCAACAAATTTCTCAATTATGAAAAAAACAAAATTTTGTCCAGGATAACCCCGCCCTTCCCTTTACATCGCTAAACCCCTAACAACGTGATATTTAAATCACTAAATATGTTTATTTATTTACATTTTATTTTGTTATATATTTTAGGATACACATTAGGCAAAACAACGTTTTAATTTGAAGCAAAAAACATCATCTATTTTCTGTGACTTTTCGAAGAACGAAGATTTTTACACTTTTTGCAATTTTGGGAATTATTTAGATTTTTCTACTCAAGTTAGAATAACCATCTTTAATATACAGTAGCTACCAAAAGTTTGCGAACCTCCATGACTACTTTTAAAAAAATTTCGTTGTCACCCGTCAAAAATTCGATTTTTGGGAACGCCGAGAAAATCACCTTTTTACTTAAGGTTCTCTCGCGCGTTCACAAACTGTTTGTAGCTACTGTGCTTAAACTAAATGGGTAGTAATAAAATAAGACAGTATGCAGAATCAATGGGGCTGCCTGGTATGCGATGTCGAAACACTTGGTCCCTAAAATTAATTATGATTTCAAAAATCTTGAGCAGTATTTTATCATTTCTCATTCTTTAAAATTCTAGAAAATGAAAAAAGTGAGTTCCGTAATAATGTTTGCTAAAAATATGCCCCGCCCACCCATCTCAATAATTTGTCAAAACCCTTCGGCGAAAAATCTTGTTTTAACCCATATTTAAGATGAATAATCACAGATAAAATCGATTCAGAATTTTTACCACGCCAAGATTTGTCCGTTTTGGTGTTGAATCTTGACCCTTTTTTATTTATCAGATTTAGAAGATGATGATAGAGATTAAAGAAGATGAAAGATTGAGAAATTTAAATTTTAAAAAAGGTTCAAGGAGATGTGAATCTGACATTAAATATGTTTAGCCTAGGCTACACTACAGCTTTTTTAAGGCTAAGTAAATATTTCCTCAAAAAGGCATTAAAATCTTAAATATTTCTTAAACATATTAAACATTTTATTTTATTTGAAAACTTTTTAAATTGAGTCCACACTTCAAACCGTGGGACGGGTAAGAAACTTTGTCGCGCACAAAAACTGTGGTAACAATTATTTTGTTGATCTCATTCCTTAATAGCAATTCATTGGCTGTCCACTAAAAAGTGTAATATTTAAGCCTTAAAAAGCTTAAATTAAAAACGTTTTGAATTTTTTAAGCTTTTTTAAGTTCTTATCTACATATTTCTTGAAAATATGGGTTACGTAAAAAAGTTTGGCAGTTTGAAAGCGAAGACAGACAAATTGTTAAGAACTTTTTAAGGTTTTTTTTTATTTTTACACAAACCTTAAAAAAACGCTCGAGTGTACCCTAGGCTTTCATTATAATATGCCCAAAAAGTTAAGTTATTAAACTTAAAGGCCAAACTTAAGACATAAATAAATGAGTCTCATTCCGTCATGGTCTCGTGGACTAAACTAATCAACCAGATCTGAAAGGTTAAACACTTACCCCAATTATGATAAAGCAGACAGCTTTAATAAAGAAAATGGAGAACCATTTCATTTTGAAGTGTGGTTTGAGAGAGCTTGAGATGATATGAAATACCAATGACTAGCAAGTAGTAATAAATATGGAAAAGAGTAATTCTACAAAAAAATGCTAATCTCTCGTTCTACTTTCCTAAAAACTGCTGAATACATCGGGTACCTAATGCGCATATTTTGACGACATGCTTACCATATGGCTAAACTAGACCAACAAATGGCTGATTTATTCGACATGAATTTAGAATGAGTAAATGCAGAGAACTCTAAATCTCCATCCATGTGAAATTGGACACAGCTGTCATAAAAACAGGATGTAAGCTACCTGAAACCATATTTTAATACACGAAAAACAGTAAACATATATAGTCAGTTCAATAATAGATAAACGCGGTTTGCAGACTGCTGCCCGAAAGAAATGGAAATACACATTCGAGAGCTAACTTTGTATGAAATGTGCACGATCGTTAATTGAACATTATTTATGAAAAAATATGCAACACTCAATAAAACTTATTAAAACCCTTTTGTCTCGAAGGTACCTAAGTCTTCTCTTAGATTATAACTGGGTCATCAGCCCAAATCCGATTATTGGTCTCTTTCTCACACCGTGTTTTCTATAGGCACACGGAACGTGGCATCCCCCTTTCAAGCCTATCTGAAAGCATCAACCGCCCTCGTCGCCTTCCTCTTATTTCGCAGCCTCGTCCTCTTCTTTGTCCTTCATCCAAAAAACCGCCTTCCTTTACTTCTTCTTCGTGTAACCGACGATCCAACCCCAGTTTGTTTTTTTTCTTTCTCGTCTTCTCTTTTTCTTCTCATTTTTTTAATTCTCGTCTTCTTTCTCGTCCTCGTCTTCTTCCTTATCCATCTTCCTCAATCCATTTTCTTCCTCGTCCCCGTTCAATCAACGATCCAGTCAATCGGCCTCTTTGTCGTCGTCTACCCTACGATCCAGCCTCTAAGGTCTCTCAAGGTTTGTCTTTTTTCTGGTTTCCTTCTCTGTCTAATTGACGATCCAACTTCCAAAAGGTCATCTTTTCGTTTTCTTCTAACCGACGATCCGCTTCCTCGTCAAACCGCCGATCCGTTTTTCGTCGAACTGACGCTGCGGCCTCGGAATGGTCATCTTTTCGTCTTCGTCTAACCGTCGATCCAGCATCCAGTATGCCTTCTTCATTATTCTGATCCGCTTATTCAGAAACCCTCTATTTTATCTTGGGTCTATCAACTCTTACGCTAGGTTAGTTCAACTCTTACGCTTGGTTAGGGTTCGTCTTTAGTTGATTCTTTGTTGTCATTGTTTCCCCACTAGATGTCTTTGTTAGAGAACAATCAACGGTAGAATAACTGTTAAAAATGACTTTGTTGCAAATTTTGTTTGCGGCGGGTGTGATTTTTCTAGCGATATTTTTTATTAGTCTGCTAGTCACGTGTTCTGGCCGATCGGTTTAACACACAGCACAACAGCCAATCATCATCTGAATCAAGAAAAACTTTTTCGTATCTTTTCCACTGAAATGGTGAAGAACCCACACGAGTAACCATGACTTTCGGTTAGGTATACTACGAATCTGTCAGCCTGGTGTGTGTCACGTTCGGCACCCTAGCAGTGTGATAGCAAAGCACAACAGCCTTCGGTCCCAACTCTACTTACCCCCTAAAGGAGTAAAAACGTCTATCGGCGGAACGGACTTTTTCTCATTTTGTCATTTTAGCTAAAAAAGGGGGTATACCCTAAATAAAAATTTTAATTCAGACTTTTTAATGAGCATTATTTGTTCTTACTTTGTAAGTATGAAACCCGGACAAAATCGTACTGTTGGATCTTAAAGCAATTTATAATCAAAAATTTGTATTTGGAAAATATATGGAGTAATTATAAAAATTAAATTATTATATATTAAAACTTTTAATAATACTTACAGTATCAAACGAATTTAAAACACCCCTCCCCTTCGTTTTGCGAGTACATTCTTGTTGCGCTACGTGTCTCATTGCAACTCGAACAACTTTTGAAGGGCTAGAGATGGAGAAAAGACGATCTACAAATTTGATCAGATTTAACCCCACGTCTCTACATCCTCGTTTACCAATTAAGTACACCCACTTTTCCCCGCCATAAGCACAGTGTTAAAATCGGTCATTTAAAAAATTAGAAAACAACACTTTGAATATAAAAGTTTTTTACCAAAAGATGCATCATCAAATGGTAGATAAAAATAAAATATTTTCATAATTTATGAATATTTTCTAAACAACTTCCCTATCCATCGAAAAGGGTCTTTGCATGAATAAGGGATCGGGTGGAGATCATAATCATTCGAATCAGTTTTTTACGCTGATTCTCGCATTTTTTTTTATTTTTTTTTTTATTATATTTTTCTACCGTAATCTCTCTTCAAAGTTGAGATAAGCCCCTCGCAGAACAATACAGACCCCCGCCATGTTCGCTAGGCGGTCCTTTAAATGTGATCAATTTTCAGACGACCATCATTCAAATCCAAATCAGCCTTTCCGCATTTCGCCTTTACGCCCTAGAGGCAAAAGAGGGTTGTAGGTAGCCATAGGCAGCACGAAAAGGGTTATTTGGGTGAAGGTCGTCTGCAAATTGATCACATTTAAAGATCGCCCACCAAAAATGGTGTGGGGTCCGTTTTAAAGTGGGGGGAGCTTATCTCATCTTTGAAGAGAGATTACGGGGGGATTATAATTTTAAAAATAAAATAATAATACTATGAGAATCAGCGTTAAAAACTGGTTGCTAAAACCCCATCTAGCGACGGCTATTTTACATTACTGTGTATGTAGAACATGTTTAAATAGTGATTTGAATTTTTTTTACCCGTGTAAACACATTTTCTGGTGGAGGTCGGACCTATTGCCATGCCGGTCCGACAGGGCAATAGCCCTCTATGGCTATTGCCCTGTCAGTGTTAATAACCCCATCTAGCGACGGCTATTGCATTTTACTTTACGTATGTTGCATTTTGCATTTTTTCTTTAGTCAAGGCCTATTACACCTTCTTAAATTGTATCGTTCACGACTCACGAATCATGTGAGTGTTATCATGTATGTGGAATAATTTATGTCCCCATCACAAACTATAATGGATATGATGATTCTTATACCTACGATTGTTACTGAATTCTCAGGTTAGATAACCGTAATAACAGTAAGCGTTTTGTTTCATCTCGTTCAGTGCAAATAAGTGCAAAAAAGTAATCATTCAATTAAAAAGGCATAATAAAGGTTAAAGGGACGTGCTAGTTAAAACGCTATACAAGACACGGTGCACTTTAATGTGAAAAGAAATCATCGCGGAAATCTGAAAACTAATCAGTGGATCAAACATAAAAATCACAAATCACAAATCAGTGATTGAGAGGGTGATCTTTTACACAAGCAAAAAACATTTTCGGTGGTTCTTGTATCATAAAAATCAATTGAGAGAGATAGTACACGAGTGACGGTAAACACACTCTTGTGTAAAATTCGAAGGCAGGACACTAATTAAAACTGTATAAACGAAACTCTATAAACTAAAAAATATAATTGGCGCAGGAATACATAGGTAGAAAGATGAAAGATTTCAATGTCACGGAATCAGATCGATCATTAAAATTCAGTGAACTATCCGTCTTGTTTAAAAAATATAACTTAATGTTATTTTGTTAATTAATATGCGGTGATTGAAGTGCTTAAAAAATAATCGACCCGGGGGAAGAAAAGCATTCAAAGTGGAACGATTCAGTGCAACAGGCGTGAACCAGTTTTATTTTTTTAAAGTAGCAGGACGGCAATATTTCCTGTGTTCATGATTTTTTTTTTTTTAGACTATTGAATTTCCGTTAATTCTCTCAGACGTAAGAGGGTGAACGATGAACCATGCGCAGCCAGTTCTGCATAAAACGGGAGACGGAAGAACGGGAGTCCCGTCGGTTAAGTAGTTCAAATCTTTCGTAGCCTATGTATTTCTTGTTTGATTCACACGTTACGTGGGAATCAATCTGCAGAAAAGGTCGATAGGGTGAGTCACGTTGCTGGTTGATGTTTATTCAAGGTCGTTAACAACCCCTCGCACCCCATTCTGACTTCTGAGAACTCCGGCTCAACCTTCAACCAACCAACTGAACAAGGTCAAGGGGGGAGACTAAGGGTGACTCACTTTGTTGTTGTAAATAAACCAGGTAAAAACCCAACAAATGCGTTGCGTTTTTCAAAAATGTCTTACTATAAACGAGTTTTAAAACTATTCATCCATAATGATACGAAATTTTATAAAATATCCATAATTAATATACAATAGCTTACTTTAATTTAACTCTAGTTTTGTTGGATCCAAACATAGTAAAATAAAAAAAAACGAGAAATTATTTTCGTGTTAACTTATTCCAGATTAAGGTTTATAATCATAAGAAAACAAATTAAATGAAAAATTTTCTGGGATAACTTTACAATATTAAACGTTCCATATTAAATTATAACTTTCCTAGTCGTTAATTCTACATAGTATTCATATGGATTCAAAAACGCTACAATTTTTTTTCTTTTGAAGTTCATCTTTCTCATATGCTATTTGATTGATTTTTATGAAAAAAAAATCATAAACATCCCTTCGGATACCTTGCTAATAACGCAGGTAGCTGACATCATATCGTGACATGTGTTTTTCGAAAAAATAAAATTTTTGTCATAAAATTTGTTTGTAATTTTACCCTATGCATCTTATTTTAAAAACCCAAACCAAACCTAAAAGTTTTACCATTAAGATTGTTCTTGGTTCAGAAAGGCTACCAATAGCCGTCGCCAGGTGGCGGTTTTAGCACTGACAGGGCAATAGCTCTCTATGGCTATTGCCCTGTCGGACCGGCATGGCAATAGATTTCACGCAATTTGCTGGGACATGGCAGCTTTGTCAGGGGTATGGAGAGAAAGGTATGGGGGTCTTTCCATACCCCTGGCTTTGTTAAACACACTTTCCGTACCATGTCGAGAGTAGGCATGGTCGAGAGTACTCAAGGCATCATCTTATTGGGTAAAATGTGGCATCACGTGACTTTTGGCAACGTCTATTGGGAGATTGACTGTGTGCATGGACTACTCTAATTAAGGACGGGATTCTTCGCCTATCCTGCCTTGTTAAAGCTAGTCGGGTGGGGTATTTTCATGAAAACATTAATAAAAAATATCATTAAATTCAGTTTTTTTTGCTGATTCCAACTATAGATATAAATCTTAGTGAAATAAACTAATCATTAAGATATTATAAATTTACTTTCAGAAGTAGGGGTAAAAGGATAAAACACCGGTGCCATCTAGCAACCAAACACCCTAAGCTCTTAAGAATATACGCTACAAGGTAAAATATAGTTAGGCAGCTATGTCAGAGGACTAGATAAGAGAGTGGTTTTTTCTTTCTCTCGGTATGCATGCATGGGCATCTGCTTGCAAACTAACAAGAGCTTAGGAGGTTTGGTTCCTAGATGGCACTGGTGTTTTGCCCTATTTCAAATTTTTCGTTAAGGAATTGGAAATATCTCTATAAAAATAAATGTTAGGTATAGGGCTCTTCGGGATCTGTTTTATTTAGCCGATTTATCTGGCAACGCAGCATGGTTCGAGACTTTTTTAGGGCGAGAACGGGGAGAAGAGGGAGAATGGGAGGACACCCTCCTCCCTCCCATTCCTCCCATCCTCCCTCTTCTCCCCGTTCTAGCCCTAAAAAAGTCTCGAACCATGCTGCGTTGCCAGATAAATCGGCTAAATAAAACAGATCCCGAAGAGCCCTATAGGAACATATGGTAATTCTATGATAATTTTTAAATTCTGATTCTGATTCTCCCACAAAAAAATTTACATGGCCGACATAGGAAACGCCGAAGAATATACCGTCCTTAATTAGAGTAGTTCATGCTGTGTGCACACTTAACGAACCCCACCCGTGAGCCGCCCAGCAGTCGACGTTTTTTTCTAACTTCGAAGTTGTTCTGGTGTGCGAAAAAAATGACGAATAAAGAATCAGACAAATGTGTAATATGCACTCCCGGTAATATTAAAAAACATATTTTTTTAGTTGTCATTTTGATAAAATGTTTGCATTTTTCAGGACAACGCATATGTCTGTCGGATAACCAATATATTGGAGGAGCCGGAACTTACACAAGACAAGGTTATATCACATCATGTTTAGCAGGTGTTGTTAAAGTAACTTCACAACCTGATAAGGTTAGTGGTTAAACAGTGAAATTAGATCAGTGAAACAATTCATTTGGTGTGAAATAATGAACTTCCGAATATTATGTTCAAACTTTTCTTCCTAGAGAATCCTGATAGAGGTTAGAAGTGGTAAAGAACAGACAGTTGTTCCATCTGCTGGTGATGTGGTTACAGGTACTGTTTAAATTATGTGTTGAATTTTGTGAATTTCATCTTAAACCTTTAAATAGCCAGAGTAACACAAATAAATCCTCGCTGGGCACGATGTGCCATTTTGTGTGTTAAGGACATTGTATTGGCAGAACCCTTTAGAGGACAGCTGAGGAAAGAAGATGTGCGTGCTACAGAAAAGGACAGGGTTGAAATGTACAAATGTTTTCGTCCCAATGACATTATTTTAGCAAGAGTGGTAATTATTTGATTTTGATCATTATTTCAACTGTAAAGTGAGTATGACTTCTAAGATGAAATTTTTTTTCATGTTGCTGTTAGCTCTCATTAGGTGATGCACATTCCTATGTTTTGTCAACAGCAGAAAATGAATTGGGTGTTGTTATAGCATACAGTGAAGAAGGTACTCCTATGGTTCCAGTAGGATGGCAAGAAATGCAGTGCCCAAAAACTTATGTTAAAGAATTGAGAAAAGTTGCAAAAGTTTCGCCAGAAACAATTTCAAACGAAAATGCAACAGGCGTCTAGATTATATTAATACATGAAATTTGACAACAAAGCTTTTCGGATTTTATTTTATTGGTGTTTTGTCGACTGCTTGCGTTTCTGTTCAATTCATTTCATTTTCTCCAAGTTCCTTTTTTCTAATCATAATTTATATTCTTATAGTTTTTTCAAGCATGTAAATAAAATGAGGAAACATCGCCAAGTGAAATGGAAAAATTTGCCGAAATCTCTAGCTGTCATTTTTATAATTGGGTATTTCAATTCCTAGCGAGTTCTTGTAATCAGCATATAGAAAACTACAATGTATCTTTTCTTTTTTATGAAGAGGAGGAACTACTCTGGCATACCAAATTCATTCTTTAAACCGCCGGTTTTCATCTTTATTGTCAGATGCCGCAGTTGAGAGAGAACGTCAAAAGGCTGGGTGCTATATTGCTATTCCTCAAACTGTAATTGAAACTGAGATTCATGCTATGACCTCTAAACTGAAAAATGTTGAACAAATGGTGGAGACTCTTATGAAGGGACCAACACATCTTGGTCTTGATTCAAATCCCTGGCATCTTCTTCGAATTCTTAAATCAGAACTCCCTTCTCATACTCAAGAACACTCCACTGCTTTAAAAACATTGGCTACTTCACATTATAATGGTATCTTCAAATATATTATTTACAGATTATGGTTATGGTTATAAAGTGTAAAATAACTGCTGATTATTCTTTATATAATATAGTTGGATTATCCCAGCAAATTGCCCAAGCATGTGATTTCAGGGTTAGTGTCAAACTGGCAAGAACAAAAAATGTTAACCTAAACTTGTTCCTACAACCCCCTGCTTACATAATTTCAACCTCTGAGGTTTTAAATTATATATTTAAAAGCTTATAAATGATGTGTCTTTTAAACAATCCTATATCCTCTATTATAGCCCATAGAAGATGTGTTAAACCACATTCTTGACAAAATTCCTACCTCCAATCAACACACTTGTGCTACATATTTTCTTAGCATTGCTCAAAAAATTACTGAAAAAGACAAAGATGAAGTAAGTATTTCATTTATGTAGTAGTTGATGAAACTTGTATAATATGATTCATTTGTTATTCCAGGAATTCAATCTTAGATGGGATCCTGATACTGCTAGAATTATACATCCGGGAAACATTGTTCAAATCGTAGAGCTGTACTTACAAGCTTTATTGGAACTGTCTCGTTCATTCGAATCCTCAATTTTAATGGTGCAAAATGGACTTCTTGTCGCGCTCTGGCGAGTCGTGCATATGTTCAACAAGGAAGCAGCGCTCAAAGCATTGTGTGTTAATATAATTGTGAACATCTCTTTATTCTCTCAGCTCCATCATCAGATTTTTCAATCAGGTATACTGTATAAGAATTTAAAACGTAATAAATTTTACGTAAAAAATTAACTTAACCTAAAAAATTAAACAGGTTGGATTGGCCTTTTAGCAGAATTTTTTGGTCCTCAACATGCTTCTCTAAATTTAGCTGCTGGAAAAGCTCTAGCTAATATGGACCAAAATAGCCGCAAATGTGGAGTATATGATAGATCAGTTTACCTGCTGCATCCGTTGTACGAGGATAAGGATGAAAGCAAGAAACCTTGCGTTAGACAAAATGTAGTTGGTCAAATTACGCTATGTTTTGCTAGTCTCATAAATGTTTACTAATTTTCTTTACATTACTTGTTAATATTTCATTCATATATCGCATCGACACTCGACAGGCAAAAAAATGGAGCATGGATGTTATTTTCGTTCATGGACTTCTTGGAGGGGTGGGATGGACTTGGCGGCAGAGTGAACTACTCGGCATGAATAGCGACTATAGCGAATGCTGGCCAAGGTATAATAATAATAATAAGCTATGATGTCATGCTGGCTCACTAGGTAAAGTTTATGATTACTCATGTGCGAGTCGTTAAGATTAACCATAAAAGAGGAGGTTGTGTTGACCCGCTACACCCTTATAATCTTTATTTATTTACTAATTTCAATGGGAATTTATTATTTTACAGGGACTGGTTACCGGCTGACATTCCTGATCTCCGAATTCTAGGTGTCGATTATGCGACTTCTCTGTCACACTGGAAGAGTCGATGTCCGGATGATGCACGTAGGTAATGGAAGCATAAAAATCGGAATAAGGGGGATTTGTATTGGTTGCTTTGAGACAAAGTAGAAATCTTAACCTGTTATAAATCATTTATTACAATAGGAGTGCAATCAATTCTAGAGCAGACCAAATATTGCTTTCACTTAAGCTAGCTGGAGTGGGAGGTCGACCTATTGTTTGGGTTGGACACTCCATGGGAGGCTTGCTATTGAAACAACTTCTAATTAACGGTAGGGTGTTGTGGATCCGCTCTCTTCGGAATATTCACTAGCTGTTATTCTTCCCTAGCTTCGAAATCTACTGATCCTGAGCTACAGAATATAGTCAGGAACACAAAAGCATTGTTAATGTTAAGCGTCCCACACGACGGATCAAGTGTAGCAACCTTGAATCTACCTGCGCGTTTCCTTCTGCTTCCTTCTGTAGAAGTAGAAGAATTAAGGAAAGGTGAGTAAAAGACAATGTTGTAATACTACTTTTTGTTTCTTTATCTACAGAGAATTTCTTGTGCAATGCAGGCTCTAACATACTAGATAATCTGAACTTAGAGTTCAAGAACTTGTTGCTAAAATTCCCAATAGGAATTGTCAGTCTAGTGGAAACCAAAGCAACGCTAGTACAACCATGGGGAATTGAGTTCAAATTTGTGGAACCAAATTCTGCTGGTAAACCCATACTTTATATGTATATACATTTTTTGTTAATCTCTTGATTTTTAGATTTACTTTCCGCTGGTGAAGTTCATTATTTACCTGTTGACCATTTTGAAATTTGTAAACCTCTTAATAGGTATAATTTCATCTTTATCGTCTTAAGTTTTTGTTTAACATCCGAATCTTTTTATTTTTTTTTAGAAATTCATTTATCTACCAGCGCCTTATTAAGCTGATTCTGGGAGTTCGGGTAGGATCTCCACCAAAAGATCTAGTTCTCACACTACCTGAACATAAATAGGAGATTTTAACCATTCAACTAGTACCAATTTATGTTTGAATAAAGTGACAAATGATTTAAAATGTATCAAATTATTTACTATTTAGATATAATGCCAAAATAAGAATAACTGGCAATGCCATTTGAAAATACTCAACATGGTGTATTTACAATTTTAAATTCATGACAAATTTTTTTGGACAAAATAAAATGAGAAGCTGGATTTAAAATTAGTAATACATAATTTTTTTTATATGTATATTTATTGTCATGAGTTTTATATTTTAGAATCCTCGAAAGCCCGATACCCACGTGTTTATTTTACAGGCAACATTGGGCGGCTGTTGTGTACTGTCGTCTGCTTGTACAGATCACAACTAAAAGTAAAAACTGAAAAGTAGCAGGACTACTAAACGAAAGGAACCTTGGAAAATTCGAAGGAGTAGAAGAAGCTCTATCATTCGATTGAGCGCTCTCGATGGTAAACCATCGAAGTCAATCTCATCCTCTCACTCATTCCAGTGTTTATCTCTCGTAAACGATGGCTGAATTCGACGAATACGAGTCTTTGCCTACCTCGAATTCCACTACACACATGATTGCTGGTTCCATGGCTGGAGTTTTAGAGCACTGTGTAATGTATCCAATCGACTCTGTCAAGGTAATTTAGATGAGACATTAAACCTTAATTTTTGAGCCAAATAACTATATAGTTGGGTGGGACTTGGGAGAAAAGTTATCGTTCAGTCTGTACTAGTCTAATGCATTCCATGTTTCCATAATTAGAATTTTCCCTAAATTTCTTATTCAGTATGCTAGCATGTGATGGACATGGGTATCAAATATTGGATGCATTCATAATAACCTGTCTTTAGACAACAAATATATTTTTTCTGGTTTCTTTTTTGGAGGCTTATTCACATTTATGCCTTTTACATTTACGCCTTATTCACATTTATACTTTCTCTCAACGTAAAAAGTCGAAATGGGCGAAAAAATATTTTATTTGATGGTCATATCTTAATCCGGGAGTGTGCTTATGACGAAGGATGTAGCTTTATCACTGTGACCTGTGTCTCTCAGTCGAAACTTTCCACATCAACTTGTGGCTCAAGTTGCACTGCTAGTACGCCGGACAGCTGATAATGATAGTGGGGTTGATAGCGCGGTTCTATGTTTATGATTACTATTGGCCATCCGAAGCTAGCAGTGTGTGTGAAATGTTGATAAAGCCAATAAAAACATGAACTTTGGAAGATTTCAAAATATTTCTCAAAAGTGCCCTCTCATTCCATTTGATTAATATACTGTTTTATCTCATGCAGACCCGTTTACAGAGTCTTGTTAGCGCCAATCGAAGTCTCGGGTCAGTCCTGGTGACTATGATGAGAGATGAAGGGGCATTGAGACCTCTTCGCGGAATTGGAGTCACGGTGGCCGGAGCTGGACCAGCTCACGCCTTGTACTTTGCTGCCTATGAGCGATTGAAAGTTGATTTCACATCGACAGGCTCAGCACATCATAACTACTTGGCTCAGGGAGCAGCTGCCTCCGCTGCCACTGTTCTCCATGATGGAATTATGACGCCAGCGGAAGGTATCCATCACGTTTCCGACAAAGTTAATGCGTGTAGCTTTGACAAATCCATATGATCTGATGACCGACTGTGTTTCCCTTGAAAAAAAAATTAACATGAAAATCCCCTGCTAGGTACATCATATCAAATGTGATGGATGTAATTTGATTTGTTTCTTTTTTCTTGGGTGCGCTCACAGTGGTGAAGCAGCGATTGCAGATGTACAACAGCCCCTTCCGGTCCATGACAGAGTGTGCCCTAAAAGTCTATAAGACGGAAGGATTTTCCGCCTTTTATCGCTCTTACGGCACGCAACTCGCCATGAATGTGCCGTTCCAGTGTGTTCACTTCATCGTGTACGAGGCAATGCAAAATGCCACCAACCCCGAACGCACCTACAATCCTTTAGGTCACGTCGTCTCGGGTGGAGTTTCAGGTGCGCTTATTATTCATGTTTTGTAGGAGATATGTAATAACTATCCATTTTGGATTCATAGGAGCCCTTGCAGCTGCCCTTACCACGCCGCTTGACGTCTGCAAAACTCTGTTGAATACTCAGGTAATTCCTTGTTTTCCAGACATTCGATTTCATTTTGAACTTAAATCTCAATTTTGAAATCATTTTAGGAGGCTGAAGTTCTGCAGCGAGCGCAGAAGACGCAAATCAGTGGATTTGTTAACGCCGCCAAAATGGTTTACCGACTGGGCGGTGTGAGCGGCTTCTTTCAGGTGAAAAATTTAATAATTTTCTTCTTTATGGGTCCACACCAGTTAATTTTCAAAAATCAACCTATATACATCTATGGATCAAATTGCTCAGCCTTTTTAACTCGTAAGCGTCGAATTTCGATTCCGTGGCAATGGTGCATTGCCTTCCTATTCACCTTCCTCCCCTTTTGTTGCCAACAAGGTTAGTCATACGAGTTGCGTGAAATGTGAAATCGCTTCATCGTTGTGCCACCCAGAAACCCGAGTCCTTGAGCTGTTTGTCGAACTTGCTTGTCGTTTGTTCGGCACAGTGCCTGTTTTTTTTTTATGATAACATCGAATCAATTCATGCGACATTTTATTAACCAAATTTTCTCAATTTATTCTCTTTGTTTTCAGGGATTGCAAGCGCGTGTATTGTTTCAAGTTCCCTCGACGGCTATCTGCTGGTCCGTCTACGAGTTTTTCAAATATTTTTTGACAAAGAACGGACTGAACGACCAAAGAGAAGGGGGCGGAGTCACGTATGAAAAATCCGACAGGGTCAGCGGAGGCTCAGGAACTGGCTATCCGCTCAATTCGTTGAACGACGTCTCATCTAACAACGCTATCGTTGGCGGTGTGTCTTTGGGGGCTGGCCACGTCCTCATAAAAGAGGACCTACTTCCAACCGGATCTGCCGCCAGCTCTGCTTTGTCAGCCGCCCGTGCCTTGGGTGCTGTTTAAATATTTTTCTTCCTTCTAAAGCAAAGAAGTAGAATGAGAAAAAAAAAAAAAAAATCGCCAAGTATCCCCAATTAAATCCCCAATCTCTAGGTCACGCCTCTCTTTCTCTTCCGTTCCCAAGATCTGTCAAAATTAATAAACACATCTTTCTCTAGCGACAACTCAAATGGCATTACGTATATAAATTTGCACCAGAAAATGTAGCCACAAAAATTACTTGAATTCTTGATGCCATATGAAATTGTCGTTAAAGAAAGTACGTTGAGTTATTTTGATAGCTCCCATTCAATTCTTTTATACATCCCGGCTGCCTTCTTTTGGATCCTTCTTCGGAAATCATGTCTATGTTATCACATGTGAGTTAATCATTCTGTAGGAGCACCGTAACGATATCGTTATTTGTATCCTTTTTTTTTTTTTTTTTTTAATTGTTATTGTTCCCCCTCCTTCTTTTTTCACTGTTCATTTTACGTTTTATCCATTTCCGAAGCAGCTGTTGCCTCGTTGGGGTGATTAGCCTTTAGATGAGGCAGTCCTTCCAGATCTGAGTCTTCTAGTCTGTGATGCTATTTTCCTGTTTTCCCATTTGTTTATTAACTTTGGACGCTTCGCGTTAGGGGGAAATCATTTTTTTTCCTTTTTTTTCTTTCATACCAAGTCCCACAACAATCTCTCTTCAAATAACCTCAACACTTCCTTGCAGAAAGCAACGATGAAGTTATTCTATCACAGTGATAGTGTGTTAAAAAAAAATAACTAACCAAATTAGATTAGAAAAAGCAAGAAAAAATTTATTGGCCTTTGAAAAGTCTGGCCGCTAGGTGGCACTTGGGTTCCAGAGTGAACTAAGTTGCCTCGTTCGAAATGGTGCGGTTTTTTTTTCAGCCTTTTAGATTTGAAGATTGTTTCCTACACATTTTCTTAAAATTCGGTGTTGGGATCCTTTTTTAATCGACTCTTTTTTTCCTCACATTCCAGATGATGTAGGAGAACGGGAGAAAAATTAAATGAGACCCAGTTCAAAATTTGTTGGATTTACTTTATTGATACTGTGACGTAATTATCACCCGTTTCCTCCACACCCAACTCCCCTTATTTTTTTTACAAGCCTTCTGTCGCTCAATGATGTCAATGCCCAGTGACGGTTTACTGAAATTGATGTTCATCAGAAGGTATAGGGGGTGAAGTGAAGTGGAAGAGTCTATTGTTTGCATAGTATTGACGGAAATGTATAACGACTAGAAAACGAAACGAAGAAATAAATGCATCAATGTAGGAAAAGATCGATTTCTACTAGCAGGCTTGTTTGGGTTCGTGTGCTATTTAGAAGGCTAACCTACGCTGTGTAATAGAGAGAGTCTACGACCATCCAAGAGTGGCTCGTCTAAACGGTTGACTATATCAATAAATACTTGATCCTTGGAATTAAAACTTCTTCTTTTATTTCTAGTCTTTGTTTTGTTTTTTTTTTAATTTCAGGAAAAGAAAACTGCCTACGTCGCATGTTTCGCGACTGCTGCTGAAAATAGACAAGAAAAAGATTTTTTGATTTTTAAAGAAAAGAAAAAAGAGCCATGCCCATATAACTGCGGTCACAAGCACGCAAGCGTCTCATGTCTCACCCCGAGCGTGCCAGGAGCGCGCGGGTGCGTTCGGATGGATGGCGATAGAAGGAGAGAAGAAAAAAAAAACTCTTTCCACTGGAACTTTGTCTACGCCTGTTTAACCTTCAACGTCAGATCCTCTGCCTCGAAGGCCGGGCTGCATACCTGTGCCCAACACACACAGACTCCCATACGACTGCTGGAACGACTCTTTGTAGCTGGACGCGCAATCTCCAGATAGGGCGGAAGGACGAATGAGGAAAACAATCGACTTAACCCTGGTCTTTTTTTTTTGTTTTTTCCTCAAGAGAACTGATGATATTATTGTGTTTAGAGGCGTACGAATACGTCGAGTAGAAGAGTCAACAAGAAATAGAAAGAGCCATATGGAGTCGACAGGACTGACAACAGCTGTCGGTAGGTTTGTTATGTAAGAATGTCTAATGTTGTGTTTCTCTCTCTCGTTCCCGAAAACTGGCCAGGGGAATAAAAAGAGTGGCGCAGTTATGATCAGGAATGGCTGGAAAAATGGCGATTCGGTGGCCACTAAGAACTGGGTTGTTGCGCAATAGTCCACCACCTGAATAAGGAGAGAAACGTTTTAATATTTCGACAGAGATTTCAATGCGCAAAAGTAAGTCGAATTTAGTAAACAGATGAGAGAGAGCGACGAGAGACAAAGATGGTTCATCATCATCATCTAGAACTCAAATTGTTTCTTCATCCCCCGAAGTCCCGAACGAAGCAAAAGTGCTGGTAATTGTTCGCAACTTTCCTGGCTGCTGGCCGTTTGACTTATTATGCAGATCTCATGACAAAATTCAAAAATATAATACAAATCAGCACACACAAAAGCGGAGAAACAGAGAGAGATGATGATGTGGCATGAAAGAGTCTTATTACTAGGAAGAGCTTAACCCTTTTTTATTTTTCTCGGCCACAGCCCATTGAATGTCATTGTTCATTCATGGTTTTATTTGCGTTCCTACATTCTCGTCCCCATTTTTGTTTGTTTGCCCACAAGAAAAATAAGACGGTCGGGAAAAAAAAAATAAACAACATGGCGTCACCGTATAGAAAGGGAGAGCGTTTTCTCTTTAACCCTTTTTTTGGACTGCAGGCTTCACTTCCCAATGACGGAATAGGCAATGGGGAAACATCTGGTCGTAATTTGGCCTTATTTTCTTGTTGTTTTAGTTTTCATTTTGATTGTTATTTTCCCTTTTTTTCTTTGTTTTCAGCAAAGACTCACGTTCTTTTCGGCTCGTCTGACGAGCTATTGAATTATTGAACGGGCGTCGATGTGTCACGCTATAAGAGCCGCAAACGACGACGCTAACAGACCGAGCAATATTATACAGTTGCATATATTATTACGCGACCAGAAATGAAAAATAAACATTTTCAGACGGTCCCTGGAATTGACCATCAAATCAAGTTGCACGGTGGAAATGGGATGCGCGCAAAAACACAAACAGGCGGCGGTCACTCTCACTCGTGACGTGTGTTTGATTATATAGGCATATGCTTCGAGTCACGATGGTCCACCATGTCTGAACCGAACCGAACCGAACCGGGAAAAAAAAGAGGGTCTCTCTTATCTATCGCCGTGTGTCCGGCCGTGCGCAACTTTCTTGACCCTGTTCTTCCCGTACGTTGGTGTCTATTGTTGCCAAAAATTCACGCACACGCTATTTGGAAAGAGAGAAGAATAGAAAACGATGCTATCCGACAAAACTCGTCAAATGATGGCGAAGTTGGTTGTGCCGACAGGTCCGTGTGACCGTGTCATCCCATCAAGATGATAAGATGGCGTGGAATTTTTCATGAGAGAGGGGTCCCACTTTCCCGCTCGCGGGATGAGCCGCCCGGATCCTATCACTGGGAATCAAAGTGAGACGCTGGGGCTGGTGAAATCTGACTGAACGACTAGGTTATTTTCCACACAAAACTAAATAAATCATTCGACAAAATCCACAGAGAGAAATTACTGGCATATGCAACAGAATGGACCAAATAATAATCAGAAAAAAAGTTATAAGAAAAAACCTGTTTGCTTTTATATTTCCACGCTCCAATGCCGAAAAAGAAATTAAAAAAACGGACACACATCGCACAGCAGTCAAATTCGTTCATATGAATTTATTGTTTCGGGTTTTTCTTTGTTTTTTCGTTTTTCCTCAGACTTTCTATCTGCTTCTTTTTCCTCGCATTATACAATTGAGAGGGTTGTTGTTGTTGTTGTTGTTGTTGTTGTTTTGAAGGTGGACAACAGTGCTCACTCAATTGGGAGATGGTCTTGTTTGGCTGTTGGATTCGTGCAAGTGAAAGTGAACGCGCCGCCGCCGCTCTGTCGCAATACCGCCACCAGTCCCCCCCCCCACCAATCCCGTCACGTTTGTTACATTGTATACGTCACGTTCTTTTTTTCTTTTTTCCCCTCTCTATTTTGCTCAACATCTCTTTCCGCCCGGCGCTCGCTCACCCATTTCCCATCATGCATCTTTCTTCCTATGCCAGACATTGACGCAATATCCTAATTTACATGGCTGACATCTTTTCGTTCGTGCCAAAAAAATTGCGCTGGGGTTTCCGTGACGGATGTTTGGATCCAGGTTGCGAGATCGAAAGGTGAGAGCCGCAACGACGTCACAGAAATTTTCGGGACCAACAAGGAAAAAAAAAAGTCGAAACGAAAAAATACCATCCCCGAAATGGGCAAGATATGGGGGGGAAAGTTGAATGCCGCAGGAGAGGAAGCTGAAGAATGACGCAACAACAACAACCGGCATAATACAAAAAAATAAAAATAAATCCGGAGGAGGGTGATAATAATATTATAGTATTTTTCTTTTATATGATTATCTTTCCACTCACTCTCTCTCTCTCTATCAATAAAGATTGGCCATCTTTCGTTCGGTCTTGTTAGATTCGGTACATTTTGACGCAACTATAGACTCGCTTGCACGCTGCTGGCGACCCTGCCAGAATCTAGAAGTCGGTCAAAGTCAGCAGCGCGGTGTTTTAGACTCTCGGTCAAAGGTTCTCATTGGGAAATCAAGGTAAGAGTCCAAAATTGGCAGTCAGTTCGTTTCTACATGTAACGTTAAGTCCGCGCGCGGCCCTTTCTCTTTTTTTTTTCTTCTTCTTCTTCTTCGCTTGTCTAATAACACACAGGTGTGTGCGCTGCTGGCTGGATTTGACGCTCGTGGCAGCTCTTTTTTTCAGACATGGTAAATGCGGATCCCCAGCAATATCCCGTTCGTTCGTGTCCATGTTGACCGAGTCCCCCACTTTTTGTATTTATTATTAGCTCGGCTATAAAGCGCCAAACTCTAGACTCTCGGCCAGTGCAGGTGGATAAATAGAGAAAGCGATCTGTATAGACGATGAGAGAACTCTCGGCCGGGTATTGATTAGATCGAGCCCGTGATTTCTCGGATTGGAATCGGAAAACAGCAATCTCGCATTAGGATTTTGACTTTTCTAAATAGTAGCGGACGTGTTTGGGATTAATTGAAAATTTCATTTCAGTTTCGCTTTTCTTTCGTTGACCGTCGGCGGCGTTGATAAATCGCACGCAAGTTGACAACTTTCACTTGCTGAACTTCGTCTGAGAAAGAGAGAGAGAGAACGTCCGGCCACACACACATAAACAAACAAAAACTCTCGTCCTGTTGGCTCCTTGCCTACAACTTTTTTTCTCCGTATTTTTGAGGGCAATCATCATTTACTAATTTCTTCGTAAGCCACTGATTTTGATAGCTGGACTGAACTAGTTTTTATTCCCCATTTTCTACGTAATATCCCTTCTTTTCTTCTTAGTATTTTTTAAAATGAGTCCTGATAGTTTTTTGCTCCCTCTCAGATCAACAGAACCGCAATATAACAAATGAGTATTAATAATCAACACCAAACTCTATAGACTGGGCCATACACACAACAGCTAGAAGGAATTTAATAGCACCCGGTATACGGGTTTGGCTGCTATACTTTGGTATATAAGTATTTTTGAAAGTAAAAGGAGTTTTTTAATTTTTTTTCCTTCTTCTTCTTCTTCTTGTAGTGGAAAAGAGGGGAGGAATCGGTCAATCGGTGGTTCCACGCACAGGTGCGCCGGAGGAGGTGTCTATAAGCGCGCGCGCACAGGTCCCCGTGTGTGTGTGTGTGTGTGTTGTGTAGAGGAACAAGAAGAGAGAGTGAGACACACACACAACTTTCTCGATAGCTATACACAGTCAAGGTTACGTAAACCTACATTCGTGGGAGAATGTGGAGAATTCGAAGCTCTCGGGCCCGCTATCACGATGGAAGCTTGCAAGAGTCGTGTATGTACAGAGGAACATAGACATACGCTGCACACAGAGTTTCCCGTTCATTTTGTTCACCCTCTCCCTCAATTTTCAGCGTCAGAGAACCATGCAGAGAAAAGTTTTTATTTCAAAAAATACGAATATACTCATAGGGTAGAAGACCTCCTTGTCAAACTTTTTCTGGCTAGGCTTTTTTCCCCCTCTAGCCCGTCATCATCATTGGGCCTTTTTTCTGACATTCTCACGCATCGTGCGGCCGAATATTCCCGGCATTTCACGCTGCATGCAACTCACTCTCCCTAGGGGTTTCTTATATTATTACCTGCATTCGTAGCTATATATATATAAGGGTAGTTTAATTATTTGGGATTTTATTTTTAACCTTAACTTTTTTTTCCCCTTTTACAATTTTTGACAAAAGGAGAAGCGATGGCTATCGCCAAAGACTCTTTATTTTATTTTATTTTTCTCTCTCTCTGAAAGAAAAGAAGTCGACCGAAAAGAAGAAGAGAAAAGAGCATTTTTTTTTCTTCTTCTTTTTTTTTAAACATGGGAAAATGTGTGGTGGATAACTAACGCACCGCGCGAGCGATGCATGTTAACCTTGGCCTATAGCCGGAAGCTAGCAGATCCGCCTGCCGCACAGGCCCGCGCTTCATCCATGCATTCCCCTGGATGTGTGTGTATACCTTTCTTACTTTTTTTTTTCAACATTTTGTCTTGTTTCTTTATTTTTTTTCCACCTGTTTCATTTCTTCCCTCTCTTCGTGTTCTCTCCGCTTCTTCCTCTATATTTATCCATTATTATTTTTGAGGTTCCCAAAAAATGGGGGGTGCAAAGGGGAAAAGTTTTTTTTCGGGGACTGTTGAGGTCCTTACTCTTTCTCTCCACCCAATGTGAAGAATTAGACGGTCCTGCGGCAGGATCGTTTGTTCAAAAAATGTGGAAAAGGCGCGCCGTAATAACAAAATGACTGTAGCGTTTTATTATTTTTTTAAAAATCCCGCCCTGGTGATCCATTGAGTTTAAAACTGTATATACAGTCGTCAAATAATTGTGCATGTTCCAGCTGTCATTTCATAACTAGTTAGAATTTTGTAACCATTATTTTTTGGCGATGATTTTGGCATTTGACTAAAGTTGCATAACATGCTGGTAAAACTTTTTGAGTAGAAATCCTTTCAAAACTTTCAAAGGAAAATTTTCCCTTTTTTTTTGGCGACGGAGATAGACCCTAAATGGAGCAGATGGTTTTTGTTCCGATTGCACCATGCATTTTCATTTGCCGTAGTGAACCAACTTGCCAAGGCCGCGATATTATAACGTTATTTGGCGAGTTGCATATATTCCGAAACGTAATATCCCCAGCCAGCTCAGCCGCCAGAGTGTTTCAATGGTGTCAGTTTCACAACATTTCCTTTCTCTCAGTTTTTACCTGCATGTTTCCACCTATAAATATATTATGGCTATACCTATATACTGCCATTTTCTCTTGTTCCTATTACGGATGAATGAATTTTATGGAATGATTTAGAGAAGCAGAAACAAGTTCAAGGAGTGATTTGCGGCGGATCTCTCCCGTTTTTGTTTCATTTCTGCTTCAACATTGCCTTGATTGACATCCTTAACCTTCTACTCTCCTTTTTCCCCGTCTGAGATGTTGAGGGATCGTTAACTGGAAGACCTTGGCGTTAGGCAAAGAGTTTTCGCCGTCTATCCTACTATACACACATTCATTCAGACATCGAACGCGTATACGACATAGGCATTCCAATTAGGTGTGGCCGCCACCCGTATGCTCTTTGAATTTTCACTTTCGGTCCCGTATATATGGAGACAAGGTCTTGTGCTCTACCTATACCTAACCACCCTCAACTCGTTTTATTTTATTTTCTTTTTGAGTCTATTACGTATATTTACTTTTGTTTTCTTTAAGCTGCGGTTATTCAGTCTTCCCTCTACATGTGAACGGAAATGGGACATTTCACTTGCTCGGTCGGGGCGCACACTCACGATGATTATTTCAAATTTCCTCTCGACGACGACGACGTCGACTAATAAGTTTGTGTAAACTTTTCTTCTTCTCTCATTCACGAGAAGAACCATTATCGTAATAACCGTTTTACTTCTTTTTATTTTATTTCTTCTATTTTATTTTTAGAAAAAACAACGACGACGATTGTCCATTAGTCGGCGTGCAATCCCAGCCTTCTGCCGCCGCTCCGTCTGTCGTCGCTGGCTGTTTGTCTGCGTTCGTGTAGATATACGTAGAGTGTGTGGTGGATTGCCCGTTCACACGTCACGGGTCATGCTTCAATATTTGCCTAGAGCCACAAAAAAAAATTCTATTTTGGTATTTAAAGAATTAAGAATTTCGGGATAGGCGCATATGGTCCGTTACGCTTTATGTTTTCTTATTTTTTCATTGCCATTTTGTTTTATATCATTTCATTTTATTTCATTGTTGCTATCCTCGGTTCCTCCCTATATCTTGTATGGGCGACGTTTGTCGCACAGGTGCGGAGTGCCTATGTAGAGTCCCATTTGGTTTTCTGGCTGTTATATACCGTGTTGCGTGCTGTACACGCCGACGATCATTATCTGCCATTAATTGTTTCCTGTTGGGCGAGTCTGCTATAGACAGACGAAAAAAAGTAAAAATGCCGTCATCATCTGGTATGGGCTCCTTTGCTAAGAAAAAAAGAAAAAAGAAACAAAAAACAAATTATAATAAAACAGTCAAAATGTCTTTTCTCGTCTGTTCGTCAATGAACGACTCGCGGCCGGTCAGCGTCTACGATATCTTCTTTTTCGGTTGTGTTAGTCTCTTCTCTATACGGCAGGTGTGTCCCGCAACTCGTCGGGTTTAACCCATTCGTTCACCCCATCGGCAAGTCTGGAGATGAGATAAGAAATAGAAAAGAACTTGTGATTCTGCATTCTTTCGTCCTCCTTTTTTTCCTTTTTTCTTTTTTATATTATGAATCCCATTTGCATATCAGGGCTAATGACGTTCTTCAGAGCTCCGAAATGTCTCGCCGGAATATCCCAAGGTGAAAAAGAACGAAACAACCTGTAAAATAAGAGACTAATCGACGCTAGACACAACAAAACTACGACTCGTCGTTATGTGTCTCCCGAAATGTAACCCATTAAACAATGGGGGGAAGAAAAAGAGGGGGGTCTGTGCTTGTGTCTGTGTGTGTGGGTGATTGGTTCTTTTGTATAATTCATAGATGTTCTCCTTTTTGTTTCTCCTTTGAGAAGAATAGAAGAGAACAAATAAAAAAAAGGGAGGTAACAAGATAAAGGTGGGCGAAATAAAACTGGGCCACTAGACTGTGACATTGACCCGGCGGGAGTATTTCCAAATCTAAGAACAGCAGCACACAGGTAGATAGTAGTAATATACAGGACTGACTGGCCATTGAAGAAGGAGCGGCATTTTTTAAGTCGCCGCTGCTTAGTAATCATCAAGGTAGTGCTGAACTGCCGCTGCCAGTCGTGGCCATTTCTTTTTACTTTTCCACAGTCTCCTTTTTCCGCTATATAGTATCTTGTTTCGTTATTCTTTTGCTGTGTGTAGGTATTTAATGGGAGATCGAATGCATCACCTTTTGTCCTTGACAGCGGTATATATATGTAGAGAGAGAGAGTCACGGCCGTCTGGTTGCCTCCAACACATCGCCATCGGTGAGCCAACAACTACAAACTTGAAAATCGAGAGAAACAAAACAATTTTTTAAGGGGAAAAACAAAATGATTCTTACATTTTTCTCCCAACTCGACTCGACTCAATTGGAAACATCACGCACAAAAATAGGGGAAAATTTGCATACGTGATTGAACAAAACGGATGAATAAATCAAAAAATGACTCATCAACACCTGAAACATTTGATGTCAAATGTTTTTCCATTTTCTGATGATTGTGATGCAATATTTTCAGTTGGCGCGCTCGGTTCAAGGTTGTCTCTACTAGCACTTTCTTTGATACCCGAAAATAAAACGAAATAAAAATTCCCAAACGCAAGCGCGCTGTATATACACACGTACGGTTGCGGGTTTTGAACTTCTCCATTCAAAATCGAAAGGGAAAAAAAAAGAGAGAGTGTTTCTTTTTTTTTTTTACCATTTCACTCTCCCCTTCTTTATATGATTCCTGCTGCCCCCCTCCTCACTCTCTCTTTCGTTCCCACTGGTAAGTTCTTCCTTTTGCTGGCCCGTACAGCTCCAGTGCGTCCGCTGCCGGCCGTTTTTCGAGGGTTTTTTTTTATTTCGTTGTTATTTTTTTTTCCTTCTCTCTATTATTTTTTTTTTCGGCCCAGCTGGCGCCTTCCTCGAACGATAAAAGAAGAAGAAGAAGAACGAAAATGTTGGAGATGTGGAGATAAATGAAGCGCGCCGTTGTTATATAATGAACCTGTTTTCGGGGCATCTTTCTTTCTATTCTTTTTCATTCAACCCGGGCAGCACCAGGAGCAAAGATTATTACAACAACAATCTCTTGTTCCTATGCAGAAAAAAGTTCATGGGGGATGGAAGGAAAGGAAAAAAAAAGTGGTGGGGGGTGAAGGGAATAAATAAATAAAAAAAAACCTGACCAATTGTTGTTGGCTGTCGGAGCTCTTTTGAAGCTTGTAACTTATAAATATAAGCATCAACTATTTCCCAAGATGAATAGCTTTTATGTTTAGGGTTGTGTAAGTTTTTTTTCCCCAACTTGTTTTTATTATTTTCCTTTTTTTAAAACAACAACAACCGGCTTACTGGTTTTGAGGAATCTTAGACGAGTGTCTATATGCGTACATGCGAGTTGTAACACAAAACAAAAAATCCACTCTCACTCTCACTCTCTGCACCAAAACTGTGCAGGTTGTCCGACCAGATAAACCCAGCAGGCAGATGAAAGTTGAAAAAGGAGACAAACAAGCGCAGCAAAAGGCAGCAGGGTGCCAATGTCAATTGCATCGACTTCTTTTTGTTTTAAGAGGAAAAAGAGTGTCACTTGACTAGCCTCCGTGACAGCGGCCATAAAAGGGCCCTGCGTTGCTGTCCACTTGTGTGCCTATGTACGGCCACTCTTAACCTGTCAGCCATTAAAAAATTGATAGACGCAGAGCTGTGTACCTCCTGTCTCCCAATCATGTTTCGCACCTTCGTTATCCCTCCATATTTTCCAAACGTACGATTTTCTGTCTGTCCTTTTTTTTTCTTCCTTTTCTACTATTGTGGCCCTTTGATTTCACATGCCACGAGAGTCGATGATGTCGTAAAAAATAACATGCAACAACCCAGCCAGACCAAAGCAGTTTGCCTATTACCCCGCCTGTCACCTTGAATGGCATTTTTATGATGCAGAAAACCAAATCGAACAATGCGAAAATGTAATATAAAAAAAGAGAGAAAAAAACGGGTATGTGTGTAAGCATTTCTCGTGGAAAAAAAAGGCGAGTCATTCTCACTTGGAAAAAATTTCTTTTTTATGATGCCAAAAAAGTTATTCTTAAGAATATGGACAGCGCGAATTTTGAAAATTTAATTCTTTGGCGGGATATGTAACACAGACGTGGTACTGGGTATATGTGCAGCATCTCAAAGGTGTTTATTGAAATGCTTTGGCTTTATATTGTCCTGCTAATTTTTCGTAGTTTCATTTTGAGATGGAAACACATCACGGCAATTGGCGCTTAGGTGATAGGTTCGATGCTGAGGTCTTCGGCGCGTTTATCGGTTAGAGCCGTAAACAAAAATTCGTTTCCCCCCTTTCAAGGTCTACCAGAGTTTTCACTATTTAAAAACCAATCACGTCATTTGGGAAAGTAAAAGCGATGCGTGGCATCGGTGACAACCGAACGAAGACGACGGCGGCGGCGGACGGGAGTTTTTTTTATTATTATTATTTGTTGTGTTTTGGTGCCACATCATGGCGTTGCCAGGCACCGAACCTTAACAATATATTCTTCTGAGCTCTTTTAAAATAATATCTTCCACATTTGTCTTTTTTTTTTTTGGTCATGCACGGCCGACGCTTGATGCGGCAGCGGACGTTTTGCGCGTCCGTTATGTAATAACCAAGATGGATCTCTCTTTTTCTGACCATATTGAAGACTCGCCCGGCGTCAAAACAATTCCAAACGGGATGATGTTTTCGGTTACCCGCGGTGGGCTCGCCATGGGGGTGCCTTGTTTGACAGACAGAACAACACGGAATGAATAATAATAAGAGGCGCCCATTTTAAACAAAAAAAAAATGCCAAATGAATTTCATGCCGTGTTTTTAACTCGTTTTATCTTTTTCGAGTGAAAAATTGGTCGGCGAAAATTTAGAAGACGCAGAATGTGCTGGGCGCTGCCCAAAAAATCCAAGAGATGAGTCTGCATCTTTTAACAGCCCCGGCGGAGAGTTTCGCCATCATCCGCTTGAACGAAGATCTGTGCCAAGCTACTATACAGCACAGGCGATAAATGGTTGGTTCCTTAATAGTCTGCTAGGTGGCAAAAGGGCTGGGCCACATATCACAACTAGGCTGTATGTGTCATACCGTCTAAACGATCATTAAAAAGAAAAACCCAGAATTGGCTATTACACATGCTAAAAAGAACGGTGTGTTGTACAGCACGCGCCAACTCTATAGTTGGATTTCGTCCTCCAATTTTTTCGACTCGGCGTTCCATTTCTCGACCGCATGAGCGGGCCAAATGAAACAATCGGTACTTGGGCGATGTTGCGACTTTTGTTGGTGATGAAATTCCTACCCAAAAATTGGTTTTATTTTGGTGTTTTTCACTTAGCCGCCGCCTTCGTGACATCGTCTAGGCTCTCTGTACATTGTTGTGTGCTGCTCCTGTTAGTCCCTCTTACTGCCATATAATTGACCAGATCTCTCTGCGCTGTGCACATTCGCATGCAACCGCCGCGATTATTATCGTTACAAAAATGCACGAGAAATGGACGACTGGAGTAAGTCAAAAGTGACGTCACTTAACGATTTCTCTAGCTCTCGCGTCTTTTGGGAAACCTATTTGGCGCGCGGAATGAAAATAAAAAAAAGCGAAAACCAAACGAGCGACTTTTAATGTTTTAATGAGACCTTCGAAACTCGAATTCTTCAAGCCAAAACTGTAACTGGGAAACAGCGAGATGACAACACACACACACACACACACCAAAGAATAGTATAGTGCGTCTGTGGTCCCTCGACCGTTAAAAAACCCACAGCGTAGAGGACCGTGCAGCGGGAAAAAAAACGGAACATAACATAAACAAAATATAATCGTTTGACATTGTTATATGTATTTGTGTGTCCGTAAGTTAACAACTGACCAGGACGTTTAGCTGTGTGTTATACCTTTCAAGGGTGACTTATTATTATTTTTTTCTGGCTCATGTGTGGGTGTAGTCTGTACTAATATGTGCCAAATTTAATTATTGAAATAAAAAATAGGTTTCCACTTGGCTGGCCACAAAATGTTGAACCTGTTGACTGTCGTCGTCAACTGCGGCAGCGGAGTCGGCCATGCGTGCGCTTTTCTTCTTCTTCTTCTTCTTCTTCTTTCAATTTTCATTTCAACATTAATGGCCGGCAAATGATGGGTGTCCTTGGCAGGCGAAATAGTAGTCAGATAGAAAACAACAAGGTAAAATAACACACACGTCTATGAAGCCTTCATTTAGTTTTTTAGTTTTTTATTTGTCGTCCTCATGTCGGGCGACATCCCACCCACCGCTTGCAGTGCCTTCAAGGAACTCTGGGAGGATGTTCTAACCCCCCCCCCCCCCCCGCTAATATACACACAGCACTCGCTTAGTTTTTAAGAGAGAGAAAAAAATAAGACAGAAAATTGAATGATAATAATTGTACGATGTTCCAGCAGCGACCGCAAGCGCGGCTTTCGAATGCGCGCGCAGGTAGCGCTGCTGTTGGCTGCTGCTGGCGCTGCCACTTTGAGAAAGTTGTTGTAACCTTGCCGGACGTTTAGTCGTCGGCCGCTATGGGCGCGCGTGTAACTTTTGAGTAAATGCGACGACGACGACTCTATGGAGATATAATATAACCAACGACCGGAGACGCAAAAGATGATGATGAACAAGAAGATGACGGCCAAAAAATATTAGTTTCCAGAACATTCGCGTCGTTGGCCAGATGTTCGTCAAAAAAATCTAGTCAGACACTGCGCGGTAGAGTCGTAGAGATATACTTGGGTTTTTTAGGCTGCTACTCTAATAGCAGTGGTATAAATTTGCGTTCGCGTGAGTCGCTTGCGTCTTGGTCACCTGTCGCCGCCAGCCACTCAGCGGCAGTAACGATGAATTGTGTAAATTTATAATAGCACTCGATGCTAAAAGAGAGAGAGAAACGATTATGAAATATAGAAAGGACCGCCCATATGTGCGCACCAAAGAAAGCAGAAGAAAAAAAAAAACAAAAACAAAAAACAATAGCGATTGATGTTTGTAAATATAGTTAGATAATATACCAGAGGCTTATATAAATGGCGCGCATCCTCCGGGTATACTTGGACAACAACCGAGACGCTACCAGAAACCGAATGGGTCACATCTTTTCTAATATAGACGGCCCTGTTGGGTACCAATATTTCTTTTTTCCTTGGCGTCAATACAGACTGTATCGAGAAACAGATATGTACACAATCACCCACCTCGGGTTTTTTTAAATTTTTTCATCTATAGACCTCTCGAATCATGGCAGTCATCGTCGACATCATTTTTATCCGTCAGCTTTTTCTTTGTTGGAAATATGGCAGACGCATCGGCTGAATAGAGAAACTGCACAGTCCCCCTCTGAAAAAAGTAAGAGGATGATGAAACGAAATTTCGTCAATTTTCGTGCGCCAGCATAGATCGTTCGGGACGAGAGAGAGAGAAGTTTCATTTTTGCAGATGAGATAAAAATCCGTTTCGCCACTTAGATGTGTAAAGATCCCCCTCCCATCTCTGGAGAGGAGTCGTGTGTAACACATTGACAACAAGTGAAGGGATTTCCCCATTGGTAATTCGTAAATGTGCCGCGCAAATAAATGGTGTTTCTAGGTTCTCCAACGGAAATTTGCATTCTCTAGAAGGATATCTATATAATATTACTCTGAGTCGCTCGTACACATATACCAGCAACTTTTCATTTTTCTTTGAGGAGGAATAACCTGTAATTTACAAGAATTAAAAAGAAAAAAAAAGAGAGCTTAGCGGGTTTAGTTGTTTCGACTCGACACATCCATCATGTGTTTGTTTCGACCCTCCTTGCGAAAACAATGTCCCAACTTTTTTTCATATTATTTTTTCAAAAAAGAAAAAGGGCGGGAGAAGAGTGTCACATTTTCTTATGATTCAATTATTTCAAATCTCGAAAATTTCTACAGTCGGTCGTGCTGTTGCGTGATGCACGGGGGATGAGAAAATTACCGGCGCTGTCGTGCAGCACTATACACAGGTACGGTGACGGGTTCCACGATATCCACAGCCTGTCGCTGTGATGGGCCTCACAAGTCACACACCTTCAAGGATGGTTCACAGTATTGCCCGCGTCTTGTTGATTCCTCTCTCCCACGCTCGTCACGTTATCCTCGACTGGGTCGTGAGTGTACATCGAGACAAGCGTAGATGAAACGAATCCTAGCCGCCGGTATTGTACAGCACCTTACGTAAGAAGCGATACACTACCGTATGAACCCGGCCGTGTACGGATCGGTTTTTTTGGGTTATTGTCTTGTACATATTGTACATATTGTACACGCTCCTGCAATGTTGATGGATGGAGGCGAGCTCGTTATATTCGGGACTGTCCATCACTATCACTCACTCCCTTTTGTTATAACCTTTTCCATCTTGACTGTTGGGGTGGGCTCTTGTTTGATGGCGTGAGAAGGACCATTATACGGGACCCCACCTGTTTGGTTTTTTTTGTCAGGTCCAGACAGAATATATATGGTCAAACAAAAAGTGCATCGCCAAAAATCGCCGTCTGTCATTTTTGGCAGAACAAATATGTACACGGAGCGGTGCCCGATTTCTATTGACACGAAAAATAAAACGGTTCTCTCTGTGGCACACAATCGACGTCATGCGCGATGACGCAAACGGGGTATACTCGAGCAAATATAAGGGAAATACATATGCGATGGCAAAAAATAAATAAAATGCGCGTCCTTTTTTGTTTTTCATCCGAAATGGCATTGCGGTTGAAGCGACAAATATGTAATAACGGAATTGTGCGCAATAGGTTATAATCCTTCCATGGCTTCCTATTTATTTATTTTTTTTTTTTTATTATAATATTTTTTAAAAAATCATCTATTGCCTCATCGAGTTGAAACTATGTGAATGTGCGTACTATACCGTCTTGGGTGTGTGAATTGTCCTTGGCGGTTTCCGAGTCGAGGCTTTTTGTTTTTTTGTTTTTGACTCTCTCTCTGCTGCTGCTGGTTACTATTTCTGTTTCAGAGTTATTTCTCTTTTTTTTTTCCTTCTTCGCCTCGTTGTGTGTCGCAGTGAACAACCCGGACTCGTGACGCACATATCAATAACGGACCGCGCGGGTACATTAGTCGACCGAAAAGTGGGTCGCACCTACTTACCAATTATCGTCGTTCAAGTTCATTCCGTCTTTCGCTTTTTACTTGGACTTTTTTTTTCTTCTTTCGCTTTCCACTTCTTCTATCTTTCACGTAACTCTCTCTCTCTATTGGGGCTTCCATCCTCATTTTTTGTTTTATTAGATAAAATCAGACGACAGGCCGATGAAGTCGCATAACTCGTTTAGGTAGAGAGGCCCGCGTCGATGCTGTTGGATGTATAAGATTTTCCCATTCGGATTTTATTGCGTAGAAGGGAGTTTGATTGCAGGGGGTAATCCATCTCTATACCACTGGCAATCTTGGCGTGCGACTGGAACTTTTTGATCATTTATACGGCTCATGTCCTTTTGCCTTGATTATCTGTTGCGTAAAAAAATAAAAACGGAGAGAAAGACATAAAGCCGGGGCTGTGTGTACGAAATATTATATGATTATTCGTTCAAGGTTATATATAGATGGATGACACATGATGCGTCAAAAGGATCTCTTTTTATTCTTTCTTTCTTTTGTTTCGGTTGCAATTTGCTTGTTAAATTCCGGTCGCAGATGGCTGGCGATTATTTACCGATGGGCGTGTCACGTTCGGACGCTGCAATTGCAATTTATTCAATTGAAAACATTTGGCGGAATCTTGGACAAGAATGTCTCCCTTTTCACGGTCGTATAACAAGATAAATGCATTTATGGGACAGCGATTGTTGTACATAGAGATATACAACTTTCGTTCAACGCTCCAACGAAAGAAGAAACATAAAAACCAATGAGGTATGCGCAGATCTATTTCGCATTTTCTTTGAAATTGATTTCTTCATAATTCCAGACAGAAAGAAGAAAGAACAAAAGATTAGACTGTATTAGACGTACGACGAGGCCATATTACACATATTGTTCACCTTCTATTCTCGGTGAGATGAATTGGAAGAAGGGAGAAAAAAAAAACGGCCTCCCAGAGAGTATGAGGACTAAGGACGGACTATAAGGCGAAGGCTTTATATTGTCAACGTTCTTCGGAGGAACCTTGTATCGGCCGTTAGGTATAGCGATAGGCATTTCCGAATGTTATTTCGTATTGGGAAAAAACGCGGACCGGTTTTCGCTTCCTTCCCGCATCCTGGACGGACGACTGAGCCTTGAAAAGTTGGAAGAATAAATACAAACCGCTTTTAGATGTATATGTAGTATGCACCCTCAAAAATCCGGCATTGACCGATGAGACATATCAAACGAACCCGCCATACAATCTATTAATCGTTTTCTTTTCCACTTTGGTTTTCTACCACCTTTTTCAATCTTCTAACATTTTTCTTTTTTTTTACTGAATATATATATACACATCTTCAGCTTGATGGTGATGGCCACTTTCCTCCACTGATTTTTGGGCAGATAAGGAAAGGCGAGGTTTTTCCCGTGTAAAGTTGGGGGTCGTGGTCGGTACGAGCCGGTACCATTAATTATCAAATTGCCAGACCAAATAAGTACCTTTGCGAATCTCAGCACCGTCAAAACAGAGGCTTATATAACCGTAGGTAACCTTGCACGATAAAGGTCGTTTACTTTTTTTTTAATCAAAGACGCATTGCTTGGATGCTTCCAGGGAAATATCTACTACTATAACCAGTTTAGAGCGGTTTACCATCATCAAACCAGAATAACTCTTTAGGAGCTGTTGGAGCCGCTGCTATTTTTTGTCGGCCGCTTCTTATGGATAGACGAGCGTGTTTTTTTTGTTTTTTAAGGGGGGAGATGGGATGGAAGAAAAATAAATATGAAGGACGTTCAATATCATTATTCATATCGCGACAGAGACACAGCACGAATGTGCGCACTTGAAACGTGCAGACCTCTCCGTATGGGAGAAATAATTCCCCTGCTTTATCGTCGAATTTAAGCGTGGCCCAGAGCGCTTCGCATGGGGGAAGAGGACAGAGTGGTACTTGATAAGTAGACGCTTGTATAGTCTGTTACTGTAACATGTATGTAAGGTCGTAAAAACAAATCGGTCTAGCGTTTAAAATGACTTAAAAAACTGGAAGGAGAACCACCGAGTGGAAATACCCAGGCCTAGGAAGCGCGGACAAACTACTGCCGGGTAAAACCTGATGTCGCTTAGGTTTGTTTATGTAACGTTGTTATTTTTTTGTTATCCAGTTATAACGTTTTTTCTTTAAGGGGTTTCGTATGATTATCATTTTCTTCGGAAACTTAGGAATTGAGTTCGGTCGAAGGAGATATTGTCACGTCATGGTTTTGAATGCCGCAAGGAAACAAAAGCCGAGCGTGAAGCGAGAAAATGACCAGTCGAGAGTAACATGTAGTACTAGTCTATAGTGTAGCCTTGAGTGTATATCTATCAACCACTAGGACGCTTCTATTATTCGGTTTAGAGGAGCGCAGAGCCCACACGTCCGGCATTTCTCCTATACACCAAAACGTGGACGCGTACAATTTGTCATGTCGGTTTTCTTTTTCCGTTAACTCCTCTTTCAATAATCGCGTTGACTGAATTACACCCTATGTACACTGTATACACTCTAGATCATCTTTAGATAACGCGCTCGTTGAAAATAAAGGTGCAGTAATAATATAAGGATTTTTCGAATGTTGGAACTTCCGGACTCCGGGGAGGTCTCTATCTCTTTAGAAGTTCGGACAACCTCGTTGAATACGCGCAGTCGAGCACGAAAAAAGAAAAATGACAGTGGCACAATATAAAAATTATTTAAAACAAAATTTTATCTAGCTACTATACAGTATTTTATTATTAACTTAAGTTGATAACGTTGATACGTATACCTTTGCTGCTCAAAATATATGTATAAAATCTCTTGGGGGCACCCCCGAGTTTTTAAGTGTATGCTGATGGTCTGATGGATCGTTTTACCTTGAGCGGGCTAAGATTATTCATCATATAGCGTTTTGATTAATGGTTGTTGGCCAACCAACCAGCAACAATCCGACTTTGCAACATTTTTGTTTAGATGCAAAGTGCAAAAAATAAATAAAAAGGCTAAATTTATTTCAGGTATTTCAAATCATATTGGCTTGAAGCGAGTCCCGAAAAGGGGCAAAATTTTTTATTTATATTTATGCTGATGATGGATCGTCCTAGTCGTAAATGTTTTATCTCAAATTCAATTTTAAACGATTGTGGTCGATTCAGCCCAACGTTATAATTTCGCCACAATTTTTTTTCTGCTGCAATCGTATAAAAGTATAAAATTATTCTAGTATTTCAAAGTAATGTTGTTTTGGAGTGGTAAAATCATTGGAGCTTAGAGTCCCGAAAGGATGACATTTCTGCCATCCAGTTGAATAAGTCTCAAATTCAGCACAGCGGTTCTTGCATTGTCGATTTTTATAGGACTTGCACTTATTCAACTACCGCATCTCCGATTACCGATAGATAATGTCATCAACATATTGGCGTCAAAGTCCTTGCATCGTGTCTGTTATAAAAAAAAAAAACATCTGCACAGGAGGGATATAAATTTTACAAATATGTTGAAATCACTTTTAATTTTTTTATGTTTATAACGTTGTCCCTGAAAATAAATAACAACAAAACTAATTTGAAAAAGTATTTTTTTAAACAATCAATATCCATCGTTAATGTAAAATTTTAAATTAGTATATGCAATGGCTATAGGCAAATTAAAAATTTATCAGCAAATTTTCTTTTCTCGGAAGTTCTCCCATTTTTGTCAATTGTCATTTGTTTGTTTCCTGACTAGTCCCCCAGGGCGAAGCTCTGGGTTTTTTTTCCATTATGTAATCTAGTTTTTTCCGCTTCGACAAGGTCAATGCCACGCAGGTTGAACGCGTGGCGAAGTAGAAATAAATAAATGCGAAAAACCAAGATAATCACCAAAAAAATTTATGTAAATACTCTTTGCAAGGGAATAACACGGAAATCTTCAATTGCATGCTGTCACTTGTTCCGCCCATTCGGAATTTTTACACGATGCGAATCGTTACTTTCAGACGAAATCAGCGTGAAATAAATGAAATAACAATACGCCACAGCAGGAGTCTCAGAACTTCATGACAGACATTTTTCCCCCACTTTCTTTCTATTAGATTTGGCGACCGGAGTCTATAGCTCTGTTGGCGACGAATATTTAAACATTTTTTTAACGCACTCGAGTGAATTATTGAAATCCGCGCAGGTTGCAAAAAAACTGAATGTCTCAAGCGATCGATCACAGCGCAGTGAGATGCGCTTTTTAGTAAACAAAGAGACTATGTACCTTATGAACCTTCAACTGACGTCGGCGTAACCAATTTGGTTTTTTCTCTTCGTCACGTTCTAACGTGTACGCCTACAGAGAAGCTTTCAAATTTTCCATGTTTTGATACAGCGCTATAGATCTTCGAAGATATATTTTTTTTTCGCATATAATTTTAAAATGATTTGTCTTCCTCCATGGTACAGCATTTTTACAAGCATAAGGCTTAGGACTGAGCGTACTAAGCTCAGCTGTCAAGTTGAGACCGGAGACCTTGATAATTTCGACACCATTAAACACCTATAGCTTCCTTGCTAGATATCTCCTCCCTCCGCCTATTGTCGAAATCCAAATAGTATATAAGGAATTCCCTTTTTTGGCTTTCGGCGTGCTAGAACCCTGATGATTCTCCGACTTACTAGCAATTATATATAAACAACACGGATATAACGAACACATGTTACTGTTGGCCTTCATCCTGGATGAAACCCACAAGTAAATTCTTCATGCAGCCCACATTCATGAACACCCAAGGGAATCTGTAGATAGTAAATCATTTTGGACTCAGCAGATACGCAACATGTGGATTCTTGCACAATAAGTTTGGTGAAAAAAACAGCAGCTTTTGTAATTTTCTTTAATTTCAGATTAATTTATTTTTTGCTTTTTGCTTCCAGCCAAGCAATATTCAAGCGAATTTTTTTGTTTTTTGTCGAAACCGCTTCTCTCCTGTGCGTTTCATAATCCCTAGCCGGATCGTTCCAGTTCATAGCAAAAAAAAAAACACATGTTAAACGCTTGGGGTCATCGTTCTGACGACACAAGTCATCAGGAAACCGAAAAAATAATAAAGTTGTTGCGGATACGAAGGCCAGGGGAGGAGCAGGGAAAAACCCTTTTCCCCAGGAAAAAAAATTTCAGATGCGGAACGAAGAGGTACGGATGCGAGTATGCGACCGAACCGTCTCCGGTTGGCACCAATCGTGAAGTGTTTCGTTTTTTCGCAGGTACACAAAGGTTGCTCCTCTGCACAAAAGAACGAACCTTCTAGAAACATTTAATCGGTATGCTGCTCAAGCGCCCGATTACATAACAATTGAGGTCAACCCGACTCCAGACTAAATTGCATTTCAGCGAATGTGTATTGTATCAAAGTGTGCCGTTGTGTGCCTTCCGGTTACCAACGAAAGGCCAGGAGTTCTAATTAACAAAAGTATATTTGAACTCTCTTTCTAAAAAATCAGCATCAAAGGATTTCGAAACGTTGAATCATTTTCTGTGCTACTTTTACTGCGCTTCAAGACAAATTTGCGCCAAATTCAAAATGCCTCCTCACCATACATTCACAATATGCAATTATGTGGGGTTTCTAGTTTATATTTCCCGTTGAGAACGTACATCCCGTTGTCACACTGGGGATTCGCCTACGTTACACCTAGTGCACGTCAGTTTTCTACGCAAAGAGCGTTGACCGCTAAGCACCGTACAAGTCACGACTCGGCCGTGTATGTTGTATGTATAGTGGGGTGCTAGGTGCTACTCAGGTGCTACTTGTTGCGACAACTGGCGAAGAAGCGTGCTACTTTTTTTTCGCCAGAATAAGATCAAAACATGAGGTCGGTAAACCTTTTCAAGGGTGGCTAAAGGATCTGGATTTAGCTGGTTTGAGGCGTGACAATCAACTATTACGCAATTATATGTTCTTTTTTGGTTTAAACGAAAAATTAAATTCATTTAGCCTATCTGTCGTAGATATTACAGCGCTTCGCTAATGGATTTTGCATCGCGTAATTTCGTTACTTACTGGGGTTTTCTATGAATAATATGTACGACTTATAATTGTTGACACTTGCCTTGGGAATAGCTATCTGCGCGTCAAGATATGAATCTCATTGCATCAGAGAGTCGAGGAAAATGGAATAACTCCTTCTAAGCGATAGCCGGCCCTGGTGAGGATGATTTGGCAAATAATATCAAATTGAATAGGAGGTGCAAGACACGTTTTTCTGTCAGGTTGTTCGATGAATTTTCAATGATTCTTGAAGGTTACCAGGAAACGGAGGAACTCACTCAGCCATATGTTGCGCAATTAAAATCAAAACAGAAAGGTCGTCGTGAAGTTGATAAACGCGAAATCAAGGCCGACATTCCTGTCCGTTCCTGTCAGGCCTGCCCAGGCTGCTGATCTCGCATTGCGCGTTATCTCATCTAATTGCAGCCCAGTCAAATTCGGAGAACATCATCGGCTTGTAGCAGTACAACATATCCTAAAATTGTCAATGTCTACCAAGTCACGCATTGTGAATCAAACGGGAATTGTCTCTCGGTGTTCCTAATAATTTTATGATCGATGAACGATAAAACCCATAGAAATCCTTATCATTCCTTATTCTTTTTTAGAGGACGACCAAGTTTTTTTTTCTCAGGCACATCTTTCGCTTATCGATTCATTCATTTTTTTGTTTGTTTAGCTTATACCGCACGAATCAAAATGCCCTTGAAAGATGGAAATTTCAAACAAACAGAAGAAACACACAAAAAAATAAGAATATAAGACAGGGGGCGAAGGGAATAGATCTTCCTTTGGCCTTTCACACGAAACAAGTTATTTTTTGTTTGTCTGCTGGAGAGGTTTTCTTTTCAATGTCGTTTCTAACAATTTCTTTTTGTTTGGATCGCATTCATCCAAACTGATGTACACCACCATACATGAATAACCGAGCTGCGCATATTTGCGCTTGCTATTGTCTGAAATAAAAAGTAAGGATGAAGACTTGGGAACAATACTTTAAATACATGAATCAGTAAATTGAGGAAACGTGTAGGTACATCTAAAGAAACGAATAAAACAATTATTCGTCTCCGACAGTGACATAGTTTACCCAGCAGAATTTTTTTGCTTTGATGTAGTCGTGCAAACTTTTTGACAAATGTTCGCATTATTCTGTATACGATCGATTTTTATGATATTATGGCGGAAGTACCCAAGTGTTTGATTCTCGATTGGTTTTTTTCTTTTTTGACGAGGTTCGCGTAACCTTCATACATCCTCTAGTCTTTACAATGTCAACATGCGCTTTGCATCTTGCCTTTTTTCCCTATGTCTTCGTTTTTTATTTGCCAACCGAACGACTGCTTGTCACCATTTGGCATTTAGGTGATATAATTTAGAGGACATTATAAACGAAATTGCATCGACAAAATTTTTATTTCTCGTCCCTGAAAAATATAACTATTTTCATTTAATTTTTTCACAGCAGTTTTTCTTTTATTTATTTTTCTTCGCATTTTCTTTGTTTCTTTTCTTTGTTTCTTTTCACGAAATGCGCTATTTCAAGTCTTATATTGCCCACGTGAGTCGATGGTTTTGCGGGCGTTCCTCTTCACGATCACCCACACAGTGACGTCAACGAACGACGATGTTCCATCCGTTGCGAAACAATAAACCCAGCAGGTTATGAGGGGGAATCCGGACTTCCCCTGGTGTGTAGATGTAGTCCACGTGTTGCTTGTGTTTGGCCATGCATTGCATACACGGAAGATCAGAGAATGCTAGTCTAGAACCTTCCAATCCAAGTTCAAAACGTTGCCACGCTATAGGCGAATAGACCAGCGTAAAAAGGTATAAGCTAAAAAGGAATGAGTCACAGACCATGTGGTAGTAGGGACTAGAAGAAGCCAAGCATAGTTACAAACTTGGTCGTATCCTAAATAGCAAGTCATGGCGATTCAGCATTCGCCTTCCATACCTATCCTGAAAACCCAAAACAACGCTTAATCACCGCTTGTACGCAGTATATTTTTTTTATCCGGTTTCTGCCAAGTTTATTAATATAATGACAACCCGCAACCCTATCAGTTATATATATATACTCAATTGCTGTACATGATGTTACTAAAATATTAACAGTCTACTTAAAAATGGCGGTGGTTTTGGTTGAAGGATTCGGGATTCTTTTTTTTTTTTTTTTTAACATTTCTGATCCGGAACGGCCTTTAATTGGTTGTCGTTCATTAATAATGAACGACCATCACGAAGCATTGCGGAACATCGCAACTCATTCACGTTCCGTCTCTCTCTTTGTGTGTGGGGTCGTTTTGCTCGTTTGCGGCCACTAACGAACTGACGGAAGGGATGAGTTTCCCATGTCGTTACCGTCTATACTTCTTTCCTTAAGCTCTCCGTTTTGATATAGCCTTGCCAGAGCTAGTTTTACACTATTTTCTAATATTATCTGTTACAAAGTAATAATTCGTCTTTTTTTTCTTCTTCTTCTCTGGGTCCTTATTTGCCATCGTCTAAAGTCCTTGAAAAACTCCAGATCGAATCGGGAAATTGCCGGAACAATGACTTGCCGAGTTTGAGTATAGTGCTGTAGAACACTTCTTCCAAGGCTCTTGATATCACCTGTCCCCAGCGAACTTCTGCACTTGGCATAAATACATTTTTCTTTTATATCATGCTATTTGGTTTGAATCGTATTCTGAGCAAAAGAATAAATAAAAAATTTGTCAAGTTTGGTAAACCACATTTCGCAACCTCTCCTATTTTTGGCGACCAAGCATACATAGATTTACACATGATTAAGAATTGGTCACTAGAATATAATTTTGGACATGTGTCTCGGATCTCCGAAGATGGATTAATACATTTGATAATTATAATTGCAGTCCTTGAAATTAGCTGATACCGCAAGTTGATTGCGTTTCATAGAAATTAGACGAGGAATTTACACGATGTTAAAATGTACTTTTCTAACAGCGAGAAACAATAAATCCGGAGCCATTGGCTCGGTGGTAACCAACGATTATTATTATTACGCAAGATGAAAGTAACGGCCAAACTGGTGTGATGAACCGCATAGATATATACTGATATCCGCTTATTATCTCTCTCTGAAGAGATTTATTGCGAAGGTTATTATCGTTCTTCATCAGCGTATGATGGCCAGGTAACTTCTTTCTATTTCTTTGAATTCTCCCACCTTTTCTGTTGTTTTTTGTTCCTGCCTCAAAAGTTTCCTTGACTGAATTAAGCTAAATCTACGGGAAAAAAATCAATCGAAATTATTTAAAAAATGAACTAACATGTTGTTAAAATGATTAAGCTATATATCCTCCTGACAGCCAGCCTTCTATGCGCTCCTATATCTTATCTCAAGGGTGTTGCCATTTGCGGTGCCTACGGTATACCATAACTGCAGCTGGTAATTCGAGAAAGATAAGTCACGTAATAATAAAAATTGAAATTAATAATAAAATTGCAATCCCCTGCGGGAAAGGGGGAATCCCATTCTACAAGGCAGCGCATTAAAATGTAATTTTTTTATTTGTTTTTCTGTTATTGAAATATTTTTCACGTACTTTTTTTTCCTTTTTTTAACGTTATTGCGGTTTCCTATACCGAGTGTTGATGAGTGAAAGAAAAATGTGATTTTGATCTTATTTCAAGGTTTTTGAGGTATAACCTTGTTGCAGGAAGGCGCACTGATGTGCTGGTGGCAAGAAGTGCTTCCATCTTACTTCCTGAAGCGGAAAGGAAGTTGCGTCGTCGTGTGTTGATCACGATCAGCGTGTCGCCAGCAACAGTCGGCATTTTTTTTTTCGCAGCATAAACGTAAACGCTAAGCTATTGGGAAGACGTGCATCGCTCAAAGAGACGGTCATCGTATCGCTTAGTCACGAACTTGCAATTGTACACCGCGCCCGTTAACACCCAAACGGGCTGTATATTTATTCAAATAGGAGATGCGGAAGGTCTTTGCAAGGATTTTATACAATTCTTTGAACAGGGTTTCCGGCCAAACCCCTTATATCCCGAAGAATGGGAAGGAAATGTGTTATGAATTGCGCTTTTGGAAATATTATTTTTTTTTTACTTTTTGTTTGTATTATTGACGATAATTTTTTACACCTAATATAATCAGGGAAACGTGTAGAAAAGGGCTGTCTTCTATATCCAGCTCTAAAGAAAATAATGGGATAGTCAAGGTAACGTCAAGCGCATGAAGTGCGCATGAACTTACTGAGTTCATCATTTTTAGTAGTCTCTGAGTGCGCATAAACGCCAAGATACAATAAACTCATTCGAGTTATTTGTTCTTTCTTATATATGACATTTGGGGTTTTTTTCAATGAGCTTCTTCTTCGCCACCTGTCGTTCTGTTTGAAATGCTCCGTCCGAGCGATAATTCCTATAGCGTCGTAAATGCCACCAGCCACCCGGAAATGTGTTAATGTGTGGAGCCGACGGCTAAAAACAGCAGCATCACTCGGACACAAGTCTCTTCCGGGTTTTTAAACGCTAAACACACACACACACACACGGCGACACACGAGAAGATACTTAAGATTTACCTGACGTGTCACTAACTAGCTACTGCATCCATCCGCAACCTTGGCAGGAAATAACCTCCGTGTAACGCATTCTCAATGACGTACTATTGCGAGCGTGCAGCTGACGATTTTGAGAGAGACAGATAGAGGAAAACGGTGCCGGTGCTGATAGCTTTGCGGTTACTTTGATTTGAAGAAAAGTCTCATCTTTAAAAAGCATCGCTTTGTATTGTGATGAGAATGTCGTATCCGCCGTAGGCCGGATGTTAGTTTGTATTACGGAACTTGACGCAAACCAAAAATCAAAAATAATAATAATAATAATTCTCATCAGAAAAAAAGGAAACAACAGAAATCCGGATTCTTGGGAACCTTGCGGACATGACTGTTAATATTATTTCATCTAATTTGGCATTGGAAGAAGTAGTTGACGAATATTTCAATACTCGCGCCTTCACCTCAATCACGGCGTTCGTCAATTGATTTTTTTAATAAGATTCGCCTTGGAACACTTTGCGGCAGACACTCATTCATTTCCATCATCCGCCCAGTACAGCAGGAAACTAGGTAGACTTCCATTCACAATTGTGATAGTCTCTATTGTCTTTGCCCATCAGCGTAGTGTTCCTCATAAACTATTTGGATGGGTAAAAAAAAAAGGTAAGAAGAAGCAGAGTAGGGAAGATAATTTCAAAAAATAGAATTATATCGTCGTGGAATTGCTGTCGTCGCCGACGCACTCTAAACTATAAAGCCTCGTTAAACCATAGCGACCTTGCTTAAGAGCTGGCCGGCTAGGCGACATGAATGGTTGTTTCCGTCGTACGTCCGACAGTCAACTCGGCAGAATAAATACAGGGAGAGAGAAGAGTAATTCAAAGATTTTAAAAATAAAAATTGTAGCCTAATGTGTGCATTGCATTTTACTCCAACTCTCAAGGCTCTGTACATGCCGAGATGTCAGAATTGCTACCCTTTTTTGTTTTCTTTATTTTATTATTTTATTTTTTTCACTAGACTTTCTTTTGTGTTATATGTTTCTTTTCATTCCTTCCGGGAACATTATTCGATACTTGAGGGGTTCTTGTGTTCACCAAAAGAGGAGCCGACGAAGCAGTGAATTACACATGTATTATACCCGCGTCGTCCCCTTGGTCTATAGTCACTGGAACATGAGAGACACGAGGCCGTGCCTGGCAAATGTCAAGGCGCTCTTCAAGCACACGAAGGCTTCCGTGTTACGTGTGGAGAGTATAGAGCACTTAAATGCGCGGAGGAGATAGAAAGGTTCGATATACATACAACACAGCGACGCGGTTGTCAAAGGCCAAGCGCAGTTGATGACAAAAGACAAAAGAAAAGCCAACGGGTACAAAGTTATATATCATATTACAATGATAAACCCAAGACGGCTGCCCATGTAAGCGTTTGGCCGCTTTTCTTTTCTTTTTTCTCTCTCTCTGATTGTCTCGCGGGAATGAGAACTGCCGGCCAGACGGCCATACCTGCGATAAATAAAGATTTGACGACCTTTGCGTCAGCTAAATCTCTTTCTATCCTATTCCATTATTCAGCAGCATTTCGGTCGATTTCGGGTTTTTATGCAGCGACTAGGAAATCGATCGTTTCTTATCGGTTAATGTCGTCGTTTTCCCTCGCCGACTTGTCGAGTTTCCTGCTCTCCCCGCTGTATCATCTACCGAACCAGAGATGACAGGTCGCTCCTTTCACGCACGATCGGAAGGTCTCTCTCCCCATATGGTTCTCGGCCAACACGCAAAATTACACAAGAAGAAAGAAACAGACATCCACGCCGAAATAAACGCGTAAATGAGCATGAATGAAAATTGGAAATGAATCCCTTCGTCGGCTTTTTTGGCCGCTTATACACTTTACAACGCATAATATCTGCTTTACGTTTGGATGGACACGCACGGAATAGGGAATCTTAGAAACAACAAAAGTTGGACACGAGGAAATAAGGATTTTTTTTTTTTTTTTTTTCGCAAAAATCGGAAATTCCCGAAACAATTTGGCTAGTAATGTTTTTTTATCGTGAGAATTCCAACTCGTATAATAATATTGCCTTTGCTTCACCTTCGATGATTATTGTCACTTCCTTTTTACAGCTATTCGATTTTTGATACTTATCAATTCCCTTCGCATGTTCGTGTCGTTTGGATCACTTCCCACTCGAATAACAATTGAATAGATTGGGAGTTTTGTAATTGAAGTTCGTGGAAATTCAAAACTGTGTTTTTTTCGGAAAGGTCAACAGTTCCTGTATTCGTGCAGAGTGACTTTTTGGAAAAAACCCAGTAACATTAGCTTCGATTATTAGCTATGACGTTTCCACCCATTTGAATATCTCCAATCGTAACCGTCGTGCAGCGGTTGTTTTCGTCCGACTCGACATGTTTCATAGTTTGACGTAACTACAAACAAAACAAAAAAAAAAACAAAAATTTGGGTAAGACGTTGGATAATGGACACAATCTGTAATTCAAGTTTCCAGTCATTAGAGTTCTGCTATTCCTTGAAATCGAAGGAGGGAGAGTTGCATTCATCTTTTGGGTCAAAACCTCGGCAGAGGTTTCTGGGACGTGTCTTTAAACATTCTGATCTGTAGATTCTCGAGATTCAACAGACAGGGTGACAATGGTGCACTATCCGACCCCTTTTGCTCTCACCTGGAGAGCTGTGAGTTGAAGATAAAACACTTTTTTTCTTTAAACGCTTTTAACCATCTATTATAACCTTTCTGGCTTTCTCTCCATCAGAGCAGCCCAGAAAAAGCCATGCCCAAAACATTATCCAAACAATCGACTTTCCAAGTCTTTCGCTTCCAACCTCGTCGTCCTGAATTTTGTTAAATAAAAGTATTTGTGAGGAATACAAGTAAGAAATCTAATCTTAATGGCAGAGTACAATGGGTAGCAAATGCCATGTATTTTTATTTTTATATTTCTTACAAAACGTCTCTCTTTATTCTGTCCGACACAATTGCTACTGTTAAGATCATGAACTTCGATGTGGTCTCTCTCTCTCTGTGCGCCAACCCACTAATCATTGTTCCTGGTCAACCCCATGTTGAGGCAGCACTATGGGGGGAACAAACCGTTGAGGTTTTTTCTTCTCTCAATGCTGCTAATAACTAATAACTAGCCGGGATAAGTGTCAGCTATTGACGTTATCATTTTTCGCACCTCTGCGAAAATCATTCTCATTCACGCTGAGATAATCACACGTCAGGAAAGCCCCCAAAAAGTATTATAAGACACTTTTTCGGCGGTGTAAGAAACAACTGGGAAACATACTACGAAAACTTGAAAAGATTTTTCGTCGATATACTATACAGACATATACAACTATGTGTTTATATTATAATATACATACGTATATATTTAGTGAGAGACGAGAGAGAGAGTGAAAAAAAGAAACGAGCGGAGAGAAGAGAGAGACTCGACTATTTCAAGGCCGTACGTCGATGGATTGGGTGCCGGAATGCCGGGCTCTTATTTCTCGACTTGTATTCCGCGCCCCCCGGACGACATTTTCACTTTCGAAAAAGGTAAAATAGAAGAAGGAGAGAATGAGAGAAAACGAAAAAAAGTTTAAAAAAAATCTTTCTCCCTTCTTCTTTTTTTTTCCCTCTTCTTCTTCTTCTTCTTCTTCGTTTTACAAGGTTAAACCTAGAATACGGTAACTTGGCTCCGAAACTTGTATAGCCCGCGCGTTGCGGTCGGGGCTCATCGTCGACGTGGAGCCGGCCATGGTGCAACCGTGCACAACTCCAAAAGGTCCTTCTTCTTCTTCTTGTTCCTTTTAAAAAATTGAGAGAGGGACACGGTAGTTGTTATATGGCGCTTCTTTTTTTTTGAAAAAAAAAATCGAGGGTTTCGTTGTCTCCCTTTCGCTTTCATTTGAAAAACTGATGGAATTTTCTCTATAATAATGGAAGACGTCACGGCGAGCGCGTTATTACAATCCCCCATGAGCCGCTGTATACATACACCGTATGGTGGGGGATTGGCCCAGCACCGCGCGCAGCAGACAACTTATTAACTAACCTTGACTGTGTAGAGTTGTAGAGTGTAGAGAGCAAAGATGATTATCTGGGTCCGATTGCAGTGCGGGGGGAAAATCCACGAAATCGAAGGTAAATTAACGTCGAAAAAATAGAAAGGGTTGAAGGTAGGACCGGAGAAAAAATAAAAGGGTGAGGGCGAATAAATCAGGGTCAGATGCGCGAGTTTGGATTGAAAATTTTGAAAAGCTTTCACCCCCACCTTCGTCGACGCTCACCTGCCCTATACCAAGAACTTCGGTGGTTGTGTGTACACACAACACACCATCCTCTTTCTCTCGCTCTCTCCATCTTCTTTTTTTTTTAGTTTTTTAACTTTTTCTCACCTGGATTTCCCAGCAGGAGGAGGAAGAAAACATTCCGGACCCCAAGACAAGTTTTTCGGTCTTTTTTTTTCTCCACTTGTTGTTTTCCACGACAGCCCTTATATTTTCTCCCTTTTCTTTTTGACTCGCCCTCCACCCTTTTATTCTAATTTCTTTTTTTTTCTTTCTTTTTCTTTCTCTGTGTCTTTTATTTCTTTTCTCATTTCGGTACTTTTTCTCCCATCTCCCTCTCGACATTTTCTAATTCGATTTTCGCAGACAGCACTCTCAATTTGTCGGTTATTTTTCAAGTGAGATTACTTCTTTTCTCTTTTTTTGAAATATCGACTTGATTTATTTATCTCATTTAAATATAAAAAAGGCAATTAAAAAAAATGAATAACTGAGTTCAAACAATCGCGAACATTTGCGTGGGAGTGTGTGACAGTTACAGCATAACGGGAGCTTTACGATATTGCGGTTATCAGATTGTCAAACGGGTGCTGATGTCAACTGTCGCAGTGCCGTTTGTTGTTTTGGTTGACGTGCGTGAAATATCATCGCCATTTTTGGTGTGAATACACCACGTTGCCCCACCTCCGTTTCCGCGGCTGTCGTAATCTAATATCCGGATCCGCAACATAATCTGCCCATTAAAAAAGCTGGCGTTACATAAGACACGCAGTCTGCTAGCCCCCATCCTAATTCAATTTCCGTTACTCTTGGTTTCGTCTGCGTTTATTATTCATTTATTCATTTCGAAATGAAGACAACAAAATCCCCCCCCCCACCAAAAAAGAGGGGGAAAAAACCCAACTCCCTTGAAATTTAAAAAATAAATTAAACAAAAAAAAAAGAAAAATCCCCCGAAATACTCACCATCACTTTTGTCAACGAGAGGACTCGACTAGCAGTGCAGCAGTCTTTTAGTGAGAGAGAGAAAGAGAAGCCCCTGGAACCGAAAATTCTTCTAGTCTCACTGGATTGGTTCGGGACCGAGCCGAAGCCCCGCCTCTGGTGGTAGAGCGGGCGGCTTTTTGGGCTGTATAAGCTATCTCCTACCTATGTGTATATACCTCCCCGAGTGGCGAGAGGGTGTTGGAAGAGGTGGCGAGAGGCTTCCAGCTCAAAAACTGGGCAGAGAGACTCGACTAGTCGACTGGGCTTTTTGATAAAAGGAAGACGACTGGAGTGGTGGAGTCTTAGTTGAATCGCCAAAGCCACCGAACTTACCTGTTCGCAGCCTCGTCTGGTTGTGTGTGCGCGTCCGCGTGTGCCAGTGTGCCTTAGTCTCTCTTGTGTCGTGCCGTGTCTCACTCAGGTAATGATCGTTACCCCCGCTCTCTCAACCACACACATACATACACCCACACAGCCAACACAACACAGGTTGCTACCGCCGTTATTGCGTCTTTAAACAAATCAAACCCCCAGCACCCCCCATTCATCCAATGGATTTTTTCCCCAACCACCAGAAAAACAGCAGGACGGAATAGTTCCCCCCCCCCCCCCCCCCCAAATTCAACACCGAATTGAGCGCGGGGAATTTAAAAATTTGGCGTCAGATTGAAAAAAACAAAACAAAATTGTAACATCATCGGCTGCTATTTTTTCTTTCCGTGTGCCATCCGGTTTTCTCGAAATCCATGTCCAATGTGGGGAGAGAGAGAAGAGAAGAGAAGAGAGAAAAGAGGCAAATTAAAAGGGTGGAGAGTCTCGGATTTTCTCTCTTCTCTCCTCTCTGTGGAGTCTTCTTCTGCTTTCCTCTCTTTGGCTCTCTGTATATAGTTGTATGGGTTTTCGGTTTCCCAACACAGCTCGCCGATGGAATTACCCTTGATCAAAAATTTTAGAAAGTGGCGCGGACTTATTTCTCTCTCTCTCTCTGCCGGATGTTTCTAGACTAACCGACGTTGCTGTTCGATGTTTGGCCCGCTTTTTTTTCTCTCTCTCTCTTTGGCAATTTTTTAATTATCTCTTTCCTTTTTAGCATGAATTGGATGTTAGCCGCAAAAAAAAAAAAGAATGAAATTGAAGGTATCCAAAGTCATTGGACGTCGGGACTCGTTGTTAGTCATGTTAGAATGTCCCGTTTAGAATCATTGATTTCTCAGAAAGAACTAAATCTCAAATAGAAACATTGAAATGTAGAGTGATAAAACGAGTTTTGGGTTGTTTCATCTAGTTCGTTCACGCTGTGATGCGATTCTTGTCGGTCGCAACCGTCACGGATGGGAGTAACCCTGTCCTCTTATATGCGCTACACATTCTCGTTCTCCTCCTCTCTCTCTCTCTCTCTCTGTTTTGTTGTTGTTGGGTTTCTAGCGTATGTGTTATGTCTTTTCTCCCTCTCTCGGTCTCTCTTTCTATTCGGAGGCTGTTAACCTACTTCAGGCTGCCTCGTAGCACTGGTTCGGGTCCCGCCGCCGCCGTATCTCTCTGCGTGTTTCTTCTCTTTTTCGTCTCTACTACTACTTACTTCTCCTCACTCGATTCTTTCGCTTTCTTCCAACGAGCCCCCAACAGGTGTTAGGAGCAGGGCGATGCATAGGCACTTTTGCAATGAATCTCCTTTTTGGGCGTTCTTTTTCGATGTATAGCCGGTGTGTTTGATACCAACCACAGACAATGACGACATTCATTCGTCTCCTATGGGTTTTTTTTTTCTTTTCTTGTGTAGCTTAGAGACGTCACCGCGTTCGGTAATGCCGCACTTGGTAATCGAGGGAATTGCTGATTGTTTAGCCAACTGCGTGAATATCTTGGTAACGGAATTCCTTGGTGGCCGACACCGAGTGTATCTTTTTTATCTTGTCACATCGATCTTCTTGGGCAACTCAACCCGCCGAAAGAGAGAGAGAAAGCGCAAGGGTCGTAGTCGCTACTTTTTTTTTTTTGACGTTATAAGACAATCGGGTCAATATCTGTCGCCAATCTTTTGGATTAAAAACGATCAATATTATATACGCGCAGTCGAAACTCGTCGTGACAAAAAAATAATAATCTAGTTACCCAAATTTAGAATTTTGCGAAAGTGGTTGTCAAGTTTGCCTTTTTTTCCCCCGCCGAGTTCAAATCTATTTCAAGGATATTTTTTTATTTCGATTGTATAATTTTGATTCGGGATTCGGATTTCCAAAAAGTACTTGCCCTCTTTCTCACTGCCGCACCTGGTTTCGTTATTTTTAGTTTTTTTTTCTGTGTGTTTGTTTAAAAAAAAAAGGGATTTTATTTTCACGAAAACTGCCTCCTTATTTTTGTTGGTTAATTTGGTATGGTTCGGTTTTTCGACGGTGGCCGAAATTTCTCCTTTCGCATTGTTTAGCTCACGGCGCGGCCGACTGTATTTTCTGTTGTATTCTTCCAGTTTCTTCTTCACGTTTTCCTTGTGGCTAATGGCATCAGCAATTGAATAGCTTTGTGGTGCCATGGTTTTCCATCGAGGTCCTAGCTCACTGCAAGTCGGGTTGGATGGTTGGATGGCCAGTTTGATTAGTCGGTGGCGGGATTGATTAGTATCTATTTCTTTTGACTAACTTTTCAATTCATTCAAATGTTTTCTTTTTATTCTTCCCTCCATTTTCACCGAGTCAAAATAAAAAAAGAGTTGCGTCAAGTAGATTATATTTAGTGTAGATGTATTTACATCCCCTAGAGGCCCACCAGATTGGCTCCGCTGACTTGCTAATAACTTGCCTAATAACTACTGGCCGAGGACTACAAAAAAAGAAGAAATATTAAAAAAATCTTACCCACACAGAAAAAAGGCAACGCGCGCGTTTCACTTTCCAAACTCGTTTTCCGTGTCGTGGATTTGGCTGGCGAGCATCTCGCAATCTTACCGGGAGAATCTAATGCGCGTGTTTCTTTTGCTTCTCTCTTTTTTTTCTCATTCTTTTGCTTCGACTTTGTTTCGCTTCTTTTTCTTTTCTTTCCTTCTGTTTTTCTCTCGTTTGTTGTGTTGTGTAGCGCTGTACAGCAGACAACGTTTTCTGCCAGGGATGTTCGACTACTCTTTTCTCTTTTCTTTTGTCAGCATCGATGTCTTTTGATACGGCAGCCGGATTGTTGAGGACGCGCATTGATTCGCGATGGGGAATCGTTTGAGCATCTCTTCTTCTTCTTCTTCGTCTTATTGTTTCTTACTTCTTCCTTTTTTTTACCTTTCCAGCCGACGAAAGCGAAGGAATGAAGATAAGCAGCGCCAGAACTTTCCCTTGCTAAGTTGAGTTGAATGGCGAACTGTTATTCAGGTCGAAGAGCTCTCGGTCAGAGAGAGAGAGAGAGATGGAAATAGGCACACAAAATAAAAGTAAAAAGAGACGAGAGAAAAAAAGGGGGGATATTTCTTCTTTCATTTTCTTTTTTCTTTTTACTTTTCATTTTATGTGGCGCGTCTGTCAGGTCGCGTGACCCCGTTCGGACACTTCCACCCTCTTTCCGTTTTTATTTTTTGCCCAGCGTTTGAGTTGTTGTTGTTATCGTCTAGTATATATTTGCCGAGAGTAGGAAAGAAAGTAAAAAGGGTCGGAAAAACGGTTGGGGTTCTCGGCTTTATTCAGTCAGGTGAACAAAAAAAAAACGAAAATAACCTTTGGAGATGGGTTGTCCTGACCTACCCCACAAATAATTTGGAATACTTTTTCAATGTCCCATGGTTGTTTTTTTTCCTTCCCCCCATGATGAATCGTTGTGTGCTAATTTTGGGTGTTTAAGTGACGGGACTCCCTGCCGTTTGAGATCTTTCAATTTTCATTAGAAAAAAAAAAAGATAAAAAAAGTGGGCACACACGAAAAAATAGAAAACGAGGACATGTGTGCACTGCCAATGTGGACTGTGGTGGTACGGCGTTGTGCACATGACTCAGCAGTCCGGGATCAGTTCATGGCCGTTGTGTTTTATTTCTTTAAGAGGGGAAAACGACGATGGCTTTTAAGGTGATTTCAACCGGCGGACAGCGTCTCGCCGTCAGCGGCAATGCTTACATAAGCTGTCATGCCAAAAGGAAAGAAAGAATATAGGAGACAAGTCACAGAGTAAAAAAAAAAAGAGAGAGAGAGAATGAACGAGAACGAAACGGATCCGTGTCGCGCATGATTTCACTTGCTCATTCGACTCACTTGAAGACAAACCTTTTTCTTGTGCGTTTCCCTCGCGTTCGATATCCAAGTCATGTCAGGAGTTGTCTCACTCTCCCTTTCACGAAACTCTCTACACGAGTCGCTGGTTTAAAAAATAAAAACACATTTTGATTTCTGAATTTTGTGTTTGATTATTTTGACAAACTTGATTGATTAATCGTTCTTTTTTTCTTTTGGTTTCCTTTTTTGACAAGCAGAAATTCTAGAATTGGATCAACCCAAATTGCCGGTTTCCATTCGATCAAAAAATCAACAGGAGGGAAAAAGAAATAAGACGGAACAACTTTTGGGGTTTTAAAAAGCCAACCATTTGGACCGCCCAGTGTTTTGTTTCATTTGGAGCTCGAGTGTGGGAACAACGACGACGTCGAGCGTCGGCGTCGCGATCATTTGATTGGCGGGCGGCAACCCCCTTTGAATCCTGCCCGAAAAACAAGAGAGCGGCGAATTCCGTGCCAATTACTCTACAACAAAATGTAAGTCTTTCTCATCATTACCGTTTTTCTTTAGATTTTTCAAACTCTCGGGTTTCTAAATCGATGCATCACTGTTGTTATTATTATTGTGCCGTAATATTTGCGTGGGAGAGAGAATTTTGTAATCAGTTCCCAAGAGTGTGTCGAGTAAAAAAAAAACCATCGGGGAGGGTTTAAGGGTGCGGCTATTTTTTCCCGGCTTATATATATATTTGTGTGTGTGGTAACGGGCGGCACATACCAACCGTCTCATAAAGACTATCAAAATAAGTTTTACCCCTCCAAACAGTAAAAAAAAAGGGAAAGAAATGAAAAGCGAAAGGTATACATGTCTATATGATTGCCTTCGTTTTCTCCCTTGCAAGCCAATAGTTTTGAAGAGAGCCCCTCCGTGCCCTTATTGTCCATTTCGGCCATCTGTGTGTGTGTGTGAAACAAGTGCTTTTTTGGGGGCCCTTTTCCCTCAAAAATGTACTTTTTCTCTCTTAAACATTTTTATGAAGGTTGGAACGGTTCATCTGCTCAATACCAAATTGCCCCCACACGGCCTAGTAGGTCTGGGCAGGCTTAAGCCGGGTTAGACTGGACCCAGGTAGAATAGCAGATAGCATAAATATATAGATGAAAGAGAGAGGGGTTTGGCTTCTGGCGTGTATCTGCTAACAGCGATACAGACACGGTCACATACACACAAGACACACACACAGGTACAGGTACAAGAAAAGCGAAAGTTTTCCCTTTTCCTTTCTTTTTTTTTCTGTTTCTTTTTCTTTTTTTGTTTTTCTTCTTTTTCTCGGTCCTTCTATTCTTTATTCATCGCACCGCATCGCACTCCTCTTCGTCTTCTTTCGGACAGAATCGAGTCTAGAATAGGTAAATAGATGCACGCGTCCAATAGTAAATAAGCTCTTTTCTCTCCCAAATATTTTACTTCTTCTTCTTCTTTAGACTTCTCATATTCTCTTGCTTTTCTCTTGTATACTCACCTATCCGTCTTTTCTTTCTTTTTTTTGGGAATTTTCCGGCGCGCATTTCAAAAGCTTCTTTTGACGCTGCAGCTTATAGCTAGTATATAGTATAGGATATGGCCGTTGAGTGTAGCTGCTGCCGGCCCCGTGTGTGTGCGTGTTATTTTGGACGTTGGCTGGTTGAAAGTAAAAGTGAGAAATTTCTCTCGGCGCTTGTCTTGCCCCCCTTCCATCGTCCTCCTCCTACGTATACCATCGTCCAAAGTTCTTTTAGGCTGGGCTGTCGCTGCTAAAAAAAAAAAAAAAAAACCCAGCCAACTCTATTGACCTCAATGTTGAAAGACTCGCCGGTTTGGCTTGGCAAACAGGTTCTTTTCTAAATTCCTCCCATGTGTGTTTGCTTTTTATTTTCTGCGATTCCTTTTCACTTTGGATTTTGTTGTTTTTTTCTTTTTTCTTTCGATGTAGTAGGTCTGTCGCAATGAAAAGGCAAATAACAAGCCATCCGTCAGATTTTTTGTCGTTTTATTCTTCGGGTTTTATTTGATTTAGATACAAAAATGTGGAAATTGTCAATGTGTATATGGCGTTCCGGAAACGAACAATCAATGATCCGTAGGAATGTCTCTTTGCTCTACCTACCTGTGTGAGCCATGGAAAACACAAATTTATTTTTTATTTTTACGATTTCCAAATTTTTTCCCCTGGTTAGTTTTCGTTTTGTTTTATTAGTTTTGACTCGGCGTAGGGAAAAAAAAAGAGTGTAGGTATATCTTATGGTGGAAACGTTTGTCCTATCCTTTATATGGCGAGTCAAGAGAAGAAGAAAAAAAGAAACGAGAGAAAAGGGTTGCGCCGTTTGGGGCCATAAGCGGGTGCCCATAAGTGTTGCGTCCAACGAGCGATTCAAGGCCCCGCGTGTGTGGAAAACACACACAGACAACAACCGAAACTCGTATACTATACTATACTCGCTCTCTCAGCTTTTGGTGAAGCTTTAGCTATTTATTTTTCTCGTTTCTTTTTCAAAAAAGGAGAGCCAAGTTGGTCATCAAAGTAGGGCAAGACTCTCCTAGCGGGCAGGAAAAAACGAAACACAATCGAGCTTTTTTATATATTTTTTTTTAACTTTTTGGTGGAGATTATTTGGTTGCTGGCTATCTTTCGTTCGCTTAACACAGACGATCAACAAAACAAACCCTATTTTTTTCTGTGCTCCGCGTCTTGTCTGAAGGAGTAAAGTGTGTGTGATATGCTAATAAAGATGACGGACGATTCGCCAGCGATTCGCGCAAGGTAAGAATAAACGAAGGAATTTTTTCGACTGGTCAAATCTTTTTACTTTTCCAGACTCTCTTGATCTCTCATGTAGCACACTCACTTGTCTGGCCAGTCGTTTTCCCTTTCGTTTTCTTTTTTTTTCAGTTTTGAAGGGAGCTATGCAAGTATATCTGTGCTTGCTGGTCTGTTTTAATAGAACGGCTGGCCTTGTGGGCTCTTGTAGTCATGGGCATCTTACAGTCCTGTTCTTGTTCTCTTCTTAATTGTCCAATAAGGTTTTCTTTTTTTTCCAATGTTTCGAAAAGTTATTATCATTATTTTTGGGAAGCTTATTTTATGGAAGAGGTGTGTGTGTGTTGCAGCTTGGGCCGTGTCCCGTGACGCATGAATCCCGTTTTGTGGTATACACATGGCACTAGTTAAAAAAAAGAAACGACCAACAACAAACACAAACAAAAAACCCTGAAGGGCTCGGTTCCGGCCTCTGCCAATAATCCGCCGTTCCTTTTATTTATTTATTTTTTTCATATTCGACCCGCTGAAACGAATCGAACGAGGGAGATCATTGGGTTGGGATAATATTGACGGGCCAGTCGACTGGAAAAATATCCCCGTGTAATGCGAGAAGGGTAAGGCACCACACAAACGTATAATCGCGTGTTCTCTTATACAAAACACACAAGAGCATTTACGCTTGTCAACATTGTAAACACACGGTAGGCACGACACGCGTGCGGGAGCTCGCCAAACTCTCGTCGATGGGATTTTGGAAAGTCGATAAAAGTAAAAATCGTAACCTATAGCTATTGGCGATTGTCTTGCGTGCTTGCCAGCCCAAGCTTATACATGTGTGTGTTCCCTTTTCTCTCTGCTAATTCACGTTCACAATATCAGTCCTCTCCCCACCGCCCGCCAACTGGTTGCCCCCCTTTTTTTGGTTCGTTGTTGTGCCATTCATTGCGGATTTTGGTCAAATTTCCGTTCGCATCCGGGGACGATGTTGCCGAGCGAAACGAAACCGGACCTAAGCACGATATAGTGACCGTCAGAGAGAGAGAGAGAGAGAGAGAGATTTGACCAAGTATACACGCACGTATACATGTACTACCACACAGTGAAAATTTCGATATTGAATTTTTTCTCGACTGGGCTGGACTTTCCGGCCGACCGCTTCACTTGTCCTCTCTTTTGATGGCTTTGTTGCGGTGTAGTAGATTATAGAAATAGTGAAATGTGCAGGCAGTGACTGTGTTTGGACCGTCAGCAATCCGGTCATTCATCATCGATCCGAATTCGAGAGAAACCGGTCCGGTTTTTTCTTCTTCTTCTTTCGATGGTCGTCCTTTTTTTTATTAGTTTTTTTTTTATTGTTTAATAATCATTTGCTTTGTGGGGGAGTTTTCGACGTGATGCGTGAGATTCGCTTGTCAGCTTGTCAGTGATATGTGTCGTGTGATTTTGGGAATGCTCGTCGCCGCCGCCGCCGCTTGAAACGGACGAGTTTGCGGGAGTTTAGTTCACGTGAATCACGCGCTTTCACGTCATCCATTCACCTCGCGGGCTCAGACGGACGGTATCCTACATACGTAACGAACTCGTGTAAAAGGTAGGCTATTGTGCAAACCAAACGGGACCGGTGACGTAGCAGTCCGACGTACAGTCTGGCCCGTGACGTCAAACAACACAAACAGGGATAGTGTGATGGACTAGCGGTATCGGATATTATTACCCTCTGCGTGTAATCAGCGATTGACCGAACGGTGCCCGATAGGGTCATGTAATCGTTTCGCCAAATGAGGCAATGACAAGACCGAAGAACAAAAGAATTAGCCAAAATAGGCCAAAGAGAAATTTGCACTGTGTAACCGATTGGAAAGAGAAGGTTTTTCTTTATACCTTATTCTCTTTTTTTTTTCTTCTCCCGAGCTATACTTGCGGGCGGGCTATTAAGTTTTTGGGGCTCGTCTTATAACCAGTCGGCCCAACAGGTGTTAGGGCAGTGGCCACTGGTCAGTTATACATAAAAGTTTTTGATTTGAGAGAGCTCAGAGACGGTCGGGAACTTTTGTTTTTTTTTGTTTTGTTTGTGGAACGAAAAATAAAATAAAATAGGGTTAGCCGCCGCTGTGTCTGCGTTAACCCAAAGTTGCCGTAGCTAGTAGCGGTTTTCGTTCGATGGAACACTTTGGCGCGAAAGTTTACCGCGTCTGCTTCACTATTTAATGAGCAGTTTTCTCCTCGCCCGTTTCACGCTGTATTTTTGTCTTTTTTTTTTATTATTATTATTCTTTTTTCCATTTTCTTTGAATGTGGTTTGTGCTGCTGCTGGCGGCTATCGGGTTATTTTAGTATTTGGCAGTTAAAAGCAGAGACCGGCTATCTTTTCTGTTTGAATTTCATTCGTAAATTTGGTGAGAACGGCGCTTGATGTAGTGTGAATGATTGGAATGTGCCAGTAAGTCGGTAACTGTGAATCTCGTGTGTAAGTTTGACTTTGAAAGATGGACCCGGCCTTTTTGAAAGAAAAAATCAGCCCTACTCTACATTTACACGAGCCGTAAGGCCTTCTTAGAAGATATTACTAGTAAAATCCCGCTCGTCTAATAATCACGCGTTCCTGAATGTCGAACGAGCCGAGATTCTTTCTGGGAAAAGAGCAAAACAAACACAAACAACCGAGAAAAATTCACCGGCCCTCTAGGACTTTTTTCTTTCTGCCCCATTCATCGTCTTGTCGCTGGTTTTTTCCTCCGTTGTAATTCCATCGCATATCTATTCATCCGCCTGAATATATTACACAGCGTAAACCCCTTTTTTCCCCTCTTTCTTGATTCGGTGTCTAAGGTTCCCATCGGCAGTTATTCAACGTTTTTTTTTTCGTGCGTGTTACTTTGTTTGGTCTAGGCGTGTGTGTGTGTGTGTGTGTGTGTGTTAATATTCTGAGCCAGCGCCAGGTCGTCTAGCGATGGCTGGCGGTAGTTTTCCCATTCGCTCTGTTCGCCATGTGAATTTTCGGGTTCCGTTATATAAGTCATCTATAGGGGGAAAAAGAAGAAGAACGAAGTCGAAACACACCAAATAAATACCGGCATAATTTTCTTGTTCTTTTTTTGACCGTTGTTGGTCGTTGTGTTTCGGACCTCTTCAAAATGGACGCATCTAAATTTCTGTCTATAAATTTCGGCCACGTTTCGGCCTCTTTTTCTATTTCTGTACAAAATAGGAGCTCCTTCTTTTCTTGCAGTTGTTGCCCTTTTGGATTTTTTTTTTTAATTTAAAATCTGGACACCCCTATAGTCATATATGCTCACGCAGAAGACGGGAATGCTGTTCGGACTTCACGAGCGTTCACGGACAATGTGCTGCCCATGTGAACCTGTTTCCGACCTCTAGGCTCTTTTGGGGCCTGTCTGGCTTGGTCGCTCAATCAGCGAAGATATGGGAGGGAGAACAAAAGAATGAAGAAAACAAATTAACTGAACGTTATTTAACGTCTAAGAGCTTTGGGTTCCACAAATGGCGACATAGTGAATATAGCGTAGGTGCGGCCGTGTTGGTAAATATAGAAATAATAGAGCGAAACAAAAGCGTTTTTTTTTTATTCTCTTGAGAAAAGAAATTGACGATATAGTCGAGAGAGAACCCCGAACGCGCGCAATGTTTGGAATTCCAAATTGAGCCCCACCAGAATGAGAAAACGAGACCTTGGGACTGCGGCTGGCTGGCCGGGCGCTCTCTTCCGATCATCACGCCGCCACCAAGTTCATCACGGACGCGATGATGCCCCTTTTCTCCTCTCTTATATTTTTTCTTCTTCCCTGTATCCTATAAGACATTAGAAGGTTTTTTTCTTCTTCTTTTGTTATCTCTCTCTCTGATTTCTCCCAATCTCTTTTGTTACAATCCTCAAGTGATGTTTTCTTTAACCTTGACCGGCCAACAGGGTTCTGAGGGATTTATGATGAGGCATTAGTTTTATTTCTCCCTTTTCTTTTTGATTAGTTCATGTATATACCTACATAGTTGAAATTTATACCTCTCTTGCCCATCATCCATCCGCTTGGATTTCTTGATTTGCTCCAACGAATTTCCCTGGCGTTCACTCACGCTCTCTCTCTATCTCCTTCTGATTCATTGCGGGTCGTATACTACGAAGGAAAGTGCAAGTTGCGCTGTTTTTTTTTATCTTGGTGTCCCAATTTTTCGCCATTTTCGGAATGTTTTGGTTCGGTTTTTGGGGAAGTTTTGGGCTTTTTCGATCGATTGGATCCGCTGTCTGTCTAAAAACTAAAATAAAAAATAAAAAAAGCCGGACTAACGACTATGCGTGTGGCCCATGTGTCTAGTTCTTGTTTGGTGGACCGCAAGTCGCCCTCGTGACTCACGGTTGTCGGGTCGTTAACATCAATGCCCGGGCCAGTCAAGACAGAAAAAACCGACACACACAACCTGTTGGTAGGTGTTCTCGGAAGACATTTGGGAGAGAGAGATACAAGCAGGCCAGCTGGCCGGCTTGCCGACCAGTCAGCCTAGATATAATATCGAATAGAAACAAAAGAGTAATAGATCTACATACTGCCAATCAGATATGATTTACGACTCGCTCTCCTATATATATTCGCTTCGAACGAAATCACGCTCACGCACATTCACTCAAAAAACAGCTACACACACACATACTTGTGAATGAAATGATAATGCCCTCTTTTGAATGAAGTGAAAACCCTCGAGCGCTTTTTCCTCTTTTTTTCTTTCAACTGTTGTGTGGACCGTATAGCCAAAAGGTAGACGGAGAAAAAAAACCGTAGGCTAACAGGTGTGCTCTCTCTCTACTATCTCGCCTTTTTTTTTTCCTTAAAAACTTGGCGTTCCTCCTCCTCTTTGCCCTTTGATTCACCTCCTCATTCCTCCGTATGTTTCCCTATTTATTTCCCTGGTTTTATTTCAGCTCTTAAGACTTCTATCTTGTTACTAGAGGACATGAAATTCCTGTAATTTTCACGTTAATGTCCCATACGCCCGATGTTAAAAAATAAAATAAAATGGGTGAGGCCAGTGCCTGAAACGCTTCTGACGTGCAATCCATTCAAAAAATTTTATTATTTTCTTTCTTAGCGTGTTAACCCCCCTATCCTTTTCACGCAAGTCTATGGGTTGTTGGCCCTGGTAACAACATCCGACGTCACATCCGGCCAATTTTTTTTTGTTAGTAGTAGGCTATACTTTAGGAATACGAAAACCCGAGATGAGATCATCAGTTACACCCTGCGCCGACGTCACGCCTTTTTCTTTAATCCGAGAAAACAATCAAACAAAAAACAACAGACGCCGGAATTCCCCTTTGCAATCTTGCAATGTCGCACCTTTTACCAAATTTAATTAATTCACACCTTTCATTTTGCAATTGCAACCCCGGTTTTTTTTTCTCCACCCAATTAGCGCGCTGCGCGCTTACGCCTCCATTATTCTTGACGCTCTTTCAGTAGTCTGCTCTCCCACGACGAGACGAGAAGTTCCCCGTGACAATCCTCGTCTATTTTGTTTTTTATTTTTAAATTATTTTACATTTTGAACGTAACTGAATTTTACAAGTGTCAGAAAAATTATTAATCGACCGAGAGCAAAAGAGACAAGATATCGAGAAGAATTCGAGAAGATTGTTCTTCTACCTTGGCGCAGCAGTCATCATCATCGTAGGCTGTCAACGTAGGACCAATCCTCTTTTCTGCCTCCATCTTCTTCTTATCTCTTCTTTGAGTTTTTTTCCATTTTTTTTCTCTCCATCTCCTCCCGGGCTTGTGTCTAGCGCATTTTCGAGTTGGCTGTGAAATCGGACTCGCCTCTTGGTTGTATGTTTTTTAACTTGGGGGTTTTGGCCGTATAAGCCTGTATTTCTCTCTTTTTTTTCTCTCTTTCCATCTAGCTGCTTCACTCTGTAGTCGCTGTAGTTTTGAGGCCAAGGTTACAGTCGGAAGGAGGGGCCAGGGCCTCTCTTTTCTCTCTTTCTTCATCGGCTTCTCCCAACAAAATTCTCTCTCTCTCCAAAAACCCACCTGAGCGCTTTGCCAGGAGATTTTTTTTTCTTTGGTTTTTTTGGGCCCGAACGAGCTGCTGCTGCTGCCAGGCTGCCACCAGGCGACAGGTTCACGCTCTTTTCGCTCGTTCCATCTGTGGCCCCTTTTGAAATCAACAACAACCCAAATCTCTCTCTCTCTCCCAATCAATGCCGAAGACACTCGACGGGTTGGCTGGCTGGACTTAGTCGTCTGGTGCGCCTCGTCGAGTGTGTTTGTGCGCTGATTGTTTCATCAAAGTGCGCCCGTTGGTCGTCGTCGTCAGTTTCTGGAGAAATCAGAAATCAAATGTATTCGTTTTGTGGCTTGTTTCTTGTTTGTCACGGTACTGGATTACGAAGAAATTGATTAACAATTCTTGGATTTTTTCTTTGTTTGTCTTTCTTTTCGGCCGGTTTTTCTTTCAACAGGATGTCTGAAGACATGATGAACGGCGTCGGAGCACCGAAGACGTCCGCACCACCTTCTCCACCGATTCACCGCAGCGGCGCCGACAATGAGGCGGGCAGCGCCGGCATCGCGGAGGCCATTTTCGTCCGCAACGCCTGCAAGAGTTATGGCGTCGGCAAGCGCCGGTCCACCGTCTTGCGCGGACTCGACATGAACGTCAAAAAAGGAACCATGTAAGTTGGTCGCCTCATTCTAATTTTTTTATTTTCCCGCCCGTGATGACGCAACAAGTGTTATGATGTCATTATGAGGGTAGTGACACTCTCGTGCAGTTTGAACGCCTTCATCGGTGTCGACGGCCATTCTTTCATTTTCCTCCTCAATTGCTGGGAATTTGTGACAATTTGATGAGTGGATAATTGACGGGGGGATTGTCTCCGCTGATAGAACGGCCGAAGAATTCAAACAAGAAGGATGTCGCCTTTTCCGTCTTGCTTTCTGTCTCTCTCTTTTTTTAAAAATATGGCGGCGGTGTGTGCCACATAAGAAAAAGAAAAAGGCAGCCGTTTTTGTTTTCCTTGTTACGCGCGGATTGAAGAGACAATTGAGAGAGACAGAGAAATAAAGGATTTGCCTCATTATCGTAGCGGTGCGGACGACGGGGGGAAGAAAGGGGGTCGACGTGATTTATGTTTATAGTGTGCCGCGACGATCGTATCATTTTCCCAAACGTCCAGGGGTTGACTGGGTTTACATGTCTGGCAACTTATTGCCTTTATTCGTTGGCTTTTATTTTTATTTATTTGACTTGTTGTATTCAAACATTTTTTTTTGCGTGATTTTCTCCGTAGATACGGATTGCTCGGAGCCAGCGGCTGCGGTAAGACGACTCTACTCAGCTGCATCGTTGGCCGGCGCAGCTTCGACAGCGGCGAGGTGCTGGTGTTTGGTGGAGAGCCGGGTTCGGTCGAAAGCGGGATCCCCGGTCCGCGGGTCGGCTACATGCCGCAGGAATTGGCCCTTTACGGCGAATTCACCATCAAAGAGACGCTGCAGTACTTTGGGCGCATCTACAATTTGCCGACCGCCTTCGTCAAATCGCAGATGGAGTTTCTGTTTAACCTGCTCGATTTGCCGCCCGGTCATCGCTACGTCAAAACGCTCAGCGGCGGCCAACAGCGACGCGTTTCATTCGCCGTCGCTCTGTTTCACGAGCCCGAGCTGCTCATCCTGGACGAACCGACAGTCGGAGTCGATCCGTTGCTCCGCCAAAGGTTTGTGGCCTTTTTTTTTTCCTTTGTCGTCTCCATTACGGTTTTGTCGCGTGCAAACATTTGATGGATTGTGACCAAATTAGTTGGACATTCTGAGAAAAAAAGAAGGAAGACGGACGGTATTATACAAAAGGGCCGTTCTTTTATAGCGATAGATTACCCTATCTGCTTTGGAAATCCCATCGGCCCTCGAGCTGTAGAGTCTCGGGGCTCATGTTCCACTCCAGGAATGTGCCACTTTGACCGCTTGTTCTTTTCCCTCAGACATTTGATTGTTCGCAAACGATTTATTTGATTTCGTCTTCATTTAATTTATTGTTTGTTTTTTTGTTTGTTTGTTTGTTTTTTTTTGCCGATATCTGCAGCATCTGGAACCACTTGGTCCGTCTGAGTACCGACCATGGCCGGACGGTCATCATCACCACCCATTACATCGAAGAAGCCAGACAGGCTCACACGGTAAGCGCCAACAGCCAATGGGAATCGGAGAAACCCTTTGACCCTATAGAAAACATTGTCTGTGGCCTTTATGCACATCACTTTCAACTTTCTCAAACGAGCCATAAATCATTTTGGCTGACTAGTCCTTGGCAGCAGTTATTTACCTATGAATATCCTCTCGCATACTACTTGCTGAGCTGTACTGTGGCCATTTACTGCTAGCCCCCCTCCTCACTCTTTGTTCATCCTCCTCTTTTCTCTACCATCTAACCAAACACGGGTGGGGATATCATCATCATAAAAAAAGGAAAGAAACTATCCCCGAACTATCCATTCCGTCACTGCGGGCGGTTTTGTTTTTTAAAAGGCCCGCGCGTTCTGCGCGTTACCGAAACAAAATGAAAGGGGGGTCTCTGATTTTTTAAAATAAAATGTTTCTTAAGACATTTTTTAAATAAAAGATGTACTGCAAATAGTCAGAATTTTGGTGAATCGGCGAAAAATCTAGCGCCAAATTTGTATAGGCGCTGGTCACGTGTTGATCAACCAACGTACAACAATACCTTATTTTACTATTTGGCTGCGGGGCGACGAATAACGAAGAGGTCAAAAACTCTAGCCATCTTCTGTTGGAGTGGGACTCGACTGTGGATGGATGCTTTCGGTCCGTGCGTGCGCGCCTTGGCTAGTTACCTTGACACGGGTATGGTGAGATCTTCTAGAACTTTCGGTCTTTTTGTATGGAGGAAATTTCTTTTCTTATTTTTTCCAGGGGAAGAAAAGAAAAAGAGTCGTCAACCCCCAAATGGGGTAACCGAGTTGTTGTAGGAGTGTGGAGGATTGTGTTTGGGCTCACAGCTTTTGAGACTTGGCTTTTGATCTAGGACACACGATAGGGCAGCAAATCTTGTAGAAGAATGGGGCATGGGAGTAGTTTTGTGGGCTCTAAACCCGTAGCTTCGTGTTAGGCTTATTATATTATGCATCTCGCCCAGTGGGCGTCATCTTGAGGCCATGAGGGTTTTGTGTCGTTTTTCTTGTGTGTGGTTAAGTTCGTTGAACTTTTCTCTATTTTTCTATTTTTCCTGGGACTGGAATCGTCTTCATTGTTGTCTAGAACTAGTCTAGCTTCGCTTTTATTATTTGACGTTATCATTACTACTTAACGGATCAAGACATCTGTTATGTTTGCAACTGGCAATGGCCTAGCGATACTGATGAATGAGATAATCATTATTTTTGTTGGTGATGTGTTATGGTTTCGTTAGATTGGCCTGATGCGTTCTGGTCACCTGCTGGCCGAAGAGTCGCCCCACAACCTGCTTTCTCTGCACGGATTGAGCACGCTTGAAGACGTCTTCCTCAAGTTGTGCATGAAGGATGGCGTCGTCAAGCACGCTACGGCGCCCGTCGTCGCCACCATTACCAACGGCAAAACTGGCTACCCCAATATGGCTCACCAACAGGACCTGGAGGGTCACGACAACCCTGCCTACGTCCAGACTTTCAATAATGTGGATGCCATCACGACCGACATCGAACATCAACACCACAACAGCCAAGATGAAGAAGAGGATCACACAGCTCTAGCGCAACTTTCAATCGTAAGTCGATAACATTTTTGGCCGTTCATTTGTTTCTTCTATTTAATAATTATTTTGAATGGAAACAGATTCCTTTTGGAGCCCAATACTGGAAGAATACGAAATCCATCCTACCGGTAGCCGATGAGGATGGCATTGTTGGATTGACTTTCAGTCCGTCTGGTGACAGTATGGTGCACACATACAGCAACAAGGCGTCCAACAACCAGCAGCAGCACATCAACCAAATGAACGCGTTCAACAATCACGGCAACGACGACTCGGCCACCGCCACCTTCGACACGAAAGAAGGTCTCTTCAACTTGAAGCACGGCGGGAGCAGCACCAATGGAAGCAGCTCGAGCACGGCCAGCTGCAGTAGCTCCAGCAGCAACGCGGGAGACACTAGCAGCAGTTGCGGGAGCACGGCGGCCAGCAGCCGGGCGGTTGGCAAGCGCCGCAGCGGCACTTTCAAATTGGCCATTCCATCGTGGCATCGCAGCGCTGCGCTCATCCGCAAGAATTTCATGCAGACGTTCCGCAACATTGGGTAATGACATTTATTTTATTCCAACATTCTAGATCAATTTTTTAAAACATTTTTCTTCTTTTTTTTTGCAGAATGTTCTTGTTCATTTTCCTTTTGCCGGCCGCTCAAGCCATCCTCTTCTGTTTGGCTATCGGCCGAGATCCTTCTTTCCTGAAGATGGCCATTGTTAACGACGAACTGGATCCGAGTCAGGGCCGCGTTTGCAACTATACGACGGACTGTTCGTATTCCATGTTCAGTTGTCGCTATCTCCGATTCATAGACAATACGACGATAGTCCAGGTTCGATACTTTCCCTTTTGTTTTAGATCCTCCTAACGAGGCCATGACGTCATTATTAATTTTTTACGTCTTGTGCGTATTGCAGGTTCCATTCAAAAGTTTATCGGACGCCATAGACGCGACGAAACGGGGCGAAGTGTGGGGCGTGGTCCATTTCGGGCAGAATTTCACGGACGAGCTGGTCGTCCGTCAAGCGGATGGCAATCATGCGGACAATGAAACGATCCTCGCCAGCCGCATTGCCATCACCCTGGATTGGTCCAGTGCGTAACGTTTCCTGAATATTTTTCTTTCTTTTTACTGTTGTCGTTTATTGCGTGTGATTATTAATTTGTTTATCTATTTACGACAGATCAACAGATTTCGCTGACTCTCCAACGGCGCCTCATTGAGGCATTTGAAGACTTCAGCAAAGACGTTTTGTCCGCCTGCTCCTACGAGCCTGCGGCCGCCAGCATCCCCGTCACGGTAAATAGAATTTCGAAAGTTTGAGACATTTGATTCTAGAGCACAAGCTCATGGGCGCTGGTCTCGGATTGATTCGTTACGTGCTCTGTATGTGTAATTCGCCTGGATAGCCCGCCAGCCGTTTCAAATCAACCACCGGTTTCAAAGTTATCCTGTTGTAACGAATCTTTTTGTTTTCTTTCTTTTTTCTTTTCTTTTCTTGCGTGGGAATTTTTGTTTTCCAATCAACTTTCAGTTTTTGGATCCCATCTACGGCGAAAAGAAACCATCCTTCACGGAGTTTATGGCTCCCGGTATTATTCTAACGTAAGTTTGCCACGCTACCTTTAGCGCTTTAATAGACGTCTATTTTCCAAATGTGTTCATTGCGCTAACTGTTATTTATTCTCTTTATTGCAGTATCGTCTATTTTATTGCCGTCGCCCTGACAGCTGCCGTGTTCATCAACGAGCGAAAGTCTGGACTCCTCGACCGTAGCATTGTGGCCGGTATGTTTTTGGGTTCTCCAGTTTTTTTGTTTTTTCTTTTTCTAAAAGGCAATTTCACCAAATGCAAATGTTTTCACAGGTGTCCAAATGACTGAAATTATGTTGGCTCATCTGGTCAACCAGTTTACTGTCCTCATTGGCCAGACGGCCCTTGTCTTCTTGTTCATGCTTCTCGTTTTCAACATCGCTTGCCACGGCAGCCTGGCCCTGGCCGTTTTCATCACTCTCCTTCAGGGATTGTGCGGCATGTCTTATGGTAAATTTAACAATGGCCTCATTTTTAAAAACTAAACAATTAACCGAATTTTTATTTTTGACTTTCAGGTCTGGTGGTGTCGACTCTGTGCGACGAAGAGACCAGCGCCATCCACCTCTCGCTGGGCAGCTTCTACCCGAATCTCTTGCTCAGCGGTGTTCTATGGCCGATGGAGGGCATGCCCGTCTACTTGCGTTACGTTTCCTACTTCCTGCCGCAGACGTACGCCGTTGAGTCGCTGAGGAACGTCTTCGGCCGAGGCTGGGGAATTGAGCGGCCCGAAGTCTACTTTGGCATCGTCATCAGCTTCAGCTGGATTTTCGCCCTCTTGGCGCTCAGTCTTATCGTCGTGCGTATCCGCAAGTACACGGGTTAGAACTGCTCACGCGCGGGTGCGGTTAAGGAACAAATTAGAAGCAACGACACAGTAGGAAAAAAAAGAAAAGAGACGAAGGTCGTGTCATTCCAGACGGGGAAAAAAAAGCAAGTTCATCATTTTATCTTTATTATATGACGCAAAAAACAAAAAAATTGTACGGGCTCCTTTTTTTCTCGTTCCCGGGTTATTATCTCTTCAACGTGTCGACACTTAAAAGAAAGAAAAAAAACGCAAAAAGAGTTTTACCTACATTTTTCTATTTGTTTGAATTTTTTGGGAAAGTAGTGATTTGTGTGTGCGTGTGTATGTGTGCGTAGACCCGCGTATTCCGTTCCGCTTGTCGAAATGTCTGCTCAAAGACGCATCTGATATCCTCGTACGTTTCACGTCCACTTCAAACATGGGCTCTCCTCTGCACAGCAAACGACTGGACCGGGGAAGCCTTTTTTATTTAAAGAAAAAAAACACTTCATGGATATATGATGACATGATGTTGGTCCTTTCCACTTCTTTCAAGCACATCTGGATAAAATATTTTTGACATTTTTGCGTTCCCATCACATGACTTTTGTACATCCCCCCCTAGACATCAATTCCTCTGGATTGATTTCCCATTTGAATTTTCCATCAAACGGCGCGAAACCGTTTTTTGAAGTGGCTCGTTCCACTTTGAAAATGTGAAAGCGCTTTGTGTCACAGTGTATGTATGCTTGGTCCCCCTTTATTTTTTAGTTTATTTCTATTTTTATAAATATGCAGGATGTGTTCTTTAACGTTCGATTTTTACAATTATCTTATCTTATTCAAAGCGTTAGGTCAATGCGATTCTCGTCCTCTCCCGATTGATTTCGTTAGATTTACATTTTTGACAAGTCCTCGCTCCCAATATTTGGATTTTTCTTTGCTCTTTGATATCGTTTTTTAAATAAATTTAAAATCAATAGTATCTGCGTCTGCGTCTCGATCGTGTGTGAATGAATTTTTTTTTGAATTTTTTAAAATTTTATTCTTTCCGACTGTAATGTTTGAGTGACTGCGACAAAAGGTGTGCAAGTGAGTACGAAGATGAGCGGCGTTAAAAAAACAACAACACAATTTTCAATTCATTTCCGGGGGGTTATTTCCATCATTTTTTTTAAGAATATTTGTATTATTTCACTGCTAAAAAGGAAATGGCCACCCATTCACTTTTGCTAAGTTTTTCCACCCAATTCTGTATGACATGGAATTCTGATTCGACTTTGTAGCGTCACGTCATCATTTCAGCATTTGCTCAAATCGTCGCTCTCCTTTATTTTCTTTACAAAATAATTTGACTGAATATGTATTGTTGCACCAATTCAAATCAGCAAATTACTCCGCAACTTCTTTCTCACTTTCATAATAGTTTTTTTTTATTCTTTTTTTTTATGATGAAAAATGCCAATTCAGATGTGCTACATTATAAACAAAAAAAAGTATGTCGTGTGAAAGAAATAGATTGTAATACATGCCCCCCTCCAGCCCCTCAATCGACTCTTGAATAAAAATTGTTCATCCCGTACTTAGTCTCCGTCTTTTATTTTCTTTTTTTTTCCTCTGCGGTTTTTGCCATCGCCGAATGGACTATTACCGTTGTTTTCTCTTTTTTTGTGTGTATGCTGAAGCTACTATATACGTACATATATAATATCTAATTTCAGAAATTGGCGATTTATGAAGTATAGCCTACTTTATGCTATTGGCCTTTAAACCTGGAAATGAAAACATGTTTGAAAAGACCTGCGGGTAAAAGAACTATTTGGCTGGCGAAAGCGTAGCCGTCAAGGCCGCGATCCGCCTTAAATGGAATCAAGACTCTTGTCTTGTGTAATTTTACTACGTGTATATATATACGCATACGCAGTATACGCATATGAGGAACGCGTGAATAACGTGGAGTCGTGAATGCATTTTGCATCTTCCCATCTGTTACAAGGGCCTTTTACGTTGGAATTCCACAAGGAGAGAGTTTTTTTTTCCTTTCTGGGTTTTCTTTTATTTGATTATTTAAAATTAAAAGACGCAGAAGGAACGAGAAAGGAAAGGGGGGAAAACACAAAAACAACTGAGCCTCTGATCAATAAGACGAATCCAAATGACATTTCTTGGGTTTTTTTGTTGTCCTTCTCGTCGTCTCATCAAGTGGATTAAAATTAATATTAAATCAATTAACGACATCATAGTTTCCAATGGACAAGGCCACGAATGACCAGGCTTTTTTGTTGTTGTTGTTGTTCAAGGTGGAAGAGTGGGGGGCTCATTTGCGCCTTTCAAATTGAGAGTTTCTCCAGGACGAGAAACCGGATCTTGAAAGAAAATTGGTGATGATAGTGGACTAGCGGTCTAGCCAAGTAAAATAGTCATTGGAATGCCTTGAGGTATCGCCACTACCTACTTTAGTTGTGACATCGCATTCTATACCTGCATACACATACACCTTTAACTATCGACACATAACTCGACTACCTGCTTTTTATTTTTGTTTTATGCCCGTGAAAGATATAGTACGACTGATTTCACCTGGCTCTTCTTACCTACAATATAAAATATCATGTGTATATCTTGTTGTCGTCGCGGATTCCTAATAAACAGCAGGCACCAGACTGGTGGAATGTCAAAATATGCGAAATTTTTTCGTTTTCTTTTTCTAACTTGTTTTCCTGGTTTGGTAATAGAGAGTGAGCGAAATACCGATCATTTCAATAGGTTTCTCAACTCACAAAGTTTTTTATTTATGAATTGAAATTTGACCCGATCATCAGCAATCAGAGTCTTGTGTTGGTTTCGAGAAAGTATAAGACCTCTTATACTTTCTCGAAACCAACAGTCCTACACTTATGTAGAAATATAATATCTCTATCTGCACCGTTCGATTAAACAAATATTAATCATATTAAATGTATTCAAATATTTGTTGTTAAATGATTATTTTATAAAATATTAGGCAATAACTCCTCGTTAACTTTTATTTCTGAATAAATTGCTTGGCGTGCTTGATTATAAATCAACAAATATTTTATAGAAATATTTTAACTGTTGCAAAATATTACAATCAATTAATCCCTGTACCATTTATGGATGTTCGCATCATAGACAACTGAAGGCCATTTGATTTTGTTCCTGTTGAGGAGAAAGTTGCGGAAAAACAAATATTGTGACAGGATTGGAACGTGTTCCGGTATCATTCAGCGTTAGTACCAAATGACATACATACTTTAAAAGTTTCCCAGTTACTCAGAGTGGAAACTGGAAACAACAGGTGGTTTGCAGTGCTGCGCAACTGGAAACGGCATTTCGTTTCTTTGACGTAATCGAACGAGAAAGCTGCCGAGTTGCATACTGCTTACCGGTTTCACAGATGACCGCGAACACAACATCTTTTCACTTTCCCTTATAGAAATGCCATTTGTCTCACATTGGAGTCAGATTTGAGATTTGTTGAAATTTCACTGAATCTCGGATTAGGACCTTATTATTTTTGAAATGAAAAATGAGACTTTCTACTTTGTTTGGGGAATTCCGTGTGGAGATATTTTCTTTATTTTTTTTTGCTTATTCTCACATTTGGAATATACAGCAATCCGGGATAAGTTATTTAAGAGACCACGATAAAAAAAGTTTTTATTTGCGGTGCCACCCGATCGTCTGATCGAGTTTTTGATATTTGTGATAAAGATACATGTTGGGGATAGGTGAAACCTAACTTTTTCAGTGTCCGCTTTCCATACGAAATTCTACAGCAGATGTAATTATACACTTCTTTATTCTTCAATCGTTCAAGTTTCTCAGTTACAAGTAATAAAATTATTATTATTATTATTCACATTCTCCCATTTAAATTTAACTTAGAAGGACACGATGTAGGGCACATCTAGGATCATTTTAAATTGCTCGATAATTATTATAGCATATGTAACAGATGGTATTATAAATTAAGAGTGAAATCTCGTTTCAGTAAAGGGCCCATAACTCCATAATAGTAAGGGTAAAAAAAGACTATTAGTTGCGTTTTTCCAGATTCACAATTTAAGCAACAGGTCGAAAGGATCTTAGCGCGTGTCTCTTGAGTATGGGAACGATTCCATGCATCCGACCTTGAGTCAAGCAAAATGCTCTTTTGTTCGAAAAACACGCCTATTTGATCGTATAGAAAATTATGTCGTTCGAGTTTCGAAGATACAGACAAATGAAAATTTTTCTGGAATTAAAAAATTTTCGCGTTCAAGCAATGATATAACTTATGGGGTGGTGTGAAATATGAGTCGCATAGAGCTTTTTCTATGAGAATTTAAGTCTGAGAAGAAATGGCAGCCCATATTTTATTATTATTTTTTAAAATCTTACATTTTGTCCTTTAGTGCAGTTTATGACGTATTTTTATTAAATTGGAGTCACTGATGTTTCTTTGGGATCCATAGAAGTGAGAAAAATATGTCATAATGAATTAAATAGAGCAATAGTCTCTTAGTCTTTGTTATGCTATTATATTTAATTAGACTATCCCAGAAAATCGAAAATTACTACAACGGATTTCTAATCGACACTTCGGAGACAAACCTAAACACACCCAAATGACCTTGTTTATTATTTCGAAAACGCTAGGAAAATCCACATAAAAAAAAGAGGAAAGGCTAGAAAGGCATAAGGTTTATATGCTCGAAAACAACAGAGGAAAGGTATTCTTTTCATCAGGTCAAGGTAATGCGGCAGAGGTTAGGTTAACTATTTTCTTTATTACTTGTGTAACTCCCACCTGCTTTGGCATCACCTGCATGCCCTCATACTTGATATTAGGCCTATGCTAGGCTTTCCAATAAACCACTTGCTGTTCAGCTACCGACCGAGATCCTCGACAATTTTATCCTCTTGACATTTTTAGACAGCAATTTTTTCACTTTCATACTCACCCCTGCACCCCAGTTTAAATCAGACAGCTTTGTTTTAACAGCAAGTAATTTGTTTTATACAACATTTTCAAAAATTGAAATGAAGAATAGCGCTGATTTACCGAAGTTGGCGGCTCCGTCCAGTCAAGGCGTCATTGTTCGAAACGCGATTAAAAGCTATGGTGTTGGTAGTCGTCGATCCACAGTCCTGGATGGACTCGACATGAACGTTAAAAAAGGAACCATGTAATTAAGTTTTCTTAATTCATTTGACTCCTTCATTGTGTTGGTGTTTACTGAAATTTGCTTTAATTATTGAAAATATATTTTACAGCTATGGGTTGCTGGGAGCTAGTGGTTGCGGCAAGACAACTCTGCTGAGCTGTATCGTTGGTCGCCGTAGCTTTGATAGTGGACAAGTGATGGTATTAGGTGGTCCACCAGGAACGCCGGATAGCGGTATTCCAGGTCCGCGGGTCGGCTACATGCCACAAGAACTGGCTCTGTATGGTGAATTTACCATTAAAGAGACGCTCCAGTACTTTGGCCGCATCTACAAATTGGAAGCGGATTTTGTCGACTCGCAGTTGGACTTTCTGTCGAAATTGCTGGACCTGCCACCTGACCATCGCTACGTCAAGACACTGAGTGGTGGCCAGCAACGGCGTGTCTCGTTTGCCGTTGCACTCTTTCACGAACCCGAATTATTAATTTTAGATGAGCCAACCGTTGGCGTTGATCCTCTACTCAGACGCAGGTATATCTGAAACTTGGTTGTTCTTGATTTCTGTTCTGCAGATTGTTTGATCTTATTTCGTTTTCATTATCCTCGTGTTAATTTTTGAAAATATTACTTAATGCGGATTGAATGTTCTATTGTAGCATATGGGATCATCTTGTCCAGCAAAGTGTCGACCATGGGCGAACGGTAATTATCACTACCCATTACATCGAAGAAGCACGGCAAGCGGATGCGGTAAGTGCTTAGATAATAACCTTACAGTAAATCTTTTTGCGAATAATATAGCTTCAAATATTGGAAAAATAAGTAGCACTTTTAGACCATTTGACTCGTCCTTGGACGTTTACTAGTCTCTGGGGTTTGCTCTAACAGTTTGTTATTGTATACTCGAGAAATATTCCTTTCTGTGATTCTCGTGATTTATATGACGTAACCTTGGGCTTTCAAGTATTTGACTGTCTTATTGCCTGGTGAATACTGTTTCGTCTATTGTTTGATTTCTTTGAAGCTGTACCATAGAACTATACAGACTTTAGCACTGAGTTGAAATGCTTTTCAGCATTTCACCAACTTTCAGCCGAGTTTTTAATTAACTGTATTCATCAATATTTTAGATTGGAATGATGCGTTCTGGGCGTTTGTTAGCAGAAGAGTCGCCCGAAAATCTGTTGAAGAATTACGGGCTCCCTACATTAGAAGAAGTGTTCCTCAAACTGTGCATGAGGGATGGTAGTTACAAGGTTAAAGATGCGGTGGTAAACGCACCCATTTCCAAAGAGAAGAGCTATACGACATCTCAAAACCATCTTGGTGGTCATGACAACATGGCTTTTAACTACAGCATCAGCCAGTTTGATGTCTCTCAGGTGGGCGTTGAGCGTCAAGAAAACATTAAAAGCCATCCCGGATCTCTGGCTAATTACGATGTTGTAAGTAAATTTTGTGATTTACAGGGCTATATCTGCAAACATGAACACACAACTGATTTGTCACTACTTGTTCTGATTTACAGCCGACTTCGAAATCAACTTTGCCGATCGATGGGAATGGGATCGTCTGTTTAAATTTCAACCGATATGGTGACGGAAGTCTGCCTACGCACAGTAACAAGCGCGCTGATCTGCTGCAAATTACTAACAGTTCTATTCAGAATCCTTCCAAGAATGGGCCGAGATCCGCAGCATCGTTTGAAATGAAAGGACGGCACAATCTCCCGCTTGGGGGTAGCATCACTAAGAGGGGAACAGTTTACACCATTAACCAAAGTAGCAGCAAATCGCCCGAGAATATAATTCAAGACAACGAAGTTATTTCACGACGCAGTCGCACATTCAAAATGACCCTGCCGTCCATGCACCGTAGCGCAGCGCTCATCCACAAGAATTTCATGCAAACATTCCGCAATATTGGGTACGAATTTATTTTCCATGAAGTAGTGCTGTTCTAATTATTTTTATTGAATTTTAGGATGTTCCTGTTCGTTTTCCTGTTGCCTGCCCTCCAAGCCACAATCTTTTGTCTGGCTATCGGACGGGATCCGACGCTTCTCAAGATGGCCATCGTTAACGATGAGCTAGATCCGAGTGAGGGCCGTATCTGTAACTACACGACGGACTGCTCGTATTTCATGTTTAGTTGCCGTTATCTTCGGTTTGTTAACAACGACACAATAATTCAGGTTTGGTTTTTTTTTCTTTGCTTTTTTCTTTATATTGAAAAGTAACATCCAGGATGTGTTAAATAGATTCCGTACCCAAATTTGTCGAGCGCCATTGAAGCTACGAGGAACGGTGAAGTGTGGGGGGTAGTGCACTTTGGCCAAAATTTTACGGATGAGATAATAATTCGACAGTCTGACGGCAGTGCGTCCAGTAACGAAACCGTTATTGGGAGTCGTATTGGGGTTACTATGGATTTTTCTAGTGAGTTTCAATGGTCAATTTTAATAGCTCCCTCTAATATTTAGCTTTCATTTTTCACAGACCAGCAGATTTCGGTTGTTCTTCAGCGACGGCTGAATGAGGCTTTCGAGGACTTCACAAATGACATTTTGAGAGCTTGCGATTACGAGCCAACTGCTGGCAACATCCCCGTCACGGTATATTTTTAATGCAATTTAATCGGTTACTTGTGTGCTTTTATGTGGACTCGTGATTGATATCGATCTATTTTTCTTAGTTCCTTGATCCTGTTTACGGTAAGAAAGATTCTACGTACACCGAATTCATGGCTCCTGGAATGATTCTCACGTAAGTTTATTTTTATCGAAGTGATATGCATCCTAAAACAATATTGATTTTTCAACAGCATTGTATACTTCATTGCTGTTGCATTGACTGCTGGTGTCTTTATTAGTGAACGAAAGGAGGGTCTGCTAGATCGCAGTTTAGTGGCCGGTATGTCATGTTCAAACGTTTTTTTTTATTCGCGCGGACATTTATTGTGAACTGGTTAATTTTTACAGGTGTACAGATGACTGAGGTGCTGTTGGCTCATTTGGTTAACCAGTTTACGATATTGCTTGGTCAAACTGCGCTGGTGTTCTTGTGTATGCTGGCAGTCTTTAACATCCCGTGTGAGGGCAATTTAGCTCTGGCTGTATTCATTACTCTGCTTCAAGGTCTCTGTGGGATGTCTTTTGGTAAGTGTGTGATCTTCGTATAGGTATAGTTTTGGTTTGCTAATTCGAATTTTTTTGGCGCTAGGTTTTTTGGTGTCCAGTATTTGCGATAGCGAAATCAGCGCTATTCACCTTTCACTTGGGAGTTTTTATCCTACTCTACTGCTCAGTGGGATTATATGGCCGATTGAAGGAATGACATCAACTTGGATGCGTTCTTTGACGTATTCTCTCCCGCAAACGTATGCCATAGAAGCTTTGAGGTCAGTTTTCGCGAGAGGGTGGAGTGCTGAATTGCCTGATGTCTACCGGGGTATCTTGATCAGCACTGGGTGGATTTTTATCATGTTGGGTCTTAGCTTGATAGTTGTGCGTGTTCGCAAGCACACAGGTTAAAGTTCTTATTCTCGCGAGAATCCAGAATTCAGTACTGTCAAAGGTTATTGGTTAATTGTGGTGTTTAAGTTACCGATTTGGCAGTGGTGGGGGAATTGGAGATATTTCATTCCCTATTTCTCAGGACTGTCCTATCGATTCGTGTAGAATTTTGAGCTCACTTTTGTTTCAATCGGTGTTTTGTACAACCAACTTACTGTTTTTAACGAATCTTCAACATTGTAAAATTTCTAGTTAAGTGTAAACTCCAATTCCGGTTTAACGAGGTTTGTTATTACTTATTATTGTCTAAAGTTCATGGTTGTATTCTAGTTCGACAATTGTTTCCTGTATTGTGGTATTTTCTTCGCTCACTTACAACGCTGCGTTATTTTTCATTTCGTTGTTTTTTTTTTTTTAATTTCTAGTGTCATTCTGTTGTACAATCTGCATAATTGTGTCTGAATTCACCTCTTATTATGATGGGACGACAGCAGTTCATAAACTGTTGCGCATACTTAGTTATTCCGACAAATAAGAAAAAAATAAAATTTGTCATGAAATAATTACAATTATCTGAACATTTATTGATCAACATATTTCAAGATAACTGTTTGTCCATTGAAAACAATTTCCCTATCAACCATTTCAGTAATTGTAAAATCCATATTTTCTGACAAACAATCACCAGAAGAGGTGAACAAATTAAGATGAGGTTTCCCTGTGATGTTATTGAAATTGGTGATTTTACATGCACTGGCAATGTAATCAATACATTTCCCTACAGACCACAATGTAGAAACAAAAACACCCATTTTAGCTTGTAAAGGGGTTTGGACCAAAAAATATACCCTTTCTTCAGCTGGTAGTTCACTAACACCTATCGAGTTTTGTTTAAGCTTCATTAACTGTACTTTGGCAGAGAGTTTATCCGATTTCATTCCTCTACAACTTTTCTTGCCTGCATTTTTCATCTGAATCTGTCTAACCAATTCAGCAGTTTGAACCATTTTTTCTACAGGTTTCTCTAGTTTAGAGCAATTATGTTCAACTTGGTGGCGATGGTGAAGGCAGAAGTGTAGATCACAGAATGGACATGGCATGTTGATCAATTCTTTAGTAGTACAATGGGGAAGAGAACAAACATGCATTTCATGTGGGATATCAGATGGTTTTGGCAAGGAATCTTGATTGGATGAACATGAATGATCGAAAGGCTGAAAATGTGTTTTGCAAAATGATTGTCGACAAAAGTGACAACAAATTGGAAGGATATCCAATTGTTGGCACACATCCATGCTGCATCTCTTACCCAGGGAAGGAAACTCCATAGTTACTGCTTGGAATAAAAAGAAATGATAAATGAGGGTACACATAATAAATTGGTATAAATTATTATTATGATAATTACTTACAAATACTATTATTGAATTGTAATTCGATTAATTGCAATATCAGCCCACTTCTTTTCAACAGCTTTAAGGGAATTTTCTGTGTTTAAATCATCAGGGTCTGGATCGGGCAATTCAATAGCAGAAACTGCTATATCATCAGTTGGAAGGGAATCTTTCGCCCACTCTTTATCAACCACTTCGACAAGAGAAGCTTCCATTAGAAACTCGTTGTCCATTTTAGCATCAACTATAATATTCTAATACTACCAATTCGTTTGCCGCACAACAATGACTTAACTAAAATTCGGTGTGTTATCGAAGAAGCTCAAACGAAAACAGTGTGGATTGTGCCTTTGGAATATAAACCATTGACATATTCATCATTATATTCCGCATAGTGTTCAACGGCTTGATTCCGCGCACTTCTGTCGGTTTGATTCGGGGCTGCCAGATCTGGTCTGGCAGAAAAGTTTTAAAGACCTAAAATAAAGAAAGACAAGAAATGAATTTGAAAATATTAAAAATGAATTTTCAAATTCATTTATATATGTTTATTCTTCATTAGAATAAACAAAATTAAGTAATTCAAAACACATTTGATTTTTTCTTGCGCAATTTTCAAAAAATTTTGAATTTCAATAACAAATTTAAAATCTACAGTAGAGACCGGGAAAACAATTTAATTTTAAGACAATTAATAATTTTAAGACTCGATATCAAAATAAGAAATAAATTATCTACAATTCCATTTTGAAACGATTTCAATGGTCACCCGTCGCGGTAAAAATTTCTGCGTTTTGGAGGAGGAAAAGAAGATTTTTTTTGCGTTTAGTTATAAATATGACGGTATATTCATTAAAGAGTAAATATTCCCTGAGAGATTTTTTTAAATTCTTATTTTATTTTTAAATGATGCCGACGAACATGGTTCATTTTACGTAGCTACAGCGCAACGACATCGAATACAAGAGAATGAGATAAACTAACAGCATTGGCTGCTGAGGCGCTCCGCCAAAAATTGCGTCAACAAACTGGCGAGTAATGTTGGTTTGGCCGCTGCAAGGCCAACGGTCCTGTACAGAGTATAGCTATAGCCTATATTTGGACAAATTCGAACGTCCCGCCTCAAAACTGTGACCGATTCAACTTTGTTCAAAGTTCCAAGGGCCAACAACTAACAGCAGGTATCCTGTGGGTCTTTCTGCAGTTTCCCCTTCTGCCGTCATTGGCAGCCGCTGTATACAGTTTGAATCCTACCGTCAAACTCGATCACCGCACTGCATACGAGCAGCGCAGCAACAACATCAACAACTATTTTTGTTTGTCCTCTAAAAGAGTTCTTTTCCCCTCTTATGTAGACTTCCATATAACTCTCACAGTCAACACCGCTAGCAGGCGGAAGGGGGGCAAGACGGAGGAGCGTTCTTCTTCGTTCTTTACCATCAATATTTCTGTTTTCTTCCTATTTTTTTTTATCCTGTCCAGCACGTTTACCTACGTAAGAAAGTACGTCATCCACCTCCAGCGCGTGTCTGTGTATGTGCGTGTTTTGCGACCAAGAACAATTCATCAGCTCCGCATGACTCAGCTCGCAACAAGAAAACAACCCTGAGACCCTGCTGCTGTATACACGCTGCCTTGGTCGGTATATAAGCGTGTGCTATTCTGTCGGCCAACAAAGACCCTAGATGATGTGGCTACACAGTTTGTTCAACAGTAAACACCCAACGCCATCAAGTACTGCTGCTGCTGCTGCTACTACTACACTATATACTAAGCGTCAATTTTGTATGATGATGCATTGTTTTTTCGCCGACGCCAGATGCCGTGAATGATGAAGGACAACTATGTTGTTCCCGAGAGGACGAGATCTCGCATCGGACGTCAATGATAAAGATCTTATAGGATAGGCTTTGTGGCCATCCACGTGCAATTACTCTACAGTGTATATAAACGAATATATACGCTAAGGAATGTCGAATGAGCAATCAAAGTTGGTTAATGCCGGGCTATTTTTGGTGAGGCCGACCGAGGCCGACTGATGATGATGTTATTACGACGCAACAGCAACCAAACTTTTTCGCATCTCGAATTTAATCATCACGAACTGGGACAAAGACAATTTTTGTTTTATAACATTTGCAAAGTAGGGCCTATCTTGACAGTTTGATGAGACAAGGTGTTGATTTTTAAACTCGGTCATTTGGGCACTATATACTTTATGCTCTAAGAATTCAACTTTGTCTAGTGGAACTTGTCTCCGTTGATAATCAAGGAGGAAATTGTTCATTCTAGGTCATTGGGAATTGATTTCCTTTACCAAGACTATGTCAGATAAGATATGAATACAGAAATTGCTGACTGACCGGTGCGATTGTTTCTGGTAATCAAAATCCGTTGAAGCGCAGCACAAACTAGAAACTAGTCTAGTTTCGACTAAATTGCGCAAAGTTCTGCCAACTTTTGACAAAAACAAGAAAGGATGGCCAGCCGTTTGAAAATTGGCCGATTGTCTTAACTTGAACGAAAGTTGGGACGGCAGCCTTTATATAGACTTTGCCACTTTGGCGTTAAATATTTAAAAAAGGTCAGTAGACGCTTATATGTCCATTTTTAAATTCGTCGGTCACGGAGTAGCAGTTGACTGTTGGAGTCGACTCGTCGCTATAAAGTCGTCGCTCCCTCTTGCCTATACTGTGCCGCCCAAAACGACGCACACTCGTGAGCGTTCAGTCGGCGGGAAATCAGTGTCGACAACACAAACAGTGGTACATCGTGACAAGATGTGCGTGTCGAATTATTGAACATTAAAAAGTCGGAAAAATCAGCCGAATTAATGGTTCGTTGAATCCTTTTTCCTGGACGAGAATAAGGACAGATTGACGTTTACCAAGATGTTATTTTAAGGTAAGAATGAATAGATGAATCATCATTTTGAATTTCGCTCGCGTCAGCAGACCAGGTGGTGACATGCGCGGGTAGGCGACCGGCACGACATATTTTGACAACTTGTTGCCTTTCTCTATTTGAATTTCGAAACAAAGTGATGGATTATTGGATTTGAATTGTGATGTATACGTAAACGACAAACTTTTTAGGGTTTTTTAAATTATTGACGCTAAATTATTTCAAAGTTTTTGAACTTTTTGGAATTCAAAAAGCCGAAGATTTCAACTTAGAATTTGTGTTAGATCGGCTTCTATGAGATTAAATGTAATTTTTAATATTTTTTTTCTTAATATTCTGTTTTTATTTTGACTGACTAGTTAAAAGTGACGTATTTATGGGGAATTAACAAGTAGTGCCATCTAGTGAATGAATAAGTAACAAGACATGAAATACAATCGAAACAGTAAGAAAAAAAACATCGTTATGTTTCATAATTTCATAATTATAAATTTTGGAAATTTAGGCATGAAGAATATAAAGCGCGGTACTTAAAAAATTAGTCGAATCAAATTTACAATGCGGATGCTGGCGTTTGAAATGAACTGCAATGTTAACTATAAAGTTCGCACACGCCAGCCATAACTTTAGCGTTAACGTCTTTGTCGTTGATTTGAACTTGACATCGTCATCTTTCCCCCCCAGATCTTCTTCCTTTTTGGAAGGCGCAGGACAAAAGAGAATCGAGCCATTTTTGTGTTGTGTTATTGACTCAGCCACTTTGAGAAAGAACCGGGTGTGATTCGAAAAAAAGTCTCCCCGCTTTTTCCCTCTCCGCTGTCTATACGTCGCCCAGCCAGCCGGCCAGTTATATTCTGTTCGACTATGTGTGTGTGTGTGCGCGTGTGTGTCCCCAAACATTATTTGGCTAAACCACGCTGTTGTTTTGTTTTCTCTTATATATATATATATGTGTGTGTGTGTGTGTGTGTGTGTATATATATATATATATTCGTCGGCGTCCAGCGTCGTTCCGTTCTAGACTTTTCCATTTGGTTCTTGTTTACCAAGACCTTGCATTTTGTTGACACTGCGCCCGGCTTCGCCTGCTTGCCTTCCTCTTTGCTCTCTCCCACCAAAAACTCCCCCCTCGCCCACCTCTCTCTCTCTCTCTCGCAACGAATTGGGTTGCGTCAACTAGCGTGAGCAGCCGTCGAGGGTATTAGGCGGGTGGGTGATGTGTGCGGGGTGGTAAAAGAAGGAAGAAGAGGAGGAAGAACAAAACAGTAGACAAGTCTCTCGACGCTATCCACGGGCTCCATGGACAGTGGGGGGCAAAAGGAGGAAAGCGCTTTTATATTCTCTTGTGTGTGTGTGTACTCTATAGCTGTTCATTCCACCTATATAGAGACTCTCCTTTTCGTCCGTTCTCTGGCCGTCCGTCCGTCCGTCTCCCACCACCACCACCACCCCCTTTGACCTCCCACAAGCTTTTCTGCCCCACTTTGTTTTATCAAGGATCCTTGTTGGTATTTTCTCTGTATTTATTCTCTTCTTTGGCTCCGGCGCGTGGGCATTCGTCTTCCGGCGCTGATGTGACTTTGTGTGTGCGTGTCAGTTATTTTTTTTGGGGGGTTTTGGGTGATGGAACAGAACAGAAAAAAAAAAACTAAATAAATGTGAACGCGATGAGCCGATGACACATAATTATTATTATATTATTATTATTACAGAGGAAAACGAAGAGCGGCCGATTAGCCAGTCGCTAGATGGCACAATGTCCGATAGTATACAGTATATTACATATCCGAATATGAAAGTAGCAAGGCGCCAACAACAACACTTTCGTGATTATAAGGCGAGCGGTCCCCAAAACAAATTGCCGCGCCAAGTCTAGCGGAAATAAAGCGGGGCAAATACTTGTCTAGATATATAATCTGAGAAATTGAACTGTTGAGATCTCAAAGTCGACTGATATAGCATTGGACGTTTCCGCTTGTTCGCCCTCGCTCGAAACGTTACAAACGGAGGTGGGCTCCTGTGGTGACGTCTCATGCGTCTCTCTCGGCAGCCGACGCCAAAAGCACAGCACACATCTACCCACACACACTATAATACTGTTGACAAGACGACTCAATCACACAGGTCTTTTTTTTTTTCTTTTGATGTGAACTAAATGGGGGCATCGACTGGCATGAATGGAAGATCGCCCTCATCTACGTAGAAAGGCAGCCCATCAGAGAGAAATGCGACCTCTCCTCTGACCTGGCGTGTCATTTTTCCCTCGCACTTGACTGAACATCTCAACTCCGGGGTGTGTGTGCTGTGCGGGGATCCCGTTTGGAAGCTGCCAGCATTTGTGTGACTAACGATACCATTAAAGAATGTGTCTTTGTAATTTCTCACTTTTCCCCCCTTCTCTCTCTCATTTCTCCCCGGCAGCAGCAGACAAAAAAGAAAAAAAAGGTTTTGTCACTTGCGCTATATAGCTTAATTGATCCGATTCCGATCAATCAATGCCGTTATATCTATAGTAGTATCCCGGATTCCCCGACTGCACTCTCTCTCTCTCAATTGCTGCGCACTCCGATGGTCGCAAATAAATACGATTTGGGAATAAGACGTTTGAATTCGGGAGTTTTGGGGTCGGGAAATTGAGAGAATTGTATTCAAAATGATTGAGTCGGTGTTAAAGTGGAATAAATCAACTTGAAACCGCTTCGAATTGCAATCGTTGTTTGAGTAGGTTTGATGACGTTGGTGATTCAAGCGAAGAACGTTATAAGTACAAATGTTAACTGCATTATCCTAATAAAATAAGAGAGTCGGGTTCGTTTGAATTGAAGTGGATCAATTAACAGGTCGAGCGAGAGCGCCCCCGCCGGAGTCTTGTACAGCAGCTAGCTAGAGCGCTCGGCTTTAATGATAAGCGGAAAATAAAATTATACAAACATGCTGCTGCTTGCGTCTGCATCGCATTATTAAAGGGACGCGTGGAATCCGAGATGATGCATCCGCTTCCTGTTGCTGCCACTGTGTCGCTGTCTATATAAACCTATATATATAATAGATAGATAGATGTGAAACTACTGTGCTCTGATGTACAACTCATAAAACACATTATTTGCATGCGCCCGTCAGTGTCTTTAGAGGCCCCGAAGAGCCCGTATTATTGTCTCCAAGGAAATGGCTTGTTGAATGTTAGATGAACCCTTTTTTTTCTTCTTCTTCTTCAATAACCGAGTGAAATTATCATTGAAGTACTGCATGTGTGTGTGTGCGTGCCAAATGAACTCAATGCGACTCGTTGTATATATTATATGAGAGATTGAAAGCTCTCTAGCTCTTCTGTGCATCAAACGCTCAAACACAAATAAAAATAAGAGTTTCCAGATGTAGTAATAATGAACGCCGGCTCTGCTTATTGCACGCCGAGCCAAGATTTTCAATTTCGTCCATCCTGTTTAAGACGAGAAGTATACAGGCACTACTATACTAAATTAATATTTTTGAAACGGGGTAAATTATCAAAAGATTATCGGATGAAATTGAAGATTGAAATTGTAGCTCGGGAAATGTGGGCTGGACGGTGGCAGTCGGTGAGAGTGTTACTAAATATAAGGACCAATATATGCTCTCCGCTTCGATATTATTAGCTGATTTTCGGTTTTATGTAACATATATATACCCTGGCGGTCCCTAATCGTAAAAGCAAAGAGAAAGAAGCGCACATAAGATGTCTGATCAGCGCGATTTCTTTTGTATTCGAGTTGGACCTATATTTTTGATTTGGTGAAGGAGGAAGTTTATTCACCGGTCGTCCAACTTGCTTGTTTATCTGATATGGGTGACCAGAGCACCGCAGAGCACATGACTTATATATTAGATGCTGCTGCTGCTGCTGCTGCTGTATACTAGGCTGTCACTATCAAAAAGATGTGACCAATGACCGCACAATATGTGGCTGGCTAGAATTTTTCTGCTTGCCAACGCTAGATCCACCCGAAAACATATACACTCAAATAAAAGCGCCCCGGCCAATGTCGCCGATCTATATTTGTGTCCTCCATCAAAATCTCTTGTCCAGCTCGGCCTCTCACTACTAGGCATCCGCACATATAGTCCTCGCCCCCCTCTCCGAGATCCATCGAAAAAGAATGAAATTCCCCTCTCTCCCACACACACATACAGCGGGGCTTTCATTTATCGACATATTTATGATGAACAGATAGCGTTTTGATGAGCATCTCTCGGCTGACCGAATGGACACAAGGCCATACGCACACATACATAACACATATATTTATATATATATATGTGTACTATATACAGTGCAGGCGTGTATGTGTGTACTTGATTGGATGACCGCAAGTCCTCCTGTTTTATGGATTAATATCAAGCGCGGGCGGCTATGAACATGCGATTTCAATATTCTTTGATTGGATGTATAGCCATGTAGGTTCGACCAATATCTAATAGGCTGCATACCGCACCAACATATCTGTGTATCCTATGCACACGGTGGATTTATTGAGAACCGAACTCATAGGATATAGTATATGTATTATATAGGTATATATATATATGTGTGTGTGTAATAGTACATAAAAAAAGAAGTGGAATGATGAATGGTTAGCTTTTTTGATTGTTGGCTGCGGTGCCATAGCGCCGTAACAAAAGATCCCCATCGTCTTTTAGCTTTTTTCTTCTCTCGATTTCTATCGATATAGTATATATCTAATGCTTCTTCGGCTACCCAAAGTTCTCCTTCTCTACTCACTCTCTACACACTAGTCTTTTCATATTCAAATGGCTTTACTGGTTCTTTTCACATCGCTTCCAAACCATTCATCACCACAGCCTCTTTCTAGCTCTCTCTCTCTCTCTCAGCCTTTTTTCGCATATACATATTATAGATATTCGTAATATTGATGAATTGTATAACTATTTCATGTATGGAACACTTAGATTCTTCCACGTCTATTGCGGTCGTAAAAGAAAAAAAAGGAAAAAAAAAGGCGATTTTTCACCGGCGAAAGGGGAGAAAAAAGAAGTGGCGATGAAAGAAAATCATAAAAAGATTCTCGAGTTTTATGGTGTTGTGTCGTACACACATTCAAATGTTGCGTCATATCGGTTTCGGGTCACCATTCACGGCGGCTATTTGTCTCCATTTGACTAGACTGTCAAACGCAAACTGTTGTCGCGTACAAAAGTTTGTAGGCCTTTTTGCCGCAGCACAAGGGCCCTCCTCAATATTATAATAATAATGTATACAAGTATTATATACAAGTAGGGCTCCTCCACTGCTTGGAAATATCTCTGTCAATAAGGGGGCTGGGTCGACCACAAGACGGCCACGGCCGGCTGCTGCTGTATTTATATATATCGTCCATTTCTTTTATTATTAATATTTTGTCTGCGTCAGTTTGTGTGTGTGTGTGTGTATACGTCTGAGAAAGAGTGTGTATATTATCAAGTAATGTTATGTCGATGGCTGTTGAGGACTTGAAGCTGCAACTTTTTGTTCGTTTTTCTTTTTTCTGGGTCTGAAGCCAAATTCGTCGATGGGCAGCAGCAGTGGCGGGATATAGTACTAGTTGTGTGTCGTCATTTTGATGGCTGTTGGCTCAGCAAGAAGACACACTTTCGGGTTTTCCTGCTGACGGCTCACAACAGATTATCACACACACACACAGGGAAAAGAATAGGAAAAAAGAGTTTCTGAGGGAACGACTATGACGGGGGGCGGAGGATATGCGGCCGGTCAGGTTATTCCACAGTCAAGAATGCCTATACTATATAGCCAACGATCGTTTTGATGTTTTTAAATGTCTCAAAGACATTGCCAACAGAGGGTGAAGTCGTGAAGATGGCCATAATGTAAGGACTGTCCACCGTTGGAATCGACACAAAAGGGAGGAGAGAGAGAGAAAATAAGAAAAAGGCTAGTTTTTCTATCTCCCCAGTCTATATAGCGTGCACTTGTCGTCTTTCCTCCTTCTCCCACCCCCAAGTGGGCAGAGCGCACTCGGCAGGAGCGTGTAGTGTATACCCAGCAACGTCCGGACCGACGGATTTATTCAGGAGCGCCAGTGACCGGATGTATTGATATTCCGGCCCTTTGGCCGTTTTAATGGCTCCATCTAATCAATCCCGCTCGAATGTAACAACGGGATGGACTGCCGCTAAACTACAGTGCAAGTATAGTTCTACCCAGTCTACACAGTCCCGCCAGTGTATATAAATAGGGACAGCAGCCGCAGAGGTGTATACCCAAGACGACGGGCGGTGACAAGCCGATGGCCTCAACGGAAAAATAACTCGCGGCTTTACACATTTTTTCCGCCCATGAAACTAAATAAGAAGCGCTTGATTGATTCCATTAGTATTGGCTTTTTCCTTTTTTTTTTTTTTTTAGTCTTGGGAGGGCTAAATATTGCATCAGAGCGGCGGTTTCTCTGTAACAGTTAATTTTTCGAGTACATGTTCGATAATACACAGGCAACTGCGCATCCGCCCAAACCGCGCCAGTTTTATATACCCCCCCTGCGAATTTAATTTTCCTCCCAATGGGTTTACCCAAGCTGAAAAAAAATGAAGCGCTTCCTTTTCACTATTATAAAAAAAGTCATACAGTCGACTATTGAAATAACAAGACCAAAATTGATATTTATTTTACTATTTGTAACCATTTTTTTGTGTGTTAATTTACACAAAGAACGAGGAAGTTTCTTTTGATTGAGCAAAATGACCACCCACCGCAACGACAGCAACGTTATGATAGTGTTGTGTAACCAGTCTCTCGGATTTGATCGATCCTCTATTCGTACCTTGTTTTTTTTTTATTATTCCTTTTCATATTTCGCGCTAGTTAATCACTTGAACGATTCCATTCAAACGGGCAGAAGATGATATACCTGCGCTGCATTGTACTCAATTGCCCTCGCTAATTCCGTTCGGGAAAGGACTATAGAACACAAACCCAACGACCTACATCGAAGATATTTTTCGGTGAAAGAAGTAATAACAAAAAAGTCAAAATTGATAACGAAGGAATCGCTAAAAATATACTGCGTCGCCACAATATGAATCAATATTCATTCAAGCGTAATAACCTTGCGTTTCAGAAATTGATGTTGAATAATATCGATTTTATATAGGGACGAGGAAGCAGGGGGGGGGGGGGGGAGGGAAACCGCCCGTCGTTTAGTATCGAAGGAGAAGTTGAGTGGGCAAAAGAGGCAACAACTCCGAGACTGGAACAACACGCTGGCTTGACGGAAGACGGTTAAAAAGGTAAGGATCGCGCTGTGTGTGTTGACACAGGGGCCAGCTCTCGTCGCGCGTCATCTTTTATTTTAAATATTGTTTTCCCGCGCGCACATAGCAAAAGAGGAGGACTGGAGGGTGGTCTATAGCCGGGAGAGTATAGAGTAGAGAGAGAGAGAGGTGTTGGTTGCTATAGCAGCAAGGCAGTACATATGACTGGGCACCCAAAGTCAACATTAGGAGGCCCTTCAAAAAGCGCGTCCAACGGTCTCGACACATAGGCGCGCGTTGGTCCGCGCTCCGTTTGCCATCCACAACAGACAACAACACACACACACACATAGACAACACGCACGGAGTGTATAGGGCCAGTGCACTTTGCTGTTGTTGTTGTTGCTCTTTCTCTCTCTCTCTCCTCCCGCACACACACGGGGCTCTGAGCAAAGAGAGAGGGCGCGAACGGGAAAAAAAGTAAAAAAAGAGACCCAGTCATCGTCAACACACTTTGCCTCATTATTCTCGTCGTGTTGTTGTTTCTTCTCTCTTCTTTCTATCCAGACTCTTACTTCTTTTTTTTTCGGGGCTGGCTGTTTTGTTTTGTTACGGGCCAGCAGTTGATAAAAGAACAAACAGACAAACGTTGGACGGACTCTCTTGTAGTCAATATATTTTCTTCGTATTAAAAATAAAATAAAAAAATATAAAAAGATCCCAGCGTGTCGTTTCCGTTAAATTCCCAAATAAGTTCTCTGACCATTTTTGTTTTGTTTCTCTTCTCTGTTTTCTTTTTGAGGCCTCATGTATTGTTTTTAGATTTTGTTAAGTTGCTGTTAACGAGTCGTGTGTACTTTACCGCCGTTTTCAATTAGAGTTTGACCTATTGCATAAATATTCTACCTGGTCAAAAATTGAAAAGGTGAACAATTGGGTGGCACGTGTCGATCTAGGTTGGCCTACATTTTGATCGTCCGGTATATAACACACTACTACTCAACCAAGAGACGCCCGACGATATTATAATAAAAATTATAGATCTAAAAAGAAAGCGATAGAGAACACAGTTATAGGGGTGTTTCTCCAGAGATTCAAACAAAAACGTCTAGAGAGGCTAGAAAACAAAAACAAGCCGACATCAATTTCTTATTTGTAACTAATAGCTAGGGGATATAGCGATCTTGTTGACCGATCCTGTGGGGATTTTTATATAGGGTGACCCAAAACAATCGATAGTCTATAGCGTAGTAGCAAGTAGGCCTACTAGCAGCTATTATACTACTACTACTACGTCTAGAGTATAGAAAATTGTAGAGTGAAGAAGCAAGAAGCAAGGTCACATCAAAAATACAATAAAGGTGAAACGATAAGAAAAACAAAAATGACAATTTTTTTCTTTTAGACACAAACACAAACATTGATCGGACGTCGGTGCCTCATTCATTGACCTTGGGGACCCTCTCCGGATGACCTCCTCCGGTAAAAATGACCTCGCGTGACCCTCTGGTAGTTAGCTGATGGTCTTTTAAATCGAAAAGAGGAAGAAGAGCAACTCTGTGTGTGTGTATACTGTCATTGTATACACACAAACAACGGGGCCGCCATCATCCCCCCCTCTCTAGAGTGAATGCGCTTTTGTGTGTATTAAAAAGAAAAAGTTAGTGGTAAACAAGAAGATGCTGGCTCATTGTGAATTTTCTGCGATGGATCCATCATATTATCTTCTATGACCGTCTCCGGTGTATAACACAGACTTGATTGATTTCCACAGCAGTCCCCTCCGAATCGTGTGACAACTTATCGCCTTAATTCTTTAAACATTTAAATGGGCGACAATAGAAGAGCTCAACAGCTTATTGAAATTAATGAACAATATCGTCATCCGATTGTATACGGAGGAGAGAAATTTAAAAGTTGGCGCGGAGACCGACTGGCGGGTCGGGTTAGTTGGCCTAATAACTTGATGTTGTTACGGCCGGGGCTTGAACACACGTACACGAGACGGCCGAAAAACTCACACACCGTGTAATTTCATTTTCCTACCCCAAAACACACAAAACATTAGAATTAGAATAAAAAAACAAGCCAAATGTTTCCAGCTAACTGCAAGTCTATGGGGGAAAAAGGGCGAACTTAATGAAATCGTTAAATTTTATTGAGACGAAATAACAGTTTTGGAGCGACCGCACGCCGAGATCTCTGTTTCCTCTCTCTCTCTCTTTGACCGTCTGATTTCGTTATTTCGTTTCAGACGTCAAACAAAAACAAAAAAACAACCCAAAAAGAGGGACAATAAAAATTACAAAAAAAATGAAATGCGCGCTCGAAAACATTTAAACTTGTTGTTGCTGATGGAGTGAGCTCGTTAAAACGCACATAGCCGCCGCAGTTATAACCGTCGTCATCTCCTTCTTAAAGCTCTTTTCTTCAATCATTAAACAAACATCAATTTTTTTTTTCGCCTTTGTGTGTGTGTGTTTTTCATTTCGGGTGAAACACACAAAAAAACAAAATTGGAAAGGGGAGAACGCGCAACCCCATCGTCGCAAATAGGCGAAACAAAAATATCAACCAAATTTTTCTGATATTTTTAAGCACCGGAAGCGGGTGACATCATCGCGTTCCGCCAATTGGCGTAACAGAAAGTGCCGTTGCCAGAAAACAAAAAAATCAGAAAAGAATTTATTTATTTTTTTCCCTTTTGTTTTTGGCAATGCGACCATGTCTGATATAATCCATTGATTTCTTTCGTTCGTTGGTTACGGTCAGAGAATTTTCTCATCCATTCATCTCAAAATAAAACAAAAAAAGGTGTCGAGACCTTTATTACACTCGGGAGCGAACCATTTCCAAATCCGGATAGCCCACCATCCGTCGGCCTTCCGCGCAACGCCCGGAAGGACTTCTATCCAAACTTATTGCCTAAAAGTTGATGTCCCCCAGTGCTCTCTGCTCTACTCTCTCTGTGTGTACATAAAGAAACAAGAAAACATTGAATGTTCTCCTTTCAAGTCAAAAAGAGTCGCGTATTTTTCATATTATAGCATTTTGGGTCCAGCTTGTGATGGACGACCGTCAACCACGATGGCGCTTATATAACTTGTTCTCCTCCTTTCCTCTTTGTAACAAGAAGCGAAAAAATCAAAGCGAAAAAATATATATATAATGTTAAAAATAAGGCGACGAGGGTGGAAGAGAGCGGACAAGAGGCCAAAGCAGTTACATATGGATATCGGGAACACATAAGGAATGCCGTTTTCCTTGTGTTACAACACACACAACCGAAAAACGCGCGGCTTTTCTTCCTTTTTTTTTTTTTTGACACTGGTGTAGAGCTAGGTTTCCCTTATTCTTGCTGTATGTATTTTCTGCGCAGTGTCCAATGACTTAACGCTGGTAATCATTGGTTGGGAAGTCAGGAAGAAGAAGAAGAAGAAGAAGAAGGGACACAGCGAAAAATACGGAGGACGTTTTTGAGTGTTTGAGGGGGAGTTTTTCACAAAAAAAGAAGAAAAAGAAGAAAAAAAAGAGAGGCTGTCAGACATAAATTACATCGGCTGCGAAAGGTACATATATATAACCCCGGCCATATACCTTTAGTTGCTGAAAATGCCCATTGTAAACTTGCGTGTGTATTCGTGTGTTAGTCTCTGTTAGTTTGGTGTGTGTGTGTGTGTGTATATGTTAGTGATGCACAGGCTGTGTGTGTGTGGGTCGAGGGTGGGAAGGTGGGCCTCTTCTTGTTTCCTTGGGTGGCCAATACAATAACACAAGAGCAGCTAAGCAAGAGAGATGCAATAGTCCAAGACGAGAGGTCACTTACCCTCAACTCGTAAAAATGAAGAAAAAATATTTTCCCAAACTGCGGAAAGAACACAGAGAGCTGTTGATTAACTTTTGAAAAAGTCCTTTTTTCCCCCCTTTCGACTCCCTTTCATTTGGTAATCAAACGGTGACCGCCAACAGATGGCCGAGATTCAATCAATGCGGGAAATTCGAAACTGGGATGATGGTGGCTGCCGCAGTCTCCCCGATCTGATTGTTGATTTTGTGGGTCTCTAGCCCTCGTTAAGTTGTCGGAAAAAAGGACATTTTCGCGTTGTTTGGAGAGAGATCTAGATTTCATTTTGCGATAGGTCTCACATGACGTCACGGGCTAATCTGACAAGGAGGTGAGGTGACAGAAAACAAAAAAGGTGGCCCTTTCCTCGTAAATGGGCTCAACTCGACGTCGACCGTTTTGTTGTCGACTTTCAAATGATAATAATAATTATACAAAGAAACGAGCTGAGAGAGTGAACTAAGGGTGAACCAAAAAAAAAAAAAATTTGTCACACCAACTTCCAAATTGTCCAAGTTTCCTTTTTTTTTTTTAAAGTGTGCCTGGAAAAACTGGTTTTCCGAGATTTTTCTTACAAGCCAAACCCCCCTTAAAACTAACCCCCCTCCCACCACCTTCCTCAGTGTAGTCTATACCTAAACCCTCATCCAATTGGGACTACCACCCTCCCACCACCCCCTCAAATGTACACACAGCACACAGAGAGATCTTTTCCATCTTCTTGTCGAAGGAAGAACAAACTGTGCGTAGTACAAGTCGAAGAAGCGAATGGTCAGCAAGTTCCAGCCACCACACCACAGAGACTCATTAGACTTCCTTTCTTAGACAGGAGCAGAAGCAGAAATAAGGAAGTTGCACCAAGTTTTGATTTTTTAAAAGTGAACTGAATTATTTGTATTTCAAACTCTCGATCGTATTGACTCAAATCGCATCTCCGCCACCTGTGCTGTTGTTCATCCCGAGGTTCATCCGGTGGACGTCCGTAAAGACATATAGACGCTTCCAGTTGTTTTATTTATTTTTGTGCTGGAATTTTTTCGATTGATGGACGTAGCCGTCCGGCAGTTATTCAGGATAATTCTACGATATTGTTGTGATTCAAACTGAGAGCTGGTGGTGAATTTTTTACTGTGATAGAAAAAGCCGCACGAAATTTCAAACGGTGCGCGCGAATTGGAAGCGCGCCCCTATATTTTTATACGGACAAACCGCCCAGCTGACTACAGTGTCCGAGACGGACAAGCTTCCGGCTGTCGAGGAATTACGGCGCCGCCTCTTTCGGCTATTATACCCGTAAGTTTCCAGAATTTCAATTATATTTTAAAAATAGCTAATAATCGAAGTATATAGCCTATAATATGAGATTCCCAATAGAGAGGTGAACATTCAACCGCAAGGTGGAATTCCAGATATTTAAAATGCCTCAAATTACTACGAATTTGGAATGCAATGTCATTCAATTTGAAGGTCTCGGTAGAGACCTGTAAAATCGTTAGTTCGACGTATATTAAAGGATAATTTGTTTTTAATTGAATGACGTTTCAGACCCGAAATGCGTTTTCCTTAGGGAAAAGATGAAAAAAATAGAAAAAAACAAAAAACAAAAACAATTGATGTATACAAGATATATATGAGGGTGTAGAATCGGTAGGGTGGTAGAGGGGGGAGGTGTCCATTGATATCTCAAGCTAAAAGTGTCCCCACCGATTCTCTGGCAGTGCCCGACTGCTGTCGATGAGATCTCTAATAGCTTTTCTTGTCCTTTTTTACCCTGCTCTCCAGTCCAGCAGGCGAGGAGGGTAGGAGGTCATTCATTATTGAAATTCCGAGCTCCTCCTTCCCTGCTGTATAGCGCACAGCCTCCATGCTCAAGTCACAGATACTTTGTGTCGCGAACGTTTGCTCTTTCGTCCCGGCACGAAAATTCGACCGGGGTTTCCTTTTTCCCCTGCGAACACTGGAACACACAGGTCAGAGAGCCGTTCCAGCACACACAGTTGTTCCATCTCCCGTTTCAAAAAAACCATCTCCCCTCCTCTTTTTTCTCTTGTATTCTTCTACCATTTTTGACTTTTTTTCTCCCCCAAGAAGAGAAAAAGAAAAAAAGCATTTTACGACACTTCCGAGCGCGGCTCAAACACAACTGGCAAACACGGTGAGTGCTGGTCAGTCAGTCAGTCAGTCTCTCTCTATATATCCATTGCGTCGTTGTTAACACAAGGTCCCATAGTCCCATATAGTGTGTGGGAGGGGTAACTGGAACTTTTTTCTTCTGGACCACGGACGACTTTTTTTTTTTTCGTTTTGTTTCTTATTATATTCCCATAGACCGCGCGCTGGTTTTTCGCCTTCAAATTTCAATGCACCTCCTCTTTTTTTGTTATGTGTGTTCCAGTTCAAGAAAAAAGAGGCCCCCCCAAAAAAGACCCTAGATGACCGATATGTCTATAGCTATTTGAATTTTGCCGCTGCAACCAAACTCTTCTAAGAAAAAAAAAATCTCGTCACACACACACACAACACAAGACCATATAACCAGAAAAGCTCCTCCTATTTTTTCCATCTATTTCTCACTGGTACACAACACAATCAAGACTTTTTTTTTTCTTTCCCCTTGACCATATGGACCCCTTCAATGAATTGCCATGGTGTCTCTTTCTCTCTTATTTGGCTGTGGGTTGTATAAATGCCACGGTAATTTTTCCCCTTGCGTTTTCACTATACTTTATATATATAACATAATAAACAAAACAAAAAAGAATCTTTGTGGGAGAGAGAGTCAAATGCTCAGGTCAACAGACAATAGATATATAGGGTGGGTGCTGCGCTAGCTGTGCTCTGCGTTAAAGTTTCTGTGTGAAAACTGTGAAGCGCGTTTCTTCTGTGCTGGTATTGTCCGCGCAAAAATAATATGCTCGGACAAACAGACGAGAGTCGACTCTCTTTTTGCTGGAACACCTGGGCTCATATGTTTAAAAGCGAGTGGTTAAACGAACTGGAGGAAAAGGCGATCCCTAACTTAGCTAGACCAAAAAGTCGAAAAAGTGAAACTGTGTTGCCCTGCTACTGACTTCCAGAATTATAATCTATAGTTTTGAGTTTTCTTCTTTCATCCAATGTTTTCTGCTGCTCTGTAATACAACAGCCGGAGAGCGGGCTACTATCCCGTTTCGTTTTGAATCCGGAATATAAGTTTTAGATTCCCGAAATGAAAAGCTGACTTTTTTTGTTTTTTGATTCCCTTTAAAACATTTGAATGTGTTGCGCTGTGCTACTGTGTACAAATAAAAGTTCATTTCCATTTTGACACAACCAGAAAAGGGTGGGGGGTTGAACTCTTCCGGAAAGAGAGAATAGCCCCTTCCGATGATGGAGAAAGAGAATAAGAGATGGGAAGTGAAGATGTGTATAGAGTCGACCAAAAGTTTTGTGTGTGTGTGTGTCTATATATGAGGCTGCTAGCTCAGGAGTACGGCTAGGATTGCCATATACTATCGTGTTTGTATTTCTCTTTTGGCCTTTCTCCTTTTGGGCACAGGAGAGGAGACGTCGGCCGACGAGAGTTGATCAACTTGGGCCGACGCAAACGGGGCGCACTCACCCAAAGACGAGGTCTAGTATTATACGTCGTAGGAGTACAGTGGGCACGAAAGACACAGCCGAGCAGGGCTACTACTAGGCTAATTGGAATAATGCAAATGAGCAAGTTGCTTTCTCTCATATGCCTACATGTGCTGCTGCTGCTCCTGTCGGCCCACCCAACCCCCCTTTGCAGCCCCTCTTCTTTTCAGTATATAAGCAAGACAGAGAGAGATAGAGAGAGCAAGTGAAGTATATTATACTATAGGCAAGAGAGTGTAGTGAGCAAAAGTCGCTGGCGAACCTTTCAATAGTTGACGAAGCGTTGTCTTTTATGTTGCTAATTAGTCGGTCCGTATCTAGTAGTCATTTTTGAGAGGAAGAAGAAGAAGAAGAGGCTGGCCGCCTACTCCTCCCTGCCTTCTCGAGATTTTCTTGTTCAACACAAACTCGTGTGGCCAATCGGCATCGCTCCCCTTCTTAACTCATAGTCGACTGCATTGGCAAGCAAAATTTGAAAAGCTCCTAGACCGCTGCAAAGAAGGAGAGAAGACCCAACTGATTTTCCGTATTCAAAAGACGTCGCCCGCGCACAAAACGCGCACCACCAACTCAGCCAGAGAGCAAATGTCTTTTTTTTTTATTCTTCTTTGACTTTTGCTCGCCAAAAATGAGGATATAAGGAAATGAGAGACACACTCTGAAACTAAAAAAAAAAAAAACGTTTGGTCAATAATCAGAAACTATACAAAGAAAAACTGGGGTGGAATTCTCAATTTCACACACACACAAGTTATTTCTTTTTTGGGGGTTGAATATTTACTCCTATCACGACAGAGCAACTCCGCGCCGGATGAAAAGCTCTCCATGTTTTTTCTTTTTTTTATTCTATGCGCATTTTTAATATTCCGGATGTGTCTTATACGCGCACCTATATACTGCACGTAATGTTGTGATGTATTACGAGGAGGTATATGTATTATAATATTCGTTTCCTTTTTTGTTCTTTTTTTGTGACCGAGCGCAGCGCACGCCAGCCCACAGTTCGTCCCATTAATTGGCTGCCGTGTGTGTGCAGTTTTTCTTGTGCGATATTACACGGTACATAATATTTTGCTTAGAGTCTCATATACACACACACATATACAGTCTATATTTGTGTGTGCAGTCGTCGACGGTTGTTATCTCATCCGCCCGAAAAATAAAAAATGAAAAAAAGTTCTTTTTGTCTGTACGTGTGTAGGCGGGATGAAATGTATAATGGATTTGACATTTCAACCTAAAAATAAGGCGACACACACAATTGTTTCGTGACGTACCGATGTCCATACATATATAACACTCGTGATTTTTTTTTTCTTTCGTCCCGTCCCCGCTGTAATACGATGAGCTCTTGTTTGGTCTGCAACGCTCGTCGGTTAATTGATGTAGAAAAATAGGAAGTTTTAAACCAAATCACGCTTGTCCCTCTAAAACATATCGTGTTGCGGTGATGAAACTTTTTTTTTTGTTTCCACCTTTTTTTGTATTTTTTTATTTTATGATTTGATGGGAGTCGGCCGGTGGTACTATTAAATGTGTAACCCTAATCATTAAAGGGTTATCACAGAATGAACGTATATCCCTCCCTTTTCCAACCTCATCACCTCTTTTTGGATCAAATATAAAAAAGTTTCGTTTCATTTTTTTGTTCTCCCCCTCCGGCACGGTTATTTTAGCTGGTGGTGGTGCATGGGGTCCGCCGACTTGTATGTGGCATGTCATCATCAACAAATTGTTAGGAAAAAAATACAACAAATTGTCGCCAAGTTATCGATCAAATGTGTGCTGACGCCGGCCGCATATACAGAACCGCACACCGTGTACTATATACATTTATACGCACAGGCTTGGGATGTTATTATACTGCAACCCGGTTAAGGGATATACTCTGCTAGGGTTGCGGTGGTGACGTGTCACATCAATTAGCCACTTTGCCAAGGGCTCATGACCCGCACAAGTCGCTCGTCTGATAGAAAATTGTGCCGGGTCGACATTTATGAAAATATAAGAAGAAGCCCAAGATGGCGTGACGTGAGCAGGTTCAAACTCTCTGTTCCATACATTCATTTTCGTCTATCAATGCCATTGTGTGTGGCATGCATAGGTAGAAATGATCATTAATTGACGACGGTAATCAACTTTTCTGACTTAATCATTTCTAAATCGAGTCGTCGTTTGCCAGAAATGTCTTTTATAGATCCTCAAGGTGGAAAAGGTTATTTCGTCTTAACACCTTTGGCTGGCGTGGTAGGAGGATGTGTGCGTTTGATGACTTTATTTTTGTCACATCAATTAGCCACACTTGGCGGGAGCGGTGAATCAAGCCGACGTCGGCGGGAACAAAAAGACAAAAAAAAAAACGAAAAAGACTGTCGTCTATTCCAAGTATTTCGGTCGGAAGCGTCGACAGCGTCTTCCGCGTTTTGCGTCTTTTATTTCGTTAGATATTCACATTATGTCACGCGCGCGCGCTCATAGATTTCACGAAAAGGTTCATTCTTTTTTTCTTTTATTTTCTTTTCTCTTTACTTGATTCTAATAATGATCCTCGCTGGTGATGGCCTGACGCCTGACCACCACCGGCAACAGGAATATAAGATTCACGCTGGTCTGCCGATTGATATTAGATCACGATGGCCAACGGACAGATTTATACAGTCACGCAAGGGGGCCGGCCGGCCGGCAGCGCTCAGTCTGGCGAATTATCTCTAGCTCAGCAGACTTGATATTTCCCGCTCCCGACTGACCGGTCTCTGCTGCTCTCCGTGTCGCTGCATAGATATATACAAATATATTTATAATATAGGCGCGCTTGCTGGTCCCACAACCACCGCATCAGCTATAGCTCTCTCAATAATGGAACGCGCAATTGGATCGATTGGCGTTTGGCAATTAAAGTGAATAAATCAAGCGCCGCCGCCCCTGACGCTATAGTATACATCGTCGTCATGGAAGATTCTCATGCAATCGACCGACTGTTACACACACTATTACGTTAATGTAGGTCTCTCCGCGCGGCTCTGCTGTGTGTAGGTATCTTGCAGACATAGTATGTATATGAGTGCACCGATGGATGGATGGATGGATTGTTGTTTTTCGTCGCAATTCGTTCGGGAGAAGAAAACAAAAAAACGGGCAAGGCAGCGCAGTAGCGCGGGTTCTCCCGCCTGGCCAGCTAATTAATTTTCTCTCTCTCTTTCTCTCTTATGTCTGTGTGTGTGTGTGTGTGTGTTGACTGCCAACTTGTTTACTCTCTTTCTCTCGCTGTCGGCCATCTTGTTTTTTGGAGGAAGGGGAAGAGATTGGGGGGGGGGGGGGAAGGAAGGGCAAGGGAGTTGAGTTGTTGTTGTTTATTATGGGATGCAATATAAGAGCCGTTGCTAACGACAAACAAGTCTGAGGGAGGGAGAGGCGAGAGGGAGAAGCAATAGAGGGTGGTGCAGCAGATAGTCTGCAGGGAGGGAGAGCTTTTAAAAATGAGGGCGAAGGTGGAGTGGGTGGTGCTGGAGACCTGATGGAAGGAGAGAGAGGGTGGCGCGCGGACGAGCGGGGGGGCTTCAAGTTTATCCAGCGCCAACAACAACAACAACAACAGACCCCCTCCTCTTCCAAGGCTTTCCTTCTGATGGACGGTCACGTCACCAACACACACACACACACACACACACACAGTGAACAGACCCACACACAGACACACACACTCACGAAACCTGGTGTGCAGCCACCAGTCGCTCACTCACTCCTCTGGCGCTCTTCTCGTCGCTTCATTCAAACTTAACACCGAGCCCGCGCTATACCGCACCGCGCTCTCTGCTATCCAGTCCCGCAAAAAAAACAATTTTGTTTGACCGCAGTTTAATTGGATTAAATCGACGACAGCAGCCGCAATTGTGTGTGTGTTGATTGACGCGCTACTTCAATTGAAACAGTTTTCGCAAGTTTTTTGGTATTTTTCTTTGAGTTGTTTCGACCAATTTGTTTTTTTTACCGGCGTTTCGTGCGCGTTTGAATTTTCACTCGACTGGAACACGCGGACAAAAAGGATGACTCGGCTTTTCTCCAGGTTAGAATCATGAGATTATTTTCAATGTACGTCATTTGTGCAATTTTTGGTTGGGCCGAGACGATTATCTTTGCCGCTATTTTTATACCCAAATGTCAAAGTCTGACCGACTTCCGAATAACAAACCCCCTCGCACACGCACAGACACAGAGACACACACACACACGCGCGCATTCCTCTGTTGATTGCGACTCGCGGGGGCATATGGGGACGCGAGACGACTTGTTGTTCTCGCTCGGCTCCCTTATAACCGAACGAATCGAAAATACGCAAGAAATTTCTGAGCGGATCTTGATTTCTTTTGATTGGATCGCCTCTGATTGCATTAAGTGATCCATCTTGATTATTGTTTCGTCATTCAGTGCGGACGGTGGGGACTCGAAAATATACTCACGATTGTTCATCTCTTGTGAAGGAGCAATAACAACAACAAGTTGAGCATTTTTCTTTTTTTTTTATCTCTGTCAAATGATTTTCTTGTTTTTCTTCCGGCCCGCGGTGTCCACCCCCTATTGATTACCGCCGGGCCTGGTCGGATGTGTTTATCAATCTCCGTGAGTTTCTTTTTACCCCTGGCGCATATGCCCATTGACATAGACAGCAGCAGCGGTTGACCGGGCAACGTCAACCTATTATTGAATCTGTTGAAACTCTATAGTCTGTCTTTCTCTGTTCTCTCTTCTCTGTGTGTGTGTGTGTTTGTTGTAGTTTATTTATATGTTGGGTAACTCGTCCATCCAAACATTCTCTCTATACAGAGACTGACAATATAGAGTTTCGGATTTCTTTCGAGAGTCCCAGTCCATTCAGCCAACAAATCTCGTGAATTATAGAATAAACCTCATCCAGCAGACCAGCAGCCAGCCACAGCAATAGCCCTTAATGATCATCTTCTTCTTTCCCTAACTGATGGATGGAGGGGAGCAGACGGGGGGGTGGGGGAGAGAGAAAGGGTCGATATTATACCCACGAAAACAACAACAACAACAACATCCACCAGCATCCGGCGGCGCGCATAGCCTTCCCAGGTATCCGCACGTCAAAAATTCTCTGAGCTGACGCATTGCCAACAAAAACGTCACGGCTGTGGCCCCAAAAAAAGGAGCAACAACAACAACAACAACAACAGTCAAAAATAATAAGCTTAGGAATTCAAATCTAACTTCGAAATGAGTCGTTTGTAAAATGAAAAAAAAAGTGGGTGTGTTTTTAAAAACGAATTTCTCCGAATGCGATTGTTTTTCTTCTTTCAATGGGGAAGGAGGAGGGGGTAGTAGCTAGCAGACGAAAATAAGAAGGAAAAAGATAAAAACAAAAAGTCAATAGACAAATATTTTGTCGATAGAAAACGGTTGCCCGTGGAGAGAAAGAAACTGCAGGAAGAAGAAAATACGACGATGATGGTCTCTACTACTCTCTTAGTATACACACAGAGCAGTAGTAGTATATGTGTTGTTGTTGTTGTCTGCTATTGCTGCTGCTGTCCCTCTGCTGTTCGTGTTTGTGTTTTGTGGCGAATGGGCGGAGGGGGGCGAAAGAAGAAGAAGGGAGAAGAACTTTCTATTTATCTCCCGGGATGTTTTTCGGACAACATCTAGGACATGCCAAAGGAATAAGAGAGAGAGAGAGTGGGGGTATGTGTGTGTGTATATACTCCTGGCCGGCGCGCGGGAAAAGAGCCGGGTGGAAGATGTTGTTGACTGTGTTGTTTCGCCCGGCTGCATCTCCTTCATTCCCCCCTCTTCTTCTTCTTTCCTGCATATACCCTTTTTTCTCTCTCTCTCTCCACCGTGTGTACGTGTGCCAACACAACAACCCCCAACGACCTCGGGACCTTATTTTCCCTTTTCTCCCTTTTTGATTTCGCTGATGTGGCCTCTGACCTGTTTTTGTTGTTCTGGGCTGGGCTGTTGTTGTTGTTTTTGGGGGCCTCGCGTCTCCCCGTCTATATCTAAGGTTCTTCTTGTTGTTTTGTTGCTCATCTCCTGATGGATAGTTTTCAACCCCAGAGCTGCCCCACCACACCATTCTTGGAGGGGGCCAAAGGGAAAAAGAAAATGATTCATGGCTCTTCTTCATGATGTTATTTGTTGGCTCCATCCCGCTGGAATTTCCTACCGTACCCGAAAAACAAACGAAATCGATCGAACTTCATTATATACACCGGGGGTAGTACAAAATATCAACTTTGTTTTGTTCATTTTTGCCGATTCCGGTCGACAACAGGAAATTTAAAAAAGAAAAAAGGAGCGTTGAATTGCGCCAAAGTTTTTTGTGTACAGTTTGGGCATTCGCGGAAGCGGATGACAGAGAGAAGGATTCGTTAAAAGTGGGGCGGATAGTTTTATCAACAAGCGCCGAGAGTAGTAGTACACAGTAGTCTATCATATAGCAGCAGCAGAAGAGTCGTCGGGATATGGTGTAGTAGTATCTATAGACCGCACGGTAGCGCTCATATATATAGTCAACTCGCCAGATTACACACACACAAACATACACACACACAACAACGAACGCACGACAAGAAACGCCGTCGTCAAAAGTTTCGGGCAGCTCTCTCTCTATCCTATAAATCCCAACTCTCGATGTCACCAACCGCCACCCTTTTATATATCCCACACAACATAACATGTGTATATGTGTATACCTGTCGTGAAAACATCAGCTCGACGACCAGAGCAGTTTGGGGTTTTTCTTTTCTTTTTTTTTGTTTTTGGCTGGCAGCAAAGCAAAGTCTTCCCTAATTGCTTGTTTATCTAATTGTTGCTGCCAACACAAAACTTTGTGCCGGTTTGGAAACGGGAGGAGGAAAAAAACACAAGGGGGTGGTGGTGATGGTGGTATACTATATATCTATAAGTAGCGAGGCGGCTCTACTTTAACCTGCTACTACTACACCTGCACCTCGCTGGCACCTTTACACACGCGGGCAAGAGACAGAGAGGAACGCGCGCGTGCGTTTACTAATGAATTTCGGCTCTACAAACTTCTTGGATGGGTGTGTGTATACAAGAACGCGGAGACAACAACAAACACAACACAAACAATTTAGAAAGAAAAAAAAAACGTTTCCACGGATACGATTTCAGATGTCATTCCACCAGCCGCCGCTAAAATGTCTTGATAGTATATCCGGATCAATAATCTGCCGTTTTTTGTTATTTTAAAATTCCCTCCGTTTTTTTATTTTTTATTTTGCGCAAATTTAAAAAAAAATTAAGACGGGCAATTATTTTCGTTATAAAATAATAAACGAAATTCCACCTTTGAGAGATGTAAAAAGTCGACATCATTTTCAATTCGGCGCTCTATCAAAAGCTATGCGGTACGGAGAGAGAGAGAATGATGCGCACGTCGGGGCGAACAGTGTTTCTCTTTTCTTTTCTGTCGTTCGGTTGCATGACAAATGATTGAAGATGGCGGAACATCTTTTTTTTCTTTTTTGGCCCAGGCAATCGAAATGGTTTTTCAGCGTACACTTTATATATCGTATAGTGTATAGGGAAGAAGAAGAAGATAAAAGAAGAAGAGGCTTTGCGATGATGCGCTTTTCAAATGTCATGTCCACACGCGTTGGCGGCTGCCGTACCGCCCGCCGCTTTCGATTGATGAACTCCCGGATCATTTCGGATATCTGGCCCTCTTTTCTCTCTCCCCCCTTTTTATACATCCATGCCTTGGCTATGATATCGTTTCCCTCCCCCCTTCTTCTTTTTCCGCCCGCATCCGATCGTTTGGCTGTATCTTTCGGACGGTGTACACAGAAAAATGCAATGGTCCGGTCATCGAAAGGTTTTTTTTTTACCATCAATAAAAATGGCCAGCCTTCTTTTTTTTAAAAAAGGAGAAAAATTTGACCACATTTTTTCGCGGAGCCGCAGTCGGCCGTAAGGATATATGGCAAAAGGTATATATATATGAAGCTGTTGCCGGTTGATGTGTTTCTATACTTAGTCGTGTAGGATAGACATTCTGCATAGGTTGATTCCAACGTTCTATATCCCGTCGAGTTGTCAAAAGGGCCCCGTTTTTCTTGTTTGACGAATTGTTCCATGAGCCGGTAGTCCACCATCCATCATCGGCAATACTATAAAAGCTGCTAGAACATTTCATTTGTCGGTTAAGGGGCGTTTGTATACAGGAGGCAAGGTCCGCCCTTAAAAAATAAAATACCTAGATGTACTATAACACAAAAGAATCTAAACTTCTCGCCTCGATCGGCTCTCATCTCGCCTGCATTTCTCTGTGGTGGTCCATGTTTTTCTTTTGGAGATTCGTTGCGCTGACTTCATCAATGAATGGCTGATCAAGCATCTTCCGGCCTTTATTTTGTTTTTTCTCCCCTTGGTCCTCCCTTTTCTTGTTGTCTTCTCCGATTGACAAAAGATATACACAAAAAGCTGAACGACATTTTCGCCGGCTGTCAAAAGGAGAGGGGCCGCTGTGTTGTGTGCGCTATAGTTGCCGGTAGTCAAAAGGGCAATCGCGGCCTATAATATCCTCCAGCGGTGCTGTTTTGTCTTATATATATTGTGTTGTGTGTTTTGTTGGATCAGTGGCTGCTGCTGCTGCTGGGCTGCGCTGCTTTATTGTTGGGCTGTTTGGTTCCGGTCCAGTTCGCTCGGCTGACTGCCCATGGAATGTTTTTGTTGTGTTTTTTTTTTTTTTTTTTTCTATTTTGTTTTTTCTTGGTCGTGTTTGCTCTCGTGTCGGACGACATTCAATGTGCCGCCTCCCGCTGCGTGACCGCCTCGCTAATCTGTCGAATAGCGAAGGAAACGAGCGTTAAAATATAATTTCCCGAAAGGAAAATATGAATCACAGTTGAACGATTTAAGAGGCGGAATTTCGCCCGGCCCCCCATCTCATACAAGTTGAAATTCTTTTTGGGTAGGATTATTTTCCACTTGCTGAATTATTATATTTCTCTCCTCCGGTTTTGGGATATCGAACTGAAATTGTTCCGGCATCCATTCAAACGATCAAAGTTCACACACTATATCTGTGTATTAACGACTCTCTCTACGTGCTGCGTACATAAAATAGTGGCGACTATACGTTACTACATTAACAACATATCACATCAGAAATCGGGTACGCGCGCGGAGAGTTTGAAGGACCAAAAAAAAAAGTGAGGCGCGGGCGACTTTGAATGTCGAGCCGGGCGCTGGAAGCGGAGTAGCGAAAATCATAGATCTCTCCGCTCCAGCAGCTCGAACCCTTTTTTCGTATACAACAGCGTATAACACAAGGAGGCCTTGTGCTGTGTGCTGCCTTCACCTCTTTGCATTTTCCCCCATTGAAAAGAGAGAGAGAGAGACCGATGATCTATATATTTTATTCACTCGATGATAAACTATCGCTCAAAGGGGAAAACCAGGGTCGACTTTTGCCACTTTTTTTTATAAGGGAGGCGAGTATATAGTGGTGTGGGCCCTTCAACCCTCAACTCCATCAGTTGCCGCCGACATTTTTTCGGGGGTGTTTGATTAAACCTATAGACGGTATAGTATAGGGGCGTTCAATAAAGTCAAATTTATTTTTTCAATTCGAATTTTTCAATTTTATTATAATGAATGAATGAAGTGCTGGTTGTCAAATTTCAATGTAAGGTCCTTCATTGGCTGCCAACCGCTAGGAAAATTTAAAAAAAAGCCTATAGTTGTTGATTATTTACACGTTTACAGTGCGGTAATCACTTTGAATTTTTTTTTTTCAAATGACGCGGGCGATGGTCCCGGAATTTCCCATTGAAAAACAGAAGCTGATAATAAGAAAATAAATGGTAAAAGCCAAATAGGCCTATTATATTACAAAAAAAAAATCAAAAGAAGTCCATCTCCCTTCCTTATTCTATTCTAATCTCTACATCAGTTGAGATTTTGAGAGCGGTTGATGATGCCACGATACGGCTCATGGTGGCTTGTCAAAAAAGAAAAAAAGGGAGGGAGTCGACGGCCGATACGAATCGGAAGGTGTCAGTGTGCTGGGAGCAGAGAAGAAGAAGAAGCAGGGAGTTGGGTGGGCTTTCTATACAAGACAAGAGCAGGTTTTTTTTTTCTCTTTTCTTTTGGGTGGGAGGAAGAATGAGGAGGCGGAGTAGCACTGGTGAGGTACACCGTCGAGTTGCATCGGCGCGCAAGTTTCTTCCCTTTTCATTTCCCTCTCATTTTCTTATTTCTTCGTCTGCTGCTTGCCTTTGGCTATTGTGGACAGCCAAAAAGGAGGGTTGGGTGGGCAGGGGGGTGGGCAGAAAGGGGCGGCGGCGGTAGCGGACTAGCGTCATTCTAGACAGCGGAGAGAGAGTATATGGAAGCGTCGAATAAAACACACACACACAGAGCAGCAGCAGCAAAGAGTTAGAGCCTTCAGCGAGGGTGTATATCACTGGGTGGTCGTGTTGAATGCGGCCGCAGTTGGGTGCTCTCTTCTTCACTTCGCGCACTTGACACAGGCTCCGCAACACACTCCTTCTTCTTCCGGCCCGTCTTACCTGCGCTGCCCACCACCCAGCATCCGCTGCACACAAACAAGTTTTCGTTTTCTATTTCTAAAAAAAAAAAAACTTTTGAATTTTTTCCCGCGCACAGCGGAAAAAAAAGTGCGGAACGTGTTCCGCCTTTTCTCACCTCTTCACTTGACGATTTCTTCTTCCGCTCACGACCCAAGGCCAAAAAATCCCAAACAGTCGAAACAGTCGGTGCGTTCAAATATGGACTCATGGTGAGTGTACAAGCTCTAATCACATCTATCCCGAAATATGTCGCCGTTTTTATTTCTAAAATTTGTCGTTTTAATTTTTAAAATTCGCGCGCTTGAAGAAATGTAACACTACCGTCTTAGTCGCGCAATCAAAGCCGTTGATTGTCTAACGACTTTGGCTCGCCGTCAGATTCCAAGTAAAATAGTATTTCCGCAAATAACCGCCGACCGCGACGTCCTCGAGTGATGATGTTTGGGCTTGTGTGACTGTTGTGTGTCGAAAATTGCTTCATTAAAACCCCCCCGCGCCCAAGAACTTGTGAGAGCACAGAAAGAAATGTTATAAAGGAGAGGTTGTTATTTAGGGTAGTTTCTTATTCTTATTATTTTTTTTTTTTTGTGATGCGGCCGAGAGAAGAGTTGCACACGGACGGAGACGAGCGACTCATTAGCAGAAGGAAGAAGTGTTTGTACGCGTGGCCGCGGTCGCGGAGGTCTGTAACCACCACTCGGCGGTGCATGGGTGGTGGTGGTGGGGCTCTGCCAAGCAAAGACAACATGTTGTATATCAAGACAAGAAGAAGAAGAAGAAGAACGACCATCAAGGCTCTTGATGATGATGATGATGATAGGAGAAGAAATACATAAGGACGGGGGGGGGGGGACACTTCATTATTTCATCATCATCTTTTGATTCTACACACACACACAACAGCTCGCGACCGCAATCCTTCCTCCCACCTCTCTTTTTCTTAGATATGATTCCATCTCTCCCGCGATGATGTGTGGTGTGTCCCTCTGTGCGCTGGCTCTTGTCTTTTTAATTGCGTTTGAATCGACCGATTGTTGAACTCGTCTCTCCTCCCGTAATTGGATCGGCGCACTATACACACACTCACATACGCACAGACAGTGTATAGACGTATTCATAATTTCCTGCGAACAAAAGAGATGCTTGTCTCTCTGCGACTCATCCAAAAACCCAAAATCAAACAGCTAGAGAGTACAGTGCGGAATTGCAATTCTAGGCCTAATAGACGTTGGATATTTGATGATAAAATTGCAGATAATAATGGGCGCTTTGTTTTCTTGATTGTTGACTCCAAATAGGTTGGGGAGCGCGTGATGGATCCAGAGACGGACGTAGACGGTGCCATCAACCTGAGCACTCATCAGCAGCAGCAGCAGCAGCAGACGGACAACCGCCCCGCAATTCTGGTTGTTGACCAACAAACGACGACGACGTCCAGCATCCATCGCCAAGACGTGAGTGCCAACCTTAACATAATAATATTTCCGTTGCGAGTTGCTTCGGCTTGGATGAGCCGATGTAAATATCTACACACCGCGTAGTTTGAAATCGCGATGCAGAAGTTATTTATTCCTTGTATTATTTGTGTGTCTGTGTATCGCCGTAATGACGTCATAAATGCCCGCCAGTTCAGGCCTATACATATAGGAGAGGTCTAACTGTGCCTCCGTGTCGAGCGGCAACCTGTCAAGGATCTTATTAGATTGCGAGTGTGGCACTCACTCGCATCACAAGATGCTGCTGCCGGGCGAACAATCGCTTAGACCATTTTGTGTATTGTGGTGGGTCTCGGGCGGCAGCGACGACCAAAAAAAGAAGAAAAAAAAAAAGAGTCCGGTCGCCCCAGCTCACGCACGTCTCCATTGAATGGTCCCGCTGGGAGATGATGGCGGCGGACCCACGTCCAGCAGGACTCGAGAGGGTCCCGCCATCGGTTGAGTTAGTCAGCGGTCAAGCTGGGCCATATATAGCAGGCCGACTAGTAGGTGATGCTGGCCGGTTTGTATTTGTGTCCTCCTGACTTGATGCCCGGGCAAGTTCATCGCACACCAAATAAACGACCAATCCATCGCCTTTTGAGATGGGCCTTTCCGTCTTGCTGATAGCCGTACCCAATCATCTTTAGATATATTGACTGCGACCCATCTCTCTCTCTTCCATTATTTTCCTTTTGACTCTCGCCAAACGCCAAAGAAGAATCCCAACAGAATTGCGGCCCATAAGACAAACACGGTATATAGAGCTGATGCTCGTCATATTCGACTGAATCCACCGAAAAAGGATATAGGCCTTTATATGATTATATTAGACGCGTGATGCCAATCATCGCCGACGCAATCGGGGACGGCCCAATTGCGCGCTGTTGTTACATACACCCCCCTTCAGATATATATACACATGTGTCTAATGTGCAAAGATGTATTGAAACAACTGGTTGGGTTTTCTTCTATATCTTGGGCGACGCTGCCGTGAAGGTGGGTGGGACGAGAGAACACGGGCGCAGGGGGCAAACTAATTAACTGACTCGTTGGTGATATGCTGATGGGACGGGCTCGTTAGCCGCTTGTTTATTCGGAGACGCAAGCGAGTTGGGTACACGGCAAAGGGCGGTGACTTTTCTCACAACACAATCATTTCAACTCGTGTGTCAGGCTTATTATGAATTTTCCTTCCGAGTCGAGAGAGAGAGAGAGAGAGAGAGAGAGAAACTGGAGGCTGCAGGACGACGACAAAAAGAAAAGCACCAACTTAAAACTTAACTACACAGCAGCTAGCAGCAGCTTTCCCCCCTGCTGATGCTGACTCATTAGTAAAAACGTCTATAGAGAGAGAGAGAGAGACAGCTAGGGGACATGCTAATCATATCTATCGCATTATTTCTCGGCAAACTTTATTGCCGACTGATACTCGGTAGTCATATGCAGCCGTTTTGTGTAGACATTACAGGCCTATTCCTTTTTTTTTCTTTTTTTTAACCCCGTTAATTCGTTCAATTTGAATTGACAATTGGGTATTACTGTAATGATTAGACTATATTTATGTCATTATTATACAGGATGATTCGGAATCGACTGGCCAGTATTTCAATGTGTTTTGGCCTACACTAAATTGTCTAGCGTGATGTTATTCAACGCCGCGGTATAGCCGATGAAATATTGGACATTTGGCTGGCTATATTAGCCCTGTTGTTCTGGTCAGCGTGTGTTCTCCATCACCGTCTTTCAGTTTCGGGTCAGCAGCTCAGCACACAGCACGCGCCTTGTTTTCTGATGGTGATAAAAGAGGCGCATCTATATACGAACGCACCGGCGACGAGTCCCTCCTGATGTGCTCGCGAGTCACGTGTGTTGTAATGGATTGTCCGCTTATATACCCACTAAGGGGCCGGCTATATATGTGTGTGTACATACGTATAGCAGCTAAACGTAGAATTGGGTTCGATATATACAGCTCTCTTCATTTAGTCATTTAACAAACGAGTTACAAAACGTTTTTTTCCCCTTTCAAGTAGACGCATTGAAGAGTAGTTTGTGAACAGCCACTAGTTTTCTTTTTCCACGAACCGGACCCGTTTGATTCTTTCCGGGATATCAAAGATTTGTGTGTGCGGATGGGTATAATACTATGGATATTATTATTATTATTATTATTTTTTGTCATTGGGGGGAGGAAGTAGGAAGATTAGTCTGTCTGGCTGTTTCATTTTAGTTTATTTTTATTTTTTTATTTTTTGGGGAGATTATGAGTTTACATGTTAAAATAACTCTATTCGTAAAGTAAGAGCTAAAAAATAAAAATGTAATGTACGCGCCAGTCATTTTTATCGAAATAACGCCATATTTTGGCCTTATTTCGTCAACAACTTTTTTCCCTTTTCTGATTTTTTTACCGACGCTTTCAAACATCTACCTAAGAATGTTATAAACATGCATGCATATTTGAATAAGGATCTGTCAAAATTAAAGCGCTTAGCGCCTAAACGGATTTAGAGGTGTATGTGGCATAGTATAGACTAAATTATTTTCAAATGTTAGGGTCTCGTCCTGTTTGATCCTGACGGTAATGACTTTTTACAAAGTCTTGCAGATGAAGTCATCGAGTGGAGCTTACAGTTGCTTGAAAATGAAACTGTTTCTAGATCTGACTATCGAGAATTGTTGTTGTTAACCGCTTTTATTTGGGTGGGTGCGTGTATCCCTTCGTTCTTTTAGCCAGACTTTCATTTAGTCTATTCTATATGTCATACACACAGCTAAATCCGTTTAGGCGCTAAGCGCACATATTAAATTTTGACAGATCCTTATTCAAATATGCATGTTTGTTGTTTATAACATGCTTAGGTAGATGTTTATAAGCGTCGGTAAAAAAATCAGAAGAGGAAAAGAGTTGTTGACGAAATAAGGCCAAAATATGGCGTTATTTCGATAAAAATTACTGGCGCGTATATTAAATTTTTAATTTTTTAGCTCTTACTTTATGAATAGAGTTATTTTAACATGTAAACTCATAATCAGAGCGTCCCCCCAAAAATAAAAGATAAAATCCTCTAAAATGAAATAGCCTAAGAAAGATGGAGTAACCGGATATGTAGATTGCACCATTGGAAAAGAGACGAATAAATAAAAATAAAAAATGGAATTCAATGATGTAAAAAGCCTTGCGATTAGCCAGTCACAACTCACACAAAGACGGCCATTTCGTGCTGAGTATACTATAGCTACACACAGCATTTCCATTTTGTGTGTATACCGCGCGTATAGCCTATACGTAACATATAATAATAATGCGCTGCTATATACATAGCTGCTGGCTGGCCAGAACACTGTTCCGATTCGAAATCCTTGTCCACGGCCGGCATCTCGAAACGCGGAGAGAGACAGAGCAGCGAATACATTAGAAAACGGTCGTCGATGCATCGGAGCGAATGCTCTCCTGTATCTCCATCTCTCTCTGGCTCTCTTTATTCAACATAAATATCGGAGAATCGGAGTAATGTCTCCCCCCTTTGACAACGATCATGCCGCATATAATAAAAGCTATAGGCATGGGGTGGCGTGGTGGGTGGGAGGGGGGACACGCTCATATATAATAGTGTCCTATAATGTTTGTTCTCTTTCCGATGCAACCGATGCTCATAGTAGCGAGATATATAACGCCGCGGTCGGTGATGATTCTCCCAGCGACCGACGACGAATGGCTTGCGGGTTGTGTTCACTATTTTCTTTTCTTTTATTATTTTTGTTGTTTTTTCTTCTACTACTCGACCATGTTTTTCATCGCTTTCGCTCTTCCAGACGAACGGCCACCTCCTTCTTCTTTTCCGCCGGTCAGTTCCGTATTATAGGAACGGCGTCCAGTTTTCAATATATTCCAAAACTTCTTTTCTTACTTTTTTTTTATATGCCTGTTCGACCGGTATTTATTCACCCAAATGAACAACGATTTCTCCTCTATGGATATACGCTTCCCCTCCCCCTCTTTTATGGATATCATGACACGCAAATGGCCTCTAGCGAAAGCTGTATATATTGAGCATCAAGTCTTGTATAACTCCTCGACTATAATATACATCCTCCCGCGTCTATCATCATCGGCCTCCTCTCTCTCTGCACTGTTTACACACATCCGTCTTATTCTCTACGTTTTCGACTTTGCAACGCCGACCATCAAAACGTCGTCCAAACTTTTGTGCATTTTTATTTGGATGGCAAATGGCTGGGAGGATGTTGTCGGAAATCTCTTGGCGTTTATAGTAGTTTCCATCTCTTCTTCCTCCCCTTTCTTGCTGTTTATTATTGACTCTTCGTTTCCTTTTGCATAATGAACAATGCTGCTGCCCAGTCATTCATTCCGGTTCCAATAAGGATCTAGGCCTGGTAGCTCGGTGGTAGGAAGTGGACTGTATTTCACTTCAAAACACGTCAAAGTGTGGGTGTAAGGCACACTGTGTCAAAACAACAATTCAAAAGCTATCACCAATCCTATACGATACAAATACAATTAAGATAATGACACAAATCACATGAACAACACTTTACGAATACCTGGAAGTGACCAGGCTTGGGTGAGTCAATACTCAATCCTGCAACGCAGGCCTTTTCAACTCAATGGGAAGACAAATAGTGTCTAAACATGCAAATTCAATTAGGTCAAGTCAGGGATAAAACATAATGTAACCAACAATCTAAAACGTGTCTCACCAATTCCACATGTGCTTCTCATGCACCTCAATTCAAGTCTACAGACAGGCAACATGAAATTCCGGGCAATCCTTATCTTTAAAATTAACAAATATATAAAAGGGGAATTCAACAAACAATTAAAACATTAAGTTACCCTTTAAAAGCCACGGAAAAGCACAAAGATTCACATCAAAGAAGAGTAAAAGTCAAGACGCAATATGTCAACTGACAGCTACAGACGATTACTAAACGGCCGTAATTTCAGGCCTAAAACTCAATGACTACAGGCCTGCCCTCTATGCAACAATTAGAGGGCCAACGGCCTAAAACAATAAAAAAGCGGTCTGTAACGCCATCTGGACCTGCAATAAAATTAATACAATCAAATCGCGGCTCCATTCTCCCCCGAGCCGGATTCTGTCGCCTCCGTCGCTGGATCCGGCGAGTAAGCTTCTAGCAGAGCCAGCTGATTTGTCCCACGTCGCAGGATTCCGGTAGAGAATTCCACATCTGCTGCTCGGACTAATCCGTCGGCACCGGGGTAGACCTTGACGATTTTGCCGGTTCTCCAACGCCCGCGCGGAGCATTCTTCCAATCATCCAAAATGAAATCACCGACGGCAAAGTTCCGCGCGGGTGTTCTCCATTTCTTCCGGCTGGTCATCGACTGCAGGAAAGATCCGCGCCACACGTCCCAGAAGAAATTAGTTATTCTCTGGACGTATCCATAATGATCACGCGGAAGGGCCTTGTTAAAATCTCCGGCCGGCAAATCAGCTACAGGAGCTCGATTAAGAAAATCGTTTGGGGTTAACGCACGAAAGTCGTCCGGGTCGGAGCTGCAATAAGTCAAAGGCCGAGAGTTTAACAATCCGGAAACTTCAAAAAGAAGAGTGCGCAGAACTTCGTCACTGGGTGTACGCAATACACTCTTCTCTTGATCCAACGCGGCATAGAAAGCGTTTTTCACTGATCGCACCAATGACTCATGTGAGCCTCCAAAATGTGGCGTTTGCGCTGGTTGGAAAAACCATTCGATCCGGAGCGCTTTCAACTCCGTGGTCAGCACACTGTCATCTTTCAGCCGATCCAACTCCACACGTAATAAACGTTCAGCGCCAGTCAAGTTCGTGCCATTGTCCGAGAACATATGCGCCGGCTTTCTATACACTGATATAAAACGTCGGAGCACCATTAAAAAATCACTGGCGGAGAGGGAAATTGCAATGTCTACATAAACTGCTCTGGTCACCATGCACGTGAAAAGTACGCCCCATCTCTTTGCTGTTCCACGACCGTGTGTCACGTCTATTGGTCCGAAATAGTCCACCGACGTGTAGGTGAAAAGAGGATGACCGGCGCCCAAGCGAGCTCGATGGACGTCGGCCATCATTTGCAGAGCTGCTTTCGGACGAAATCGACGGCACGGCACACATTCATTGCGGACACGTTTAACCAATTCTCGTCCGCCCGTCACCCAAAAATGTTGTCGAACGTGAGATAATACAAAATCCGTGCCAAGGTGATGCATGCTGTCGTGAAACGCTCGGATGATCATCCGAGAAAGCGGATGTTTTCCGGACAGTAATGGAGGGTGCATGACATCGTAGGGCAACTTGGCCCGGCTTAACCGACCTCCAAGTCGCAATACTCCAGATTCGTCCAGAAAAGGTGTAAGCGGCAGCAACGGCGAGGTCGAGCGGAGCGGCTTCGTCTGCTGCAATCTTTTCAGCTCTTCAGAATACACTTCTCGTTGACTCTGTTTCACGAGATTCAGGAATTCTCCTTCCAACCGGATTAGGGCCGGAATATCTTGGGCTGAGATCTTGACGTCTTTCCAATTGAACACGGTCGGCGGCTCCACGGCTGTGGAATTCAGATGGACGTGGACAGACCGGAGTTCTTCCTTTGCGGCCATCCATGGCAAGTCCTTTGGCCAGGCCGGCTCCTCTTCATAAAGGAAAGGCGGACCATCTAACCACCAACTTGGGATTTCTTCTTCTTCCATCTGCGATCGGGTAGCAGCGTCGGCCGGATTTAAACGTCCAGGAACGAAACGCCATTCGTGAGGCTCAGTGAGGGTTTGAATTTCACCGATCCGGTGGCTGACATAAACTTGGTAGTGGGAGGACACGGCCCGGACCCAATTCCGGACCGTGCTGCTGTCGGTCCAGAAGTATCGGCAATCCATTTTTCTTTTCAGGGCCGTTTGGACAAACTTAGCCAGACGGGCGCCCATGAGCCCAGCGTTGAGCTCTAGTTTACAAACGGAAACTGTTTTCAAAGGAGCAAGCTTCGTCGCTGTCTTGATGTGCCGGACCAGCACTCGGCCATCCTGATAAACCACACGGGTGTAGCAGGACGCGGCACACGCCTCTTCCGACGCGTCCGCGAAAGTGTGCAATTCGGTCCGGACTATTTCTTCCGCCTTTGGGAAGAGACAGCGGGGCAGCTCGATCTCCTTCAAACGTCCGATCTTCTGGAAATACTCTTCCCACCACTCCTTTTCGTCACCAACCACTGGATCTTCCCACTGAAGTCCTTTCACGCCCAATTCCCGCAATTTAATCTTGGCTTTAACAGTCATCGGGGCGGCCGTGCCCAAGGGATCGAACAAACCAGCCACTTGGGCAAGTAACCCCACTCTGGTGTAATTCACACGGGACACTTTCACTCGGAATCCCAGATGATCAGTCGAAGGATTCCACACAATTCCAAGGATCAACTCTGGGTCATCACTAATGCTGCGCACTTGGGTCTTGACAGTGGTCCCATTGTCCGAATCCGGCTGGACTGCTGATAAAAGCTGGCTGCTATTGGACACCCAGTGCCCCAGGTGGAAATCGCCGTCTGCTAGGACCTTATTTACACCGGTGGCTCTCCTTACGGCATCCTCAAGTCTGCTAGTCGAGGCCAGGTAATCGTCGACGTAGATGTCTTCTCGCACGTCATCGGCCGCCTCCTTCATTTCCGGTCCAGCATCGTCTGCTGCGCGCCAAGTGGTTCGTATGGCGACGTAGGGCGAGCACGTTACACCGAAAGTCAATCTGGTCATCTCACATGTCGATATGGTTCCATCCACTTCGGGCCATAGGAATCGGTGGTACGGACGGTCAGCATCCTTCAAACGAATCCGGCTAAACATTGCACCAATATCGGCTGACCAGCCAATCTCTCCTTCCCGGAAACGGATCAACACGGCCGGTAAGGGGTTCTGCAGCGCCGGACCACTGGTGACAAAGTCATTTAAACATTTGCCGTTCGACTTTGCAGCAGCATCGAATACGAGACGTAACTCAGGCCGCCCAGCCTTCTTTGGCACTCCAAAGTGCGGGAGAAAATACTTCGTCGGGCGCTGCTGGATTTCTTCCGGCGTGAGCCGTCTGGCGTAGCCTTCGCTAAAGTTTTTCTCCATGGCTGCACGGTAGTAGGTCTCGTAGTCTCCTGATTCGCGGGCAAATTTATTCCGTATACTCTTCATTCTTGATTCCGCCGTGCGGCGGCTATCGGGAATCTCAGGAGGAATGTCGTCAATCCAAAGCACCGGGGCTGCATATCCTACGTCCAGCTTTTCAGTCTCCGCTTCCAATTTGGTCACCGCCCTCCGATGTTCAGCCGTCATGCATTCCGATTGGAATTCGGTGCCAAATGACTCCGTATCACAAAACCGTTTGACTTGTTCGGCGAGTTGAAGAGTGGAATCAGCTGAGGTCTGTACATGATGAATCCGGACGATATCGGGTCCACCACTGGTCGCTACCGCTCCTTGCAGTGTCCATCCCAGTCTAGTCTTGGAAGCGGTCGGCTCGTCATCTTTTCCGAATCGAGATTCACTCGCTGTGATGAGTGCGGCATGGTCTAATCCAATCAATATGTCGACACGTCCACCACAGTCTCGAAGCGGCGGCAAGTCTTCCATGTGGCTCCATCGTCCGCGTAGTTTCTCCCACTCCATGACCGGTACTGGTTTGGTGATGGAGGGGATAGTAGATCCCTGGATCGACACTGTCTCTCCCGCCGACGTCTTCAACTGCAACTCCAGGTACTCTGAATTTACATGGACGGAAGATTCTTCACCGACGCCACCTACAAATAAGGTCTGCCGCTGGCCAGTAAGCCGGAGTCGACGCGTCAGCCCCTCGCGAATGAGAGTTGAATCGCTTCCATCATCCATCAAAATGTTCACAGGCACCATCTCCCCGTCGGCGTCGAGCGCGTCCAGGCGGAGCATCTTGAATGCTATTTGTCGTCGGTCGGAACGTAGAGTGTGAGGCCGGGCATTTCTTTCTACCGGACCATTCTCCTTGTGGAGAAGTTTATGATGGGACAGCTTACATCCGTCGATGCCACACTCCTTCTTGAGTGTGCAATTCATGAAGCCATGCCGGACGCCGAAGCAGCCATAACACAATCCTCGACGTTGTGTAAAGGTCAGTCTATCACTGATGGGAAGGTCCTTGAAAAAGGTACAGTCTTCAAGGTGGTGCGATCCTTCACATTTAAAGCAGTGTGGTTCAGTCGGTTTCTTCTCTTTCTGCTCAGTCGAGCCATAATTCTTCTGGGAGCTTGATGCTCCATGATAAGTGCGTGCACTTCTTCTCTGCTGCTGTGGTTGCTGGAATCTATTTGGCACCTGGGATGGTTGTTGGCGATCGTTCCTACTTCCTCCGTTCGCCGACCGTTGCTGGTCATCCGCAATTGCATAAGCATTCTGATAGTCCGTTGCTCTAGCCGTCAACCAGCGGCCAAAATCGTTGATGTTCCGATTATCGATTTCGCCTCCCCGTCCATTGTTCCAGGCCAAACGATCGGTAAGCTGCAGCTTGAGGGACAGTCTCTCGATGATGTCAACGTGGCCCGTCTCACCAATCACCGACAGGTTGAAGAGATGAGTTCGCACACGTTCAGAAAAGCGTTTGAAAGACTGCGGGTCATTACGCGGCGCCTCCATCCGATCCAATTCCCGCAGATGGGCCGCTCGAATCACCTTCCGACTCCCGCACGTGCTCTTCAATCGCTGTAGAACCTCCTTGTATCCAGCTTCCCCTCCTCCATGGCCATGTACGATGTCAGCTAGGTCGCCCTTCAAATAATTTTTCAATATGGCCAGCTTCTCGCTCGGAGTCTTGCTCGTAATGTGGACCAGCGCGAACCACATACTTATCCAAGAGAACCAATCAAGTGCGCGGCCCGTATAAGCTTCCAGCTGAACGTTGACCGAAGATTTGGCTCCCTTCTCACGAACAATCGGTCTCTCCTTTCCGGCTAGATACGTATCAATCCAAGCATCAGGGGCTTCCGCTGGATAACATTCAATCTTCTTGGTCGGCTTGGCTCCGACTTGCGACGCGGAGTCGGATGGGTTCAACTCCGATCCGTCTGTAGGCAAAACATCTCCTCCTAGATAAATGATGGCCTGTTCAGCAGCTGCGACTTCTGCTCGGGCATCTCGTAGACGCTGATATGCGGTCTCTAATTCCTGTCGACGTGCAATCTGGTCTGGGGTCTCGACAGCAACTGATGAAGCATCGTCTCGGCGTAGGAGCAGATAATCTTCCACTAAAGCTGAGCAGTTGTCGATGGTTTGGGCATACAGCTGATGTTGATTATTTTGTTGGGTCAAGACGTCGTTGTCGTCTACCAACTCGATAACGCGATCGTGAATCGTTTCCAATTCGCCCAAAAGGACTCTTGCGTCAGCTAGAAGCTTCTCAGCATCACGACGAGATAATCCAGCTGTCACGATGTGGTTGATGCGAGTGTGACAGCCAGTGATGCGGGAACGGACAACCTTTTGTCGTCCTTTGCAGACATCCAATGTCCATGTTGATACTGGAGGGTTGGCCATTTTCAATCAAGGCTTCGAATCAAGGTCAGTCCAAGGTCAATTCAATTTTGATTCAAAGCTCCGGCTCGAAGGACCAGATGGTAGCTCGGTGGTAGGAAGTGGACTGTATTTCACTTCAAAACACGTCAAAGTGTGGGTGTAAGGCACACTGTGTCAAAACAACAATTCAAAAGCTATCACCAATCCTATACGATACAAATACAATTAAGATAATGACACAAATCACATGAACAACACTTTACGAATACCTGGAAGTGACCAGGCTTGGGTGAGTCAATACTCAATCCTGCAACGCAGGCCTTTTCAACTCAATGGGAAGACAAATAGTGTCTAAACATGCAAATTCAATTAGGTCAAGTCAGGGATAAAACATAATGTAACCAACAATCTAAAACGTGTCTCACCAATTCCACATGTGCTTCTCATGCACCTCAATTCAAGTCTACAGACAGGCAACATGAAATTCCGGGCAATCCTTATCTTTAAAATTAACAAATATATAAAAGGGGAATTCAACAAACAATTAAAACATTAAGTTACCCTTTAAAAGCCACGGAAAAGCACAAAGATTCACATCAAAGAAGAGTAAAAGTCAAGACGCAATATGTCAACTGACAGCTACAGACGATTACTAAACGGCCGTAATTTCAGGCCTAAAACTCAATGACTACAGGCCTGCCCTCTATGCAACAATTAGAGGGCCAACGGCCTAAAACAATAAAAAAGCGGTCTGTAACGCCATCTGGACCTGCAATAAAATTAATACAATCAAATCGCGGCTCCAAGGCCTATATCTACTTGTTTATCGACCACTGTACCGGTTTCATTTGGCCAATGCGGGTGTGACTTACACCGTACATACTATAGTCGTTGATTGACAGGGGCGGCTAACTTTGATTGGCGACATTTAACTGCCCAACAATCGTTGCCGGGCCAATCTAGTCGTACACATATAAAATTCTGGTAGGCACCTGTGCGTGCAATGTTCTCTCCCCCCTCCCTTCTGCGGTTGAATATTGCGCAAGGAGAGACACAGCGTTATTCGTAAATAGCAGATGAGATGAAGGAAGAAAAAAAGAGCAACTGAATCCTTATAGGGGATGGCTCGACGCCATATTATAGTCACCACCACCCTGCTGGACGACCTCCCCAATTTGTTGCTCGGTGGAATCGGATGAGCTGCAACTGGCCGTGCGGAGACGTGGCCGGAGGAGGTAAAAAGACATTGAAGAGGGGGGGATTTTGGTGCGGGCTATATACTGCTGACATTAGCATTTGGCAAGGTTCTCTATGGCTTTTATGTAAGCCCCTCACCCAACCGAGAAAAAGCACACGGCGGCGGAGGACATCCATACCTTTTCCTACTCCTCCCACTCCGTCGATCGCCCCTCTCTCTCGCTCCCTCCTGTTTCTATTGCAAACTTCCTTCCGACTATCTTTCTGTCCAGCGTGACCGCCCGTCAACCTCCTCTCTCTCTCTCTCCCCTATAGATGTGTGTGCAAGCTGCCCGTCTCTTATTTTTTTTCTTCTTTCCCTTTTCTAGTATCTTGATGCCAGTCATAAAAAATAGCGGCCGATTGTCGTTTGTGTGCTTTTCTTTCTCTCTCCAAATTCCAAACCAGTTCTTCTCTTCTTCCCTCTCCTCCACCTCTTCTTATTGTCGATTGTTCCGTTTGCTGCTGCTGCTGCTGCCCATCGTCGTCGGCGATGTGAAATGTTATTTTCTCCGGTTCTCTTCAGAAGACCGCGATATCCTTGACTACAACAGTTACAGTATTCTTTCGATATATAAATAGATAGACTGCTCTCTCTTCCTCTTATTATTTCCCAATCGTTTAGTCTTTCCCCCTTTTATTTTTGAGGTTATTTTCATATTACAGTCTATAGATTGCATATTATATAGTATACAGCGGTTGATGTTGTAGTAGTAGGAACGGGCGCTAGACCGAGTTCCGATATGGCCGGCAGTGGGCGGGAACAGCCAAAAGGGAGTCTATTATATATAGTATAGGATGCTGGATGCTGGGCCGGTGTTTCTTCTTTGCGGTCAATATGGTCGTCGCCTATATCTTTTTTTTTTCTTCTCCGCTTTTTCGTTTGTCCTGAAAATGCCGCCCGCCGGAGCTTGTCAATATTTATTGGCTTGACGGGTGATCTTTCTCTTTTCTTCTGTTTAGATGTATTTTTTTTTTGTCCCTTTTATCCATTTCTTTTCTTCGGACAACAATGGCAGCCCAGCAGTTAATCGATCCAATTTCGAGCGCGGTCCGGTGCAATATCTTTTCTTTGATGTCTCATCGATACCTACCCAGACGTCGTATAGACATTAATCGATTTTTCAGTGTCGTCTAGGTGATTAAACATCCGCTAAGCCATCTCAAAATAAAGGAAGACTATAGCGAACATTTGAAAATCTCTGCAGTATGCGCCAGTCCCTATGCACAGTTGAAATCAACGGAGGGGATTTGAGAGGTTAGCGCGGGATTATATGCGGGTCTTAAAAATCGTGAAGGTGTCGTCGTACGCGGGTACGGGGGTTCTATATAAGTTTGAACGTTTCTGTTGTCTGACGCCCAGCCGCTTTCAGAGGCACAACAACACACAACATAAAAAAAAATAAAACTTTTTTCCTTTATATAGACGACGGATGAAAGATAGTGCAACGAGTCAACACAGACCACTTTATCGGGACAAACGCGGGCCCCAAACATCCCGCAGTGGTAGAGTCGGGCGAGGCGGGCGAGCGGACGCTGCTGTGCTCTCTGTGCGCCCTTGCTGATATTTGCTTAGAGCAAGTCGCACGCATCAGCCCGGCGAGTATAGACAGCAACTCGTCGAAGACAAAATATAGTCGCGCATACACACACACAGCCTCTCTATATATATAAGACAATAGGAGAAATATATACGACCAAGGGTTTGGAGAGAGAATATATAAGCTGGGGAAGTTGAGGCCGCCCGGCTTCTCTTTGCGATGACAACGACCCATGAACAACAACATTCTACTCGCCGGTGTATGCCTCTTTTTTCTCTTTCTCTCTCCCCATATCAAACAAAACTCTTATTTCTTTATCCTTCCAGTCCTAACCGGAGGTAAATATCACAAGAGAAAAGAAGAGCAGGAGAGCCCATAGCCCAGATAAATCACAACATCGAGAGATTCTCTTTCTTTCTTGATATATAATCCGGGGCTCTGGCGTTTGGTTTGCTGGGGTCCCCGCGCGTTGTTGATTCTGCCATTATTCCGAAAGAGAGTCCTGCTAAGGCCAGGGAAATCATGCGCTTCTCTTGTGTGTGTGTGTGTTTCTATGTGTATCCGCTCTGGCCGCTCATATTTGTCGTCTCTCTCTCTCCACCACCTCCGCATACCCATACAATTTTTTCTGTGTGTGTATATTTTCGGTTATTCAAATTCACTCGGCATATATGTGTAGACACACACACAAATACAAATACAAAAGGAGGAGGCCTGCCTCCAGTCGATGCGAACGTGCTGTCCGGCCGAACGGCGAAGGCCTCTGATTCTGTTTGTTTATGACGAGAGTCGGGGTATTTATACTAGTTTGCTGCATCGCCAGTTCACACAATACCTTCGGAAAAATGTATATAAGCCCATACGCCTGTATACCCCCCCGTGTAGATATATATACTCTCAAATCTTATCTATATATTCGTCTGTTTATCTGGTTCTCTTCTTCCACTACTGGAACACTATCTTGGACACGAATTTAGCTTTATTCTTTCTTTATTTTTGATTCAATCATTTGAATTGTGAGGTGGAAAATTGAATCCTGTAGGATGTATACAGACCTTTATACATTCAGTAAATACTATCTCTTCAGAGTGGATGTATCCTCTCTTATACGAATAAATCAAAATTTCCCAGAGCTGGACGAGTAAACAAATAAAAAAGCTGCATACGTTTTGTGTGGACACGAACATTTGTTTTTTTTTCACGCCCGCTGCAAATCAAGATCAACAAATCTATCTTCTTTATTCTCCTTTCGCCTATATGGGTTGTGCAAGCGCTTTCACTGGGCCGAAAAAAACCTTCAATGAGTTTGTGCCACTTTCTATGGCGACAAAAGTTACAATGACATCTAAAGGCCTTCCATAAGTTTAACCGATCCAATGTTGTAGCAAATACTCGTCGCCGCACCTCAAATGGATGTCAATTACCAGCCTCGGCATTGTCCGTCAAGTTGTTTGCCCCCGCACCGATGGAAAAGAAATTTCAAAATCATCGCCAAGAGAATGACAAACCCCAAGCAAAACGGGTCTTTTATATATAAATATAACGCTGAACGATCCTCCCGAGCGTAACTCTCTCATCCGTTTGCTATTATCGAACGAAATTCCTTTTTTGACTGACTCGTTGTTTTAAAAAAGAAAAGAAAAAAGGAAGACAATAGTTCGTCCATTGTCTAATATTATATAGAAAAGCGCGTGAAACAATCGCGATGTGTTGGCAGAAAAAACATTGTGAAGCGTCTTCTCTCCTTTCGAGCCGCGGAGCGATAGGGGCTGATGTGTTTTGCTGCTTGTATTATTTTTTTTCCTTTTGTTGTTATTCACCCTATATTTCATTTGTCAGCAAGGAGACAATAATCACAAGTACCATCCTCCTCCATACTTCTCGCCCGCCGCCCACCGAACAAAACAAAATAATAAAATAAAATAAAAACAAAAACCCACACCGGGAGAAAAATCTTGTTGTGACGGATCTGTCGAGGGCTCCCAAATGGAGAAAAGATGCATTGTGTCAACGTCATTGAACGATGGCGAGAGAGAGAGAGACGCTCTCGGTCAAGTGTGTCTCCCGAGTTGACGAGAGGTTTTGTTCGACGGTTTTCACGCGCCAGCACACGGACACAGCAACGTGCCGTCTCGTTGTTTATATCGAGTTCATCACACACAGCACACAGCCAGCCCGGAAAATATACAAATTCTATAAAGACAATCGACGTCGTCGTCGTCGTCGTCGTTCCTTGGTCGTCGCGCACGTTTCAAGTGGGCGACGACATACCGCAAGTGTACATTATAGGTTGTCTTGATTTAGAGCTCTCGGCGGGCCCTCACGGCTCGTTACTCGAGTGGTCGCTCATATAATCACGCTGATGGAACAGGAGCGTGAATGAATACATATATCAACGAGTTGTGCTGCAGAAATGTCGACAACATATTTCAGATGTATCGATCACCTTGCAATCGATGACGTCTTGAATTTCAATTCTACTTTTGATGGCTATACATTTGCCGCTGTAATTTTAACATTTGATATAATGATGATTCCCCGTTATATTCTGTGCACAAACGGGTCTGCTTGATGTTCGTGCTGCTTTTTTTTTTTGAAAGTTGCATTCAATTCTTGTATAGCCGAGACGGGACTTGGTAAGGTCAGACGATGAGATAGGGGAGGTCGTTAATAAACTGCGGAGCAATCAGCAGTCTCACCCTGGCTCCTTCTGGCAAAGTCTCGGCGGCCGGAAGGAGGCCTGCTTCTCATTCTGAAGGCAAAACTTTGTGAAACTCGATTGAAAACCGAACCCTTTGCCCGGATGGGTCTCGTCGTCGTCGGGGGCCGGCAAGTGTTTCAGACGTCGGCTTTTCATTCGACTGGAAGAATTGCTAATTCAAACAGTCGGAAAACGGCCCAACTTGGCTTCTGTGTAAAGCCTACACACACACACACATACGCAAACGAGGCCGAGTATAGTCACCAACCTTTTGTGCTATATCAATGAACTGGATAAATTTAGATTCTAAGTGCGGCATCAAGTTGATCGAATCCGTAAAATGCTGGAAATAAGTAGCCGAAGTCAAAACTATTTCTTCTTTTTTTGTTACCAATTTATATCTTAAAATAGACTTTGCAATTATTAGGACTATAAAGGTCATAGGAAGTGAGAATAAAGCAAAAGTCAATGGCGTTAAATATGAGTTTCGCATAATTAGCTGATCCCAATTGTCTATTAAATGCTAAATGTTCTCTCTTTGTTAAGCATTATTAGCATTCGCTAACTTTGTACAACTGAATTTAAATGCTCATTTCCGTTTTCGTCTATCCGTTTAGGCTATTTCAAAAGGATCGCTTTCACCCGTAACGAAGTTGGACGGCAGTTCTCCCATTCGCGAACCGGAAAACTTGCCGATTCTCAGCACCGGCGGAAGTAGTAGTACAGGTTGCAGCAGCGGCAGCGACAGTAGCGACAGCAGCAAAAGTAGCAGCCCGCCCGTGATCCACTGGGAACCGGCCTCTTTGCTTTCGTCTCTTCACAGTAAGAAAAGCGATCAGCCGATTTCGTCGGAAGCCGATCCAGCTGATCCTTTGGCAGCGGCGGCAGCAGCGATCCGAGCTCACCCGTTGCTCATGACACCGCAAGGTCTCGCACTCCAGCAACACGTCCAGCAGTTGCTGCGTGACCAGCTGATTCATCCTCAGGTATTTAGTATTAAATGCAACAAAAGTTATCGACCGCGTCAGTGGACTAAATGTTTGTGTATTTCTCACCCAAGTTACAGAGTATGTTGCTGTACCAGAAGCAACAGCAAGAAAAACTGGCGGACCTCGGTCGTAAACAGTTGGAGACGCTGCTGACTCAACTGCAGGAGCAGCTCCAGCTCAACTTGTTCCAGCAAACTCAGCTGATGCAACAGAGGAGCGGAGCGGGCGTCAGCGCCGCCGAACGGAGGAAGAACAACGAACTGGCCCAGACGTTAGCTGGACAACAGCAGCAGATCATACATCAGATCCAGTTGACTCATCAGCACTTTGTGCTCGGATCCGTTCAACAGCAACAGAATTTACTCACATCTCCACCCACTTCAACTGGTTAGCGTCACATTATCACATGTCGTTGATATCGTGAAAGACTTTGAAATTTGAATTTTGAATTTTTTAAGGCGAAGAAACTACGGCAGAAATGGCCAGCAGCAAACCGACTTCCGTCTGGAATAACAAAGACTCTTCGACGCCATTACCCGGCGGATTGAATGTCAACGTTTCGGCATCCGGCCTGCCCACGGTTCAAGTCACCGCCTGTGACTCGCCGGCTTCCATCAGTCCCATTCGATCCTCTGCCGATTCCGGTAAAATCGCTACCAGCAACGGCCACCTGAACAACAGCGGCGTCTACTCGTCACCTCACTCGCACTACCAGCAGACGACTTCCGGTTCGGGTGACATGAACGACAATTTGATCGATCACCATCACGGCGTCGGTGGTGTCTTCAACCCTTCCGGATCGAACGGCGTCAAGAACGGCGACCAGCAGCGGATCTCCTCCTCGTCGTCGACTCCTCTGTCGAATTCTTCCTCATCATCTCATCCGCTATTCCTTTTTGGAGTGTGTCGCTGGCCCGGATGCGAATCCCCTTGCGACGACGTCTCCACCTTTATAGAGTAATTCAAATTTGAATTGATTATTCGTTTCAATCCGATGTTTATGATGTTCATTTATTTTTCAAGGCATTTGAATCGTGAGCACGTGCTGGATGATCGCTCAACGGCTCAAACCCGCGTTCAGATGCAGGTGGTGGCTCAGCTGGAGCTCCAGCTGCAGAAGGAACGCGATCGACTTCAATCCATGATGGATCACCTCAACCGAGCCCGTCAACAGCAGCAGCAGCAGCAGCAACAACAACAACAATCAACCCTTCCGGCTAAGCAGTCACCCGTGAAGAGCAACGGCTCCGCCATGCGCGGCCCACAGCTTCCAGTCAACTCGTCCGGTGACTCGATGAACGCGCTCCAACATCACAGGATGTCCCCGTCGCTGGCCGCCCTGGTATCGGCCACGATGCGCGGAGTGATGAATCCGGTGACAGCCTCTTCCCACCATCACCTGTTGCTCCATCCGCCGACTCCTTCGACCCAACATCACGGGTCCATGAGCCAGCAAAGTCAGTCCCAGTCCCAGCGCCGAAGGCTGTCGGAGAAACCCAATTTAGGGTCCAATTCCGGTAAGTTGTCCGTCGTCGACGTGCGCCGTGCCATCGTCATGATTTTACTCATATACTTTTTGTACGTCTTCTATACATGATTGGCAAAAATAATGTCCGTGTCCTGTCCTCGTTCGCGTCTCTATTGGTCCGCATCGGCTGAATGTCTGTGTTTGCTTATCGCTGTGTCCTGTACAGGCGCCGTCGAAGATATCCGCTTACGCAAACGGAGCGTCACTGAACGCTCGGCAATGGATATTTCCGAAGGTACCATCACTCGCTGTCTATATTCTGAACTCTTTTCTGTTATAGTTGACAGATTTGATGTTGCTTTTAACTTTTCTCTATAATTCACACACACATTTGCTACGCTAAGACTATATTAGCCTATTTAATCTGTTTCAACCATTTATACTGACAACTATTTAATTAACACCTTGTTTTTTTTTCTCTCTCTTTGATATTTTGATTCGATCCTGCCGCTCCTGCTGTTTCGTCTTCTTTCTGTCTTTTCAATTTTCGGTGGCCGGTCTCTTTCCCTAATACTCCGGCTGTCTTTCACTCTTTGGTGTTGAATTCTTCACGGTGCTTGACAACATAAAGGACTGCCTTATCTGCTTGACAGAACTGGTCTGGATGTTCATCAAGGTATATATTGATATAACTTGTGTTTCGAGGGTTTTACGGGATCGGTTTTAGATCTTCAGTTATTTCTTCATTCTTTTAATCTTTCAGTTTCCTATACTAACATACTTTACGTAGACCAATGTTTGTGCTCCAATTTATCACAAGCCTTTAATATAAACTGTTATGATTTTGATTCTTATTAAATGAACAGAATTGCAACGCAATCGGGAGTGGTACCGGACCACGGATACCCGTCCACCATTTACTTACGCCTCTCTCATCCGTCAGGTTAGTATTCTTTTAAAATATTATTGTAAATGAATGGCTAGAAACAATGTTCCATTTTGAAAATAATGAATGATCTTTGTATATAGGCCATTATTGAGTCCCCAGAAAGACAGCTGACGCTCAACGAGATTTACACCTGGTTCCAGAACACGTTTTGCTACTTTCGTCACAACGCCGCAACTTGGAAGGTACGTCAATTTTTGGTTACTTTTGTTTTCCATTTGATTTTCTAGAATTTATATGGTCATCCTTGGGATCGCTTGTTACAAAATTGTTAAAACGGGTGGGTCATGAGCTAATTTATATTGGATGGGTATAGTTTATATTATTAAAGTTAAATAGAATAAGAGGTGTATAGGAGTGCCCCAAAACGAAAGAAAAAGAACCCTGAACTAGCCCGTACAAACCCTATAATAGAACGCAGTGCGTCACAATCTGTCGCTGCACAAGTGTTTCATGCGAGTGGAGAACGTCAAAGGAGCCGTCTGGACCGTCGACGAGGTGGAGTTCCACAAGCGCCGACCTCAAAGGTCCACTTCGGGGTACGACCATACAAACCTAATATAATCTCTCTTAGTCTCTCTCACTCTTGACTTCTTTCGAGACCCTCTTTCCTCTCCTTTCCAATAAAAATCAAACGGTTGACTATCTACATATGGTCTCTACGATTTCAATTATATTGACGGTTTTCCGTTTGGATTCTCCCATTTTCTATATATTTGCGGGCTTTCTCTATTTTTTCATTTCCAGTTACCACCTAAAACACATTGCACATTTTCGCCTATTACTTCACACAATCACTTGAATGTTTCATTGTTTTTCATAACAATTTTATTGGCTATCAGACTGTTATTCTCTTTCGCTCTTACTTATTTGTTAAACATTTTTTTTCTAATAACTCACCAGTCACCACATTGCGTAGCTATATATGTACACCTTAAGCTCTATATTTCCGGCCGTGTTGTTTTTAAATTCCTCGGTCGTATATGCTTCGTTAAGCTTGTCATGTCCCTGACCGGCACTTGCCTGATATCAACATCTGCATAACCGCACAGAGTCTGAGTATGCCAACTGGATCCATTTCATTCTTGGTCACGTTTTAACGGACTGTTCACAAAGCGCTCGGAAATAAGTGAATCAAAGCTCTACTAACTAAGATATGTTTAATATTTTCTTTACGGGGAGATATTCTCGCAAATGACATTTAGAATCGGTGGTTTTTAATAGCGATGGAAAAGGCGATTGTAACGAATGGCTTACGGCCAAAATGAATTTCTATGGATGTCTGGTTCTTTTGTCGGGACATAACATTCAGAGCAACTGGGCATATGTGACCGAGTGTGTTCTGCAAACGTGTACAAAATAACATAGAGCGCGCGTGTACATGAATGTCACAGTCGATTGGGCCAAGTCGCCCATTATTTCGGATATATTACAATCGGAATGGAGTTGCTGCTCCTCTCAGATGGATTTGTATTTGCTCTTTGCTGCTTTATTGCCTTATTGTCTTCCTCCAACTGGACGGTTGTCAGTTGGTCGGATGCCCAGTGGTCGATGACTATAAGTTCATGGAAAAAAAAGGAAAAGGACAACACCACTCCATTTCGTTTCCCTGTTGCTTCCGGAATTTCATCTTGTCGTTACAGCATCGATTCTTCACGGCTGTAAAGATGATTTGATTACATAAGAGTTACTTTTTTAAAATCGATTTACATTTACCGTTACAGTCAGAAATAATTAGGGGAAATTTTGTTACAATTGGTCATTATAGCGGTACCAAAGGACAGGCACTCAGATAAAATATCATTTTATAACGGGTCAAACAATCAACGAACAATTTGTCGAGGTACCGTTCTGTTTTGTCTCTTTTCGGAACGAAGAACGCCATCCGCACCAATCTCTCGCTGCATAAATGCTTCGTTCGATACGAAGACGACTTTGGTTCATACTGGATGGTCGACGATGCCGAATTCGTCCGACGTCGACACTTGGCGCGCGGCCGGCCGCGCAAATTTGAAATCCCTGCAGCAGCAGCTGCTGCGGCCGCCGCCGCCGTCCAGCACCACCAACTTCAGCTTAATCTAAATCGTCCAACTTCCCCGCATTCTCTGCAACCACCAGCGTCGTCGTCAACCATCCGAGATCACAGCACTGACGGAGCCGAATCTGCACGACCCCTGATCTTAACTGACGGCAAGAATGTGGCCATCCGCTCTCCTTGCGCTCATCGCGACAAAATCGCGACCCAGTAAGCGAAGTGTTCAAACAGAAACAAACAAAAAAAAAAACAAACAAACCCTCCAGTCGTCAATTGTAGCACCATCCATCGTCAATGCACCACTCTTCTCTGGATTCAGCGAATATGAATCTGTTGTTCAAGTTTTGCTAGATATATGATTATAGCTCGTTCTATACTTGATCGTTAGTCCAGTTGAAGATCGAATGGTCCCAAGACGATGGGTACAAAAGCTGCAAAACTGTAGTCCCCTGAGTGGGATTCATTAGTCCAAGTCCTCTTTACGACATCTATATAATAATATTAACTGGTGTCAGTGGTCAGAATTTCGTGCGCTTCTTTCGTTTGGCCAGCGTCTTGATGCATACCCGTTGTGACCAATTGTGTCGAATAGAATAGATCTTGATGTTGGTACTACTCTGAGAAGAAAAAGTGCCGATTTGGCGGTGGTGATTGTTGATTGATGTGCAAGAGCCAGTCTATACATGGTTGGCATTAGGCACGTAATAGGCGTGAATGAACGTTGTTTAGATATTTACGAAACACAATTTATAAAATAGCTAAGAATTTTTGCGTGTTTTTGGTCGTATTACGCTTCTTTTTTTAAACCAATCCGAACAGCAATATTACAATGCCACATTTTCAGTTTCCCTGCTTAAGATTCCGATTAAAATCCGCTTTGTACCGTTTGCTTGCTTTGAGTTTTTACATTCATTTTGCTATAGAGACTTCAGTTAGTATCTTGCAAAAAAAAAATAATAATAATGGGATCAAGGACCATTTCCCTGTATGGAAAAAGGTTTCTATGGCCTAGATTATTCGAATTGTTTTTTCAAGATACTATATAGCGGCCCTTTATCATTCTGATAATCTGATTTCCCGCAAAAACCTGCACTGTTCATATTTATTTACTGGCATGCTTGTCGAAACAACGTTGTTTGGTGACATTTTAGTAGTAGTCTCTTCCACCTTATCATGCTTCCATCTGGCTTGGTCTGCTTTCTGTTCTCTGTTTGGATCTTTGTCCTCTTTTTTCACCCACCGACAACTTTTTATCCCAGCCATTGCGTTCGAAAGAATCAATCGATTTTAATCGTGCCTTTTTCGCAGGGGTGTTCAATCGAAAAGTCCCAGCATGACGCCCAGTCCGACGCTTTTTGGTGAAGCTCTCAACGCCAGTTTACAGGTATATTTTGGAAATGCAAAATATTGCAATTTGTAACATGAAAGAGTTGTTATTAATTACTTAACTAATTCCTTGCAGGCTGCTTTGGCAGAGAGCAACATGAGTTTTCTACACAGAAGCCAGTCTTCTTCATCACAAAGTCCACTGGATCGTTCATCCGGCTTCCATCATCACCAACACCAGATGCACGATGGGTCGTTGGTCCTAGGAGCAAAACGTGTCAAGATGGAAGCTCCGGATGAGGAGCTTAGTAGTTGCAGCATGAAAGCGCCAGCTATACCTTCAGAAGAGTATTATTGCCGCAATCCGGCCGGTGGCAGTAGTTTAGTGGTGATCAAGCAGCAGCAGCACGAGACCAGCGCTGACGGTGGTGGCCATCATTCAAGCGGAACCGATAACGAGGATAACAACGACGCTTCCTCAACAGAAAATTACGAGCCACTGGATTTTAAAGCCTGGCGAGCCCAACGTTCGACCAGTAATAACACATCGACCGCTGCCGCATCCAACGACGAGGAAGATGAGGAAGAAGAAGACGGCTTCGCAAACACTATCCCCGGACGCGCTTCCATTACAGTCGAAGTGGGTCCGGCCTCCTCAACAAGACTAATGGACGCCAGTTCGGCAACCACCGGCACCGACTTCATGACACACACTGTCCGCAGCGCCAAATAAGAATGTTCAACAACGTTGTTGCGCTGTTTGCTCAGCGTGCAAAATAGACTGAGCAACGACTTGATAGTTGAAAGCAAAAATAACAAGTTGAGCGACAGATTGTTTCTCATCATATTCAGGGCAGACATCGAATGGGAAACTTACAAAGTTGACCATCACCTCTCGAATTTCGCTAGTCTGTCATTATATTTTTCAATTTAATCGGTACGCACCTCAGCATACAGATTGACGATCCTGTTACAGACAAGCCAAGGTTTTCTAAACTCTTCAGTATTATCATCGTGTTCACAATTTGAAAAAAAGCAAAAAAATTACTGTTCAGTGTTTTGCACTTTGCCTTTTTCTTTTTTGAAAAGTCTTCGTATTACCATTTTTAATTGATTATTCAAAATCAACCACAACTCATTTGTACTTTTGCTTATGGCGTCTTTTAGAAAATATTATTTGAGTGCCAAATTGATTTCAAGCATGAAATTAAAAATCAGGATAAAAAGAAGGTGAACGTGGTACCAAGCACTCTACTACAATATTTGTTTGCATCGGCGTTTTTATTTTTGTAAATTAACTTTTCTTTCTGGTCTGTCCAAAAGACGTCGCTGAATACGCATATTTTTTTTTTACTGTTTCTGGTTCCGTCGAATTTTTGTCTTATCTCACAACCCATAAATGTGAATCTTTTCATGAGCTGGCCCATCTGTGAATTCGTCTTGTGTCTTTTTGTATTAAACATGAATTATTGTATAAGGTTTTGGTTGCTATTTTCTTTTCTCTATGAAATTTCCTTGCTTTGTTCATTAGTTTCTTCCATAGTGATTGAATCAAGTAATTTCTAGTATTACTGCTACGCAACTGAAGAAAGACGGTACACATGATTTTTATGCATATATGAGTAGCATTTGTGTGTTTATTATGAACTTATTTTTCCGATTCTTTGCTGTTGTAGATCGGTCCTCAAGATTCGAACAAACTGCTTTCGGTTTTTGTAATTATTCCATTTTAACTAATTGATTATACAAATACACCAGTCAATAAAATGCTGAGTCATTCAAAATTCAACGATAAATACAAGGCCATCTAGCGACTAATTAAGAAACCTCGACGCGCGAGGTTCAACAACCCAGAAGCCATCTAGTGAGTAAAACGAGAAACCACAAGGCGCGTGGTTCAAAAATATTGTCACCTACCTGCGTCAGCAGGGTTTGAGTAAAAAAAAAAATCAAAAGAGATATGACCTATAAAAGTTAGGGAAATAATAATAATAAAAAATACATTTTAATACATCTAAAAATAGCCATTTCATTAAGGTTCATTTAAAATCAAAATACCTAATCAGTGTGTGCTTAAACAGCACCACTTATCTGAAGTCCGTTACTGCCGTCACGAATGTGGCTGCTGCAGTCTGAAACCAATGCTTAAATTAACCCATTGTGTTGAACTTGAATTAAGGGAATTTCATAATCTAATCCGGGTTTAGTTTTTTAAAAAGCTGCAATCTTGCTGTAAGTTAAAGTGATATTTAGTTTTTTTTTCAATGCGAGATTCAATGTGGACTTAGGGGAGACAAGAGTAGGCCGGGACACTGGGTCAAGAGGGACAGTAAGGGGAAAAATAGTAGATTTTAATAAAATTAAACTTTTTTAGTATGTTATTTAGATACATGCCTAGTAATTTGGCATGAAATTTGGTTGAGTTTTGTCAATAACTGTATCAGTTATAGTCCGGGAGCCACAATGACACAGATTTACCCCATAAGAATAACTTTTTTTAGGTTCTTAAAATGAAAGGCACCACAAAGTCAAGTAAAAAAAACTTTGTCTTGACGATGGGCGATGGGGCGTTTGGGTGGGGGAAGGGATCAACAATCGGAAAACTGATCGATTTTTGTGGAAATTTACCCCATAAGAATAAAATCTAGAAATAAGCTTAAAATTTAGAGAATATCAAATAGAATTAAGTTACATAAAATCTGACATGAAAATCTGGGGCTTTCATGTAATCAGACTGCGATTTGTAGCCCGACGGCTGATTTTTTTCACTTTGCCGTAAATGGCAACGCAGCATTCGTGGCGCAAATTCAAATTGCATCGAAAGCAAAAGAAAATTTGGTGGAAGGATTATAGTTATTGGTACTAATACATCAATACTATGACCAACTAATACTAATATATCGAAACTGTATTTGGCACAGATATTATTTGAAATGCAAGCTCTTGTAAGGAACGGTTCAACTCGGCCACTTCCGTTTGGGTGACGGATGAAAAAGTTTATGACCCTTCTTCTTCATCTATTGTGTATTTAACTATTTACCACCTGCGACCACCTGTACCTGAGTCACACACAGCCCCCAACCAAATCTAAAAAGTTCCTCGTTTATATTAAAGTGACGACCTTCTTCTTCATCTATTGTGTATTTACCACTTGCGACCACCTGTACCTGAGTCACACACAGCCCCCAACCAATTCTAAAAAAGTTCCTCGTTTATATTAAAGTGACAGGTAAAGATGCGACGATCTCAGTGGCGCCTATTAAGAGTAGTGGATTCTGTAATACTGAAGGAGGAGTTATGCCCAATGTCAAAATTCTACAAGAACCATCCGGTGTGAATTGTCAACACCTAGGACATCTAGGCGGAACCAGGAACCTTGGCATAAAGAGCTTCATTTGCCATAATTGTACACGCGAAAAAGATAAAGGAACACCGCCAATCAAAGCACTGTCCACTATCTGGACACTCCAAAAACTGAAGAAAATTAGATCTACTAGGCCAACTTTTTTCGTTGTTCTAGTCTCCCGTAGTTCCAGTAACGAACACATTCCCAATTCTCTGTATCAAACACTAAAAGAAGCAATCATAAAAATGAAAGGTAAAGAAATTTGAATTTAATAACTGTTACAACATCAAGTGTGTGTAGAAGACTGCTTGTATTCAGGCTCTGCATCTGAGGGGTCTGCCTTGACCGTACGACCTCTAGTGGTCAGATCTACAACAATAACCTAACATCACTGTCTTACTACTATAACGAAATTTTCATTTCTAGGAAAATACTTAACTATCTGAAGGTGAAAACTGGTTTGGAATACGACATCCATGTAGTACAAGAAGTTGGGATATCCGGAACCATATTGGCAAGAATTTCAGATTGCCACGTGCATTTGCACAACGGTGAAATTGAAAGCCATGTAACTGGATCGAACATGGCAAACATCTTTTTGTTTTACAGCGCATACAAAAATTCGAAGTTTGGATATATGTCAAACTCACCTGGAGATTTGAATGGCAAAATTTCAAATCATGTGAGTACCACATTTTAATTTAATCGACCCTAATCGTCTTTTTCTTCTTCTCCTCGTTAAGGATTTCCACGTTTGTCCCTTTTATTTTTCTTCTTCTTCTTTTTTGGAACGTTTCCAGTTTTAATTTTTGTTGTTCAAGAGGAGGGGAGATGGAATGGAGTGCATAAATCCGGCTTTATCAGTCCGTCTCGTGATTTCCCTCGACTTCATTAAATTTCTGGTCGAAAATGAGCAAAGTTGATTGGCCGTTCCCCCTCCCTCCAGCTCCTATTTTCCATATTTAGCTCAAGCATCAGGATCGGAGGAGGGGGAGGGGGCAGCTTGTTATCGTCATCACGTCGCACAAAAAGTCCCTCCTTCTTCTCATTCAGAGAAACTGCGCACCAATAGGATCGATCCTGATTTTTCTTCTCTTTCTTTTCCTTAAATGACCGCCAGGGGAAATGTTAAGGGTCTTTTCTCTTCTTCTTCTTCTTCATTCTCCTCTGGTGAAATTCGATTTGGGGATTGGCTCCCAATGATTTCTCTTCCTTGTTGGAAATGTCCAGTTAGTCCAGTCGGGTTGCCATGGAAACTAGTTGCCAGCACAGACTTCTCTCTCGTGTCTGTCTGATTGGCTACGCGTGAAATTGGACGTTGTTGTTGTTGTTGGAGCAGGAGCCCAGGCTGCCGCCACCACCACCGTTACAATCGATATCCATCCATCCATCCATTTACCCTTCCTCTTCTAGTCTACAGAGTGAGAGAACGTGTTCTGCTCCCCTTCTTTTTTCTTTCACGGGGGAATGGCCGGGAGAGAGAGAAAAGTTGGGAAGGATCAACAACTCGACGTTAGTCCATCCATCCATCCAGCGGCTCCCTGTGTGTTTGTGTGTTTGTGGGCGGATTTTCTTTTTCGATTTTGTTTTTTCTTCTTCTTCTTTCCGGGAGAGGGTTGTCACGTGCATTAACCAAATCTACAAAAAAAAAACAACAGGGTGTCCCGAACCTGTTGGACTCATGGCCACCATTTTTTTTTGGGGGGGGGGGGGGGGGAGGGAGGGAAATTAAAAAAAAAAAGTTTCCAAAAAATTTGATTCGAAAAGTTCAAATTTTTGGGGGTAGGTTTTTTCTTTTCTTTCCTACGGTATTTTGACGTGACATAAGAAAAAAGGGGAAGGAAGTGTCTGAATAAAATGCGTTGCATTAATAAAGATAATTGCCTTTTCGCGTAACTTTGTGTGTAAATCGAAAAAAGGGGGAAAGAAACAAACAAGAAAATGTTCGCCGGTTCAAATTTTCTTTTGAGTTTTTTGTGAGTTTTGTGAGTTTGATTCCCGTCCCGTTGTTTTTAGAGGCAAACGTGTCGCTGCATTTCAAATTTCAAAGGGGAAGGAAGAGGATGAAACGACTTATTTTTTTTAAAGAAAAAGAAGAAGAATAGAAATGATGTAACAGTTGAAGGATGTTTTCTAGTAGTCGAGTCGATGGATCGATTGATAAGAGTCGAAAAAGTCAACAATCCAATGGGCCGCGCCACTATGTCTTGTTCCAAGTCTATTCTCTTTTCTCTTTTTGATTCTCTCTCTCTGTCTTGTGTGTAGTTGGATTGCGAACAAATAACAGTATTAGCCTTTACTCCTGTCTCTTCTCTCTCTCCTTCTTAAAAAAATCCAAAATAAATTCATTATTTTATTTATTTATTTATTTATTATTAAATTTAAAAAATTCACTTTCTTATAATAAGAAAGTGCATTTATAGAATTTATTATGTCACTTCTTTATATATATTCATATATGTTAACTATTCTATGTCACTTTTTTAAAATTTAGATTCACAATTTGAAACAACTACGCGAGGGAGGAATTGATCCGAGCCGTGTTATTTTCATGGCATCCGGTGTCGAAACTGTTTACAACAACAAATTTGGAACAGGAGTCTCCCAAAATTTCACTTTGTGTATGGTGAGGAATTGATCGAAATAGGGAAACAGTATAAATCGAAGAATTCCCCACCATTTCCGAAGTCTACCGAACCAAACGTTAACGGATACGTCTACGGAATGTGTGACGGTAAGTTATGTCACATTAAACAAAAACATGGCATAATTCAAATTTAACACTAGAAGCGACTGCACGCCTGGTCCGTCATGTTGATTATCGTAAGAGTCAAGTCAACATCATCGCCCCTGGTGAGGAGATGGAAGAAAATGATGATGAGGTAGAGGAGATGGAAGATGATGATGGGGGAGAGGAGATGGAAGAATATTATGATGAGGGAGAGGAGATGGAAGAAGAGTATGATGAGGGAGAGAAAATCTAATTAAGACGGAGTCATTTTCATTCCGCCATGTCATTTCAGGTGAATCGAATTCTTCAATCTGTCCAACAGTTGCAAAAATTAAATAACCTGATTTGTGTTTAATTCTGCAGAACATCAAAACCCACTATCGAAGGTCACTCTTGCAAGAATCAGCCGAGATCCAGGCTGCCATCAAACGACTGATGGACTTTGTCTACAATTTCTGGATTGACGATGTTACACCAGAAGTATTCAGCGTGTTCGGTCTTGTAAACCGAACCAACAATCTCGTTGAGGCGTGGCATCGTTGTTTCAACAAACGTTGTAGAGGAAGTCACCTAAACTTTTGGGATTTCACCTGTAAGTTAAATTGTTTTTTTTTTAGAATAATTCTAAAAATAATGGACTATTTTTATTTATGTTTATACCTTTAAACAGACGCCCTAAAAGTGTCAGAAAATTCAAAGATGCGCGATTACTTTGCTGAAGCAATCCTTGGGGATGATAATCGAAGAAGAAAGACACCATATCAGTGACAAAGGAAACGCAACATTTCCAACAACGAGAGGGTGTACATGGAGGGGCAAAAATCAATGGACGATGTGCGCAAGTTCCTAGAGACGGCAATAATGTTTATGGAGCCTGATGTAAGTCCTATAATTTAATTAAGTACGATTGTATATTAATATTTTATACACTTACAGCTCTCTGCTTCTGTTGAAAACGAGCAGGATGACGTCCAGCCCGAAGGAGACCAACTCGATAATGGTCCAGCCCAGAATGAGGTACCGCGACGACGTCAACGCTTTTTAGCTGGCACGCCTCAGCTTTTTGAGCCTGCTGATGAGCCTGTCGCGATCCTGAAGTTCCGCGCCCAGCTGTTCGTGGTCGTCAACGTGGACGACAAATCGTCGAGCCACGTCCAGCTGCCAATGATGTAAGGGAACGAGCTGTCGCTTTGCCTGCTCTTGCCGAAGAGCCCGTTGAGGTCGATGCTGTTGCTGCCGAACCGTTGCCTATTCAACCTGCCGGCCGTACACAGCGGATTCGTCGACGACCTCGAAGCCTGGAAGAAAATGGTGATTTTGTGTTCCTCTCTGCTCGGCGAGGAAGACTGAATGCTGCTTCTGTTCGTGGCCGTGGTCGTGGCAATGGACGTTAATATCTTCAATTCAGCCCAATTTCCATTAAACATATGTATGATCAAGACTATAAATAAAATTCATTTTCCTGCTCCAGTCGTCTATTCTTCAGTCACAATTCTCTATTCAAATATAATAATGAATGAAAATCATGTGAATAAGCAAAATTAGTTCATCTTACCACCGACCTCACACTTTTGCTACATCATTACTAAAGAATTCAATCGAATAAAGCACCTTCAGCCTTATGTCTGCTTCTTCCATTGACCATCACAAGGTTGTTGTCGTATGTTGTGGACTTGTGGTGTATCATTTGAAAAATAACTGTAACGAGAGCTTAACATCACCATTCTGGGTGATGAGATGGGTGAACAGATGAAAACACTAATTCTTGAATGATTATGATGGAAGTTGCTATCCGATACATGACTGGCTGTTTTATGATGCAGCCCAGGAGAAACATTCTGTTAAGAGTAAAGCATGAAATTATTGAGATAATGTTGAAATAAAAGAATGAATTTTGTTTGAGAAAAAGTTACAATTCTTCTGAGCTACAGCTTATTGTGAGTTGTTCCATCTTCAAAGGATTTCCATATAATTTGGACGAGTACAATATAATTTAGCTCTTGAAAATCTCTTTTCTTCGTCAAATCAGTAAAAGGATTCTGTTGAGAGACGAAATTAGTGAATTTTAATGGACTATCATGTTAACAAGGTTTTTGTGTATGCTGTGTGCCGTCAGCCCGTCACATTCCGAAATGGGTAGCTAAGCAACGGGTAGCAAGTGTCACCATCTGTGGGTAGCTGGTGTCATTTTATATAGGTAGCCACTGTCGGGGTAGCAAGTGTCGCCCCCATCGGTAGCCAGTGGAAAAGGTAGCCAGGGTCCGATTCCCAGCTTGCAGACATAAAGGTGCGCTGAATAGCCTACAGTTCAAGAACTTTGAATTTCCTTCCGCTAGCTGTTAACTAACATAAAAAACGGCTGACTGTAATAGTTTCATTTGTTTGTAAGAAGAAAAGCTGAGTGATTTAATAGATGTTAATCAAACAAATTTCTACGTGCTTGCAATATCACATGCGCCATTCCTGAATGAGTTATAAATGCATTGATCATTAGGTACATGAGGCACTAATACTCGTAATTGACTAAAACTTTCCGATGAATAACTCTACCAGATATTGTGCGCTGAACTTTATCAGTTGAACAAACACCAACAATTTCATTACAAATGACTGAATTTGTGACAAGTGTTAGATTCCCCTTATTGAAGTCTTTTCTTGAACTTGGAACTTCCGACTCTTCTTTTTCCATGAGCGACAGGTGTTTCATTCTCCTTATTTGAAATGTTATCTTTTAGCCTACTTTGGACTTTCTGCTCTTCTTTTTGTCTATACAAACGATAGGTGTTTCATTCTTCTTAGTTAATCTTTCCCTCTGAATCTGATTCTTCCGTGACTTGCATATTGCGGTAGGAGATCCCGTTTTGCTTTTGTAGACTTCTTTAGCTTTTCTTGTTGCCGAATATAATCTTGTTAAATTTCGTCTTTCCCTGGCGTATCTGTGAGAACTTTAGATTTCCCCACACGAGCTTTCGTTACACGAAATTTTCCTGGTTTAATTGCCTTATTGGATAAGGTCTGACCTGGGTGATTTGTACATAAGGTTTCGGCGGAGGATCAATAAGTTCAATGGAATCATTGGATAGATCATGAAAACAGGTGGAGGAATAATCTCAATGGAATCACTTGATGGATCAGGAACAGATGGAGGAATAAACTCAATGGAATCAATCGACAGATCAGGAACAGGCAGAGGAATAACTTCAATGTAATCATTCGAGAGATCAGAAACAGGCGGAGGAACAAGTTTCTCGACCACATTATCTGACATAAGATGTAAATATCATTAGACGAAAGAAAAGATTAATATTTAACAACAATTAATTACCAATCACGATCTGCTATCCAAGATGGTGCATATTTCTCATCTGGTATAGCGAATCTATTAAAGGGTTCAATCCCTGTGGTCCTAAACGCCGATATGATGTTTGCTGGGGTGAAAGCTGCAACATAAGCTGGTCTTGTTAATTCTGCAATTTTCTTCACTGTTTTTAGTTTTTCTAGATTTAATTGCAATCAATCATTATGGCTGACATCAAAATCTTTCTTGAAAGGTGAATAGACGCATACGTCCAGTGGTTGCAACGCGTGGGAGCAGTGTGGTGGAAATGTAAGTAAAATGATGCCATTATCATTCGCAAACTTTACTGCATCATAATGAAGATGAGACACATGGTTATCAATATCAATATCAAGTTATAAGAGAATTGGGTTCGTGATTGTTTTTACAAATCCATGAAAGTGTTGCAGAGATTCAAAAAAATTATCGTCGATCATCCAGCCTTAAATAGATAAGGTAGGATCACAACAATTTGATTTTTCAGCGATTCGTAGACTGACTACGGTATGGCTTGGCCGCTTGATGATCGTGATACAAGTACTATAAATAACACTGGAAAAATAGCTGGCATTGGTAACCACTTGCCACTTGGGCAGTGTCCAAAATGTGTTTTTTGACCTCATTGGAGCTCCATAGTCGACGCTGGCTTCAAACAATTCCCTTTCCGTGTTAACGTTAGCAGAAGATCTGAGATGTGCAGGATTTTGGCAATGAACAACGTGCGGTTACCAAAAAATTACCATTTTGTCAACAGGGACGCCTTGTCAACAACTTTTTTCAGACCGTGTTGTGATACCCAATTAATTTTACAGGCAAGGGATAAAGTGGTGTGGATTTTTCTTGCACCATAAAATAAACAAATTTGTTAAAAATGAACACTACTAATGCAAAATTAGCTAGTAATTGAAATTATAATTAATTTAAAATTAGTCTTACTCAACTTTTCGAAACTAACTAGTATTGACTCGAGGTCTGCACAGTTAGATTTTTGTGCACGTTGTTAACAATTTAGAAAATTTCCATGCCAATGGAAACGTTTCTTCCGAGTTTTTTGCGTAAGAACGGAAATTGCTTACGATCTGCTTCTTTTTTATGCACACTCTTGAACTTTTAGACTTATCTGATGGATACAATCGATCCGCCGTTAATAAGTCTAGATTTTCCCTAGCCCCTTTTAGGACCCCCTTCCAATTTCGCATTTTTTAAGGACGCTTTAACCCCTTCCCCCACTACAGAGAAAAACAAATTTACCCTATCCTAAATTTATTGGGTATTCTATGGCCACGGAACATCAAATTATCGTGACTACCGAAAAGTGTCCACCGAAATTTGAGCTATTGACATTTCGAAATAGATTGTGTTTAAAAAAAGCTATTCCGCCTTGCTTGGGAGGGCAATGGTTTGAAATTTGATCCAAGGACCCAAGGATTTCTTTCCCTCCCTCATCTCCGCGCCCAAAAGTTTCCTTACAACACTCAAATTTATCCTGTTCTACGGCCGTGGAAAATTTGGAAGTTTCAGATCAGCGTACAATTTTGAGTGGGACATGGTGAGTTAAGAATTCTTTTTCAATTTTTACGTGAACAATAGGAAGGGACGAGAAAAAACTGTGGCAAGCCTGGAGCGAGTGGAAGAGTGGCAGAAAAGACGGCCAAGTTCTAAAATGATCAAATCAGTGACGTCGACTGTAGGAGCCGTACTTTATAGTTTAATAACTTCTACAACACTACCATGTACCGCGAAACAGAACGTGCGGTGGTAAGTTGAAGTAAAAATAAGCAATTGATGGAAGAACTGCATTTCGTAATGATGTGGCAAGATTCCCTATCAGACAGCATGGAACCGTTATCGTGCTGGGCTAAGCAGGGCCTCAAATTCGTATACAATTTGCCATACCAAGTTATAAAAGCCATACAAGTTTCTCCCACAGTCGCTGTTGAAGGAAATTTGCTATCCAGATAAACACCATTTCTCCCAAGCTACGCGGTATATTTCATTGAAACATTTCATCCATAGCTCATCCATTAATAATGTGTTATCCCTTTTAGCTATGGTATAGAAAATGAGTCGAAGTACATAAGAAAAGGCTGTGATTTCCTAAAGAAAAACAAAGTGCATGTCGGGTTCACCAGTTCGCGTTGAATACATTGCATCTCCTTTAAAGAATGTTCGAATTCCCCTTCCTATTGACATGACAGAATTTGGTTAGATTTTCAAATTTTGAAATGCTGAAGAAGACGTATTAAAGGAATTGAATAATCAAGGAAGTTCACTGGATCAGAGTTCATCAGGTTTTCCTGGATCTCAACACTCACTTCTTTATTTACTAACACTATCAATGTTCTCTGTCTATGGTACTGCTACCTCTATGAGATCTACCAGCATGTTCAAGGAACTTACAATGGCCACGACAGAAGCTCCACACACCTTTTTGAAAAAAGTTAAAATTGCAACAGTATAAAAATTAGCAGCTAGTACGAACACTTTCATCTAACCTAGTTTATACTTGCCATTCATGATTCATCTCACTCATGAACTATAAAAACATCTCTCACCCACATTGTTTATGGAATGTAAGTAAAAGACTTTGTAGCATAAATATAACGTCACTAAATTTCAAGATTTGCATGGAAATCACGGGATGACAGCAACACGAATTACCAAACCAAAAATTATCTTATTCCAAGACAAAAAAATGGTCTTGTCTTCTTAATGCCAAATGATAAGAATTTGAATTACCAAACTAATGGCGCAAAAGAAATCTATGCGTATTTCACTATGCATCTGTATGCAGACTATTCTAATCATCAATACTTATCATAACTCCTAAATCAAAGTGGTTCCTTTTGCATTTACGTTTCCTTCATTTATGAAAAGCATTTGTTTATTTTGTTTTGCTTGAATGGCCAATCTGCTCAAACAATCATTATTTTGATTTTTTATTTAAATCACATAAGAAATAGTTATTTTTCAATGAAATACATTTTCGTACTTCCTAAAGGGTAAACGACAGCAGGACGACAGTGCTAACAAAAGGCAGTAAAACAGCACTCTATAAAACTACAATAGAAGACACTTCGACATTTTGACATGACATTTACAAAAAGGATGGACACAAAACCAATCAAAGAAAAAAACTATATTTTTAATTCATTTTGGAATAAAAGTCAGTGGAACCTATCGACAGTATTACCGTCACCATAACAACGGCAATTTACACTAGGACATAATAAATAAAAAAATGCGTTTCAAGTTTGAAACAAAATTAAAATTACAAATTATTTTTTTTATATTGTTATTTGAAATAAATTAATAACTGCCCAAGTAAGAGAAAGACAACATGGGCTGTGGGACCACTCGTCAACTTGCACTTCCTGACCCAGGAAAGTTCGAGGACTTGCCGCTGCTCTTGAACCCAGGAATGTTGTAGAACCTTCTCATCAACAACCTCATAATATTGAAGAAGGACCAGCTGCCCTTGAACGCCGAATGGTTTGAGGACGTACCGCACCTGAACCCAGGAATGTTGGAGGAGGTCCTGCTGTTGCTGGACCCAGCGAAGATCATGCCGCTGCTCGTGAACCCTAAAATGTGCGAAGAGATGCTTTTTAGCCAAGAAATGTTCGGGGACACCGTTCTTGGTCGACCCCGTGGCCTCACCGTTGCTGTCATAGCAGCCCACATACCTGATTTTCAGCCACTTGCTCCTCGTGTCCATAATCTTGAAAATGTACCTATTCCTGGGCTCCTGGCTGCCGATAGAAGAAAACCCGAAACCAGATGGTTGGTATAAACACGACTATATACGCGCAATTATTCACAACGAGGTGCTGAAGCGGAAGCCTTAAGCGGAAATGAAATTATTGGGGACTCCATTTTTCGTGCTTTTGTCATTTCGTGCTTTGTCAGATGAAGAAGATGAAGAAGATGAGCCTCAAATAATTGAGCTCAAAGTCAGTGAGCCAGAAGACAGCAGACCATTTTTCACAAATGTTTCTTGCATCATATGCCAAACACGGCGGCGTAGCAACGGGTCGATAGAGTGTGGACATCCTTACTGTCACAATTGCTACGACATTAATTGGAAAAGACAAAAACAGTTGGGTTGAGGGGGGGCTGTACCGAATGCCGAAGGAAAATAGGTGCTCTTGATTGAAATTTGAAATTCCAGTTCAGCTATCACATTGCTAAACGGCATGGGAAAAAGAAATTCAATACAATTGAAGTTGGGGAATCTTGGCTTCTCAACAGTTTTTAACTACAACACTATTCCAATACCTTTCGTCATCCAAAACTCGAACCTCGTCTTCAGTGTTACAATTTAACAAGATTTGCTCCAAATGTGAGTGACTCTGCCACCCCCTATCAGTAGGACTACCATATTCGATTGATTTTCCAAATTGGGATACTGTTTGAACAGGGAAATAATAAGGTCGGTATTTCTTTTTCTTGCAATGACTGGGTGACCTAGCTTAAAACAAATATTACAAACAATTAAAAAAAAAGGATAATTTTAGTTGTGCCCGTTTTGAATTTCTAAAATCATTTGAATATAAAACTGCGAAAATGTTTGATTAGGCCTACAAATTGTTGGTTGTTCTGCTTCTGCGAGAGTTTTTTTTATTGATTCTGTAGCCGTCATAACTAGATAAACTTTTTCTAGAGGAACAAATTGAGTTGATACGTAGGGATCAATTTTTGTAGGACAGCAATCCACAACATATTAAAAAAGCATGAAATTCTGGGCTAAGTCTTTGAGATTCTTTCTTGCAACAATTAAATGCAGCTTCGGTGAGGCCAATTGATGTATTGAATTCATTAAAAAAGTTTAAGGCGTGTGACGTAAATTATAAAAGAGAGACCGTCATTTCGTTGTTTAACGTTGTGTTGATCAAAAGTATTCGCTGCAGGTGGATCCTCCGCTGATTCTGCATGGAAATATAAAATTAAGGCTTCTCTTTTCTCCAAAATCTGATTAGTGCAGGCTTTTTCTGAGAGCCATCTTGTCTGGCCTATAGAGAAAGAATGGTGTGTTCTACATGGACAAACTCTTGATATTTTGAACACTCCCTTTTTCTGACAGAATTTCTGCTGAAATGGTTGTAAATGCCACGTATAACATCTCCCATTTCCTTTGGAAGAAGTTTACATGCATAAGAATCACAAAAATTTGCTGAGTGACAAGAAAAAGGAACTGCCAATAGGTTGGGCATAAATTCTTTAAATAGGATAGAAACTGAATGATTTTTGCCAAACATTGCATTGCAATTGTCGGCTGAAAAGCCAACGACCCTGTAAAATATAATACGGACAGAAAAATATAATCAGACTTCCTTCCAAATGGTACAGCGGATTTTGTCAAAAAATACACTATCGCTTGAGTGAAGTCTTTTGCTGTGGCGTCTCGGCATTGAATAAGATTTAGAATGCCGACAATGAGCTTCTAATTTAATGCATCTCAATATTAATTCAATAACAGCTATTTGAGTTGATGTAGTAACATGTAGTCGGAAGCCATTGCTTAGTACATGCAACTTTAAAAAGAGATTGGCCTTTGACAAAGAACACGTGAAATGGTTGAAGAAAAATGGGGGAAAGGTCTTTTTTTCGACAAATCAAAGTTCGATCTTTTTGGCAGAAAAAGAAGGTTGTGTATTGTTTTCTGTATTTTTGTGTTGTGTACGTATATAGGATGGTGAACGAACGCCTTCTACAATGAAACCCTGTGGATCAAACATAATTTTTAAAATTCCATCCTCGTCCACCGTGCTGTACAAGAAGGGAAGGGGAAATTCCTTGGGAAAGGATTCGTTTACCAAGAAGGTAACGACCTAAACTCTCATCGCATTGGTGTCAAAATTACTTAGCTTGAATCACAGGTGATCTAGTAAGAATGATCTGGTCCCCTCAAAGTCCTAACCCAAATCCGATTGAATCCATGTTGGATTATGTTGATATCAGACAACGTGCTTCAAAAGACCAGATGTGGCATAACATACAGAGAAAGTGGAATGAAATTCAGTAGAAGGTTATACGCAAATATATAATTTCGATGAAAAATTCAAAAAACTTAATACGTCATATTAAATTTACAAACAAAGAAAGAATCCCGGTTTGAAAATCATTTATTGACGTTCGAATGCTATATATAGATATATAGTAAAGATGTTGAAAAGCAACCACTGAGAGAAGATTACAGCACCAGCAGTAAATTTTAGAATTCTCGCTGCTTTTGAAATTTAGAGGCGGTGTACACTCTCTGCCTTAATCGCGTTCTTGAGGTCTGTCGTGGAAGGATTGGAGTGGTTCGAGCATGGTGTATTAGTATGGTGGGGGAAATTTTGTTGGAATCGGCTATCTCGAATGAAGCCAGTTTCCGGACAAGAGGCGGAGCTTAGTGCAAAAGTCGAAATTCCTAACAGCCAATTGCAGGGCTGGTCACCTATTGTCGGTGTCCTCTATGAACCAAAATACTAACTTCTTGCATAATTTAAGAATTTCGGTTCTCGTTCGTTCGAATACGGCCATTACGTATGAATGCGATGTAACCGTTTCATTGATGTGTGATTTGAAAGTTATCGAAAAATGGTGAAACGGTGTTTTATAGAAGATTGTTGTACTGGAACAGAACAAGAAAATGGCCCAGCTATATTCTTTACAATTCCAAAACATCGTCTAGAGGAATGGAGAGTGATTCTTCCAAAAATGGGGCTTTTGGCCTCGTCACGCTTGTGCTGGCGTCATTTTGATGAAGATGACATCATTAAGGGTAAATTTATTTTAGGCCAATTTCATCCACAACAACGATGGCGACTGAAAGATGGAGCTGCACCAAAGCATCTTTTAGGTAACAATGTACATTATAATTGCTTCACTCTTCAGTCAGTATAACTCACACGCAACATATTTTTTTCAGGGCCTACAAGACAACAGACGCGCAGCATTGGAAGATTTGCCTCTAAATGGTCCTGTGAAGAAGAAGAAACTGCAGCCAAGATGCAAAACAATTACGTCAATTTTGGGGACACCTATTTCCAGCATTGTTCAAAATCAGTTAACTACTATTCACCACACAGATCGTAGGAACGGTTCCCAACTTAAAACTAAATTGCTTTGCACAAATGCTCTCTCAGGTATAACTTTATCAACAACTTATGTTGATTGAGCAATTTCCTTTAAATCAATAATTTTTTTATTTGTTATTTTCTAATCAGATTCTGGTTCCAGCCATGTGATGTTTGAAGACGACACTCTGATGGGTTATGCTCCTGTGCCTATAACTACTGTTCTAACAGGTATTTCAAAACACTGTACAGTGATTCAAACTGTTATTATATTTCATTTCTTAAAATTAGATCCTGGGCCAAGCCAAGTAATGTTTGAAGATGACACTCTGATTGATTCAGTTCCTGTGCCTGTCACTTCTGCTCTTCCTGGTATTTCAAAACAGTGTACAGTGATTCAAACTGTTGTTATATTTCATTTATTACAATTAGATCCTGGGCCAAGCCAAGTAATGTTTGAAGACGACACTCTGATTGATTCAGTTCCTGTGCCTGTCACTTCTGCTCTTCCTGATATTTCAAAACACTCTACAGTGTCTCAAACTGTTGTTATATTTCATTTCTTAAAATTAGATCCTGGGCCATGTAAATACAAAGTAATCCCAATTACATTTCTTTGCTTCAATTTATTTTCATATTTTTGGTTATTTCATACAATTTTAATATAACACAAATCTACTTAGTCTAATAACATCAAAATAGGATATTATAGGTTACTAAGTACACAAGCAATGCAATCGGACTTAGAGAATTTTCAAACCGTTGACAGCATTCAAGGGGGTTTTTAGCTTATAGTTCACCCAATTGTCCACCAGGCAGCGCTGATCATAGGTGACCACTGGCTTCAGCCGAGATAGCCGATTCCAACCATAAGTTCCCCCACCATACTAATACACCATGGTTCGAGGTTGCCATCCTGTATGGGTATTTTCCAACTTTTGGTGCAGCCACAATCCAAAGCATTGGCATGGTTTTTTCCGTAAGCAAGAGCATTATTTTATGCGGCGTTGCCTGTCAAACGAAATCGTTACTTGTGCAGTTTCAACTGATTCTTCAATTGACAATTGGCGAACTGTATGTTTTATTTACCAGTTCTCTAAATGTGTAAAAAGAAAAGAATAGCGATGCAGGAAAGCTTTAGCTGAATTTTGACGCCTCCCGGTGTACGAATAGAAAGACATAGGAGAGTGAAAAAGGGGGATCAACCCCTTTCTTCTACCCTGTATTCCTTCCTTCCTTGACTGCTCAACGAAAAGAACCCCAAAAATTGCCAATGCTTTGGTGTTGTGGCTGCAACAAAGGTGCAACAAAACTAACCGGTTACAAATTAGGCCATCTCAATGCTTTTTTTTTATTGAATAGTTACGCGATAGCGTGGCTAAGCCATCAGTGGATTTTTCTTATTGTAAATGCCAAATATGTTGTTCATCTTCATGTTCCTTTGGCCTAGAATAATTTTTGATTTGTGATTTGATAACTAGAGTGTATTATCAAGTTTCAAATGAAAATTTATACAAACGTTTAAACTACTATAAATGTAGGCCTACTTTGAGTGTATGAAAAACGTTTTGAGGTAACATTTATGGAGAAAAAAATTGTAAGAAAGGGTTTCTTCAGATTTCGTAGCTATATCAGCTTTATCTTTCGATCGACCGTCGAACATGATGGACGGAGATATTGTACACAAAAGTAAATTCAGTTACCAATAGTGGTTAGAAAATAATCGGAGATAATAGGCGAACCAACCAATGAGCTGAAATCACCGAAAAGAAAAACTGAAGCAAATTTTATATAAATTTTTTACGATGAGTTATTAAGCGAAGATGACATACATGAGGTCTAATATTAGTCTTACGATTCGGGAAAATACAATAAATGACTTATGACTAAGTTCTGAAATAAACTGCCCTAACGTTTTTTTTTTATTTTGAAGCATCATAATTTGGGGAAGAACTAAAGATTATTAAAGGCTGGATTAGATAGTGGACCAACATGTTATACAATTGAGTAGTTTAATGATATCGGAGAATCAAATTCGTGAAAAATAAAAACTGGTGAACGAATATAAACCTAAACAAATAAAGGTTACTAAACTTGATGGCATTAAAGCTACTTGGCTTCAATGACGTTTCTTTCACGAATAGAATTTAAAGATAAAAAGTGAAAACGACCCAATAAGAAACATTAAGCACAGTAAACAGAAATGGGAAAAAGAATCGAGAAAATCGGTCGACTTGAATAGCCCTCATTCGCGCGCGCTGAGCTGGTGTTGGTCCTGGTGGGTTTGGCGGTTGCCCCATCAACATGGGAACGTTTTCCTTCATGTTCAAAAAGAAAGTAGAATAATGATTTAATATTGAAATCCGACCGAAATTTACGGAAGAAATTGTCAGATAAAAATACGCAAATGTTTGTTTGCTATGAAAAGTTGCAAAAATACGTATTACAGTACTTCACCAAGTTAAATGACTGTGATATTTTTCAGAGAATATTAAAATTGTAGAATTATTGAAGAAAAGTGCTGCAAATATTCTGTACTGCAAATGAAAGAATATAAAAAAAGAATTCTAGCAAAATCTTTGACGATTCAAATAAAAAATTATTAGAATCACGATTTAAATATTTTTTACATGATTTGGATTTTAATCTCATTCCCCCCCCCCAAATTTTGAGATTTTTTATTTGATTTTAGCGCAAATAAATCATTTTTTTAAATAAAAATCATTTTTTTATTAACAAGTCGAATTTCACTTATGGAGTATTTGCTGTTATTAGAAATTTATACAAATTTGTAAAACCTTTTTTCGTTTTCAAATATAAATATAAGAGCAGACAATTTTAGTAATTATTTTAGAATAATAATTAAGTATTTTAATATTAGTTATTTTAAATTAATATTTAAGAACGAATTTGAAAATAAAGAGGAGTCTAAATCCAACAACTCATGTTACCCATTCACTATCATGGAATTTATTTTCCAAAATTAATTAATATTATATAAAGAATAATATAAAGAATGCCAAAAAAGTATGTTGGAATTTCGATATATTTCAGCCTAGCTACTATTTATCATCTACACTGTCCCATTTTTCACTGAGTATAATTGGCTTAATTTAAATGTTATCGATTAGGTCAGCCCGTCAATCTTCAAGTACAACGAAAGCCTAACTCAAAATTTGGCCTAATAAGTAAAAAAAGACTTTTGCAAACCTTTGAAGCAAGGTCGAAAATTTTTTCAGGCTTAGGAGACTTATTAGCAATCTTTGGTGTGTCTGAATCGCCCAAGATGATGTTCACCAGACAATACTCCATCAACGCCATGAACACGAATCTTTTGTGTGAGTGAGGCCAACAGTGCAAAATATTAAGAACATGATGCCGTGTAAGCCCCAAGAAAACAAAGTATGAAATATTTTATAAAAATCATTATCTATCTATAAAAAATAGTTCTCTAACGTAAGAAAAATTAAGCGCTTACATTGTGCATGTTGAAATAAAAGCGTCTATCGCCTTGAGATAAGAGACGGGTGGTAATGCTGCTTGAGATTTAGTATGTTGCGTTGACAGAATCAAAAGTGACATGACGATCAATGTGACTCGAGCAGGAGCTACTTCAGGTTTAATCCAAAACGATACCCACTGTCGACATAGACAATACAGTCATAAATATCCATGATTATTAAAGATGAATTCCTAGACCAAGATCTCCAAGACTAAGAACATCCTTAGCATGATTTAAGATTTGATAATCTTTTTCTCAGCTTTTGTGGACTTCATCCTTTCAGCTAATCATCTGGTGTCAAATATTTTCTACTAGGACAACAGTTATTGCCTCCTCAATGGGATTTTTAAGATGGTTTTTAAAAGACTATGATAAAAATTGAAAATTTACTTACAGACATTACAACAACTAAGCAAGTCGGGATGTAAATGTGGAACATGTAGTCACCCAGTCGTCGCTTTAGTACAAAGACCACCTCCAGACAAGTAAAGTTTCCTTATGCAAGAAAAAAAAACATTTAAAAAATAACCTGTTTAGTATCAATAGCAAAACTAAATGAAATAGTAGCTCAAAGTTTGACTGTTGTTATATATCGTGATACGATAGAGATGACAGGAGATCTAACGATCCAACGTATCCGACAGTTAAGGCCTGGTCATTAAGAAAGAAAGAACAATTTTCCTATGGCCTTCTCATTATGTCAATACTGTTGTGTACTTAGAGAAGCTAATGTGCACTTGCAAGACATGACACTGATTTACTACCGTTTGGTATACACTTGTTTGAAATAACCCTCTTTCAATATTTGGCAACGAAACAGAGTGAAAGACCATAAAGAATTTCTATAAATTTCGTTTTTTAACTAATGAACGCCAACGCAGAACGTATATAAGGAATGCGGATGGCGTATAAGAGTTATTGGGTGTACTAGATATACTTTAAAAGAAAGTGGTGGCATACAGTACCTACCCAAAGTTTGGGAATGCGCGAGAGAACCTTATGTAAAAAGGCGATTTTTACGGCGTTTCCAAAATTCGAATTTTTGACGAGAGACAGAATTTTTTAAAGAAATAGCTATGGGGGTTAGCTACTTCGCGAATTTTTTCAGATTTTTTTATATTAATGGCAGGTAGCTATAAATGGATGTAAAAGTTTGGGAACACGCTGTAGCAGCTTATAAAAATCTTGCTACTTTGCTGGTGCATAAATAGGGAACTAAAAAGCTTAGAACGACGAGAAAAGGTTCAAAATAAAGAACTTCGTTAGCTCTATAAAATGTGTTAATTTCAATTTTTTTATATGAATTTTGAATCAAAAATTTACTTAGCCCATTTTCCCCCTTCTATCCCATCCCGCGGTGTTGTCACGATTTCTCCTTTGTTTTTATTTTATTTTCGTATTTCCCCTACTAGAACAGAAGCAAAATGTTCCCACCTACGAAAACAATGGAAATATCACAAAAATCACCTTTTTACATAAAGTTCTCTCGCGCGTTACCAAAATTTGGGTTAGTATTGCATACCTTTGACTTAAAATATAACTCCAAATTACTACTGCATATACAGTAGCCTATAGACTTGGCCTAAAATACCTGTAGCATAAACTTGTGTGCAATCGTTTTTGTAGTTTCCTTCCAACTGCCACTGCGGTAATTCTATATTCTTCCAAACATCAAGGGGCATGTCATCTTCCCACAGGAAAACCAAGTCGCCAGTAGTGTGAGATACTTGATGAAATAACACATGAAATAAAAAACATAATTTTAAAAAATATATAGAGAAAATTTTTCGTTCTTTCTGCCTCGGTAATAATTATTTCCCTATTTAAACTATTACCAAATACCTATAGTGTTGCCAAAAGCATAATTCCATAAAATTGAAATTAAAATCAAAAGTTACTAATGCACGCATTTTGGTGTTCACGGCGGACTTTCCCTTACTTTCATTTTTCATGTCAAGGTCTTTTGGGCAGGGCCTGCTGAGCGGTTGAGTGTTGACTTCCCGAAATTTAAAGACTTCAACACAACACATCCACGAGAGGCACAAATTTTTTTGCAAATTGCTCCGGTGCGAGAATCCAATTTCTCTTGTAAAAGGGGATTTACTGATTTTAAAGGTGGCCCTTATTTACTGTGAAGAACTGTCACTGATGGCCAACCCTCTCCCAAAAACCACAGACTGCATTTTCATCCTATGTACCTAGGTGGAAAAAAATGTCCCGATTGATCGGCCAATCAAGAAGTCTTTCAAAAAAACTTAGATTCTCTAGACAAAAAAGGAAAAGGGACAGTACTTATGCAGCCCCCAAGATCTGAAAGCTTTCCTCTAATACTTCTATTTACTATCAGTTGTTCAGTAAATATATATCTCAATGTATAAAAAAAAGTTTCCATTGCGGGCTAGTTAAAAAAATAACCAGGTTCATACATGAGGTGAAGCAGGTGATAACTATATAAAATTGTAAAAAAAAAATATCTGTTTTTAATTTACAAAATTGACTACAATGAACTGTGAAGCTCTTCATTTCGAAGTTTTCCGAGTCGTTCTAGCTTAACCCCTTCTATAGTTGTCACCCTTTAAAGTACCCTAATTTACATATAACTCGAAGTGTTACCAAAATTAGGACTCGTTAAAAAATCTACCCCTCCCGTGATTGAAAAAATCTATTAAAAAATAGCTTAATCCTTACTCCAATGTCTACGACAAAAAAAAAATCGTTTTTCTCGGCGTTCCCAAAAATCAAATTTTCGTCGGAATGCGACAATCGAATTTAACCGGTTCTGTTGATGTTGTTTAGATTAAAAAAACAATCTTTCTCATTATTCAAAATTAGTTTAAAATCGCTATTACACCAGAAACGTAAAAAGGGGCAACGTTTGATGAGAGTTTTCAAACCCGTTGCTTGACGTAATTGAATGAATCGATGCGTTGAAAAAAAAACACATACACCACCTATCTGCAACACTGAAGCGGCAGTAGTAACACAAGATTTTAACTAGATTACGTCTACATTAGATTATATCTTACATTTTAAAATGTTAAGGGGAAAGTTAAAAAGAAAGCAGAAACTTACAGCTTTCAATCTGAATCTTGCACTCTTGAGAGTCATGTGGGTAGAGGGCGAAATTCATGGAGCACGACAGAGTCAAGGTCAGCCTATGTAGAGAAATTAAAGCAGATTTAAAAAAATACACAAGCATTCAGAAAACGTCAACTTAACAAACCTTATGTCTCACTAATCGCACTATAAAATGTAAGTCTTCTTACTCCAACTTACTTGGCGACATAGAGGATTTTTTTGTCTCTGTAGAGCCATAGATAGTGGTTTGGAATGGTCATTGTCTGGAATGTGACTTGTTTGGCATTCTTGAAATATGAGTCTGGGCGCCAAATGCTCTTCAACCATTCAACGTCCAATAGTCTGCAATCGTCATTAAAAAAATGAATGGAAAATGAAGAACGCCGGTTGCCTTTGCAATTCAACAGTGAGCAAGGACGAAACAGGAAATCTTTTTTCCATTGTCAGCAGCAATTTACAAAAAAAAGAAAAATGTTCTATTCAGCAAATTTTCACATCCACTTCGCTAATTGCGCATTCAGCAGTTTTCTTTCATCCTTATAATTGATTATACATAAACAGAAAATGGTAAGACTCGCGTTAGACTCATTATATTAATTTTGAAACATATTAGATCAAGCAGCCAATTGTTTAAGGAGGTAAAAAGCTCGTCGCCTTTAACCTTTTACTGGATACAACTTGAAGACTTATTTATTTGAGCTGTATTTACTGTGTTCGTAAGGCGAAAAGTTTCGTAAGGTGAAATAAAACTTAATCACACCTACTAACACGGCTCAGCCAATTGACGTAATTTTCGATTTACGTAAATATGGAATGGATAGATCCAGGTCAAAAATGGAGGGTGGTAGTATAGGGTGGGTATACATATATTCATGAAATCAAATAAAGAATATTTATGGTACATTCCGTATTATTGGTTTTCATTGGGTATTATTTGGTTTTCATTCCATGTGGTACATACACAGAATACTACTATCAGTATAACCATATTATATAAATTATGGACTTCAATTTCTTAAAATACCCATATATTACCAAATGTTTGTTTTAATAAGAATAGTTGGTAGAGTGGTGAGAGATACGAGCTACGGAACCAAAGGGCAGTAGTTAAATCCTGGGGGAAAACTTTTGTCTTTTTTCTTAAGGAAGTTATAAAGAGTTGGGATTAATTGGGATGAATACACGTTGAGGGATGTATAAGGGAGATGCACAAAGAGCAGCGTTCATGGGATATACAAAATTGTATGTACGGTGAACCGGCAATAGGAATCGCACAGAATCATTCCCTGTACCTACAATTTGTACGTACAATAATCCCGCCAGTATATAATATTAATATCCTGGGAATGTAGCAGTGTTCAGAGGGGAGGATAATTGTAATCCTAGCTAGCTTTTTTTCTGAATTCCCGTTTACTTATTAAAAATTATTGAAAAGTGTTGTTTACGTTTTTCGGGGAATAATCCACAGAGCACATTATCCGAGTTGGGAAGAATGGGAAGAAGAGGAAATGTGGGTCTTCTTTTTTTCATACGCCCTCTTCTTCCCATTCTTCCCATTCAAGTAAATGGTAATTCAAAAAAAAGGTAAATTCATTCCAAATTTTCTTGTTCGATTCCCTATTTTATCAATTCAACGGATTTATTCCATATAAACTGGAATCAAACCACAGACTGTAATCTAAAGGACCCTCAAAAACCCATAAGAACTGCACAGAGTACAAAAATGACGTGATCCCAAATATGCCGCCGCGAGGTTGCTGGCTTTGGTACGCGTCATTTGTTTGCTCTATTTGTGTGATTTCTGCTTTATTTTGCTTTTAAATTTGCGATTTTGCTTAAAATTTGCTAAACTTAACCTCGTTCGGGCAAGGTGTACGAAAAGTTTTTTAGTGGTGAACCCCTCTGGGTCTTGCCCAGGTAGCACACGATATCATTTTGACATCGTTATGAAATTCCAATATCTTTTCGACATCAACCTCTGATTTTGAATAGCATTTCTACATGATAAATAACATATATATTTTCATTTCCAAAAATTGATATCATACTGGCATACGTATGATATAATTATTTTCCATGTAAAAATTTATCGTAAAAATGCCATCCAAATTGACACTCAAAATTCAATTCATTCAAAATTTACTCAAATCATTTTTTAAATGGACAAATGATACGAAATCGACATTCAATAATTGATATCAATTCATGTCGTTTCGACATAAAATTTTGTATGTCAAATTTGTTCTTTAAAACTGACATGAAAATGATGTGACTGTAATAACATTCAATTCATTGTTATTATTTAAATGTGAAAAGGATATATGTAAAGGACATTCTAAGTTCGACATCGTTATTTAAATGTAAAACTAGTATGAAAATGACATTACTAATAACACTCCCTATTTGGTATTTTTTATTTCAATGTAAAAATGTTATGAAACTGACCTTCAATAATTTGACATCAAAATAACTATATTTAATTAATATTGGTTTTACTTGAAAATGACATTACCAGTGTGACATCAATATTTTAATGTTAAAATAATAATAAATTGTCAGAAATGTTCTTTTTTAGACAGCTATACACGTATCATATAGTTATGATATACTGATTTTTTCAAACTATTTAGTAAAAAATAATGTAATAAATTATAATCTTAATTAGACATAGCTATCATTTTCTGGGATTTCAAAAAATCAAATGCTTAATGTTATTTAATTATGTGATTACAATTTTGCTTTATTAATTCTTAAATTTATAGGTATTTATTCTCCCTGTTATTGAATAGACATGACAATTCGTAAAATAAATTTATAAGTCTCAAACCTTTGATAAGAAATATCAAATTGATGTCATTTTCATGTCGACATAATACAAAATTAGTTTTCAAATGTTAAAAAATGTTTTCTTTGTATTTTTAGGTATTAACTGATCAAGTCCATCGACTAAATCGTTTATTACGTCGTCGGTATACTATTAAATCAAAGCTAAAGTGTTAACGCACGTTGGCCCAATAAGGTATACCAGTACGTAATTATCTACTTGCTATCTACATTTTTCAAGATATTTAACCAAGCCGCCAGTAGTAATAAAAATAAGTATAGCTCCGTAATGATATTTCCTTAACACAATAACCTAACCTAAAAGTTAAAGAGAAACCGGAACATTTTTTATCACGAGTATTTTGCCATCAAATCGTGGAATTAGTGTTCAACAACGGATAAATGAGGTTTGACGAAGTTATTACCTGTATTCAGAAGTCATATTTTCCGGAAGGCTGAGACGGTGATCCCGCCATGACTGGACGTAAAAGACATCAGCCATGTAAGTCTAGAAAAAGGCAATAGGGAAACGGGGTTTGTTTTATTTTTTTCTTCCATTATTATACATAGTAGTTCGACTTTTAAACAGCAGTAGTTATAGATCCAGTCATTCGCGCTCATATGCAGCATGTAGGCTATAGTATAAAACCCCCTTCAAAGTAATTTTTGATTTGGAAATTTTGAACGCTCGAACATGAAAGCTTCTAAAAAACATGGGTTTGACAACGGATTCAAACTTATGTAAATCACCATGGCAAAATCTTTGTAATTCCGCAAACTTTCTCCTACAGTTGCCAACCCAAACCCCTCGTCTAAAAGTGACGTTATCTTATAAGCAGTTCAGCTCTTGATAAAAGTTTGTTTTTCTAAGCCGTTTATGTACAACGTACGAATTTGAGTAAATCACAAACATAACAAAAATTCATTAGGATGTAATTCAAAGTATTCAATAAGTTTCGGAACTGAATAGTGAACTATACGTGCGACTAATTGCGTGTTCTTTTTGCAGAAATAGAAGGTAATGAAAAGTTCTATGGGAAAATCTACGAAACAAGTTTTGACATCAGCAGGTACAGACTTAGTCGTAAGAGAAGAGAAATAATTCCACGTTTACTAGGAGGTCATGCAATGTGAGATCCAACCAAGAAAAACCATGACCATTATAGAAAAAAATTGACTTACCATTGATTTCTCGTCAATAGAATCAAGGCCCATGACTGTCAAGTGATTGAACACCTTCGCTGGCTGACCTTCCAGTATGGGTGGGCTCATTTTGTCATAAATGAATCGACCAGGCAGAATATCGGATAACTCCATCGCATTGACTATGATCCCACAACCAATCAAGCTGCTCCAAATAATATACAACAACAGAAAATTAAGGTGAGATTTAAGCAAATAGGTTTATGGGGCATATAAAGTTACACTCAGCACACAAACAGAGGAATTCTGAATAATCATCTTATATATTGAATAATTATATCAATATTTTTTTTTTACTTTTTGTACTGCAACTAGAAATTTCATATGTCAATGCAATCTTAAGTTTTGTCTTCTACTTCTACCCAACTTTCTATGATAGAGGCGAAAAAGTAGGAACAAGTTATTAAATTCCTTCCACATTAATAAAGTAAAAAATTAATTTTATTCATTCTACTTTTGTATACTTGGAAAAAGGATCGAATTCCTTCGACTTTAACGAAATAGGAAATGATTTTATTCATTCCATTTTTGTATACACTGTTAAAATGGTTTCGAAAATCAAAGGTTTCTAACCTTCAGTTTATGAACCAAAATGTTAATTTTCAATTCTGAAGGTTTTGAAAGTGTGATTTCCGAACGTTTTTTACCACTTTTTAAGTTAAGAAGAAATTTACAAGGTAATATTTTTAGTTCTCAAAGGTATTTCATGTATAAATTCTTCTTTTTCTTTGTACAATTAAACCTTTTATTTTTGAATGTTTCGGTTTCTGAATAAAAATAAGAGACAGGCCTATTTTGCAGATTTAGCATAGGCTTTTATATCAATCTACTTTCATGGTATAATAGCTCTAAGGTAGGAGGACTTCATCGGAAGTTCACTATAAGGGAAGAGGTGCGTTTTTCAGGAACATAGATAGAGCTGTTGTCACACCGGATCGAGTTTGTTAGGGAGGTAGACGAAAAAAGCATAATTTAGAGGTATTATCTAATCTTAGAGTTAAGCTGTGTAAATTAAAAATTTTATGTGTACATGTATTAATTAATCATAATCACTTAGCAATTTTTTTTATTTATTTTGGCAGACCACTTATTTCGCCAACGGTGTTTAAGTTTTTAAGATATAGATTTCAAGTATCAATGGCAAAAATGAATCAGCAAGTTTTTGCTGTTGTAACGTGTTAAGTTGTTTTAAGTCATTTTGATACGTCGAATGCATAAATTTTCTTGAAAAAAATTCAGCTCTATTAATTCATCATATCATTCATCATTTTTATTAAATTTATAGCCGCTTTTGTGTTTTCGAGAATATGAATTCCATTGCCTTTTTAATCTTCTTTTTACAAGCATATTGTAATTATTAGTACAAAGTTTGCTAATTAGATCAAAGTTTTTCTTTGGGCTGCAACATTTAGTTGCATAACTTAGAAATCTAGAAATGTTGTATAATTGAAATATATGGAAAATTTGTTATTTAGAAATATAACAACAAGCACTTGTGAATACTCACTACCAGTTAAATATCAAATTACCACTAGAATAAATGTTGTCATTGTTTTAATAAATGTTATTTTTTAAACTTTCGTTCAATATCAAGTGGTAACTCATTGCGCACGGAATGAGTTTGGAAGGAACACCACCGGGTCATTCCACTGAAATTGAATTAATTCTGGCGCTCGACATCACCGATTTTTCTAATTTTTTTACAGTGTATTTATTGTGTTTGTATAAAATGCCCTGTAAGGGGGAAAATATTTCCCGTTTCCCGCATTAGAAATTAAAAATCTAAAAGATTCTGTTTTTTTTTCTTTAAATTTCAATTATTTCAGCTCCCTTTTGCGCTACAGGGTTAATAAGTTGTGAAAAAAATAGAATTTTTTTTCTCTTTTTAATGATCCATTTGGATTTGAAATTTTTTGAAAATTGGGGTTTAAACATTCTTTATTTAAATGAACCTAGTGAAAATAAGTTAGCTTCAATTTAATTTTTTTTTCAGTTGTCGATAGACTTGAGTGTGCGCATTTCGTGTACAAATTTCGAGTCTCACCCGTTTCTTGCTTATTATTTATATATTCTCAAAGTTTTTATTATTCACCCTACCTCTTACACGGAGATGGACAAAGGGTTGTCTCTAGAGACTTTCAATCGCGAACAGGTTCTCCGTGTAATTCGATTTTAGCGGAATGGCCCCTCCGGTACACACAGAGTGAATTTCATTTTTTGATTGTCTCACCTTGAAATGACGAGGGCGACGATCTGAGCCATCGGAAAAAAACAGGTTGCCGACAAATGTAGGCAGGTAGGTCCAAGTGGGGCGCTGGCGGCAGCTGTTCCGACCGGAAGTCAATTCCCCTTCTAGAAGAGACGGTGCTTTGCGTGGGGGGGGGAGGTTGTCCACTCTAGGGTATACGAATTCAAATTATAAAAATAAAATCTCCGAATTTTTTTGAATTTCTAAACGTTTTCTGAATTTTCAAAAATTTTTTCGAATTTTTCCTTTCATACTTCATCTTATATCTTTTTCCATTATATATAAATAGAAAATAGAATAGGGAGTATAAGGCTGGGGTTGATGGTTTGATGCTAAGTGGTGTGGCATACGCCAAGGCATCAGAACGGTGTGGCGTTACGACAGGTGGATTGTTGATAACTCACGTTTTTGTGATCACAGGGAATGAAGACGCTTAAAGGAAGGCGTCCGCGATGTCAAGCCAAGGGCCTAACCGTCTGGTCTGAAATTAGAGCTGCCTCAAGGTTGATGATCGATTCGGGCTAAAAATGTTAAAGATGTCAGCTTCACGCAGGCAAGGTCGCCAAATATAACAGTTGTGTTACAAGGAGGAAGACACAAACTCAGAGTGTCGAGAACAGCTTGTATTTTCAGATACACAGATAGTGAAAGTTATATACAGTAACAGTGTATAACATACATTCCTGTGGAGTCTCAGGTAGACTACGCTTAAGTACTCGAGAGATGTTGACGTGGCTGTGCCTTGCGGGAAAAGGCTGAAGGTCAGTTTCCACACGATCCAGATACGTGTTGATCACGTGCACTGGTCTGGTAGCTTTCTAGCTACTACCTTTTAAGGGTATGTCTCGACGCTGTTGCTACATGAAGGTTGGTGACTGTTACATAAATTATTTCTTTTTAAATTTAGGTTTTGACTAATTTTTTTGTTGAATAATGTTAATAATAATATCAGCCAAGTTTCCGTGGACACCGTGGTGGATAAAGTGGTAGATTACCACTAGTAGAACATCTGAGATATCGTTAAGACTGAAAACATCTTCTAGTTAGTTATCTTATAAATATTTTTACAGCAGTAAGTAATATTCAAGATTTTCATGGAAATCACGGGATGACAGCAACACCATGTACCAAACCAACCTGCCAACAACAAAAATTACCTTATTCTCAGACAAAAAAAAAAACAATGGTTCTGTTTTCTTAATGCCCAATGAAAATAATTTGAATTGCCTACCTAATGGCACGAAAGAAATCCACGAGTAGTTCTCTATGCATTTGCATGCATATGTATATGTATGCAGACTTTTCTAATCACCAATACTTATCATCACTCCCAAATCGAAATGGTTCCTTTTGGATTTACATGTTTCCTTCAATTATGAAAAGAATTTGTGTTTTTTTTTCGGCTTGAATTGCCAATTTGCTATAGTTGCGATGGCTATAGTTGTAATGGTCATCCAGTGAGACGAAATAACTATATATGATTATCTAGCGATATAGCCAGTAATCCAGCGCCTTTGGTCATTTGTCAATTCTCATGGAAAAAGCGCTTTACAAATTGAATACATTATTATTATTATTACAATCGACAACTATTCCCACCAACACCAGCTAAAAAACCTTGGGATTATTTTGTCATTCACAACGGTGTTCAGAAATTTTAATTTAAATCAAAATCAAACAATCACTTATTTAGAAAAGATTCATGAAAATCAATCAATCGTCGGGGGGGGGGGGAATCAATCAAACAACCATGATTTTGATTTTTTTATTTAAATCACAAAATAAATCGTTATTTTTAAATTAAAAAATTGCAAACTTAAACTAAATTAAATAATTTGTATTGCAAAATGAAATTGCGCCAGCAGGTCCAATTGAAGAGGGCGAATTGATCGCCGAAAGAACAATATTGCTTTCCAACTCAAGATACGTTACTAAATCTTTCGTGGTGGGTGTTAGTGCGGTGTTTTTTTTTCGCGATTGGTGTACTGTTGGTTTTACGGGCATCGAACATCTGGTCATCGATACCTCCCTATTACTGTGGGGGCGTTACGAAATATCGCCTAAAAATACCTTCGAGAAATTTTTTCGTATCCATAATCCATATGGAACTTCATTGGATTTAAATACCATCCCGACTAAACTTTAAAACCTACATACATTTTCGTCCTTCCTAAGGAGTAGACGACAGCAGGACGACAATGCTACCAAAAGACAGTAGAACAACACTCTGAAAAACTAAAAAAGACACTTCAACCAACAAGTTGGCATGAAATTTACAAAAAGAATGGACACAAAAACAAAATAAAAAAACAATATTTTTAATTCATTTTGGAATAAAAGCCAGTAGAACCTATCGACAGTATTACCATCACCATAACCATGGCAATGGAGACTAGGACATAATGAATAAAAATTTTGCTTTAAATTAAACAAAAGAATTATAAGAAAAAAATTAAGTTTATTTTATGTTGGTCATTTGAACTTAATTAATAATTGCCGAAGTCAGAGGAACTCAACATGGGCTCTGGAACCCCTCGTCACCATGCAGACGATCTGTCCGCTCCAATTGCTCGTCCATCAAACGGCAAAATTACTTCTAACCAGTTCAGGCTATTGAACCCATTCAAGCCAATGCTGAACTTCCTGTCGAACCCCTTCCGGCCGAACCAAGGAATGTTGTAGGAGGTGCTGCTGCTCCTCAACCTCATAATGTTGAAGAAGGACCCACTGCTCTTGAACGCAGAATCGTTCGAGGACGTGCCAATGCTCCTGAATACAGGAATGTTGGAGGAGTTGCTGCTGTGCCTCAACCTCATAATTTTAAAGATGATATCGCTGCTCTTGAACCCAGGATCGTTAAAGGACGTGCCGCTCCTCTTGAACCCAAGAATGTTGGAGGAGTTGCTGCTGTGCCTCAACCTCATAATTTTAAAGATGATATCGCTGCTCTTGAACCCAGGATCGTTCGAGGACGTGCCGCTCCTCCTGAACCCAAGAATGTTACAGAAGTTGCTGCTGCCCCTGAACCTCAGAATGTTGAAGGAGGTTCCGCTGCTCCTGAACACAGGAACGTTTGAGGACGTGCCGCTGTTGCTGGAGCCAGAAAAGTTCAAGAGCGTGCCGCTGCTTGTGAACCCAGGAGATGCCGTTGAGCCAAGAAATTCTCGGGGACGTGCCGTTCTTGGTCGACCCCATGGCACCACCGCTGCTGTCATAGCTGCCCACAGACTTGGATTTCAGCCACTTCCTCCTCGTGTCCGTCATTTTTAAAATTTACCTTTTCCTGACCGCAATTGAAGAAAATCCGTAAACAGATATACGCAAAATTATTTGCAACGAGGTGCTGGAGCGTAAACCTTAGCCGAAATGGCATTATTTGAACCTCTTGAGGTTCGTGCTTTGTCAGATGACCAATCTGAATACGATGAGCCTCAAGTATAAATGAACTTCAAGTCCATGAACCAGAAGACAACAGACCATTTTGGCAAACGTCTCTTGCATCATATGCCAAACACGGCGTAGCAACGGGTCGACAGATTGTGGACATCTTTACTGTCACAATTGTTATGACATTTATTAGAAAAGCAAATAAATTAAAGCAAATTTCCAAGGACGGATTTCATTTTTCAAGATATTTGCAGCAATTTGCAGAGATCCAAAGCTGGTCAGCAAAAACAAATGGGAATCTCATTAAATGCTGATTAAATGCTGATCTCAAATGGATTTTTTTACATCTTAGAATGCTTCGAGATTGTACCACTCCATTTTACTTCGGTCATGTTCGAGCACATGTTATTGTTATGGCTGCCACCAACCGACCCAATTCGATTGATGCTGCCCTTCATCAATTCGGCCTCTTTGATCGCGAAGTTAATATTGATTGTTAAATTTCGAATTCGTATTGTATTTTGTATTGTCTTTCGGTATGCCAGATGCCACTGGACGGTGGGGTGTTGTGGCGTGTGGGTTGGTTTGACGGGATAAGTGGCAACTTCCTGTTTCTATTTATGGATATGGTAGTAGCCCATTTCTTGCTATCCAATAACATGGGTGACGGGATAAGTGGCAACTTCCTGTTTCTATTTATGGATATGGCAGTAGCCCATTTCTTATCACTCATGATTTTTCCGTACGCTGGACTGCCTTTCCTGACAGTCATGTCATTGAATTGTCATGTCTCTCTTCAAACTTTATTCAATCTTCTCTTGTCCTTGGGACCGTTACTTTAACACATACACTATCTTGTCCATATGGGACCGTCTTCATATATTGCATCAACACACTTACACTGTTTCAATTTCACTTACTTCAATTTCACGAGAGTACGTCTGCTGCTAACTAAACCAATCAACCGTTCCTGTGGCTTCATGTCGGCTTTGTGCCCATTGTTCCTGTGGCTTTATACCGGCTTTGTGCCCATCGTTCCTGTGGCTTGAGAAAGAACTGAGAGACTGAGAAAGAAGCCACCCCACCCGGAAAGAAGAAACTACAACTAGGAAAAATTTACGATAAATTTATGTGCTCCTTTTTGTTTAATGAAGATTTTATTACTTTTCTTCTCTGCTATGTTTAGGAACATCCTGATGGACCTTTCCAACTGCATATCTGCTGGATGTTACCGTGAAACAACAGCCTGTTCAAGCTATCGTCATGAAGCAGAAGACACCGCCACAACTTACTTCGCTGAAGTTCCGAAATACTAGAAATCTCCAATCAATGAAGGTCATATACAATTTTTTGTCCTCATATGCTCGTGTAATCCATCAATCTCCTTCCATCCCTGTACTCTCTCCATTCCTTTACTCTCTCCATCCCCATACTCTACTCTCTCTCAAAAGCCCTGCATGGGGCATTTTGCAGTAGTTTCTCTACTTGATCAAACCACTCTACTCCATTCCCCATACTCTACTCTCTCTCAAAAGCCCTACATGGGGCATTTTGCATCAGCCCTCCAAAAAAAATTCCAAATATTTTTTCAATGTAATTTTCACACATCAATTTTAACTAAATCTAACAATTTTCCTTATTTTTTATTTATTTCATGTTTGACATATGGCGACGACAACTTCGACGTTGAGCTTCTTCACAAGAATGATCCTGTGACTCGACGGGATATTCGTGTGGAAGTCTACAAACATCAACATGTCATAACAACAATGCCCACACTCCAGACAAACAAAAAGAAACGAATTCCCAGCCGGTGCTGAGGGTCTTCAACTCGAAGACCAGATGTCTGCAGAACCCGGCATCCCCGGATCATGGCAGACGCACCTATCTCTCATCATCATCATCATCATAACAAAAATGCCCGAAGATTTTTTTTATTAATAGATTGTTTTCATGATAGTTTTTTACTTCATATCTGTTTCGTTTCTATTTGTTACGTTTGATTTCTTTGCGATTTCGTGTTTTAATTTTCAAGTTTTCTTTACTTACTTTTACGTTTAGATGCTGCTGAAAGTGGCGTTGGGAATCATACGGTCTGTGAAGACGAAGGAAGGTAAGTTTGAGTAAGAGAAGGGTTTTTTTTTTGGTATTTTTGTTGCTGTTGTTGTACGGCTTGGCCTCTTGCATGTCGTGGTTGAACATTGCGGCGAACACGGGACTCCTGGCTGAAAGGATGACATTGCCGCCGATGTGCTGGCCATCTTCGAAATAGAATCGGACGTCGCAGTTGGTTTGCTGCAGAAATAAGTAGTCTGTCGTCTGTTTGAGCGCTTTCATCTCGCTGACACCTACAGTGTTGAACTTGATCAACATGGCGATGAAGTTGCAATAATTTTCATCAATGTTGGAATTTTAGACGCATTCATACTGGCGAAGGAACTCCTTATGGACGGGACCTTCTGGTGTACACCTCAATTTTTTCAACAACTATACCGACTTTGCATACCATTGCATTCGAATACGTAAATATAACTCAACATTTTTCATAATAAAGTTGAAAATAATTTTATTTCGTAAATCTTCAGACTTTTCCGACAGCTATTTTTACCACTTTGATGTCAGAGGCGTTGTACGCCGTTGTATGCCTTAATCGCGTTCTTGAGGTATGCCGGGAAAGGATTGCATTAGGTCTATTTTGTCACCCAGTGGGACTTGGTCTCTATATTTATCTTTTGGTCCTATTTTCACTTATTTTTAAGAATTAATCAGAGACAATAATGAGAAGAATTACCTAAGCCTACTCTTACCCAAAGTTACAACAGTAACGGACTGGAAGAGTACCAAACCTCCTTGTAAATAAATCATTTCAGACTACGAGTTGGCTATTCTCAGAGCGAAGTAAGCCGCATTTCTAAATGGAAGTTAGGGGTTTTTTTACCGCGTACGCGTATTTATTAATTAAATTTTTTTTTTTCATTCTGTTTTGTCGAATATTTTTGTGTTGCAGGCTATTTACCGCTACGCCTGTTCTTTCAGATTTCGGACCAGAAAAACCCTCAATTGGGTTTCATTATAAGAATGGCCTTCATTGTGGGATGGCATTAATTTATATTTTTTTCTTTAAAAAATAAATTTGTGACGTGTTTGTACAGGACACGAATGAAGGTGCTTCTTGTATCTGAATGTGATCGTTAGATCACGAATGTATTAATTAAACACGAATCGAGTAAAACCATCAGGAAAATACACTGAGGGAGACGGACATGAAGTGAGAACCTTTCTGCGATAAGTCGCGAGCCCGAATAGGTCTATTTCTCTCTCAGCCTCGCTCTATGCTCCCGCGACAAGTGCGACATCTGTCAATACATATAACGACTGTGATCAATACATTGTAGAGGCAATTCACCTCGCGGTTTCGCGTGTCAATTGTTTCGATGTCCGCCATTGCTGTTGGTTGTTTTGGTTGTCTGTATTGGCTGAAAGTGTGTTTTCCCAATACAAAGTTGATTTTGTGAATCAGTGTGTTATGCTTGAATCAGTGGCCCATACTTTCCTCTTCTCCCCTTTCTTCCCTCAGTTTAAAAATCCCGCGAGAAATATCTCAAGCCATCTAGCGACTAAATTAAGAAGCCTCAACGTGCGAGGTTCCAAAAGCCATCTATAGAGTTAAACAGAAACCTCGAGGCGTGCGGTTCAAAACAAATCTTTTGTCGTAATTTACAAACAAATCATGAAGAGATTTTTTTTTAAATTTAATTAGAAGAAAATAAATTTCATGTGTGCGCATTATAAGCAGATATTGCAGAGAGTAAAAAATTAAAGTCTTTTATTATTAATACAATCTGCATGGTGAAGTAAAGAAATGTGATAAAAATATGCTGTTTGAAAGAAACTCGAAAAGAAATGGACGGAAGAATTTTCATCCTTTAGTCATTCCCATTTACAAATTCACCATTCATCCACGCGTTCTTTTAACAGTTTCAGTAGTTAGTAAATGTTTTCGACGACGTCCTGAGAATTGCAGAGGTATTGTTGACCGAATTGTCGTTGGATGAGATAAATGACGTTATTTCTTATTATCTAGTCGACTCGTAGGAATACGAGTATTTATATTTGGATGATATTGGATCGGGTTCTTCATCGGTGGATTCAGTAGTTGAGCAACTTAATTGCACATTCTTTCTTAAAACACCTAAACAAAATGTTTTGCGAAAAATTATTTAAGAATTCGGTAGAAATTACGTACTACAACACATGTTGCAGTAAAATGTGTCCCTATGTTCCTATAACTTTTTTTGGCGGATAGGACACATTTTCCTGGCAGACTGCAAACCAGATCCTACCTCGGCTTGTAGGCAGCGAAAATCTGTACGATTCACGACTTCGTGTTGAATATCTAGTCTCTGTGACGGTACCTTTAATTGGACAAAAGACACAAGTCACACAACTATTATTTGACAAAATTGCCAATTTTCTCATTTAAAAAATATTTATCTCACCTGAATCCTGTCGAAAAGAATTGAAATCCTGAGCAGAACCTTTTCTTAAGATGGTTTCTCGTTTTTCTGTTTCTGATTTGTAAGTAAATGATTTTGTTTGGGGACTCTTATTACGCAGCATGCTCCTATTAGTTTCACTACATTGAGTTGACGTTCCAGCCAAGAAAGACTTATCAACGTGAATTTCTTCGCATTCGTTTAAGGTTTCTAATACACCTTCGGCTTCTAATAGTTGAACCTCCGTTGCAACCAACTCTTTATTGAGCGCATGACAATCTTGTTTTGCTTCATTTAATTCCCTGCTGATCAAGGAAATCACTTCCTCAAGCGTCCTCATGCGTTTTTCAGTGGCCTCCAATAAATCTTTAGCCAACTGTTCCACCCTTTGTTTCGCACATCTCTCCTTTTCCTGTGCCAATGTTTCTTGATTCATTTGCGACCGACCATTGGAAGAAAGTCGAGAGTTGTTTCTAGTATTATCAGCAGTCATTTTGGACTCCCACACTATTTTGCTGGTTTCAATCGAACGCATGTACTGATGCCCGTATTCCTGCTGACATTTCATTTTGTCACTCCAAGTGTTAAGAAGTTTTTTGTGTAATACATTTACATTTTCTAACCTCGCGTCACGCTTGGCTAGCAACGTCTTGTGCTTATTCAACAGCCACCTGTGTTGATAAGCTAATTTGTCAGCAGTCTGCTTTTCAGTCATATTGTCAAATTGTTGTTCTTTTGCCTGACTCTCTTCCCCGTCCGTTGGCTGGATCGCGTCGTCATCTTCGTCTGTTGAGTGGCTCTCCTCTTCTTCTGCATTTTGATGCTCCTCATCTGAGTCTCCGTACAAATCAGTCATCGGTATTTTATTCATTTTCAACCTTACACATAAGGTTAAAATAAAAATTATTATTTTGCATTTGTATTATTCTTACATCCCATTTTTCCCGTTTTCTAAATTATTTTTGAATACTAGTAAATTGAAATTTTTTTAAAGTATTCAATTAAAAGTTATCTAATGTCTTTTTATCAGTACAATTTTATGTACTAACACAGTTCTTTGTTAAAAAAACTCAAGAGGAATATTTCATAAATCATGGCCCATCTTTATAAATCTGTTACATAAATGACAACCACTAAAGCCTATGAAAAATCTGTAACTTCATACCAAATTTAGAATTTTATGACAGTTCTTGAGTCACAGCTTTATTGTAATTCTTACGTAGCGGTTTCCGGTGTGGTACCGTATTTATGTTGAATAGCGAACTATTGAGAAGAAACCAGAAGCTTTGGCTTAATGCAGAAAACGTGGACACCAAAACGGACTGAGTGACTGACACAAGAGAAGTGGTGGCAATAAACAGTTCTACTGTCTTGCCACGACAGCCTTTCGTCGCGTGGCAAAAGACGTTTCCATCCAACAACTACAAGAAAGAGAACCTACGAAGAATAACAATAGCCGCAAGCCGTTTGAATATCAAGGGAACAACAACATGTTGCCAAATCGCAATATTTTTCTAACGCAATTATAATGACATTTAAAAAATGTTGTCTGTAGTGTCTGTACCAGCTCTGTCTGTACTTTGGACGCTGTTGTGAATTTGAAATCACTATAGAAAAAATCCCTCGTCACTCTTTCCCAAGGTTATGAAGAAGCATACGAAAAGTGACATTTCCACTTTCTAAGATATTCCAAATTCAAAATGATTTAAGAAAAGATTCAAGTTAAAAACACACTTTATTTCTCTTACAGATTTAATTTACACGCACTTACACACAAACTGTTCCACCAAACATCCGTTAAATGGATCACTGTAATTACACAATAGCATACAATATACAACAGATTACAAGGCACGGGCCGTTCGACAGGCTCACGCAAAAAAGGCACGAATTCCGCAGTTGGTTTAGTAGCCGTAACGGATGGCTTCAGATACAACACGGAATCGAAAATACACATTCGTCACGCTTGGCCGAAGGCCCTGTGCGCAAACTTCTAAACGGCAGCTCTTTACAATGTAAAGAAGATTGATAAGTCTGTAACGGGGTCCTAAATGGGGGGAGGAGGATACATAATGAAGGATTAATCAGAAGGAAAATTTGACAACAAATATAACGTCATGACAATTTATGGACGTACCCAAAATCTGAAACCTTCCCAATAAGAAAAAGGTTGTTCTTAGAAAAAAAAATTACTGTCCTACACTGGCATACAAGAATAATTAAAACACTGATTCGTAAGGCAGCCAAAAAAAGTCAATTCCTCAACCCATCACCCACCAACTCGAAATATTTCGAAAGATACATATATATAAAAGGGAGGGGGATTTAGCAATTTGATTTGCGGTTCAAAAACGGTGGGGCAGAGTATTCTTTGGACACTGTGATCTAGGGGAGACGGCAGCAACATCGCGAGATTCAGTTCCTAGTTGTGGAACAGTCGGTTAATACAGCATCAGAAGCTGTTGCTACGTCGAAACCGAATGGAATTTTGCTGCCTTCATTTTTTTAACAATTTGAAGCGTGTGCCTTTTAAAAACGTAGAAGGGAAAAAAAAGCTTTGTTTTGGTTTGGTTGGTTGGAACCTCACGATAAGGTTTTTTCAGTGAGGATAATGGAGCGTGAATCGATCACACAAACGTATACACTCGTTAATTAGACATAGACGGGCCCGTGATTGGCTTCATTATCATCAGGATTCATTCGAGGGTGACCGCCATCGTCAAAAAATCGTCTGAAAGTAAATTCAAAGAATGCGTGGACCGGGTGTTTTCCGTTATCTAGCGTGTTGTCCATCTTATCTTCATCCGCACTGTTCCGCAATTTGTCCGGCACGATCGGATCAAAATTGGACGTGTCAGTAGCAAAACGAATTTTCGGGATATAGGGAGCTGTTTTGCTGCGAAGGCCGCCCTCAAAGTCAACACCGTTGAAGAAAGGATGCGTCTTCAGTTCACCGGCACCACCCCTACCGGATCGTTGGTCGGCAGACGTACAAAGACGAACAATCAAATCTGCAGCTTCCGGTGACAAGTTGGCGTAATTAGGGATCTGCAACGTAGTCGACCAGTTGATAACCTACAAGGAAAAGTAAAAACATTAAACACTTGAACACACATTGGTTGCGAATAAGGAAAACAGTACCTTGTACTGAGTTTCAGCGGGAGTATTAGCCATAAAAGGTGGCTGCCCAACCAACATCTCATACAATATGACACCAACGCTCCACCAGTCGCAGAGCTGGGTATAGCCTGTACGTAGGAGCACTTCCGGTGCAATATAGTTTGGCGTTCCAACCAGCGAGTGTGCCAAGCAGCGTTGGTGTTCGCGACGTCGGCGTCTTTCCAACGTTTTCAGTACAGGCGGATGACCTGTAATGTGCGTTGTGCCAAGAGAGTTGCAATTACCTCCGACAGCATTATTACAACGGCACTCATTGGTCCAATCTTCTCCCGGATCAAAAGAATCCTAACATGATTAACAAGAAATATGTCAATATCGCTATTAAATATTTAGCTATTTTAATTTGTAGTAGCACGCACTTGTCTTGAATGATCGCCGTTGCGTTGATAGTATTTTGAATTGTGCGTCCAGCGGAAACCAGTACAAAGCCCAAAGTCAGTCAATTTAATATGACCGTCACGATCAATAAGAATGTTGTCTGGCTTGATATCACGGTGAATAAAACCCATTTTATGTACGCTTTCCACAGCGCATACTAATTCAGCTATATAAAACCTACATGACAAATGAAACATTCAGTAATTACGTATATTGAACGAATAATAACTACTGATTGCTAACCTTGCAAGAGGTTCTTCAAAGATCCCGAGTTTGATTAGAAGTGACATCAAATCGCCACCAGGGATGTAATCCATCACAAAATACAAATTATCCTTGTCCTAAAGTGCAGAAAAAAACCTATTTTAGATTGAGCGCACTAAGAAAAAGTTTAATAAAGTTATACCTGAAACGAGTAGTAGAGCTTGACGACCCATTCATTATCGGCTTCAGCCAAAATGTCTCGTTCGGCTTTGACGTGAGCCACCTTAACGAAAAAGTATGTAAGTAAGTGATTAAAAAAAATCTATTTTTGTGAAATATGTAAAATCAAATTTACCTGATTGCGCTTAAGAACATCTGTTTTCCTTAACGTCTTCATAGCGTAGAGATGATTATTGGTGTCAATCTTACGTACTAAAGCCACTTCACCAAATGCTCCCACTCCAATTGCTAAAAAGAAAATACATATTTCTTTTAAAGGTTCAAGATTAGACAAATCTATAATATTCACCTTTGATTTTCAAAAACATGGCTTTGTTCATCTTGGCTCGCTTCAAACGGATGTAATTAGATTCCTTTTGTGATAGCATCCGCCTCATCTGACATTGAGCCTCCTCAGACAAACCAATCTTTTTCATCTCAGTTTCCAATTGCATGCGACGTTCCATTCGCTGTTGATGCGACTTGAGAAGATTCTCAACGTGCTGTTCCATGAAGAATTTAAAGGCCTGGATATCGCGATAAAGAGATAAGACGATTGCAAATCTACACCGATCTGAGCATTCTTGTCATACCTGGGGTGAATAGTTGCGTACGCTAGATTCTCGCCTTTCTTCTTCCCTTTCTCGTGAGATATGTTTACGTTCCGGGATGGGTGACTGATGCGTCAACTTGTAAGGGGGAGGCGGAGGAGGTGGCATGTCATCTTTACCATCCTCCCCATTGGCACTGGACGGTGCACTATGGCCATTCAAATCGTTCTAAAGAAAAGTAAAATAAATTAGTGTCATGATTCAAGAAAACATAGATATGTCTTTCAAACTGAACATACCTTAGTGCTCATTCCAAGTCCCGAATCTTGCGTTCCCTCCGAAGGTGCAGATGAAGAAATAAAACTCACTGGTGATTGGCTCGGACCGCCATGGCGTCCCGAATCACACTGCGATGCTGCTGAAGACATTGGACTCTCAGAGCGCGAAGATGGAGTCTCAAGAGTCAATGGTGAAAACCGGCGCTGCCCCGGTTTTGGAGGTAACTGAGCGTGAGGTGAACCCTGTGATTCTACCTGCTGAGCAAGTCCAGTTCCACCATTTGCCTATGATGAGAGCATTGCTAAGTTTTTGCATAAGGCAGTCGATCGATTCAAGCAATAATACCATAGAGGAAGGATAAGGTGGGGGCGGCGGAGGAGTTGCGGATAAATTATATCCATTGACGGCAAGGACATTCGTGGCGTTAGTGGGGGTTGTCCCATGCTGTCTTTGAGCAGCCAAGGCCTGGAGAGGAAATCGAATAGAGTTCAAACGGGTTCGGTAGGGAATGGAGAGTTATTATATCATACCTGCATGGTCGATGCATAACTTGGTGGATCAGTCGTTGGGACGCTGACCGGCGCCGGACTGCTAGGGATTGGAGACGGCGTGCTGGCAAAAGATAGCGGACTTGGAGAGGCCATAGGAGCGTATGATGATGGTGAAGGACAGCTACTGGATGCATAGCCGGAAGAGGAATAAGGAGGCGGAGGCGGCGGAGGCGAGGCTGAAACGGCCGGATTTGAACGGACCGGGATAGGCGGTGGTGGAGGTGAACTTGATGATTGAGGAGGACCTGACGGCGCTACAGCTGTTTGCAGTATCGGTTTCTGAACCTGATGATTGATGAAACAGTAAAATAAAATAATTTAAAAAATCGGTATTGATTAGTGTCATTTGAGCTGATTTATACCTGCATGCTTTTGACAGTGATGGGTGGTTGACGGGGTGGCCAGGCTTGGTTGGGTGGACATCTCCCCCCGGCTTGAACTGACGACGACGAGGTCGGTGGTGGGAAGGGAGCCGGACTTTTGCCAGTTGGGCTGGGAAGCGTCGGGCTTTGTCGGTTAGATAATCCGCTATCCGGTCCTCGATAAGGCGGAGGAGGAGCCACTAATTTAGAAGCTGATCCGGTGGGATACGGAGGGGGTGGAGCAGAAGACGGTGGCAATGGGCTGCTGCCATTGCTGGATTGTTGTTGCTGTTGGTACATGTTTAAAGCTTGCATCTGCTGAGTCAGCTGAGCTTGTGCTTGGGGTCCATTTTGAACGACGAGGGGCGGAAGCCGACCGGGCGGAAGAGCTGGAGCCGGACTGGTCCCACGGGGTCCCGGAATAGGTGGTGCATTAGGCACGGGTGACATTCGTTTGAGCATCTGTTGAAAGTTGCTAGGATAATGTTGGCTGTTTGTTGATTTAGATGCAGCCGATGGAGGTGGGGGCAAAGGAGGAGGTGGCGGAGTGGCACCTCGAGGCGGCGGTGGTGGAGGTGGCGGATCTGACGACGACGGGTAGGCATTTCTTGACGAATAAGGCGGTGCTTCGGGTGCTACGTGACCACGAACGAGTCCCAGACCATTAAAATAGGCTGGGCTATCAGAACGGTTAGATGAAGCGGCCGAACTGGTATCAAAAGCCGGACTGCTCCTGGGTTCTCGCTCAAAACTCGGTTTCCGGTGTACCTGCTGCCCCGATGAAGGCGGAAACGCTCCTGTGAGGAATGCAAAGATAACCGTTATTGCGTGACCAATTTATTATTATCAGCTAGCGGATTTGAAATCACCCTTGAAATCTTATCAGAAAAAAATATTGACTGCGTGACTCACCTGTCGTAGCGGAGCGTTGCAGAATTTGGCCGTCGGACCGCTGTAAGTAGCCGTCGCTTCCATTTTCATGCTGAATCAGAAAAATAAAAGGTTAAACGAAGTCAACTTTCCTTCATGCCTCTACAGCTGTTTATTTCTATTCTCGACTTGGCATTTCTAATAAAAAGGGCTCTTTTCAAGACAGCCATCAAAAGAAAAATTCAATTACAGACGATATGGAGGAGGAGGCCAGGGACGAGTGTATAGTGAAAGCGGGTCTAGCTATCGGGTTTCTAACAACCGTTCAAGAATGCCAACAACTCCCTCTTTCTCTTTCCAACCACCTCATCCGCCCCAAAAATAGCCCAGATTCGGTTGAAGGCACACACACATGTGCAAGAGTGTAGACCATCACCAAGATGGAACGAGGGAGGGCTGTCAAATAGCGTACGCCATCAGTAGCGCAGCCAGCACAAACAGACCAACTGGCGGCTCTCTGCTACACACCGACAGGAATGCAATCCCGCAAAAACGAATAGATCCGGTCGAAACCCGAACCCTTATTTTCTTCTTTTCGCTCTGTGCGGCCATTCAACAGGCGGGTATCGATAATGTAGGCCATACAATGTCTCCCGGAATGTGTGCGTGTGGTTTGATGGAACACATAGGAATTCCGTCTACTAAGGTGCAAGGTCAATGAGGCGTGCGTTCGGAATTCTGGAGCCATTCGTCACACCGTCGCTCTTTCTCTCTTTGTGTGTCCTGTTGATGGTTACGAGTCCATCTCTCAAGCCACGCTAGTCAATCAGTATGTGTGATATCAGTTTTTGGGGTGTTGCAACGGTCGTCTAGTCGTATAAAAGAGGAGCGCCTCCAGCACAGGCATATGCCACGAACCATCTGCTCGGTCCATATCCCTCCCCTTTCTTCTTGTTTCTTCCGCTACGACACGCCAACCATCATTTTCGGGTGGCCGCTCTCGGCATTCTTTTTCGACCCAACATCGAAGAAATACTTGGCGCGGTAATGGACTCCCTCAGGCGCGTGCTCGGTTTGCCATCACCTTCATAAATCTCTTATCTGACCGAACTCTCTGAGGTTCATTACAATGCGAAAATTTCAAAACAAACACAATCAGTAACCTCACAGTCGGACGCAAAAATTCCCCTGAAACGCCCCTCCTTCCATATATACCTGATGGACACTAGACAGTACGGGGATTTTCAGATTAAGAAAAGGAGGAAAAATTTAGAATAAAAAAAACGACAACAAAAAAACGACCGTTTGTCCGGACCTATCCGACGGCATAACTTGCCCTTCCTTTTGGCCGGAAGAATGCCAGACTCGTAGGAGAATTTCATTCCTATCATTGTTGCATCATCACATGCAATGGTACATAATTTTCATGGGCAAACTAATCTTGACATGAAACTACTGCAACTGAAATATCTGCACAACCTAACAATCTATTCGTGTTACATGAACTGTACTTAAAGAGTATGGTATCTCATAGAAAACATAATACATAGACAGCATAAGAGATTGATATAAGTTACCTCTATGTATCCAGAAGAAGAAGTCGAATAAGGGTAAATGTGTTGTTGGTAGGAAATGTGTCCATCTTTAGGTATGGTAGGCAGAGGACTACCATTCTCGGTGGCAAAGGGTCTGAGAGAGTTGCGAATTTCTTGCAGGGCTTTCAAGTGATAGCCTGTCCGATCGGCTTTTCCAACTGCGTTGCTCATGCTAGTTTCAGCTCCAGGGCTCATACTGGCATGCCCATAGTCTTTAATGAAACTGACATGGCCAGAAAGCTGCACTGATCCACATTGTGTCACTCACTGTAGTACTCATAAATTGACGAGTTCATTCACTTTGAGAAATTTCATCCAAGGTCAGGGTGTGCAATAATCACAGACCTGCAAGATCAAACAACAGAATTAAAATTTACTAGAAACACATTTTGCAAAATATCAACAGTCGTGAGTCACGCAGGTCTAAACTAATCACAACACGAGAAAGAAAAAGAACCATGACTGTAGCCTCCAAGACTGTTTGGCATTTTCCGCCATCTTGGAAGAACTTTTTTTTTTAGAGCGAGCACAGGACGGCCCCAAAGAAAACTCGAGTTTTTACTGACGAAAGATTTTCAATTTTTAAAAGCACTACTACTTACTTGAACGGTTATCCATTAGCAATAATACGTAGAACAAACATTAAAATTTCGATGCAACATTAAGTCCACACACGGACAAAACAACATTCGTCACGAAAAAGCTCGGAATAACACTGAAGCCAGCGCAGACTATAAGCCTAGTTGCCCCTCTGGCGGTTTCACTTTGAAGAGAGAATTTTACCTCAAAGGCTCCTTTAACTCAAACGCTGAGCGTGATCCTTTCAAATCCTGTTCTCTGAATAAGTTTTATCAACCAACTGTTTCATATTTCTCATCTAAAAGATAAACAAAGGTTTTACGATTTCACAAATAAAAATTCGTTTTTTCACGTGAATACAAAATTTCAAGGGCATTGATTGAGAGCGTCCCCTTAGCGGAGAATGTTGGTACTGAAGCAGACGATAAAAACAGAAAAGAAAAAAAAACAACGAGGAGTTGATTTGATAGACGCTGTTGTGTGTTATTCATTTTCAATTTCGAAATTTCTTGTTTCGAATTTTTCCACAGAATTCCTGATGTCCAACAATACGAAACGAATAGTCCCATGGATTTCCATGTAAAATTTTATTAAGTTCTATAATACTAGAAATTGTCAAATAGGTTAATTTACGGTTAACATTTAAAATAGAAGTCACGTGGTTCAAATGCCAAAAGCTAACGTACACGTACATGTTAAATGTTTCGTACCTAATTACCTATGCTTTTATTATTTAAATATTTATTTTATAACTATGAAAAGTAGTTTGCTTGTTATTCATGAACAATTGTCTTTAGGGAAGAGTGGACACGGGTTTATCAACAAGTGTACTCTAACAAAATTGAGGAGAGATGGGCGGGACTGAATCAAATGACAATGTGGAAATCTAGGTAATTCATTTATAAAATGATAATTTTGATAAACTAATTTTTATTTACATTTTTTATTAGGGTTGACAAGCTATCTCTAGGTGTTGAATGCTCTTTGTATTTGTTACAAGCAATTTTACGTGATGAGGAATACAAGATGGATCCTAACAGTGCCCTGTCTGAAAACGATGTGGTTTTAATGTACTCCACTGCCATCATTAGGTAACTCTTACTATGTTAAGTTACATGTTTAAGTATCTTTCAATACTTAAACCTATTTAAATCTTTGTTCACAGGTTCATCAATTTGATATCTCATTTAGGACAAGTAGATTTAAGACATCAACCCATATCCGCCATTGCCGAAATGGCAGGGATTCCCGACTGGCTTGTCAGTATTCGGCACGAGGCTACCCACGCCAAGATGCCTTCTTTGGATATCTTGAGGCCAGGTATACATACCGCCTTTCTACGATAACTCTTAAATTTTAAAAATTCTTCATCTCAAATTTTTTTCTCGAATTTCTTAGGCGCCAACTTGGCTATGGATTGGTTGAAGGTAAAGACACTTTTTTTTCTTAACTTTCCTTTATGCGCAGACATGAATGCAAATTTAATAATAGGAAAATTATTGGCGTACCGAAGAAGAAGATAGCTATGATCTTTATTGGCCCGAGTCCAAGAGGGCCACATCTCGAATGATGCTTGCCAAAACGAAAATGGCAGAGGAAGGGAAGAATACGGGTTCGGCTGCCTCCAAGCATGCAGTAATACCTGAAGAATTGCAACTAGCCGTGTCTATGCTAGTAGTGCTTCTTAAGGAAATGGGCTGTCGGAATTCTTTCAATGAAATTCAGTCGCGAGACCTTCACCAGTACGCTTACGAACTTTGGCTCCAGACCAAGATCCCTTCCACTCCTTTGAACAAAAAGGAAATTGCCAAATTGGCAATACCGTTAAAGAAAATCCTTGCATTAATATTTGATGAAATCAAACGGATATTGTCTGAATGGGTGGAAACTGATGGGGTTGAGGGAATTGAACAGACGGAAAAAGTCGACGCACTCAAAGGGAAATGTTTCATCTCAGCTCTCTGTCAAAGTCCCCATTTATTGAAGAAACCCGAAAAGGGCACAATTTTCTCCAACCTTAAACCCATCTGGACATTGATTCAACAATGGCAAACGGTTCCATACTTGATGAACAAGTTAGTCACCATCGAAGTTGAAGATGATCAGCAACAACGAGTATTCTTGAGTTTGATAGGAGACATGACCAATGCTGTGCTGCATGCCCGAAATAATCCTGAAAACGAAAAGAATGTATTCAAATTCGATGAAGGTTTGCGTTCTGTAGATTGGGATAAAATGACACATGCCATTCTTCTAGAACCTCATCCGGAAACCTGGAACACTGTATCCAAGTAAGGACTGAAATCCTCTTCACTTGTTGTCGTCGTGCAATTAATTTTTTTTTCCCTCAATTTGTCGTTTGTTTAGAGTCTTTCTGTTATATGATCCGCCTGTAAATGCAAAGAAGAAAGAGAAAGTGGCCGCTTTGTTGCGACTATATTTGGGTAAAGACACTTCTGCCGAACCTTCAGAACGTGCCGCTTTTGGCAAGTCCACGATTCACTCCAAAATCTTCACTGCCGCAATGTTGAATCCACAGAATGAGAAACCCGTATTGAAAAGGGACTCGGGCAACCAACATTCTCAAGACAACAAATATTCAGCTGACCAAGCCCCAGTGATCGATGAATGGACCTTGTGTTCAGGTATAATAACCTTATCACATTTAGCAACCGAAACTTTTCAACCAATGTTTTATTTCATTTTCTGTTTATGGCAGAACACGATTGGTCACGTGTCCCTATTGGTAGCCTTCCGAGTATCACGACTGATAAGCTGGAGTTGGAAGGAGTTGACTGGGAACTAGTTGAAGTAGAAGCTAGCGATTGTAATTCAGATCGCATCGTGAACGGTACAAAACGAACTGGAGAGCGATTCGATTGGAATTCTTTACTGCGCAAGCGAAGACGAAGAGGCGGCCTGACCAAAGAAGGTCCAGTCGGACATGTAGCGAAAACACAATAAATTAATTTTGTACGCAAATGTGTATCGATTTTAATTCAATCAAGATGGGCATAATACATTGTCGAAATTTTTTTAAAAATAAGTAAACAGGAGAAGGAGAGAGCCAAATTTGTAGAGAACGAGAGAAAGACAGGGTGAAAACCCCTCATACCAAGTATATATAGATAATTATATAGACTTCCACGATACACAGTATCGTAGTAAATAAAACTTGACCCAAAAGCGGAGATTTTTCCAGGATAAATAAACGATTATAGTCTTGATCCACGGAATATACAATGCCGCTTTCAACAAGGATTGGACAAGTACTGAACTGAGCTCTTCGACGCTCTCGTCAAGTTCAAGACTTGAAAGAGCCAAACATATGGAAAGAGGCAAACCAAACTGTCAAACAAAGTCACTAAACAAAAGTGGCATTCACATTTAATGGCATTTGACAGTCCACGGAGGAACTTCTCTTCAGGACGATCTTGAATCCCCAGCATCGAATACTGATGTCGGGGAACAGACACTTGAAATAGGACGCACATACTTTTTGACGCATTTAATTGATGCCGATCGACCTAATTGTCTTTGGGGTACAGTGCCAAAATGGCAGCGCAGATTTTCTGGGCGTTTGTTTCGTCAGGCATCAGTGACATCACTTGTCGCACCTGCTCTTCAGGAAAGATGGCAGCCAAGTGATAAAAGAGCTTGTAACGTGCTTCGCTTTTACTGTTGGGCCCGTTCTCGTTGAAGGCTTGCACCGGCGATGAAGACAGGTGTTGATGAGCTGGCAGACTGGAAGTTCGGCTGGCCCAAGAATGTTGTTGTTGATGCATGTGTTGAGACGGCTGAACGGGTGGTAATGGCGGAGGAGGAGAGTTGGTCCATTCGTCAAAAGGATCTGTCAGACCCTGTGAGCTCCAGTCTTGCGAGCCGGGCATGGCCGCCGACGCAGCAGCAGCAGCCCCGTATAAATTAAGTTGTGTGTCGGATGTGCTGTTCAGTCGTTGCATGTGATTGTTGGATCCTGCGGGTTGCACATGTGGATGGGAGCGAGCGTGAAGTTGAGACGTTGGTGCCGGAGCGGATGCGTTGCGAGTGACGATCGAATGGACGGAAATGGGCGGAGGCGGATAAGGCGGAGCCAAGCCCTTTAAGGTGTACAATCGCGGATCGCATGCTGGGTTCAATGGATTCAATGTCAGCTGACGTTGAACCTTCCGGTGCGGATTAGGTCGAGCAGAGTCGTCGGGCTCTTCTACCCCGCTGGAAGAAGTCACGGAGGGCGGATCTGATAACTGTTGGCCCAAGGGGACATGTCCGCTTCTGTTCCAGTTAATACTGTTGCTTCCGAATCCATCCATGGTCATTGGTGGCGGAGGGACGGAGAAAGCGGGTGGAGGAGCGTGAAGCATTAGACCGTGAGGGATTTGCTGTTGTGCTTGGATCACTGACCGAACTGGCGAAAGCCGGGCCATGTTTTCTACACTGCGGCTCTTGAGAATAGGCGCCCTTGTGTCGGCCTCTTCCGGCTTAGGGCCGTCTTGAACTGGTCTCTCTTCAGTCAATTCCGGAGGAAGAAGTGACAGTGTTGGCACGATTGATTTCGTCCGTGCGAGTGGCGTTTTCTTCACAGGACTGGGCGGTTTGCCGGCCGTTGGGCTGGCAAAATTTTTCGTCAACGGAAGACTAAACGTTTTGCATGTCGGAGAAGATTCGCGGATTTTTCTTGCCACCGTCTGCTCGGCCAACCGTTCGCTGATGGTTTTCTGAGGGACATTGCCTCTCTCCGGATGATAATATTTGCACTTGTTTCCATAGGTACATTTTTTGCCATACGGACACGGAGGGGCAGTAGCTTCTGCGGATCCCTTGGCTGGAAGTTTGCGCAGGAAGCGATCCAGCTTGGGTCCATTACGACCCAAAGGATCTTCAGGCGGCATAAACCGATCGTTAACGAACGAGTACATCAGGATGCGCTCTTCGACTATCTTTCGATATTCTGGGTTTTCAGACACCAGATCGCGGTAGTTGTCGTTGGATACGACAATGCCGTCCGTCTCGGCCGCCAATCGTAAAATGTACCGATCGTCGTAGCAAACCAAACGACGGCCACCGACTTGCCTTGACGGAGTGAAAACCAGCATTCGTTCCTTTTCCAATTCCAGCAAAATCTCTTGATCTGATGATTAAAAAAAAAGAATCATTTAGATTAAAACGAACATGAGCAAATAGGAGGAATGAACTTACTGGCTATGGGCGCGTCAATTTTAGACGTTTCTTTCCGCCACATGGGAACGAAGACGGTTATTTCACGGTGACCTCTGGCGCGGAACCAGTCTACACACAGCTGGATTCCTCGACATGAGAAAATTTCCTTGTTGCCATGGCTGTTTATGGTCAAAAATAGATTAATGTTTGGTGTTATTTTAGCAGTAATGAGCCAACCAATTTACCTAATGGCTACGTTGCTTCCATCGATGACGACATGCCTTAGCACCGCCTCATCTGAACTAGTGATGGACAATGGACGATGCGATCGAACACAATCCGACTGTGATTCGATTCCTTCCGTCGACCCTGGTCCGGCTAGAGATGCCAAACGAATGAGTTCGGCCAAAAGTTCATTCTGGGTTGGTTGCCCCAATTTGACCAAAGCTTTTTGAACTTGCTGCTCGGTATAACCTAATTTTAAGGCAAATTCGACCCGATTCGAATAAGACGGGTCAGTGGCACAGGCGAGGGGACTCTCGTCGGAGTCGTCGGAATCATCGCGTGCCGTTTCCTTCAACCTAAACCCAAATTTGTAATTGTAGATTTAAATTTGCCTCTCAGAGTAAGTGCAGACAATCTAGTACCTCTGGAAAGACGGATTGTAGATGCAGACGTATTCATTGAACTCGGCGGCCAGGGTGTCGGACACAGTCCGGGAAATGTCTTCGTGCTGTTGAGCCACACCCGCAACCGATTGGATAAGGTCACCTGACAGACCTGTCAATGCCAAGTTAAGGCTATCGGAACACTCGTAATCGGAATCGTAACTCGAGTCCTCTGATTCCAGTTTGCGACGGGCATAACTCTTCCGAGCACCATCGCTGAGTGTCCGGCAAGCGAGATTGGATCCGGTTCCGTCCAATCTTCGATCGCCACTCTCGGCTGGAAGGTGATGAACGTTATTTTCCGAAGTTGAATTGCGCAGCGAAATGGTAGGCGACGCTGTCGACGACGTGCTGCAACCTGTTTAGAAATTTAAACACAAAAAAAAAACGTTCGATCATGCGTGAAATGAAAATTCCCATCATGAAATGCTTATTCACCTTTAAAGTCGACGACCAATTCAGGCGGAAGAGGTGAACTGAGTAAGGCTTTAGCCGCTTCGCTGTAAGGGGCCATTAAGGGCCGTTTGGCTGCCAGACAGGGTTTGTGCGCAGTAGGCGACGGGTCTGTTTCTTCCATTTCAGCGGCCGGAGGAGGCGGGAACAAGAGAGAATATGGCGGAGGAAGATGAGCCAGCACTGGTAGAGGCGGTAAGAATCGATCGGTACTAGAAGACGAACCGGACGGGATCCATGTCATCGGACCGTGCTGAGCCAACTGCCAGGAATAAAGAAAATGTAAAAAGATGATTAAAAATTCAGAAATAAATTAAATTGTTTCTTTCCTTAAAAATTTATTTTTAAAAAGAAAGAAAGACTATGTTGTTTGAATTGTTCGGGTAAGTCTTTTGCCAAGGTCACGGAATGATAAAAAGGAAATGATAAAAGAAGTGCGCACAACTGCTGACGTCGTGCCGCCAACGAGGAAAAGCGTTAAAAATTCTTGGCGAAAATGATGGCTGTTTCTTTAACGTGAAGGCCGCTGCTTGTCTGACGGATATTTTAGTCACGATTTTTCGCCCATCAATGGAAAAATCAAAGATAAATGGCCAATTCATCTAATTTTGGAATTAAGCCATGTGTATCGCATTCCCTTAAACTACCTGCACGGTTTTATGGACGGAGACACAAAAGAGGATGAATGTTGCATTCCAATTGGGTTTTATGACCAGGTGAGAACATGACGAACAACAACTGTCACTGCTCCAACCGTTGACAAAGTTTGGCGTTCGTAAAAAGAAATCTGTTTTTTTTTTTTTTTTTTCACGATACCTATCGGAGCAGAACTAATGCGCCGTGACGTAGTTGCATTAGTTTCGGCCTACAATTATTTTTACTTTTTTTGCCCATTTGAAAAAACCAATAAAAACGAACAGTGGGATTGATTAAGTGCGATATTATTTTCACAAGTCAACCTTGCATCAAAAGAAAACTAGTGGTATGTCCATTTAAAGTTTAATGTCCATAAAAACGAGCCATCAATGGTGTGATCTACAGATGTGATCAACTATAGTCGCCAAATTTAAAAAGATGCCAAAAGAAGATGATGTTGGCCCCACAAGACACCAAATAGCTTGCGGCTCTCAACTGACTAGTAACAACATGATGCGTGATTTATTTGGTTTCGTTCAGGGTCGACGCACCGAGGACACAAAGGCCAAAGCTATATACAGATGCCTGCCAGAACAAAGTTGTTGTGTGTGTTTCTTCTCTTTTTGTGTTTCAGTAAATAGCATGAATAATAAAAACCGAATATTTTGTTCTTCATAAACGACCTGGGCTGACCAAAAAAGAAAATCCGATTTACCGTAGAATCAAATCGCAGAAGCATAATTCAACTGTTGGTAAGTAGGGAAAAAGGAAACAAAACACTAAATATGACACTATTATTAAAACTCAGGTAAACACATCACAGATAAATCCGTAGGAGCGACAGCGAAATGTATAAGCGACCGTTTCAATCAGGTTGTTTTAGTCTTACTGAGCTTTCCGTCTCTAGAGTAGAGAAGCAAGAGACAAAAGAGATAAGGCTAGAACATCCGGTTCGCCTTATTTCCATCGAGAGAGAGTGCTGTTCCTTTCTCTCACGGCGGCCACAACCAGGATCTAGCGGGCGGCCAGGTAGAGAAAGAGTTTGGCCCACCGCACGCCCACCGCCACCTTCACGTAGCCAAAGGCGCTGCTGACGTTCCAATCACTAATCTAGACGGTCAATTTCCTTTGGAAATAAGATTTGAGCAGAGTAAAAAAAAAAATAGTAGAAAAAACCCCAAGTCCCGTATGGAGTACTGAAAATGTGTTGGTGTCCTCGTTTATTGGTCGGGCTCGAGGGGTATATTAGACTGTTGGCGAGTCCACTAGACTAGAGGAGGCGACCTACATACAGTAGCAAACATCGCCACCATCTTTTCGGTTTGCTTCAAGAGAGAGAAACGACGCTCTCATTCCTGCCCTCTATCGCCCAGCTTTTTTATTTGAGAAGAAAATATGACTAAATAAACAAACGAAAAGACTCGGAGACTATTCGTCTTTTTTTTCTTCTTCTTTCTATTTGGAATTTCTTTTAAATAAAATTTGGCAAGAGGATGTACAAGCCACAACAACAACAGCTGCTTCACCTGTATACCGTGTCTGTCTGTCTGAGTGTGTGTGTGTGTATGTGAGCACGACGCTGTGGTACCGCGCATCCGGGTCGCCATGTTTTCTCTTTTTCTTTCTTTAAAGAAAAAAAAAAATCCGATTGCGTATTCTTTAGATAATAACAGCGGCATCCTGTGATTTCTATTATTTTTGTTTTCTTTCGTACAGATGAACGTGATGCAAGAGTTTGCTTATTCGGTAGTCATGGTGACTGTGGTTATGCATACTAATCATCAAAGATAATTAGAACTTTATCGAAATCCCTAATTTTTCTTTTTTTGGTAAAAGGCGAGAGGTCATTCACGAAAGTGGGTTACAACAAGGATGCAGGAGGTACTTGGTAGTCTTACCACCATGGTGTGCGTACGTATTTTTAGTGAGGGTCGAGGGATCCTGTTCAATTGGGCACGCAGCTCTATCGATCTAAACTCATAAAAAGAAGAAGAAGACGACGACAAAAAGAACTGAAAAATGTGGTGGCTTTCTAGTTCTCGGTTGGCGACTTTGAATGGTGCTGACGTCATTGGTGAAAACCGAGTCCGGGTCTAAGGGAATCATTTTTCTTTATTTTTTGTTGTCCTTGCTCTGGGCTATCTTTACAACACCTGATTGAACGAGGGAGCCGTGAAACATTCCCGCTGCTGACGACCGAATTTACGAGACGTTTCGGATGTTTTCGCAACGTTTCACAAGTTCCTTGTTTGCGGTGCACATCCGTGTGTGTAGACAGGTGTGCGTGAGCCACGACGTGTGGAATGCGGCACAAGGGGGGAAACCTGACCGATCAAAACAAGTCGTACCCATCAATCGGAACTTTCATTCTCAAAAAGAAATAAAATACATCGGAGCTGCTGCTGGCTTCCGAATGAGTCGGGAATGAGTCGAAACAAGAAACATTTTTCACGCACAAATTCCCCAAGCGGATCTGACGTCAATGGAATCATCTTTCCACAGTCACGACCGTATAAGACAATGTCGGTGAACCTAATGTTTTTTTCCCATTTAACGATCGCCTCGAGGAATTCCTTCACTCAGCGGGTCACGAACTATCAATTAATCAATAACGACGAGTAGAGGTCATCATCTGCAATTCTGCATCTATTTTTCGATTACGAAAATTCCATGTCGAACCCTTTCGGCCGTGAGATGGCTTCAGCAAGATAAATGGAGAATCATAAAAAGGGAGTGCCATTTCCATGACTAATTCTCTTCCCAACAAAACGCCAGTCCCCCCCCCTTGTGTGCAGAATTTAACAAAATAAATAAATATTTTTGGCTACTTCTTCCTTTCCGACCTTGGTTTCGGCGCTCAAGGATTTCCGCCTCGCGCAAAATAAACAAAAAACACGAAATTATGTTGCACGAAAGTCTCGAATCGGAAATGCAACGATTTCATTCACTGGCTATCAGCTTTTCCGGTCACCTGATAAAAGGTCTGTAATCACTATCACGACAGCTGTTAAACGATAAGAAATTCGCCCAAGATAATCGCATCCTGGTTGTGTGGCGAGGGGGGAGCAGCCTCCAACGCCTCCAACAATCTTGTCAATCATCTGTCACCACACCCAAGTTCCAGAAATGAAAAACAAAACTTTACCTATGATGCATGTCAATATGATCGAATTGGGAAAACACTGCTGTTCTCACCTCGCCATCTTTACGTGTAAATAATAATATGGCTAAACAGCAAGCAAAATGCCTGGTGATATTTTGGGATTCACCACCCTTAACACAGACTTTACAAAGTAACGATAGTGGCACCTACCTCAATTTTGTATTTTCTAGTCTCTTGATGTCTTGAAATCAAACACAAATCGTGATGATGGTCTTGTGAAATAACCGGAACGCACTTGACACAGTCTCAGCCGACACTACACTAATAAAAGAGCATTGCTGTTCATTTCGCATTCCCTTTCTCGAGTCGCATTGTTGACAGTAAAATGATGGTATCGCAGGCCACCTATCGGTCATTCTAAGAACTCGATACATTCAACACCTGTCATCATCCTTAGCCGGACAAAAAAATTCGTGATTGCTGTCAAAATCGCACGCCCTGTAAGCTAATATTGTTGTGTTGAATCTGATCACTTGGACCAATGATGGACAAATTGAGACGTGCTCTTAGTGGGAATGATGGTGGAGACGAAGAAAGAGGCTTTGTTGCTCAGGTAAAAACAAATTGCTTGAAATCATGCAAAAAAACGACTTGTTGGTGCAACAGTTGGTCCACGTACTTTGATTCTTATAGGTGGTCGAGTCCTCTTCGTTGGGATGGGGTACACGTGTCAAAGGATTCATTGCCTGCTTCGTTATTGGAATAGTTTTATCCATCATTGGCTCTGTTTGCTTGTTTTTTGGCAGTAGAGGACTTGTTGCATTTTCTGTGTTTTACACTACCGGAAACCTTGTTGCTCTTGTCAGGTACTAATTAAAATGCCAAATAATCATTGTACACAACATTTTCTTACTAAGCATCTTGTTCTATTTTCAGCACCTGTTTTTTGATGGGCCCATTAAACCAATGCAAAAAAATGTTCTCTCCCACTAGAGTAGTGGCAACAGTTTTGGTATTTGTTTGCCTTATTCTAACTCTCCTCTCTGCATTCCTGGTAAGAACCCCATTTATACTAGATTATTTTACTATCCAATAATTAATGTGTTGTTGTTTTTTAGTGGAAAAAGAGTGGGCTTGCCCTTGTATTCTGTATCATTCAGTTCCTGGCCATGACTTGGTACTCTTTATCGTACATTCCGTACGCCCGAGATTTAGTAAAGAAAACTGTTTCTACATGCATGGGATAAACAAAAATTATTATTTAAAAATTGGTGAAATGCCGTAAGTAAGTCCATTTTTTTTTCACCTGATTCTGATGTACAGAAAAAGCTGTAACCCCATATCACTTGTGTCTTCTACATCTATAAGTGTGCCTTTCTTTCTATTATAGTTACCCGCACTAATTCTTGTATGTTAAATTGTTTTAATTGCAACCATCCCCCTTCTCCAAGTATTTGTGCGCCAGCGTTCAAATAAACTGTTCATATTATTGTTTTATTATGCTTTACTTTAAATCGACCAATAGATCACTGAATCGATGGGTTTGAAATTACACTACACCTTTCTTATCTTTACCTTGTTTAAAAGTTCACCCGTTCGCCGTTCAATATTTCCTGTAATCCTGTTCTTGATTTGGAACAATTAAGTATATCACCTTCATCGTGATGAAATATAGTACTTCAAATATTCCTTAAAACTCCTATTTATTAAAATAACGCCGATTTTCGATTTCCTAATTTATTTAATCCTTCTAGCATGTTTGGAGAAAAATATAAAGTTGATGCCTTAAATCAATTGTATTCTATTCCATAACATATAAATAAATTATGTCAGTTCCCTCCAAAAAGCGAGTAAGGTAGCATTACGACGGAAGGGATGGTGTAGTTGCCGGAACAACAGGAAAAGAGTTTTCCAGTGTATAATATTAAATTTCATGAAAAGTCTTTTTTCTTTGTTGTTAAGGTAAAAATCCTATCAGGACAAAATAAACGAGGAAAGGCATACAAGACGGCAATGTTTTTTTTCTTATTTGATAAAGTGACGACTAACAGAGAAAGTTATATTAAAGAGCTTGAATAAACGGTGAATAAATAACAAGATGTCGAACGTCATTTCCATATGCAAGTTAAATTAAATTTCGATTAACACGGTTGATAAACTAACTCACGTGGAATGAATAGATAGAAAAACTATATTATTGCTTTAGAGATTTTTTCATGTATACTTTTTTAGCGGGAACAGAAATATTAGTAAACTCCGGTAAAGGTGGCGGCTGTGGAAATGCGGTTTTAGTTTTTAAGACCGATCCCTCACAAGGTCCTGTTTTACTGACCGTCTCCGAGGCTTTATTAGGTTGAGTTGTTTCTAACTTAAATATAAATGTATTGATAACAATTTTGTAAATTCTGAATAGATCTAATCTAATACCAACTTACTAAATGTGATGCGCTTGATGGAGGCGCGCCATATTGGCATACTGGCTGACAAAATTCATAGCCTAATTTCCGATAAAATTCCTGTTTATCATGAGTGGAAAGTATTGCCCATGAAAATCCAAACTGAGTTGCAAGTTTCTCACATTCTTCCATAAGCAGCTTACCGAAACCTTTTCCCCTATTGACTGGATTTACTAAAACTGTTGGATTAAAATTTTTTTAATTAATTCAAATTATTATTGGCTAGACAGTTACACTATGTTTATACCTGACTCAATCAAACATGTTCCTGGCACTAGTGGTAATCTTGAGATCTTTGCATGTCCAACTACCTCATCTTTATTTTGTTGTGTGTTTTTTATTAACAACAGAGAAATCGGAAGGTTAGGATTTGAGTTTTCAATTGTTCTCATCCTTAGTTTAAGAAATACATGACTTTTGTAGCAACAGATTCAACATGAATGAGACAACTAATAGAATGTAAATAAAGCTTCAAAACCTTGCTGTTTTACTTCGGGGCCACTCCTCATTCAGAATTTTAGCACAATCTTCTATTAGATCAGGTTTATCATGAAGGGCTACTATGATCACTTTGTCTTTTTCCATGTTCTAAGATGAGATCTGAAAAAAAATATCATTAAATTTGAAACTTGACAATTTTGAAGTATGCGGTATTAAATGAAACTTACATGACGAATTGTAAGTTTTAGCTTCTCTGGGCCTACGAAACGAATGAAAGCGTGTAGATTGCATAAAGGTAGGAAATACAAAAATAACTTTCCATTTGCAATATATAATAGAGCTGATAGAGCCGACAAGCCCGACATGCTTGTCAAAAACAAAACAGTTGATCAAAAGTGTAATTTAGACCGATAGATGGCGAAATCCACAAAATATGGCGCACATTTTAAAAATTTTTAAACAACTCATCAAGTGGAGAGAATTTTGCCCTTCTGTAATTGGCGTCAAAAGCCGCTTGCAAAGATTAAAAGGAGTGTGTTCATATTAATAGTATCCAATGCAACGTTAAAATCTTTCTGTTGCAGACATCTTTTTTACTCCTTTAATTAGTTGTGTCGTGACGCTCGTGAGAGAAGTTGGTAGTGCTAAATGCGTACTGGTGCAACATTTCAAAGGATTAAAAGCTTCGTAATAACAAAGCTTTTTTTGCGGTTTTGTCGGATATGTTTTTATTGACCAATTTTTAGGCATTTCACTAGTTTTCAGGTACTTTTATTTTTCTAACTGCAATTGTATTGGATTAGTGACGTACCCGTACAAATTTTTGTCTTGGTAAAGTACATCATATTTCAAAAAAAAAACTTATCTTATCTTGGCCACATAATTTTTGTTTATTAATTTGTTTATTTTTGTGTATACTTATAAGCTGGACGTTGTTGTTAATTTTCCATTCTTTTTGGATACGGGAGGGAAGTTGTTGCTTTTTTCAGGTTAATGGCTTAATTGTCATTTTTGAATTGCGCGTCTCCGTCGTCTCGTGAATTTGAACCGCGGGACTACTAGTTGCTTTTTCTTTTTAGACAGCTTTTGAATTTTTCCCCAACCGAGTATACCCCTTTTACCTTTTAGGGAAAAAGGACAGTAGGCTACTATCTGTAGAGAATCTGGTCTCCAGTTTTTTTTTTCAGAGTCCAGAAACAACAGAAGTTGGCGGTTACCTTGCTGTTCAGGAAGCACCTTACAGAACGCATATCTATCTAATTATTTATCTATCATCCAACTGGAACCGCCGAAATGGGACCAATCGGAAACCCAACGGCCGTAGTCGATCCTGAACTCCGAGTCTACGGTGTGAGCAATCTGCAAGTCGTCGATTGTTGATGCCCAACGTATACCTTCCAGCAATACTAACGACGCTCCAGCAGTAAAAATAAGATCATTCACTCGACTTTTAACTTTTTATTCCAGGTTTAATTTTAATGAATTTGAATTCGATCGCAGATTATGGTGAGAGAGAAAGGTGCTGATTTGATAAAATCTTTCCGGCGGAGTTTCTGAATATTTTGTATCAGAACCGACAAGTAGTATTTCTGTTTATATGATTTATTTCCTCCGGCCACTTTCTCTTTCGGTTTCCGGTAACTTCTAAACGGGATTCTCAACAGCGTTCGGTTTCTCCAGTTTCAACTTCTTTTTTTCTTGAGCTTTCCTTATTCGTTCCGCTTTGGACCCAAATCCAGGGGTTTTATTTACAGCAGGGAGTGTCCCTGCTTCCTTCTCCCTCTGCTTTTTGGTTTCTCCAATCACGTTTGGTTTACGTCGGGGTTTCACCATTTCCATCATTCCAAGATACGCTTTCAGGTAGTCTGACGAAGAAACGCCATCCACTATGTCACTTTCTTCCTGTAAATTCATCCCCGACTGCTGCTCGCCTTTTTCAACTTCATCTGGAATGTCGACTGTGTTAGATCTGCTATTTGGAAAAGCATAAGGCTCGTTTAAAGTCTGCATAGGCGTGATCACATCCGGTTCCTGGTAGGATTGTAATATTGAGACTATGGTAGAGGTGACATCGGGCTCATCAGAATCCTCGACGCCATCGGACTCTCCTTTTGGCTGTTCATCAACACCTTTCACTTCTGGTTCCGTTATAGTAGCTGGTGGTTCAGCCGTTTCTGAAACTGTCAGGTCACTCTCAGTGCTGTTCACTTCTTCCTTAGCAGGTTCTACAGTCATTCCCTCATCTTCCGGTTTGTTCGGCTTGAGAATCGGGTCAACTATCGAGTGCAAAATACGACTGACTAATCCGGGATTGGTTTCTTCCTTTGCAGCACTCTGGCGGCCTTTTTGGCTAGGCAACTCCGGCCGGAAGGGCTCTTTGTAATGATTTAAGGGAACTGGTTTGGCCCGGAAAGGGTTTGGTTTCAAATCTTCCAGGTTCTTTTTCGTTCCCGGGAGAGGTTGGATAACATTACTCTTACCCGTCGACACTTTGGTAGAGATATTAAACTCTTTCGGGTGATTGATTTGATTCACAGCCGCTATTGGTTGGGCGATCTCATGTTTGGAAATCACGGCCGTGATTGAAGTGCCACCAAAGCCGCGGAATCCAAATCCCATTTTTGGGGACAAAGGCTTTTCAATCGTAGAATTCATGGTTTCGTGAATGTATACGAGAGAATATGGTTTGGGTCACTGTATTTAGCGACTCCCTTATATAGCCTGCGAGTCCCAACGGAAGTTACGCATCATCCTAAGACAACACTTTTTTCTCAGTTTTAAAAATATTCCTTGAATAAAACTGGATTAATTGGCAATAATATTAAACTTTGCTATTTTAACCACATTATTCAATCATATTTAAACTAATAAATTAAATAAAACTCCAATAATTTCGGAAAAAAGGGTATCAATTCAAAGCGGAATCAGCTCTCGCTGAAAGCGCTTATTGCGCCACATGTTGGGAGTGAGTGATTTGGTAATAAGCAGAACAGTTCAGACACAGAACTAAAGTTTTGTTGCTGTATTGACTTTTGTGGTATTTACAATTGTTATATTCATCCGTCAGTTTCTTCCCGTTTTTTTCGTTTCCCTTCCCCTCCCCCTACGTGGGCAAAAATAGTTTAGCTTCAGAGCTTAGTTTCAGAACAGCGGCCCTCTCAGAGAAATAGAACTCTCAAACGACATTTTCGAATCGATTTAAAAATTAAACTTTAATCAGTGAAACGCAACACTTCGAGAACAAAAGGGTGATAGTTACTTTATACCTGTAATACTTTAGTACTAGGCCTAATTGAATTTAAGGGGAAATGCGTACAAATAACAGGCTTTAAAAAACGTGTATTCAGACGAAAAACTCAAATGAAGGTTAGAGCACGCTTATTACAGTTGCGATAATAGAACCGAATAGAACAGAACCGATAATAGATGTGGATTTATAAACAACTGCCGGTGGATGATGAGCCGACAATAATTGATGTACCCGTTTTGTCCGGCTATACGCATCTGTGATTTGAATTTCCCTATATGATGTGCAAATTAATCATAGAAGAGTGGATGCATTACGTCAGGTCATCTTCTGCTGTCCGTAAAGTGCTGGATGTAGCTGCGTTACATAAAATATTAGAACAGCATAAAATCTCTTTTTCAGTATTCTGTATAAGACGGTAGTTCAATTTGGATCATAAATGTTTATTTAAACTGACTTTCTACGGTTATTTCGTGACCTTGATATCCAAAACCCTGCAAAAACATGTACGAAAACTAAAGTCAAAAGAAGACATTACATTTCTATATTTCAGCTAAATCAAGATACACTAAATTGTAGAATATTCAATAAAAGAAATATAGCAGCTCGGGCAACTCAATTAACCTCGGCGATTATAACTGAAGAAGAAAGTTGGTCAGTTCTTCTGCATCCGGTGGGTTGGCGTTAATTAGCTGCTGGCACACATTTTTCAAAGTCTCCACTTCGTACATTGTGGCCATTTTACTAAGTTGTTGGCCGCTGGCACTCGTCTTCAAAGAGCCGGTGTAAAGGAAATTCAAAAAATGTTTCACAATTTTAACATCAAATTCCGCCCCAAATGTGACGATGGATTTCTTTGTGTTAGTGATCTGGCTCAATAAAGTTGCTTTTAAGACAGGACTGCGAGCGCATAGGATAACTCGGTGAGCTTCCATCACTTTAACAGTTCCAACAAAGATTTCGACATCAGTCAACTTCTGGTTTGTAGCGGCAGCCCAAAAATCTGTCGACCAAGCGTTATCCATAATTTCATAATAATAATTGCCGATCGTGCTAACGACTTTGATGTCGAAATTGACTGGACGTTCATGTTGTTCTCTACAATCAAAATTCGACCCTGATTGTACGTTGAAGTGTATCAGTTGTATGTTTTTCTGAAAACTTTTCGATTCCATTTTTAACCATTGGTCGTTGCCCTGTACGTTGCAATGAGCATCTTCTATTTTCAAGCCGAAGTTGCTTAGCCGATGCTTAGCGTATGATAAATGAATCACAGGTTTACTAATAATATCGTTGCGATGTTGTAGTGAGGGGGTGTGGTAAGGCCTAGTGATTAAAGCTCTTTTCCCAGTTAAGTAAGCGATAAAAATATTTTCATTTTGATATTGCATCACACATTTTGATTGTCCGGTATTATAAGTTGATAATAATTGCGAAGTGCATCGAAAGGTAGGCGTCGTTCGATCAAAAAATATTTCCGTATCTTTTTCCGGACTAAATAGAGGGAAAATTTAACAAATAAAATTAGCAAATTGTAGCTTTCTGGTATATAAAACGGTAATATAATATTACATGATTTTAGAAGAAGAAAGTCCTTCGTCATTGCTGTTGAGATGTTTCATGAAGTTACCCATTTGCACGACATCAATTTTTTTCAGGGCAATCTTGGCATAAAATCGTCAGTGTTGCCAGTCCGTATCTAATAGCTAACTTAAGTAACTCTTCATCCGCTAATGTTCCTTTCGACTCGCCCGTGTAAATGAAGTGCAGGAATTTCTCCACAGTTTTAGGTTCCACGTTATCTATTTGGATCCGATAAGAACCGCCTCTTACCAATTGTATTTTCTCAAATTCGTCTGTAAACACTTGACTGCGGGCAGCAAGGACGGCTTTATGAACGAAAAATGTCTTGTCTTTCACGATTAGGTCATCGTCCTCCAGATTCTGTTGACTTGTCAGAGCAGCAGCCCATAATTCATCCTTGGCAAGTCGATCACACAGTTTATAGGAATAGCCGGGATCAGTTCCTTTGATGCAAATTCGAAACACAAACGTACAGTTTCCAAGGACCTTCTCTTCCAGTTTAATGGTGAATAGCTGTAGACTTCCTTCTTCGCCGATATCTTCTTTCTTCATTTCCTTCATCGTTGTTGGACCAATGCTACTACTACTACCACTACCTTGAATTCCGTACTTTACGTCTTCTACTTTCATTCCGATATGGCTGAGATTAATTGCCATGAAAAACAAAACGGGTGATTTGGCGAGGTTCTTGAAACCTACGCGGAACACTTTTTCTCCCCGAAACAAAATCATTTTCGACGCAATTGTGGTCGGTTTTTCATCGACGTTCTCCAGAATCCACTCGAACGGCACAATCATCTTCGGGGTACCCATCATCTCTGATGTCATTATGACGTAATTTACGTAGCTATTATCAAAACTGGTGACAATAATATGAAAAACTTTATTAATTCAAATTTAAATTATTAGTAAAATTAAATATTACGTCTACTCACCAAACATTTTGAATAACAAGAATTCTCAAAACGAAATCACAGTTAAAAAGTAACAACTTTGTTTGCAGCTTTTCAATACGGCGACGCCGCTAATAACATGAGACCCAAAAAAACTCTACTTTTTGGTTCGTCGTTTCGTCTTCCCGTAATCTTGAAATGATTTCTTGATAATTGATTAATAATTGATTTTTTAATGAACCCTTAAGGTTGCTTCGATGGGAAAACTAATGGCCTCAGAATCCTGGAGAAGGAGTGATGTGGTAAATGAATGTCAAATTTCACTTTGTATTACAGAGAAAGATGACACCTGCGATACTGATGCGTTATAAACGGCGGCAACGGAATTCCGGAGTACAGCAGTGCTGTAAAATGCAATGATGGGATAGGAACGATAAGCTGAGAGATAGTACGCTGAGAGAACGTAAGCATCTATAAGTACAGATAGACAAAAGGAGACTTGTTTCAGATAAGATGTGTTTGATATTCATATGTTTGTTTAATATTCAGATAAGATATATTTGACTAAATAACAGGATCCAAAAATTCATTTTCGAAGTCCAGACTTATGTAACTTGTATTCCAGGTTTAATATTAATGAATTTGAATTTCGTTGCAGATTATTGTGGGAAAATAAGGTGCTGATTTGATAAAATCCTACTGGCTGAATGTTGCATACATCAGAACCGATAGTAGACTTGGATTTCTAAACACGAAATAGTGAAAATCATTCGAAACATCGGTGGCAAATTTTCTGTGTTTTGTATTAGTTTGCTCAAAACCTTATTAGCCTCTAATCCAGCGTACAGCGTGTTAAATATTTAGACGCACAAAAAGAAAGGGAAGACGCATTTTTTATAAAACCCAAAAAGAACAGTTTATTGGATATGAATTTTTTTTTTTTCAATTTTCATAAAAGAAGATGAATGAAGATGAATTTCTATTTGGAAATGCTCTACTTTTTTATTTCTCTGCTTTTCAATTTTTTTTTAACTCTGCAAACGGCTTCCGCTGCTCCGCCAAAGATTACGCGTCCCTTATACTAAAAGAATCACAATGAAATATGGAGAATAAGTTCAGCTGTAGTTATAGTCTGGGAGCTGGGTGACCAAAAAATGTTTTTTCTTTAGCAAAAGGTTTGAAGCTAAAATATGGTTAGGGGGGGTATGACACACACGAAAAGCCAAGTCTGTCGACTGGCGGCCGGGGCGTGACGCGATCCCGAAGTCGGCGGGAACCGTAAAAAAATACACTTTGTTTAGCAAGCCCAAATTTTCCCTAGAAAGCAAGTTAACATTATGTTGATCAATAATCCCGCAAGACAGACGTCAAATTACAGGACTATAATACCAACAGACCATCTTAAAAATTAATAAAACCGTAAATTTTTTCATTTTAGTTTAGAAAATCCAATTTTTACATTAAAAAATAGAGCAACATTTGATTTATAATAATCCCGGTAGACAGACGTCGATATCTGAGCCCTTGAGGGCACCAGACGTCGGTGTGTAACGGTTTTTCACGAACTTTCAGTCGTTATTTGATACCGGCAACGCTGTTTCGGATACCGGCAATGCTGTATCAAAGGCGCTTATTTTTAAATAGCTTGCGTTTCTGGAGGATAATAATGACCAGAAATTCATTAAAACTGGTTGTTTAACGCTTACAAATTAGTTGAGTTATTGGATTACATGTTTAATTAATAATTAGCTGCTAAGGCAGCATAAAAACGATATGGTGGCAGCATTTTTCACGGCGTCAGTGCTGATGTTGCGTTTCCAGTTTCTTTTTCTTTCACGCCGGAATTTTTGGTTTGCGTTCTGAACGGCGGAAGCGAAGAAAGAAAAAAGCCCATCTGATGCCGTGGAACAGATGCGCATTGGTCAGAGAGGACAGTTAGTATGCTGCTGCTTGCCCCATCTCGCCTAGCTCTAAAGTTCTGGCAGTTGCTAGAATTGTCTAGCCCCACATCCGGCAGTATCCGAGAGACGACGACTGTGACCCGTTCCGTGCCAATCGACACGTATCTAACACACGAGAAAAAGGAGAAGATCTGCGCTCGTATTTGTGTCTGCCGTGCGTGCGTTTGTGTTTCTGTGTGCTTTTCTTTTTCTTTGTTGGTTTTTTATTTTCATTCAACCCGCCGTTTTTTTTAAAGAAAATGTTGTCATTTCTTGTCACGGCCATTGTGACGATGACGATGGGACTGTTAGCCATCTGGGATAGTGTGAGGCGTCATCAGCGGCGGCGGCGGGAACGGGATCGTATTAAACCAAGTCCCGGCCGCCGCCAGAAACGACCCACCAGCAGCCGTTGTGCTCGTCGTCGACTGGACTAAGCGCAATAGCAACAACAAGTTGCAGGACATTTATATCGCGGGCTTTTTGGCGCTGAGCGAACATGAGATCGAAGCCCATCAGACGACTAGAAATAAAAAGAAAAAGATTCAACACAATAACGAGAATGAAAGGCTGAACAGGAAATTCCGCCGAGAAGAATTCCTTTCAGATACGATTACCTTCAGAGTCATCGGCCAATTCGACCTGTTTCAATTTTCTCGGGGGCCAGCCAAGAAAATACAATTTCATTTTTTTTTAATCGGTCGATCTATCTCATCTCTTTTTCCCTATCCATTGTCGATGTGTCTGGTAGTAATACCTTGCGCAATAATAAGAAGAAGAGCCAGTCAGCCAGCAGTGTTGCTGGTTGGATTATTGTTATTAGATGGATGCTGCAACCTGCAACAAAAGAAGCCGTTTGCGACCTTTGGCGCCCGTTTCGACTATTGTTATGAAAGGGTGTGTCTGATTTGATCACACGCCACTCGCAAAATTGACGGTTAGGAGCGACGACACGTCAACTCGTTTAGTACCACACTGCCGGTCCGCTTGTCCCTCCTTCCTTGTTGCCTTCCAATGGGAAGGTAACAAATTGGCCATTGCCAACTAACCCATGGACCAGCATGTAGTCCTCCTCTTTCCTATTTTTTGAGCTTTAAGAATAGAAAAAAAAAACAGACAGACAAAAGGAGCACGGCCCTAATATAACAGTCAAATAGCAGAGATCCGGTCGGGATATATATCTACTGAAAACAAAAAAGACGTTTCCCTTCTATTAATTCTTTAGATATTTATTCCCAGCGACTATCTGGATGTCGTGTATTTTTTTCGCTTATTGTTTTCAATGAAGCTGGTCGGTTGCTGTTGTTTGCCATTGTGTAGACGTACTGGAGAATTTATTGAAAATCTGATTGATGCCACACACGATGAAACTCCTCGGATGCGCGAGTTATATATGCCGGCAGCAACTTTCACCAGCATCGTTCACGACAACTATGGCGATCAATCTTTTATTTCCAGACTATTGAAACACCGCCTAAGAGGAACGTTATTCTGAGGGTCGACTGGTGATGTCGCTAATTATGTATCGATAAGATTCCCTCCCGATAAGAATAATTTATAATAAAGATCATTTCGGTCGGCGAAGTGAGGATATCGGTCCGTCGTTGGACGTGAAAAATGCTGCCACCATATCGTTTTTATGCTGCCTTAGCAGCTAATTATTAATTAAACATGTAATCCAATAACTCAACTAATTTGTAAGCGTTAAACAACCAGTTTTAATGAATTTCTAGTCATTATTATCCTCCAGAAACGCAAGCTATTTAAAAATAAGCGCCTTTGATACAGCATTGCCGGTATCCGAAACAGCGTTGCCGGTATCAAATAACGACTGAAAGTTCGTGAAAAACCGTTACACACCGACGTCTGGTGCCCCCAAGGGCTCAGATATCGACGTCTGTCTACCGGGATTATTATAAATCAAATGTTGCTCTATTTTTTAATGTAAAAATTGGATTTTCTAAACTAAAATGAAAAAATTTACGGTTTTATTAATTTTTAAGATGGTCTGTTGGTATTATAGTCCCGTAATTTGACGTCTGTCTTGCGGGATTATTGATCAACATAATGTTAACTTGCTTTCTAGGGAAAATTTGGGCTTGCTAAACAAAGTTGATTTTTTTACGGTTCCCGCCGACTTCGGGATCGCGTCACGCTTGAACGCCCCGGCCGCCAGTCGACAGACTTGGCTTTTCGTGTGTGTCATACCCCCCCTAACCATATTTTAGCTTCAAACCTTTTGCTAAAGAAAAAACATTTTTTGGTCGCCCAGCTCCCAGACTATTACGCTTGAAAAATCTGTAAAACAATTTAAAAAAAAAATTTCTTTTCCATTCCGACAGGCGATTTATTTCTTTGAAATACAAATTCGATCAAAATGACAAAAATGTGTATTCTTTTTGAAAAGTAAATTTCGCGTCGTAACAATTATTTTTTTGGCTTCAGAGACTGGGGTATAGCTAACTTGACTCGCCCAGGGAAATTACGTCCAACATCTTGATCTTTCAAGCTCTTAATAAGATCCCTTTCCCTGTTGGTCGCAGTTTTATCCGATAAGAAAACCGACATTGCCGTCTTGGATGCCTTTCCTCTTTTAGTTTGTCCTGGTAGGATTTTTACCTTATATCTTTGAAGGGCAAACAGATATTGTTAGAAAATAAAAAATTATAATGGTAATTCTTCTGCTATCAATACTTGTAGGGCATCAAAGTAGAATACGGTGCTACAACCGGGATGACATAAAGTAATTCATCTTCAAGTTGAGGAATTCCTGTCATTGCGTTCAAAATATCAGTGTCTGTGATAACGGGCTGATCAACATCCTCATCTATGCCGTCTCCTTCAGCATTTTCCTCCTTAAGTAATAATTAATTGAATTCCATTGTTATGCTTTATAAAAGTAATATTAGTAGTACGATCTGTTCTGTTGCCAACTGCCGATCCGTTGCTGGCTGTTGAGTGGCTGGCGTCTCATCACTTTTTACTGGAACTGCCTCTGTCTCTACGAGGATTTCTTCTTTTTTCAATCCTGGGACGGTTGTCTTTGAGAAGACAACTTTCTTCGTTTCAGTATTCTTTCCTTTTTTCTTGTTCTTGTTCTTTCCTTTGTCTCTAGCGGGACCAGCGGACTAACATTTTTTAAATACATAAGAAAGATTTCTTTTTGAAAAAAAAAAGTTAATTATAGAAATACCTGTAAAAGCTCCATCTTGAGTTGTCTTTCATCTTCATCCTGATCCTTGTACTTTTCTTTTATTTTCTTCATTTTTCCTTTTTGTCCCCGCTTCGAAGTCGGTTGTTGATTTTTCTCACCTTCCGTTTCTTGAGTAATCGACTCTGTCATTTTCTTAGACGACTGGTTTGACTTGATTGGTTCCTCTTTTACTTCTACTTTTTTGCCATCTCTTTGAGTTTTGTTTATGGTCAGTACATCTCCAATTATGGTGTACGATTCATCTTCGTTCAGAGCTTTAATTTTGTTACGGTTTCCTGATGATGTGCTCATATCTACAACAGTATCGGGGAAGGCCACTTCTGCGTTGTCGGTAACACGAGATAAGCTAAGCAAAGCACGGGCATTTTCTATCGCTGTAACATAAAATTAAGTCACATTCACAAATATATATGAATTTTTCTAATTTTTTTACATTTAGCATAATCATTTTTTTCATCTCCATCACTTTCAGAGTCACTTGAACACGAAACAGGCTCATCCACGGTTTCGGTGTCCAAAATAGGTGATTCATCATCCAGTGCTTTAGGCTTCCGATCATTCAAGTGCCTTTTAACGAATTTAAAATAAGAAAAGTTCATAACGCAAGAACAATTTTAGTTGCTTGTTACCTTGCAATACTGCTTTCTTCCAACCGAAAAAGAAGTCCGAATCCAAGAACGATAGGTAAAGGAGGGAGAAAATTTTTCTTTCCTCTAATCATGAAAGATCCTGTTGTTAAATATTCTCCTGATGGAGCAGTCTTGCTGACTTGCGAACTCTCAACCCACCAAGCTGTAGTCATTACTTTGGCTTCCCATGCAGCACTTGAATAATGCATTGAGAAATGTAGAATTAGAACAATTGGGTGTAAAAATCATTTAAGCTATTCGACGACAGACTTCGAATAATTGACTACCTGTAGCCAACTGCCATCAATCCGGCTTCTTGCAATGTGCGCGGTGGAATGCGATTAGATGCTGAAACGTTTTTAACGATGACACTGGACGCTCCGTGCAAGTCAGCATGGACGTAAATATCTCCGGCTTTCAAATAACGTTTGACCAAAAGTTCGTTTTGTTGGCGATCGCGACCACCGACAACAATGTAGTTATCCGAGCTGATGAACCAATAGAATTTTTCAAACCAAAGAACTTTGCGGGCTTTTCGGATTGTCGCTATGGCTGCAGATTCTTTTAAAGTCTGTTTAGCTTTTTTCTCTGCTGATTTGAAAGCTATTCAAAATAAATGATACGTTATTTACCCCCACTACTGCCTGGAAAAGAGCACCGAATCACTTACCTTTATGAGACGATTCAATTGTTTTTTGCTCTTTTTTTGACGCATTTTTCTTCTCGCCAAAGTATTTGCGGGCATTTGCCTGTTAAAAAATAATAACAATTTTAATATCTTGGCAAGGGGTTAACAACTGAAAACAAATATTACAAAAGCAGTTAAATCTAGGTCGATGTCTACTAGTTGCGGCTTGTAGGATTCGTCCGATTCCGAGTCAGAATCTTGCTCTTCATATGGGTGGCTTTATAAAATGCATTATGATAATTTCACACACAAAATAAAGATGTTAGTCGAAAACACGTTGAAAAAAAGAATTCCAACCTCAACATGAGACTGATGTGATTTGTAGATAACTTTAATTTCTTTATAATTTTTGCAACAGGGTCGCCTTTACGAGTAGCTTCTTCTACCAATTCGTCGATTTCCTTCCACGAAACCTGATTAGCCAAAGCTGAACGAACAACCTGGATAGCGTGATCAATTAAAGGTTGGTTCATCTCTATCAAGCGAGCTTTTTGTTCGTCTATTTCCTGAACGTGATGGAGATTAGCTAATCGCTTCTCATGGTCTTGTCGAATATTAGCAAGCTTTTTCATAGCATCTCGTTCCTGGAATCAATTCACATTTTATTTAATATCATAAGCTCCTATTTTGATATCTTTGATAAAACAAGAGCACACACCTGTTGAACTACTTTAAGGTCCAGCTTTTGGCTTTCCATTTTTGAAAAGAATTCATCAACTGCTTGATTAAAGCTAGGCAACTCAATGAACGGATGTGATTCATGTTGCTTGTATAGCATAGGGTGAAACTCTTGATTAGTGAAAAAATCTTGGTTTTCTCCTGAAGGTGTTGGCCTGCTTTCTCGCTTTTGAACAACAATTCCCTGTTGAAATAACAAAATAATGTTTACTATTTGTTACGGACATTGATTGATTGCCAAAAAATACCTTGGAAATGCTTCCTATATTTTGCATTATGCTATCGGCAGACTTTAACGCTAAATGCAATTTAGGAAGATCTCGAGTGATATCAAACTGTGTTCCAATGCGACTATTGGGCGGAAAACCAAATTCTAGTAGCACATGTTCAATCAGGGCGGGCCCGTAATCTAATTTAAAAAATATTATGGTTTGGCTTAATTGAATTTTTAGAGATATTTTCAGGCATATTAGGTTAAAAATTACTTGTTTTTGGAACCAGTATTTTCTTTAAATTGTCACCAGTTTTTGCTGAACTCAACCAATTTTCTAAGACCTCCGTGTTGGTGATACAATCTTCTACAGAAGTGCCTTCTAGAGGGTACTTTTCTTTCACAAGAAATCTTTAAAAGAAATAGAAAATTGTATGTTAGTAACTGAATAATTTAAAAAGTTGAACTATGTGGTCAACAAACCTTACATCCTCCCCTTCAGTCCGTGGTCTTAGGATGTTCAAAATCACATACTCAAAATCACACAACACAATGTTGCCTCTATCATACAGCTCAATTATAACATGATATGCAGCTTCTCCTGTTCCAAACTGAAGATTTATGATTCTGTCTTGACCAACTTGGGATGCCATTTCAAGTCTCTTATTGTTCAGATGTTTTCTTAGCTAGCATACAACATGAAAACTGCTGAAAAATAAGTTAAATTTGCTTATAATATTTTTGAATACCTTCATTGAGAAACCTGAAGGAGCTGGATTTTTTGGCCACTGGAAATCAGTAGTATGAATCCTGATTCCTGATTCAAAGAGTAGCATTGCCTTTTCTTCAGAACGATGAAGTCTAATCAAATATGTTTTGTGGTCAACATCATAAATTTGATTGACTCGCATTCCAATCAATCTGTATTTTTATTATGTTTTTCATTATTCCTTGAATAAAGTGTAAGTTGTAACAGTAAATTGTAAACCCACTTTAGGCTGATTTCAGCTATAGCTGCGACGATATCGATGCTTGTAAATCTTGCTTTCATTGTAAGTTATCGGTAAACGCAAAAGGCGTTAAACTGGAGTTGAATAATGAAAATGTTCTCCAAACTCTTCACGGAGAAAACCTAAAACCATCAATGAAATAAAGCAATTCGATGTACCTTCAAACTTCAAAGTTCAAGCACTTCGAGTCCAGAGGTTGCAACTTGCAAGGTAACTTGGTCTTGAGCTGACGTCTGCGTTTATTATGGGATAGCAGCGCCATCTGATAATTAGAAAAGTTACTTAATATTTAACTTTCAATATCTAACACTAGAGGGATGACCGCAGGCTATGCAGACTATGAGAAATAAAGAAAACAAGCAGATAAAAATAACAAATTTGTTGTGGTTTGAGTTGAATGAGTTAGCTAGATCTGATTGTGTCTCAATTGACTTGTTTTCGTTTTAGGTTTGATTTGATTAATGCACATGCTTAGCTTTTTCACATTTTTCTAAAACAAATGTAAAATGGATAAACCCGAAGATGAAAAATACTGGTCGTCATCAGCCACAAAAGGATTTGATTTTGATTCCGAAGAAACCGTAAACAAAATAAATATTGATTGACTTAAAATTAAAATCACCAGTAATTACTCAAATTACTAGGAACATTCTGATGACATATTTGGAGCAACTCCTCTGCAGACTGCTCAGCTGTCTAAGCAGGTCAAGCAAAACATTCCACAACATTCATCCCCAACAAGTGTACCTCATACGAAACTGTCTCAATCTTTGTCATCACTTAGTACTAGCAGCAATTCAAGCTTCAAATTCACAACAAGACAACCTAGTAAACAGTGTGAAGTAACTTGTAAACTACTTTCATCAACTGTAAATGTAAGTTTTCTTCTCTCCAATTTTTGTTTTCCTTCAATTTTTGATTGATTCTTGATTTGCCCTCTTTTATTATGCAGGATGAAACTCTTTCTAGTCCAAAAGATGTGGTCAGATCCATATTTTTGGGAATGTCTTTTGATTTAAGCTGCTTTAAAAAACTGAGTGACAAGACAGTCCTGCTAGATGAAGCTCTGAGACTTGGAGATAGTGATGTCATATGTGCAGTGCTTCTTTTTCTTCAGAAGAGTCTGCATCAGTTGGTTTTGTTTCCTCTTCTTAAAGAAAGACATGTTGCAGCTCGAGAGTACATTGCAATCTTGGAAAAGCAAAAGTCTTTTAAAGAAGCAGCAATGCTGTGTGCTGACTTGCAAAATAGTAAAGAAGCTGCTGTTCATTTGTACAACAGTTGCTTTAGAGGAGGGGACCAAAATCTTCAGCAGTCACTAGAACATATAAATAAAAATGAATTGAAGAATCTGAAACAAATTGAAGTTGAGTCCGAGATTGTGAAGGAGCATATCCAGTTACTGGAGAGACAATATCCTATTGCAGTCAGCAGATCTCAACCCCATCAATCCGAAAAACAGAAAGACAAAACGTCGCCATTTGTGGGTAAACCTGTCTCCGCCGACAATTTAGTTGGATCTTCATTACTTTCTACTTTACAATACTGTTGTCGCTACAACTGGGATGCTCCTGAAAACCTGTTGGCTTCTCCCGTGGGACTAAAAAAAACTTTCAGGTTAACGGAAAGACAATACATTTGGAACGCATTTATCGGAAGGCTCTTAATGAATGAGGATCCAATTAAAATTCTTCTCGTTAAGGTAAAAAAAATTGCTTATAGTAATTTAAAATGTTTAATTATATTGTTTTCCAAATCTTCCTCTAAAAATATTTTTATTTCATAGGGAATGTTTGGAGCTCCCAAAATATCTGCAAATCTATCAATTACAAGAATCCTGGAAATCGCTTCGAATTTGAATGGGAATCCAAACCTTTTTGACCAATTAATACCGTTGACTGAAACATCTGACAAACGATACCATTTAGCAAAGCGCTACCAACGACATCGCATCGTGATTGATGTAAGTATTATCATTATTTTTAGATCAGAAATTAAATTAACAAACACTATGATTCTTTTACTGTAGGTTCTGATCAGCAACAAGGACCGAATAAGTTTACTTCAATACAGAGATTCAATTGACGATCAAACAGAAATAGACTACATCAATAACACTTTAAGAGTATCGGTGAGTTATCGTGAGCTAAAATTTCATTATAAATTGTATGTATCACTGTTGTTCCATTCGCATTTAGAGCACCCGATGGAAAAACTAGAATTCCTAACCATCGTCTTCCGAAAATGGAAAATATCTCACTTTTATTTCTGTCCAGATGTTTATTTTACTTATTGAATTATTTCCAACTACCGTCTATTCAACTTTGCCTTGTAAATAAACTATTTGATATCAGATGTCACTAAATCAAATTCATTTTCTTTTTTTTTATGCTTACATATAACCCATGCTATTATGTCTAATTGACTTTATAGGAAAAGCTATGATGGCTTGTGAGTTCACTAATAATGGGACGGAAATCCGAATCTATATTCTCGGTTGGTACGACAATACGATATGTTCATACTTTGCGGGTTTTGGTTGAAGCCCTCTACCACAATCGACACAAGATGCGGTAAGCTATAACACTGTAGCCCTTCTTATATTGTTCTTGCGCAATGAACTGTAGTTTACCGCTCTGAATTCTCCAATGCCATTCTCTTTTTCTGATTCTTTGTAACATTGAGATTTGACATATAGAGTCCCTCCTCAGAGATCGTTATGTACAAAAAGGCAGGGCCGCCCTTGCTGACATAGCACCACATACGTCTGGAATGGCAGCAGCAGCAGCGGACTGTTTACGAAATGTAAACGTACACACTTACTCGGCCAGGCCAATGAGACATAAGAAACTTCTGTGTTGCAGAACGCCAACATGCCTCCCATGGTGTATCCACGTGGGTCGGGCAGTTGGGGTCAGGCAGAAAGTAACCAGTTGCCTCCCAGCAGCGACCGGAGTCAAATAACCGGTGGCAAATCGAATCGCCCGAGAAAACGACAACTTCAACCTCGCAATGGATTTCATATCTTGGTCGTCCACTCTTCTCAAGTTGAATGGCTACGAAGGACCTCCAAATCAGCAGCAACTGCAGCAGCAAGCGCGGCTTTTATCATCTTGCTGGCCATGGATATCCGAACAATCTAGCACTACACGTCCAGTGCCATTAATTTTGGATCTCGCCGTCTTGGAAGCTGCCGCTGTGAATCATTTCTGGCATCCGACATCAACGAGTTCCCTGGCCGTGGCTAATTTCATCTCGTCAATGGATAAAAATGGAATTATCGATAAACAACATCAACTTTCGTTTGGCATTGATCGTATTCTCGGGGATCAAGTTGGTGCTAATCGTTCAACCGTTTTCCCCCAGGTTAGTGTTTCCCTTTGAATGTGTTGTCTTTATTACATTATAAGGAAAACATTTTATTAAAAGCCCAAGATGAAATCGCCAAGAAAGACGTATATAGTCATATTATTTCATCGAAAACTAAATCAATGAATGGCAATTCAATTGAGAAAATGAGCTCAAGTTCATATCGTGTTTGTATCTAGCTTCGAATTACGTTTATAATGCGTTAAAAAATCACAGAGCTACTATAATTCTAATCAAACGGACAGCAAAAATGTGTTTTATTCGATCGAAAAAATTCAAAGCGCGTCATTGGAATCTTCTTCTGTCAGGTGCCGACTCACGTTTGGTCTCGTGATTCTGAAAGACAGAGATTATCTGTCGGACAAAGACAGGAAGTCACTGTTGAAAAGCAAGTGAGAGAAAGTCGACAAGAACAACTCCAGCAACAAGCGGCGATTGACCAGCAGCAGCAAACGAGCGGCAATAACAGTCGGCGAAAAGGCTCTTGGTCGCGTGCCGTCTTCTCCAATTTACAGCGGAAGGGACTCGAAAAGCGTTTTCAACTTCAGAAATACATCACTAAACCAGATCGCCGACAGCTGGCAGCTGCCCTCCAGCTCACCGATGCTCAAGTATAAAACTATTTTATAAACATCGATTATTTAGTTGCATTGGTCGGTTTAGCGCACAAACGATCATTTTGACGAACATCTCTTGACATTTATTTCCAATTAAAAAAATTAACTCTCCGCATTGTTTTAGGTCAAAGTTTGGTTCCAGAATCGACGAATGAAATGGCGTCACAATAAAGAGCCACACAACACAAGTAAATTTTAACTATATAAAAATTTTCGTTAGTTATTTTATTCTAAATAGTTTTTTAATGATTTTAAAAGATGAAATGTCGTGCAACAGCCCGGTAGAACAGTATTCAGATGTTGCGGAAAATCTCAATTGTGTGGATGAGAGCAGCACCGCTTCTACACATACCCTTCTTCTTCCCAAAGCAATTTCGCATCCGGCGCGATTTTCAACCTTTAAAAAGGCTTGATATAGTTCATTGTAAAAATTAACAAAAATCTTTTACCCGTTTGTGTTTTTGAGATTTGATTCTTTTCTGCCTTACCACCGTGTCCTTGTCCAGTTTACGAGTGCTCTATTGCAACCAATCTATGAAGCAATACATATTTTGTAATCGTCACATATATACATCTACCATTGCCAATTTGTTTATCGCGTCCGGAATTCGGACAATGCGATGCGGATCTACACATTGTTGGGGCGGTGGTTCGAAACAAAACCGCTCAAGCGAAGAAGGCGTGATTCTTTGAGCCGTTGTTTACACTTAGGTGATGTTAGAGTTGCGGAGAATTTAGTAGCTGCGTCGATGGGTGTCAGGCTCAGCAAATAAACCGAGGACGCGCGTCGAGAAACCCTCGCCTTCTGGCTATTTCTGTGGTTTGTTTTGCCTCATCAACGGCACCAGTTGTTCGGATAGATGGTCGAGAGAAATACCGCAGTCAACATCAGCAGCCAGCGCGCGTATAGTTTCCTTCTTCCGTTTTTTAATTGTTATTATTTGACGCTGGACGATGAGAAGAAGCAGTTGCAATATCCCGAAAAATGATGCGCGTCTACAAAAACAGATTGCAGATACTCAATCTGCGCTCGATCCATCATCAGTTACGTCAACAAGCAATCGCACCCACTTTCGCGCAACTTTGACTAGATCGAAAAACAATTGTGTCTCACTAAAATTCGCCTTTATCTTAGAAAAGATCGTCAGAACCTTCTGAAAAACGTTTAAAGTCGCGCGTGTTCCAGCGGGGGACTTGATCGTTATATGGCTCAAAGTTTATTTAACGAAACACAGGGGGTGGTGGCTTTTATCGTCAAGTTTAGACTTTGTATATGTGTATAAAGGGACGGCCATACGTCGTTGAGGGAAAGCGATTTTTCAGTAGAAGAATAAAAACAGTTTTAGGTACAGCATGCGGTGAAAGGGGGAGAGAGAGCAGAGTCTCAGGCAATCGAACTTGTTCACAGTTTACGTTAGACGAGGGCTATATACGAGCTGGAAGTGCTGAGCGGATTAATGGGCTCTCTCTCCGCTATATATGTTGGCCGGAATAAGAGAGAGCTGAGAGCTTGTGCCGGGTCGTCTCGAACACAGCCGCGCTTTTTGTATCTGCGATGCATCGCCAGCTATAGAATAATCAAAAGTTTAAGGAGTATGATGGGTGTGCATTCTCTTCAAACACAGAGACTTGGTTAGACTCGGCTCATTGATGAGCTGTGCTCGGTGTAAGACGCAAGAAGTTGTATATGGTTGTTTATTTACGCAAGAAGAAGAATCTGTTGCTGCCGAGCATCGCTAGCGCCAGTCGTCTGCGTTTCACATAATTTGTGTACGCATTCTCTTCATACACCAAGTGTGTCAGCAATAACCAGAATGAAGGTAACAGTAAACATCCTTATAAGAGTCATGACGTAATTAGTTATCATCAACATTTTAATAATTGCTACAATTTTACGGGTTTCAAATATCTTTTCTCAAAATCCATACAAGATGATGAACGGTTAAAAATATCTATATTTTTAAAAATATAGATATTTTTAACCGTTTATCAACATGTCTAGCAATGGTATGCGTCTCTAGTTAAAGAACTTTCGCAATCCGCTTTGAGACGTTGCGACGTTTATTAACTTCATACTCGGCTCTTTTTCAGCTCTTCTTTTCAAAGTATTTCCAGGCAGACGTTTTTTTTTCTTTCTTTGATTCCCTCACTACTTGCTCATCGTTTGTATCGAAAGCCTCTTGCTATTTATTTTGTTATGACTTACTGTATATGAAAATGACATCCGAGTACGCGATGTAGGCCTAATATTATGTTTACAGTTCACGAGAACCTAGATATAAACAAGTGCTGCTTCATCCGGCAACGAAAACAGATATCGATCAGCGAAAATCCACAATCTATATTACCTCGCCATTAATTTCCTCCATTGAGGGCCCCCTTGGTTTACAGCAATTGTACCAAAAAAAAAAAAAACGTGCCTACGTGCGCTATTAGAGCGCAAGATTAACAAATAAATTACAAGGTACATCAATTAATTTCCGGAACTGCCAAGTTTTATTCTGTTTTCGCTTCTTTGAATAGACTATAAAACTGAACACAATGTATCAAGTAAATGCATCGCTTCAACCGCCCATATACGTCAAAGCTAAAAGTAGATTAATATTTTATTGTTAATTGATTTTTGTTGACTTACCGTCTTTAACAACCCTTTCATGAAAGCCGAAGTTTCTACACACTTTTCGACACTTTTTGGAACAATCAGTCACGTAATAATTTTTTCATCTGCAAAAAAAAAAATCAATAATTTAGTGTTTTATTTTATTTTTAGCGAAAAATGACGAACGCTCCTTCAATCCGACAATCGAAAAACTTCCAGGTGCTTCGATAGTCTTCAATCCGATGATCTATAAACTCTCAGGTGCTTTTTCGATAGTCTTCACTCTTCACTATTATCTCGCTATTATCTTGAATCATATGCTCAGCTCAGTAGATTTGTAAAATGCAGCTCTTTTAGTGTACACTATAAATCTTGTATAACGTAAATTTTAATATAATTGAATCTTACATCCGGAGAAGTGTCTCCGACATGCTGCCACAAGATGAGGCATTATATATGTTATGAGAGATAGGCTACTTACCAGGGAGAAGAGGTAAGTTTGAGCCCCCTTTTTTTCATACGCCCTTTTCTTCCCATTCTTCCCTCGAGCAAATTGCTCTTTGGATTGTTCCCAAAAAATGTAAACAACACTTTTCAACAATTTTTAAATAAAACCGAATAAAACGGGAATTCAAAGAATATTATAAATTAAAAAAAAATTCACTGTTCAATTACCTATTTTATTGCTATACAACAGAATTTTTCCAGTATCAACTGGAATAAAACTACAGACTGTAATTCAAGAGACCCTCAAAAACCCATATAGGGCTGTTCGACATCTTTTTTTTACATTTCTTTCCATCGCGACATCGCAGCAGTTGAGTTAAAATGATGTCTGCTACAATAGCTCTCCCCGCTTTGTCTGACCAATTGACGTAGGTCGCGTGACGTCAGATTTTGTCTGATGTCATCTGACCTTCGTCAGTTAGTCAGACAAAGCCAGACAAGGCGGGGCGGACAATTGTAGCAGACATAATCTTGACTCAAATGCTGCGTTGCTGCGATGGCAACAAGTGTAAAAAAATATATGAATTTTGATATGAAAAGAAGAGAAAGTTCAATGAAAGGTTTTTCGTGCGTCGTACCGTATGTCAAATGAGAAATGGTTCCAAGAAAATGGCTTATGTATTCGGTGTCATTAAACTCTTGATTTTGTTATTTTTGCAGCATTTTAATTAACGACGGGGAGGTACTGAATGTTAACTTGCTTGATTGCTTCAAATCATTTTATAAAAGAAGTAAATTGGATTTAAAAAATTGGCAGCATGCAAGAAGCCCTAGACTGCTTGTTCAAGGTCAATAATCAGCAGCTGGGAACAGCACAATGCCAGGGGAGTCTTGTGTTTAAGTACCGTTTTCAGGGGTAGCAAATTTGGAGGTAGCCAGTGTCGCCATTTTTGGGTTGTCAGTGTCGGGTAGGCAATCCGTTTAAATACAAGCCTTTCCACAATGTTTTAACACATTTCGGATTCCCCCTCCTTGGTCACACATTTCTTTTTAGGAGATCATTTATCATCACAGCTTTTAATTTTTTATTTAAACGCTGAATTAGCAATTAAATAAGAAACCAGAGTTGAAACTAGCCCACCGAACTCATTGAAACTAGCTTAGCTCAAGCTCTTTGCTCATGGCCTCAAATTTAGCGGAGCCAGTGTGGGGTAGCCAGTGTCGGGGTAGCCAGTGTAGGGGTAGCCAGTTTTGACCCACCAGTATCAAAGGTAGCAGGTGTCGTTTTCGTCTTCTTTCTGACCTGGTCGGCTGGCATCCGTCTATTCTCTCTCTCTTAAATTGTCCCTTTATTCGATACAGGCCGTCTGAAACCCGACTCCCTTTCAGTCAAGTCCCTTCTCGATCTTGGCGAGAAACCATAAAAACGTAGAAGGGAGTAGAAATTGGATAGCTTGTTGTGATTTGGAGTGCCAGTATCCGCCCAACGTTTTCTAGCAGGAATTTAAGAAACTGCCAACGAAATTGCAGCATAGGAATTTTGCACGATATAGGCTTCGTCCAAAATGATTCTTTTGAATTCAATCTGTAGCAAACTTGACATGCTCATGCTGAAACGAGCCCCAGCGAACTCGTTGCCATCTATTTATTTCCCTTTCAATTGCCCAAATTAAAAAAAGGACTTTTTTTTTGTTTTTATAAACGCTAATGATAGTTAACTTGAATTCTTGATGACTGTATCGTACTGATGTCAGTTTAACAAGAAGCGGTTGATATGGCACTTGATAGTTGAAACATGGTAAAACAGTCTTTCTAACAGTGACGCTGAATTTCTTGTTCCCACTGATCTGTAAACATTTTATGGAAACCAAAAGAAAAAGTAAAGAAAGTTAAACAAAAAGTTTAATGTGTATTCGTAAAAAATGGGAACCGGTATCTGCCGACGAGTTTTTTTAGCTTAACCAGTTGGTTCATTATATGTTCCTCAAATCTTTTTTAACGCCTGCTTTCCCTCCATATAAAATTTGACATTTGGATGGTGAAAAGATCAACTCTGGATCCCTCGTCTTCACTATAAATTTATTTGGACAATAAAACGTACAATCATAAACATTAACATATCTAGCAAGGATACCTAGTTTTCTTTCTTAAGAAATTAATAATTTATTTTCTTAACTTTTATATGAACCAAAGTGGAACACATAACATAAAATGATATATTTCAATAGCATTGATACCCCATAGAATGTCTTGAGAAATCGATCAAAATTCAACAAAAAGGAGCACAAACACTAAACATAATGGGGATACTTACCAATGTAAATCCGACTTCGAATATTAGAGGATGCCAATACTTGGGATCACAATATAAAAATTTCCAAGTATATAAATATTTCCAATTACGTTTAGATTATAGATATGTAACAAATTTCTGGGTAACATTTTATGACCCTTCTTATTGACGTAAGATCTCGAAATATTCCGAATTTAACAGAATAGTTTCGAAGTTCAAGTAGATTAACGACAGGAATTTACCAATCTTGATTGTAAGAAATTAACACATTCATTAGCCATAATCTCTCATCAATCTTATCAATAATTTCTTAAGAGGTTAACAACCAGTAATTAACAGCTATGTAAAATGTATTTATAGAACAAACCAAAATTAATCACGGCTCTGCTATCGAAGAGTTCACTTAGTAATGAGAGAACTAGTTCCTTGTGACAAAGGGTCAACGAAATAAGGGTGTCTTATAGTGGATTTTCTCATAACAATATCGATCATCAGACAGAATGCCACGTAACAAGATATTTCAAAAAATGTTTACCTTGGATAATGTCAAAAATAAAAGGTTTGAATATTTAAGGCCTATAATTGGGATCTTCCCTTTCGCGAAAAAGCCATTCAAGCGCAGTCTCTTGATGCGGTAAAAAGGAAGGGCGAGAGGAAGGATGACAAAATTTCCTTATCCGTTGGTTTGGTACAATTTGCCAAAGATTAATAAAGGTTTTTGAAAACTTTTTGCTCAGCAGATACTTTTCAGCAGATAATTTTTCAATATGCTGCATTTCAATGAATCAAAAAGGGGAAAAAAACATTTGCTGCAGCTTTAACTGTTCAATTTACATTTATCTCGGCAATTTAAGTCGAATCATGGCGGGGGAGGATATAGTCTTGGTGGAGAAAGACGTCCAACATAAATTGCAATTCAGCCAGGAAAGCATTGATAATCCAAATCATTAAGTAACGCAATTGACTTCGAAAAACGTTTGAATCTCTATTAATTTGCTAGTGGTTTCAGCTAGTGAAACCAATTGATATTTTACTGTCGATGGAAGACCCGAAGAAAACCCCGATATAAACAAATTATCGAGATTTTAATCCATCGTTGTAATCATAACCTTGATGGTCTGTTTGCGACTACAAATGCCCCTGAATCCGATTCCACACTGAACAAATTCCACTGAATCCAACGAAAAATTGACCAATAGAGCAAGGAACTGAGTGGTCTCATTTTACCACATAGCCATTTCAGAACCCACTTTGGATAGCAACGACAGAGCCGATGATCAAGAAGAGAGAGAGATGAAGAGACCGATGAAGAATTTTGAACACACCGACAAAGGGCTCGCCAAAAATTTGGTCTAATTTAGTATAGATGATACATTTCCCTGTTGCTGAGTTCGTGGACTCACCCAACTCGGAAATTGTGCATTCAGATTTAGTAAAGCAAGATATGAGCAAGACAAGTCGTTTGAGGTTCATGTTGGAACCAACAAGTACTTTACCCAAATAGCAAAGTGTCAAAACAAAAGCTGCTGTTCAAAACCTAGGAGCTCATAATTTTCGGTAGTAACTGGAATATTCTCCCATTGCCACTGCTTATTTCTCGAATTAGTGAAGTTTTAAAACTTCCGGTTAGAAAAAAAAAAACTGAATCGTACTTTTCCAGTCGCAATTTTTCTCTCACAGTCTCATATTGGACGATCATATTCCATTTCTGCAAAGGCTCATAAATAGATTCCCTTTGCCTTATATTGATCTTCAATTCAGTCTTCTTTGAATGATCAAATCTGTAGGACATGTCATCATTATTTTGCCGGAATCATAATTTTCTGCAACCCGAAGTCAAACCCTCCTCCCGCATCGAGGCAGATCATACCCGTGAGGAAGTTTATTGAGTAAAGAGGTTTGCTTGGAAGCGAAAGGATATGCTGATTTTCAATATTTGTTTAAACCCGGACATTTGTTTTTAATTTTTTGTTTTTGTTTATTATCTTAGATGTTTTAAAGAAAGTAGGTGATGGAAAAAGCTTGATCATCCTAAAGCCAGATGAAGTAACCATACTTTTGACAAGTTTTACTGCTGTTATACTCCCAAACTATTTATTGTTGGCAACCATAAAAAATTAGTTTTAGAATGTATACTAGTGAAGGAAATGAGAAGGGTAAGCAATTTCATAATTGGCTTAAAAAAAGGTGAAGTATTTATTGCATAAATTTTGTTACAAAATGATTAATACTTTCTTGATTAATCTGGTTATGAAACAGCAGTAAGAAAAGACAATCGCAATGCCACCATTTTCAAAGACCCTTAATAAAGGTTTTACTCGGGGAATGATGTCAATCCTTGATCATCTATAGGTACTATAACAAGGTTAGCTTTTTTTATGTTATTCTCTTACGATTATTTTTAATCGTACAATATAATTCAAATTTTAGGAAATTTCCCCATTATTCTACAAGACTTAAAGCTTTTTGATCAACCAAACAATGGTCTTGAGGAAGCCCAACCGTTTACTTATACAATGCTATACAGAAAAATTATACAGAAAAAGATTGTAATGAATGGGTCTGAATTTCGGATATCCTACTTTAATGTGTATTTCAATTTACAAACAATTTGGAAATTTTGCCGAATTGCAACGGCGATTCGGCAGCCTATATTTCTGCCGAATTGACGATTAGCAACCCAAAAAATTGTCTCCAATTAGATTGAATGTTTGTTTTTTTCATTTATATGTATATATATATATTTATAATTACGTATTCATCTCTATATGGCATTTATGTCGCAATTTTTTAAATATCTTTGACGCCCTCTACTGGAAATATTTAAAGTGCAAAATAAAAATAGGGCTTTCGAGTTTTTGCGGCAACCCTCTACGTTTTTATTCAATATTCTAGCAGACTTTCACTGAACACTGACCACTCTCCCGTGGGTATGCTTACTGCGCAGTCCCCCCGTCTAGCCGGCTTAGGCTGCGAGTCAGCAACATAAAACTAAAAAGTTTGGACGCGTTTTCCGGACAATCTCGCTCATTTGATCTTTTGAGCTCCTTTTTTAGATCTAGCTTTGAGATTCTTCCTTTTTTCACTTTCAGATTAATATTCAGTCTGACTAGGTCCAGCAATGTCTTCCTCTGGCTTCATTTCTGCGTTTTAAATTTATCCTTTTCCTTTCGAGTTTTTGCGCAACCCAGCGCGTCTTCATTCACTACTCTAGCAGAGTACTTACCTTTACTGACTACGAGTCCGCCACGGAAAACTCGAAACTATGAACGTGATTTACAGGCACTCCAGCTAATATTATGTTCTGAGCCCCTTTTACGATCTAGGTTTTTTTTTCTTGCATCATTACTGACTTCTTCAACAAATTTGACTCTTAAAATTCATTCGATGAATTTTTAAGCTGCCGCAAGAAGCAAGAAAGCAATAAGCATGTCCTGTCCATTCGCTAAGCAACCACGTAGAAAAATGTCATGTCAAATGACCTCTTCCAATGGCGGTTAACCCGGTGGGACAACAGCAGCGGATAAATGGGGATCATAATCTGGTTTCTGGTGTCGGGTTACGGGCCTGGGTGGGCAGGGACAGACACCAATTGGAGCTGTACAATCTGATCAGTTGTAGTTTCCAAGGCTGCGGACAAGTCAAAATATTTCAACTTACCAGTCGTTGGTGCTGCCATGTGGAAAACGTGTCATGTCGTCGTGGTCAACTACGTTTATAGGATAGTCCCTTGTTTCCTCCATTCTACGCCGCCCAAGGTAAGATAGAAATAAGGACTATCTTTTGCAAAAACCATCTCGGCAACCGCGGCCGCAAATTTGTCAGCTTCTGGAATTATTATTGATTTCACAACTCCTAAAGAGAAAAAAGTTAAGTTAAGTGTTGAAACCCACCTCCCCCCCAAAAAAAATCTCCTTTCAGCGGAAATGACGTCCAATAACAAGAAAAAACATGAAAACGTTGCTAAACGCCTTACCTGATGACCTGTTGGTGCTGCCAACGAAAAAAAAATTCATAATTATATTTTTAGAATTTATAAACTTAATACTCACTTTGTTGGCATGGGCACTTGCAAGTCTTAAAAAAAGGAATCACCAATGGTATGAGAAATTTTACAATAAGGGAGACGCCGCCCAAGGTAAGATAGAAATAAGGACTATCTTTTGCAAACACCATCTTGGCGAACGCGGCCGCAAATTTGTCAGCTTCTGGAATGATAATTGATGTCCTAAAGAGAAAAAAGTTAAGTTAATTGTTGAAAACCCACCCCCACCCTAAAAAAAATCTACCTTAAGTGGAAATGACGTAAAATAACAAAAAAAAACATGAAAACGTTGCTAAACGCCTTACCAGTCGTTGATGCTGCCATGTGAAAAACGTGTCTTGTCGTCGTGGTCAACTACGTATATAGGATAGTCCTTTGTTTCCTCCATTTTCTCAAAGACATCCTATGGAAAAGTGGGGATATATATTTATTAACCAATCAGTGCAGTGTGCATGAATTCCGGATCGTTACTCAAGTCACGGTGACCAGCTTTTTCTAGTTTTTGCTTAAGTTCAAAACATGTTCTATTGATGTAGTTCGTAATTCTTGGTGTAGAAGAGCAATTGACATGATGTTCAATGTCTCTGCCTTTATCTCCCAAAAGTGTGGCAAGCCAACCACCTTTGTTTGTAAAACCCATTGCAAGCATGGTCTCTAGGGCAGCCTTCTCAGCCCCGGGGCCTCCGTTAAGACCACATTTGTCTGATTTGCCGGGTTGTCCGGTAGCGCCTTAAATACAAAATGATTTTTTAAGCTCAAACATTACAGTGATAATGGAAAACTAAAAGGGGGAGTTTCAGGGAAAATTCATTCACCTGGGAAACCAGTCCATCTTTGTTTGGGGCTCCTGGTCCATCAGAGAATCCATCCTTGCCAGGGCCACCGTGTTTTCCAACAGGACCGGCAACCCCCAGATTGTCTACTGGGGTCACCATCAGGTTGGTCATCTATGCCAGGACCTTTGTACATCAATAGTGTCCTTGCAAAATGTGACGATTTATCCACCAACTTCCTTATTTTTATAGCGAACATCACCATACGAGAATTCAATTTCTTTTTCCACAGGAACAGGCGGAAATACTGAAAAAAAACAATTACACAATCTGTGATTTCTAATGAGCAATTTTAGACACACCACCAGCCCCAAAAATGTTCTCGTTTATAGAAGAATGATTTATGATGGTCACCAAAACATTAACATGGTTGCATCTCTTCTTGAGACGAACATCACATTCTTTTTTTTCCATGGTTGTTTTAGTAGGAACGTCTTGCATGTTTTATTGATCAAAAGGGGTAATCTTTCACTACATTGAGGTCGTGATTGGAATGGACAAAAATACGTCACTTTTCTTTAGCAAAAAATTTTTGGGCAAAAACAATCGTCAATCTTTGCTAAATGTTTGAAGTGACTAACGCCCAAACTATGAAAGCCTTTTGATGGAAAATAAAATTAGTAAGAATGGATATTATGCTAACATATGTTTCTTACATTGTCCGTCCACTGTGTGTGTAAGTTCACAGTAAAAAGACAAGTTTATTTTTTTCAATTTTTCTTGCATATCTTCAAATGTTGCAATTGGACGTCCACGTGCGGGTACACGCCCCCCCAGGCTGTTTCATTTTACACTTTTTTTTAATTTCGCGGGGGACGTTTAATATATCTTGCGCCAAGGAAAAAAAATAATTCCGTAAAAAAAATTTAAAAAACAAAAAAATTTAGCACACGCGCCAACGAAAAAACTAAAAAAACTGACCAAAATTTGCCTTTTTTGCAAAATCTCGGGTTCAGTCAAATATTTTCAACCCGACGCTTAATACGTGATTGAATATCATGTTATGAATATTGTTTCGTTAATATATCAAGTTTCGCCAAAAAATAATCACATTGAAGACTTGCGCCATGAAAATAATTATTTGTGATTGTATTTTATTGCAATGCAAGAGGTATATTTTTATGTTTTACCTAGACTACATTTACTATTGACATCAAATCTTTTTCTTTATTCTTCTAATACTTGTAAAAGAAACTCCTGCTCCTCCACATTAGTAGTAGCATCCTTGAAATCGGTTATCATTTTTATCGCTCTTTCCGCGCAGTCTGCCGCGCATCTTTTGCGAAAACCCCATCCCGGCAACCACGGCCGCAAATTTGTCAGCTTCTGGAATTATTATTGATTTCACTCTAAAGAGATCTAAGAGATTTAACTCCTAAAGAGAAAAAATTTAAGTTAAGTGTTCAAACCCATTCCCCCCTAAAAAAATCTACCTTCAGCGGAAATGACTTCCAATAAAAAAACATGAAAACGATATGGTTACATAAAAGATGGCGTTTTTACGAAACGTGAAACGAAACGAAATGCCACCTGTATGCGTCGACTTTTTTATGAACCATAACGGCAAATAATTTTTTTCTGCCAACTTTCTCAATAAATAACTAAAGAGCTATTAAATATTTTTCAAAACGACTTTAAATTTAGGAAAATTGATATCCTTAATAATTTTGTACAACAGATCAAAATTTTAGGACAAGTACATGACTAGATATAATGAGTTTACGGAGGGACTATCCGCCATAAGGTCCCTTGTAAACATCTTTTGGTGATTTCACAAAATTTGAGGCATAGTCCCTCACAGTATATTTAATTACTAAAACATCGTTAAAGCTATAACATAAAAAATTGGAACTCTGATCAATAAAAAGACGAAGAACATTTATTAGCTGTAAATTAGTTATTTTTATTTCTATTCACAATTCTAATACATTTTCTAATTTTTACATTTTGTTTTCTATTTTTTTAATAGTAAAAATTATTATTTCCGTTAAGGGTTTTTACAACAAATATAAAATTATAGTAATAACAAAGCTCATGAAAAAAATTCGTGTTGCAGTTTGTTCCCCGCCAAAAATTATCTTGTCTCCACTAAATAGAAAAAGTTATAATTCAAAGTGAGGATGGCAAATCGCCTCTTTTAACCCAAACTCCTTCAAATGTATTAAATCCATATGAATAATCTAATAGATGAAAATCACGAATGATAACTTCACTGATAAAATTATGCCTTTTTAAACTAATTTATCATCTTGGATTACCCATCCAGGCTATGCATACACCACCTATTAGTTGTCCGGATTCTCTAGTATTTTGGTTTGGCATGACTTCTTCTTCAATATTTTTTTCTGTACCAACTGACAATACTTCTGCTTTCACTACAAAAGTTTCTTTTTCCTGTGTTATTACAATTTGTGCTTACTTCTCTTTTCATTGGAATGATTCTCACTACATACAATTTTTTAAAATTCAGTTTCGTCTAGTTCCTCTAATGGGGTTTAAGCTAGACGTTTTCTGTTAAAAGATATAACATCAGAGTAGTTTGCAATAATCTGCTAGAGAGGCTGAGGCATTGTGCCTCGCTTTTTCTGGGTCGGTTTTGGATAGAGTGGGGGTTGGATAGGATGGGTCACAAAGTGGGGCGCATTTTATGTTTCTCTCTAGTTCCATGTCAATTTCCTCCTTTGTAATTTCAAGAAGGTCATACGTCATTACAGATTTATATTCGTCTCGGTTGAGCATGAAGTGAACATTTCCAGTAAAATCAGGAGGGGTACTATCCAAGCAAACCTACTTGTAGACGGCAACGAACAATTTTTCTTCCAGTGGTTCGGAATCATATCAGAGTCAGGCAAAGCAACACGAAGGGAAACTCCTCTCTGTTTAATTATATCAGATGAGGAAAACTGACAACCTGTAACTATGGCTACACCAGAGGACAACATTGAGAAAAAAGAACACGTTTTCTTTTTGTCTACTTCCATATACAAACCAACGTTACTCTTAGCTAAATAAGTTACTGCTGGAATAGTTGATAACATACAAAATGCTGTGACGGCATTATCCTCTTACCCGTGGAATCACATTGAAAACAAAACGGTTGAAATGCATTTCGTGGTGTTCCTCCCACTCCTAAAACAACTTCTTGAGACGAAAATTTATAAATGCTTCTATTCTAAATGGAGAATAAAACTACCTGGCAGTTATCTTCTGTGGTCTTTTTTGTTTTTCTCCCGATAGGAATTTTGTTATGGGATGCAAAGGCCATACGACATATTTTGCTTGGCCTCAATGTGAACCGAAATACACTTATGTTTTCACTAATGTAAGCAAGATCGGTGGTCAAGTAACATTTCCTGAAGTGACCGCAGAATTACGGGACGGCATTTATTCCACAGCCAAATCCATCCGGAGCATCGCAATCTAAAAAAGGGTCGATCAAGTATTGAAAATGTGTAATTAGGATTAGTGAAAAATGTCCCTTTAGACTACAAGCCCTTTGCCTAGAAGTAGAAAAATAAGGAAGTGGATTTGCGGAGCAAAACCTGTGGCTGTAACACGTTTGTAAACTTGTTTAGATTGCTTGCTGTATATACCGTTAGAATTTCAAAGAAAAACAAAGAAACTTGCTGAATATCCCGCTTTTCAAATTCTCTCAAAAATTCCAATTCATGGATTTTGATACGTTTCTCCTTTATTGATGTTCATATAGTGATATCTTTAATAAAATCTATTGCAAACTTCTTTGCTGTTTTGTCTATACTTTTATTGATGGCGGATGAATATATTCTATAAAACCACATTCCTGCCAGGTACAAGGTTACACCTTTTCGAAACATTTTCGATACATTCATAATGTTATATCCCTACCTGGCCTGTTTATTCATCCATCGGATTTCCAATTATTGCCCTCTAATCTAAGTGAGAAAGGTTGGTCTCGAAAGTGTCACAATATGACATCTATAGGATTTTCCAATAACATATTTTTGGGAAATACGCGTTTTAAGTACCAAATTTTGTCCGATTCATTATCCAAAGGACGTCCTAATTGATAATTCATTGGACAAGATAGTTGGTCCAAAATTTGCGAATATGGAATGCCAATAGGAAATAAGTTTTTTATCCTTCTTTCGTTTTTTCATCACCTTGACGTGACCAAATTGGGATGTTTGGACATCCAAAGAATACCACAAAAGAGTTTTTGCCAAAGTAATGACTATTTTGTATATACAGAACCCATCGCAAGAATTGGCTTACTTTTTCACTTACATATATTTTTTTATTTTTCAATGTTGCACCACTCTCCCTGCACCCCTCTCTCAACCCAATATTTCTCAGCTTCTCAGCTATCTCTGTTCTACACAACAGCAGAACTCGCCTCGCTCTCGTTCCAGCAGCTTGCTGGTTTCAAACGTTTTTTTTTATCTCTCAGGCATTCTTTACAGGTGCATTAAATAATAACATTATGATACAACTTTTCTTGAATTAATCAGACAATAAACAGCCGTTTTTCAAATTCAATTTTTCTATGTTTCATCAGTTTCACCTGTGGTTTCTTCTTCAGCCCTAATAAATTCGATGGCACAGAAGTTTTCTTTTTGTGGGAACATCGAGCTGTTAAAAATTCATTAAGACCAATTATAAATATGAGATTTGTTTTATAACTTACAGTTATTTTCCTAAAATGGAAGCACTGAGCTGTAAAAAAATTACAAAGATCAATAATAATCAAGATTTGTTTTACTTAGTTAAAGAGTAGACGTGCCATTTCTTCTAAAATTCGGGTTTTCATTTTTTAAATGTTCAATGGAATCGATAGTGATTTGTTAATGAGTTCAACAGACTAAGAGTTGCAAAAGTGTTCATATTGCAATATATTTTGTGAAAAAAATATGTGGCAAATATGCTACAAATCTGTAAATTCGGTCCGGGATTTGGTGGGATGAAAGAAGCAGTAAAAATTTTTGTTTTCTTTGGCCAAGTGAATCGTTCGTGGGATAATTAAGATTCATCGTATGAATGGGAAACGATGTTCGTCGACTTTCATTACCATGCACTAAACTAAAACACAAAACAAACAGGAATTGCTTAACAAGTGCGATTTGCATTTAGCAAACTAAAAGTGCATTTTCTCTTGATTTTATTGTTACAGAGATCCCACAAACGAAAACATGTTGTCCTTTTTCGTCAAAAGCCATTACTGTATTCCCAGATAAAAGGTTCCCTTTAGATAGGCCAATAATCTTTTAACTTCTCTCCGTTGCGCTGGTTGCGGATTTGAACAGTACTTCGCTACTTGGCCAACGGAATGTGTGATTTCCTGGCGTGTAGCATTTGTTAGATACAAAAGAGCTTCAACTACTGATTTTTTATGGGACTTTCGTTATATAGTTCTATAGCCTCTCCCTCTCGCTAGTTGGAAACATTATGGCATTTAGGCGGGAGTTTGGGTCAGTGGTCGTTAGGACTTCTCATTTTATGTTTCTTGAGTAGAGTTAGAATGATGTATCTTTACAAAATGAAGATTTGATTATTAGGTCTTTCACGTTCTATGTAACGGGGAGAAACTGTAAGTGGAAGGTTGCGAATCTCGAATTCACTTGCCATGTTGTCCACAATAGGTAGTGAAACCTCGTCTCCTTAAAAAACGAATATAACTGTATCCATCAACGGCTGGAAGTCTGCTGCTTCCAGTTTTCCATTATGGGTTTTGTTCCATAAAATTGGTGGTTGTTTAGTACCGTGGAGCCCTTTTGAGAAGTACGGCATCACCCTATATTCGCTAGCCACGATTGACATAATTATACGAAAAAAACTCGGTTCTGGAACTTGGGAAAATGTGTCTTCAAATCAACTCCAGGTCGTTGAGCGCAGCAAACAGGCATCAGACGCCATTTAAAGCGAGGTGGTACTTCTCCTTGCCAAGGTTTATAATTCCCAATTCATTTTTGCCAAATTAGGACGTAGCTAGCCGGCAGTTCCGAAGGAAAGACAAGTTTCCAAGACTTTTTATCTATTTGGCATCTATATTCTTCAGTCGCAGCGACAGTGTTGACTGTTTTCTCAGGGGTTGATGTTGATGCTGCTAAGGCTAGGGACTTGCCGTAAGGTTAACCGGATCTAGTTCGATTGAAATAATCGAGTATTCCGTAGCAATCAGGCCAGAGGTTCCTTTTGCAACTCATTTTCAGTAACACTGTCATGATTTTCATTGCCAAGAAAGGCATGCAGCGCCTCAGACAGCGGATGAGACAAGCCTATAAGAGATGGCGTAAAAACAAAAAAAAACGCTGCGTCTTTTACTTTCCAGATCAACGAATCAAAAATGCTCTTCAAGGGTGAAGCTGCCAAATTTCAACGTCTCATAAGGACCCGAAAAAAGAAAACGTGGGAAAGTTTCTGCACAAACGATATGAACAACGATCATCAAACATCACTCCACTACCTAGTGAGAAAAGATAATCGCAGTAGCAATTCCTCCTCTCTGTAAGTTGACGGTAACATCATGAATTCTCCGGTAGACATTGCTAAAGCTTTCGCCTGCCACTTTTTTAAACCCGCTCTACCCTCCTCTGACTGCCATACATCCCTAATTTAAAAAACGACGTTATTCTTTCTCATCCCATATGTCATACTCGTCCAATCACAATGTATGAGCTAGGGTCCCACCATCTCCACCCTAAAACCTACAAATTTCACCGGAATCGACCAATTATCATCTTCGCTAATTCTTGCTACCCACCCATGTTATGATCATATTCTTCTGAAGATGCTTAACGTTTCCCTCTTAAACGGTTGGTTCCCTTCATCCTGGAAAATCGCTAAAATCACCATAATTCAGATTTCGAACAAATCCAACCATAAGCTACTTGAAAACTATCACACAATTAGCGTGCTCCCTTCTTTCTCAAAAATCTTTGAACGTATCATCCTCTCTAGACTGAAATGGATCGCTACTGAAGGAAATTGTTTCAACCAAGGGCAACACGGTTTCAGAGAAGTTTGCTCCACCGAAACAGCCGCTAACAATTTGGTTCATCACATCGAGACCCACTTTTCGAAAAAAGAATTTACTGCAAGCGCTTTTGTCGACATAAAGACCACGTTTGACTCACCATGGCACCCTGCAATAATAGCCGCACTCATAAAAAAGAACTGCACGCTATACCTTGTTCGCATCATCGGAGACTATCTTGCTAATGGGAAAGCTCAGATCGTCATGGAGGGCCGTGAAACAGACATTTCCACTGGTTGCCCCCAAGGTGATGGAATCCTCTCAGCGTTTCTTTGGATTACTCTAATTGATGATGTCTTCTACATCCTTCTTCCTTTCCCTGTTTTTATATCTGCCTACGCCGATGATATAAATATCGCCTGTAGCCACTCTGATCCAACCACGGCAACATCCAGACTAAATATCGCATGCAGTGCAGTCATAGACTGGCTTTTCTCCATAACATTTCTGATCAATTCCCCTAAAACCATCTTTATGATTTTCGATTTTTGTCGGAGCAATCGTCTTATCCCAGATAATTTCTCTTTAACTCTACAAGGAACAACCATCTTCCCTTCCACCAGCACTACCTTTCTCGGCTTTCTTTTTGACAATCTTCTCAGTTGGAAAAGGCACATTGAGCTAAAATGTACCTCTGCAACTCGCTTATTCTACTCGATGCGCCACTGCTTATCCCTCACCTGGGGCCTAAATCGTGTCCGATTACAGATCCTTTACAAACTTATAGTTGAACCCACCATTCGGTATGGCTGCTCAATATGGGCTAAAAGAGCAACTTTGAAATCTACCAAAAAAATCCTACGTAGTGCGCAAAGGAGATATGCAATTCAAATGCTACGCGCTTTTCGCACATCTCAAACTTAATCTTTGCTCATCATGTCAGGAATCATGCCACTTGATTACAGAGTCTTAGAGCTCACCACCATCAGATATCTTGAATTTAAGGACAAGAAAGTTCCCCAAATCAGCCTCTATAATAGCTGCCAATGCTATTTCTGCAACTAAGCTGGACTTTTTACGACCGAGCTAAATATATCCACCTTCCAGAGATACTTCCTTGGAATAGAAACTATCCGCAGGAAATTAAATCGGCTTCTTTGACAACACCCACCTCTGCCGATCCTTCGACAACCCGAATCTTCACAGTCACAGATGGCTGCATACGCAAAAATGGGGCTGGCAATTCTTCTCTTATCTGCTTTACATTTGAACTAAAGCATTCTCTCTCTGGGTCCCTACCTCGCCACACTACAATCTTTCAAGCAGAAGGCCTTGCAATCCTTGCCGCCCTAGACTGGATTGTCTCAACACGCCCACTTCCCTCTCAAAACTACGAAATCTCTTCCGACTCCAAATCCGTACTTGCTGCTTCTACTCCATCCACGTCCACTAAATCCTCCCAACCATTCTCTTCTATAGTAAAAATACACACTGCACAAATATAATTTTTTTTTATCCCGAGCCACTCTGGCCACCCTGGGAATGATATGGCAGACTCTATTGCTAAAAGTGCCGCCCAAAGCTGGTCCTCTCATCACCCATCCCTGCCGATGACAAAATCATATACAAAAGATGTGATTCTCAACTACATCAACACTCTATGGGGAGATGAGTGGAAGTTCATGAAAGCTGGAAAGTCGGTGCGGGCCTTTGTTCCCCACAGCAGCCAGTGCAATCATTCTCAACACCAATTCCCTTTCCTACCAGACTAATCAACTCCTTACTGGCCACTGTCGTTTAAACGGCTATCGCTTTAAACATGTTTCTTCGCCGCTTTGCTCTTGTCTTTCCGAAGAGGAAACGGTTGAACACTTTGTACTCGGATGCCCCAATTTTTCCATACATCGTGAGCCTCTTATCCGTGCAGTCCTCCAACTAAAGCTTACTTGGCCCCCTAAACTCTACGTCTTCACCCAATCCAAATCTCTTCTTCAAGCCCGCCAACACTTTTTCACGATAAAAACTCAGCGCCTAAAATAACTTATGACGAATGCACGATTTGATACTCCGTTTCACTCCTCTCACATGTATCCTATCTAATTTTTTTTTTCTTTTGTTTTACTCCAAATATGACCATCACTGTACCCTAGTCTACTCTCTATGCCGTAATATTCTTTTCTTTGTTTTTGTTTTCTTTTTCTTTTTCCCATCGAAATACAATAAAGAGGAAACTATCATTATTGATAAGTGATAACGCCTCTGCAACTAAAAAATTAAAAAAATATATATATAGAGTATTTTATACTTAACCTACACTATCACAATAAAATTGTTGCAATTAATAAATCTGTACATAGTTACTAACTGCTAAAACAAGAATTTTTATAGTTAAATTTACATTTTTGTTTGAATTTGTAATCAAAAATTTCACAACAGACCAGGTTGTGACAAAGCAGAATTAGTGAAGCATCAGTAGTAAATGTAGTATTAGGATAAGTGATCCGATTTTCCCCTTTTCACTTTCCCCAAAAATCACTATAATGTCCGTTTTCGGACGGCCAAACTCTGTCGACATTTGGATATACTACGGCGCGACATTTCTTCTAAATCCATTAAGTCAAAGTTGATTGACCATTTTGGTTGTGATATCCATATTTTTAGTAACGACGGATTGATGACCTTATTTGTTTACAGCAACTTCAAATCAGAAAAAAATTAATTGTAGTCAGACGAAGAAAAAAAAATTTGAATAATTTGTGCTGCAGCAAAACTAATCAATTAGAATTATAAATTATTGTCTTTAAACTTGAAATTGAACTTTCAAGTTTAGAAAACTCTGGCCTTGTGCTTGTATATAACTAAATATTTTCTTGAAAATAATTACTGCGAAAAGTAATCAATCTAAAATTCCATCATTTGCTCAATCAATAATGCATTTTGCGTATCCAAAGAAAATTATAGCACCATTACAAGTAATCATATCTATTTTAAAAAAATTTAAATTATTTAAATTTCATCCTACAACAAATGGTTCTTGCAGTATTACTACATGCTTCAAGAGCTTTAATTTAGATACTCTTTAAAGCCATGGATTTTTTTCATCATGCAACGAAGTAATTACATTTGAAAGTCGGCTGCCGTAACTTCGTTCACTAAACTGAACATCACGCAAGATGCCTTTGATTAATATATTCCCGATAACACTGATCATAATTTGTGCACTTTAGATGGAAAGGGCACTTTCCAAGGATGGCTACTATCGCTACAATAACCTAATGTTCTAAGAAAGCTTAAGAAAGCAAGCAAAAAAATACAGTTTCACGAAGAAAAGTAACTTTTAAAAGTTACGTTTATCTTAACCATATGAAAATTACACTCTTCTGTAATAGGGAAATTAGTCTAGTGTTACTATTTTATCCATTCAGTAGTAATATTGCTTACACCACATCACTAAATAACAAAAATATTGTTTTAAGGGGGGTGGGTTGTTGTCTTTGGTGACAAGGTGTTACAAGGAGGCGGTAAAAAAAACTCGACAATTTTCGTTACCTAATTTAAAAACGGCTCCATATCAACCAACAAAAAAAAATTCTTTAGTATTTGATTCATTAGAAAATTAAACAACACTTACCTTGTTCATGTTCAAGCTAATTTTAGAATATTTTTTTATTAAACGCAATCGGATAAGAAAATTGTTAAAGTTTTTAGAATTCCCACAAATATCAGAGAAAAATTTAAAAAATGGTTTCGCTCTCTAAACATATGATACACGTTCTGATTTGCATCTTTGATCAATCTTACGAACGATTTTGCAACTTTTTTCCTTATTTCGTAAATTAAAATGCAATTTAACAGATTCAAAATAATTGTTTTTCTTATTTCAATTTTACCTTAATCGGTTAGTCCTTAGTCTGCATCCATTGATAGCGAGCTAATTTATCCAAGACAATGTTTTGAAATTTGAATGTCAACCTTGAGAAATTTTTGAAATATCAAACGGAGCATTACACGGTAGCATTGGTAAGATTCTTTTTTGTTGCAGTTTCATTATTGAGGATCAAATTTTAGTTTACTTGTTGTATTTTAGAATAGAAAATTGCTTGGGAGTTATTTTGGTAGAGGAAATAACATATCCTGATTTATGATTTGTGATATCTTAAATTCCAAAAAATAGAAAGGGTTCTTTTGTCGCCCGTTTATAAGGATCCCATCATACCGAGGATATTCTAGGTAAATTGGTTTTATTTTTTAAATATATACCAATTTGTTGCTAATTTTAAATTTGTGCTGATAATTCCTACAAAAAGTGCCAAAAGGTATTACGGCTGAGCTTTAGAAGAGCATCACAATAAAAAATTTATTGGTCTTTGAGTGGTTTTCTCAATAGTTAAAAAAAAAATGATATTCTTCTCTTAAGAATTTTTGGCAAATAGTGGGAATTGGGCGCAGGTGGGACTATAAAACATTTGTTCAACAATATTTTCTACGTCTTTACTTGATTGAAACCAATTTGCATCATCCACCCACAAAGATCGAATAACATTCATAGAGTACATGTTAAACAAAGAATTTTTTGCTGGCTTATATACCGTTTATTAAGCTAATTGCTTATCTCTGAGAGTTGTCTCTGCAAGATCTTATTTTCGTGGAAACCATTTTAAATCAAAGCGTACCGAACTCATCAGCGCAGACTCACAACTACTTGCAGACTATTTACCGGAAAGGAGTAAATATGGAATCTAATAGGTTGGAAAGCACCAATTAAATGAAATTGAGTTAATAGAATTACTTGGAGAAAAGTGCTTTCATCAAAGCTAAACGCTTTTTTCTTCAGCCGCATGAAAAAATTTTAGTCACTCTTTCTGACTCTCTAGAGAGAAAACCAAGAACCACGAATAAAAATTGACATATTCTTCCTCCAATAACGCAGACTCCACCGCGTCCACGGAAATCTTTTCAAAATGCAACTAATATTTACATAGAATTGTAGGTAGTTTATTCCTTAGTTTAAACGTTGTTAATTTCAGTATTCATGATGGATGTTTCCACTTTCTCTTTACCAATAATTGCGCTGGGCAAAATGCAGTACTTTCAAGTAAGATGCCGACGAGAATGTGTTGTTAATCGATGTAAAAAAAAAATCCTAGGAGGTGGTGATAACTTGTTTTATTTGTAACTTATTGTCCATGTCTTTATGCTTATTGTCAAACTTCATTTATTTTGTTGTTATTATTTTTATTATTATTTATGCTTTTTTTCTAACGAAGAAAAAGTGGGTCGAAATGCTTCATCTGTACGATAAGTTCGATAATGCAGTTTCAGGAATAATTCAATGGTTTTTCATAAAAGAATGTTAAAGTTCAAATATTCTTGACCTCAGGAAAAGCCTCGCAAATATTTTAATCTAAATGAGGAAAGATATATCAAATCTAGTCCTAAATCACAAAGGTTTGGTTAGTCTGAATCCTAATGCATAGTAACTTTTAGCAAAGGATATATCCGAAATTTTGTGGATACATAAGTGCTTTCTATATATTTCGTTCCACCGCTTCAGAAAACAGTGAATTGCAAACATGGTTCGTAAACTGTTTCCCCCATTTTCAATTCAGCAAATTACTCCGCCATTTCGTAAGTAAAATTTATCAAGTTTATTCATTTGTAAATATTAATATACATTTTTAACATTTTTGAACATTCCATCAAATCGAAAAATTCGTCAAATTGATAGTCTCACATCATCCACCACACCTGACCTGATTGAGGTGCAATTGAAAAGGTAATAACCAATGTAATGTCCGACGATCCTCATTGGACAGCGTAAGAAATTGGATGGAAATGGATGTGTTTTTGGATTTTGGATTAGGGAGACAGGGGAATGTATCGCAAGAAGAAAGAGAAACCCCCAAAGAATCTCCTTTCTAAGCTTGAAATTCAGGAGGAAATGAGTGATGTGTTAGGGGAGCTTGTTTCAAAGTAAGTTTTTTAAATAGTGGTAAACGGTAATACCATCCCCTCTTCTACCATGTTGTAAGCATGAGGGTATATTCAATTTTGCATGGCAATTATGCATGCCGTGTTTTTGGCGCGAAAAACGTGATTCCAAAAATTGCTTCTTAATCAACTGTTTCCACAATCAGCAACTAACTCACCATTTCGTAAGTTAAATTTTCAATTTTTTCAAATTTGTAAATTTGAATCTACATTTTAAACATTTTAGAATATGCCACCAATTCACCTAATTCACGAAATTCTTTATCCCTTAACCACAACACCCGACCCGATTGAAGCTGCAATTCAAGATGTCATCAAACCCATTACCAGTGTGCTGATAAAAAATCCTCACTGGACATCATATGGGATGTTTTTTTGGCCTGTTTTGGATGGGGAAAGAGTTTGGGCCAAGGATTTTTTACTATTGTATGGAAGAGTTAACGGAATGGCATAACAAAATAAAAAAGAAACCCCAACCTGCTGAAACTCTAGAGGAAATGGGAGATGTGTTGGCGGAGCAGGTTGCTAGGTAAGTTTTTTAAAACAGTCAGTCAACGATATGTTTTTTAACATTTTCCTGTTTTATATAGGAAAATTGTGAAATCTTTGAAAAAGCACTTGGATGCTCAACTCAACTCAATGAACGGATGGATTCATGCTGCTTGTATAGCATAGGGTGAAACTCTTGATTAGTGAAAAATTCTTGGTTTTCTCCTGAAGGTGTTGGCCTGCTTTCTCGCTTTTGAACAACAATTCCCTGTTGAAATAACAAAATAATTGTTACTATTTTGTTCCGGACATTATGAAATTGATTTATTGCCAAAAAATACCTTGGAAATGCTTCCTATATTTTGCATTATGCTATCGGCAGACTATAACGCTAAATGCAATTTAGGAGATCTCGAGTGATATCAATCTGTGTTCCAATGGAACTATTATGACTATTGGGCGGAAAACCCAATTCTAGTAGCACTGTTGAATCAGGGCGGGTCCGTAACTGGAGCTAACGTCTACGTTTATTATGGGAAAGCAATACCATCTAGTAAAGTTACTTACATCTTGTCATGACGGTATATTCAATTTTACATGGCAACTACGCATATGAACGTTGTAACGTTGTTAACCGTTTTTTTGGCGCAAAAAATTTGGCGGAAAAACCTTTGAAAAAATTGCTTCTAATCAACTGTTTCCACAATCAGCTCTTCGATCACTCACCATTTCGTAATTAAAATTTTCAATTTTTCAAATTTGTTAATGTTTATCTAAATTTTAAACCTTTTTAGTTTTAGAAAATGCCACCAATTCATTTAACCACAATGTCCGACGAAATAGAAGAAGCAATTTCTCAAGATGTAATAAAGCCAATGACCAGTGCGCTGTTTAAGGATGATCCTCACGTGCACTGGACATCTTACGGGACTGTTTTCTTCTGCCTTGTGTGGATGGGTTACAAGTTTGGGCCCAGGATGTTCTATTACTGCATGAAAAAGGCCACTGAGTGGCACGACAAGAAAAAAAAGAAACCGCAGTCTGAACAAAGTGTATTGGAATTGGCAAATCAGGTTGACAGGCAGACCCTGTTGGCGGATCAGGTTGCATCGTAAGTTCTTCAAAACAGTCATTCAACATTATGTTTTACTAACATTTTCCTGTATTATATAGGAAAATTCTGCTATCTTTGAACAAAAAGTTGGATGCGCTAGCTGTATCCCAGGGAACAAAGAGAAATCAAGATTGGACATTCAGTTTTTTTTACATTCAGTGAGTGGTTTACTATTTGCCAATACAAAAATTTCCACTCTCTTGTTTCTTTTCTTCTTTTTTATTGGTTCAAGCAGCTTCATTGCTTTCAAGTGTTTTTTTCATCCTGGGATAAGACGTACAGAATTTTATTTTTAAAAATTTTAAAATCTTTCTTTTCTCGTGTAGGTAACAAGAAGTCTTCGAAACATCCGCATTATGAGGAAGGGGCACGTGATCACAGTTCTTCGGACGAAGCTGGTGGGCCAGCAACTGGTGTACGCTGTAACCCCTGTTTCTGCGAGCACCAGAGCGCCCCAGCTGGCTTTAAAAAACCAGGGAACCCTTGGCCATCAGCCACCAGCTAATGGCTAGCTCCCAGCTATCGGAAGGTGATGATTTTTATCACCAAATTGCAAAATGGGGCCTGTACATGGCTGAAAGTGTTTTTGGATTGACAACTGTTGCGGCAGCCAAATTAGCCTTATTTATTTTTATTTTTTATACTATTTCCTCGTCCCAATAATCCCTAGCATAAATTTTAATATTTTAAATTATAAGTTAAAAACTTCGTAAAGGAGAAAGGACAAAGTAATCTACTTCATCGCTAGATTCAGAAAAATGAGCGACTTAAAAACCAGTATGATATCTGGTTACATACGATCAAAAATGCACGAACATGAAAGAGAACCTCTCTGAATGCCGGTGCTCGCCGGAAAAAAAGTTTCTTCCTTCGCCTTTGGCGGCCCTCTACCGGACATTTCTACGCGTCAATTAACACAAACAATGTAAGCAAACATGTCAGAGTTGCCAGATTAATTCAAAGAGACTCTTCACATCGTATTTTCTCGACATGTCAATGATAATTCCATGGTGTATTAGTAGTTTTAACAATTCTTCTTGACCCTGGGTGAGTTAACTGCGTCTAGCACGTCCTTGATTGTATCTTCGGGAGCTAAACGCTTACGATCTTAATTAATAAGAATATCGATTCTAAACGTGTCGGGAACAATTTTTGAATGAGAATCTTTTATCATTCAACACTAGGTGACACTACGGGGATGACATTTATTCATTCGAATTTTTCTTCCTAGATGGCGAAAATGTCGAGCTATTACTGGCTCGATTGAAAACGGGGTATTACAAAAATAAGATTAAATGAGCCATCTAATTGCGGGATTGAACTTAGTTAATGCAATGATTGTTGTCTGTGTTAATAAAAATTATAAAAAAATTTCAATTGATAGCGTAATTGTATTTATAAATATTATTTATTCATTATATTTGGAATGTCGTCATTAATTTAATATTGAAAACCCTCTGCAATCTGCGCAATAATAAGCTGTTAACCATTAGGATTAGCATTGCATTTACCATTACATAGCTGTTTACCATTACATTTAGCCGCATTAAGCATTAAGATTACCGTCGCATTTACGAAAAACAGTGGCACGAACGGCTTGCCATACAGTTTCACTGTCCGGAATTCGCATCGTGGGCTCCAAAGGGGGAACAACGCCATTAATATAGTTAATAATATGAACGCTTTATTATATTTATGTAGCTCAAATTGTAGAGGGCATTATTCTGAATCTTTCGATACCAAGTTTTATTTTAAAAACATTTATTTTGAATAAGTATTAATTCTTCGATATTTCGTTAGATCCGGACATTCGCAAGACGTATGTCAGGCTTAACAATAAGGTTTCTCGAAAATTCTACCACCGATTTTAGTTTAGTTTTTTATTATAGTATTCTGTGCTTATTTGCTTCAGTAAAAGTAAGCTAACCTTATGATATATAAAATTTTTATAAAAAATCATTTTTCTGTTGCTTGGCAGTTTTGAACTCAAGTCAAAACTTTCAGGCAGACGAAAAATGGTTTTGACAGATCAATGTTTTGATTTTTTAAATAAAAAAATCTTAATATATTTCCATTGCACCATACCTGATGCCTTAAGCAATTCTATTCAGAATTCAAAACTGTATCGAATGAAAAAATTAGTTTTTTAAAATATTTCTGTCCTTAATTCGAATTTTTGTCCGGGGCATTCGTATTTTGTCCGAACATTCGCATTTCGGATTAACACACAAACGCCATTGGAAAGCTTAAAAAGAAAAACAATTTCCGGATTCGCTGTTTTACCCTATATTGGCCACCATTTTTACATTAATTTTTGGTCTCAAGCTAACTAATTTAAGAATTTTTATTCTACTTAGCTTTTAAAAGCTAATTCGTCAAGAATTATTATGGTGTATTAATCTTGTGGGGGAACTTATGATTGGAATCTGCTATCTCGAATGAAGCCAGTTCTGGACAAGAGGCGGAGCTTAGTGCAAAAGTCAAAATTCTTAACAGCCAATTGCAGTGCTGGTCGCACCTTCTCTGGTGCCCTCTATGAACCAAGATACTAATTTATTTTGTAAATTCGTCTGAAAAATAGTATATATTTTTAAAATTTACGATATTTAATAACATTTGGTTGACACAGTGGTTAGATTCCCGGCCTGCGACTCCAGAGGGTTTAGGTTCGGTTTTGGTTGAAAACACTTATTTTTTTTTCATATTTTTTTCTATTAATTTTAAAATAATTAAAGCTGGAAAAAAATACTTAATTACATAATTACTGACTCTTTTTTTACGATTTTATAGCTTTATAAGTACACAAGCAATGTGCAATCGGACTTCGAAAATTTTCAGACCGTTTATACTTTATAGCTCATAGTTCACCCAATTTTCCACCAGGCAGCGCTGATCAAGTTCGACCACTGGCTTCAGCCGAGATAGCCGATTCCAACCATAAGTTCCCTCACCATACTAAAACACCATGGAATTATTATTGAAATGTCGAAAAAATACGATGTGAAGAGTCTCTTTGAATTTATCTGGCAACTCTGACATGTGTGGGGCCTGTACAACTCTGACAACTCTGACATGTTAGCTGGTGGCTGATGGCCAAGGGTTCCCTGGTTTTTTAAAGCCAGCTGGGGCGCTCTGGTGCTCGCAGAAACAGGGGTTACAGCGTACACCAGTTGCTGGCCCACAGCAACCACCAGCAACCAAAAATTGTTCCCGACACGTTTAGAATCGATATTCTTATTAATTAAGATCGCAAGCGTTTAGCTCCCGAAGATACAATCAAGGACGTGCTAGACGCAGTTAACTCACCCAGGGTCAAGAAGAATTGTTAAAACTACTAATACACCATGGAATTATCATTGACATGTCGAGAAAATACGATGTGAAGAGTCTCTTTGAATTAATCTGGCAACTCTGACATGTTTGCTTACATTGTTTGTGTTAATTGACGCGTAGAAATGTCCGGTAGAGGGCCGCCAAAGGCGAAGGAAGAAACTTTTTTTCCGGCGAGCACCGGCATTCAGAGAGGTTCTCTTTCATGTTCGTGCATTTTTGATCGTATGTAACCAGATATCATACTGGTTTTTGAGTCGCTCATTTTTCTGAATCTAGCGATGAAGAAAATTACTTTGTCCTTTCTCCTTTACGAAGTTTTTAACTTATGGTTTGCAATATTAAAGTTTAGACTAGGGATTAGTGGGACGAGGAAATGGTATAAAAAATAAAAATACATAAGGGTAATTTGGCTACCGCAACAGTTGCCAATCCAAAAACACCTTCAGCCATGTACAGGCCCCATTTTGCAATTTGGTGATAAAAATCATCACCTTCCGATAGCTGGGAGCTAGCCATTAGCTGGTGGCTGATGGCCAAGGGTTCCTTGGTTTTTTAAAGCCAATTGGGGCGCTCTGGTGCTCGCAGAAACAGGGGTTACAGCGTACTCCAGTTGCTGGCCCACCAGCTTCGTCCGAAGAACTGTGATCACGTGCCCCTTCCTCATAATGCGGATGTTTCGAAGACTTCTTGTTACCTACACGAGAAAAGAAAGATTTTAAAATTTTTAAAAATAAAATCCTGTACGTCTTATCCCAGGATGAAAAAAACACTTGAAAGCAATGAAGCTGCTTGAACCAATAAAAAAGAAGAAAAGAAACAAGAGAGTGGAAATTTTTGTATTGGCAAATAGTAAACCACTCACTGGCTGGCTGGACTCTGGGCTCTAGGCTCTGTTGGATGTTGTCCTTGTAGAGGCTTTTATACTAGTTTCGTGGGTGGTGTAATTTGGAGAAAGCTTCAAATTTCATAGTGATTTCTTTATATTGGACAAGGGGGAAAGGCACCCTGAAGGGTTTGGCAGGAAGGCAATAAGAATACATATGGGTGATAATACGATGAGAGATGGATATGACTCGGCAGAGTCAGGGTTGTTTCAGATAACACATTATAGATTGGTTATCTGGTCAGGGAAGCTGAAGTTGCGGAAAAAGGGAAAAGCGATGTGAGGGGAAAAGATAGTTGGAAATGCATTAAAAAACGAATAACAACAAAATTAATTATTAGAAAATAATTGATGGTATTAAGGATCCAATCTACTTTCAGCTATACCAACATTGGGCGACAATCTGTCGCCCAAAAACAAAAACTTTAGAAATGAAAAGTTCCCTGTCGCGTTTTAGTTATATCAACTGTTATTATGCATCGTTCTCCCTGTGAAATTATTTATTTAGGAGTCAAAATAGCAAATTTCTTACTTCAATTCTTCAAATTATTACCTTTAAGCAAAACAATTACTTTGTGAAAATTTCAAGACCATGTTCCTTGGTTTTCTGGGCCAACTGCTTAGTGTTTTGATTCCTGCTAATGAATTGATTATAATCTAGAGAGAAATAGGTTAAAAGTATCGTCGCATTCTTACATTTTAATCATAAGACCAGAGAAACTCTATCGCTTAGTAGCTTTCCTATATTAGCGAACGCGGAATTTCTCATTCTAAAAAATTCAAAATTCTTCGTGACTGACTCTGTTCGTAACTTTAAACTCTAAAGAAAAAAAGAAAAAATTTAGTTAAATAATTGTTTCGACAATTTATTTATGATTGATTTTGAAATGAATACAATTTATTCATCCATGGATCAACTGACCAAGTCCAGAGCCTTATTTGACCATTTATTTTCTTCAAATTATGAAAACACGCAAATGAGGCAAATGCAAAAATTACGGTTATCTAAGTGAATTTCCCTCCAGACTGCCACTTTCTTATGTCTTTATGCCGTTATGCCGCTTACGTCAAACTAATTCCGCGCATTGTTTAGTCAATACGCCAAAACTATGTCAGGAAGACGTAATGACATAAATATGCGTTTTCACAAGGGAGAGAATTTTGACACAAGAAGTGGGGAGGTATTTTAGATACTTTTGATGGAGCATCATCCGCTAGAAACAAGGTATTTATTGCTAAACTGGCATAAGGCTAGAAGTAGACTAGATTCCAAGTGTGGGAAAAAAGCGCAATTTAATTTTTGTTATTCTAGTAATGACAAGCAAACGTAAGGACTTAACGTCAAACTTAAAAAAAAACAATGTCTGAACGCACCTTAAGATGTGTCTCAAGAAAACAACAGAATAAAAATATTTTACCTGTTGAATTTTATTTACAAAATTACCGGAGGCTTAGGAGCTCTTATGGAAGACGAAGTGAGAGTCCTTCGAAAAGATTTATTGGGATGTTTTACACCAATCAAAATTGAGGGATTCCCCACCAATCAGAATCGTTGAAATGGAAAAAAATATGTAAGGGTGTTTTTTAGACAACGCGACGTTACCCATGACGTCACGCTGACTCAGCAGTCTAGGATCCCTATAGACCTACAGATGGCACTGTCTTAGGTACTGTACCTACAAAAAACTCCAAACAGCGATTTTTCTTTAAAAAGCCCCCTATGTATATTGCGGGGAATTGTGTTTGTCTTTTAGCCCAAATTTGGGGGCAAGGAAGAAAGCGAAAGGTAAGAAGGGGGCATTTTTTGCAAAGGGCAATTGCATTTATAAATATAGCAAAATGTACGCCTTTCAAAATATCGTGCTTTGCACTGCAAACATTGCCTTCGATTCCTTCATTCACGACCTTCATATCATTCGCATGAATTGCTTTCACCTTCGATCAAACGTCACGTCCCACGACGTGGGGTCCGGCGAGCCAACCGGTTCAACGCTTCTTGGGTAAACCTGTGCCCCACGTCACTACTTACACCCTGGACCCAACAATACTGACCCACTATCGGGTCTGCCTGTTGTCAGCCGTCAATTACCCAGCGCCCATCTCAAGAACCGTTGCAGGTTAGTAGTTATATGAGGTCAGAAACGATAGCCCCAGCTCCCCCCCCCCCCTTACGCTCATCAGGGTGTTGAGTATGGGGAGGAGCTTAAAACACCCTTTTACGCTACAGTAGGTCTACGCATTCTTCCGTGACACCCTGTGCTGCTTAAGCTACCCTATGCAACGAAACATTGCGTTCCTGCTAGTGTGAAAGCACCTTTAGACATGATAAAAACAATTGTTTTACTTGGCCATTCACATATTCTAGCAGTGGTAAGAAGTTTGGTCAAATGACTTGAAAAAATCAGATCAAAATAAGTTGTCAAGGTGACGTGACGAAGCTCCAACAAATACTGATTCCGGCTGCTGCTGAAGGCTTTTTTGGTGAGAAGGGGGTAATTTGGTTGGGTGGGATGGCTCTTATTTCATTGCTTGCTAGTCGTGGTCATAAGCAGGACAAAAGCGATTAGTTTTTCATGTACGGTAAACCGAACGCGGGCGATTTACAAAATTCCATTTCTGGCAGTGAAAAAACCACCAATTACCCTTGTTTATCTGATCTACTTTAAAACCAGAAATTTTATTTTTAAAATGTATTGTAAACTAATTCATTAAATTAAACCTCCTTGATTTACACTTCCTCTTTCATGATCATTTCCATCTCCTCCAGGTGGCCAACCGTCACCTCCGTTGCACTACCTGGTTCCCCACCTCCATCTCCGCCCCCGTGAGAAAGATGAGAATCCTTGTTCTTTCCATCATCTCCACCGCCTAAACCACGCAGCAAGTCACCTCCACCACTTTGGGCTGCTTTCCCAATGTATTTAAGAATCCTCCACTTACTTTTAACATGATAGAACACAAATAGATAAAATTAATGAAGATTCAATCAACATTTTAGAGAAAATTTCACCTAAACTTCTCAACACTTTCATTCCATAAACCTTTTTAAATGATTGATTGCTTTCATACGCAGAGTCAGCCCGACTTCACATACGCGGTCACGTGGTTAGTGGTTATTTTGACCATGTAATAACTTTTTTTAAGAAAATTGAGACAGAAATGATGAGAACACACCATTGATATTTGAAATCGATAATGAAAACTGTTCTAACTCAAGCATGCAGAAATTGTTGTTTGCAATTTTTTTACGCAATTGCTGTTCTTATACTTAAAATAAAGCGTACACAGTGACATATATCGATACTGAAGATTACAATTTTTGCTATTTCAGGTAAAACACTGTTTCCGATTATAAAAGAATACAACTTTGAAGGATGCCAAATGACATTATTTTAATAACTCTAATTACCAATTCAATCACGAATCAATCCCTTCGTTTTACATCCTTCTTATAAGTTCTAACTGTATAAACAAAGTTGCGTACCAAGATTTTTATAAAGCTAAGATATTATCCCTCTCTCGATGATAGATGGAGCTATAGACATTGGGTCATGTTCGGATGGGCTCATCCACTGCGGTAGATGCTGCTGCTAAAATATTTTTGTTTCGAAAGAAAATACAAAATTGGAAAATTGTTTCCTTATTGCCAGATCGCTCTTCCTGCCTCTGGAGATGAGAGAGTTCAAGAGATACAAGAAGAAGAATGATCGACCCCAACAACCCCAACAAACTTCCCTCCAAGGCATCACCGATCTTGCAGACAGGCAAATTAAAAGCTCACTCCCCAAATGCTCGGTGTACACAAAAAACCTAGTTATCTTTGATGTCCACAGCTGTGACCACGAGGAAAAAATCTTAGAGGCCCTACTAGGACGATGTAAACCACGTTAGACGCCTTCTAATGCTGATCAGACCTTAAATCGCATCGGAAACAGTTATACTTACCTTCACCAATACAATCTCGGAGCAAGTCTACATTTTCTCAATGAATTACAAGATCCAAGTATCTATCCCTACCCCTTACAAGTGCAAAAAATTCGTGCAAATAGGACACACCATATTCAAGCTCAGCCACTATTCATACAGCTGCAAAACGTGAGGCATGCTCCATTCACCAGTTCAGGAATGGTCCACCCACAACATATACTGCTGCAGCAAAGCTCACTTATTAGATACCTACTCTTGCCCTGCACTTACAGACATAAAAAAAATAAGGAAATTGGGCTTCCTTAAAGACATTACAATCAACGAGGCACGTGGACGTCAGACATACCTTACATGTATGGTGCAGCAGCTAGCAGAGGCACACAAATGGCCCCCATTAATCTCACTGGAATAGACCGCTCTTACGAAATAAAACCGCCAAATGAACAAATAAAGGCCCTACAACGAGAAATAAAAGAAATAAAAGAACCATCAATGCCTCAATTCCAGAAATAATGAAGAATGCTGGCGAGAGACCTAACCGAAACTAGAAACATGGCCAGCAATTTCAGCAAAAATCTCGACGGCATCGAAGATAAGCAAAAAGACGCAGCAGACTGTCAGATTCGACAGGATAGAAAACCTGCTTGAAAAATTAGCCTCAATAATCGTCCCAGTCCTCCCCCCCCCTCCTACAACTCACCATCTCAACCTAACCTCTGAAGCAAACCATCTATTCCCAACAAACTATAAACTGGTCAACTCACAATGCATTTAAACTCTGATGAAAAATGGTCGGAAAACCCGTCAGCAACAATCCCAAACAACTTCAGCTGCATCCAATGGAACACCAGAGTGCTCATAAAAGCTAAACTCGAAGAATTCGGTCCCAATCCAACACGACCACAGATTTAATCTCAGCCTACGTTCACAGAGGGGACTGTGAAGTAGCAGACATCGAACACCTCTTAAACAGACCCAATTTAGTTCTATAAGGAGGCGACCTAAATGGCCATAAAAGAATATGAACCTGAACAGCCTGACAAAATGTCTTAAAATATTGGCAGTGGACATCATCACAAGAACCAATCAGACCACGGGAAAAACCTCAACGATCAACCTCTCGTTTACCGGATGAATTGGCAATGAACGTAGAACATACGCCAGTATCCAAGTAAGCACTTGCCTGCTGCAGCGACCACCTACCCCTTGAAATGTCGCTACACACCACCCCGGTATGGAGCAGTGGACAACCAGCAACCTGGACAATCAACGAAAAAAACTGGAACGACTGGAACCATTTCTGGCACACACAATGACTGGCTCAAGAGGGAGGATGAACAGGCTAGGTGGATGGAACAAGTCCAAAAAATGCCCAAGAAAACAGACTACGGCCTGGCACGCAGCTTAAGAGAACGCCAGTATATCCAACCCGGAAAAAATTAAAATCTTCTGCTGAGCAATCCTCCGGATTATACTAGGATCTATACTATCTAACCCAAAATAAATCATCTACGCGGAATCCGGAATGGAGTCGCTGGCTGCAAGAAGGGACTGGTTCACTAGCAGATACAACATCAACCTCGTCCACAAACCCAGCAACCCAACTAACGCAAAAGCAAAATCCCTGTTCCACCCGACCGAAAGATTCCCCCAAGAGAAGCACATCCTGCCTTATAGAATCAATGAACGGAATAAAAAACAACAGGATAGACCTATTTCCAGCCATCCCAACAAGGTCATGAAGATAAAATGTCCGCCTCCCAGTAAACCTTCAGCATGTAAAACCATCTTTGACACTCTCAAAAAGTCTTCCACCAACAACCGTGCCAGAAAAGCGGAACTGTTCTACACACTACTGCAACGTCAAGGACCAACCCTGAGCGCCTTCACGGACGGATCCTTAAACAACGAAACAAGTATCACTACATGCGCGGTAGTCATCCCAGCACCAAATGTGTCCGAAGCATGGAACCTGAGCAAGTACACTATCGTTTTTAGGCAGAACTAAAAGCCATCAAACAAGCCCTACAAATTGTCTACAAGTGGTGGCCAACTTGAACCATGCACCAGCCGCCAATGCAATCTTTCGATTCTAGCTCAGCAATCAAAGCCGTAACATCTTCCATTGCATCCAAAAACGAAGCCATCACGGAGATAACGAAAACGAGCAAGCTGATCAACTATCATCGGACTAAGGTACGAAAAGCTCGAGCAACCAACTACGAATATGCCTTTCCCCAAGCGGAAGATCCTCTCTACTCAGAAAAGAATGGGATCCCAACTAAAAATCACTTTAAACTTCCAAAGCAAAATACCATTTTTATGAAAAAGAATTGGTTGCTTGTGATGAGGTCACCGATCGTTTAAAATCAGTGAATGCAACTTTCTTGTTTTTTGGCGCATAGTGCCTGATCTTGACGCCAAAATGACAAGGAAGTCCACCCCACCCCACTCCCTTTTTTTCTTGGCGGCGGCCATTTCGCCACTTTCTTTATTTAAAAAAAAACACTTCGACATTTTTTTCCCTTTAGTTAATTACATGAACTTTGCATAGAAATTTTTTATACACATAAAAACGTTACAAGTTGAAAAAAAATTTAACACAGAAATGTAAGGCTTCAAAGAGGGTAGTCCAATAAGACCCCATGTTCAAGTAGACTACTCTGCTACACACCCGGCTAGAGTTGCCAATTTTGACGATTCCAATTTTCTTGCCATTTGCGCCCTCTCACCTACTCATACCATGTAACTCTTATACCATGCCACAGGGTCAAAGATGGATGTCTTCATTATATGGCCGACTGGTCGTTTCCGTGAACGTGTTCTGTCATGTTTGAAAGCATGAACGGCCGCTTGCTTATTACAGTACCCACCCTAAGTTTGGAAACACGACGAGTTTTTCCGCGCTTTTAACACGCTAAAATTGTTGTTTTGTGCTAAAGTGCGTGTAAGTTGAAAAAATGCCAAAAATTCAAATATAAAAATTTTTACTTGAAACTTGCACAAACGGTTTATAATGCCATCTACAATTAGGCAAAGTTTCAATTTTTTAAAATGATATGCTAATTTTTGGCGATTTTTTAAAATGAAAAAATGTTGAATCATTTTCGTGGCGCAGGGGCGAAGTCCAAGCCCCGGGGAAGAATGGAGGGAAGAGAATAGGGAAGAACAAAAGGGTCTGGTGGTTTTCCATCTTCTATTCTTCCCTCGGGGCAGGATAAGCTCCATGCGACGCAGAAGGAAAAACAAATGTGAGTTTTTAAAAATTGTCAAATATTAGCATCTTGCTTAAATGATTTGAAACTTCAAGCTTGAATTCTCAATCTTCTCAAATTTGAAACTCGGCCACTGTGGTGCGCATCGGCGTAAACTGCGCGCGATTTTTTGCTCGACTACTACTTTTTCATTGGTATAACATCTATACAATCCAACGGAATTTGTAGAGAAATTTTCCATTCAAGTTTACCTTATTACGTACTGCACGTTTAAAATATGAATGAGATGGGAAATGGGCGGAATTGGGTAAATATTGGTGCAAACCCCCGGTCTACTGGTCAAATTTGTGATCATTAAAAAAGAGGAGACACCACTTACCACATTCACTCAAACACAACCCAAAAATTGGATGAATAAATAAATAGTGAACTAGACCAAGAAAACGAAAGTAGCTATATATGGAACGCAAAAGATGTTGTAATCATCAAAGAAAAAATCGAAAAAATGGCAAAGCTGAGCGCAAAATTCGCCGGACAATGATGGGAATTGGAGGGGGGGTTGATGATGGGACAGGAGTAAGCATGTCAAAGTGCACTCATACGACGCATTTCGGCATTTGTATCTAGAGAACTTTTGATTCAGTTATTTTTTTCTTTTTGTCTAGCACTCGACGCTTAGTGGTGGATCACGTTCTCCTCGATAGTTTTGATTCTAAGAATAGATGGTGAAGACTTCTCGTCTTCAACCTTTGACCATGAGGACTCGGTCCAGACCCTCCGTCAAACCTCCAAAACTCTATGTCTGCATGAAAGAAAAACGAAAAAAAAAGAAAAAAGAAACGTCAATGAGATAATTTTATGCATCGTCGAGTGCATAAAAAGTGATGACAAGGACTCACAGTTAGACCCTCCTTTCAGGCGGTTTTTTTTTTCGGTGGCGATCCCGGCAGGTCGGGATCGCCACCGACCGTTTCGGCCTCAGCGGCAGGTTCCGTCGGCTGCTCCACTTTGACTTCCTTCAAACCATCCGCCTCGGTCGGATGGCCGGCTTCATCGTAGAAGCGCACCTTGACGTTGTGTCGGTGCTGGTCGACGATGGCTTTGACCTTGGCTTTGACCTGAGCAAATAAGTTTCAATGAGTTTCCAATGCTTTAACCAGTTGTGGGGGAAATTCTTTGACATAAAATTAGGGAGGGTATACAATTTGGAATGAATTAATCCAGATTGAACTTACCACCTCCTTTGAGAAGGAGAGGGCAAACATTTCAGAGAAATAGTCAAGAGAAGATTGTTTGTTAGGCAAGTAGACAGAGTACACTAAATAATGTTACGGTGGAAGGAATGTTTTTTCCCCCGCTAACTCTACGACCTTTTTCAAACACAATCCAAGAAATCGAACTCCACTGGCTAGAAAAAAAAAACTAAATTTTTTATCCAACTCACCGCACTCACGCCAGATGGATCTGGCTTGTTGAGTTGCATCTCTTTCAATATTCGATTGCGCTGCTCCATCACCATAGTCTTTTCGTATGTATAATAAGCCGAAATGTCGCTATCCATCTGAGAGGGGGACAAACGAGACAAATAATCAATGTGCGTCACCCACGGATGCGGAAGGTTACCCAGGTTACCTCCAACCGCCCGGGAGTGCTTTGAATAGAGCCGTATAGCACAACTTACCATTTCTACGACTTCGACCTCGGCATCAATAAATTGTAGAGGGAAGTCTTGAGATCTTTTTTCATCTGAATGGAATTGTCCTCAAGCTGAGCAACGGTGAACAGACGCATGTTACAGTGACGCCAAGTGCGGTGCTGGCTTAGCAGGAAGGGCAGTAAGATCAACAGGCCGCCGTGGTGAACGACCCACTAGACGTCGATATGGCCGTAGATCTGCACGACCGGAGAAATTCCCAATCGGGCGATTATTTTCAATGTGATGATGACGCAATTGAATTGACGATATGGAAAGTAAATAGGATTAGAGGCGCCGGAGGGTTATTGGAAATTATGCGCACTTTCTCGGTGAAATCGGGGAAAGACGAGATTCCTTTGGACACAATCAGCGCCATCTTTTTGGCCGCTGCGGTGTGAATGGTATCGACAAAGACACGCCACGAATCCACGATTGATCCTCCTCTATCGACTGGCGCCAACCGTTTGGCCATTCAAAGATAACCGTGTTGTGTTTCAATCCGCCCAAACTGGTCGACTGGATCCTGTAATTTTCCCCCAAAATAAATTGACAATTCGTTGTTATCGATCGCCTCTATAGACTCGTGAATATTGTATGCGACGCGCGCCGATGAGAGACTTACTGATGATGGACAATGCCTTGGCCGACATCCTTGGCAACCAGCACGTTAGCAAAGCCCTTGACCTTTTCTTCATCCATACAGCCTTGCGCAAGTTCTGTCTGGCCGTGGTCGCTTCGTCGGAGCACATGGCGATATCACCTATAAACGTGTGTCAAAGGTGGATTTGCGGAAATTAACAGATGGACTACATGGAACTCTTTTAAAAAATAGATCAAGTCAATCAAGTCTACAGGTGATTTATACCTTGGAGGATAGACGAGGCGACGGCCAATCCCTTGCCTGCTTTCAACTGGAAAGCGAGAGACAGCAATTTGCGCTGTTTGGGTGCGAGGTAGGCATTCATTTTGCATAAGGTCATGATCTGTGGACGCCAATTTTTGATGAGGGGCGGTCCCGGGTTCCTCCTCCAGCCGGATTAAACTGAATCGGGCTGCACTCAAAGCCAGGCCACTTAATTCCGTCTCCCCAATCCTTCTCGGCTCTGTTCATCAATGATGCGAAACGACATTACGGTAAGCATATCAAATTCGAGCCAGAGCGTCAGCAGCAATGGCCACCGGCGCTTTAATTCAAGTCGAGTATTTGCATTCCATATTTACCCGCGATATTCAATGTAATACTTGTAGATGATGGTGGCCAGAGCGATGGCCGATGGCAATCAAAGCATAGAGCCAACTAGACATGAACATGACTGGGACGCAGAGCGCAGCTCCTATGAAACAGGACAGCGACCTGGAAATGAAAATAAAAGTGTGGATCGAATCAAAGGAATTCTTCATTCTGCCTGTCTTTTGTTATTTACCAGTGGTAGTATTTAGATCGCGGCCTCCAGATGGGCGTCCTCAACAGTGTCTGAATAAGGGCACAGGCGAGATTGAGGAATCCGAAGACCATCAAAAAGAATTTGGAGAGCAGCGGAGCCAGAATATCGACGTTGCCCAATAGAACTCCGAATTGACAAATGGCTAGTATTCCAAAACCAAGTGAAAAAGATTCTCGTTAGTAGTCCAATTGCCTTTGATCATTTCAAAAATCAATGGAAACGCCTCACGTACTGTATAAAGAAAAGGGGGCTGGTTTTAATCATGATATTTTGTCGAGAGTCAGCAAGAGGGAGCGAGTGGGTTCGCCGGAAACCGACAGCGTCGAAAAAGGGTTCAGCTTGGACACCAAATTGACTTTGGAGATGGCGTAGAGGAGCCGAGGAGCCGAGATGAGACTCTGCAGGCCGGCACCAGTTGTGGCCAGCATGAAACTTCCAATCAGAATGACCCATTCGTTGGGCCACGGCAAATTGGCTTCTTGACTCTTCTCCTAGTCCAATTTTATGGTGGACTCGATGCACCAGCGACGGTCGAGAAAGGCCCATCTCAGCGTAGTCTCGTTCAGGCACTTAGTGAAAATGCCGACAACGTTTGCCGTCAAATACAATTCGACATCAGCCATGATCAGAGAAATGTCAACTTCGTTGTTGACCGATTTTCTCGTCTGAAAGAGTAACGCGTTCGCAGTCAAGTGAACGATAGCGACGAAAAAGCCGATTAACGTTGTCGGTAGCAAATTGTAGACGGCCAGGATCATGTAGAGAGAAGCAGGAACCTGGAAAATGAAGACTGTAGTATCTAAACGATTATTAACATTGATAAAAATAAACAGTTCTCTTTGATTCATTTTCACACCCAAATTTAATCTTATTATTTGTTGATTTCAGATTCCTACACGTAAATCGGTGAGCTTCCGAATGTGAGCTATGCTGCAGTTGGGCGAAGTAGTGGATAAGTTCGTTGATAAATGCCGGCCAGAAGTGACAACATAAGAAGATGTTGACATAGTTCAGAATTAAGTATCCTCAAAATCATCAGTACAGGTATGGTGGTAATAATGATACATGCAAGAAATAAAAATACAGGATGAGAATCAAACTTACAGCTGAACAAGTTTTCGTCGAACGGAAGAAAACCACAATGGCGGCTGGTTGCTATGAATAGCGACAAATGCTGCAGATGCGGACAATGGCGGTTTAGTATTTCCGATGGTAGCCAGGGCCTGTCACAGCAGGACTAACATGGAACCGGAAAATTGAAGCAACAAGCGAATGAGGCAATCAATGACGGTGGCGCTGATTTCTGGCGACACGACTCAGCTGGGCGGCTGATTACAACGCATTCTTGACTTCCCTCTCTTCGGTCTTTCCCAACAAGCAGAGGCTAAATATGAGCGATTCGAAAGCATGGGCAGCGTCTTGGCATTATTCGGGCGCTGAGGACGAATAAGAATATTGTTTGCTAGATACAATTACAAGTTGGACAAGTAGCTGATCTGCTTTTGCTGCATCAGATCGGTCTCAAGTGTAGCAACACTGATTCCAAATCAAGTGTAAATTTTTATCTAAAATCATGACATAAAATAATGGGTGAAAATGTAAAAAGGTATTTTTATTTTTAAAACTGAATTACCGGCCTTGAGGAAAAAACAGTTCGAGGCTTCAGCCATGGCTAGGGTAACTAGAATGTCCAGTGACCTTCTATACAATTCGAGATAAGGTTGATCAAGCAGTAGGCTAATGAGGCCATCCACGTTAGACGTAGTCCACACTCCACAGATGGGTAACTTTGACAGACAAAATTTAAGTTGGACAAAACTTGAATCGAATAGATATTCAAGAAGCAAGAGTAGCTATTGCGGGAATTCGACTAGAGTTTCACTAGTCAGCAGAGTTAGTGTGTGAAGTGTTACACAGACGAAATTTTGGGCTGGGTAGCGGGGGCAAAAACGTCAAACTATGGCGGCCGTGTAAGCATCATGGTGCATGTACTGCAGGATGGGGATGAGCTTGAGCTTGGTATTTACAGGTGTGGCCAGATCCTGAATCATTTCAGCAATTTTACTGCGCATGTTGACGGAAAAGGTTCGAGACTGTGTGGCAAACTTGGATGCGGCGTAGATGGCTGCCTCTAACTCGACAGGGGAGCATTGTGTGTTGTCCAAACTGTTGTGAATGCTGTAATGCACTGATTTCCGATCAGATTTCCTTTGTTGAAATTGAGGTGCGCCCTAAATTAACGACGTTTTCAAAAAACGGGTTTAAAGGGTACAAGAGAATTCCCTTGTCCATTGCATAGTTAAAAAACTCGATGAGGTTGTCTGATCGTAAGGTTACTTTAAGGTCGCACTTAAGTTTCGAAGTCGCCCGGGTACCGGAGAATTTGGACTAAGACTAAGCAATAGAAAATAAAAAATTTTGTGTGAACTGGATCCAGAAAGAGAAACAAAGTTTTACCGAAACAGTGAATTCGGTAATGACAGGATCCTTCTCCGGATAGAAATGCTCAGAATAGTATTTATCTTTTCTTTTCTTTCATGATTTATCTTCATCTTCTATAGAGTCTACTTTTAAATCTGCAATCAAACAAATATAATTATGTCTCAAAAAATTTGCTTCCAGAATAACGACCAATTACCCGAATGAGATTCTTTCATCTCGACGTCTACAGCGATTGGATGTGTAGTTTTGACAGGTCTTCTACAGATCCTTCCTTTGTTAATCTTGTTTAAATGTAGTTGTCTTAGGGAACGGAAATCATTGCCTTCAAGAGGTAGTTGTCTCAATCGAGTTGCACCATACACTGTTATCAGGGTGTCGGAGATCATTTCAGGGATGGATTTTTTAATGCAATAGAAAAGATTTTCATTTGGAAAAACCACAAAATAGAATGGAGGCTTAAATCAGGGGTTTGAAAGTCTTTCTTAGACATTTAGGGCACATGTGTATGTTATTCTACAAAATATAGCACCTTGTTGACCTTGACACGCTATGCACTGCAAATTCAATAATTGCTTGTGAATTTACAACATTAATAGGAAAGGCTATCACTGTTTAGCTTACTGGTAATCGTGCTTTGGTTTCCATGACTGAAAGCAGTAATGCTTGTGCAACTGGGCAACAGACTCAATATTTTGCATATTATTCTCATCTGCATTAATGATTTCAAATCCCTTCAATTTCTCTCGATTTCTATTCGCTGGTTTCGCTACAAAAACTAAATTAAAATCATTAGAGCAACATTGATATAACTTTATTTCTGGACACAAAGATACCTTTAAGCTCTTCTTTTGCACTATCTAGTGCTAGTGCAGGAACTCTAATTGGAGCCATATTCAATAAAGTTCCCTTTAAACACTGTAGGCCTATCGTTTAACGGGGAATTCTAATTTTGAATATAATTCACTGAAAACAAGGGTTAAATTCTATTTTAACCGACCAACATCTTACTTTTATTTACTTATCTAATTCACTTTACTTTACTTAATCTAGTTAAGTAACTAAGCGGGAATGAGCCCGAGCGTAGAGAGGAAATACAGGGGTTTTGGGTGGGTATAGTAAAGTCTAATAAAGCATAAAACCATACTTTATTATGGTCATGATTATATGATTTTCATGGTTATATAAGCCATGGCATGGTTATATTTTTCAGCCAATAAATTATACAATAACGTAGCATAATACGCCACCAAGTTAAGTAACTTTTTACAGTAGCCTACGGTTAAGTTAATAGGTTACTCTAATTAAGTAAATTAAAGTTTGCTTTTCAAATATACTTTACTTTATTGCTTACTTTATTTTACAAAATAAAGTAAAGTAATAAAGTACATGTTGAATACTTCCTTGGACGGAGGAAAATTCTACCGAGATTTCTCTCGGGTGGTTCAGCGAACTAAGACCGTATGACGGTGTCCAGTCGCAACTAATACTTACTGGCGTCGGCGGAACGATAGGCTCGTCGACGTTTCGTAGCAATGGTTTGGGTGCCAACGCTTTGCTCAGTATTCATCTGAAAATACAAATAAGAATGAAAAGAGACCGGTTAGATGACTGGAATCTGTCCAGGATAAGACGAAAGGTTAAGACCGTTCTCGCGGCGGTAGAATCGACTACCCCGACGAGCTACTGCCAAAGCGGATTGACAATAGGTTGGGCTCTCTGGACCGACCCGATCCGTTGAACCCGAGGAGATCGCTACCTAACGGAGACCGTCATAAATCTACCGCTATCGCTATCTCCCAATCGGTAGACGACTCCTGAGCCGAATCCCGATACTCAAAAAAGACCCGTAAGCAAGAGCGCTTCCTGAGTTCCGCAAGGTGTGAGACCAAGTGTCGGACTATCAAATTTAGTTCGGCAACACCACCTAAAAGTAAACGGTTAAGAAGACGAGTTGGTACCCGTCTGGAAGACCCGATGCGGAAGAGTAACGAAATCTGTGAAAATCTAGGCTTTATTTTGGTTGCCAACGTTATGGACTTTTTATCAGCTAGACTGCGCCAACCCGTATCGATAGCAACCAGTGAAAGCCCAGATTTTCACAGATTTCGCTACTCTCCGTCATCTTGTGGCAGAAAAAGGAACGAATCCTTCCCCTGAGCCAGATATCATCATCGCCTCAAAAATTTGCCCGACCAGCTCCTCCTCCATTCCTCCTTCGTGGTGTCTCTATAGAATTTAGCTTTAAAATAGAATAGTAAGTTGATACGCACTCCATGCTGTTTACAGCAGGCAAATAAAATCAAGAACGCATATAGAATGATTCTGGAATCTTTGAAACCCTTTTCTAAATTCTGAGAAATGGTAGTTCGTGACTAATATAGGCCTAGCATTAATCATGTAAGCCCTGTTATTGCATCCCTGTTTGCATGGTTGGTGGATTGCATTATGTAATAACCTTTTTCTTTGTGCAAATTTGAGGCAAGAGCCAGCCATCATAACAATGAGATGCAAGAATTTGTTGTGCTGGTATCAACCTGTTGGCAGGAATCTCAGTATATCATTGTTCGGGTAAATAATTTTCATTACTCTTATTCTTGTGACCTGGTACATTTTAGAATGATGCGTGACTTGCATTAACACATTGAATATAACATGGACATATTCAAGCTTTAATTCTCGTTTTGTTAACCAGTTACCACTGTACTGCACCACTATCATAAATTTTCTTACTTGATTGTAAATGTATATTTGTCTTTGTAACCATTTCCTGATTTTAATTTTAGGTTAACAGCATTCTCTTGGGTGTAAGACATTCAGGCCCAGTCATTCAGGCCCGTGACGTTCAGGCCCACCTTTTTTTACGTGTCTTTCAGGCTCAATTTTGACGTCATTCAGGCCCAAGTTTTTTTTAAATAAAATCATGGAAATTTTTTCAATTTCGTTCGCAATAAAACGTCAACGTTCGGGGGACAAGTGGGTGAGTCGAATAAGGCGTCACTTAGTGATCTGGAGTCGGCTCACTTTGGGTATTCGAGTTTGACTCCCCCTGATGAGCATAGTTGCTCCCACACCTGGGCACTACCACTACACGTTCAGTTCAGTTCACACGCTACTACATACAACACTTACACATCCACAAACATAGCTTCGGATGTTTCTTTAGAAAGTCATAGAAGTCGGCCTGGACAAATATGAAGAGAATAAGAAAATTCAAATAAGAATACGGTGAATTGCAATGTCATTTCAAAAAGTGGTTTGGTTGAGTGGAAATGAGACCAAACTAATAAGTTGACGACGTTATCGAGTCCATACCATTCTGGCCGATGTTTCTCCCTTGGCTAAAATAATAACGGTGGTCTAATGGTCATAACCTCCGGCTGTAATGTCAAAGGGCCGAGGTTCGAGTCTTGGACAAAGCGAGAAAGAAATTACCATTGAATTGGAATTTAATAAAGACAATTGCAACAGTCACTGCTATATCATGCGGTCACATGCTGCATTACATTGGTCAGTGTCTTAGCAAAACTATACGGACCCATGTTTCCCCGACTTCTAACATTTCACCGGTGGTATAATGGTCAGCTTTATTAAAATATTAAAATTTCCATGATTTTATTTAAAAAAAACTTGGGCCTGAATGACGTCAAAATTGGGCCTGAAAGACACGTAAAAAAAGGTGGGCCTGCATGACTGGGCCTGAATGTCGTACACCCAAGAGAATGCTGTTAACCTAAAATAAAAATCAGGAAATGGTTACAAAGACAAATATACATTTACAATCAAGTAAGAAAAAGTATGATAGTGGTAGGCCTACAGTACAGTGGTAACTGGTTAACAAAACGAGAATTAAAGCTTGAATATGTCCATGTTATATTCACTGTGTTAATGCAAGTCACGCATCATTCTAAAATGTTCCAGGTCACAAGAATAAGAGTAATGAAAATTATTTACCCGAACAATGATATACTGAGATTCCTGCCTACAGGTTGATACCAGCACAACAAATTCTTGCATCTCATTGTTATGATGGCTGGCTCTGGCCTCAAATTTGCACAAAGAAAAAGGTTATTACATAATGCAAACAACCAACCATGCATAAACAGGGATGCAATAACAGGGCTTACATGATTAATGCTAGGCCTATATTAGTCACGAACTACCATTTCTCAGAATTTAGAAAAGGGTTTCAAAGATTCCAGAATCATTCTATATGCGTTCTTGATTTTATTTGCCTGCTGTAAACAGCATGGAGTGCGTATCAACTTACTATTCTATTTTAAAGCTAAATTCTATAGAGACACCATGAAGGAGGAATGGAGGAGGAGCTGGTCGGGCAAATTTTTGAGGCGATGATGATATCTGGCTCAGGGGAAGGATTCGTTCCTTTTTCTGCCACAAGATGACGGGGAGTAGCGAAATCTGTGAAAATCTGGGCTTTCGCTGGTTGCTATCGTTACGGGTTGGCGCAGTCTAGCTGATAAAAAGTCCGTAACGTTGGCAACCAAAATAAAGCCTAGATTTTCACAGATTTCGTTACTCTTCCGCATCTGGTGACAGAAAAAGGAACGAAAATTCTGCCCGAGGCAGATATCATCATCGCCTCAAAAATGTCGGTTAAAAGTCTATTTTAGCCGACCAAAACTTTACTTAATAGTACTTTTTTTTTCTTAATTCTACTTAATTTTTTACTTAATTCTTAATTATTACTACACTCTCACTTTACTTCACTTTACTTAAATAAGAGATTTATCACGTACAACCTTTCTGTTCTCTACCGTGTAGCAGACTGGCATACTGTCAATATTTTTAAAACACTGTTGCCAAAAATTCATAATCCATATATAATAAAAGAACAAGCTTTTTGGGGGAGGGGCTTATTCATGTCACGCATAATGTGTCAACACAGGCTCCTCCCCCAAAAGCTTTTATGGAACATGCCCAAACATGCCCAAACAAATCACCACCAGATGTCGTCGCCGTGATGACGCAATCTTTGATGACGCAACAACCAGCATCACCATCAGATGGCTATAGCATCGCCGTGATGACGAAATCTTCAAGTAAGGTAGTCACTGGGCAGATTTCCCACGATAAAATCTATTACGGGCAGATGATTAAGCTACAGAAAAGCGAATAGCAAAAGAGTCCGACTTTACGCTAGACAAAAGTTCCCCGGATTTGAACGGGGCTCAGGTTACTCGTAAATTTAAGAAAAGAAACCTCATGTTTATTATGAATTAACCTGCTATATTCTACGTTGTATAATACTGATATGAAAATTATTTGTAAATCCCATTTTTTTCGGGATTTGAACTCTCACCCCACATATCATCTCGCTAGACTTCATCCACAGAGCCATAAAAGCCATCAGATTATTAAAATTCTCAGAAAATAATGAGTAGGATAGCTTGTGATGAGTGTCCGGATTTTGCACCACGGTCCCTTATCCCTTTTTCGACGCCAAATTTATTTTGGCCGTGCTTGACTGAAATTAAAAGTACTGATTGCTGAGGACGTCTCAAACCACTCAATTAAAAAGAAATAAAAAATTCCTTTTTTTACTGTACTTTTATTGCTTTTTTGTTTTTTGTCCCGTCAGGAAAGTCCCGACCGGCACTTCAGTCACCGAAAAACGGCCAAATTTCCAAGCGACTGCCGTCTGCCGGGACAAAAAAAAATGTCCCCACAGTTACACACAGCAGCCACTTTAAAAAGATTTGTCCCGTCAGACGGCTCGCACTTAAAGTCTTAGGGGTTTCAGCGAGTAGAACGCGAAAGATGAAAACAAAAATGATCCGACACTTCGGAAATTCTTCGCCTTTTCTCTTTCTCATTTTTCTCGGCCAAAAACGGAATCAAAATGAATCCATTTGAAACGGCGGAAGGAAAGGAGCTTGTCCACGATGGAATAAACTATTGAACCGGACACTTCTGGTTCATTTTCGCTTATTCCAAACAGCTACATCCAACATCCGCTTCGAATCCATTTCTTTCGACCGTTCCTATTTCAGTTGATATCAATCCAGGCTTTCGCCCGTGCCGGTGACCGCTCATTCAGATCCCCAAACTCAGTAAAAAAACAAATTGATACAACATAAAACAGTTTATTTAACCCATTCGTCTTCATCTAAAAGGACACCATCATTTACATCATTATTTAGCGCATCAAAATAAGAATCATCAGAGGAATCAGATGAAGGGTAAATCCCCAAAGGATCCGTTTCGACAGTTTGGACTGCGATCTCTTCTTCAGGATCGACAGCAAGTACTGTTTCAGCAGCAGCCTTTGTTGGATCGAGTATCCGATCATCGTGAAATTCCAAAAAGCAGTTTCTTTTCTTGGACAGACAAAGAAAGATTTTGCACATACTGCACTGAGAGAATGGTCGAGATTCCTTCGAATGACCATTGGGTCTTCTCTCGGTCGTGGCTTGGCACCATTCGCATCGTCCTCTATTCTCAACGAAAATAGGATGATGGATTCCGACCTGACTGAAGCGTATTTCATCTGGCACGCTCAGTCTATCTTTCCTTCTTTTGGCACCGGGCTCTGCCGAAAGTGGAATCTCTTTCATTAATCTTGCTTCTGGAGCATCTCCTTTGCGGCCTATCTCATTATTCAGCCCGTAAAGTAAAAGAGAAGTAGTCACGCTTCGCTTGAATTCCAAAAGACTGAGATATCTTTTGTCCTTCAGGAAGGTTTTTCCTTTCTTGTTTTTCATCGTCTGGAAATAAATTGAACAGAAAATTATTGAAGCTTGGCACTCTGTCAATAAAATTTCTGAACTTACCACCAAATCGCAGTAAGTAATCCAGCTATTCACCATACATGTTTCCATGAGGGAGTAAAAGAGACGTTGCCACCATTTTTTTGATTTGCGGTCTCTCTCGTAGTAGGAACGCAGCTGGTTCGCCGTGTCTACACCGCCCATGTTATCGACGTAATCGCCAATAGCCTTTGGACAAGACTTTGTTCTGAACGAACCATCGCGCTGCTTCCTTTGCACCTTGACAGCCTCTGAGACGTGGAAGTTGGAAGCGACCCGAAACGGCTTAGTGTCCTTCCAGATGAAAACACCCTTTCTTCCCGTTCCTGGTTCACCGCCAAACTTGGCAACAAATTCGTCCTGCGGAAGGTTCGATTCGTTGACCGTAAAAATGGGTTGCCCCACTCTGGTTTTAAGAATCGTTCCAACCGCATTGATCCCCCTTTCGTCAAGTTCGTCCAGGAGGGCGATGCTCGTGAAGAAGCGATCAAAGGCTACTACATGTACGTTCTTTGCCAAGGGCTCGCAAAGATCAAGAACTACTCCTTCCACCATCGTAAAATTGGAATCCTTGAGTGTTTCACCAATTTGAGCTCCATGATAGATCTCAAAATTATAGGTGTAGCCTCTATTACAGCATCGACTCCAGATTTTGAAGCCGCTTTTGATGGGTTTGCCCTTCATCGTTTGCTGAAGCATGGATCGACCTTTAAATTTCACCATGGATTCGTCTATACTTTGCCACCTGGGAGGCCGGCGACACTCATTAAATTGCTTATTGAGTACGTCCACCAATGATCGGATCTCATAAATAGGATCCTTTCGCACCTACAACTGTTTATCCTTGTCTAATTCACCATGATCAGCGCAAGCCAAGTGTTTTGAAATGAATTTAAAACGCTCACGTGCCATTGCTTGATGAACGATTCCAAGGCCGTAACCAGTATCCGGCTGCCTTTCCCAATACATCGACAGCTCCGGCAAACGATGATAACCCATCAAGAACTGTATTCCGAGGAACGCAACAAGTTCATATCTGTCGACTAAACCTCCAGGAAGCATTTCGCTAGACTGCCTCCCTTCTGGTCTGCCTCCAAATCTCCTAGATGGTGGATTGCCCTTTTCAACGTAATTCCAGCAGTCTCGGATCCGCTTATTTGTCTTTTCTAGCAAAAGATCAAAAGTTTGGAATCCGCCAAGCATAGACCAAAAGATGTGGAGAGGAGTATCACCCGGATGGAACTTAGAAAATACGGGGCCCACAGGTTTCTCTGGAGTAAACTCGTGGGAATACTGCCGGTACTGGGTCTCCTGATTCTCATCATCATTCTCTTGGTAATCTTCTTCCACATCAGTCCAATAGCTCACTCCCTTCCAATGCTTGTTGATGGCTTTATGGTGTGCGATTAATTTAGCATCGGCCTTTTGTTGCATTCTAAGCTTCACCGCATCTGAATTGACCTTTTTAGGGGCTATGGATGGATGTCCTTTAGAACTGCGAGGGCCACGATGTCTCAATTTTGCATTGGTCAGTCCGATTTTTTTTCGAGCGAAGTAACGAGTCACTTCGTCGTCGGTAACTTGACCGTCAGAAGAGCACACTACCTTGGCGGTTGACCGGGTCATTCTTCTCCTCTTTTCAGGTGGCGAGGAACCACCTTCAAGATCAGCATCTTGTGCTTTATTTTTTTTTGCCTTCGTCGAACCATCCGGATTAAAAGCCAGGCGTTCCAACCTGACGGACACTTTCCGCAAATTGACCGCTGACTTAGCTTTAACTGGAGGTTCTTCGTTGGCAATCTCTCTTTCTTTTTCGGCAATTGGTTCCTCCTCATCAGCCGGCCCCTGATCAAGAACCGGTTCCCTTTCAGGTGACAGCTCCTGACCAGGTTCCTTAACCGGCTACTCAGAGGAACCGATTCCTCTACATTATTTTGAGCCTCATCTCCGGTATCAGTATCGATGGACGGCTCTTTATTCCCAGCTTCTCGTTCCTTTGCCTCTTTTAATTGCTGCCTTTTTAATACAGCTGCTGCGGCGGCTTTCTTGGCTGAATTTTTCACGGTTCCCGACTTAGTATATCTTGGGTCTCTCTTTTTTTTTATTTTTCGCCATTTTTAATCAATCTGAAAATAAAGAATCGAAAAAAAGGCACGATTAGTCTTTGTGAATTCGGCAAAAGGACAACGAATTGCCTTCCGTCCTAAGCCTTATATGACGGTCTTATTTTATCATGCAGGGGAAAAGCATGCACATGCAGGAGTTACCGGGGCTGATTCTTATCCAGCGCCTTTCACCGCCTTTCGGAGTTTCCTCACGAGACAGCAGTAATCAACGCACGGATAAGAAAGTACAAGAGGCTTTGTGTAAAATTTAATTACACGGGCACTAATAGCGCCTTGAAGACTTCAAAATCAATTCAAAAGAACCGTTGGACGGAAAGGAGCTCAGCTACGATGGAAATGAAACTACAACTAACGCCGAACCGGACAACTTCCCATTCTGCGTCTTCGTTCCATTTCCCAAAGCTCCCCGTCGATACCAAAGTTTTTGCGTCGAAGCTACTAAAGAAGTTTTGCGCCTTCTCTTCGCCTCTTTCGCCTTCCCTTCGATATCTATCCAACCACCGGCTTCAAATTCACTTGAACCCTTTTTTTAATTTGTATTTGAGGCATCGCGGACACTTAAGTCGCGCGGCACCCAGATAGGAATAAAAATAAATAAGGAGCGTCGGGCGGAAAGGAGCTCAGCTACGGTGGAAATGAAACTACAACTAACGCCGAACCGGACAACTTCCCATTCTGCGTCTTCGTTCCATTTCCCAAAGCTCCCCGTCGATACCAAAGTTTTTGCGTCTAAGCTACTAAAGAAATTTTGCGCTTTCCTTTTCGCCTCTTTCGCCTTCCCTTCCATATCTATCCAACCACCGGCTTCAAATTCATTTCATTCGACTACACGGACCGGAACGGAATAAAAATACCGCCTGGAAAAAAACTATTTAGAACTGACACTTCCCGTTCTGTTTTCGCTAATTCCCAGGGGAATTCATTACAACCACCCCTTCAATTTTCTTTCATCCGTGTAGACCAATATATTTCTGACATCTCTGATCTTTGAATTTCTGACATCTCTAACCGGCCAGTCTGCTCTGGCTTAATCGAATTTGCACCCGGCTCTAGGATAAATTAGGAGCCAATTCACGAGACATTCGTCTCTACGCCACTTCCAAAAAACTCTTAGGACTTTATTTTTGATTGCCATGTTTATTCAAGGCTTCTATATTGGCCAAAAGGATCCAATTTTATTTGATTTCGACGGTCTCCTCATGCTGGGACATGCATGCACATTCAATAATACGGGGTTTGTTTCTCATCTTATCCAGCGCTTTTCACATCTGCCGCAGATTGCCGCACATTTATGAAAAACGCACAGAAAAGACAAGACAAGAGGCATTGCTGACCACCCAACGGGCACTATAAATCCGGAAAGATTTCTGGTAAGATCAGGATCATTTCAGCCTCGGCCCAAAACCCGACAATCGGGCAAATGAATCGGAGTTACTCTTGTATTGGAAAGATTACTAGGTTTTTAAGTTTCATCAGTATTCGAACAAAATGTTCAGCAGGATGAATTGCACCGTTCGTCTATTATTTTGTCTTCCACAAGCTCGCATTCATCAAAGTCCCGGCAACCACGCCACTACCTGGTCGTCGGGACTTGGCAAGGTTCGATTTTTCAAGACTTAACGAATGGCTCATTGGTTAATTAATGAATTAATTAACGCCCGGTACTGCAATGGGCACGGGGACCAGCCCAAATAAACCTCATGAAGGAGTTATCTGCCAAAAAGCGCTTTCGTCTCTGATTCGAACCATTCACCGACCGCTTCGACCATATCCATCATTTAAAACCATTACGCGAACTGTGTACAGAAGTGGAATTCCACGATCTTGGACCGGTGAGTAGAACACGAAAGATGAAAACTACTAAGATTCGAATTGGGAATGAATTCTCCTCTTTTCGTCCCCAATCTTTCGCTTTGCTGTTCCATCGGTTATCAAGGAAGAATTAACAATACTATCACCATCAGGTATTCACTTCCTGATTGAGCAACCGACTTTCGAGACTTTCTTGGGTAAAATATGGTCGATACCCTCGTCTATCTCATAATCTTTCGGTTCGGATTTATATCTTCCGGCCGTAGACAGGTGGGCACTATAAGACCGAGAAGCGATGCAACGGAATCGAAACTGAATTCATTTGAAGCGGCGGATAGGAAAGGAGCTCTGGCCACAAGGAATGAAACTAGTAACCCCGAATCGGACAGTTCTGATTCTTCGTTTTTGACCCATTCCAACAGAGCTCCCCATCCAAACACAACTTCGAATTCATTTCTTTCACCCGCCATGCTCTCGAACTCATATATGCCCGTGCGGAATCAAAATAAAACCAATTGATGGTCGGAAAGAAGCTCAGCTACGATGGAAATGAAACTACAACTAACGCCGAACCGGACAACTTCCCATTCTGCGTCTTCGTTCCATTTCCCAAAGCTCCCCGTCGATACCAAAGTTTTTGCGTCGAAGCTACTAAAGAAATTTTGCACTTTCTCTTCGCCTCTTTCGCCTTCCCTTCGATATCTATCCAACCATCACTCGATCCCATTTCTTTCGACCGCGCCTGCCTGGCTGGTCAGCTCTACTTCTTTGTTTTTTTTTTAAATTAGGAACACAAATAAAAACTCACAATTTCTGACATCTCTTCCGGGCTTTGCAAATTGCAGCCGCCTAGAGGGACATATTTGGCGGAGACTTAAAAGTCACGACGGTTCGCGATCAAAAGGTTCTCGTGTAGACTTCGATCGGAGCCGCCTGACGTGCCAGAAATGTCCCTACACCAAAACCTCGTAAAACACAAGAATGGCTCGTACGAATCGTTTGAAACTCTTACCCTCGATCAACCGATGGACGATTGACATATGCTGAAAAGGCGATTCAATTTCGTAGGCAGATCATTGAGAAAACAGCTTAAGTTTTAGGCACTTTGTCTGGTTTTAATTTCTCGTTTCTGCCTACTAAGGCCCGCAAATTTTTTTTGTCCCGACGGTAGATAAAGGGTTATGGGAGCAGGATTAGAACGGCACATTTAGATTTTTTTGGGGAATATTTAACTAATTTTACAATTTTCTTGATTAAAACCACTATGTAGGGATATATTTACTTTATTAAAGCAGTATAACCGCAATATAACGAAAAAAATCTAAGTATTTTACACAAAAAAAACTTCGGACGTAAGGTACAGCTTTTTGAGATATAGAAGCAATTATGTAAGTGAATTATTAACATAAAATCATAAAATTTTGAAGATCATCACAAAAACCCTACGTTCTTCAAAACCATACGAATAAAAAATAGAATTCGAAAAAAGAAAGCAGGGACAATATTCCTGGATCTGATCAAGTTTGATCCTCGGCCACTTTAATCTTTTTTCGCATATAATGTTAAAATTACGCAATTAAACGTATGCAAATTGCACATCAATCGATTTGTCTCAAAATTCTACGTCGATTGATGTGCAAATATGATAAAATAATGAAAATTTTATTTTAAGAAAATTTTATGTCCGGCATTCGCATCAGCTGTCCGAACATTCGCAAAATGTAAATATTTTCTTTTTATGCTGTAGTTTCGTTAAATTCTACACAATCTTGACAAATGTTTATATAATAATGAAGAGCTTTTCAAGCTCTATCTTTTCATATAATTTTTTATTCGATTGTTCTAGTTAATACATAATAGTGAAATATTATTTATTTTATTTATTTTCACATCGATTTGATGTCTATTAGCACTGTGGTATAGCACTGGATTTTAATTGGATTGGTCAGTGGTTCAAATCCGAGATCAGGTGAAATTTATAAATATATAATGCTATTTTATTTTAAAGTATGGGTCAATCAAGATTTACTTTACTTTTTATTTTAATGTATATTATGTTATCCTACTATATTATGAAGTTCATTGTACCATATATATACAACTTTATTCCAAATTATTTTACTTAACTTTATTATGATATTACTGTAAATATTACTAAAACATTTTGCGTATCAAGGTAGTGTCGATTAGCGCTGTGGCACAGCACTAGATTACTTACATAATGGTTATGGTTCAAATCCAGATAAGTAATATCTATATTTTATAAAAATAGTATTTTAAAATTTTGATTTCATAATTGTTGGGATAGGGTAGTGGTATTGTATAAGCAGACGGACTTCAAGGATAATGGTTCAACTCTGGGATCGGTTAAGTCTTATGGTGACTGTATAGCACATCAGGAATACAAATTTTACTGTATTTTACTTAAATCTTTAAATACAAAGTAATTGCATTTATTTTACTTTACTGTATAGTAATGTTCATAGTACTATGAACACACTACACTTTACTTTATTACTTTACTTTATTTTGTAAAATATTATTTTCATATTCCACCATTATATGTTCATATTCAACCACTCAAACGTGTAAGTTCTTCTATAGACTGCTCCTTGGGTCTTGAGTATCGGGTCTTCCAGACGGGTACCAACTCGTCTTCTTAACCGTCTACTTTTAGGTGGTGTGGCCGAACTAAATTCGATAGTCCGGCACTTGGTCTCACACCTTGCGGAACTGAAGCGCTCTTGCTTACGGGTATATTTTGAGTATCGGGATTCGGCTCAGGAGTCGTCTACCGATTGGGAGATAGCGAAAGCGGTAGATTTAAGACGGTCTCCGTTAGGTAGCGATCTCCTCGGGTTCAACGGATCGGGTCGGTCCAGAGAGCCCAACCTATTGTCAATCCGCTTTGGCAGTAGCTCGTCGGGGTAGTCGATTCTACCGCAGCGAGAACGGTCTTAACCTTTCGTCTTATCCCGGTCAGATTCCAGTCATCTAACCGGTCTCTTTTCATTCTTATTTGTATTTTCAGATGAATACTGAGCAAAGCGTTGGCACCCAAACCATTGCTACGAAACGTCGACGAGCCTATCGTTCCGCCGACGCCAGTAAGTATTAGTTGCGACTGGACACCGTCATACGGTCTTAGTTCGCTGAACCACCCGAGAGAAATCTCGGTAGAATTTTCCTCCGTCCAAGGAAGTATTCAACATGTACTTTATTACTTAACTTTATTTTGTAAAATAAAGTAAGCAATAAAGTAAAGTATATTTGAAAAGCAAACTTTAATTTACTTAATTAGAGTAACCTATTAACTTAACTGTAGGCTACTGTAAAAAGTTAGTTAACTTGGTGGCGTATTATGCTACGTTATTGTATAATTTATTGGCTGAAAAATATAACCATGATAATCATATAATCATGACCATAATAAAGTATGGTTTTATGCTTTATTAGAATTTACTATACCCACCCAAAATCCTTGTATTTCCTCTCTACGCTCGGGCTCATTCCCGCTTAGTTACTTAACTAGATTAAGTAAAGTAAAGTGAATTGGATAAGTAAAGTAAAGTAAGAAGTTGGTCGGGTAAAATAGACTTTAACCCTTGTTTTCAGTGAATTATATTCAAAATTAGAATTCCCCGTTAAACGATAGGCCTACAGTGTTTAAAGGGAACTTTATTAAATATGTCTCCAATTAGAGTTCCTGCACTAGCACTAGATAGTGCAAAAGAAGAGCTTAAAGATATCTTTGTGTCCAGAAATAAAGTTATATGGAATCAGTGTTGCTCTAATGATTTTAATTTAGTTTTTGTAGCGAAACCAGCGAATAGAAATCGAGAGAAATTGAAGGGATTTGAAATCATTAATGCAGATGAGAATAATATGCAAAATATTGAGTCTGTTGCCCAGTTGCACAAGCATTACTGCTTTCAGTCATGGAAACCAAAGCACGATTACCAGTAAGCTAAACAGTGATAGCCTTTCCTATTAATGTTGTAAATTCACAAGCAATTATTGAATTTGCAGTGCATAGCGTGTCAAGGTCAACAAGGTGCTATATTTTGTAGAATAACATACACATGTGCCCTAAATGTCTAAGAAAGACTTTCAAACCCCTGATTTAAGCCTCCATTCTATTTTGTGGTTTTTCCAAATGAAAATCTTTTCTATTGCATTAAAAAATCCATCCCTGAAATGATCTCCGACACCCTGATAACAGTGTATGGTGCAACTCGATTGAGACAACTACCTCTTGAAGGCAATGATTTCCGTTCCCTAAGACAACTACATTTAAACAAGATTAACAAAGGAAGGATCTGTAGAAGACCTGTCAAAACTACACATCCAATCGCTGTAGACGTCGAGATGAAAGAATCTCATTCGGGTAATTGGTCGTTATTCTGGAAGCAAATTTTTTGAGACATAATTATATTTGTTTGATTGCAGATTTAAAAGTAGACTCTATAGAAGATGAAGATAAATCATGAAAGAAAAGAAAAGATAAATACTATTCTGAGCATTTCTATCCGGAGAAGGATCCTGTCATTACCGAATTCACTGTTTCGGTAAAACTTTGTTTCTCTTTCTGGATCCAGTTCACACAAAATTTTTTATTTTCTATTGCTTAGTCTTAGTCCAAATTCTCCGGTACCCGGGCGACTTCGAAACTTAAGTGCGACCTTAAAGTAACCTTACGATCAGACAACCTCATCGAGTTTTTTAACTATGCAATGGACAAGGGAATTCTCTTGTACCCTTTAAACCCGTTTTTTGAAAACGTCGTTAATTTAGGGCGCACCTCAATTTCAACAAAGGAAATCTGATCGGAAATCAGTGCATTACAGCATTCACAACAGTTTGGACAACACACAATGCTCCCCTGTCGAGTTAGAGGCAGCCATCTACGCCGCATCCAAGTTTGCCACACAGTCTCGAACCTTTTCCGTCATAAAAATTTACACTTGATTTGGAATCAGTGTTGCTACACTTGAGACCGATCTGATGCAGCAAAAGCAGATCAGCTACTTGTCCAACTTGTAATTGTATCTAGCAAACAATATTCTTATTCGTCCTCAGCGCCCGAATAATGCCAAGACGCTGCCCATGCTTTCGAATCGCTCATATTTAGCCTCTGCTTGTTGGGAAAGACCGAAGAGAGGGAAGTCAAGAATGCGTTGTAATCAGCCGCCCAGCTGAGTCGTGTCGCCAGAAATCAGCGCCACCGTCATTGATTGCCTCATTCGCTTGTTGCTTCAATTTTCCGGTTCCATGTTAGTCCTGCTGTGACAGGCCCTGGCTACCATCGGAAATACTAAACCGCCATTGTCCGCATCTGCAGCATTTGTCGCTATTCATAGCAACCAGCCGCCATTGTGGTTTTCTTCCGTTCGACGAAAACTTGTTCAGCTGTAAGTTTGATTCTCATCCTGTATTTTTATTTCTTGCATGTATCATTATTACCACCATACCTGTACTGATGATTTTGAGGATACTTAATTCTGAACTATGTCAACATCTTCTTATGTTGTCACTTCTGGCCGGCATTTATCAACGAACTTATCCACTACTTCGCCCAACTGCAGCATAGCTCACATTCGGAAGCTCACCGATTTACGTGTAGGAATCTGAAATCAACAAATAATAAGATTAAATTTGGGTGTGAAAATGACCTTTGACTGTCTTATTTTTCAGGAACGGTTCAAAAACAAAAATTTATAGACGCTGTTCCTTCGTTATCAACAGCGGCTCATGCACGTCGATCTTAAAGGCTTTTTGCTGCTATAAATCTTCCTTCCTCAGTTCCGTTTTTATTCTCACTTTACTTTGAATCAACACGGACGATGAAAGTCGGGCCCTTCCGGAAATCATCGGTCGCGTCATCATCCTCTTGCTGACCGCAAGTCTTTGCTACGGTGTTGCCTACAGAGAAAAGCGATTCAATAAATACCAATTCCTTTCCATGCTCATGACCGCCGTCCTAACATTCGTTCTCGTCGCGGTGGATCTCGGGCAGGACCTCTGGTTCGCCTATCACAACTCCAGACGAAGGTGAAATCAAAGAGAACTGTTTATTTTTATCAATGTTAATAATCGTTTAGATATTTCTACTACAGTCTTCATTTTCCAGGTTCCTGCTTCTCTCTACATGATCCTGGCCGTCTACAATTTGCTAGCGACAACGTTAATCGGCTTTTTCGTCGCTATCGTTCACTTGACAACGAACGCGTTACTTTTTCAGACGAGAAAATCGGTCAACAACGAAGTTGACATTTCTCTGATCATGGCTGATGTCGAATTGTATTTGACGGCCAACGTTGTCGGCATTTTCACTGAGTGCCTGAACGAGACTACGCTGAGATGGGCCTTCCTCGACCGTCGCTGGCGCATCGAGTCCACCATCAAATTGGACTACGAGAAGAGTCAAGAAGAGCAGCTGATACTGTCCATCTTGCCCAAACACATCGCCCACGACGTGGGCACCGACTTCAGGGAGGGAATCCAGTTGATGACAAGATCCAAAATGTCGCAGTCGTCCAGGAAACCGTTCGAGTGAATAAAACGCGATGATACACTTTTTGCCTTTCTGTGAATAATCATCCAATCGCTTAATTTGTTTCTCATACCAGCAAGTTACACGTCGAGATGATCCGGAAGTCAGTGTCCTTTACGCCGATATCGTCAACTTTACTCTGTTGACTGCAGCTCTCTCGGCGTCCAGCCTCATCTCCATGCTCAACGAATTTTTAGGCAAATTCAACGAGGCTGCCAAAGTAAACAAATTTTCATATGATTATTTTGTCTTCCCTTCAATTCAAACATTTTTTAAATAGGAAAACGATTGTTAAAGAATTAAAATCCTCGGCGACTGTTATTGCTGCGTGTCTAGAATACCGGACTCAACCACCACCCATGCTAAGAATTTTGTCGGAATGGGATTCAAAATGATTTAAATCTATCGCCAAATTAGGTAATAATACCCGGGGTACTGAACAAGAAACGGCGGAATTAGTCATTGAGAACTACTGTGTGTTTTGGAAAAGCAAGAAACAAATAAATTCTCGATATGATTAGAGAGGATCACCAAGTGGATATGGACATGCGGATCGGCATTCATAGTAGCAGCGTTATCAGTGGTCTGCCTCCGCAAGTTTGATATCTGGACCCGTGACGTGATCATAGCTAATCACATGAAACAATCGGTAATAGCTGGGTATAAAATGTTCCATACGAATCTTTAGCTTTTGTTATATTTTAGAGTGAGATGTATGTGTTTTATCATTGTATAAAGCTTCTTGATGTGAAATTTTTCTAGAGATAGTTGTTATAGTCAATTTAACAGAACTTGTTTTTCACCTCATTCGGTTAGTTATCACACGTCTCATTTAATTCCCTTCCTGTCTTTTTTCCTCTTTAGGTGTGTGCAACCGAGAATCTGCTGGAAGATTCTAATCAATTTAAGCCCGGGAACGGAATGAAACGTGATCCTTACCTGGCAAAACTGGGAATTGAGACCTTTCTAGTAGTTTCAACGAACGCCAATCAATCGAAGGAATCTGGAGTCTAAAGGATCAAAGTTAAAGCCGATCCTTTCGCATCGCTTCCCCGTATGAACGCTGTTGTTGCTATGACGTGTTATGAAGGGAGCTTCCACAAAAAATCATTGGGTTGACTGTGAAACAAACCATAAGCTCAATAACGATGCTGAAAAGTGAAAACTCATCGCTTGACATAGTCTGGGAGCTGGGTGACCAAAAAATGTTTTTTCTTTAGCAAAAGGTTTGAAGCTAAAATATGGTTAGGGGGGGTATGACACACACGAAAAGCCAAGTCTGTCGACTGGCGGCCGGGGCGTTCAAGCGTGACGCGATCCCGAAGTCGGCGGGAACCGTAAAAAAATACACTTTGTTTAGAAAATCTGAACTATATCTTAAAAAATAGAGGGATATCAACTTTATTTAATTTCCGACAGACAGACGTCATAATCTGGGGCCTTGGGGCCATCAGACGTTGGTGTGTAAGAAATTTTAGGAAATTTCAGTAAATTGTGAAAATGGCAACGCTGCATCCTTAGCGCCTAATTTTAAATAGAGAGATTTGGGGAGGATCTGTGAGTTTTTAACTAAGTAAATGTGAACAGAAAATGCATTTTTCGGTTTTTTAAATAAGATTATGCATTAATTTGGTTGAACCGATCCCTTTTTGATTATTTGGTTTGTGTTATTGGCGGTTATAATTTCTTCCCTATATATTCCCAGCTTTTTTCTGCTCCTCTTTCGTGAGCGCATATCGAACGTCACGGGAAACCCTTGACTAACAGACATTATGCTTTTCTCCCCTTCTCCGTGGTTGTGTTGACCATCCGCCGGCCTTGGCCGTTTCCGTAATCGTCCACCTTTTAGGCGTCATTCGGTCATCCGCGTTCCAGTGTCGCAGGGCGTGGTAAATGGCCACCAAGGCAGAGATGAGCGTCTTCCCTTCGCCGGTCGAAATTTGTCCCATCCGTCGTGGCATCCGTCCGGCTTGCTGCTGTTGATCATCGGAAGAGACGAAAGCGACGATTGCAGTGAGTTGAACGTCTCTCGGCACGTAGTCCTTTTTATCGTGAATCAATCGACAAGCAACGGGAAGAAAATAGTCCACCTCCAATCGCGCCTCCAATGCCTTGTCGCTTGGGTCCTCTTTTTTCGGCGTCCGTTTTCTAGCGTGATAATATTCTTGCCGTTTGCTTTGTATTTTTCCCGGATGCATTCGATAAGCTGGGCCATTTCACTGCTATTGCCGATGACTTTGCACGACTCAGAATCTCGGCTCATGGTGGCCAACAAGCCTAGGCTCACTATTTTCCTGTGAACGTGAAGATTTAAAAAATGTTAAGTATTGGACGGATTCCTACTTATTCAAATTCCTACTTATCCTACTTATTCCTACTTATTTCATATTGATATTTCTAACAAATGGGCTTTATTTACATGATTGCATTCAACCATTTCATGAAAAAAAAAGTTAAAAAAGTTTTGAAATGTACAAGTTACAAATGAGAAACGAACTGGACTATTACTAACATAGTTTCATTGGCTGAACGGTGTCGGATCTTCGTTTCAATCGACTTCTGGCAAATCCGACAAGGATGCCAAATCTTCTATCTGTTGTAATAGGACAGGTAGAAATAGGACAAGTGCATGGTAGAAATAGGACTGCTCGTAAGGAGAAATAGGATTGGCAATAATCAGTTGCAAAAAGTAGTCCTAATTCGACCAGTCCTACTTCTACTTAGTCCTAAAACGTAGTCCTAGTTCTACCAGCCCTATTACGTTTAGTCCTAAACACCGCCCATCGCTGGAGTGGCCGGTTGAGCTGGTGTAGCTAGTGGAGTTGAAGTCCTCTGATTCTACACACTAGTAGGTAGTATCAGCAACTCGTGCTGGAAATGTGTAGTGTTTTTGTAGAAAACGTTTCACTACTACCAACAAAAATACTTAACTAAACAGGCAACTTCGGACCAAGAAAGACTACGAACGGTCCAATGAGGAACAATAGAATTGTCTTTGATCATTGATCCTTGATCATTTGATCTAACATAAATTCAATTGTTTTAGAAACTATGTTGCTGGTGTTTGAGATTCTAAAGTAAAAATAGTTGAAATCTCATGTTAAATAACAATTATTTGCTTAATTGGTTTTACTTTTTTTTCTAAGTTTTTCTTTTGAGTAAATGTACCGTAACCGACTGATCTTTGATTCTTGTAGTAGGTTTGGGGGTTAAGAGGTCTTGGTGAAGCAGGTATTATTGCAGATTCGATCACTGAAGGATAGGTTTATGTTGTAGATGTGTTGTAGGTCTACTTTGGCGACGAATACATTTTCATACATGTAAAAATTTACATATAGGTAAATAACTGATTCTTTGGACGATATTGACTCCATTTACTTTCGCTGATGTAAAATTATAGGTTTGCTCATAACAAGCAACAAATTCTTTTTCATCAAAATGGTGAAGACCTCCTATAGATACAGTTTTATGTTTGAAAGAAGTAAGAAGTAAGAACCTTCATTCTATGGAAGCAGATTAAGGATAATGCATCCATTTTTTTCTTTCTCTTTGTGGGCAAGTGAGGTGCCCGGTGTGGATTACATTTAAGTTTCACTCATCTGATTTTGGTTATTTTCTGGTTTAATCTTTGTTGTGTTGGGAAGGGGGGGGGGGTTCTTCTTCGAGCAGCTTTTAGAATTTTTTGTAAGTTTTTTGTATGAGTTTTCTAGTTGTTTCAGATGAACTTGAAACCTTATTTGTGTTTGTATCCCTTAAAGGATACCCAGCTCTCAGATAAGCGCTGTTTCCTAATAGGAAACCATTGTTTAGAAATATCTAAACAAGAGTCGTTTGCCACCTCCTCAGGGACATCATGTTTCCAAAATGTTGGAAAACAAATTATGTTTCCCCTTAGCAAAACCTTATTTTTTTAATTTCTGGGTGTATCAGAAGACATTAGAAAACCCCCAGTTATACTGAAAGCAATAACCTTGTTTTATTACGCCCCTTAGTTGCATATTTTGCAATTAGAATGAAGTTTTTAGATAATGAAAACTTTGCTTAGAAATAAATGAATCAATTTAAAGTTACAGCATTTATGAAATTCTGCCTATATATAGCTCTTTCATCATTTCTTATTTAATAGATTAGATCTCGTGATATTACATGCTATATAGAATGCCAATGCCTATTTCATATTGCATTTTCCAGATCGTTTGTAAAATACTCTGATGTATTAAAAACAAGTAAAGAAGGAGTCACTTTCACTCTTTATTTTGAAAACCAAAAACAAAAGAAAAAAATTCTTTTAGCTTCAATTAGTTATTTCAAAAAGTGATTCTCATTTGTTTCAAGAAATCTTAACACAATTTTCAATAATGGTGGGAAAAAACTATCGAGAATGTGGTAATACATTAGGAGGTAACCTATTAATTGTTCAAAAGATTTGGAATCAAGTGCGACTGCTGTTTTATCAATCTTTATGAAATATGCCCCATTAATATCTAAAACACCAGGTAACTTTTTGTTGGGCAGGCTGTGTGTTGGCTGCGGCGTGAAGTAGCACCTGAAAGGCCCATTTCGTTTGTTCAACCACATATGAGAAATTTTTTTTATGAAGTTTTATATGCTTAATATTTATACATTATACTAACCGAACTGTCCTACAGCTTCCTTTTGTCTCTTTAAGATTGCCGAAATGGTCAAGAAGTCTCTGCATGGCAAACTCTCGTAATTGACTCTCCGCCTTCTGCCAATTGGACAGGAAGGTTTCCATAAGTCCTTTCTTCAGTAACAAAAATCTTCTTTTATCTAAAAAAGAAAATATTTAAAGAAAATGTATAATAACTAAACCTCATGTCCCTCAAAACAGAAAATCTTACGGACTCCGTAAAATCTTCCAGACGCGGGTAAATCGCTTCAGTTTTGAAGTAATTTTCATCAAACATAGCATTTCGTTGCTATTGTGATTTCTTATATCATATGAATATAAAGGCGTCAACCTCATGTATTCCTCGGCCTCCATTTGTTCTTCTTCTGTGTAAAAATCGCTTTCTGGAAACATGACCATTGTACCCTGCCTACAAAATATTCTAAATGTAAGATACTTAAATGAAATCAGAAAAGACGAAAAGTTTTTACCGTTCAGTACGTTTTTCTGACAATTTTTTCCTGAATCTTTTCCCTCACATGTAGGATTCCAGTGAACCTTTACGGGTACATGGATCAAATAACATATCCTGCAATAATTATGTAAACCTCTTACATGCTGCATGCAAACATTGTTGATGTCGACTCACCCATGGTGTCTTGCTATTGTAACTCCCAGCCGACGTGAATTAAAAACTATGGACTTTGCTATTTGCAGAATCTCGTCGTTACTAGGAAAGTTTTTTCGCCTATAAAATAATATTTAAGTTACCGTAATGATATTGTAAAAATATAGTATTAAATTAAAGCCTGCATTTTTCATCAGCCAGGTTCCTGAAGTCCAAATAAGGTATGACAGGTCCTTTTGTGAGCACTGTCTACTCGGGAAATCGACTGCCTTGAAACGGGCAATAATTTCCTCGCCTGTATCTCCCTTTACCCCAATCATGTCTTCTTTAAGAATGTCAGCCACAGAGGAAAGTTTGTCCTGAGCAAATAAGAATGATTTTAATCCCTTGCGGGATGATGAAAGGGAATTAGACAATATATATATACCGGCTGAATACGTTCCACAGCTCCTTCCTCAACTGGCCCAATAATTTCTTGATCTGGTGTAAGTGTAGGCTCTGCTGCTATAACAATAAACTGGATTGGCTCATTTTCTTTAGTCGCAGCAGGTGCAGCAAACTAATTTGTCACGACGCCAGCAAACTTTAGCATAGAGGCATTATTGCCTTTTTCGATTTACAGTATATTAAGAACCTCTGATTGGTCGTTAATAAGAAATAACACTTAATTATCCGAGAGAATATCTTCAGATGATGTGATTATTTCACACTTGCTTTCAAGGAAAAACGCAGTTGCACCTTAAAACTAAAAGACAATATTACGCATAAGCCAGTGAGCAGTGTAATAGGAAATTCTCCATTGACAACTACTTACCTTTTGAAAGAAGCTCAGCTAGGGTGGAGACGCAAAACAATTTAGCTCTGGTGTTTTCACGAGCAAAGTCGAATAATTTGACAACGTGTTTCGACATTTTATTTGGGTTTTTTAAGAGAAGACGGCTAATGGTAACTAACACACGGCCTGCACCGACAGTTTTCACTGATAAAACTGATAGTTTGCATTTATAACACTGATAGTTTGCACTGATAACACTGATAATTTGCTGTGATAGTTTTTCAATTAAACAAAAGAGATGTATCACTTGCTAGATTCAGAATAAAACTAACTAAAAGTACAAAAACAAAACAAAAAGGTTTTTCTCTGGAGGGAAGGATTCGGATTGGACTGACTGGGAAGGGTTCGGTTCGGACTGACAGCGAAGCTCCACACAAAATATGGTAGTGGAGTCGAATAAAATAGTTTTCATTTCTTGTGTACATATCGAGAGGATGGTAGTCGCAAATGACTTTGATAGTGTAAAGTCTTGAAATGGCAGGAGCTTTCGGCATTAAGAAATAACTATGCAACGGGGAATGAAATTTGACGGTGTCAACCAATTGAACTATGAAAATTGGATCCTTTACGCTTTCAAAAATGATAAACAAAATTTTTCCAAAAACGAAACCGTATTTCCCCCATCCCATAACAAGTACTAAATTTCTTTGATAGATCGTGCCATTCATTACGACGCTTTCCCTGATTATGATGTTGTCCATTTAAAAATCATATTGAGAGAAGTTTTCAGCGGTTGAGACCTCATCCGTCAAGATGTCGCTTGCCTAATTGTAAAAGAAACGAAATCAAGACTTGTTTTCTCTGTAAAAGTAAAGAGAGTGACGCGCATAGCCTTTTGTAAGCTGTAGTGTATCAATGATTTTTAAAAAATTTTCATGATATGCACAGGAACTTTGACGGCACCATTTAAACGCTCAAAGTTCATGCACCAAAAATTTCTTAAGGGAATATTTTTGTTTTCTATGGAAGGATAATGGATTAGGAAATGCATTGTTGGCCTCATATTTTCGCGTGGATAGCAAGCTTTGAATTTGGAAATGAAGGAAGTAAGTAGAGACGAAAAATATGCCAAAAGTGAATCAGCTGTTAATTTGGGCGCCAATAGAAGGTCAAATATTTCTTTTAATGTTAGAAGCAAATCAATATATGGAAAAAAGCCTGCTCACTTTCAATAAGCACACAAAACACGTGTGGCAAAAAACAAATCAAATCTAAAGACTGTGCCGCACTCATTTTTGGTGAAAAGTCGTTGTCAGGTGCTAGCATTTGTTTAAGTTCAGACGGCGCGCTACGGTTACCGACAATTAAAGAGCCAAAAAGTTTTGAAAATTCAAGATTAATATTGACCACATCTTATATATCCGAGATTTAGTCCAATACATTCCCAGAAAACACTGGGCCGAAGCCCTCAAGAACAGAATACATGGAATAATTGAAACAGTTTTGCATTACGTGATAGTACTCAAGGTCGTTTAAGTCGCATACAGACTTTACACTGCGAAAGTGAGTTCTCTCTGGAGGTAAATTCTCCAACATTGAAATGTCAATTACATATTCTCTTTGACAACGCAATTCTAATTCTTCTTTCGAATTCGTCTGCATGTCTTCGCGAGTTGCATATCAAAGAATACAACAGCAGTCCCCTTTATACAACTTTCCAACCATCAAAAAATTTGGTTCATGCCTAAATTACCAGCTGTGAATTGCCCTAGGTTCACGTACAGTGTCATTTTCTCGCCTTTATAAGTTTTTATAGCGATCCCATTTCCCCTAAATCATTAAATTCTTAAACAACTTTACTCAACAGTTTGTTAAAGGCGTCTTTATTTTTTTTTGTTATTTGTTTGGCACATAGCAAGGAGGTGGATGTTAGCTAGCGTACTGCTGTATCTTTGGGGAAAGGAAAGATTCGTAAAGTAAAACATTCCGCTGTTGTTTTTGGTCGCCTCTGCCTTTAGTGGATTAGTGAGTCCAAGGTTATCGTAAAATATTTGAATGTATGACTCAATTTCTGGTGGGTCATTAGCGGACAACTCCCTAAATCTTGATCCACTTTGAAAGCAAGAATAAATACAATTTTCAACTTGAAGTTCTTTCATGAGTTTTTTAATGTAAATTAGGGTCCTTACTAAGCCATCACGTAGATAAAGAAAACTAGCTAGCTGATCAACTATATCATCAGACTAAGGCACGAAAAGTTCGAGCAACATATTTTGAATATGCCTCACCCTAAGCGAAAAATCATCTTTACTCAGAAAAGAATAGAAGCCCAACTACTTAAAATCACTTAAAACTTGGCAAAAGAAATGCATTCAATGACAAATCCCTCAAACAACTACGATGGCACCACCACAAAAACCGGAAAAACTCAGTGTGCCTCCACAGACTACGGGTTGACCACAACTACTTTAACTCGTTCAGCCACAGGATTTAACAAGATGCAGATCTCAGATGCTGATTCGGCTACGTTTCCGTAGAAAACCCCTAACACATACTCGTATGTTGAAACACAGACTACGAAGGAAAGACTGAAATTGGTGCCATTAGCCTGAAAGGAACAGCTTGGGAGATGTTTGAGCTTGTCGCTAGGGCGCAGGTCAATAGAGTTGGAGAATTTTTTAGGTATTTTCGCCGTTTCCTTACTGATTACGTGCTTCACACACACGGGATTTGCGAATGTTCTATTAGGTGCATTTTTTTGAAAGTTGCAACCATTATTATCCATTGCCCTTCACAATGACCCGTGAATTATTTCATAATATTTGAAGGTCATAATATCTGATGGATATGGTGTTTCCTATTCACAAGAATTTTTTGCACCTGAAAGGGGTAGGGATAAAGACTGGTATCTTGTAATTCATTAAGACAATGTAGACTTGAGTATATATAACTGTTTCTAATGCGATTTCAGGTCTGTCCCGCATTGGGAGGCGTCTAACTTGGGTTACATCGTTCTAGTAGGGACTCTAAGATTTTGTTCTCTTGGTCGTAGGTGTGGACGCCAAAGATAACTACGTTTTTTGTGGAAACCGAGAATTTGGGGAGATAGCTTTTGATTTGCCTGTCTGCCAGATCGATGATTCCTAGGAGGGAAGTTTGTTTGGGGTGTTTCCTATAGATTCGATTCTTCTTCTTCTTGTATCTCTTGAACTCTCTCATCTCCAGTGGCAGGAAGAGCTCTTTCACGATAAGAAAACAATTTCCTAATTTTGTATTTTCTTTCTAAACAAAAATATTTTAGCAGCAGCATCCGCCGCAGTAGATAAGCCCATCCGAACGTGACCCAATGTTCACAGCTCCTTCTCTCATCGAGAAAGGGACAATATCTTAAGCTTAAGCTTTAAAAGAATGTTGGTACGCAATTTTTTTTTACAAAAATAGTACTTATAAAAAGGATGTAAAACAAAAAGATTTATATGTGATTGACTCGGTAGGTAGAGTTATTAAAACAATGTCATTTGGCATCCTTCAAAGTTGTACTTTTTTATAATCAGAAATAGTGCATGACCTGAAATGGCAAAAATTGATCTTCAGTCTCTTTGTATATAACTGTGTACGCTTCAATTTAAGTATAATAACAACAATTGTATAACAAATTGTAAACAACAATTGCTGCATGCTGAAGTGAGAACTATTATCTGCTTACTTCCTTTTCGATTTCAAATATCAATGTGTGTGTTCTCATCATTCCCGTATCAATTTTTTTAGGAGATGTTACTACATGGTCAAAATAACCACTCACCACGTGACAGCGGATGTGAAGTAGGGCTGACTCAGCGTATGAAAGCAATCAATCATTTTAAAAAGTTTATGGAATGAAATTGTTGTGAAATTCAGGTAAAATTTTATCTAAAATTTTTATTGAATCTTCATTAATTTTTTATATTTGTGTTCTATCATGTTGAAAGTGAGTGAAGGATTCTTAAATACATTTGAAAACCAGCCTAAAGTGGTGGAGGTGACTTGCTGCGTGGTGAAGGCGGTGGAGATGGTGGGAAGAAAAAGAATTCTCATCTTTCTCACGGAGGCGGAGATGGAGGTGGGGAACCAGGTAGCGTACCAGGAGGTGACGGTTGGCCACCCGTAGGAGATAGAAATGATTATTAAGCAGGAGGTGAAATCAAGGTAGGTTTAATTTAATGAATTAGTTTACAATACATTTAAAAAATAAAATTTCTGGTTTTAAAGTAGGTCAGATAAAAAAGGGCAAAAGGTGTTTTTTTCACTGCCAGAAAGGGAATTTTGTACATCGCCGGCGTTCGGTTTACCGTATATGCATTGCGCAAAACTCATCGCTTTGGCCCTGCCGATGATCGCGAATTGCAAGCAATGGAATAAGAGCAATTCCGCCCTCCCAAATTACCCCCTTCTCTCCAAAGAAGCCCACAGCATTAGCCGGAATCAGTATCTGTTGGAGCTTCGTCACATCGTCACGTTACCCTGACAAATTATTTTGATTTGTTTTTTTTTGTGCATTTGACAAAAATTCTTAACACTTATAGAATATGTGAATGATGGATGAATGAAGTAACACAATTGTTTTTATCGTGTCTAAAGGTCCTTTCACACTGGCAGAAACGCAAGGTTCTGTTGCAAAGGGTAGCTTAAGCAGCACAAGGTGTCACGGAGGAATATGTACTGTAGCGTAAAAGAGTGTTTGAAGCTCCTTCCCATACTCAACACCCTTCACTAGCGTGTGGAGGAGCTGGGGCTTTCGTTTCTGACCTCATATCACTAAGGTCACCCATCATGAGATGGGCACTAGTTAATTGACGGCTGTCAACAGCTAGACTAGACTCTTAGTGGGTCAGCATGGTTGGGTCCAGGGTAAAAGTCGTGACATAGGGCAGAGGTATACCCAAGATTAGTTAAGCTGGTTGGCTCGCCGGCATCCAGTCGGACGCCACGTCGTGGGACTTGACATTCGATCGAAGGTGGCAGCAATTCATGTTAATGATATGAAGGTCGTGAATGAAGGAATCGAAGGCAATGTTTGCAGTACAAGGCATGGCATTTTGAAAGGCGTACAATTTGCTATAATTATCAATGCAAATGATTGCAATTGCAGTGCAATTCGCCTTTGCCAACAATGCCACCTGTGAAAGTAAAATATTTTAATTCAATGTATGAATTTACATTTTTAACCATTTTCGGACATTTTCAGCTCCCTCCAAAAGCCCATTTAAAAATTCTCCCACCACTGGAAAAAGTTGTTCAAATTCTGGTAAGGCCGTTTTAAAACGTACTTTTGTTGCAGTATTTTTAAATAAAATTAATTTCACAGTTGCATGGATAGCTGCATCTCGGTAAGACCAGAACGCGTCACGTCAATTGACGCAGCAGAACGAAGTCAATCTGGTAATTTTTAGAACCTTGACGAACGAAAATTTCCTAACTATCAGAATAATTTCGTTCGGCAATAGAAGAATTATGCTGCATGCTATTAAAGTTAAATAAACAGTTTCCCCATTGATCAATGTAAATCAATTGATAGGGTAGTGTCACTAATTCTGGACACTTTTGTGGCTATGTCATATTTGCGTGCTTGAGATAGGCCAAACGTCTTCCTAAAGTTGGACAACCGTCAAAAATCTTGGACAGTTTGTAAAAATTCTGGACAACCACCAGCGCCATCTATGAGCAGAAACCACAACTTAATAAAACGGGTCTTCTTTGAATGATTCGACTGTGATTGTGATAAAATAAACGCATAAAGTGGCACCATAATAATAACGTTTTCATCAATTCAGTTTTAATTTATACCTCTCTCAGAGTGATCTAAGACCATTTTCATAGTCTATGCTGAAAATATTGGTCAGCATTATGGTTTAAAGTTACCCTTACCATAGTAAATTTTCGACCCACATAGCTAAAGTAGTTAGAGGCTTTCCTGAAGAGTTAAGGTTAACCAAGAGTTCCCAGGTTCGAATCCAGAATTGAATAAAAATATTTTTTCATGAAATTCAGTTGAAAATCGCCTCAGGCTGTCCAGAATTTATAACACGCTAGAGATGGCATGGAAATGTATTATTTTGGGAACTTTCATCATTCTTCAAACTGTTTCAATATTTGCTTTGCACAGAGATTACCCATGTAGCTAAAGTGGTTGAGGGTCTGCCTGAGAAGTTGTGGTTAAACTAAAGTTCCTAGGTTCGAATCCAGGATTCAGCAAAAACATTTTTTCATGAAATAAATTTGGAAATCGCCCCAGGCTGTCCAGAATTTATAACACGCTAGAGATGGCTTAGAAATTTATTATTTTTAAAACTTTCATAATTTTTCAAACCATATTAACATCTTTTTCTCTCAATAACAGCCGCTATAGCTCTGTTGGTAGAGTGCATATTTTCCAACGGTCGTCACTATCGGCGCCGTTGTTCAAATCCTATTTCAATTGAAATCAATTTCATTAAAGTAATTTTGAATTCTGGGCGTTCTCCGCTTCATGAAAAATAATTTTCGGAATGGGATTTGAACCATGGCCTTAATCGTAAACACAATCAGGAAGTAAGCACTATACCGACATAGCTATATGGGTTATCGGAAATTGAAATCGATATTAATCTGATTTTTAAAATGGTAGAAGTTTTTAAAATAATAAAATTCTAAGCCATCTCTAGCGTGTTATAAATTCTGGACAGCCTGGGGCGATTTCCAAATTTATTTCATGAAAAAGAGTTTTAACGGAATCTGGATTCGAACCTACATACAGATGATAAAACCAATTTATCGGCAGGACGGCATTATACCATATTAGCTACATGACTTCTTTCATTAAATGACAAATGTTGTAATACTTTGAAGAATGATCAAAGATAAAAAAAGGAAAAAATAACCAAGCCATCTCTAACGTGTTATAAATTCTGGACAGCCCCAGGCAATGCCCAAATACTTTATAAAAAGAAAATTCTTGGAGCAAAATGGATTTGAACCTGTCCCCCGTGAACAGGCCGCTCAACAGGTGGACGCTATACCGATACAGCTACGAATGATAATATACTGCAGAATAGATGTCTATATATTTTGGTTAATGATCTAAGTTTAAAAAAGAATATATTTCCACGCTATCCCTAGCGTGTTATAAATTCTGGACACCCTTAGGCAATTTCCAAATTATTTTCATGAAAAAATTTTTGTTGAGATTTGGATTTGAACCTTAAGACACCCAAAATCCAAAGTATTACCAAAGAAAGCTCTTACCACACAACCATGGAAGCTTGCTAATATATGAAATTGTTTAAATGCAATCGCAAAATAAAGCAATTATTTTTTTTTTATTATAGTCTATTTTATTGAATGTATAGATAAGACACGAATGAGGTCAGTATAAACATAATTGCTTTCACATGTCAAGAAGCTGAAATCAAAAAGAACGAAGAAATGTGGCGTACACCTCAACTAGCGACACCCTGTGGCTTCTACAGTTGTCCAGATTTAGAAAGGGGGGGTGTCCAGCTTTTGTGTAATGGGATTTATCGCCAGCAAGCTTCTACTTAGATTTCTTCCATGAATTTGCAGTTTTGGCGCAGTTTTAAGTACTGAAATGTGAAGAATGAACAAAATTCTTTCGTTTGAGCCCTAAAACAGCAAGAAATATCATCTAGAAATGTTATTCCAGCTTGATTTATGAGGCCAAGAAACTTCATATTTTCTAAGTTCTTTTCAGAAATTTTATTTTAATAATTTCCTGAGATTTCAGGCATTTAGAGTAAATATTTTGCAAACCCAGATAGAATAGCAAAAATTCTTCATAATGGTATAGTTTTCGCGATATTTGCTCATCATATAGGACTTTTAAACCAAAATTTCTTCGGTTGTCCAAAATTTGTAGCGTTCAGGCCTGTCCAGATTTTGAGACATTACCCTAACCATTTTTTTCTTTAATTAGGGCTGTGCCACTAATCACTAGTGTTGGATGAAGTCGGCCTACCTGATTATTAAAGACGGGATTAAGGACGGTGGATGGTTTTCATGATTCTGGTTTAATTCAAAAATTGCTCTCAGACACGATTGTGACTGTCAATTTTATGTCTTATGTTTGTCTTGAGGATTAAGTATCACTGTTTATATACTAATATAATATATATAAATACAAATATTATTAAATATATTTTTGTTTATATTTCGGTGTTTGAAATGCTGTGCTGTTAATTTTCATTTAAATTTGTGTTTGAGGGAAACAACTGTAGGATGGGAGCTGCTCAGGTTTCGAGGTGATTAATTTCTTTCTTTTTGGGAATACTTGGTTTGTTTCTTTCAATTATTGGGGAGTAAGGTTGGATTAGGGACCATAAAAACCCCTAGTGTACCTCCAGCGTCCGTTACACTTTAACAATGAAAGAACCATTCTTCTGGGCTCTTTACCAAATCATTTGTGCGTAAGACACTCGTTGCCAAGAGACAAAAGATCGTAATTATCCCACCAGCCCTGAACTGTAACTTGGCAGCAGTGATCACGCCACCAGTCTTCACGCACATCGGTGAGACCCAACCTCTGCACGGGGCTACTCTATCCTTGCACTCTGTCCCTCCTAGTCTGTACAGGCTCAGTCACTAAATTACACAAAGCTATAGTGAAATTTTTCAAGAAACAACCCTTGCAACCGCTTCCGAGCCCAACAGGTAAACTTCTAACTCGGCAAAAGTAGAACTTGACCTCAAGCTCACCATAGATGAAATAAAAACGTGGGAAATCAGAGGTAAGCAACAAAACGTAAAATTAATTCAAAAAGTTTTAACGAATTAAAAATATCATATTGATCTTATACAGCTTCTTCCTGATTTAAATTTAAAATAACGATCGAAAATTCACCGTCAATTTCATGAAAAAGACGAAATACAACTCAAAGTGCTTACTATCCTAATTAGTCTGGAATTTTAGGAACTCTGATACATAGTTTACTGACTTGCAGTCGTACATGTAATGACATGTACGATACCAAGCGCGGCAAAAAGCTTATAAGTAACTTGAAGAATAATGTTAATAGTGAAGAATAACAATATTGAATTGGGAACGCCTTCAGAGACCGATAATTTAAATTACATTCATCATTGATTCGTGTTGGACGAATATACATGTTGCCAACCGATCTGGCCTCCCAATAATTTTTTCCACTTTTTAAACATATACAATAAATAAAACTATATTGAACCGAAAAAAACACATACAATAATAATCATAGCCTATGTTGAACAGTGGAATTTCAAATACTGTAATCTCTAATGTTAAAAAATTACTTCCATGTCCAAAATAAAACTGAAGTTCACGTCAAAAAGTTATATTATTCTTAATGAAATTATTATATGTTTCGCAATCTGTCGAGAGACGTGAGCTTTTTACTTACGATTTCTAAAGATTTTACTGAGGTTTGCAAACAAAATATATAGCATTGCCAATTGAAATTTAAATGTCACCACAATAGGCCTTCAAATGGTAACAAGGGTTCGTCTTAACCACACTTTGGCTAACTTAGGTAGCCTTAGTGTGCATATAAACAGTTAGCTGATATTTCTTAATTTTTATTGGTTGATAATCGATATTTTTTCAAAGGAAAATATCAGCTACGTTACCAAATGAAATTTAAGCCCCTCAGCTGTCATTAGTGTATATTGTCATTAACAAGGCGAAGAAAATGAATGGTCTTCTTACCAAAGTTTTTATATCATAACGATACGAAAATTGTAGTATTAAAAATCCATATGTGGCTGAATCGCAAATCATTTTTCCAATGCTGATTAAATTGGAAAAGGATTTATTTACAGACAATTTAAAGAGACAAAGTAATTGGAATGTTTAACTTTCTGCACAATACTGTGACACGCTATCCCGATATTCAATTTTAATTTAAATTGATTTTCATTTCAATTTCAAAATAAAATTGTACCTGTGCAAATACCATTAAACACAAATTTAATTGATGATCATTATCCTTCCGCAGGAAACCTTTATTCTAAATCTTAAATTAAAACTACATTAAAGAAAACTATTATAATTTCAAAACTCATGGAAAAGTGATGAATTCTGAAAGTGGCAATGCTGTTATCTGTAAATTAATTCAAGCTGTACAAGAACTTACAAAATCAGCTGATCGAAAACTAATTCGATCGAATGCCAACTGGACGCACCCACTGCTTGGAAGCCCAATTTTTTTTGGGCATTGTTGTTACTTGGCAACATCGTTCTTTCCCTCCTAGAGAGTTAGAAGAGATATCATTTCTCTTATTCAATAATGTTCGAAGAAATCCTGCATTAAACATTCCAATAATTAAAGATGATTATTTCTGGACCTCAAACAATAAGATAATATAAGATATAATATAATATAATCAGTAATAACTTCAGATAAAAAGCTAATATAATATCTCATGTTATATATTTACATTATAGGTCTTCTCCGACGTATTTTACGATGCTTAGAAAACTACACAAATATTTACGATTTAAAATATCTACAATTTTATATATTCTGAAATAAATAAAAGTGGGATAATTTGCCTCACTGATTATGCACAGTTTGTTACAAATCCATAAATAGTATCGTTACTTCTTTGTTGTACTCCAAGTGCAATCAATATTACGTATTTTAATTGTTCTCCGTCAACTTGTTAAAATTAAGCCATTGTTCCTAATTAAAATGGTTCCTTTGTCATATCCATATGCTAATTTTACCCATCTTAAACTTATCAAAGCGAATTAGTGTTCTTTTCGAGAGGAAAATAGTTCCCTTTTTTGAAATACGAGTTACAGTTCCGATTTCCTCAAAACAACCAATATTGGCATACTGTTTTATTTTTTAAGATCAATACAGAAGAACCAAGAGTCAAGAAACAAAAGGCAGTCAAAAATGAAGGAACAACATAAATTAATAGGTCATTACAATTTTTAAAAAAGAAAAAAAAACTAACTTACTTCGCATTGATTCCGAAAAGCGATGGCTTCAATTTTACAGCGTACTGAGAAAATAGTTCCTTACTCCTTGAACTTTTGCATACAACTAGCGGTTCTCTCCTCGAGATCGTATCATCATCACTTCATTTCTTTCCATCTCATTTTTTTATAAATAAATAATAAAAAAAAGGAGGGACGACGGGAACAATCGAACTGAGCTAGCTTTTGTCCCCACTAGCTATTGGATGGTAAAACATGAATAAAAGACACTCCACCATCTTGATCTTCTTGCTTGGTTGGTAGGCATGGAAAACTCTTGCTAATGGCAGCTGCGTAAATGTGTTTAGTGTTCACAGATGGGAAATGTTTTTTGGGTTGTATTCTATCGCACACAATATTGACAACCTAGATGCGTTCCTTGTGTCACAAAATCTTCATTTTCCAATATAGTTCACAAAAATTGCATTCCCTTTCTGAAAAAATTTAAGAATTTAAATAATATTTGGTGCAACCTGCGTTTAAAAGCTTCGTGTTATCCATTTTTGCATCATACACTAAATGAAATGATTTTAAATGTTCTGTTCAGACTATTCCTGTGTTTCATCTTCAGTTTCATTTGGCTTCCTATTTAATAGTACTTGTGGTTTTCCAGCACTGATGTCGCCACAGCGTAATTTTTCAATAGTTTACGTAGCCTAATTTAGAATATGGACCAACTTTAAAACCCACGCTTGACACTTCCGCGTCATTAAGGAGAATAATCAACGATTATCCGTCAATATAATTTTCTTTTGAGTAATCCAGGTTGAAATTAGAATAATTATATGCCACTAATGACTTTATTTAGGAATTTATCTTTTAGAATATGGTTACCTTTTCGCCAAACCCGTTGTTTTTATAAAACACTTCTATGTTTCATATTCCACATTTTCATTCCATCATCCATTCATTCATTCCATCAGTTGGTCCCTTTTGTTAGTTAAGCAATTGGTTTTCAGTATTTCAGAGATTCAAAGATAGTTCGCAAGGCAAGGGTCAATTAAAATATAGCAAAGAAATAAAATTAGTTATCTATATAATGTAACGGAGCCTGACCTATTTTTTACAATCAAAGAAAAAATAAAAAACAAATCAAGTAGCTCAATCAATATGCATGAATGGATACTTAGAAATAGAAATTTTTCTTGATTCCACGAAACTCTGTTTTCAACACCGATAATACAAGGAAAATTATGGAATTATTTTGAACACTAATTTTTTTCATAATAGAAAATTTGGGAAAACCAAATTGAGTCTTGTGTTTGCTCCCAAGCGGATCAACAAATCTACATCATTAAATAAAACTTTGAACCTAACCGTAAAAGGGAATCATTTTAGAAACGGATGATTCGAAAAATTGTCATCATCCCTATGAACGTAAACAACCGTCAGTCAATTTCCTTAAATTAAAAAAAAAAGTCGTCGTTTTTAAAACAACGATGTCAGTGTGTGTTTGACACTGATGTAGGGGAGAAGGGGGCTAAACAAGACGAGTTTCTTATTTTCATTATTACTTCCGAAACGAAACAAATATACTTATTTTCTTTTAACAATTCCATTCACCGTGCCAAAATCTTTTAGTGGGAATGTTTTAGAGAAGATCTGTTTGAATCTAAAGGTGAAAAAGGACAAAGGAAATTTTAGAAAAAATAACTCGCTCGATTCAACAAAGGGGTAAGTAAGGAAAACTTGTAACGGTTCCTTAACCGTACACATAGCAACAGCCGAGACACTCTCCTTATTAGGCGGTAGCATGCAAGCTACACGCCAGATACACGTGAACGATCCCTATCTGGATTGTCTGGAAACTGACCTACAGTCTGTGCCCTCAAGGCACAGCCACGTCAGCATCCTCACTAGTATATAAGCGGAGTCTACCTGAGACTCCGCAGGACTGTATAACCCAACTGTTACTGTATGTAACATGTACATCTGTGTTTCATACCAATACAAGTTGTCTCCCATACTTTGAGTTCGTCCATTTACTTATTGTAACTACCTGTTACAAACTCTTTGTTAGGATAAAGCCAATAGCTCATCAATGGTTGCAACTAGAATTTTCTAAAAAAATACAGTGAAGTACGCTATCTTGTGACAAATCATAATATATACAAGGTGCTATGTTTTTTTAAAAAAAGGGGAAATTTATTTATTTTCCGAAAAGCCTTCAAAGTGATTATACAAGAAAATGAATAAAATAAACAGAGGGAAGGGGGAATTTTAAAAAATGGAGAAAAATACAAAAAAAATTGAAATGAACACGGAAAACATTGTAAAGTATACGGAATACGAGCATGATAACTGAGTTGACTGTTTACTGGAAAAGTTGTCTGGAAAATATTACATCTCCGGTCGTCGATTTGGATTAGTCCTACGATCGGCATGAGATGTTGTTTGCGCAGCGGTGATGTAGGCAGGTCGATAAAGTGGATCAATTTCCTTATTAAATTAAATTATATAATCATCATTATCTTCTTGGGGCAAAACGTTTTCGTCGTTCACGGTTGTCCACATTGCAAGTTTCCGCTTGCCCCGTGACTGTCCAGCTGAGGACTTGGGTGCTTTTTGTTTTTCCGCCTCTTCAATAGCATTCTTTTTTGGTGTTGCTGTAAGAATTCTTGTCTGGCCTTGTGTCCTTTTGCTTCCTCCTAAAGCGGAGACCAGGCTTACTCGAGGAAATGGGCGTAAGCTTTCAGGGATTACAATCTGTGGACGGCCATTGTCAGACCTGTGATTCTGAACTGGAGTTACTGGGGCTCCATGAATCAGCAAATCAGTTGAAGGAGTTGCCACCGGAGACAGTGGCTTTTTCCGAAAATTCATTGGCGCCTCGGTTGGAGCTGGCAGTTTCGTCACGTCGGCGCCAAGTTGCACATAATTATTAATTATTTGCATCATTAACAATATATTAAATCAATGAAAAAGTAAAAAAAAAAGATAATTGAGCTACCAACTACCAATCGGTCGATCAGTGACAAATGACGATAGAAAGCTAGAACAGGAAAAACATCTCTGTTTAAAGGAGAAATGCCGCTATTTGTGAATCCCGAGATGATGCTTGCTGGCGTGCATGCTTTCGAAAAAGGATTCCGGGTCAACTCAGCAACTTCGTTAATGCTGTCCTCTTCCCAGGATTAAGATTGGTCTATGTTTGAAAACTGTTACGCAAAGCTTCGTTGAACGGACCAAAGATACTGACGTTCAACGCTAAAGGCAATGCGAGCAGAGCGGCGGGAAGGTTAACAAATGAAGCCCACTAGGCTTGGTAAAAAAACCACCTTGTAGTAGAGATGACTGCTGTGGTTGTCCAGTAAAAGAAAAATTGGGTTTTCGAGGAAACTATCTACAAACTTGATGAAGCGTTGAAGCGCCTTCAAAAACGTGTCACTGTTTATCCAACCACTTGGATCAGCATGACCAAGACAGCCAGGGGTCCGTGGCGAGACATTCATGGGAGAAAATTCTTCCGATGAAATACAGTCATCCCTGAAAGTTTCTTTAGCCGGCAAATGGCAATCTTTTCTTTCATTTGAATTTGACGGAAGGGATACTAGGTTGTCTACCATATCCCCTGAATTTTTCGCCTTTTTCTCTTTTTCTTTCCATTCTTCCCTACCTTTACATCTTCTTTCAATTTTCCCACCTTAAATGCCACTCCCTTTTCGCGTGTTTTTCGGGGGGTTTATGCAACCAGCTTATGAAATTGACGATTGCTCGTATTGCTCGCATTATTACTTCAGTTCACAATTGTTGATCGAAGATGGCAGACGAGATTCAGTCACCTCGTTTAACTTAAGTCGAAAAAGAAAAATTAATTGGTTTTCATCAAGCCGGCTCGTCCCTAAGAAACATCGGCAGAATTCTTAATCGTTCACGTCAAACTGTGAATCTTTGGATTCGCAGATATCAAACTGAAGGAGAACAAGGATTAGTAATGCGTTCTCGTTCAGGGCGGCCACGTTTGACTACTATTGAACAAGATATGGCCATCATTGTTGCACGTAGGGTAACTTGGATATGTCGTTTAGAAAAATTAATTATTATTTTTTAAGGTATTGTTAACCCCTTTGATAGTGCGGAAGAAGTGAGGGAAAATGCAAATGTTCACCAGATTTCTCTCAGCACTTTAAGAGACGGACTGCGCGAGGCTTGAATTTATGGTTGCCGTCCAGCAAACAAAATTACTTTACTGATGTACGCAAGGCAGAACGCTTAACATTCGCTCGTGAGCATATTCATTACACAAATGAATTCTGGAGGAAAATAATTGGTCCGACGAAAAAACGTTTTCAACAGAAGGCTATTCGCCGCAATGGGTTCATCGCGCTATGGCGACACCCAAAGGCTGCTATCGCTCCAAAACGGTACAGCTGCAGCACAAACAGCAGCAGCCGCAGAAGCAAAAACAGTTGGTACAGGTACATCAGCAGTAGCAGCAGAGGGTAAATTTTCAGCCAAAGCTGCCACCAAAGCTGCAGAAAGAGCTGTGGATAGTGCTGCAGTGGTGTTGACCATATTTGTTTCTTTGTGATTCATCTTGATTACTTTGAAGAGTCTCTTTTCCTCTAAAGTTCTATTTTGGCTATTTCGGTTGATCTTTCTAGCTTGTTTACAGCTCCGGCAGCTCAGACGTCAAGTACGGGTTTGGTAATTAACAGTTGGGACAATTCCAATGAGCCCACAACCGTCTCCACTACCACCTCTCCCTCAACTACCACCTCCGCTTCCACCTCCATCTCGACTTTTTCCCCTGCCTCCACCCTAGCCTTCACCTATTTAAAAAAATGACTAGATCAATTATTAATTATCATTTAACTACAGGCCTCTTTGCAAGCCAAGAAGAAGAGCACCTACGCTTCCGCGTGCCAGCAACACTTTCGTTCGTGCGCGAGGGGTTGGTGTAAGAGAAAAATGGAAGAAGTGGATGAAACTGAAATAAACTACCAACCTTCAGGGAAAAGCCGAAAGCTGCTGCTGGCGGAGTTTGATAATGAGGGGGTTGTACAGAGTTGCTGATTCGCCACAGAGCTGAAAATATATAAGGGGGAATCCGACAATCCTGGCTGACGCGATCTTTTGGCCTTTATTTCCTGTGCCATGGCTATCTGATGGCTGATGATTGTGACGTTAATCCCCCACCTTATGGTTACACGGCTGTCAATGCGCCGCACACCACTAAGACCGTCGCAATAAAGTTGCCACGTAATCCGTGCCGCATGACCATACATCCAGCAACTACTACTATGGCATCATAATCATAATCTAGCTTCTTTCTACACTATCCACAAAAAATATAAGTATCAGCTGCCGTTATATTGTTTTCTGCTTTTGTTTCACGAGACAATTATTAGTACAGTCAAAGGAAACAGCAAAAGAAAGAAAGTTTGGAAGGCCGTTGTCAGTAAACGGAGCCCAATGACAAGAAATATATTGAGTATGTAATTTATGTCACTATATGTGGAAATGTGCAAAATGTTTCGATGTACGTATAAGAATACAGAAAAAGAACTCTAGCGAATAGCGACTTCCCCAAAACATAGACGGATTTACACACGGTGAAGCTACCCACATCAGTAGCGGATGTGCCAGTTCTTAATTGATCGGCGCTCGTTTTCTCAGCTTCCACTTTCTGTTGCCACTCCGTTTTCTCTCTCTTTCTCTTTCGCTCTTTTCTATGTGCTTCAGTCTCTTCTTCTTCTCCTTTCACATCTTTTATTTCCTCTAAAAAAATGTATTATGGAAGGGGAAAAGACGGGCATCCGAAACGATCTCCTTCCTATCGCTCATCATCGCACACCCCCAGCTATTAGATGTAAAATGTTGGAGGCATTTATTTTCCAGTATGAATTTGAGCGCGCAGCGCAACTGTGTATCTATGATTTTTGGTGCTGCCATGGTGATGAAACGCATCAAACTCTGAAATCCTGATGCTCCCAAATTTCCTCTTTAGATTTCTGCACTCGGTTCTCCTCTGCCCGTAATCATTTCCTGCCGTCCCACACTAATATTATACTCCATTCCCCCTTGCCCAGCAGCAGGCTGGAGTATTCTCCCTTTGGCTAAAAGAAAAAAAATAGGAGCGCTAGGTGTGGGGTCGCTCTTGTATGTTTGTACAGTTGCCCAAGTGATCTGACTCTCTACTTCCCATCCCCATAGGGTATACCACCTCCGAAATGTCGGTCCTCCTAGTTGTTGACTTTTCAATCGGCGCTCGGGAGGAAATAAAACTGTCGATCACGGATTTTCTGTTCTCAGTATCTATTCGAGCTAATTTTGACTGAATTAAAAATCCTTGTAAGCTTTGGCTGCTGTCGCAAGCAAAAAAAAAGGTTGACGGAACCAAGGCTTGAATCTTCTTTTTTTCTGATCGTCCAAATGAAATGATTTCCCATTCGGCAATTGAAGCAAGACAGCAGAAAAGAAGCGAAGAATAAGAGCTGACAATAATTCTCAACAATCCGACACAACACACAAGGTCCCAGCTCAAAATAAGAAGAACATTTAGATCGCCATTCGCTGATAAATTAGCAACGACTAACAAAACCATCAAGGAGTTTGCTATTTTTTTTTTACTTTTTAAGTAGAGTTTTGCTTTTTCTTGAAACCGCGTGTTTGGTTTCCAAAGGAAGATGCAGAGATGTGCAAGTCGATAGAACCGGTCACTCCATGGTCGCTGGCTGGCGCTGACCGATCAGTGACTGACTCTATTTACGATCGCTGATGGACGGTGGATTGACGGAAATTGTCGACGACGCAGACCCAAACCAAGCTAGCTGCTAACTATCCTGGAAACCCCCTCTTTTGACTGGCCAAGTGATCATTAGTTTGCCCAACGAGAGGGCAATTATAATTCTAAACGGAAGAAAACCCAGCACAGGGCCACCAAAAATCACCTACAAAATTCAACAAATAAAAAGTGAAATATAAATGAAATGAATGAGAATAAAAAACCCAAACCTTTCGGTTGCCATTTGGGTTGAAGTGAGATTTATCTGAAAACGATGAATGACCCGTTCGGTGATCTGCCTGATGTGCTCATCTACTTTGAATACTTTTTCGCAACAGGAGATTGAAAAGGAAAGGCTTCTCACCAACCTCCATCAAGCATGTGTACGTTGCAGTCGACACAATTTAAAACTTCAGTTGAAAAAGTGCCGGTTCTTTCTCCAGGAGCTTCCGTGGTTGAGTCATGTCATTGGCCAAGGAACCCTAAAGCCGGGCATCAACAAGATCGCCGCAATCGTTAAGATGCCTGATCCATCCTGTCCAACGGATTTAATCCCCCTCCTGGCCATATTAACGTACCTGTAAAATTTCTGCCTAAACCTTGGCGGTCTCACTAGACCACTACAAGATCTTCTTAAAGCGGTTGATGCGTGGGTTTGGTAGGAGCCTCAGTTCGCTTCCTGTACTACGCCTGTCTGACCATTCGCTGCCGCTGGACGTGTCAGTCCATGCCTTCCATTTCAGCATTGGTGCGGTGCTTCTTCAAGATGGTCAGCTGGTCGCATACTCGTTAACATCCATCACCGTGACGCAGAAGCGGTACTTCCTGGTCGAAAAAGAGCTATTGGTGGTCCAGTTTGGGCTCTTACGCTTCCGGCAGTATGTTTATGGACAATATAATGGTTGTGGTGGAGTCTGACCCCAAGCCAATGATTGGCCCTCTGGACAAACCTATACCGTCTTGTTCTCCTCGGATCCAGCGGATGCGCCTCCAGCTAAAGCGGATTGACTTCAAACTCATCTACATGCCAGGCAAGCCGCTGTTCATCGCCGACACGCCCAGTCAGGCCCCGTCACCTAGCCTTTTCTGTAATGATGTCACTCAGGACTGCGAGGAACAGGTGCATGCTGTTCTTAAGCTCACGATTCGACTCGTGTAAAATTCACGGCGGAGACAGCGGCTGACCTGACTCTTCTTCTCGTCAAGGAAATTCTCGTTTGAGGATGGCCAGAACAAAAAGTCCAGTGTCCGGTGGCCGCGAAGCCATTCTGGTCAGTTCGCCATCACCTAGCTGAAGTGGATGGTCTTTTACTTAACGGCAGTCCCCTGGTTGTTCCGATTAATCTTCGCCAGGAGGTCTTGGCCAGAATTCATGACGTTAGGTAGAATCAATGCTGGAGGAAGGCAATGATACGCAGCGTCTTTTTGGTGAGGTCAAGTGCATCCTCCACACCTGGTCGGCGGTATACTGGCCTAGTTGCGAGGACCAAATTATGAATATGGTGGCCAGTTATCCCATCTGCCAGGCTCATCGTCATTCGAATCCAGCAACACCTGTTCGTCCGGTACTGTTGCCTGTATTTCTCTTTCAGTGGGTGTCTGCGGACATTTTTATTCACGGTGGAATAAAATACCTTCTCGTGGTCGACGCTTATAGCAACTTGCCAACATGTGTTCCATTGCACACCTTATGTTTTTCATCGGTCATCGCGGTGTGTCAAGTGGAGCGCATTTTTAGCGACTTTGGGACTCCTGAGATTATCAAGTATGATAATGGTTCGCCGCTTGACTCTGCTTAATTTAGGGCGTTTTATGACAGCCGCGACGTTCAATCCGTCACGTACAGCCCAACCTATGCTCAGTCGAATGGCCTGGTGGAGCGCCATATTCAAACGGTGAAAATAACTCTCCTTAAAATGTTTGAAAGCGGACGTTCCCTGTGGGAATCTTTGGCGGCCATTCGATCGACGCCCATTTCATTCGATCGACGCACATTTCATCCGATCTTCCGTCTCCGTTGATGCTGTTGCAGAGTCGTCACCTTCGAGGAAAGCTGCCGTATCTCCTCAGCAGTCGTGTGCCTCAGTTCATGCCAGCCCCCGCGTCAGCGACCGCGTCAGCGACCGCGTCAGCGACCGCGTCAGCGACCGCGTCAGCGACCGCGTCAGCGACCGCGTCAGCGACCGCGTCAGCGACCGCGTCAGCGACCGCGTCAGCGACCGCGTCAGCGACCGCGTCAGCGACCGCGTCAGCGACCGCGTCAGCGACCGCGTCAGCGACCGCGTCAGCGACCGCGTCAGCGACCGCGTCAGCGACCGCGTCAGCGACCGCGTCAGCGACCGCGTCAGCGCCGTCAGGCAACCGCTTGTTTCTATAGCGGAGGACGTCCTGATGTTACGTGGAACTTGACCGTTTGTGTCCATCCATAGACCCACTTTTGCTGGTGGCCTGCTTCCGGTTTTATCATCGCCGCTGCCGATTCCTCAAGCACCAGCTGTGTGCTATCCTTTAGATCCAGTCGCTACATGTCCATCCCTCAATCAGCAAACGCTTTCTCCTACCGGGCTGGTTCCACCCTCTTTGTGTGCCTAATACACCAGAGACACGCTCGGCTCAGTTTCCACGTAATCGCTCGACGCCAGACCCACTGTTTTTGTCTGGAGTCGCTCTGCCAGTCGGCGATATTCATAGCCTTAGTGCTACTTGTTCTGGCCGCTCTTACTTGCGACGTTTTTGACGTGATTCTGGATTGTGTGTCATCTTTTACTGTCAGTCTCTCATAATCATTGTTCTTTCCTGTCTTATTCCTGTCATTGGTCATTTTTACTGTCACGGAATGTTGTTTTAATTATGTGGTTTGTTTTTTATCATTGTGCGAGGGTGGACATGTTAGAGTGTCTTGCTGACCGCTACATGCCAATCCAGTCAGAGTGGTGTATGTCCCCGCTATGCAGAGCTTCCAATACAGAGTCTTACACATATACTTGCCGTTACAACAGTACCAAAGCGCAATAGCCGCTTCGGTCCAAACCCTACTCACCCGATAAAGGAGTGAAAGACGTGTACTGTCAGGCATAGCTTACTCGATGAACTAGTTCAATTCTGGAGCTTCCCTATCTTGCCGAATCCTATCTTTTCTCCCTATCTTCTCTATCCGTGCTTTCGTTTTGACGCAGTCTCTACCTCCTTTTTCCCAAGGTCGAATGTAATTTAGCGCATTCTAGTGATGGCGAAGGACAACTTTAACAAGCGATTCGCCACTCAAAGAGAATGTTTTGGGGTTTGTTTATTTAGCGGAAATCGTCATTTGGGGTTTCAAAAATTAAGAAGTAGATGGGTTTTGTGCAATCTTTTTTGATTAGTCGATTGGTAAAAACCGCAATCGCCTAGTTTTTGTAGTTTGGGATATATTTAAAAAAAAAACTGAGAGGGGGAAGCCGAAATTTGGACTTTTTTCTGGTTTTTATGCAGCAGTTTTCTCGTCAACTGCTGCACCTAAAATATTCTAATCGTTTCAAAATAATGGGATAGCCCACCTCTTCAAATCATTTTCATGTTTTTGCGATACTCGCGCTCAGAAGCCAAGATATTCACGATTGAAATTTTGGAAAAATCCCTAAAAATGTCTTCGTTATTCGGCCATGCCAGGCTTAATTCTATAAGCCACCTAGCGCCTAGGCCTACCTTCTAACAGACTAGAAAAATCAATCTTTTATGTATGTGCAGTTGTACATGCCTCCTTGGAACAAAACAAATATTAAATTATCACTCATTCATACTCTCAATCTTGCAAGGTATGTTTAAAAGTGAGGCATAAAGGATTGGACAAAACAAACATTAAAGTAACAATCTTGCAAATTTCTTTTAAGGAGAGGCATGAAGGAACGAGAATCTATGAGTAATAACCAAAACAAGTTTCCAAATCGAAGGAATTTAAGAAAGAGTTAGTTGCTGAAGTTGGAGGTAGTTTTTACATTTAAATTAAGGTTAATTTGTAAAAAATTTTAACATTTAAGTTTTATCATAGTATGTATTATGTAATTTGTCTTTAAGTTAATTTTGACAAATGTTAACTTTTCTAGGAGGTTTTGACGTGTACAACGTAGAAACAGTGCTTCCCAAAATTAAATGGGACACCGTAGAGGCTAATCTTCGAGCAGCCAGTGACGAAGAAAAAAGGGTAAGCATTTATATATTATAATGGACTAAACCAATCTAAGTTAAAGATTTAACATCACATGTCTGATGTTAATTTTCACATGTCACTTCAATTTTCTTTGTTAGACATTTTTTCTTTATCCCCTGCTTCTTGAATCATTTGATATTACTAGATCGTTATGTAAAAAAAATTTTGAAAACAAAATGTTCATATTTTAGATTGCCGGAAAATCCATTTAAAGGAAAACCTATTTAATTGTTTATTTTTTTAGGGCATGTTACCTGCACGATTCATCGATTGCGCGCACAGGAATTTTGGGGAAACTAGATCAGTCCCAATACTACATGTTATTAAGAGATTATTTACGGGTCGCCATAATTCGTCATCGTCATCGTCATCGTCTGCCCATAGGGGGCTAAAATGCGGGATCCGCTGTGGATGCCACCAGGGGGCACCACTGGATTTCAAATAGTCATAGGCTAAAGTTGTGCAAGTTTATCTAGATTTTTATGCTTGTTTTATTTTAAAAATAGGCAATAATGAATTAAATCGAATTTTTATATGCAAAAAAATTAAGAAAATGTTCCTGTATTCTGAAACATTCACGCATAGAAAACATCAAACTAACGTTAAAAATAAAAATATACGTTAATTCCGAAAAAATAGTCGGCGGATTGTCGTAGATAACTAGACATCCTATAACAAGTTATAAAACCACGCTTCAATCAGAACCTCTGAGAATCTAATTATAATTAGGATTTCGCAAATAAAATAGGGTCTGATACATGTGTATACGTTTATATAAGAGGGTACACAAGATACGGAAGCACATAGAACGGTCAAGTCCATCAAAGCATGTGATATTAAATATGATTATATGCGGTTATATATTATTGCACATAATTATATATATTTTAATATATAATGGTATATATAAATATATAAAGTCGTATATGCACGTAGAACGGTCGCGTCCATGAAAACATGGGATATTAAATATTATTATATGCGGTTATATAATATTGCATATAATTATAAATATTTTAATATATAATGTAACAATATAATGTTATATATAAATATATAGTCGTATATAAATTCAAGGTATTCTCCTATCAAATTAAAGACAGATAATTTTCCAGAGGTGACATGAAAATATAATAACTAAGCACCACGTATTTTATCTTGAACGGATCACATCATCGCACTCATAAGTCATAATGTCAATATATAGTTTTAAGTATTTAATGCATTACACCAATTGCATTAGCATTACGCTAATAGAGCTAGACATTCAAAGATATTTGTACTACCATGTTCGAACAACAAAAAACTGTAGTGGTTGTTCGAAATGCCAAGTAGAAGTCAAGCGGCTCCCTCTGGTGGCCGATTCATGATTTCCACAACACATTCCGCAGTTTAGTCCCTAAAAGACGATGACGATGACGATGACGATGACGAATTATGGCGACCCATTATTTACTTTCAACCTGAATACGCCACCGCAATAAGAGAAATTAATTTTATTTCCCTCGGCCACTATTTTTAATTAGTCACGATTTTTATTCGGGAATTAAAAACATTATCTATTAATTTTTAGAATTAATAAAAACAAAAACTCTTTATTAAAGTGAAATTTTTACAGAAATATAAAAATCCGTTGTTCTAAGGAAATATGTCGTTTAAGAAATTTGAGCCCAAAGAAATCGCATGTTATTGGACAGCAACGTACATGCTTGACTGACGAAGTGTTAACCACAGAGGGTCAAGGGTAGCATAGCTTATCCCTGTCTCTTAGGCTATATTGATAAACCCGCCTTCACTTCCCCAGCCACAGTTAGAATGGCTTCGTTTTTTTCTTTGCCTGTGAATTCGATTGAAAGTTGGTTTTCTGTTCAAAAATGAAAGAGTTACATGTTAAGTAACAATTGGAAAACTGAACAAATTGGATTCGTGATAAAAATTGTGGTGACTTCAGCTAATACGAGTTGTGTAAAAAATTGGCCTGGGAGTTGTTTCCACTCGTGTTTGTCATAAGAAATTTAAGTGTCCGTCGGAATATTAAAAGAATGGGTAATCCGAGATACGATCCGTTCCGTCGTCATTACAAGAAAGATACACGATTCCTACTCGATCTCTACACTCTAACTTATGACTCGGGAGAAAGTCTTTGCACAGTTGATTGCAGGGTCGGTGGAAGCCATGGACGTAGTACGTGATATTCTGAAGTTTTTAAGTTGTTTCCAATTCAACTTCTGGAATTGGCAAAATTGTCTTTCCATATTTTCGACATTCTTATCTATAAAAGGGTATTCTAGTAAATTTGGTTTGAATAGCTGTGGTAAAAATTCTTATTTTGTAAACTAAACCTGTCGACATAGAAACCACGTCTACATAAAAAAAGTACCGCTATGACGGTTGCAAATGTAGTTCCTGTTTCAAAACCCACGTTGTACTTTGTATTTAGAAAATTTCGTGTTTGTTTTTTAATGCTAATTTACATTTTTCTTTTCTCAAAATTTTTGAAAAATTTGATTTCGATCAAATCTTTTTTTCTCGATAATTAAAGTGGCCAAGTGTCGTCTGTTCTTCGCTCTTGCTGCTCTCATCTTCTACTGCAGCAAACTCAAAATCGCAAGCTTTCGTTTCAAAGAATTTCAAGGTTTTTCAGAAGTCGGCAATCAGGAAGAGCACTCTGTAGTCAACGGTGAATAGCCTTTATACTTCGTCCGGATAAAAAGCAGTGGAATCAAATAAAAGGCACAAACAAAAAAAGCAGTGGATTTGGAGGAAATCGGACCCAAAGCACTTTTTCGGTAGTGGATGTGGAGAAAATAAGAGCCGATGCACTACTTAAAGCAATGGCTTAGAGGCAACTGGAGAATTTTATGGAATCAAGAGAGCACAAATAAATTATTGTTATGAGAAAAAGTGTTATGAATTAATACTTCTTGTGACCGTAGAGTTGATGTGATCTTCAGAAATTGGGTGATTTTTGTGCTCATGTTGAACGAATCAACAAGGAACTTCTTTACGTCTGGCTTGGAAACCACTTTCTATTTCTTTTTCATGCCCTTGTATCTATCAACACTCTGGACCAAGTGGAAGGAACGCGAGCGTATATATCAACACTGCTGGCCAGAGCGGGATGCCTTTCAGGGTTTCTCCCATCACGAATGGCCCAAGTCGAAGGGGAAGCGCATTTCAATGAAAATATTGACATATACGACGATCCATCATTTACTCACCAGGGAGTTGTATTGCTTCTTACTACTTAGAAAATATAACAAGATAAAATGGAAAATAGGCGAAAAGACAAACCAACGTTCAGAGAATATAAATACGCATTAGATTACTGTTCAAGCCCACTTACGTGAAAGCTTTTTATTCATCTACAGCCCGATAGTCCGTCGTGCCAAAAAAGCAAAAGCTACCTATTAGTTGTTGTTGTACTTGGTGCGTCGGAAAATTCAAAATAACCGGCAGGTTTTTTTTAGTTGTTTTTGCCTTCAATAGAGTGCGCTGATCTCTAAGAACTTCGCTTAAAAAGAGGTGGAGACTGCGTTAAGACGATAGTATGGGAGAGATGGGGAAGCTCTAGGCTTGAACTATTCCATCAAGTTGGCTATATTCAGACACGCTTCAGAATTAGGAACACCTCATTCAGGCAGCGTTGCAGAAGAAAATTATATTGATTATTAAAAATCGTGTTTTTATATTCATATTTTGCATGGGCATTGCTGTATATTCAGCCTGCAATCCTGTATCTCAGTCAATCAGGCGACAGCGTCGTCAGCAGAAAGTTTCCAACAGATAAATGCAAAGAATTTCAAAGAATTTAATCCCATGGAATTGTTTTGGGGGGGGGGGGGGATTCACAAACTCAAATGTATCTAAATTTTATTTCTGATCAAATGCTGAATAGCAGAGTCTTCAGCGGAGCTGCCTGAGCTACCAGAGCTACCGGAGAAAAACCGTTTCCTTTACAGACCGTTTCCAATAATGTAACAGGTAATTTAGAACATTCCGTTGAAATTTGGATCAATTTCCTCCCTGGCATAATCGGCAAAGAAGCAAGCGAGAACAGTTCTCGCAACGTTGGGTAGCCACTGTTTCTGGAGGGGTTTAAAATGAAAAACGAACATTATTAAATGTAAATTTTAAAAAATATATATTCTAATCTTAGCATACTGATGTTGCGCCATTCCATCGGCTCAGTGGGAGACGAGTTGATGGATGGATACATACCCATGGCAGAAGAAGCAGCACCAGCAGGGACAGCTGCAGAAGGAACAGCTGTGGCAGGTACAACTGCAGCAGCAGAAAGTACAGCTGCCACTAAAGTTGCGACTAGTGCTGTGGATAGTGCTGTTTTCCATCTTTCTCTCCTTTTTCTTCTTCTATATGACTTGCTAAATGCTAAATGGGCCCAACCAACACCCCCACCTCCACCTCCATCTACACCTCCTCCACTCCAACCTTCACCTATTGATAAAAAAATAAAATAACCAGACATATTATCAGTTTTTAAAATGTATATTTTCTGAAGGAATTAGTGACGACATTTGTTTAAAGGCCCGTCAGCTGACAGCTGTCAGCTCTACAGAATACAGAAATCCGGCAGTCAGCTCTACAACTAGCTGCAACTAAAGATCCAGAAATGGAAATCAACAGAGCTGCTGTTGCATCGAGTATTTTATTCTGCTGCTTTGTCTTTTTGATCGCTTTGAATATATTTTTTCTTCTTGAGTAAATCTTCTGTTTCTTCTGCAGGAAACATATTGGAAACTGCCATAAGGGTTTGAAGTGTTGCAGTTAAACCAAATCCAATGTTGAGTAGGCCCAGCTTCCCTCCCACCAGAACCTCCATCTCTGCCTCCATTCCAGCCACCACCTATTCCTTAAAAATAAAAATAAATATATCATACCTTATAAAAAGACATACCCCATGCCCTTAAATACATAAAAATATACTATACCTCGGGACACAAACGTAGACATTTTGACAACAAGCGATGGCCTTATGGCAAGAGTAGTCGCCCCTCAAAAGTCTGTAAATATACATTAAATATGACAACTTTCAGCTCCAAATCTTAGACTAATTAACTAAATCTCACCTGAGATACACAAATTGCACTAAAAAAAATAGAAAACACTGCTTATTAAAAACAAAACCACTTTCAAACGGGGCACATTAACCGCGGTAAAACTGAGCCAATGATAAACTCTCAATCTGCTCTCAACGGTCAAGTTTCGATACGTTACCGCTGCAATTCAAAATGCAAACTGCATTCAGGTTTTACCTGAATAGTTGCCCAGCCCAGTTCCCACCAGGAGTTCCTCCATATGCCTCCAGGATTCATGACCAAAGATGACCGGAACGTTATAAGGTAGGTTCCGCGTGGATGCTGAAGTCCCCACCAGGTGCTTCTAATTTTCCGGATGGGGAGCGGGCCATTCGCCCAACACCATGTCCCAGTCTTCATCTGGGACATGGGGGCGCCTGGGGTGCGTTCTGCCTCGCATTTGAAGCATTTTGTTCTTCGTTTGAAATTCCATTCACCGAACCACTCATATCTCCAATCACCATCTGATATAAAAAATATATAATTAATGCCTTAATTTTTTGGTTAATGAATTAATTAAATTATACCTCCACCACCACCACCGTTACCTTGACCACCACCACCGTGACCTCGGCCACAGCCACCACAATCGCCATCGCTATCGCTAGCTCTTCAACCACCACAGCCGCTACCACCACATCAGCTCCACTCGCTGCTGAATCACCTTCGACTCCTTCAGACTTAAGAGGATGTTTTCGTCGATTTTTTCCACATTCGGAGACCGAATCTTCATCGATCCTGAACTCGGCAAGTGACCGGTATCCTGGGAAGCTGAAAAAAAAACAAAAAAAAACATAAAAATGTTAATTTAAAAATAATATTTTAATCTGAACTACCTTTTTCTATGCAGTCCATAGGCTCTGTGTCATCATTTGGGTTGCTGGCAGGAGTCACGGCAGAAGTATCATCATAATTTGACTTACTAGAATTGAACTCACAATCTTCTTCTTCAGAAAGAGTTGATGAGGCAGCCGAGGCAGTAGCAGCAGCAGCGAGTATTTTGTTCTGTATCTTTGTCTTTTTGACAGCTTTGAAGAGGTTTCTTTTTCTTTTCTGTTAAGTCTTCTGATTGTCTTACAGAACACACACTAAATTCGGCCATGAGGGTTTGAAGAGTTGCAGGTGGAGCAAATAAAATGTGGCCCAGCCCGGCCTCCATCACTCCTTCCAGAACCTTCATCTCTGTCTCCATTCCAGCCACCACCTATTCATTAAAAAGACAAATAAATGTAATCATACCTTATAAAAAGACAAACCCCATCCCCTTAAATACATAAAAATACATCACACCTCGGGACACAAACGTAGACATTTGAACAACAAGGGAAGGTCTTCTGGCAAGAGTTGTCACCCCTCGAAAGTCATATGACGATTTGTAACTCCAAATATATGACTAATTAACTAAAGCTCAACTTAGGTACACAAAGTGCACTGCTAAAAATAGAATAAACTGTTTTTGCAAACGAAACTCACTTTCAAATGGAAGACACTTAAACCGTGGTTTAATTCAAACCAATGTCTAAAATCTCAACGGTCAAGTTTCGATACGCCATCGCTTCAATTCAAACAGTAAAGTTGCAAATGCAAACTTTTCAGTGTCCGGCTTGATGTGCGTCAACCCAGAGCTATAGATATGGTGGTAGAACCACCAGGCTCCGCCAGATGCATTAGTGCAAACCTGGGCGGAGCACTAATAAAAAAATATTATTAAAAATACAAATAATTTAAGGGGAAAAAAAACCTTGTATCGCATCAATGAGGATTCGTCTCGCCCCGAACGATTCGATTCCGATTGAGGATAGGTCCGCGTCAGAAAGGGTAATGAACATATTCAGGTAACGCGAAAAATTTTCTAAAAAAGAGAGGAAAATTACTGTAATAAATTAATTTTAATAAAAACAATTTTGTTTTACATGCATAACCAACGATTTCAACTGCATGCAGAACATTCGTCAAGGTACGCGAGGATTCCATGCTGAACTGAGTCCCATAAAAGACCGTTTGTGAGAAAACTGCGAATTCGGTCCCCGAAGAGATATCCGGTGGATCGGTTTGGATGGAGGGATCAATGTATGGGAGTCAGAAAACTCCCACTCCATGCAATCTTTAAAAAAACTGTTTTTTTTTCGCAGAAAGCACAGTTGAACCTCCCATGCATGATAGGCATATTGCAAAATGAACATATTCGGTCAGTGAGCCCAGCTCCGCCTCCACTTCCACCAGAGTTTTATCCCTCGCCTCCACTTCTACCAAGGTTTTGTTCCCCTTTTTCACCCCAACCAACACTCCAGACTCCACCTATATTATTATACATTATTATAATAACAAATAGTTTTCTAGAAAATGTAGTTTTAATTTTATACAATAGCTATTCAATATTTGTCTCTACATCGAAAAAACAATTGAATTCGAATAGTTATTCAAAAAAAATCAATGTTGTTAGATGTATCAAAAAACCGAATTCTATTGAAAATTATTTACCTCATTAGTTGTGTTAATTAGTGCATTTCAATAATTGTTTGTTAAAGTCTAAAAAGAAACTCGTCTGCTTGTTTACATCTAAATTTAAAATCAACGACTTTGTGCAGAGGCGTCTGCTTTATTGTTGCATTTATTTTAGTAAGAAGCTCTCCCATTGCCCTTTTTATTTTTCTAAGTCTAGTATAAAAGCAAAGTCTTGATATGTCTTGTTTTCTTAAATGTAGCAGTTTTGGTTAGGTTGGGTTAGGTTTTGGTTCGGAATCGAACTTAAAATAGTTTCTGAAAAAAATTGACTTCGGGTTGCTTAAAGACTAAACTTGAAGGAAACTTGCACTAATTGACTTAATGATAAATAATTTTCAATGAGTCGTAATTATTCTTTTCCTGTTTCCTTTGTGGGGTTTTCACCGGGATCGAGATCCAAACATCGTTTTTTTTTACCTGATCTCTTATCCGGCAACGATCTGCTTCTCTTTGGGAATGCAGGGGAATTCGATTTTTTAGATTTTTCATTCCTCAACACATAATGGCAACGGCCGCACTGGAACGATATCTTAAAGGAAACAGCTGTACCAAATAGTTTCTTAAATGACCCTGTACGATAAAATTAACGAACTGCATGTCAAAAGACACTTTTTTCTTTTCTATTTTATCCATGGCTTAAGTATATGTTGTTAGATGATGTTCTGTGTAAGCCATGCTGTCAGTGGAAACAATTTTTCCTTCCAATTTTGGCTTGTCCAAACATGCTTCTTTCCTCAAATTTGCATTTTTTAGATTGATAACAATTTTATCAACAACCGCAGCTCCGCTCTTGATGTAAAGTGTAACCAAATACATTATTCCTAAGATATCTACCTCTCATGATTTCCCTGTTGTAAAAGTTGCTCAGTTCAAAGAGACTATGCGCAATGACGTCAATCGTAGCTTCCATAAATTCAAAGTGGTGATTTCGCTGTCACCATAGCAGGCCCAAAAACCCAATTTGTCGATTGCGACATGGATTTTTTTTATAATAATAAGAGAATTGCGAAGTCCAATTTTTTTTAAACCTAGTCAGTTTCTCGAAGTAAAGCAACTTTAGTCGGCTGCATGAACAGATTTTTCACTTCTCGTTTCAATCTTCCTCTTAGGAAGGGGAGGTATTTTTTATTGTTTTTGATTACGGAAGCCTCATGATCCGTGTTGAGATTGTTCTCATGAGAAAATTATTTGCACTTTTAATTCCGGTACAAATTTAAGAAGGTATTGGGAAAAAATCGTAATGATTAACTTGATTTAAACTTACTCATAGGCTATTATTTACTTTATTTTATTCAAATTAAATTAGGTGTGAAATTTTTATTTATTATTGGGGAGAATTAGTTAGGGGGGCTTTAGTATGAGGGCAATAGTTTTGAGGGGCAACAGTCTGAGAGGGAACTGTAAAAGACGCGAGGGGCATTTGTTAAATGTGGCGATCTTCGCTATACCAAAGACACAGAGGTGGCAAATCGGCCTGATTGTCGGTCGCTTTAAATTTTTCCATTAGATTTTCGTAATAACAAATCATCGTGAGATCCTCATGAAGAATAGTTCGTTTGCTTTATCCAGTTTCAACGGGCTCCAACCAACAAATTATACAAGCTTTCCTGTGTCCAACGTTTCAGCGCTCAGATTCTGTTGTACATTCCGAACTTGCTAGGTCACGAGGCGCATTAGTTCTGTGACTTCCCAAATCACTTAGCGCGCTGTTTACCTATGTCGATATAGTTGCTTCGGTGGTTTTTCAGTAGTCTTCATTGCTTTTTGTACTGACTTTGCAGTTCGGTAGAATTGAGTCTTATTTTGTTATGGAGTGGCATTTCCGAGACAGAAATTAACAATTTCGTCTCCATTGTATTCGATTAAAACTAATCCAGGGATCGTTGGATGATAATAAATAATCTGCTTAAAGTTGTAACTGAATAACTTCCCTTTTTTGGGGTAGATCCCGATTTCCAATTTAAAATACCCACATATCCCTTGATCACCATCCAGTTGAAAATTCTCTTTGCCATTTTGCCTCCAACGGTACCCATCGGCACGCCAGTCGTTCAAATAGCAACACCTGTTGACTCTACCACATTCTTTGAAATCTCAACATACACTAAACTGTGAGTAGGAGTAAGAATATTGGTTATTTGACGACTTTCAATGGAATTTTACACGACTACGTAACGGACAGTGAGAGGAAGGAAAAAACAAATGAAAAGCATTTTTATACTTCAAACAAGAATATTTGTGGTAAGACACGGCTATAACTAATAAACCAATTACCAAAAAAGATCAGTTCATCAAGTTATTGATACCATATTATTGCTGAGTAGTTGTGACTTGTGCGTGTAAGTTTTAGTCTAATAAATCAAATATTTTCTTAAAATAGATAATATACGATTCCCTTTCTCTTTGAAACTCCATATACTGCTGTTTACCCGCCCAAAAGATATTCAAATAATCATGTATAATTTGTGATACTTTTGGGATGTTTAAATATAATGCATTTAATGCATCAAATATATTAAATACAAGTAGACGAAATATGAATTATTACTCAACCACTTTCGATAGCACAAATAATACATGAAATTGATAATTGGCATTATTGAAAAGGAAAATAAATTGGTCCTTCACGAACATTATAAACTTGGATCTCCGATCTATTTCTCGATCTCCCACATGCTAGTCAGATTCTCTGCCAATGAGCTATTTCTGTCACTATATCAATGAAATACCTTTTTGTTTTTCAGTTTTTCGGGTCTCAGAATTGGGACTTTTGTAATTCGGAAATTTTTTTTAAAAATTTTTTGTAATTGTTTTTTTCTTAAGGGATGTGATTTTTTCCCTAAGATGGGTAGCCATTCAATAAATCGCTGGTGTAAAACCCGGTAGCATTTCAGATTTTACCATACATAAAAAAACTTTTGAAAAACTTTTTGTAATTGTTTATTTCTTTAGGTGATGTTATTTTTCCCTAAGATTGCTGGAAATTCAATTAATCGCTGATGTAAAACCCGGTGGCATTTCAGATTTTTCTATACATAAAAGATTGGATTTTATTTATTATTCTTATCAATTATAGAAAACGAACTTTAATCTTAAATAAATTTTACATAAAAAATCAAAATGAAGTCAAAATACTGTGTTCCACCTATTATAGGAATACGATATACTTTTTATCGGTAGTCGAAGTGGAATTAAACAAGAATCATTCCTAAAGATCAATTTAACCAATCTCTAAGCCTCCTACATCAAAATGATGTAACTGATTTTCTTTATTAAGTATATCATTCCTTAAACATTGTGATTACGTTGTCCAATGTTGGACACCATTGTATTTCATGTCATATTTCATACACAAAACTTTAATTTTTTCAAATAAATTACAGAAAAATTATGTGAAATTGATGTCGGGATTTTTTATATGGATGTCTAAATTGCATTAGCATATCTTATTGACATGGAATTTATATGCCTGTGCTACCTGTGTACTTCAAGAATTAGCAAACCATGGGAAACGCAACATCCACGGGAATATTACTAAATTATATCCAGTTTTGTTTTATATATTTGTGAAAAAACTCTCATTTTTGACATTGCAGATCAGAACATAAAATGTCTTCATTTGTCTCCTTCATACCATGAAAGATTTGACAGTTTCATTGTCACTGCAAGCTGATACCATCCCCTTCCATGTTGTTACGCTTGGTAAAGTTATAGCCCGGTGATCAACTGATGCCGGTTGTATCGTGTAGCGGCAGCATATAGCTTGTAGTATCGTGTAGTCCGTATAATCATGCCGTTCATGTAAGACAGGTTTTCATGTGCAATGTACGGGTATGGTTAATAAGTACGGAAGCTTTCTCGGGGAAGAAGTTTTGAGTCATTTTGTCGAAGATAAAGTCGCCAATAAACTTATTTATGAGATCCGAACGAATTCATTACAATATTCTTTGTCGTACATGAATTTAAAAAGATTTAAATTAACCCAAGCTTTTCTTACGTCAAAATTTCACGAATTATTTTTTATTGGAGGCTTCTACTGGAAAAAATGGTCTTCAATATCAATAACTACGTATTGCAGAAATCGACATGGGGAATCAGGGATATTATTGATTTCGGAGGTAGGAAAATATATTCTTTGTTTGAAAGGTATAGGCTATTTACCCTTCTTACAAAAATTAAACAAAGGAGGAATTGGTATAACACCGTGGGGTGGAAATGTGACTAAATCCCTTTTTAATTTCAAAATGACCTCTGTGCGAAGTAACAAAGGTCCCTACTTTAAAATTTTTTTAGTCGTTTTAATTTTATTTTTTCTCTTCTTACAGACCGGCAAAGTAGCTGATTTTCAATCAGGTTCTACGGCGTAATCCCAAACTTTTATATTTATTTCTAGCTACTTTCCCCTTAACTACAAAATCTGGAAAAAATCTGGAAATAGCTAACCCATATGGCTCATGGTAGTGCATTTTTTGAATGCCTTGCCAATGGACCAACCAGCCCAAACAAAATATTGGAATGGAAGGAAATAAGAATCAAATCTCTGAAAGAAAATGCTATTTTCTCAGTAACGAACGGAGGAAGTAAACCATCATAGCATTTTTAAAGTAGAAGCGTAGCGTTAGAAGTAGCATCAGCAACTCGTGTTGGGAAGTTGTAGTGTTTTTGTAGATAACTGTTCCCTGCTAGCATTCAAAATACTTAAATATGCAGGCAAATGTGTACCCAGAAATTCTTTAAACGGCCCAATGGGGATTGCTAGTACTTTCCTTGGTCATTGATCCAACATGGATTTAATTGATCTGGAAACTATGTCACTTTTTTCGAGATTTTAAAGCAAAAAAAGTAGAAATCTAAATTTACAAAATAATTATTTACTTACGTTGCTATAAATTTTTCTTCTGAGTTTCAATTTTAAATACATGTACGTGACAGGTGTGTTATGCTTGTGACTCTCTGATCTTTGCAGTGTTCGGAACGTCACGGAGTTTTCAGTGACTTAGAAAAAATTTGCACGTCATACGTCATTTGAAAACCTAACGTCAAAAGTCAAAAAAAAAAAGTCAACGTAACTGCCAAAAAAAATTACGTCACCGTCATGACTTAAGTCACAAAATAAGTCATGTATTTTTACGCTATTTGACAGGTGGTTTTTACAAGTTTAAAGCAATTTTTAGAAATATTAACATGTCCAACATTGAATCGGACAACTTATTTCTTCTTATTGTTAAAATTAATGCTGCTAAGCTAAAAAGACGCTCTACTGGAGCGCTAGTTGGAATGACAGTATTATATTTTACAAACAAAGATTTAATCTGTGGATAATTATCAAGCATTCCTATAGAGGTGTCGCGATCTTTTAAAAATCGGTCTACCTCGTCATCCGGTCTGCCTGAAGGTTGAATTTCATCAAACAGCAAAAACTCTTCGGCTAAAGATAGCTGCCTGAGTTTTATTTTGGCTTCTTCTTGGCTCCTTCTGTCTTTTATCCAATGTGCCTTAAAGCACGGATGAGTAAGTGCTGCCATCAAATACCAAAGATTACAGACGAAAAAATCTTCCGATCCACGGCATTGTTCGTTAACATTGCCAGATGACGTTTTTATTTTGACTTTTTTTAAGATTCCAAATTTTTTTCACGTCAAACGTCAACGTAAAAGTCACGCATAAATTTTATTTCAGTCGCAGTCGACGTATACGTCAAAATTTGACTTAAGTCATGACTTAAGTCAAAATTTGACTTAAGTCAATTGGTGACGTTCCTAACACTGGATCTTTGATTCTCGTTGTTGGTTTGGGGGAATGGAGATTTTGCTCTTGGTGAAGTGTGAAGTGAAATGTGAATATTTTCAGTTTCGGAGACATTCAATTTCTATAAATACTAAGTTTTTTGTTTGACAGAAGTATCTGAAGGTTATAGGGTAGCAGATTAGGAGGACGACCTCGGTCGATATATCGATGTCATCATCTCGGGGCTGATAAGCGCCAGTGTTAGGAACGTCACCAATTGACTTAAGTCAAATTTTGACTTAAGTCATGACTTAAGTCAAATTTTGACGTATACGTCGACTGCGACTGAAATAAAATTTATGCGTGACTTTTACGTTGACGTTTGACGTGAAAAAAATTTGGAATCTTAAAAAAAGTCAAAATAAAAACGTCATCTGGCAATGTTAACGAACAATGCCGTGGATCGGAAGATTTTTTCGTCTGTAATCTTTGGTATTTGATGGCAGCACTTACTCATCCGTGCTTTAAGGCACATTGGATAAAAGACAGAAGGAGCCAAGAAGAAGCCAAAATAAAACTCAGGCAGCTATCTTTAGCCGAAGAGTTTTTGCTGTTTGATGAAATTCAACCTTCAGGCAGACCGGATGACGAGGTAGACCGATTTTTAAAAGATCGCGACACCTCTATAGGAATGCTTGATAATTATCCACAGATTAAATCTTTGTTTGTAAAATATAATACTGTCATTCCAACTAGCGCTCCAGTAGAGCGTCTTTTTGGCTTAGCAGCATTAATTTTAACAATAAGAAGAAATAAGTTGTCCGATTCAATGTTGGACATGTTAATATTTCTAAAAATTGCTTTAAACTTGTAAAAACCACCTGTCAAATAGCGTAAAAATACATGACTTATTTTGTGACTTAAGTCATGACGGTGACGTAATTTTTTTTGGCAGTTACGTTGACTTTTTTTTTTTGACTTTTGACGTTAGGTTTTCAAATGACGTATGACGTGCAAATTTTTTCTAAGTCACTGAAAACTCCGTGACGTTCCGAACACTGATAAGCGCAATGTCAGAGACAACAAACGACTCGACATTGCATGAAAACGGGAAGAATTGTTCAAATTTTTTTAAAAAATTAGGCGCGCTTATAATAAAGAGGGAATTCATTTGAAGGCTTCTTAATCATAATGACCATTTAACGCTGGAAACGGGTTTCTTTCATTTCACAGCTATTATGGCTACAGGAATAATCCTACACCTCCGCCTGTGGGTTAGAAAACAGGTTACGTAAAAGCAAATATCAAACAAAAAATCTCGGTTCCTACTGCAAACAAAGGACAGAGATTTTACTACCTATAAATAGTAGAACGGATTAGGCGTTCTATTTCTATTCAATCGATCGCACGATACCAGAATCCATCAGCGGAGAAGAAAGCCAGGCAAGGCTGGCCGACGCGTAAAAAGGTATCTATAACCTATAATGTCGCGGTCAAGCTACAGCTCGTCCAAAGCTCGAACGAAACTTTTAGGATTGAACGAACATTTCGGATCCTCTGCAGCTCGATGGCGTCTCTTTCTGTATGTATATATATGCATATAATATAGTGTAGGTATTCGCATGCTTTTATCGCTGTACAACACAGATTTAGGGACCGCATCAAACCTTGATCTCGCTCCCATCGTCCAGTTTCGAAAAGTCACCGTTTATAGCTGAGATCGATCACGCAGCAACACTAACACACACACATCCGAGTCAAATTTTTTTTCGTCTTCTTCCATATTAAAGAGGAATTCACACACTTAACAAAAGTGATATTATCACCATCACAAGCATTAAGGGGGAGAAAAATCCCCCCCCCCGGGCGTGAAAACAAACAAAATATTTCTAATACAAATGAGGGTTACAAAATAATTTGTGCAAAAAAAGAGAAAAGAAAACAAAAACATATCTTTTTTACATAAAAGACGTTTTTCACAATTTTGTTGGTGATCCGCACGCCTCAAAGGTGAGAGTGGCGTGCGCGTAGGAGGTGGAAATGACAATTTGGGTGGTTCCAAACCTTCTCGACTTTCTCACGAAGGGGGAGAGCTCTTACTTTCCGTTAGTAGTGCTCCAGGAGGTGACGGGAGGGACAACGGTGGAGGAGGAGGTGATGGAAGAAAAAGAGGAGGTGGACGAGATGAGTCAAAAGGAAGGGACTGGCGATGCCTAGAGTGTAGGGAATGGAATCGTGAGTGGTGGTCTTTTTGCTGGAAATGTGGAGCTCCGCGCATCGGCCGTGCTACAACATTGCTTCGAATCGAAGAAGAGGAAGAAATGAAATGGGAGACCACGACCACGTCTCCCCCCAAATATAACGAATGCAAACGACCCCGCACCAAGGCTGGAACATGATCTTCGTCTCCGCTGCTTATTCGTCTTCCTGGAGACGGTGCATCGTCCCACAACCCTCCAGTACGATTCGACAGGATCACGTCTCGTCAGTTAACTGAGCTGCTGGAGGATGTCGGCCTCAAACGTCATGCGGCCATTTTCCTCGAGAACGACATTGATTTGGTCATATTCCAAACATTGACCGACGAAGCCTTACTCACCATCGGCATTTTTTCATTGGGCGCAAGAAGATTAATGCTCAATGTCATTCAAGGTACAAAAATCCTTTATTCCTTTTCCTCCTTCATCATGGCTAATCGATGCATATCTAATTTTTATTTCTTTAATTAGAACTGTACCATTAATAAATTCGCAGTACCCAGTGCAAGCACAATGCTGCGGAATCTAATCTTCAAGCGCCGATGCTTGCGGAGAATCCGTTTGGTTGACGAACAAGGGATCAAGGATAAATTTGTCAATGCGCTCCATTATGACGTAGACCGATTGAGGTTCTAGCTGAATCCAGAACTCGTCAAGTGACCTGACGAAAGGTGCAACGGCAAGTTTCGAGTTACGGTATCTTTAGTTGGCTATGGTGAAGTGTGACTGTTTGACCGTTGTGTGTAAAACAGCGGTTTGTCTGTCTTCAGTTTGAAAGATTTCCTTTGCAAAAACAGTTTTTTTTTATTTCTCAAGGCAATTTGAACTAAGGTTAGCTTTATTAGTTATTTTATTAGTTTTCAATTAAAGAAAATATAATAAAGTGAGGCTCAAGCCTAGTTGCATGGCGATTATTTCACATTACATACACTCAAGTTTATGAATTTGCAAAAATCAACTACAGTTATACACATTATTTTTACGTAGTAAAGAAAATTCCCAGACGATGCTTGATGTTACTGCATCAGCTTTTCATAACAAATCATATTTACATACATTTGAGTTTGTGAATCCCCCCCTACAATGACGAAAACATTCCATGGAATTCAATGCGTTTCTTTACATTTTTCTGTTGGCAACTATCTGCTGACGACGCTGTCACCTCATTGACTGAGAAACAGGATTACAGGCGGAATATACAGCAATGCCAATGCCAAATATGAATATCAAAACACGACTTCTAAAAATCAATATATTCTTATTCTGCAAAGTTGCCTGAATTAGGTGTTCCTAATTCTGAAGCGTGTCTTAACATGGCCGAACAGATGGAATAGTTCAAGCCTAGAGATTCCCCATCTCTTCCGTGCTTTCGTCTTGACGCAGTCTCCACCTCTTTTTAAGAGAGGTTCTTATTGAGATCAGCGCACTCTAGTGCAGGCAAAAACGTATTTATATTCTCCGAATGTTGTATTTTTTTGTTTTGCCTATTCTTTTTGTAAGTACTGAGATGCAATATAATTCAATGGTGAGTAAATGATGGATCGTCGTATATGTCAATATTCTCATCTTCATTGAAATCCTCTTCATTCGCATCAGTAATTTCACTTCTTCCACTTCGACTTTGGCCAGCCGAGATGGGCATGCATTCCACTTGGGCCAGCAGTGTTGATATATACGCTTGCGTTCCTTCCACTTCGTCCAGCAGTGTTGATAGATACGCGGGCGTTCCTTCCACTTGGGCCCGCAGTGTTGGTGAAAAACACTGGCGATTATTTCATTAGAACCAACAGTATTGGTCGATTTGCTGACGTCCCTTTCACTTCTGACATCAGTGTTGATAGATTCCGTGTTTTTTTTAGCACTTCTTCTTAACAAGCGATCCACGACTCAAGTAGACCGAAATCCCGGTGCGGCTTTCAAGATCTAAATCCGAAAAAGGCCTTAAAAATATTTTTAAAAAATATTATTATGTTTGTCTTTGCAGGCCGGATTTACCAGCGTTTGCAAAAAGACGAAATTCCCACCCGTTTACGAGATATTAAGAGTTAAAGTTAGGGTTTTTTAATTTTGTCAGAAATGGGGGTACTTTGACATCACTTTTCTGAAAAGCGGGGGAGCAAAAGCAAAAAATAATTTAAAAAAAAGGTTTATTACTATCTCAACCACCAAAATCCAAAAGGAATTTCTTTTCCGGATTTTATTGGTTGAGATATGACTAATTTAATGGGAGGCTCATTTTTCCCTTTTCCCTCTCTGCCTGGCAGCCATTTTTTGTACTCTCCGTAGCGCCCCTTGCGGAAGCCAGCTTGGTTCCACTAATCATTAAGGCCGATATGACTTCTATGGGTCTAAAATTAAGGCCAACGGATAAAAACTTCTGCTGGCTTCCGCAAGGAGCGCTACGGAGAGTACAGTAGCCTATAATACAGCATTCTCATTGAAAAATCATACATTTCTTTGTGGTTTTAACATTTGATAGAAAAAGTAAGATCTAGTTTCGGGGAAAGCAGTTCGTATCCAAATGCATTAAAACTTGAAGAATGGAAATGGATGGTATTTCAAGGCTAACGTAACAATTTCAAAAACGTTTGATGAACATAGTTGGAAATATATTAAATGTTCTTTGTTTAGACCTATTTTCCCTAGATCAAAGATACTTCTGTTCAATTACAGGTAATTTCCTATTCAGAAAAAAAATGTCACACGAAAGAATTATAGTTTATCCGAAATTATTGGAGTTGTTTGAAAAAATTTTAGATAGCATAGTTTTTTCTTCACGCAATTGTTTGACTGCTTTACCGACTTTAACTCCTGTAATTTGGGACGAAAAACATTGTATTGTAATGTAGTGTATTACATAGCGTAGTATTTATATAGCGCCTATTCACAAACAGTCAAAGCGCTTCAGTTTATTGAGATGAGTTACACATACATCGTATATTTAACGAAATTTGTCTTGAAAGCAATCTTAAAAGCAACCAAGAATCTGTGTTGTGCTGCCGTTAGAGGTGCGATTAACAATTTGTTGACGAGTTCAGCAGGGATTTGAACAGAGAGTCTTTATATTGAAGCCTTGGCGCTCTAGATCACTCACCCATACATCCCTATCAATTAGGAAACGATAATTACATGAAAACATACTGAATCATCAGCCAAGTGGATGATAAGACAACATAAAAAGAAAAAAATGCTGAACCAGCATACAGCGAAGAGAGCGAAGAATGAAGAGAGCCAGCAACAATCGGCAGCCCCATCTTAAAAAACTTGATAATACAATTGCTGTGAATATGTATGTTTAGTTGATGTCCCATAGGCATCTTCATCAATGACAATGTCACATGCTTTTTAACTAATCTATGCTGCAATCGTTTTTGCTTACTGGCATGAGAAGCTTCATACAGGCAAGACAACAAATCTTTCTTGGCCACCTTCTTCTTTGGCCACCCCGGGCCGCCCAAGCAATTAAGCCTACATATCAAGGAACTGATATTCAAACTTTTTTTTAACTATCGTGCTTTTAGCCAGTTACTCTATCAGACACAAAAACGTAAACAGAAATACAAAATAATGGACCCTTTAAACAATTGACTAGCGAAACCACGAAATAAATTGCCTCTATATTAGTTGTCATTTTGAAAAGAAGAGACTGCTTGCCATTAGAAATGATAATGGTTTGAGGTAAAGCAGCGACTGACGAGCAATTGAAATTCCTAAAAAGGTCGAACGAGTATTCAACACCGGAGAGCACATTTTATATGAAAGTTAAAAACATCGAGAATACGACTCCTTAGTACCCCTTATACTCATACCTCTTCAGACTGTCAGTGTGAGACTCTTCATGTCAGCGTGAGACTCTTCATGTTGTTTAACAAGTATGCTAAACTGGTCTGTCTAAAAGAAGAAAAGGTATTGAGAATATCTTATGAAAAAAGTGTTGATATTTCATTAAATAAATTACAAGTAAAACTCGCTCCTACGAATCATTAACCCGAAATGTTTACCCCACTGAAAAGGAAAATGTGTTTGAAATAAAGATAACAATGCAAAAGGTCCTCCAAAATGAAGTAAGTATTTTTTTAATAGTGTCATTTTCTTTACTTTTGGTCTTTACCAATTATTTTTATTCAGAAAATGAAAAGGAAAGAAAGTGGCTCGTCAATTTGAATTTGTTCGAATTGTTCTCTAAATTCTACTTTAATCTCTCCCCAAAATCCAACTACACCCCTTAATGAAGGAAATCTATTTGCAGATTCTTCTACCGGGTTCTATCATGCAAATAAGTTTTACGATTGGTTGAAAAAAGAATTTTCTAAAACTCATGTTAGAAATATGAATATGTATCCATTTATTATTTCAGAGCTATATCAGAATAATAAAAAACTGCTTGCTAAACATTTGAATATTTCTTCCTACATAAACAGATTTCCTTGCATGAACCCCCTACAAAACCTTCGCATATTGTTGTTTTGTTTCATGACAAAGACTCTATAACAAAAAAAACAAGTAAATTAAAAAAATGAGATATTCTTCAATTAAATCAAATATGCCTCTAGATCAAATGGTACAGTTCGAGTTACAACAAAAATTGTTTTCAAATAATTTTATTCTGCAAATTTGACACGGATTCGGTTCGGTTTTGCTTCAGTAAAAAATGCACCGTTGGCACCCATAAACCTGTGAATTGGCTCTAGCAAAAGTAGCTTTATGCATCAGTCTAAGGTAGCAACTACATAAAAAACAAATTCATTCAACTTGGTCCGTTCCACATATTAACGTCAATCTTAAAAGTTAATGGAAAGTTTATCTGAGAATAAGGACTCCCCCACGCCCTTTGGAAAGAGGAGTACTTGCTCAAGCCCAATTCATTTGCTAATAAGAAAAGTTATGAAATTTCTTCTCATAAACTGTAAGTAAATTTCCGAATTTCGCCGTTTTCATGAGTGAATTACTCGTAAACCCTGTCGTTCAAACTCTTCACACTGCCATTTCGAGGTTCACTTACCCTCCTAAGCAAATCAGTTCCCAGGCCAATTTCGTCAAACCCCGGAGGAAATAAACAACTCTCTCTGTACGACGGCTACCATACAGTACTATCCCTTTTTCCCATAGTAATGCGGTAGTAAGTATATAAGAGATCCCGGGATAATAAAGAATAGCATTTGATTTATTCCTTCGATTGGATTTTACATTTCTCACCCTTTACCAACTCACGAAAAAAAGACCTTTGCGATGAAAGCCTGTCACGACAAATTTAGGTATTAATTTAGATAATTAAAAGTTGTCGTGGGCAGCTAGGCGTTTGTTTCAAAATTTTTGCCGTCGATAAAGAAAGAAGAAACAATTTACATCGTCATCAAATTTAAAGGATTGTAGGGCAGTGGCCTATAGTGAAATCTTCAATCTTATCTTAAAACACCATTCAATGGAACTAGCCAAACCGATTCGAATGGCTTAAGGAAAAGTTTGTTCAAATGAACGCATCCCTGAGTAAATCTACATTAAAGTTTTGGGTTTACCGGGCTCCCGTAGGATCTTTGGACGCCACTTAGCCCACCCCTGAACCCCCCCCCCCCCTCTGGTTCCTTGAGGTCACTTCTAGCAAAGGGTTACTGTATTTCAAATTGGTCACAAGGTTGTTTTTCCCTGATTTTCTTTTTCCTATGATATTGTGATTTTTTGATTCACAGGGTTAAATAGTTTTGAAACCGTTCTGGGACAAGTCTGTAATACAAACTATTGCCAAAATCTATAAAAATTAGAATCAGTGTTAGTACTATCTCGTTCCTGGGCTTTGTGACTTTCGGCAGTGAGTGTTGTTAATTTTTTACTCCCAACAGCGTTGGGGTTCAACGAATATTTCAGGAAATTTTCCACAAAAATACAAGAAGAAAAAAACTATGAGGATAAAGACCAGACAGAGTATGACGGTGCAAGTAAGTCATAATTCAAATACGAGAAGATGTCGAAGTCACAAGAAAAGTTATCGAAATTAATCGCCAGCAGTGGCTATCTTCTTTGAAGAAAAATAAGCCAACGAGGCAGAATGGCGCAGGGAGAAGGACATCATGGAAATATATTTCTCAATATCCTCCAACATTAAAGTGCAGCAGCCCTCTAAAAATGTACAGCAGTATTACAGCATCATTCTCGGATCTCAGGACTGGCCAGAAGGATATCAAGACAAATAAAGGTCTAAAAAGGAAAAAATCAAAGCATATAATTCTTTAGTTTTTAGATTAACAATACTTCACTAAACCAGATTGAGCAGAAGAAATCACTTCATCTTTCCTGACGAGTTGCTACAGCAACATAAACGTCAACTCGACATTCCAGTTATGTGAAATCCCAAAGGTGAAGGAGATTGTAATCACCATTCTCCAGCAAAAAATGGGGTATCAGTCAGAAAAATAATGAGCTAAATCATTTATGCCACCTAGCATTGATCCAACGATCCCAGTATTAGTTTTAATCGAATGCATTGGAGACTAAATAGTTAATTTATGTCTCGGAAATGCCACTCCTTAACAAAAAAAGACGCTCCTTTCTACCGAACTGCAAAGTCAGTGCAAAAGGCAATAAAGACTACTGTAAAACCACCGAAGTAACTATATAGACATAAAACAGCGCGCTTATTGATTTGGGAAGTCACAGAACTAATGCGCCTCGTTATCTAGCAAGTTCTGAATGTCCAACAGAATCCGAGAGCTGAAAATGTCGGACACAAGAAAGCTTGTATAATTTATTGGTTAAAGCTCGCTGAAACTGGATAAATCAAACGACCTATTGTCCACGAGGATCTCACGATGATTTGTTGTAACGAAAATCTAATGGAAACATATAAAGTTTAAAAATTAAAAATGCAAAAAAATTTCTCATGACATCAATCTCATAACGTATCATGTGGCTTCCGTTATTTAAAACAATAACAAAATACTTTCCTGAAATTTACCGGTTCAGGTGTTTGATACACGTAAAGAACAATGTAAAATGGAAGCTGTAAAGTCTTAAAATGCCGAAAGAGGAAAGAGGAAGATTGAAACGAGAAGTGAAAAATCCGTTCATGCAGCCGACTAAAGTTGCGTACTTCGAGAACCTACTAGGTTTCAAATAAATCGGACTTCGCAATTCTCTTCTGCAAGCAAAGCAAGCAAAGCAAAGCAAAGCATCCATGTGGTCATCGACAAATTGGGGTTTTTGGCCTGTTATGGTGACAGCGAAATCACCGCACTTATTAGTCAGAAAGTTTGAATGCGGTTTTAAATATAATATATGAATTGAAGGAAGCTACGCCGAATGACTACGAGAATGAATTGACGTTATGGCGCATAGTCTCTTTGAACGTCTGACCTTTACTACAGGGAAATAATGAGAGGCAGATATTTCAGGAACGATATATTTGATTACACTTTGCGTCAAGAGCGGAGCTCTTACCTTGAAGAACCCTATTTTGATCAGAGATCCGTGGTTGTTGATAAAATTGTTAACAATCTAAAAAATACAAATTTGAGGAAGGAAGCATTTTTGGACAAGCGAAAATGGAAAATAAACAATTGTTTCTACTGAAAGCACGGCTTACACAGAACATCATCTAACAACATATACTCAAGCCAAGGATAAAATAGAAAAGAAAAAAGTGTCTTTTGGCATAGAGTCAAGTAATTACCGTACAGGGTCATTTAAGAAACTATTTGGTACAGCTGTTTCCTATAAGTTATCATTCCTGCGCGGCCGTTGCCATTATGTGCTTGCTTGAGAAACTCTCGTTGGTGTGAGGGATGAAAAATCTAAAAAACTTAATTCCACTGCATTCCGAAAGAGAAGCCGATCATTGCCGGAGAAAAGATCAGTTAAAAAAAAAACGACGTTTGGATCTCGATCCTGTTCAACACCCCACAAAGGAAAAAAGAGAATAATACGACTCGTTGAAAATTATTTGTCATCAAGTCAATTGGTGTAAGATTCCTTGAGTTGAAATTTAGTCTTTAAGCAACCCAAAACCATTTTTTTTTCAAAAACTATAATTAATTTTGATTCCGAACTAAAACCTAACCCAACCTAACTAAAACTGCTTCATTTAAGAAAACAACACAAAACAAGACTTTTCTTTTTACTAGACTTAGAAAAATAAAAGGGACAATGAGAGAGCTTCTAACTAAAATAAATACAACAATAAGGGAGACACCTCTGCACAAACTCGAGGATTTTAAATTTAGATATAAACAAGCAGACGAGTTTATTTTTAAACTTTTACAAACAATTATTGAAATTTCGCTATACACTAATTAACACAACTAATGAGGTAAATATTTTTCAATAGAATTCAATTTTTGGATACATCAAACAACATTGATTTGTTTTTTTTAAATAACTCTATTCGTATTCAATTGTTTTTTCGATATATTGAAAAATATTGAATAGCTATTGTTTAAAATTAAAACTGCATTTTCTAGAAAAAGATTTGTGATTCCACTTTCTCAGAGCATGAGCCCGTTCAATTATTTTATTAGTTTTCGATTTATAGTCTCAAATGCTGATGCTTTATTTATAGGGACTTATCTGCAGACCTTATCTGCAAGGAATTTCTTATTCCCATAGGGCCTAGAAAGACATACCGGAAGTTGTATCACAAAGTAGTAGGTATATATTTTAATAATTTTATGTGTATTTAGTTATTTAACTATTTTAATGAATAGGTGGAGTCTGGATTGGTGGAAGTGAAGGCGGGACTGATGAGCCAACTGAATGAAGATTCCCATATTGTAATAGGTCCAACATGTATGGGCGGTTCATGCATTCTGCAAAAAAAACATGGAAATTCACAAAGGAAGAAAAGAAGGTGTTCAAGGTCATCAAAAAAGAACAAAAGGAATAAGAAAATGTTGAATGCCACTACCGCCTTAACAACTGCTATAGTTCCAGCTATGTCTGCAGTATTTCCCACTGCTGCTGTTGCAGCTACAGCTGTTGCTGCTACAACACATTCTGCTTATGCCGCCTCAACTCATTTTGCTGCTATTAAAATTCATTCTGCTGCTCATACTACAACTCATTCTGTTTCTACTTACCCTGCTAATATCCCTCCTGCAGCTGCTACTATTCGTCATTCTGCAGCTCCTTCGGCGCCTCCAGATACAGTCGTTGCTCAATGCTGTGAAAATTTTACCCACCTTTGCCAATATTGCTAGGGAGGCAATTAATCAAAATTTTTACATAATAGAAATTTTCTTTTATATTCTACGAAACGGTGTGTAAGAAAATTTCTTATTTTTTTTTCCTCGGCAGTGGCGAGATTCCTTTTTTTTATTTTGCTTTACCTGTGGAGGTTGAGGAGTACAGGTGGAGTCTTGGGTGGTGGTTGGGGTGAAGGCGGGGAAAGTGGAAGTGGAGGCGGGGGACAAAACCCTGGTGGAAGTGAAGGCGGAGCTGGGTCGACTGATCGGATATGCTCATTTTACAATAGGCCTAACAGGCATGGGCGGTTTGACTGTGCCTTCTGCAAAAAAAACATGGAAATTCACAAAAGAAGAGAAAAGGGTGTTTAAAGTCATCAAAAAGACCAAACGGAACTAGAAAATGTTGAAAGCCACTACTGATTTGACCACTGCTTTAGTTGAAGCTATGGCTGCAGCGTCTCCCACTGCTGCTGTTGTAGCTACGGGTGCTGCTGCTAATACTTCTGATGCTGAAACTTCCACTATTGATGCAAGTTATGATGTTACTGCTTTCAACTAAAATGCTGTTCCCATTCCTGCTTGTCCCGAGGTCTCCTCCATTTCCGTCAACCCCACTGCAGAAGCAGAACAGATGGAATGGAGAGATAACAGCGAGTGGATTGCTGGAGATCCTCGCCACAAAAAAAACGGAGCACGCGCTGCATAGGCAACGTTTCCAAGAGATAATATATAATAATTTTGATTGAAATTCTGTATCACATTTGTAATGTTATATTTCATGGGAAAAATACATTCTCTCTTGGCAACGGTGGTGGTGATGGCGGATGTGGTAGACGTGGCGGAGGTGGTCGAGGTATAATTTAATCAATTAACAATTCCTTTAGACAATTAATTTTTATTTTAAAACAGTCGGCGACTGGAAGTGCGTTCCGTGCGGAAGATGGAATTTTGTCCGGCGCTCAGTTTGCTCTGAATGCGTAGCGTGCCGAAGTATTTCAGAAGAAAACCATTGATCCCCCCATTCATACCGATCCATCAGAGGTCTCTTCGGGGGCCGAACTGGCCGTTTCCTCCCAAACGGTCTTTTTCAGGACTCAATTCAGCATCGAATCTTCGCGCTGCTTGATGGATGTTTTGCATGCAGTGGGAATCGGTGGTTATTCAGGTAAAAAAAAATTTATTAAAATTAATTAATTAAAGTAATTTTCCTCTTTTTTTTTAAATTTCGCGTAACCATGTAGACATGGATATGTTCTTAACTCTTTCTGAAGCGGACCTATCCTAAATCAGAATCGACTCGTTCGGGGTGAGAAGAATCCTCATTGATGCGATTATAGGTATTTTTTGTTTTCCATTAATTATTTTTATTTTAATATATTTTTTTATTAGTGCTCCGCGAGATGTTTGGTTTATAGTGCAAACCCGTGAGATTTCTCGTCCTCTATTCCGTCCCCCCCCTTTTCCGGATTTTCTGTGGAGTGTCGGTTTACACGCTGGATTGTAGTAATCGTAAGTTCTCCTGCCAGAAATCGTAAGTTCTCCCTCACTCGACAACACTATAGTGAAGTGAATTGGATAATAATAATAACAGTGCTTCTGGCAGATTTGTTGCTGTTGAAGTAATGCAACCTACCACTACTGCTGCTGTACCTACTGCAAGTGTTTTAAGAAACTAAAGTTTAAACTGCTGTTGGTTCTGTGAGTGACTGATTGTTTTTAAAGCAAGGTACACATCATTAGTGAAAAATGAAGCTTTTAGAGAGTAGTCGCTTTTAGCAAGTTAACTCTGCTCTTTATATGTTCACTGGAGAATGCAACATCATTGGAAGGTAATGTATTGAAGAGTAAAATTAATTCCCATTTTTTAGGTATATAAAATATGTATTTCCCTGAGAGATTTTTAAAATTCTTATTTTAAAAAGCCGAAGGCTTACCGCCTTTTAAGGGTGAGAGATTTGAAGAAACAAAAGTTCCGACAGCGCTCCAAATACCATTAACCCTGAGAGGTCCCTGGGGAATTGGGGCGATTCGTGATTGGTGGAAGGGGTTTTCGGGATCGTGACGCTTTCGTGCTGCTCCGATCGCGACGCGACTAATCCCATTCGATGTAGAATGACTTTTTACATAGGTAAAGACTAAATTTTTTAAGTATTAACGAAAATGACGAGAGATTGGGAGCAAAAAGGGGAAAAAAAGGGGAAACTTCTAAAATAGATTGCACATACCATTCCACACAATTAAAGGGTCCAATCAGTTCTAATGGGAAGAACAACTTTTCGTTTAACCGAAAAGACTAAATTTGCGAGGGGGTTTTTCTCGTTCGCGAGATATCTGTAAAAGAAAAAGACACCCAGATTGAGTTTAGTTGATTTTTGACTAGCAGACGACGATAATTTGTATCAGCCAGTCTGCTTTTGGCATGGCCTGCTGTGGAGATTTATTGCAATTGATTGATTGAATGTTTGTGATTGATTTCATCTCGTGAAACACTGTGTCTACGTTTCAAATGATAACTATTGCAGGATTCTAAAATTAATAGGCTATTTAGATCTCAATCAAACAAACCAGAATATTGAAGCACGAGGGTGAAGAAGGGAATATAAGTATCAAATTACTCGCTAATCAAGAAAAAAAAAACGAAAAGAGACTTTTAAAATCTCGAAGGTGCCACAAAGGGGCTTGATTGCCACATTTTTTCCATATTTACATTTTAAGCACTTGCTTATTGTTTTGTTTTTAAGCAAAAAGGTCGCCGTTTTCATTGGCTTCCTCAGCAACCAATCAGAAAACCGGGACTGGTTGCCATGCCTTTTTCTGCAAAGTTTGAAAATTTGTGTTGACCTTATAGTAAAATTGCTGTATTACAGAAATGAAAGCTATTTTTGCAAATTGTCAGGACATGGAAAACAACTGTATAGCGTTTCCATTCAGAGGCTGGTGCTGGTCCGGACGATCTTCAAATATTATCAGCTCCTCAAACTGCGCTGACTGTTTCCCCAACAGGTTATTTTAGTAATCAAAAGTGCATTGAGCTTTTTTTTTCAAAAAAAATAGTACGAGTCATTAGACATACAACATTTTCTATTTAGTTGCAGCGTTTCAGGGGATGAATAAGGCCCGTTATGTGACACAATAAGCCGCAAAACGTTATTTTATCTTATCGCCACACTAAATGCTTCGTTTCCTCCAAACTTTGATTTTTCTTATGCTCGAAGTAAATAATTTAGTCGCGAACGATCAATTCAAGGCGAGAACGGACTATGGTCCAATCTCGATGTTCCTAAAAACGAATCCTCTAGCGGGGCTAAACGGATCATAGACCGATCTTGCCTCTGGGGCTCTGATAAGCATCTGGCCATCCCAAACCCCTTAAACCTATGGTGAAGAAGCCTTCGCCTACTTGACAGGGGGAAACGGAACAATGGCCGACTTGATGAATGCCGAGCGGCTCGAAAAAAAACTATTTTTGTTTTTCACTGATAGTAGCTTTCGTATTATGAAATAAAATACGATTGATACGCTAAAACCTTGCTTTATTCTTAAGCTTTAAGTTTTTGGAAAATAAATAATTTCGAATGTACACAAGAAGCCGAACATAAGGCCTGAAGTTTAAAATCTTTAAAATTCCCCCCATAATGCTAGCTATTTTAACTATTATAGGGATTATAACTAACTTAAAAATGATTCCACTTATTGGAAACGATAGATTATGATATTTTCTATGAAATACCAAAAAATGGGAAGTATGGATGTTAATTTAAGATAAAAAAATGGGGGTAAGATATCTATAGCGGGTAAAAACTATAACTAAATATTCATATTTAAGAATAATTTCGGGAAATAGAATTTTGTCCGGCATTTAGTTGGCCTTCAATGCGGAGCTTACCGAAATTTGTCAGAAAAAGACTGCATGGAGTGGGAATCTTCCGACCCCCATCCAACCATTGATTCCTCCATCCAAACCGATGCACCAGAGGTTTCTTCGTGGGCCGAATCGACAGTTTTCTCACAAACGGTCTTTTTTAGGACTCACGAGTGGAGGTGGGGGTTGGCCCATTCAGCATGGGATATGTCCAGTGTGTCATTCACTAAATCCATTTGGACGCTGGATCTTCCAAATGTGCAATTAAGCACAAAAATTCACAACCCTGGAGAAACAAATTTTCAAAGTCATAAAGATGAAGGAAAGGGAGAGTAAGATGGAAAACAGCGCTATCCACAGCACTATCCACAGGACTATCCGCAGCTTTGGTGGCAGCTTTAGCTGCAGGTTCCCTACCGCTGTTATTACAACTATTGCTTTCCTTGTGTTGCTGCTGCTACTACTTCTACTCCTGCTGCTGCTGTCTCTTCCGGTGCTGCTCCTTCTGTCGTGGCCTCGTATCCATTCATCAACTCGTCTCTCACTGACCCGATGGAGTGGTGAAACATTAGTAGGCTAAGATTAGAATATTTTGTTTTTAATTCACATTTAATAATGTTCTTTTTCATTTCAAACCCCTCCAGAAACAGTGGCTGCTCAACGTGGCGAGAACTGTTCTCACTTGCTTTTTTGCCAATGATACCAGGGATGAAATTGATCCAAATTTCAACGGCTTGATCTAAATTCCCTGATACATTTTTGAAAACAATCAGTAAAAAAAAATATTTTTCTCCGGTAGCTCCGGTAGCTCAGGCAGCTCCGTTGAAAACTCTGCTATTCAGAATTTGATTAGAAATAATAGTTATATGCATTTGAGTTTGTGAATCTCCCCTTCCCCTACAACGACGAAAAGATTCCATGGGATTCAATTCTTTGCATTTATCCGTTGGCAACTATCTGCTGTCACCTCATTGACTGAGATACAGGATCGCAGGCTGAATATACAGCAATGCCAATGTCAAATATGAATATAAAAACACGGCTTTAAATAATCAATATATTCTTCTTCTGCAACGCTGCCTGAATAAGGTGTTCCATTCCAAATTCTGCAGCGTGTCTAAACATAGCCGACTTGATTGAATAGTTCAAGCCTAGAGCTTCCCCATCTCTCCCGTGCTTTCGTCTTGTCGCAGTCTCCACCTTTTTTTAAGCGAAGTTCTTATTGAGATCAGGGAACTCTACTGAAGGCAAAAACAACTTTTAAAAACTGTGCCGGTTATTTTGAATTTTCCGATTCTTGCATCGAAACGGGGACAGCCGCTAGGTAGTTTTTACGAGTATCCTGTGTAGAACCCCTAGCGGCTCTCCAAGTTTCCACGTAGGATACTGTACAACAACAACTAACAGGTAGCTGTTGCTTTTTAGGCGCGACGGACTATCGGGCGGTAGATGAATAAAAAGCTTTCCCGTGAGTGGACTTGAACACTTATCTAATGCGTATTTACATTCTCCGGACTTTGTATTTTTTGTTTCTCCTATTCTCCATTTTATCTTGTTATATTTTCTAAGTAGTAAGAAGCAATAAAATTCCCTGGTGAGTAAATGATGAATCGTCGTATATGTCAATATTCTTATCTTCATTGAAATCCGCTTAATTCACTTCTTCCCCTTCGACTTGTGCCATTCGTGATGGGAGAAACCCTGGCATGCCTTCCACTTGGGCCAGCAGTGTGGATATATACGCTTGCGTTCCTCCCAATTGGCCCAGCAGTGTTGATAGATACGCGGGTGTTCCTTCCACTCGGGCCCAAAGAGTTGGTAGAAACACTGGTGATCATTTCAGTCGGACCAGCAGTATTGATAGATACGCTGACGTTTTTTCACTTCTGACAGCATTGTTGATAGACTCCGTGCTTTTCTAACACTTCTCCTTCAAAAAATAAGAGACCAATTTAATCGTCCCGGATGAAAACTTTTCTGACTTGTATTTATCTGACCAGCTAAATAGTAGTATATAAGGTAGATAATTCAATTATTAAAGGCTATTTAAGGCTAATTTAACTAGTTTCTGTAGTTTACCCAAAATTCTGGAATACCTGGGTGAGAAATTAACAGTGTGTGTTGATGGATTCATGCTAGCTCGGTAAATCAATTTCGCGTCAAAAACAGTTACAGCCTCTTCCACTAGGTAAAAATGTCTGCTATAGCTAAAGAATATTTTTCTGCTAATGCCAATATTAAATAAGATCTCAAACGATTTCACAAATACCGGTTTATGTGGGAAAACAGATGCCAAACCTAAATTTGTGTACTCTTCAATAATATTGCCATTGGCTATCCCACCAGAAAGTGAGGGATCTGGCGTTCAACTCAATAACCTTGAGAAAAGGGGTGTATTCCCATAGATGTTTTGACCGTTTTTTAGCCAAGCCAATAGACGATTATTGACAGTGTTCGGAACGTCACGGAGTTTTCAGTGACTTAGAAAAAATTTGCACGTCATACGTCATTTGAAAACCTAACGTCAAAAGTCAAAAAAAAAAAGTCAACGTAACTGCCAAAAAAAATTACGTCACCGTCATGACTTAAGTCACAAAATAAGTCATGTATTTTTACGCTATTTGACAGGTGGTTTTTACAAGTTTAAAGCAATTTTTAGAAATATTAACATTTCCAACATTGAATCGGACAACTTATTTCTTCTTATTGTTAAAATTAATGCTGCTAAGCTAAAAAGACGCTCTACTGGAGCGCTAGTTGGAATGACAGTATTATATTTTACAAACAAAGATTTAATCTGTGGATAATTATCAAGCATTCCTATAGAGGTGTCGCGATCTTTTAAAAATCGGTCTACCTTGTCATCCGGTCTGCCTGAAGGTTGAATTTCATCAAACAGCAAAAACTCTTCGGCTAAGGATGTTTTGCTTTTTTCCAAAACTGGTGAACACGTAGAGTCCTGGATCAGCTGCCTGAGTTTTATTTTGGCTTCTTCTTGGCTCCTTCTGTCTTTTAATTATCCAATGTGCCTTAAAGCACGGATGAGTAAGTGCTGCCATCAAATACCAAGGATCCTCAAAGAGTTTACCAAATGATGACGTTTTTATTTTGACTTTTTTTAAGATTCCAAATTTTTTTCACGTCAAACGTCAACGTAAAAGTCACGCATAAATTTTATTTCAGTCGCAGTCGACGTATACGTCAAAATTTGACTTAAGTCATGACTTAAGTCAAAATTTGACTTAAGTCAATTGGTGACGTTCCTAACACTGATTATTGAGTTTTTTTTCAAGCTAAATTCTTAAGTACTTTTTATCTTTCAAAAAATAATTTCCCTTAATTCAAGTTTTAATTAAACACAACCAACATACAAAGTAATTCATTAGGTAAAACAAAACAGAAATTGCTTAACTAATGCGCTGTATGTTTAGCCAACTAAAAACGCATTTTCTGTTGGCATTTTATTTTATTGTTACAGACACAATAGTTAGTGAGACCTCGTCTCCTCTAACACGACTCGATACGTCTCCGTGCCCAGGTTTATGTTTCCCGATTCCTTTTTTGTCTAAATTCTTCTTTCAAAAATCAATAGCCGCCCTACTCCATTGAATTCCAGAGACAGGTCTCCGAGGTTCAACCACGTACGTTAGTCAGGATGAATTTAGTGGCTAAGAGGTGAATGCATGCTGATGCCTGCTTGAGTTTCAGTTAAACCAACAGTGCGTATAAGAGACAATTTAATAGCGCATAATTTCCCATGTAAAACACTTTTCCAGAAGCTGCACTCAGTTTTAGATCAGGGACTCTGGATCGATGCCACTCATTGTCTATAGATACAAAGTACAGTTTTTAAGTATCCAGCTCATATTTTGTAAAATGGGGACACTGCTTCCAACTTTTTATTCGTGTGTTGAACGCTATTTTTCATACGGAGGCTTTTTTATGTGAGGCACCCCAAAAATACAGGCGCGGCCCTTGAAGGCAACGATGAGATTGGTCGATTTGCGTTAAGTTCAAATAGCATCTTAACTAGAATCTCTGGTTTGTGCAAAAAAAATAATTAGAAAAACAATTAGTCTTTTGTTTAAGTATGCGAAAAGACTTACATAGATGCATTCAACCACGAAAATGGATTTGGTGATCCAGCTAAGTTGCAGGACAAGACCGAATTAATTCCCTGAGAGATCAACACTAATCAAATTCGAAAGATGTAGGCGTGCAGGATTACCTACTAAGAACAGTGCTGCCAATAATTCCGTCTTAAAACGAAAAAAATATCATATTATGCAACCCAAAGCAAACGCAATAATCCACCTGTTCCCCTTTTTGTTCCTCCATCCTCCAGCTTTAGACTGGTGGAATGAAAGTTGTTTATCGGAACTCAGTAGAACGCTAACATCCTTGGGTTTCAAAAAAAATGGCCTGGATGGCCATTTCTTTCAGGTAAAATTCTAAATTGACTATGTCGGTATCATTATGAGATTTGGTACAGTGGTTGTGAGCTTTATCTTGAATTTTGTCTGGCCAATAAATGTCCAGTTTTCTTTTCATGAAGCGACGAAAATGCTTGCCAAATAAAAAAAATCCTTGTCGATTTTTTCGATGAGGGAATCAATTGTTGAACCTTTGCTAATAATACTTTGGACTTTTTTTCAAAACGTTCGGTCAAAATTCGACACTGCGGAATTCCGATAAAGTCTCGATTTTCGTCTTTCAGAGTTTCGGATACCCGACTAACTAGGGCTTCGGTGTAACGTGCTCGTTATGCTGAAGCGTGTTTAATTTTGTAATGAAGTATTTAGAAAGGTAATCTTTCTTCGATGTGTACTGGCTGTGCTGGTTCCTCGACTGGCTCAGAAGCCAGATTTTCACCGGTTCGTGTTTCAAAAAATTGTATTTTCAGATATAGTTGCAGACACTGGATATGATCCTGTGAGACATCCAAACCGCACCAAAGTAAAAGAAGCATTCCAAGCTCCAGTTATGGATTGGGATTTGAGACGGTGAGGAAGACATTTTGTCCTAAATATAAAAAAAAACATTAAATTTTTGATGGAAATCCAAAGGGCGAGGATTTAACAGTGTGTGTTGACTACGGCTGTAGTCCAGGACGTGAACGCCCGGACAGATCACGGAACAAGGGAAAAATTCCCGTATTACAGAGATGTATTGCCGCCAAATCATCAGCAATTTCATCACCCACCGACCCTGGAGTTTTCCCACCCACTGCCAGAAGCTCCTAAACAAAACTGCTCATGTCAACCCCTGCAACAGCGTTTCAGCTAGCAGCAGTATCCAATTCATACCCGACTTTACTTGTCGTGCGTCTCTTGTGACAAAATGCTTTATTTTCTAAACACTTATTTATCGCAGACGAAATGAAATATCCAGACAGAAGGAATTGAGACACCAGTCTCCATCACTCGACTAGAAAAGAAATATCATTCTCGGTTTCTCAGGACTGGCCAGAAGGATATCAAGACAAAAAATGTATGAAAATGAAAAAAATCAAGGCATATCTTTTTTTTCAGATTAAGAAAACTTCGGTAAACTGGATTGAGAAGAAGAAATCACTTTATCTTTCGTGGCGAGTTGCTACAGCAACATAACCGTCAACTTTTGAGGCGAGTTGCTACAGCAACATAACCGTCAACTTATTCCAACCATGTGAAATCCCGAAGGTGAAGGTAATTGTTATCACCATTCTCCGCAAAAAACCTGGAGTATCAGTCTCAGATATCCCAGTCGGATCCAACAGAGAAAATGTATGAGCTAAATCCATTATGCCACTTATTTTAGTGTAGAGTGGTCAAGAGACTTTTTAGGTTCACCCGAATTTGGAGCGAAGCCCTTCGGCGTGGAAAAAGCATAAGTGAATAGAGAATGTCGATCAAAGTGGTATTTCGATCTGTATTGTATTGTACGTATCGTATCTTCTACGGAAATGAATGTATTGCGTGTAAGTAGAACAACTGTTCTTAGTATATCAAGATTCTTAACAACAGCTGATACATGTGATATTGTGATTTTTCTCACCTTTACTTTTTGTTTTTACTCTGTCATTTAACAAAAAAAGAAAAAAAACAGGTTTAAACAAATGAGTTGGGTTTCGATTAGGTTTCGATCTCTCTATTTTTGAAGATTCAAAATTTCACAGACTTAGATGATGCGGATGCAGTGGAGACAAAAATTCTCTAGAGCTCTTTTTAAAATGAAAAGAAAAACCTGCTTTGCACACTTACTTATCAAGAAACTCCATCCAATCTGGCAAACCTTTCTGTACACTTATTCGTCAAATCTTGCCAATCACGCAGAAGCTTCTTACTGCCAGATCCAAAAAATATACAGCATCTTCTCTTTCTTTCTTGGGAAGGCCATTTCAAGAAACATCGCTGGATATTTTGAATCAAATTGATTGAGTTTCAAAAATTATGTAAGGTTTGGTAACATAAACATATGCTCAGCAATTAGATATGCTCTGCAATTTAACATGCTCAGCAATTTAATACAACATATATTGCATTCTGTTGCACAAGATTATATTTGATTTATGAATTAATTCGTGAATTTAATAGAAAATCAGATCATTGAAGATCTACAAATTAACAATAACTGGAAAACTATTTCTCATTGGAACACGAAAAGCAGGGAAATTGCCGTAATAATGTGTTGTGTTTTTTCTGAGCCTATAGGCGGAATGAACAGGGTCAACCCTTCAATCCTTGGCTGAAAGCCAGTCTTTGTATGATAAACGTATGAATTAGTATGCTTCAAGAAATAGGCAGAAACTGCAGCTTTATTATTAAACAAGGAGAATATAAAACGATAAATGGGGACACCACACATTACATGAACGCTACAAGGAAGCAACATAATATACCTATTCTAAGTAAAACCTAATAGGTCAAACTTTTACATTGAGAAAAATGGGTGAAAAATAAATAAAAATTCAAAAAAAATTGAAATTTTATTTTTAAAAGAAATTTAAAAGAAATAAGAGAACGGAAAAAAGGAAACAATTCGTGTAAGCAGCCTCATAAATGTGATATTTTGTTATTGCATCTGAGGTTGTTTATGTGATTTTGCTAAAGTAGACATCACTCTAATGGTTCTGGACTGAGAACCTATAAGTTGTTATTGTTTAATCCAATTCAGCAGTTTCTGTCGTAAAAACAGATGGTTCCTTATAATTGCGATTGATGGGTTGTGAGCAGTGTGTTTCTTCTAATAATAATAAATATTTACCAGTTTCTCACTCGGAATACTCGTCAGTTATTTGGGGAATGATGTTTGCCTAATCGGAACATGGGTTCATTGACCATGCAGATAATGACGGTTTTCCACTAGAAATACTCGTTGTAAATTCGGAAAATGGAGAGGTGGGAAGAGGAAACGATGAAGTTATAGTAGTAGACAGTGTTACAAAAGATCCTTTTTCAATCGTCACGTCGACCATTTGGGTAAACTTGAACAAGATAAACCTTGAAGGGTCAATGATGGTGGTTTAGACTAATCAAAAGCCGTTCGTGGGCCTCCTGGACAAGTCTATTGCTTCTTGTTTACCTAGAATCTGGCGGATGCACCTACAGCTTCAAAGATTTGACTTCAAGCTCTTCTACAAGCCGGACAGGGAGCTATTTATTGCCCACATACTTAGTCGGGCATAGTCGTCCCGCCTTTTCACCAATGAAGTCACTCAAGACTGTGAGGAGCAGGTACAGCCCGTACTTGACCTTGTCATTTACCATGACTCCAGTCGGGTCAAGTTTTCTGCAGCAACAACTGCAGATCCAATTCTATGTCTTCTCAAAGAAGCCCTTCTTCCTGGATGGCTGAGACCTTCTTCCAGGACATCGTCGTTCAGCCGTTCTTACCAGTACGCCACCACTTAACTGAGGTTGGTAGTCTATTACTTTTGTTTGTCTTCTTCTGTGTGATCTTCGTCCGTCATCGCCGAAACGGAGTGTGTTTTAAGTGAAAAAGGCGTTCTGGAAGTTATAATGTCGGACAACGGCTCCCAGTTCGACTGCGCTGAGTTTTACAATTTGATGAGGGCCGCGCCATTCGGCCCGTTACGTCCAGCCTAACCTACGCCAAGTCTAATGGACTGTCGGAACACCAAATCCATACAGTCTAAAACGTTCTTGAAAATGTTTGCTGATTGCCGGTCTCTGTGGGAAGTTTTGGTGGTAATTCGGTTCACCCCAATACCGTCCAAGATACCGTCTCCGGCAGTGCTGTTGCAAGGACACAACTTTCGTGGCAGCTTGCCTTTTTGCAGAATCGGCTAGTTCCACAGTTTGTGCCCGCCGAATTTGTTCACGGTCAACTGCTACGTGGTCAGGCCACTTCTAGTTTTAATCATTGCGGCGGTCAAGATATTCCTGATTAAGCACTCATTGTAGGTCAACGCGTCAGAGCATTCATCTCCGGCTTATGATTGCCAGGAACCGTCAAAGCTTTTTTCAGCGAAACGGACTCCTTTGTCATTTGGTTGGCAGACAGGATAGCTTTTCGTCGAATGCGCCGTGACATTAATCTTGATTTGTTGGTCAGCAAGGTGGTGCTGCTGTGCTCTCGTCTACTGTTCGTGGTTATCGCCCTGGTCTGGCCTCTACTAGTCTTCTTGTCTTCTCTACTAGTCCTCTCTAGTCTTGGTATCCACCAGGTCCACACGCCCTTGCTTTAAACGGCCAAATTGTTCAGTCGTTTCCAGTAGCTTTATGTCGACCTTCAACAGTTCCGCCGCTTCCAACGGTGGTTTTCAACCCTTCCTTCGGCCCTTAAACTCCAGCGAGGTCACGTGTGGCACCAGTCCCGGCCGAACAGCTACCATCCAGCCGTCCACCTTGACCTTTCCCCTATTATCATTGACCTAAAAATCACATTTTATTGCTCCTGAGTCTCTCAATGCTTGACATTCCAGGAAAATTGAGAAATATAGCTGCCTTGGTCTGACTCGGCCATTCGTCATCGGTGCCTTGGGCTCGTGGCTGCCATCAAACAACGCTGTAGCTGCTTCCCTTGAGATTCTTCCTACTCCTTTGCGCCGTCTACTAAGAAAGTGCCGTCTGATGGCCATCCAGGGTTCAGTCTCCATCATCAACCGCCATATTCGCGGCATCAATCATGTAAGAGATGACCTCCTCTCCTGCCCCATAATTTACTTTCTCCTGGCTATCTCCTCTCTCATTTCGTGATTAACTTGAACGTCGACCTCACTTTTGCTTCTACTTGTCCTTTAAATCTTTAATTTTCATTGGCAAATTTTTTGTTGTGTCGTGTTCCGGTCCATCTTGTATTGTCCACTTGGTGTTACTTTTGTATTTCATCTTTGCTTTCTACACCACGCCATCGATGTCTCTATCTCCTTCTGTTAATGATATGACTTTCTCACGCAGTCGTGAAAATACAACTCTATGCCTCAGAAAAATCTCGATTTTGACCAAATTCTGGATTTAGTTTAAATTACACCAAATTGACCCCAAATTTGATGCATATTAAGAATATTATTTTATTTTTGTCGACAGCTCAATGGTTAAGGTGCTATCCCTTACTTACGGTATACTTCCGGAAAATTTGCATAAAATAAGCAAAAGAGCTTTATTCTCTGTAATTATCACAAGATTTCAAGCAAGGTTTAAGCAAATAAAAGTGCACCGTTCAAATTATACAAGTAGCTAAAGAACTGAATTGCTTTTACATTGCAGATACAGCGATGAAAACATTTTTGGTACCCTATACAGTACCTACACAAACTTTGGAAACACGGCGAGTGTTTCCACGCTTCTAACACGGCGGCTTACGGCCAAAGTGTCTCCCTTTTTTACGCGATAACTCACGTTTGAGTTATTGCAAAGCAAATTTAAAAAACCATCTTGATGAGGAAAGAATTTCCTTTCACCATGATGTTTTGTAGATTTTAGGGAATTGAAGTTGATCCGCAAAATACTAGATATAAAGTTTGGAAACATCGGCGCTCTCGCCATATGTTTCCAAGCTAAACTGTATGCTAGTTAAAAAATCATAATAAATTAAAATTAATCAATTTTTACTTGAAACTTTTACCAACGGTAGACGACATAGTCGTCTACATTTGGACAAAGTTTCAAATTTTTTTAATGGAACTCTGATTTTTCCCGATTTAAAAAAAAAATTCCGATCAATCTTTCATGGCTGGGGGACGAAATCCTTGCCTGAGGGAAGAATGGAAGAGAAAAGCAGAAGGGGAAGAAAGGGGGGACAGAAGTTCCAATGATGGAAGCTAGTGGCGCTGGCGATTCATTTCTGTGTTTTTTTTTGGGGGGGAAGGGTGACCAAATCAAATTTAAATATTTTTCAGCCCAAAACTAATGTCGAAAATTTGTTAAAATCTATTTTGTAATAGGTAATAAAGGAAATGCCACTTCAATTTTCAGTCTCGGAGACTTCAGACATCTTTCAATTGTGCATTTGGGTAGAAAAAGTTTTTCAATTTTTGTTTTTCAGTGCATAAATGGGAAACAGAAAAGAACTTAGTATTGAAGATAGGACTAAAATAATTGTATTGAGAAGAAGTACGGCCATGTCAATGCTTGAAATAGGTGCCAGTGTTGGTTGCAGTGTTAGTTGCGTAAAAAAGAATTTAGATCGCTATTGTGAAACCAATTCATTAGAAGATCGGCCAAGATCAGGCCGGCCTAGTGTAATGACTGAAAAAGACCGGCGCTACGTGGTTGTTTTGGCAAAACGAAACCGTTTTAAAACACTTCCTGTTCTTCACGAGGAGTTTAATTGTGGCAGAAAGAAAGAAGAAAAAGTCTGCAAAACTGTTATCACAAAGCACTTGCAAAAAATGCATTAAATGGGAGAGTTGCTGCCAAAAAACCTCTGCTAAGGTCTATGAACATAAAAAAAAGATTGGCTTTCGCTAAAGCGCAAGTCGACTGGTCAGAAAAGCAATGGAGTGGAGTGCTATTTACCGATGAAAGTAAATTTGAATTCTTCGGGAATAAAAGAAGACATTACGTTCGGAGGTTTACAAATGAACTTTTCAAAAATTATTGTTTAACACCAACCGTGCAGCACGGTGGTGGTAGTGTAATGGTTTGGGGTGGCATTTGCGTACGCGGGGTGACTCGACTCAAGTTAATTGTTGGGAAAATGGATTCATCAGCATATAAAAGTATTCTACAACACAATGTTCTCCCGGATGGCGTACGTTTGCTGGGAAAAGGTTTCGTTCTTCAACAAGATAACGATCCCAAACATAAAGAAAAGAGAGTTATGCGTTATCTTGGCAACAAGGAAAAAGACGTTTTTTTTTTCTTTTTAGTGTTATTTCAATAACTAAATATCGTTTGCTGTTCTCTGCATCCCTTAGGCACCATTAAAAACATGATCTGGCCACCACAAAGTCCCGATTTAAACCCCTTCGAGCAAATTTAGGTATACTATACAAACAAAAGTGGAAGACAGTTTCATTTACCCAGTTTTATTTTTAGGATCATCTTGACACATCTGTACGAAGGATATGTATACTAACTTAAAAAATTTCTTTGAACACCTACAAAAGTGCTGGCATAGCATAACACGTAAAACCCTTAAAAAATATGTTTTCTCTGTGAAAGATCAATGCCTTGCTGTGATTGCAGCTAAGGGCGGGCACACACGTTTCTAACTCATTTTAAATTATAAACAATTAAATCAATAAAACAAACAACATCGTGTAACTGAAATTAAAATTTCCTTTTTATTTCCTGAAACTTCACATCTTTCTTAACTCTTCATTGTGTTCAACAATATACTTCAGGGTGGTTGGTATTTCAAGAAGTAAACTTTCAACGTGGGATTGACATACTGATTGTAAACATCGGTTCAAATCAATAGGAAAGTTCAGTGAAAAGACAACTTCTTGCTTGTTTAGTTCAGACACTAACACACATGCAACAGGCAAAGTGGCATGAGATCAGGGGAATTTTTGGGTAAGCGAAGAAGAATGAATGATTTGTTTTTAGAAAACCAATGATCAATACGAGGAGCTAAATGAACTGGGAAATTATCTTGTAGGAAAAATCGTGGCTGAATATCACAAGCTATGTTACTCAAACAAACATGTTTGTCAAGTAACTGCTCGTAAGTTGATGAATCAAACTTTCCCTTAATTTCTTCAATGATGCATCCACTTTTGCTTAGACAGCCTATTACGATAAAAATTTAGTTAATAAAATGTCTCTAATAGTTTAAAATAAAAAATTACTCCATGTCTTCAAGGTAATTGAGTTGACTGGTGTCCGTCCCCCAAAGTGAACACTCCACTTAGGTATACCATTTTCATTGTAACTATGTAACAGAAAACAAATAATTAGTGAAAAAGAGTTTCAACCAAGAAACATATATAAATTACACCATAGAGCATAAACAACAAGCAATGGCTTCGAGCCAATCCTCGCTCCTAACGTTTAGGTTTTCTTTGGCAAACAGCACGCGATCACTTTTGTCACTAGATTTTAGAACTACTGGAAACATTTTGCTTAGATTCCACAATCAGCAATGATTTTCAATTTTAAAAGGAATTTTAAAAAGAAGAGATCGTCACAATCAAGAACCAAACTTAGAGAATGAAGCTTGAGAATCTTCTGCAATAACGTTCGCGAAAAATTCCTGGAATCGCCAGCGCCACTAGCTTCCATCATTGGAACTTCTGTCCCACCTTTCTTCCCCTTTTGCTTTTCTCTTCCATTCTTCCCTCAGGCAAGGATTTCGTCCCCCCGCCACGAAAGATTGATCGGAATTGTTTGTTTTTTAAATCGGGAAAAATCAGAGTTCCATTAAAAAAATTTGAAACTTTGTCCAAATGTAGACGACTATGTCGTCTACCGTTGGTAAAAGTTTCAAGTAAAAATTGATTAATTTCAATTTATTATGATTTTTTAACTAGCATACAGTTTAGCTTGGAAACATATGGCGAGAGCTCCGATGTTTCCAAACTTTATATCTAGTCTTTTGCGGATTAACTTCAATTCCCTAAAATCTACAAAAAAATCATGGTGAAAGGAAATTATTTCCTCACCAAGATGATTTTTTTAATTTGCTTTGCGATAACTCAAACGTGAGTTATCGTGTAAAAAAGGGAGACACTTTGGCCGTAAGCCGCCGTGTTAGAAGCGCGGAAACACTCGCCGTGTTTCCAAACTTTGTGTAAGTACTGTATATCTTCTTCTCTTATTATCTCGATCGTCTTCTTCTCTTTTTTTTCGATGCGACGCTTGAATATCTGAATTCTTGGTCTTACATGAGATTCGTCTCCACTATCCCAGCACTTTCTATTTTCTTCATTTCCTCTTCTTCTCTTGTTGTCACGAACAAAAAACGCTTGTTCTTCACATGCTCCTGATTTATTGTCAGTTTCTTTCAGGCTCATTAGAGCATTGCATAAATTATCTTCTTTACTCTTCTTAATATTCTTTTCCATCTTCACAATTCAAGTCAGGTTTCTCGTGTTTTCTTTATTGTGCCGGAGTACTGTCTCCTGCAATTCCAAAGTTCAGCTTTAGGCTAGGTGGAATAGACATCAGTACTTGAGTAATAATTTGGTCATCTGCGATAACAATTGCTTCAATTTCTCTTGGCCTAGAGACTGTCTGCTTATCTTCAGTCATGAACTCCATGACACTTTGTCCTTGTCGGAACATGGATCCATGAAACTTGCTCCATACTACCACAGCAATTTCATCGGATATTTCGGTACATGCAATTTCTATTCGGCTTCACATCTATTGGGCAATGTGACAGGACATCTTGACTTCCCCCCTTGAATGGATGAATAGATGATCCTCATTGCAGAGATGTTCTTCTTTTCCCAGGCTCCAGTTGCTACCGCCTTGACAACTTGCCAACGCGTTCAGGTCTACAGCAAAGGGAAAGAGAATGTTGAATTTCGCCATTTACTTCAAGTGTGGAAAATCTCTTTTTCTCTCATATGACCAACATATGGAAAATCTTCTCACATGATCTACATGTGGAAAATCACTTATTGCTCTTTTCTGGTTATATCTTTAACCTGCCTTCCTTCAACATCGTGTTTAGGTGGTGCTATCTAGTGAGTAAGTACGATTCTATTGAATATTCGCTGTAAATCCCAGTATTCATTTAGCTCAACGATGGAGGTCCCTTCAAGTAGAGAAAAGCAAAGAAATAAGTGAAATCATACAATAATTAGAAATCGAGCTAAGATACTCGCCAAAGGAGGAGTCAATTTGGCAGCAAGCGGCGACACATTCATTCGGCCAATTTCGATCCTTCAGCAGAAGCATCGTCTCACAATAACAACGGCCTTAAATGGTACCATACAAATCACTTGCTTACTACCGAAAAGGCACACCTATCAGCGAGAGTTCGTACGACAGAATCTCACAGGAGATACCAACGAAGAAATAAGGCTAGCCCACGCAAAAAATGGTTACAAGGTAAGACAAGTACAAAGATTCCCCATCTTAAAAGGTCCTGTCAAATCACACTCGACCACTGTCGCCTTAGAGTTTAAAGGCCCTCCTCATAAAGAAATACTACTGAACGGCAAGAGAAGCAAGCCACAACCCCTTACAGATGCAATAAAATGTAAAAAATTGGTCACACAGAAAGAATCTGCGCTTACAGCCAGAGATGCCCAAACTGTGGCTTTACCCACAACGACATGACTAACTGCACCGAACCATTCTACTGTGCCAACTGCAAAGATAACCACCCAGCCATCTCCTCATCATGCCCCTACTTCATTCGATGGAAAAAACGAACAATACAGAAAAACAAAACGAGACTATCCATCAAGACTCCAAAGGTCAAACTTACAGAGATGTAAAAAAACAAACCACGAGGAGCACCACCCCGACCCAGAAGTAGAGATTCTGAGAGGCAAAATCGAAGCAATGAAGAATGGGATGAAAATTATTCGAAATAGGGCTAGAAAAAAAAGTGAAGATTCTCAACACATTAGTCAGCATGATTAAACGGACACTGAGCGGCCTGGAAGGAGGCCAACATACAAAGAACAGCAAATTTGACAAGCTGGTACGACTGATGACGAAAACCTTCCAAGCGCAGAAGAGGAGGGAATGGATGCAGATGAACCTGGACCCAATTCCTCCCTGACCTGACGAACTCAACCCCAAAATCTCGTCGACCAAAACATGGGATGTCGCGAAAGAAGGAACCAACGGCGCCCAACCACCAGACATTAACTCATCACCATTAATAAAAACAGTACCAACCATCTATCCACACAACCGGACCGGAAGAAAAAGCGGAAATTTTCTCCACCCAATTCAATTATTATCCAATAGAAACACCCGACAGAGAAGACTACGAAGAAGCCATCAATTCATAAATGGATCTGAAGAACTAGATTTTGGTATGAGCAATCTCAAGATGCAGACAATCGGATGCGATCTCATCTACAACAATATGCTCAAAAACCTTAAAGAACAAAACAGAAACCACATTCTCCACCTTCAACGCCCTACTAGAATAGCCCTACGTATCCAACACTTGGAAGATAGCTGTCAATATGCCAATCCGTAAGCCAAACCAGCGAACGATCCAGGCTTGTATCGAACCATTTCTCCGATATCGTGCCTGAGTAAAGTGAAGGAGAAAATAATTAACAGAAGATTAGCTTGGACATTTGAAAAGAATGGACTACACCTCCGGATTCAGGAAAGGAAGGGGCACGATGGACAACGTCATTGCCGTCGAACATTTCGTGAGAGAAGGCTTCAACAAATCCAGCCACAGAACACATATGCAGTCTTCTTAGACGTAGCATTGGCCTTCAACCAACCTTGTTATAAGGACTAAAATGCTATACAAGATAAGCAAAAAAGAAGTTACAGGATAAATACTAGGATGTCTCAACCATCTATTAAGAAATAGAACTTACTGCGTAAGGATAGGTAGCCATTTCTCCAAAGAATGGCCACTAAAACAGGAAGTCCCGCAAAGATCACCCCTCCTGTTTTCGGTGATGGTAAATGACCTTCCAATCCTCAGTAATCCATACAGACGCTGATTTTTGCAGATCACATTGAATTCCACATACATACAGAAGAAGGAAGAGGCGTAGAACAGAAATTCATCCCCTAACTAAAATAAAATAAGCAAATGGAGAAAAAAAATGGAGGATGAAATTCTAAGCAGCAAAATTAGTATTAATTCATTTCACCAGCCAGAGAAGAAATCAAGTGGCTCAACTCCTGTTCCTGTCAGAGACTTTAATCCCTGAAGCCAAAGAGGTAAAACACCTTGACGTCCACTTTGATAGCGGGCTACGATGGATAAAACAAACAGAAGTCACAATAAGCAAAACAATCAAGCTCAGAAACTTAATCAAGATACTCACCAAAACAAAGCACGGCAAAAATGTAGACCACCACTGCATCATGTACCAAGCACTGGTAAGAAGCAGAATAGAGTATGGGATCATGTTCTATGGATGCTCGAGCAAAACCCGGCAAAAATATTAGAAATAATTCAAAATTGCATATTTCGAATGATATCAGGATCCCCAATTACAACACCAATCAAATAACTAAATGTGAAATGGGACTCACCTCAATTGAGAATCGAAGAACATGTTCTCAAGAAGATTCATCATAAGAATCGACAAGCAGCCACATCACTGAAAACCGCCATCGACTAATCAAGGATTGCAGCCATTGACCTCTTCAACACCCTACCAGACTACAAGAGCCCATTCCAAGAGCCACTGCCATAGAGAGAACCAAACATCAACTTCGGATACCTACCAATATCGAAAAAACACGCAATGCCAAAACGAGTCAGCAGCAAGATCACTATTCTGACAAGATCACGACCCATCGTCTTCCAGAAAGATTAATCAAGATCTTCACAGACGGATTGCTAAATCCATCAATAACACGACAACCAGTGCGGTCGTCATTTCCAGCTTTTCCATAGAAGAAGAGTACATACTAGAAAAAAACTCCTCAATCTCCACAGCATTAAGACATGACATCCTCAAAGCCATGGGATCAATGCTACAGCACAATGACCCAATCAGTGCAATAATTATTTATTATTTTTACTCACTTAAAATCAATCATCCAGGCCCTTAACTCGCCAGGCAAAGAGATGCAGCAGATTATCCCTTTGATCCTGCAGTTAGCTGAAGGCCTAAGAAGCGCAGGCACAAAACCAACAGTATATTAGATACCCAGTTACATCGGGAATCGGGATCGATGGCAACGAAAAGCAGATAGACTGGCAGCAACAGAAAGTTCAAGCAACGAGCCCACCAATAGGATACACAACAAATTGTCAGTAAACTAACAATGTGTCCAACTTAAAGTACACCTCCAAACCAAATTTCTAGAAGAATTGAGAAAAGAAAACTATAAACAAAATATCCAACTAAGAAATAAGATCGGTCTGCTAAAATGACATAACCAAACGTCAAGAGTCTCTTCAGGCTACAGACTGGCCACACCAGACTAAATTGCCACCAGGAAAAATGTAACTCCAACATCAATCCAATATAAAAGGACTGCAACGAAGGGCCAGGGGGCATGCCTTGCTCAGGAGCACCAGCACCAAGAAACCTCAAAGAGTTAAAGAAAGTATCGGGGCGATACTTCAAAAGCCCAACATGAATTACCCTACTTACTAGGTCTCAATCCAACCTACAACAGCGAAACCCACTCATGAGATCACCAAGCTGCTAATCAAGTACCTAAAAGGCACCAAAATTAGAAGCAGAATATCGACCAACGAAAGCAAAGCCAAAACCCCCACTCCAAATGAAAGCAGAAACTCCGCAGCCCGCCAACTTCAACAAACAAGACATATCCAAACAGAAAAAAAACCTCACAAAGCCAGAACAGAGAAACCACAAAATAAAACACCAAACTCTACAAACTTCGAATCACAGCACTCAACCATGGCAAATGATGTGACAAAAGCCTCCAAATAAGACAAAAACAAGCAAAAAAGAAGGTTTGGAATAATGATGAGCACGGAAATGCTTGCCAGCTGGAGACGTCCCCTGGCCACCAGGAGTCCTCTCCAGTACCCTCAACAACCAAAAACAATAATCATTCAAGGTTATCAATGTGTTGCTGTCCTGCTTGACTCTGGTATGCGGTCCCTTTAACTTTACAGCATCGATGATCAATTCTTCTAGCTCGGAATTTTCGTCAACCATATGTCTGGCCACACCAAGAATTTTTTTGCATTAATGACGTCCAAATTTCCGTGGTCAAACTAACTCGGATTTGAGTTTTTTACATCTCTGCGATTGTTTCTTCTTCAGTACAATCTTCTTAAAATACTGTTCAAGGTCTACAAAAGAAAATGATAAGTTTGTGGTAGGCTTATAATAAAGTGATTTGTAATTTTAATTGCTTGAAATATTTCAAGAAGATAGCTAGCCATTGCCTCTTTCACTTGTTTATATCATCTGTGTGCTCAAGTGACATTGTGCAGTATAGTCTCATACTGCGTAAAGTCGTAAAGTGAAGTCCCACATATAATGCCAGGTTGATCTTCGACGATCAGCAAAACACAGAGGGCGCAAGACAAAAGAATTGTCTTTTTAACACTTCCCATAAAATCTAAAGATGATGATAACTGTTTACCAAAATCAAAGTTTCGAAAAAATGGTACTGAAGTGCATCGTAGATACATGTAGGAATGGTAGAGGGAAGGAGGCAAATAAAATGGAGATTTGATTTAACAAGCGATGACTCAACCGGACCGAAATACGCCGCCACCCGTGGCATCGCCAATCAGCAAATTTCCCAGCCGAGCTACAGAAGAAGAAATACTACCATAACACGTGCACTTATAAATTGAAGTTCAATTCGGGTACAACGTGGGAAGAACCAAATTTTTTCCCAAGTTTGGTGCCAACAATCAATTTCTGGACAAATGAGCTTGATCTAAATCAATCTGAAAATCACACCAACGATAAAATCTGCAAAGATCAAAACACAAAGGCAAAACTAAGATTTTAATTTAAAATTTGTCAATGTATTCCGCACATCAGAGACCGAAACCATGTAAAACACAAAACCAAAGAGAAAACAACCATATTTTAATGATATCCCCAAACCTCCCAAACATATTGTAACGAGAGCTGGCCCCAGGCGATAGGATGTACTACGCTGAAGGTGAATGTATTTAACTAAACAGTAGCTTGAGTACAAGGTTTATTAGATAAATGTCTGTGGCTACTCGATGACTTGAATACAACGGTTCACCAGCTAAATTTAAGTAACTATACACAGTAACTTCGCAAAAAGGGTTAAAATAGGTAAAAGTATGAGACTACACAGAAATTGTTATGAAATCTTCAACAACGCAACGAATTGAAACTGAACTGAATCTCTCCCTCATCTTGCGACCCTTTTAAAGTCCTTTTCGGTATCTCGACGCCATATCCTTCCAACCCAATTACAGCCCGATGGTTTCTGCTCCGTCCGCTCCCCATACTCTGGTTTCTGCTTCCGATCATGCGTTCGATGCGTGAAAGTATCCCAGAAAATAAACACTAGAAAGAAAAATTAAGCAAATATGGACAATTTGTTGCTGGACCAGAGATACAACATCAGAAGTGACTGACTGAACCACAGATACAAGTAAATGTGAAGTTCACAGCAGCATAGTTCCACTGAAAAAAAGCTGAATAGAACATGAACAAACCTCAACAGAGACTGCAGAAGGCCTTAGTGTTATCAAAGACCAGCTAGATAGTGCCGATATCACGCTATTGCTGCCTATGCAGACTGATGAAACTGAAACGATTGAACTTGAGTTTGAACCAGTGAAATCCTCTAAGAAAAAAACTTCATGAGTACAAGAAAACTTGAATAAAGGCTTTAGGAATGATTTGATTTGCTGATGGAACTTCCTCGTATGCCCATCAGCACCAATTGGAATTCACGGGAAATCAGAAGAAAATTAAAGTTTCGCTATTCAGCGCCAGATATATGTCAAACAAAAATCGAAATCTATTTTGATGAAATAGATCGATTTAGTGTGCTTGCAAAAAAAACTTGATCTTATCTAACCCGCAGTTATTTTAAAAAATAAAAAGTATTTAAGTTTACAGGAGATTGAAGAATTCGCCCATCAGTGTAGAAGCCGGACAACTTTTAAAAAATACTGAAAATAAATGAAAGGGTTACTTGACTTGACGAGAGTTTACACCACAACTGCCAAAACACCTACATTCTTAGAGGAAGGTTTGAAAGTCAGATAAAGAAAAATGTTCATGCCAATTTTAAAGGAGTATTTCATACAGCACCCTTAGCGGCTTCAGTCATTACTAGAAACCCACAGTTGGATGTAGAAGCCGCAGTCATCTTATTCCGGCTGGCCCACAGAAACAGAAACGGACCACCACGTGGGAATCCAATAATGCCTGATGTTGAATTTTGCTTTTCCAAATCTCCGCCTAGATCAGCATCAACTTACACTACCACATCTGCATCACACTTCCTCTAGCCAGAGACCGAGAGTTGGAGTGGACTTCAAATAACGAAAAATACGCTTCACCACACTCCAATGGGCTGGAAGAGGATTGCAGCAGTAGTTTTCCACTTGCCCTACTGCAAACGCGATACCCGGCCTTGTAGCCCCAGACAGATGAAGCAATGAACCGACAGCCGAACTGTATGGGACTGTTGAAATGTCTTATGAATTGTCTCCCTCTGATGACGGCACCGTCTGGGTAGAAAAATGAGGGTTGAAATCTGAAGGTGTCAAGAAAGCTGACAAGTTTGCAGCCATTCATTCGATGAGGTGTTGTATGTTCTTGAGAGATTAACATTGTATATTTTCTCTATCCCTCTGCATGTTGATAACAAGAAATTGCGTGAAATTGCGGGAATTGCGGATTTCAAACTCAGGGGCCATGAAGACGATGAAAGGTTGACGAGTATCCTTGCGATTTGTTGCGTACAAGCAGTCATCTACATACGTGATAAAGATTGAAAATTCCTTACCATTCACTCGAGTGTAGACAAGTTTCTGCCGAACGTTTCCAAATATTTTATCAGCAGCAGAAGATGCAGCAGTAGTATAGACAGAGTCGACAAGGCAACCACAGCAAAACTCTCACGTTGCTCACAGTCACAGGTGTGACATGTAGTTTATCCAGAGAGACGTCAACCATTTCACCCACAATGACAATGGAATCACTCAACTCAAGAGAGTCTAAAGGAAAATAAAATTAGTGAGAATATTGCAACTTAAACATAAACAAATAGTTAATTTTACCTTAGTCTCTTTGAAACGGACTTCAAGGCCAGCCTTGGTTGCCATTCCGATCAAGAAAATGTTCACCTAATTATGGTGCACCAGGTCACATATTAAAAAAAATATAATAATAATTTACGTATTTATATGGTGCCTTTCCATTATATGCTCCAAAGCGCCTTCAGTTTCCAATTTAGATGTGATTGAACACACCATAGTATATTTAACGTCATATCCTTGAAAGCAATCAAGAATCCTGGGATATGCATGCTGCCTCAAGGGCACTACTTACAGTTTTATGACGGGTTCAGCTGGGGTTCGAAACCAGAGTCTCATTGCCTATTTCCAAAGTGTTGAAGCTCTAGTCCATTACACCCCACATCCCCATAACATGTAACATAAACACCAGCAAAGGTATTGTTAATGGAGCAGCTATAACAGTGATACAGTGTCATTCAGTGATCACGTAATAAACACCAAGAAAGGGTTAAAGTAGCCAATCATCAGATCGATGTAGCAAAATCGGGAGAAATTACTAACTTAGACCTTTATTCATAAAAAATGTCCATATCCCTACACACAGTATTGCAAATTTGCCTTCAAACCAGACACTCCAGAAAAATAGAATTACTATTCCAATTTATTATTTATTTTATTCCCCCAAAAAACCATAAAAAATTAGATTTGCCGAAAACAAGGCCCAACAGTTGTAAAAGTTTAAACACATACAGTTGAAATGGGTTATGCTATCACATACAACTAAATTTAAGGCAAAATGTACCTAAAAGCATATGAGATTTCAATTTGACTCAAAGAAGACATCTTAAAATACCAACTTTCTATATTGAAATCACATAAGAATACGAAATGATTTCAGAATTATGCCTGTATTTCACCTGGGAAAGCTCTACAACATCTTATACATGTGCACAATTTCAAATTTATTAAATTCAAAATTTAAAAGTCGAATATTCTTCAACTTGTGAAATCTACTATGGAACCTTTGCAACTAAAAGAACAATAAAAACTCTCTTTACATTCAGTGTCCTTCTTTTACAGTAACAACTCAAAAACTGACAAAAAACTTCCATTCATTAGATTATTTACAATTAAACAGTAGTCCGGAGAAATCGTAAATTTGCCGAATAAAATTGAAATAGACGTATGTTCTTTCCAGTGATCGGAACGTCATTTCTTGACTTAAGTATTTTTTTGACTTAAGTCGTGACTTAAGTCGAGAAAATTAGAAATTTGACGTATACCTTGACATTTGACTTAAGGTTTTTCTAAAACTACGTTTTGACGTTGACTTTTGACATATTTTACTTTTAACTTTGACTTTTAACGTAAAAGTCAGAGCACATATCACGGTATGGCAACGTGCTATTTTTTCGTGCTATTTTTTCGAGACTGTTTAGTCAAGCTTCCCTAATTTTAACTGTAAGACGAAATAAGTTAAGTGATGCTTTATTAGAAATGCTACTTTGATTAAAAATGTCGTATGGACTTTGAAATTTTTTCTGCTATGTTTTGACATTTGACGTTTTCTTTGACTTAAGTCATGACTTATGACTTAGAAATTTTTCTGTCAATGACTTGACTTTTTGACGGTTACGTTTGACGTTGGCTTTTCCGGTGACGGGCGACTTATACGTTTTTTTACAACGTCAAAAATTATTGGTACTTAGTGAAATGGGAAAACAATTGAAGTTGTAGTAAGTAAGAGTAAATTCAACCAACATTCACTAACCATACCGAAATGTTATGTACATTTACATTAAAAAACGACTTAGGACATTAAGTTGTAGTAATGACTAATCCTCGTGAAATACAAGACAACTCTACCCAGAATACTGACTTAGAACAAATCCCGTCATAAAACTGTAAGTAGCGCCCTAGTGGCTGCATGCATAAAACAGGATTCTTGATTGATTCCAAGGATATGACGTTAAATATACTGTGATGTGTTAAATCGCATCTAAATTGGAAACTATAAAATTCAGCGCCTATGATCACGTTAGTGGAAAGGGCTTATTAAAAACAAATCTTAGGGAAAAAAAATTACAATTGCCAAAATTGGCACATTTCGTATTGTTTCGTGGAGGTAGCAGAGGTGCAGCTACTCGTGCCATTCTTGGCCTTAACACTTTGCTAATAAAGAAGTAGAAATAGCTCTTCAAGATTCACAACCTTGAAACAAAACATAAAAATCTTCAAAACCGTTTCTAACCATCGAAAACTTGGACCAAAATTTCTTCACATTGACGAATGCAGACGCGATAGAAGAAGAAATGAAGACGGCTGACGAAACTAATGTCGTTGTGAAAGACGCACTTACTTTAACTCAACATCGCATCAACGTTATGAGGCGGCAAGTAGTTGCTCTGAATCCCAAACTTCGTCCAGCAGCACAACAAGATCCAGTAGATGCGACAGTACGAGCGACCAATCGTCCGAAAATTTCACTACCGTGGTTCAATGGAAATCATTTTCGCAGGCCTTTCAAGCAGAAATTGATTCAGATAATGCACTAGCAAATATACAAAAATTCAACTATATTGTGGGTTAGTTAGAGCCCAATGTACTAGTCAGAGTGGCACATTCCAACGAACATTACCCTGTCCTGGTGAATCTACTAAAAGAACGTTTCGGAAGTTTTCCGAAAATTACAGCAGCATACATATGTTTTCTCTGAAAAATCTTCTTTTTTAAATGACTTATTGGAGCATTATTTTCTTGGATTGGATGCCCCGGGCTAAGCCCCAGAAAACTATGAAGATGCGTTTGTTTGTATGTTACTGGACAAATTCCCCGTCGAAGTACGCAAAAATGCAGAGCGCCAACACTATCAGGACGAGTGGACTTTGGAACAATTAAGAATAAGGCGAAATTCACGTTTTGGAGGCAGGACAATCAGCAATTCTCCCCCCTCCCACCCCGTACAGCAACAAAAACGAGGGCAATCATTCAAAAAATATGCATTCCGGTGGTAGGCAAAGCACTAATTTCTTTAGCGGGACTGCCATAAAATTCAAAAGATTTTTCTGTGTATTCTGTGGAGTCGATCATGCAGTAACCCAATGTCAAAAAGTGACATCAACTGAAGAAAGAAGAAATATTGTGAATCGACAGACTCTACAAGGTCTCCCTCATCTGAAAAATGTGACTCTTGCTCGCCTTCACACTGGCCAGCAGGACACGTATCATGTGGATAAACTTATCTGAGCCGATTATTATTGGCACTTTGTGGGAGATGAAACCTGGATTCGTGGCCAAGGGCACACAACATTAAATTAAAAGTTGGTATATCTCGTCTCAGGTTCGCTGGAAAGCGTACGAGTCGCAAAAGCAAAGCAATCCATCAATTTACATCTTCAAACAGAAGATTAAGAAGATCCGTCATATTTTTTGTTTTTTGAAATGCTTGGCATTTTTTCTCATCAACAAAACGCAAAAGACGCTGCTAAAAATGCGGGCATTAAGTGCATTGAATTCAAAGATGGACAGTACCGTTATGGTTTCCCTGGATATCGGAATCAAGCGAGCTTCCATCAAACTTTGCTACGGTACAAAAACTGCCGCGCTCAACTGTCAGGGTTCTAGGAAAAGATCCGAAGATGCAAACCATTTTTCCGGTTTAATAAAGGAACAACTTCAGCGTAATTTTATCGAGATCATCCCAAAATAGGCACTCGTGAAAACAGAAGTTGTCATTATATTTCTTATCACTATGTGAAAGGATCATCTGCCACTACAGCTATACGTATCGTATATGATTGTTCGTGGAAAAGTTGGAATGGAAAGAGCTTCAACGATTGTGTCGAGGCCAGAGCTCTGTTGCAAAACGATCAAACTCATCTACTTCTGCTGTACCGCACTTATGCCATCGGAATATACAGTCATGCTTGAAAGTTTCTTAAGCAAGAAAAAGGCTCTATAATATTTAATTTTAAATTGACGGAAGTTATACCATTTGAAGATCACTTAACCTCCAATATTGTTCCTTTTGGTGGGAAAGTTGAAAGAAAAAGAGGAAGAGAATGGAAAAGCACCAAATAAATCAAGGTTTGCTTTTCAGTATACCTTCCGTCAATTTAAAATTAAAACATATACAGCCATTTGCCTGCTAAAGTCACTTTCAAGCATGATTGTATGTGTATCAATCTGCACGATACGGATCGCGATTTTCTTCGTTGACCTTAGTTTGAAAACCCAAGTGATCCTGAATCTCCACTAGTTGTCAACCGATTCCGAGTAGTGCCTTTTGGAGCGAAATTGTCACAATTTTTTTTTAATTTGGTGGTAAAATGCATTATATACAAAAATGTCCGTCACCAATAACCGCCGATATGCAAAAGAGCGCGCTCACGAAAAGAGCGCGCTCCCCCCAATGAATTATAGTAGAAAAGGGAAAAGCCTCCGACTAGCCCCGGTCTCCCTTAAAGGTAAAAAACATTGAAAAAACAAACAGTTTTTGATAAAATTTCAATCAATAATTCCATTGTAAGGATTCAATAGTACTGAGTGTTTTCAAGAAAGAAAAAATCAATGTAAGATGTCTATAGAACATTGCCAGCCCGATAGAATAACAGTTTATCAGAGTTGTTCGACAAACTATTAAATAACATAACTTTTATTTCACGCAATTGTTTGAATTGCTTTGCCGATCTTAACTCCAGTAATAAAGAATCGGCACGAGGGAAGAAAAGGAAGCAGAGGAAAGTATGCCCCTCCCCCCTTTTCATACTTCTAAAATATTAAAAAATAGAAAAAACATTTAAATTTTGTGTATTTTCATTAAAATACACTAAAACAATTAATACCAAAAAGAAACTTGTTTACTTACCTTTATATTAAAATTGTTCCTGGGATCTTGCTGTAATTTACTTACTAATAATTAACAGTTTTGCAAGACTAACTTTCCTCCGATAACAAATACATAACGTAGAGTGGGGCTACTTTAGACAAAAACTTCAAATTAACGGCAGTTTTTTTTATCATAATTCCTGAAGTGCTTTAGTAGAAGCAACGTGAAAAAAATAGTTGATAGAAAAAGAGATGACGAATTCACCTGCATTTGTCCCATCTCGATATCTGTTGTAGGGGGCTGCTATAAGCATTTGAAAATTTTTCTGATTCCTTATGGGAATCGGTAGAAAAATATAAGTTGCTGAATAAGTCGGTGACGGGTGGGAATTCTCGAGATATTTTTTGACAATAGTTTCTTTTACATACCTTTTTTCCCATCATTGAAAAAATCACTTCAATAAAGAGTTGATGTGGTAACAAAAATGAAAAACGAAAAATTTATAGTTTTGACTAAAATAAATACTGATAACTCAAAAACGACGTTGGAGATTCCCGATTTTATAAACAGAAGTGTTACCAGAAACATGACTGATGCTTCAACGCTTAAACATGTTTGTGCCCTGAAAACATTCGAATGAGAAAGAAAAAATGTTCGCGTTTTGTAGGTTGAGGCAACTCTTTCAGAATATCCACGGATAAGTTGATATTTATGTCACGCTTCGGAAAAGAAAAACTGGTCTTTGACTTCTTTCTTAGACACATTACTTCGGGGGAATTGCTAGTGCGCCTGATGACTTTTGCAACGGAAGCTTTTCGCACCTCCGACGGAGAATGCGTTAGCAAGACCACTATCTTCTTTTTCTTCCTCCGACCTGGACTCTTCATCATCGGACGAAGATTCCATTTCTCCGTCGATCAAAGAATCGCCTTCCGGTTCTTCATCTTTGTCTTCTTCTTTGTCTTCTTCGATGTCTCCTTCAGTGTCTTCTTCCGTGTCTTCTCCAGAACTGTCGTTTGTAAGACTTTTGCCCGTTTCCACTGCTGCTAATTGTCTTCTAATCATTTGCGGTTTCTCGCCATATCTCTTAGATTTTAAATGCTCGATTAACACTGAGGTGATTGTGGTATGAACTTGCAAAGTTTGCAGTGTTTCAAATCGTCTTTGAGATAGAATTGTCTGGCGAGATAAACATCGCTCAAAACAACTCTTTAAATTGGTATAAGCAAATGGCTCGATCTCTTGCCACAGATTCTTAAGTATTTGCGGAAAAAGAAAACATTTAATTATCAAAATTTAATTCACGGTCAGTGTTGAAATCAGCTGACAGCTTCAGACACAGACTTCATTATTGTTGTTATAAGTCTTACAATAATTTGTAAGTAGAACTCAAAGAACGGTTATAAAATAGAAAACGGGTTATTAAATCAAAATATTTTAACTGTGGTAAGTAAGCCATTTTCCTATAAATATTTTAAATAATATTAATTTTTATGTGTTGATGGTGAGTCAAACCAAGAATGGATTACCAGTCTATATTGTATGACAATGAACTGTTAAGATGATGTAGGCTACATATTATTAGTTTATAAACGATAGTCATGAAATCTGTTCAAAAAGTAAATAGTAACTCTTCAAGCTCTGTTTCAATTAGAAATCGAACATCATTATTCCCACAAGTGATCATTGCTAGCAGTGTCGAGTCCCAACAATCAAACAAGCTAACAAAATGGATTCTTTAACTCATTATTTAAATGTGTACAATCTATCATTTCAAATAAAGCAGTTTTTATTAACAAATTGTTTTTTTTTCTTATGTAATAAGTTAGTGTTGTAGCACAGTAGCAGCTATGAGACTACGAAATATGGATCCTACATGAGAACTTACTCTTAACTTTTAGAATGAAATTAAGGTCATCATTATTAAATGCTTTAGCATATGTGTTCTATGTCATTCAAATTGTTCTAGCTTTTACCTGGAATCTGTATAACTTTTGTCTGGTATTCGGTAAGATTAACTGCTGTACAAAGGCAATGGACAGTGACAACGATATTTTTTAATTTTTATACCTCGGTGTTTGTATTTGTGTACCCTTGGTATTTGTTCCTTTTTTAAAGACTATAAGTAGTGAAAATTGCACAGTAACGATGATTTTGTCAATCCCAAAGTTTAATTTCAAGAAAATGCAAAGAGAAAAAACACCCAAATCCAAAATAATGGAGTCGTCTGTAGATCAGTCTTTCAGATTATGTAAAGACTTGCCGTGAATTAATATTATTAAATAAAGAATAGGTTATTGCGATATAACAATTATGCAGTTTAACGTCTAACCTAATGACAAATTAAGTTTCAGAACATTTATTGTTTAAATATAGAAGAAGTATTTTTAATATTTTTAAAAAATTTATGTTCTCTCCATAACGCCTGAGAGGGGAAAAACCTGTTACCTATTGCAAATAAATGCAACTTAGCTGGCATCCGATCTACGTCTATTAATTTTTTTGAGCTTAAAAAATTTTCTAAGCGCGCTTTCAACGAGATAATTCAAATACCATACAAATAGCTCACAAAAAAAGTACGGCAGGCTGAGTGATTCGTAGTAGCCTAGCCCTTACCAAAGGTCGTATCTCTTCCATTGCAATTATGAAGAACCCACTCAACTATCTGTTAAGGTATACCACGAATCAGTCAGCCCTCTAGCGATGCGGTACCTGTTAGATTGTCTAGTGCTTGCCACTAGATGCCACTCCACTCAGAGTGGAGTATATCCCCACTGCGCAGAGCTTCCAATGCAGTCTTACACACACTTGTCGTTACAACATGGTGTCAGAAGTGTGTCTCGAACAACTACACCCAAATCTCTTTGGTTCCATATAAACACTTCTAAAAAAAGGGGTTAAAATGACACTAGAATTTCAAAATTTTTAGGTTTGGTTAGAGTTAAGACTGACGAAGATCAAAATGATCGATTTTTTTTTTTTTGCCATTTTTTCGATAATTTCCCATATAATTCCCCAGGGATCTAGATCGATTAGGTTAAGTTTAACCTGACCTGTTTAACCTCAATGGTTTTCTTCTGAAATACTTCGGCACACCCCGCATTCAGAGCAAACTGAGCGCCGGACAAAATTCCATTTCCCGCACAGAACGTGCTGCCTTTCACCGAATGTTTTAAAATAAAAAAAAAATAATTATGTTAAGTATAATGATAATGGATTAAATTATACTTCGATTGGTTCAACCAACTCCACCTCCTCGACCTCAACCACCGCCGAGCATTGAATGGTTTTAGAAACAGAGTTTCCTAGCAGCATACAGTAGAGAATCATGAAGTAGAGCTGACGCTGGATTAGGTTGCGCTGGATAAGGTTGCGCTGGGTACTATTCACGACGAAGTTATAATTAAAGAAATAAAAATTATATACAAAATTAGATTCTAAATAAAAAAAAATAAAAAATGTAGTCCTAACCTAACCTAGCCTAACCAATGGAGCAGTTTTACATCCTGCGTTGCCATCAAATTTGTGATGAGGTACCCTTTTGAAATTCCCATAAACATATCCAAATCGATTTGGTGCCGTGCATGACATCTAAAATAAGGATAAATATGGCATTAGAATTTAAAAAAAAATTATGTTAGGTTAGGGTTAAGACTTGCCGCGATTGATTTGATCTTGATAATGATGTTAATAATTTGCAGTGGGGGGAGGGGTTTCGTAAAGTACATGGATATATAAATGGATGAGGTTGCGCTGGATTTAGCACTGGATTAGGTTGCACTACTATTCACGGTGCAGTTCTAATTAAAGGAATACAAATTAGATAAATAATTAGATTCTAATCTAAAAAAATAAAAAATACCTCTTATGGCAGAAACCAATTTTTTTTTTGGCACCGAATGATGTGATGCCTATGGAAATTAGATCGGCTTCCGACATTTCCTTAAACATGTCCAGGTCAATTTGGTTCCGTGCAAAGGAATCTAAAAAAAAGGATAAACATGGAATTAGAATTTAAAAAATATTAGGTTAGGTTGGGGTTAAGACTTGCCACGATCGATCGATCAAATCGATCGATCGTGGCAAGTCTGTTAGGAGACTTACCTGCGTAAATCTCGAGCCCAACTCCAACCAACAGATCCCGCAGAATGTAAAATTATTCAGCATCAAAGACGGTTGTGAAGTTTAATTTTGCAGGGGGGGGGGTGATTCGGACTCCATGTCCCAATCCGGATCAAGGTTTGGAACACGGGGAGCGCCGGCGACGCGAAAAGTCTTGCAAAAGCAGCAAAAAAAGTGCCGAGAAAAATTCCACGTGCCACACTGAGAGCATTTCCAATCTTTACCTATTATAAAATGCGAAGGAAATTCCTCCATAGTTCCCCTCCGCTTGGTTTCTTGATCCGGTAATCCCGGCGATCTCCGATGCCGACGACGATTCCGATCTGGTCCTATAAGCCCGTCTCCATGTCCTGGACACGAACGGGTGTGCCAATGCGGAGGGAGGGGGCAACGAATGAGCACGTTCATTACAGCGTTGGGCTGCGCGATCCGTTGCTATGGCTGCTCGTTTGTCCCAATCTGCCATGGATTGTTGCCATTCAGCCGAGAAAGAACGATGATGGGCAGGCACCAGGGAGCGGATGGGGTGTCCGAACACAATTTCTGCTGGTGATGCACCATGATGTCTCGGAGTGTTGCGCCACTCCACCATTGCCTGGAGAAACCCCTCGTTGTCCAAATCACCGTAAGGGACCGTCCGGATGACCAATTTCTTCATGGATTTGACTGCAGATTCAGCGAGGCCGTTGCTCTGTGGGTTTTGCGGAGTTGAAGGTACGAATGACACACCCCAGCGCTGTAAAAAAGAGCGAAACTCGCGGGAATCAAATTGGGTTCCCCCATCAGAGCGGAATTTTATCGGAACACCGAGATTAACAAATTCACGGGCAATCGTTTTGATGAGATAATGCGACGTCGGGTCCTTTCGCCATACTGTCACCGTGGTCCATCCTGAGAGACGGTCGGCGTATGCCAGGAAATGATGGCCGCCGTGGCTGACTAAATCCGCGGATACTTCCTCTAAAATGAGGGACGGTGGCGGATCCGATTTCATAGGTTCCTGTGATAGACTGGTCGCCGCTCGTTGGCACGGAATACAAGATTCGCAGTCGGACTGAATGTCGTTATTGATGCCTGGCCACTAAACCGTCTGCCGAGGCCGGTGCTTAGTACCGTTGATTCCCTGGTGGGCTGCGTGAAGTTTTTGGCGCACATCTTTCTTCGTGGCCATCGGTATGACAAGGCAATGACCAAAAAGAATGAAGCCGTCTTCTACAACTTAATTCTTCCAATCTTCCGGATCTTCCAAATTTGTCGGGTGAACGGGTCCAGGCTCCAGCTGTCGGTGGGGAATCCGTCGTCGACCAGCAATAGTAAGCGTAGATAATCGGCGTCGAGGGAGGCAACTCTGCGCAATTCCTCGAGTACAGAGTCTGGTGATGCCGTTGGGTTCGCTAAATCGTCCTCGTTCAGATCATCGGCACAAATACGAATAATTTTCTGGATGTGATGGTGGGGAAAAAGGTGATCGCCCCCGTTACCGGACCCACAGATTAAACCCATCCCATGGTTGTGGCGGAAAAAGCGGACGGATCACCACGTGTCTGTGTGGATCTGACTAAACTTAACCGTTACGTTAAACGTTTACTTCACCCCACTCGTACTCCTCGGGACGCCATCGCCTGCATTTCTGGATCGGCCCGTTTCTTCACCACCGTTGATGGAGTCCAAGACTACCATCAGATTGAACTTTACCCTGACAGTCAATCCCTGACTAACTTCGTCACACCTTGGGGCCGATATATGTTTTTACGCGGTATTATGGGCCTGAGTGCTACGGGCGACGAATATTGTAGGCGGGGCGACGAGGCGTTTGGTGATCTACCGAATACGGTGAAAGTATTGGACGACGTTCTGCAGTTCGACGATGACTTTGCTAGCCATGTAGAGGAAACCCGCCGTTTACTGCAGCGATGTCGTGAAGCTAATAACACCCTCGGTCTTGATAAATTTGTTTTTGCAACCATGGGATTGGTTGGGGATTGACCCAATCTGTGGGTCCGGTCACGGGGATGATCACCTTTTTCTCCACCAGCTTATCCAGCGCCGCCTTGACCGGTACTCGTTGAGCGAAAGGAATGGGTCAAGCCCGATGAATTGAAAAGGGAACAGCGTCTTCCCGTAAAACAATGCGCATCGGGGGTTCCGCCATAGTGCGCAACGGGCCCGATACGTCGAAAACATCCGAAAACTCAGAGGTTAAGGCTCATTTAGTGTCGTCGATCATTTGTTGTGATGGGCGATCACGGTGGCCCAGTGAATGGTGGTCGACACTGTTAACAGGAACCGGTTTGGGATATTGGGGGTGAAGAATCCCCATGGCAATTGAATCATACCAGGAAACAGTAGCCCGTTGACATCCGAGCAAATGGTGGTGTTGATGACACACTCCCGCTACTCCAAACGAATGTGAGCCCGCACCCTGCCAATTTCAGACAATGATGATCCATTAGCCGCCACTAGATTTCCTGGCTTCCCACGTTGGAGTTCGTTGGTGTATATTCCCAATGGCTGAAGCAAATCGATGCCTCCAGCCGATGCCTGGGATTCACTGTTGGGTACGGTGGTGATAATAGCGGTTTGACCAGCAGGGGAAATTCGACAAATTTCCGATTGTACCGTCGGCAATGGTCGGTCGGCATTGATGCCCACGATCCGAATGTGGCCTACATGGCCGGGCTTGGATTTATCGGATGGGGTGGGGGCAGGTTATTCCTGGTTTTTCCCGCAAACGTGGCTGAAATGGTCTTCGCCACCACATCTGTTGCATTTCTGACCTTTTGCTAGGAAAATTTTTCCCTTGTGTGGGACGGTGTAGCCGCACTTCCGGCACGTCTTGCCCGGTTCCTTATTGCTCGGCCGTTGACTTTTCTGCTGACGATGACGCTCGCCTTTAAATGCCATATTGACTGATCGACGTTGGGATAGGAGCCCTTCATTGCTTCCCGCAGACTTCTCGCTGCGACACATATTTACGGTGTGGTGGAGATCTGGCGGGGGATTGATGGCCAATAACTTGCGACGCGTCTCAGGGTAACTAATTCCAGAGATAATCCATGTAACGAATCGATAATCGTGACACGACGGACATAAATCGGCCCCCACGGCGATCTAGCAGAGACGCATGTAGAACTTGTTGAAAGATTCACCGACTGCCTGGCGACACTCTTCAAACTCAACTCGATCAATGGCGATGCTGCGCTTAGCACGAAGGTTAGCGTAGATGGAATCTAAGATGGCGTCCGGGTTGTGGTGGCTTCGTCGTAGGAACCCAAGATCATTTCCACCGTGTGTAGCATTTGAGTGGATAACGCCGTTTTCAAAGCAGAAGATTGAGTGGGTATTAAGCAGTGTTTGCTGAATCACGGTGTTTTGTGATTCATGAATCAAAATCATGAATAATTTTTCTTTAGTTTTAGGTAAATCAAAAATCAAATCAAAAATCAAATTTTTTTTTGATTTAATTCATGAATCAAAATCAAAAATTAAATCAAAAATTCTTTTATTATTATCACAAAGAAAAAGCATAAATTTATATATTGAATATATTTGTCAGTCAAGTTTAAGATTCATTTTTAAAAGAAGAAGAGTTTCAAATCTACTGTCAGTAAGTCGTGTACGTCTACATGATAAAACCAGTGCAGCGATGCTAAAAAGTCGTTCTACTGGTGCACTGGATGGAAGGGTAGTGTTATATTTTAAAAAGAGGGACTTAATATTTGGACATTTGTCAAAGCATTTAAAATCTCGCGATTCATTAGTTAGGAAATGGTCTACTTCGGTTAGGCAAGAATTGTTAGTGTTGAAATTCAAAAAGTCGGAAGATTCTACTGGGGAAATTAATTTCTGTTGTTTTCCGTCAAGTGTCAAAAGATTGTGATGATTCACAATAGTCTAAGTAACAAAACAACGAGGAGATTCTTGCAATGCAGTTTATTAACAGATGTGTTGGAATACAATGCCGGGTACGACTCTGCTGGATGAACAGAGCGTCGGGCTTTTATAAGCGGTTGTCAAGGTTGTTGGGATTGCACCATCACTGCAGAGTGTGGCGCAATCCCGGATGTAGTTGCATAGGCATCAGGTGAGATGGTGCAATAGAGAAAGCCATCAAGGTACTGCGTAGTACAGCGACCTTGAGGTACGGCGTAGTAGATTGACCTTGGGATACTGCGTAGTAGATTGCTCTATACTACAAGCAGTAGGCCAGGTCTTCACACAAGTCATTACACTCCTCCCCCTTCCGCAGAAGTTTGGTCGGGGAAGGAAACCATTTTTGTTTCGAGTAGTTCGGTAGTAAGTTTCAATACATGCAAGAGAAAATTTTTTGTATGCTGCTAATACTACTTTTAAGTGTATATATGTATGATCAAATTGAATACATTGGGAAACATAATACCATCACCTATTGATAAATGTGAAATAACGCAATAACAAAACATTGCATAATAATGTGAATAGCTAAAATATAAGTATAAAAATAGAAGCATAGTACAGGAATAACATAAGAACTACAATGCGGTATTTAATGGAATGTCGATAAGTAATGTAATGGAACGCTTCACGAACCGTAAGTATTAAAAAAAAATTAATTGAATAGTTGCTTAGTACTTACGGTTGGTGAGTACATCCCGAGCCCTTTTCAGTTTGAGGGCCTGGAATTCATACTTGTAGTATAAATCCAAGCTGTCTCTCAGGTACTGCTGGATCAGTACCTCCCGCTGAGCGTAGTATTCCCCTTCACTCCGCAACATAATGGGTGGGGCGTACATATTTTGGAAATGTTGGGGTGGATGAAAACACGGAGGGGATGGTGATGGGATCCTCTCCTGCTGGGCTGAATCTGGTTGTACTGTCGGCGGTTGTGGTGTCGGATGATTTATAGGCGGAACGGCTAACGGGACTGCACTGGGGATGTCTGGGTTTACCTCCGTGGTGTCGCTGCGTATGCTGTCTTTGTCGTCCTCGTCGTCCTCGTCATCCTCGTCGTCCTCGTCGTCCTCGCTGTCGCTGAGTGTGAGGTCGATGATGAGGGTCTGGTGGTTGGTCTGCTCGGCATGTTGTTCTGTCGCGACGTTTTCTTTGGCCTCTTCTTCTTCCTGATCATCTTCGGCTTCTGCAACGCCCTCCGGTTGTTGGACAGGCCCGTCGTCAACCGTCGCCTCTCCCCGTTCGTCTTCACTGCCAGCGGCCTCTTCTTTCATTTGCTCAATCACAAACCCTACCGATTGCTCGATGCCCGGTAGATAGCGGGGGTCTGTGGTGATCTCCACTTTGTCTTCGGTGTCGGAGATGATTTTTGCCGGAATTCTCCTGATTTTTGCTTGCACATCTAGGATCACAATTGTTCCTTTCCGGCGTTGAGCCGTAAGGGCAAAAGTCTTCTTTAGCACAGTTGCGTCTTCACACATTGTAAACTAAATTGCGAGTGTGGTACAGTGCGGTTGTTGCTGTTTTTAAATACCACGGCTATCTTTGTCTTGCAAAATAGGTCAAAAGATGATGCGCAATGACCGCACAAACATAACACAATTTTGTAGTGAAAACATATACAGGATTTATGTGAATTATGAGATGTCATATGAAAAAGAAAATGGTTGAATGCTATTATATGTACTTTGAACTTCGACTCGAAACACATAGCGTATAGAGCGTTGTTTTCTACGGATGATTTACTGGTGCGGGACATGCTAAAGGATGTATATGTAGGATAGAGGTAAAACGGGTCAAAAGAGAAAGTTTCATGTGGTGATTTAATGTATACAGGTAAAATGTGATAGCTGAATACTGTGTGTATAAAAAGAGAAAGTTTTGTTTTTTCAAACGGTAAATCCGAAATGAAAGTTACAATTTATGCGATTGAAGTAAGATTTGAATCTTTTAAGAAAGGGAAAATCAAGTAGGCAAATGGACATACAAACTTATTGATGATAAGTGGAAAAAAAAATTAAAGTAGTACAAATTTAAAGAAGTTTGTGGTCGGGGTCATTTCCTTTTGTTTCTGTTCCCTTTTTTTTTTTTTTTAAACAAAATCTACTCAATTTGGTTTAAATCACTTTCTTCCGATTCACTTTCAGTCGGTTGTAAATATTCATTTTCACGTGTATGAGACGGTGATGGTTTTGAGTTTAATTGTTCCAATAAGCGTTGTACATGGCGAACTTTTAGGGCGGGTCTCGAGCTTTGCTGTCGATTTGTATCGTCTTGTCCAGTGGTCTCCGGTATTTCTCGCTGTCCTAGAAAAGAAGTGGTTGCTCTCACTTGTCGACACGTGTTGACTTCCAGTCGTGACGTTATTGGGGCTTCTTCTAGGGGAGGTAACTCATCAAATAATGATGGAAGAGGGTCCAAATCAAGTGTATCGAAAGAGTAATTGTGAGAGGGGGGAACATTGCCATCTTCCATTCCTTGCCGTAGGCGCTCTCGGTAGTATCCTCCAAAACGCTCGTTGAAGAATGTCTGTGGACGCGCTTGAATTATGGCTGAATACAAACGAAGGTAATGATAAATGCAATTCCTTTTCTCCTTTTCTGCTGTCTGTAGCGGGGTATCGCCTGATTTGTTCACCATGTCAAGGCGAGCTCCGTGGTTAATTAGAATTTTAAGAGTCGGAACATCTTTAACGTAATGTGTTGGTGTGTTTCCGTTATTGTCACGTAGATTTACAGCAGCGTTATTGTTTAGTAAAAGTTCTACAATTTGAGGCTTTGCTCGTTCAACGGCAAGGTGAATATAGGATACTGATTTGTGTATACGTTTGTTTATAACATATCCAAAATCTTCTAGCTGCACCAATGAAGTTAAAGTTTTCAAGTCGTTCTTGCGGATGGCTGCAGAAATAGGGCAGCTGAATTTCCGATGTATAAGGAAAGTTTGTGCGTTTGGTTTGAGACTAAGTATGTAACTGATACATTTCTCGGCCTGATAGCTTACAGCTAAGGTTAGGGGAAATTCCATATTGTGCAAGTCATGTAGCAATAGAGTTCCACGTTGCAGATGGATGAATTGAATTGCTTCGACGTCGTCTTTGGAAATCAGTATTTCTAGAATTGTCCTTGACATGCGATCTTGGATACGCATATTTGCGTTTTTTACAATAAGATCTTTAAACATTTTAGTGCGATTTAGTCTAACGGTTATAACCAGGATTGTTTCATGTTTAAAATTCGATTCCTCAATATTTGCGTTGTGGTCCAATAGTACAGTAAAACATTCATAAGAGTCGAATTTCACGGCCATGAGAAGTGGTGTTTTGTCACGAAAACGTTTTTCGACGTCTTCCGGATTTTTCGTTATCCAATCGCGTAGGCCGTCCTCGTCGTTCATCAAAACTAGTTCGTGGATATGTGGTACAGTATCATCAATGCCATGTCGAAAGGTTCCGCTTGCATATTTTACAGTCCAGTTCTTATGTTTGGAGTGAGTTGAAAAATCTTCTGAGTACATTTCTGCGCGATATATGGTTATTGTAAGCATGATAAAATACATACAAGGTAGGCTCGGAAAAAGGGTTGATTTATAGTTGTATGCGATTCAAAAAGCTATTGGAATGCATTCGCGCATCAAACGGTGCGCTGGGTGGCACTACGAAAGGGTAGACATTTCCTGGGATAATTATTTGCGGTGACCCGGTAATCATTGGTTGCATTTGCTCTAACGGAATGTCTGCTAGGTCTGAGTTGTTTCGAATGGCTGAACGTCTACGCCGGAATGAATCGACTAATGCTGGCAAAGGGTTCACTCGAGCGAAGATATATAATAATAGGACAAACAGTATGAATCCGATTGTAGCAAAAATTATAATTTTTAAATAGTCTGTCCAAGAAAACATGTCGCCGAATTTGTTGTCTTGTTTTTCTGACATTACCATGCCAGCCAATGAATTGTCATTTGTTTCTTCTATTCGTCCAATTAATTCGTTCAATACGTTTAGTCGTTCTAGGTCAGCTGTGGAGTGAGATGGGTGTGATTTTAGGGCGTAGTCAAAATCTTTGAGAGGCAGCTCTTGGAATTCAGACACTAAATTCAAATTTGGGGTGTGGATTGTTGGAACTTGCTCTATCCAGCCGCTGTGGGTACTGTTATATTCCCAATGATAAGTTTTTCCGTTAAGATTAATCAAATTTGATTTCCAAAAACAGTTGGAAAATGGATGAATGGACCATCCATCTGTCCCAATTGTATAGTTCTTATTATTATATATTGTTAGTGGTTGATAACCACATCTCGTTTCCGTTGCTGTGACGAAGACTTGGACTCGTTCACATTCCTGCAAGAGTAAAGATTGACCCAATCCTTGCAGTCGGGAACATGTTGGTAATTCGAGTACTGATGCTGCCAATAATCCGTTTGTTTGTGACAGAGTAACTGCCTGAAGTCTGCGGAGCACTGAAACTTGACAATACATTTGACGGATTTCTTTCGCTAGTTCGTTTTCATGTTGGATTTCAAGATTCTGTTTGTATTGTTCGTGTAAAGATTGCATTATTGGTGCCATAACTTCACTTAGTGCTCTTTTATCTATTGCTGCTGGATTTGAAGTCCGCGTTACGTTTATTGGGGGGTTATACCCTGCAGAGTCGTTGATTGCTTTAGCTACTCGATGTACCGTCGTGGTTGGCCTGGTCATGTTTGGGTATGTAGCAGTTGATGTTTCATAATATTGGTGAGCCTCGACTGGCTCTTCCACCCATATTGGTTTAACTGGAGAAGACTTATTAAAATATAAATTGTCAATTTCTGGATGTTGAGGTGTTAGCTGTAATGGTAGAATTGATGAAAAATCGCTGGAATCATTTAATGGTGGAGGTAACTGCTGTTGAGCTGTCGGCGTGCTTGCAGAAATGTTAGGTTGTATAGGAGGAACTTTAGCTGATTGATTGAGGCGTAAGCTGTCCATTTCTGGCTTTTGTGCTGTGTCTGGCTGAAGATGAGAAATGATTTGTGGAGGGGTGGTTGTGTTTTGGATGGGTGGCAAGGTTGTCTCTTGTATTTTAGGTGGTGGTGGAGGGGGTATTACAATTGGAATTGTCTCGTTCTGGTTCATGGGGACTGCTATTTGTTGTACTGTAGTTGATATTGCTTCTTTATGTGCTTTAGGTTCGGAGGCAGTGGTTGTAGTAGGTTTAGGAGTGGTTGTGGTTGTTGTAGTAGTGGTTTTAGGGGTGGTTGTGGTTGTTGTAGTAGTGGTTTTAGGGGTGGTTGTGGTTGTTGTAGTAGTGGGTTCGGAGGTTGTTGTGGTGGTTGTAGTTGTCGTTGCTTTAGTTGGAGTTGGGGTAGTGGTTGTTTTTGTTGTCGTCGTGGTTGCTTTTGTTGTTGTAGTCGTTGCTATTGTTGTCGTAGTGGTTTCTGGTATTGTATCTGTAGGTTCATCTATTAGTGTCTCGAAAACGTTTACACGTTGAATTATTGGAGGCAATGGTGGGAATGGTATCCCGAAGACTGTAAAATTTTTGTGCCATTGCAATATAACAGATGGGGTAAGACGGGGAAAGTCCGTCGAATTTACTAACATTGGGCTATAATACTCAAACTTCCATTTTTGACTTCGTGGCTTTTGGTCGTTGTTGCAAGATCCTAATTGTAATCGTCCTTTGTTGTTTTCAATACACCGCAAGGAGTGTAATTCCATAAACTGTCCTGTCAATTCGTTTATTCCCCATCTCATACTATTTTTGTTGCATGGTTTCAATGAGGGTAGTGAGTTATGGAGAAAATGTTCTATATGGAGGCACATATTAGAGGTGAATTTCCTTATGGTATAGTCTGTAGCATACTCGAACATTTGATTTTGCTTGGAAAAATCTGTGTCTTGTTTGGTACACCGTTCTAGTGTTACAGTTCGCATATTTATCCCATGAGTCAAACAAGTTGAATTCATTTTATTTTCCCTCTTTTTCGTCTTCTGTATGAAACTTCCCCAATTAAACAAATCTTCTACTTCCGTAGCACTTTCAGTTGGTCTACTCTGAAGTTCTTCTTGTACGAATTCCCATTCGTCTATGGTCATATTGGGGTATATGCTATGGAACAATTGGTCCCTATTTCGGAACTCAAATCTCCACATTTGTTTTATGGAGTGGGGCTCCATTTCACAGGGTAGCAATTCCACTTTGTCTGTAACTACCGTGAGACAGTTCTTCGTCTCGGCCTCCATGAAGTACATTCGGTATGCGTCATAGATCCATGTTGATCTGGATATCGAGCATTCCTTGAAGAGTAAATAGTCTGGTTTGTTTACAGTAAGACAAAAACGAGTTTCGTTGAAGGTAAAACTAATGGACTGATCTGAAAAATGATCAAACTGTTGTTGTGTGGCTGGCCAAATGCCTAAGTCGTGCCATCTGGACGCGTTGAATGGTGGCACACGCGGCATAAGGAACAGGGGATTTTCAACCGCTGATGTAGTCACAACATATTCTTTATTGTCGAATTTCTCGTCGAATTCTGACGGAGGAAAAAATGAGAGTGGGATAATGTGTCCCCAAGCATGTGAAAATGCATGGTCGTTTTCCTGCGACTGTGTTTGTCGTTTCATTCTTGGTTTAATCTTTGGACTGAAGTATTTTCCTATTTCTTCGTCAAAGACTAAATATGTGTCAGGAATGCCAGTTATTTTATAAGCTATCTGAGAAGTGGTGCAAATATTTGTTTTTATTGGGTTGAACAAAATTTCTATTTGCTTCTCCAAATCTAGGAGTCTTCCTACTCTCGTTTGATTTTCATTGATCCTCGATCTGTCGTTTTCCACGGTGATGAGGGAAAGTCGTCCTGTGCTCTGGAACTGTCCTTTTTGTTCACAATTATGTGTGTTTTTTCCGATATCACTGGGTTTATGCCACACTATGGTGTTGTGATTCACTATTATCTTTTCACTCGTTATCGACACGTTATGTGTTCCAAAAGGTGAAAGTATCGGTCCGCCACTTTCTTCTTGTCGCAATTCAATTTCTTGAGCTAAACAGTTCACTACAGAATATTCGGTTATCGACATCCACTTTCCACTTCCCACTGGTTTGTGCGTATAACTGTACGTCTTTCCGTTGATCACATTACGGTTTCCTGCACAAGCCAGCTGAATCTTCATATCCCAGCACTCTTTAGCGCTTACCTCTTTTGTGGTACGAAAATGTTCCGTGTCATAGGATCCTATCCAGAAGGAGCCTGTGACCTTTTTGGTCTCTATCCACTGTGAGCAAACTAATCCTTCCAATTTCAAAACGGCATTCATAGTAGTAATAACTTTATAGCTAATAGGCTTGCTCATGGCCTTTTGCACGTCATCTTTATCGCGGTGTAATTTGAAACAATATTCAGGGTCAGTTAGGTCGAGGAGACCTCTTGTGACCGGTTTTGTACAATCGCATATCGAAATTTTTATTGAATTTGACGTTGCGAAGAGAATCGACAAGTAGCAAACAAACACAAAAGTTGATGTTTCCATCTGGAAAGTCCAATATGGGAAACATTTGTCTATTACATACTGAATGCTTTTAATATCTATTTCTTAAGTTGTATCCATGATTGATTACATTTTGGTTTTGTCTAATATTAGCAGAAGGGTCTGGTTGGGGATTGCTATTCGGAGGGGTTTTGGGATTCTTAGGTGGACGGCCTCTACGTTTTGGGATTACACCTGCGCTAGGTATATCTTTTTTCGGAGGTCTGCCCCTGCGTTTAGCTATGACGGGGGTGGTATCTGGAATCACTACTTCATTTGGATTTTCTGTTACTAACTTAATTCTATTTACATGTACAACAAATTTGTCCTTGGGTAATGTACTGGCTACGTTGTTAACTAATTTTATAATTTCATAATTAAGATCAGATAGTTTTTTAGATATTATGTAGGGTCCTATCCATCTATTACTAAATTTTCCTGTCGTCACATATGCTTTTAAAAGAACATGATCATTGATGTTTAATTTCACTAATTTACTCCCTTGATCATAAGATTGCTTCTGCTTTGCTTGCGCTTTTTCTAATTTTCCTTTTGAATAATCTAGAGCTTTTCTCCAAAGTCTTTCGTAGTCATCGTCGTCTTCAAAGACTTGAACGTCTTGCGTTATCGCAATGTCATTGGGTATTATTGGATTACGTTTAAAGAATAGATTAAATGGACAACTATCGATGCTTGAGTGTTGCGAAGTGTTATAAGCGAATGTCACAAAGTCGAGATATATATCCCAAGACTCTGGTTCTTCGTTAACATAGCAAGCAAGCATATCGCATAGCGTGCGATTAAATCTTTCTACAAGACCATCTGTTTGTGGGTGGTAACTAGTGGTCTTGATCTGCTTGATTTTAAATAATACACAGATATGAGAGATAAGTTTTGAAAGAAAATTGGTACCTTGATCGGTTAGTACTCTTTCTGGTGGACCATATTTAGTATAAACTTTCTTTACTAAGTGTTCAGCTATCGTATAAGCTTTTTGATTCTCCATTGGAATTGTCATAACAAATCGACTTGCATAATCAGACAGAACTAATATATATTTGTTTCCATTACTACTTTCCGTGACCGGTCCAACTATATCCATTGCGATCTGTTCCCATACTTTGGTTACAGGTGGCAAAGGTTTAAGTGGTGCTTTAATTGAGCCGTAGGCTTTGCGTTTAGCACATGTGATACAATTGCTCACATATGCTTTAACGTCGTTGCCTAGTCCGGGCCAAAGGTATTGGCGTTTAATTCTCGCTAAGCTCTTTGCAACTCCTAAATGCCCTGCTAACATGTGGTCGTGATTCATCTTTAGTATCTCTTCTATCTTTTCTTTTGGTACTACAATTTTTCCGTCATAGGTTACGAGTAAACCTGCATTATCAAATTGAAATTCTTGTTTGTCGTTTTCACATTCACTAATTATTCGAATTATTTCTTTGCAATATTCGTCGTTACGTTGTGCTGTTATCCAGTCGTTTTGTATTATTTCTGGTTTCAATATAGCGCCTATTACTGGGAGTGGTTGTCTACTTAAACCATCTGCATTTTGATTCTCCTGGCCAGGACGGTGTATAAGAGTCATATTATATGCTTGCATCTCGTATGCCCAACGTGCTAATCTTCCGTGTGGGTCCTTTTTCTTCATCAACGTCTCTAACGGTTTATGATCTGTAAATACTTTAAAAGTTCTACCATAAAGATATGGTCTGAAATGCTCTAATGCATGTACAATAGCTAAACATTCTTTTTCTGAAATATTCCAAATTCGTTCTCGTGTGTCTAAATGTCGCGAAGTGTATGCTATTACTACTTCGTGTTCTCCGTGTATGGCTTCTGGATCCGTTTCTGAGGGCAGTATATACTGTATCTGCGCTAACACTGCACCAATCCCGTATCCTGAGGCGTCCGCGTAGACTAGAAATTCCCGGGTAAAATCTGGATACCTCAGAAGTGGATTGCTGGTTAGGCAATGTTTGATACGTTGAAAGGCGTCCCTTTCTTTCTCGCCCCATACCCATTTACTATCTTTTTTCGTTAGTTCTGTCAAAAAATGAGCTATTTCCGCGTACTCGCGTACGAATTTGCGATAATAATTAGCCAAACCTAAAAAGGACGATAATTGCTTAACGTTTAACGGTTCAGGGTAGTTTAGTATGGAACGTGTTTTCCCGTCGTCGGGATGAAATCCACTAGCTGTAATAATATGTCCTAGGTATTTTATTTTCGTCTTAAAGAAGTCACATTTACTTAACTTTAGTTTAAGGTTCTCCTTTGTTAGCAGGTCGAATACTATCCGCAAGTGTCGAATATGTTCATCCCTCGTTTTACTAAAAACGATGATGTCGTCCAAATAAACAAGTACAAATTCATATAAGACATCTTTAAATAAGGTGTTCATTTCCCTCTGGAAAGTACTCGGAGCATTGCACAAACCAAAAGGCATGCAGTTGAACTCGTAAAGTCCATACTCGCATATGAAAGCAGTTTTGTATTTATGCTTTTCCTCTATTTCGATCTGCCAATATCCACTGAGCAAATCCAAAGTTGAAAAATATTTCGCGCCGTGAAGGCTATCGATAATCAACTGAATATTGGGAATTGGATATCTGTCTTTAACTGTTACATTGTTTAGCGGGCGATAGTCGACACAAAACCTCATTTGACCTTCTTCCTTCTTCGCTACGAGCAAGATAGGACAGGCAAATGGGCTGGTACTTGGTCTAATGATGTTGTTTCTTAACATATCCTCAATCTGTTTTTTCACTACTAATCTCAATCTCTCTGGGGTGCGCCTCATGGGCATAACATCTGGTAATCGCGTGGTATGAATTGAATGTTTAATCGATTTCGCTTTACCCAACTCATTAATATTTTCGGTGAAAAGGGAAAAATAGCTAAGCAACAGGTTTTTCAAATTTTCTTTCTGCTCCACTGGGACTCCTGCTAAATCGAGCTGTGGAGGTGTGGCTATACTGATTGAACATATTGATAAAGGGGGTATGATCAAGTTTCTTAATTCATTCTCATGTGTATAACTAATACTACGTTCACTGGGGTTAATAACAATCTTGTTTGCTGCGAGAAAATCATAGCCTAAAATACAACCTTCATCTAGATCTGTTATAACATAAAATTGGTGAATAAATGGGTGTCTACGAGCCAATCTAATGCTTAATTCATATTTACCTATTGGTTTAACTACTTCACCTGAAACTGTTCTAAATAACTGGGTCCGGATGGGTCTACGTTTACGTTTGGATACGTTTGGGTCAGAAGCTTGTAATTCTTTAATATCTGTATACGGAATACATATTAACAAACGGTGTGCTAAGAAGCTTGCAGCTGCACCGGTATCTATTAATGCTTGTGTCTTAAGGTTACTAAATGTTACTGGTATTCTCATTAGCTGAGCTACATTAGCTATAATGGGTAACGTATGTACATTGGGAGTGGTTAGTAAGCCTATTGTTGCTGCTGGGGTACTCCTGGTGGATTTGTGCGACATTCTCTAGCGTAATGTCCACGTTTACCACATGCATAACATTCGATGTCACGTCTATTTCTAACTTCTCTTTGTTGCTCGTATCCTCCGTTCGTTCTTGGTCTAGCGCCGTTGTAAGGGGCTGGACGAAAATTCGAATTATTTGGGCGGTAATTCGCGGGTGCACTACGTTGGTCCTGAAAATTTCTATTACGTTGGAAACTATTGTTATCTGAAAATCGTCTTCTATACGAATCGTTATTTGGGCGTGGGAATTGTGTTCTACCCGTTTGGCTACCGGAATAATTTTGACGTGGTGGGGTCTGTTCTCTACGCTGTCGCACATCAGAATTTGGATTGTACCTATTTCCGCTTGGGCTTCGTGAATGAAAATATGTGTTATTCCTACCTCTGTCCCGCGAGTAACTACTATCCGTATTCTGTCGCTGCTGGGAGGGTTGCTGGAAACGTATACGACCTTCGGAATGTGAGCGTCTACGATCACCGGAAGGTGACCGATGTCGGTTATAGGCCTCAGTAATGGCCACTGTAGGCAGGACAACTGCCGGTGTTTCCTGTTGAGCGGTGGGATCGATATTTAGTTCTGCCAATTGCTTTTCAAGTTTCGAAAGTTTATTCTTCTGTCTCTGAAGCTCTACGTCCTGCTCATCTTCGTGAGCTGAAATACCTGCTATCGCTGCTTTAAGGCTTTTGTCCTCATTCTGCTCCATTCTATTTACTATAGTTTCTGCTGCATAAACTATCTCGCAAACATCTTCATACGAGCTATTTACGTCAATTCTGGTCCACACGACTTGTACTATTTTCGGTAACAAGCCTTTTAGCAATATCTTTTGTTTTGCTTCTCCTCTAATTTTCCTAAGGGATCTAGCCAGAACTACGGCTTCAGGGGGTGCAACTGTTTCGTCAAGAACGATTTCTTTTCCATGAATAATGTCATACAAATGATTAAGTCTTGAAACATATGTTTGGGTACTCTGATCAGGCATCTGTTTTAGTTCATTTAATTGTTTCTTAAGATTCTCGATTTCTGTCTCCGTTAAAAATCTGCTAATGAGAGCTTTCTCCCACGCATCGTAATCTTCTTTATCCGCAGCGTGATCTATGTAGTCACTGTGCCAATCCGCGGCATCACCTCTTAATCTATCTGAAAAATATTTAATTTTATCCTTGGCGCTCCATCCTGCGCTTTGCGCTACTCTTTCGGCGTCTTTTAGCCAATTATTTATGAGCTGATCTCCTCTTTTCCCTTTGTAAACTGGAATTGATTTTCGTTCATCCTGTGAGTATAGTTCACGGAGATGACTTTTAGTCAATGGAACGTTGTTTGGATCGGGGGAAGGTGCTCTCGGGGCTTGCTGTTGGTTTAAAGGATTTTGTATAGGAGCGGTCGGTGGTGTTGGAGGAGTCGGAGTCATGTTTGGGGTTTGAGTGATTTGTGCTGTCTGTTGTGCTAACTGTTGCTGTAACGCAGCTATATCTAAGTTTAACCCTTTGTTCGTTTGTCTTAAAGAATCTATTGACAATTCTTTAGTGGCGACGTCTTGTTGTAATTTCGTTAATTGGGTAGTTAATTGTACGTTCTGGTCGCTTAGGTCCGTCAAATTAGCTAAGTTATCGTTTGTAATCTGATTCAACTGTGCGTTCAATTGAGAATTTAGATTATTTAATTCTATAACTTTGCTGTCAGCTGTTTTACAGGAGCTTTCTAGGGAGTCGTGTTTAATACTTAACGCGTTGTAGCCATCAACGAGTTGTTTTACTTTATCCTTTGAATCGTTTTCTAGCTGGGCTAAAGTATCTTTCAGATTTTTAATATACTCGTCCCTCTTTGATATATTGTCTTCCGCGGTCTCTAAATCCCTCTTTACTGCTTCGTATTCGTTAAAAAATGATTTACTTTCTCCACTCGCTTGATGGTCTTCTACTTTACTATTTAATTCTGTTATCCGAGCTGCTTGTTTATCATTGGAAAGTTGTAGATTTTCTACTTCTGCTGTTAATCGAGTATTATCGACAAGACAATCTGTCAATTTCTTAGACAAATCTCTTCTTACGTTATCGACTTCTCTCTCACTTTTCGCTTTTTGGGTTTCTAGTTGTGCTTCAAGGCTATTTGCATAATTTTCTAGAGACAATTGCTTAAAAATTAATTCACGTTTGAAGACTTTAAAAGCTTTATTTCTGAATTCGACTTCTTTACTGTGTGCTGTTCGTATATTTTGAATCAATGGATTATATACTACGGAATCTCCCTTTAACTGTACCAAATATGTTGCTATATCGTCAACTACTTTTTCTTTTGCCTCACCGGTTATATATTGGGGTCCCCCTAATTCTTTTTTATAAAATTCATAAGTGTATTGCTTTAATGCATTATAGACTTGACTTTTGATGTCTTTCTGTTTCGCAAGAAAGTCGCTTCTTGTCACTCGTCTGGTAGCTGTCCTATCTGCGACGTCTTTTGTGAGTTTAATTAACTCGTTCCACTGCGATAAAAATCTTTCTCTAATAGGTAAAATATTTTGTGGAAGGGATCTGATGTAACTGTCTTCTTCTAAGTCTATCTCCCCTATCAGGGACTCGTTTAAAGCAGCATAAGATGTATCTTTAGAAGGTAACGTAGGAGTCGTCATTCACTTACCGCTTTGGTGTTTCTCTCCTTCCTCGATGCTTGTTGAAAAGTCGGATGTTCGAAGCCAAACTGGCACGTTCACCAATTTGTGATGATTCACAATAGTCTAAGTAACAAAACAACGAGGAGATTCTTGCAATGCAGTTTATTAACAGATGTGTTGGAATACAATGCCGGGTACGACTCTGCTGGATGAACAGAGCGTCGGGCTTTTATAAGCGGTTGTCAAGGTTGTTGGGATTGCACCATCACTGCAGAGTGTGGCGCAATCCCGGATGTAGTTGCATAGGCATCAGGTGAGATGGTGCAATAGAGAAAGCCATCAAGGTACTGCGTAGTACAGCGACCTTGAGGTACGGCGTAGTAGATTGACCTTGGGATACTGCATAGTAGATTGCTCTATACTACAAGCAGTAGGCCAGGTCTTCACACAAGTCATTACAAGATTATCTAATTTTTTTTTAATTTCTAGTTTTGTGAACTCATCCTCAATCCAATTTAATTTGAATTGAGGATGAGTTGCAGCTGCAAGAATGTGGTTATCATCTTTAAAAAGATGCCCGAACCTTAAATTTATATTTTCAACAAGAAGATCTCTATATTCAGAGAAAGAATGAAGTTCAGTCAGCTCATTCAATCTTCTCTTTAGTTTTACTATAGCAGGTAATACCATTCCTAAATAGCAATTTGTCTCTGCTTGGAAACAGTCTAGAGTAATGGAAACGGGTTTCATGACTATCAAGTATTCTTTAAGGAATGATACTTCTGTAGGAATAAGAGCTTTAATGCCACATACAATCAAAGCATTGTTCAAACTTTCAAGATCTTGAGACATAAAGACTTCAATACAGTCAAATGCTCCATTCCAGCGAGTCTCGTTAGGTGTAGGCAAATGTCGACCTTAAGGAAATGTGAAATATGAAATGGATAACAATAAACTATAAATTTTTGAAGTAAATAATTTACAAGTATTTACCAAGAATATCTGAAACTTCGTCGGCAATAACAACACTTCTTCCTATCTTGTTCCAAAATCCTTTTACTTTGCTGAACACTCGGCGAAAAAGAACTTTAAACATCGGATCATCTACTTTCGCCACTAATTTGTTTGCATCATTCTTGGCTACAAGGTTCATTGGCGTTTTCATGTTTCATGTTCATGTTTTCATGTTGCGTGTTCATTGTTTCATTTCAATTGGCGGACCACTTAATACTATTAAGTGGTCCGCCAATTGTTCCCGACGACAGTAAGCCTGCCATTGGAGGCGTCATATCGAAAAATTCCGCAAGGAAATATCATATTCCATCTTTTCAAAATTTCGTGGGGTCACGCGACGATGGGAATGGGGCAAAACGGGGGGCGGGCCGCCTGGTACACTAGCAGTTGACGATGTTGTTGGGACAGATCCGGTTCCCGAGGGCAGGGAACGGAAACACTTGCAGGAGGAGCAGCTGCCAATCGCTCTACCTGGTCGTCCAGCAAACGCAACGAACATTCGAGAGAGTCGAAACGCGCGTCTGACAAAAGGCCTGGAGGTGACATGATGGGTGCCCTGCCAGTTGTCAATGAAGATTGGGGGTCGATGGGGTGGTAAGAGGAAAACCGGGTGCCACCCCCCGGCCATGAGATGGGGTCCCCATGGGTCGGTTGAAATCAGTTTCTCGATAAAGAAAAAAAAATGGTCGCCAACACACAGAATTTGGGCGAACAATAAAACACAAGAACGGACGAGAAAACACAACTTCAGGTGGGGGCGTAAAGTTAGAAAACCAACAGCGCCATGTTTAGTCTGAATTGAATGTATTTCGAATCACATAGACGAAATTGGACACAAGGGCAGAGCAAAGACTCTCTGGTCTAATGTGTAGCCCGGACCCAAGACGACTGACTCCTAGGGGGAGACATTGGCATCTTTTCCATACTTGATGGATACCCAACAACTACTCGGACAAATTTCACACCTCCACCAACACTCAGACCAACTTCACCATCTCCACCACCACTGCTCCCTACCACACAAACCTTCTCGTTGGTGAATTCGGTATTACTGCCCAACACGTCACGGCGTTCCATAATGGAATTTACGTTCTTCGGCTCCAGCTGAATCCAAAGTTTGGTTAGCGACCTGATGTGCGAGGCCACAGCAAGAGAAGAAATCATCTGCTCTGGAGCGAAATCGATATTCTGTGGTGCGTGACTCAAGGGCGATATGGACAATTGGCGCTGAACCAGGGATACACCATCATAAGTGCTGAGCTGAACACGGAGGATTCCATCGGCGGTTTCAAAATATTTGACGTAAAGGCAGTCACACAGAGTTCAACCAAACCACTTTCAAAAGCTCCGGCAAAATCTTTATGAAAAGCATCTGCCCCATGAAGGTAGCATTTGAAAGCATTGGCGGCAAAATGATCAAATCCAGGGGAAGTCCGCACATATAGCTGGTTTGTACAACTGTTGCTCGGGTTTATTTGAACAAAATTCAAAAAATTTAAAATATATTTTTTTATTTTTTGTTTGGTTTTGTTCAAACAATTTTAAAAATATAACTGCTTTCCATGAGGCCATTACCATGACTAGCAACACGTTTTTCAGGGACAGTAACCATTCTAACTACCAATCAGGATTCATGCAATAGAATAAAAAGGAAAAAATAGCTGTCTGCTTATCCTCGTTTCTTTGACAATTTGAATTGTGAAAAGTTCGAATTATAAAAACTATGTCATAAAAGGTGAACAATATTCATTCCATTTGGAAGAAACTATGAATGGAATATTACTTTTACATTATTTAAAGCCTGATCTAAAGAAGCTAGTTAAACTAAAAAAAGGTAATAAAAGATGGATTTGCAATTACAAGTTGCAAACATATATTTCATTTTTCATCTTTTTTATGCGAACAGAAAGTGAGAAAGACTCGAGTTGCCTTCTGGCCAAATAACTCTGGGATCTGGATGGAATTTAATTGTATCCTAATCAAATTCCTTATATGAATTATTCTTATTTAAAGCAATGCAAAAGAAATTTTAAATAAAAAAATTGCATATTTAAATTTGTTCGTTCAAATAACAACTTTAGGTGTCATGGATGATGAGTTCAGTGGTCTGATGAAGCTTCTGAGGTAACAATTTCTGATGATGAAGTTGTTAATGGGGCTTCCAATGCGGAGAATTTAGTCACTGACTCTAATGGTGAAATGGCTGATTCCATTACCGCTGATTTCAACCATCAACATTCAACATGTTTTTTTTTCTATTGGAGCGTTGTTTGCGTGGCCAAATTTTTTAAAGTTTTTTTTTTTCAAACAATAAATATTTAATTATTTAAATAATTTTTTGTGTTCAAAAACTTTTTGGTTTGTGAAAAATTTCAGCCGAGAAAATATTAAAAAAATTTCTGAGAGCGCTTTTAACGAGATAATTAAAATAGCAATACAAGCATAGCTCACAAAAAAGTCTGACAGGCTGAGTGATTCATAGTAGCCTGGCCTTACCAAAAGTCGTATCTCTTCCATTGCAATGATAAAGAACCCACTAAAATTTCTGTTAAGGTATACCAAAAATCAGTCAGCCTGCCATGCGTCACGGTTGGCTTCGGCCTCCTAGCGATGTGGTACCTGTTAGAGTGTCTAGTGCTGCCGCAGTCTTACACACACACTTGTCATTACAACATGGTGTCAGAAGTGTGTCTCGAACAGCTACGCCCAAATCTATTTGGTTCGGTATAAACACTTATAAAAAGGGATTAAAATGACACTAAAATTCAAAAAAATTTTAGGTTAGGTTAAAATAATATTAGATCAAAATAATCGATTTTTTTCTTGTTTTGGCCATTTTTCCGATAATTTCCCATATAATTCCCCAGGGATCGAGATCGATTAGGTTAAGTTTAACCTGACCTACATAGATCTCGAGCCCAACTCCATTCAAGAGTTCCCGCAGACTTTATTCATTTAATCGATTAATATCGAATTACCCTTACCTTGATCAGCATTCGAGGTAGCATGAATCGTGGGAGATGATGGCCCAGGACGTTGAGCTTCTTGAAGTGCTGGATTGAAATGAAAAAAAAATGCCGTATAACATGACTTTCCTTTAAATTCATACAAATTTACTTTGTTCAAAAAAATTACCAAAATTTTATTCCACAATAGACGAATTTCTTCGTCTTTTTTACGAAGTAGCTCATCCATGTCGCGAAGTAATTGTTACATTCTTTGCCATTCTTCCTCTGTGGGGCGGCGTGGGGCCGTATCGACGTGGTCGGAGTCGGTCGGTCGGAGTCGGAGTCAAGTCTCGTCGTGGACGTGGTCGGCATGACGTGCTCGGCTCGGCGTGCTCTCTGAGGACATGTTTTAATGTGCTGAAGATAGCTAGAGATGCTCCCATTTGATATGACATAATACTTCTTGCAATGTTTACACTTTGATTTATAGAATTTAAAATAAAGATCATTAGAAATACAGAAAAAGTATGAAATAATGCAATACAAAAACTTACAACTGTCCTCCTTGGCCTTGGCCCTGTCTCTTTAACTATTGTGGGGGGCGGGTTCAAACAGATCCTCGACATTCCCAGTAATTCGGCTTCTCTTGGCTTTCTTCAGCTGATTTTTTATAGTTATCACTCTTTTTTAAGCCATGATGGAAATAAAATTAAAAAACTCACAGAACTGCAAGCTAGCAGAGCTATCGGAGTAGGCTACTAAATAGATCTGTTTACTTTTTATTATTATTAGGCCACCCAGATTTGTAGATTAGATTAGAGATTAGACACAGATTAGAGCTCCAGCTCCTGCTGTGGGCTGCTTTGTGGATGGGATTGGTTAGAGGATGGAGTAATGCAGGATGATGATAAGGATAACGTGGATGCCTTGTTTTCTGGTGATGACATGCCCTGATTTGGGAGGGGAGATTCCCACTCCATGCAGTCCTCGGCTGAGACAAGTCGGCGAGCCCCGCATTTACAGCAAACTAACCGACTAACGAAATTACATTTCCCACACGACACACAACTCCAATCACCAACTGTTTTAACATAAAAAATTTAATCACCCTAAATTTATTGTTTATTAATAATTAAATTAAACCTCGACCACCCGGTCAATGTTCGAAACATTACCAGATCAATGTCATTCTGGATGAACACATCCGCGTGATGTTCTAGGTTGACGTCCTCCAGCAGCTGCATCTATTGACGCGACGAGATCCTGTCAAATCGAGTTTTTGGAGGGTTAGGGGTTGATGCATTGTCACATGGGATACGAAGAACTTGTTCCAGCGGCGGGAGAGATAATACTCGGCCGTTTGCACTCACCGCAGGTTAGGTAAGGGTAACTTGCCACGAAGATCAAAATTTTTGAAATTTCGTTCTTTTTTTGGCCATTATTTTGATTATTTCCCATTTAATTCCCGAGAGATCGAGATCGATTAGGTTAAGTTTAACCTGACCTGCATAGATCTCGAGCCCAACTCCATTCAGGTTTTCCCGCAGACGCCCGATGATTCCATATTAAAGAGGGTCAGGAAGTTATATTGCAGGCAGTTGCATCCAGTGGGGGGTTTAAGCTGGTCTATAGTTTACGTGCGGGCGATTCGTCCGACTCCATGTCCCAGTCTTCGTCTGGAACAAAGGGGCACCGGGGATGCGGGGAGCCTCGCATAAGCAGAAAAATAGCTTTGGCCTCCGCTTCACTTGGATAATTGTTGGGTGAAAAGGGGAAAAAAGATGCTGCAGCAAGCACAAAAATCGGCTTAGCCTCGCAATATTGAAAAAAATATATTATTCACCAATTTACAACCAAGTAAAATTAAACCTTTAATTGCTTCAGTTTTTTTTTAGCCCCGTACGAAGCGATTCCAATGGAAATGAGATCCTGCTCCGTCATCTGAACAAAAATGTTCAAACAATGTGGTTGAGTTGGTTGGTTGAGAATTAAGAAAAGTTTAGGTTAGGGTTAAAGGTTAGGGTTAGGTTGGGTCTTACCTATATAGTTTCCTAGCCAGTTCCCGTCAGGAGTTCCTCCATGAGCCTCGAGGATTCCAGACTAAAGATGGCTGCGAAGTTAAAACGAAGGGTCCCCGTGGTTTCCAAAGTCCTCTGTGGATTTGAATTTGCTTTTGGATGGGAAACTGTTTTAAAATAAAAAAAATAATCACCTTAGACTTATTGTTTATTAATTAATTAAATGAAATCTCAACCAGCCGGTCAATGTTTGAAACATTACCAGATCAATGTTATTCTGGATGGCACATCTGCATGACGTTCTAGACCGACGTCCTCTAGCAGTTGCATCTATTGACGCGACGAGATCCTGTCAAATCGAGTTTGTGAAGGGTTAAGGGTCGATGCATTGTCTCCTGGGAGACGAAGAACTGGTCCCAGCGGCGATGCAGCGTCGATAAAATGTCTCCTGGGACACGAAGAAGTTGTTCCAGTGGCGGGAGAGATAATACGTGGTCGTTTGCACTCACCAAATTTGGGTTAGATTTGGTCTCCCATTCTATTTCTTCTGTTGGGGTCACTGTTTGAACACGACCGTGGCGCGGAGCTCCACACTTGATGTTACGGCCAAAGGACCGCCAATCTCTTCATTGTGTCTCACCTCGTTCACCTCCTCATTTTCGACCATCAACGTTTAATTACCTTAAATTTATTGTAAAAAAATTAATTTAATTAAACCTCGACCACCTCTACCACCGATAGATCAAAAACTTTCTCAGTTCTCTGTCATTCTTTAATTCTTGAGTTAGTGTTATTTCTTTAGTGGGCATAACGAAAGGACAAAAAACCGCAGCAACCGATCCGAATTGACTGGAAAATGAAGTAAAAAACAATTTATACCTCTGATTGCATCAAGCAGTATTTTTGTAGCCCCATACAAAGTGATCCCAATGGAAATTAGATCAGGTTCCGTCATTTACACAAACCTGTTCAAATCTACTTCGATCCGTAAAAAAACTTCTAAAAAGGAGATTAAAATGACACTAGAATTACGAAAAGGTATAGGGTGGTTCAACGTTGCCATCTTGGCACGGTTGTTCTCTACCCGCAGTAAAAAAGCATTGATGCTAGCATTTAAAAGGCATTAAGTCTTAGGACTTAAGAGAGATCAAAGAGAATTCTGAATTGGAAACGATGGGTTCCCGAAGAAAGCTTATGGAATTGGATCGACGGTTTACCAGATGATTGGGCAAATTCATCGAGTGGGGGGTTTGAGTCGATTTTTATGATGGATTTCACGATGGATTTCATCGATGGATTCGAAGGATTTCACGTTTGGATGGTTGTCGGACGAATCTAGTTTCATATATGTCCCAGTCGTCATCTAAAACAATGTGGGGAGCCCCGAAATTATAGCAATTATAACTGCCTAACGAAATTCCAATTCCCGCATCGCCAGCACCTCCAATTCTTATCATCTATTTTAAAATTTAAATAAAAAAAAATTAATAAATTAAGTTATTTCTTAAATCTATGATCTACCACCACCACCTCCACTTGTAGAAAATTTTCATGCCAATTTTAAAGGAATATTTCACACAGCATTCGCAGTAATTGAGAGAAACCCATAGTTAGTCATAGAAGTAGCAATTGTCTGTTTCCGACTGGCCCACAGGAACAGAACAGGACCATCACGGAGAAAACCAATAATGCCTGACGTCGAATTTTTCTTGTCCAAATCTCCACCTAGAAATGCATCAACGTACACCACCACATCTTCATCACTTCCTCTAGCCAGAGACAAAGAGTTCAAGATAGCTGACAGGTTTGCTGTCATTCATTCGATTAAGTGTTGTATGTTCTTGACAGATGAACATTTGACGTTTTCTCTATACTTCTGCATGCTGATATTAATAACTCACGAGGAATTTCGAGAATTGTGGATTTCAAACTCAGCAGCCATGAAGTCAATGAAAGGTTGAAGAGTCTCCTTGCGATTTGTTACATGCAGTCATCTACATACGTGATAAAGATTGAAAATGTCTTACCATTCACTCAAGTGTAGACACAAGCATCCGCTGTAAGTTGTTTGAAACCAGCTTCCTTAACTCGTTTCTTAATTCTCGTTCCTTAATTGGTTTCTTTCAGCTTCTCACCAAAGATATAGGGTGCTTGGTTTCTTTCCATAAATTACTTTCCGCTTCAGGAAAACGTTATCTTCTCTCCCTGGTTCCACAACCCCTTCAGGATTAGTAATCTGGATGGGTAAGTGATCAGTGGCAAGGAAAGCTGTCTTGATATCAATCTGGACCACCTCCAAATTTTCAGTTGCAGCAATCGAGAAGAAGATGCGAAATGACTCCAGACGAGATAATGGTGCTAATTTTTCTCCATAACCAAAGTTTTTTGGCTGCATCCAACAGCTGTGAGACGGCGTTTGAACCTTGCCGGAACATCGCCGTAACCTGATTTGAATTTCCCTATAGAAATGTGTGGAATTTGTTTCGTCCCGGGTGGAACTTCAGAGGGTAGTACCAAGACCATGACTTGTTGGCAAGTTCCATCACTTTTAATACTGTTTTTCAGACTGCTTCAATTTCGAAGTGATAGCTTTGAAGATTTATAATAAGCTGGTTTTGAAGACACTTCCGACGACTTTTTTCTGGATCCTTTATTAGTATTACTAAAAAAATTAAAATCACTCGCTGAATCATGTGATTTGGCAGTTAAATCTGCATCCGTAGACATCGCATAGAGCTTAGTTGACTAGACAACTGTGCGTCATCTTCTTTGTCTGCCGCAATGAATTCTGAATAGGGAATGAAAGGTAAAACTAATTTTCCTGAAAAATGATTCCATCTTGTCAAACTCATCGAGTTAGAAGAGATTGTGAATCATGTTTCTATAGGGAAAATGTACGGTTTAGCCTAAATTCATTTTAAAGTTGGTTTAAGGCCCGCCTCTCGAAAAACAGTCACCCGGCCATTTTTAGGGGTGCACCCTAACTGGGTATGTTGGGATTTTCCAGTTTTAGGCAGCCACAGAAAATGCATTATGCATAGAAGTTTAAAACACAATTTTCATTTTCATTTGCTTTCGGGCATTATGAATTTCTTCCAACTTTTTAATTTCCTCTGCCTCTTCCACCAAAAAACTGTCTATTAGGAGAGGCAGCCGGAGCTGTAAGAACAAAACCATAGTCATTAGATTAGGACGGGCTGGGTGAGTGGGAATTGAAGACAGTTAAATGTCTTCAGACCGACCGAACTCAACTACGTCATCTGACAAGGGATCATTATCCCCTCGATGGCACCAATCACGCCATGCAGACCAGGCCGACTGGTATGCAGCGTGTGAATTTCTCCTTGTCGCGGCCAATAGAAGTTCATCAACTTCTGGCGGAAGACCTTGGGCTCCGATGCCATTCCGAAGAGTTTCCGAACGATTAGCCGCATCGAGCCGTCCAGTGTTAACGGGTGGGATCCTCCAGTGGTTATGAGAGTAGGTTGGGGCTGGGCATCAATAATCGTGAAATGTCCACATCCGAAGCAGGGACGGAAACCAGGCTTGACTGGGCCAGAAGGGTGTGACCATTTTTAACGACCCCTTGTCACTGATTAATTTCGACAAACAATTTGGGATCAGGCTGAACGAAGGAATGCGTAGCCCTACAGGTCTCTCCATCTCAGTGAGAACGCGTCCGTCTTTCATGCTCCCGGTTTGAGAGAACCAACTCACAAACTTGGGTAACTGAGAGTTCCATTCGCTGCCAAAGAGGTCGACTGACATTTACCGATTGGGGTAATTTATTTGAAGGCAGCTACTGATAGCTTTCCATCTCCGGATGACAGTGGTCTCTGTGACTCTGCATCCGCCAACATATTTGACACGCCCGGGAGAAAAATAGTGTGTAACTCGAGATCTTTAGATTCACACCAAGATGCAATACTAAGGGCGACTGAGCATAACGCCACCGATCTGCAACCCCCAGACCAATTTATGTAGCTAATCGCCGACGTGTTATCTACCCTCAATTCGATAGAAGTTGAAAAGGACGAAGTGGTTAAACATTCTAAGGCCTTGAGAGCGGCCAGCATCTCCAATTGATTAACGTGAAGCAAACTCTCGGGAATAGTCCAAGGGACACCCGTTTTTATTTCCTGAAATATCGATCCCCATCCCAAATTTGAAGCGTCCGAAAAAAATCGTCAGGAAGGGGAGGGGGCGGTGTAATAGATTTACCCATACTAAGATTTGCCCGTGAAACCCACCAAAACAAATCTTCTTTAGAATTGGGATCAAGAAAAAAAGACCATTGAAAATATCCTTTGGACAACTTTAAATTGGAGTTGTATAAGGATTGAAATGCTCGAAAGTGGGCTTGGGCGAACCAGACGGCTGGAGTGGCCCAATTAAAGTTCCCTAAAATCTTAGCTGCCTTTCTAAAAAGAGATCTTTTTCGATCTTAAGGCCTCTTTGCCAACTCTTTTAATGTCGGTCATCTTCTTTTCTGTTAAAGAAAAGGACATGGAACAGAGTGAATGACTTAACTCCATGTACTGGGAGGGTTCTTCAACCGATTTTTCTGTACTTATTACAAAACCCAGGGATTGCAAAAGGAAAATCACTGTTCTTACCGGTGATGTAGCCTCCTCCCTGGAAGCAGCAAAAAAAATATGTCATCCCAATAGATCACTAAACGAATCCCCTTTTGTCTAAGGAAAGCTACAATGGGGCGTAATAATTTCGTAAAAGCACGGGGGCGGAAGCAAGACAAAAGGGCATACCAACAATATGAAAAAACCTTCCTTCCCACTTGTAACACAAAAATTTTATAAACAGAGAATTGATAGGTATGGTTAAGTAAGCGTCCTTCAGATCGATCTAGGTAACCATCCCATTGAGAAGGATTTGACACTGAGTTCTTAGGGATAAGGGACTGGAAGGGCTGGGACACAAATTCGAGACTAAGGCCTTCCGAAGTTCTGAAAAGAGTAGAGCACCCTCTCGCCTCCCCTACGCACAAAATTTTGTGTCAGTTTGATGACAATTGTAAGAGTAGGATAATATCACGGTACGTAAAAAATATTAAAAATAATTTACTCAACATTATTGTATGCGCTAATTGCATACAGAATTGAATGAAGAGTGAGGTGAGTTATCCCTAAAAAAATGGTTTCTTCTTATCACGTATATAATTGCATGTCGAATCTAAATTATCTATAGAACATTGCCAGCCCGATATAATTACAGTTTATCAGAGTTGTTCGACAAACTATTAAATAATATAACTTTTATTTCATGCAATTTTTTGAGTTGCTTTGCCGATTTTAACTTTGCGAAAGTTAAAGTTCATCACAAAAAACAAGTTTCCCAAGCCAAGTAATTTAAGAGTTGCTGAAGTTATAGGTAGTTTTTAGTGGTATGCGCTAATTACATAAAGAATTACATGTCAAATTGAAGATAATTTTGTAATGAAGAGAGAGGGTGAGTTATCCCTAACAAAATAGTTTCTTCTTACTAGGAGAGAGTGGGGTTATTTGGACTGGTTTTGGTTTTTCTCGTTTGGGGCCTTTCCTAATCATTCGATTTGTAAAATAAACGTTTTATTGTATTTTTCGCACTTTTTTCTATCTCCAATATCTGTTATTTTATTTTAGAGTTATTCGTTTACTCGCTACCGATTTTTAAAGTTGCGGAAAAAAGTGGGCGTGGACATATATGGGACAGAAGGTGTACAATGCGAAATACCTAAAATTTAGCACTAAAATATTGTTATAAATAAATTTAAAAAGTATCACGCAATTATATTTTCCACCTAGTATTTGTTTATCGCTATGTTTTTAGGTTATTGCTAAATTAAGAAAATAAATTGTTTACAAACTATTATTTTTTAAGCGTTGCCACTGAGCTAAGCTCCGCCCATTAAAAACTCCCTTTTGGTTCCAATTTACCCCACATTTTTTTCCCAGATATCCCACCAGAAACGCTTTTGGGAAAACTTGAATTTTAAAAATCATTTTTAAAGTAAAAAATTTTATTTTTTTGTGATTAAAGATAAAAGGTATATCTACACTTTTGCTATCTCACTTTTTTTTAATTAAGAAATTTTGTGTAAATAGAGTTGGCTAACGTCCGAAGTTGCCAGTTCAATGGAATTGTAAAAAATCAATTTGACACGAACCAGTAACAGTTCTTGCATGGCCGCTTACGGAGTTTCGACCGTTTTAGTTTTAGTTTTTAATTTACCCATTGAAATAATCTTCAGTTCCATTCATAATTGGATTACGAAATTCCTTCGTTATCAGGTAATCTTTTAAGTTTTATTTCCCCTCGATGGTCATAGTAGTTTATTTATTATTAATTTTTTTGTAAACGTCTCTACCGTGTTTACAAAAAGATATCGCCATTTCCTGCCCTAAGGGAAGAATGGAAAGAAAAGACGAAGGAAGAAACTAAGAAGGGACAAAGGGGTGGCGCGGGGTTCTCTTTCCTCGGGGCAGGAAATAGTCTTTGAAAATAAAATGCCTTTTACTTAAAAATTAATAATAAATAAACTACAATGACTATCGAGGTGAAATAAAAATTGAAAGATTACCATTAAAAGCTTGAAAATTTATTGTAAACGAATAAATATGGCCCCATAAGAGCTTTTGGTCGTCGAGTTTTCAATATCTACCGCTAGGTGGCTAGGAGGATGAAGCCAGAACACAACATAAAATGGCCAATTTTTATTTTCAAATTTCAACCGTTAATATTTCGGCAAATAAGTCACAGATAATAAAACGGTTTTACAAAACTGTAGAGGGGAGCTAGATCTACTTTTTTTAGAAAACAAGATTTTTTTAAAGTTCTCTTGTTTAGCAGAAAACTGCTGTACAAAACCCAAAAAATTTCACGATTTTTGGCTACCCCCTGTTAGTTTTTTATTAGTAGCTAAAGAACTATAAAAGCTGCGAAATCGCGAATTACGTCATTCAAATTTCCGATAAATTTCGCTTCGAATGGTCCACATCGAGACTAGCTCAGATTCCTAGTGGCGATTTCTGAAAAATCAAAACCCCAAAATCTTGCCTGGTTTAGTCGTGGACTCGTTGCTAAATTTTCTGCCGCACCTAGTATCAATAACTATTTAAATAATTTTTTTGTTTGGCTTTTTCTGTGTTAATAAAAATTTCTTCCATAGAGTAGGCTCAAACATAAATCCACTGCGCGGAAGGCGAATGCACTACCAATCTTTATTTATGTGGAGTCTAACACCTTGAAAATTAATCAGGGCATGTGTGCTGTGTTCGGAAAATCAATGGCGATTTAAATAGAAAATGATTTAAATCGCGATTTTTATTTTGATCTAAATAATTTTTTTTTATTTCGGGGGTTTGCCTTGCCACACATAATATGAGGCAATAACTAAACCATATACACAACCATAAACCATACCTTTGCCACGAGAGATATTTCGACACCTTGCTTTATATATTTCAAAAATCAGAATCTCGTTTTTCATCGTTCATCCTTTTTTACGCTCACTGAAGTTACGAGTACGGTGCTGCCTCTTGTGGGTGTGTGGTGAGCTTCCACGGGGAAACTCAGTCTTTCTAGTCTAAGTCCTTGTTGTAGATTATCGCACAAGTGTTTTGCGAATTAGGTTACTGCAGGTACGTAAAAGAAGCGTAAATCACAGTAATTAATTATTATTTTGTCAGTTGAAGTTATTTTAAAATAAAAAGACAAAATATTTGAAAATAATTGTTGTATAAGTCAAGATTCAAACCTTCATACTCAAGGGTCATAGACTGGATCTCTAACCACTACGTCATCTGGTTGGTGCAATGGGATGAAAATGTTAAAAACATACTGTTTTACGGACGTTGGTTCCAATCTTTCAATCTCTTCACATCTTTAGCGCTAGATGGCAGGTATTTCTCGTATCTGTAGGAGGAACTGGAGGATGGGAATAGATGGGAGCTCGGAAAAACTGACTCACGGCCCCAGGTAAAGTTTCCTTATGGAACTGACTGACCTCCCCCTTATTGGCTCTGCTCTTCCTATCGCCCGTGGGTTGCGTCACTTTTGGAGTCCGAAACAACAGGCTTCAGGCTTGAACTAGTCAGCAAGGAAGCAACGCTACATTTTAATAATCGATTAATCGTAACGTAAACGCCTGGTCAGGGCCCGTTCCACAACAGTGTTTCAACAACATGTGATAACAAGGTTCACTGAGGTAATATGCAAAGTTTTTTCTTTAATTCGAATGTCTGCCAGATCAGAAAAAAAATGGAAACTTTTTTATCAAAATTTAAATGAATTGAAGAAACACAACATGTTGATGTTATGGCAATTGACGCGAAAGCCTTTCTTCACTTGAAACTTTAGATTTAGAAGCAAAAATCAGAAATGCATATCTGTTATGAAAGTTTTATGATATTCATCAGTTCCTGGTACTAAATTGTGTATAAAACTAATATTGAACCACTCAACTGAAAAAAAACTGTTGGGAATAGTACCTTCAGTTTCTACTAAATAAAAAATTACCATTGGTAAACCACTAAGGATATTTACTATTAAAAACAATTCTCTGTTAGTTGAGATGTTAAAAGCAAGGGTTGAATCTGCAAATGATTTTTAAGTTTTTTTCTTATAAAATTCATTCAATTTTTTTACAGGCTTGTTTGGATGAACTGTTTCAACTTCTAGCAGTCTAGAAAAGTCAATCTTCTATGTATGTGCACATACCTCTTTGGAACAAAACAAATATTTAAGTATCATACATTCATACTGTCAATCTTGCAAGGTAGGGGAGACCGGGGCTGTGTGGGACATGGGGCTACATGGGACATCGCAGTTTTGAGCATGTTCCCGTAATTTTTTTTAAATAATTTTTTTACTATATTTGAGTATTTACCATGCCCCATGTTGGGTAAAAAAATTATTTAAAAAAAATTACGGGAACATGCTCAAAACTGCGATGTCCCATGTAGCCCCATGTCCCACACAGCCCCGGTCTCCCCTACGTTTAAAGGAGAGGCATGAAAGATTGAAAAAAAATATCAAAGTACCATACATTCATTCTGTCAATCTTGCAAGGTTCTTTTAAAGGAGAGGCATGAAGGAACGAGAATCTATGAGTAATCACCAAAAACAAGTTTCCCAAGCCAAGGAATTTAAGAGAGAGTTAGTTGCTGAAGTTGGAGGTAGTTTTTACATTAAAATTGTGTTAATTCGAACAAAAATATCATTAAAGTTTGATCATACTATGTATTATGTACTTTGTCTTTATGTTAGTTTTAACAAATGTTAACTTTTCTAGGGGGTTTTGACGTGTACAACGTGGAAACAGCGCTTCCCAAAATTGAATGGGACACCGTAGAGGCTAATCTTCGAGCAGCCAGTGAGGAAGAGAAAAGGGTATGCATTTATATATTATATGAACTTGAACCAATCTTAGTTTAATATTTTACATCACATACGTCCGATGTTATGTCACTTCCATTTTCTTTGTTAGACATTCCGTTTATCTTTATCCGTTGCCTCTTACATCATTTGATATTACTAGTTCGTTATTTAAACAGAAATTGTGAAAACAAAATGTTCATATTTTTGGCATTACCGGAAAATCCGTAAATTTATTTAATTGGTTATTTTTTTATTTTATTTTTTTTGAGGACATGTTACCTGCACTATTCATCGATTGTGCACCCATGAATTTTGGGGGAACTAGATCAGTTCCAATACTACATGTTATTAAGAGATTATTTACTTTCAACCTAAATACGCCACCGCAATAAGAGAAATTTATTTTATTTCACTCGGCCACTATTTAATTAGTCACGATTTTTATTCGGGAATTAAAAACATTATCTATTAATTTTTAAAATGAATAAAAACAAAAACTCTTTATTAAAGTGAAATTTTTAAGAAGTATAAAAATTCGATGGCCTAAGGAAAGATGTCATTTAAGAAAGTTGAGCCCAAAGAAATCGCATGTTATTGGCCAGCAACGTACATGCTTGACTGACGAAGTGTTAACCACAGAGGGTCGAGTTAGCATAGCTTATCCCTGTCCCCTAGGCTATATTACATACACCCGCCTTCGCTTCCCCAGCCACAGTTAGAATTGCTCCGTTTTTTTCTTTGCCTGTCGATTCGACTGAAAGTTGGTTTTCTGTTCATAAATGAAAGAGCTACTGCTACTTGTTCAGTTCCAATTGGAAAACTGAACAAGTTGGATTCGTGATCAAAATTGTGGTGACTTCAGCTAATACGAGTTGTGTAAAAAATTGGCCTGGGAGTTGTTTCCACTCGAGTGTTTGTCATAAGAAATTTAAGTGTCCGTTAGAATATTAAAAGAATGGGTAATACGAGATACGATCCGTTCCGTCGCCATTACAAGAAAGATACACGATTCCTACTCGATCTCTACACTCTCACTTATGACTCGGGAGAAAGTCTTTGCACGGGAGATTGCAAGGTCGGTGGAAGTCATGGACGTAATACGTAATATTCTGAAGTTTTTAAGTTGTTTCCAATTCAACTTCTGGAATTGGCTAAATTTTCTTTCCATATTTTCGACATCATTATCTATATAAAAGGGGATTCTAGTAAATTTGGTTTGAATAGCTCTGGTAAAAATTCTTATTTTGCAAACTAAACCTGTCGACATGGAAACCACGTCTACATAAAAAAAAGTACCGCTATGACGGTTGCAAATGTAGTTCCTGTTTCAGAACCAACGTTGTAGGCCTTACCTTGTATTTAGAAAATTTCGTGTTTGTTTCTTTACATTTTTCTTTTCTCAAAATTGTTGAAAAATTTGATTTCCATCATCAAGCCCATAATGTTAATGATTAAATATATATTCTATGGATGTTTAATCATGTACACTTGATTTAATTCCGAAATGGTCTGTCTTATTTCAGAAGCGAAATGACCGAGAAGAAATCAGGCGACGTTTGGCCATGGGTGTTGAAGCTGAAGACGGACAAGAATCGGATAAAGGCAAAAGGCCAAGCTTGCAATCCCGTCTTCAAAGTGGTTAGTACCCTAATTATCAATGGCGTTTATTAGCAAATGCCAAATAACCTTCAACAGTTTTCCCTTCAGGAATGAATCTGCAGATTTGTTTTATGAATGAGACGGCAGACGGCGGTGACATCGACAATCAAAAGGAGCTGTTAGATAATTTAAAATTGGGTTCTCCTCAGAGTGACATAAAAAATCCATATGTCAGCCTACCAGTCGTATCCAGTCTCAAGCAACCAAAACTGCAGCAGGAGCTAGCTGAATTGGACTTTTTCTCCCAACAAGCCAAGCTTCAAATGGAAGCACGCACTGCTCTAGCCCAAGCAAAAGAATTAGCGCGTGTCCAAATGCAAGTAGAACGTCAACAAAGAAAACACACCAGGATAAGCGACCTTGTTAGGCAGAGTTTAGAGAAGGTAATCCAACTCTGTGCTTAAATTGTAAAAAAATTATTATTTTTATAATTTTTTTTACAGTTGGGAATTCCATTTCCATGGGACTGTCGTCGTCTCAGTCGTCAAATATTGACCGAGCTTAACATCGCTCAATTACAAGTCATTGTAAACGATCTACATACTCAGATAGAAGGTAGTGATCTAAAACAGGGATGTTACGTGACTAAATTAATTCATCTTGATATTTTCGCAGGATTAAACGAAGAGCTCGTTCAACTTCTGCTAAAGCGAGATGATTGCCATATGGAACAGGATTCTATGTTAGTGGATATTGAAGATCTTACACGTTTTTTGTGAGTATCGTTTGCCTCGAATTTTTACTTTATTTAGAAAATAATTTGATTTTTACAATTCAGGACAGCAAAACAAGCAGCCTTAGATGCATCTAGTCGGATCGCAGGTCCTGTGTCCCTCCCAGTTCAAGCAGTCCAGATGAATTCGCCGTCCCCGTAAAACATCAGGCATTACTTGTCTTTGGTCCATGTTTTTTTATTCTATAATAGCAATCAAAATCCCTCTTTTCATTTTTGTCCTACTTGAATTAACATGCTTCGTCATCATTACGACACGTTTTCTCTCCTTCACTCTCTTTCACTTTCTTTCTGCTTTTAGTGTATTTTTTCTTATTTCGTAATTAAATTTCATAGTATCTGAACAGTGATGGACAGTGAATACTTAGATTAGCTATTTCTTCAGTTCAGTGTACAAAATGTTTTCCCATATTCGACACATTACATATAGCTTTAAACAGCAATCCTCGGTTGATTTTGATTTTTACCGCGTATTTTTCAGATTTTTAGCACGGAATAATTTGCATTTACGCGTGTACGAACACTTCAGTTTTATCCGGCTTTTTAAAACCACCAATAGGTAGCAGTAGTCAGTTTGCACTTATTTGAGAAAACGGCCGAAAGGCCTCAAAGTAATTTTACTTAAATAGTCTGGTTAAAGCCAATTTCATGACACCTTTTCTACGTGTAATATTGTTCAGTAATTCAAGCAAGAAGTAAACACACAAGAGGATCATAATTTTTGTTATGGTACTCGTCAAATTTATTTTTGATGAGTATAACTGATTGACTTTTTATCAATTTAATTTGTTTTGTAACAAATTTGCTGGTTGAAACGAAAAGTTATCATTTGCTTGAAGTTTTGGGGCGAAATCTAATTCGGGATTTTTTATCAGAAACATTTTGCCAGTTTTTTTTTTCAGCAAGCTAATGCAATAATTGAAAAACGTGGTAGAATTAGTAGTTACGAACAAATATCAATATGTGTATTCACATACGTAAGTCAATAAAATCTTATACCAATACACATTCTTATGTGTTTTATATACTTAAAATGTTAAATTATTGGCTGTTGGGAAGATTCGTCTATCTGATAAATATTTATAATAACTCACTCCGTGATTTTAGAGTTCATTAAGAGCCAGTGTACATACGAGTCATTTTCAAGAGGGAATTTATTGCTTGCTTCAACAGGCAGTAATGCGAACACTAAACACAGTTTTGAATATGAAACAGTGGAAGAGTGTCCGATATAACACTTCGACAAGATGCACGTATTTACAAGTGATAGAAAAATCGACTGATAGTTGCACCTAAATACCATCATCTGATATGACAGTGCCTCATTTACTCTCTATTTACAAGCTAACACCAAACTTTTTACTCTATATTCTCCAACGACAAATCATGGAGATTGCAACAGTTTTAAAGTGGTTTGAAGATCGCTGATGGATTGCAAGGTAGAAGTGTCTTCCTCCTTGCACCGCCGTTGCACCTCCACCGAGGAGCTCAGTGCTAGACATAATTTACTCAAGGTGGCCTGCCCTTCAGCCAACTGGACGTGCAGACGCTCGCAGTGCTCCCGAAGAAACTTGGTCTCCACTAGCAGCTCTATTTAAATACGTAAAATTAGTAAACGCAATTTTGGTTGGGCAGTAATATGCGTGTTACCTTGCTGATGTGCCATGTACAAAACCATGATGGAATCTGTTCCTGGCCAACGTGTGGGAACTTCACCGTCGCTATTTTCAGCCGAGGATCCTTCATCAGATTTGGTAGGATCAGATGCATTTTCCTTGACTGACGAAGAAGTTAGTGTCCTCGCCATTGTTGGTTTAAGGTGACGTAACCAAAACGCAACTTCTGAAGTTAACTTGGACGCCTCGCACACCGTCGATTGCGAACCCGTGTTGGACAATTCGAATTTGGGTAAATTGGCCACACTATTTGAAACTTCTGACAACTGTTTGTTCAATGTAGGTGTGTGCGATAGCAAAGTAAACACAGGCTTGGAGGCTGAGTTCCCTATTAACGGACCAGTTTCTTCAATGCTAATCGATTCATCAGTTCCGTTTGTCGATGGAGAAGTTGAGTCGAAATTCAGCGGCCGGAAAGTATCGCTCCACAATCTCTTGCGTACATTTTGTTTTTGTCCAAAGTGGCGCTTCATTCTGTCGGCTACCACCAAGTTCCAAGACTTTTCTAGATCTAAACCAAAACAAAAAATTATTTCAAAAGCTCAGCAAATAAAAAAAAAGCTGTTACTTACTTTCGACTGCCTCTGCATCCGTCGGATAAAGGTTGAGACTGGAAGCAAAATTCTTAGTAGCCGGATCCTTGATGTGTGGCTCAGTGGCAGATCGAACCAAAGTGGCTGCAAAACGTGTCCGTTGCTTTAGAAGACTGGTGGCACTGTCCTCATCTTCGGCGTCGATAGGCTGAGGCGTTGGTTCACGCAAGATATTTTGTCGGCGGATGCATTTCACCAGTTCAAATTCTAGGAGGGGAAATATTTATTACATACCGTAACATTTTGACGGTTTTTAATATATCTAGAAAATTGCACATACCACTTCGTTTCTTGGGAGTAATAAGACCAAACATGTGGAGGAAATGGTGTTGTTCCTCAGAGACTCCTTCAGGGATAGGATATTTTTTTAGGCACTGCTCTACGCTTAATGACACCAAGGATTCGGCTGCTTCCTGGCCCATTTCATCGTCCAGATCGTCATCGTTTTCCTCCTCCCCGGGATCGCTGTTTTGGCGTTTCCTCTTCCAGCGTTCCACCCGAACATCAAGTAAACTTCGCACAGGTGATTCTTCGACGTGTGAGGTGCCACGGCAAATTTCAACTTGGCTTACTTCAACCGGACTGACACTTTCAACAGATCGATCAGATAAATCCAGCGGGACTGTGACCTCTTCCTCGGCGGGTTTACTCGGCTGCTCTTCTTCTTCTGGGGGAGGTGGTGGTGATATGGTACGTTTTTTCAAGGCCGCCATAGCCTCTAGAGCTCCTAGTGAGAATTCCGTGGTACGTTTCTCTTCTTCCGTCGGCGGATTGGGACTTATGGAAGCCTCAGGTGCTGCTGTTTCTTCAGTGATGTCGTTGCATCGATCCACCATGACCGGATAAGACGCGTAGAGGGGAGACACGGTGTGAACTTTGACTCCGCGACCGGAAGAAGATTCGTTGGGTAGTTGAACGGTAATTTTTCGGTTGGATTCGACATCCTTTTCCGATCTCCTTTTTTCACGCTGTCGCTCACGATCTCTACGCTCCTGATTAGTTGCGCTGTTTTCCCTAGGGGTTACTGTAGCCAACGGCCGATTTGAAACGGCATTTTCCTGAGTTTTACTGGCAGCTGCAGCAGCGAATTCTTCCTCTCTGATCCGTTCTTTAATACGTTGTTCTTGTTCTAATTTCATCCTGGAATTTTAATATTTACATCAGTTGCTGTTTTTTTGTTTTTTTATAATTAAATTCTTTTAAAACAGTATAGAACCTATTCAAGTCCATGCCGTTGTTGACAAGTCCCAAATCGGAATGGAGTAGTCCAGGTGATGGGTAGCGGAAATTAAGGTAGGACGGGAAACCCAAAGGAGGATATGGAGGGATGGCTGACGGTAGAGCTGAAGTCGAGGATCCAGGCCTTAAGAGGCCATATCGTTCCATGTACATTTGCTCTTCCAGCGATCTATGATACGAAAGCAAATAAAAATTTAGAAACGCTCCGAGAAGAAAGCCCATGGGTAAAAACTGACCGATAGGAAGCAAAAGGATGCGAGTACATGCTTGGGTGCAAGCTGGAATGATCTAAAGGCCCAGAAGTAGCTAGGGCATATGGATTGAAGCCTGAATTACGGGCTGCTAATAGGTAATCTTCTTGGTGCTGCGAGAGCAAGGTGGAAGGCGCTCTGGATGTCGGAAGCTGGCTCAAAAGACTAAAAACGCGGCGATAGACATTGATATATATATTTCTTTTCTTTTTTTCCATCTGGATCATTATAAGCGAGAGAGAAAACAAAAATACCTTTCGTGGTAGGAGTTATTGAGGCTCATGGGCACATTTCGATTTTCTTCTGGTCGAAAGTGCGAAGTGGCGGCTGCCGACTGCTGCATCGAAGAGCGTAGCCCACCGTAAAAGAGGTCGTCGGGCCTCGACGTTGGAAACGGAGTGTAGGATGGTATTGGATGGCTAAAGCCTGACATATCGGAAGTGCGAGCGTACTCGCCGTTTGATGAGGCCGGTGAACTGCTGTTGGCCATCATCGACGAAGCGCTATATGAGCTCGCATTTCCAACCATCGAAGGCATGCCTTGCAATCCAGTCAAACCCGTACTCAATCCGCCGCTGAATCCGACACTAGATGGCACTGAATGGCATAACATTGCTCGATCATAAGCCTGCCAAAGAGAAATGAACGTTTAAGATTTTTTGATTAAAATTAAAATTTAACCAAAGAAAAGTCGATGTACAAACCTTGTAATGCAAACTGGATAGGCTAAGTGTCGGGGCGATAGTGACGACGGGAGGAGAGCGAGATCGAGTTGTCACGGGGATATGTAGGCTGTCATCTCTTCGACTTTTGGTGTGATTACCGGACTCCTTTTTTGAGGTTGGACGATAGTGGGCCGACGGACTGGGCGATTTCGACACTCTATCGCCATTGTAGGGGGGATAGCCGTGCGTTGCTCCGGAGTAGCTGCTGCTTGATCGGTTGGGACTGGTTTCCACTTCTAGTTTGCAAATAATTGTTGTTGTTTTACGAACGCTATTGCTGGAGGGTTGATTGACGACTGTCGGGAGCATCGAACTGATACAGTTTGTATAGAATGTCTACAGCTAGGAGGCAGTAAACCAAAAAAAATAAGGAGCGCAAGAGGGGAACAACCGCATTTTCTGTGACAATTGTCGCTAGGGGAGTCCGAAAGAACATCATCCACGGAAGAAGAGCAAGATCACCTGGATCGGAATGAATGGTTGACTGCGTTGGGCCGCCGGCCTGTTTGGCCAAATGACGCAAGGCGGCCGCAAAACTGCTACTGCTGCTGTTGCTACTGCTACTGCTGCAATTGCTATTGTTACTCGAGCTGTGCTGATGGCGTGCCGACGTTCCGGTTGACGAAGGAGAGACCACTGTAACCCCCGCCAACCAAATCCCCCACACACGCACACGCAGACACACACAGACCAAAAAGAAGCCAAACATGTATATAGTTTAATTTTGTTAATGAATCATAGAAGTAAGGAAAAAAAACACCCAAAGTGAGAGAAAAAGAGAGAGAGAGAGAGAAACAGCGTTGGCATGTGTTTGTATAAGTTGGACAGCGCCATAGATTCCACATTGAATTAGCTCCCGATGTCTTACGAGAAATTCCCAGGGATTGAGGGCGACGAAACTAGAAAAGACGATCATTCCCCCATGTGTCTCCCTTTTTCTCTTTCTTTGCACAACTGAGAAAACACAGGTGTCTAACGCACCTGCTGATGAACCAGGTGCGGTTCGATGGTGATGCGGCGACGATTGAGGCACGGGTGGATGCAGCGCCGACGGCTGTACGGTTGCTGTGCTCCTCATCATTGAACTCGATGTGGTACCACCGGCCGTCCTGTGATGGTTGCCATTCAGTCCAGCCACCAAAGGCGAAGAATGTGGGGACGGCGGAATTTTTAGCGGTAAACCTGAAAATGAAAAAGAAAAAAAGAAAAAATATAAGTATACAGGCGCTTTTTTATCGATTTTATTTTTTATCGACCAATGGCTCCTCCCCTGGCTGATAGATGTCTCTATAGAGTTGTCAATATGATGGAGCACGAATCCGCCATGAAATCCGTGAGATTTCAAGCCCATCCCCAAAAAAACCTCTTTCCTGTAGTCGTGACAAGCTCAACGCGATTGTTTAGAAAGTCGAGTGAATCATTAGGGTTGGTTTCATGAATTTCTTTCTTGGGCCATCAAGGGGGAAACATGTGCAGGCCAGACGAGAGATTTTTTCTTAGCCGGAAGAAGGCGGAGTGGCTAAAGTAGATAAACAGAAAGAACGTGCCTCTTGGGCTTGCGGAATCAGCGCTTCAGATTTCATCCACGAGCAAGACAACGCCACCACTTCCGGCTATACCTTCGTGCCCTTATTTCCCGTGATGTAACCATCTCTTTGGGGGGTTGTTGTTGTTTAGATCGTTAATGGGAATCAGATTGAATTAAAAAAAGGTCCACGTGAAATCAACCGTAAATGAGGACTCGATCATTATGCAAAACGTGACTAATGGTCGATAGGTTATCTACAAGACCTTTTTCCTATGAAGATATAGCCTGAGGGCTATTGGAGAGAGGGGGGGAAACAGAGGGCTTCACCACACACACACAAGAGAGAGAGAAACCGACAACAAAAACAGCAGGCAGCTGCTGCTGCCTCTTTCACCTGCCGTCTCTCGGGCTAAGAAAGTTGTCTAATGGCTTAAAAATTCAGTTTGGCTATGGTTGCCGGGTAGATGTGGTCTGTAGATGGCGACACACTCGTCGGATTACCCTACACGCACCGAGAAAGAAGAAGATAAAATTCTTTGAAAAGAAAATCATAATAATAAGAGGGGAGGCAGATGTCGGCTTGGGTCCACTTTTCTACACGCAATGGCCCCCTTCCCTCTCTCTCTCTCTCTGCGATGACGTCATAACACAAAGAGGGTTCAAAAGGTCGTGACTTGAAAGGTGAAAGAGGTTTCTTGCTTTTCTCCATCTGACAATGGCGCCAGGATTATCAGCAATAAACATTTGTTTTCCATTAATGGCAGACCTGGGTAATAGAAGATGGGCGTCGGCGTCAAACTGTGCGGTGCAGCCGGAGGGTAAAGCAATCCGGATGAAGCGGATGATGAGGGAGAAACGACCGTCCGGCCGATCCGGAAGTCCATCCTGATATATATTTATTTTCTTTTTCTTTCCTTTCTTGTTTCTTGGTGTGGTGTCGTTCACTAGCCCATGGCAGCCCGAGAGACCGGTAATAACAGGCCGGGCGGGTCTGATGCGTCGTAAGATCAGAGGGCGTTGGCGTCGCAGAGTAGTAGGCGCGGCAGAAGAGAGGAGGTTAGAGTCGAAAATTTCATTAGGTCACCCAAGCAAGCCCTTTTCTCTGTGGCTCCCCTATATCTCAAAGAGTCCCAGGGAGATCGTTAGAAGCCATCGTCATACGGGGGTGACTCCGCCCGACGACGCCACCCACCGATCGATCGATCCGGCCCACAAAAAGTCAACGTGCTGCTGCTGCTACTGCTGCTGCACAGGAAACAATCCTCAATGGTCACTCGCAGTCTCACTTCTCGCATGCAACTTTTACACAACACGAAAGACAAACAACACAATAATCACATCCAACTCAGAATGACCAATCCCACACCAACAGCGATGGCGTCGTCCAACACACACACACACACAAAACAACCAAATAAAAAGAAAAACACACACACAGCGGGCGACCGAGCAGCCAACGTGAACCTACACGTCCGTTCAGCTAGCGAGTCCACTCGCTTCTCGTTGATGGAGCAAGTTTTTTCCACTTCTTCCACCATGGCGGCCGTCGGTGCTGCCACCTGGTGTCGCCGTTTAACAACAGCGACAACGCGTGAAGCATGAAAGAAAAGCTAAGAAGAATCAGGCGTTTGGGTCGATGATGAAACTCCCGCTTTTTTCCGATATCACGCACTCACGACGGCTGAAAGGGGGGAGGGGGTTCTATTATTTATTTAACCATTCAGAGTTATTTGATCGCAAACATTTGACTCTTTTCTACAAGTCAATTTTTACAAATCTTGAGAGCTATAGGAGAATCGGGTCGGCATCATTCAGTTGCCCTCCGGGCTTTTTCCACCCTATACTTTTCTCCCTTTCTGTCACAGACACTTCTCTGTCTTCCTCTGACAGCCAGAAACATAAAATGAACACATGGATGAGTAGAACCTCTTATCACATTGGACAGCTTCAACACACGAAATCACATTCATTTGACAACATATATTCTCCAGCGGATTTTCTTGGGAATTTTTGAGAGACTATTTTCGCATTGATTTCTTAACGACATTACAACATCGCAATTTTTTTATGAATGGGAAAAGCGGAGAAATGAAGAAAAAAGGTCGAATTTTACTGAATTAAGCTAAAGTTGTATCACTGGGGAGCAATTAAAACTGATAACGACTATACTACCGGTATGGTATTCTCATAAAGGCAAGCATCTACTATTCTACTACGACAGCCTTAAAAGAAATCATCTGATACGCTGGTTGGCATCACTACCCCCATCCTCATTCCATTTACTCTATTTCACTACAACTTTTATGACGGTGGCTTGTTGCCCCGATTTTATTCACCGTCGGACTCGGTTGGTTTTTTATTTTAAATAATTCAGTCAATTAAGAGCATTTATAATTTATTTTTGGAAAGATCCAACAACTAATATTTTGTCGTTCTTAAAATTTCGTTCGAAACCCAGTTTAATTCATACACATACGATAGACATTTGGTTTTGCACAAAAAAGACGGCAAATGTATAGTTTGATTGACAAAAGGAGAGTGAATATTTATTATTATTATTATTAATATTATTATTATTATTTCATAAGTATGTCCTTAAGGTTTCCCGGGCATCGTAACAGCCGAGGAAGTCGACGAGGAAGTCCGAAGACTGCATTGCGTGATTTGCGTAGTCGAGTCTGCATTGTTTATGATTTCGCCGCTAGGTAGTTCTGATGTCCGACCCAGTAGACGAGGCTTGGAAGAAGATAGCCCAGCTGATTGCTCCTTGTTCCTTTTTTGCTGCTCCATCGCCAACAATCGTTCTAGCGGCGTCGACAAATTATTGCTATCCTCCGGCGGAGGTGGTATGGCCATCCAGTTGTATTGGCTATCAAGAAATTCATTCATCAATACAAATCTTAAGTGGGTGTGGTTCTCGACGCGTACCGCTTTTCGACAGGCAATCCCCAACGCTCGTACTCGAGCGACTGTGTTCGCAGTGATTCGAAACAGTCCAAACAGACAACCACAAACTGGCCGTTTTCAATTGAAAGACTATGTCGAGGCTGACGGTGTTGTTTCAAAAACGGGAAATCCTTCAACAAAAATCAAACAAACCATTAATAAACATCATTCCCAACAAACACAAGTGAAAAATGTATCTTTACTTTGACAGGTAGAGCACGGACCCTCTTGCGGTAGGTTGCTATACCGCAAACGTAGCAAGCGTAATCGTTCGTGTTATAAACTCGCGTCAACGGCTGAAGGGTCTTATTGGCCGGTGCATCTTCGTACTGCTTCCATTGTGAATGAACCTACAAAAATCAAATGATCAGTAAACGTGTCCCGTGACTAGTGTTTCAGAGCTATCGTTACCATGTGATAGCAAAAGGTGCAAACCAGAGCGGCCCCGTCATCGCGTAGTTTTTCCGCCCGCGAACTCGGCGAGTAATTTAAAATGTAAGGAAAATAGGGAGCCGTGGGATCGATAGGTGATGCAGTTGAAGTGAGCCAATGCGAGAAAGATCGCGTCGAATTTAGTCCACATAAGAAACAATAGATGGATGATTCGGCTGGATTTTGATGCGAGTCATTTCCGACCGACGCGAGGACTGGCGAAGGATTAGCGGGTGAATTCCGGTTGGAACTGGGCGGACGGCGTTCGGCATTGGGTGTGGTGGGCTGCACGGGTCGATTACGCGGCATAAAATTTGGACGAAAACCGGGAGATACCGGTTGTGACTGGGTTGTTGTTTTCGAGGCAGAAACGTGCGATACTCCGTCGGGACGCGTAGGCGAATTGGGACGGATTTCTAAACGTGGCGGAGGTGCCAACAAAGAGGGACGATGAACAGTTGGCGGAAGTGTGTAGTGGCGCAATTCCAGCGCCAGTCCATCGCTCTCAAACACATGCCATTGATGACTAAAATGAGTGAAACAATCAACGCAAACCAGCGTCCGATTATTACTGTCAAAATAGGCTGGCCCGGGAGGCAATGGCAATGTCTTCAAGAAAGGAAAATGCATGATGCGGGGAGGAGAGGTGGATGCATTCCGGCGATCCGGATAACAACATAGCAGCTTCATGGAACTGGTGGAGCTTATTCGATGGCAGACGTAGCAAAAAAGTTCAGCGGCCAATTCGGTATCGGTTGGACTGGGACGTCGTTCTGGCACTACTGGTGTAATCATGCGACCCGTTTCACAGTTATTAAAGACCTTGTCCCGTTGAGGGATCGCTTTGAAGCATATGGCGCACACCTGAACCATTCCCTGTGGAGAGATGGGACTGGCGCCAGGAGGAGCCCTAACGTTCTCCAGATAAGGGAAATAAGGCTCATTTTCGGCATTGGGACGGCAGTATAAAAGCCGTAACGACGACGAAGGGTATTCCAGGCTGCAAGCGTAACACATGAAGGTAGTGGTATCGTAGACAGGTGTCTGCCTCTTCCGCAGCAAGTAATGGCGCTCAGAGTGCGGAGTGCTCCTCGACTGGTGCGTGTGCCATTGCTGGAGAAGATAACTCGTACAAATCTCACAGGCTTGCACGCGACCTAGATAAAAAGGACAATACTTTATTATCAACAAAAAAAATTAGAAATAATAATGAATCAGTTGTTAAAATACCTGTTGAATCCATAGGCCGAGAACGACTGGGACGCGGGTGGAGCATCAGACTTGGAAAAAACGGGCTGTGCTGAATAGGTTTGGCATAAACGTGCGACAAAAGGCCTTTTTGAAATTCATCGCCACAAACATAGCAGACTTCAGTTGTGGCATTTTTATCGGGCATGCTTAAATCCAGAATTTCCACCACCCCACAACCCCCGTCGCTCAATAAGTGGCCCGAAAGGCCGCTATCGTGCGATAGGACCGAACTGCGGGACGGGGCTCGTTCATTGTCTCGTTCCCGACTGACCGATGCCGAACTTCGTAAATCCAAGGCCTCAACTGAATTGTCGACCTTTTCTGATTTATGATCCGCTCTATTTTCATTTATAAATGTTCCGCCGCTGGTATTTCCTTGTGGTGAAATCCGTTCCATTTTTGTGTGAGTTGGACCGACCATCTCCGGTTGCATATCTCTCGATCGAGATCGTGGACGTTTAAGAGAATGGTAAACATCTCGTTGAACTGGAAAATACAAGACAGAACAGTTGGGAAACACAGAGTATTAATATTACTGATAACAAGGACAAGTGATAACTTGGATAGGCTTTATCAAGAGATTAACTTGGTGGTCTTACCTTGTGTTGATGCATTTTCCTGAACTTTTTGGGATCTCGATATAGGACTAGCCTCAATAGGCCTTTCTTCAACAGCCTGGCCATCTGACCCTGAGTAAGGCCCTTGATCTACTCGTTTGAGCCAGTACAGCCTGGTAGAATGGGGTGTATTGTTCCTTTCATGTGAATCCCACTGAGCATGAAGGAAGCTGTAGCAGACAAAGCATACGAGCACAGTTCCATTGCTTTTTGGCAGTTCACAACCAATTGGAGGCTCATGATGCTCCAGGAAGGGGAAGTGAGGCTCCGTTGTAGCGGGCTTTGTCCTAAGCAGGTGTATAGCACTATTAGGGCTCCCACAAACATAGCAAACACCAGGAGTTATATTGTTCACTAGAGATTTTTTCAAATCTTTTTCAATGTACATGTCCATATTTGTTTGAAGCTTGATGTACCAAAACTCATGCCATCAAATACCTCTAGTTGAAGAAAAAGTAAATGAGAGAGCTCTGAATAGATTCTGAGGGCATCAGAAAGCTCTACCCATTTTTGCGAATCGATAACTAATGTTTCACCCTTGTCGAGTTGCACACAAAAACGACGTGAATATTACAACCTCTACAAACGAAAGTTTGTAAAAGAGATGTTTATAGGTGAAAGATTGCGTAAAAACTAAACGAATTTACTGCTCGTGAAGTCGACTCACGAGAGAATGTAAAATCCTTTTGTAAACACCAACCCATCCTCTACGCAAAGCGTTGTTGTCTGATGTACTCTATTTGCAAACAATTTAAACGCTGAAAATCTTAACAATTTAACGCTATAATATTATTTGTTATCAAAATTTGAAATTTTCTTTCAATTGACATTTTTTTGCATTCCTACAAAGTCTATGAATCGGATATTTAGAGGGTGGATTTTGTGACGAAGGAACCGACAACACTGCAGCCCGACAACAAACGGGAAAAAATATTTACATCTATTTTGTATTTTCAGCTCAGTGAGCTCATCAATAACTTAAAATTTCATTCAACTCCGGATGTTTACGAAAATTGACAGAGCCTATTACCCAAATAAGTAAAACCGTTTTTTAAAAAGGAAATTCGGTTGAAAACTTTATTAGCTATTATAGATAACTTCATACTGAAAGCCTGGAGGTCAGGCGCTCCCAACAAAATTGCAAGTAAAATGTTGGACGTTTCAGTGGGCGGAACTTTGATCTGAAATGAACGTCAACGCCACTCCCGGCCGAACTTGGAACTTCAACTTTGGTCACGTCTCCTACACGGCGACATTTAGTAAATCTAAAACAAATCAAAGAAAAAGTTATAACTGATCAACGATGACGATCATCATTTTATTTTATGACTAATTCTCTAAAAATATGAAACGGTTATCAAAAAAAGTAAAAATCATGAATGCTTAAGAATGAGCACATTTTCTTCTTACTATTTCTTTCTTTCTTCTATTTTTTCTCTGTTGGAATAAACGGAGAAAATGTCAAGGGAAATATGGATTTTACGATAATAATAAACAAGATAATAGGCAACTCTTGTGTTATGAATTCGTTTTCAAATCGGTAACGCTTGTGAGTTGTGACTCGATAATGTCCTTTTAATTTCCCTCTAGAAAATCTAACAGAACAAGAGAAAGTTAAAAAATACGCTCAACTTGCGCAACTCGGGTCTCGGGTAGACTGGATTTCCGCCTTTACTTTTCTTGTCGCTAGGTGGCAGTTATGATTGTCCGGTTAAGAAAAAAGAAGGTACGGATTGGTGCGTTTTTCAAGTACATGCGAGACAGGAAACCGCTAGGCTTTTTGCATCAAGTAGCCTATGGTTTAGGGTGATAGACGCGGAGAGAAAAACGAAACAGACTTCAGAAGTGTAGCATATTTTTTGAAGATTCAATACTTGGTAATTATCTAATCATTAATGTAATTTGGTTGCATTTTAGCTTTTCTGTTCATGGAAAATTTATCTCATCGAAATATGGACTACTGCCATCGGTTGTTTAAGTTGATAGACACATCCGAATACGTTTGAGCCCATTCCTAGATCCAGCTGAAGAATTGCTTTACATGAATACATTAAATGGACCTTGAAGTTTTCATGACAGCTATTCATTTGCCCCATTTCCTTTGTCAAGACAGGAATTCAATATCCAAACAACTTCAAAAATTTTGTTGTGACAGGAAAGATTGCAGCAGATGTGCCTTCCCAATTAGTCCATGCTCTATTTGTTAAACTTAGTAATGATCATTCACCTGTAGATTCATGTTTTATTCAAATTTGATTTGATTTAAGATGGCAATGGCAGACGATCAGCAGCAGTTTTGTCTACGATGGAACGACTTCCAATCCAACATGGTCAATTCCTTCAAACATCTTCGGGATGAGAAGAGTTTCACTGATGTCACTTTAGGTAATGTTGCACAGCATACTATTCATTTAAAAAATAATATTCACCTTGGCATTCCTTTTTTTCAATACAGCTTGTGAAGGACAAACTTGTAAAGCACACAAAATGGTGCTCTCAGCTTGCAGTCCTTACTTCAAATCTCTTCTCGAGGTGAGTTCCCCTACCCAGGGATATACCATATCATCAACTTATCATTGAATGTTTGTTTTTGTTTGTTTTTGCAGGAAAACCCCTCCAAACATCCCATCATAATTCTAAAAGATGTTCCCTTTGCTCATTTGCAAGCCATTCTTGAATTCATGTATGCTGGGGAGGTGAATGTAGCTCAGGATCAGCTCCCGGCATTCCTCAAAACGGCCGAGAGACTCAAAGTGAAAGGATTGGCTGAAGTGCCACCTGTGGTCAAGAAGGAGAGATAAAGAAAAAACATCTTGCTCTTCATATGTGCAGATGATGCTCTTTCTTTTTTTTTTCTCCTCACCCCCAACTTCCTGCTGTTAAATGTAAAACCTCTCTTTTCGTCTACCCCTTTCTCAACCTCGATTCTTTAAAAAACAAAAAACAGAAAAGGAAAAACCTAAATTTGGGTGCCGTATTACAACAGCCATATGCTAATACTTTTGGTTTTATTTTCCGTCTTTTTCTCTTTAACTTGATTGAGCACATGTTTGCCCTTCTTGATCCATCTCGGTTGCTTACTTCTGTCAGATTCCACTTTGAATCGCTCTCCTTTTCAAGATTCTAGGAGTAATGTTTTCTAACGGCTTCCCTGGAGCAGAACCAAACTCTTTACTGAAGTGGGGATTCAAGCGATTCGTTTTATTTTTGATTTTTTTTTTTTCTTCTCGGTAATCTTGGGGGCTATTCTTTTTCTGTTATAACATGATCGACTTCAGTGTGGAGAAAGTGGATTACAGAATCTAAAGAAAGGAAAGCGAGTTCAAAAGTAAAGAAATTCGAGTTTTCGGGCTATCAGTGATCATCACCAGCTTGTCGATTCCGTTCGACTTGTTCCTTGTTGGTGAAAAAACAAAGATTGGAACACTTTTTTGAGACTTGTAAAATGTATGGCATTCTGTGAATCAAGTGGAATAAATCTTTCATTCAGGATCGGATGTATCTCGTCTTATATCTCTTTTTTTTTCGTTTTCTTTTTTTTTTTTTTTAGTGGTGTCTTCATTAACGCGTTTTTTGAGCCATCGATCAATGTTACCGAGTGTTCACATCTTGGGCATGAAAATGATATTTCCTTAGAAACGCCCAATCATCTCGTCAACTGTAAATTTGGGCTGGCTCACTGGTCCGGAAGAGCCTGCTAACTTCAAAAAGATATATCCTGCTAATGGGAACCTTGAAAAACATCGATATTATCATCAAGAAATCGAGTCCTATTCGCGTGTTACAGTATCGATCTGTGTATATGTTGTGGACAGATAGAGGCTATCCAATTAACCATAGTTCCTTTTTTTTTCTTTACTTGTGAGAGGCAACTTTTAAAATGTTACTAAGAGCTTGACCTCGATTTTCCAGTTGTAATTCACCTAACAAGAAGGGGCTAAGGTATCCCAAATACGACATGAATGAAAAAGGTAAAAACTCTTCGATCTCTAATGAGCAGGATATATTGTTACGATCGCTGCGTCCTCTCCAAGAAATTGGTTCAGCGAATATCGTTTACATTGCCGGATGCATTACCCCATGAATATACCCACGTAGAACTCATAAACGACGAGTTTGATGCGACTTCCCGACGTTTGCAGTAACCTTATAATCCGCCCCGAAAAGAACGACTGACTAAACAGGAGACAGGAGACTAAATCAATCAATCAATCGATATTCAATTACCGAAGAGGCAACGTGTATATGGTCACACGCATTTTAATTTTGCTGTGTGGGTGGATGGATCCAATAGGGCAGCACAAGAAGTCTTCGTCGAGCAACAGGAAATCGACGGCGATGATGAGAATTGGTTCTTTCTTTTAGAAAATAAGCGAAAGCTAACACTGTGGCATTATTAGAAAACGCCGCATACTGTACGTTCCGTATAAGGTCAAATAGCGTAGTTTCTTATTAAATTCTTTTTGCAAGCGTTTGGAGAGGTGTCGAAACCAATAAGAGAGACAAAAAAACCAATAGATTGCCCATTTTCACCTTTTATTACATGCTCTTAGCTGCTACTAGTTCGGTTCCAGAATCGATAAAGGGTACCTGGAAAACTGACAGAGAATGGGAAACTGAATTGAGATTTAGTTAATTCGGTTTCTTTCCTTCAATAAAAGAGGGGGAAACGTGGATTTATAAAGAAAGAAAATGGGGAGGTACGCTGTCATACAGCAGCAGCAGCAGCTAGCGAAAACAAAATCAATCCCGTGCCCACGTGATCACGTGGGTCGATGGAGGTGCTGCTGCCTTCGACCCTTTCCGTTACGGCCAACAAACACACACACACACACACAAAATTGGATATGCGAAAAACAAAGACGGGAGAATAACAGGTGGCCGCATGCATCGGTCTTGATCACTGACGTGCATTAGTTTCCCATGTATAGTAGATGCGCCCTAAAAACGGAATAAATTATTTGAAGACTCGAGCAATCGATTTCTGTTATTTTTATTTGAGATCGCGCCGTTTGATAAGGAAAACATGCGGAAAAATGTAAAAAAGAAAGGATAAAGTGGAGTAAAAAGCTTATCGACAGGAAAATCTTTTACCTGTCATTTTATTGGATCCGTTTTCAAATAACTGGAACTGCGTTTGTGACTTGGGATTTTTTTTTACTGAACGGGAGAATGGAATACTACAGGGAGATGATCAACCATCGAGAAACAATGCTTTTCACGTCTCGAAAGAGCCTTTGAAAAATATGTTTGTTGAGGTTCAATATTCCCTTTGTAATTCATCATCATCAGAACCTTTTTTTTTAAATGTTTCCAACGTTCTTTTCTCTCAGAATACTACCCTGTAGTAAAAAAAAAGTTTTTTTTTTTTAACTCGAAGAACAATTTATAGTAAAATATCTCATGCGTCATCACCAGCCTTATGAACATTTCAGAATAATAAACCCACGCAGCTGGCTTTTGAATAAAAAAGGAATTAATATCAAAACTTTTCTTTTTTTTCAAATCACTTCTCCCATCTGTAGTACTTTTAAAAGGTCTCGCCTAAAGTTTCCTCGATGAAAACAACGCATTACGCGAAAACTTTGCGGGGGGGAAAACGGTGATAATAACGAAGGCGGCGGATTAATGAGAAGTTGAGTAATTTCGTGTCGCAAAAAAAATAATAATAAAAACTTTAAAAGAAACTTTCAATACGTCTCACTCCTTCTACTTTCCAGAAGTCTCCTAGCACTCTCCAATTCAATCCGACCAACATACATATAATCCTTTCATACATATTAAAACTTTACACCGGCGGTGTGAACCGAGGAAGTAGAAGCCTATTGCTTTAAAGCTCGTCAAAATCCTTAACATGTAAAAATTTAATATTACTTCTTTTTTTTAGTGTATTGATTTTATTTGTGTGTGTGTATGTCCAGGGGGTGGGATAAGGTATAGGGAGATATCCTGATGACTAGCCTACTGACATCATTAATCGTCAAGATGATTGAGATTGCCATTACCGTTAAGTAGATTGGGTTCTACTAATAATAATATCTCAAACATATTTCATAAGTAGAGCTGCGGAGACTTTTACTCGGAAATCTCACAATGAACTCTCAGTGGGTCTAAGATCAATACAGTCGGTGGTATAGCCTACAACGAATGGTATTGTGAAGTAAACCCACTGTGCATCAGGCCTATGTTTATACAAATTGCCGAAATGTTAGAAAGAGGGTCGATTTTGCAGCCGCAGTAGATTTCTTTTTTGTCGGGTTATTATGGAGCGGATCTGGCGTCCATCCTAACTAAAGAGAAACTGCCTCCTAGTTCCAATTTCTTCTCTACGCAGCTTATACATAAACTTAGACAGACCCCATACTTCTCCCCCCCCCCTCCTCTCTATCCATCTCTATCTCGTCGGTCTACTAGGCCGCGGCCGCTGCTGTGTGAGGCTCATCGATCGGTTGCCGTTCACCAAAAGGGAAGCCTATATAGCCTATATTGCCTATGCCGAAACTGGCAGAGAAAGTGAAGACTCTCCACCCCGGGGAGGAGTGGAATAGTGTATAGGGGGTGAGCATATAGAGGGTGTAACGACCGAACGATCCCGACGGATAACAACATCTTCCAGCACCGACATTTCCTTTCTCCCTCACCCCTCTTCCTGTCTTTTCTCAAAAGGAACTAGGGTGTAGGGGGGAGCAAAAAGGAGGCTGGCAAGGAGCCGAGGCTATATGTAGTATGGGGGAATTGGGGGATCTATAGCTTTCGATGTGTAAAGACAAGTGCTGGGGGAATCGGCGTAACTTCTTTTCTGTTCACGTAAAACGCTCGTGCTGTCATCACACAACTTCTTTTTAAAACAAGAGCGATTCTCCAGCTGATATTGATGACCGCTTTTGGATAAAAGACTGTGCAGCCGCTCATCAGATGATATCAGAAAGCGATTCTATTGTTGATTTTGGATTGAAGATTTTTTTTTTATTTTTTTATTTTTGCTCCATTGATGTTTTAAAAAAAATGTCGTTTAAAAAGATTCCGGCGGTGAATGCAATGCAAAGCAAATCTTGATCTGTTGCTGTCGCTGCCTTGTGGTTATCACTCTACGACCGTCTACGACCTGCGTCTGAATTTTCCCTCTCTTTGAATAAAAGAAGTTGAAAAGTACATTTTGTGCATATAAATGCGATGCGTCATCCGCACTGCGTCCAACTGCATGACCACCATCGATTCTCTTCCAAAAGCTTTGACGGATTTTTAGAATATATTTTTTCAAAGGCACATTAGTTTTTTTTTTTTTTTTTTTTTACGATGGTAGGTCTGTAGGTTATCAATTCTTTTATTAGTGAACAAAAGTCATAATATATTTCGCTTATCAGTCGCTTGTTAGCTTTTATCACATCTAAAAAACTAAATTAACAGACTACTTTTTTGTGTAGCTAAAATTTAGGTTGGTGCTTGATTCGGTGTGTTGAAGAAGCCAAGAAATGTTTTTGAAATTCACGATTAGATGTTTTCATTTAACAATTATGAACACTAAAAAAAGCAATACCACAAATTAGTTAATGATGTGCTGACAGTAGCAGAGTCGTTGCCAGGTTTTGCTGTGACTCTTGCAGTCGTTGCTCTTATAATCTGAAACCACGATATTCTACCTAGAATTGAGCTTACCAAGAAAGACAACAATGGGTCATTCCTTTTTTGGTTGTTTTCAAGCTCCTAGCGACGAACCGAATGCAGTTCTCTTTTTTGGGTCAGAATGCAGTTTCCAAGTGACCGAATTTTTTTGGAACGATACAAGTTGACGAGTTTGATGTGGAACACTGGAACTGATGTTACTTGGAGAAAAAATCGACACGGTTGAGCGGCCGTGTTTCCGGATAGGTTGAGCTTTGACATGAGCAGCAAAGGCGGAAATAAAAGCCGCTCGTCTTTCCTTAGTAGCAAATACCCCATCAAGCGAAAACGCAATTATATACCCAGGGTGATGGGTGTTGATTCCTCTTGTCAAAAGCACAGCGTAGTAAAAAAAAAATAATAATAAATAAAAAAGTCCACCTTCATTTTTCCTTCCGTACTTCCGTACACTTCCGTCCGTCTCGGGAGGAAAACGGGAGATCCTTTTGGCGTCTTGTTTCCCCATGGAAACAGATTTTCCGATATCAAATGGATTCAGAAACTGTCACTGCTGCCATGTCCATCCTTGTAGAAAACGACAGAGAGAGAGGGATAGATTGAACCATATTGAATTCGCCACGAAGAAATGGTGGCCTATCTAAGCGACAGCTAAGCAACGTACTTGCTGGGCCATGTTGACTAAATGCTTAGAAATTGGAGTACGTAGCAAGACGTGGAGGTTCATGACCAACAGCACAATTGTCACCGCTCTCTAAGATTAGACAAACAGAAACTTTAATTAAGATTGCTTGTTAGCGTCCTGTGTGCACGAGTGCAGCAAGTGCAAACAGTTCGCTCATGATGAGACACGGCAGACGTCACGGAATAGAAAAGTGTAATAGACGTCTGCTGGGCTACAAGTCAACTAAAAATTATATGCGTGTTAACATACACGTATTATGCGCGTTAGGTTTCCTTTACGTGGATATGGTCCCGAATTTGATCTTCTTTTCCATACCCAAAGATCTTGTTGAAAGTTAGAGATCAAACAAATTAAATCCAGGTATGCATCGTTCAATAATTAAAACAAATGGCCTTTTATTGTGTTATTGTGTTGCGAATAAAAAGTTGATTCATTTAATCAGACGGCATCAGCTGTAAGTGGCTTAATCATGAGTTACGCACGCCTTGTTATCTATTCATCTCCTCTCATACTATACACAATTGTGTTTCAAGTTGAGCTGTTCCACGGATTGAGTTGTTCCTTGTTTGACAACGACCGATCCTTGACCTGCTGCTCGAGCGAAACTTTGTCACAAAGGTTTTCCCGTCACATTGTCATCAAGAAGTTAACTCTTGATATTATTAGGCCTATTTCACTTGGTTGTACTCAGAAAAAAGAGAAAATATTGGCGTAAAAATAACCGATTCTTTAAGCGCCAACAGGATGCCCCGGATAATTTAATGTATAAGCACAGAATGATACAGACAAAAAACAAATCAGATTACACAGTGGATTAAATAGTCTGAGAAGCTACTTATCCATAATGTAGTGCAGTAGTCGTTGAGAGTAGTCCTATTATAGCTTAATATGCTTAAAAAAAGAGATTTATAGTGCTTGGGCGCTCTTGGGCTAAATTGATTCCGCGAACATACAAATTCCGTTTTTTCGGTTTTACTTCGTAGAGTGAATCTGAATTTTAAACTAAATCATTTCTGGCTTCTTCTCTCAGACATAAAATAAACAAGCTGGACTCTTTGTGCGTATCGTCCGTCCAGTATAGATAGTAGTTAGTCACCTGCAGTATTCAGCTAGTAGACGAATTGCCCCCAGTGCTCAATAAGATGAGATATACCGAGGAGGGGGTGGATGGGCGTTGACGCCGGCGCACAGGGGTCCAGCAGCGACAAGCTCCGTCTGTGCGTACACTACTACAACCTATTACAACAGCAAGGTGCACAAGAGCTGACGAAATCAGTCACATCCCTGACCTACTGGGCGTCGGCTTCAACCCGTTTCTCTTCTCTTAAACTGTACGTGTCTCGTCTTGTTTGACTTTTCAGTCTTTTTTTGGACCCAAATTTGACAACAGTGGTGCGGACGTCATCCAGCATACTGCAGCTGGAAGCCCTCGTTCAAAAAAAAAAGAAAAAGAAACAAAAGAAAACAACAAAATGAATTCGCATCAGCAAATGCAACGGGTTTCCGAACTGCGGATGCGTCGCTGGGGCCGGAGTGAAGCCACGGCCAGCGCCAGCCTCAGCAGCAGCGAACTGGAATTGTCGCTGCGCTCTTCTTCGCTCAACACGTCCTTCTCCACGTCGGAGACCATCTGCGAGACGGCCACCACTTCTTCGCCATCCACCAGAGAGAGACGCTCGTACAACACCATTTCGCGCACGGCCTCCACGGCCGGCAGCGATTCACCGGTGAATTTCGAATTTTGCCGGGCAGGAAGTGGTACCAGCCAGTCCGTCTACCATGGCGGAGGCTCATCCAGAGCGGCGTCTCCGCTCCTGAACGGCAGTTCTCCTTGTCCCAGCCCCACATCCCGCAGCCCCAGGAGCCCCATGACTCCGCGGAGTCCACGCAGCCCGCGCAGTCCCTGTCGGTCGCCCAGCAGCCAGCAGCCTAGTCCCGGGCATCAGACGCCGCCATCGGCCAGTCCCCATCGCTACTCTTCGAGGCGGCGATCGGGAGTGCAAATCGGCAACCTGGCCCGCTTGGCTTCGCGACGATCCAGCCGCGATTCCGAAGCCGGGGAGCCGTCGCCGCTCCAGTGCGTCCGCAACACACAGCGCCGAACGTCAAACTTCCTAGAAATACCTGGTGAGTTTCTATAGACTTGATTATGCGAATATATACGTACATACCTACGCATGCACTTTCGGCATTTGCGTCATTTCGGCAAAAGTTTGCGCCATTTCAAAAAGGGAAATAAAAATCAGGGGCTGGCTACCATATAAGTTCACCTTCGTAATAATCACGCCCCGCGAAAACGAACGACGGATCTCTCCGTATTGTCCGGCGACGAGAGTGCGAGTGTGTTTTTTTTATGGCAGCGTGAAGGTATCACGCATTAGCGGAGTTAACAGCCAGGAGTGTGTAACGCTCCCAGACGCATTAGGCCTCGTGTCAACGTGCCGTTGAATCCTCTTTCACGGTCGTTTTTCCACGAATAAATCACGACGAGGCAAACACACACACACTATACTGTACGCCCTGCGCGTGAAGGAAATGAATTAAGTAACCTGATGGCGTCGTATCACGGTAGAACACACAACACCGACGAACTGCGTAGGTAGCAAAGCTATAAACATATGCATATTACATAATATAAATAATAAATGTTATTCATAGGAAACAAATGAAAAAGTCTTTGAATAATTGAATATCCTAGGAGCAGTATGCAGTATTTCTTCTTTAGAATTTGACCATTATCAATTCAGAGTTTCAAACTGTATACTTCAGCGGTGTAAGAGGCTTGACGAGAGTCCTTCTCTTCTTATGTATCTTGGACAGGTATTACGTTTTTTCTCTTCTGAACTTCTGAAGGATTCTTTGTAACTGGCCTTGTCCGTTTTTTTTTAAATTGTGCGGTGATTGTTGGTATCACCCGACAGGGAATCTGTTTTCTGTGGTCGAGGGTATACATCCTTTTGGGTCGCTGATGGGATTGTAATCATTCAGCTCTATTCGTGGAAGAGAGAAGAATGAAAAACATTATGATTGGGAGCAGCCAAGAATATCAAAAATTGAATAATACCTTCCTATTATATCCTGGATACATAGTAAGTCTAGATGTACAACATGTCGAGTTAAGAATAGGCGCAGGATACATAAAAAGAATCTTTTAAAAAAAATCGGTTATTGGTTTGGCAGGCAAATAAGTCGAAATACGTGATGAGGGAGAAAAAGAAAACTGAATTTCTCTAGCGCGCATGCGTATTTGCAGGGCCTAAATTTGTATACATATACAAACAGGGGAGCTGGGGAGTGGGAGCCAAACTCAATAAATATGAAGACCATTCTTCTTTTCGATGCTTTGAAAATCATCCAGCATCATCAAGGAGGGAGTCTGGGTTAAAATATTAAGAGAAATATACTAGTCAAGATCCATTCACGTATAAGAACTTTTGGCAGTTCTTGTTTTTTTTTTCCCTCCGGGGTGCTTCCTGAGAGAGGGTATATATGGTGAAATAAAAGTCGCTGACTTGATTAACTCGTCACATGAATATTCATTATCAGAACAGCAGCAGAGAGGACAGCACAAAAGCTTTTGGGTGCTGCTGCTGCATAACCGGACCCCAATTAATTTTGCTTTCAGACTTATATATACACATTGACAACTGGTGGCGCACAGTGCTGAAGGAAAAAAAAAGAGAGAAGCTTTCAGGGAAAAAGAACAATAGCAGCACCAGGCCTTCAGCGTTTCATCATATGCAAACTCGAGTTTCTTAAAGAATGAACAGGTCGGCGCCCCGCCATTCAATGCTCATTTTTATCTTCCGCTCTTCTTTCTTGATGGTCTAATGGAATTGTTCTTTTCAGACACTGACTTTCTTTCTTGCAAATGCATTTCTCCATTATACCTTAGGCTGACGCCTGCGTTATTCTTTAGACTCTTTCATATGCAAAATATAATTATTATACTACTTAATCGTGCAATTCTATCCCGTGACTGAATAATTTACTTCCAGTTTTTGAGGATACGGAAATTCCAAACCTTGTTCCAAACGGCATCAACAAAATAATGAAATCTTCATTATGTAACAAAAAGTAAAACAATTATGCATATCGTTCAGGAGGATTCCAGGGCGTGTATTAAAAATATCACGTTAGACCTCACTATTATTATAACTGCAAAAAGACTTGTAATCGAATTCAAACGAAATTCTCAATTTTTCTTGCGAAATTGTGTGAGACTTGAGTACCGGTATATCTGACATCTGCTGAGTCTATACCAAACAGGATGATATGTACATTGTACAATAGTGTACATCATCTTAATCATCTGGAGCCCCAGGGTCAAAGATGGATGTCTTCATTAGATGGCTGACTACTCGTTTCCGTGAACGTGTTCTGTCATGTTTGAAGGCACGAACGGCCGCTTCCTCATTATATCGCCCAAGAAATGGGTGGTATAACATCATCAATTCCGGGAAAGAAAATTCTGTTTTGTTTTATTTATTTTTTTTTTTTTTTAAGCTTATGGAACAGAAAGTGCTGAGGGCAAATTGCACTGCTAGTGATACATAATTGAAACTCCCACGAGACAGCGAACAACAATAGAAAAATAATAAGAATAAAAAACTCTCAGCGATCATTTTACGTACTTATTTGTGTTTGTTTAGAATCTTTTTCTCTCTGACCGTGGTACATCAGCATGAACTGAACAGAGCGAGGATTGGTTGTAACCGATACCCATGCTGTAACATACAGAATAATATTTTGAGCTCGCTCGTATAACCATGGGCAGAACTCGACAATGAGACGAAGCCGTCAGCCGTCAGCCCGTCATCATGACATATCAATTCCGCCTGAGATTGCGCTTCTGGATGGCGGATGTGGATTCGCGTGCGCAATGTGCGTACTTTCTCAGCGTACAGTTGATGCCATTCAATTGTTTCTGGAGATTTCAAACGAGAATCAATGTATTGATTGATTCGGGGGGAATGCTGAGACGGGGGACGTATATAACCACATTTGCGTGTCCTATTATTATCTATCTATGAAATATAAACCATTCAGCCAGCCAGGATGTGCTCGCAGATTCGGTTAGATCACGCAATGATTTCCACGTAACGCAATGTCATTTTCTAATATTTCGACAAATCATCGACAAATCTCATTAAATAACGTCTTTCTGTGCATTACGTTTAAGTACGAGATAACTTTTTAAAACTACATTCCTTTTTAATGGAAAAATCTAAAACAAAAAACTATAATCCCAACAACTTATCTGTAGACTAATATTATAAATAATTAATCGAGTTCTGAAAACTACTTTTCCAAACAGCACCTCGAAGATTTATTTGTTCGCATGGTAACATGCAAGTTCTCTCGATTTTATAAATTTTTACTAAGTATTAGGTATAAGCATTTTTGCTGAAAAATATTTTTACTTTTTTGAAAAGAAACATCTCCGTTAACCTGCAACAGCTGCTGCTGTGCTAGGAGCGAAAATAGCAGAGGGGGGGGGGGAAGGGAAACGTAAAGTTTTATTTCTAATTTCCTCTAGTCTCGTAGTCTTTGGCAAAGCTTTCTTTCTTTGTCGGCTACCTCTTTTATCAGTCCGATCTTAACAGAGAGTGTAAGCGTTATAGGACGTCCCCATCTGGTTTGTGATATTTTCTCTTTCTTCAGGCGGGCCTCATGGGTCCATACACTTGCTAGTTTTCACTCTCCCTTTTTTTTTTTGCGAGAGTCACTCAGTTTATGAAGAAAAAGGCAACAAGAAGATGAAAGACGGTACCGGGCACCCACAATATCCTGCGAAAGTGCCATCTGTTTACTACTTGCCATGCCATAAATATTTGAAAAAAACTGTCGCCTTATTCACATAAGAGAAAACAAGTGAAAGTGAAAACAAGTGAAAGTGAAAACAAGCTTACCTTTTCTTTTATCGGCACCTTTCAGGCTAGTCGCTCGAAGCGAAAAAATTCCCAATTTCATCGTTCCATCATTGGGTCTATTAGATGTTTTCCCTTGATAAAACCATAAAATAAGTAATATCATTTTAATCCGACAATCTTATTTTAAAATGAGGAAAATTTTTTTCTTCCCACAAAAAGTCAAGTGTTTAGAAAGAATTAAATTGAATTAAATTGAATTTGAAATTGAATATTTTGTCGTCGAAAATTTTTTACATTAACTGAAAAGATATTTATTGTACCTTCGAAAATTATAACTGCTTCACTCCAAAGGATTCTCAAAGAAAAAGGAAAATGCGTGCCGAAATGTTTTCTTCGTTGACTGGTTGACTCTTTACAAAATGGAGCTAATCCATCTTTGTCGTTGGTTGACAATCCTTTTAGCTATTTGGACAGCATTGCGTAACTTTCTGATGTAACACAACTGAGTTGTAAAATAACCTAAGGCGCGCAGTTGGGTACACCACACACAACTTTTGCATTTCCCTTCGTAATAATTGATGGCGACCGATTACACAAATAAGACAAGTTTTTTTCATGTCAATCTCTTCTTTGCCTTGTTTGTCGAACAGTTGGTTTTGTTTGTTAAACAGATGTTCATTTGCAACGCAACAAGCTGAACTTGGCTGCACGTTAGTTATTTATCAAAGGAAAATTTCTGTTTTTTTTTTTTCTTGTTTTTGTTTTGCCGTTCTGTTTACGATTTTCCCGTTCTTTAATTATTTGCCTCTTTGTATTGGCCTTTGCAGATCCGGTGCACTTCCGTCCACGCGTTTGCAGCTTGCCGGAGAACTCACGAGCGCCCTACAACCCGCGCTCACGTGACGACATCTACCGATTGCGCAACTTTTCCATCACCAGCAAAGGCGTGGTGAATCGCGGAGATGCAATCATCTCGCGTCATTCCCGCTCCAACACTAGCATCAATTCTACCCTCACGGCGTAAGTAAATGTGAATAACGATGGCGGGGGATCCATTTTCAACTTCTTCCCATTTGGCAGGCCTATACCTTACCGAATGGGATCAGTCTCTCATCCTCTTTGATGTTGGCCTTTATCGATTTCTAAGACGAATAAGAGAAACGTCAATTAGCGCACTCAAGTCAACAGACTAAAAGATTGGATATAACTCTGTCTAGAACCGTGTCTAATTCCACGGGAGAGTCCATATACTCGGTTGAGTCGTACACTGGTGGATGCAACTAGATGAACATTCGGAAAATGGCTTTCCACGAATCTGAACGTATAATTAATTAAAGGTCATTTTCAATCTAGTTAATGATCAAACTCAGGTAGCGACAAAAGTACGAAAGAACCGAGTTAGTAAACTATTTGAAAAATATGCGGTTGCCATGCAAAATATACACACAAATCGATATTCCTAAAGCTTTATTTTTTTTGTCATAGTGTTTACTTAACTTTTACTTAGCTTTTAGTTTATAGTTTGATACTAAAAGAATTCATAAAAAAAGCATAAAAAGGTGAATAAATACAATTAGTGGTATCGTTTCATTCCCATCCACTTCTGGGACTCAGGAAAGTACCTCTAAACAGTAAACAGCGTTCGCCTTTTTTTTAATGAATGTAACCCAATCAGCGAAAAGTAAACGGCGGAGCTTAAGTTTCTTGAACCCAGAAAGGGACAGTCCTCTTTAATTTTTATGATTAGGACTTTCACTATTGCGCAACACTTGTGAATAGCAAAGAGAAACATCGTGAATTCGCTGCTATAAAGGAAGCGCGATTTCTCTGTATACATGGAAACAGCAACCTTGGTTCCTGTTTTTTCTTCCGATTCTGTAAATATTCCTCCTGAATATGAAATATTATCTCCTGCAAAAATTATAATAGAACAATTGATTTTTTAGAAACACAAAATCAGATTGCATTGATAAGCTCTCCGAGAGCTTTTTCTTTGATACACATCAACATAGAATTTCCAATCTCGATGAATTTCTCTATTTATATGTAAATCGAAGGTTGAGGGGGAAACAAAAATAAGAAATAAGAAAAAATAAAAGGGACTCTATTATTGCGTATATTTCAGTCTCAGTCATCCATATACCATTTCCCTGAAACCTCTGGTGAGTTTCTCCTCACCATATTCTGTCTGTGAAGTGCGCGTCAACCTGGGCGTCAACGTGATCGACACTGGAGAGAAGAAAATCGATGGGTTCAGGGCGTTGGTGGTTCACAGTTTCGGCTTTTTCCATCTACCCCGCCAAAGAGGTTATAACCTCCAAGGGTTATTGAGCACGTCGAGTGCGAGAGGCTCGAGACGTGACGCGGATCTTCTTTCAAGATCGACCTCGGCATTCCAGTTATCTGGTGCTCAGTTCATCTCATCTGCAGAGATCGATATCTGTGCACTGTGTATGTGCAATTGACGTTGTTGTTTGTATGGAAAAACCCGAAATCCGATTTTCCAGCCAAGAAGTAAGTGGAGTCTAGTTGAAAGATCGAGGGTGAATTCAATTATTTATGGGCCAGCCAATAGACCAGCAAACAAAGAAACACCATTTACTCTATGCTGAATTCTTTACGTCGCCGCCCCTTTACAGTTTCTGAATAATTTAGTTATACAATCCAACGGAATTTCAAGAGACATTTTCCATTCAAGTTTACCTTATTACGTACTGCATAGTTCAAATATGAATGAGATGGGAAGTGGGCGGAATTGGTAAATATTGGTGCAAACGCCCGGTCTACTGGACAAAGAGCTATTCATTTTCCCAGGCAACAGGCATAGAGGGCAGATAATTAGTAAAAGGACGAGAGGAAAGGTCTCGTTACTTTCCTTTGTAAACCAGCCCCGCGGTTATTGATCATCGTGACTCTTGGACTTCACCAAAATAACTAAAAAAAAAAAAAAGGGAGATGAGCGTCACCCCTTCGAGGCTTCGACGGACATGTCGTTTCGTCTGACGGCCCCAGGACTCTCAGATCTTCCTTTAGTTGTTCCCCGACATCACCTTGTCCTTAAAATATCTACGCAATCCCATTCTCTCCCTTGAAGGAGAACAGAATTAAAACAAAATAAAAGGAAAAAGGGAGAAGGAAAAAAAGGAAACAAGGAAGAAAAAAAAAATGTTCATCACTGCCAGAAATCTTTTGGATCGATCCCGGTTCTTATATTAGATAGCGTTTGTGTAGGGCCGTAAAAAAGATTGAGAAAGAGAGGAGGGGGAGACGGGAAAAGAAGGGCAACAGTGCGGATCATCAAGGACTACTTTTAGCTAAGCTATAAGGTTCTACAGCCCAAAGATGAGAAATATATCAAATGCGTGATCCTTCCATTAATATAATTTTTTTCTTCGTTTTTTTTCTACGTCGGATCTTTTTACTCTTTTTTAACGTCTTTGATCTGTTATCGATTTTCACCTTATCAGTCGAAATCATTTCTCACTTCAGCATCTTTCTTATTTATTTTATTTTCCCCATTTCATTTGTCAGCTCAAAAGATTTTTTATATGGGGAATAGAAACGTTACGTAACTTATCTTATCTTCTAGAAGCACTCCAACATTTTACCTACTCAACGTGAAAAACAAAATAAGTGGTATTTTTCCGGTTGATTATGTTTCGAAAGCAAACACAGCGAAGCAATCCAATGCACCACAAGTAAAGTTGTTGGTATAAATAGGTCTATGAAAGCAGCTATTGAATGTGCAGATACGGTAGAGAGAGAGAGAGAGAGAGACCTGGTGGATTCTATTCCTTTGTTGACCGCTCTCTTGCCTCGATCCTAATCATCCATGCAATAGGAGTTTTGGACGTTGCCGAGTGGGAAGTTGGCGAACCATGACGACGACATGGCACACACATGGACGACAATTCACAGGGATCTGGACTCAGTTGCTTGAACGGGCCAAAAAGATCCTTTTCCCTTTGAAGTTGAGGCTTAAAAGGCAATGGGTTGGTCCTTCTTTTCTTAGCTTTCCCTGAATAGATTGAGCCACGTAGCGCACAGCTGGTAGATATATTATAGCCTGCGTGCAACAGGTATATGACTTGACTCATTCGGTCGTGATCTGCCGTTACTACGACAACAGTCGTCCCTTTGCTCAGTTTCCTATAAAGTTTATCTCCGGCCGGGGCTCGGGAAGGGAAAATAAAACCTACTGGGTTGCCATTCTAAAGTAGATATGTGTATAGGCAAAAGGATTCAATGTTTTTGATCATCAGGCTAGCAGCTAGCTCGCATCGGTTGTGTGTCTCTATGCATCAAGTCGTCAACAGTCAACACACAGTCTGACAGGGCCAACCTAAAGGGATCGTCGCTATTATTGTTGGTTCAGAGGAGGAAAGATCTATATTATACAACGCAGCAGCATCCAATTCGGGCCTTATATTCCCTTCGCGAACGTCTCGGCGAGAGTTCAGTAATGGGAAACAAAAGCTCCCCCCCAAAATCCATTCATCAACTAGACAGGGCTGGAGAATTATTCAAGTGGTGTCCCTGATATGAAGCTCTCTAACCTCCTCTATATAGACACGGAGATGAATGGAGGTGCACGCAAACATGTAATAAAAACGGAAGAAAAAGCGGAAGTGTGCGGCCTATGTCAAGCGCATCCGGGACGTCAACCGAGTTTGCCACCTATTATGTACAGAATACCTACTTAGCACTGTTAAAAAACTTCCCAACTATTTCGGGGTTAAACGCCCTAAATTCTCGGCAACTGAGATCTGGGGTTCCCAAACCCGAAATATTTGTATCGTATCGCAATACGAAACGTTCGGGGTTGTACAGAAGACAAATAAAAGATGCGACTTGGACCAGAGTCGAACCTTCAACCTTTGACTTGCTAGCTCAGCTCGCTAACCACTTGACCAATTGACTTATAATCATGATATATATTTATGAATTATATTTGATTTCCTGTACGTAAGGACTTAGAAAGTTTTATAGTCTTTGTTAGTATAGAAAATAAGAGTTAGAGGGTAGCGGGCGTGTTTGTCGAAAATACTAGTACTTAGACTTAATATTATACGTTAGAATACTTACGTTTTCAGAAATCGATATAATTTTTAAGGAAAGGGATGCATGCTTGAAAATATTTCAAGTTGGAAAATTGATCTACTTGACAAGTAGTTTGCAAATACTTTGATTAATATAAAAATGAATAAACTATAAAAATTTTAAATGTACTTGAAATAATTCTATCGCTGCTGCATAGTTTATAGAAAAGCTGAACTTTTCATTATGTCTCTGCCGGTTGCCGACGGGATTACTTTGCTAATCATGACTAAAATCTATGTCCCAAGTAGGCTTATATATTATACACTCCCTAAATGTCTGGCCATGCCCAAAAATTTGGGGGTAATTTTCCCCAAATATTTGTAGTTAAATTTGAAAAAATGAAAGTGGTACGTAAAACCCCAGAATTTTCGAAAAAAGTCAAAATTTCGTGCATTTACAAATTTTTGGTGGTTGACAACCCCCAAAAATTGGTACCCTTTTTAACAGTGAGACTGAAATATAAGGTTACATTTGATATATACTCGAAACGACTCGAAATGTGCCTTCTGTCTGTCGTGCACATACTCTGGTGACGGCAACAATAATTCCGAATGATTAATTTCCAGCAGGGTGAAAAAAACGGGAAACTTGTTTTCCTGGAATCCTGACAAAATATGAAATGATGAACACTCTTCTCAAAAGTAAAAGTTAACCCGTGACAAACACAGACAGTTAGAAATCATTTTTTACTTCACTTTCCAGTCGCCAAAGAAAGAAAAAAAAGAAAAAAGAGAGACAATAAAGAACGACAAACAAAAGAGGAGGATTTTAATGATGTACACGAAACCATTTTGCCAATTGACGAAAGAACTGTGCGACAGTAGTATACATTACACGTGGACACAGTATAATCTCGCTAGAAAGAAAAAAATCGATCAGGATTTGAGTTGCCGTTATTCACGTGTGCAGTAGAACGAGTTTTTACTGGTTTTTACGCTAAGCTTGGCTTGACATGTACACCGGAGAGCAGGGAAGAGCATGACAAAAAACAAAAAACAAAAAACAAAAAAAAAATAATAATCATTTGACTGATGTGGAAAGTCATTAGTGCGTTACGCTTTCAAGGTATTAGATATCTATACTACCGTACCACGCATTAACTTGGATTCTGGAGTATATTTCTAATATCTGTAGTATACGGAACGCCATATCTAGTTGGGGTCCAAGCTAATCGTGCTTCTACATGTCTCTGTCTAGTCGATTATTGGAACCACAAATTGTTCATCTCGTAATCTAATGTGCTAATGGGCTTCCATTTAATATTGAGCAGGTTGAGCAGTCGGAGCGGAAGGAGCCGGAGCGGTGAGCGTTCTTTTGGCGGATCTTGTTGCGGTTCCAGCTATGTCTCGTCTGAAGAGAGCTGTGATACCTCCAACACAAAGTATCGCGTAGTCATGCTAGGTATAAACTATAAACTTCAGTTTTACTATTGCAAAATTGACTTTAAAATTGAAATAGTTTAAAATAGTTAAAACAAATAATAAGCTACATAATTTTACCTCGTTCAAAAATTGAATCCCACTGCGATACAACGAGCGTTGCACTTTACTAGTTTTGTCTGTGTCCTAAAGTGAAAACACAAGTTATGGAAGGATTCAAGGATATGTACTACACCGATAGTTTCACACATTTCATGTTTTTCTAACAAACCTATGTATCGTCCACACAGGTGCGGCTGGCGTTGGTAAAACGGCGCTTGTTTCTCAATTCATGACGTCCGAATACATGAACACCTACGACGCTTCTTTGGGTACGATAAATTTGTTGTGGGCGGTTATTTATTCTCAATTGTATAGTGTTTGCGTTTCTAGCATAAGTCTGGAATACGCGTATATATACTAATCTGCAAGAGTCTTAGATTTTATTTGTTATACTGTATCATTTGGTTCAGTGTGAACTGTGGCGGATCGTTATATATGAGAAAGGTAGTTATTTGACGCCTGACGACGATGTAACCTTTTTTTTTATTTTTAAACTTAATTTTAAAGCCTTTGATTCATTGCAAAAAAATATCCATTGACGTAGATAAAGAACTAACATGAGATAACAAATAATAGGAAAAATTAATTATTGAACTAATTACATTAAAATTGAATTTGTGATCAGACGACGAATTTGGCGAGAAAACAGTCAGCGTGCTACTTGACGGAGAAGAATCTGAAATGATTTTCATAGACCACGCCAGCGCTGAAATGTCGGTAAGTGTGGGGCTCATATACATATAGCTAGAAGAACCACAATCTATAAATTAATCGTCCAATCTTCCCTGAAAAGAATTTTTCACAAAATTTTCAGATTTGGTTTTCACCTATTTCAAAAGACGATTCCTATAAATATTAGCCTACTCCCCTTACAAAAAAATTTCCTTTAGTAATCAGCTCCAATTAGCTTATAGCAGAATAAGCAAGTCTTCAGATCTACAGTCTACAGTTATCAATGTATCATAGAGTTATTGATCTCAGCAATGATACTTTGACCTACCTCTAAAATTGTTCCAATGTGTTGAAATTATTAGCGAAATATAGATATCATACTCTCAGAGAATTTCCAAATTAAAATATAATGATTTTAATCGTCATTTGCTGTAATTATTTAAGTCTCCCTCCAAGAAAATTTAATTGTGTGTCGTACAGTAGCGTTTGTAGAATAATAGTTACAGTTTTCGTTCGGTGCTAACGATCAGCGATATTTTTTGTTAGTGCTCAGCATAAAAGACATCAAACGTCTGTTTGTTTGTCAAAGAGAAATTAATGTCGAGCATGACCGTCTTGTTTTGTGTACCCTTTCATTTTGCATTTTCCCCACCCGATATGGAACTCAAGTCTGCGCATCATTGTGCAATTGTGGTTACGGAGAACAAAGGAGTGAAGCATTGACTGAGAGGCCATGCCAAACTAGGGTGTGTCTTCTATAGTCTTATGATCTTAAAACCGTCTAGTTCTCCTATGATTATTGAATTGCATTCCTTAGTTCACAGACGTTACGCAACGTATTTATTATCTTAAATTTACAAAACTCAGCACCTTCTTATTACGAATTCTTACCCGGTGATATCCGTCTTGGGTCTCGACAGGTGGAGAATTGCCTCACAACCTACGATCCGCACGCCTTCGTGCTCATTTACTCCATAACGGACCGTGGAAGTTTCCAGTTTGCCGAGGAGGTTCTCAAGTACCTGTGGCGAGAGTCATGCACAAAGGAGAAAGCCGTCATCCTGGTTGGCAACAAGGTGGATTTAGCCCGATCGCGAATAATAAAATGCGAAGGTAATGTATCATTAAACAATATTTGTTTTCCTTTTTCTAATGGTAGCTTCAGGCCAAAAGGAAATCCCACTAGCACAAATGAGATATGGCCATCTTCAATTATAGTAACTGATCTATCACTGTCTCTATCTTGCTCGAGGGCCATAGCACTTGCGATATACCATATCATCCTTATTGATTTACCAAAGACATTTTCTTAAATTACACCCGTGTCCACCATCGGGAAGTCCCAGGCAGTACACACATTTTCTTACTTAAACCATCGCCTCTGCGTCTTTTCTAGTGTTCGTGATAGACAGCAACGATCTAGAGGGACAGAAAAAAAAGTAAACAAGGATGACAGTTTTGAAACGCGAAGAGCAGCAACAAAGTGAAAATTGCTAAACTTTTTCTTTCGCATCTCTTAATCAAATCTGGAGCGCAAACAGTAGCATCGTGGAAATGGACAACTTACCGTTGCTTCTATTAATTCCGTGAATTCAATGACAGACATGATTAAATTTCGAGCGTTATAGATAAAAAGAAATCTACAGCGTAGACAAGTTACAGCGGAATGGTTTTATAGTAGTGCTCCGCGGTAATGCGATTCCATCTGTCAGGATGGATGGAAGGAAAATGTTGGAAAATAAAAAAAAGGGAAATAGATTAAATAATAGAATAAGTAGCAAAATACAAACGTAGTATACCGTAACTGTATACAGCCATAACATCGGACCTGTAGAAAAAATCAATACGGAGCATCCATCGACCGACGACCAGCTCCGTCCATTATCGTGGTGGAGCGGAGGGAATTACAACTAGTTACAAACCCACCTTGGTGTGAGGGGTGGGTGGTGGAAAAGTGCAAGAGGGCCGTGACTAATGGGCCTGTGTTTTATTTTCTTCATTCTTTGTTGTCTTTTCGCTGGCATAGGTAGTGCGTACTATGCGTATGAAGGATTCGCGCTATAACGGCCGTCTATAACAAAGGCGACAGTGCATCTCAGTTATGCCCCTACGCTATGTAGACCGTATCATGAATAATCGATCGTTTCGATTGATTAGATGCTCAAGAAGAGACACGCGCATAAAAAACAAACAAAACAACACTCTGTTTGCGACCAAACAGATCTTGTGGGTCAGAGATGAAGCTGTTTCGACCGTAGTTGAGTATCTCATTGTTCAATTTGCAATTGATCATTGCCGATGCGTGGTAATAGAAGCGTTCTACAGATAAATTATGAACAAAATACCAGCCCCGCTGTGGTATCGACCGAGAAAGTTGTGGATTATCTGCTTTTCTTGCCCAGACCATTTGTTTACCTTCTTTTTTTTTTGGAAAACGTCAGTTCTCGTAGAGAATTGATAGTCGCCTCGGTTCACACTAGCAGCAGCTTACCACTTTGGTAGGGTTTCGATCGTATACGTTATACAGGATGGGATGTGCGTTGCTGTTCTGTTGAGTCAACACAACCCACAAGTGTTGCGCAGCAACAGCAGTGCAAGCAGTTGTGACGAATAAAGTGTAACGAGTAACGACATATTCTATCGGCGACGCGCGATGCGTCTCTCCTTATAATCATTGGGCTCAAGCCCTCAAAACACAAAAGCTGTCTGTTTTTCTTGTTTGCATAATAATTTTGTTTTGATGGGTTTCCCGCTTTTTCTATTCACGCGAGGCCTGAATAAAAATAATTAAATTTGAATTTTGTTGTTTTACATTAAACATTTGCTGTTACCAAATCTTTGCATTCGGCGGACCACGCCCATAGATTATTTGCCGCTAGCAATAATTCTGAATAATTCGTATCTGATATTTTAATGCTACTTATGGTAGCCAACCACTCTCTTCTCATTAAAAATGACTGCGACTGCGACACTTGGAGAAATATCCTAATCCCTTCCCATTAACACAGATTTGATAGACCAACCAATTCTAAATTAATACTGCTATGGGCAAATTTTTAACATAAATTTCAAAATGACATGGGTTAATAAGCGGTAAGAGCTTCTCTCAACACTCGTCGGCCACATGGCTGAAATTGGTAATAAGTAACAGACGTAAATCGATTGATGTATTTTCAAGTGTTCCCTATTGTTTCAACCGGTACAATACTCGATTAATGAATGATATCAGCACGAGTTGGTCCAATCTTTTAATTCTTTTTGTTCTGCGAAGATGGCAAGAAGCTGGCTACCGAACATGATTGCAAGTTCATCGAGACGTCGAGCGGCATTCAACATAACGTGGACGAGCTTCTGGTCGGCGTACTCAAGCAAATCCGACTGCGCGAGGATCTGAACAAAAAGCGTCGCAAGAAGAAACTGATGGGAAGCGGCTCCCGCACGTCACTGTCACTCGGCGTCGCTCGTGACATTCTGCAGAAGATGTGTCTCCAAGACAATCGATCTAAATCGTGTGAAAATCTTCTAGTCCTCTGAAATGGTCTCCATTTCATCTACGGCTTTCCCTTTCAATCCTGGCTCGTTGTTCGTGGTTTTTCGTCCGTTCGTTTCGCTTGATATGCCGGGCGTTTAGCTTATAGACTTGGAAAGTTGCGTGTGGTCTTAAGTCGCCAAATATTTCTGAGCTCGACCGATCAGCTCTATGTACAGAAGAGCCCTCGTTACGTCTGGATAGCTGTCGGATGAGGGGTGCGCCAAATGATTACCCAACTAACAATTTCATGACCAATCAGCCATACTATTGTACACGCTGAATGCTAAACCTAACTTCGGTGAATTATAATTTTCCCTAGTCGTTCCTTTGAATCCTTTCGTTGTGTGACAGTACACGATCTAGGGCGATATAGGGATAACATTTTTATATGCTGCCACATCTCAAATTGTGCTGACGTTCCGTTGACAGCATGTTTATTCGCACCAAATTTTATTTCATGCCATCAGTTGATCATTCCTATATTTAATATTATAAAATTACAATATTTTGAACGGCGAGAATTATTATGCAGCTTGCACCTCGTCTTTTGTGAGTAAATAATGTGATTCAACGTCATATTTTGATCCCTTTTCGCTATACTTCAGCCAATTTTTCTCTCGACTTGTGAAATCAATTTCTACTCACAATCGAAAGAATTTCGTTTTTACGTACTTTCCCAATGGACCATATATAGGCTACATATACTATTGAGTTACCGTCTTTCAGGTCACGCCAAAAAGTAGCAGTATAGCACTTAGCTGTAAATTTTTTTTTGGTAAGCGTCGAAATATTTGCATTGGATATTTTTGTGTATTTGTACAAAAAAACGGCTCCCTCTTCAGTCTATAAGCTTTACAAAGTTATTACAGACATAAATAAATATGGAACACTTGAATCATCATATCAGTTGCAGGAAAGATGATTCCAGGTGATTCATAATCTTAGCTATAAATACCGCATAAATTAGTAGTCCCGCAATAGACATAACCAACAAGGCTTCAATACGTAGAACGTTCGGATTCTTTTGACTACATGGCCGTATTACCGGTACACCTCTTCGTTGGCATTTCTGAACCATCGTGGATTTTACCTGTATGTGTAACGGTAATTAATTCGCTTATTTTAACTCGATTACACTGACCATTGGTACAGTAGACGCAGGCGAATATTGACACACAAATGAAAAGTGACAACAAATTTTGTTTCTTGACGACTGAGTGGTAGGATAGAAAATTTTCTTGGCCTCCATATCATTAGTCCAGCGACGCTTATGTATACATGTTTATGTCTAAAAAGGTTCACGTTCTACCTATACTTCCCACTTGCGTTTCGGTTGGGGTTACCCAAACCAGCCTCCAATTCTTGGCCTTTCTTAAAAGAAAACCCCCCCCCCCCAAAACATCTTGATGGTGTCACTTGATTCCCTGCAGTGTGAACTTTTTTTCAAAAAATCTTATATTTAAAAGATTCCGTTTCCTTCATAATCTTTTATTAAGTATGTCGATCAACATGTTCCTGTGAGCCTCTTTGCTCCCTTCTACCAAACTTGCGTGTGGTATAATCTGCAGTAATTTGGTAAAATCCCAACTCTCCGATAATTTAAAGTATTCTACTTCTTTTGGTACGAAGACATTTTTTGTAATACACATTCTGCACGAAACAAGTGTCGGTATATACAAATTTGGTTACGAATAATCAATATGTATCAGGAGTTTTCCGTCTGATATTCCATCTGATTTAAACCTAATTAATCAACGAGCCTTTCTGATGTACATGATTTCGTGATTCCAGGATTTCGCATCAGAGACTACGTAAGTGGGTAATAACCACAATCCCTAGAATATTTGCTAAAATGGACAACCTATTTGTATTACCGTACCCCACTTCGGACATATCATGAAAAATTGTCCATTTATTACTTCGCTTGGCCCTTGGCGTGACTTGTGACTCGTGAACGAGTAGTAAAAATTTTCAAATCTGAAATACAATTAACACAAAATGAACAAGTCGAAAATTAATTTGTTTTCTTTATTTACAGAATTATCACCCTACTAAAAATAAAAGATAAACCGAAACAAACAGTACAACATAAAATACTGTATAGTATTTAAGATAGCAGTACTCGGAAACCATCGGAAACGTAATAACATGCGAAAGTCAACCAACAAAAGCAAGTTCACACCAAATAAAATAATGTTGTAAAGCTCGCACAGATGGTAATGTCGAAGGAGTTTCTCTGGTAGATTGAATCAATATGGCAAAATGAGATGTACAAATAATAAATGGAGATATGCATATGCTATACTGTTGTGCGTTTGGGTAATATCGGTGATGTCATTGCAGTGCCACAATTTAAAAAAAAGTAAAAATAAAAGAAATATCAAAGTATAATAAATCCATGTTAATAAAAATAACCCCGAGGACACAAAATTGAAATAAAAAATTATAATTAACTAATCAAAATTTGTCGACCGAAAAGTTTGACCGACTCTGGCCCAGTTGACTTCATGACGCAGATTATCGCGAGTGCTGGATATTGGAGGGAATCCTAAGGCCCTTAGTGTTGGAGGCGATCCGAACTTTTGGCGATGGTTGTTTCCATATAACGAATGCCCGGCATGAGGAATACCGTACGAGGTAGCTAGGTTAAATTTATTAGATTGATCGAACTGAAACTCCTGATCGAGAGAAGGAGGCGCAATCCAAGTTTGGGGTGCGACACGGTATATTACTCCTAACAGTGGCGGTAATATCTGGTAAACATTCTGATGTTTATCAGAGTTATGCGTTAATACCTGCTGACCAGAATTCGATTTCAAATCTATTTTCACTGAAGTAGAGGTGTTTAACGGCAAAACTGTAAGATTCGTAGACTTGGATATTTTTTCGGGTGAAGTCGATGAATGAGTCATAGATTTAGCTGCTGAAGAACTTATCTCGACATTTTCTGGGGCTTCTACTAAAGAGGGCGGGATCGGGCTCACCGGTTTATACGGTAATAAGGTTAGGGGTGCGATGGCAATTGCTGAGGCTGATGGAGGTATTGGAACACGCAAATGTAGATAGGAAAGCGGAACATTTACTGAACCGGAAGGCGAAGCGGGCGAGGAATCGGGTTTCGATGGCTCTGTCACTACTTGAGGCGGGGAGTTTACCAGAATGGTGAGAAACGGCTCCGATTCTATCATCTTAGGATCAATAAGAGAATCTTCTAGCTGGTGAGTTGAGTTTTCTGTGTCCGAGTTGGATTCAGATTCATCCAGGATGTTGAGGAAAGATGAAGTTCCAATAGGATCCGAAATAGGTAAGCTAGATATGTCAGCATCCAAAGGAAATGCCAGCTGCTCGACTTTGTTGAGCGCTGCTAGGTTAATTGGACTTATCTCTTCTTCGATTGTAGGTAGCGCAGTGGCATTAAAAGACTCGACTTTTGTTTCCGAAAAGTCATCAATTGTTGCTATGGAAGATTCGTTAGTATCTTTAGTATTCGTGACGACATCTTTTCCATGATCTGTTCGTTGATTATTTTGTCTCGTTAGCATTTCTTCGTTGCGAGTCACGCGTTGAATGTTGACAGGTTTTCGTGATGAACGACTTTTACTGTTAATTCCAACTAAACGAGAAGAGCTCGATTCGGAGAATTTTATCGACACTTGAAAAAAAAGCAGCCAAACAGAAACTGCTGCACCATTTCTCATCTAAAAGGGAAAGGAATATTTTCATCAAAATATTCATCATTATTGATTTGAAGCTAATTTATATTTTAGCCTATTTATAATAGAAAAAAATTGGTTAGCAAATTAACTAACTTACGTTAAAAAACTTCATGTTGATAAAACTATTGGTGCTCCTTCTGTGGTCAATAGACGACAGTCTGACAGAGTATGACCGAACAACATGCGTTGGACAGGCTTATATAGCGGCTAAAGATCGTTTTGCCATTTCTTTTTTCTCCAATCTCTACACACATGTTGACGTGAGCTGAAGAGCGCACCGCAAAAGCATCTTGTGAGTTTTTTATCCCGAAGAATGTGCGACAGAACGCCTTTGGCTATCATAGTTTAAATACGTTTTGAGGAAAGGGAAACTTGCCGTGATATAAGTCAACTGTCTGCCCCCAGCTGTATTGAGAAGTGGTGCTGGTGCAATGTGGAATGCGATTTCTTTCGTAGACGAGACTGATTTCTCCACTTAAATGTGAAAATATTTAATACTTGCTTCGTATAACAAAACCCTACTTCACTGGAAAAATTAGCATTATCTTGGAACCAAGAGCATCAATAGAGAAGAATAAATTACAATTTCCAAATTGTTCTTCATGTTAAAATAACAAACAAAACAAAAATAACAGGAAACAAAAACAAAAACATACAGGCCTTGTCGTGCTGTATTTTTAAATATTACGGCAACTTCCTGAGTTATAATTTTTTTACACACTAAATTTTCTGATTGAATCTTCAAGTGGCGTATAGGGCTCTTTCGGATCTGTTTTATTTAGCCGATTTATCTGGCAACGCAGCATGGTGCCGTCTCTTGGTAGGACGAGAACGGGGAGAAGAGGGAGAATGGGAGGAATGGGAGGGAGGAGGGCGTCCTCCCATTCTCCGTCTTCTCCCCGTTCTCGCCCTACCAAGAGACGGCGCCATGCCGCGTTGCCAGATAAATCGGCTAAATAAAACAGATCCGAAAGAGCCCTATACGCCACTGGCCACTTGAAGATTAAATACCGTTAAGTCGCGTTAAGTATACCAATTTATAAAATATGAACGAAATTTTTGTATTTTTTAATTTAACTTTTGACGCTGTTAATAGAGTATTCTTATGACGAAACATCGTTTATTAATATGAAGTCCTGCCAGAAGAGCAATCATCAAATGTTTACTTTCACTCTCGGAGAAATCAGCTAAAAACGAAAGTGATGCCATATCCACACAAGGCGTTTTATAGTTCACACAGAATTCTTCGTCCTTTAAACCCCTTAATACTTTTTATTGCTGTCTAAATGCTATATACTTTTTTACCATGTCATTTCCATCATTTTCATTTGAGAAGTTATGACATGCCAGGTTTGTCGAAGTTGGGAGGAAAAATTCGAAACACAATTTAAAAAATAGGTTTTTTTTGGGGGGTTTCGTGATTTATTTAGCTTATTTACATCGACACATTCGAGGCAAATCCGAAATGGGAGAAAAAGGAGTTAAAGTGAAATTTATTTCTGTTTCCCATAAGTTGACTATATAATAATAAAAAGGATGTCCGAAGAACGGGTAGGCCCTACGTCCGTTGCAAAAATTGAAATTGGGCCCGTTCGTCGTTTTTCAACGTCACATGGGCCTGTTATGAACTTTTTCTAAATCGTTTTTTTTTTTTTTTTTTTTTTTTCAATTAAGTTTTAAGTTTTTTCGTTCTAACTTTTCGTTTTAAATCAATTTACGCATAATGTTTTTTTGGAGAAGACATTGATATTATTCTTTTTTCTATGTAACATGTCCACTTGACTTGATTTTCAGCACTACCAACAGACGAGTATGCCTAAAGTGCGAGTTAGATTTTTTTTAAGCTTTTTATTCCCTTTTCGGAAAATTTGTGGCTTTCGTGCAAATTGTCCCTTGGATCCTGTCTGTGGTGGGAGGGCGTAGTCAAACTTGTTGACGCGGACAAATTGACGCGAAAATAATCCCGATCCGTTCAACGGATCGTGAGTGCTGGCGATTAAACCGCTTTTATCGTTTTTGCGGTTTAGATTTAGGGAAGGGGTCGATTTTTGGGCGGGGTTAAGTGGGAAGGGGTCGAATTTTGTGGGGGTGGAGGGAGTGGGTGGGAAGGGGTCGAATTTTGGGGGGTTGGAAGAGCGGGCGAGTAGGGGATCGATTTTTCTACCACACCGGCACCTCCTGGTCATAATGTAATTTTTGTTTCGCTTAAGCGAAGCTATTCCGTCGATGGCATTATTATTAACGTCGCGCAAATACGCTGCAGAGTGAGGCGTGCTTTTCAGGCATGCTTTTCTTGATCGACAGGATGGCGAAGCTGAATTCTTCCGGGCTAGTGGAGTAAAGTTATGCCAAAAGGCTATGTTAACCTAGAACAAATTGCAAGAATTGATTTTTTTAATGAGCTTTATTACTATCAAGGTAATAAATACTTGTTCAAAACTCCCCGAAGAAATAATTATATTTAATATTAAAAATATTGATTTTAAATAAAAAATTTCATTTAACTATAAATTTAATACCGAATTTAAAATATTTAAAATAAAAAAAATGAAATGATACCTTGTGATAGGCTACATCATATCACCAAATATGAATGTTTTCTGTCGAACGGTATTGTAGTTGTATAATTTAGAAGTTGTTACATTTTAAAAAATTTTACAGTGCCGCCAAAAAGGTTTAACAAGGTCTCTTATGTCCGATAGTCCCTAAGTAAAGTGACGATAACTTATAAACTTTAGGACCTAAATTTTTTCTATTGTTATTAAAAAATAAAGAACATCCTAGCGTATAAGAATCGATCGTTGAATTATGGTGTTAATAGGACTTTTTCTTTAGTTATTCATACTTAAACTTAGTCTATGATTTTTTTCTTATTAAAAGTAAGTTTACAACAATTCCCACCACGAGCGTTGTCATCGTTTTCCTGTCAAGTAAGTTTTGTCATGTCTGATGTTTTCTTGTAATGTGCTTTCCTGTCAAGAATTATTAAACATAAATTTCGCATTACTTATCAATGGAATATCTGTGTATTTGTATTATTTGGTACCCAAAGCACATTACCCGTAATTCGTACCACAAAGCCCCCCCCCCCCCCCCCTATTTTCAACACCCCTCTCTTTAATTCTCAAAAGGTTAGAACTTACAACTGACTATGCCTGTGCCATGGAAGGTCGCACTTTTCTCTCTCTCTCTCTCGACATCTTTCCTTTCGCATACTCTCACATCGTAGGGTCCAAACTAAACTTGTATTCAATACATTAATTGAATTGAAATTACAAGTCAAAGTCGTTAATTCCTCAGCAAAGTTTGAGTTTTTTTTATCTTGTCTCGTTGTCTCCGTCATATATTTGGTCATTCCAATAATAATCTGATGTCCCCTTTTTTTCATTTTTCTTCATCTGGGAATTATACTGGATATACTAATATAGGATTCAGTTTGAAAATTTTATTTGAGGAAAAAAGACGAAATATTGACTACATAGACACTGAGCTTTGAAAAGTTAAGAGTAGTCCTGAGTTAAAATTCTTTTACTCGCTGTCATCTGAAATTGAAAATTAGGGCTAATTAGTAATTGTTGAAATATTTAAGTAAAATCACATATTTTTATCACTTCTCGAGTAGCAATATTTCTTGAATTCATCGGCCAGAGTTGTGTTGACCTCAGTTGATGCTTCAGCTCTGGGTTTCTTCGCATTCTTGAGTTCTTTCTTTCTGGCTTGCCTTTTCTTCCAGTTACTAGGGCCTGAAACAATTCCCTCATCCTTTTCTTCGACTTTCGTTTCTGCTGATGTTGCTTCTTCGACTTTTTCGGATTTTGGCTCATCCTTCACTGTTTTATCATCATCCTCGTCTTGATCATCCTCAGGCCCATCCTTACAATCCCCATCATAGTTAATATTGTCCCAGTCGTAATAAGGAGTCTCGGGGTGGTTTTCATCATCATCCTGGAGTAGGACTAAGAAAAATACAGTAAAAATAAATTTAAATTTAGTAAGATTAACTTAATTAAAATTAAAAACCTTACATATAGTGTCGTAACACATGACGCATTTCGAATCCGTAGATTTGTTGACATACGTGCACCTGCATGAGTAAAAACAAGTTAATAATTATAAAAGAAATTAATATTATTATTTTACTATACCTATCACAGCACCACGAGCCGTCTTCTTCGTGCTGTTTATCAGCCATTTTCTTTAGATAAAGTCACATCCTCTTCCTCGACTTTCTTTTCTTCTGATTTTGCTTGTTCCTCAACTTTTTCGGATTTGGCGTCTTTCTCTTCCTTCTCTGTGTCATCTTGATCCTCGTCTTGAACATCCTCACAATCTCCATTATAATTCAGGTTGTTTTGAAGTTCACAATTCACAAAAAATTTTTTGTACCATTTTATCTAATTCTTTTAGGACACTGTCTAAGATGGGACAGTGACCAAAACTTGAATAGTCTCCCATATATTGCCATATTATATATTTGAATCATCTACTGTGAAGTTTGTTTGTATATTAATCATCGTAATTGTTTGTGCTTTAACCATTGTAATAATCAAAATCTGTAAAATATTTTTAATCTATCAGCTTGGAACAAAATATGTCAAGCGTGGCTGATCGAGGCAGGCTGGCCGAGCATAAAGGGACAAAAAAGAGAAATTGTGGTCTTTTAGATCAGCTCTGAACAAAATATGTGCAGCGGGGCTGAGAATTGTTCTTTGAGCTGGCTGGCTGAGCATAAAGGGACAGAAAAGAGAAATTGTCGTGGTGAACCAATAGAAAAATTACTGCTACATGTTGTGTGGCCCTTTTAAATATTAGTAGTAAATTAAAAATTTGTTTGTAGATAACTGTGACTTTAACGATTCTGATATTTTTTAACAGGAACACGAAAGAATCACAAAACCAGGTGGCTTCAGAGTTACTTGAAGGTAATCTACGAGAAAGCTATCATTCTGTCAAGGGAGGGTAAGGAAAGCCTATTTATTTATCAACATGACTAAGCACAATTGCACTTCTTTCTAAGAATATAGACATAATAATTTAGTTTGAGAATTTTATTTGAAAAAAAGACAAAAGGTTTGACTACAGACCCTAGCTTTGAAAGGTTAAAAGTAAGTAGTGGGTAGTCTTGAGATCACGCCCAAATTATTTTACTTGCTGTCATCTAAAATTGAAAATTAGGGCTAATTAGTAATTGTTGAAATATCCAAGTAAAATCACATAATTTTACCACTGCTTGAATTGCAATATTTCTTGAATTCATTGGCCAGAGTTGTGTTGACCTCAGTTGATGCTTCAGTTTTGGGTTTCTTCGCATTCTTGAGCTCTTTCTTTCTGCTCTGCCTTTTCTTCCAGTGACTTGGACCAGCAAAATTTCCCGCATCCTTTTCTTCGACTTTCGTTTCTGCTGATGTTGCTTTTTCGATTTTTTTGGATTTTGGCTCATCCTTCTCTGTTTTATCTTGATCCTTGTCTTGATCATCCTCAGGCCCATCCTCACAATCCCCATCATAGTTCATATTGTCCCAGTCATAGTATTATGGTGTCTCGGGGTGGTTTTCATCATCATCCTGGAGTAGTACTAAGAAAATTTTACGAATTTTATTCGAGAACATGACCTCAAAAGTTGAAACGAAGAACCTCAAACAGTTGCAACTAAGGCTTGGTTATGGGAATTTCCCATCGTGGGAATTTTAACTAATCTTCATCACTATCTAAAATTTAGAAAATGGGTAAGTTAAACATTTGTATATAAATTATTGGCATCAGAATAACTTACCACTGCTAGTACTGCAGTCGCTTAAGAAATCTGCCAGTTTCCCAATTATTTCTTCGTCCAGGGTTGTAGCTGTTTTGGCTCCCTTAGCCGATTTCTTCAGTTCCTTTTTACGAAGAAATTTCTTTCTTCTTTTGCTGGGCCCAGCCATATTTGGTGATTTCACTTCTTTGGCTTGACTTTGCCCGGCAATTTCTTTGTCTGGCTCTGGTTTCTCTTCAGTCTTACTATCCTCCTTTTGATCTGGCTTAACATTTTTATCTTTGTCATCTCCTTCATAGTCGCCCTCTTCTTCATAGTCACCCTCTTCTTCATAGTCATTCTCTCCTTCATAGTCGCCCTCTCCTTCATAGTCGTAAGCCTCGTAATCGTAATGGTACGAAGCAACATCAATTGATTTATCATCCAAGAGCTCTGCAAATATTAGGATTCTGCAATAATTAAAGTAAAATTTAAAAAAATATTAAATTGGTTGGTTCCTTACCTACGGCATCGTCACACATGATGTATTTCGAATCGGTCGACTTGTTAACATATGCACAAACAAAAAAATTGCTTAGCAACTATCATCAGCTGCGTTTTAATTTGTGATCTCTTTTTCAGTACTGTGAGTGCAGCATCGGATTGAATTAAGAATTAAAATCTCGTTAACTAGTTGTTCGGAAAATTTACCTCAAACCTGAGCAACTATTGTCCTGATTCTGAGCAAATGAGTTTGTTCTACATGTTTTCTCTCGTCAATTTTCAGATAGACAGGTGATAAATTTATTCGTGTTCCATAATTGAAAACCTAGACATCTGTCATAATCCTTTTTGTTTTTCAGACCTTTGCCTTGATCCAGATACATCCAGATGTATCTGGATCAAAGCAATCAATTTAGACAATCAATCAAGACAATCAAGACAATCAATTTAGATTTAGAGATGATGTAGTTGTGTCAATCCATTTAATAAACAAGTTTCTTGAATTCAGTTTGCTTCGTTATTCGTTACTGTCATTGGGGAGGCGAATAATGGTTCGGAATAAGTCCATATTCAGTCTAAAGAAAACGGGAAAGAGGATGTATTCTGGACACAAAAAGTATGTCTAAAAATTTACTCATGATGATATCCATGAGCTGTCCACAATCAGATCTCCTATAGAGCCACATTTGAAGACGACTGTAAGCCGTACCCATTTGGATGTCTTACAGCGCGACATTAGTATAGAAATATACAATCCTATGGACGTCGGGTTAAGATGTCTCACTCGGGTGATTAGATGGACGACGTACATCCTATGAATAGAAGCGTGCTACCAGGGTCACTGATTCGAATACCCTGCTGATGGCTCTCATCAACTTTGAAAGGCCAAGTTATCCTGCCAAGAAAGAAAGTTTCTATTCCTTCTACTATTCGGCCAAGGCGTGATGTGGGATGTTGGATAAACTACGCCAACAACCCCTCTCCCGCCTCCCTTTTAGCTTCTAATTTCAAGGTGAATTTAATCCACTCGGTTAAAAAGGGTTTCTAAAAGTAAAGGTTTTGTAACCTTCAGGTTTCGAAAACAGAATTCAATTTTCCGATACCTCAAGTTGAAAACGTTCGGTTTTCGAAAGTTTCGACCATTTTTTCTTCTACAGGTTAAAACCCTTTGTTTTCGACGATTTTTTCTAACAAAAATTGAAATGTGTGTATATATCACAAGTATTGCAACCACGCTTGTACTTGTTGTCGTTGAAACTGCTGTTGTCACTTGTCAGTCCAAATTAATTTATAAATTGTTGTTCTTTATAAGTGAGGATTATAAAATGGAACCAATTAATGTTTTATTCCCATCGTCAATGATATTTTCCGGAAAAGAAATCTGCGTTGTCAAAAAATCAATTCCACCATCACTTCATGCAAATAAAGAAATACTGCGGATAACATTATTATAAACATGGTGGGAACATTACGTTAAATCCAGGTAAATATAATCTATAACTGTAAACTTTTGTTATGAATTTACTAAATGCATCTTTCAATCTATTTTATTCACAGGGAAAAATACTGTGTTGTAGCTAACATTGTCACCCTCCTCACAAAAAGTTATTCCAAGAGAATGAAGCTGATTCTTCCATCGTGGATTTACAAATGTATTGCTGCCCAAAGTTGTCTTCCATTTGAAGAAGAAGACTATTTTTACATCGTTAAAACTGTTCCATACATGCACTGAAGATGATTACCCAAACCTCTCTCCTGTTGCAAGAGGTGTCATTTATTCTGGATACTGGATCCGACTACTGGCGAATTATCCCGGATTTCCCCGAAGGTCAAGTTTCTTGTCAACGATACTACTAAGTACGATATGGAAATCTTAGAAGGCCTTACAGACTTTTCATCCGGGTCGATCGTCACATTTTTAGAAGATATAGAAGGGGAAAAGCCCTATGTGAGTATAAACAATTTTTCTGTACACCACTGGCATCCCAACTAATTTGTTTTATTGTTATCAACTACTTGAGTGGGTGGCTAAATTTACACCTCAAATGTCTAAGGTCAACATGGTGGAAACGTTTGAGAGCAGTGGCTCGTTGGTGTGTATTGTGCACGGAGATTACTGGAACAACAACATTTTCAACTATCCATCCACCAGGCCATCCAATTGGCGACGTAGCGTATTTCCTGTACACGAGCACCTTGCCGAAAACGAGACAGAAGTACCTGCACGATTTGCTTAGTCACTATTTCGACACTTTGACAACCGATTTGCGACTTCTTGGCATCTCCCTCGATAATTACAACATGGACAACATTTGGGCTGATTTCAAGAACAGTTCCTTGAAATGGATGTTCAGGAGTATCATGGCCCTTTCCATGTCTCAGAACAAACAAGTTGTTACCAATTTGAAGGAAGCGGATGCAAAGCAACTTAAACAGCCCAAACTAGAAGGTATAACAACTTCGTTTATTTTTTACTTCTCTGCTTTTTTTAGAGGACTAGGGATAATGGGATATGATTGTTTTGTATAGATCAATCCACCCAAGAAATGATGAAAAAGGTCCCGTTGAGTGACAATTCTTCTTTATAGGAACGAATACTAAATCTCATCGAAGAAGTCTACCGTCTAAATACTTCCCAAACACCAATCTGATCCGTCAGCTCACGAGTCGTTTTGGGTCAGGTGTCGATGATCATATCACTTTTTCTTTGTTTTCATTTTTGTTGGTCTACACGCAATTGACGCGTGTGTGACGATTTTTGTTTGCAACTGAATGGCCGATTATTTCTACAGGAAGAATTTCACTCATGATTTACTGTAATTTGATTGGAAACGTAGGCCTATTTTGTATTTTTGTTTCATGTTTCAATACAAGTCTATTGTATATCTTGGTATCAAATCACGAAAATAGTTTTGATTGTTTGAATAATAGTTTTAGCCAAATTTTTTCTATGTTCAGTTGTTCACCATATATGTCAGCAAGTATTTGTCACTATTTTTATTGGATGGTCTCTAATACTTAATGATAGCAATTGCATGGCAAATGGTTAAGTCAGTCTGACTTGTTTTGGTGCATCCAGTTAGTTATATTTAAACTTTATTATTTCGGTTCTGCGTGATTTCTACTATGCGTGATTTCTACTATTTTGCGCCTCAACTTGTGACTGCTTATGTTCTGCTTGTAAAATACTAACAAGTGCCATTCCAGACAAGAAATTTGTGGAACAACCTTAGGACCTACACTCTACCAATTTTGTTTAGTCAGCCTGTTGATAATAAGCTAAAGAACAAGGAAGCATTGATGTTTGTTGATTAAATTTCTATTGCCAGAGAGTTAGAAAAGTAAATCCAACATAATTCTAAAACTAGCGATAGTATCAGCATACGTTATGTAATTGGGGAGCTAGTGTCCAAATACCCACATGTGCTTGGAGAAGTAGAAGAGAGTCGAGTTGATTTTGAGGTGAATTGTTATTGTTCAATTTTAACTTGACTTGAATTCATTTAACTTTTTTGTTTACAGAATCTTCTTTGCCAGAAAATATTAACTTATTTGGGACGAAAACGTCGTAAAATAGGTATCAAGAAAAGCACGAAGGGAGGTCGTCCGACATTGGACAAAAATAAAAAGATTTCTGATGGCCGAGCACGAAGAACGACAGTAGGTGATACGGAATGTGAATAATATCTTCCTGGTATCTATAAAGTGTGTTGGTACTATATGTTTTTTATTTCGTTAAGTGGATCTTGTCTCTTACAAAGCCAATGTTGAGAAAATGCTAGATTTGTATGCAAACTCTAATGGCGTAATAAGTCAAGCACTCATCACTTTATGGAAATAAACTTATGCTGGTCGTAGAAATCCGATCGAAGATGGCGTTTTATCTACATTCGTCCAAGACATTGTAAAAGATGTCTGCCCTTTTTCAGCCATTTTAAAGTCAAAATTTGATGCCCAATTAAAATTTTGGTTAATACCTGTTTATCATTTTCTTTTGGTTTTATAGCTAAACGACCAATTCGAAGGCATATTAGGTAGCGGAACTGTTCACAGAATTTCGGAGAATTGGAAGAAGCTTGTTCCGAAAATTGTTTCGTTAGCAAAAACTTCAAACTCCAATCATCATCATCTCCATCCTTTCTTTTTATTATGAAGATCTATCAGACTTTGGTAATTATAGTATTACATTTGTTGAAAATTATCTTCATTAACGGAATTCAATTTCAGAACAAATGTCTTGTGAATCACTGGAACTGCTCCCGCAATTAATTTTTGCTGGAAGGCGTAGAAAGAACGTTCATCTACATATCATTGATTGCAGAGAGGTACAATTTTAATTATAAGAGTGTGTAACGTTAAACATAACGTAATTGGTATTTATTGATAGGATTATGTTGAAATTGCAGCAGCAATACAAGAAATAGATCGTCAAGCTTCTTACCTCTTGAAGTATGACAGTTCCTTTCACGTTGTTGCTGGGAAGGCTCCCTTTATCTGCGCCCAGGAATCTACCGATGCCTTAATAAGTTTGTTGGCAGTGTACTATGTTTTTGATCTACGGTGAAAGGAAGTCAAAGCCCTCCTTCTCTTTATTGAAGGAGAAGTTATTGAAAGGATCACTGAACAACTAAAATTAGGATGTAGTAGGCCTACCGCAAGCATATTTCGTAATATGATATTGAAACAATGAGTCAAACAATTTTACATGCTGTTCTGTTTTTGCCGCCTTGTTCCATTCAAGTATAAAATAAAAAAAAACAGTTTGCATTGATAAATATAATTTTATTTATGATATAATTCAGGATTATAAAAATATTTTTTTATTCGGTTCAGCAACCGTTTTAGACAAATAATATTGGAGTTACACAACCAAATAACGAAATGTTGTTGTCAATTAAAAACCTGCAATTTTAACAAGTTTAAACGTTCTAAAACATTAAGTGAAACTTGTTACAACTGTAGGTTCCATATCTTACTAAAATCGAAACCTGCCAAAAAGAGCAGGTACTTACTAAAAATGTGCAGACAAAAACTGCAGCTTTAAACCTTCGAAAAGAGAACACAAATTTTTACAGTGCACCCGTCTTGATGGAAAGAATACATTTCACCGGCTTACGAGAAAATGAGATTTGATTAATGCCACGATTACCTCGGCACAATTGGATACCCACACGAAATCATGAGTTTGAGTATATCGCATCCTTCGCTTTGAGCTAAACCCAAATTATTGAATTCGTTAAACTTTAACGTAATTAAACGTTAAACGCACAAAGTTAATTTATTTGCTTGTATAATGTACCCTGCCAGAGAATTGTTGTTCGACACGCTGTACGGTTTTTTACGGCTGAGAATTTTTAAAAATCCTTTAGGGGTTGTGATTGCACAGTAGTTCTTGATCTACTGTGTAAATTTGAAGAAAATCGGAGGTTTCATCGCGCCACCGATTTGTCGAGTTGGCGTGGATTGACCCATGATGAAAGGCGTAGCTCCCATCGGTAGTAATGCCATATTGCCATTGTGAATTAAGTAGAGGCCGAGCTTGTATAAAATTACAAATGATTGGGGGTGAATAGCAGTTCAGGTAGAAGATGCATTCTCTATATCGGCCATGTAATTTTTTTTTCTGGGAGAACCGGATTCAGAATTTAAAAATAATTATTGAATAACCTAATGTTCCTATACCTAAAATTTATTTTTATAGAGATATTTAAATTTTTCTTTACGGAAAATTTAAAAAATAGGTAAAAACACCGATGCCATCTAGGAACCAGATACCCTAAGCTCTTTGAGTTTGCAAGCAGATACATGCCTAGAGTAAGAAAGAAAACTCTCTTATCTTTAGTCTTCTGACATATCTGCCTTAACTATCTTTCACCTTGTAGCGTATATTCCTAAGAGCTTATAGTGCTTCGTTGCTAGATGGCACCAGTGCAGAGAAAAGGAGATGACCAACTCAATGGGAGAGCCAGCAGACGACACCGTCCCATTTATTCACCCGTTCAGAACCCACCCTAAAACTATCTTCCTACTACTCTTCGCGCTTCACCAGCGCTACGCTAGCGCCCCTACCGACCGCTTTCCGTAACATTGTCAGCAACGGTGGCGACCTTTAAACAAGATGAAGGGGGGGGAGTTGAGTCTTTGGGGAATTGCGTTGCGGAGGGGAATGTCGTTGCTAACAATGTTACGGGCAGCGTCCGATGTAAAATTGCATGGCCGACCTAATATAATTAGTTCCTAAATTGGGCGTTAGATGGCGCCCTGCATTGTCTTAACTTGTGACATCACAAGCCATTTACTACCCCCCTCCCCCCTGTCACAGTGCGTCACAAAACTCAGGACTCCCTCCCCCCCCCCTAAAGTGTGACGTCATTTATGAACGCTCCTAAACGAATACGAATAAAAGTCATGAATTTGAAAGAGAGAGGATCATGGATCAATTGATTATTTCTTGAAAATAAAAAATTATTCGAAGGAAATTATTCAACAGAAAACTGCGTTTTTTGAAATCAATACAATATTTCTGTTTTTTTTATTTGTTTACCATGTTTAAACATGATTGTATCAAATCGTATAAAGTCAGAAAAAACCTTATTTCTCAAATATTATGGCGTGTTAATTGACCATGCTATATGATATGGTCGATACGTAGGCCATCCGCCCATGTTCAGAGGGTCACCATGTATCGCCCTCTCTCTAGTTATGACTAGAAAATACACCTCAACGTGTTACATGGAGGAGATGAAAGAACTTGTAGGTCTGAATTACATTTTAGATAACATTTTTAAGGGAATTGCGAGTAGTGTGTAGAGTCTGTCACTAGGCACTTGGAAGGTGGAAACCGTCAGAAGTGAATGGCGACGACCCGGAGGGCATGTGTCATGTGGCAGGGTTGAAGACCAGCAACAACAAACAAGGGCTAGCCTAACAGGGACAAAGTAGACGTCCAGTTAATCTGAGATGGACTCCGGACGGGAGGCGTTTCTGCCCTAGAGGCCGACAATCAGGGCCACGGAAACGATAGAGTGGAACCAGTTAGCTATACTGATTGGCTTGGTTGAAACAAAAGACGGAAAAAAGGAAAATGCATGGCCGATACTGAAGATCGACATAAAATGACTGGTGGGAGTCAGAGTGTTGGAAACTGTGAAATTAATTAACCAATTAAGACACCATACAGCCTCTTTACTTGAATTTATTGGAAAGAAATAGTTTGACCAGGTGAGATTATCCAACAACAAGCTACACACACTAATATGGGGCATAACATATAAGAAGCCTCATCGGTCGTAGTTATCCACAAACATTCCAACACACCCCTCAATTACGAGACACGTCAATCAAATTTCATTCAAACAAGGGACATGAAAATAACACATTCCAATGTTTTTTTTTATGCTGATAGTTTCGTCCAGGTTTTTGGTTAGAGCATCCACCAGCTGATTTTAATTTGGTACAACTGAATGTTGATTTCCTGATGTGTCTGCATTTCTCGTATGTGATGAAATTTGATTTAAATGTGCTTGGTTCTATGATGGGACTGATTGTTGACCAATCAAAATGCTGACTGGTTATCACAGAAGAGAAGGGTTGGACCTTTCTGTTCACTTCCGATTTCAAATAAAAGAGTCTTTGCCAGACAATCTTTTTTGCAGCCAAGTTAGCTAAAATATAATCAGACTTGGCAATTGACAATGCCACGCATTTCTTTTCGCTGCTCCACGGTAAGGGAACTGCATTGAAGATAAAGATGTTTCCAGTGGTGGATCTCCGATCGTCTCCATCTTCAGCAAAATTGGAGTCGGAAAAAGCACGAAGCAGGTCGTTTTCTTCTCCTCCAGGTCATTTTCTGTTTCTTTCAAGTATGCTATGATCCGCTTCACAGCCTCTCAAGGGAAGCGATTTGGTTTACTGGAAAATTTGGCGACCAGTCCCACCGCAACAGATATGTCTGGTCGAGTGCATATTGCAGCAAACAATAAAGACCTAAATGCTTCCCTGTATGGAAAGTCTTCGACCATGGATGTGATGGAATGATCCTTTTCTAGATGAGAATATGGATCCCCCGGAACAGAATAAAGGGGCTTGCCCATTTTATTTTAAAGCGATTTTTTAAATTTTTTTTAGATACGACTGCTGAGATATATAGATCATCTTATTTTATCGTTCTTGAGTGATCTCAAATCCAACATAATATAAAATGGTCTGGATGTAATTTCAAATTTATCTGACAGATATTTAACAATGTCGCATAGTCTGAACTGTCGAATTACACAGCAACCCATCGTCCACCCAAATTGCCATTATTTTTGAAAGTATACAAGGGAGTCCTCGTTGCATTTAGTGAATCCATACTGAATTCCAAGACCTTGAAGTTTGTTTCATCCAAACAAACTTTTCTTCAGTAGACAAACAGCAGTTTGATTATTTCTTTCGAATTGAACTGGTTAATCCACAAACAATTCTTGTTCAACATTCCCATTTAGAAATGCCATCACGTCAAGCTGGAGCAGCTCTAGTTCGTGTGCTGCAGAAACTGATAAAATGACACGGAGTGAGTTGTGTTTCACAACAGGTGAGTAACCCTTTTAGATACCAGACGTGTTTTGAATTTTGCCTTGTTTTTTCCACATCCTTGGATTTAAAAAATCCAGTGGTTTTTTATTGGGACGCGTCCAGCTGGAGAATGGACCATTAACCAGGTTTAATTCTTGATAAGGGAGTCCATTTCGTACTCCATCGCTGATTTCCACTCTGATGGCTGCTGTGGTGAAGCGATGGCATCTTTATAAGTTTGTTGCTCTACAATCTCGTCTGGATCCTGGGCTTATCCCGCGTAAATGCCTGTTGTAGATTGTTCAGCCCAAGGCACTGGAGGTTTTCTTGTTCTTCGACCAAGGTCGGGTGTTGAAGAGTTTGCAGGACTTGTGGCAATTTCTTTCACAGCTGGATGTAAATCGGGACTTTGAACGAAACTATTTGTACTCTCTTTGACTCTAAGGTGGTAACCGACAATCAGTCCATTTGTTGCATGATAACGAAAATTTGATAGCTGCACTCTTCGTGCAGGCCTACCAGTCTCAAATCGTGTACAAAAGTGGTCAACTGCACGAGGGCGCAGATGCAATTTTCTGGTATCCAATAAATAAGAAACGGAGGACGACGAGGACGATCTATTTCTGGTATTTTCATTGGCCTGGGAAATAGAGCGGCGAAGAAGAAGGGTCAGAATAATAAGGCCATTCCGAGATGGCAAAGAGTGTTCCGTCACCTTAAAAAGAAGGAGGACGGGTGCATTGTGTTAGTCAATGACCTGCTACATAAGCGGACGCTATTAAAACAGGGCATACGGATGTGGCTCTATGTCCCGACAGAGCAGCGAGCGTAAAAACTGAAGTTGTACCACGGAGACAAATGGGCAGGGGATCACGAGGAAATTGTGTTACAATATTATGTAACACTGGATAATTTTAGAAAATTATATAAAAATCAAAAGCTCGAATATTGAATGAATTTAATTAATTTTTTTAAATTAATTCCCTCTTGGTCTTTAGCCAAGGGGGTTCCAAGGACCATTATTACCTTTTGTGGTTTTGTTTTGGTTGGATTACGATGACGTAATCTCCCGTCACATTCGTCGAAGATGACGTCGTTTAAAGTTTCATTGAAAACAATGGGTGGGGCTTGTGACATGGTGGAGTGGCCTATGACCCCCAGAAGTAACGTCGGTCCTAAGTAACCCCCCGTGATTAAGAAAGTCAATTAATTTTCGGGAAAATATTTCATTTCTTTTCATAATTTGCATGTCATGATATTTATCGGCAAAAAAAAATACAGTATATAGATTTAGATATTGCGTGTTTAATGGTGAAAAAATTACAATCCATCTAGTCATGAATTATAGTAGAAAAGGGAAAAGCCTCCGGTCTACCTTAAAGGTAAAAAACATTGAAAAAACAAACAGTTTTTGATAAAATTTCAATCAATAATTCCATTGTAAGGATTCAATAGTACAGAGTGTTTTCAAGAAAGAAAAAATCAATCTCATGATCACTTATCTAATAAAAAAATGGATCACGCTAACAAAAAGGTTAACAGCTACTAAAAGTAGACAGATTCAATTGGAAAAACATACATGTTGCTATGATAATTGTTACAGGGAAGTCTTTAAAAAACTTAGTACCCATTACTTAGTACCCAAACTTGAACGTGATCCCGAGAGTTAACTTCTTTTTTAGAAAAATTCTTATTTTGATCACTTTAGCCAAATATTCACTGACGAATCTGAAAAATCAGCTATAACAACATTTTCCGGAAATTCGCCCCATGAGAGGTCACCTGAACTGAAGTCAACGTTGGAAGAAATTGTATTGAATTGTATTGAATTGATAGGAAAATGGATTCATTTGAAAATGTTTATACTTCTGGAGTGTGTGGCACTCGTTTATTTGATACTCGAAGGGGAAAAAGGATCAAAGTTAAGGGAAAAATTGCTTACAACAATTCGGCTGCCACACTACGAAGAGGCGAATCATGACAAGTTAGAAGTTTTCATCTTTTCCCGGAATTATTCAAATCTTGTGTATTGCAAACAAAATGGAAGTATTCGTCGGTTAATTGTGTTATGAATAAGCCTCACTATTGTGAAAAAATGTCTAATCGCACAGGCAAAAAATTATATGTTTGAAGTTAAATTAGTTGCTGCGAGCAGTAATGTTTCTTCTAGAAAAAAGTCAAACAATTTGCTTTCCCCATGTTAGACGAATTGCTTTTGCAGAACATATCTTAGTCGCACGACGTAACCATGACAGCTAGATGACGTAAATTAAAAATTATCGTAGTCAAATTTATTGGTACAGATAAAGAATTTGACTTTCACCTAAAAAAATATTCGAATGCACAAATTTACGTGTTCGTGGAAATGTTGTTTTGGATAGGTTGAAACTACCTCAAGCTGTTGTAAAAAATTAAATTAACAAATCATCTTTTCTTTAGATTACAATGGATTGGAAAGCCCTAGAGAGACAACTGATTGATAGAGCTAAACTGTCTGTTTTCAGAATAAAAAGCTATTAAAAACATTTTTCAATCTTATCCAGCAGGGATACGATCAAATGTTTTTGATAAAAATGACTAAGATGATGGAAACAATATCCTTGATGCCATTTTAATGACAACCAGCAATGGGGTTGATTGGTTATCTGAAAAAGCAATGCATGTACGTAAATGTATTTTAGAAAAACTATTCTATTATTGAACTTACTATTCTAGCAAGGAACAGAAAATAATACATTCATTCTTGGAACATTTCTTTATCTTTTTTCTTGGAAAATGAATACGTTTTACAAAAACTTTACCTATCCATTTCTATAAACAGTATTTGCATTAATTCAAAAATTTGATTTGCACAATCTTGTCAGTTTGTGTTCTTGCTATCGAATAAGAGACGACATCATGCAACTGTGTCATCTGTACCCGAAATGGTTTAAAGCACATGGAAAGCATTGAAAATATTTGGAAAAAAAGTCAATAACAAAGAATTTCTCTTCAAGACTGTTTTAGCTGCAAAAACCCAATGGGAGAATAATCGAAAGCTTTCATTCGCCCCATACAATCCAATCTTCAACTTTGTGACAAAAAAGTGCGAACAGTGCGAAAAGTACCTTCCTAGTTCCATGGAAAGACGTTGATGGTTTGCTTGCCATCACACAACGGTTAGTTTTGCCACCACTGTTTTTAACAATCTCACCATACGATTTTCACCAAGTGGTATTACCACTAGCTTTCACATTTCATTCGAACACTGGTTTCCCTGCTGGTACAGGACCATTTCTGGAAAGTCTTCACAAAAGAAAGTTAACAAATCAACAAAATCCTATTCCGGAGTTTAGGAATTTGGTTGCTGATAATCCTTGAACTAGTGCTTCAATATCTAAGGCAATCATGGAAAATGTATTTGAAGACTTATAGGAATACTACTTTCGTCAAGAAAAATACTCCATTACGATAAAAAGAGCTGGTAAGTTAGAAAACTCGATTTCAAGTATAAAACGGAAAAAATGTAAATTAATAAAAAAACCAATCTTGAATGACTTACGTACAATTCAGGCGTATTTTTACCAGCGACAACCGTCTTTTTTTTGTTACAGAAGTACAAGGACGAGGTGCATTACAGTCACATTGAGCTATCTGGATAACTTGTTTAACAGGGATGCACTACAAAAAGCAAGCGAAAGACTACTTTTAGTAGAAAAAGTAGATAAAACAATGGACAATATGTACTCTGCATCAATACCGAATAAAATTCACTTAAAACTTCTTATAGAGAGTACAGAAGGATAAAACAATTAACACCTTATTTATGATGGAAGTCCTCTAACAACTATCCGAAAACACAGAAGAAATGAAATTAGTATGATAAACAGGAAATTTTTCAAACATTTATACCAGTTTATGAATTTTTTGCATATACAATCCCATCGCTTCACGTACTTTACAGGGAAAAATTGAGAAAATGGCATCAAAACCATCGGGCCTCTCTCTAGCATCACTTGTTGTAAAAAAACAAAGGAGTTATAAAAGCAATAACCAGTTTCACGCCCTTCAAGGAGATGGATGTAAAAAAAAAGAAACTTAAGCCTTCATCCTTTTCCGCCGATTGATACAGTTTTTTATGCATGGAAGAGAAGAAATGGTGCGGTTGTGGAAGTAAATGAAGTTGTTACTTCAGTACTAGCTTGTAAAACAGTATCTTATGTTCTGAAAAGAGTAGAGTAGACTCAACATTATTGTATGCGCTAATTACATACAGAATTGCGTATAAAATTGAAGATAATTTTGTAATGAAGAGAGAGGGTGAGATATCCCTAACAAAATGGTTTCTTTTCATTACGTACATAATTGTATGTAAATTTTAAGATGTCTTTAGAACATTGCCAGCCTGATAGAATTACATTATATCAGAGTTGTTCGACAAACTATTAAATAACATAACTTTTATTTCACGCAATTGTTTGAATTGCTTTGCTGATCTTAACTCCAGTAATAAAGAATCGGCACGAGGGAAGAAAAGGAAGCAGAAGAAAGTACGCCCCCCCTTTTCATACTTCTAAAACATTAAAAATTAGAGAAAACATTTAAATTTGGTGTATTTTCATTAAAATACACTACAACAATTAATACCAAAAAGAAACTTGTTTACTTACCTTTCTATTAAAATTGTTCCCGGGATCTTGTTGTAATTAACTAACTTACAATTAACAGTTTTGCGAGACACCCTTTACCCCAATAAGAAATACATAACATAGAGTGGGGCTACTTTAGACAAAAACTTCAAATTATCGGCAGTTATTTTATCATATCTCCCGAAGTGCTTTAGTAGAAGCAACGTGAAAAAATATGTTCTTAGAAAAAGAGATGACGAATTCACCTGCAATTGTCCCATCTCGATGTCTGTTGTAGGGGGCTGCTATAAGCATATGAAAATAGGTAATGTAAATGGGCTAATTATGTGGAATCGGTAGAAAAATATAAGTTGCTGCGAATAAGTCGGTGACGGGTGGGAATTCTTGAGATATTTTTTGACAATAGTTTCTTCTACATACCTTTATTCCTCTCATTAAAAAAATCACTTCAATACAGAGTGGATGTGGCAAAAAAATGAAAAACGAAAATTATAGTTTTGACGAAAATAAATACTGATAACTCAAAAACGACGTTGGGGATTCCCGTTTTAATAAAAAGAAGTGTTACCAGAAACATGACTGGTGCTTCAACGCTTAAACAGGTTTGTGCCCTGAAAACATTCGAATGAGAAAGAAAAAAAATGTTCGCGTTTTGCAGATTGAGGCAACTCTTTCAGAATATCCACGGATGAGTTGATATTTATGTCACGCTTCGGAAAAGAAAAACTGGCCTTTGACTTCTGTCTTAGACACATTACTTTGGGGGAATTGCTACTGCGCCTGATGACTTTTGCAACGTAAGCTTTTTGTACCTCCGACGGAAAATAAAGCTATGATCCTTTTTCCCGAAACGACGTTTTCAAAGTCGTCTGGAATTATTTCATTTTCGGCTGCACAGCTTTCTGCATCGTTTGATGCGTTAGCAAGACCACTGTCTTCTTTTTTTTCCTCCGACCTAGACTCTTCATCATCGGACGAAGATTCAGTTTCTCCGTCGATCAAAGAATCGCCTTCCGGTTCTTCTTCTTTGTCTTCTTCTTTGTCTTCTTCGTTGTCTCCTTCAGTGTCTTCTTCCGTGTCTTCTCCAGAACTGTCGTTTGTAAAACTTATGCCCGCTTCCACTTCTGTTAATTGTCTTTTAATCATTTGCGGTTTCTCGCCGCATCTATTAGATTTTAAATGCTCGATTAACACTGAGGTGATTGTGTTATGAACTTGCGAAGTTTGCAGTGTTTCAAATCGTCTTTGAGATAAAATTGCCTGATGAGATAAACATCGTGCAAAACAACTCTTTAAATTGGTATTAGCAGTTTGCTCGATCTCTTGCCACAGTTCCTTAAGTATTTGCGGAAAAAGGAAACATTTAATTATCGCAATTTAATTCACGGTCAGTGTTTAATTCAGCTGACAGCTTCAGACACAGACTTCATTATTTTTATTACAAGTCTTACAATTATTTGTTAGTAGAACTTGTAAAAGAACGGTTATAAAATAGAAAACGGATTGTTAACTCAAAATATTTTAACTGTAGTAAGTAAGCAATTTTCCTATAAATATTTTAAATAATATTAATTTTTATGTGTTGATGGTGAATCAAACCAAGAATGGATTACCAGTCTATATTGTAGGACAATGAATTGTTAAGGTGATGTAGGCTACATATTATTAGTTCATAAACGATAGTCATGAAATGTGTTCAAAAAGTAAATAGTAACTCTTCAAGTTCTGTTTCAATTAGAAATCGAACATCATTATTCCCACAAGTGATGATTGCTAGCATGTGTCGAGTCCCAACAATCAAACAAGCTAACAAAATGGATTGTATTACTAATTATTTAAATGTGTACAATCTATCATTTCAAATAAAGCAGTTGTTATTAATAAATTGTTCTTTTTCTTATGTAATAAGTTAGTGTTGTAGCACAGTAGCAGCTATGAGACTACGAAATATGGATCTTATACATGAGAACAAACTGTTAACGCCTAGAATGAAATTGAGGTCATCATTATTATATGCTTCAGTATATGTGTTCAATGTCATTCAAATTGTCCTAGCTTTTACCTGGTATCTTTATAACTTTTGTCTGGTATTCGGTAAGATTAACTGCTGTACAAAGGCAATGGACAGCAGTGACAACGATATTTTTTAATTTTTATACCCCCCCCCTTAAGTAGTGCAAATTGCACAGTAACGATGATTTTGTCAATCGTTAACTTTAATTTCAAGAAAATGCAAAGAGAAGAAACACCCAAATCTAAAATAATGGAGTCGTTCTGTAGATCAGTCTTTCAGATTATGTTAACAATGGCCGTGAATTAATATTATTAAATAAAGTACAGGTTATTGCGATACAACAATTATGCAGTTTAATGTCTAACCTAATGAAAAATGAAGTTTCAGAACATTTACTGTTTAAATAAAGAAGAAGTATTTTTAATATTTTTAAAAAATTTATGTTCTCTCCATAACGCCTGAGAGGGGAAAAAACCTGTTACCTATTGCAAATACATGCAACTCAGCTAGCATCCGATCTACGTCTATTAATTCGTTTGAGCTTAAAAAATTTTCTAAGCGGGCTTTTAACGGGATAATTCAAATACCATACAAGCATAGCTCACAAAAAAAGTACGGCAGGCTGAGTGATTCGTAGTAGCCTAGCCCTTACCAAAGGTCGTATCTCTTCCATTGCAATTATGAAGAACCCACTCAACTATCTGTTAAGGTATACCACGAAGCTGTTAGCCTGTCGTGCGTCAAGGTTGGCCCCCTAGCGATGTGGTACCTGTTAGAGTGTCTATTGCTGGCCGCTAGATGCCACTTTACTCAGAGTGGAGTATATCCCCGCTGCGCAGAGCTTCCAATGCAGAGTCTTACACACACACTTGTCGTTACAACATGGTGTCAGAAGTGTGTCTCGGACAATTTCGCCCAAATCTATTTGGTTTTGTTTAAACACTTCTAAAAAAAAGATTAAAATGACACTAGAATTTAAAAAATTTTAGGTTAGGTTAGGGTTAAGACTGACGAAGATCAAAATGATCGAATTTTTTTCTTTTTTGGAAATTTTTTCGATAATTTCCCATATAATTCCACAGGATCTAGATCGATTAGTTTAAGTTTAACCTGACCTGTTTAACTTCAATGGTTTTCTTCTGAAATACTTCGGCATACCCCGCATTCAGAGAAAACTGAGCGCCAGACAAAATTCGTTTTCCCGCACGGAACGTGCTTCCAGTCACCGACTGTTTTAAAATGAAAAATTTATTATCTTAAATGTAATGATAATGGATTAAATTAAACTTCGATCAGTTCAACCACCTCCACCTCCGAGCATTGAATGGTTTTAGAAACAGAGTTTCCTAGCAGCATACAGTAGAGAATCATGCAGTAGAGTTGACGCTGGATTAGGTTGCGCTGGATAAGGTTGCGCTGGGTACTATTCACGGCGAAGTTCTAATTAAAGAAATAAAAATTAGATACATAATTAGATTCTAATAAAAAATAAAATAAAAAATGTAGTCCTGTCCTAACCTAACCTAACCTAGCCTAACCAATGGAGCAGTCTTACATCCTGCGTGCCATCAAATTTGTGATGAGGTTCCCTTCCGACATTCCCATAAACATATCCAAATCGATTTAGTGCCGTGCAAAGACATCTAAAAAAAGGATAAAAACGGCATTAGAATTTAAAAAATTGTAGGTTAGGTTAGGGTTAAGACTTGTCGCGATCGATTTGATCGATCGATCGCGGCAAGTCTCGGTTAGGAGACTGACCTGCGTAGATCTCGAGCCCAACTCCAACCAACAGTTCCCGCAGAAGCTCCGATGATTCTGCATTAAAGATGGGAAGTTGAATTGCCGGACCGGCTGTTGATAATTTGCAGCGGGAGGAGGGGGGGGGGGGGTGATTCGCCCGACTTCATGTCCCAATCCAGACCAAGGTCTGGAATGAATTGTTCAAGACCAAGGTCTGGAACAAAGGCAGGGGCCGGCGATGCGGAAAGTCTTACAAAAGCATCAGAAAAGGCGCCAAGCAAAATTCCACGTGCCACACTGAGAGCATTTCCAATCTTTACCTGTTATAAAATAAAAATGTAAATAATACCCTAAATTTATTTAAAATTAATTAATTACCTCCATCATATCCACCTTCACCACCACTCCGACCACCTCCACCATCACTCGTTCCACCGCTCGTACCATCTGCACCACTACTGTTTAGTATTAATTGAATGTATTTCGAATCACATAGACAAAATTGGACACAAGGGCAGAGGAAAGACTCTCTGGTCTAATGTGTAGCCCGGACTCAAGACGACTGACTCCTAGGGGGAGACATTGGCATCGTTGCCATAGTTGATGGATACCCAACAATTACTCGGACCCATTTCACCACCTCCACCACCACTTCTCCCTACCACACAAACCTTCTTGTTGGTGAATTCAGTATTACGACCCAACACGTTACGGCGTTCCATAATGGAATTGACGTTCACAACCACATAACACGTAACAACCCTCCCTTAAGCTCGAGCATACAACAGAGAGAGCTTGAAAACAGACGGATAAAGACAAAAAGATACATATAACAGGGGGGATATCCGTTCAGACGGGTTAAATGATAGAAAATAAAATACAGAGAGCAGATTGGGGTCTTCTAGTCGTCAAAACGTCGCGGAGGCTTCCGCATTCGCGTCGATCGACGTGGTGGGGGTGGAGATGGCGGGTCCGTTCCAGTGGTGGTTGGGATAGCGTCTGACGCTGGAATCAATGGAAGAGCGACCGGAAGATGCGATGGCAGAGCCGGAGGCCTGGCCTCTTGGGTGTGGTCGGTGCGAAGGAAACGTCGATTCCTCCATAGTACCCGTCCGCTCGGTTTCTAGTTCCGGTAATCCCGGCGATCTCCGATGCCGAAGACGATCCCGATCTGGTCCCATAAGCCCGTGTCCATGTCTTGGACACGAACGGGTGTGCCAATGCGGAGGGGGGGGGGGGAAGCGAATGAGCGCGTTCATTACAGCGTTGGGCTGCGCGATCCGTTGCTATGGCTACTCGTTATTCCCAATCTGCCATGGATTGTTGCCATTCAGCCGAGAAAGAACGATGATGGGCAGGCACAATGAAGGGAGCGGATGGGTTGTCCGAACACAATTTCGGCCGGTGATGCGCCGTGATGTCTCGGAGTGTTGCGCCACTCCACCAGTGCCTGGAGAAACACCTCGTTGTCCAAATCACCGTTAGGGACCGTCCAGATGACCAATTTCTTCATGGATTTGACTGCAGATTCAGCGAGGCCGTTGCTCTGTGGATAGTGCGGAGTTGAAGGTACGAATGACACGCCCCAGCACTGTAAAAAAGAGTGATACTCGCGGGAATCAAATTGGGTTCCCCCATCAGAGCGGAATTTTACCGGAACACAGAGATTAACAAATTTACGGACAATCGTTTTGATGAGATTAGGCGACGTCGGGTCCTTTCGCCATACTGTCACCGTGGTCCATCCCGAGAGACGGTCGGCGTATGCCAGGATGATGGCCGCCGTGGCTGAATAAATCCGCGGATACCTCCTCGAAAATGCGGGATGGTGGCGGATCTGATTTCATAGGTTCCTGTGGTAGACTGGCCGCCGCTCGTTGGCACGGAATATAAGATTCGCAGTCGGACTGAATGTCGTTATTGATGCCTGGCGAGTAAACCGTCTGGTGAGCCCGGCGCTTAGTACCGTTGATTCCCTGGTGGGCTGCGTGGAGTTTTTGGCGTACATCTTGCCTCACGGCCATCGGGATGACAAGGCAATGACCAAAAAGAATGAGGCCGTCGTCTACAACTAAATTGTCCTGGATCTTCCAAATTTGTCGGGTGAACGGGTACAGGCTCCGGCTGTCGGTGGGGAATCCGTCGTAGACCAGCGATAGTAAGTCTGGGTGCCGTTGGGTTCGCTAAATCGTCCCCGTTCAGATCAGTGGCACAAATACGAATAATTTTCTGGATGTGATGGTGGGGAAATAGGTGATCGCCCCCGTGACCAAACCCACAGATTGGACCCATCCCATGGTTGTGGCGGAAAAAGTGGACGGATCACCACGTGTCTGTGTGGATCTGACTAAACTTAACCGTTTCGTTAAACTTCCACTTCACCCCATTCGTACTCCTCGGGACGCCATCGCCTGCATTTCTGGATCGGCCCGTTTCTTCACCACCGTTGATGCGGTCCAAGGATACCATCAAATTGAAATTCACCCCGACAGTCAACCCCTGACTACCTTCATCACACCTTGGGGCCGATATATGTTTTTACGCGGTACTATGGGCCTGAGTGCTACGGGCGACGAATATTGTAGGCGGGGCGACGAGGCGTTTGGTGATCTACCGAATACGGTGAAAGTATTGGACGACGTTCTGCAGTTCGACGATGACTTTGCTAGCCATGTAGAGGGGACCCGCCGTTTACTGCAGCGACGTCGTGAAGCTAATATCACCCTCGGTCTTGATAAATTTGTTTTTGCAACCATGGGATTGGTTGGGAATTGACCCAATCTGCGGGTCCAGTCACGAGGGCGATCACCTTTTTCTCCACCAGCTTATCCAGCGCCGCCTTGACCGGTACTCGTTGAGCGAAAGGGATGGGTCGGGCCCGATGAATTTAAAAGGGAACAGCGTCCTCCTGTAAAACAATGTGCATCGGGGGTCCCACCATAGTGCGCAACGGGCCCGATACGTCGAAAACATCCGAAAACTCAGAGGTTATGGCTCGTTTAGTGTCGTCAATCATTTGTTGTGATGGGCGATCACGGTGGTCCAGTGAATGGTGGTTAAGCTATTAACAGAAACCGGTTTGGGATATTGGGGGTGAAGAATTCCCATGGCAATTGAATCATACCAGGACAGCAGTAGCCCGTTGACATCCGAGCAAATGGTGATGTTGATGATACACTCCCGCTGCTCCAAACGAATGCGAGCCCGCACCCTCCCAATTTCAGACAATGATGATCCATTAGCAGCCACTAGATTTCCTGGCTTCCCACGTTGGAGTTCGTTGGTGGATATTCCCAATGGCTGTAGCAAATCGATGCCTCCCACCGATGCCTGGGATTCACTGTCCGGTACGGTGGTGATAATAGCGGTTTGACCAGCAGTGGAAATTGGAAAAATTTCCAATTGTACCGTCGGCAATAGTCGGTCGGCATTGATGCCCGCGATCTGAATGTGGCCTACATGGCCAGGCTTGGATTTATCGGATGGGGTGGGGGCAGGTTCCTTGTTTTTCCCTCAAACGCGGCTGAAATGGTCTTTGCCACCACATCTGTTGCATTTCTGACCTTTTGCTGGGCAAATTTTCCCCTTGTGTGGGACGGTGTAGCCGCACTTCCACCCGCACGTCTCACCCGGGTCATTGCTCGGCCGTTGACTTTTCTGCTGACGATGATGCTCGCCTTTCAATGCCATATTGACTGATCGACGTTGGGATAGAAGCGCTTCATTGCTTCCCGCAGACTCCTCGCTGCGACACATATTTACGGTGTGGTGGAGATCCGGGGTGGGGATTGATGGCCAATAACTTGCGACACGTGTCAGGGTCACAAATTCCCGAGATAATCCGTGTAACGAATCGAGAATCGTGACACGGCGGACATAAATCGTCCCCCGCGGCGATCTGGCGGAGACGCATGTAGAACCCCTACTAGCACACAATATCCACAGGACGTCCTATGGACATCCAGTCGTCGGAAACCCGTCCGTCCGTTTAACGTCAGCTAGGGATATACTATAGATGGTATATTTTGATCCAGATAACGGATGGTCGCGGATGGTCATACTGGGATGTCCTATGGATGTCCATCTGGTACCAATCTCGGATGTGAAGTCAGCCGTACATTCGTGATGAGTATTGGACATTGTATGGATATCAGAAGAAGGATCTGAAACGAACGATTAATTTCACATCCCAGATTGTTAACGATGTACATCCATAGGACATCCCAGTATGGACCCATTTTCTTGATCCAAACATTCAATCAATAGGATATCCGTAGCTGACGCTAAACGGACGGACGGGTTTTCGTTCACAGGATATCCATAGAACGTCCTGTGGACATTGTGTGCTAGTAGGGGAGCACCAATATCCCCTTTGTTTCAAATTAATAAGAACAAGAGTATGTTAGGTTCTGTCCCGGTGGAATGAAGCCACCGTAATTGGATTGAAGGGCTGACACGGGAGGGAACAACCTTATCCAAGGGAAGCGTACAGCAGACCGCCGTTGCCGGCCACTCTAGGCCGTTGCCGGCCACTAGTAGGAACTGACACGCCACCTATCATGACTCGTACATAACAACCCCTCCCAAGCTGTTAATTCACCGTAGGCCGGAAAGTAACAGCTTAAACACACCAAAAGAATCCAGCTCAAAGACAAACAAACAAACACAAAGGCAGAACATGAACAAATACACGAACCCCGCGATATAAAAGTTAACTGCGTAATTATGACAGGGTGTAAGCCAATATACAGACAATATTATGCTGAGATCCTTTCAGACATCGAACATGACTGTACGTTTCCGGACGCGCTCCCCCCGACGCAAAGGCGGCGGGGTGGTGTTGATTGCGCTCCCGCCATGAAGATGTGGGGGGGCTGAGCTCTCTTCGGCTGGTACGCTGTCGTCGATTCCAGGGTCCCCGACGCCAACGCCGACTCTGTCCCAAAATTTCGAATTGGGATCGCGGATGCGGACGTTGGTACCGATGGAGAGAGGAGTAAGTCGGCGAGCGTTCTCATCGTACCGGAATTTTACGGATGCGTCTATGGCCACCTGCCGCTCCCGCGCCTCCATCACAGACTGCCAATTCGTTGCATAAGCCGTGCGGTGAGCTGGGATGATGGAGTGTAGAGAATGACCGAAAATCATTTCCGCGGGTGATAGGCCGTTCTCCCTTGGCGTATTTCGAAACTCGAGCATACCCTGGGAAAACTCATCGGATGCCACACCGACTGGTGATATTTTGGCCATGAGGTCCTTCATAGTGGCCACGGCCGCCTCCGCATGGCCGTTACTTTGTGGATAGTTGGGCGTTGAATTTCCCCATGCGACGCCCCATTGCCGTAACTTGACCTGGAAACTCTGCGCTTCAAATTGAGGGCCGTTGTCTGAACGGAACCTGACCGGCACTCCCAGGTCGACGAAATTCTCGACGACGGCCTTGGGCGGACGGATCGTGGCGCCATTGATGGACCACTGGCCATCCGGAGAGGCGATCAGCATATACCAGGACAGGTAGGGGGCCCAGCTAGAACAAATCGGCCGATACGTCTTCAAATACTCGGGTCAGTAAAGGGTCGCGCATCAGGGGCTCTTTCTGCTGACGCGGGAGTCGCTCCTGACAATTCTGGCAGCTCTCCACCAGGGTAGTAATGTCGTTGGAAATGCCCGGCCAGAACACCGTCTGCCGAGCCCGTCGTTTCATCCGTACAATGCCCTGATGGGTGGCGTGTAGTTTCCGCAAAAGTTCACGACGGGCCGATTTTGGGATGACGATACGCTGCCCGAATAACACCAGACCGTCGTCCACCGATAGATCTTCGCGTATCTTCCAAAACTGGCGCACGCTCTGGTGGGTATGGTGTCGCGGGACTGTAAATCCGTCTATAATGGCCGCGATGAGTTCCGCGTAGTCGGTGTCGGAGGCGGCTGCCACTCTAAGGTCGTCCAGCATGGGATCTGGCAAATGGGGAAGCTCCACCGCGGCGTCAGGATCTGCCACATCGTCGTCTGTCCGAGTCATCGCATTGACATGGTGAACGATGACGTGCCTCACAAACGTTTGAATTTCGGAACTTGTACCTTCGTCGTCCGGGGTCGGATCGTTCACCGGGGCTCGGGAAAGAGCGTCTGGAATTGCGTGATGGCGCCCTTTACGCCACGTCGTCGTGAAGATGAAGGGTGAAAGGCGCTCTTTCAGGCGCTGCAGCTTCGGATTTTCCACCGCGTCCAGCGTATATTTATCCAATATCGTGACGAGTGCCCGATGATCGACGACGAGCTGGAATGTGGGCAGCCCCAGGAGATACAGACGGCACTTCCTCATCGCCCACTCCACCGCTGCCAGCTCGAGCTCCACTATAGCGTAGCGGGATTCGGTATCAGTGCACCATCGGGAATTGGCGTCCACAAGCTTCCACGTAGACCCGTGTAGCTGAAGGAAGACGTAGCCCATGCCGTTCTTGCGAGGCGCGTCCACCTGTAGAGACGTCTCCAATGTGGGATCGAAATGAGCCAGGATCGGCGGCTCCACGAGAGCTTTTTTGACGGCTGAGAACGCACTTTCGTGATCAGTAGTCCACAAAAAAGGCGTCTTAGTGCTGAGGAGAGGCCGCAAGGGGGCCTTCGCCGCCGCGACGTCTGTGGAGAATCCCGCAAGCTGCTCCACTAACCCCATAAAAGATCGGAGCTCCGTGACGCTAGTTTGCTCTGGGAAATCAGAGATGGCTCGAAGCTTATCCGGGTCGGCCGAAACGCCGCCCTGCTGAATTTGGAATCCAACCCACTGGACCTGGCTGCGGGCAAAATGGAATTTCTTGAGGCTGAAGGTAATCCCAGCGCTCCTGGCCGCTGACAGCACCGCACAAACCCCGGCCACGTGCTCTGGAAAAGAGCTGTCGAAACGGAGTAGGTCATCGACCACCCGGACGGTGTTGTTGACGCCTTGAAACGCCTGGTCGGTACGGCGGTTGTATTCGTCACCGGAACTACAAAGGCCCATCGACGCCCGCAGGAACCTGTACCTGCCCCATGGCGTCATAAATATGGTTAGGTGTTGCGATGATGGGTGGAGGGGAATGTGATAGTACCCGTTTGCTGCATCGAAGGTAGTAAAAAATCGTGCGTCACCGGAGATCTCGGCGACTGCGTCGCGTGGCGTACGAGTGGGGTGCGTCGGTCTGCGCACATGTCTGTTCAACCTGGTGTGATCTACAACAAGTCGCAATGAGTTGTCTGCTTTCCGGGTAACGACTAGTGGCGCGGCCCAATCGGACGCTTCCGTCACCGGAACAATAATATCTTTAGCCTCGAATTCGTCGAGCAAGCGTTTAACCTCCGGACGATCGGCAAATAGGATGGGCCGGGCTCCGTTGACGTAAAACGGCTCTGCGCCGTCCTTCAGCTCGATGACCATCTCGGGTCCCTCCATACAATTCAGCGATCCCGATTGATCGAAGACATCGGTGAACTCCTTAGCGATGTCGCCTTCAATGCGCTGGATGTGTTCGGCCGTGGGCATCAATGGAACCAGCCCCGGGTAAATGAATGGCTGACTACGCGGCGGGATAGCATCGATGGCGCCGATCCGTGTACTGAGCTGCTGCTTTTTGTACGGACGCGGGTAATTTTCATGAAGAATTCCCAAGTCGACGCAATCATACCACGAAAGCAGGAGCCCTTTGACGTCTGGGCTGAACATGATTGTGATATTGGCAGTCACTCCTTCATAGTCGGCCAGGTATTCCTTTTCTCCCACCACCAGCAGGGGGGTTGATTTGTCCGCCATGACCAAATTGAAGGTGGAAGATGTGAGGTCCTTTTCGGATAATCCAAGTGCGCGTAACACGTCCATGCCCCCGACTGGAGCCTCGGCCCCGCCGTTCGGAATCGTTTTACTGACTGTGGTCAGTACCTTGCCAGCCGCGTCACGAAGCAGTAGCGGGATGGTAGGAGCGGGTCGATGCCGCCTGTGTGCGCGGACGTTGCCCACCACGATGCGCTTCATGTGCACCCGTGAGCGGTCGGTATAGTCGCCCTGCTTGTGTCCTCTTTGGCCGCCACCACCACCACTAGCGCCACCGTCGCTTGTTGCCTCTGTCATCGGCTTTTTTGGGCAACACGGGGAGAAATGGTTGTTTTCGCCGCAACTGTGACACTGTTTCCCAACGGCCGGGCACGGCTCTCCATTGCGATGCGCCGAGCGACCGCACGATCCGCACCTGACGGTACCTGACGGTTTGAATGATCGCTGGCCCTTCGTTGGTACATAAGACACCTTCGGCGGATTACTCAAGGATTTCTCGATCGCTCTTGCTGACTCCTCGCTGCGACATATGTTGATGGCCTGCTGGGCTGTTGGAAACGGACTCAGGGCCAACAATTTTCTTTTCGCGTCTGTGTCCCGAATTCCCACCATGACGCGGGTCGTCATCCGCGTATTCGAGAAAGCAAGCACACTTCCCACAATAAAAACTCGGAACAGTACGAACAAAGGAAGCCAAGATGGCTACCGACTAGATACTCGCCTGGGTTCGAGAACAAAGGAAGCAAGATGGCCGCCACCCCAACGCGTGTGGGAGACAAAGGACGCGCCCAAACTACACTACACTTTTCCTCACGGGCGTACTCAATTCCGAAAAATGTAACACAAATACCTCTACACGATGAGAATGAGAGGTAAGTCCAACTGCGCCATGTTAGGTTCTGTCCCGGTGGAATGAAGCCAGCGTAATTGTATTGAAGGGCTGACATGGGAGGGAACAACCTTATCCAAGGGTAGCGTACAGCAGACCGCCGTTGCCGGCCACTCTAGTCAGGGAGGGTAGGAACTGACACGCCACCTATCATGACTCGTACATAACAGAGTAGCATGGATGCTTAACACTGGCATGGAATTTAGGAGTCCAAGGTTCGATCCCCGATGAAGTTAAATTTTTAATTTTTCCCAAATTTTTAACTGATCCCAAAGACGTCCGTTTTTTGGACGTCCATGGATATCCAAGTTTGACGTCCATAGGAGAGGACATTAGTATATCCTGTAAACATCCATAGAACGTCCAACTTGGATATCCAACTTGATAGAACTGACAGCCATGGTATATCCTATGGATATCTCTGTGCTAGTAGGGACTCGTCGAAAGATTCACCGACCGCCTGGCGACACTCTTCAAACTCAAGTCGATCAATGGCGATGCTGCACTTAGCACGAAGCTGAGCGTAGATGGAATCCAAGAGGGCGTCCGGGGTTGTGGTGGCTTCGTCGTAGGAACCCAAGGTCATTTCCACCGTGTGTAGCATTTGAGTGGATAACGCCGTTTTCAAAGCAGCAGATTGAGTGGGTATTGGGTGGTCCGCCAATTGTTCCAGACAACAGTAAGCCTGCCATTGGAGGCGCCATTTCGAAAAATTCCGCAAGGAAATATCATGTTCCATCTTTTCAAAATTTGGAGGGGTCACACGACGATAGGAATGGGGCAAAACGGGGGGCGGACCGCCTGGTACACTAGCAGTTGACGATGTTGTTGGTGTTGGTTATCAACTAACACACTTTGAGTAAACTGTAGCAAAAGGAATCTGTGTATTACTCTCAAGAGTACCATACGCCACACCGTCTTATCTACGTACAAGAAAGCTCCGGATTTTCCCCTTCTCTGCCTGTTGCCGCTCTTCCCAGTTTGTTGCCTTGTTATATTCAACAATATTCAACATCTCCCCTCAAACTGAGGAAACACAAGACATGAAGACAATACAATGACATCAATACAAAGTATGCTGGAAAGGATACCGATCCTTGTGTCGGAAATCCTTATGTCCGACAATCCTGACGACCATAAGCTTACATCATACATAATCAAAGAAGACAACAACAACAAAAAAAAAACTAAACACGAAATCCATAGGCTCGCCCTGTGTCCGCCTTTACAGAGCGCCTACATCACGAACACCAATCTTGTCACGAAGGTATTTGAAACGCGGAGCAGGCAGGGGCTTCGTGAAGGTGTCTGCTAGTTGTTCCTGGGTGCTCACATAGCTGGTGTTTATTACTCCGTTAGTTTGGGCTTCTCTGATGTACCAATATCGGATGGCGATATGCTTCATTTTCCGATGCATTTCCTGGTTGTATGCTACTTTAATTCCCCCTTGATTATCACAGAATAATGTGATGGGACCAGGTTTTCCTTGCCTGATCTCCTCCAGCAGTGACTTGATCTAAGTTCCCTCTTTGGCCGCTTCACTTCCGGCCACAAATTCCGCCTCGATTGTAGAGGTGGCTGTGCATTCCTGCTTGCGGCTGAACCATGAGATAGGCCCACCATTTAGGAAAAAGATGCATTCTGATGTTGACTTTCTGTCGTCATGATCTCCGCCATAGTCAGTATCAGTGAATCCCAGCGCTCCTTGTTCTTTTGTTGAAGAGAAGATTATCCCATATTCCTTGGTTCCGGCAAGATAACGAATAATGCGTTTGACAGCAATCCAGTGTTGAGGCCCTGGGTTCTGATTGAACCGTGCTACTTTGCTCACAGCATAAGCAATATCAGGCCGTGTCGTGGTTAAGAGATACAGAAGAGCTCCAACTGCACTCTGATACGGAACTTCCTTCATTTTTTCTTCTTCCTCTTTGGTTTTAGGGGCCATAGCAGAACTGAGATGTAGACCCGGCTCAGCAGGAATCAAATTTGGGTGACAGCTTTCCATTTTAAATCTTGCCACAAGATCGTCCACAAAATCGGGCTGGGAGAGACTCAGCGTGCGTGTGCTTCTCTCTCGTTTGATTGTGAGACCCAGGAAGAGTCCTCAGCTCGAAATTTTTCTTGAGTTATGTCACAAAGTCGTCCAGTGCCTTGCTATTGGTTCCACATACAATAGCGTCATCAACGAAGAACAGGGCCGCCATCCATTCCTCTCCTTGAAGACGTAAGTAAAGACACTGATCATGCTGAGAGCGAGTGAGGCCATATGTAACTATAGCGTCATTTAGCTCCATATTCCACGCTCGGGGGGCCTGTTTCAGTCCGTAGATACTCTTTATCAACCGGCAGACACGAGCCTCACTGCCGTAGGCCGCATAGCCTTCCGGCTGGCACATGTAGACTTCCTCCTCAAGACGTCCATAGAGGAACGCCGTTTTCACATCTAGTTGGATGACGCTAAGATCACACACGGCAACTAGAGCTAGGATAATCCGAAGAGTGGATAGTCTGACAACCGGAGCTAATGAATAACAAACGAATATGAAACAAATTACAAATTAAAATTAATTAGCGAATAACAAACCGAATGTTTCATTATAGTCCAGTCCAGCCCGCTGAGAGCAGCCAAGGGCCACAAGCCGGGCCTTGCAGCGCTCAGAAACTCCATCATAGCCGGACTTGAGCTCAAAAATCCACTTGCTTTTGATAGGTGTGCGTCCTGGTGGCAGTGGGACGAGTTCCCACGTCTCATTCTTATGAAGCGAGTTAAGTTCGTCTTCGACGGCAGTCTTCCAGAGAGGTCCTTGCGGTGATGAGAGGGCAGCACTCAGAGTGATGTTTAGTTTGCCATAAATTTTCTTTTCGGGCTGATCAGTCGATGTACGATGTCCAGGTGCTGTAGCATGATATCCACGGTAAAGAAGATATTTTTCTGATTGCCTTGCAGTTCTCAGGGACCGGCGGAGGTGACCTACTGGATCAGCAACTGGCTCAAAACCATGGAAACATTCATCCTCCGTTTCTCCATTCGTTTCGTTTAATTCAGCCTCCCCTAGTCCATCTATGACGGGATCATTTGGTTGGGAAGCTCCATCATCGGCCCCCATGTTCACATTAGGTTGATCCGTAGGAATCTGTTCATCCAGCAGAGACTCAGGCATCTGTTCGTCAGCTGACAATGGAAGAAGTGAGTAGTAGCAGCTCTTGTAGCTCAGAAGAGTTTTCATTGTTGAGGTTTTCTTCAAATACAACATCTCTGCTGGTGATGATTTTTCTGGTCACCGGATCCCATATCTTGTACACTTTGGATGAATCGCCATATCCCACCATGATTCCTTCCGTAGCCTTCGGGTCAAGTTTCCTTCGTTTTTCATCCGGTATATGCGTAAAAGCTGGTGAACCAAATGTCCTCAAGTGTGACACATCCGGTTCCTTTCCATGCCAGAGTTCAAAAGGTGTTACTTTCCCAATACTAGAAATCACCCTGTTCTGAACATAATCTGCACATAGGACCGCCAATCCCCAGAAATCCAGGGGACACTTTCTTCCCGTACATCTGGCTCCGTGCTGACTCGATCACCGTCCTATTTGTTCTTTCGGCAACTCCGTTCAGTTGAGGGGTATAAGGCGGAGTGACTTGATGAGTGATTCCAGCTTTGGCCAGCCAATTCTCAAAATCCTTGCTGCAATATTCACCTCCTCCATCAGAGCGAAGGATCTTTGTTTCTCGTCCAGTGTCAGCCTTCATCTTGGCATTGAACTTCATGAATGCTTCAGGGACCTCAGATTTTCGTTTCAGCAGTTGGATTTCACAAAAGCTCGAGAAATCATCCTTAAATGTTTTAAAAAACCTTAAAAGCAAAACAGAAAAACCATGAACAAAATTTGTTGTGATAAAATTACACAATGATTAAAAAAAAACCTTGCTCCGCTTGGTGTGCATATTTGGATGGGGCCACACACATCAGAGTGGACTATATCTCCAACGTGTGTTCCTCTGGTGCGGGTAGACAAGAAAGATGTACGTGACATTTTCCCCAGGAGACATCCTCGGCAGTGGTTAGAGAGATGAAGCTTGTCATTGAAGAGGGCGAGTCCAGCGACACTCCCCAATGTTGCCATCCTTAGGACAGTCTTGTGGTTGAGGTGGCCAAAACGTTGATGCCATAAAAGAGAGAGGCAACTTGAGCAGCAGAGAGTGCCCTTTCAACAGTATGGTGATTCTCTTTTGCTTGGATGTTGAGTTGATATAAAGTTTTCTTTCCTTCTCGCTTCCCTTCCATGATGACGACATCGTCTTGAGAGAAAGAAACAGTGTCGTCGTCAAAGACTACTTTGAGGCCTGCATCAGTCGCCGTACCAATCGAGTAAAGATTGATACCTTATCCAGGGACGTAGAGCACGCCTCTCATCTTTCCGTGCAGATGTTCACCATTCACTGTAGCAGTAAGAATAACATCTCCTTGCCCTGCTACAGTGAAACTTGATTCTCCTGTACCAGAGACAGACCATTTCTATGGTCCAGTGGGTACAAAGTTGGTTAGAAGTGCCCTATTGTCCGTCATGTGCTGAGTAGCACCTGAGTCAGCGTACCATGTTGACGGCTTGTTTACTTCGTGATCCGTCGAAGATGTATAGCTGTAACCCTTTCGTTCTTTTTGGTAGTCCTTTTCATCTCTGCTGTCGTCACGGCAATGTCTGTCTTTGTCTCTCTGGTCTCTGCTACGATCACTATCTCTTCTGTCGTTCTGATCAAAACGTTTTCTTTTTCGGTCTGCTTCGTCTTCCTCTTTTTCACGCTGGCGTTTGTATTGACGACAATGAGCTCTGACATGCGTCGTCGATTTGCACTCCCAGCATCCCTTCGTTGCGCCAGACTGTTGATGAGAAGAATGACCTCGTTTTCCACGATCGAACTGGGCAGGTAGAGCACGTTCTCTTGACTCTTCATCATGTGGTTCAGCGCCGTTTTTATTCTTACTGAGAAATGCTGCAGCAGGAGTTGATCGTTTTTCTTCATCATTTCTCATGCTCTTATCGAGTGTAATGATACGGGTCGTGAGCCTTTTTAGAGTCTTCTCAGCGACGGGTGTACTTTCCCAAGCAAAGCCAAAGACACGGAATTCTGCAGGTAGTGACATGAGGACTTTTGCCATTATTTGTTCGTCATCAATGGCTATGTGTAGGCTCTTCAGACGAAATGCAATTTGCTCTAGTTCTGTCAAAAAACTTGAGACACTCTGGCCTTGCCTAAAGGTGCACCCATAAAACTTGGTCCACAATAATGGTATGCTATCAGCGGCAGCTTCTTCATACTCAGATTCTAGTTTGATCCACATCTCTCTGGCTGAGTTGCAGGTCATCAGGATTCGTGATTGTTCTTCTTTAATGGCTCCGAATATGTTCTGCATTGCCCTGGTGTTTTTCTTCTCCCAATTGGTGATATCATCTTCATTCACAATGGCTTGGGCATCATTGCGTCTCTGAAGTGGGGAAAGAAAAAGAAGAAGGCTGGTTAGCTTTTTTTTCTGATGTCCATGCTCGGCCTCACATTATCATAATGTGGAATCCCTCTCATATCATCACGATATGGAAAAACACTAAGCTGTCTTGTAGATGTTCACTCAGACCACAGCAAAGGAAAGAAAAAATACTGACAACATAGCCTCATGGCCTCGCTGGCCACCAATTTCCATCAACACAAAACTAGCAAGAAACACAACAAAGAATAATAACTGTTTCTTACCACATCAGGTTTTTGTTCAGTCCCGTCAACAATTCCCCAGAGCTCATCACTTTGTAGTGCCAATTTCATCCCGAACTTCCATGATTCGTAGTTTCTGCCACCAAGGCACCATCCAATATGGCGGCGTCCATCCTTTTCTATCGCCAAAGATCAGTTCAATTCACTTTTCCGAACTAAAAAAAACACGAACGAAAAATTAGCTACGCGTATAGCTGGGCCCAAAACCTGTTGGTTATCAACTAACCCACTTTAAGTAAACTGTAGCAAAAGGAATCTGTGTATTACTCTCAAGAGTACCATACGCCACACCGTCTTATCTACGTACAAGAAAGCTCTGGATTTTCCCCTTCTCTCCCTGTGCAGCGTTTCGCTCTTCCCAGTTTGTTGCCTTGTTATATTCAACAATATTCAACAGTTGGGACAGATCCGGTTCCCGAGGGCAGGGGAACGGAAACACTTGCAGGAGGAGCAGCTGCCAATCGCTCCACCTGGTCGGCCAGCAAACGCAACGAACATTCGAGAGAGTCGAAACGCGCGTCCGACAAAATGCCTGGAGGAACATTGTGGGTGCCCTACCAGGCGTCACTGAAGATTGGGGGTCGATGGGGTGGTAAAAGGAAAACCGGGTGCCAACCCTCCCCCCCCCCTCCCCGGCAACGAGATGGGGAACCCATGGGTCGGTTGAAATCAGTGTCTCGATAAAAAAAAAATGGTCGCCAACACACAGAATTTGGGCGAACAATAAAACACAAGAACGGACGAGAAAACACAACTTCAGGCGGGGGCGTAAAGTTAGAAAACCAATTGCGCCATGTTTAGTCTGAATTGAATGTATTTCGAATCACATAGACGAAATTGGACACAAGGGCAGAGCAAAGACTCTCTGGTCTGATGTGTAGTCCGGACTCAAGACGACTGACTGCTAGGGGGAGACATTGGCATCGTTGCCATAGTTGATGGATACCCAACAACTACTCATACAATTTCACCACCTCCACCACCACTCAGACCAACTTCACCACCTCCACCACCACTGCTCCCTACCACACAAACCTTCTTGTTGGTGAATTCGGTATTACGGCCCAACACGTCACGGCGTTCCATAATGGAATTGACGTTCTTCGGCTCCAGCTGAATCCAAAGTTTAGTTAGTGAATTGATGTGCGAGGCCACAGCAAGAGAAGAAATCATCTGCTCTGGAGCGAAATCGATATTCTGTGGTGCGTGACTCAAGGGCGATGTGGACAATAGGCGCTGGACCAGGGATACACCATCATAAGTGCTGAGCTGAACACGGAGGATTCCATCGGCGGTTTCGAAATATTTGACGTAAAGGCAGCGAGTTCAACCAAACGACTTTCGAAAGCTCCGGCAAAATCTTTGTGAAAAGCATCTGCCCCATGAAGGCAGCATTTGAAAGCATTGGTGGCAACATGATCAAATCCAGGGGAAGTTCGCGCAAATAGCTGGTTTGTACAACTGTTGCTCGGGTTTATTTGAGCAAAATTTAAACAATTTAAAATATATTATTTTTTATTTTTTTTTTGGTTTTGTTCCAACAATTTTTAAAATATAACTGCTTTCCATGAGGCTATGACCATGACTAGCAACATGTTTTTCAGGGACAGTAACCATTCTAACTACCAATCAGGATTCATGAAATAGAATAAACAGGAAAAATAGCTGTCTGCTTATCCTCCATTCTTTGACATTGTGAATTGTGAAGTTCGAATTATAAAACTATGTCATAAAAGGTGAACAACATTCGTTCCATTTGGAAGAAACTATGAATGGAATAATACTTTTACATTATCTAAAGCCTGATCCAAAGAAGCTAGTTAAACTAAAAAAAGGTAATAAAAGATGGATTTGCAATTACAAGTTGTAAACATGTATTTCATTTTTAATCTTTTTTCTTCGAACAGAAAGTGAGCAAGACTCGAGTTGCCTTCTGACCAAATAACTCTGGAATGTGGATGGAATGAAATTGTCTCCTAATCAAAGCCCTTATATGAATAAGTCTGATACATTGAAGCAATGTAAAAGAAATTGTTGATCAATAAAAAATTGCATATTTAAATTTGTTCGTTCAAATAACAATTTTAGGTGTCATGGATGATGAGTTCAGTGGCCTGATGAGGCTCTTTAGGTAACCATTTCTGATGATGAAGTTGTTAATGGGGCCTCCAATGCGGAGAATTTAGTCACTGACTCTAATGGTGAAATGGCTGACTCCATTACCGCTGATTCCAACCATCAATTTTTTCTATTGGAGCGTTGTTTGCGTGGCCAATTTTTTTAAAGGTTTTTCTTTCAAACAATAAATATTCAATTGTTTAAACAATTTTTAGTGTTCAAAAAATTTTTTTGTTTGTGAACACTTTTGGCCGAGAAAATTGTTTGCAAATTGTTATATTAGAACAAAATTAAGGTCATCATTAGTATATGCTTTGGTATATGTGTTAAATGTTCATTCATGTTGTTCCAGCTTTTACCTGGTATCTTTATAACTTTTGTCTGGTATTCGGTAATATTAACTGCTGTACATAGGCAATGGACAGTGACAATGATTTTTTAAATATTTATACCCCCCCCCACCTGGAATCAGTTACTCTTTCAAAGACTATCAGTAGTGCATATTGCACAGTAACGATGATTTTGTCAATCGTTAAGTTGAATTTCAATAAAATGCAAAGAGAAGAAACAATCAAATCCAAAATAATGGAGTTATCTGTAGATCAGTCTGTCAGATTATGTAAGAACTGGCCGTGAATAAATATTATTTTAAATAAAGTTGAGGTTACTGCGATGTAACAATTATGCAGTTTAATGTCTAACCTAATGAAGTATTCAGTTTCAGAACATTTCTTGTTGAAATAAAGTAAAAGTATTTTTAATGTTTTTTTTTTAAATTGAGGTTCTCTCCTTAACGCCTGAGAGGGAAAAAATCCTGCTACCTATTGCAAATACATGCAACTCAGCTAGCATATGATCTACGTCTATTAATTCGTTTGAGCTTAAAAAGATTTCTAAGCCGCCTTTTAACGAGATAATTAAAATAACAATACAACCATAGCTCACAAAAAAAGTATTACAGGCTGAGTGATTCATAGTAGCCTAGCCCTTACCAAAAGTCGTATCTCTTCCATTGCAATGATGAAGAACCCACTCAATTTTCTGTTAAGGTAAGTGTCTAGTGCTGCCGCTAGATGCCACTTTACTCAGAGTGGTGTATATCCTCGCTACGCAGAGCTTCCAAATGCAGAGTCGCACACACACACTTGTAATTACAACATGGTGTCAGAAGTGTGTCTCGAACAATTTTGCCCAAATCTATTTGATTCCGTATAACACTTCTAAAAAAAGGGTTAAAAATGACACTAGAATTTTAAAAATGTTAGGTTAGGTTAGGGTTAAGACTGACAAAGATCAGAATGATCGAAATTTAATTTTGTTTTGCCATTTTTTCGATAATTTCCCATATAGTTCCCCAGAGATCGAGATTGATTAGGTTAAGTTTAATCTGACCTCCATAGATCTCGAGCCCAACTCCATTCAGGATCTCCCGCAGATTTTATTCATTTAATCGATTAATATCGAATTACCCTTACCTTGATCAGCATTCGAGGTAGCATTAATCGTCGTCGAAGGAGGCAGACCTTGGTCTGCCACCAGTTGTTAAAAACTCTGGCACGGCAAGAAAGTTTGCTGAACTTGTGTTAGAACCATCTAAGGGATTTTAAAAAGTCAAGGTAAACAAGAAAAGAAAAAAAAACTAGAAGATGCTTACCTGGTTCTTTAAGGAAAATGGAAACACAAGGCCGAAAGCGATTCTCTTTGAAAAACTTAACCATTTGAAGCAAGAAATGGAAGCAACTGTCGATGAACTATGATGAACTAGTTTTTGAATCTAGTTTTTGTTTATCACGATCTGAACATTTTGGGCTGTGGATCAAGGCTAGGAATATGAATATAACGCAATACCCAGTCTTCAAATGCAAAATATCTGAAAAAGTTGGATAAGGTAAATCGAAAAGTGGGAATGAAAATAAGAAAAAGTGTGTAAGCCAGTAAAACTCTCCCCTTACCTTCATCAGCATTTGACGTAGCAGTAATCGTGGGAGATGATGGCTCAGGACGTTTAGCTTCTTGAAGTGCTATATTGAAACGAACCAATGCCGTGTTACATGTCTTTCCTTTAAATTCATACAAATTTACTTTGTTTTAAAAAATTACCTTGAATTTCCATCCGCAATTTTAGAATTTATTCGTCCTTTTTAAGAATTTATTTATTCTTTTTACGAAGTATCATCATGAGCTTTTCTTCCTCGGTGTGGCGGCTTGGCGGCAAATTTGGCTCGGTGCGGTCAGCTATGCGGGATGGTAGCCTCGCAGAACACTTGTGTTGAAGATAGTTCGTCCTGCTTCCATTCGTTATTGTGTAATCTTTCTGGCAATCTTTACACTTTGCCTTCTAGAATTGAAAATAAAGATAATTGGAAATGCAGAATAAGTATGAAAGAATGCAATACAAAAACTTACAACTTTCGGACTTTCCACTGGAACTTAAACTATTCTGGGGGAATAAAACAACTCCTGTAGTTTACAATCTATTCGAGCTTTCTTGGCAGACTCCAGAATTTTTCCTACAGGGTTCACTTTCTTCCTCGAAGCCATCATAGAAATAAGATTCAATTTCCCGATAGGGACTCAACTCGATGACGATGATTGACAGTTTTTCCTATCTTTTTTTATGTCCAAAAAGAAAAGATAAGTTATTTGACCTCTAGTTATTGGAACGATAAGATAAGGTAATGAACTGGACAAAGAAACTCAAAAGAATCTTCACCAGAATATCTGCATACAAAATTCCACAATGAAGTCAGTAGTGTTTAATTATACTAAAATACGAAAATGATTACATATAACGACAATGAATCAAGTGTTTTATCAAGTTTTTGTGGAGGAAAAGATGAACCCATGAATAAATAAATTTTCCTTTTTTTTTCGTTTCCAGGCATCAAATTTTCATTAGCTCAATTCTCTCTTTGTTTTTTTTTTACATGAGATTTTCTTACTTCTTTTCCGATTCAGTTTTCTCTATTCTCCGCTGTCAGCTAGACTCTTGTACATATACAAGTTTCCCAAAGAGGGGGGTTAAGTAGGAATTAGGATAGGATGCTATAGAGGATCATGACTTGCCCGTTGCCCCCATCTCGTCTTTTTATTTTTTTCTCAATGAATGAATTTTTTTTCTTTCCCCCAGAAACCCAAATGAAGAAGAAGAAAAAACGACTTTTTAACCACATCGAAAGTGTCAGAGGAGGTAAGAAGATAGAACTCTCCCAATTCTCCTGAATTATTGAATTGAAGAAGAAAAAAAAACGAAGGAAAAACATGACTGTACCAACAACACAAGGCCATCGGCATCATTCCACATCTACCGATAAAAATCCTTCTTTTGTTGCTTCGCTATTCTTACTTCGAATGTCATTTATGAAAATAATTAAAAAAGAAACCCGTAAAAAAATTGCCGACAAGTTCTTCTTCCTAATTGGAATCATCACAGTTCGAGAGATAAGACCAAAATCCACACATTACGAAATTTTTTTGACGACAACAGCACAAAAACATTTACATTCACAAGACCAGCAACATAAACATTTCTGTATGTTATTCCTGGAAAAACAAATCGGCGAGTCCATCATGTACCAAATTCACCGAATTTCGTTTAGGTCGAGGTTTGAGTGAACTCATTTTTGGAAGGCTGGGTAGTTGTACTGGCTTGCGGAATAAATCGGCCAAATGTTGTCCAACAATCTTCAATCAAGAGTGCACAAAATGTTAACACAAGTGTCAAAATTTCATTGAATGTTAAATTACCTGGCTAGTCATTTTGCGAAAAAATTCATGCCCGTAACATTGTCAGCAACGGTGGCGACCTTTAAACAAGATGAAGGGGGCGGGGAGTTTAGTCTTTGTCTTTAGGGAATTGCGTTGTGGAGGGGAATGTCGTTGCTAACAATGTTACGGGCAGCGTCCGATGTAAAATTGCATGGCCGACCTAACATAATTAGTTCTTAAATTGGGCGTTAGATGGCGCCCTGCATTGTCTTAAGTGTGACATCACAAGCCATTTAATACCCCCTCCCCCATGTCACAGTGCGTCACAAAACTAAGGACTCCCTCCCCCCCCCCTAAAGTGTGACGTCATTTATGAACACTCCTAAATGAATACGAATAAAAGTAATAAATTCAAACTTTCAAAAAGTGAAAATACACCTCAACGTGTTACATGGGGGAGATGAAAGAACTTGTAGGTCTGAATTACATTTTAGATAAAAATTTTAAGGGAATTGCGAGTAGTGTGTAGAGTCTGTCACTAGGCACTTGGAAGGTGGAAACCGTCAGAAGTGAATGGCGACGACCCGGAGGGCATGTGTCTTGAATTGCTGGGGTTCGGGTCTAAGGTCCTGTATCTATGCTCCTGGGTCATGCTAAGTGAGGGAGGAACACGGACCCTACGAGTAAGGTACCTAGAGAGCGATGTTGCGATAGTGTGGGGTAATGTTGTGAGAGTGTGGGAAATTGTTATGTAGAGATTGTAGAGATCTAGTAAGCGCACAGTGAGCAGCGGGAAGGGTTACGCTTTTTGGGCGCATTTAAGATATGAGGATCGTTTTAACGCACGGTAAGCAGTGAAATGTTCATTGCGTGCAACAACCGCCGTATTGTAGTAGCCGGTTAACAGTGGTTGACAAAAATAATCGTTGTCGATGGCAGCATTCAGTAAAAAACTGGGGTGTTTATTTAGTACAGTGAAACCGAGTCAAGAAACCTTGGAGTCTCAAGCCTATGACTTGCGACAAGTTCCTGGAGGAAGTAAAAGGCTCCAGGAACTCACATCTCAGAGCAAGCAGTGGACTCTAGCGACGTTGGGGAAACCAACGCTACCGGCAAAGGAGGATCGGAGGAACCGGCTGGAACAGATGATGGAAAGACTGCTTGGGGGATAGCGACAAAGACGCAGAAAAACCCACCTCAGCAGGGTGGAAGACCGGCAACAACAAACAAGTGCTATCCTAACAGGGACAAAGTAGACGTCCAGTTAATATGAGATGGACTCCGGACGGGAGGCATTTCTGCCCTAGAGGACGACAATCAGGGCCACGGAAACGATAGAGTGGGACCAGTAGGCTATACTGATTGGCTTGGTTGAAACGAAAGACGGAAAAAAGGAAAATGCATGGCCGATACTGAAGATCGACATAAAATGACTGGTGGGAGTCAGAGTGTTGGAAACTGTGAAATTAATTAACCAATTAAGAAACCATACAGCCTCTTTACTTGAATTTATTGGAAAGAAATAGTTTGACCAGGTGAGATTATCAAACGACAAGCTACATACACTAATATGGGGCATAACAGATAAGAAGCCTCATCGGTCGTCGTTATCCACAAACATTCCTACACACCCCTCAATTACGAGACACGTCAATCAGATTTCATTCAAACAAGGGACATAAAAATAACACATTCCACTGTTTTTTTTTTATTGCTGATAGTTTCGTCCAGGTTTTTAGTTAGAGCATCCACCAGCTGATTTTAATTTGGTACAACTGAATGTTGATTTCCTGATGTGTCTGCATTTTTCGTATGTGATGAAATTTGATTTAAATGTGCTTGGTTCTATGATGGGACTGATTGTTGACCAATCAAATTGCTGACTGGTTATCACAGAAGAGAGGGGTTGGACCTTTCTGTTCGCTTCCGATTTCAAACATAAGAGTCTTTACCAGACAATCTTTTTTGCAGCCAAGTTAGCTAAAATATAATCAGACTTGGCAATTGACAATGCCACACATTTCTGCTTTTGGCTGCTCCACGATACGGGAACTCCATTGGAGATAAAGATGTTTCCAGTGGTCGATCTCCGATCGTCTCCATCTCCAGCAAAATTGGAGTCGGAAAAAGCACGAAGCAGGTCGTTTTCTTCTCCTCCAGGTCATTTTCTGTTTCTTTCATGTATGCTATGGTCCGCTTCACAGCCTCTCAACGGCTGCGATTTAGTTTACTGGAAAATTTGGCGACCAGTCCCACCGCAACAGATATGTCTGGTCGAGTGCATATTGCAGCAAACAATAAAGACCTAACTGCTTCCCTGTATGGAAAGTCTTCGACCATGGATGTGATGGAATGATCCTTTTCTAGATGAGAGTATGGATCCCCCGGAACAGAATAAAGGGGCTTGCCCATCTTATTTTAAAGCCATTTTTTTAATTTTTTTTAGATACGACTGCTGAGATACATAGATCATCTTATTTTATCTGGGTTGAGCGATCTCAAATCCAACATAATGTAAAATGGTCTGGATGTAATTTCAAATTTATCTGACAGATATTTAACAATGTCCCATAGTCTGAACTGCCGAATTACACAGCATCCCATCGTCCACCCGGATTGCCATTATGATGAAGTCATCGCCATATTTTTGAAAGTATACACAGGAGTCCTCGTTGCATTTAGTAAATCCATACTGAATTCTAAGCCCTCGAAGCTTGTTTCATCCAAACAAACTTTTCTTCAGTAGACAAACAGTTTTAATCATTTCTTTCGAATTAAACTGGTTAATCCACAAACAATTCTTGTTCAACATTCCCATTTAGAAATGCCATCACGTCAAGCTGGAGCATCTCTAGATTGTTTGCTGCAGAAACTGATAAAATGACACGGAGTGAGTTGTGTTTCACAACAGGTGAGTAACCCTTTTAGCTACCAGACGTGTTTTGAATTTTGCCTTGTTTTTTCCACATCTTTGGATTTAAAAAATCCAGTGGTTTTTTATTGGAACGCGTCCAGCTGGAGAATGGGCAATTGACCAGGTTTAATTCTTGATAAGGGAGTCCATTTCGTACTCCATCGCAGATTTACACTCTGCTGACTGCTGTGGTGAAGCGATGGCATCTTCATAAGTCTGTTGCTCTTCAATCTCGTCTGGATCCAGGGCTAATCCCGCGTAAATGCTTGTTGTAGATTCTTCAGCCAAACGCACCGGAGGTTTTCTTGTTCTTGGACCAAGGACGGGTGTTGAAGAGTTTTCAGGACTTGTGGCGATTTCTTTCGCAGCTGGATGTGAATCGGGACTTTGAACGAAACTATTTGCACTCTCTTTGAAAGGTGGTGACCAACAATCACTCCCTTTGTTGAATGATAACGAAGATTTGGTAGGTGCACTCTCCGTGCAGGCCTACCAGTCTCAAATCTTGTACAAAAATGGTCAACTGCACGAGGGCGCAGATGCACTTTTCTGGTATCCAATAAATAAGAAACAGAGGACGACGAGGACGATCTATTTCTGTTATTTTCAGTGGCCTGGGAAACAGAGCGGCGAAGAACAAGGGTCAGAATAATTAGGCGATTCCGAGATGGCAAAGAGTGTTCCGTCACCATAAAAAGAAGGAGGACGGGCGCATTGTGTTAGTCAATGACCTGCTACACAAGCGGACGCTAGTCAAACAGGGCATACGGATGTGGCTCTGTGTCCCACCAGAGCAGCGAGCGTAAAAACTGAAGTTGTGCCACGGAGCCAAATGGGCACTTGACACACATCACATCACATCATGAGAAAATCGTGTTACAATATTATGTAACACTGGATATTTTTAGAAAATTATATAAAAATCAAAAGCTCGAATATTGAATGAATTTGATTAAATTATTTTCTTTATTTCCCTCTTGGTCTTTAGACAAGGGGGTTCCGAGGACCATTATTATCTTTTGTGGTATTGTTTTGGTTGGATTACGATGACGTCATCTCTCGTCACATTCGTCGAAGATGACGTCGTTTATAGTTTCATTGAAAACATTGGATGGGACTTGTGACATGGTGGAGTTGCCTATGACCCCAAGGATTCACGTCGGTCCCAAGTTACCCCCCGTGAATAAGAGAGTCAATAAATTTTCGGGAAAATATTTCATTTATTTTCATAATTCGCATGTCATGATATTTATCGGGAAAAAAATGCAGTATATAGATTTAGATATTGCGGGTTTAATGGTGAAAAAATTACAATCAATCTAGTCATGAATTACAGTAGAAAAGGGAAAAGCCTGTACTGTCCCGCTCATCCCATGATGGCCGCTCCTGAGGACACCACAGCCTGACGTCATACCCTGACGTCACGACCGGCAACACTGACGTCACCCCCACAGCATCACCCCCGACGTCACGCTGGAGAACTTCAGCGCAGTCAGCACTTGCAGACTCGGAATGACTGGCCACACCAACCCGGTCCGACTCGCCACGCCAACCTGTCCCAACTGTCCGCACCATCACGTTCCGGCTGACCACACCGTCCCGAGGTGACTGTGTGTGGAAAAATGAGCTGCTCTGCAGCCGGCGTACACCCTCCCCAATATATAAACCCCATGTATTCATGTCCCTCTCTCTCTCGCTGTACTCCCGTCTAGTAGCTCACGCGCAATACATCTCCTGCCACTACTCAACCCGGTCTCTTTATCTTAGTGTAATCTCTGCATTACAAGCCTCCGAATAGCTTCGGTCTCCCTTAAAGGTAAAAAACATTGAAAAAACAAACAGTTTTTGATTACATTTCAATCAATAATTCCATTGAAAGGATTCAATAGTACAGAGTGTTTTCAAGAAAGAAAAAATCAATCTCATGATCACTTATCTAATAAAAAAATGGATCACGCTAACAAAAAGGTTAACAGCAACTAAAAGTAGACAGATTCAATTGGAAAAACATACATGTTGATATGATAATTGTTACAGGGAAGTTTTTAAAAAACTAAGTACCCATTACCTAGTACCCAAACTTGAACGTGATCCCGAGAGTTAACTTCTTTTTTAGAAAAATTCTTATCTTGATCACTTTAGCCAAATATTCACTGACGAATCTGAAAAATCAGCTATAACAACATTTTCCGAAAATTCGCCCCATGAGAGGTCACCTGAACTGAAGTCAACGTTGGAAGAAATTGTATTGAATTGTATTGAATTGATAGGAAAATGGATTCATTTGAAAATGTTTATACTTCTGGAGTGTGTGGCACTCGTTTATTTGATACTCGAAGGGGAAAAAGGATCAAAGTTAACGGAAAAATTGCTTACAACAATTCGGCTGCCACACTACGAAGAGGCGAATCATGACAAGTTAGAAGTTTTCATCTTTTCCCGGAATTATTCAAATCTTGTGTATTGCAAACAAAATGGAAGTATTCGTCGGTTAATTGTGTTATGAATAAGCCTCACTATTGTTGAAAATGTCTAATCGCACAGGCAACAAATTATATGTTTGAAGTTAAATTAGTTGCTGCGAGCAGTAATGTTTCTTCTAGAAAAAAGTCATACAATTTCCTTTCCCCATGTTAGACGAATTGCTTTTGCAGAACATATCTTAGTAGTTCGACGTAACCATGACAGCTAGATGACGTAAATTAAAAATTATCGTAGTCAAATTTATTGGTACAGATAAAGAATTTGACTTTCACCTAAAAAAATATTCGAATGCACAAATTTACGTGTTCGTGGAAATGTTGTTTTGGATAGGTTGAAACTACCTCAAGCTGTTGTATAAAATTAAATTAACAAATCATCTTTTCTTTAGATTACAATGGATTGGAAAGCCCTAGAGAGACAACTGATTGATAGAGCTAAACTGTCTGTTTTCAGAATAAAAAGCTATTAAAAACATTTTTCAATCTTATCCAGCAGGGATACGATCAAATGATTTTAATAAAAATGACAAAGATGATGGAAACAATATCCTTGATGCCATTTTAATGACAACCAGCAATGGGGTTGATTAGTTATCTGAAAAATCAATGCATGTACGTAAATGTATTTTAGAAAATCTATTCTATTATGGAACTTACTATTCTAGCAAGGAAAATATCACTATATCCTTTGGATTAATTTACAGAAAATAATACATTCATTCTTGGAACATTTCTTTATCTTTTTTCTTGGAAAATGAATACCTTTTACAAACACTTTACCTATCCATTTCTATAAACAGTATTTGCATCAATTCAAAAATTTGATTTGCACAATCTTGTCATTTTGTGTTCTTGCTATCGAATAAGAGACGACATCATGCAACTGTGTCAGCTGTATCTGCAATGGTTTAAAGCACATGGGAAGCATTGAAGCGATTTCGAAAAATGGTCAATAACAAAGAATTTCTCTTCAAGACTGTTTTAGCTGCAAAAACCCAATGGGAGAATAATCGAAAGCTTTCATTCGCCCCATACAATCCAATCTTCAACTTTGTGACAAAAAAGTGCGAACAGTGCGAAAAGTACCTTCCTAGTTCCATGGAAAGACGTTGATGGTTTGCTTGCCATCACACAACGGTTAGTTTTGCCACCACTGTTTTTAACAATCTCACCATACGATTTTCACCAAGTGGTATTACCACTAGCTTTCACATTTCATTCGAACACTGGTTTCCCTGCTGGTACAGGACCATTTCTGGAAAGTCTTCAAAAAAGAGAGTAAACAAATCAACAAAATCCTGTTACGGAGTTTAGGAAATTGGTTGCTGATAATCCTTGAACTAGTGCTTCAATATCTAAGGCAATCATGGGAAAGATATTTGAAATCTTGTAGGAAAACCACTTTCGTCAAATGTCAAGAAAAATACTCCATTACGATAAAAAAAAGCTGGTAAGTTAGAAAACTCGATTTCAAGTATAAAACGGAAAAATGTAAATTAATAAAAAATACTAATCTTGAATGACTTACGTACAATTCAGGTGTATTTTTACCAGCAACAACCGTCTTTTTTGTTACAGAAGTACAAGGACGAGGTGCATTACAGTAACATTGAGCTATCTGGATAACTTGTTTAACACTTGATGCACTACAAAAAGCAAGCGAAAGACTACTTTTAGTAGAAAGAGTAGCTAAGACAATGGACAATATGTACTCTGCATCAATACCGAATAAAATTCACTTAAAACATCTAAAGCAATGACCAGTTTCAAGCCCTTCAAGGAGATGGATGTAAAAAAAAGAAACTTAAGCGTTCATCCTTTTCCGCCAGTTGATACAGTTTTTTATGCATGGGAATTGAAAAGACCGCTCATTCCTAAAATGCACGAAAGAGTATCCCAAATGGTAAAAAATTGGCTTTTGAACCTTTTGAAAAGATTTGAGAAACGGCCAGATGTTTGAAAAATACGCCAAATCCAACTGAAAAGAAATGGTGCGGTTGTGGAAGTAAATGACGTTGTTACTTCAGTACTAGCTTGGAAAACAGTATCTTGTGTTCTGAAAAGAGAAGAGCCCGCCTCCCTCACGCACCAAATTTTGTGTCATGTTGATGACAATTTTAAAAGTAGGATAATATCATAGTACGTAAAAAAGACGAAAAATAATTTACTCAACATTATTGTATGCGCTAATTACATACAAAATTGCATGTAAAATTGAAGATAATTTTGTAATGAAGAGAGGGCGAGATATCCATAAAAAAATTGTTTCTTTTCATTACGTACGTAATTGTATGTAAGATGTCTATAGAACATTGCCAGCCCGATAGAATTACAGTTTATCAGAGTTGTTCGACAAACTATAAAATAACATAACTTTTATTTCACGCAATTGTTTGAGTTGCTTTGCCGATCTTAACTCCAGTAATAAAGAATCGGCACGAGGGAAGAAAAGGAAGCAGAGGAAAGTATGCCCCCCCCCCCTTTTCATACTTCTAAAACATTAAAAAATTGAAAAAACACAAAACACACATACACTACAACAATTAATACCAAAAAGAAACTTGTTTACTTACCTTTCTATTAAAATTGTTCCTGGGATCTTGCTGTAATTAACTAACTAGCAATTAACAGTTTTTCAAGACACCCTTTCCTCCAATAAGAAATACAAAACGTAAACGTAAGTGGGGCTACTTTAGACAAAAACTTCAAATTATCGGCAGTTATTTTATCATGTCTCCCGAAGTGCTTTAGTAGAAGAAACGTGAAAAAATATGTTCTTAGCAAAAGAGATGACGAATTCACCTGCAATTGTCCCATCTCGATGTCTGTTGTAGGGGGCTGCTATAAGCATATGAAAATGGGTAATGTAAATGGGCTAATTATGGGAATCGGTAGAAAAATATAAGTTGCTGAATAAGTCGGTGACGGGTGGGAATTCTCGAGATATTTTTTTTCAATAGTTTCTTCTACATACCTTTGTTCCTCTCATTAAAAAAATCACTTCAATACAGAGTGGATGTTGCAAAAAAAAATGAAAAACGAAAAATTTATAGTTTTGACGAAAAAAATACTGATAACTCAAAAACGACGTTGGGGATTCCCGATTTTATAAACAGAAGTGTTACCAGAAACATGACTGATGGTTCAACGCTTAAACATGTTTGTGCCCTGAAAACATTCGAATGAGAAAGAAAAAAAATGTTCGCGTTTTGTAGGTTGAGGCAACTCTTTCAGAATATCCATGGATTAGTTGATATTTATGTCACGCTTCGAAAAAAAAAACTGGTCTTTGACTTCTTTCTTAGACACATTACTTCGGGGGAATTGCTAGTGCGCCTGATGAATTTTGCAACGTAAGCTTTTCGCACCTCCAACGGAGAATGCGTTTGCGTTAGCAAGACCACTTTCTTCTTTTTCTTCCTCCGACCTAGACTCTTCATCATCGGACGAAGATTCCATTTCTCTGTCGATCACAGAATCGCCTTCCGGTTTTTCTTTTTTGTCTTCTTCGACGTCTTTTTCGTTGTCTCCTTCAGTGTCTCCTTCCGTGTGTTCTCCAGAACTGTCGTTTGTAAGATTTTTGCCCGCTTCCACTTCTGCTAATTGTCTTCTAATCATTTGCGGTTTTTCGCCGTATCTCTTAGATTTTAAATGCTCGATTAACACTGAGGTGATTGTGGTATGAACTTGCGAAGTTTGCAGTGTTTCAAATCGTCTTTGAGATAGAATTGCCTGGCGAGATGAACATCGCACAAAACCGCTCTTTAAATTGGTACTAGCAGTTGGCTCGATCTCTTGCCAGAGTTTCTTCAGTAGTTGCGGAAAAAGGAAACATTTAATTATCGCAATTTAATTCACGGTCAGTGTTTACATCAGCTGACAGCTTCAGACACAGACTTCATTATTTTTGTTACATGTCTTACAATTATTTGTAAGTAGAACTCAAAGAACGGTTATAAAATAGAAAACGGGTTGTTAACTCAAAATATTTTAACTGTGGTACCCTGCTAGCAATTTTACGTCGCCAGGACGGACTGTGTGTGTCCTTTCCGGACGATGGGATATCCCATCGGTCCGTCCTGAGTCCGTACGCGGGACATCCAAATGTCGCGCCCAAGGATGTCCCACCGTGGACAGTCAATGGACGTCACCAAAGGACATAGTAGGGAAAGAAAATTTTGGGGATTGAAGAAAAGAAAATGGCGCGGGTGAGTCGGGTCACCCATCCAACTACTTCTTTCACCGATGCAGCTGCATTTTTATTTCTTTGCCACGTCTTCATCTGATGTGGCATATTTCCTTATTTTAATTGTACAATGAATAGAATAATAACCTAGTTCTTATATTTGCACTTAGTAATAAAGTTTTAGATTGAATTATTGCAACAATATTTTAAGGAGGAGAGAATATTAAATATGGAATAAAGCGAAGATTTTATTTCAATTTAATATTTACAAAAATTAATGTATTTTTTATAATTACAAAGAAATCATATCGTAGATTTACAGATAATTAAGTTAAAATAATGTTTTATTACACCGCTCATCTCCAATATGATATTTATAGACTTTATCATGTATGGATTATATACGGTGGGAACTGGGAAGGTAGATGGATGTCAACAGGACATTCAATATTTATTGTCCTAAATGCGTCCAACTTTTCCATCCTTCGGACGTAAAAATTGGACGTCTATTTGACGACCAAAAAAAATTATCCTATGGATAGCCCTAGTTGTTCCCAAAAGGGCGAGACGTCCCTTGGATGAAGGGACTAACATAGGATATCCTATGGATATCTTGTGCTAGCAGGGTAAGTAAGCAATTTTCCTATAAAAATTTTAAATAATATTAATATGTATGTGTTGATGGTGAATCAAACCAAGAATGGATTATCAGTCTATATTGCAGGACAATGAATTGTTAAGGTGATGTAGGCTACATATTATTTGTTCATAAAAAAAAGTCATGAAATGTGTTCAAAAAGTAAATAGTAACTCTTCCAGCTATGTTTCAATTAGGAATCGTACATCATTATTCCCACAAGTGATGATTGCTAGCAGTGTCGAGTCCCAACAATCAAACAAGCTAACAAAATGGATTGTATTACTCATTATTTAAATGTGTACAATCTATCATTTCAAATAAAGCAGTTGTTATTAATAAATTGTTCTTTTTCTTATGTAATAAGTTAGTGTTGTAGCACAGTAGCAGCTATGAGACTACGAAATATGGATCTTATACATGAGAACAAACTCTTAACGCCTAGAATGAAATTGAGGTCATCATTATTATATGCTTTGGTATATGTTTTCAATGTCATTCATATTGTTCTAGCTTTTACCTGGTATCTGTATAACTTTTGTCTGGTATTCGGTAATATTAACTGCTGTACATAGGCAATGGACAATGAAAATGATTTTTTAAATATTTATACCCCCCACCTGGTATCAGTTACTCTTTTAAAGACTATGAGTTATTGCACAGTAACGATGATTTTGTCAATCCTTAAGTTTAATTTCAATCAAATTCAAAGAGAAGAAACATCCAAATCCAAAATAACGGAGTCGTCTGTAGATCATTCTGTCAGATTATGTAAAAACTGGCCGTGAATTTATATTATTAAATAAAGTAGAGGTTACTGCGATGTAAAAATTATGCAGTTTAATGTCTAACCTAATGAAGTATTCAATTTCAGAACATTTCTTGTTGAAATAAAGTAAAAGTGTTTTAATATCTTAAATTGAGTTTCTCTCCATAACGCCTGAGAGGGAAGAAATCCTTTTACCTATTACAAATACATGCAACTCAGCTAGCATATGATCTACGTCTATTAATTCGTTTTAGCTTAAAAAAATTTCTATGAGCGCTTTTAACGAAATAATTAAAAAAACAATACAAGCATAGCTATAAAAAAAAAGTATGACAGGCTGAGTGATTCATAGTAGCCTAGCCTTTACCAAAAGTCCTATCTCTTCCATTGCAATGATGAAGAACCCACTCAATTTTCTGTTAAGGTATACCACGAATCAGTCAGCCTGCCGTGCGTCACGGTTGGCTTCGGCCTCCACCCTCCTAGCGATGTGGTACCTGTTAAAGTGTCTAGTGCTGCCGCTAGATGCCACTTCACTCAGAGTGGTGTATATCCCCGCTACGCAGAGCTTTCAATGCAGAGTCTTACACACACACTTGTCGTTACAACATGGTGTCAGAAGTGTGTCTCGAACAACTACGCCCAAATCTATTTGGTTCCGTATAAACACTTCTAAAAAAAGGGATTAAAATTACACTAGAATTTAAAAAAAATTAGGTTAGGTTGGGGTTAAGACTGACGGCTTTTTGGCCATTTTTTCGATAATTTCCCATATAATTCCCCTGGGATCGAGATCGATTAGGTTAAGTTTAACCTGATATCCATAGATCTCGAGCCCAACTCCAATCAACAGTTCCCATAGAAGCCCCGATGATTCTGCATTAAAGGTGGTCGGGAAGTTGAATTGCCGGACCAGCTGTTGATGATTGGCAGCGAGGGGGGGCGGGTTATTCGCCCGACTCCAAGTGTTGTGCTGCGTTGGCTTTCGTCTTATCTTTCTTATTCTTCTTGGCGGCTTTAAATATTTGTCTCTCAGTTTTGTTGAAGTCGATTGACTAAACGTCGGTGGACTATTTCACGCCAGTTGTCATAGTCTTCCACGAGTTCCTTTAACATGGAACAAAAAAAAACTCGTCGAAGAAAAAGACTTTGATGCCGTCGTAGTGGTCGCGCTCGCGTTTGCTCATCACTTGGAATACCAAATCACGGACCGGTTCCTTGTCTAATATTCCTTTGTGGATTTCGTCTTCCTGAACGAATCCTTCGTAAAAATATTTAGCCACTAAATACTCGGCGAACGATCGTTGCCAGAATTGCACCTCCATGTTTGCTTCGCTCTGAAAAGCGAGGCCGAATTTAAGGCCCAATTCAGTCACGAACTTTTCTTCGCCAACCTTTTCGACTTTTGTCTGATAGGGTAACAGTGCTGGAGATAAAAGATTGACTAATTCCGGATCTCTGAACATGGTTTCGATGGCCATTTAAGTGAGATTCGATTTTCTTGATCAAGCATTCAACGGCGTAGTACACGATTTGGTTGGAAGCTGAAGCATTGTTAGCCTTTTCTCTACGAAAGAATTGACGGTTTGTCTCCATTAGACGTCGGTACATGCTCAGTAAATCGAATTTTTGGTCGGCCAATATTTGAGTCTCCTCTTTAACTATTCCGTCTCTTTTGTTCTGGATGATTCGCTGCAGTTCCAACTGGAAGTATTTGGCAACGATCCAGCATGGCAAAAGTATTCTAATGATGGATATTTCTTCGCCGTCCAGCGTTTCTGACGCTCGATTCATTCCGCAAATCTTCGAGTGAAATATTGATCTTGAATCGACAATTCTTGTCCATCGGTTATTAGTTTCTTCATAAGTTCGATATCCAATAGTCGTTGAGATAGTCAGCCTGGTCGTGTTTGTTGAAGTTCTCCAAAGTGTAAGTGAACTGAAAGAGTCGATTTTCGAGTTTCCCGTTGAAATAGTTTCGGGTCGTGATAAAAAGTCGAGCCACTTTGAAGAAACGTATACATAAAAAAAGAAACAAGGTACACACAGAAAAACCAAAATATGGGGATCTCGCCACTGCCGAGGAATGAGCAGCAGGAGCATGTGCCACCAAAGCTGCCAACAAAGCTGCTGAAAGCGCTTGTGACAGTGTTGCGTTGGCTTTTTTCTTGTCTTTCTTCATCTTCTTAGCGGCTTTTAACATTTTTCGCTCTGTTTGGTTGAAGATGCGTATTTCTTTGCAAAATACGCATGTAATGCGTCCCAATGGATTCACAGAATCACAAAATGGGCATCGCCATTCCCTGCCTCCACCTCCATCTCCTCCACCCCTACCTTCACCTATTAATATACAATATAAATTAACCCGATATATTCAGTTTAAAAAATTGTTCTTACCTTGAGCAAATGATGACATAGTGCAGCAGAAGCAGCAGTAGTGGTAGGTTGCATTACTTCACCAGCAACAAGTCTACCAGAAGCATTATATTTTAATTTAACCATACTGGAACCCCCAAAACTATCCCAGAAAATAACTCACAAAAAGAAATACTAGACAAAGTCAATCACAAAATAAAAGAAAAAAAATGAAAGAAAAAAGGGCTTTACAAAAAAAGACTAGAAAAACAACCAATTTTGACATCCCCGCTTCACGGAGGATCGGTAAGGGGGGGGGGCGGAATAGAGGACGGGAAATCGCACGGGTTTGCACTATAAACCTAACATCTCGTGGAGCACTTATATTAAAATATATTATTAGAAATAAAAATTATTAAAGGAAAACAAAAAAATAACTATTATCGCATCAATACCCAGATTTGTAGAGATTGCCTGTCTGCGTGAATTGCCTCACTGGCAAAATGGGCAAAGGCGGGAACAATTTTCACAGCGTGGTGCTGGAGGCACTGAAAATTTAAAAAAAAAATAAAATGATTAAAATGTTAGTTTAAAAAAAACTCGAATTTGAGCATACTTATGTTGAACCACTCTATCGCCGAGTCGATTGATGACGAGGCTTCAACAAAAGGAGCTGCAGCAGGTACAGCAGCAGGTACAGCTGCCACCAAAGCTGCGGATAGTGCTGCGGTCAGTTCTGTGTTGTCAATTTTCCTCTCCTTTTTATTCTTCTGTACGGCTTTAAATATTTGCTTCTCGATTTTGGTGAATTTACGTACTTGCTTGCACATTACGTACATCTATCATCAAAATGGGTTCCACACACCGGACATCTCAAATTCTGAATGGGCCCACCCCTGACTCCACCTCCATCTCCACTTCCTACACCCCAAACTTCACCTATTCATAACAAAATTAAATAACCTGATATATTATCAGTTTTAAAAATTTATATTACCTGGAACAAATAATGACGACATTTTTTAAAGGCCCCACAAAACAAGCTCAATCCAGAACTCAGAAGCACTCTCAGCTCTACAGAAATACGGCTCTTAAGTTACCCAAAAGAAACGCAGCTCATTAGCATAATGCACTTTGATGCGCGTAACTGTAGAAAAAGGGTAGTAGAAGACTAAGAAGAAGAGTCTGGAGCAAGCACCAAAACCGCACCCACCTAGATTTGCAACACTAATAAAAAACAATAAAAATAATTATTAAAAGACATGCCGCGATGGGTTAGGAAGAACCTAACCTTCACCTAACCTTTACCTAACCTAGCCTAACCAATAGACTCGAAAATGAAGGAAATAATAATGAATACCTTTTATTGCATCTAGAAACATTTTTTCGCGCCATATGTAGTAATGCCTGTGGCAATGAGGTCGCCTTCCTCATGTCCATCTCCTTGAAGATTTCCAAATCTATTTGGTTCCGTGCAAACACATTTAAAAAAGGGGATAAAAATGACATTAAAATTTTTAAAAAATTAGGTAAGTTTAGGGTTAAGAATTGCCGCGATCGATCGATCAAATTGAACTCGATATCTGGGGAATCTACTAACCAGGTATCACAGCAAGTCTCGGTTAGGTTAAGTTTAACCAGCCCAATTCCATTTAGAAGTTCCCGCAGACGCCCCGATGATTCCATATTAAAGTTTGTAAGGAAGTTGTATTGCCGTGCCGGCTGCTGGTGATTGGCAGCTTCATCCAGTAGGGGGGGTTTAAGCTGCTCTTTGGTTTACGTGACATCTCGTTCGGAAGGGGGTGGGTGATTTGCCCAACTCTATATCCCAGTCTTCGTCTGGGACAAAGGGGGCGCCGGGGATGAGGGAAGCCCCGCATTTAAAGAAAAATAGCCGCCGAACAAAATTCCATGTTCCACACTGCACACATTTCCAATCGGCTTAGCAGCAGTTGAACGTAGGATGACACGTAGGTGATCTTCAAGAAGCTCAAATGGACGTAGGGAGTTTTTATAAAGGTCTCTTTTGTAAAAATAAAGAATTTAAACAAATTCTTTTGTAAGCTATTTAAAAAGAATCACTGAAATGTAATTGCGGAATTTGAAATACATATTTTTTGTAACAGCTCCAGCTCCTGCTGTTGGCTGCTTTGTGGATTGGATTGGTAAGAGGATGGAGTAATGCAGGATGATGATAAGAATTGCATGGATTCCTTGCTTTCTGGTGATGATATGCCCTGATGAGGGTGGGGAGATTCCCACTCCATGCAGTCCTCGGCTGAGACAAGTCGGCAAGCCCCGCATTTACAGCAAACTAACCGACTAACGAAATTCCATTTCCCACACGACACACAACTCCAATCACCAACTGTTTTAAATTAAAAAAATTTAATCACCTAAAATTTATTGTTTATTAATAATTAAATTAAACCTCGACCACCCGGTCAATGTTCGAAGCATTACCAGATCAATGTCATTCTGGATGAACACATCCGCGTGACGTTCTAGGCTGACGTCCTCCAGCAGCTGCATCTATTGACGCGACGAGATCCTTTCAAATCGAGTTTGTGTTGGGTTAGGGGTCGATGCATTGTCACCTGGGATAAGAAGAACTTGTTCCAGCGGCGATGCAGTGTCGATAAAATGTATCCTGGGAGACGAAGAACTTGTTCCAGTGGCGGGAGAGATAATACTCGGTCGTTTGCACTCACCGCAGGCTAGGTTAGGGTTACTTGCCACGAAGATCAAAATTATTGAAATTTCGTTCTATTTTTGGCCATTATTTCGATAACTTCCCATTTAATTCCCGAGAGATCGAGATCGATTAGGTTAAGTTTAACCTGGCCTGCATAGATCTCGAGCCCAACTCCATTCAGGATTTCCCGCAGACGCCCGATGATTTCATATTAAAGAGGGTCAGGAAGTTGTATTGCAGGCAGTTGCATCCAGTGGGGGGTTTAAGCTGCCCTTTAGTTTACGTGCGGGCGATTCGTCCGACTCCATGTCCCAGTCTTCGTCTGGAACAAAGGGGCATCGGAGATGCGGAGAGCCTCGCATAAGCAGAAATATAGCTTCGGCCTCCACTTCACTTGGATGATTGTTGGGTAAAAAGGGGAAAAAGGATGATGCAGCGAGCACAAAAAACCGCTTAGCCTCGCAATATTGAGAAAAATATATTATTCACAAATGGACAACCAAAAAAAGTTAAACCTTTAATTGCTTCAAGCAGTATTTTTTTTAGCCCCGTACTAAGCGATTCCTATGGAAATGAGATCCTGCTCCGTCATCTGAACAAAAATGTTGAAATCAATGTGGTTGAGTTGGTTGGTTGAGAATTAAGAAAAGTTTAGGTTAGGTTAGGGTTAAGGGTTAGGGTTACGTTGGGTCTTACCTGTTTAGTTTCCTAGCTCAGTTCCCGTCAGGAGTTCCTCCATGAGCCTCGAGGATTCCAGACTAAAGATGGCTGCGAAGTTGAAACGAAGGGTCCCCGTGGTTTCAAAAGTCTTCTGTGTATTTGAATTTGCTTTCGGATGGGGAACTGTTTTAAAATAAAAAAATTAATCACCTTAGATTTATTGTTTATTAATTAATTAAATGAAACCTCGACCACGGTCAATGTTTGAAACACTACCATATCAATGTCATTCTGGATGGCACATCTGCATGACGTTCTTGACCGACGTCCTCCAGCAGCTGCATCAATTTACGCGACACGATCCTGTCAAATCAAGTTTGTGGAGGGTTAGGGGACGATGCACTGTCTCCTAGGAGACGAAGAACTTGTTCAAGCGGCAGGAGAGATAATACGCGGTCTTTTGCACTCACCACATTTGGGGGGGAGATGTGGTCTCCCATTCAATTTCTTCGGTTGGGGGCACTGTTTGAACACGACCGTGGCGCGTAGCTCCACATTTGATGTTACGGCAAAAGGACCGCCACTCACGACTTCATGCCTTCCACGCAAAGCATAGCCAATCTCCTCCTTTTTTCTCACCTCGTTCACCTCCTCCTTTTCGTCCATCAACGTTTAATTACCTTAAATTTATTTGTTAATTAATTAATTAAATTAAACCTCGACCACCTCGACAACCGATAGATCACCAACTTTCTCAGTTCTCTATCATTCTTTAGTTCTTTAGTGGATATGGCGCAAGCACAAAAAAACGCATCCGCCGATCATCTAAGCCCAACTTAGCTTCGCAATACCAAAAACAAATGTTTTATTCAAAGTGTGTAAACACTCCTAAGCTGACTAAGTGATATTTGAAAATATATATATATATGATTGATGAATGAAAAGGTGCAATGATTCTATGAAAGGTGCAGTACAATGTAGCCAAAACTTTTTGAAGGACAAACACTGCCTCTGCAAACAACAAAAGACTAGGTTAAGAAATATTGCTCTCAAAGCTCTCATAGAAGCTAAAAAAACAATTGCTGAAACATCCGAACTGACTGAACCACAGATACAAGTAAATGTGAAGTTCACAGCAACATAGTTCCACTGAAAAAAAGCTGAATAGAACACTGAATAGACCATAGCTAGATAGTGACGATATCACGCTTATGCTGCCTATGCAGACTGATAAAACTGAAACGATTGAACTTGACTTTGAACCAGTGAACTCCTCTAAGAAAAAAACTTCTCGAGTACAAGAAAACTCGAAATAAGGCTCTAGGAATGATTTTATTTGCTGATGGAACCTCGTATGCCCATCAGCATCAATTGGAATTCACGGGAAATCAGAAGAAAATTAAAGTTGCGCTATTCAGCGCCAGATATATGTCAAACAAAAATCAAAATCTATTTTAATGAAATAGATCAATTTATTGTACTTGCAAAAAAACTTGATCTTATCTAACCCGCAGTTATTTAAAAAAAAAATAAAAAATATTTAAGTTTTCAGGAGATTGAAGAATTTTCCCATCAGTGTAGAAGCCGGACATCTTAACAAAAATACTGAAAATAAATGCAAAGTGTTACTATGGACGAGAATTTCCACCACAACTGCCAAAACACCTGCATTCTTAGAGGAAGGTTCTAAAGTCAGATAAGGAAAAATGTTCATGCCCATTTTAAAGGAGTATTTCACACAGCACCCTTAGCGGCTTCAGTCATTGCTAGAAACCCACAGTTGGTCGTAGAAGCCGCAGTCATCTGTTTCCTGCTGGCCCACAGGAACAGAAACGGACCACCACGTGGGAATCCAATAATGCATGGCGTTGAATTTTGCTTTTCCAAATCTCCGCCTAGATCTGCATCAACGTACACTACCACATCTTCATCACACTTCCTCTAGCCAGAGACCGAGAGTTGAAGTCGACTTCAAATAACGAAAAATACGCTTCACCACACTCCAATGGACTGGAAGAGGATTGGAGCAGTAGTTGGCCACTTGCCCTACTGCAAACGCGATACCCGGTCTTGTAACCCCGACAGCCGAACTGTATGGGAGTGTTGAAATGTCTTATGAATATTCTCCCTCTGATGACGGCACCGTCTGGGTAGAAAAATGAGCGTTGAAATCTGAAGGTATCAAGAAAGCTGACAGGTTTGCAGCCATTCATTCGATTAAGTGTTGTATGTTCTTGAGAGATGAACATTGTACATTTTCTCTATCCAGCATGTTGATGACAAAAAATCGCGTGAAATTGCGGGAATTGCGGAATGAAGTCGATGAAAGGCTGACCAGTATCCTTACGATGCGATGTTGCGTACAAGCAGTCATCTACATACGTGATAAACATTGAAAATTCCTTACCATTCACTCGAGTGTAGACAAGTCTCTGCCAAACGTGTCCAAATATTGCAGCAGCAGCAGAAGATGCAGCAGTAGTATAGACACAGTCGATAAGGCAACCACATCTAAACTCTCACGTTGCTCACAGTCACAGGTGTGACATGTAGTTTATCTAGAGAGACGCCAACCATTTCACCCACAATGACAATGGAATCACTCAACTCAAAGAGAGCCTAAAGGAAAAAAAAATTAGTGAGAATATTGCAACTTAAACATAAGCAAATAGTTAATTTTACCTTAGTCTCTTTGAAATGGACTTCAAGGGCAAAATTGGTTGCCATACCGATCAAGAAAATGTTCACCTAATTAATTGTGGTGCATCAGGTCACATATATCATGTAACATGAACACCAGCAAAGGTATTGTTAATGTAGCAGCTATAACTTTTGATACATTGTCATTTAGTGAACACGTAAAACACCAAGAAAGGGTGAAAGTAGCCAATCATCAGATCGATGTAGCAAAATCGGAAAAAATTACTGACTTAGACCTTTATTCATAAAAAATGTCCTTATCCCTACACACAGTATTGCAAATTTGCCTTTAAACCAGACACTCCAGAAAAATAGAATTACTATTCCAATTTATTATTTATTCTATTCCCCCCAAAAAACCATCAAAATTAGATTTGCCGAAAACAAGGCCCCACAGTTGTAAAAGTTTAAACACATACAGTTGAAATGGGTTATGCTATCACATACAACAAAGTTCAAGGCAAAACATACCAAAAATAATATGAGATCTCAATTTGACTCAAAGAAGACATCTTAAACTACCGACTTTCTATATTGAAATCACATAAGAATACGGAAAGGAACTGATTTCAGAATTATGCCTGTATGTAACCTGGGAAAGCTCTACAACATCTTATAAATATGCACAATTACAATTTATTAAATTCAAAATTTGAAAGTCGAATATTCTTCGACTTGTGAAACCTACAATGGAACCTTTGCAACTAAAAGAAGAGTAAAAACTCTCTTTACATTCAGTGTCCATCTTTTACAGTAACAACTCAAAAACTGACAAAAAACTTCCATTCATTAGGTTATTTACAATTAAACTGTACATAGTAGTGCAGAGGAATCGTAAATTTGCCGAATAAAAATTGAAATAGACGTATGTTACTTCTGATGGAAAACACTTTAGCCACTTCGTGAAATGGAAAAACCATTGAAGTTGTAATAAGTAAGAGTAAATTCAACCAACATTCACTAACCATTCCAATATGTTATGTACATTCACATTTACATTAACATTAAAAAGCGACTTAGGACATTGCATTGTAATAATGACCAATCCACGTGAAATGTAAGAAAATTCTACCCAGAAAACTTACTTAGAACTAGCAAACGCAGATGACTATTCGGTATGTTATTAGTAACCTAATGTTAAAAAGTGATATCAACTGAAGAAAGAAGAAAAATTGTGAATCGACAGATTATACAAGGTCTCCCTCATCTGAAAAATTTGACTCTTGCTCACCTTCACACTGGCCAGGACAAGTATCATGTGGATAAACTTATCTGAGCCGATTATTATTGGCACTTTGTTGGAGATGAAACCCGAATTCGTGGCCAAGGGCCCACAACATTAAATTCAAAGTTGGGATATCTCGGCCTTGGTCCGTTGGAAAGCGAGTCGCAAAAACAAAGCAATCCATCAATTTACATATTCAAACAGTAGATTGTGAAGATCCGTCATGTTTGTGGTCATGGAAATGCTTGGAATTTTTCCTCATCAAGAAAACGCAAAAGACGCTGCTGAAAATGCGGGCAATTGCATTGAATTCAAATATGGACAGTACGGTGCAAGTTTTCCCTGGATATCGGAATCAAGCGAGGTTCCATCTAGCTTTGATATAGTAAAAAAATTACGCGGTCAACTGTCAGGCGTCTAGCAGAAGATCCTAAGATGCAAGCCGTTTTTTTTCCGGTTCAATAAAAGAACAACTTCAGCGTAATTCCATCGAGATCGTCTCGAAAGAGGCACTCATGACAACAGAAGTTTTCATTATGCTTCTTATCACTATGTTAAATGAGAATCTGCCACTACACCTATACACATCATATATACAGTCATCATTGAAATTGTATTCAGCAGGCAAATGGATCTCTATGTTTTAGTATTAAATTGACGGAAGGAATACTACGGTGCTTACCCCGATATGTTTTGCCTTTTTCTCTTTTTATTTCCATTCTTCTTTTCCTCCTCTCACCTCTTCTTTCAACTCTCCCACCTTAAATACCACTACCTTTTAGCGTTTTTTTTTTTGGGGGGGGGGGTTTACGCAACCAGGTTATTAAATTTAAGATTTTTGTTTATAAATGGAAGATGATATTCAGATGCCCCTTTTAACTTAAGTCGAGAAAGGATAATTGATAGGTTTTCATCAAGCCGGCTACTCCCAAAGACGCATCGGAAGAATTCTTAATCGTTCGTGTCAAACTGTGAAACTTTGTATTCACAGATATCAAAATAAAGGGGTACAAGGATTAGTCATGCGTTCCCGTTCAGGGCTGCAACGTTTGACCACTATTGAAGAATATATGGCCATTATCGTAGCAAGTAAGAAAACTTTGTTTTTTAGTTTTTAATAGCAACAATTTACAATTTTTTAAGGTATTGTTAACCCCTTTGATAGTGCGGAAGAAGTAACATAAATTGCAAATTTTCCCCAGATTTCTCTCAGCACTTTAAGAGACCGATTGCGTGATGCTGGAATTAATGGCCGGCATCCAGCAAAGAAAAATAACTTGACTGAGGTACGGAAGGCGGAACGCCTACTATTCGCCCGTGAGCACATTCATTACACCAATGAATTCTGGAGGAAAATGATCTGTTCTGAGTTCTGACGAATAAAACGTTTTCAACAGACGGCTTTTCACCGCATTGGTTTCATCGCCTACCTGGCGGTCGCCATGAGCCGAGCAATCTTGGTCGTAGTAGGCATAGCACTCGTGAAACCATAAATGATTGGGGCTGTGTAACTTATTATGTCCCCGATGTGATTCATATGATTTATGGTTGGCTAAATACGCATAGCTACATGGATATTTCAACGGATGAATAAGTTCCATTCGCGAGAGAAACTTCTCGACTGTCAGATCACGAGGATCCCAATCGACGTGAGCTGCCTGATAACCAGTAGCAATATACATCGTTTCTTTATGCACGATAGAGGTAAGATTGCAATTACCTACTTTTCAGTTGGCTTCCAATTGAATAATTTAGGGGTTGGATGGTGAACAGAATGGAGACTATTGAAGCTGACACAGAAGAGGAACTGTGGTACTGGGTAAATCAGTCTTTGGAACAAATGATTGACCGAAGAAATTATTGTGAGAACTTAATTGACTCAATGCCTTAAAGATTGGCCCGTGTGAACTTATGATGGGGATATGACCCAATATTAAAATTTTATCTGTATTTACATACTTTCTTTTTCATAATTAAGCTACCGTAGTGGAGGAAATCTTCTAAATTTATAGTTTCATAGTAACACCCCCCCCCCTCCCCAATAAAAAAACGTGAAAAGATAGTGGTATTTAAAGTGGGGAAGTTAAAAGAAAAGAGAAAGGGAAGATATAAAGAAAAAGAGAAAAAGCCGAAATATATCAGGGAACGGTAAGAACCGTAGGATCCCTTGCTAAAGACACTTTCACGGATGACTGTAATTGTTCGTAGAAAATGTGGAATGGAAAAGGCTTTAATGATTGTGTCGAGGCCGGAGCTCTGTTGCAAAACGATCAAACTCATCTACTTCTGTGGTTCTGCACTCATGCTATCGGAATATATATTTATAAATCTGCACGATACGGATCGCGATTTTCTTCCTTGGCTTTAGTTTGAAAATCCAAGTGATCCTGAATCTCCACTAATAGTTGTCTACTGATTCCGAGTAGTGCCTTTTGGATCTAAATCGTCACCCTTTATTCTTAATTTGGTGGTTAAATGCATTATTTCAAAAAATCTCCATCACCAATAGCCACCGATTTGCAAAAGAGTGTGTTTGTCGATAACATCATTACGGGCTGCAATAGCCCAAGTGACGCTCTCAACTAATGTGAAGAAGCAAACGACATCATGCACTAAGCCAATCTTCCTCTACAAGCTTGTGGCTTTAGCGATCGTGTCAATGAGCAAAAAGTGTTGGAAAGAAGGATCTAAAGCAGTCTCATCTATCTAAAACTCTCGGTTTAATTTGGAATCGAGACGAAGATTCGTTTAAAGTTCAACCCCCCAACATCTTTAGCGGAATTGACAAAAAAACGTAACGTTCTTAGAGAAAATGGATTTTTCTACAACCCACTCGTCTTCTATGCACCTTTGGAAACCACCGCAAAAATTATCGTGCACGATTTGTGCATTTACAAACTACAATTGGATGAGGAATTGGTAAAACTGCTTATCCGACCCCTCGACTATACTAAATAATTTACTTATAAAAACGAATAAATTTGTGCACACGAATGAATTTGTCATTATGCAGTGGACTCAAGTATTGGATCCACAGTATTAGTTCCCGTCTGTACTAACTCAAGTGAAATTGCTGTGTCGCAAATGTACAAAATGCCGTCGAGATTCAGGACTATCTTATCAATATCCTGCTCCCTTGTCATCAGCGGATCTCATTCAAGAACACTACTCTATCGCAGTGACTGGTGTAAATTTCACAGAACCCATCTAGGTACGAAACAAAGGATAAAAAGTTTCAGCATACGTTCTATTATTTTCTTGTGGTGTGACCCACGCCATACATCTAGAATTCGTAGAAGATTTGACAGCCGTCTCCTTCATCAGTGCTCTTCGGCGTTTCACTGGTCATTGTCCTTTTCCATGCTTGATTTATTCCGACAATGCATCGACGTTCGTGAACGCTTCAAGCCTTTTACTCAAACTCTTTACCTGTACGCGACAGATAGCTTAAAAGTACTTTTTTAAGCTTAGAAAAAACGCAAATATTTCGTTTTTTACTAAAGTTTTAGTAAGCTCAACTTTTCAACACACAGAACCATGAAATATATAAGCTAAACATAGCTGTTCCTGTGGTGAGCTAAGAATTGCTGTTTTTTTCTGAAGCTTGATTCAGCTTACTCCTAGAAAAAAAGTTCGTTCGTTGGGTTTTCTTTTTTAGTGAGACCATCATTTTCTTCTAGATGATTTTTTTTTGTGGTGTTTCATCTTTTTGATGGTTTTCAAATTGTCACATTTTTTGTAAGTTTTTCTTTAAAAAATTGTACTGAATTACGTTTTTTTTTAAAGTTATACTTAAAAAAATACTACCTTCTGAAGGAGATCAAGCAACATTTCAAATTTTCAATACCGATTGTTTTATTTGAAATAATTCCTAGAACTAGTTGGAGTTGTGGATCACTAATTTCATTCACAAGTGGTAAATGTGAAGAAATGGATTTTTCGTATTCCATGGAATGTTCTGTTTTCTTATTTCTGTTTAGTATACTAGCGACACTGAGACACTAAATTGCGCTTCACAATACTCACAAAAAAATGTTACATAGCTTCCTCTTGTCACTAAATTTTTTTAATGTCATATGCGACAATGCGGGCAAGTTCAGGTGTTATTTTGTATAATGTATCTGAATTTTCAAAAAATTACTTATTTCATTAATACAGTTTTATGATACTAGAGGGTATATGTTTACAACACATTCAAATACATATTACTTTTTATTTGAAAAATATATTTGCAATGAAGTCTTACCCAAAATGTTGTTTGTTTCCTTGTTTTGTTCTTTTTAAATTCTTAGAACAGTTTTCCAATTTCACGCCTTCAACATCCTGCCCAAAATTGTTCACCCCAGCCCTATCTATTTTTCTCGCACTTGGTATTGTGCCATGACAGCGTTCTGTAGGACTGCAGAAATCTAAAACGTGCTTTGAAGTGTGTTGCATAACTCATTTTAAAAAAATGAATAAAGTGAACAGTGATATTTAAGATTAAGTGTAACAGAATATTTAGATTTAAAAAAACTTCCATATCGACATTTAAGGTATATTTTATTAATCTGTAATTTGCTGCTGCTACTGTTGGGTTAAAAAAATGTCCCCTCAACAACGTGAAAGTTAGGGAAAGATACAAACAACCTCGCCTGAAGTATTTTTCTTTGATCACAAAAAAGCCAAAAGAAATCAAGCCAGAAGCCATTTTCTAGCTAGAGTATCAATTATTTCATTGGGGAACACAGCGCAATGGTCAAATGCTCAAATCCTTCACAAATTTCAGTCTGTTAACCTCGTTGATGATGATTCATCAGCTGCTCAAAGGCTAAATTGTGTGTGTCCATAGCAATGTGTGCTGCGTGCTTAAAAAAACCTAGCACGTTACAAGGTACAACAACAATATGACCTAACCGTTTAATGTTTTTTTGTTTTTTTTTGTCTTCAATATTAATCCTGCTCAATTTAAGAATAGTTCGTGCACGTTTACTGTATTAAACCTTGACCATTTTTGCGTTTACTATTCACTGTTTTTTTCTGAGCGATTTTTTTAAGGGATTCTGAAACCACTAAAGAGAAAGAGCTACACCTCCTTGAATGACGTGGTGGCTATCGACACCTTTCTTCGCCACACATTCATGATCAGTTATTATTCTTCTTGTTTATAAAAGGGGTAAACAATCTAAAATAAAGAGGAATTTAGTTTAATTAAATCTGAGCAACTGTGTCAAATTTTCTTGTATTAAACGGGAGGAAAAATGAAAGGCCAATGCCAAAATTAAATTTTTTTTCTGGAAAAGGAACTGTATGAAGAATAAAAAATGTGCACTGAAGAAATAGAAGTTTTACTAAAACGGATAATAATAATAATAATAATTAAATTGAGATATCAGATCTGACGGATATCATATTGGATATGCCAATGCCACTCTAGGCCACTAACACAATTTTATTGGAGATTCTCTTCAATTTTTGCAGTTATTTGGTTTATTTCAATCTATAAATTAACAACTAGTTTCAATCTTGACTATCGTTTAACTTAGATTAAATGGGCAATTAACTGATGGTCCGAATCTGTCTTGAAGCAAATTGATAATGAAATAATGTAAGATAACATATATTTCAAAGTCGGCCTTTAAAGGTGCAGTAACTTATTCACACAATAAAATAAAGTCTAGATAGATGAACTAAAGTTAAGATTTTTTATTTACAAAAAGTGTTTGGGTTCTATAGGTAAATTCATCGTTTTGAAATATTGGTTCACCCAAAAATTTATCGCATGGCCTGTCCATACCCGCGGCATGGCTGGGATATGGCAGGGAGGAATTCTTTGTCTGCCATATCCTAAGGCCATGCCGCGGGTAGGGGCTTATTTTAAAAAATTCACATTAAACAATTGGAAATTTATCTCTGATATATAGAAAGAATTCTGAAACGTAAAACCCATTTTTTTTTTCGCGCGAAAAAGTGTTTCCGTTTTTAACACAGCGCTTATGGGAGTAATTTTTGCATTTTGCATTAGTGAGTAACACACCCGTTTGGAATGCTGCTCTTCTAGCCCCTTTTAGTGGGTAGCGGCTGTGCTAATCACCACCAAGCGGGTGTGTTACTCACTAATGCAAAACACTTGGGAAAATATGCAAAATTGGGGCCTAGAATATCGGTTATAACTTCTTAACGAATGTCCCCTTTTGAAAAATACGAATGATTGTGATAGAATAATTATTTAGCTATCGAATGAAACCAAGGGGAGATTTTTATGTGCTAAGATGTCATGAAACTACTGTTTAAAAAAAAACATTTTTCCCATAAGCGCTGTTAAAAACGGAAACAGTTTTTCGCGCGGGGAAAAAATGGGTTTTAGCCTACGTTTGATTTTTTTGGCACACTAAATTTATTCATAATTACACCAAAATTTTGGCTATTATAGAATGAAAGATTTCCTACCATTTAATATTTTTTTAAATTTTCTATTTCAACAAGAAAGTATATTTACACGGTTAACAAAAAAAAAAGATTAAATCACGATTTAAACATGTTCTACACGATATTTAACACTAGTATTTTAAACATAACTACATTTCTATGATAAAAATCATGATCACGAGAAAATAAACTGTATATAATTTGTTTGGAGTCAAATACTACTACTATACTACTCCCTGGACAAATTTTGACGACAAATTTTTGGTTTTTCAGTTTTTCTTGGAGCCCTAGGCTAGGCCCCTCTTTTATTCGACTACTAGATGGCACCACCTCTCGGGTCGGCCGCGCGGTCCCTTGAAAAATTATCTCTCGGTCTGATGTTTTCTTGTAATGTGCTTTGGGTACCAAATAATACAAATACACAGATATTTCATTGATAAGTAAAGGGAAATTTATGTTTAATAATTCTTGACAGGAAAGCACATTACAAGAAAACATCAGACATGACAAAACTTACTTGACAGGAAAACGATGACAACGCTCGTGGTGGGAATTGTTGTAAACTTACTTTTAATAAGACAAAATCATAGACTAAGTTTAAGTATGAATAACTAAAGAAAAAGTCCTATTAACACCATAATTCAACGATCGATTCTTATACGCTAGGATGTTCTTTATTTTTTAATAACAATAGAAAAAATGTAGGTCCTATAGTTTATAAGTTATCGTCACTTTACTTAGGGACTATCGAGCATAAGAGACCTTGTTAAACCTTTTTGGCGGCACTGTAAAATTTTTAAAAATGTAACAACTTCTAAATTATACAACTACAATACCGTTCGACAGAAAACATTCATATTTGGTGATATGATGTAGCCTATCACAAGGTATCATTTCATTTTTTTTTTATTTTAAATATTTTAAATTCGGTATTAAATTAATAGTTAAATGAAATTTTTTATTTAAATTCAATATTTTTAATAGTAAATATAATTATTTCTTCGGGGGGTTTTGAACAAGTATTTATTACCTTGATAGTAATAAAGCTCATTAAAAAAATCAATTCTTGCAATTTGTTCTAGGTTAAAATATAACTTTCCTCCACTATCTGTTGACCCGCGACCCGAGACATTGTTCCGTTTATGGGGCTCTTCGGGATCTGTTTTATTTAGCCGATTTATCTGGCAACGCAGCATGGTTCGAGACTTTTTTGAGGGAAGAACGGGGAGAAGAGGGAGAATGGGGCGAGTGGGAGGGAGGAGGGCGTACGAAAAAAAAGGGGACCCACGTTTCCTCTTCTCCCCCATTCGTCCCATTCTCCCTCTTCTCCCCGTTCTTCCCTCAAAAAAGTCTCGAACCATGCTGCGTTGCCAGATAAATCGGCTAAATAAAACAGATCCCGAAGAGCCCCATTCATGTCCCATGTTACGGCATGTAGACACTAGAACGTATTACCACTAGAACTTTAAGAATCCGACACTAGAACGCGACACTAGAACTACAACTTTTTTAACGCGTCACTAGAACGCGGCACTAGAACTTCAAGATTTTAGGGCCGACACTAGAACTTATCAACCCCGACACTAGAACGCGACGCTAGAACGGCGACACTAGAACGGCAACAGGGCCGACACTAGAACGGCGACACTAGAACGGCGACACTAGAACGGCAGCAGGGCCGACACTAGAACGGCGACATTAGAACGCGACGCCAGAACGGCGACACTAGAACGGCAGTCGGGCCGACACTAGAACGGCGACACTAGAACGGCAGCAGGGCCGACACTAGAACGGCGACATTAGAACGCGACGCCAGAACGGCGACACTAGAACGGCAGTCGGGCCGACACTAGAACGGCGACACTAGAACGGCGACGCTAGAACGGCAGTAATTTCAGGGCCGACACTAGAACGGCGATAATATTAACGGCGTCACTAGAAAAACGTCACCCGTAAGAAAAATAGGGCATGTTAGATAGGGCATGTTATAGAGTACGGGAGTAAAACAACGCCCTTAGATTCCAGCAAAACACCTTATTTAAATCTAATTCTAGGTGCATACATATACAAAAGAAACCAAACAACAGTCTAGCAAGTATATATAAATGGGAATAGAAACTGTTTTTATTGAACCAATTCCAGCCAACTAACTAATACGAATTCTTGGGCAGCTGTCATGACTTAACACCACAATTGAGCAACAATTAGCAGAGGAGAATTGACACTTTGCCGGCTTCGTGAGAAATCGGAATTGTCCGGCTGCAACTTGGACAGTTGGACGAACTGCCAAGCCGTGAGCTTCAGCACGACATTTATCCAGTGAGGATTGTTGTCGATGGGATTAAGGGCAACCCGAGTCGGCCAAAGTGGCTGGTTCTACTGTGTCGGTCGGACGGCGGCATTGTGCAAGGCGCAGGATGGAGTCCCTAAATTTGGATTGGCGGAACGGCCGACTTAAAAGGTTACGTAAGGGTTACTTCTGAAAAGGTTTTTCAGGTCACTCAGGTGAAGCGGGTCGAATCATTGGAGAATAATGTTTCCTCGATCGTCAGACAACAAGTGCCATCTCGTTCGTCGAATGTCCTTTCATAGCATAACGAAAGTATAAATGGATTGTAGTATACTGTCTTCAAAGCCTTGTACAAAGGCACATGCGTCGCATAAACATCACATAGTTCTTGGAATGTATTCCGAGGATTCCATGAAATATAACGGCAAAAAACGAAAATACGTTTCTCTAACGTGATATGCCTAAAAAAAAGAAACCCACTTATGATCAAGCTCAGTACAATCTCATACCGAGTCTGGATGAAACGTCGACTTGGTCTTACGGCCATCTGTTTATATTCCAACACTATTCACACACAATGGTTGATTTGCCCCCTGAATAAGTGATCACCTCGACTGCGTCAAGATGTCAACTAGTGATTGAACAATTTTGTGACTGTATCATTCTGTCCGAAAAAGCCATCGAACTATTTGAGTGTGTGTTTGGTGGTGGTGTTGGAAAGGAGAAAAGAATTGTGTGTGTGTCGCGCTTACGCCCTACAGCCTAAAGAACGTAAGAAATATGGCAGAAATGGAACTTGCGATCGCAAATTCTATCGCATCGATCCTGTTACATCGTCGAGCTATCACCCAATGCCTGATATGCAGTTCCTCATGGCTTTTCATTAAAAGCAAAATTTATCCAATTGGGTTCCCAGTTGACTGTTTCTGCGGAGCGCAGGACTCGTCTAGAGTGACGCCTATCCCTTTGCGCCACCGTCGTCGTCTTTGTGGCCGTCGGATTGACTATCGCCATGGCCGCTTTCATCTACCGAGGCCAGCAAAACGACCCCTCAAAAGGTTCGGCTATTTTTCCAATTCTCAATTTTTTGGTTTTTAAATTATTATTTTTTTGATGAGATTGATCTGTTTATAAACCCCAATATCCCAATTGCCATCTTGAAATAGTGTTCGATAGTGAAACTCTTGCCATGGTCTCGCCCTCTGCTGCAGCCTTTACCGTCAGCAGTCACAAAGTTCTCGATTTGGACAAGGCTCTTGTTGTAATTTTCTTGTTGTAGTTCTTCTGAATAAAAGAAATTAATAAAATAATCTAGGTTTCCTATTATTTTTAATTTCAGCTTTTCTTTATCTTTGAGGCCACCAAACCCGACGCCGATCCTTCGGCCAAAAGCGCCAACGGCGACGTTTGCAACACTTCCGGCTGCGTCCTGGCAGGTACAAATTAACTTGTCCCATCTACTTTCCTTGTGAAAATCAAGTAATGTGAATTCTCGATAGCGGCCGAGATCCTGAAAAATATAAACAAGACGGTGAATCCTTGCGAGGATTTCTACTCGTTCGCTTGCGGCGGATTCGAAACGAGGAACGTGATTCCGGACGACCAGTCGAGCGTGACGACTTTCAGTTTGATTAGCGACGAAGTGACGGAGCAGCTGCGGTCGCGCTCATCGAGAGGCCCACCAAAGAAACGGACGCTGCTGAGCCGTTCAAGCTGATCAAGAAAGTACGTATTTAAAACCATCTCTTTCTTCTTTGATGTGCCGGCCTGGATGGATAAATAATTCCGTTTTGAATCGCAGCTCTTCCAGTCGTGTTTGAACAATAAGACCCGGGCGGAGGAGGTGGGCCTGGCGCCGCTCAAGGAGGTCCTTGACCAGTTTGGCGGCTGGCCGGTCGTCGTTGGCGACAGCTGGGACGACAGCACTTTTGTTTGGACTGACATGATTTACAAGTTCCGTCTGGCCGGCTACTCGATCGACTACTTTGTCGACTTTTCCGTCACGACCGACCTGAAGAACTTGACTTCGCGTATTATTGACGTAAATAATTTCGCCCCTATTGCCATCATTTCACCTCGTCAGAAATATTGAATGGTTGATGATTCGCTTATTATTTCGTTGGGACAGTTGGATCAAGCCACTCTGGGACTGAACCGGGAATATCTGATCAAAGGTCTCGGAGACAAGGACGTCAAAGCTTACCTCGATTATCAAGTCGGTTTAGCCAACTTCTGAGAGCGATAAGGATAAGGATACCGCAACCAAGCAACAGACGGAAGCGCTGGAATTTGAAATCAAGCATGCCAATGTAATTCTTCTATTTCAAAGCCTCTTTTCTCCCTTTTCTCCCTCTAAGCTGTGTACGTAGTAAAATAAAATGGCGGGATCATTAATTTTGATTGCTATACCCTTCCCGACCAAAAATAAAAACAGATCAATTTGCCGAGGGTGGAGCGCCGTGATGCCAACAAACTTTACAATCCCATGACTATTTAAGAATTGAGCCTCAAATTACCCGAAATCCCTTGGCTGGTCTTACATGAACACGATCCTGGCCCCGCATCACGTCCTGACGGAAAACGAGCGCGTCGTTGTCGATGTGCCCGACTATTTCCCCAAGCTGGTTGATTTGCTGGCCAAAACTCCTAAGAGGGTACAATTCCATCATCATCCAGCGTTTTTAACAATTAATTAACAACACAACATTTTGATTTGATTTTCTCAAGGACTTTGGTCAATTATTAGATGTGGCGCGTTTCCTCGGCGTCTGTTGGCTACTCTCTGTTTGTTTATTTCTTGTTGACTAAACCGGACTAAACTCGTGTCCTCTTTTTATTTTTCGTTTACAGTTTTGGCAATGCCGTTGGCGCCATGTACGTCCGCGAATATTTTGAAGAGGCGGCCCGCCAATCGATGAACGAGATGGTCAAAAATATCCGCAGCGTTTTCTCGGAAATAATCGACGAACTCGAGTGGATGGACAATGAAACCCGTAAACCTTTGGGTGCTGACGGTTTCAACTGGTTAAAACTGCATGTGATATATTTGACTGGTACGAAGAAAAGGGAGCCGATTAGTGAACGTCATGCCTATGCCGAGAAAATAATGCCGGAAATTCTCGACTCAGCTGATAATCCTTTAACGGTTAGACTTGCCAAGATTTATTATCATTTATTTTTTTTTAACTGTTGAAACTTTAACAACAATACAGGGAAGACAATGGTGGGTCAATTCAGATGAACCGTGGCAAACCTTAGCAGCTTGTATGGAAGTCGCAAATGCATTAAGATGTCCAGAAGGACCGGAAGCTTATGTTTGTCACTTACCTATCCATCAAGACGGATCGTGTAATGGATTACAACATTATGCAGCTTTAGGGCGAGATACAGTTGGAGCCGAAAGCGTCAATTTAACACCGACTGATAGACCACAAGACGTTTACAGCAACGTGGCCAATCTAGTACACAATACTTTCGATTGTTTGCTTTTTACAGAGAATTAATTTTTTGTTTTGTTTTTTAAATATAGGTTGAAAGGGAACGTTCCAAAGATGCTGCGAATAATGTTGAAATTTCTCAACTTCTTGCTGGACTGATCAATCGAAAGATCATCAAGCAAACAGTAATGACGACAGTATACGGTGTCACGCGGTAATACGGTGCCCGATTACAAATTGCCAAACAGCTTAAAGGTACATAATTTTTGTGGTGTACATAGTACACGATTCTGATATTTTTGGGTAAATTACTAACTTCATTGGCTTCTGCCTAAACAGAACTACCGAATCTAACACCTGAACAAGTTCAAGTTGAATCTGTTTATTTAGCTGACAAAACATTTCAAAGTTTACAAGGTTTACGTCGGCTAAAGATATTCAAGACTGGTTTACTGAAAGTGCTAAATTGATTTCAACCGTCGCCGGAGAAAGTGTCGAATGGATCACTCCGATTGGGTTACCAGTTGTGCAGTCGTACAACAATAATCCTTACGAAGCAATGTAAATTGGGTATTTTTTTTTATCATTCCCAGAAATTCTAATAGTTTATGTTGACAGTCGACCGAATGCGATTAAACAACGCAACGCATTCCCACCAAACTTTATTCACTCCTCGGACTCGAGCCACATGATGCTAACGGCGCTCTATTGCCAACGAAAAGGCATCACTTTTGCGTCCATTCACGATTGTTTCTGGACTCACCCTTGCACTGTGGCAGAAATGAATAAGGTGATATTTAAAAACACCTCGAATTCCAGATTTCTGGTTTATTCATCTTTCCCCTGTATTTTTTTTAAAATTTATTTCAGATCTGTCGACAACAATTCGTATCTCTCCACTCTCAGCCTATTTTGGAAGATCTTTCAAAGTTTTTGGTCTCACAGTTTGCCGTCCGAGCGAGGTATTTAATAATAGATTTGCTATATTGCTCACACTTCAGTTGTTAAATTTATCTTTTTTTTTAAGTGGTGCCGATGCTGTTGACGATGACACGCCCAAAGGACTTGCATGACACAGATTGAATCAAATTATAAGTGAAGTGCCTAGACGCGGCATGTTTGATTTGCGCCTTGTTCTCGACTCGGTCTACTTCTTTTCCTAAACTATAAAGGATTATCGGACGTGTTCGTTGGACAAAAAGTAACAACAGTTAGGATGGTTGTAAAATCTGTGCATTCGTATAATTAGTATTGTCTAGTCTTTTCCACAATAAACCCGACGTGGTAGTTCCTAATTTTTTCATTGTTTATAAGGAGATAATCAACAAGATAAACATCAATCGCCTACACACGATAATCTATTGTTAATTTTCATCAAGGAAGACCCGCCATTTAATGAAAGACAGACGATGAAAGAGAATCTGGTAGTTCCACGATATGAAACCAACAGGAAATAATTCTCGTCCCAATTAATTTTTTTAAAATACGCATTAATTTTGCTGACCGAGACTGCACTAGTAACGAAACGATTGCAAATTTTCCGAAGTTTGGGGATAAAAAAGGAAAAAAATATGAGGAGTTACCGCTATGAATTGAGAAAAGCATATAGAGAAACTTTGACGAAGAGAAAAAAATATCGCGAGACTAGTGGATAACACTACGTCTTCGGCGTCTTCCTTCTTCCTCATTGATGGATTGGTCTTCATTAACCCCTAAAAGTGGCTCCGAGTCCGATCCGCGGCGGCACTTGCAAACCGAAGCGTTGATAATGTTATTGTACAAGCCCATGCCCATCACAAGCAAAGCAAATCCAATAATCTGTAATAAAAGCGTCACATTAATTAGATTTTTATTTACAAAGTTTTGATTAGTATTTAATCGGTAAAACTAATTTATATATGATTCATACCTGAGGCCAATAAAGTTGTTGCCATTGAAGAGATAGACTTACGCTCCAAATAACAAGCGTTCGTACCGAATCCAGAACCATACGAGTGGTCGCTGACAATTCCTTTGTGACGCTGACACCAGCGAAATTAAATAATGCGATACTTATCACAGTACCTAGAAAGAAATGACAATGAGGGATTGAAGGCTGAAAAACAATAGAAAATAAATACCTGACATGGCGAGAATAATCATTGGGTTATCACGCATTTGGATGAAACCATCCAGAGCATCTTCAAGGACCATACGAGGATTAGAGCTAAATGGAGGTCCCACACGAAGGAAATACATAGAAATAAGCAAGAGGGACAGGGTTACAAAGCCAAAAATCCCAGCCGACGGCCTGCAACGCTGGCACATTGTGTTTGGTAACAAATTTCTCTTCCCATACCATTTGGCTGGCTGTAACGATTTGCGCCATAACAATCAGCAGATCACCAGTGATAATGCTGTTGATTGAGTTGTTGCTGCTACCAGAGCCAAAGATGAAATCGGAAGCGCCCACCACACTCAGACCCATGATGACGGTTAACATTCCAAGCCATTCACGCGCTTTTAAAAGCCTCCCTAGGAAAGCTGTGGACAAAAGTCCAGTGAAAATAATGATTGCTTCCGGAATCGAGTTTAATGGGCGCCGAAGTATCTCGGATATTTTCTCAAATATGCTATAAAGCAATTCTACAGAAGACCATTTACTGAGAAACAATTCTGCACAATCGAAACTTCTTTTTCATTCTATTTTATTAATCCTGTTACTTTGCCCAACAAAAACGATGATGTGTAATGATGTAGGCCTAAATACAATCAAAAGAGTAAAAAAAAAACTGTTGATGTTACTTAATCCACATTCAAGAAAGATGATTTTTTTTGTTTTTATTTCATCCGATCTTGGATTCTTTTTGTAAATTCCCCTCTGTTTATATTAACAACCGATCGCAACACGCAACATCCTCTTTTAGGGTGACGTTTTTCTAGTGACGCCGTTAATATTATCGCCGTTCTAGTGTCGGCCCTGAAATTACTGCCGTTCTAGCGTCGCCGTTCTAGTGTCGCCGTTCTAGTGTCGGCCCGACTGCCGTTCTAGTGTCGGCCCGGCTGCCGTTCTAGTGTCGCCGTTCTAGTGTCGGCCCTGTTGCCGTTCTAGTGTCGCCGTTCTGGCGTCGCGTTCTAATGTCGCCGTTCTAGTGTCGGCCCTGCTGCCGTTCTAGTGTCGCCGTTCTAGTGTCGCCGTTCTAGTGTCGGCCCTGTTGCCGTTCTAGTGTCGCCGTTCTAGCGTCGCGTTCTAGTGTCGGGGTTGATAAGTTCTAGTGTCGGCCCTAAAATCTTGAAGTTCTAGTGCCGCGTTCTAGTGACGCGTTAAAAAAGTTGTAGTTCTAGTGTCGCGTTCTAGTGTCGGATTCTTAAAGTTCTAGTGGTAATACGTTCTAGTGTCGCTATCCCTTCATTTCATGGCATGTAGACACTAGAACGTATTACCACTAGAACTTTAAGAATCCGACACTAGAACGCGACACTAGAACTACAACTTTTTTAACGCGTCACTAGAACGCGGCACTAGAACTTCAAGATTTTAGGGCCGACACTAGAACTTATCAACCCCGACACTAGAACGCGACGCTAGAACGGCGACACTAGAACGGCAACAGGGCCGACACTAGAACGGCGACACTAGAACGGCGACACTAGAACGGCAGCAGGGCCGACACTAGAACGGCGACATTAGAACGCGACGCCAGAACGGCGACACTAGAACGGCAGTCGGGCCGACACTAGAACGGCGACACTAGAACGGCAGCAGGGCCGACACTAGAACGGCGACATTAGAACGCGACGCCAGAACGGCGACACTAGAACGGCAGTCGGGCCGACACTAGAACGGCGACACTAGAACGGCGACGCTAGAACGGCAGTAATTTCAGGGCCGACACTAGAACGGCGATAATATTAACGGCGTCACTAGAAAAACGTCACCCGTAAGAAAAATAGGGCATGTTAGATAGGGCATGTTATAGAGTACGGGAGTAAAACAACGCCCTTAGATTCCAGCAAAACACCTTATTTAAATCTAATTCTAGGTGCATACATATACAAAAGAAACCAAACAACAGTCTAGCAAGTATATATAAATGGGAATAGAAACTGTTTTTATTGAACCAATTCCAGCCAACTAACTAATACGAATTCTTGGGCAGCTGTCATGACTTAACACCACAATTGAGCAACAATTAGCAGAGGAGAATTGACACTTTGCCGGCTTCGTGAGAAATCGGAATTGTCCGGCTGCAACTTGGACAGTTGGACGAACTGCCAAGCCGTGAGCTTCAGCACGACATTTATCCAGTGAGGATTGTTGTCGATGGGATTAAGGGCAACCCGAGTCGGCCAAAGTGGCTGGTTCTACTGTGTCGGTCGGACGGCGGCATTGTGCAAGGCGCAGGATGGAGTCCCTAAATTTGGATTGGCGGAACGGCCGACTTAAAAGGTTACGTAAGGGTTACTTCTGAAAAGGTTTTTCAGGTCACTCAGGTGAAGCGGGTCGAATCATTGGAGAATAATGTTTCCTCGATCGTCAGACAACAAGTGCCATCTCGTTCGTCGAATGTCCTTTCATAGCATAACGAAAGTATAAATGGATTGTAGTATACTGTCTTCAAAGCCTTGTACAAAGGCACATGCGTCGCATAAACATCACATAGTTCTTGGAATGTATTCCGAGGATTCCATGAAATATAACGGCAAAAAACGAAAATACGTTTCTCTAACGTGATATGCCTAAAAAAAAGAAACCCACTTATGATCAAGCTCAGTACAATCTCATACCGAGTCTGGATGAAACGTCGACTTGGTCTTACGGCCATCTGTTTATATTCCAACACTATTCACACACAATGGTTGATTTGCCCCCTGAATAAGTGATCACCTCGACTGCGTCAAGATGTCAACTAGTGATTGAACAATTTTGTGACTGTATCATTCTGTCCGAAAAAGCCATCGAACTATTTGAGTGTGTGTTTGGTGGTGGTGTTGGAAAGGAGAAAAGAATTGTGTGTGTGTCGCGCTTACGCCCTACAGCCTAAAGAACGTAAGAAATATGGCAGAAATGGAACTTGCGATCGCAAATTCTATCGCATCGATCCTGTTACATCGTCGAGCTATCACCCAATGCCTGATATGCAGTTCCTCATGGCTTTTCATTAAAAGCAAAATTTATCCAATTGGGTTCCCAGTTGACTGTTTCTGCGGAGCGCAGGACTCGTCTAGAGTGACGCCTATCCCTTTGCGCCACCGTCGTCGTCTTTGTGGCCGTCGGATTGACTATCGCCATGGCCGCTTTCATCTACCGAGGCCAGCAAAACGACCCCTCAAAAGGTTCGGCTATTTTTCCAATTCTCAATTTTTTGGTTTTTAAATTATTATTTTTTTGATGAGATTGATCTGTTTATAAACCCCAATATCCCAATTGCCATCTTGAAATAGTGTTCGATAGTGAAACTCTTGCCATGGTCTCGCCCTCTGCTGCAGCCTTTACCGTCAGCAGTCACAAAGTTCTCGATTTGGACAAGGCTCTTGTTGTAATTTTCTTGTTGTAGTTCTTCTGAATAAAAGAAATTAATAAAATAATCTAGGTTTCCTATTATTTTTAATTTCAGCTTTTCTTTATCTTTGAGGCCACCAAACCCGACGCCGATCCTTCGGCCAAAAGCGCCAACGGCGACGTTTGCAACACTTCCGGCTGCGTCCTGGCAGGTACAAATTAACTTGTCCCATCTACTTTCCTTGTGAAAATCAAGTAATGTGAATTCTCGATAGCGGCCGAGATCCTGAAAAATATAAACAAGACGGTGAATCCTTGCGAGGATTTCTACTCGTTCGCTTGCGGCGGATTCGAAACGAGGAACGTGATTCCGGACGACCAGTCGAGCGTGACGACTTTCAGTTTGATTAGCGACGAAGTGACGGAGCAGCTGCGGTCGCGCTCATCGAGAGGCCCACCAAAGAAACGGACGCTGCTGAGCCGTTCAAGCTGATCAAGAAAGTACGTATTTAAAACCATCTCTTTCTTCTTTGATGTGCCGGCCTGGATGGATAAATAATTCCGTTTTGAATCGCAGCTCTTCCAGTCGTGTTTGAACAATAAGACCCGGGCGGAGGAGGTGGGCCTGGCGCCGCTCAAGGAGGTCCTTGACCAGTTTGGCGGCTGGCCGGTCGTCGTTGGCGACAGCTGGGACGACAGCACTTTTGTTTGGACTGACATGATTTACAAGTTCCGTCTGGCCGGCTACTCGATCGACTACTTTGTCGACTTTTCCGTCACGACCGACCTGAAGAACTTGACTTCGCGTATTATTGACGTAAATAATTTCGCCCCTATTGCCATCATTTCACCTCGTCAGAAATATTGAATGGTTGATGATTCGCTTATTATTTCGTTGGGACAGTTGGATCAAGCCACTCTGGGACTGAACCGGGAATATCTGATCAAAGGTCTCGGAGACAAGGACGTCAAAGCTTACCTCGATTATCAAGTCGGTTTAGCCAACTTCTGAGAGCGATAAGGATAAGGATACCGCAACCAAGCAACAGACGGAAGCGCTGGAATTTGAAATCAACCATGCCAATGTAATTCTTCTATTTCAAAGCCTCTTTTCTCCCTTTTCTCCCTCTAAGCTGTGTACGTAGTAAAATAAAATGGCGGGATCATTAATTTTGATTGCTATACCCTTCCCGACCAAAAATAAAAACAGATCAATTTGCCGAGGGTGGAGCGCCGTGATGCCAACAAACTTTACAATCCCATGACTATTTAAGAATTGAGCCTCAAATTACCCGAAATCCCTTGGCTGGTCTTACATGAACACGATCCTGGCCCCGCATCACGTCCTGACGGAAAACGAGCGCGTCGTTGTCGATGTGCCCGACTATTTCCCCAAGCTGGTTGATTTGCTGGCCAAAACTCCTAAGAGGGTACAATTCCATCATCATCCAGCGTTTTTAACAATTAATTAACAACACAACATTTTGATTTGATTTTCTCAAGGACTTTGGTCAATTATTAGATGTGGCGCGTTTCCTCGGCGTCTGTTGGCTACTCTCTGTTTGTTTATTTCTTGTTGACTAAACCGGACTAAACTCGTGTCCTCTTTTTATTTTTCGTTTACAGTTTTGGCAATGCCGTTGGCGCCATGTACGTCCGCGAATATTTTGAAGAGGCGGCCCGCCAATCGATGAACGAGATGGTCAAAAATATCCGCAGCGTTTTCTCGGAAATAATCGACGAACTCGAGTGGATGGACAATGAAACCCGTAAACCTTTGGGTGCTGACGGTTTCAACTGGTTAAAACTGCATGTGATATATTTGACTGGTACGAAGAAAAGGGAGCCGATTAGTGAACGTCATGCCTATGCCGAGAAAATAATGCCGGAAATTCTCGACTCAGCTGATAATCCTTTAACGGTTAGACTTGCCAAGATTTATTATCATTTATTTTTTTTTAACTGTTGAAACTTTAACAACAATACAGGGAAGACAATGGTGGGTCAATTCAGATGAACCGTGGCAAACCTTAGCAGCTTGTATGGAAGTCGCAAATGCATTAAGATGTCCAGAAGGACCGGAAGCTTATGTTTGTCACTTACCTATCCATCAAGACGGATCGTGTAATGGATTACAACATTATGCAGCTTTAGGGCGAGATACAGTTGGAGCCGAAAGCGTCAATTTAACACCGACTGATAGACCACAAGACGTTTACAGCAACGTGGCCAATCTAGTACACAATACTTTCGATTGTTTGCTTTTTACAGAGAATTAATTTTTTGTTTTGTTTTTTAAATATAGGTTGAAAGGGAACGTTCCAAAGATGCTGCGAATAATGTTGAAATTTCTCAACTTCTTGCTGGACTGATCAATCGAAAGATCATCAAGCAAACAGTAATGACGACAGTATACGGTGTCACGCGGTAATACGGTGCCCGATTACAAATTGCCAAACAGCTTAAAGGTACATAATTTTTGTGGTGTACATAGTACACGATTCTGATATTTTTGGGTAAATTACTAACTTCATTGGCTTCTGCCTAAACAGAACTACCGAATCTAACACCTGAACAAGTTCAAGTTGAATCTGTTTATTTAGCTGACAAAACATTTCAAAGTTTACAAGGTTTACGTCGGCTAAAGATATTCAAGACTGGTTTACTGAAAGTGCTAAATTGATTTCAACCGTCGCCGGAGAAAGTGTCGAATGGATCACTCCGATTGGGTTACCAGTTGTGCAGTCGTACAACAATAATCCTTACGAAGCAATGTAAATTGGGTATTTTTTTTTATCATTCCCAGAAATTCTAATAGTTTATGTTGACAGTCGACCGAATGCGATTAAACAACGCAACGCATTCCCACCAAACTTTATTCACTCCTCGGACTCGAGCCACATGATGCTAACGGCGCTCTATTGCCAACGAAAAGGCATCACTTTTGCGTCCATTCACGATTGTTTCTGGACTCACCCTTGCACTGTGGCAGAAATGAATAAGGTGATATTTAAAAACACCTCGAATTCCAGATTTCTGGTTTATTCATCTTTCCCCTGTATTTTTTTTAAAATTTATTTCAGATCTGTCGACAACAATTCGTATCTCTCCACTCTCAGCCTATTTTGGAAGATCTTTCAAAGTTTTTGGTCTCACAGTTTGCCGTCCGAGCGAGGTATTTAATAATAGATTTGCTATATTGCTCACACTTCAGTTGTTAAATTTATCTTTTTTTTTAAGTGGTGCCGATGCTGTTGACGATGACACGCCCAAAGGACTTGCATGACACAGATTGAATCAAATTATAAGTGAAGTGCCTAGACGCGGCATGTTTGATTTGCGCCTTGTTCTCGACTCGGTCTACTTCTTTTCCTAAACTATAAAGGATTATCGGACGTGTTCGTTGGACAAAAAGTAACAACAGTTAGGATGGTTGTAAAATCTGTGCATTCGTATAATTAGTATTGTCTAGTCTTTTCCACAATAAACCCGACGTGGTAGTTCCTAATTTTTTCATTGTTTATAAGGAGATAATCAACAAGATAAACATCAATCGCCTACACACGATAATCTATTGTTAATTTTCATCAAGGAAGACCCGCCATTTAATGAAAGACAGACGATGAAAGAGAATCTGGTAGTTCCACGATATGAAACCAACAGGAAATAATTCTCGTCCCAATTAATTTTTTTAAAATACGCATTAATTTTGCTGACCGAGACTGCACTAGTAACGAAACGATTGCAAATTTTCCGAAGTTTGGGGATAAAAAAGGAAAAAAATATGAGGAGTTACCGCTATGAATTGAGAAAAGCATATAGAGAAACTTTGACGAAGAGAAAAAAATATCGCGAGACTAGTGGATAACACTACGTCTTCGGCGTCTTCCTTCTTCCTCATTGATGGATTGGTCTTCATTAACCCCTAAAAGTGGCTCCGAGTCCGATCCGCGGCGGCACTTGCAAACCGAAGCGTTGATAATGTTATTGTACAAGCCCATGCCCATCACAAGCAAAGCAAATCCAATAATCTGTAATAAAAGCGTCACATTAATTAGATTTTTATTTACAAAGTTTTGATTAGTATTTAATCGGTAAAACTAATTTATATATGATTCATACCTGAGGCCAATAAAGTTGTTGCCATTGAAGAGATAGACTTACGCTCCAAATAACAAGCGTTCGTACCGAATCCAGAACCATACGAGTGGTCGCTGACAATTCCTTTGTGACGCTGACACCAGCGAAATTAAATAATGCGATACTTATCACAGTACCTAGAAAGAAATGACAATGAGGGATTGAAGGCTGAAAAACAATAGAAAATAAATACCTGACATGGCGAGAATAATCATTGGGTTATCACGCATTTGGATGAAACCATCCAGAGCATCTTCAAGGACCATACGAGGATTAGAGCTAAATGGAGGTCCCACACGAAGGAAATACATAGAAATAAGCAAGAGGGACAGGGTTACAAAGCCAAAAATCCCAGCCGACGGCCTGCAACGCTGGCACATTGTGTTTGGTAACAAATTTCTCTTCCCATACCATTTGGCTGGCTGTAACGATTTGCGCCATAACAATCAGCAGATCACCAGTGATAATGCTGTTGATTGAGTTGTTGCTGCTACCAGAGCCAAAGATGAAATCGGAAGCGCCCACCACACTCAGACCCATGATGACGGTTAACATTCCAAGCCATTCACGCGCTTTTAAAAGCCTCCCTAGGAAAGCTGTGGACAAAAGTCCAGTGAAAATAATGATTGCTTCCGGAATCGAGTTTAATGGGCGCCGAAGTATCTCGGATATTTTCTCAAATATGCTATAAAGCAATTCTACAGAAGACCATTTACTGAGAAACAATTCTGCACAATCGAAACTTCTTTTTCATTCTATTTTATTAATCCTGTTACTTTGCCCAACAAAAACGATGATGTGTAATGATGTAGGCCTAAATACAATCAAAAGAGTAAAAAAAAAACTGTTGATGTTACTTAATCCACATTCAAGAAAGATGATTTTTTTTGTTTTTATTTCATCCGATCTTGGATTCTTTTTGTAAATTCCCCTCTGTTTATATTAACAACCGATCGCAACACGCAACATCCTCTTTTAGGGTGACGTTTTTCTAGTGACGCCGTTAATATTATCGCCGTTCTAGTGTCGGCCCTGAAATTACTGCCGTTCTAGCGTCGCCGTTCTAGTGTCGCCGTTCTAGTGTCGGCCCGACTGCCGTTCTAGTGTCGGCCCGGCTGCCGTTCTAGTGTCGCCGTTCTAGTGTCGGCCCTGTTGCCGTTCTAGTGTCGCCGTTCTGGCGTCGCGTTCTAATGTCGCCGTTCTAGTGTCGGCCCTGCTGCCGTTCTAGTGTCGCCGTTCTAGTGTCGCCGTTCTAGTGTCGGCCCTGTTGCCGTTCTAGTGTCGCCGTTCTAGCGTCGCGTTCTAGTGTCGGGGTTGATAAGTTCTAGTGTCGGCCCTAAAATCTTGAAGTTCTAGTGCCGCGTTCTAGTGACGCGTTAAAAAAGTTGTAGTTCTAGTGTCGCGTTCTAGTGTCGGATTCTTAAAGTTCTAGTGGTAATACGTTCTAGTGTCGCTATCCCCATGTTACCCTTGGTCATGGTTGTAGATATAATGGTTCCCACTGTCTGTGTTATAAGGTCCCATAAGAAAAAAATTGAAAGTTCTCCGTCAATGATCTTTCCTCAGGGCATGGTTGCTACGAAAGTGCTGCCATCTGCCCACACAATCTCTAACTGAATGGCTTACTGCAGAAACGAAGAATTCACGTTTTAATGGCGGAAATGCAGATTAATGTAAAATGTCACGCAAACCATGTTTCGTTTTTAATTGTAAATCTTCTTATAACAAAGAAAATGAAAGTCTTGCGTTTTTCCATCCACCGAAGTTGTGTCTAAATTCCTGGCAGGAAATTATTAAAAAGCCAGGACTCACTTGCCAGTCCAGAATTTGCAGTATTCATTTTGAAGAGAACGACATACTCAAAGGGAGAGAAATTCAAGGCGTGTTTTACAGTTATCCGAAATGGAAATTAAAATCAGGTGCTCGGCCCAGTAAATTGCTAGGTATTCTCAAATTTTAATTATCCATGACAATGTTAAGTTATACTAATACTGCTAATTCTGTATGTTTCTAACAGGAAATGATGTCAGCGTACTCGAAAGACCTGCTGCAAAGAAGTATGTTCACAGTGATAGGTTTAAGTCACCATATCGAAATATAACAGCAAAGTCTAAAGCTGCTAATCCTAAGCTGCAGTTGGACAATCAATCATTTTTGTCGAATAACAACACCAATGTATTGATCCCATCACATGCAAAGAAGTCAACGTCAAATAGCATAGGTAAATTAAAAACTAAGTGTATTAAGATATTTTTTAAAAACATGACATGTTATGTTACAGCTATACACCAACTTGACGCTGAAAAAGGAAAAGTAAATGATATGGAAGCAGCTGAACCTGTGGCATTACCATGTGTAACAACAGAAGACATGTTCCAGGAACCTACTACTGAAACACTCCTACACATTCCACCTGAAAAAGAACTACAATCTGAATCTGAATCTCAATTGAGAGTAGAATTTGAACCAAATGATATGGAAGTGGATGAACTGATTGGAGCACCGGGTGAAATGACAGAAGAAATGTTACGGGAAGTGGAAAAGATTATTTCGTCTCAATTTGAAGATGACGGTCATTATTTAGTGAGAGATAGTTACGAAATTTGTATGTCAAAAATCAAAGTACTCAATCTTTGTCCTTTTTTTTGTGACACACACCGTGCTGACTCGTATCCTTATTTAATAATGGAATTCGTACAAGTTAGATATCATTTTGAATCAAAGCGTTTTCAAGAACGTAATTTGGCAGAAGTTGATAGTAACGTGCGACAAAATTTCAAGATGGCAAAACTTGCTTAATTTTTTTTTTCTAAATGTAAATTGTATGTATGTTAATACACATTACAAGTTATAAATTGAACCAATGAAATCTATTGTTATCATCTGAAATTAATCTTAATTAGAAAATCGTCAATCAATCTGTTTAACGGATGCGCAAAGCCGCAAAGTACGCATAGCTCTGATTTGTTTACGAGGGACTTAGAAAATTTCTGTGTTGTTTCAGTGTAAGCTTCCACCCTTCCAACACCAGGTCGCGGGGCTGTCGCAGCAACCAAAGATCACAAAAAAATCAGCTGCCTTATGGGACCTTATAACACAGACAGTGGGAACCATTATATCAACAACCATGCCCTTGGTGTAACAAATACAAATAGGGAATAAATTATTGATAGTCTGTAGCTGTTGCTGTAGACCCCCCCCCCCCTTTGGAGTATCCAGGAGAAACAAAGTTTTGTAGACTCCTTTTGTGTAACCAAAAGGGAATCATTCAAACTGACCAACGACGTACGTGGTGGACGTGGTATCTTATTAGTTATTTGACAGTCAAAGTGTCCCGTATTTGAAACTTTACCGTATCAAATTATCTTTTGCTCATTTCCTTAGTAAATAAAGTTATTCAATGTATAATAAAAGTATTTATATGAGCTGTCTAAATCAGTTTATTATCACTTATATGGATTGAATCTGAATATTAGTGAGTACAAACAAAAAATATAACTTCATAAAAGATTCAGACAATCCAAATAGGAACCAGACAACAGATCAGAGGCAGGAATGCCCAATATCTCAAGAAGCAGTTGGGCTGTAGTGATTCCATCTGCTGGTGTTTGACTGTCTTGTAGTACCACCTGAACATAAGGACATGACTATTTTAATAATGTTATACATTATGCACCACTGGTAAACTTACTTCAAGTTCAAAAAAATTTCCTAAACCTACAACCTCGTCTATATGAATTCGTGTTTGATTAAAATGCGACAACATCCGTGTCTTCTTTACAATGCCATTCGTACCAAGAGCCATTTGTAGAACAGCTTTTAATGAGGTCGGATCAGTTACCATTGATTTCGAATAGTTAGATAATTTTGGTCCATCAGTATCTGGTCTCTCATAATATATAAGTTCTCCAGTGCCATTCTGAATACAGAATAATACATTTTATTTAAATTCTATTTACTATAGAAAAATAGAACATTAGATCAAATAAATATTACTAACTTTGAATTCCCTCAATTTTAGACGCCCATTTTCTGTTTTAAAAAACGTGTCGGTTTGGTCGATCACTTCTGCTTCAGTTTTGCACAACTGAGCTACCTTATTTACTATGGCTTTTACATCGTTGATTCTCGCTTTAATTTCAATGTTTCTAGCGGGGTTTTGCCACATTGCGAATAACCAAATAGCAATATTAGTTACCAACAATAAATATTACGATTTACGAAAGTAAGACAGGAAGTATTTCAAAAGGTTGGAAGAGATTGAGATTGTAGCCTAAGGCTCCTTGTCAGTTGCCAGAGAAACGCTATTGATGCACTTATTTTTCCAATAGAAATACAAATAAATCCTAATAAACGGGGGGGGAGCCGGGGGGAGGGCTAATCAGTGATATTCTGATATACAACTGTTATTGTTTCATGAAAAGTTAAAATAATTCGACGTAAAATAAATCATTGTTAAATTATGCTCATCGATTGGCAAATGGCAATATCTCATTCCTCTCACTAAAAAAAAATGCAATGCAGAAAGCAGAAATCGTATGGTAGGTGTTTGGGCCGGGCTACAGTGTCTTGTCAGCTGTTCATATGTACTGTAGTATACCTGACTGTCCCTTTTTTAAATTAACGATTTAATCATTTAAAGCGCTGATGCAGGAGGAGAAGGATTTTGCAGACTTCACAAACGGCCCTTTGTTAGGACGTTTCGACGCTGTTGGTTTCTCTGACTACACGAGGTATTACGAGAAAAGTAAGCGAGATAAAGAGGCACGTTTATTGGCTGAAGAAGTACAAAGAATGTCATTTCGGAGAGATGAACCACCAACCGTTTGCCAAAAACCTTTTCAGTGGCCGAAAGAAAATATTAAAATACCATTGCCAACTCAAGAAACCGCTACATCATCTACTTTGAATCCATCAATGAATTCAGAATTTAGTTTTGCGAGGGGCAGAAGTATTGCAGCCATAAAAGAACATTTTAATTCACACCAATCTAGGAAGCCTTCTGCAGAATTGTTGAAACAATTTACAACAAATAGTAATTCATCTTCTCTTAGAGCAAATTCTTTGCCACATTCAAGATTTAATTTCAATACTCCTGATGAATATGCTGATTATCCCTCAATGCTAAATACCAATCTGAATTCTCAGTATCATGTTCAGCAGCCAATATCCAAGAACCAAGACCCAAAGAAAACAGGTAGTAAAGTGAATGTAGTTCAAATGAATGTGCAACTTATTTTGTTTTCTTATTATTTATGTTTATGTGTTGTTTGTTTGTATTATTACAGTAGGACAAGAAAACAAGAAAACAAACAATGACACGTCTGAAAACGTGGCTTCAAAGCCTATGCCAATGTCATTTTTACCTGCTGGTATGCTAACTTCAGCCAAACCAATGGAACGTCTAAGGAACTACACTCGAAAGGAAGAAAAACTCAGAAGACCAGTTGCAGAGAGTATCAAGCAGTGCGACAGATCACAACCTGCTCAGTACATACATATATATAAATTTGCGAAGTAAGAACATATTTAATTAATTTAATTTGTTTCAGGGGTTTGCCAAATTTCTTTTCAACAGAAAAAGTGAATTTGATCAGGGAGGTACCTTCAGATAGTCAGAAATCTCAGCCTAGCCCACCTGTTGCTGCTAGTGGTTCAGTTTTGTATATTTTGAAAATGTAACAGATGTAAACCTTAGATAACATATCACAACTATATCATTGATCAATAGGAATCGCCGGGCATTACTCTTGAAGAGCGCTCTTGAACGATCTAAATCTAAATGTTTGAAAAAAGAAGTGATTGAAAAAAGCTGTTTTCCACACTTGCCGACCATATCTCCCTCAAACGATATCTCCCAACAGATTCCGCCAATTCATGAAAACGACGACATGACAGAATTGTTGCAATTGGCATCGGCTTCTACTGAAATCAAGTCATCCTCTTCCTTTATTAAAGAAAATGTACCTAATATGCTAAAACTTTCTAAACTAGCAGAGTTAATAGAAGAAGGTAAAAGAGTTGCATAATGAAATTTAAATTGTAAAAATTAAAGGACAATATTTCTAGGTCGCGTGCTTGTTCGTTCTGATGTTCCCCATTCATCAACGCATAACTTCAAGGATTTCCCTTTTGATATAAGGATTCATGAAGTGCTTAACTCCATGTCTTTTGAGAAACCAAAGACCATACAAGCCTATGTGTGGGAAGCAATCTTGCGTGGTCACAATGTGGCTTTTGTCGCCGGAGCAAGAGGAGGAAAAACTTTAGGTAGCGTAATCAAATGACTTAATTTTACATCTGTATATGCATGTTATGACTTAACATCGTAAATTTAGGCTACCTGATACCTATACTGAATAATTTGATGGACCTGAGTGAATACAGCGATGTGCCAATCGGCTGTTCGCCTTTGGTTGTTGTCATTTGCTCTTCATGGGAAAATGCCGAGTTGGTCCAATTTTATTGCTCTCGCATTATGAAGAAAAATTCGGTAGTTTCTAAAAGTTATTCTTCTTTTACGTTCTAATAAGTAAAATAATTTTCTTTTTAGGATTTCCGTTCCGCTGTTTTTACTGATGCTACCGAACGATCACTGAAAGTGGCTCTGCCTTATTTAATCAATGGAGTGACTTTGCTTGCCGCCACGGCACCTGCGCTCAATTTGCTGTTAACAAAAGCTAAAGATATCATTAGTTTTGATAGATGCTGTCACCTTGTGTTTGACGATGCTGACGTCGTGCTTAAAGAACATGGAGAATCTACAAAAAAACTGTTTAATTTTTATCAAGAATCTGTTCAACGGGCAACCATGGGAAATAACTTTATTCCTCGACAGGTGAAAAAAAGATTTTGAATGCAAAGTATATTTATACTGACTATATTTTATCTTCGTATAGATTGTGGCCTGTGCTAACCATTGGACAAAAGGAATGGAAGAAATCTCTAGTAAAGTTTTGAAAAACCCCTCAATTTTTATATCTTCGTGTATGGAGGCTGCTATTTATGGAGGAATGAAACTCGATGTTCGCCGTGGAACCCCTGAAGAAATGGACCGCGATCTGTTGGAAATTGTCCAATCAAAACGATTCAGTCGGACCATTATCTTTTGTCGTGGATCTGCCGAAGTCTTCAAAGTTGAACAAATGCTGTCAGAGGTACTATATATAAAGCTTTGCTTCAATAACTTATTTGAGCGTCAAGAAAATATTATGTTTCGCATTTCAGATTGGCGCGACACCCATCTTAGCTCACAATCAATCTATCGTGTCCGATTTAGATTTTACAACCGAAAGGTGGAACCATGCTCAGCCTGGTTCTGCTATTCTAATGTGCACAGACGATGTTTTAGAGCGATTGAACATAAAAAATGCACAAACTCTAATTCACTACTTTATACCACACCATTCCAAGTACGATTTTAGTTACCGCCTGTCATTCGCTATGGATAACTTCCACTTGAGAGCTTCGGAAGCTGATAGACCAGAAACTCATCTGCTTATTACAAAAGAGTTTAATAACTCTCTTCTGACGATCGTACGTTTAATGCAGCGCTTTGGGCACGTTGTTCCTGACGAGCTAGCAACTGAAGCTATACTTTCTTTCTGCGGTAAAGAAGTTCGAAAAAGAAGTCTTCCTTTGTGTGAAACTCTCAAGGTATAATAAGAAAATTGAAATAAAAATTTCGCTATTTTATGTAATTCAAGTTCTGTAAATATCTCTTAGGCATTTGGATTCTGTCGAAATATGAAGCTTTGTGGACTCCGTCACGTTATTCTGTCAACTTTGGACCAACCTGTTGTTCCACAGAACGGCATTGTTCGTATTCGGATTACAGCTGTCCGCACTGCAACACAATACTACGCTCGGATTTTGAAGCATCGAAACGAAAAAAATCAAGTGATCGATATGAGTGGATCGCATTTTGAAGTCAGTGCTCAGTTACGAAATCATTTTCGTGATGAGGCACAGCGAAAGAACTCAGTTGATGGAAATAAAGTTGAAATTGGAAATATTTACGCTCATCGAACCACTGACAACCTTTATGAACGTGTTCGCGTTGAATCTATACTTGAAAGAGATCACCAAGTAAGAAGAGTTCAATGTATACCATTTATTTTATTGTAATTTAAATGTGTTTTTCATTTTCAGGGAATTCCGATTGAAGTCACTGTAATTTCTATTGATCAAGGTTGTGTAATGTCATCCTTCGTCAAAGATCTGTATGAAATTCCAGACGATTTAAAGAATTTGGCTCCAGAAGCTATTGAAGTTTTTCTAGTAGGAGCTAAGCCATTTGATCGTAACTCAAATTGGAGCCGTTACTCAGTTGATTTTGTTCGGGAAAAACTGATGAGTAAAGAGTTGGAAGGCCGAATTGTATTGGCTTTGTCATTCACTTTATGGCTAGACCCATTACATGAGAGAAAGCGACTGGATGGCGTGAATTCCTCTGTTGTTGTGACGGACATTCTTAAAGATCTTTTGACAGCAGAGTTGGCAGACAACAACGAGGAGCATTTGGTAAAGCTGTATCACTTGTGCGAGACTGGAGGTATTGAATTACCGAATTATAGCTTTGGATTGGCTAAAAATAAAAGCGCAAATCCTATCGAACCGTCGTATGCGTTCCTCCCAATGAATGAAGAAACGCAAGTTGAGTTAGTCACCACTGATTCTCCACACCAGGTATCTATTTCATTCGCCGTTTTTTGTTATTTTAATGTTAAATATTAACATTTTATCTTTCCACAGTTTTATGTTACAATCAATAAATTCCAGGATACCTTGAGGTCTCTGGAAGCTGATATCAAGAAACAAGTGAGATTTCGTCTTGAAATGTTTCAATTAACTTGAAAAACTAACTTAAGTCTTCTTTATATTAATAATAATTAGATATCTAAATGCAAAAATGTGACATATGAAGATGCGCAACTGGGAAGTTTTTGTCTCGTGGAATCCCCTTCAGAACCTGGATCGTGGTGCCGGTGCTGCATAAAGAAGAAAATAGTTGAAGATGACGTGTGGAAATTCCAAGTCTTGTTCGTAGACTATGGAGATCATACAAAAGTTCCTCTAAATGCAATGAAAAGTTTACCTAATCAGTTCATCAGCCGTTTACCATTTCAAGCTATTGCTTGTTCATTGTATGGTGTTGGACCCAAGAATGACAGCGGTGGATGGACGGAAGAAGACATTTGTTTTTTCACATCACTCACGCGAGCCTCCGATGGATTTATGCATGTGTGGCATGCCCAGACGAAGTTCAAGGAAGCAGTCAAGGATGAAGTGACAAATGGCTCGCACTATCATGTCACTCTCTTGAATCGAGAAGAAAAAGAAATACCCAGTCTAGCACAACAAATGATCTCGAAAAATTACGCCATTTCCCTGGAAAATGAAGAAGACTTTCGTGCAATCGTACGTAGTTCAGCTACGTTGATGAAAGACATTGAAGAGAAAGAATTGAAGGATAGAGCTTGTGAATCACTGCAGCAGTTGGAATATGAAGAGGAATTGAAATTTGATGTTTCACCTGGTTGGATTGAACTGTTCCCAAAATGCCCGGAGAATAACGAGATCCAAGCAATTTCGACTTCCTGCTCCTCCAACACTGATTCTTCAGGAACTATTTCAACGTCGAAAAAGATGCCTACATTTCAGCAGACTGTTGGTCGGGATCATAATTTAGCTCTTATTGACCACACATTACCTCTAAAAGAAAATTCGAGTCGATTTCCTACCACTAAATGGGCACAAAGTGAACAGGTAATTCCGTTGAACCTAGCGCTTTTTAGTCTACTTTTAAATTTGCAATTTATTTCACATTTCCCATTTAGGATGTCATAATTACGTTTTTCGTCGATCACGTTAAAGAATATAGTCTTGAGCTTACGGAAAACCATTTGAGCTTCGTGACTGATGTAAATGGTTTAAGGTAAATCTCTTATTTAAACGGAACTGTCGATAACGTATGAAAATCCCATTCTTTATTTTTATTTCCCAGATATGAATTAAACACAAGCACATATGGTTATATCATTCCGGAAATAAGTTGCCATTCCCTTGTTGGTTGCGGGGTTAAAGTAACGCTCCGTAAGCAAGAAATAGGCGCAATGTGGACCCGATTTATCCATTCCCCATTAAATCAACCTTGGCTAACTCGCGACTTCAGTTATTGGTTGGACAATAATGTTTCCGATGATGAAGAAAAATTAGAGCCAATTGTGGATCCAAGTAGGATCACATTTCTTATTCGAAGAGGTTTCTTTTTGTCCTAAACACACCATTTCTTATTTCAGAATACGCATTCGACGAAAACCAATCTGAATCATCATCAAGCGGTTCAGATGAAGAGTGTTGTGATGAAAAGTGGCTAGGTGAAGATGATTGAGAACGACTGCTTGGAACGGTCATACGACAATCTAGTTTCGAAGATACTCTATAATTTTGTTCGCTCCATCTGATATTAGAGGTTTCCAAGGGTAACCCTTTTGTATTCATGCATTTGAATTGTGTTAGAAGAGCCTTGAGGTATCATACAGCTAATTTTTTTTCTATCTTCAGTCGTTTGTGATTTGATGCTGCGCCCTACGTTTTCCCTCGACTGTATGGCTAGATCATCTTTCCTACTACAATAAAATCCATTTTACTACATATATCACACATTGATAAACTCGTTAGACCATATTGGCTATAGAGGGTCTAACTCCCATAGTTCATAGTCCACAACTAGACTTGATACGATCTTGAAATATAACCCGTTGTCGCGTTATTTTGTGAAGCAATCACTAAGTAATATCATAACCAAATAAAAATGATGTTATAAAAAATGCAAAGAAACCAACAAATGTTCCACCTAACATGTTAACATCAAAACAAAATTTCCACAACAAAGATGTATTATTCTAGATCGATTCTATTAACCAAGAATAATGTTTAGGCATTTAGGGGGAGTTTGAGCTGAAAATATCTTCTCCCGGCTGGACATTGGTTGTAGTGCTTTTCTCACGCTATCTATCAATCCCAGTGGTTAAAAAAAAACGTAAATTGAATTCCTGTTGAAAAAAGATGACACCTAAGAATAATTTTTAAATCCTAAACTTTCGATATTTAGAACATTCATATTCAGGTCTAATATTTAGTAGAAAAAAACACACTCTTTACACGTGTTTGAAGGCTTAAATAAAAAGGAAGCGTGTGTGCAAATTTTTTGTTGTTGTGTTATCATAGTTAAGAGTAAGAGGGAATGGTTTGTTAGTAGAATCCCAGGTTGCTTTGATAAATGGTAGTGACACCATGCGGACTTTCTTCAGAACTATGTCTGAACACGTTTTTTTCTAAGTCTTTGGACTCCAACAAATTCTGATTTTAAAATTTTTTTTTTGAAAAACTCGCATTTTTGACAGAATCTAGGTATTCAATCAATTTCGCTTTAAAAATATAAAAACAAAAGGAAAAGAAAAAAAAGTGACTGTTGATTTCATTTTACGTCATGACTCCCATGGGTGCTCGACGCTCTTCCAACTTTCGTGGAGTCATGATATGAAAAAGCGGGGTAACAGGGAACTGATTGCAACATGAGATTTTTTTCGTGAGCTTTTTTTTTATGTTAATCTTTATTTCTAGTAAAAATTCTCCTTTGAAATATTAATGTATACTATTAAAAAAATACAAAACAAAATGTAAAAATTTTAAAATGTAATGAAATAGATTGAGTTCATAGAAATATATTTTTTTAGAAGCTAAGAAATGTTCGTCTTTTAATCAATCACCCTGCCAAGTTTGAATATGATACGATTATACAACGTGCAGCCACTATCGGATCGTGTGTTGGGGAAAGGAGACTAGCAATTTCTAGAATTTGCCGAATTAGTGGCATTTTTAGCTAAAATTCTAAAAATTTATGTAAGCATTTAAAAAATCTAAAATTGACAAATTTAACTTAAGAAATAGTGGCGTAACTTGCTGAATTGAAAGAATGGTAGAAAATGGAAACAATTTTGAGCAATTTCTACCATGGACTATACTAAAGCTATAGAGGACGGGACTCACGTCCTATCCCGCCGTGTTATAGCTTGTCGGGTGGATTTTTAATCATATTTTTAAAGAAGGGTCAATCGATTGAGATTTAAAAAGCTATTGTAAGTCTCCAATGCACATTTCTTGTGAAGATATTAAATTAAAAGATATTTGCGTATTAATTTTTAGAGGACGGGAGAGGTGTTCGTTGGTTGTCTCCACCTAGCGCTAAGAATTCTAAATTCTTCCATGGTTTTTAGAAAGAAAACAAACAGAATCCAGAGAATCACCAGAGAATCACAGATAACAGACGCACCTAATCATACCAAACCAAACCAAAACCAGAGAATCACAGAGTGGTCAACCAACAATCACCGCTAGGCGGCGACAACCAACGAACACCTCCGTCAATTTGTAATTAAAATATCATCGAAGTTAAATATTTGCCGCATAGGGATAATTTAATAGACTATAGCTCATTTCTAAAGCTCTATTGATTACAGTAACAACAAAAAAATGGTAGCCGACATAGGAATTGACGAAGTGACCCGTCCTCTAGCTTTAGTAGTCCATGTTTCTACATTTTGCGCCAAAATAATTTCCGCCAGGCGGAATGCGTAGTTGCCAAGTAAAATTAAATACACCCTTTGCTCTAAGCTAACGGTCTAACCATGGTAGAAGAGGGGATGGTATGTTCACGCACTAGAATTTTCCCATAAGGCTAGATCCTCGGTTTTTCAGGGGTTTTTTTCAAAGTCCTTGGCCCTGGTAAATTGTGCTGCCACCTTGCGTAGCGTTACTGAATCATGTTTTCTTGAATTGCGCTTCCAAAAAGGCTTAGAATTGGCAATTTTTGAACTCTTCAAGTAATTGGTAACCAAGTTCGAATTGGAACCAAGGCTTCGAGCACCCATGTGAGACGACGCAGGTTCAAATCAGCAATCATATTTTTTTTCCTTTTTTTCTATATTTTTAAAGCGAAATTGATAGAATACCTAGGTTCTGAAAAAAATGCGAGTTCCCTACTAACACGGCCCATCCTCTTTATGTAAGATGTAGATAAATATGGGATGGATAGATCCAGGTCGCAATTGTGGGGCGGTAGTATAGCGTAGGTATAAATTTATTCGGATCTAGGATGGGATCAAATAAAGAATATTCATCATAGATCCACCAGCGTATATTCATTAACATACTGATTGTACATCAAAGTAATATACTCGGGGGTATGATTTTGTTGTGATACCATTTGGTACATACACAGAATGTGCATCACAGTATAACCATATTAGGTACACAGTGGACGAAAAAGCTAAAAAATATCTCAATTTCCATTACTCCCAAACGTTTGTTCCTAAATTGTACGAACAGTTGGTCAAATGGTTAGAGAGGTGAGCTACGGAATTGAAGGTCAGTAGTTCAAGTCTCGGGGTAGACTTTTATCTTTTAATTTCTGACAGAAATCATATCCAAAGATGGATGTTATTTAAGGATACTGTGTATACACAAACCGGTATATTCAAGGGACATACAAATGGTACGTGCGGGGAAGGGGAAATAAGGATAAACATGAAGCATTCCATGGATATGCTGTTTGTATCTCCCTTATCCTTGGGAGTACGCTTCAGTCATATCCATGGTACATCGCTGTGTTAGTAGGGTTTTTTCCCATTTTTTTACAAAATCCTAATTGGTTTTCTTTCGCTAGGACTTAGACAAAAAAACGTGTTCAGACATAGTTCTGGAGAAAATCCGCTTGGTGTCACTCCATATACCGGGCAACCTGGGATCAAGCCTTATGGGAAAATTCTAGTGCGTGAACATACCATCCCCTCTTCTACCATGGTCTAACTAGACCAGGGTCACAGATAAAGACCACTGGTTGATTCTCTTCATAAGATAATTAACATGAGCAACTGTCACCAGCATTCTTGCTACCCCTCCTCCGATTTTCCCGATTCTGGCTTGCTTGTCCTGCCCTCTAATGTACGTTCTGTTCTTGATACTCTGCTTACTTCTATTCAATTGCAATGATTCAATTGATTTCTCTGCTTTTGCAATTGACAAACTCACAAACGTCAAAATTAAATACAATATGACTTGTCAATGGAGCAGTTACACATCCTGCGTTGCGCATTCTTCGCAAATGCGAAAATCTCCTTTGTGTCCAAGCTGGTGTGTGTCGCCTACAGCGTCTTATGGGAAAACCAAATTCTCCTCGGTAAAAATTTTTTTTTCTTATCTATGACTCTGATTTTCCCCCCTTTTCTTCCTAACAGTGAATACTTTATTCATTTATCTATTACCTAATTTTTATTTCTATCCCCAATTCCATCTGGTTAATTTTTAATTAATTTTTGTTTGTGACTGGTTTTTTTGTTGTCTCCTGTAGCAGAAGAATTTCGTTCGTAGCGTGGTCGATTCTGTCTAGAAACGTCTGCTACAGGAGACGAACAAAAAAACCAGTCACAAACAAAAATTAATTAAAAATTAACCAGATGGAATTGGGGATAGAAATAAAAATTATGTAATAGAGAAATGAATAAAGTATTCACTGTTAGGAAGAAAAGGGGGAAATCAAAGTTATAGGTAAGAAAACAACTGTTTTAACGGGAAGAAGTTGGTTTTCCCATAAGACGCTGTAGGTGACACACACCAGCTTGGACACAAATGAGATTTTCGCATTTGCGGAGAATGCGCAACGCAGGATGTGTAACTGCTCCATACAAATTTGTATGACAAAATTACCTAACACTTTTAAACGCCAGCAAAGAATTTTGCCAAGACAGAAGGAAAACAATATTCGTCTGCAACACCCTTGGTAGCCACGGTACAGTACAGCAGTTTATCCGCTAGGGGCAGGACAAGCAAAACAGAAACTCGGGGTCAGTAGGGATAGGGCTAAAAGGATACCACATGCAAAACCAGTCTTCTTTATCTATGCCAGAGTAATATATAATAATAATAATAATAATCTATAATATATCCCTGAGTAATTTGAGGAATTTAGTTTACTAAATTACCGAAGGTTTAGGGGCTCTAAATGCAGCACAAGTTACAGTAGTCTGCTGAGAGAGGCACCCCGAAAGTCTTTATAGGGAATTTTCCTGAAAAAGTGAATAGCGGCCATTTACTTTTTGACGGCTGTGATTTTCCCAGATCTGATAACAGATGACGCTACATTAAGTAAATATCAAACCCCTCAAAAAGCCATAGTAAGAATCGGTTAAAATAGAGTGGCCTTTTTTAACGTTAGGTCAATCCCACCCACATCTTAAATTACAAACTTACATCTAAAATTTAACTAACTCTAAATTCCGAAGGCCCCCAAGGGGCTTCATAACTAAAATTATTGTATTACTCTGACGGAAAAGGAAATGGAAAAAGCAAACAATGCAACATATTTAGCGCCACTCGGACAGAAAAAAAAATTATTTGCCAGTCTACTAACAAAGCGGCTCTTTGCTGATGTTTCGATTGCTGATTACTGGAAAAAAACGATCGTACGTGCCAAAACTCAAATTACTGGGTTAATGCAACTCTCGGTTAGTTAACGTTCTGAAGGAATGGTCTGAAATTCTAAGAAAAGATTCGAGTTCAGTCTATAATTGCACGAACAACGTTAATTTACATTTTTTCTGAGATCTTTTTTGCCTCTTGTATGCCGATTATTGTCATGGTAACAGTACTTTTATCACGCCTAAGCCGTAGTTTATTACGCCTAAGGCGTAGTTTATTACGCCTAAGGCGTAGTTTATTACGCCAAAGGCATAGTAATTGTATTATTTTACAGAAAATTGCTTTTACGACGCACAATGAATTAACCCAAAAACACGGTATTCTTATTAAATTTCCGTTTTGTACTTTTTCGAGGTTCTTTTTTTATTCTTCCCGCATAATATAACCTATTTCCCTTTTTTATTAGAAACATTTAAAATTTTGTTAAAATTTGAAAATTTTTCAGACAATACCCTCCTTTTTTACAAAACTTTTCCCCCTCATTTTTCTTAAGTAAAAAAGGGTTTTCAAATTTCACAATCTTATCAATATGAAATAGGTTAAAATGTTTAAAAATAGTAGGCTAAAGTTACATTACCTGAAGCTTTGAGGTGATTTTTATTATTTAAGTTTAAGATTTATGAGGAGGAATGGGTTAAAATAAAGGAGAGATGAGAATAACCTCGAAAATTAAAACTGCAAACAGAAAACATAGCTTCGTATTAGTTGGTTGATTTTTACATTTCTGGTGGAGGGAAGCTACAGACTACAAAACAATATTTTATACAAAAATTAAACCCGTGTGATGAATTTATATTCTTTCGATCTTCGAGTCAACCACTCCCCCTCCCTCTAAGCGCTCTTTTTATCTTTTTCCTTCCCATTCTCAAGCTACTTTTCTTCGTGTTGAATTTTCTTTAAACGACGCCAATAGAGAATATTCCACAAATAATATCTTCTTTGACATTTAAAAATATGCAATAATTACCCAAACGTACGGCTTGTTTCCTGACTTCTGTAACGAGTTATTTTTGCCGCTCTTCCATGTTGGAAGTTCGCATAACTCTAGATGACACCCTATCGTTGCTGAGCCGTTGAACATCAGACTAAGCAAATCATACAATTGCACATTTTTTTACGATTATTGAATCCCCAATCTTGTTCGGAAGGTAAGCCTACGGACCATCTTCAACATTTTTTCACACAGTGGGGATATACAGTTAATACCACTTCTTTGATGTGCGAAACAATATTGGTAGGTTCATCTTCATCGCATCAATCCAAGCTGCATTCGTTGTCCTCGCTTACTTCGATTCTAAACTAGCTGAGAATAGCCTGTCTGAAAGACTCTCGTCAAAAAAAAATTATCACGTTCCTCAGGGATAATCCCAGATACGGACTGCACAGTTTATTAACCGTCGCAAAGTGTTTATCTCCTTTCTCACCGCAGTTTTGCAACTGTCTCTTCGTGGTTTTTACTCCTAATCCGCCCATCGTTCCAGTTTTTGAAATACTTTGTTAGGCTTTGGAAATATCTCTTCTTTCCTTATTTCTGTTCGCCTTTTCTAAATTTTCTACCCTGTCTCCCAAGTCACATAATTGCCCTACCTTTTACTCTTTCCTTTTAATCTTTCCCTTCTACTCTTACATTTTGTCTTTGTTTCCAATGTTTCAAATAACTCTAAAAAACATAAAAAATTCTTTACTATTAGAGTAGACTACCCTTGGGTATTTATGACTTGTTTTTCATAAAGTAAACATCGAACCATTCAGTCTATTCTTCCTTAAAGAGCGCAATAAAAAGAGCTCCCAATGAAGAGTAGGCATGGGGTCGCAGTAATAGTCAGTGTAAACACATTCATCATGAGCGAGAGCTACTTGAGTGCACAGGTATTGTAAGATTGTAGAATTCTCGATACACTTTTCCCATGAAGCACTTATCGCAGATGATTTGCTGAAAGGCATCCCCCAATATTTCTTGCTGATGAAATTTTGGAACTTTGCTGGGATTGTGCTTTATTACCCAAATCCTTGCTGAAATTTGTCTTGCTTTACATTATACGCCCTATGTCGTTATGGCATTTTCTAGCATACATATTTTTCGAGGTATTAATTACGGGTAACGTGCACGTATATGGGTATTACGTACAATTCACACCAATGAAGACTCTTTTTTCATTTGCCTTGTGGGCTTTATTAAGAACCCTATTTATTCAAACTTGCTTGGTGTCGATTGGATCGAATTGATGCAGATTTTAAACGATTCCAGGTAAACACTCTTTAAAAAGTATTAACTAACGTATAAGTACGCGTACTCTGCAAGTTTAAAATAAATCATTTATTATTGCACCACCAATTTGTTGATTTCACGCTCATTGATTGTTTACCCACACGGCTTACACCCATATAGTTAGAAATTCTGCTATATCTCCTTTCGACTCGAATAAAGAATTACCATAATATTGAGGAAAATTTGGTAAATTTTGAAGGAAAATTTTGTTCCCTTAGATGCTTTTTATATTTCTAGGTGGTGCACGCCGGTATATTGCCAGTGCTGCTGTAATAGCCCCCACAATATCGTGTTTCGTGATTTGAGTCAAGATTGAACTCCTTGTGATGCTGTTGAGGTTCCATTTCATATACTAGAACTTCGTTGGTGATTCGACCATTGGTTGGTGATTGGCCAAATCAAAATTGCGAGTGGGGTTTTAAGTTTTTATCTAATTTCATTGAAATTTAGTATAGTTTATGGGAACATATAACTGCACATAAAAAGGCGAAAACTTAGTTCATAGTAGTTATTTTTATATGATTTTTCAGAAAAGTTTGGGGTCTAAATAACATGTTTTCAAGTGGTGGGCTTGTAAAAAAATTGTTTTCATTCATATACTTTGAATTTCGATTTGTTTTTAAGAAACACAATTAATTCCAAAGGCCGTCAATATAGAAAAAAAAACCTAAAAGTGGGACAGACTAGCTCTCTCTTCTTTCTAGCAGACCTTTTCCCTTGTTTTCTTCACTTTCTTGTCAATCAAATTGCGACAGATTTGTTACCATCTTTCCTGACGTTTGAATGGATCTTCCAGTAGAATAGGCGAGATGTTGTTATGAAATCTTTATGTCAGTGATTGATTTGGTGTTTTGAATTTAGTTTTATCAGATGTCAGGTTGATGTTGAAGATGTAGGGTGAAGAGTACTTTCAAAGTTGTATTTTTCAAATTGAACATCAATAGGTCAAGTAATCTGTTTTTGGTAATTTTAATAAAAAGTATTGTTAATACCCTTAATAAAATCTCGCAGATAAAATTTAGATCTAGAATGTGTGAAGTTGTCTGTTAGAGAAGCCATAGTTAAACAAACAATCTTTCAAAAATAGCTTTTGTTCATTTTTAGGTTAGTAGAAAAATGTACGTATATGTAGTAGCCTATACCGAGATTGTATATCCTGTTTGTTTGTTTAATTTCTTTCTTTATTCTTCTTTCCTCCTCTTCGTGGCGAGGGAGTGTTTCGTGGTTTCCTATTCACATTGATCACGACAAATCTTATATCCCCGAGCCGCGCCTTTTTTGCTTGCTCTCCTGTCAATATCTTGTAGTACTAGACTTTAATTAATTGCAGCCATTTTTTGTACTCCGCCGCTCTCCTTGCGGGCCGATACCAGGACTCAGATTTTCAGGACAAAAAAATCGTAAAAAAAATCAAGCAAAGGATCGGGTTTTTCGTCTTTTTACAACTTTCCAAAATACCACCGAGTTTAAGATATATCTTCCTGCGGAACAGTATGAAATTTTTTTTACATTTTCACACGGTCATAAGAATTCTTTTTTCACATTCGTCCACATAAAATTATACTAATTATGCCGATAAATACTTAAAATATGTTTCTTATTTGGTTAAAAGGACCTTTTGATTTTTTTTAGTTCATTGCCATTTAAAAATTTTCTCTGCCGAGTCAAAGTTTGGCTGCGCAAGACCAGAAGGCGATTAGTTAAATAAAAAAAAGTTTTCCGGAAATTGTTCATTTTGACCATTTCATTCGGGATGACGTTACAAAACATCATTCTAGTACATATGCATTTCATTTTGAAACAAATAAAAGAATAGCCAGATTTTTAGTAACAATTGTCATGAGGATAAAGAAGAAGGTAGAATAATTTCTTTCTTTTAAAGGAATATCGCCTTGAAATCCCCATTATTAAAGATGAACGTGACAATTTCATCAATTTCTATAAATATCCATTGAAGTTGAAGGTATGTAACCGTTTTTATTTTTAAATTTGGACAGTGTGTTCATATTTTTATGAAACACTGATTTCCAAAATTTTAGTGTTTTGTGTCCAATATTGTTTTAGATACGGCAAAATAAAAAAAATCGATTTTTTTCATTTTGCCGTAGAGGATATTTTACCGCCGTTTTTTATTTGTGGAATTTTGTCCCTATCATTGTATTTTTTTATTCGAAGTTTTCACGAATTTTCGTTTGGTCCAATTTGTTTTTTAAATTTAATTAAAAGTGTAGCAATTTAACTTTAAAGTTTGTAAAAGCTTCCGTATTCAAATTATCGGAAGCAAAAATCTGCTACTTCGTAGAGTAGCCGACATATTTTCTTCAGTTTCACATGTTTCAATCGGTATAAACTTTTTGTCATGGCCAAGGTTGGAATGCGTAAAGGGTTGGGTATGCCAAAGACCTTGTAATGGCAGCTCAACTTGCAAACCACTTCTTCACTTTTTCATATGTTTCTACATGTCGTCGTTGGATGTTATCTGTACAACTCAATATGTGGATTCAAACGTATTGTCATAACGTAAATCCAAATTTACGGATTTCAAAACTTAAAATGTTTTCCATTGTTCCGCGTTTGAACTTGAGCTCATCTTGCTATCAAATTCTTGTTTCATAAATGTTTATGTTTCATCTATTAAAATAAAGACTAGCATTGCTCTTACACTTTTCTAGATTGAACATCTGTCTAAATAATAGATTTCGCTTATTATTTCTTCACAATAAAACACTTACACGACTGTTCTTGTATATGAAATGTATTCTAAACATCTTTAACACTTCATGAATGTAAAAAACATCAGTTCAATTATATAAACCTAAAACTGATTTGGATCATACAAACACTAAACGTAATAATGAATGCACATTCGCAGTCGGGTGGACCTTCAGAATTTCCTCTGATGGATTGGATAAGTAAGGAACCAAATAAAAGATCTAGCATTTTATTTTTTGTTAGTATCTGCTAGTAGCCAACTGGTTCAAGTGTAGCAGAACTATTGTTTTTCGGCATTTATTTCTCAAAAATGTCAGAAATATGGAAAATATCGACAAATTCGTGCATTTAGTATTACTTTTTATGCAACAAAAATGCATCTCATTTGACACACAACGGAAAATATGAATATGGTACCTCAATTTCTGCCAAAGCTTATACAAAAGCTCACTGTGTTATGACTCACGTTACCACCTTTGTCTTTGATGGATTATAACAACAAATTATGCTTTAATTTAATGAGATCTTGTAGCTCGCTAAACTTTTGAAATGGAATATACGTGTCCTAAAGATACAACATCCCACGTATAATACCACACGCTCTTGATTAAGTATATATAATGACTGTATATTGCTTCTACATTTCTTCATGAAATCTCTTCATTCTACTCTCTTCTTCTACGACATTTGTTCATTTGACGGGTTGATGGCAAACCATTCTAAAAGTCACGTTCTATGAGTTACAGGAGAAGCACAATATATACAAGTGACTAAACTAAAAAAGTTAAAGCCACATTGTATTCGGCTGTTTATATTACACTTGATGACATTTAGATAAAAGTAATAATATTATCGCAGTATCCAGTAATGTATAATGGTGTATCGTTGAGTACAAAATACATATTGTGTCGGAAAACCACAGGATAGACATTCACTCCCATCATCAATATATCTTTGATACTTCGCATCATGAATGTTTGACAGACAAATACAAAGTATCAAACAGTTTCCTAGTTAAAGCTTCATTGGCTTCTAGCAAGATGTTGTCGTTTTCAGAAAAAGTTTCGCTTTTTAGTTTTGATGGAGAACTACGGCATTTAAAAACTGTTTAAAAATCTTCGTGATTATTAAAAATTGATCAATAACTTTGGGTGTAAAATTTTTGCAACCAATAAGATTTTTGTAAGTACTGAATGTATTAGAGTAGAATCTATAGATTATAGCAGTTAGCTGCTAATGGAGTTCTTGTTTATGTTACTCCGCATTTTGATTCGTTAATCAAAATTACTCTTTTTTTTCTGGTGCGTCGATTAAAGGGAACGATGTACGTTCATCAAAATCCATAATATTACAATAAAAAGTATAAGATTTTAGTATGCTGTTGACAATCCAACTTTTTCCAAATGGAAAATTATTTTTTTTAAACTGGGCCAACTCCTGGAAGGAGTATTGCCCGGACTGTATTTCAACAGAATCACAGAAGATGCAAATGCTAGTGCAATACAAAAAAAATAAGATATGCACAAAGGAGCATAATGCAGATGACTAGGTGACATGCCGGAATAAGATATAAGAACAATGGCTGATATGAGACGCTGAATACGATACATGCAAACATAGGGAAACCGGGCCTATTTACACCACTGGGCGGGCGGCGCACTCGCGAGCTCTGCTTGGCTTGTAGGAGCCAACTCGGTTTGGTAGGACCTTCGAGGCCGTCTGCAGACGACCACCTATACAGCCTCCACCAGAGCAGAGAGCGGTGCACGCACTTGCAATGGGAAAATATGTGGCTGAGCTGAGGCAAAGAGATTGGACAGGAGGACAATAGGGCTAAAAACGGCTCGCTCTCTCTTGGCCAGCAAGAGAGAGGAGGGATGAAGACCCAACATAGAACGGGATCTGCACGGTAGGCTCTAGGGTGAACTGAGAAGATCAAAGGGCCCAGAGCAAGCAATGGGGACAGAGAACCAGGTAATAATAAAACATGCCTAATGTAAAATTAAAATAATAAAAAAAAAACATCACAAGCCATAGTTCCAACGCAGACGCTTGGTTGAGCGAATGAAGCGAATGATGGCATTCCAAACAACTGGATTGGACGGGATGGACGAAAGTGGTCTAGGCCAGAGGCGAAGATGGAGACGAGTGGAACGGCAGGAAGATGAGAATAGAAGGTGTTGGATAGAGAAGGAGGGAAAGACAAATAAAAAGTGCTCAACTGATTCGGACAAGCTGCGGCACTGGCAGCATGGGGAGGCAACGAAGTTGAACCGATGTTGATGTGCGTAAAGGAGCGAGTGGCCAGTAAGGATTTGGGTGACTTTGGCACAGAGTTTGTGGAAGGGAATTGCATAGGCTGACTTTACCGTTGGAAAAAATTCTCTGACGGAGTAACCGTTTGGTGATAACAGCCATTCGGAGTACCACACACCCTGGGATAGGTTTTTTATGGTACTCTTACAAGAAGCTCTTGACGATAAAAGTGGTGGTAGGAATTCAAGGCTATCGCCCGGGAGGGAGCAATCCGCAATGGCAAGCTGAAAACCCTCGGCTTTAGCAGGCTGGCAGATGCATAGCAAAATTTTGTCACGAAATGGTGCCAATCGGTAAAGACAGAGTCGGGCAACCTCAGAAAGCTTTGAGTTGTATCGAACGAACTCGAAAGCGGAAGGATGGAAGGCTACAAGTTCAGTGGACCCCCCCCCCCCTTTCTCTCTATACACTATAGGCCCTAGACGGAAAGCTGCATAGCAAAAAATGCAGTGTCAGCTAGTAGTGGGCCGCTAGTGAAATCAATAATTTGGGAGTGGCTAGCAGTTACGAGGCAGCACTGTTGTGATGACGAAGAGGAAGTTGAAGCGACAAAGATACGCTGGACGGAGCAATCGAGGGGTAACAAAGTGCAGCCATCCTGTAGGAACAAAGGCTGAAGAGAGTGAGTCCAAAATGGCCAAGAGTGGCCGAAATGCCGCCTGTTTGAGTTGAGCACTTCGGAGGGAGGGGGCGGAGGAAGGAAGAAGCCTATAAGCCGGTTCAGTTAGGCAGCTGAGAAATGCCCAGTGGATGCCGTGCAATAGCGAAGGGAGGTAATCTCACGCACGCGTAGGGCGATTGGAAGGATGTTTGAAATGACTAAACATCCTTCAGAAGAGTCAGTTTTGAACGCACTGATTAGGGGAAGGGTGATGATACGCTGGAAGTATCTTAATTGCTTCACTCTTTTCTTGGTAGCAAGAAAAGGGGCCCAAACGGAGAACCCATGTAATAAAATTCGCTCAATCGCAGAATGAAAGAGGAATTTAAGCCTTCTCTTGAGGTAACCCCAAGTATATTTTAGTCTTGACCTAACCAAAAAAAAAACAGCGTTTTGCAGCGGCAATCTTGTTGGTAACGTGCAAGTCCCACTTCAAACGATAGTCAACAATGAATCCAAGAAAATAGGTATCAGTAGAAGGAGCAATTTCCACCCCATTAATCAGCAAGCTGAGATGAGATCAATAAAAAAAAAATTTGCATACGATCAAGAAGACCGTTTTCACAGCGTTCAGGGTCATTTTGTTGGTCAAGCACCAGTCGCTGACACCACTGCACATAATCTGCAGATTTTAGTAGCAATTAGTGGGTCTTTGTGGTGGGTGGCCATAGTGAGATCATCGGCGAACCCTACTGACAGCGAGGGAAATGGAAATTTTAGACGTAGAACGTCTTCAATAAGGACAGACCACAGAATTGGCGAGAGCACGCCACCTTGAGGACAGCCGAGATCAACTCGTACGGAGGATACAGTACTACCAAGAGAGAGATTTGCAGTGCTGTCGGAAAGAAACCCAAGGATAAGTCGCGTCATATAGCGTGGGTATTTCCAACTGTCTAGAGCCGAAATAATTTCTTGATGCCAGGCAGCATCAAATGTACTCTTTATGTCGAGAAAAGCGCATACCGTCACACAATTGTTGGCTTTAGTAGCTTCACAAAAAGATACAAAGGAGTGGGAAGGAGTCTTGGTTGATTTTTCTTGAGAGAAGCCGTGTTGATTGGGACTTAACCAATGGGAGATGGATGCAGACCACGAGGTTCTGTACAAAATAAGTTTTTCAAGAATTTTAGAGAAGCTATTGACCACACTGATTGGACGGTTGATCGCTCTGCGTCCAATAGACAGTCGTTCAGTATTCTAAAATATTCTTATCAATGTGAGGTTCGGCGCGCAAAGCAGTCAAGCTTGAAGAAATTACGTGATTCTCACCCAAATAGTAGCGACCTTTTCTTGGCCTTGAAAACTGCATCTGGCAAGTCGTCCAGCATCAGTCTACCGTCCACTTTCACTTTCGACGGCACCGCAACATCCGATGCATCTGTCAAACCAAAGATTATTAATTGAAATTACTGATTTGTCCATTACTACTTTTGTATTTAAAATAAACATCAATTTCATTGAAAATCAAAATTTTATCAATTCATCTTTCCAATTCAAATCATACGTACACATTAAAAAAACCTTCAAAATTTAAAAGCCTTTTTGATCCAACTTTGATTCAATTGATTAGGAAACTATGTCACTGGTTTTTTTAGTTTCTAAAGCAAAAACAGTAGAAATATAAATTTACAAAATAATTATTTACTTATGTTGCTGTACTTTTTCTTCTGAGTTAAAATTTTAAATATCTGTACGTGACAGTATTGTCATGCTTGTGACTCTCTGATCTTTGATTCTCGTTGGTGGTTCGGGGGGCTGGAGATTTTGGTCTTGGTGAAGTAGTTTTCGTTAAATCAGCCATTTATTTTGTTGCATTACGAATGATGTGAATATTTTCAACTTCGGAGACATTCAATTTTTTATAAATACTAAGTTTTCTGTTTGACAGAAGTATCTGAAGGTTATAGGGTAGCAGATTAAGAAAAATCCACAGAAATTTTTACTATTTATGTCTTAACATCTGCTCTAGATCTTGGTTGAGCATGTTTTGGATTAGTCACACTAAGTTATAATAAAAATTTGCGAAGGATCGGAAAACTTAACAATGTGTTCATGGTGAATTTTTTTAGAAGTCAAAAACACAAATATGTCTAAAAATTTTGAGAACATATAATCTCTATCAACAGCAGGAGGAAATGCAGAAATATAAGATTATAACTCATTACGATCAATTCCCTGGGAAGCACCCTCTGTTTTTATGGGATGGTCATTGCTAAATTTGTCATTTTAATGTCTTACTTCATATGTTTTTGGTAGCTCCAAATTTGGAACTCAACAAGAATACCATAACAGATTAAATATAATTTTGTAAAAAGCAGGTAAAAAGAATATTTTTTTGCTTGCCTCCGCAAGAGTCTTACAGAAAATATTTTTAGAATTAAAAAATAACAAAACAATAAAAACATTTCTGTTGCGTTGCCTGTAGGATATTTTGAAGTATTTGTTATAAAGTCTACGAACTATACGGTAAAATTTTAAGAATGAGTGATACTGCAACGACGGTGGAAGAATTCTTTTTTTATTATTTTAGGAATGTTCTGATTCACTGACATCAGCTGAAATAAAGATTATTCACTTACTTTTTTACTCCGACATGAACAACTCTCGTCGTTAGAGGATAGTGAGTGGAGTGGACATTGAAGGTGGACGACGTCAGCGTCAAGTTTGACTCGGGGGCTTCTTGCAACTTTCTCTCCAGTGAAGCGTTTCATCGGTTGCCAACACGGCGACAACGTCTCCGTCCTGGACCACGTCTGCGCCGGTATGGGGCCAAATATTGATATTTAACAGTTCTCGGCCTCCACACAGCGAAAGTGGTGATTCGTGGTGTGGTGCACATAGTGGTTGATGAGCCAGGTCAGCCTTCCATCCTAGGACTGTCTTGCCAGAGACTCAACCTATACGGCGTGTTATTCCATGGAAGTTGATCCACTTCCGCCCATGCCAGCCGTTGTAACGGAGTTTTTGTACGTGTTAACGGGCCTGAATAAAAAGCCTGTGGAACATCACATGATTCCAGTGGTGTTGTCGGTGGACGCTTCGCCAACAGAAATTGGTGCGGTTCTTCTTCAAGAAGGCCAGCCGGTGACTTATTCGTCGATTTCTCTTACTCCGACTCAACAACGCTACTGCCAAATCGAGAAAGAGCTATTGGTGGTACAGTTTGGTCTGCTACGGTTCCGGTAATATGTGTATGGTCGGCAGGCGACAGTGGGGTCTGATCACAAGCCGTTGGTGGGGCTTTTGGATAAGCAAGTGGCTGATTGTTCCCCTCGGAACCAACGTATACGACTTCAGCTCAAACTTTTTTATTTCAGGTTGGTCTACAAACCTGCGAAGGTGCTATTTATTTCAGATACCAGAGTATCTTTCGGGAATGAGCGGTCTTTTCAATTCCCATATATAATAAACTGTATCAATTGGCGGAAAAAAATGAACGCTTAAGTTTATTTTTTTTTTACATCCATCTCTTTGAAGGACTTGAAACTGGTTAATGCTTTTATAACTTCTTTGGTTCTTTACAACATGTGATGCTAGAGAGAGGCCCGATGGTTTTGATTCACGGCAGCCATTTTCCCCATTTTCCCCTTTAAAGCACGTAAGTGATGGGAATCTGCATGCAAAAAATTCATAAACTGGTATAAATGTTTGAAAAATGCCCTGTTTTAGCCCTAAATTAGCTACTCTTTCTACTATAAGTAATCTTTCGCTTGCTTTTTGTAGATCATCGGGTCTTAAACAAGTAACCCAGATAGCTGAATATGACTATAATGCACCTCGTCCTTGTACTTCTGTAACAAAAAAAGATGGTTATCACTGTTAAAAATACGCCTGAATTGTACACTCACTTCCATAAATAACTTTACAGGAGAAAGCGCAAAACAACCCACTTGTGTTGGCCACAGTGGTGTACAGCCTTTGTTGTTTGTAATCGAGAGGGAAGGGTTAAATTTTTCTCAATGTAAGAAAAGAGAATTTAGGTTAAAGCCAACATTGGTGCGTTGTTTCGCGCTTCGGTCTGTGAAGTTTTTTATGGGTGTGAGTGTACATAAATCATTCAAGAATAGTTTCTTTTTATTAATTTACATTTTTCCGTTTTATACTTGAAATCGAGTTTTCTAACTTACCAGCTCTTTAATCGTAATGGATTATTTTCCTTGACATTTGACGAAAGCGGTATTCCTAGAACTCTTCAAATACGTTTTCCATGATTGCCTTAGATATTGAAGCACTAGTTCAAAGATTATCAGCAACCAATTTCCTAAACTCCGGAATTGAATTTTGTTGATTTGTTAACTCTCTTTTGCGAAGACTTTCCAAAAAATGTCCTGTACCAGCAGGGAAACCAGTGTTCGAATGAAATGTGAAAGCAAGTGGTAATACCACTTGGCGAATATCATATGGTGAGATTGTTATAAACAGTGGTGGCAAACCTAACCGTTGTTTTGGCATACAAACCATCATCGTATCTCGTCTTTCCATGGAACTATACGGCACTTTTTTGTCACAAAAATGAATATTGGATTGTATGGGGAAAATGAAAGCTTTTGCTTATTCTCCCATTGGTTTTTTGCAGCTAAAACAGTCTTGAAGAGAAATTCTTTTTTGTTGACCATTTTTCCAAATCATTTCAATGCTTCCCACGTGCTTTAAACCATTGCAGATACAGATGCCACAGTCGAATGACGCCATCTCTTATTCGATAGCAAGAACAAAAAATTACTAGATTGTGCAAATCAAATTTTTGAATTGATGCAAATTCTGTTTATAGAAATGGATAGGTAAAGTTTTTGTAAAATTAAAAATAAAAAAAAATAAGTATTCATTTTCCATGAAAAAAAAGATAAAGAAACGTTCCAAGAATGAATATATTATTTTCTGTAAATTAATCCAAAGGATATGGCGATGTTTTATTTGCTAGAATAGTAAGTTCCATAATAGAATAGATTTTCTAGAATACATTTATTTATATGCATTGCTTTTTCAGATAACCAATCAACCCCATTTCTGGGTGTCATTAAAATGGCATCAAAGATATTGTTCCCATAATCTTTGTCATTTTTATCAAAATCATTTGATTGTATCCCTGCTGGGTCAGATTTAAAAAGTTTTTGGATAGCTTTTTATTCTGAAAACAGACAGTTTAGCTCCATCAACAGTTGTCTCTCTAGGGTTTCCAATCGATTGTAAACTAAAGGAAACATGATTTGTCAATTTTATTTTATTCATAAAATGTGTTAACAGCTTGAGGTTCTTTCAACAAGTCCAAAACAACATTTCCACGAACACGTAAATCTGTGCATTCAAATTTCTTTTTATGTGAAAGTCGAATTCTTTATCTGTACCAAAAAATGTGACTGCGATCATTAACTTCATCTGTCATGGTTACGTAGTGCGACTACGATATGTTCTGCAGGAGCAATTGGTCCGACATGGGGGAAGAAAATAATATGACCTTTTATTTTTCTAGAAGAAACATCACTGCTCGCAACAACTAATTTAACTTCAGACATATAATGTTGTACCAGTGCGATTAGATATTTTTCACAATAGTGAGAGTTATTTATATCACAATTAACAAACGAATACTTTCATTTTGTTTGCATCACAAGATTGGACTAATTCTGGGAAAAGATGAAAACTTCTAACTTGTCATGATTCGCCACTTCTTAGTGAGGCAGCAGAATTGTTGTTAGCAATTTTTCCGTTAATTTTGATTAATGGGCTCAAGGGTGGGAGAAGGAGCGGCCAAAGACACTACAGAATCCCAGAAAATTCAAAACTTGAAAGTCAATTTACTAAAGAATGCGTTCATTTGCACAAACTTTCCCTTATGCCGATCGAATTGGCTTGACGAGTTGTCCAGTTGGTAAATGACGAGAAATATCAAATGCAATTAAGGAATAAATCAAATGCTTTTCTTTATTATCCCTGGATCTATTATACACTAACTACCGCATTATAATAGCTGTCGTACAGAGAGATTGTATTTTTCCTCCGGGGTTTTACAAAATTAGGTTTTTCATATGCTATTTCACCTGAAGGAATAAATAATATTGATCTATACCAATCAAAATACCTCATAGCCTGGGAGCCCTTGTCGAAGTAAATTCAAACTTTTTAAGATGTTTGACGGTTACCTTGGTTTAGAAGGGTAAGTGAACAACGAAATAGCAAGTCTGATGAGTTTGAACGGCAGGGTTTACGAGTAATTCACTCATGGAGTCGGCGTGATTCGGAAAATCCCAAACAGTTGATGAGAAGATATTTCATTACTTTTCTCTTTAGGAAATGTATTTTGCAGGGGCTTGATCAAGTACTCCTCTTTTCATAAGGGCGTGGGTCCTTATTCTAAGATAATTTTTTCCATTAGCTTAGAAGATTGACGTTTATATGTGGAACGGACCAAGTTGAATGGAATTTGTTTTTTATGTGGCTGCTTCCATTGACTGATGCATAAATCTACTTTTGATAGAGCCAATTCACAGGTTTAAGGCTGCAAACGGTGCAGTTTTTACCGAAGTCAAACCGAACCAAATCCGTGTCAAATTTGCAGAAAAAAAATATTCGCAAACAGTATTGATTATTTTACGGGTGAGTCGAAAATTTTGTAACTCGAACTGAACCATTTAATCTAGAGGCATATTTGATTTTATTAGAAAATATCTCATGTTTTCTTTTTTTTTTTTCTATTGCGGATATAGAGTCTTTGTCATGAAACCAAATAACAGTGTTGCAAGGGTTTTGTAAAGAGTTTATACAAGAAAATGTATTTATAGGCAGAACATATATTTCATTGTTTAGCAAGCAGTTTTTTATTATTCTGATATAGTTCTGAAATAATAAATGCTTACACATTCATATTTCTAAAATTAGTTTTAGAAAATTATTTTTCCCCTAATCGTAAAACTTATTTGCATGATAAAAACTGGTAGAATAATCTGCAAATGGAGTTCCTTCGTTAAGGGGTGCCGTTGGATTTTGAGGAGAGATTAAAGGAGAATTTTGAGAAAAGTTTGACTAAATTCAAATTTACGAGCCGAAGAAAGACAACAAGAAAAGAAAATAATACTATTACAAGAAATATTTACTTCATTTTGGTGGAGCTTTAGCATTGTTATCTTTACTTAGAACACATTTACCTTTTCAATGGAGTAAACATGTCCGGTTAATGATTCATAGGAGTGAGTTTTACTTTGTAAGTTTTTTTAAGGAAATATCAACATTTTTATAGATAGAGGTATTGGCTAATAGCACGATAGTTTAAAAAGTTTGAATATCACTCTCTTCTGTCAGCACTGTGAAACCCACCAACCATATTACTGAATGGAAGAACAACGTCACCAACAAAAAAACCTCCACCATTTTCTTTATTTTGATCGCATAATTCGCACATACCATATACACTACACTCAACACCGTATTTATCTCGAGATTCGTTACCCATATGGAGATTCCTGTGAACCTTAGAATCATCCTAAAGGAACACATTTTTTAAAGGGGAGCCTCTTAACGGAAATTTTCTATGATTTGTTCCATGATCTGTCCGTGTGTCAAATCCTGGACTACAGCCGTAGTCAGAAACTGTTAAATCCCCCCCCCCCCCCTTTGAATTTCCATCATCAATTTAATGTTTTTTTTAAATATTTAGGACAAAATATTTTCCTCACCGTCTCCAATCCCAATCCATCACTGGAGCTTGGAATGCTTCTTACTACTTACTTACTTGGATGAGGCTTGGATGTCTCTCAGGATCATACCCAGTATCTGAAACTATCTGAAAAGAAAAATTTTTGAAACACGAACCGGTGAAAATCTGTCTTCTGAGCAAAGTCAGTCAGTAATGCCAGTGAAGCGAACAGTCGTTGAACCAGCACAGCCAGTGGAATAAGCAGCAACCCCCCCCCCCCTACTCTAATATATTCCATGGGACATGGAAGAAAGATCTCTTTCTAAATACTGCATTACAAAATTAAACACGCTTCAACATAACGAGCACGTTACAAAATTCACCGAATCCCTAGTTAGTCGGGTATCCAAAACTCTGAAAGACGAAAATCGTGACTTTATCGAAATTCTACAGTGTCAAATTTTGGCCGATTGTTTTGAAACAAGTCCTAAGGATTATTAGCTAAGGCTCAAAAATGGATTCCCTCATCAAAACAATCGACAAGGATTTTTTTTTATTTGGCAAGCCATTTCGTCGCCTCATGAGAAGAAAACTGGGCATTTATCGACAAGAAAAAATTCAGGATGAAGCTCACAATCACCGTACCAAATCTCATATTGATACCGACATGGTCAATTGAGAATTTTATCTGAGAGAAGTGGCCATCCAGGCCATTTTTAAAAAACCCAAAGACATTACCGTTCTACTGGGTTCCGACAAACAGCTATCATTCCACCAGTCGGAAGCTGGAGGATGGAGGAGAAAAAAGGAAAATAGGTGGATGATTGCGTTTGCTTTGGGTTGTATAATATGGGTTAAATATGATATGTTTTAAGGGTGTGTGTCCAGGTAATTAAAGCGGTCTTGCCCTGCAACTGAGATCAATCACCAAATCCCTTTTTCGTCGTTGAATGTAACTATGTATGTCTTTTCTCAAACTTAAACAAAAGACTAATTGTTTTTCTTATTATTTGTTTTTGCACAAACCAGAAATTCTGGGGAAGATGCTGTCCTATTTGAACGTAACGCATATCGACCGATCTCATCGTAGCCTTCAAGGACCATGCCTGTATTTTGTGGTGCCTCACACAAAAAAAGCCTCCGAATGAAAAATAGCATTCAACACACGAAAAAAAAGTTGGAAGCAGTGTCCTCATTAAAAAAATAGATGAGCTGGATACTAAAAAAAATGTACTTTATATCTATAGACAATGAGATGCATAAATCCATAGGTTCTGATCTGAAACTGAGTGCAGCTACTGGAAAATTTCATGTTTTCTGTGTTGATCATGGGAAATTCTGCGCTATTACCTTGTCTCTTATACGCACTGTTGATTAAACTGAAACTCAAGCATGCATCAAAGATTCACCTCCTTTAGCTACTAAATTCATCTTGACTGACGTACGTGGTTGAACCTTGGAGACCTGTCTCTGGAAGCCAATGGAGTAGGACGGCTATTGATTTTTTAAAGAAGAATTTGGAAAAAAAGAATCTGGAAACATAAACCTCGGCACGGAGACGTATCGTGTCGTGTTAGAGGAGACGAGGTCTCACTAACTATTGTGGACAACATGGAAGTGAATTCTAGATCCGCAACCTTCCACCTACCCAGTTTCTCCCCGTTACATGGAACGTGACAGACCAAAAAATCAAATAATTATTTCGTAAAGGTACATCCTTTTCAGTCTACTCAAGAAGAAAGGCAAGTCCTAACGCCTAATGACCCAAAAACCCGCCCAAATGCATCAATGTTGCCAAGGAGCGAGGGAGGGATGTCCCATTCAACATCAGTAGTTGGAGTCCTTTTGTATCTTACAAATGTTATACGCCCGGACATTACAGATTTCGTTGGCCACCTGAGAGCAGTTAAGAGAATGTTGGCCTATCTAAAGGGAATCTGTAATCTGGGAATACTGTATATGGCTATTGGCGAAATAGGACAACTTGTTTTCGTTATTGGAAATTCACTTTTAGTTGGCTAATTTAAGTTAAAAAAAAATTAAGTAAAAAGTGAAATTTAGGGGATTAAAAGTACTCAAGAATTCAGCTTGAAAAGGAATTCAAGAATTGTTACGACAACGGCAAAATTGTCTAACGTTTCCTAAGCGAAAATACACCGGGGCACATTTTGCGCTGATCAACCAAAATTTCGAACGGCAAAGGCATTTTTTTCAATAATCGATACAAAAATGGTTCTTTAAAAGTTCTGATAAACGAACGATGTGTCTAAGAAGCACAACACAAAAATTAAGTTGATAGTTGGTAAAGAAAATCAAATTATATGATTTTTAGTGACTAGGTTACTCGTAGCATTTAACAAAGCTATTTGTCATTGAGGCCAGAGAGAAAAATACTTCATTTTTATGAATAAAATGTGATAGTCATATGATCTGCTAATAGTGGTTCATTCCCATATCGTTGCACATGCCAAGGAGTAAAGGAGTTGGCACTCTTATACATCGTTATTGGACTACGAGGGGACAATGATCTATTCGCTTGGCTGAAAAACGGCCAAAACATCTATGAGAATACACCCCTTTTCTCAAGGTTCTTGAGTTGAACGCCAGATGCCTCGCCATCTGGTTGTATAGCCAATAGCAATATTATTGAAGAGTACACAAATTTAGGTTTGGCATCTGTTTTGCCACATAAACAGGTATTTGTGAAATCGTTTGAGATCTAAATTAATATTTCCATTAGCAGAAGAATATTCTTTAGCTCTAGCAGACATTTTCACCTAGTGGAAGAAGCTGAAACTGTTTTTGGCGCGAAATTCATTTACCGAGCTAGCGTGAATCCATCAACACACACTGTTTATTTCTTACCCAGGAATACCAGCATTTTGGGCAAACTGAATCATTTAAATTAACCATAATGATTGAATTATCTACCTACCATATTACTATACTATATAGCTGGTCATATAAATACAAGTCACAGTTTCTAGAAAAAAAAGTAAAAAGGTTTTCATCCGGGACTATTAAATTGGTCTCTTATTTTGTTAAGGAGAAGTGCTCAAGAAAAGCACATAATCTATCAACACTGCTGTCAAAAATGAAAGGAACGTCAGCGTATCTACCAATACTGCTGGTCCGACTGAAATGATCACCAGTGTTTCTACCAACACTGTGGGCCCAAGTGGAAGGAACGCCCGCGTATCTATCAACACTGCTGGACCAAGTGGAAGGAACGCAAGCGTATATGTCAACACTGCTGGCCCAAGTGGAACGGATGCCAGGGTTTCTCTCATCACGAATGGCCCAAGTCGAAGGGGAAGAAGTGAATGAAGCGGATTTCAATGAAGATAATAATATGGACATATACGACGATCTATCATTAACTCACCAGGGAATTGTATTGCTTCTTACTACTTAGAAAATATAACAAGATAAAATGGAGAAAAAGAGAAACAAAAAATACAAAGTCCGGAGAATAAAAATACGCATTAGATTAGTGTTCAAGTCCACTCACGGGAAAGCTTTTTTTTTCATCTACAGCCCGATAATCCGTCGTGCCAAAAAATCAAAAGCTACCTGTTAGTTGTTGTTGTACTCGGTGCGTCGGAAAATTCAAAATAACCGGCAGGTTTATTTTCAAGTTGTTTTTGCCTTCACTAGAGTGCGCTGATCTCAATAAGAACTTCGCTTTAAAAGAGGTGGAGACTGCGTTAAGACGAAAGTACGGGAGAGATGGGGAAACTCTAGGCTTGAACTATTCCATCAAGTCGGCTATATTTAGACACACTTCAGAATTAGGAACACCTCATTCAGGCAGCGTTGCAGAATAAAAATATATTGATTATTAAAAGTCGTGTTTTTATATTCATATTTGGCATTGGCATTGCTGTATATTCAGCCTGCAATCCTGTATCTCAGTCAATGAGGCGACAGCGTCGTCAGCAGATAATTGCCAACAGATAAATGCAAAGAATTGCAAAGAATTGAACTCCATGGAATTTTTTTGTCATTGTAGGGGGGGGGGGGGGGATTCACAAACTCCAAAGTGGAAATATTATTTCTTATCAAATGCTGAAAAGCAGAGTTTTCAGCGGAGCTTCCTCAGCTTCCGGAGCTACCAGAGAAAAAGAAATTTTTTTACAGACCGTTTCCAAAAATGTAACAGGGATCATGCCGTTTAAATTTGGATCGATTTCCTCCTGGCATCATCAGAAGAAGCAAGCGAGAACAGTTCTCGCAACGTTGAGCAGCCACTGTTTCTGGAGGGGTTTAAAACGAAAAAAGAACATTTTTAAATGTAAATTTAAAAAAAAATATATTCTTATCTTAGCCTACTAATAATGTTGCGCCACTCCATCGGCTCAGTGGGAGACGAGTTGATGGATGGATACGAGGCCACGAAAGAAGGAGCAGCACCAGTAGGGACAGCAGCAGCAGGAGTAGAAGTAGTAGCAGCAGAAATACAAGGAATAGCAGTAGCTGCATTAACAGCGGTGGGGAACCTGCAGCTAAAGCTGCCAATGAAGCTGCAGATAGTGCGGTGGACAAAGCTGTTGTTGCGTTGAGAAATTTTTGCTGCTTTTTAGTATTTTTTATTGCTTTGAAAACTCGTTTTTTTCTTTGCTGAATCTTCTGTTTAGCTTAAAGAAGACGGAGTCAAAACGCCCACAATGGTTTGGCGTGTTGCAAACGCTGCATAGCCAGTGAGGAGTAGGCCCAGCCTCGCCTCCACTCCCACCAGAACCTCCACCTATTCATTAAGAAAACAAAATAACTAGATAAATAAACAATTATTAAAATTTAAATACCTGGGGAAGGAAGTGCCGACATCTTTTTCCTCCTACTGTGATGCCTTACTATCCCTTTGGGATGCAAAAACTGTTGCAGAGAAGTCTGTTAATTAATATAGCATGACAAATTACCTTAGGAGGTTGGACCAAAGAACTTGTGGTAATACGTTGAGGATCCTGGGAAGCTGAAAATAAAAAAAAAAACATAAAAATATTAAATTAAAAATCATATTGTAATCTGAACCTACTTATGTCTGTCCAGTCCATACGCTCTGTGTCTTCAGGTAGGTTGATGGCTCGAAATACTGAAAAAAAATAATATTATTATTTATCAATTGACTGAAAATGAAGAAAAAAATTTCACCTTATATTGCTTGAAGCAATATTTTTTTCGCCCCAAAAGAAGTAATCCCGATTGCAATTAAGTCTTTCTATGTCATTTGGGTAAACATATTTAAATCTATATGATGCCCACGAAAAACTCCTAAAGAAAATAAAACAAACAATTTAGGTTAGATAAGAGTGATTCTGCCGCAACAGTTGCCCTTTATATGGATATGGATAGACGGAGCGTTAACAGTGCTACCGACGACGTAGAACCCAAATTTGTTAATCTTGCATCGCCAGATAAAACAAACACAACGGCTGACGACATATTCTTCTTAAATGATGCAACAGAGAATGAAATGGACGTTATGTTAGAACGCGATTGGGTCTTACCGGAGTATTCGGCCAGGCCAGTTCCCTCCAGGAGTTGCTCCATCTGACTCCAAGATTCAGGAGCAAAGATGACCGGAACGCGGAAGTAAGGTTCGGTATGCGTGGATACCGAAGTCCCCACCAGGTGCTGCTGGTTTTCCGGATGGGGAGTGGTGCATTCGCATGACTCCATGTCCCAGTCTTCATCTGGACATGGGGGGCGCCTGGGGTGCGTTCAGCCCCGCATTGGAAGCATTTTGTTCTTCGGATGAAATTCCATTCACCGCACCACTCACATCTCCAAACTCCATCTGTTTTAAAATAAAAATATAATTAGTACCTTAATTTTTTTGTTAATGAATTAGTTTAATTATACCTCCACCACCAACACCGCGACCTCGGCCGCCGCCACCAACATCGCTATCGCTAGCTCTAAAACCACCACCGCCGCTACCACCACATCAGCTCCACTCGCTGCTGACCCACCTTTGACTGCTTCAGACTTTAGAGGATGTTTTCATCGATTTTTTCCACATTCGGTGACCGAATCTCCATCCATCCTGAACTCGGCAAGTAACCGTTATCCTGGGAAGCTGAAAATAAAAAAACAAAAAACATAAAAATATTAATTTAAAAATAATATTGTAATCTGAACTACCTTTTTCTGTGCAGTCCATAGGCTCTGTGTCATCATTTGGGTTTCTGGCAGGAGTCACGGCAAAAGTATCATCATAATTTGACTCACTAGAATTGGACTCACAATCTTCTTCTTCAGAAAGAATTGATGAGGTAGCCGAGGCAGTAGCAGCAGCAGCGAGTATTTTGTTCTGTATCTTGGTCTTTTTGACAGATTGGAAGATGTTTTTTTTTCTTTTCTGTTAAGTCTTATGATTGTCTTACAGATCACACACTGAATTCGGCCATGAGGGTTTGGAGAGTTGCAGGTGGAGCAAATCCAATGTGGCCCAGCCCCGCCTCCATCACTCCCTCCAGAACCTTCGCCTCTGCCTCCATTCCAGCCACCACCTATTCATTAAAAAGATAAATAAATATATTTTACCTTATAAAAAGACATACTTCATACCCTTAAATACATAAAAATATACTATACCTCGGGACACAAACGTAGACATTTGAAAAACGATGGTCTTATGACAAGAGTTGTCGTCCCTCGTAAGTCTGTAAATATACATTAAATATGACAATTTTTAGCTCGAAATATATCACTAATTATCTAAATCTCACCTTAGTTACACAAATTATATAGAAAAAACTGATTTTTGTAAACAAATCCACTTTCAAACGGGACACTTTCACCGCGGCATAACTAAGCCAATGCTCTCTCAATCTGCTCTCAACGGTCAAGTTTCGATACGCCAACGCTGCAATTCAAATTGCAAACTGCTCATCAGTTTTACCATGAATTGCAATACTCAAAATTAGAATATTTTATAAAAAAAACGTGTAACTTTAAAAACATTTAACTTTAAAACGACTAGCTAGTAGTTAAATTTAAATGAACCAATTTCAATTAGAAAAGTTGGCAACGCTAAATTTCGGCAAGAGTTTTCGCCCCTCGAAGTCTGTAAATATACAGTAAATATGACGATTTTTAGCTCCAAATATAAGAGTAATTAACTAAAGCTCACCTTAGGTACACAAATTGAACTGAAAAAATAAAAAAAACTGTTTGAAAAAAACCACTTTCAAATTCAAAAGCTCCAGCAGCAGTAGTGGAAGCTACTGCAGACATAGCTGCAAATAGTGCAGTAGTCAATGCAGTAGTGGCGTTCATAAATTTCGGGTTATTTTTTGTCTGTTTTATGACTTAACACCCTCTTCTCTTCCTTCGTGAAATTCCTTGTTTTTTTGCAGTAGGCACAGTTGAACCGCCCATGCATGTTAGGCCTACTACAAAATGAACATATCCAGTCAGTGGGGCCAGCCCCGCCTCAACTTCCACCAGGGTTTTTTCCACCACCTCCACTTCCACCAAGGTTTTCTTCCCCGCCTTCACCCCAATTAGCAATCCAGACTCCACCTATATTATTATACATTATTATAATGACAAATCGGTTTCTAGAAAATTTAGTTTTAATGTTATACAATAGCTATTCAATATTTGTCGCTAAATCGAAAAAAAACAATTGAATTCGAATTCAAAAAACAAATCAATGTTGTTCGATGTATCCAAAAATCGAATTCTAATGAAAAATATTTACCTCATTAGTTGTGTTAATTAGTGCATAATTTAAATAATTGCTTGTTAAAGTCTAAAAAGAAACTCGTCTGCTTGTTTACATCTAAATTGTAAATAAACAAATTTGTGCAGAGGCGTCTGCTTCACTGTTTTATTTATTTTAGTAAGAAGCTCTCTCATTGCCCCTTTTATTTTTCTAAGTCTATTAAAAGCAAAGTCTTGTTATGTGTGGTTTTCTTAAATGTAGCAGTTTTGGTTAGGTTGTGTTAGGTTTTGGTTCGGAATCGAACTTAAAATAGTTTTTGAAAAATATAGACTTCGGGTTGCTTAAAGACTAAACTTGAACTGAAGGAAACTTACACTAATTGACTTGATGATAAATAATTTTCAATGAGTCGTAATTATTCATATTCTTTTCCTGATTCCTTTGTGGGGTGTTCACCGGGATCGAGATCCAAACGTCGGGTTTTTTTGTTACCCGATCTCTTATCCGGCAACGATCGGCTCCTCTTTTGGAATGCAGGAGAATTATGTTTTTTAGATTTTTCATTCCTCAACACATAATGGCAATGGCAGCACAGGAACGATATCTTATAGGAAACAGCTGTACGAAATAGTTTCTTAAATGACCCTGTACGATAAAATGAACGAACTCCATGTCAAAAGACACTTTTTTCCACTCTATTTCATCCATGGCTTAAGTATATGTTGTTGTATGATATTCTGTGTAAGCCATCCTGTCAGTGGAAACAATTTTTTCTTCCAATTTTCGCTTGTCCAAAAATGCTTCTTTCCTCAAATTTGCATTTTTTAGATTGATAACAATTTTATCAACAACCGCAGCTCCGCTCTTGACGTAAAGTGTAACCAAATACATCATTCCTGATATCTGCCTCTCATTATTTACCTGTTGTTAAAGTTTCTCAGTTCAAAGAGACCATGCGCAATGACGTCAATCAAAGCTTCCTTCAATTCAAAGTGGTGATTTCGCTGTCACCATAACAGGCCCAAAACCCCAATTTTTCGATAGCGACATGTATGTTTATGTGATAATAATAAGAGAATTGCGAAGTCCAATTTATTTGAAACCTAGTCAGTTTCTCGAATTACGCAACTTTAGTCGGCTGCATGAACAGATTTTTCACTTCTCGTTTAAATCTTCCTGTTAGGAAGGGGAGGTATTTTTTTATTGTTTGTGATTACGGAAGCCTCATGATCCGTCATGAGATTGTTGTCATGAGAAAATTTTTTACACTTTTAATTCCGGTACAAATTTAAGAAGGTATTGGAAAAAAAATCGTGATGATTAACTTGATTTAAACTTACTCATAGGCTATTATTTACTTTATTTCATTCAAATTAAATTAGGTGAGAAATTTTTATTTATTATTGGGGAGAATTAGTAAGGGGGGCTTTAGTTATGAGGGCAATAGTTTTGAAGGGCAACAGTCTGAGAGACAACTGTAAAAAACGCGAGGGGCATTTGTTAAATGTGGAGATCTTCGCTATACCAAAGACACAGAGGTGGCAAATTGGCCTGATTGATTGTCACTTTAAATTTTTCCATTATATTTTCATTATAACAAATCATCGTGAGATCCTCGTGAAGAAACGTTCGTTTGCTTTATCTAGTTTCAGCGGGCTCCAACCAACAAATTATACAAGCTTTCCTGTGTCCGACGTTGGGTTTTGTAAAGAGTTTATACAAGAAAATGCATTTATAGGCAGAACATATATTTCATTGTTTAGCAAGCAGTTTTTTATTATTCTGATATAGTTCTGAAATAATAAATGGTTACATATTCATATTTCTAAAATAAGTTTTAAAAAAAATATTTTTCCCCTAATCGTAAAACTTATTTGCATGATAAAAACTGGTAGAATAATCTGCAAATGGAGTACCTTCGTTAAGGGGTGCCGTTGGATTTTGAGGAGAGATTAAAGGAGAATTTGGAGAAAAGTCTGACTAAATTCAAATTTACGAGCCGAAGAAAGACAACAAGTAAAGAAAATAATACTATTACAAGAAATATTTACTTCATTTTGGTGGAGCTTTAGCATTGTTATCTTTACTTAGAACACATTTACCTTTTCAATGGAGTAAACATGTCCGGTTAATGATTCATAGGAGTGAGTTTTACTTTGTAAGTTTTTTAAATGAAATATCAACATTTTTATCCAAAAGATATTCTCAATACAATTTCTTCTTTTAGCCAGACCAGTGTAGCAGTTTTGTTAAACAACATTAAAAGTAAGTCCCACATTGACAGTTTTAAGGGGTATGAGTATAGGGGGTATAAAGGGGTCGACGTTTTTTAGTTTGATAGAGCTAAAAAAAAGGTGGTCTCCGCTGTTGAATACTCGTTTGACCTTTTTACGAATTTCAATTGTTCGTCGGTCACTGCCTTACTTAAAACCATTCTTATTCCACCATAGCCTTCCCCATGGCCAGCATAGTCTATTATTTTCAAAATTACAACTAATATAGAGGCAATTTATTACGTGGTTTCGCTAGTCAATTGTTTTGATGGTCCATTATTTTGTATTGTTGTTTACATATTTGTATCTGATAGAGGTATTGGCTAATAGCACGATAGTTTAAAAAGTTTGAATATCACTCTCTTCTGTCAGCACTGTGAAACCCACCAACCATATTACTGAATGGAAGAACGACGTCACCAACAAAAAAACTTCCACCATTTTTTTATTTTGATCGAATAATTCGCACATACCATATACACTACACTCAACACCGTATTTATCTCGAGATTCTTTACCCATATGGGGATTTCTGTGAACCTTAGAATCATCCTATAGGAACACATTTTTTAAAGGGGAGCCTCTTAACGGAAATTTTCTATGATTTGTTCCATGATCTGTCCGTGCGTCACGTCCTGGACTACAGCCGTAGTCAACACACACTGTTAAATCCCCCCCCCCCCTTTGGATTTCCATCATAAATTTAATGTTGTTGTTTTTTTATATTTAGGACAAAATATTTTCCTTACCGTCTCCAATCCCAATCCATCACTGGAGCTTGGAATGCTTCTTACTATTATGTAAAGATCCATCCTCTTGGACGGAATAACTTTACAAAGAGAAGACTAAAAATAATAAGGAATAAACAACCAGAGGCGTTTTACCCACAAGCCGATGTATTGGACTAACACTAATAACTAGTAGCACAAATAATAATTAAGATAGACATATCGTTACTGAGATGGAAATAGAAGAATAGGCGACAGGGTAAGACACTTGTTGACACAGCACTAGAACTCAACACAGAGCTCAACACTAATAATTCTCGGTACACAAAAAGGGACCGGTAACTGTTAGACACGATTTGAAGAAGGGAACTAAGATAAATCCAGACTAGAACAGGAACACAAGACGGAAGTAAATCAAGTACTAAAGACTGGAAGAGAACTGACGTAAATCAAGAGCTGAAAAGAGACTGAACTAAGACTGGCGAATCGAGAGTCCCTTATAAACCCTCGTACAAAATGCTAAATATAAATGTTTGCAAATCGAGAACAGGTAAGAACATTCCAGATTGGCAGCTGAAAATAAACGTGTTTGTGGCTGCAAATCTAGCTTCATAATTCTAATTAAGCTGGTTTAAGCACAATAAAATTATAATAATGGAAGAAGCAGTACATGAAGCGTATACAATAAAAACTTGGCCAAAATAACTATAGCGCTAGTTTCGCACATAACTATATATGGTATGTGTAAATAATATTCAAATAAAATAGTATAATACATCACTCCCACCTCCGTTGAATTACGCCCCGTAATTCAATTCAAAGGACGGCGCGGGCGTGGATTGACGGCGGTGGTAGCTTTAGGTTTGCATAGAAAACAGCAAAAACTTTTAAGCAGATTGCAACAGCCACAAGCTATGAAAATGCGAATCAGGATAATAGCGATGATGATGACTACTGCAAGAAGAAAATATTTCTTTATTTTTTCAATCCAATCCGGGTAGACAGACAATTCTTCGGCGTTGACTAAGATATTAGTGGTCCTTGGAACGTGAGATGGCGTGAAATTTCCGGTGGAGTGATCGTTAATTGTTGAAACGATATCTGCTAGCACGTTCATGCTGTCCAATAGGGCGTCGTTATATGCTGGATTAGATTGGTGCACATAATCAAAATATTTCACTTCATTATAGCGAAATGAATGCGCCAGTGTTTGTGTTGGGACCACAATCTGTGCGACGATTGGCTGCCAAGTCCCATTGCTGTAAGCATACGGCTTATCATTAAAGTTTATAAAGCCTACAGACCAATAAAACGGTGAAAACGGAACTAATTCCCAACCGTCACGATTTATGGTATATTTTTCAAATTTTGGCTGAGGTCCACAGTTTGTCACTTCTGCAGCGAACGACACGTTGCGCACTTTGCAAGTAATAGCAAGCACTGTTTTTCCGAACGCGCTCAGTTTAGTACACTTCGGAAGGTTGACCATGGATGCTGCCAGCCATCCGTTAAACTGGGCTGTAGAAACAACACGTTCATGGGTAGCTTTCCTTTTCTCGCACTGTAAGTTCTCTATTTCTCGAGTCAAGTCGTTTTCGTTGTCGAGGAGTTGGTCACGCAAGTATTGAAAGTTGGCGACGACATCAATACTTGCATCTTCTTTCAACACCGGGCGTTTTCTTGACCCTTCCTCTAGCAAAGAATTTTTCGGAATAATTAGTGTTGTGAAAATGTATAGTTTAGGTTGGCCTATCAAGTCAAAAGCATCTGCTTTAACGTCACAAGTTGTCAGTGGTGGGAGGCACCTCTTGTTCGTTATTTGTATGTGAAATTCTAGTTCTTTTTCTTCATCTTGCATTCGGAATTTATTCGATGTTTCGGTTGTTATTATTATTGCGACACCAGATTCAACCAGACGTGCTTTAGGCTCTGATTTTACGGTAAATGTTTTATCCCAAATTAAAGTAAGGTGATTGTGGGATATGCTGCCTGCTGTTGCTGGCGCTACTCCAAGGGGAGTTGAAAAACTTTCCCCTTCTTTTTCTTGGTACAGTTGGATTTTTTCGACGGCACAGTTAATAATTCAACTGTGACTGTTTCCAACCACCATCCATCTTCCACTGGTTCTTGATCGTAGAAAAATTTATTGTCGTTGATCGTCATTGGTTGTTCGTTGCACCGACGGCTTTCGTACATTGTTAGGCACTCAAGAGGTGAGGTTTCCAAGGCAATTTTGTCAGGCACAACCACTTTTTGACCGAAGAAGCTTGTAGTAATGTGTTTGATTTGCTTCTATCTTGCACAAATATAGCCAAGGAATTTTAATTCTTCCCGTTTTTCAGTATATACTGAATAATTAACTGCATTTGTGCGATTTTCATTTTTTTCGGGCTGACAGTCTTCATCGGAGAATTGCAGAATTCCTTTTTGAGACGCTTGCTCGCAATCACAGACGGTGACCTCGAGAGCGTTTAGGCCTAGAGCGTATAGGCCTAGCAGCAGTAGCATACGGAGAACAAACATTCTCGTGCGTTACTGGTGACAAAATTTTATAGAGTAATACAAAATTCACACATAGTATAACAATACAGTAAGAAAAGATTCAATATATAAAAAAACAATTATTAAATAAAAATTTTCATTTAAAGCATTTATCAATCATCGGTTGTGGGTTTTTTTTTTAATTAAGATTTCTCGTAGCGAAAGCGATTTTAGTTTTTTATGGGTTGCAACAAGTTTAAAACAAAATATAATCAATTATAAAAAAAGAAACACGATGAATTGAACAATTTTAAGATATTGGATAATTAATTTTGGAGGGAAAAAATATATATATACTGGACGCGCAATCAAGAGAAATACTAGAGAAAAACGGCATCTAGAAAGAAAATAAATTGGTTTTTGGTTCTAATAACTAGGCCTACTGTCATTATCTTGACCTAAAAAGTAAATTTACTTTCTTAAAAAATTTCAAGCGTTTGCACTATTGACGCGGGATACTTACTTACTTACTTGTATGAGGCTTGGATGTCTCACAGGATCATATCCAGTATCTGCAACTATCTGAAAAGAAAATTTTTTGAAACACGAACCGGTGAAAATCTGTCTTCTGAGCAAAGTCAGTCAGTGATGCCAGTGCAGCCAGCAGTCGTTGAACCAGCACAGCCAGTGGAATAAGCAGCAACCCCCCCCCCCCCACTGTAATATATTCCATGGGACATGGAAGAAAGATCTCTTTCGAAATACTGCATTACAAAATTAAACACGCTTCAACATAACGAGCACGTTACAAAATTCACCGAATCCCTAGTTAGTCGGGTATCCAAAACTCTGAAAGACGAAAATCGTGACTTTATCGAAATTCCGCAGTGTCAAATTTTGGCCGATTGTTTTGAAACAAGTCCTAAGTATTATTAGCTAAGGCTCAAAAATGGATTCCCTCATCGAAACAATCGACAAGGATTTTTTTTTATTTGGCAAGCCTTTTCGTCGCCTCATGAAAAGAAAACTGGGCATTTATCGACAAGAAAAAATTCAGGATGAAGCTCACAATCACCGTACCAAATCTCATATTGATACCGACATGGTCAATTGAGAATTTTATCTGAGAGAAATGGCCATCCAGGCCATTTTTAAAAAACCCAAAGACATTAGCGTTCTACTGGGTTCCGACAAACAACTATCATTCCACCAGTCGGAAGCTGGAGGATGGAGGAGAAAAAAGGAAAATAGGTGGATGATTGCGTTTGCTTTGGGTTGTATAATATGGGTTAAATATTATATGTTTTCTTTTTCAAACGGAATTATTAGCAACACTGTTTTTGGTATGTCATCCTGCATGCCAAAATTTTTCGAAATTGATTAGTGTTGATATCCCAGGTAATTAAAGCGGTCTTGCCCTGCAACTAAGATCAATCACCAAATCCCTTTTTCGTCGTTGAATGTAACTATGTATGTCTTTTCTCAAACTTAAACAAAAGACTAATTGTTTTTCTTATTATTTGTTTTTGCACAAACCAGAAATTCTGGGGAAGATGCTGTCCTATTTGAACGTAACGCATATCGACCGATCTCATCGTAGCCTTCAAGGACCATGCCTGTATTTTGTGGTGCCTCACACAAAAAAAGCCTCCGAATGAAAAATAGCATCCAACACACGAATAAAAAGTTGGAAGCAGTGTCCTCATTAAAAAAATAGATGAGCTGGATACTAAAAAAAATGTACTTTATATCTATAGACAATGAGATGCATAAATCCATAGGTTCTGATCTGAAACTGAGTGCAGCTACTGGAAAATTTCATGTTTTCTGTGTTGATCATGGGAAATTCTGCGCTATTACCTTGTCTCTTATACGCACTGTTGATTAAACTGAAACTCAAGCATGCATCAAAGATTCACCTCCTTTAGCTACCAAATTCATCCTGACTGACGTACGTGGTTGAACCTTGGAGACCTGTCTCTGGAAGCCAATGGAGTAGGACGGCTATTGATTTTTTAAAGAAGAATTTGGAAAAAAAGAATCTGGAAACATAAACCTCGGCACGGAGACGTATCGTGTCGTGTTAGAGGAGACGAGGTCTCACTAACTATTGTGGACAACATGGAAGTGAATTCTAGATCCGCAACCTTCCACCTACCCAGTTTCTCCCCGTTACATGGAACGTGACAGACCAAAAAATCAAATAATTATTTCGTAAAGGTACATCCTTTTCAGTCTACTCAAGAAGAAAGGCAAGTCCTAACGCCTAATGACCCAAAAACCCGCCCAAATGCATCAATGTTGCCAAGGAGCGAGGGAGGGATGTCCCATTCAACATCAGTAGTTGGAGTCCTTTTGTATCTTACAAATGTTATACGCCCGGACATTACAGATTTCGTTGGCCACCTGAGAGCAGTTAAGAGAATGTTGGCCTATCTAAAGGGAATCTGTAATCTGGGAATACTGTATATGGCTATTGGCGAAATAGGACAACTTGTTTTCGTTATTGGAAATTCACTTTTAGTTGGCTAATTTAAGTTAAAAAAAAATTAAGTAAAAAGTGAAATTTAGGGGATTAAAAGTACTCAAGAATTCAGCTTGAAAAGGAATTCAAGAATTGTTACGACAACGGCAAAATTGTCTAACGTTTCCTAAGCGAAAATACACCGGGGCACATTTTGCGCTGATCAACCAAAATTTCGAACGGCAAAGGCATTTTTTTCAATAATCGATACAAAAATGGTTCTTTAAAAGTTCTGATAAACGAACGATGTGTCTAAGAAGCACAACACAAAAATTAAGTTGATAGTTGGTAAAGAAAATCAAATCATATGATTTTTAGCGACTAGGTTACTCGTAGCATTTAACAAAGCTATTTGTCATTGAGGCCAGAGAGAAAAATACTTCATTTTTATGAATAAAATGTGATAGTCATATGATCTGCTAATAGTGGTTCATTCCCATATCGTTGCACATGCCAAGGAGTAAAGGAGTTGGCACTCTTATACATCGTTATTGGACTACGAGGGGACAATGATCTATTCGCTTGGCTGAAAAACGGCCAAAACATCTATGAGAATACACCCCTTTTCTCAAGGTTCTTGAGTTGAACGCCAGATGCCTCGCCATCTGGTTGTATAGCCAATAGCAATATTATTGAAGAGTACACAAATTTAGGTTTGGCATCTGTTTTGCCACATAAACAGGTATTTGTGAAATCGTTTGAGATCTAAATTAATATTTCCATTAGCAGAAGAATATTCTTTAGCTCTAGCAGACATTTTCACCTAGTGGAAGAAGCTGAAACTGTTTTTGGCGCGAAATTCATTTACCGAGCTAGCGTGAATCCATCAACACACACTGTTTATTTCTTACCCAGGAATACCAGCATTTTGGGCAAACTGAATTATTTAAATTAACCATAATAATTGAATTATCTACCTACCATATTACTATACTATATAGCTGGTCAGATAAATACAAGTCACAGTTTCTAGAAAAAAAAGTAAAAAGGTTTTCATCCGGGACTATTAAATTGGTCTCTTATTTTGTTAAGGAGAAGTGCTCAAGAAAAGCACATAATCTATCAACACTGCTGTCAAAAATGAAAGGAACGTCAGCGTATCTACCAATACTGCTGGTCCGACTGAAATGATCGCCAGTGTTTCTACCAACACTGTGGGCCCAAGTGGAAGGAACGCCCGCGTATCTATCAACACTGCTGGACCAAGTGGAAGGAACGCAAGCGTATATGTCAACACTGCTGGCCCAAGTGGAACGGATGCCAGGGTTTCTCTCATCACGAATGGCCCAAGTCGAAGGGGAAGAAGTGAATGAAGCGGATTTCAATGAAGATAATAATATGGACATATACGACGATCCATCATTAACTCACCAGGGAATTGTATTGCTTCTTACTACTTAGAAAATATAACAAGATAAAATGGAGAAAAAGAGAAACAAAAAATACAAAGTCCGGAGAATAAAAATACGCATTAGATTAGTGTTCAAGTCCACTCACGGGAAAGCTTTTTTTTCATCTACAGCCCGATAATCCGTCGTGCCAAAAAATCAAAAGCTACCTGTTAGTTGTTGTTGTACTCGGTGCGTCGGAAAATTCAAAATAACCGGCAGGTTTATTTTCAAGTTGTTTTTGCCTTCACTAGAGTGCGCTGATCTCAATAAGAACTTCGCTTTAAAAGAGGTGGAGACTGCGTTAAGACGAAAGTACGGGAGAGATGGGGAAACTCTAGGCTTGAACTATTCCATCAAGTCGGCTATATTTAGACACACTTCAGAATTAGGAACACCTCATTCAGGCAGCGTTGCAGAATAAAAATATATTGATTATTAAAAGTCGTGTTTTTATATTCATATTTGGCATTGGCATTGCTGTATATTCAGCCTGCAATCCTGTATCTCAGTCAATGAGGCGACAGCGTCGTCAGCAGATAATTGCCAACAGATAAATGCAAAGAATTGCAAAGAATTGAACTCCATGGAATTTTTTTGTCATTGTAGGGCCCCCCCCCCCCTACAATATTTCCACTTTGGAGTTTGTGAATCCCCCATTCACAAACTCCAAAGTGGAAATATTATTTCTTATCAAATGCTGAAAAGCAGAGTTTTCAGCGGAGCTTCCTCAGCTTCCGGAGCTACCGGAGAAAAAGAAATTTTTTTACAGACCGTTTCCAAAAATGTAACAGGGAAATTAGATCATGCCGTTGAAATTTGGATCGATTTCCTCCTGGCATCATCAGAAGAAGCAAGCGAGCACAGTTCTCGCAACGTTGAGCAGCCACTGTTTCTGGAGGGGTTTAAAACGAAAAAAGAACATTTTTAAATGTAAATTTTAAAAAAATATATTCTTATCTTAGCCTACTAATAATGTTGCGCCACTCCATCGGCTCAGTGGGAGACGAGTTGATGGATGGATACGAGGCCACGAAAGAAGGAGCAGCACCAGTAGGGACAGCAGCAGCAGGAGTAGAAGTAGTAGCAGCAGAAATACAAGGAATAGCAGTAGCTGCATTAACAGCGGTGGGGAACCTGCAGCTAAAGCTGCCAATGAAGCTGCAGATAGTGCGGTGGACAAAGCTGTTGTTGCGTTGAGAAATTTTTGCTGCTTTTTAGTATTTTTTATTGCTTTGAAAACTCGTTTGTTTCTTTGCTGAATCTTCTGTTTAGCTTAGAGAAGACGGAGTCAAAACGCCCACAATGGTTTGGCGTGTTGCAAACGCTGCATAGCCAGTGAGGAGTAGGCCCAGCCTCGCCTCCACTCCCACCAGAACCTCCACCTATTCATTAAGAAAACAAAATAACTAGATAAATAAACAATTATTAAAATTTAAATACCTGGGGAAGGAAGTGCCGACATCTTTTTCCTCCTACTGTGATGCCTTACTATCCCTTTGGGATGCAAAAACTGTTGCAGAGAAGTCTGTTAATTAATATAGCATGACAAATTACCTTAGGAGGTTGGACCAAAGAACTTGTGGTAATACGTTGAGGATCCTGGGAAGCTGAAAATGAAAAAAAAAAACATTGAAATATTAAATTAAAAATCATATTGTAATCTGAACCTACTTATGTCTGTCCAGTCCATACGCTCTGTGTCTTCAGGTAGGTTGCTGGCTCGCAATACTGAAAAAAAAATAATATTATTATTTATCAATTGACTGAAAATGAAGAAAAAAATTTTACCTTGTATTACTTGAAGCAATATTTTTTTCGCCCCGAAAGAAGTAATCCCGATTGCAATTAAGTCTTTCTCCGTCATTTGGGTAAACATATTTAAATCTATATGATGCCCACGAAAAACTCCTAAAGAAAATAAAGCAAAACATTTAGGTTAGATAACAATGATTCTGCTGCAACAGTTTCCCTTGATATGAATATGGATAGACGGAGCGTTAACAGTGCTACCGACGACGTACAACCCGAATTTGTTAATCTTGCATCGCCAGATTAAACAAACACAACGGCTGACGACATATTCCCCTTAAATGATGCAACAGAGAATGGACGTTATGTTAGAACGCGATTGGGTCTTACCGGAGTATTCGGCCAGGCCAGTTCCCTCCAGGAGTTGCTCCATCTGACTCCAAGATTCAGGAGCAAAGATGACCGGAACGCGGAAGTAAGGTTCGGTCTGCGTGGATACCGAAGTCCCCACCAGGTGCTGCTGGTTTTCCGGATGGGGAGTGGTGCATTCGCATGACTCCATGTCCCAGTCTTCATCTGGACATGGGGGGGGGGCGCCTGGGGTGCGTTCAGCCCCGCATTGGAAGCATTTTGTTCTTCGGATGAAATTCCATTCACCGCACCACTCACATCTCCAAACTCCATCTGTTTTAAAATAAAAATATAATTAGTACCTTAATTTTTTTGTTAATGAATTAGTTTAATTATACCTCCACCACCAACACCGCGACCTCGGCCGCCGCCACCAACATCGCTAGCTCTAAAACCACCACCGCCGCTACCACCACATCAGCTCCACTCGCTGCTGACCCACCTTTGACTGCTTCAGACTTTAGAGGATGTTTTCATCGATTTTTTCCACATTCGGTGACCGAATCTCCATCCATCCTGAACTCGGCAAGTAACCGGTATCCTGGGAAGCTGAAAATAAAAAAACAAAAAACATAAAAATATTAATTTAAAAATAATATTGTAATCTGAACTACCTTTTTCTGTGCAGTCCATAGGCTCTGTGTCATCATTTGGGTTTCTGGCAGGAGTCACGGCAAAAGTATCATCATAATTTGACTCACTAGAATTGGACTCACAATCTTCTTCTTCAGAAAGAATTGATGAGGTAGCCGAGGCAGTAGCAGCAGCAGCGAGTATTTTGTTCTGTATCTTGGTCTTTTTGACAGCTTTGAAGATGTTTTTTTTTCTTTTCTGTTAAGTCTTATGATTGTCTTACAGATCACACACTGAATTCGGCCATGAGGGTTTGGAGAGTTGCAGGTGGAGCATTTTTTGTCTGTTTTATGACTTAACACCCTCTTCTCTTCCTTCGTGAAATTCCTTGTTTTTTTGCAGTAGGCACAGTTGAACCTCCCATGCATGTTAGGCCTACTACAAAATGAACATATCCAGTCAGTGGGGCCAGCCCCGCCTCAACTTCCACCAGGGTTTTTTCCACCACCTCCACTTCCACCAAGGTTTTCTTCCCCGCCTTCACCCCAATTAGCAATCCAGACTCCACCTATATTATTATACATTATTATAATGACAAATCGGTTTCTAGAAAATTTAGTTTTAATGTTATACAATAGCTATTCAATATTTGTCGCTAAATCGAAAAAAAACAATTGAATTCGAATTCAAAAAACAAATCAATGTTGTTCGATGTATCCAAAAATCGAATTCTAATGAAAAATATTTACCTCATTAGTTGTGTTAATTAGTGCATAATTTAAATAATTGCTTGTTAAAGTCTAAAAAGAAACTCGTCTGCTTGTTTACATCTAAATTGTAAATAAACAAATTTGTGCAGAGGCGTCTGCTTCATTGTTTTATTTATTTTAGTAAGAAGCTCTCTCATTACCCCTTTTATTTTTCTAAGTCTATTAAAAGCAAAGTCTTGTTATGTGTGGTTTTCTTAAATGTAGCAGTTTTGGTTAGGTTGTGTTAGGTTTTGGTTCGGAATCGAACTTAAAATAGTTTTTGAAAAATATAGACTTCGGGTTGCTTAAAGACTAAACTTGAACTGAAGGAAACTTACACTAATTGACTTGATGATAAATAATTTTCAATGAGTCGTAATTATTCATATTCTTTTCCTGATTCCTTTGTGGGGTGTTCACCGGGATCGAGATCCAAACGTCGGTTTTTTTTGTTACCCGATCTCTTATCCGGCAACGATCGGCTCCTCTTTTGGAATGCAGGAGAATTATGTTTTTTAGATTTTTCATTACTCAACACATAATGGCAATGGCCGCACAGGAACGATATCTTATAGGAAACAGCTGTACGAAATAGTTTCTTAAATGACCCTGTACGATAAAATGAACGAACTCCATGTCAAAAGACACTTTTTTCCATTCTATTTCATCCATGGCTTAAGTATATGTTGTTGTATGATATTCTGTGTAAGCCATCCTGTCAGTGGAAACAATTTTTTCTTCCAATTTTCGCTTGTCCAAAAATGCTTCTTTCCTCAAATTTGCATTTTTTAGATTGATAACAATTTTATCAACAACCGCAGCTCCGCTCTTGACGTAAAGTGTAACCAAATACATCATTCCTGATATCTGCCTCTCATTATTTACCTGTTGTTAAAGTTTCTCAGTTCAAAGAGACCATGCGCAATGACGTCAATCAAAGCTTCCTTCAATTCAAAGTGGTGATTTCGCTGTCACCATAACAGGCCCAAAACCCCAATTTTTCGATAGCGACATGTATGTTTATGTGATAATAATAAGAGAATTGCGAAGTCCAATTTATTTGAAACCTAGTCAGTTTCTCGAATTACGCAACTTTAGTCGGCTGCATGAACAGATTTTTCACTTCTCGTTTAAATCTTCCTGTTAGGAAGGGGAGGTATTTTTTTATTGTTTGTGATTACGGAAGCCTCATGATCCGTCATGAGATTGTTGTCATGAGAAAATTTTTTACACTTTTAATTCCGGTACAAATTTAAGAAGGTATTGGAAAAAAAATCGTGATGATTAACTTGATTTAAACTTACTCATAGGCTATTATTTACTTTATTTCATTCAAATTAAATTAGGTGAGAAATTTTTATTTATTATTGGGGAGAATTAGTATGGGGGGCTTTAGTTATGAGGGCAATAGTTTTGAAGGGCAACAGTCTGAGAGACAACTGTAAAAAACGCGAGGGGCATTTGTTAAATGTGGAGATCTTCGCTATACCAAAGACACAGAGGTGGCAAATTGGCCTGATTGATTGTCACTTTAAATTTTTCCATTATATTTTCATTATTACAAATCATCGTGAGATCCTCGTGAAGAAACGTTCGTTTGCTTTATCTAGTTTCAGCGGGCTCCAACCAACAAATTATACAAGCTTTCCTGTGTCCGACGTTGGGTTTTGTAAAGAGTTTATACAAGAAAATGCATTTATAGGCAGAACATATATTTCATTGTTTAGCAAGCAGTTTTTTATTATTCTGATATAGTTCTGAAATAATAAATGGTTACATATTCATATTTCTAAAACTTATTTGCATGATAAAAATTGGTAGAATAATCTGCAAATGGAGTACCTTCGTTAAGGGGTGCCGTTGGATTTTGAGGAGAGATTAAAGGAGAATTTGGAGAAAAGTCTGACTAAATTCAAATTTACGAGCCGAAGAAAGACAACAAGTAAAGAAAATAATACTATTACAAGAAATATTTACTTCATTTTGGTGGAGCTTTAGCATTGTTATCTTTACTTAGAACACATTTACCTTTTCAATGGAGTAAACATGTCCGGTTAATGATTCATAGGAGTGAGTTTTACTTTGTAAGTTTTTTAAATGAAATATCAACATTTTTATCCAAAAGATATTCTCAATACAATTTCTTCTTTTAGCCAGACCAGTGTAGCAGTTTTGTTAAACAACATTAAAAGTAAGTCCCACATTGACAGTTTTAAGGGGTATGAGTATAGGGGGTATAAAGGGGTCGACGTTTTTTAGTTTGATAGAGCTAAAAAAAAGGTGGTCTCCGCTGTTGAATACTCGTTTGACCTTTTTACGAATTTCAATTGTTCGTCGGTCACTGCCTTACTTAAAACCATTCTTATTCCACCATAGCCTTCCCCATGGCCAGCATAGTCTATTATTTTCAAAATTACAACTAATATAGAGGCAATTTATTACGTGGTTTCGCTAGTCAATTGTTTTGATGGTCCATTATTTTGTATTGTTGTTTACATATTTGTATCTGATGTTTTGTTGATGATCTGTCCGTGCGTCACGTCCTGGACTACAGCCGTAGTCAACACACACTGTTAAATCCCCCCCCCCTTTGGATTTCCATCATAAATTTAATGTTGTTGTTTTTTTATATTTAGGAAAAAATATTTTCCTTACCGTCTCCAATCCCAATCCATCACTGGAGCTTGGAATGCTTCTTACTATTATGTAAAGATCCATCCTCTTGGACGGAATAACTTTACAAAGAGAAGACTAAAAATAATAAGGAATAAACAACCAGAGGCGTTTTACCCACAAGCCGATGTATTGGACTAACACTAATAACTAGTAGCACAAATAATAATTAAGATAGACATACCGTTACTGAGATGGAAATAGAAGAATAGGCGACAGGGTAAGACACTTGTTGACACAGCACTAGAACTCAACACAGAGCTCAACACTAATAATTCTCGGTACACAAAAAGGGACCGGTAACTGTTAGACACGATTTGAAGAAGGGAACTAAGATAAATCCAGACTAGAACAGGAACACAAGACGGAAGTAAATCAAGTACTAAAGACTGGAAGAGAACTGACGTAAATCAAGAGCTGAAAAGAGACTGAACTAAGACTGGCGAATCGAGAGTCCCTTATAAACCCTCGTACAAAATGCTAAATATAAATGTTTGCAAATCGAGAACAGGTAAGAACATTCCAGATTGGCAGCTGAAAATAAACGTGTTTGTGGCTGCAAATCTAGCTTCATAATTCTAATTAAGCTGGTTTAAGCACAATAAAATTATAATAATGGAAGAAGCAGTACATGAAGCGTATACAATAAAAACTTGGCCAAAATAACTATAGCGCTAGTTTCGCACATAACTATATATGGTATGTGTAAATAATATTCAAATAAAATAGTATAATACATCACTCCCACCTCCGTTGAATTACGCCCCGTAATTCAATTCAAAGGACGGCGCGGGCGTGGATTGACGGCGGTGGTAGCTTTAGGTTTGCATAGAAAACAGCAAAAACTTTTAAGCAGATTGCAACAGCCACAAGCTATGAAAATGCGAATCAGGATAATAGCGATGATGATGACTACTGCAAGAAGAAAATATTTCTTTATTTTTTCAATCCAATCCGGGTAGACAGACAATTCTTCGGCGTTGACTAAGATATTAGTGGTCCTTGGAACGTGAGATGGCGTGAAATTTCCGGTGGAGTGATCGTTAATTGTTGAAACGATATCTGCTAGCACGTTCATGCTGTCCAATAGGGCGTCGTTATATGCTGGATTAGATTGGTGCACATAATCAAAATATTTCACTTCATTATAGCGAAATGAATGCGCCAGTGTTTGTGTTGGGACCACAATCTGTGCGACGATTGGCCGCCAAGTCCCATTGCTGTAAGCATACGGCTTATCATTAAAGTTTATAAAGCCTACAGACCAATAAAACGGTGAAAACGGAACTAATTCCCAACCGTCACGATTTATGGTATATTTTTCAAATTTTGGCTGAGGTCCACAGTTTGTCACTTCTGCAGCGAACGACACGTTGCGCACTTTGCAAGTAATAGCAAGCACTGTTTTTCCGAACGCGCTCAGTTTAGTACACTTCGGAAGGTTGACCATGGATGCTGCCAGCCATCCGTTAAACTGGGCTGTAGAAACAACACGTTCATGGGTAGCTTTCCTTTTCTCGCACTGTAAGTTCTCTATTTCTCGAGTCAAGTCGTTTTCGTTGTCGAGGAGTTGGTCACGCAAGTATTGAAAGTTGGCGACGACATCAATACTTGCATCTTCTTTCAACACCGGGCGTTTTCTTGACCCTTCCTCTAGCAAAGAATTTTTCGGAATAATTAGTGTTGTGAAAATGTATAGTTTAGGTTGGCCTATCAAGTCAAAAGCATCTGCTTTAACGTCACAAGTTGTCAGTGGTGGGAGGCACCTCTTGTTCGTTATTTGTATGTGAAATTCTAGTTCTTTTTCTTCATCTTGCATTCGGAATTTATTCGATGTGTCGGTTGTTATTATCATTGCGACACCAGATTCAACCAGACGTGCTTTAGGCTCTGATTTTACGGTAAATGTTTTATCCCAAATTAAAGTAAGGTGATTGTGGGATATGCTGCCTGCTGTTGCTGGCGCTACTCCAAGGGGAGTTGAAAAACTTTCCCCTTCTTTTTCTTGGTACAGTTGGATTTTTTCGACGGCACAGTTAATAATTCAACTGTGACTGTTTCCAACCACCATCCATCTTCCACTGGTTCTTGATCGTAGAAAAATTTATTGTCGTTGATCGTCATTGGTTGTTCGTTGCACCGACGGCTTTCGTACATTGTTAGGCACTCAAGAGGTGAGGTTTCCAAGGCAATTTTGTCAGGCACAACCACTTTTTGACCGAAGAAGCTTGTAGTAATGTGTTTGATTTGCTTCTATCTTGCACAAATATAGCCAAGGAATTTTAATTCTTCCCGTTTTTCAGTATATACTGAATAATTAACTGCATTTGTGCGATTTTCATTTTTTTCGGGCTGACAGTCTTCATCGGAGAATTGCAGAATTCCTTTTTGAGACGCTTGCTCGCAATCACAGACGGTGACCTCGAGAGCGTTTAGGCCTAGAGCGTATAGGCCTAGCAGCAGTAGCATACGGAGAACAAACATTCTCGTGCGTTACTGGTGACAAAATTTTATAGAGTAATACAAAATTCACACATAGTATAACAATACAGTAAGAAAAGATTCAATATATAAAAAAACAATTATTAAATAAAAATTTTCATTTAAAGCATTTATCAATCATCGGTTGTGGGTTTTTTTTTAATTAAGATTTCTCGTAGCGAAAGCGATTTTAGTTTTTTATGGGTTACAACAAGTTTAAAACAAAATATAATCAATTATAAAAAAAGAAACACGATGAATTGAACAATTTTAAGATATTGGATAATTAGTTTTGGAGGGAAAAAATATATATATACTGGACGCGCAATCAAGAGAAATACTAGAGAAAAACGGCATCTAGAAAGAAAATAAATTGGTTTTTGGTTCTAATAACTAGGCCTACTGTCATTATCTTGACCTAAAAAGTAAATTTACTTTCTTAAAAAATTTCAAGCGTTTGCACTATTGACGCGGGATACTTACTTACTTACTTGTATGAGGCTTGGATGTCTCACAGGATCATATCCAGTATCTGCAACTATCTGAAAAGAAAATTTTTTGAAACACGAACCGGTGAAAATCTGTCTTCTGAGCAAAGTCAGTCAGTGATGCCAGTGCAGCCAGCAGTCGTTGAACCAGCACAGCCAGTGGAATAAGCAGCAACCCCCCCCCCACTGTAATATATTCCATGGGACATGGAAGAAAGATCTCTTTCGAAATACTGCATTACAAAATTAAACACGCTTCAACATAACGAGCACGTTACAAAATTCACCGAATCCCTAGTTAGTCGGGTATCCAAAACTCTGAAAGACGAAAATCGTGACTTTATCGAAATTCCGCAGTGTCAAATTTTGGCCGATTGTTTTGAAACAAGTCCTAAGTATTATTAGCTAAGGCTCAAAAATGGATTCCCTCATCGAAACAATCGACAAGGATTTTTTTTTATTTGGCAAGCCTTTTCGTCGCCTCATGAAAAGAAAACTGGGCATTTATCGACAAGAAAAATTTCAGGATGAAGCTCACAATCACCGTACCAAATCTCATATTGATACCGACATGGTCAATTGAGAATTTTATCTGAGAGAAATGGCCATCCAGGCCATTTTTAAAAAACCCAAAGACATTAGCGTTCTACTGGGTTCCGACAAACAACTATCATTCCACCAGTCGGAAGCTGGAGGATGGAGGAGAAAAAAGGAAAATAGGTGGATGATTGCGTTTGCTTTGGGTTGTATAATATGGGTTAAATATTATATGTTTTCTTTTTCAAACGGAATTATTAGCAACACTGTTTTTGGTATGTCATCCTGCATGCCAAAATTTTTCGAAATTGATTAGTGTTGATATCCCAGGTAATTAAAGCGGTCTTGCCCTGCAACTAAGATCAATCACCAAATCCCTTTTTCGTCGTTGAATGTAACTATGTATGTCTTTTCTCAAACTTAAACAAAAGACTAATTGTTTTTCTTATTATTTGTTTTTGCACAAACCAGAAATTCTGGGGAAGATGCTGTCCTATTTGAACGTAACGCATATCGACCGATCTCATCGTAGCCTTCAAGGACCATGCCTGTATTTTGTGGTGCCTCACACAAAAAAAGCCTCCGAATGAAAAATAGCATCCAACACACGAATAAAAAGTTGGAAGCAGTGTCCTCATTAAAAAAATAGATGAGCTGGATACTAAAAAAAATGTACTTTACATCTATAGACAATGAGATGCATAAATCCATAGGTTCTGATCTGAAACTGAGTGCAGCTACTGGAAAATTTCATGTTTTCTGTGTTGATCATGGGAAATTCTGCGCTATTACCTTGTCTCTTATACGCACTGTTGATTAAACTGAAACTCAAGCATGCATCAAAGATTCACCTCCTTTAGCTACTAAATTCATCTTGACTGACGTACGTGGTTGAACCTTGGAGACCTGTCTCTGGAAGCCAATGGAGTAGGACGGCTATTGATTTTTTAAAGAAGAATTTGGAAAAAAAGAATCTGGAAACATAAACCTCGGCACGGAGACGTATCGTGTCGTGTTAGAGGAGACGAGGTCTCACTAACTATTGTGGACAACATGGAAGTGAATTCTAGATCCGCAACCTTCCACCTACCCAGTTTCTCCCCGTTACATGGAACGTGACAGACCAAAAAATCAAATAATTATTTCGTAAAGGTACATCCTTTTCAGTCTACTCAAGAAGAAAGGCAAGTCCTAACGCCTAATGACCCAAAAACCCGCCCAAATGCATCAATGTTGCCAAGGAGCGAGGGAGGGATGTCCCATTCAACATCAGTAGTTGGAGTCCTTTTGTATCTTACAAATGTTATACGCCCGGACATTACAGATTTCGTTGGCCACCTGAGAGCAGTTAAGAGAATGTTGGCCTATCTAAAGGGAATCTGTAATCTGGGAATACTGTATATGGCTATTGGCGAAATAGGACAACTTGTTTTCGTTATTGGAAATTCACTTTTAGTTGGCTAATTTAAGTTAAAAAAAAATCAAGTAAAAAGTAAAATTTAGGGGATTAAAAGTACTCAAGAATTCAGCTTGAAAAGGAATTCAAGAATTGTTACGACAACGGCAAAATTGTCTAACGTTTCCTAAGTGAAAATACACCGGGGCACATTTTGCGCTGATCAACCAAAATTTCGAACGGCAAAGGCATTTTTTTCAATAATCGATACAAAAATGGTTCTTTAAAAGTTCTGATAAACGAACGATGTGTCTAAGAAGCACAACACAAAAATTAAGTTGATAGTTGGTAAAGAAAATCAAATCATATGATTTTTAGCGACTAGGTTACTCGTAGCATTTAACAAAGCTATTTGTCATTGAGGCCAGAGAGAAAAATACTTCATTTTTATGAATAAAATGTGATAGTCATATGATCTGCTAATAGTGGTTCATTCCCATATCGTTGCACATGCCAAGGAGTAAAGAAGTTGGCACTCTTATACATCGTTATTGGACTACGAGGGGACAATGATCTATTCGCTTGGCTGAAAAACGGCCAAAACATCTATGAGAATACACCCCTTTTCTCAAGGTTCTTGAGTTGAACGCCAGATGCCTCGCCATCTGGTTGTATAGCCAATAGCTAATAATTGAAGAGTACACAAATTTAGGTTTGGCATCTGTTTTGCCACATAAACAGGTATTTGTGAAATCGTTTGAGATCTAAATTAATATTTCCATTAGCAGAAGAATATTCTTTAGCTCTAGCAGACATTTTCACCTAGTGGAAGAAGCTGAAACTGTTTTTGGCGCGAAATTCATTTACCGAGCTAGCGTGAATCCATCAACACACACTGTTTATTTCTTACCCAGGAATACCAGCATTTTGGGCAAACTGAATTATTTAAATTAACCATAATAATTGAATTATCTACCTACCATATTACTATACTATATAGCTGGTCAGATAAATACAAGTCACAGTTTCTAGAAAAAAAAGTAAAAAGGTTTTCATCCGGGACTATTAAATTGGTCTCTTATTTTGTTAAGGAGAAGTGCTCAAGAAAAGCACATAATCTATCAACACTGCTGTCAAAAATGAAAGGAACGTCAGCGTATCTACCAATACTGCTGGTCCGACTGAAATGATCGCCAGTGTTTCTACCAACACTGTGGGCCCAAGTGGAAGGAACGCCCGCGTATCTATCAACACTGCTGGACCAAGTGGAAGGAACGCAAGCGTATATGTCAACACTGCTGGCCCAAGTGGAACGGATGCCAGGGTTTCTCTCATCACGAATGGCCCAAGTCGAAGGGGAAGAAGTGAATGAAGCGGATTTCAATGAAGATAATAATATGGACATATACGACGATCCATCATTAACTCACCAGGGAATTGTATTGCTTCTTACTACTTAGAAAATATAACAAGATAAAATGGAGAAAAAGAGAAACAAAAAATACAAAGTCCGGAGAATAAAAATACGCATTAGATTAGTGTTCAAGTCCACTCACGGGAAAGCTTTTTTTTCATCTACAGCCCGATAATCCGTCGTGCCAAAAAATCAAAAGCTACCTGTTAGTTGTTGTTGTACTCGGTGCGTCGGAAAATTCAAAATAACCGGCAGGTTTATTTTCAAGTTGTTTTTGCCTTCACTAGAGTGCGCTGATCTCAATAAGAACTTCGCTTTAAAAGAGGTGGAGACTGCGTTAAGACGAAAGTACGGGAGAGATGGGGAAACTCTAGGCTTGAACTATTCCATCAAGTCGGCTATATTTAGACACACTTCAGAATTAGGAACACCTCATTCAGGCAGCGTTGCAGAATAAAAATATATTGATTATTAAAAGTCGTGTTTTTATATTCATATTTGGCATTGGCATTGCTGTATATTCAGCCTGCAATCCTGTATCTCAGTCAATGAGGCGACAGCGTCGTCAGCAGATAATTGCCAACAGATAAATGCAAAGAATTGCAAAGAATTGAACTCCATGGAATTTTTTTGTCATTGTAGGGGGGGGGGGGGATTCACAAACTCCAAAGTGGAAATATTATTTCTTATCAAATGCTGAAAAGCAGAGTTTTCAGCGGAGTTTCCTCAGCTTCCGGAGCTACCGGAGAAAAAGAAATTTTTTTACAGACCGTTTCCAAAAATGTAACAGGGAAATTAGATCATGCCGTTGAAATTTAGATCGATTTCCTCCTGGCATCATCAGAAGAAGCAAGCGAGCACAGTTCTCGCAACGTTGAGCAGCCACTGTTTCTGGAGGGGTTTAAAACGAAAAAAGAACATTTTTAAATGTAAATTTTAAAAAAATATATTCTTATCTTAGCCTACTAATAATGTTGCGCCACTCCATCGGCTCAGTGGGAGACGAGTTGATGGATGGATACGAGGCCACGAAAGAAGGAGCAGCACCAGTAGGGACAGCAGCAGCAGGAGTAGAAGTAGTAGCAGCAGAAATACAAGGAATAGCAGTAGCTGCATTAACAGCGGTGGGGAACCTGCAGCTAAAGCTGCCAATGAAGCTGCAGATAGTGCGATGGACAAAGCTGTTGTTGCGTTGAGAAATTTTTGCTGCTTTTTAGTATTTTTTATTGCTTTGAAAACTCGTTTGTTTCTTTGCTGAATCTTCTGTTTAGCTTAGAGAAGACGGAGTCAAAACGCCCACAATGGTTTGGCGTGTTGCAAACGCTGCATAGCCAGTGAGGAGTAGGCCCAGCCTCGCCTCCACTCCCACCAGAACCTCCACCTATTCATTAAGAAAACAAAATAACTAGATAAATAAACAATTATTAAAATTTAAATACCTGGGGAAGGAAGTGCCGACATCTTTTTCCTCCTACTGTGATGCCTTACTATCCCTTTGGGGTGCAAAAACTGTTGCAGAGAAGTCTGTTAATTAATATAGCATGACAAATTACCTTAGGAGGTTGGACCAAAGAACTTGTGGTAATACGTTGAGGATCCTGGGAAGCTGAAAATTAAAAAAAAAAAAAAAAACACATTAAAATATTAAATTAAAAATCATATTGTAATCTGAACCTACTTATGTCTGTCCAGTCCATACGCTCTGTGTCTTCAGGTAGGTTGCTGGCTCGCAATACTGAAAAAAAAATAATATTATTATTTATCAATTGACTGAAAATGAAGAAAAAAATTTTACCTTGTATTACTTGAAGCAATATTTTTTTCGCCCCGAAAGAAGTAATCCCGATTGCAATTAAGTCTTTCTCCGTCATTTGGGTAAACATATTTAAATCTATATGATGCCCACGAAAAACTCCTAAAGAAAATAAAGCAAAAAATTTAGGTTAGATAAGAATGATTCTGCTGCAACAGTTTCCCTTGATATGAATATGGATAGACGGAGCGTTAACAGTGCTACCGACGACGTACAACCCGAATTTGTTAATCTTGCATCGCCAGATTAAACAAACACAACGGCTGACGACATATTCCCCTTAAATGATGCAACAGAGAATGAAATGGACGTTATGTTAGAACGCGATTGGGTCTTACCGGAGTATTCGGCCAGGCCAGTTCCCTCCAGGAGTTGCTCCATCTGACTCCAAGATTCAGGAGCAAAGATGACCGGAACGCGGAAGTAAGGTTCGGTCTGCGTGGATACCGAAGTCCCCACCAGGTGCTGCTGGTTTTCCGGATGGGGAGTGGTGCATTCGCATGACTCCATGTCCCAGTCTTCATCTGGACATGGGGGGGGGGCGCCTGGGGTGCGTTCAGCCCCGCATTGGAAGCATTTTGTTCTTCGGATGAAATTCCATTCACCGCACCACTCACATCTCCAAACTCCATCTGTTTCAAAATAAAAATATAATTAGTACCTTAATTTTTTTGTTAATGAATTAGTTTAATTATACCTCCACCACCAACACCGCGACCTCGGCCGCCGCCACCAACATCGCTAGCTCTAAAACCACCACCGCCGCTACCACCACATCAGCTCCACTCGCTGCTGACCCACCTTTGACTGCTTCAGACTTTAGAGGATGTTTTCATCGATTTTTTCCACATTCGGTGACCGAATCTCCATCCATCCTGAACTCGGCAAGTAACCGGTATCCTGGGAAGCTGAAAATAAAAAACAAAAAACATAAAAATATTAATTTAAAAATAATATTGTAATCTGAACTACCTTTTTCTGTGCAGTCCATAGGCTCTGTGTCATCATTTGGGTTTCTGGCAGGAGTCACGGCAAAAGTATCATCATAATTTGACTCACTAGAATTGGACTCACAATCTGCTTCTTCAGAAAGAATTGATGAGGTAGCCGAGGCAGTAGCAGCAGCAGCGAGTATTTTGTTCTGTATCTTGGTCTTTTTGACAGCTTTGAAGATGTTTTTTTTCTTTTCTGTTAAGTCTTATGATTGTCTTACAGATCACACACTGAATTCGGCCATGAGGGTTTGGAGAGTTGCAGGTGGAGCAAATCCAATGTGGCCCAGCCCCGCCTCCATCACTCCCTCCAGAACCTTCGCCTCTGCCTCCATTCCAGCAACCACCTATTCATTAAAAAGAAAAATAAATATATTTTACCTTATAAAAAGACATACTTCATACCCTTAAATACATAAAAATATACTATACCTCGGGACACAAACGTAGACATTTGAAAAACGATGGTCTTATGACAAGAGTTGTCGTCCCTCGTAAGTCTGTAAATATACATTAAATATGACAATTTTTAGCTCGAAATATATCACTAATTATCTAAATCTCACCTTAGTTACACAAATTAAATAGAAAAAACTGATTTTTGTAAACAAATCCACTTTCAAACGGGACACTTTCACCGCGGCATAACTAAGCCAATGCTCTCTCAATCTGCTCTCAACGGTCAAGTTTCGATACGCCAACGCTGCAATTCAAATTGCAAACTGCTCATCAGTTTCACCATGAATTGCAATACTCAAAATTAGAATATTTTATAAAAAAAACGTGTAACTTTAAAAACATTTAACTTTAAAACGACTAGCTAGTAGTTAAATTTAAATGAACCAATTTCAATTAGAAAAGTTGGCAACGCTAAATTTCGGCAAGAGTTTTCGCCCCTCGAAGTCTGTAAATATACAGTAAATATGACGATTTTTAGCTCCAAATATAAGAGTAATTAACTAAAGCTCACCTTAGGTACACAAATTGAACTGAAAAAATAAAAAAAACTGTTTGAAAAAAACCACTTTCAAATTCAAAAGCTCCAGCAGCAGTAGTGGAAGCTACTGCAGACATAGCTGCAAATAGTGCAGTAGTCAATGCAGTAGTGGCGTTCATAAATTTCGGGTTATTTTTTGTCTGTTTTATGACTTAACACCCTCTTCTATTCCTTCGTGAAATTCCTTGTTTTTTTGCAGTAGGCACAGTTGAACCGCCCATGCATGTTAGGCCTACTACAAAATGAACATATCCAGTCAGTGGGGCCAGCCCCGCCTCAACTTCCACCAGGGTTTTTTCCACCACCTCCACTTCCACCAAGGTTTTCTTCCCCGCCTTCACCCCAATTAGCAATCCAGACTCCACCTATATTATTATACATTATTATAATGACAAATCGGTTTCTAGAAAATTTAGTTTTAATGTTATACAATAGCTATTCAATATTTGTCGCTAAATCGAAAAAAAAAACAATTGAATTCGAATTCAAAAAACAAATCAATGTTGTTCGATGTATCCAAAAATCGAATTCTAATGAAAAATATTTACCTCATTAGTTGTGTTAATTAGTGCATAATTTAAATAATTGCTTGTTAAAGTCTAAAAAGAAACTCGTCTGCTTGTTTACATCTAAATTGTAAATAAACAAATTTGTGCAGAGGCGTCTGCTTCACTGTTTTATTTATTTTAGTAAGAAGCTCTCTCATTGCCCCTTTTATTTTTCTAAGTCTATTAAAAGCAAAGTCTTGTTATGTGTGGTTTTCTTAAATGTAGCAGTTTTGGTTAGGTTGTGTTAGGTTTTGGTTCGGAATCGAACTTAAAATAGTTTTTGAAAAATATAGACTTCGGGTTGCTTAAAGACTAAACTTGAACTGAAGGAAACTTACACTAATTGACTTGATGATAAATAATTTTCAATGAGTCGTAATTATTCATATTCTTTTCCTGATTCCTTTGTGGGGTGTTCACCGGGATCGAGATCCAAACGTCGGTTTTTTTTGTTACCCGATCTCTTATCCGGCAACGATCGGCTCCTCTTTTGGAATGCAGGAGAATTATGTTTTTTAGATTTTTCATTCCTCAACACATAATGGCAATGGCCGCACAGGAACGATATCTTATAGGAAACAGCTGTACGAAATAGTTTCTTAAATGACCCTGTACGATAAAATGAACGAACTCCATGTCAAAAGACACTTTTTTCTATTCTATTTCATCCATGGCTTAAGTATATGTTGTTGTATGATATTCTGTGTAAGCCATCCTGTCAGTGGAAACAATTTTTTCTTCCAATTTTCGCTTGTCCAAAAATGCTTCTTTCCTCAAATTTGCATTTTTTAGATTGATAACAATTTTATCAACAACCGCAGCTCCGCTCTTGACGTAAAGTGTAACCAAATACATCATTCCTGATATCTGCCTCTCATTATTTACCTGTTGTTAAAGTTTCTCAGTTCAAAGAGACCATGCGCAATGACGTCAATCAAAGCTTCCTTCAATTCAAAGTGGTGATTTCGCTGTCACCATAACAGGCCCAAAACCCCAATTTTTCGATAGCGACATGTATGTTTATGTAATAATAATAAGAGAATTGCGAAGTCCAATTTATTTGAAACCTAGTCAGTTTCTCGAAGTACGCAACTTTAGTCGGTTGCATGAACAGATTTTTCACTTCTCGTTTCAATCTTCCTGTTAGGAAGGGGAGGTATTTTTTTATTGTTTTTGATTACGGAAGCCTCATGATCCGTCATGAGATTTTTTACACTTTTAATTCCGTACAAATTTAAGAAGGTATTGGAAAAAAAATCGTAATGATTAACTTGATTTAAACTTACTCATAGGCTATTATTTAATTTATTTCATTCAAATTAAATTAGGTGAGAAATTTTTATTTATTATTGGGGAGAATTAGTTAGGGGGGCTTTAGATATGAGGGCAATAATTTTGGAGGGCAACAGTCTGAGAGGCAACTGTAAAAAACGCAAGGGGCATTTGTTAAATGTGGAGATCTTCGCTATACCAAAGACACAGAGTTGGCAAATTGGCCTGATTGTTTGTCGCTTTAAATTTTTCCATTATATTTTCGTTATAACAAATCATCGTGAGATTCTCGTGAAGAAACGTTCGTTTGCTTTATCCAGTTTCAGCGGGCTCCAAGCAACAAATTATACAAACTTTCCTGTGTCCGACGTTTTCAGCGCTCAGATTCTGTTAGACATTCCAAACTTGCCTTGTCACGAGGCGCATTAGTTCTGTGACTTCCCAAATCACTTAGCTTTATCTTTGTCAATATAGTTGCTTCGGTGGTTTTATAGTAGTCTTCATTGTCTTTTGTACTGACTTTGCAGTTCGGTAGAATGGAGTGTCTTATTTTGTTATGGAGTGGCATTTCCGAGACAGAAATTAACTATTTCGTCTCCATTGTATTCGATTAAAACTAATCAAGGGATCGTTGGATGATAATAATTAATCTGCTTAAAGTTTTAACTGAATAACTTCCTCTTCTTGGGGGGTCGATCCCGATTTCCAATTTTAAATACACATATATTCCCTGATCACCATCCAGCTGAAAATTCTCGTTTATATCGATCGGCACGCCAATCGTTTAAATAGCAATAGTCGAGGTATGTAATTCGGTATGTACCACCAAACCAAAATGGATAACTTGAAGCCGGAGTGGCTGTTCAGTGTTCAAATGGCTGACTAGGTATAGAAAAAATAACGTGAAAAAATCGTTGGTGCAAAGAACACAATTTATTCCGATTTTCTTACCTGCTTTATGTTTGAAACGCACGTTTCTCTGGATTTAATTGACTAAATGCCCCAAAAAGTTTTGTAGACGCTAAAGTTTTCCTAAATTTTAAACCGTGCTGATTAAGAAATATAAGCAAAATTTTACGCGACTCCGTAACGCGACATTGATAGGAAGGAAAAAACGAATGAAAAGCATTTTTATATTTCAAACAAGAATATTTGTGGCAAGACACGGCTATAACTAATAAACCAATTACAAAAAAAAGATCAGTGCATCAAGTTATTGATACCATATTAGTTGTGACTTGTGCGTGTTAGTTTTAGCCTAATAAATCAAATATTTTCTTAAAATTAGATAATAAAAAAATAGAAAATATCTTATTATCTTAAAATAGATAATATACGAGTCCCTTTCTCTTTGAAACTCCATATACTGCTGCATACTGGCCCAAAAGATATTCAAATAATCATGTATATTTTGTGATACTTTTGGGATGTTTAAATATAATGCATTTAATGCATCAAATATATAATATACAAGTAAACGAAATCTGAAATATTACTCAACCACTTTCGATAGCACAAATAATACATGAAATTGATAATTGGCATTGTGAAAAAGGAAAATAAATTGGTCCTTCACGAACATTATAAACTCGGATCTCCGATCTATCTCTCGATATCCGACATGCTAGTCAGATCCTCTTCCAATGAGCTATTTCTGTCACTATATCAATGAAATAACCTTTTGTTTATAAGTCTTTTTGGTCTCAGAATTGGGACTTTTGTAATTCGGAAAAAAATTTTGAAAATTTTTTTGTAATTGTTTTTTTTTTCTTTTTGGTTGTGATTTTTCCCCTGAGAAGGGTGGAAATTCAATAAATTGTTGGTTAAAACCCGAAAGCATTTCAGATTTTACCATACATAAAAGTTTGGATTTTATTTATTATTCTTATCAATTATAGAAAACGAACTTTAATCTTAAATAAATCAAAATTATGTCAAAATACTGTGTTCCACTTTTGATATAAATATGATATACTTTTTATCGGTAGTCGAAGTGGAATTTATCCAGGATCATTCCTTAAGATGAATTTAACCCATCTCTAAGCCTCCTACATAAAAACGATGTAACTGATTTTCTTTATTAAATATCATTCCTTAAACATTGTGATTACGTTGTTAACGGTAAATTGTAACGGTAGATTAATAAATAACTTCAACAGGTTATGGGCCCAGGTTCACGCATCGACCGATTAGAAAAATGGCAAACAACGTGAATGAAAATCATCTCAAAGATGTCAGCCATGTCCCTAAGTTTGATGGATGCAACTTTCGTGAGTGGAGCTACGAACTTCGCATGATTCTTCAACAACTAGGTTTACTTTCAATCATGGAAGCAAGAGTTGGACACACAATCCCCACAGAGGTAATCATGCAATCCAAATTAACGTGCAAGCCACATATTTATTTCAAGGCTATGCAATTTGATATTCTCAAACATGTACGAATCCCAGACTTATTTTGATTCACACACATGCAAGAACTTTAGACTTATTCTAGTCACTCACATATACGAATCCCAGACTTATTCAATTCACACATATGTTGACCTGACATTTTTCTCTCAACAACCTGCAGTTTAATGTTGTCACATGTACGAATCCCAGACTTATTCGATTCACACACACGTGTTCACACAAACTGTCTTATATAATGCTAGAAACATTTTGTCAACTTTCAGAGAACTAATGCTGAAGGGCAGGTTACCAACACCGCTGAAATTGAAGCCTGGAATCTGAAAGATGTCACGTCCAGAAACTACATCTTCGCCACACTTACTAAGCCAATGAAGGAGAGTCTTTATTCGTGTGGCACTGCAGCTGACATGTGGACAAAACTCAACAATCAATATCAGCTCAGGGCAGCCGATAATCTCCATCTTCTCTGGCAGAGCTTTTACGACTTTTCTCATCTCTCTGGTGATGACATGACAACCCATTTACAAAAACTATCAAGCATTGCCGACAAATTAAGAGAAATTGGTCAACCCATGGACGAGATGCAGTTGGTAACGAAGGCCCTGGCTACCCTACCAGAAAAATTCAGAATTGTTAGATCGGTTTGGGCGAACGTCCCTCTAGAAGAAAGAACCATGGATAATCTACTCCAACGTTTACGTTCAGAAGAAAACGTTCTCAAGTCATACGAGAGGAACGAAGACGCCAGCCAAGCTGCTTATGTAGCTCATAATCGCAGTTCAACCAGAGGAAACCACCATTGCAAATGCGGAGGTTCATCGGGTGCAAGACCTCGTCACCGAACTCAAGATGGCTTCGTTAATCAACGCTTACCACGTGAAGGTCCGCGCTGTGGCTACTGCTCTATCTTTGGTCATGAAACACACGAATGCAGAAAGAAGAAAAGAGCAGAGCAAGAACAAAATGAAAAAGAACCAGCTGCATTTTAAATGTAGAAAAGAAAAGCAACTAACACCTTCCTGTGCCGAAGCTTGAAAGTTTCAGTGTTATGTATTAGACATTATGCATGTTCCTAATTTGAGATCTTGGTTTGAGGGGAAGTGTCGATGTTTAATATATGCAATCCCAAGATTCCAATCCCCAACTTGACATCTCGGTTTGAGGGGAAGTGTTGAATTTAATATTACAACCCCGACACAATGTTGGACACTAATCTATTTTATTTCGTGTTATATTTAATACACAAAATTTTAATTTTATAAATTTTAATTGCCATCATAAATATATCAAATTGTTTATATCAAATTAATTACAGAAAATATATTTGAAATTGATGTCGGGATTTTCGATATGGATGTCTAAATGGCATTGGCATATCTTATTGACATGGAATTTATATGCCTGTACTACTAAGAAACAGCAAACCTTGGGAAACGCAGCATCCACGGGAATATTACTAAATTATATCCAGTTTTTTTTTATATATTTGTGAATAAACTCACATTTTTGACATTGCAGATCAGAACAGAAAATGTCTTCATTTGTCTCCTTCAGACCATGAAAGATTTGACAGTTTCATTGTAACTGCAAGATGATACCATCCCCACCCATGTTGTTACGCTTGGTAAAGTTATTGCCCGGTGATCAACTGTTGTATCGTGTATCTCGTAGCATCCTGCCGGTAGTATCGTGTAGTCAGTATAATCCTGCCGTTCATGTTAGACAGGTTTTCCTGTGCAATGTACGATAGTTAATAAGTACGGAAGTTTTCTCAGGGAAGAAGCCTTGAGTCATTTTGTCGAAGATGAAGTCGCCAATAAACTTATTTAAGAGATCCAAACGAATTCATTACAATATTCTTTGTCGTACATGAATTTAAAAAGATTTAAATTAACCCAAGCTTTTCTTGTGTCAAAATTTCACGAATTATTTTTTATTGGAGGCTTCTACTGGAAAAAATGGTCTTCAATATCAATAGCTACGTATTGCAGAAATCGACATGGGGAATCAGGGATATTATTGATTTCGGAGGTAGGAAAATATATTATTTGTTTTAAAGGTATATTTACCCTTCTTACAAAAATAAAACAAAGGAGGAATTGCGATAACATCGTGGGGTGGAAATGTGACTAAATCCCTTTTTAATTTCAAAATTCAATTCATTAAGAAATATTTAAAAAATTACCTATGTGTGAAGTAACAAAGGTCCCTACTTTAAAATATTTTGCGTCGTTTTAATTTTATTTTTTCTCTACTTACAGACCGGCAAAGTAGCTGATTTTAAATCAGGTTCTACGGCGTAATCCCAAAATTTTATATTTATTTATAGCTACTTTCCCCTTAACTACAAAATCTGGAAAAAATCATGAAAAAGCTAACCCATATGGCTCATGGTAGTGCATTTTTTGAATGCCTTGCCAATGGACCAACCAGCCCAACCAAAATATTTGAATGGAAGGAAATAAGAATCAAATCTCTGAAAGAAAATGCTATTTTCTCAGTAACGAACGGAAGAAGTAAACCATCATAGCATTTTCAAAGTAGAAGCGTAGCGTTAGAAGTAGCATCAGCAACTCGTGTTGGGAAGTTGTAGTGTTTTTGTAGATAAAGTTTCCCTACTAGCATTCAAAATACTTAAATAGGCAGGCATATGCCCAGAAAGACTTTAAACGGCCCAATGGGGATTGCTAGAACTTTCCTTGGTCATTGATCCAACATGGATTCAATTGATTTGGAAACTACGTCAATTAAATTTACAAAATCATTATTTACTTACGTTGCTTTACATTTTTTTTCTGAGTTTCAATTTTAAATATATGTACGTGACAGGTGTGTTATGCTTGTGACTATCTGATCTTTTATTCTCGTTGTTGGTTTGGGGGGCTGGAGATTTTGGTCTTGGTGAAGTGTGAAGTGAAATGTGAATATTTTCAGTTTCGGAGAATTTCTATAAATACTAAGTTTTTTGTTTGACAGAAGTATCTGAAGATAATAGGGTAGCAGATTAGGAGGACGACCTCGGTCGATATATCGATGTCATCATCTCGGGGATGATAAGCGCAATGTCAGAGACAACAAACGACTCAACATGGCAAGAAAACGGGAAGAATTGTTCAAATTCTTTTTCAAAATTAGGCGCGCTTATAATATAGAGGGAATTCATTTGAAGGCTTCTTAATCAGAATGACCTCCTACAATCAAAAACTTGATTCAACGCTGGAAACGGGTTTCTTTCATTTCACAGCTATTATGGCTACAGGAATAATCCTACACCTCCGCCTGTGGGTTAGAAAACAGGTTACGTAAAAGCAAATATCAAACAACAAATCTCGGTTCCTACTGCAAACAAAGGACAGAGATTTTACTACCTATAAATAGTAGAACGGATTAGGCGTTCTATTTCTATTCAATCGATCGCACGATACCAGAATCCATCAACGGCGAAGAAAGCCAGGCAAGGCTGGCCGAGGCGTTACAAGGTAAGTCTATAACCTATAATTTCGCGGTCAAGGTACAGCTCGTCCGAAGCTCGAACGAGACTTTTAGGATTAAGCGAACATTTCGGATCCTCTGCAGCTCGATGGCGTCTCTTTCTGCATGTATATATATGCATATAATATAGTGCAGGTGTTCGCATGCTTTTATCACTGTACAACACAGATTTAGGGACCGCATCAAACCTTGATCTCGCTACCAGCGTCCAGTTTCGAAAAGTCACCGTTTACAGCTGAGATCGATCACGCAGCAACACTAACACACACACATCCGAGTCAAATTTTTTTTCGTCTTCTTCCATATTACAGAGGAATTCATACACGTTACAAAAGTGATATTATCACCATCACAAGAATTGAGGGGGGGGGGGGGGAATCCCCCCCCTGGGCGTGAAAACAAACAAAATATTTCTAATACAAATGAGGATTACAAAATAATTTGGGAAAAAAGAAAGAAAAGAAAACAAAAAAAGATTTTTATACATAAAAAACGTTTTTTTACAATTTTGGTGGTGATTCGCACGCCTCCGAGGTGAGGGTGGCGTGTGCGTAGGAGGTTGAAATGCCAATTCGGGTGGTTCCAAACCTTCTCGACTTTCTCACGAAGGTGGAGAGCCATTACTGTCAGGTAGTAGTGCTCCAGGAGTTGACGGGAGGTACAACGGTGGAGGAGGAGGTGATGGAAGAAAAAGAGGAGGTGGACGAGGTGAGTCAAAAGGAAGGGACTGGCGATGCCTAGAGTGTAGGGAATGGAATCGTGAGTGGCGGTCTTTTTGCCAGAAATGTGGAGCTCCGCGCATCGGCCGTTCTACAACATGGCTTCGAACCGAAGAAGACGAAGAAGAGGAAGAAATGGAATGGGAGACCACGACCACGTCTCCCCCCCCCAAATGCAGCGAATGCAAACGACCCCGCACCGAGGCTGGAACATGATCTTCGTCTCCGCTGCTTCTTCGTCTTCCAGGAGACGATACATCGTCCTACAACCCTCCAGTACGATTCAAAGGATCGCGTCCCATCAGTTAACTGAGCTGCTGAAGGATGTCAGCCTCAAACGTCATGCATCCGTTTTCCTCGAGAACGACATTGATTTGGTCATGTTCCAAACATTGACCGACGAAGATTTACTCACCATCGGCATTTTTTCATTGGGCGCAAGAAGATTAATGCTCAATGTCATTCAAGGTAAAAAATCCCTTTTTCCTTTTCCTCCTTCATAATTGAAAATCGATACATATCTAATTTTTATTTCTTTAATTAGAACTGTGCCATCAATAACTTCAAACTGCAGTACCCAGTGCAAGCACAATGCTGCAAAATCTAATCCGCAAGCAAGGCTTGCCGATGCTTGTGGAGAATTCCTTTTGGTTGAAGAACTGGGGATCAAGGATAAATTTGTCGATGCGCTCCTTTATGACGTAGACCGATTGAGGTTCTAGCTGAATCCAGAACTCGTCAAGTGACCTGACGAAAGGTGCTACGGCAAGTTTCGAGTTACGGTATCTTTAGTTGGCTATGGTGAAGTGTGACTGTTTGACCGTTGTGTGTAAAACAGCGGTTTGTCTGTCTTCAGTTTGAAAGATTTCCTTTGCAAAAACATTTATTTTCCTAATTTCTCAGGGCAATTTGTGCTAAGGTGAGCTTTATTACTTATTTTATTAGTTTTCAATTAAAGAAAATATAATAAAGTGAGGCTCAAGCCTAGTTGCATGGCGATTATTTAACAATACATACACTCAAGTTTATGAATATATACCCCACCATTTAATTTGCAAAAATCAACTACAGTTTTACACATTATTTTTACATAGTAAAGAAAAGTCCCAGACGATGCTTGATGTTACTGCATCAGCATTTCATAAAAAATAATATTTAGATACATTTGAGTTTGTGAATCCCCCCCCCCCCTACAATGACGAAAACATTCCATGGAATTCAATGCGTTTCTTTACATTTATCTGTTGGCAACTATCTCCTGACGACGCTGTCACCTCATTGACTAAGATACAGGATTACAGGAAGAATATACAGCAATGCCAATGCCAAATATGAATATAAAAACACGACTTTTAATAATCAATATATTCTTATTCTGCAACGCAGTCTGAATTAGGTGTTCCTAATTCTGAAGCGTGTCTTAACATAGCCGAATTGATGGAATAGTTCAAGCCTAGAGCTTCCCCATCTCTCCCGTGCTTTCGTCTTGACGCAGTCTCCACCTCTTTTTAAGCGAGGTTCTTATTGAGATCAGCGCACTCTAGTGAAGGCAAAAACAACTTTAAAAAAACCTGCCGGTTATTTTGAACTTTCCGACGCACCAAGTACAACAACAACTAACAGGTAGCTTTTGATTTTTTGGCACAACGGACTATCGGGCTGTATATGAATAAAAAGCTCTCCCGTGAGTGGACTTGAATACTAATCTACTGCGTATTTATATTCTCCGAATGTTGTATTTTTTTTGTTTCGCCTATTCTCCTTTTATCTTGTAATGTTTTCTAAGTAGTGAGATACAATACAATTCCCTGGTGAGTAAATGATGGATCGTCGTATATGTCAATATTCTCATCTTCATTGAAATCCTCTTCATTCGCATCAGTAATTTCACTTCTTCCACTTCGACTTTGGCCAGCCGTGATGGGAGAAACCCTGGCATGCATTCCACTTGGGCCAGCAGTGTTGACATATACGCTTACGTTCCTTCCACTTGGTCCAGCAGTGTTGATAGATACGCGGGCGTTCCTTCCACTTGGGCCCACAGTGTTGGTGGAAACACTGGCGATTATTTCATTAGGACCAACAGTATTGGTAGATATGCTGACGTCCCTTACACTTCTGACATCAGTGTTGATTGATTCCGTGCTTTTTTGAGCACTTCTTCTTAATAAAATAAGAGACCATTTTAATTGTCCCAGATGAAAACCTTTTCACTTTTTTTTAGAAGCTTAGACTTTTATTTATTTAACCAGCTATACTAAGTGGCTTATGAAATAAAAATCACTGTCCTCATTTCCGTGCAGGATACTTTACAGAAATGCACGTTCATTCGATGATAATTCTTTACAAAGAGAATGTAACGTTCAAATTTGTTTTCCATCATTATTATTAGCTCCCGTCTATTGTCTAGACGACAAAACAGAATTACATATAATTTTTTTAAATATTTACCGAATACAACTATAGGCTATAATACAGCATTCTCATTAAATAATCATAGATTTCTTTGTGGTTTTAACATTTGATAGAAAAAGTAAGATCTAGTTTCGGGGAAAGCAGTTTGTATTCAAATGCATTAAAACTTGAAGAATGGAAATGGATAATATGTCAAGGCTGACGTAACAATTTCAAAAACGTTTGATGAAGATAGTTGGAAATAAAGTAAATATTCTTTGTTTAGACCTATTTTCCCTAGCACAAAGATACTTCTGTTAAATTACAGGTAATTTCTTATTCAGAAAAAAATGTCACACGAAAGAATTATAGTTAATCAGAAATTTTTAGAGTTGTTTTAAAAAATATTAGATAGCATAGTTTTTTCTTCACGTAATTGTTTGAAAAACATTGTATTGTAATGTATTGTATTACATAGCGTAGTATTTATATAGCTCCTATTCATAAACAGTCAAAGCGTTTCAGTTTTTTTAGATGAGTTACACATTATACATCGTATATTTAACGAAATTTGTCTTTAAAGCAATCTTGAAAGCAATCAAGAATCTGTGTTGTGCTGCCGTTGGAGGCGCGATTAACAATTTGTTGACTAGTTCAGCAGGGATCACTCACCCATACATCCCTATCAATTACGAAACATGAATTACACGAAAACATACTGAATCAGTAGCCAAGTGGATGATAAGACAACATAAAAAGAAAAAAAATATTGAACCAGCATACAGCGAAGAGAGCGATGAGCGATGAGAGCCAGCAAGAATCGGTAGCCCCATCTTAAAAAACTTGATAATAAAATTGCTGTGAATATTTATGTTTGGTTGATGTCCCATAGGCATCTTCATCAATGACAATGTCACATTCTTTTTAACTAATCTATGCTGCAATAGTTTTGGGTTACTGGCAGGAGAAGCTTCATACAGGCAAGTCTAGAACAAAAAATCTTTCGTATTACTTGCGCGATGGATTTAACATACTTTAATGTACGAAATTGCTTGGTATTTTTCCCGCTTAACCTCGGAAAAATTCATTCAAAAAACACATATTTTATGCTATAAGCATTTTTTGGAGGGGAAAGATGACGGATATTACTACGTAACTTATGAAAGTTTACCAATTTTACTCATGTTACTACAACAGAAAAAGGAGGTAAAAAAAAGAACCAACGTTATTAATGAACAGAGTCTATCGCTAGTAGTGGCCACCCCGGGCCGCCCAAGCAATTAAGCCTACATATCAAGGAACTAATATTCAAACTTTTTTTAACTATCATGCTTTTAGCCAGTTACTCTATCAGACACAAAAACGTAAACAGAAATACAAAATAATTGACCCTTTAAACAATGGACTAGCGAAACCACGAAATAAATTGCATCTATATTAGTTGTTATTTTGAAAAGAAGAGACTGCTTGCCATTAGAAATAATAATTAATAAATAAATTTCAAAACAGTTTTCAATGTCTGCCCCCCCCAAAAAAAGGAAAATGTAAACAAACCACTTGTAAATTCAATAAATTGTTTTCTGTGATATCTAAAAATATGATACTTTCATGAAAATGTTACCTGTTTAGCGGTGAATCTTCTCCTCTATAGCATTCTTCACTTTAATTTACACTATTTGAATTACTTTAGACATTTATTTTTCTGGAACCTTTCGGCCTGTTTAGTAATTGGGTACATTGAAGCGATTTAATACTGTAATAAGAAGTTTATTTCACCATATAAGCTGTTTTTTATCATTTTAATTTTTTATTAATTTATGTTTATATTTTTTTTATAGTTAATAGAACAGAACTATATCTTCCTTCACAGTACTTAAAATTGAGAAGCAAATAACTGTGAATGATGATTTGAGTTGTCCCTTGATGTGACAATTTCTAACAATTCTAGTTCATTTTCATCGATGTTATTTTTTATTAATGTGTATCTAACTTTGTTGTATTAATCAAAAAAATTTTAACAATTGGTTAATTTGTTTATATTTAAATAACTTTAAACAAGTTACCCCGGACTTGGGAGAAGTTGTCTCGCTTTTTTCAAATTTTAATTATAAATTAACGGTCAATCGATTAAAAGGATCAAACACGAGCTTCTTTCGATATCTATATAAGAAAATCAACGTTTCGATAAAATGTAGTGAAGTACATCGTAGAAACATGTAGGAATGGTAGAGGGAAGGGGACAAAGGAAATACTTTACATGCGTTACCCTTACATTTTGTTTTGCGAGTTGTGTGGGTAATTTTCATCGAAGTCTAAAATGTTGATACTTTCTGCTTCATATGTAATGACGTCTCCACTAACGATAACCTTTTCTTAAGCGGGCAAATACACTCGTGGTATCCTTTTGTAAATTCACGGTGTCTGACTAAGATGCCTTCTAGAGACTTTGATTCAAATTTGCTTGTTTTATAATCGGGGATGTGGACCTTTGCTTCAAATGTCTAGATGTAAGATGCGTCGGGTTACATTTTGTTTCAGATGTCGCAAGGCGTCTCTTTTGACACATTAAACGTTACTCTATTCAGGATCAGCAGTGGCTTACGCCACTGATTCACCCAACAATAAGAAGAGTGGTTGATTGCTTCCATGGGTGTTTTGTGTTCTCTTTAGGAGACTCCCTTTTTCTCCGTGGTGCAGTGGGTACTTTTCTTATGTCACTTTGCAATCTCTAATTAATTATTTATATAATTAATACACTTGCAAACAGCTAATATATGAATTCCTTGCTTGAAAATTTTCTTCCGTTTTCTGATCTAAGAGTTTGAGCATTGCTCATCGTTTACTGTGGCCACGACCAGACGAAAAACATGTATGTATAATGGTGAACCTCCGACTTCGTCTTCATTAATTTGACGACTAACCAGCCATTAGTAGTCACCTTTGAACGTTTCATATTAGTTAGCGTGGGTAGGTACAGACATCGAGCCACAAAACGTCTGAGTGTTTAAGTTCTCCAGGATGGGAAGCTCTATTTCGTCCAACTGGAGAGCTGGAGCGCTGCGTTTTTCCTTCTGCACACCCTCTACAATGGGATGACTTTTCTTTGGATCTCCTACTCAATTTTAAACCTAATATACCAATTGTTGAGTAAACATTCTTCGGATGGTCCTTGTTTTCACATGAGTCAATCCTTGATGCCAGGTATTGATGGACGTTTCTTTGGTGTCCACATGGGTTGTCTCTTCGGTGTAAGTTAACGATTTGATGTTATCGAGGTGATACTGTGTTCTCCCAGTGCGTTTACCGCAAAATTTTAGTTTTCCGTGACAGAAAAAGTAAACTCGATTATTCATGAAAACTACCTCCATTAAATTCTCTGTGGCCGCTCCAATCGAAAATAAATTTGTACCTAGTTTAGGTAAGTATAGTATTTTCTGAATAACCAACAGTTTTTTCTGCATCATTAACAACGACTTTCACTTCGGTGTCTCGTACTCCATGAACATTTAACACCGTCTCACAGATTTGCGGTACAGTCCTTGTTTCTGGGGTTATAGCTTGTAATTCTTCAGCAGTTTTCTCTGACAAGTCACGTGTTGCGTTGCGCCTAAGACTGCGGGTCAACCATTTTTTGCAACTTCTTGCTGCAAAGCATGGTGCTGCTGGGAAGTCGGAGTCTTGATGTTTATTTGCCAATGTGGAGTTGGACTTGGACTTTTTACATTTTGTGATCGTCGAGTAGTCGAGTCCTGAATTTTTTTACTTCGACGTTTTCGAAATTCTGCCTGTGCTTTATGAGAGTCTGGTTGACACAGCGCACATTCGAACTCCCGAGTGTAATTTATCGGTTTTTCACATTGATTGTATCCAACAGTTCCTCGATTAGCTGATCCTCTTCTGGCATCATAATAATTTCCCCTCAGTCCAGGGTATCCACCTCTTCCGGACAATATTTCTTTGAGAAATAATATTGTAGTTCTTCCTTAGTTGAATATCTTTCACCTAAATATTTTGTCAATTTCAAAATGAACCCTTCGTCATTTTCCGACCCTGTCTGACATGAGAGGGGGGTTATAATGGGGAAAATCGGAGGTGTCAAACGTTTGAACGGTCTTCCCTGTGAGGTAACATCCTCTCCATAATGAAACTTGCAAAAGTTCCTGCCAACGCTAATGAATAGTGTCATTTTCTCTCGTGACATGCTGGGAATTTAGTTTAATCCACATCTATCTTGTTGTGGGACACATGTAGAGGAGAATCTTTTGACTTTGATCTATTATTTTCAGTATATAGTTTCTGCAGATAATGCCCCGCATTCACCAAACATCGATTTTCGCTTGGTGAGTTACTGTATTATCAACCATTTTCTAGTGAGTATATAGTAATAAGTGTTGATAAATGTCTTGTCAAAGTGTGTGAACACCCGTTAGCTGACTAAGTGAAAAAATATGTGTGATTAAAGTGGTTTAGCAGGTGTGTAAAGAGTAGTTAGAGGTAATGTACTCAACGGTATTAGTCCTTCCTTCTTCACAAGCTGCCTTCTCCAATTTATCTTGTTGGTTTAACTTGAACCTCAAAACAGTGCAGCTAGATTAGTTCAAAACTATAATGAATGCCATGATCCATCAAAGGGCACACAATTCCAATGCAACATTCTGGGCCGGGACAAACTTCATGTGTTTTTCGCGGCGTATGCAACAGAGTGGTTTCTGGAATCAACACTTGACATATTCCTGTTTCTTTAGTCCATACTTGACTTTTAGATGTTTCATGATTCCATACTTCACATATTTTTGTTCCTTGAGTCTATACCAGACTCCTCGTGGATGCATCCGTTGTTTTTTCTAAAATAACGACAGTTAAATTTCGCATTTGCACGTTTGCTCCTTAGTTACCCATGTTCGCTGCACGATATTTTGAGCATTTTAATTTTGTATTAAAAAATATTGGTTGCTCAATGATTTGGTTTTCAATAACCAATTTGAATCGCCGGGTGAATTCTTACTAAACATGAAAATTACTTCAAAATTTATTTTGTGGTTATAGGTGTTAGTTCAAGGACTTGAAATAGAGCTGTCAACATGTTGAAATGTGAATACAGAAAGTATTTTTTTATTTACTGTTTTTGGTGATTAAACTTGTTCGTATTGTGGATCGTATGAAAATATACTGCTTCAAGCAGGCAGGATCGATGATATAGAAGAGATAGGTTCGGAAGACAAGGTCACCAATTGTAACAGGTGTGTTACAGGGGTTAAAGATAAATAATAGTTAAAATGACGATTCGTGTGAGGAAGCACTGTATTACCATGTACTAAATAGGTTTACATACTCAATAATACAATGTATATAACTGCGCATATGAATATTTTTGCGATATCCGATTGAGTCACCTTTATATACCTACGGATTTTGGCAGATTATAACTGGGCGGCTTTCTAAGATATTAGAAAGCCTGAGGTCTTAAAGTCTAGTAATGACGTGTAGTAATAACATCGTTAGGAATACATTGATAATCAGTCTCGAGGCAGTACTCGTTCTTGATTCTAGTTTGCTTCTGCCAATTGTTCTCATTACGACACATAATCTTTGTTATAATGGAGATGGCATCATAGGCACCGATATCAGAGAATTGGGTAGTCATTGTCTCTATCTTGGTGATGCGGGTCATATGCTATCGTAATCGGGCTTGTAGTGGTATTAAAAGAATCTTGCTAGTACAACGTAGTGCTTTTTAACAGCGTCCCAGGTGTTGGACCAACATGCACACCCACATATCGTTAGCTATGCTGCAATTTATCAAAGACTTTTTCTATTGGCTCTCAATGGTGGAGTTGAGATAACTACGGGAAAAAACTGTTTGTCATTTACAGGAATTTCAGAACTTCCTCTACAGTTTCAGAGATATACTGAGCTTCAGCCAACATTAAGTTGTTTTCTTAAAAACCACTTTGTGGCATTGCAGTTATAACTGGGTATTTGCATCTTGGAAAGCTAAAGCAAAGCTATGAAATTGCACTCTTTCAAAACATAGAAATTCAAAATCACTATGTCCTCTGTCTTCCCAGAGGCTTCCTTACTCGGTGATCCTATCTGTTATCCTATATGATCAACATAGTTGAGAGAAATAATGTCGAGTGAAAACTTAGTATTGCAAGAATGACAAGACTCATGTAATGCAACATGTGACCGCATGATATAATTGTATTGTTACTATAGTAATAAGTGTTACTTTAAGTTAATCTAAACATGAAGTGCGACGTGGGGTGGCGGGGCGAAGCCTCCGCCACACCTAAGTCGCACCACTCATAATATTGACAGATTATTAGTCAATTAGTTAAAAAGAATCAAATCATTTAAGAGAATAAAGGGAAACATAATTTTCCAAAAATAATAGTATGTATTCTATTTACTTCCTACTATTTAACCTTGATTTTCTGTCTTAACGTGTAAAAAAATTCCGAAGGAATCTTGTTGCAAGAATGAGGACATTCTTCCATTTTGCAATACCCATTTTAATTTTCCATTATTCATTAACTTTAGTTTTCGATGTTGGAAAGGCAAACCGTGAAGTTCAGCTGTCTGACAGAAAATTGTCTTTAATCTGCAAATGACTTTTATTAAACATTGTTGAAAGTTTAAATATTTTACATATTTGACTATAAGAACATCCATGAGAAAAATTTAACCTGAAACACGCTTTCTTATTCATTTACAAACATTTCAATTCGTCCCCAAACAACATGATATGAGTTTCCTCTGTCGTGAACACTAATACATCCATGACTGCTCTTATACGTGGACAGACGATAAAAATACGATGTCATCGAGTTTCATAGAGGGTAATCACTTGTTTGGTGTCAATCGCTTATGTGCTCTTTGTTAGCAACGCAACTTTTTATGACAGCTCACGCTTATTTATCCAACATCTAAAATTTTCCTTAACAAACGACACGATCATCAATGCACATATCATATATTGAGTGACATGGTTTATGTTGTTTAAAAGTATTGCTAGTCACCATTTCTAATATTGGAGATCACATCGCGGTTGACGAGATCAAATTTATTTCCTTAAAATGGCAAGTTTTCTGTATTTTACACTTTAATATCAACGTTAATGAAAAGGTTTCTTGTTTTGTTATTACATATTTTTAATTTATTACCTGATGAAGTGGAGTGGCAGTCCAAATTCAAGCTGTATGGATGACTGCTAGAGAGATGAATGGATTCAAATAGGAAACAAAGGCTTTCAACAAAAGGTTTGTTCCAGCATCTTTCTTCCAATCTTCCTGTCACTGATTTAATTTGTAATTTTTATGTCAGTCTTAGTTATCAAAATGCGAAATCTACTAAGGAAAACATTTTCAATTTATCGTCCTAAATCGTCTTAAAATCGCAATTGAAAGTCCTCACCACCTGCTGCACTGCTGATGTGTTTCATGCACTTGCAAAAAAGCCGTTTCTTTGACCAACGTGTAACTTTTTTCGACCAACCCGTGCCCGATCACGAAAGTATGCGAGAACGAGAGATGCGTCGACGTTAACAGCTCCAACATCCCGGTTATCCAAAGAAAGATCACGGTTGGTTTTCCTTGCCATGCGTCGCATTGCAACAGTAGTTGGTTCGGTTTCATTTCTCCGTTTGAGGACCACGACGGCCTTTTTTACGACCATCGTACGATTATTCACAGGCCCATAATGGGTGACCCTCCGATGGTAGGCGAGAAGACTTTTAAGGCTACTATTGTGGAGAGAAAGACTTTTATTTGTACAGAGAAGACGGCTTTTGTTATGACGCAGAGGGCTATTGCTATCATTTCGAAGAAGACGATTACTATTACGACGTAGGGAGTGGCAATAGTTATGATTCTGGTTGTTTTGTGTTTGATGAGAAAGGCGTGCGTATTCGTGACAATCAGATGAGGAGTCCGGTGCAAACGGTCCTCCCCCAGCCAATATAACAGCCCCTCTGCCGAGTGATAAGTCAGTTCACCCGAAAAGTAAGACAGATCAGCCGCCGAGCGGCAAATCAGTTCCCCTTCCTAGTGGTAACAAGATTTTTCCACGCGTCGAGGAAACTAGCGCTGTTCCGAGCATTGCGAACATCAGGTGCAAAAAGAGGTAAATTCGGACCAAACGTTAAGAAGCCGTCCTTGGCGTCCTAGTACGACCAGATCGCCAGCGCAATGAGAGGGGGGTTGGAGCTGAGGCGTCCACTACTTGGATGTTGCCAGCATCGGTGGTAGTCAATCTCACACCGGCGGACACTGTAGCCCCAATCCCTGTGATAACCACTGAAGGGGTGAGCTTGCCTGGTGGTTCAGGCTTTCAGCTGCTTTCGGTTTCAAAATATATCTCACAGGAGATTTAATCTTTGAAGACCAAGGGCATATTGACCAATACCTCGAATGCGATTTTTAGAGAATTTCCGCTAGAGTTCTTTGACGCCAAATTTTCTCAAAAACCATCCAAACTTGATGACTGGATTTTATGCCGAGCGCAATTGAAAGCCGACAAAAGCATCGTTAGATCAAGTAATGTAGATAAGGAATCGTTCACTAAAGTGTAAATGAGAAAATATACATCATTCCACCCTTGATCGATCTTTACGTTGGCTTACATTCGTTGCCGGATAGTGAATCGCTTAAACGCCCGGTGTATGCCTCTCTCCAGCAGTGGAGATGGGCTTTGTTCCACATTACTAATTAGCACCGGAGCGCTGTGATAGCTCTCGTTGAGCCAGGAATAAAATATCTGCTGCGTGATCCTGATGCCTTTGAATCTGGGATAGAAGCACGTTCGTTTCTCTTTGCGGACGCCAACCAAGACAATACCTCGGGCCATGCAGTGGCAGCAGCTGCTGTGCGCATTCCTAGACGATCGAGTACAAGGCGCGCCCTCGTCAATCAACCAGGTCATTCCTTTGACGCACCCAGGCCCGCAGGCCGTAGTATCGAGACTTTAACATTTCGCAGCCCGTTGGCCGGCTGTAACTTCAGAATAATCGGTCTTGAAAGCGGTCCGCGAGGGCCTTACTATTATTGATTTCATTTCCAAACCGATTTTTTAAATGTTTCCATCACAGATCACAATGTCTGTTAAATAATTCTGCTGTTTTTGAAGTGGAAGTGGACGAGTTATTATCGAAGTGATGATTCATCCGGCTTCGTTTGCTCTTTGTTTTGTATCAAGAAAAAGCAACAAGGTTAGTTTAGGCCCATTATTAATTTAAAGCCGCTTAACAAATTTATTCCGTACTAACATTTTAAGATGGAGAATCTGGAGTCCGTACGCTTCCTAGTAAAAAAGGGAGATTGGTTGGTGAAATTAGATCTTAGGGACGCCTATTTTATGGTAGCAGTTAAGAAATCGCAACACAAGTACTTGCGATTTCACTGGAAAGAGTGCGTTTTTTAGTTTAACAGCATGGCCTTTGGCCTCGCCCCCGCTGCCAGAATTTTCACTCAAATTCCTTAAATAATGATGGCGTTTTTCGACGACAGGACATCCGACAGTTATTTATTTAGATGACATTTCGATCTTGAACGAGTCCAAAAATGGGCTGTTAGTGGACATTAGTATAGTTATTGACCTCCTCCAATCGCTCGGCTTCCTGATCCATTGGGAAAAATCAATTATCGTTCTAACTCAAACGATAGAGTAATTAGGCCTAATCGTTGATTCGACCGACCTATCGTTTCTGCTTCCTATCAGAAAAGCGGCAGCATTCAATAAGATGTGCGAGTTGGCTCTAGTCGAGGGTAGAGTATCCTTGCGAACACTAGCCTCGATACAAGGCAACTTGTCTTGGGCGATTTCGGCCATTCCGTTTGCGCAGTCGCATTATCACAGTCTACAACGTTTTTATATTTCCAATGCGCAACGGGTCCACTTAAACCGAGAAGTTTAAGTTTGTTTTTATCACCAAGCGCCCAGCTGGACCTCAGTTGGTGGGTGGCCAACATTGAAAAAGCAAACGGCAAAATATTTTTCCCGTGCAACCCAAATTTTGAAATTTTTTCTGATGCGTCGCTGACAAGATAAGGACCTTTCGCAATGGGATTACAACTCGGGGCCCTTGGACCTTGCATGACAAATATAAATATTTTAACGAATTAGAACTCATAGGTTCAGGAATTCCTAGCTAAAGAGTCGGACATTGCAAATTAGAATATTTTTTTGTAACGCGACGGCCATCAGTTACGTGAATAAATGCAATGAAACGAGATCAGTCGCTCTCACAACCACGGCCAAAGCCATTTCCGCTCGGTGCGAGGCGAGAAATATTTCTGTAGAAGCAGTCCATCTTGCGGGCGAGCATAATCGCGGACCGCGAATCTGGAGCCGAGGTCGACGCTGACTGGCGATTAATCACAAATACGTTCTTTTTTATTTCAGATGTATGGAAAATGGATACCGATCTGTTTGCCGCGTCCCGGAACAATCAGTTCCCCAATTTTATCTCATGAGGACCCCAGCCTAGGGCCGTCACGTCGAACGATTTTTCCTTTAGTTGGAAGATATTGCCCCCCCCCCTTTTCATTAATTTTTAAATGCCCCGAGTAGCTCCGGTGGGAGAAAGTGTCAATTTTACTTATCTGTCCCATCTGAACAGGCCATCCCTGGTTTCCTTTTTCATTGGAGCATGAATGCGACATCCCTCCGGCTCCTGCGACCGTTGCCAGCGCTCCTAACATCAGCACGAGGTTAACCTCACCCGCTGCTCCGATCCGGCGCTCTGAATTTAGCCGCTTGGAAACTCTCAGGCGATCAGACTTGCAGAGTTTTTCGCGACTGTCCATCGAACTTTTCCTGGTGGGGAGCCGTAACAATACAAACGCTGCATATGAATCCACCTGTGTCAATTGGAGAAATTATTGTTTGGAGTGGAATAACGATCCTTTCGTAGGGATCTAGCCTTAGTGTAAGCCTATCATGTCCATCTGCACGCATCATGCCTTCTGTTTCTTAAAGTTTTCGGGCCAATATTGGTAAAAAAAGTTATCCTGTATGGGCAGAGGAGTATTTAAAAAAACTAACTGAACCCAAACCTAGGATGAACAAAAGATAATGAAATGGGTGTTATTTTAGTTGATTATGTTAATGATGTTTTTTAATCAAAATATATTTTTATATTTTACTCTGTTACACCGAAAATTGATGTTTACTTTGAAAAAAACCTTGAAAAAAACCGGCACCGGAATACCCAGATGAGCCAACAACTAATTTAAGTACCATTTAAATGTTCAAGAGGCACATAAATTAAAAATTTCAACTGAAAATGTTTTGTTCGTTATTTCCCTGTGTTTTGTAATCTTTCCCTATAAAATTATAGATTGGTTGGAAGCGAGTCAATTCATTTGTGATATTCTTTTTTTATTTTGGATGTATGGAAAATGGATACCGATCTGTTCGCCGATCTGGCGATCTTTCTTTTTGAACCGGTTCATGTCTTCCGGCATTTCTCTTAGATGTTAAATGTGATGAGAAAATTTCAATTCGGCCGAGTTCAACAGCTGTTGCCTTTTTTGTGAAGGAATTTCCCAAAAAATTAAATAATTGAATTTGTTTCACTTGAGCCTGAGGTTGGAGTTTACTGTCTCTGTTTCTTCCTGAAATATAGTTGATGGTATCAAAACATCATCAATAAGATTCAAGAGAATCATCAATCCTAACATTCACTTCGATTATGAGTACGTGCCTTCATTTATACATGTCGACATAACTTTAAACAGGCTTTAATTTTAATCTTGTGCGAAAAACTTCTTACTGCAACTTGGCAACTTATTTATACATAATTTTTTTTTAGATTTTAGGTTATTATGAAACGCCATAGTTCATTATAGTGCAGTTGTCCATAAAGATCCTCCTTCCCTATTCCCAATGTTCGTCTCATCCCGAGCATTGCCAAAATAATTCAAATTTGTACCATGGTTACCAAAAAGCTAATTTTAGTTTGAAAAAGACTTTTATAATGCCTTTTCCAGGGTTTTGGATGAGACCTTAAAAAGATAAAAGCGAAGGAATAAAGTGATGATATAATAAGAATAAATAAGGGATAAAGCTAGTTCAAACAATTATATTTCGCTGAAAATTATCGCTAGAAGTAGCCAGTATTGCCGAAGCTCACCTCTAAACAGCCCTCTCGGCACGGTGTATCGGGAAGAAGTGGGCCCGGAAGTGGGAAACTTACTGACTTCGCCTTGCTTCCCACCATCCGCCTCAACCCTCTAGTGGCTGACATGCATAATAATACCAAACAATTCACAACGACATCTGGGGGTAATGAATGCATATACGTTTAGGGGTACGTGCTGATTGCGGGAGATATAAAATTCAAAACATGAGATCACAAAAAAATTAACGAAAAACATGATACGTGTGAAATTATTTGATTGATAAGAAAGTATAGAAAAGAGAGATATCAGGAATAAATAGCACTCCCACTCTACCAAAATCGATCGGAAAATGGTCCAATCGATTGAATAATTAGAGTACCAACCAGAAGTTTGGAAATGCGCGAGAGAAGCTTATGTAAAAAGCTGATTTTTGCCGCGTTCCCAAAAATCGGGTTTTCGACGGAGGGTATTGATTTTTTTTTTTTAAGTAGCCATTATGGTTGGCTACTTCCTGATTTTTTTATAGATTTTTATATCTAAGGGGAGGGCAGCTACAAATGGATGTAGAAGTTTGGAAACATGCTGTAGAAGCGTATTAAAAAGTTGCTACTTTGCCACCAACCTAATTGGGGAAAAATAACCCTACAAAGACGCCAAAAAGTGCAAAATAAAGAGCTTCGTTGGCTCTATGACAATAGGGTTTCCTACTTCGTAGGAAGGGTAAATATCACCTACTAGAAAAGGTGGCGTTTCGTTTCGTATTTCGTTTCACGTTTCGTAAAGAAAACAAACAACCAAACGCCATCTGTATGCGGCGGCATTTTTATGAACCAGAGCGGAAAAAAATTGTTTTCTGCGAACTTTTAAAATGAATAACTTAAGAGCTATTAAATATTTTTCAAAACGACTTTTAAATTTAGGAAAATTGATATCTTAACTAATTTTGTACAAAAGATCAAAATTTTAGGACAACTACATGACTAGATATAATGAGTTTACGGATGGACTATCCGCCATAAGGTCCCTTGTAAACACCTTTTGGTGATTTTATAAAATTTGAGGCATAGTCCCTCACAGTATATTTAATTACTAAAACATCGTCAAAGCTAGAACATTAAAAATTGAAACTCTGATCAATAAAAAGACGAGGAACATTTATTAGCTGTAAAAAAATTATTTTTATTTCTTATCACAATTCTAATACATTTTCTAATTTTTACATTTTGTTTTCTATTTTTTTTTATAGCAAAAATTATTATTTCTGAGGAGGGTTTTTACAACAAATATAAAATTATAGTAATAACAAAGCTCATGAAAACAAAAATTCGTGTTGCAATTTTTTCCTGCTTGATCGGGGAAATTATTTTCATCGATGTAAACGCGATCTCTTTTTGGGGTTGTTGGTTCGATCAAATCAGCGCTCGGTAATCGCTGATCGATCGGGTGATCGGAGCGGAAAACGAGCGCGCTCTGCCCAACCCTGTTCCCATGTAAAAATTCCGCCTAATTAGCTCCGGGTTACAGCCATATTTATAGCAGGGGTAAGGTTCCGAGAGTATCAGTGTGAGCCTATAGCGATGTCGCAATCCCGGAATTTTTTTCCCCTCATTTTTCTATTGTTTATTTTATTTTGTTTTGCTGTTAATAGAGAAAACTAATAAGGCACCGAAAAACATGTTTATGATTGCCGATTCTGTGAATATCTTAAAATGGCGACTGAGGTCTAAAATGTATTAGTAAATGAAGGCCCAGCTTGGATTTCATAACGACGTTTCACGAACAAAAATCACGTATCTTAACGACCACATCTTTAAAAACTGCAATGCTGTGTAGTATAAGATTTGCTTAAGCAACTGGAATATCGGGGAATTCTAGTTGAACACCAGGCGCACAGTCATAGACGGGGCAGCAATTAGGATAGGGAAGTGTAGCATTGGCATTGACTTTGCATTCTGGATTAGCCTTGGCCGGTGGACCGCAGTCGCTGTTTCGAGAAACATATAGTAGATCAATAGCAAATTCACGATTTTAAAATACATTTCATTAAACTGAAATAATTAATTTCAAAAATAATAATCACCTGACACGTTCCTTCAAACTGCAGAAGACGTATCGAAGTCATATTTGTAGCAAAAATTTTAAAATTACCAATATATTATTTTCTCTAAAAGTTCTAATTTGAAATTAATCAGCAGAAAACGAAATAGTTACATTCCATCAGCTCCCTTTATGCAGATAGATTTTCCACAGAAAGGTTTTAGATCCCATTCTTCGTTTTCCTTAAACGTTCGGCATTGGGTCGAAGCATAACAAACGCCAGGGAAATCTATCGTAGATGTGCATCAATGAACAAATAATTAACTCTCATCCTTCTTAAGTCTTTTTCTTGTTTTATCCGGTATTTTAAAGTGGAAAATATTAACTACAGACACGCAAGCATTCACATAAACCATTATACCTCTTAGGACGTCGGCTTTGATTTCACGAGTCAGTGTTTTAGGAGTGATTTCAACGCTAGCCACAAGGACAAATAAAAGACTGAAGCAGAGGATGAATTTCATTTTCTTCTAAATTTCGAGCTAAATTTCAACCAATGTCGAGATTGTTAATTTCAGTATAACGGTATAAGTCATTAAAAAGTCGTATAATTATTAGTAAATTACCTTGTGTACTGCGTTATGCGCCAAATTCTAAAAGCAACTGCCGAGAACCCTTTTCCTCAGCGGCTTTTATACCTTAGTAGTCGAGGGCTGGTTAGGTGGGCTGAACCTCTGAGCTAATGGTACCGAATGGTACACAAGAAATGTGTATATTCCCTCACCTCAACACTCTTTTCATTCGTTTTGTTTACAAAAAATTCTTATTGCTTTCTTTTTCTCTCAGCCCTTACTAAGCGCTATAGCAACAGCGAGAGTTTCCTTGTTTTCGGAGTTATCCAATCAGATGAAACTTTTGGAACAGGGGAAACCATTCGTCTCAAGGACATCACGAATACTCAGTTTCTTTTTATACTGCTAGCATAACTATAAACTACAGCGCTACCCTGAAGAGGGAAATACTTGGTTTTTCCACCTTCTAAAATTTAACAATAGCGTGGCCTCGTTTTAATTCAGTGTGATCACTATGAAACTCCTGAAGGGTACAGACTTAAAAGTTACTCCCCGCAGATTTTAAAAAATAACAGTTGATTAGCAAGAGTCGCAAAACTGATAAGAGTCTAAGAGAACTAACTGAGATGTCTTATTACTTTATAGACAAATTCAACTTCGCTCAAACATGTGCTGATAATACATAGTAAAAATACCAAACAAAAACAAAATCTATACTTATCCTATAGAATATACCTCAATACCTGAAAGAACGCCGTCCTAAGACTGGAAATGAAATGTCCATCGCTAAACTCGAATAAAACATCTAACTACGCAACATCTACCTAAATGTTTCGACAATTAACTTTGTAGCGAATACAATAAATGACAGATTTAACGAAGGTCAAACGTGTTTGAAACAAACAAAAAACAACACAAAGGCGCTTCCAGGAATGAAGAGAAACTCATCATTGCAACGCATTGCAATGATTAAAGGATTTAGGCTTCGTTAGTTTCCTTTTCAACACTTTGTTAACAATAAAAAATCTGTAGACAAAATCCATTAGTGTCCTTTCTCTCCTGTCTCTTTTTGACTAATAACGCTTTCACTACATTTGGAGAAACGAAGCACGGCAAAAGCGACTTTCTTCCAAGGTAGATTATTTGTTGAAAAAGTTAAGCCCAATTTTATAGAAAAAACAGGTGAAATGCCATTTTCCCCTGTTTATGCAAAGCGAATTCATTAGTTGCAACCGGAAAAAAACCCAACATAAGGCCTTTCGACTTTTCTTGGCCACTTCAAACCGGTTTAAGACATGGAGCTCAGGGAAATCCGGTCGCTTTGCAGGCTATAACTGTTTTCTCAAAAAATTTGGTTTCCGCCTCTTAAAATGCCTGAAGCGCACCAAAGACAATCCATTTCAATAACATCCGTGTTGACGTATTAATTCAAATGCGTCAGTGACTAGTGAAGTTATTTCTAATAGAATTTTGAACTTGAAAACTTTTTTATTTATTTTCCTGTTCTGTATTTATGAAAACTTCGAACTGAATGGATGAAACTGATTCTAAAAAAAGTTAAAACTTTTAGATCTTGTGACGTATCAAACTTGTCTTCAATAAACAATAAGACCTTGTGACGTATCAATATTTGTTTCCATAAACAACGAAACAGCATCAGTAATTCAATTCGCCAACAAAGGGAATGTCCTTTTGGCCTTGACGAACTTTATTAATACGAATCACCACGTACGAAGAAAATACGAAAATTTAGATATCTTCAGGTGCAAAGGATAATTTCGCCTTCAATGTTAGCTTATCGACATCAAAGAACCGACACGCAATTTGTTGTCGACAAAGAACCGACACAAATTGTTATTGTCATTTGATTTTGACAAAGAAATTTGATGCGGCGGAGCATGACCCATTTTCTTTAGAATGCAGTTTTAAGTACGCCATTTTGAAGTAGGAAAAGTAAAACTGCTGAATAAATGTTACAAAACACTTTAAAATGAAAGTATGTAGAACAATGCATATGACGCAAAGAATATGACAATATGACCATAAAGTAAACACAAATATTCAGGACCCAGATTCTACTGTCGCATTATCGAACACAATACTCAATACTTCATTTGTTGTCGAACGTGATAAGTGGAAAATCTAACAAGCAGGCATCACCCTAGATTATATGTAAAATCTTTTAATTTATTTTTTATTTTAAAAAAGAAAATATATTTATTTTTACCAATTAAATTTCTCCTTTGGTGATGTCAAGCGATTTCTTACTAAAAATGTAGCAACCACTTCTGCAACCTTGTCTGGCACATCTTCGTGTACCGCGTGCCCACACTGAGGAAGCACTTGCATTTGGAACTTTCCTATTTAGGCCACAAACAAAAATTGACATTAAGACGAAAACGGATTTTAATATTTTTCAAACTATTATTTGAATTTGACTCGCCTTGCATCTGACCAACGGTTAGTTCTCGGTCGAGTCGGTCAATGCCGGCCAACAGCAGGAGCTTCGCAACAGGAATGGCTAAAAATGTAGCCGAGAGACCATGGAACCATCCCGGCCATTGGTGTTCAGTTTTTGTCAGATCAATACGCCAGTGATAGCCAGTCTTAGGACTAACGGCCTAAATACAAGGACGAGAAGTTTTTGCTTAAAATTTACTCTAAATGTGATGTAACTTGATAAATTATCCGAAAATCTTACTGGAGGGAAAAATGTAGGTTCTCTAGTTGAAGGAGAACTTTCAATTTTTTCATCTTCATCTTCTTCTGTTATACATTCACCATGTTTGAGCGCATTCGAAGTTTGTGTTGTAGCATCAAGTGGTGAAGAAGCGGTAGGAGTGGTGACTGTTTCTGGCACATCAGATGTAGCGCATTCTCCAGTCACGTCACTAGATGAATTGAAAATTTCGTTGAAGTTCTACATTTTCAAATACACAACTCAATGGATACCTCCGTAATTGACCAGGCATAGACACTCTAGCAGATTCACCGTTTCTAATCTGACCACTTCTGACACTATAAAAACACAACAAATGAAATTGTTATAATTAGAAAGTTTTTACAATCAAACTTATTCAATAGTATTTCAGTAACCTAAATACCTCCATTCAATGGCTTGTTCCAAGGAGAGAAACTGTTTGGGTTTTGATCTTAGAAAATTTTGCATAGAGGCTAGTGCTTCCATTGCTGTTCCCTCCACAACATCGATCACAATGAGCCCAGCAATCATTGGGAGCTGATCTGTAGCAGCAGCATGAACTGCAATTGCTCCTCCCATACTATGTCCAATAAGAACAATGGGAGGAGGGTCTGATCCAAAGACATGTTTGACCACTGATACAATATCATCAGCTTGGGTTTCTGCTGAAAGATTTTCATCATTGTGTGTCTTGCTGTCACCATGACCCCTCATGTCAATTGCAAGAATCTGACAGGAAACCAGCCCTTCAATGCATTCCTAATAAAACAGTGAATTAGAAACATACATCATAAAACATTAACATTATTTAGATAAGAATAAATTACAGCAAACAACGACCAGCTCAGAGCAGAAAATCCACCTCCATGAAGCAGAACAAGAAGAGGGCCAGAAGATCCTCTACGATAAACCTGAAATGAATCTCCATCTTCATTTACCACTATTTTTTCACGTGATGTAAAATAACGGCTCCAATGAATAGGGGTATAATCTTTCTTCTTTCCCATTCCACTAGGTCTTGAAAAGCTAAAAAATAAAATAAAAATATTGTTGTCTCAGATACAGTACCACAAACAATGGTACCTTTTGGATGAAGGAGGAGGGAGGCCCAAAGGAGCAATCAATTTACACCTTACTTTCTTCAAAGCACTTGCTTCCATTTTTAAGATCAAATGTTATTGTAAAAATTACCGACTAACCAGATTTCATTTCAGATTTTCTGTCAGGCAGTGCACACAGCAGCTGGCTGCTGGAATAATAGAATAATGTCGTCTGCAACTGTGATTTGCAACATAAATATATCGCTACGCATTAAATTAAATCAAGATCGATTGTCAGTAAGTTTTTAACTGAATGTTTATGAATGTTTATAAATTGAATGGAGGATTCTCGGCAGCTTCCATTAAATAAGTTTAATAAAAGAATTATTTTTGATTTCATAACATCCAAACCAAGCCCTTGTGGCCTAATGGATAAGGCGCCAGCCTCCTAAGTTGGAGATTGTGGGTTCGAGTCCCACCAAGGGTATCTTACCTTTTTGGTATTTCAAAAACCAAAAGCAATTTTAAATTATTCTTTTCTTTCTTTTTTCGCATCTACTATCTTCTTTTCCTTCTCTTCGCAGATTTTTCTATCATTTTCATATCGGAGAATTAAACGCATGAATTTATATTTTAACTTTTTTAGGGGCATTTAGTAGCAAATTCTGCCATATCCATTCTCATTGGTCGAACATCCTAGACATTTTATCGAATTGGTTCTATAGACATTTCTATGTCTCTACTCAACAGTTGAAAACACAGAACAAAATTTTTCCCATTTCCTAATAGATCGTACAAGGGGTTACCTAATACATACGTGTAGTTTTTCCCTGTCACACATACTTCTTTTTCTTTTCTTTTTATGGGCCTACCAAATAATAACGGGCAACGGGAAGTTGACAGTCACGCACTTTTTCGATGTAGTAACGGTTCAGTAGAGCAGGTCAAAGGTGACTTTAGATTTCCATAAAAAGTGAAAACACAACAGATTAGGTATGCTCCACGCTATTTGATTTTTCATTTAAAAACTTTGCCAAATTGTATCCGTAAGTTCACATTTCTTTCGTTTTGAACACTAAGACGACTTTGTTTATTAACTATAACTTACTATAATATCAGCTAACTCTATAACTTAATTACTAGTAGCGATGGGTCAAATAAAATTAACAACGAATGGAAATGTTTTGAAAAGATGGAATATATACAGGTAAGTACAAAATTTTTAATAGTACGGTGTAAAATTGAATTGAATATTTCCTCTCCTCGAGCACAGTACATTCAGACATTCTGTATTTAGCCAATATATTTTTTCGTTTTCCTTTTTTGTTCTTCTGTTTGTTATATTCTGCTTTTGTAAGAATTGCGCTCCACCTTTCTCCGGAAAAGCAATAGACGGTCCATGTGACATTTCACTTCCCATGTATTTTAGGTTTAGTTTTGACCTATATGATTCTTTCGAGAAAGAAAAATGAAAGTCTATAATTATTTGTATGTTGCTGAACAATGGACATTCATCCAGTCTCATCCAGTGTGCCATGTTTAAAGCAGAGATGGTAGAGATACTATATGGAGCCGTTTCAAAATCAATAGAAAGTAAAATACAGTACAACAAAATAAGCGGAGAAATTTAACTTAAAATTTGTCGGGGTCGCAATGGACGTAATCATGGTCACGCGTGCACACAATCATCATTCATTGTAGCTCCGCCTTGACTTCCTTCCTTGAAAAAAGCCACTTCCCGACATTAACAGAAAATAAGAGTAGAATTCGTTAAAAAAATTCAACCACAGTTGTGCTCCACTACTGCAACTGAACTGTCTAACAATATGTGTCGTTCTGTGTCATCGATAGGCGCGATTTTTTATTTTTTATTTTCGTTGGCGGCAGCAGATTGGATTTGCCCAGTCGGGAATAAATATTGTTTTCAGTGGATAAACGAACCCCCTAGGACTTGGAATGAAACCCGAGCTAGATGTGCCCAAATAGGAGGAGATCTTCCTGGGGCAGACCATTTGGTATGGAATTCGAATATAACCGAATAAGTATATATAAGTCAATAGTGCTAACTAGCCAAATGCAAAAACAGTGAAATCCTCATTTGGCGGGAAATATTTAAAAAAAAATCGATTTATTACATATTATCATATTACATTTGTCTGTCTGAGTTAAAGACACGCAATTAGTAATAAGATTCTTTTAAAATCGGCAACCAAAACTTTTTTTTTATATCGTGCATAATCGATGTTTATATAAATCAAGGAAACAAAATCTCGTTTTTTTTTTTGTTTAATAGCCATGTAACCATCGCTAGATCACATTTTGCATGAATAAATTATTTCCAAATTCATTTTAGCATGTATTGAGCCACGCATGGGTTAATGAATATCCTTTCTGGACAAGTCTGTGTTTCAGCAATGGACGTCTGCAATGGTTAGGAACCATTTCATGTACTGTAGCGTTTGCGTTAATTATTTTTAAGATAAGAAATTGATTAGCGAATTTTGTTCTCCAAATTAGACGAGGAACGAAATCTTGCATTTATTGATACATTTTTGCCTGGCTTGACGACACTTCACGATGTCGACGGCAAAATGTACTGTTTCTACACTAACGGCAACATGGTTGATCCACTGACAACTTTCGGCCTCTCTCTGAAAGACAGTCAACATTTAATAGGATCTATGTGTGTTTCAGACTACCGATTCACTCACTCCTTCATCGGTAATAATAAACATTGTATACATTTTCTACTAAATCTAAATGTGGTTACTTGGGTTTGCAAGTTAATTTTTTATGTTGAAAACTTTTCTAGGATCAACGCTGGGAGGACATGTATTATCAGCCTCGATGATAGCTGAGGGCACCGATATAGACTGGGGCCCTATAAGGCAAAATCAAGACGGTTTCGTAAATATTTTCCCACTCCAAGCTACTTCTCTGAAATTAAAATGCGTCGTCCAAACAACAAACGACGCTCATAAATCATCAGTCCGCGTAAGGTGGATTCGAAATAATGGTTACTTAGGCAATTTTTCTCAGGTTCGTTCTTGAATAATAGTTACGCATCAGGGTAGCGTTCTGTATTTGTCAAACAAAACATTACTATTTTAGTAAATAACCCAACTCTTTTTTTTGTGATTTTTTTTTTCTTCAGGAGGTTAGTTTTGCTTCTGCGGAGGATCTAATTCCTTGGATTGGATTTATTCATTGTGAAGCGTCTTATCTGAATCACCAACCAGTCTACAGTCAAGGAATTCACTTGGTGGTGTGGAACACGGTGACAGCACGTCTCATTTCCACCTGTATTTCATGCAAAGTGCAGAGCATAATAGAGACAGCAAAAATTATTTTAGCACAGGTAAAAATTCATAATTTAATCACATAGATTCTTAAAAAATTAAAAAATTACAATGAACGTATATTGCTATAGTTTGTAGAGATGGAAATCACTCCAGGTAAAGGAACAGCAATGGAATTCTACATTGAGCCTCCCGTCATACACCACACTACGATCTCGTTCATGATTCATATAAAGAATAAGGTAGAAAAAAATATCTATATTTATTAGACACTGCTTTAATTTTTTATGACACATTTTAGAAAATCGATAAGTTTGATTTCAGAATGGTTGAAAAACTTGGCAACGAATTCCAACTATCGCGCTGGGCAAAGAGTCGTTCTCTATTTCTTCCCAGCGATTCCGATTTAGTTCTTGAGATTATTAGTCCATGCAACATGGTCTTGCCACAGGATCGTCAGAACACGACATGGATTGGTTATTTAGGTCAAACGGTACCATCCGGGAATTTTATTGATGGCCCCATCTGCGTTAACAATCATGGGGCCATTGTAACAAGAACAGCCAGATGCGGTTTGTCTGATTTACGTCCAACACCTCACGAAGTAAATATTCAAATGCAATGAACACGAAGAATAAATAACAAACAAAGTTGTATATGCTGGAAGGAATGTTTCTCTATGAAAATTAGACGAGAAGACCCACAATGTTTCAACGGCTTCTATCCAGCTGATGGGAAATGTTACCGAATGACAGAAGCTTCTGATTTTGCCACAGCTGTCGCTAAATGTTGGGTCGGATGGCCAGTGCAACCCGAAATATTGCTGCCAAACAGTATATCCAATTGGGTGCAGACTTCACGCGAATGGATCTATCAGACTCACTATTCACCAGCTTCCCTAGTTTGGCTTCCCCTACGACGCGTTAATAGGGCGGCTCCTCTTCAAACCCCAGTCTGGAGTTGGAACACAAGTACAATTTTGAACACATTCATTTCCCTTCTGTTTGAAAGTTTTTATAACATTTTCAATTCGGACATTCTGACATACAGTGAGCAACCGGTGGATTCACATGGCCAACGATTGGAACACCACAGTTGAAAGCTCTGACGTCAGCCGTTTATGTGCGGCATACGATTTAGTAAGGAATAAATTGATCAGCACTTCATGCCAAAATCATCTTCCGATGATCTGTAGTCGACCATTATTATCACAACCCCTCAGTTCCGCTCAATCGGGTGACGTGGGAGAATACTTTTGCGAGTATGACTATCAATAACCTAAAGGAAAGGACAGTATGATAAAAATATTTAAACCATTTCGTTATTTATAGCCCCGGTTGGCTGACTCATTGGCTTGTGCTGGACACGGGAATTTGCTACAAACGCTTCACGCTAAAGGAAGCCATCGATGCGGATGAAGCTCAGCAATTCTGCGTAAAACGCGGAGGACATCTTGCCAACGCCCCAACTCACAGCACACGACTAGCTCTGGAGCAAGTCTACTCTTATTTTAATAACAGAAGCGTCGTTGACTCTTGGATCGGACTGAGGAATCAAGATGGCCAGCCAGGAACTTTTAGCTGGGTGAACGAAACGGCTGGTGACCATAGCAAGACGTACAACTGGCACCCTTATAACGAATTTAGTGAAGGCTACGCGTCAGCATTTCGTAATGGCATGTGGTGGAATTGGCCACGTCACACAAAACTGTGGGGTCTGGTCTGCCAAAAGAACGCGTCCGATTGGAAAGACGGCATTCGATTGCTGCTTGAACCGTCTAATGACCCAATTAGGGAAGGCGAATACGCTCTCGTTTTCACGTACGAACCCAAACCCATTCTTCAAGATGAAAACGATGATTACATCACACCCGCAGCGTTCGAGACAAAGAAGATATTGAATCATTCTTATTTGACTAAATCCTTTTGGCTATCCGATTTTGACGTTGTCTGTCATTTCACTAACTACGTTCGACGCTTCAGTTTCCCCAGAGGATTTCGTCGACAGTATCGAGCTCTGGTCCCCGTGTCAACGGCCATGGGGTCGGGACCTTTCACTTGCGAAGCATGGTTCAACAAACCGGCCTTTCGATTCCAATCGAATACGATCATTCACCGACCCGCTCACTGGCACAACTTCGTCATTGTTGTGTCGAAACAAAATCCTCTCTATCCAGGCTACCGCCAGTCACCAGAAATAAACTGGAATGGCGAATCAGCTGTTAACGACCTTTTGCAACGAATGAATTTGAACCGATTCCGCTATTTCAAGGATTTCATGACCAATTTTTCGGTTGTCACAATAAGTGTCGAGCCCAACCAGAATAATGCGACTGGTACTGCAAATATTATCAATTATTTAGTGTCATTTTTCCTTTCGCCGGATGTCCAGCGTTTCGATCTGTTTGCAAACATAAGACAATGCCAAGCAGGGTGGGATTCGAACGCATTTAAAACCAGCACGCTAGACTACGAGAGCATCCTTCATTTACTCCTCCAGTTTTGCTTACCTTTGGTCTATCGAAATGGCGAAGATTACCAGTTTATTGAAGTACGAAGCACTGTAGCCTGTCCATCAATTCATCCGCCCGAGACATTTGGCCATCACCTTCATGATGAAACTTCCATGGCGATCAACCGGTTCGCTTGGCCGATGACAAATATTAACCGGATGACTAGATCTACCAACCCCTGTTTTATAAAAGGGCATATTGTTCGTCGTACCTGCACGGGAAGCTTTGAGCAAGGTGCCATTTGGGGGCCACCAAAGGTAAACTTAATTCATACTTAATTAATTCGTGTTTCCCATAACTTTGAACAACTAACGTTGTTTTATTGATTTGCTTTCTTAATTATCGCGGTCCATTCAATCTTTTAAAAAAACGTGTCTCTTAAGATTGCGGAGTCGAACAAGATATTGGATGAAGCAACCACTATTTGCCAAGTGGCAGATTACACGGAAAATAAGATGTATCAACTAGAACGACTGTCAATGGCTGCCACGGTCGACGGTCTTTCTCTTTCATCAGAAGCCATTTTGACAGAGTTGCTAAAAGAATGGGATGAGCAAACTTTCTTGTCTATGGCTAGCCTCGAATTAACTATTTCCAGCCTTCGTCAAATATTGAACAGATCTCGAAATCAAACTGCCCAGCTAAATCGCCTTCTCTTAACCACAGTTATCGAACGGGTAATATTTTGTCGTCTATTTTTTGAGCGCGCAAAATAATTTCAGAGATTCTAAAAATCATTTTCTGAATTTAGATGTTACGCCCAGGTAAATGTCCGCTGACTGAATTGCAATTCTTACCAGACGTTCTAGAAGATTTGATTCAGCTGTTCTCCGATCTACCTGCATTGGACAACAGGGGATCGCGAGTTCGGGTCAATATTGGCGACCAGGTCTCTGTCGTGGCGGATGGAATTGATACTACGCTCGGAAACCAACACTTTGCATCCGAGATAGTGATCGATTTCAATCGCCTCTCAGTCACCATCCAGAAAGATGCCGAGAATAGCGTTTTATCCACCGTCGTGGCTCTACTTCCGTCTGAGCTTTTGGCTATCGATCCGGTGACAAAGAACAGCATCATCGATCTGTACAAGGTAGATGCCAGCGATCGGACTCAGAGGAGCATACTCGGGAAATTCATCGCCAGCCAAACAATCGTACACGTCAACTTGAAATCCGTCGTCAAGACGTCAGCGACTCCATTTATGCTGGCCTTCAAAATTGAGGGGCCGTCATCGGCGGAGAGTACCTTTTTGTGTGCGCGCTGGGACTCGCGTTTGAATGACGTCCACGGCGGTTGGCTAACGGGCGATTGCTGGTATCTCGGACGCACGGATGAAGCCGGAACTCACCTCTGTCAGTGCCATTCTTCCGGCATCTACGGCTTGTTCCACTCCGAAGAGGACAGAACACTGCGCTTGGCTTTGATTCGACGACTGCCGATTGTCATCAATGTGATCCTGTTCCTCTTTATGACTTCCTGCCTGATTATTCGCTCGGCATTCGTCTGTCGAAAAGCGGTCCGTGAAATGGATTTGGTGGAGCTGGGCGCACGTCTCCAGCTGGTGATCGCTTGGTTAACGATGCTATTTTGCCATCTTGGCCAATACTTTGCACCGGGCCAAAAAGTTGGTTGCATTATCTTGACAACATTGTTTCAGTTCTTCCTGACGGCCGCTTTCTTCTGGAATATCATTCTCCTGGTCGTCCGGCGCTGGCAAATTCACCAACGCTGGATCAGCAATCAACACGCCTGTCTAGCAAAACTCTCTTTTGCCGTGTGGGCGCTCAGTTCCCTCAGCGTTGTGACGATTCCGATTTACAAGTGGAAATACGTTCACGCCAAACTGGCGATAATATCAGAATGCTGGATAGAAGATCCGATCGATTTTGGATTGACGGTTGCCATAGTTTGTCTGGCTAGCCTCGTCAGTCTCATTTTAAATGTGAAGAATCTTGGCGATCAAAGGGAATTCGGAGTCGCCTCAGATTGGAACGCCAGTGACGTTCTGGGAGCCGTGAATACGCCACTGATGTGCCTGACCGGATTGCTCGCCATCTCGGACAACAGCTGGCTACATTCAACTCCGGTTGCTATCACTTTCAGCTTCACCTCATCATTGCTCGGTCTTATTTGGCTGTGCACTTTCTGCACGCTGGTAGCCAACCCTACGGTCAAACATGAATTTCAACATTCCAATCGCAAACTTGGTCAGGATTTGCAACTGAAAACCATTTATGGCTCCACTATCGAATATCTTACCGATCGTTGATGTCCTAATCGGTCCTAATGCGACATAATGTGTATATGTGTACTAACCCATAAATATAACTCGATATGCAAACTAAGAAAATATGCCATGATACAGTTTATTTGCCTTACGTAATTAATGAACTACACACATCACGTCAGTGAACAAAATAGGAAAGTCGTGGAATCGTGTCATCTATAAATATCCACAAGGTTCATTATAATTACCTCAAGCACATCAGGGGGGTGTGTTAAAGTGGGATGGGAGAGATGTAAAAAAAGCTGAGAAGTGAAAGCTGTAACACCAATAACATACAATTAGGGGATGAAGATCAAAGAATCAAAGGTCGGTAACTCAGCATCAACAACCATCCGAGTTCCATCACGCAACCGCAAAGAAATGTGACACGTGGAGAGTATTGTAACGAGCGAAAGCGTGAGCTTGAGTAACTATGCTGAACTTTGAGTTATACTCTGTGCGCATCTAAGAAAATATTCTATTCTATCGATATGTTGTAAATTTTTTTGTTTGGTTCGAAATGGAATTAGCAAAACACCCTAAATATTCTAACCTAATCTATTGGAATTTTTCTGCTATAGATTTTCAACTAACCTAACTTCAGAATTCAGATGCACTTAAAAATACGCGTTTGCTGTATCCAACACGCAAAAATAGATGCAGTTATAGATTATATTGTTATCACTCGGTAAACAGTGAAAAAAAAAATACATTATTTTATCCCCGCAGCTGCAACGGAAATCTTTAGGTTAAGGAATGATCAAAAAATAAAAACTAATTAATCGCCGATAACTTTGCTTCAAAAAATAGAATTGTAAGTTGAAGCGCAAGGTGCTGGTTTTTGGTAGTCTCCAAAATAAAATTAAGGCTGAAAATTTCGGGTGAAAGCTTTATTTTTAAACAGCTTTCAAGTTCGTTTCAATATACGGGACTTGTATAATATTCAGTCAGGGAATGAGAGAAAGAAAGTGAGTGTATTACATCCAAATGAGGGAGGGGGATGTTGACACGAGAATGGACACGAGCCTTAGATGAATGTGAGCAGATGAGATAGAGGACGTTAGACATCCAACAAACAATGAGAGGGAAAAAAAAGAGAAGACTCGTTTTTTTGAATAATTATTTATGATTTTTCAGACAAGAAATGAATTTTGGTTGTTATAAGATTTCGTTTTAATTTTTGGGTCGAGGGGTTTCTTCTCTTTTCCTTTTTCTTTTCTTTATAGTAGATAAATATTTACAACATAAATCGGTTAAAAAACATGAGTAAGCGAAAATAACATGCAAATGTCATTTCGTTCTTGTTTGCTTCCTTCAAGTATAACTGACCTGTTCAACAACCGGTCGACTGGCAAACCATTCTATATCGTCAATATCCCAGTTCACCCCAAAATAAAATGATGATAACAAGTCAAATAATAAAAACAGATGGTCGGTACAGATGAAAAATAAATAAATAAATGTTTAGCTTGTTTAATGAGATCCAGCATTGCTAACACGATGGACTCTGGTGCGAAATTCACTTGGCGGTCCCGCCATGGACACGTTGCGCTTACAGCCGCTTGATTCCTCTCGCGAAGAACTACATGGAATCAAATTAATGATTAATGAATAAGAAAAACAAAATGCGGAAGTATCGATACCTACCAGATAAGAAAAATGGTTACTCCAACGAAAACGAGGAACAAAGACCTTCAAAAACCAAATTATTATTTGTTTTGATTATACCTTAGTGAACGTATTAAAAGAAAACTGCGTTTCTTACCCAATGGCGACCATGGCCACCATCCAAATGTTGAATTCACCATCGTCTATGTGCGCGGATTAAAGCATCGCAAATAAAGCAAAGACAAAATAGTCAATAAACATGATGAACCGTATTGGTCCACAAGTCTATGTAGGCCAAGTGCTAAGTCGTCGTCATTCTTGACTTACTTGGATAGTAGAGGACGCTGATGTCATCATCAATAGACGAGGGGAAGATGCTGCTCACGCTGTCCTTGGTGGCCGTGTCTTCGACTGACACTTTAACCAGTTTCTCTGAATCCGCCATGATATGTTCCAGCAAAAAAGAAGACAAACGCAAAGGATTATGTTGTGAGAGACACCTTGGTGTGGGCAGCAGGCAGCCACAAAGCTGGGCGCCAAAACATGGCGTCAAGGAGAGAATGTCACGAAACGGAAGCAAAATGGACGGGGGTGTGAACATGTGAATGGCTTGCTTAAATGCTTGCGCAAGCGTCTGAGAACGATGGACGCGCGCGCAGCTTCTCCGCTGCTGTTTTTCACAGTTTTAATAAACAACCGAAAAAAGAAATGACGCCAGAGCGGGAAATGGAGAAAAACACACACAAAAAAAAACAAACAAAGAAATAGCAAAAAAATAAAAAAAATGGAACAACTCACCGAAAGTGCAGAGAACTTTACATTCGGACATGTGAGAGGGAGGCGGTCGACGACCGAGTCGGCAGAATTCGGGATCAACTCGTTTTCCCGTCTCTTCCAGAATGCATTCAGACAACTGACGGCGGACTCCTGTTCCACATTGTGCCCCCTAAAAGTTTTCAGAAGATAACATGGACGTTATTATTTTAGTTTTTTTAAATAACAATTTAACATGTAGTAAAACATTTGAATATTTTATATTAAAGTTAACCCGTTCCAGCTTCTCGGTCTCTTGAATCAAATTTTTTACTAAAACTTGATTAACCTTAAACAAACAAATATTCTACAAGAAGTTTGCGTACAAACAAGAGATGAATATTAAACTTTAGGTTCTAGACTGACGGAGTGACGGTAGTAAAATAATCAAGTAAAATCCCAAAAATGACCAACCTGTAGGAAGCAATCAGACCAGTTTGATGGCCGCCATTCGTAGCAAGGCTGGTACGGGCACGGGAGCTGTTGGCGTATGGTGGTCGGGCAGCTGCGACCAAACTGATTGTTGATCATTTGAATCTCGCGGTGGCGTGAACGCAAACCTGCATTTGAAGCCAATAAAAAATTTAATGCAATTACAAGTTTAATAGTATTTAATGTAGAAATTATTTACCTGAATGGTGACCACACGGAGCGCATTCGGAATCATCCCATGCCGACCACGAAGAGACTTGGCAATCGATTGGGCACTCGACGTGGCACCACATCTCAGTCAAGCCCGGTCTGGTGTGGGAATCGCAATTGCTACAGACGGAGAATATGATGGAATTTTTGAAAATGTTTTAATACGATCGTGTTTGTTTACGCCTTGTCGCGCTGCACTTTGGGATTTATTTTTAACAATATAGTGCTGGTCTTTGAAATCTTACTTAGGCTCAGTGATGTATCCGTCAGATCTGACGCATGAGGCGATTCGAGTGCGGACGCCTTCGCCACAATTAGATCCGCCCAGCGGTTGACAAGAACTCCATTCTGACACCTGCCAATCGTAACCAAAGCAACCGCCGCTAGCCGGATTGGAACAGGATTCCATCTCCTCCAATGGCGGGCATGTGTGATTGTAAATGGGATTCCTGATGATGGAGCGCTCACGTCTTCTCTCCCCACGACACTGCAGTGGATTATATACGAGTTTGATATGATGATAAGTTGGCTAGCAACAAACTTCTTGGATAAATACGAAAATAAGAAATCAAAGAAATCACAGTACGTGTTGGCATGGTGACCAAGACGACCAGGAGCTGATGACGCAGTGGCCAGGACAAGCGATCTGGCAAGATTGTTCGGCCGCAGGCTTGTTGGCCACGTCGCAAATCGCATCTCCCACCACCATGTCTTCCAAGACATTGACGCACCTGTTCCATTTCCATGCCGAGAAGAGAAGATTGATCAGTTATTCGAGTATATCCAACGTACTATACGTTTATCAATTGCTCGCTTGTAATTTGACTGCAGGTCGTCGTGTATCTAGTGATTTATTATGTGTGCAACTATTGTGTAGGTTACCTGACGTATCGCGTTTGGAGGCCGCTGCCGCATCGCTCGTCCGACGCCAAGTGACAAGGGGTCCAGTCGGAAGTTCGCCACCGATAAGCGTCGCACGAATGAAGGTTGCACGCTTGAGTCTCTTCCATCGATCCGCAAGGTCTGCCGCCGTTGGCGGCTTCGGTTTCAATCTGCAATTGACATTCGTATATTGTTGGGGTTAACGTTAGTGGATGTATAATGTTCTAATGTAGGGTCATTGGTCATGCATATCATTTAGGAGTAGTAAAAAGCAGTAGGGAAAGCATACTATTTGCTAATTATCCTTCAACATTTCCTTTGCCCAATTCAAAGTTGCGTAATCAGAACATTCACAATGGCAACTGAAATTCGCGGATGTCAGCTGTCACTCGTAGTTCAAATTCCCAACGGCTCTTATTAATTTCTTCTCAAATTGCATAGTTGATGGGCGTCCAGCACGAGAAAACGGGTTCCAAAGTCAAAGTATAACCCCGAGTATAACATTAATGAGCATGAACCAAGGAGGAAACGAGGAAACTGACAAACTTCCGTGCTGTTGTTTTATCGATTGCGTTGGCACTGGATAACCCCCCGTGCTACTATCAGTTAGATCGGAGAAGCGTGTAATTGCGACTACCCACTACCGTCCATTCTTACCATCTCGTAGAAAAACCCACTACAGTGCAGTCATGAGAAACATAAAACTAAAACGGAAAAAAAAATAAAAGAGAAAAGAATAGATAAAGATATCCTGGACGGACCTTCCTGTGACGCTGTTGGACGCCCGGGCCGCAAGTCGAATTGCAATTCGTCCATGAACCCCAAGCAGATAATTGGCAGTCGACTGGGCAAGGAACGTCGCAGCTTCTCGTTTCGAAATCTTCTTCATTACACCAGCTGATTTTCGAGCATTAATCAAATAGAACAATATTCAATCAGATTGCAGTTAAAACCCGCTAAATCAATAATAACAGGAATATAATCTTATTTTATTTCTCAACAGAATACAGTTAGACTTCAACGTTAAACAGAATCTCCAACTTGCAGTTTTAGTTGAATCCAACTTTGCCATGCAACAAGTTTTGACGGAAACTTGTGAATAAGTTATGCATGCGAGCGAAAGTCTATGTAAATAATTTTGAGAAAAACAGAGGAGACAACTCACTGGAGCGGTGCTAATTGGCCGTTGGCTGTGACGATGCACTTCCGTCGGCGGTACTGTTTACCGCGTCCGCAACTACGCGCGTGATCCTCTTCTATCAGGCAGGTAGACCAATCCTCCAGCTCTAGAGTGACTCTCTCACAGGGACAATCTTCCGTCAATTTTTTGTCGTCATCACCGTCGTCGCACTCGCCACCGTTACTCCCTAAATTGCCCCGTTCAAATATTTGATTATTAATAGCCCATCAATATCCAAAATACCGAGACACAATGGACGTTTTGTCCGTACGCCCACTCTCTTTACTCTTTAGGTTGGTCGACGTTCCTTGTCGTACATATCCACACGCGGTGTAATTGTTTAACCGCAAACACGGAGTGATAGGGAGGGGGTTTGATGGATAAATGGGACCAACGTACCAGAGGTGCTGCGAGTTCCGATGCAATTACGAGGACAAAGTGATCTCGTTTCTATAAGATCCTGATGTCGGCACGCTTTCAAATCGCCATCTCGTCGACAAGGAACGGAGCATTCGCGATACGTCTCCAACTGGCGATATTCATCCATTAACTTGGCTAGACAGACGGACGGGTCTATGGTGACATTGTTACCGTCGTGACAGTGGACACCTTACGACGCAGCAACAGAAAGAAAAAAAAAAAAAACGAACAAAGTGATTCGTTAGACATTTTTTTTCAGTGTTACGGTAAAAATGGGCGTATTCAACAAAAGAAAAGCGGGAGGGTGACCTTCTATTTTGTACCAAATTCAACAAAGAGTTATGGAATCTACAAAAAAAAATGGTTGCCTTCTGCCTTTATAATTATTTCCCCACAGATATGTTTTCTACGGACTAATTTTTTTATAAAACTACAAGGTCCTCTATAGTCATTACTTTTCCCGCTATAATCAAATAAATGTTAACTGCCAAAAAAGAAAGAAATGTGAATGAGAAATGATGAACGGGAGTCGGGGAATTGGACCAACAATTCCTTGGGGGCAGTTAGTATATACGTTTGAATGATGATGGAGTCTTTTAATTAAGCGCTCGACGGGTTATATCAAATGTGCAATAAGGAAAGCGCGCCAGCCGACAAAGGGGTTCAAAAGCTGCTGTAGCTGGCGCGCTACCAGAATCCGTGAAATATTAGCGTTGTTGATCGAAAGGATTTCAGAGAAACGTCCGGCATTTCGTGTGTTTGTCGACGAGACGACACGTTCCGTATCAAACCCGGACGTCAACCAAACACTATAATGAGATTGCCAAGAAGAGCTTAACAACGTGAACGTGAAATACTTCGAATGGATATTCCAGTCCCGCATTTGGCATTGGCTGCCAGGTAGCAAGGCGACCACGAAGAGACTTGCCAGCCGATGCGCTCCTGCTGGACCAGCCAATCGTAGCAGGAGCGTTTCTCAACCAGCGGCGGCCAAGTGAACGACGACGATAAGCTGGGCGAGGCCGCATTGGCCGGCTGCTGCAGAACCACCCGGATTCGCGATTGAATGGCGTCATCTTGAGATTGATCGGAGCATTCGGACCACTCGGACCAGTCCGACAAGCGATACTCTTCCGGGCACGGCACATTGCAAACGTGGACGCTCTCAGGGCGACTCAGAAGAGCGCAATGGGCGTCGTCGACGTGCTGTCCGTCGTCTCTGGTGCAGCGGACTTCGCGTGTGTGCGTTCCAGCTCCGCATGACGACGATGTGGCGTCAATCATTTGGCACGGACCCCACGGCAGGGGCCACCAACCGAAAACGGGCCAGCGGAGTTGTTCCATTTGCTGCTCGACCGAGCAGACTTGCTCCTCCATCAGCTGATTCGGACAAGGTTGGCTGTCCGGCTGCGGGAGCCCGACCACGTAGCGAGTTCTCCGTCTGCGTCCCTGATGAATGCACGGCGTCCACTCGGACCAGGGCGACAGAATACAGTCGGACGAGCACTGGACCGTGCAGGCGACTTGCTCCAATGGCGCCAGTGTATTGTTTGAACACTCGTCGTCATCCACCGTCACCTAAAATATGGCAAAAAGAGCTGCTGGTTACAACATCCGCGTGTCAACAATTAGACCAGTCGCTCCTGATTGCGTCTGGGGGGGGGGGGTCAACTTGTACAGGAAATTCGCAACTTTCGCAGTTTTCTCTCAACGCGGCCGTGCCTTTTGTATTGTATTATGTCATTATATTGTGTCGAAATAGCGGATCGGAATGAAGTAGTAGTCTTAGGACCCTATATATGGCAAGGAGTAAGTCGTTTTTTTCCTTGTGGATGTCTTTGAATGTTCCGGATTGTTTCAGATCGTCTGCTGCTGCTGCTGTACACAGGCACTCTTCATTCTCCTTTCTTTTTATTGGACTATTGCGCAGCATTACTATCTCGCTCTTGCCCCATTTCGACCAGGGTTTCCCAATGGAGATATATGAACCCCAGTTCGCTAGCTAGCTAGTACATATTCTGGTGATGGCTCGTTTTTCATTCTCTCCAGAGTTCTCTCTATCTCGTGTATTATATTGCTCGGTCCCCGGACGGGTTGTCAAGAGAATTTGAGTGTTTTTTTTTTGTTTGTTTTTTCTCTCTCTCTCTCTCTTATTTCGTTTCTTTCCATTTTCTTTATCAATTTTGTATTACGCTACTTCTTTTGTTCCTTTTTCTTCTTCTTCTTCTTTTATAACCAGTAATTGGGACAAGAAAAAAAATAACAACAACACCCTAAAAAAAAGGAGAAGGAAAACGAAACTGGTGACAACAATACTTCTCTGGAGAATTGTTGGATGCCATCTGTCTAAACATATATATATATATACAACAAACAGCAGAGAGAGAGAGAGAGAGAGAGAGAGCAGCTTAATAGTATAAAACGCATGGCAGTCCGGCCCAGTTTTCGGTTGAGTTCAGCTCGTCTAGCTTATATATCCTATACATCCGTCGACAGTATCAGCAGTTTCAGAAGCGAGTAGTATATATATATCTAACACAAAAGAATAGATGGAAGGAAAAACGGACGGCACGAGTCCCTTTTCATCCTAGGAGATGCATCAGACGTAATGCGATTGGATGCGTTTTCTTTTCTTTCGCTTTTTTTCCTTCTTCTTCTTATTCTTCTTCTTTTCTATTTTCGTTGTAAAGAAACTCGCCCACATACGGAGCTGCGATGGTGGAGACTAGCAGTTAGAGAAAGGACATGACGAAGGAATACAGCGACATTAGCATCAATGAAATCATTAAAGAGAAAGCGGCCAACATCTTCCGAGACGACTTTTCTTCCGCTTTTTTTTCCCGACTCGAAATGGACAGACGATGACGATGTAATATGCGAAAAGTTGTGCGGAGTGGCACCAACTTCTTTTGGACGGGAGGAAAAATGAAAAGTAGGCTAGCTAACTCTCACCCCGTCGTATCGACGACATCGAAAGACGAGCTCGTGGTAGCCGAGTCCGCAGGTGGCGTTGTCGGCCAGATGGCAGGTGTCCAGAAGCGGCTGAACCTCCCAGCGGGAACAAGCATCGCCCCAGTCGGTGTGACAGCGTCGAAGCTGGCTCAGCGCCGGGCATTCAGTTCCGTCGGCGCTGGCGTTGGACAGGATGCGTCGGTGACGAAACTGGTATCCGCTCGCTACTTTGTCATCCGTCTTGCCAGCTTCTTGACATTCAGTTCCGACGCAGCACATAATAATAACAGAGTTGGAAACAAATAACGGACAAATATGTGAACAACATCGCTAATACTCATATAAACATGTCGACAGACTCGAATCAAAGCATCAAAGAGAACAACTAGATAAGCGTAAATATAAGAAATGCGACTATTAACACTCCAGTCGTCTATACTGTGTATAGTCTATTCCATTTTTTCTCATCAACTTATTTTCTATTGTTCAGTTTGCGTTTTATTTCAAGTATAAATGATATAAATACCTAAACGATAGTAGAGTGTGTCTGTGTTTTGGTTTGTTCCTTCGTCTTCTTTGTCCGCTGTTCCAGTCGCTCCTTCGTTCGCCAAGTGGCTGACTGATGGCGATGGCGAAAGACCAGGTGGGTTGATGTTTCCGACACAAGCGGCCGCCATGCACGACGACCAGGGCGACCATTCGCTCACTTGGCAATCAGAATCGCATGGGATCTCGCAGCTAAACGGAAAAGTGGCACACATAACACAGAAAAACAGGAATGTAGTAATTCATTCATCAGCGAAGCAGTCATGATTGTCAAAATGCTCTAACATCGTTAAGTTTGCTAAAAGTACACAATCATTTATCAGTGTTGCTCCTTCCTTATTATTTATTTTCGGCAGCTTTCACGATATCGTTGGATTATTTTTAACTTGTTTACGTAACACACACAGGTCCGTGTTATAGATAGGTTAGTCAATGGTTACGACGAATTTCGGAGAAAACGAAGATGATCGTAGAAACATGTCACTACAGATTTATTGGGGCGTCCAAAGTCTATATTCTAGCCTGCCTTAATGTTGACCTAAGTTTGCTCCATATAGCTACTGGTTGTATATATGACTATGTGTATTCTTTACTGTTTACACGGACGTACTGAACACTGGGTGAAGTGGAGTACGGTGGGTATCAAATTTAAAGAGAAACGATGAGAAAAATAGTATAAGTCTATATATAGGGAAGGATTTCTGTTTGTTTTTTCGTGTTTTCGGAGGGAGAAAGCAGAAAACAAGAAGGATTTAGATGAGAAAGAAAAAAGTAAAAAAAAAAAGGAAAGAAACTGAACTAGAAAGTATAGGGGGGTGCGGGAGGAAAACAACAAAAAAAGTAGATTCGGTATACATATCCGGGCACTTTTCCAGCTATAGCCAACAAAAAGGAGAACATGCAGAAGCAAAGAATAAAGGAGAAAGGGGGAAAAAAACCAAACCAAAAACAAAAGAAAAATAGGAAAAGGAAAGAAACGGGAGAATAGAGCAAAGGGATTATTGGATTGTCTGACGATGAGCGCACACAAAACAGTGAGAACGAAATAAGAGGGAGAAGAGACGTACGGAGCAGGCAGAGATAGTCTTTCATTGATCCTCAAAGCACTTGCATCCGCACCGGATCATACAACTTGCTTTTCCGCTTACAAAAATAGACTAGACGACTCTCCTGTTCGGTATCGAAATACGCCGTTTCGTCGTTTCGTTTCAAACATGTATTACAGCAAGATATATATTTTCCGCAATGCAATATATGTTTGAAAAAGAGGATGAAAAGAGTCCGTCATGTAGTACGTACTATATTTGCAAAAGAAATCCAACAAACATACGTTGAAAGTGCGCTTGAAATTTGTCAAACTCTGAGCTGGAAACTTTCTCAAAAGTTTTGCAATGCTCTTGTGTTTGCTTCTCTCCAACAAGCACTTGGCACCAACACAGGCTTCACACACAGGCAGTATATACTAGTATATTCGATATATATCGAATTATCGATACTCACTGTTGAACGGTGGGTAGGAGAGTGAGTGCCCGGCAGAGTCGAGAGTTGACGGGCCGAGAGTCGCTCAAACGGAGACAAGTCAGACCACGCATCTGGATGCCACCGCCGCAGATTTGAGATGACGACGAAGATGTCAGCGGAGGGTTAGCTGAGGTTAAGGCTGCATTTGGGCCTGTGTCCACACGGATGGCGGGCGAGATGGGAGAATTGGCTCGACACGCACTCCAAGGTGACGGCTGCCACTTGTACCTGAATATTTTAAAGTTGCCCAAACTCAATATCCAACTGCTGAGCTACTTTTTTTCATTTCTACTTGCGTCATATACCGACATGCTACTTTTCTTTCGTATAAATCAAGAAAAACTTGTGGTTACTAAATTAAAGCAATATTGTACAGTATCTTGATGTTGACATTAGTTCATACGGTGGCATTATTTATCTTTGTAACATTTGTGATTTCAGCTGAGTTGTGCGCGATTTATTTGATTTATTTTTTCCTGTTTCGATCCCACCCTTCTGATTACTTTTGCCTGTACTCGAAAAAAACGATCGATTTTGTATCGCTTTCGATTGACAATAAACTCTTACAGTCACAATAAATTGAGGAATATTGATTGCAAATAAATTTCGATAAAAAAAATCAGTTTCTTTTATTGGTGCGCTCACTCAGATCGTCACAGTGATCGGCAGATTGGAATCGTCAAATTTCACGATCTGGACGACCCCGAATTTCAGATAATATATTTTAAAAAGGCCAGACAGAAATCTGATTGATTGATTGTCTGATCCAATAAAAATGCAACGTTTGAACTTATAACTATTGAATTACGCCCAGCATTTTCTCGAATAGGATTTAAAAATTAAAATGTAATCTGCTTTCTAAAGGCATGTTGACGGATAGGGTACCGTCGTGCTGACCTTGTCTCTATTTATTTCTTTCTCTCATTTTCTCGTGGTTTCTTCTTTCATTTCCCATAGAAATAAGAAAACGATATCAAGAGACAGCACTATCCGATATATACCATCCTTCAAAATGCTCTAAAACATATTAAATTTTTAATCTGTTCCAGAAACTTCAAAGCGTGACTGTATGTGCAATCGCAAAATAAAAACAAATCTTTTGTCTTTTGCATTGGCCCAGATCGATAGTGTTTTTATAGCAAAATTTAAAAGAAACAATAAAAACACGCAAGAGCTTAGAAGAACGAGAGATAGAAAAAAAAAAAGAAAAAAAGTTCTCTAGCTTCTTTTTACTGGTCGGGGGGAGTCAAAGTCTACAAGGAGAGGGCGGGAGGCAAAAGTTGAGATGAAGGAAAAGCAAAGAGGATTGAGTGTTGGATGAAGAGCGAAAGGGAGAAACGAAGCGTGGAATGAGAAAGAAAAAAGAGGACAGATAATACCTTTGATTGCAAAGAGGCAATTGTGAGGGTCGGTCGATAAAAAGCTTCTCCTCCCACGGAGGGCACTCGCTCTCCGACTGCCACCGACTCGAGTCCGCCGTGCGGATCCTTGTCGGGACGAGTGGTGCTTCAATGATTCGTCTCTGACGACTCCGAATTTCCGGTATTACCTGCAAAGGCCGCAATTGTGTCACTTTAATGCTGTATCAACTACCGGTATCAAGTTGATGGCAAATGTTGCCGACTTCAATTTTACATGAAAGTAATTTATTCTCTAAAAAAGCAGGTCCGTCTCTTTCAGCTGGATCTGCTTTGATGCGGAGACAACCTGTGTTGTCGACGATGATGTAACTAAGCCTAAATTGGCACATGACATCGTACTACGAAGTATCATATTACACGGGATTACTAGCTAGATGCTGGGGTGTGCCGAACGATGTTGGGCTTGAAACAGAAATCTTTGATCATCGCTACTCTCTCTGTCTCCCTCCAGCCTTGTGTAAATTTCGTCCTCCTTGATACAACCCATCACAATCTCGATGGCAGGAGAAACGACGAGGTACGACGTACACGTCTTTAATCAGGCAACCAAGCGACGAGGAGAGAGACGCCGCGTCTATCGCTGTGACGACAATTGATGAGCCTGTTTGGTATTAATGTCGTCATTGATCTCACATTCGAAATGCGTATGTGCTCCGAATTCTGTTGAATCATTTCTCCGCTTATAAGCTCTCCGGCTTATAATCTCATTTGGAAAGGAGATCCTCCTGCTCGCCGGAATATGCAATAAATAGGCCGACAACCGAAAACAATTCCCTGGCAGCACAATTTCAAAATAGAAAAAAAAAATGTGTCTCCCCATGAAATGTGCAGGGTTTTTTATTATTTTAGAGTCTGTTGAATTGCTCAGTAAAAGGTAAACGAATCATTTTTAAGCCACGTTTTCTTTCCTCTTATTTCCGACTCCAAGTAAAAAAGCGCAGCGCAGAGGCGGTTACCTGGTCGTCGTCTCCTCGGCAGCCCTGCTGCAGTGTTTCCCACGGAGACCAATCAGCCACTCGGCAAGGTTGCGCTACAATGCAGCGCCGGTGCTGCTGCGGCTGCGGCTGGCTCGTATCTCCGCACCAACTGGTTCGTATTACATAAATAAATCCAAAGAGAAAAAAAAAAGAAAAGAAAACCTCGTCACAAATGTCGAATGAGACTATTTTTTATCTGTCGCCCTGGGCGTAGTCGGGGTAATGAATTATATAGAACGAAGAATCATATAGTATGTTACGTAGAATCGCCTGAAAGAGCAACACTACTATTCCGTTGGAGTTGCCGGCGGAAGGAAATGCAGCGACCCATTTTTAGCGGACGTGTTTGCTTTCTTTTCTTCCACTGAAAAGAATAGAACAAACAGTCGCCATTGCCATGTCGTTTTTGTCAGTTGGAAAAATATGGATTCCGGAATTCTACTCTCTCATGGATGTCGTGCCGCTGGTTCCATTTATAAGGTGTCGTATATACCTGCACGGTGCTGCATGCCATGTATGTATATGCTCGAATGTTGGATCGATAGAGCTGTCAAAGGGCAATTTTGTCGGATTTTTTGTATTTCACGTTTTCTCTTGTATTAACTTTCGGATAAGTTGACAAGGGAGAGGCGAGAGACTCTTAGTGCGCCACTGGCACACGCTCGTTCCAGATTTCCACCAACACAACACAAAAAGGCACAGCACTCGTTACGACTTTTTACAGCAAGGAAACCATTTCTGGCGCAGCACTGCACTTGGTGGGCCATAAAATTTACTCAGCTAAAGGCTAAAACGCGCGCGGCGTGTCTGGGGAATATTTCATTTGATGGTGTCACCTGTGCAAAGGTTGTTAACTGTATTAAACGAGCAGAGACACCAAATAAAAGACTGGGTTGTTTTTTCTCTTATTGCAGGGGCCAGGGTTATGCATATTTAACAGGAAAACGAATGAAAAGTAGTCGCAAACCTGGGCGGAAGGACGGAAGCGTTGGCCGAAATGCAGGTCAGCGTTCGTCGTTGAAGACCAACGGTCGGCGTGATGATCCGACTGGCGCTGTCGTTCACCGCTTGGAAAACTTTCTCCGGCTCACAAGACTCCCACGACGTCGTGTGCCATTCGCCTAAGACTTTGAACAAAAGTACAGTCAAGTAGAGCGTCAGTGAATGTCAAACATCAAAGAGCAGCGGATAGGATATGTGCATAAACAAGCGAGTCGAGAATATAAACCACCAAATTGAATTGAAAACAAAAAGAGAACGGCACGCCATTTCACGCAACCCAACCGCCGAACAGCGCGGATTTTTATAAATACATGAACTGTCGACCGACTTTTGTCCGCTTTTGTCGGATCTCACCAAAGGTCTATTGACTCGACAGGTCACAACTTATACTGGCATGCATGCTGTGAGTACGACATTCTACAAGTTGGGAAATTCGACAGAGATGAGAGCCAACTGCTCGTTAGACGTCGAGTCAAACTACAGTCGAATCGGACAAAGAGCGTCGCATTCGAGTGACTGTTGGGCTTCTAAAGCTTCATCCAATTATATAAGGAGACTCCGGGGTTTTTTTTCTTCACTTCGTTACATAATAAGCTCGCAGTGACGCTTTTGTTTCTTTACTATTAATTATTTGTTTCCTTGAAATTTAAGCCACTCAAGCCGTTCGTTTTTTTTTTTTTTTATTTTTAGAAAATGGGATTAGTGAAGTCAGAATCTTATAGTTAGTATACCTTGAGTGTGAATTCCAACGTCCGGCCGACCCGTTACGATCCAGCATGTCAGCCCTAGAAGCAGCAACAGAGAGGTAACGAGATGATCCTGCGACATGATTGGCTGTGTGGGGCGACGACGGCTCACAGGTGCATGGCTTCCACAACTAGCCAAACTGAACTCTAAAGTATACATTTCAAATGAACAAAATAAGCATAAGAATCAATCAATAAAGAGCTATGTGTGAAATGCATTTAGAATAATTCTATTGATTTAAAAAAAAAATAAGCCAGCCATGTACGTAAGTGTAAGATTCCTTTCAAATGATTGAGATTACGATCGATATAATACGTATTGGCTTCGTTTTAGAGCCTCCAAATCTGCGGGTATAGACTGTGAGCGGGTTGATTGGTCTCTTGTTCAAAGAATCAAGAGTTGCTACGCTTCAATTACATCTTTTTAGCTCTTGTTTCTCCTACACACGTGCTGCGAAACTCTATAAATCAAAGCCATCCGTCTCAGACCAATCTTGCAACAACACCCAAGGAACGACCAATTTGTTTGGCTGCCGAGCAGTAAAAGAGAAAGCGAAAATAAAAGGCAAGAAAAGAAAAACCTTGATGGCTGATGTTGAGGGAAAAAAAGGCAACAAAATAATTGCTTGAGCCGGAAGGAAGTGAAAGAAAGAAGTCTATAAGCAGAAGCCATAGGGCGGGATCAATGTTGTGTTCTCGCTACCCCCCCCCCCCCCATCTCCCTGTTTCCACCGCACCCGCTCACCCGCTCGTTTCCTTTTTTTTTCGGTCGTTTTTCAACTTGTTGGCCGCAGAATAAATAAGAAGCGCGTGCTTGGCGTAATCAGCTTGAGCGCAGCCGGCCAGTTATTTCGGTTGCCTTTTCCAAACGCGTGACATGCCGCTCGAGGCGTTGTTTAATAATGCACGTTGGTACGCCCCAACAGATAGACGTGTTTAAGCTCCGTGTAATAACTTGAGGGACAGCAAGCGGCGCGGGCCGGGAGAGTGAACGGCGGCTGGGAGGGGAGTGGGGGGTTGGGGGTGCTGCTGCTGGCCAGGAATCCTGTTGAAGTCCAGGACCAGGCTAGCAGCAGCCGAGTTATGTTCATACTCATACTACATACATTTGTGCAGTCCAAGTGCGTCTTATATAGCGCCGGTGTGTATCCAGCATGTCTAATTGCGGAGGTGGGCGTGTGCAGCAGAGTTGCCGTAAAAAATCGTTTGCCGAACTCACTGGCGCACGGTACATTGGGTATATCCCGTATAGATTTTCAGTCTCTCTACTACTTGATACTCTATATGCAGCAATATCCATCCATCTATATTGCAGAGACATAAAACATGCAGCCATGTATAACCTATTGGATTATATACTACAGGAATCGACTAGTATATAGGAGCAACACAGCACAGCACACGCCGGCTGGACGTCGTAGATATAGCTACTGTATAGAGCACGAGAGACATTGGCACCCTCTCTTTCTCCCCGCCCGCGTTCATTGCGTTGCATCCTACCCCCTTTCCTCTTCTTTTTGATTTTAAACTGGAAATGGTGAGGACCGAAAAGGCTTGGCGCGCAATACAGGAGCAATACAGCACGTAAGGGATAAGGGGCTTACGGATCGCACCACTCGACTCAATGCAAATCCAGAGAAAATAGGAAAGCGAGAGAGCGCGCTGGGGGTTGGGGGGGATTTTCCGTCGGGTCCTCGACTTTCGGAGAAAAGCGAACGACGACGGCCTATAGCATCCATCTTCCACTACAGCAGTCTCTTATCTTTTTGGGGTTTTCCTCCCGCATATTCTCAGTGCAGCAGCAGCTTCACCGTCTAGCACTTTCGCTACTTTTCCAGACACTTTGTCAATGCTCTGTCTTTGTGTATTCAAATGCACGCAGCAGCAGCAGCAGTAGCAGCCACCACTTCGACGTATTTTTCGGTCCTACTCTATCGATCGTTTGGCCTACATATAGATCATACATTCTTCTGTTCTCGCTCGCAGTTCTTTTTGCCCTATTCTCTTATTGTTTGCAGGCCTTTTGGGTATGGGCAACCGATCAGAGCCGAGTCGTTTGCAAAGGTCACAGGTTAAGATTGGGAGAAAAGCTCTTATGGCTGAAAACAGATGAGAAAAGTGGATCCGACAAAGCCCATTGCTTTAACGCCATTACGTCATATCTATAAGCTGTACATGAAACGGGAAATGACGAGCACTGACGTTAGAGACGCAACACATCCAGCAAATGGGCGCGTATGTAATCCGTCCGTCAAACACCAAGCAAGGCTGGTCGAGGCGAGCCGCCGTGGGACTCGATGTTAAACAATGAACCGGGTTCGGCAGCATCAGGCATGGCCTTCGATGATTAATAGACTATTGCTCTTAAATAGAAAACGTAGCTATATATCTAGAGCCAGGCCATCGAAGCCTATATATAGTATAGTAGCCTAGTAAATCAAATTGTTAAATGGCCATCTATTGTGCCATTCTCTCTGTGTTGCTGTGATATCAGCAGTCACCCAGACCCCTTCCGCCTTCCGCTCCCATCCATTATTACCAGGCGAAGCTTCAGAATATTCCCCATATATTTTCCTTATATAAAAACTGTGTGCATCAAAAGTTATCGACGTTATGTAACACAATATAACAAAGTCTTAATAATTCCAAAAAAATAAAGTGCTGGGGCCACAATAGATGTCTTACACTATATCTCCCCTTCGTTTGTGTAGGGGGGAGAGATTGAGCCTATCGGAAACCTATCAGATGCTCCGGAGTGAGATAAACCTATTGATGCACTGATCTACGTATATGGCGCAATATCAATATCAGGAACGACAGAAGACTGTTGTCTGTGTAGACTGTCTCGTCCCTTGTATAGGACACCATTTCCTTGGTAATAATAATAAGGACGAGGGTGAAGTGTCTAGTATATGGAATGAGCGTGAGGCGAGATCAAGGAACAATAAATTGATCGTTCCCATCTTGGGGTCGCTCCTTACGTGCACCAACGTCCACGCAATCCTTCGCCCGCACCCGGTTTCCCCCCGTAGATATAATTGCATTAAGTTAGAGAGGGACGAAGGCGAGCAAGCGAAGCAGAGAGTCCAGCAGCATCAGCAGAGAAGGAAGGAGGGTTCCAAGGCGTGGCAGCAGGAGCCAAGAGAGGAGAGAAAAGAAGAGCGGCCCCTAAAAGGAGATTGGCAGCAGTTGGGACGGTGGCAAAGAGAAAGAGGTTGTTCGTCCCTTTTTATTCTATTGTAAAGTAGATATTAGGGGGGAGAGACGCAGATGGGAAAATCTCGTCTATGTTATACTGGCACTCTACAGCCCGAGATTCCTTGACGGTTCACTTATTCCTTTTACTTATTTCCAGCTTAACTGCTGCTCTCAGCTATATGCTATATGGCGGTGTGTTCTCCATACCCCCCGCCCGACATGGGGAAGGGAAAATGAAGACCAACTTTCGGTTAAACTGGACCGCCTTTTGCTTGGCATGCTTCACACATCTATCACTCGGTTAATAGAGGGTTATTTTCCATTGCCGAAATACGTCCGCAAACTCAGCGATTTCCACTTAATTGACCGAAAAAGCGAACAATCTAAAAGCCCCGCCGAAACTGCACATCGTTTGTGCCTTTTGTTCTTTAGCGAGACATGTAATGGGGTATATACCAGCATATAAAGTTTGGCGTTGTATAATTCGCTTCGATGTATTCATCGTTTGAGAAACGCCAGAGTTGATTGACTTCCGTGCGTCACTGATTGCTGATTAAGGGATGAGACGAATCGTCCCACCAACCTTGGCGATGAGACGCTCTCGTTAGAGGAACTTTGTGATGAATCTGACTACCAACAAGTATTGCCTGGGCTACTTAATAAAGACGTCAAGGACAAAAACTCTGCGGTTGATATATCGCCAAGATATTTCTCTCCTCTCCCTTTGAGAGCAGGAGACTATTAAGAGATGACGCAATTGTGAGCTCACTCACGAGACACACATCATCAAAGGGAAAAGGGGAATTGCCAGACCAAATAGACCGTGTTGCCTCCATTTTCTAGCCAAATCTTCCATTTCTTTTATTGTCCCCCCCCTCCCCCCATTCCTTTACTGATTCAATTGATGCAACTTGTACAACTCTCTCTCCTTGATTTCATGCCTGTACGTTGGATGACTTGGAAAGCCCTTTCTACCATTTCAACGGAAGAAAAAGGAAAAGAAAAAGGAAAAAGAAGCAAAAAAGAATGTCGGTGTGGCGCCGCTGCAGAGTGCATCATTCCGCAGATAATCTGATGAGTTTGACATTCTCCGAAAGATGATGGCTTCCCAATTGAAACATGCTGAATCGATGCAAGTCACATTTTGGAAGAGAGAAATCTAAAAGAGAGGGGGGGGGGATAGAGACTGGCGTTCCAGTGGTGTCAGGCGAAACTGACAAGAACCCAAAAAGTGAGCGATCCTACTGATTGGATCAACGTCAGTTACTGATGTTTGAAAAAGACGATACGCCTTTCTCCCTTATTTTATTTTTTTTCTTTCTTTCTACATGCTGGATGTCAAAAAGATCGGCGCCGGATTGTTGGGGCTAGGGGTAGGCTATCCAGCGATCATGTCTGCTCAATAGACAGACGGGTGGATCAAAGTGACTGAACTGAGTGAATGATGTGGTTGCTGGCGCTGCTGGCCTGCTGCTGCTGCTGCTGGAGAAAGAAGATGCTACTTTTGTTGCCATGACTACCGGTTACCATATACTGCTGCCGCGTCACTTGACTCGTGTCACTGTTCTCCACGGTCATTATACCGTTGAAAATGTGACAACTGAGACAGGGAGAACCGTCGTCGGCGTGTCCCCAATTCACCAATGCGCATTGTCTATTAACTATTTGCATTCACGTCGATCCCAGCAGCAGCAGCAGCGTGTATTATAGTTTCTATAGAAGCCATATAGCTGCTATATGCCCATGGAGCCCAGAAAGGGTCATAGCTCCTGTTGTTAATGTCCTCTTGAGGCAGCCTAAGTATCGCTCGTGCTCATGCAGCTTTAACGTTCGTCCCCCGTCAGAGCGTTTGAATGGCACAGTGAATATTTCACTACGTGGCCAGAGATGCTGCAGCCGAGCTCCGGGTTGTGCTGTCGAGTGTGTTGGGCCAGATACCGTACATAGCTGGATGAAAACGACGGCCATAAGAACCAGACGCTCGAGCAGTCTAGTATATAGTCAAGCCAAGGCAATCAAATCCTGTCGAGAGTCAATTCAATTTGCTTTTTTCCCCATTTGCAGCAGCAGCAACAACGGCCGGGCGGACCGTGCGTGCAGTCGGGATCGATTTACAGCCAAAAGAGTCAAAGACAAAAAGGTTGCGGTGATGCGCTGTGGCGATGACGCTTATACTACATACGGTGGCCGTGCGAATATCTAAAAGAAATGACAAATTGACATCACAATTTTAAAAAAGAACGTGAAAATTACACCCTGCTCACAGCAAACGTCGTTTTGTTGTCGGTACGGAAATATTACAGAGGTTGCCACCTCATATAGCTTGGAGAAAAACCCGCATTTGCTGGGTCAACCAAATCGGAACCTGTCCGCCACCGCGTTTTTATTCTATTTCCTTTCTTCGCGTATTTTTCCTTTTGTATTTCTTTATTTTTCTTCTTCTTCTTCTTGCCCAGCTGTAGAGCATATTTCCAAGAGCTCTAGGCTTTTTGTCCATCTTTTTTTGGTTGTTGTGGAGAGGGGGATGGCTCTTGAATAAGACGGCAACAACACGTGAGTCCCTCTCGGCCATCAGTGGAGGTCCGCCCGCTTTTTGAACAACAAGAGAAATCACCCTAGAGCAGCCAACAACAATAAAGCTTCATTGCGACGGGCACAATCGCCTCAAGTCCCTCTCTTTTGTACAGGACGACGGGGCTCACAAGGAGACCAGCAACCAGCACAATGCCCACCAGCAACCAGCGACAGATCTCTCCGTGTCTGTGTGTGTTTGTGTCTAAATACAAACGGAAGAATATAAAAGGCAACGCCCCCCCCCCCATCTACCTCACCAACATCGCGCGTCTTCCAATATCATTTCCTTTCGATTAACCCTCTATATCAACAATTTTCCCGAGTGCTAAGTTGTTCGGTACACACAAGAGAGGCAGTGGCGGCGGTAGGACCTGCCTGAGCAAGGAAAGCCTAAAGAAAATAAAAAATAAAAGATCTTCTTCTTCTCCTCTCTATCTCTCTCTCTCTCATATGGGCCATCACGTCGTTGCTTATAGAGAGAGAGACTCACGTTTCTACTAGACTGTACGGTGTAGAGAAGGGTGGTCTGTGCCAGAAGCGAGTTGTTTATAGATAAGCCGGTGGGACAGCGCGGGTGGGAAAAGAAGAAGAAGAAGAAAAAAGAAGAAGGAAAAAAGAAAGACCAAATCGATAGATATATCTCTCTAGTCAGCAGCGCAAGCAAACGAATCCATCTAATCAACTCTTTGGTCCGTGTGGCGCGCGGGCGGTGTGTGTGTATCGGACCGAATTCCTGACGCCCCGCATTGGACATTATTGCTTTAGCTATTTGTGCTTTAATTAGATCTCTATTGACTGAAAATGTTTGCCTTTGATTTGAATTAGGACGACACTAGCCATATAATATATCATCATCCTAACGGTAATTAGCCCAATCCACTCATTGCAAACGCTTGGATTGTGTAACGCGTAAAGACACTAGCAACATTATGACGGCGCTATCTATAGATCAACGAATGAAATTGGGTTTGGCCGAATTTTCCGGGAGTCATTTTGATTTGATTTGATTTGTAGTAGAGCTACTGCACAACGAAACTGGCAAGTGTCTAATGCCGCAGTTGGAAACCTTTATGAGAAAGTCATTTGCATAGTAAAATACTCTTTCAGAAGAGGGGTGTGGGTGCCCGTCGGGCGGGCGGGCGTCGGGGGGGGGGGGGGGCGTCGGGAGAAAGGAAGGGGGAGGGGGGGGGGGGTTGGGGGAGAGAAACTCAAAGTGGATAGTATACAAAGTGTGACGAAGAAATTCAGAAACTTGGCCATGATGACGATGAGATTATCAAATGATATCGTTGCACCATTCAACCAAAAAGAGAGAGAGAGAGAAAAGTCGTTTTCCGTGAGGGTGTTGCCATTTCATGTGACGTTCAAGTTTTATTTTAGTAATCCGCGGAAGAAAGTTTTCAAATTGGGACGCGGCAACGGCTTCTTTCCCGACTCCGGGAATCTACACACACACACAAGGCGGGAGGCCACAAAATCTTCCACTGCGTGACACACAGCCAGAAACTTGAAGGCAAAAGGTCTAAATAGTAAATAGCAGAGCGTCTCAGCACAGCCCGCACAGCCCCGCACAGCCCGGAAGCCTATCCAGACCCACCCTATTGATGCGGATGCGGATGCAAAAGGAGATGACGAGGAATAGGTGTCTGAATTGGGCAAGGAAAAGCGGAGTAAACGTGCGGAAACCACTTAGAGATTCAGGCAGTTCTTACCAGCTCATCATCCGCCCGCCTCTCTGCGGAGTCATCGTTGTCGTCTTATTTCCATATCAACGAACGCCAAAGAGTCATAGACAGAGACAGCTATTACCAACTATATATAAGCCTGCACAGTCTCCCGCGGATAAATCGGAGACCTTTTCCAATGGAATAGTATATAAAAACGGCAAGAGCCGCGTTGCTTGTCTTTGAGGAACCACAAAGAGCAGCATCGGCTAAAAACAATAAATAAATACAGAAAAGGGAAAAGATTGTAAATTGACTTTTTCTTTTTTCTTATTTTATGACTCATCTGGTGTATACTGTGTTGTTCATCAACAGGTCGTATTGAGTCATATATTGCAGCAATATATATAGAGAGAGAGCTGCTTGGCTTAGTAAACATGTTTCCGCGATGCTCAGCCATGGAATATAACGAGGCCTATTGACAAGCCAGCAACAAGCCTTAGGCGCACAATAAATAGGTGCATGTACTGAAACATAACCAAACTTTCGCTATATCCCGTCTATACACCATTACGCCAGCCGAAATTCAACGAGGGGAACTTTTCTCTTTCCCGTATAACCACCCCAACTGCCATAGTCTAAAATCTATTATATAACACAAGCCCCCTCCCCACCCCTCACTCTCAAGCTATTCTCATTTCCCTGATTTCTCTACACTCGAACACACACACACACACACGCAAAAATCAATAAATATACACACACGGGCGATAGAGCAGCGTGGAGAAGCGCAAGGCGTGTGCTGGAGTATATAGTCTATATCCTCCTCCTCCCGCTCCATACCCCGGCGCCCGCTCTTCCCATTTTCCCCGTTCCGGTAAGCAAATAGAATCACAGTTTGATGTACTCCATCCATCTGTCATGAATAGGGGCAAGGCCTATGCTGCTGGAGTATAGAAAAAAAGGAAGGCGAGAGAGAGAGGAGACAGCATATCCATCCAGAGCGATCCAGAGAAATGGATGTCCGTTTAAACGGAGAGCAAGGGGGGGGGGGGAGGGGGGGGGGAGGGAGGCAAAAGAAAAATGAGGAACAAGAGGGAGCAAACATCAACCGATGGCCCCAAATAGGGAAAAAGCAACTACTCTACTTTTTTTTGTTATTCACCGTGCTGCTGCAGCAGCGACCGGCATAGAAATATATAGATAGACGGAGAAGAATGTATTCCAATCTTTTTCTTCCAATATAGACGACGGCGTATCCTATCAACATTGAAATTGCCTGCAGCTTCGGAATAATAAATGAGAGACACAGAGAGGGAATATGGGGGCGGCTTCTCCTGCTGCAACACACACACACACAGAGAGAGAGAAGGGGGAAAAAAAACTTCAAAAGATGTTGAAATAAGCGAATCATTTTCCGGGGCAAACTTTTTTTCTTTCTTTCTTTCTTCTCCCGACTACCGTGAATTCTCTCTCTACTTGGGACCTACGGAAGAAAAAAGAAAGAAGAAACAACACACATATTTTGACATGCCAGCTAAACATTGGGGATCTCTTTTGATGGCCTCACCAAATGTTGTTTTGGCTTCTCCACAACATGGGTGGCATGTCGATGCTCTGACACAAGGACAACAATATAAGCGCCCATGCATAATAGTAGTCGTAGTAGTAGTAGTAGTAGTAGTAGTAGTGAGACGAGGAATGAAGGAATGCCAGCTATGGCTCCTCGACGCCTATATGTGCAACATACCGCTTGCCTATATACTTTCTATCGGCCGGGCTATAAGCAATATACACACATTGCACGTCGGCGTCTTGTTTCTTTTGTGTACATCCTTTTTTGGGGTTTCTTGGCCAGTCAGACACGTTTTTTTAATTGGACAAACACGACGAAAAAGATACAACAGATATCAGTTAATGAATGAATGTGTAGCCTTTTTCCTTTGTGGCTGCCATTCGATTCATACGCAGTTGCAAATTTGCAATAAGCGATCGGGGATATTATATAAGCCCTTACTCGTATTTGCGTCCTCTTTTTATATCGAGTATGTATGCGTCCAAATTCTAAAGCGGAGAATATAATATCAGATGATCACTCTCTTCTTTTTTCTGCGACATTTTTCCTTGGTGATACGGAGAGAGCGTCTTTTGAAAGTTTTGTCGCATTCGCATGTAATACCAGCCATTTAAATCGGCTGAGAGCCGATGAATCACAAAAGAATTTCTGAACAGTAAAAAGAGGGCTTTTTTTTCCCGACAATATATATAGGAAATGGGATTCGAAACTTGTTCAGACTTTGGCGACGCTTTCTTCCCTATTTTCTCCTTGCACTGCGTGTAGGAGGTGAGCTGAGAATATTGACTCTGTCATTTTGTGCCTACGTGTGCACTCCTGCGAAGAGTATAGAGTAAGAGAGAGAGATCTTTTTTGAATATCAATGCCAATCCGCTTTCTCGTATCGTTCTGCATGCCGTCAGCGGATATTCAGACCATGTGGCACTATCTCTCTCTACGCTTCTTCTTCTTCTTCTTTTTGGCCCCGTCGACAAAGAAAAAAAAAAGAGATAAAAGAACGACTACTAATAATCAGACTATGCAGGCATCCCATTTCATTTTCTATGCCAAGTTTCCCTGTGCACAGCATATGTATACCCATTCATCGTTTAACATTTCCCAATGTTGGCAGAATGGCGACAACTTTCTCGCTTACCTTTCCCGTGTGTTGTATTCTTTCCATCATCTTTTAGGGCTTTTAGGTTTGCTCACGCCCAAAAACAGTTGACGACAATGTGCGGAAAATCGACCATCTCTTCGCCCATGGTCGCTTCGTACAGTTGACAGATGTTTGAGGAAATCTGATTAAGAGTACGACGAGTCTAATATATAACGATGATGGACAGCCGCTGGGAATCGAGTGAAACGTTTACAACGGGATGAATACAGCAAGCTAGCAAAGTAATGAGATATCAATTACCAAAGTCATATAATGGAACAGGGGACGCTCAAGTTCAAAACTGCCTACTTGGTAACAAGAGTTTGGTCGAAATAAAGAGAGACGTAATACGACAGTCTGAAACAAAGTATATATATTATATAGCCGTATAATATATAGCGACACTGATAGAATTCAGACGAAAGTGCAATTTATAAAGCCTCCGCGAGTAGGAGTTTCTAAAGAACGGACTATAATATATATTATATTATACTCGCTAGCTGGATTTCAAAAAGTCTTTGTTTGTAATAGTTTGTAGTTTCGTTCATGGGTGCACATCGTCCGTACACTGTTATATAAGAGCTACAGAAAATTCTGCGTAGAGTACAAAACTCTGTTTTAGTAAACTTGTGAATTAGAATAATATAGCCCAGCTCGATAATACGTGTAAGGGTGTAAAAAGTTGAAAGGGAAATAAACTCCAACTCTAAAAGTTCTCCCTTTTATCAATTTAGACATTTTTAAAAATTTTGTGATTCATTAGAATTCTTTACAAGGCAGCGCTAGAATGGAAAAGCCTTGGGGGACACGGGCTTCTAGCATTTGCCCAATCACGACAAACGGGCCTGACTGGCAACAGTGCATCGATTGATTGAACTAGAAATCGAAAGGATCCATATTATTGACGGATCCCTGCGCTTTCCTGCTGATGGAAATGGCAACGTAATCTCGTTGACTGAACAATTGTACACACGGACGGTTATATGCTGATGGTTAGTCAGATTCCCATTGATGATTTAAAACGTGACGAAAAGAAATAGAAATGTATGCTATTTTTCTTTTTTATTATTAAAAAAAAAAGACTAGCCAATGTCTTTCTATACGCTAGAATGGCGCCAAAGACAAAACACATGACGACGCGGCCACCGGCCATTCACTCTCGGGTGTGCAGCTCTTTTCCTATAAAAGAGGATAAAAGATACATGGCGAAGCGACGGGTTGCTCGATGATTGGCCGCCGCCTCTCTATCGCCAGAAATGCTGGGCGCATAAACCAAAATAAAAGAAAAAGAAAAAGGGACGCACTTAAGAAGAGCCAAAAGTCAGTCGGTTTCTTTCGATCTTTTGCTTCATAAAAATATCGGAAAAAGCCGTTAGACAAGACAATGCAGCAGCAATGCGAACAAGAATAACTACATGTAGAAGAAGAATATAATAGCCACAGCCACACTGCGTGAATGCCGTCGTTTCGGGCTTCACGGATGTGTGTGTCGTCTCTTTCTCTCCTTCTCCCTCATCTATCATGATATTTACAGCTTTAGACAAATCTTCCATTACATTGCATCTAATATGAGATCCTTTTCTAGACCCTCCCAACACTCTCGCTAGGCCGCAACTGATTTTCCCGCATTTTCCAATGGATTGTCAAGCGACTCGGAGACTTCCTGGCCCATCCCAAGTTTCGAGCTGCAATTGATGGGAGGAGCGGAGCCCTTCAGTGAATTATGTGACAAGTGGAGCGCGATTACCCTGAGCAACCGAGTTCTATTTTATGCGGTTATATATATCGAGATGCAGCTAGACTATAGACACAAGTTAGAACTTGGAAGGAGCGAAAAATACTTTCAGATCTTACTTGTCATTGTGTGCGTGAAAGGGGAAAAAAACTTCATAAATCCAACATCTATAGGAGGAGAAATCACCATCAGTGAGACCATTTGATTTATCGCAATAAAAACACAGCAATAAAGGCCAGCAGTTGGCAAGTGGTTTGAAGATTTCCAAAGGTTGTTGGCCTCGAGATGAGTCATTACCCGTCAAAATTTCCCGTGACGGTGAGAGAATCTTTGTGCCGAATTGTGTTTGAATTGAAATCGGGTCGAGTGTCTTGTAATGGATTGCGAAATCACAAAAAGACGAGCCCGAGTTCTCCATCATTTTTTTATTTCACTTTATTCAATAATCTATTGATTTCTCAATCGGGAAATATTTCGCTAACGCGATGTTGGATCCAACACGAATTCGACATTGTACAAAAATCCCGTGGGGCAGAATATAACTGGAGATAAGATATAGGAAAAATAGTCGATATAACGATTCGATTTCGAGTTGCTGGCCAACTGACACTTTTCCTGATTGCAACTGAGCGATCGATGGGAGGAATTCCAACACGCAGACACATGCATTATCCAACACCGCGTGACTTCCTTAATTGTTATGATCATTATCGTAATTTGGTGATCTAGAAACACGGAGGATTCTGCATCGATTTTGATCTTCAACGAGTTGTCCTGAGTGAACCCCACGCTATGAAAGATACTTTGTACAGCAGCAAATGTAAAGAAACTCAGACCCATCGACGGCTTCACTTGATGACACTTTTGCGCCGTCAGCGGTGCAAGACGAGGATCAGAACAAACAGAATCTATGGAAAAAGGGGGAAATAGGAGAAATAAAAAGAAAGGAAAATAGGAAAAGGGTGTCGGGGAGTCTGTTTTATGGAAAGAGAAAGTATACGTAATCATCGTGAAAAAGTAAAGAAGCGAACAACAAATATCTATAAAACCTGCACTCTCATTCTCATATAATTTTTCCTTTTTTCGTTGGAGCCGTCAAGGCGTATATAACCCGGGGCCTTCTCTACAGTCGCTAACGTAAAAAAATGTCGGATGTTACGACCGCCATAATGAAGAAAAGTGTAATAACAATAGGAAGAATAGTATAGGCCTACGGTACTCTTATTTCCCCATTTTGATACCAGACGGGCTTATAGTATATATTTTGAGTTGATTTGATTAGACATGAAAAAGCTCCTTGTTGTGTATGTGTAGTTTGATCGAATTGTAATCTTGTATACGGGAGCACGTCACATCAGCGTATACAGTCGAAGGGAATCGAATTGGTCGGCGTTCGTTCCTTTTTGAACGGCGTCAGCTGGAACAGCTGCCGGGTGGCCTGCGTTAATCCTGAATGAAATTCTAACGAAGCGCCAATTGACCGGAATGATCTGATGATAATGAATAATGACAGAGTGAAGGAAGAGGAGGGCGCGCCGACTGGATTCAGGATCAACTCGTACATGCAGGGAGGAGTTGGGAAGGCAGCGGGACAATGCAGCGGCGATGGCGATTGGTGATGGCGGGGGGAAGCGAAAGAAAAACCGCGGGAAAACGGGTCTATCTCGATAAAAGGAATAAAACGAAAAACAAAACAAAAAAAAAAGAAAAAAAAACCCAGAAAATCCGTGACGACGTGACAGTGTTGTCAGATTCGACCTCCCGCCCGCTTGACATGCAGAATTGCCTTTCTACACGCCCCTTATCCCGACGTCAACGACGAAAGTCGATGGCAGCAAAGCAACCGAACTGATCAAAGCTTCTCTTTTTCCCAATGTGCTGTATATATTTAGAGAGTGCACTATACTGCTGTGCTGCTCTGCAAGTATCAGATGAAATAAATGCATGTGGTGTACAGTATTTACTGGAAAAGCGCCGTCTAGAGATACTAGATATGTACTGCGCTAGCTGGGCGTCTCTCGTCTATGCTGCGCTGCCGGCCGCACATCCTGGCTCGACTGTTCACGCTAGTTTGCGCTTTATGGGAGTCGGGCGTCGTGAATAGCGTCCGTGGGCGACTGGGCCAACCTCTCGATAGACGACGACGACGACGACCATCCAGTACATAAAGAAATGATGGGCTATTTCGGGGTTTCCCTTTCGTCATCGAAATTCTTCCTTGAACTCTTTTCTCTTTTTCCTTCTTTCTGATTATCTGATTATCATTTCGTTTTTCTTTGACTATTCGCCGTTTGCCTTTATTTTCGGGAAAAAAAAGAAAAAAAAAGAAAAGAAAAAACTCCCCCCACCCCCGAAAAGTTGATAAAAGTCAATATCTACACAATACAAAAGGGATGGCTCTCTGCATATTCCCTAATGGGGTTTTTTTTCTTTTTTTGTCTTCCCTCTCAACTCCCGTGAGTTTAGTATCAAACTAGCAAGAAACGAAAGAAATAAAAAGAACTAGAGAGGAAAAGACTCGGGAAAAGAAAGAAAAAGAAAAAAAGAGACAGAGTGGGGAAAATGGTGGATGAATTTTCCATGTAGAGACTCTTTCCTTTGGCTGTATATAGCAGCCTTGAAACTCACAGTCATGTATTAATCTTGGGGGTTTTGTAGACGAGTTGATGGAGACTATATACCAGCAGCTAAGAGCCACTCCTGGCGGAGTTTGGGGCTTGTTTGTTTGATAGTTATTTTGTGTTTTTTTTCTTTTGTTTCTGGGTTTTTGTTTCAAATTCTCGTTCCCAGAAAAACAAAAACTGTTGCTCCATTTTACGCTGTTAACGCATTCTTCTTAATTAGTTTCTTTAATAATATATATACACTCCCTCTCCCCCCCCCCACCCCTCGACGTTGAAATCCCACACCAATAATAAGGCTCGTCAGGTCCTCGCTTCTTGACTCGTTCGCTCCCGCCAGCTAATTAGTGTAGCCTGAAAACAATCTCCCAATTATTTGATGAAAAAAAAAAAAAAATCATCAAAAAAATAAAATGAAATAAAAACGGCCGGAAGTGGATCGAAATGCAATCTAGACGAGGGGGGAAATACTTAATAATTTCGACCGTGTATATATGCTCAGACGAAATTTATACAACATCCTAATTAATAATGGCTTTTTGTTTGTTTTTTTCTCTAGTCGTCCCTAATGATTGAAATTATATAGCGTAGGACGAAAAAGCTCAAAGTCACGGTCTGCGTAGCGGGTAAAATATAATTCTATTATATTATTAATTCCTTATATATTCCACCAAGATATAGTTTCGCATTAATATAAAAGAGTTTGTGCGATTGGTTAGTGTTTAATTTGCTTTTAGTCCGCCATGGGCAGCGTTTTCTCCTTTCGACTGGTGCTGCATTACAGCGATACCTTCTGTTCTCTCATCTGCGAAGAGTAGAGAGAGAAGAAGAGTACCGTAGTACATTGGCGATGAAAACTGCGCACTGACAGCGTCGCGATTTCGCTCTCCGAGTTTTAGAGAGTTGGGAAAGTTTCGAGCGCAACTTTTGAGTGTCTACTCTGTATATCTGTATACATATAGAGAGTATATAGACTGATGAACAGCTCTCTTACTCATCTCAAATTCTCGTTCGTTCTCTGTTTCACTCTGTCCAACTTTAGCGCGTCTATCTGACTAATCTCGCAGAGAAGGTTACAGCCAAAACGCATATAATGTTATGCAGCATCAATATCAATAAGTGTACATCAAAAGAATTAGGCTATAGTGCAATTGTTTACCTGTATACGTCCTGGGTTGCCGATGTTTTCTTTTAAAAACACGTCAGTTTTTTTTTCCGACAAGAAAGAATAGGTTGTTGGGTGCTATAGGTTTCTTCGATTTGCTCGTTGCTCGATTTGAGTTGCCACTTGGGTTATTGTGTCCGTGTATTTTGTTATGAGGCGAGTTCTATGGCAACTTTCCTGTGGTGCATGCACGACTTTTCTTGTCGTGACTTGCGGAACACACCCGCGGGAGAAAAAAGACTAGCGCCGCTGCGTGCTGGTCGACTGTAGACGTCGATGCTCACAACATTGGCCCGGCCGAGATGCCGCCCAACGCCCAACAATCAGTCGCTGCAATCGACAAACGCACGCGAAAAAACCCAAAACCGAAAATAACGAATAACCGACTCGATAGAAACAAAAACAAACAGATTCAAGGTATATGCGATGCAGCACACAGTGTCCACTGACGAACGGTTCTTTTCAAAAAAAGCGAGAGAGGAATGTTCACACTATAGACGTAGTAATAGACTGTCACAGACTACTCGAGCAAGAGAGATCCAACACGTGGGCCAGAGCGCAACCGACTGTTTGGCCCGGCTAAGAACAAGCGCTTCGTTATAGTCTCTCTCTCTCAACGACACAGTCGGTGTTTGGCTGGAGTCTGCGCCGTGCGTGTCAACTCCGCGTGGATGCAACTCGGCCATGCCATGCCATGGCCGAGTATCGCCACTACTAGACTAGACACTCGGGCGCCTCAGACATCTACAGAAACAATCATACGAAGGTTCATTAGCTCCATCTTTTGCAATTAGCTGCATCAGATATATGGTCCAGCAGTATATAGTCAGCAGGGGTGAGAAAAAATGTAGGCGTGGCATCAATGAGAGAGAATAGAGACAGTTCGACGGCCTCCGCCCTAAAACTTGGATGTATTATGTACTGTATGAGATGACAGCTGGGCTGTATAGTGAAGATCGATCCTGCCCTGCCTAAAGAGTCGATTAATAACCTTCATCGTGCTGGAGCAGAATGGAGCAAAAGAGCGCCAGATATAGACGAAAATAATATCTCCTCGTCGAATACAGCAAGAGAATAAAAGCGCTTTTTTTCCATTCGGCCCGGCTCTCTATTAACAAGCGCAAAGGGGTATCACGTGACCTGAGAGTAGCCGCACTCGCCTCCTCTCGAGTGTGTTAGTCGTCTGTTGTTGTTTGTCTAGCTGTGTGTGTTTGTACACGGAATGGTGTGTGACTCTTGTGTGTTTTCTATCAAACAAACCCAACTGGGACCATCATTACCCGCGCCATCGACAGCCTATAGTGTGTCAGTGTGTATATACTACGTTATACCAGCCCTTGTGTATCTCCAGTCGACACAAATATATAATAATGGGTCCGTCAAGAGCCACTGTTTAGAAAAGAAGACTTGAAGACACTATTATAGATCGAGGATAGACTCATCTTAGAAGAACTCGAACAATAAATCATCCAGTCAAGGGCGAAGAAGCGGAGGGTTACTGCGTATACAGGCCGTCTAGTATCTCTGGCAGGCATTCGATTGAACCAATTAATTCTGATTTTATTTTGATACGGATAGCAGAGAGAGAGAAGGCGGAACAAGTTCAACTGGGTGCGCAGGGGGAGAGAATGCGAGCGAAACTGCTGATTGCGTTGAACAACAGCCAAGGAATTTTTAGAAGCTGGCGGCAGAGTCGCATTGAAAAGAGTCACACAAAATTGCTGAAAAAAGGTAATGGGGAGGAGGGGCTATTAACCTCGAAGGTATACGATGTAAATGAAGGAGCGTTAGACGGTTTAGCCGCAAGGCGCAGAGAAAAACGGAGAAGGTTAGAAACATATTATTGGCCAACTTATTCGACAGCCCTGAGGGTTTGAGGTTTATTTTGACTGTTTTATAAAAAGAAAAAAAAAGCACGGAATCGATTACCTAGAACGTCTACGAATGCTCATAAAAAGACGAGAAATTGAATCCCGAGAGTTTTGCAGTTTGTTGACAAATGTGAGAATTTCCCTTTTTGTCGTTCGTCACTTGTACTAGGCGTAGGAGGTACAGGATACATCAGAGAATACGCTGAATCGGAAGTACCCTTTAAAGTTCTCTAGGGTAGAACTATATATAGAAAGAGAGAATCACAGGGAAAATGCATGAGAATTTTACGTCAAAGGGTAATTTGTTTGAACTTATGATCATTTTGCTGACATTTCAGTGAAATATCACTGTTCTTCTTTTTAGGCCTACTTTTTTTTAAATTCTTGTCGGAGTCACTCGGTTCAATTCTTGAAACGAAACCCCTGTTGGAATTTGACAAATCTGATTCAATCGAGAAAAATTGAAAACGTGGGATTAACTCTGTGTGGTTTTCCAAATGATGAAATGCATTACCAAATGCCCGGAACATTACCAAATGTTATGTTTACTATTATGCAAATAAGCAAGATTGCAGGATCATCTCGGTTATGTAGCTGCCGGGCTGCCGACGACTAAACGAGCGATGACGTAAACAGAAAAACGGATGTGGACGCGTATCAAAAGCTCAACTGATGACGACTAACAAAAGAAATTGGCGACTCTGTTGCCATGACAATCTGATGACTCTCTCAGTCTCTCTCTCACTCGCCGATCGATCGATATGCCAGTCTTGCTTAGTTCCTTCAAATCTCGATGGAAAAAGCCGCGCTCCATCTTTCCGCCAATGTTTCTTTGTGCAAGACGGCGGCGGCGGCGGCCGACTTAGCACAGAGAGAGAGAACGCGCTGCCCTCATCCACACACACACACACGAGAGAGTTTTTAGTCTGTGCTGTGTGCCAGCCGAGAGAATCTCTCGTGTAAAAATACAGTTTCGTATATAGAATGTCTATGTGTGCTTGGTCGAGCGGTAGTTGCATTCCTTCTCTCTGTATAGGCCGCTGCTGCTGCTGCTGGAGCGGCAGCTAGACGGAAATGCGTCCGTCCACTCGGCCGTCCGTCAGTCCGTTTCGGGCGTCGAAGCGCAACCATCTCGATGGGTAAACATCCGAGTTAGTCTCCCGACGTCTCTCTCTTTTTTTTGAATGTTTCTTTTTTTTTTTCTTCTTCTTCTTTTAGATTTCCCTCCTTTTACCAATGGGATTTTAGGCTTTCAACGGGGAAAAAATCGGACTAGAAAAAAAAGGTCAAAGTATATCTATTTCGTATTTATCCGATTCTCTTTTCATTCCGGAGCAGAAAGTTTCTACTCCAAATCGATGGCAATCGATATACTGCCTACGTATATGGACTTGTATCTCTTATCAAATGAATCCTATGGCGATCTACCAAAAAAAGAAAATTCATTCCATCCGACGTCGTTTTTTATTAAATCTACCAGAGTGGACTCTTATCGATTCGGCATTCTCAGGTTACTACGTTTTTGAAAAAGTACATCAAAAAGTTCCTCATATAGCCTAGTCCCGGTGGAAAACTACCATAGTCTGCACAATACTGTTTAGGTAGCGACTTTTGTTATTATATACTGTGAGTCAAAGTCAAAGTGCCACACAAATGAACCAGTTGTAAAGGTCAGTATATACTCGGACATGTAAGAGGGTCTCTTGACGAATTATTGTTCCAAGTTAAGAAATGTGATAAAGAACACGGCGTCTGTTTATTGAATGGCTAATAGCTTCCATTCAGAATAGATCAATAGCGAACATGTTGCAAAAGTCCCCTGGTCTAAGCGAACATCTAACAATTGCATTGAAACTAAAAACCCAGGACATGCAGCAGTCGTCGCATTCATCTATCATCAACTTGGGAGACAAAGTTTTTGCCGACCAGCAGAGAGCGACTCTCTTCTTTGCACTTTACTTCTTTGCTGCACTCGTTTGATTCTCTCTCTCGCGTTCCGGCGTCGGCCCGCCTTGTTCTGTGCAGTGGTCCAAGGGGCTGCGTGAATGTACACGTCCGTGAGGAGAATAATAGTCGTGACGGTTTGCGAACAGATGAAAGAGACAGAGAGAATCGCTATATACATACACACAGCAGAGCAGAGCAGAGCACAGCAGAGCAGAGCAGAGTGAGAGAGCCTCGGTTGCGATGTATTGATTGCGACAGCTTCGCCCCTAGGGCGCCACTACACATCCAGGTGGAGTCTATAGTAAACCTGAGTAAACCATCAGCCACGGGGTTAGAGACGCGAACAAGTTTTCAGCCGCATCTCCCCCGCACCGTGAACGTGTTACTTCAGAGACTTTGCTCATTAAAGGCGGAAATTATAACGAGCAGATCGACAGTGTCTATAGGTAAAAGGGACGCCGAAAACCTCCCCCCCCCACACATAATAGACACAATCCAAATCAAAGAAGACGATGCGCAATCTTTTAATTTCTTTGGGTTTTTTTTTCCCCGATCCTTCGATTGTTGGACATTTCCTGTGTGTTTTATTCGCCCGCTGCTTCAGACTGACTACACTCCATTGAAGAGGATATTCTGGGTGCGCGCTGGCAGATTTGTCTATTCATAAATGAAGGGTGGCGCTCTGCTGTATGATGGGCGTTGTTCTCCATATAGGATAGTCACCGAAATATTCAGCTGTACTCTGTTGCTTTTTTTATTTTTTGTTCTTCTCTTTTCGTATTCTTTTTGCGCTCATTGTTCCGCTGTTCCCTGGGTGACGTTCATCGATTTCACTCCGGCGGATTACCAACACACGCCGTTACTGTACGTGTCTTTCTTTCTTTCTCTCTTTCGCCCGTGCTGCTGTCCTTTAATGCCAGCTATACACAGCTGCTTGCCTTACATTTTTATTTCCTCTCGCTACTTTTTTTTGTCTTTTTCTTTTCTTTTTTTTTTGTTACATGCTTCCCACCAACTCGATAAACTTGACAGTCGGCACACACACGCGTTCAATCGATGACAAAAAGCCTTGTTTTCCTTTTTCCTTCATATTCCTTTATTTTTCCTTTTTTCTTTTCATTTCTCCCTTTTCCTGTACTGTTTCTGGCGATTGTCTATCCGGTCATCAGATATCTCTATCTGCTGTCGCCCCTCGTTCACTCTCGTCGTCCGCACTGTATGGCGGCGGGTAGACTAGCTGCTGAGAGACTCTATGCCGTGGAGTTGCTCGTCATGGATGTAGATAGAATTACATTCGCCAGTCCACCGCTTACAAAAGGGATAGGGCGGACACTATCGGGTTTTCTTTATTGGAACACACACTTTGTTGACGGGTATATAGGAACTGAAGCAGGCGGCGCGATATGCCCAAAGGGGATAAAAGAATAGACCGTATATAGAACACATCGTCTCTATAATATCGCCGTCTATAAGAAAAAGGTCGAAAGTGGCAGGTGCCACTGCCACTGCCTGCGAGTGTGTAGGAACAAAGCGGACCAATTTGGACATTCAGAGGATTATATTGAGTCTTTTTTTCTCTGCTATAGTTTTGTAATGCCATGTATGTAAAGCTTTAACAAGCAAAAACAGAAAAGTGACGAAAATAAAATAATGATAGATCCTATATTTAACCTAGAGACTTTTATCGTCTTTGCTTTAGACTTTTCTCGGGATCGGGATCGGGGGATTTGGCTGTGCCAATTCCAGCATTGAGTCATTGAGCTGTAAGAAGCGCATTGTCGATCACTTGAAATTTCGGGTTCGTTATAGCCGAAATGGAGAGAGAAAAACCGGAAGCGGGTGGAAAGAAAGAAAGAAATCAGCTGATCAACGCGACATGATTATGTTAGCATTATTAAATGTCTCTTTTATCTTCCCTGTCGTTTTCCCTTTCTTCATCTTATTTTTCTTTTTGGGTTGGTTGATGGGGGTTGTCGTTGAGATAAATGCTTTACACAGGATGTGGTAGACGATGAGCGTGCTGTGTGTGTGAGCTTCGCGTTCTCTACGCTCTTCCGTTTTCTTCTTCTTGTATTTTTTATTGAGTCTCTCTCAGTCTCTCGGCTTGCGGCCAATCGATATGGAAAAGACTGGACTTATCTTGATCGTCGTGCGTCGTTATATATCGGTCCCTGAGTCGAAGCCAAAAAAAGGGTGAAGAAAATAAAAAGAGAAAAGATATGAAAGGCGCGTCAGTGATTCACCCACAGCGCCGGAGGTGACAGAGGCAATGGAAGCGGAGCAGCGGCCAACAATGACAGTCTCTCTTTTCTATAGAGAAAGAACCGTACATAAATCGCGCGTGCGGCAAAACGCACAGAAGCCCCTTTTTGGCTTTTTCTTTCCTCACTCGATCCCTCTAACATTATCGTGCATCTACCGAGCAGCTAGGCTGGGCGACGCGACTCTGTCCGAGTATATAAACGAAATGGCAGGGGGGGGGGGGCAAAAGGGAGAGAGGTGCGGGCCTCTTCAAATCGGATTGGAGCACTTTACGAGTTTGTGTACAACCTTCCGCGGTTGATAACGGCGGGGGTCGAAGGCTGCGCCGCTATTACGACAATGCAACACAAATGCCGAGAGCTAGAAGAAAAGAGAGAGAGGAGCCATTAAATAGTCAATAGTGTTTATTTCTCACTCTCGGCCGGCCGTTGTTACCCGATTATTCTCACGTGTGGATCTTGACGCTTCTTCTCGAGGACCAGCAGCCCTGTCCTGTCGCTCCTGGCCTTTTCAGTCCACACTCCCACTGTACTTTTTGATCAAGGACTAGTAGCTGCCGGGGTTAAAGGGAGAAAAGATGTCAAACATTTATAAGGGATTCCAGGACTGACGTTGTTGTCAGGCTCAATTATTGAACGACTTGAACGTCAACGTCAATAGGCCCACGATTGGCATTTTTAAAAACAATAGCGAAGGTGAAGAAAGAGAAACTTACATTGTTATTTTTTAATGCGATATAGTACAAAAGAAGGCTCGAATCAGGTGTACACTAATATTCGCCGGGAATCACGAAAAATGAGACAACGGCCACGGCTGTCATTTCAGGCCGTGCATCATTTTTTCAAACTCAAAGTGCTTTTAGGAATTGGAAGGCGTCACCAATCAAATAGCGGATGACTACGTAGTACGTAGAACCTTAAGGTAGTCATAGTCTATTCCTAGCAGAAGTGGGAAATTTAAAATCACGAAATAAAAAAAAAAGAGAATTAGGAACGAAGGTCCGTGAAGTCGTCCATTCGGTCAGCGATAAAATAAGGAAAGAGAGAACGAGAGAGAGAGAAAGAGACCTAAGGAGATGTGGGGTGAATTGACATAAAATTCAAACGGGCGACAAGAGTCCTCTCTGAACTCACTCCCGCCCCCGAAGCAATCACTATTAATCAGAGAGTGGAGGGGGAGATTGGAGGGAAGGAGACGTTTCCTGTCGGGCAAATGGAAACTCCAAGTGAAAAGGGGCGAGGGGAGCGAAGAGGGAGAAGAAGATATCGGAGCAAACTGTGTCAAAATGGAAAAAAGAAAGTTATAAGAATCCTTGGCAAAAGCTGAAAGTTTATGCGACGACGACTGTCATCACGATCCATCCATTCGGCTCTTACGCAGCGTCTAACTCGGTCAACCCAACCTATTCGATTACCTCATGCCGTACACTCATCGCTTCTCTACCTTATCACGCATCGCCGTTCTTTCAACGCTTCGAGGTTCAATCGTGATCCCGGCCAAAAAAGTCATCCCAAACCCTCCGTATATTTGATCGTCACTGAACATTAAACACTCCAAATGCGATCGATCGAATTTTGAGTTGAATTCTTTGACTCGCATTTCTTTCTCTTTCTCGGTTTGCGCTCTTACTCCGTGCGTGCTGTTCGTGATCGTTTGGGCGTCCTGCCTTATCTCGTCCTCTTTAGGCTACCAACTCCTTAAATCCTCATCGGCTTCCACAAAATAAAAATGGATGAAAATATTTCTTTTCTCGTAAAAAAAAAAAAAAGAAATGATAGAGAAATACACAAAGCACACACAGCCCAACACTAGAGTGTATAATTTAGATATAGGATGAGAACGCACTGCCATTATAAAGTGATGGATATCGTTTTCTTCGACGTTTTATTTTGGACAAAACTTCCAATACATCTTCAAAGTTTGCGTGTGCTGTTGTGCATATACAGTTTTTACAATAGCAATAAAAGGTATGCACTTCGTGGGGGGAAAGACGACGCCACTAACTTATTTTATGAGTAGGTACTAGGAATGACGTGTGGCGGGCGCAAAATTTATCCATCCCAGTGGTAAGGATACAACGTCGAGCTCTTTCAATTGCCTTTTTTTACGGCTGTGCAACTGCGCGTTCATCGTGGTGACTAATCATCTTTTTACTATAAAGGGGTCAAGACACTCACCTCAATTTTGATATGGGCTATACTTTATGCATTAGATTGCATCACTTTTTTTTCTAGACGTGAAAATCGAAATAATATAATTGGGATTGGGACCCAGAATTATGTTATACCAAAAATAAGCAAGGAACTTTCAACAAGTTCTTTTGGACGAACTATGTATAGCACGTAGGTTAATTTTTTGTTGCACTTTTTTTAGGTTGACCCGATGGGAGACGGATTAAAAGTCCTGCACGGGCTTCGTTACGAATTCCGGTAAATATTTTTTTTTGTAGCAGATTACACGTTTTTCTGTTGTGTTGCTGAACTAGACTTTTTCCTTTCTATTTTACGCTGGTCAAATTCTGGTCAGGCTGTCCTTATTCTATACGCATTTGTTGGCCGAATAAGACATCGTGGACATCGTTCGAAAAGTACCAGAAAATGGAAAGTTGCAGTTCGTAAAGGTGCGTTCACACTGCCACTAACGCAGCGTTACGGAGCGTAGCGCCACTGGGTGTTACGGAAGAATTGGTACTGTAGCGTAGCCCAGTGGCGCTACACTACGCTACGCTCCGTAACGCTGCGTTAGTGGCAGTGTGAATGCACCTTAAGTCGTCGTAAAGTACGCTCTTTGCAGACATACCGTAAGTTCTTTTGACCCGTGACACATTAAAAGGCGTTAAGAACAACGAAACTTGTTACAAGTTATAAAAAAATAAAATAAATTCGTCATTCAAAGTGTCTAAACCTGGACCCCCCCGGAAATCTGCACTTGAGGCTTTTTCAACGACTCGAATAAAAATACGAGGCGAAATATGCGGAAAATCGATTGGAGGAGGTATTCATGGTTGAAATGTTGACAAATTTCCTAGAACGTTTCGCCATTTCCGACAAATATCCTCCAAAGTCCTTTCCAATCGTGAAAATAATATTGCAGCTGTAATGCGTTCGATTTCGTTTGACACGCCCACGCAAGATTTCTAACATCTACACTTGAAACATCACGCGTTGAACATTGCTGAAATAAACGCAAAGAAGTAAGAAACAAAACAATGCAAACTACGCGACAACATACTTTGTATTGGCAGTTTTCCTTAATTCTCGTCACAATAGAAATTGCGATTGACAAAAAAGGAAAGAAGCGCCTTACAGATCACGTAGCACGCACCGATTTTCAGTTGTTTACCTTCGCCTTTTACCACCCTTCTTTTGTTTGGTCTTCAAAGTTGGCTTCTTTTGCTTCATTTGAAGTTTTATCCGAATTTCCTTATTTCCACGCAGTCGAGCCTTCTCCTTCAATTTGCGAGCCTTCTCGATTTGCTCAGGGCGCTTCACCTCGTCACGCACACGCTGTCCACCTTGCTTAACCTCAGCCCAAGCCTTGACCATGGCTGGATGATTCTTTGGTAAGCTTCCCAATCGTCCTAGAGAAAAGAAAAAAGTGTTAATATGAGTGATTTGCAAGCGACATTGAAATTTGGTGATAAGCCGTAGGCGCCATTGCAAGTTGGTGATAAGCAAAATAAATAAACAAACTGTACCTTCAAGATTCATCCCCATAGGGATACCTCGTCTCTGATAACCTCCATCGAACCGAGCAGGTGCATTACGATTGCCAACCTTTTCATCATCACCCGAATCCTCACTAGCTGGGTCGTTTTGGTCAACCTTAGATTTTTCCTTCCATCTCTCGTAACGGTCAGTTTTGTATGTAGCTGGAATCCAAACACCAGATTCGGTACGGATCTTACGCTTCTTGGTATCGTCCTATAGTACAAAAAGAATGAAATATATTTTTATTCAGAAATATTTAAAAGTAATGCAAATACGACCTCTCCGATAAACTTCTTCTTCTTTCGATCCCACTTTAAGAGGCTCCTCTGTTTACGAAGTTCCTGGTCATCATCACCTGTCAAATCCAGAACCGCATCAGCGGCAGCTCGTCCAAAATCACAACCCAGGGCCAATCTACGGTTAAATTTAATGTTAAAATGAACTAGACTAGTAAAAATAAAACGTAAGTCATCTTACCCCGATTCCGTCTGGTGATCCTTCGAATTGTAATTAATGTAGTTTTCTTCGTCCTTGGTTGTTTGAGACTGAAGTCGTCTCTTCTTGGATTGGTTGGGATCAAATGGTTTTCGGCTGGTCCGTTTCTTTTGGGCTATAACGGTACTGAAAGCCTCTTGAACCAATTCTTCGTTGGCTTCTTCCTGTGGAACACCACTACTTTCAGGCTCGTCTGATGGTTTCGTTTCGCTCTGTTTCATATTCGCATTTTTCTGCTTAATGATGATCCTTTGATGTTTGATGCGTTTTTCTAACATAACTTTAGCTTTCACGGAATTGGCTGTTACACCAATTTCAAATATAGTCTGCAATCGAAAAAAAAACAGGTAATTAGCAACATCTATTGAACAAACTTTCAAGGTCAAGAGCCTCACGTGATGAGGACGATAGCTCTTCATCTGTTCCAACAAGTTTAGCCGATCTCCTTCGAGTTCAGAACTTTCTGCAACAAACACAGGATGAGGGCCTAAAAGTTCAAGCTTGATTTCTTTCGCCTTCTTGACTGATTCGTGCGAAGGAGGTGGGCATGAACGTTTGTATTGCTTGTAAGCTGAAGTGTAGACCTTGATCATGTTTTGAAGTTCTACTGATTCTTGATGCCAGAGCGTCATGGCACTACTTCCATCGTCTATTACAGTCTGGCCGACGCGACCAAGAAAGCCGTCCCAGTCGACATCCTTCCCGAGTCCATCTTGCGGAATCTGTTTAACCGGCCGTCCCAGGAAGAGATGCAGATCTACTAAAGCTGGTAGTTCATCAAGAGCAACCAGGGAATAAGCGCAACCAGAACGTCCAGCACGGGCAACACGTCCTGAAAGGTTTCAACACAGCAAGATGACAATGGAACACCAAACAAAAGTGTAGCTTACTAAAACTTACCGACTCTGTGAACAAAAAGTTTTGCTTTAGCCGGAAAATTATAATTGATAACGTTATCCAGAAGTGGGATATCAATACCACGGGCCGCAACGTCCGTAGTGATCATAACATGTGTTTGCTTTGTTTGAAATTTGGCTGCATGGATTTTACGCGCAGCTTGATCCAAACTGGAGTAAATGTAGGTATTAGAGATGCCAGCTTTGTCAAGCAACTGGAACGATGTAAATCGAAATCAGAACATTTATATTATCAAAATTTTAATAAACAAATTGATTACCAAGTGCAAATATTCCACGTGATGCATGGTCGCTGCAAACACAAGTGTCAGTTCCCCCGACTTGACTGCATTGCGTAGTAAATGAAGAAGAACAGACGCTTTCGATTCACACGGACAAAATACAAAACCCAATTTCAGTGCTTCAGGTAATTTTGAATCAACATCCAATCTTATGAGTTTGCGAACAACATATTTACAACAAAATAATTAGCAAAAATGAATATATATTTTTGGAAAATCAGTTCTTACCTGACAAGGACAGGGTCAGTTAGTCCAGCTTTGGTGAAATCAACGAGCAGTTTTGGAAGAGTAGCGGAGAAAAGGAGAGTCTGCCTCAATTCCGGTAGTCGATTCAAAATCTCCAACAGCTGCTCCCCAAATCCCATCTCAAAAAGTCTGTCGGCTTCATCAAAAACCACATATTCAATTTCCTAAGATAAAATATTGCTTAGTAGATTATTATCATAAACACAGAGATGTATATTTTATGAATATTAAAACAAACCTTGAGTTTTAATTCCATTTCAACACAAAGATGGGCAAATCGTCCAGGTGTTGCAATAATGATATCCGGTATTTCATGCATTGCCGCAAATTGAGCTTCCATAGAATCTCCTCCAAGAATGGTAGCTGCTTTCAGCCCTGTGAATTTACCAAGCTCTCGAGTAAATTTCAAAGTCTGTAATGCCAATTCTCTTGTAGGGGACATAATAAGTGCACGAGTTCCTATGGTGGAGTGTGCTTGGAGCCTTTCAAATAAAGGAATTAAGAAGCAGGCAGTTTTGCCACTGCCAGTTCTGGCCATGGCTACGACATCTTTTTTTTCCATGATTAAAGGAATACACTATAAAAAAGAAAATACATAACATTCTGATTAATACAAATAACTTAATACTGCTCACTTTTCTTTGAATTGGTGTTGGTATTTTATAACCACATTTCATTATTCCATGGTAAACATTGTAACTAAGGCCCATCGACTGGAAACCACCTGATTTTTTCTTTTTACGATTCTGTTCTTGAACCAGAGCTCGTGTATCAAGCTCAGCTTCTGATTGATATCCTCCATCTCCAAACCCTTGAAGCTCGGGCATCTTTAAAATAAATTGAAGTAACCCGCTGAGGTGCTGACACTTCAAACTGCTGGTCTTCGGTCTTTACAACTTAAAAGTTAAAACACAACGTGGTCTGGCTCACAGCAGACGACTTTTCGTCCGTCCGAACTCCAAAGAAAAGTAGGAAGGTCTTCAAGTTCTGCCCTCTAGGTGAAGTTTCCAATTTATATTTATTATTTTAAGTAAATATTATTGTACTTTAACACATAACATGATGTAAAATTAATTTATTCATTGTATATCTGAAGTTTTTCATTAAATATAATATGTATTTATTCACTATTTATAGCGCATATAGGGACAACGCCACGCCCATCGTGCAAGCAATAGTTTACAGTGGACCACGTTGGTGGCGTTCGTAGCGGAATTCTGGAGAACCTACCCTTATTCCGCATCCTTCTCAAATCTCAAGGCGTTTGTCTACCTTTCCTTTCCCCCTTTTTTCCTTCCTCTCCTCTCCTGTTCAATTTGGCCTGAAAAAGTTGAGCTGACAACGTTGTTGACTCGACTTGGTCTTGGAGAGTAGACTATACCGTGAAAACAGAGAAGAGAGAACGTTTTCTAGATTTTGAGGTTGACTTAATATTCGGGAAACTCGTTTTAAGTCCCGAAATGGCCGCAGGAATGTGCGTTTATTTGATGATAAGGAGGAAGAAAACGACAATATTTACTGATGCTAAAGAAACCACAAATGTATCTGAGTTGAAAAAAATCATCCAAGGTTGTTAAAATTCTCATTTTATGATGTTGCCCACACATTTTCTTAACCAAAATATGCATACAGGAATAACCAAGATTGCACCAGAAAGCCAACGTTTGTTTAAAGATGATCGGGTCATGGAAGATAATCGTTGTTTGGCAGACTATGGATTAATTTCAACAACTGCTAGAGCCCAAAGTCCTGCATCCCTCAGCTTGGCCTATCGGTAAATATTTTTTGTTTGTAAAATTTTTCTGGTACCGTCTTCTTTCTCAAAGTCTTTTAAGTACATGACATAGTAAATTCATCACAACTTGAAACAAGCATGTGAAAGTTTTTTTCTACCTTTTCGCACTAAAATCTTGAGTGTAAAGAAATTGGGTATAGAATACTATTTCTAAAGTAATTCAGTAGTATTGCTTGTAAAGTTCTAAGATTTTATTGTACCCTTAATTATTTCTGAAGTTATAGAAATCAAGTTCATATTCAGGCTACATCTTGTAAAAAGAGCAGTGTAGGGAATACTAATGATGATCATGGAACCCAATCACATTTGCTAATGAGTTTGAGTGTACTATGGGATGATAATCAGTATTCATGAAAAAATATGTATAACTGGAACAATTTAAATATTACTTATTGTGTTCAGATTGGATAATGGAGAGTTTGAAACAGTCGACATAACACCCCTTTCGTCGCCTCCCGAGCTACCCGATGTGATGAAAGGTCAAGAGGCTACCCATGAAACTTCAGCCAATTAATGGGCAACATTTAAAAGAATAATTGGAAGCCATCAACTGAGTGTTAACAAATTAAAAATTGTCTACCTTTGTAACACCTTATTGTCGAGCCCAACCCCGTTATCTTTTCCACCTTTCTAATACTATCATAATTCCTCATTTTCCTCTCAAGAAAGAAACGTTGAAGAAAGAACGCAGACACGTGGCAGTACGGTATTACTTCATGGCTTGCTTTCACCTTGGTATATTTTGATTCATAATTGATTGATCAAGAAAACATTCGAAAGGTTATATAAATAAACAGGAGTTCACATGACAAGAGGTTGATTTAAAAATTAAAAGTTTCTTTTTTTAACGGTTTTCTTATTTGATTCAGGAATTAATAGTAGCAAACCTATTCTCACTTAATTCTTAGTTTTTTTTAATCTTTATTGTATTATAGAAGTTTAATTATTCTAAATATGTAATTTTTTTAAATGTTTGTGTTGCTGACTGTTAAACTGCTTCAGCTTCACATTTTTTTGCCACTTCGTTATGGTTGAGAAAAAGTTTGAACTGCTAGTTGAATAACGTCACGATAAAAAGGTCGTGACAGTGTAAGTTTAATTCGAATTGAATGAAGTTTTTTTTAATTCTAACGTGAATTAGAGTTGGAGTCCTACTGGAAGTACTGGTTCTACACTCCTACCTAGTTCTATGTGTATCTCATATCCTAGTTTTACCAGAGCAATAGATCTATAGCTCTGGTTTTACTTATACCTATGATTTGTCTATGACTCTTATGAGTCTATGTGGGCTGCTCCGCGGTGGTCCAGTCCGGAGTGGGCGAGCGGGTTCAAATTCAGAAGCAAATGAATACATGGCAACGTAGGTTTGGGAATGAGAAATGCTGTTGTGTGTTTGAGAAAATTTGACATGGCCAACAACAAAAAAATCGGTTTTCCCCAACTGTGTTGGATATTTGCGATTTTTTATTCTTTCGTTACTGGTAATTCATTATTAGAAGATCATTTAAATTTTTACAAAAGTATTTATTAAAATGTAAAGTTTAATAAAGTAAAGTTCCCTGTATTACTTGTATGCCCCACCCTACTTGCCTCATTGGAACCCTATGATTGGTAAAAGAGGAAGAACAACTTTTTATTTATCTATTTTGTTCATTTTAGTTCATTGCCAAAAAGATGTTTTGAAATGGTGTACAACTAATGTCAATGAGCAAGAGAAATGTGAAGAAATGGCACATAATGTAGATCTTCAGTTTTCACAATTTGGAAAGCTAGGAATGGTTGTGAAGTGCATCAGGGTAAGGAATCAAATATTTTTATTTTTATTTGTGTTTCTAATATTTTTGATAAATCAATAGGCATTCAATAAAGCAGAATGCATGCAGTATTTGGACAAAAGTGAGGCTGATGTTACCACTCTAGATCCAGGAAATGTTTTTGTTGGAGGCCGCTACCATAGTTTATTGCCAATAATGCAAGAAGTTTACACAAATAATCAAGCATTTTATTTCTCTGTTGCTGTGGTAAAGAAATTTTCTTTACCAGAAGTACAAACCATTACTCAACTAAGAGGAAAGAAAGCCTGTTTTCCTGGTGTTGGTATCCATGGAGGGTAAGTTTGGTTCACACATATAATAAAGCTATTTTAATTAATTAATTAAATAATCTATATTTATTTTAGTTGGGTCCAACCTATCTTCACACTGATGCAACTGAGACATATGGACATTGTTGATTGTAATAATCACGTGAAATCCGCCAGTGAGTTTTTTGGCCCGTCTTGTGCTGTTGACTCTCTTTCGGATATTTACAACCCATTGGGAGATAATTCGGATCATCTTTGTCAATTGTGCGCGAGCAAAGTTCTTGGTCAAAGGTGTACTGCACATGACCCCTATGCAGGGTATCAGGTATAAAAAATAAAGAAATTTTTTTATTTTGAAATCATGATGGTCCTAAAACTGTTTTGAGTTTGTAGGGCGCGTTTAAATGTTTAGTCGAAGCAGGAGAAGTCGCCTTCCTAAAGCATACAACTGTAGCAGAAGTGCTCGCCACAGGGCAGTTTGGAACCATCAAGGTATTTTTTGTTAATTTTGGTTTTTATTTTTCCATCATCTCCATATAGATGGCTAAATAACGTAAACATTTTCTTAAGATTGACGACTTTGAACTCTTATGTGTTGATGGCACACGCCGTTCGATTCTTGAGTATCGTGATTGTAACTGGGGACAAATTCCTGGTGACGCTGTGGTGACTACTTCAGCAAGAGGCATCGAAATGCGTCAAAAATATCAGAAGTTTTTAACCAAATTAGTGGAAATATTTGGATCGCGCACGGCAAATCCAAGAACGGAATTTCGTAACACTACAACATTTAGACCCTTCGAGGATTTTCCAAGCCGAGATTTTAATACCGTTGATTCTTTTAATCAACCGACTTCTCCGCGGCCATTCCAACTTTTCCAATCTTCTCCTCGCTATGGAATGCTGAATAATCTAATGTTTCAGGATGACAGCGTCAGTCTGAAGGTTGTATAACAATTTATTTCCCCCTAACTGGTCAACAACTGATTTTTGTTTCGAATCGACCAGGCTATTCCAGCTGATCAGCAGACCTATTCAGGGTTTTTGGGTCGTACACTGGATTCCATCTTGGGTGTTAGACAATGCCCGGTAAAAGCAATGACTTTGTGTGTCACCTCTCCGGTCGAGTTGACTAAATGTGTCCGTATGCGAACGGCGATGAAAGCTCAACTACTCCAGCCGGAAATGAACTGCTACAGAGCAGATACAAACATCGGTTGCATGCGGGTTAGTATAAATAAAAATGTTTGAGTAAACTTAAGCTGACGACTTTCTCTATTAGGCCATTCAAACTGGAGTAGCCGACGTGACTATGTTGGATGCTGGTGACATTTACACAGCAGGATTAAATTTTGACATGATCTCCATTCTTTCGGAAGTGTACAATCTTGGAAAACCCGAATACTACGTGGTTGCTGTGGCTAAGGCTACTGATCCGGAAACTGAACTCATCTATCTCAAAAACAAAAATACATGTCACACAGGTAAAAAAAAAAAATTGTATAAAATAACAAGTTGATGTAGGGTAACTTCATTAAACCTTTCTTCTATTATCAAGGTATTTACCATGCTGCTGGGTGGATTATACCGTTAGCCCATCTATTAGCCAACGAAAGGATTAGAAGTTACGGGTGTGATTCTGTTCAGTCTGCTGCATCATTCTTCACCAAAGCTTGTGTACCTGGTGCAATGAATCAAGAATATCAACCAACAGGCTTAAGCTTTCCTCATATGTGCGACTTGTGCCATGGCACAAGTTTTCGATTTTGCCGCCGTGATCACTCTGAGGACTATTTTGGCAATACTGGGGCTTTCCGCTGTTTAGTGGAGGGAGGAGGTCACGTTGCCTTTGTCCGACACGCTACTGTTCTAGAAAACACTGATGGTAAAAGCCGAGAATATTGGTCCCGAAATCAGCTTTCGCGAGATTATGAGCTTCTGTGTCGTGATGGCCAAAGAGCTCCCGTGTCAGATTACGCTCGTTGTAATCTAGGGAAGGTCAAAGCTAATGCCATGGTTGCAAGAGGAGGACGAGGCTACAATAAAACAGAAATCGATGCGTTCATAAACGTTTTTATGTATGCGCAACAATTTTACGGGCTGAAAGGTAAACAATTTTTACATTTAATTATTTCAAAAAATTAAAATCTTGAATTACTGTAATTTAGGAGATTATTTGGATTTTGCGTTGTTCACGTCTGACCCTCCTTATAACGACGTAATTTTTCAAGACGCCACACAGAAACTGCAAATCGTCCCTCCTAGCCAAAGGCATTATCACAAATATTTGGGACCTGAGTTCTTGAGAGCCAGACAGTTAGTGGATTGCCAAGCTGGGGCCCCCACTTTAAAATCAAGCATTACTGCAGCATTCACAATTTTTATATTCGTTTTTAATCATATTAGGTTATAGAATCTACCTCTTTTTTTAAATGACTTTGACTTCAGTGAACAGACACAGTGCCTAATGTTTTCCGTCCATTTTCTCACTGCAATGAATCTCTGTTTATGATGTAGATCGACTTTTTTTAAATTGGAAATACACATCCAATTTACGTTTCTTGATGCGTGGTTGATTTGAATTTGCAAAGCGATCGTGGACTCCTTTTTATGACTGTTATTTTTAGCTCACCCTCACTCTTTACCGTAATTTTAACAAAATGACCTTGTTGCTAGTGTTTCGTCTTCTTGGCTTAAAGGAATCTAAACTAACGTTTCAGGCGAATTTCTTTTAGATTTTTATGTCGTGAAAAAAAAAATCTTATAATCACAAGAGCTTGAATGTTTCTTGTGGTCAGACACATTCTTATGCAGGATAATATATATTTTTTTTTAAGTTCTTATCTTTCTAGTTGTGCTGTCTGATATTATTTTAGTTTTAAATTCAAAATTTGAGCTTTTTTCTTACTTTGGTTGGGGTTTATTATTTTCAGCTGACTTTTAAATCTTTTATTGAATAAACCCCATTTCCGGCAGATGGCAGCTCAATCGCCCGATTACATTTTCATGAAACATGAAGTAGCACTCCAGGAGAACTCACGCAGAAACGTAGTAACTTGGTAAGACAGCCTGAGCTGCGTATCGCATTGTTCAGACTTCAGAGATAGATATTAGATTTAGATATTAGATAACATTGTGGTCGGAAATTAAAGGAAGGGAATAACCACTTGGTAAATTCTTCCCTACTCATCTTTTCATCAACTGTTCTCTAAATTCCTTCCCTAGTTCCCTGAATCTGAATGTACACATCCCATTTCCCATGTACCTATGCCCCTCCTTCAAATGCCCGAACTAACCAGCCGCAACGTCATCTGTGGAGCTCGCCATGCGTAGCTCAGGCTTTCCAATGTGGTTGGTGACTTCCTCTGGTGCACTTCTTGTTTTCCATCTTCACATCAGTTTTATTTCTGTTTCTGATTTTAGATGGCTGTGGTGTGTGTGCTGATGTTGAATTCGACTAGAATATCTTGTGCTTCATAAAAAGGTATGAATTCAATATATTTCTAGATATTTAAGAAGTCTTAATCGAAACCTTGGTGTTCAAATGTATCATAGATGCTATTAATCCTTTGTTTTGTGCACTTCCATTGAAGAAGAAACATCTGTTATATAGGCGTTTTCCTAAATTCGGATGGATTAATCTGAAAGCAACCAAAAAAATGTGTACGACTCGAAAACGAAATTTGTTACGTACCACTATTAACTTGGCTATTAAAAAAAAACTTAGTTGTACACCAAAACCTTTATCATATTAAATTGATTGGATCGCATGCATGAGACTTTAATCATAAAAGCTGTAGTCAATGAAATTCTTAAATCAAAGTGTGTATTTTGAGCTCTTATACCTTTCTATTTAACTGCATGAAGTTATTGAAGAAAATCCAAAGATAAAGAAGTTACTAAAAGTTTTTATTTCTATTCTCAGTTTCAGAGTTGAAAAACAATAATGACAAAATCGAGAAGCAGAAGTCGCTCAAAATCACGAGACAGGGTGAGGAGAAGCAAACATAAAAGACGCTCTAGGTCACGGTCGCGATCGAGAAAAAATGAAAAACATCGGATGCCTTCTAGTCGCAAGGATTCTTCTGAGACTAAATACAGGTTAACTCAATTGCAGTATTCAAAAAAAGATAGAATTTCTTTATTCAGCGTTTGAAATGTATCATTAGGAAGAGGTCAAGATCATCGTCCTCTTCCAACAGTGATTCTGATGCTGGTTCCCGGAGATTAAGGCTTGGTCGGAGTAAACTTAGTGAAGTCGAAAGACTCGCTGAAATTGAACGTCAAAGAGCAGCCCATAATGCAAGAATCATGTAAGAAAAAACAATAAATTGTTTTGAAGTCTGGGTAACCGTTAATTGTCATGTTTCTTTCAGGCGTCAAAAGGAACAGGAACAAAAGATAGTGGAAGAAGAAACTGTCAAAAGAATCGAGGAAATGGTGGCGCAACGAGTGGCAGAAGAATTGGAAAAGCGGAAGGACGAAATTGAAGCTGAAGTCTTACGGCGTGTCGAAGAAGCCAAACAAATAATGGAACGACAAATGCTGGAGGAGCTAGAAAGGCGACGGAAAGAGAGGCTGGAAGAAGAAAACCGCCGCGAGGTATCGTATTTGGTTGGATCCAGTTATCTCCCGTTTTCTCACGGGCAAAGAAACGCTGAATTTGCAATCAACTTACAGCTCGTTCCCGATGTAGTTGCCACATTTTTAAAATGGTGGCGATGTCGTTATCTTCTCAAGATTTAGGAAATTGTTAAAGTGGAAAATTGTAAATTCAGCCGTTTCCGCGCATACAAAACATGAAGAAGTCTATCGGCGACATTTCTCTCCCATCTTGCATCTTGTTCACAAATTTATAGCTCTTTTCTCCCGGCGTTCATATATGCATTCCGCGCCGAATAGGAGCGGGCTGTCTTGTTTTGTTTTTTCTATACAAGACATTTTATTCCTAAACCTAAAAAGAAGATTTGCAGAGAATTCGATTTATGTTATCAAGTGATGAGAGAGAAATTGAACGGTTTGAGGCCCTTTTTAATGGTGGGTCATCATTTCGATCGACATCTGGAGTATGCTGACAGTGAGATCTCTCCGCCGAGCAAGGTCAGTTATTTTCTGGTACCGTGACCTCCAGTGTCAATTCAAGGGTCATCAGGGTTGTGCAGGTAACAGCAAATCATCACCAAACAAAACACATTTGTTTCCCCCTCTCTCGATATATTTGACATTATCCTCATCGTTTGACATGACTGATTGTTCATTTCATTTGTGCTTCACTATTTATGTTAATTAAAAAAAAAATGCCATTTATCTTGGTAACTTCGGCCACCATCACTACCCTACACCCCGTTTTTAATGGCGTGACTTGGATGGGTATATGGTTCCGCGTGCCGTTTAACGTCGTCCTAAAGTATCGATTTTTTTAACCTTACCCATCGTCCCTTCCTATCCTGCCTCATCTTCCCTTATGCACCCGGATACCCGTTTGAAACAGGAAGAGGAAAGGCGCAAACGCGAAGAGCTCGAACGGATCGTGGAAGAGAATAATAAGAAAATCGAGGAAGCCCAGCGTAAACTCGTGAGTTTCATACAAAAACAAACTTGAAAGATAATCAATTTACAAAATATTGTATGCATTTTTATCCTAAATTTTAGGCGGAGGAACGTTTGGCCATGGTGGAGCAATCGAGAAAAATGGAAGAGGATCGACAAAGGATGCAACGCGAGCACGAGAAACGGATGCGCGACGAGCAATATTTGATTTTGGGAAAAAAGAATGCTCGACCCAAATTATCTTTTTCACTTAGTAAACAGTGATGACTGATTACGGGTATCCAAGCAACCAAATTTAATATTTCTCGCCATTTCTTTCGCCTAGTATTGCTATGCTGTACAGAATTTTCTTTTCACGATAGCTCCACATTAATTTCATTTCAGTCGAATCCCATCATCCATTTGACCTGCAAATCATGTTTTTTTTTTCAATAATCCTTTTTGAAATGTAGTGCGTAGTACGTGCCCTCCGATGTTGTGCTTTTGTTTGTATCACCGTACCGTCAAAATTTTCATCAATATTACAGTAATGGTTCGACGGATATTATTTATTATTTTGTGCACATTACATATCATTTCACGCGAAGGTAGGAAAAATAGATCAATGCAAACTACCAACCAACCAGTGTGCAGTAGCAATAAATAAGAAATCAATGGGGCTTCGCGTAGGAATATTTTCACATGCCCTATTAGTCACTACTTTGGATTTCTGTAGACTCCCATGAAAAGAATGCTTTCGGAGAGGTTGTCATAGATGAAGAACATGAACGGATGGTCACAAATGAACTGGACTACATTCACAGGTCGAGCCATGCGGAAAGCGACAAGAGCAGTAGCAGCGGCTGCTTCAGATCCTTCTTCATTCACCTCAATGAAAGCTTTGTGTGTAGCTGCATCAAATTTCAGTCCGGGAACACCGTTGAAACCGGAAAAATCTGCCGCCAATGAGTCAAACATGTCTGTCAAGCCCATCTTGACTAAAACCTGTAAAAGCAACAAAGGACGTAAATAAATAAATAACTTGAAAAAGACGAAAAAAAGGGCAATCATTAGAAATTGTGACTCACATTACGGAGACTAAGAGTTTGTTCCAGGCGAAATTTAGGAATACCGACATCCACAGTCAAAGGAAAGGTGCTGGCCATCGCGTTGCGCAAGGTATCCAACGTCAGACGACTCACGGTTTCCTCCAGTCCATTATTACCTTCGGGTAACAATGCAAAGAAGCTGACGTCACCTCCCAGAAAAGGCATTTCCAACAGGTTGGCTTGCAACTCTTCGACGGCAGCTGTAAATTAAACTTTAATAATTAAACAATAAAACAATCACAAGATTGAATAGATAATACCGTGGCGGAAGCGTCCTTTTTGAAACATCATATTGGCAACACCTTCTTCCTTATTGTTGATGGCGAAGGAGGTGAGCCGAGTATTGGCTACTTTGAACTGAGAGGCCCACTGACCTTTAAAGTAAGCCGCGTTAACCTGTTTTTTTTTCCGAGAAATATAAACATGGACATGTTACAAGGTTATACTTCAAGGATTTTCAAAAGAAAAATTACCAAAGCAATTCTAGTGTTGGCGTTGATGGTGTCAGATGTAACCAGATCTTTAATTTTGTTGCGCGTAATGTCCTCAACCCACTGATTAATGCGAGTCCTAGATTCAGCTGGTTGAAAAGCAAAATTCAGCATTTCGATATCTTCGTTGAAAATGTCCTTAATGCACGGGCGAATGTTCTCATCTTCATTGAAGTAAAAACGATTCGCAATATCAAAATCATATTTAACTAGTCCAGCGACGCGCATCAACTGACGAGTAAACTTTACTAGCTTGTAAGCCTGTACCGCTCCGACCTGCGATATAAAAGAAAATTTAGTGTTTTAACATTTTCGAGTCGGAAGGTGTAGCCACTATGTCGTAATCTGGACTTTCTATAAAATTTCTCGAAAACAGACGCTACGTAATAAAACCCGGATGTTCCCTAACAAAACACCTTAGGCAATACGAAAAATTTTACTCTTAAGCCGTCGAGGAAAATTACCTTTCTCTTTAAATTTCTCTTTGCTCAACAATAAAGCGAGGAGAGAGAAAGTGAATGAGGAACAACATCAAAATAACATGGTCAATGAGTGGTCGCGAAAAAAGTTCATGAGTGATATCCTACCTTGTCCATATTCTGAAGTCCTAAAATTTCGGTCAGCTGATCCTCAGTGCGATTATTGGCGCCGAAATAGGCCAAGAGCAATGCCGAGTATATACTCATTGGAGAAAAGAAAAGGTTTTCACTGGCACTTTTAGACTGCACATCGGACTGGGTTACATCAAAGACCTTCTTGAAGAAATTCAAACTAAACTGCATCTGTCCAGCGAATAGAGCAGTAAGGGCTTTATCATCTTGATTTGACGATCTCCTGGTCAGAGTAGCATTTGATTCGGATCCGTTGCCGAGCAACCGTATTCCTTTGCTCAAACATTCCTCCTACATTCAAATAATTCACGAGTTCAATATTGCCATATTTAATAGAAAATAAAAAAAATAAAACGAAATGGAACTTACCTGGCTAACTCTTTCGCCAAGTGGGGGTGATCCTTTAACAGATCTGACTGACGCGGTAAGCCCATGAGACACGAGAACACAGAGCACCACTAAAAACAACCTTCCTTCCATGTTGAGAGACGACAGCTACACTAAAATTCTGCCATGGGAGAAAGCACATCACAAATTTACAGCAGGTGAAAAATTACTCTTTTTTTTACTGCTTTTAATGTGGATTGTTGGAGAGTATTACCCAAGAGTGAAAGAAAGGAAACAATGAAAATGGCCGCCAAAACTAAAGGTAGGGTAATCATTTATTAGAAACTTTCACAAGTAGTACTTTCCAACAACACACCCTAAAAGAGTCGTTTCAAGCTCATCGAGACTCGAGAGGGAGGACTGGAGAAAGTGGAAAGCCGGGAGAAAAGGGACTTTCACCTCTGTAAACTCCCATTGGATATTTATTGCCCTTAGTATATTCTTTTTTAAAAAATTGCTTTTAGCTTGGTGAGTGAAAGTTTTCTACTTACTACGTTACTAACCCCATAAAAAAAAACTCGATAGATCTTAGTGACAAATATTTTGAAACACATGCACATGCGAGAGATACATTACATGCCAAAACATCAAGCATATCAATATTTTCTTACAATTCTGTATTTTTTAAAGTAGTAAATTAAATATTACCTTACAAAATTTGCGATAAATCAACACTTAATTGTGTCCTGCAAATACTTTTTTTTCTCTGTTGAAACACGTCACGTAGAGTCGTAATGAGAGACAACTACCTGCTTCCACTACTCCCAACTCACTGACTTTATTGCAGGTCCCAGCGCATGCACCAATTGCACCATATGCAAAGAAAAAACCCAAACAAGGATATGTTTACAACAGTTCTTTATGATGCGTTTAAACAGTGGGGTTTGTCCAGCCTCGAGGCCACTTTCTCTTTTCCTCGTCTGACGTCAAATGACTTAACAACTCACCGAGCAACTCACGTCACACGATCTACCAGCGTACCTCCTCCTACTACTCCCACCAAAATTCTGGCAATAATACGCACAAAAAAAAAATCGCGTCATCCATTCACGTCTATTGCACCGGAAGTGTTGAATAGTCTTCCAAACAAACAACATGAATATATTTCGAGGCCACATTTATAAAAGGGAAAATAATGAAAAAAAAAACCTTTTCATTCCGAGGTTAACGAATAACGACGTTATCTATGACCTTTCAATTAGATTGTGCTATGATGATTTCCTAAAATAGATGGAATAAAAAAGTGTAAAGGCAAAAAAGATCAAAGTAAAAAAAAAAAAAAATTCGTTTATCGAGCCTTTACTAGTAACTTGGGCCCGGTCGAGACCGGGGAACTTAGGTCTAGCTTAAATTTGAACTCATTTGCTTTTCACCTTTTTTAAAGGAAATGAACGTAAGGGAACGTGAGTGTCGAACGTAAAGAACAAAAACGATGGATGCAACTTTCACTAATAAAATGATCAGCAATTTTCACTTGTGTTCCTAATTTCTACAGTAAACATAAAAGTAGTCCCGTTGGCCACCTGCCCTGTTAATTTTTCTCGTGAAAATCTGCCCCTGCCCAGTCAATAGATATTTTGGTCTTGCGTGGAGGCTTTTCTTCAAATATAATCTTTTTTGGCAACGTCCGTTTCTTCATAGGTAGTTGCCTTGTGATAGCAATTCGTATTACTTAACCATGTAATTTGATTGCGACTAATTAATTTCCTATGATTATTTCCCAGGTTGTTAAGCAAAATGGGTAAATTATAAATATGGATCATTTACTACTAAATTCTCATGGGCCGTTGCCCATCTGCCCGTGCCAATGTTATCGTAGAAATCTGCCCCTTCCCAGACAAAAGAAATTTTTTTCATGCGTAGTGACAGGCTCTTCTATTGTTGTGATTTCGATAATTATTCGTTTTCTGCCTGGTGCCTGCCGATTGGAATTCAGTTGATTTCTTTTTATAAGACAGATATGTCCGTTTACCATCTGCCCGCCAATTTTTCTCGTTGAAAAATCTGCCCGTGCCAAGTCAACAGATTGTCATTTTCTACCTATATTTTTAAATTTTAAATCATTCCGTGGATATCTCGTCCAAAGTTATTCTGCCCGTGGGTTCCTATTCGTTATTCTACCCGCCAATAACTACATTTTCGCGTGATAAAAAATTGCATCAATTGCTTAACTTTAAATAAGACGTGACTTGATCTGAGGGGAAATCTATGGGGGGAGGGGGGCGGAAAACAGTATTTTTCGAACAGAAATGCCGATTTGAATTTGGTGCTATTTGACATATCGATATTTGCCGCGTAGAAATCGATGCACGTACTGCGTTGTGAGTGTGAGCCAGTACCCACCCTTCTATTTGCAACGGCGCGGAAATTTACCCCATTGTCTTTCCCCCCTTTCCCCTTTGCAGCAATCCCCCCTATTTGACCATCAGCAAGGAGGGTGAAAACCTGCGGCGGTTTTCACCCCTCTTGATGGGCGACTGGACTGACCAATCACAGCGTGCTCTCATAGGCACATGAATAAGCTCCTCCCAAAAAAGCTTGTTCTTTTATTATATATGGATTCTACAATGCCTGCCGAATAAACCAAACTATTCTATTTCGTTCCGTCCAGACGAAACCAATGCTGACAAAATGTAAATCGGGTACCAGAAGTCGGGTACACAAATAAAATTGTAATTGAAATAAAATTAGTTTAATTCGTCTAGTCGAAAATACGGACTATGTATTTATGTGCTGTCGTATGACCAGAATTGGTTATCCGGGAGGTGGGGGGGGGGGGGATTGGAATGTCCCCCACTGCTGTTTTCCGGGATATAAGAATTTTGATCCGTTTTTCTTATGGGGAGATATTTCAATAATTTACAAAACCTCATGGTCGGTACACCTCTGTTTGTTATGCCGGGAGGTCATGCGATTACTTCGAAACTATCATTTTAAACCTGTCATTTATTTAAATTTAATTTCTTTCATGCTTCCTTGTATTGCATGCAATTATTTTGTTTTCGAGTGATGCTGGTTGGGAAATCCCTATTTCCATTGATCGCAGAACCGGTCTCTGTGATGTTATAGTTTTAGACTCCAGCCCCCAGGAAGCTCTAATTAAAAATCTAAAACAGATTGTGAAAGCACACTGCCAACGACACAAATCTTAACCTAAGGAACGAAAAAAAAAAGAAATAATAATTTAACGAAGTAACAAAAAACCACCACACAATCACGTCACGTCACCTAACACAAAACACAAAGTTTACTTATTTTTTCTTAAAAATACTTTTTGGCTGGCGGTGAAAATAGTACCAACATAACTTTATTTCCACTTTTGTAATGGTAGATGCATAGACAACGAAGTGGAAGACCGCTAAACGCGGTAAAAAAAAATTTTAAAATTGTCCCCCTATTTCCTCCCTATCCCACCCCTTTTCCGTCCTCGGAAAAGGGGGGAGAAGGGGGAATATCAGCTGCTTTATGAATGAAGGTTAAAGAAACGTTAAAAATCTGAAAAAATTCACAGGACACGCGGAATTTGTTTACATAATTTACATGCGTATTCGAAAATTATATCGTGGATATAGTTACACGGGGTAATGGCGGTGTGTGAAGCATTGGATCAGTAGAGAATAGGAATAAAACCAGAAATTATTATATTATATTACGACGCGCCACCATACGGCATGGCACGCGCATCGCTACCCCCCCCCCCCCCCCCCCCGTCCTCTCAGCCCTGGATGGAGAAATGGACCCCTTCGTGGTCTTCCACTTCGTTGTCTATGGTGTAACGCTGACTCCGATCGACTGCACAAACACATCCGAGCTGGACTAGCACACGAAAATCAAGTGGCACCTAGAACAGGACGTGAAAACTAAACAATTTTTTCGGTAGTTCTCAAAGAAGTGCCTTTTCAAACCTGGGTTTCATAAATTCCAGCGTTGACTGAAGTGAACAGATCAGCCATTTACTGATTAAAATTTTGCTGACAAAATGTTTTTTAAATTACGATTAATTTAACAAACAATCCGACCAGAACAATAGATGCCTGGTCGGTTCTCGGCTGAGTTGACTTCCCTATCCCGGTTTCAGCTTTCAGGCTAAACGTGGTCCGATTTGGAAACTGGAATGAGCGCTCTAGTGAGTGTGTCATCTACTACGCTCAGCTACTTTTGAGAGCCTAGATGGCTCTGTTTCCAGTTTCTACTTCACAATTCTGACAAGCTCCGCCCTAAAATGTCTGAAAATCGGGGATACGTTTACCCTAAAACCGGGATAGGGAAGCCAACACAGCCGAGAACCGACCAGGCATCTATTGCTCTGCCATCACTAAACAGCACCAAATTAATGGACCCCCGTTTTGTTTCCCATTCCAAAATGGGACCTAAACATTTGAAAAAAATACAGACTTGTCTCTGTTTTCGCAGTATGAAAATATTCTCTGTCGTTCAGGAGATATTTAACTTTAAACTTCAGGTTTTTTTTCAAATTTCGTCGATTTAGGTGGAAGGGGGTCTTTAGTATCGCTTTTTGGAAAAAAAGCGGACTTAAAAAAAGAACTAATTTTTCCAAAAGTTGTATTTTTGTATAGGGCTCTTCGGGGTCTGTTTTATTTTGCCGTTTTGTCTGGCAACGCAGCATGGCGAAGCAGATGCGGCATGTGTTTACAAAGAGCACGAAATAATACTAAAGGAGTAAGCACGGTTGTGTAGTGATTACTCCTTTGTTCTTACTCCATGTAATTTGAAAACACATGCCACATGAAACTTAGTCTCGGTGGCCTAGGCCACCCCGGCCATTCTTATCGACCAGACGACAAGCATCGCCTATGTCACATCAAACACCTTTGATGAAATACTCCTATTGGTATTAGACCTATTATTGGGACACAACGGTGTAGTGGTTAGAGAGCCGGCCGCTGGAGTGCCCCTTCAGGACCCCCACTCCCGTGGCCGTGAGAGGGGTGCTGGAGATCCTCGCGGCTAAAAAGCGAAGCCCGCTCTGCATAGGCAACGTTGCCATGTGAGAATGTATTTTTTCTAATTGGTCTCCGTGGTCCCCCTCCGAGGTCACGGAGACACAGAGAGCTTCAAAATTCGGCTTAAGCTTTGCTTATGCAACGTTGCCTTTTTTACTAAAATCTTTTTTCTGCCGCTTTCTCTGTCGTTCTCTTCTAATGACCTCTCTAATGGCAGGAGATCGAGCCATACCCGCTGTAGTGTAGCTTTTCCAACCCATCCCCTTCCGTTCAACCTTCCAGGTAGGTAGCGCCTCTAGTGCTCGGTATCGCCAACTACGTCGCTGGTTATCTATCTTTGTCTGAGACACATACTACATTATTTGTGTGAGACAAAGATAGATTCTTCCGAGCTCTAGAACTCCGTGATAAAGTGACAATGCCACCTTTCTTCATTTATTTTACTTGGTTCTGAATCACTTTTCTCTTCACTATGCTCACTGGATAAGGGTACGAATGGACTGGACTAGTTGTTCCGGTGTCAATTCTACTAATTCCTCCCCCGAGGCTGGCTCGTCGGCCGAGCTGGATTCCAGTAGACATAGTTCCGTAATTCTTCGCCGGAATATTCCAGATGTTCCAGAATAAGTTGAGCACCCGTTGGTTACGAGGGCTTGCACCATCAGAACGCCTAACTGGTGAATAAAGAGCGTGTTTAGTCGACTTGACAGACGATTCATGAGCGCCACCAAAATGTGCCGTACGAGGTGACTGGAAGGTCCAATCGATCCCAGCCTTCTCCATGCAAGTAGGAATTTCTTCGAAAGCGTCCAGGGCTTTGTTGTGTCAGTGTGCCCTTCTTCTCGTGACCGCTAGGTGCCGCGCGCTCGAACCGTGAGAAGCAGCGGGCGGAGAGAGGGGCAGTCTTGTTTCGGCTTGGGTTTGTAGAAGGAGCTCGTTCTGTCTCGTAGAATACATTGAGTTAATTATCTAATTAACTACCCAGACTAGTAATCTAACAGGCTTCAACAGTATAACGCGGCTCGCTGGACAGAGAAGGCACCAACTCGAGGACGGCTCATGTCACCAAACACGTGTAGAACACTCCCCGTCGTTTGTCTTTATTGCGTCGTCGCAGACGAAACAATCACGACGCCTTCCTTTCGCCAGTTCGCGACCGTTGGTGATCCAAATAGGATGGCGCCCCCCGCGCCCGTATGCTAGCAGGATATCCGTTCCAGCATTTTTCAAATTTAAATGAAACGCAAGGACTCCCAACTCGGTAAAAGCGTTTTTTTTCAGATGACAATAGAGTAGGTGTAACTGGTAAAAAGTCAGCTGTACCCGCCCGACTCTATCATCAGCCCAAAGGATTCCACCAGAATTTAAGGCTGGTTCCGGATTCAAGATGTTGGGGGTAGACGGCAACTGCTTGCCTTTCCGGACGAGACAGATTTCTTCTTCAAAAGATCCGGCTTGGCAGATCTTCAGAAAAGGCCGCGGGAAATCGTTTGACACGCGTCCAGCAGTAAAGCTCGATCCCGAACGCCTCGGTGTCGTAAAAATGACCGAATTCCATGGTCAAATCGTGCGGAGGGGTCTTGCTAGTAATCGTGCAGCTGCGGGCAGATGAAATTTGGTAATCTCGATCGATCACTCCTCTAACGATCCAGCCTAATCTGGTTCTGCAGGCAATGGGTTCGTAGTCTTGTCCTTCTCGGGTTTCACGTGCCACTAATAGATGATAGTAGTCAGTGCCGACGAGAATATCTACTTCTCCTCCTACTACACCAACCGGAAGGTCGGGAAGATGCGGCCAGTTCTCCTTCCTTTACTCCAGTCTGTGATTGGTGTGGGACTGGCTACCAATTCCATCGTCGAACCTTCCATCGAGGCGACTTCACCGGATTCCGCACGTAACTGAAATTGCACTAGTTTAGATTGGTTCTTGTTGATAACACCACCGGTTCCGTCAACTGTTAACACTTGCGACGATCCTTGCAGCTTCAGGCTGGACGCAAAGGCCGTCCTCATCAAAGTTGTGTCGCTACCTTCATTGGCAAAGACGTTGGCGGCTATCCAGCTACCGTCGGCGGCTTGCACGCGTCCTTTCTTCGCTAAAAACAGTAATTTTATTAACTCCTTTCTCCTTTCTCCAGTCAAGTTTGGATCAATTTTCTGACTTCCGCTTCGTTCAGTAATACCTTCTCACCTCACATGGGATAGCGACGATTTCCCCCATTGAAAAAAAGTCCCCCAAAACTATTGCTTCTTTAACTAACGCCCCCCCCCCCCCTCAAACAAAAAAGTACAACAGTTGCCACCCACCATCTTCATTCGAATCATTCAAAATTAATTAAATTGTACAAATAAGTTTAAATCGATTAAATTAATTAATAACAACAGGATTTGAGAAGGGCTTGGTGACATTTTCATTTGTCTGATGCTGGAATTTTCTTAAGATCATAAAAATATAAGAGTGGAAGGTGAGGAATTTTCCCATGTCCCAAGTCCCAACGTCGTAAGGGAAGGTATTTGAAAAAAAAAGTTTTTGTCTCGCTCAATCTTTTTTGTAAATATATAAAAAGGAATACTAATGAACAAACAAACATCATAAGGCGACAGCTTATGATATATTTTCATGATCTTTGAAAATACCAACAATAAGACGCGGGAAGACGAACTTGCTTTGTTATATTTTTAAAGTTTTTTTCGGATTTTGATGCTGTTTTGATTTCTTTATTTACAATATTAAAAATCCTCACAATAAAGTGCACCGAATTCCGAAAAGAAGAAGACATTCAAAATAAATACATGTTCAGGCGTGTTCGTCTCTGCACGCCTTATTTGTTGGCGTAAGTGAACTTACGACATTTCTCTCCCGTTAAAGAGATATTTTAATTTGATTCTCTTAATACACGGCTAATTATGGTGACATTTTCAAAGACGTGACAAAAAAGAAGCATCTTAGCTGTCTCCTCGAGTTTATTTTAAATATTCCTTTATATCATATTTGCACAGAATAAAGCCAGGAACAACCTTTTTTTATAAACCTCTTCCCTTACGAAATTGGGACTCAGGAAAACTCCTCGCCTTCCCCTCTTTCAAATTTTTTAAGAAAAACCTTTATTTGATTAAATACCCCTTCAGATTTCGTTCCGACGCTATAAGTTGAGAACCTCCAGAGATTTCCTCCGAAAGACTGTTGCAGCCATATGGAATTTATTCTTTGAAGTTGAGATTCATGCACGACACAAAATACCACAAAGCATGAAAGTTTATGTGTGTAGATGGTGAGGTGTCTAAACCAACAAAGAAAGAATTAATAAAGTGGAACGGAACGGAATAATGAGAAATCGTACCTGGGATGGCACGAGCAAGCATGAGTGGCCACCCAGACCAATATAACCACAGATAGGAAATACAGACAAAAAGGCCTAGAACAAGCAGCAATGGGTATAGAATAGATAACAAACAGTTTTGAATAGTTACCAAGAGCCAGGTCAGTTAAACATTCAGAGTTACGTTCAGACTGACAGTGCAGAACGGAAATAAACCGAAACTAGAAATAACAAACACATTCACAAATTAGACAATTGGTCAGGCAATTGGTAGCTACAAATATACTCAGAGACTCAGGAGATGACTACACGAAACACAGAATGTAAAGAATATAATCGTGACAGGACTTCGTAACTGTCTGCTTCGAAAATAACAAATAAGCATGGGCTTCACGTCACAGGAAAGAACAGAAGAATTTACACTAAGGGTTTGGGAGGGAAGAGTTGGAAATCGCGCTTGACGTTAATTTAAGTGTTGCCAAAAGGCAGAGATTAAGTTGCGCTTATCTCGCCGCAACATTTTCCCCACGAATATGTAACATCCGGTGGACAAGATAAGTAAAGAATGAACAGATGAGTAAATTCAAAATGAAATAAGGAGACTATTTTGATAAAGGATGATGATTTCGGATGAACATCTGCGACGGTAGCTTGCTCGAAAAGACTTAGACGATGAACGATACTCTCCGTCTTCCGTTTTCATCTTGACGTGTACGCGTACTAGTACGCGTTCGGTCCGTCTCCTCCCGGATAAACTTGATTAACATGACCAATTTTCCACAAACCGCACGGTTGATTAGGATCTAGCAGTAGGACAACATCACCGACGGCAAGGTTCTTCTGAGCTGATTTTGCCACTTCTTTCTCGTAACTAGCGACGGAAGAGGCAGTTTCGTTCATAAGTCCCAAAACAACTTAGTCATCTTCAGGACGTTGCGAAATTGCTCTTTTGGAATAGCAAGAAAGTCTTCCGGATCGGAACTAGCATAGATTAAAGAACGAGAATTGAGAAATCCGTCGATTTTTGCAAAAAGAGTCCGTAAAATTTCGTCCGCTGGGTAGCGTAGAGCTAGCTTTCTTCTCCAAATCCAAGGCATGGTACAGAACGCGTTTTGTAGAACACGCCAAGCTCTCAAGAGCTCCTCCAAAATGCGGCGCTCGGGGAGGCTAAATACAAGTCGATTACCGTTTCTTTTCGGAACTGCGACAGCTTCGGTCCTATTTTAGTTGATTAACAATATCGACGATATTGTTCGTCAAATATATATTGTCACGGGCGGGTCAATGCGGGCTTCACGTTGCTGTGGCCGACCAGTGGTGTAGTTTAACGGAGCTGACTCTGTGATTGCACGAGCCCAGCCTCCACCAAAGCACATGCACTGCCGTCACTCCCAAGACACGAAAACGGACGACAGTGCCCAACAGCAGTAAAACGAGAGACCCATCACACACCAGTAAAACGAGAGACCCATCACACACCAGAAAGGTCCCAACTCGACTCCACTCTTACGACTACTAGGGGGGTCGTCTTAAATGTAGGGAAATCCAAGGTGACTTTATGTCATCATCGTCTAAGTACAGTCGTCCCCTTATCGTCGTTTCCCAGAATCGTCTCGATGATCGACGTTTGTGTTAAACTGTACGCGACAATATTACATCTTTCAACTCTTGCTCCGCTCCGACGAAATTCGTTCCATTGTAAGAGTGGGCAGTGACAGGTATGACGAAAGAACCTGTAGAAAATCTTCGGAGGACAGGGACTCCCATTTGTCGCCAGACAAGTGAAGAGTGCTCCGTACCGCTTTGTCACTCTATTACGGCCAGGACTCGTCTCTATAGGACCAAAATATTCAACCGCCATGTGAGAAAAAGGTGGAGAATAAGAATTGAGTCGCACGACTGGTAGATCGTCCATCAGTTGAGCAATTTGTACTGCTCTCTCCTTGTTGGACACAGTCGACGCATCTTTTTGATCAGCTCTCTCCGTGAATAATCCAAAAATGTTGACATAATTTGGCGAACAAATAGTCAGTTCCGGCGTGATGCATCTGACCATGCACAACTTCTAATATTTTCCCGTGAGTGGGGTTTGCTTTGCAGTAAAGGAGGATGATCCTAGGTTGTCTTGGCGTGATATAATTTGGTGGCTTTGAGTTTTGCAGTTGCGGCCATCCAAGGCAGATCCTTGTGCCAGACTGATTCGGGTTGAAGTAGAAATTCCGGGCCATCTTGCCAGATCCTTGGCCAAACTTCTTCTCCGATGGCGGAAAGTGTAGCAGCGTCGACAGGGTTCAGTTTACCGGGGACAAAACGCCATTCGTCGCTCCCCGGTAACGTCTGTATTTCCCCATTTTGGTTAGCAACGAAGATTTGATAAAATGAGGCGGTGGCTCTTATCCAATTACGGGCGGTACTGCTGTCCGTTCAGAAATATCTGCGGTGTGTGGGATATGGATGTGGCAGCTTTAGACGGTGGCGGCGACACGGGAGGACAATAAAGCTGCATTAAACTCCAGTTTTGGCACCGACATATCTTCTTTGAGGCCAAATTGTTGCTTGCCTGCAAAATTATTGCGATGATTTGACCGCTGTGGTACTGGGTAGGGCATGGACTACTTAAGCTAGAGGACGGGTCTCTCGTCCTATCCCGCCGTGTTATAGCTTGTCGGGTGGATTTTTAATCATATTTTTTAAAGAAGGGTCAATCGATAGAGATTTAAAAAGCTATTCTAAGTCTCCAAAGCACCTTTCTTGTGAAGATATTAAATTAAAAGATATTTGCGGTTAAATTTTGAGGGGACGGGAGAGGTGTTCGTTGGTTGTCTCCACCTAGCGCTAAGATTTCTAAACTATGGTCTTTAGAAACAAACAGAATCCAGAGAATCACCAGAGAATCACAGATAGCAGACGCACCTAATTAAACCAAACCAAAACAAAACCAGAGAATCATAGAGTGGTAAACCAACAATCACCGCTAGGCGGCGACAACTAACGAACACCTACGTCAATTTCTAATTAAAATATCACCGAAATTAAATAATTCCCGCATAGGGATAATTTAATAGACTCTAGCTCATTTTTGAAGCTCGATTCATTAAAGTAACAAAAAAAAATGGTAGCCGACATAGGATTTGTCGAAGAGACCCGTCCTCTAGCTTAAGTAGTCCATGGGTAGGGACATCTTCCACATTGGCGTATGCCTCCTCCGCAGCATCTCCAAAAATGTGAAGCTGAGACTCGGCGATGACTTCTTCTTCCGGAAATAAACAAAGTTCAATGGATATATGGGCCAATTCTTGCATGATCTGGAAACACGACTCCCACCACGCACGATCGGCTCATTCCACGGGGTCGGACTACTTCAGCCCCTTGATTTCTAATTCACGAAGTCTTTTTATGATTGCCTTTTTTATTATAGGGGCTGCTAACCCAAGTGGGTTGAAGATTCTGGTAACCTCGCTGGTAAAACTGAGACAAGTGTATTCATCTGTGGTCGGGTTATTTATCCGGAAGCCCAGAGCGTCTCTGTTATTGGTACTTCAAACTGCACCGAACACTTCGTGCTTCTTGCGGACCATAGATAGTCGTCCACTTATTATTTATTTATTTGCCATATCTTTTGCACAGAGAACACTAGCGCCACTCAACGGGCACGGTGGCTACTCTAGGGAAACCCTGCCATGACAGTGAAGGGGTCTGTGCAATTGAAACGGAGAATTGAAAAATATTTAAACATGCATAACTAATTAACAAAGCGTGGGTAAAACTTGAAAATTTTACACGAGATGCGCACACATTAGAGCTATTGATGAGTAAAAAAATTTTCAAATCGAAGTTAACATATCTTCGCTAAGACCTTTTTAAAAAAAAATGTTTAAACCCCAATATCCTTACTTTTTTTTAATTTAATTTGAATTCCAAATAGATGATAAAAAAGAGAAAAAAATTCTCTATCTTTCATCTGTTTATTAAATCTATAGCAAAAACGGTATCGGAACAAATTGAATTTGAACGAAAAAAATCAATTTTTTTAATTAAAAAAACCAAAACTTTAGGATTTTTTATCTCCCACTCTGTAAACGGGAAAAATTTTTCCCTTTACAGAAAATTTTATACGATCACAATGAACACACTGTAAAAAAATTAAAAAAATCGGTGATGTCGAGCGCCAAAATTAATTCGATTTCAGCGGAATGACCCCGATATCATTGGAAGTGAATAGATCTGAAAAATGAAATTCAACAATTGGATAACTTCAATAAACAAATTATTTTACTCAAATAGCGCGTGAGTCCGACCGACTCAAGGAGCAAGAACATCTCATCATCAGAATTTTGATCTGATTTAGCTTGTGACATCTTATCAGCGGAATTTCGATCGGATATAGCTTGAAAGGCTTCAAATGGTCTTTGGCATGCGAAACATCCCAGATAGCACAGTGCAGTCCCATATACGTCCCAAACACGTCACTTTGAGACGTCTGAGATGTACTTGGCACATAGCAGATTCCCAAGGTTACATTCCTAGGACGTCTTTTACGTATGACCAATGTCCGCTTCGCCGAGATCTCATAGCGGTCCTTATCCCTTCCCATTGGATGGACTTTAGACGTACTTGGGACGGAAAAAGGATCTCAAGAAGTCATTAATAATAAATATTTTTCTGGACTCTGAATTTCGTTCCTTTTTTCTTTACTCTTCTTTTCCTTATGAGTGTTTGCTGTGCCGACATTTTTTCACGAACGCTTATCCGGATATCCGGACATCAAGTTCATTTGTCAGAGTACGCAAAGGGTTACCGGAAAATACTTCATAAATCTTCTGCATACTAACAGCATAGTTGATGAAATAAGGTACCTGAACCGGGGATCGAACCCGGATCGTCGTGGTGGGAAGCCAATACTATACAGATGAGCCACGAATTCATGTCTACAGTTTTTAAGATAAAGTTAATCATAAGATTTTAGAATCAAACTTTGCCGCGAAAAAACAAAGACAGTTTCTCCGAAATTTTCTAAGTTTGGAGATGGAGCCAAAAAATAAAAACGGGACGCATCAGAGACTTCTACGAGAGGGAGTAAAAAATCACGTATCCGACAAGATGAAAATGAGTAACGTGTTCAAATAAGGGCTCGCAATGGGACATCTTAGAGATTCCCCTGTGCCCACCGCACCATCCGCACGGCTTTGGTCCCGCCTTGGGAAAAGATTTCCTATCTGGGATGCGACGGGGGATTCCCAAACCATGGGTTCTTCCTCCATATTTGCAGCGGAACGTGGGACATTCCAATGGAAGAAATGAGACCTCCATTCAAAATTTTTACATCCGCATGCTGTGCACACCCAATCATTGTCGTTTAACGAACCTATAATAAAATTCAAGATAAAATTAATGTTCAACAAGAATATTTAAGTTAACAACCTCGTCTAGCGCGTCCGCCGGGCCCGCCACGACCGTGTCCGCCGCGCTTACCACCCCTCCTGAGCCATCTCATGTTGAGAATATTTTTAAAAGCTTCGTCACTCATTTTGAAATTCGGATGTTTTCTTTCCTAATTCCTCCTAAAAACATAAACATACATGAACTATAGAACATTCTTCTAACTCAAAACTGTTGAATAAACATGGCAGTGGTGGAATACGATACAACCCTTGTCAAAATTTTTAAAATGTGTCCCGAGTAATACAACATCACTGATGAATCACTTAAGCTTGGTAAATGAACTCCTTTCTTTGTAATATCTTACAGTAATGTTACATATAGTACATATTTTTTTCTTTTTCCACACACCGCCACTTGTGCTTCAAGTGACAAATCAATATCAAGTAAGAAACTTTCGGTTTTACTAGCCTCACTTACACTTTCAATTACCCTCTTAAGTTGGTAATTGTTAACTACAGGGCAAGAAAGAAAATATATACATACCTATATGCTTTATAAGTTAAAGTTTGGGGTTAATCAATCAAAAGGGAAGGATTATCATGACTTTCAGCAAAAAATTCCAAATATTAGGACTGGACTCGAAGATATATATCTCTATGGTAACTATTTAATTTGAACGATGCAAGCAACACGACTCAGCGACCCTCAATCGTTCTCTCTAAAATTTAAACCATGGCATACTCTGACAAAAAAACTTGTCGTCCGGATATCCGGATGAGCGTTCGTGAAAAAATGTCGGAACAACAAACACTCATGAGAAAAAGAAGACTAAGGAAAAAAGGAACGAAATTCAGAGTCCAGAAAAAGATTTATTATTAATGACTTCTTGAGATCCCTTTTCCGTCCCAAGTACGTCTAAAGTCCGTCCAATGGGACGGGATAGGGACCGCAATGAGATCTCGGCGAAGCGGACATTGGCCATACGTAAAAGACACGTCCTAGGAATGTAAACTTGGGAATCTGCTATGTGCCAAGTACATCTCAGACGTCTCAAAGTGACGTGTTTGGGACGTCTCTGGGACTGCAAGGGGAATCTGGGAGTGCTAACAAGGAAAATTCCGCTTTTCCTATGTCAATGCGATTGAGCAATGAGCAGATATATTCACTAAGGCACTCCCTAGTCCTTGATTCAGTAAACCATGTGGAAATGGAAATGGAAATTCAACAATAGATGCTCAAATGAGAGGAGGTGTTTAAATATACACTGTGTGCGTGTGGATCGCAACCGTATCAAGGTTGCTGAAACCACCGAAAACTGTTTATCCCTTTAATTCCCTGTTCTTCATGTGACTGTGAATCAGTAAAAAAGTAACTCATAATATTTAATCTGTTTTATTTAAATATCACGTATGTGAACGAGTCTATTGAATAAAACCTCGTACAACTGCATTATGTATCATATCTATTTTTTATTATTCAACAGTTTTTCCATCGAATTGATTGGTTCGGAAGAAAATGGCTCTGTGTTAAAGTAGTAAATAGTAGTAATGTAGTAATTAAAGTAGTAGTGTAGTAAATCAATTTTAAAATCCTGGAAGAAATAATAATATTTAATTTATCACTGTAATTAAACTAAACTAAAAAAAGAATAATACCAAATCCACAGGTTTGCATGGCAGTTTATCTTCGTTATTACAAATAAAACAAACACAAACAAACATTGCTACCTTCTTCAAATTCTCTTATTATTTTAAGCAACATTGGGAAGCGTATTTTGTCGGTGGATATCCGTTTCGCTAAGATTTTAAACGTATGCAGTTGTTGTTGGTTGTGAAATTACAACTAATTGGAAGCTACTGCTTTGAAAGAATCCCCATGATTTGAAGTTGATATTTTTTACTTAAAGTTGATATTTTTACTTATAGGGGAAATATCATTTTATCATTATCTAAACGATTCGAATTTAAGAAAATTACTAAAAAAAATACGTAAATTACGCAAACTTTCGAAAATAAAAACCTTGAAAACAGAAAAAGTAGAGAACGAGAGGGTTTTGCTGTTCTTGCAATAGCACAAATTATGGTTTGGATGGGTTTTCAGGCACAAGATTATGTTTACAGGCGTAACTTAATCTGAAGAACAAATTTTTGCTACACTTGTGCCAATTTATCACTTACTGATCGAGTTTGCGTGGGTTGCGTTTTCAGTTTCGAGCAAAAGTTTGCAAGTTTTGCAAAACCCACCACAAGTTAATTTCCAAAAACAACACAACTTTTTCTTTCTCGATATTATTTTGTAAAAACTTATTTTGTTAAAAAATAATTACGCTTACATTTTGTCAAAATACGCTTTATTTCACAGATATTGAATTTAAAAAAAAATTTCACTTATTTTATCAAATCTGGCAATAATAGAGCAGACGACATACAGTCTTTTAGTTTTTTCTCACGTGTGCAGCAAATACTAGTTCAATTCCTTTGCTTTTTCATGGCTTTGATGCCTACGCGTTGGATTCGTGATTCCAGCAATCCGGCTATTGTTTTCTCGAAAAATTGTTTGAGGACGGTGCCATTGAACGTACTACTCAACCTAAAACTATCTTCGAAGCACATGAAATCTTTAAAACTTCTGGCTTCTCGCTGGCTGTATTTCGTAATGTGTTCAACGAATTGAAAAGCTCAACTGGTCTTTTATGTAAGCATTTGCCTTTTAATTTTTTTAGTATTTGAATTACATTTATATTAATTTATTTAGTACGGAAGCGACAAGCTGAAGTGACTGCCTCAAATGAGTCTAGCAGCAGCAGTAGAAGCGTAACAAAAGTTTCCAAATTAAATGAAGAAGGTGCTACTGCTTTTGAAAATCTGGACTCGAGGTTTAATCATCATAACCAACCAATCCTCGTCTCTGTTTACAAAGACCACGTAACAGAGCAAGAAAAAGTCATCATGCTCTGCGTCCTCCCAAACGGCGCCACCGAAATTCGTTTTCGTTTAGTTGGTTCTGGATCAGGGTCAATGTTGGCGGTTATAGAATATTTTATAGAAATAAAAAAAGCAGAGATGTCAGCTTGTGTTCCCAAAATTCTGGCTTTGAAAGAAGATCTGAAGTTCACCCGACTGCACAAGGCTCAAGCTCCCAAAGGCTCCATCGAGATCAACCTTCCCATCCCAGTCCAAACACACCATTAAGCATGAAGTAAAGACGAGGGAAGATGGCAGCCAAGCCATTCTTGTTGAATTAACTGCCTACCAATCCAGCTAATCAGTAAGACCAGAAGACGAAAAAATTGTGTTCAAAACATTAGATGTTTGATTCCCTTCTTGAGTCTCATATTTTCAGTCTACATGTTCATTTGTACATAAATGACAATAAACAACATTGACAGGTATCTCTTGTGTTAGTAATAAGTTTTACTGCAGTTCCCAGTTTTTCCAAGAGTAGTAAATTTGTGTGAAAATAAAGTTTCAGGAACCATTGGAAAATTCAACACATATATTCCCACATTGCCATCGTATTCATTGTCAAGTCACATTTTTAAAATATAACAATGTCACTTTTTAGTTTTTGCAACAAAGAAAAAGGAAAACATTCCCTTGGAATTGTATTTAACAGGAATATAAAACAAATGTCACCGAAGAAAATAAGAAAGAAAGAAACCAGAAAACAAAAATATAAGAAACCAACTGTCACTGACGTATAGAACGTTACGTTTGAAATGAGACCATCACATAAAAACCTTTTATTAGCTAAACCAACCAAATTTATCAAGAACAGCGGTATAGTTAAAAACTGAAATAGGTTAACAAAAGTTCTGATACGATTTATTGACATCACATGAATCGATCGGAAACTGAATTTGAAAACACAGAGCACTTCTATAACAATTTCAACCCGTATCTTCTTCAAGCCACGGCTTGGGACGTGGAGGAAGTGTGGTCGCGTCAATAATTATAGAATGAAGAAAAGAGGATATCACAGTGAAACCTAATTGGTACACGTATACTTATGGCAAAGGTACCACTATTAAATTTTTTTGTTTAGTTTCAGTATAATGAATCATTTATAATAGGAATGCCCTGATTGACGGCCTAGGATATAGCTACGATATAAAAAAAGTTTCTTCTAAAACAACTACGTGGCCATGCAACGATCGTGCGAAACCTAAAGAATGCAGAGCACTGTTGATTCAACGAAATAAGGACCTTCATACCAGGAAAAAATAGGCAAAAGTGCCAAAAAAGGATGTGTGGTTATAAAAAAATATTGTAACCGATTCTTAAGCCAAGGGAAAAGAAGAGCGGTGCACAAGTTCTCGACGCATGGTTAAGCCTATGGTTCAAAAGAACTTCGATGACGCACCGAAAAAAGAATTGCAAACAAAACGTCATCCGTGCTGTTCAACGCAGAAGAGGACTAAATATTTTATCTAATCCTTGGTTTTGGCTTTGATTGGGGTAATATACCATATTTCAATTAATGAGATTTCAAGTTTCAAATTTTTATTGATCATAGAAACATAGAGTGATTTCCGTCAACTGATATCTTTAAAAGTGCTACCGGCTGAGAAAATCAGAAAGCGTTTCTCTCAAATTAAAGAGCAAATTAAGATGGAAGAGGATTTGATTATTCTTTTATCCTTTTGCATTCATGTAGAAAACACATTTGTGTTAATAGCTCGATTTGGCCCACATAAAATTGGTCAATGTTCATGCAGATGTGTGCAGAACCAAAAACCACGTAGAAAGATTCAGTAAATCTCTTCGTCTTCTTGTGAACTCCAACTCCCCTAATCTCATTAAATTTATTGGCATTGTGTTCAGAGGCCAAACAATCAATTGATTTACAGGCCAAACTATTGTACAAAAATTAAGCTCTGAGCTCCGGAAATGCAAAATAAACAAAAGGGAAAACGAACAACTTCTCAGTTATTAAGTATTTTTTAAATGTTTCATCCGAAAAGGTAGGGTCCGAAACGTCGGATCACCGAAGATAGTTGAGGGACTTTTTTTTTTAAATTTCAATGGGAATGTAACGAAGACCCAACTATCTTTTAGTTTTGCCGAGTTATGGGCAATATTTCTAAATATATATCAGTCAGCTCAACAGTTCAAGTAGAATCTTCACTATATTGATGGATCTATTTTGGATGTAACATTGAAAGGAACCAGAGACTACCAGTGCTGCCTGTTTACTACGCCATGTATGACTTGCAGGCAAAAAGCGCATCTGATGGTAAGACAATGTCAGATGAAGGTGTATGTGTGTTAAAAAACTTATACACAACAAAAGATATTTGATAAAATATCCATTTGTTCTTTTGCTACAGATAATGTATTAATTTAAGCTGAAACGTTTCAAGGAAGAGTGGGATAAGCCCTAACATCGAATTGTTTGAACTGTAAGTTAAATGAAGCCTGAAACATTTCTATATTGAAATTAAAATTTTTCAAAACTAAGTCTAATTTATTTGCACAGACTCACACAATGAAATTTAAAACAAAGCCCTTGAAATGGTTGAAGTTAATAGTTCAACTTTCTCATATGTGCTACATTTTACAACTGACGCTGATTTGAAAACCATAATAATGGTAAGAAATGAAACCTTTGTTCTGATAATGGTAAGAGTAGCACTAGATCTATTGTTTATTGAAACTATAAAGCTAACCCCTAATGGATTTTATGAGCGCAACCAAATGAATTGTTAATTATTGTTTTACTAATCGTACAAGATATTTCAAAAAAAATTCAAATCCAGTATTGAAATGTTGCAAATAAATACCATCATTTTATCATGAAAACATTTCATTGCCATCCGAAACAACAGATTCTAGTGTTGAGGGCTTTTGCTATCACTGCTCATGAAAATAAATTCCAGACAAAACAAGATCTGTGATGTGATCTCTCAACGAACGAGGTGTTAGTTACAGCAGATCGATAATTTGAAACGACTGAATTACAGTTGAAATCAATGCTTTGTATTTGACAAACATTATCGTTGAATTGACACAATAAAATAATTAACATTGGCTTTTTCGAGAAAAGTTACTTTTCAAACAAATTAGAATTATTTCTACTTCGAGTTCTCGTTGGTGCTAGAAAATAGGATACCGCTGATAGTACTAAACGCCCTTTCGCTGCTGGTGGATGACGCAGGACAACTTTAAATATTTCTTGCAACACAGAAATGGGTTAGGGAAACGGTGGAAAAGCCAGAGAATGAAGCTTCTGATATATTTTAGAGATCAGGTTGTTTGCTTCTATGGGTATTTGTAGCTCACTTAGGTACCCTTGGGACTTCATCGATATGTTACTTTGCGTTGACGAAATAATGAAATGAATCAAATTATTACATTTCAACGGCCGTTCTTCAAAACTTAAGTATGAATAGATGAGAAATGGATGTCATATTGATCTTAAAAAAAATGTACAAGATAAAACCGAAAAGCTATATTTTTTTGTGACAGTAAATAAAAAAAACCATCAAAAACTTGTCAGATTGTTATCAGAAGCGCAGAGTACTTAGCAACGCAGCAGCCCTTGTTACAGCTTGATAAGTGAAGTGAAGTACCCCCTCTCCAAAGTGGGATTTGGTCACCCAGACTGACCCAGCTTTCGCGCTATAAATGTTGCTTCTGGATTGCCAAGTATTCGCAAATTAAAAGATAACTGTAAAGAACCCCTATACATGTAACCCAGATAATAATTTAAATAATTTTCTTTTTTGTATTATTATAAATCTGTTACTCAAACCTACATTAAATAAAGCTGTATCGACCACAGGTAAAAAAACATTCATGCTTTTGGGGAAAGCAAATAGTATCACTTTTTTCTAGAAGAAACATTACTGCTCGCAGCAACTAATTTTACTTCAAACAAATAATTTTTTACCTGTGCGATTAGACATTTTTTCACAATAGTGAGAGTTATTCATAACAGAATTAACCGACGAATACTTCCATTTTGTTTGCAATAAACAAGATTTGAATAATTCCGGGAAAAGATGAAAACTTCTAACTTGTCATGATTCGCCTCTTCGTAGTGTGGCAGCCGAATTGTTGTAAGCAATTTTTCTGTTAACTTTGATCCTTTTTCCCCTTCGAGTATCAAATAAACGAGTGCCACTCACTCCAGAAGCATAAACATTTTCAAAGGAATCCATTTTCCTATCAATTCAATACAATTCAATACAATTTCTTCCAACGTTGACTTCAGTTCAGGTGACCTCTCATGGGGCAATTTTCCGGAAAATGTTGTTATAGCTGATTTTTCAGATTCGTCAGTGAATATTTGGTTAAAAAGATCAAGATAAGAATTTTTCTAAAAAAGAAGTTAACTCTCGGGATCACGTTCAAGTTTGGGTACTAAGTAATGGGTACTAAGTTTTTTAAAGACTTCCCTGTAACAATTATCATAACAACATGTATGTTTTTCCAATTCAATCTGTTTACTATTAGTTGCTGTTAACCTTTTTGTTAGCGTGATCCATTTTTTTATTAGATAAGTGATCATGAGATTGATTTTTTCTTTCTTGAAAACACTCTGTACTATTGAATCCTTTCAATGGAATTAGTGATTGAAATGTTATCAAAAACTGTTTGTTTATTCAATGTTTTTTTACCTTTAAGGGACACCGGGGCTATTCGGAGGCTTGTAATGCAGAGATTACACTATGATAAAGGGACCGGGTTGAGTAGTGGCAGGAGATGTATTGCGCGTGAGCTACTAGACGGGAGTACAACGAGAGAGAGAGGGACATGAATACATGGGGTTTATATATTGGGAAGGGTGTACGCCGGCTGCAGAGCAGCTCATCTTCCCACACACAGTCACCTTGAGACGGCGTGGCCAGCCGGAACAGGATGGTGCGGACAGTTGGGACAGGTTGGCGCGGCGAGTCGGACCGGGTTGGTGTGGCCAGTCATTCAGAGTCTGCAAGTGCTGACTGCGCTGAGGTTCTCCCGCGTAACGTCGGGGGTGACGTCAGTGTTGCCGGTCGTGACGTCAGGGTATGACGTCAGGCTGTGACGTCCTCAGGAGCGGCCATCATGGGATGGGCGGGGCATTACAGGCTTTTCCCTTTTCTACGATAATTCATGACTAGATTGATCGTAATTTTTTACCAATAAACCCGCAATATCTAAATCTATATACTGCATTTTTTACCGATAAATATCATGACATTCAATTTATGAAAAGAAATGTCATATTTTCCCGAAAATCTATTGACTCTCTTATTCACGGGGGGTAACTTGGGACCGACCTGACTCCTTGGGGTCATAGGCCACTCCACCATGTCACAAGTCCCATCCATTGTTTTCAATGAAACTTTAAACGACGTCATCTTCGACGAATGTGACGAGAGATGAGGTCATCGTAATCCAACCAAAACAATACCACAAAAGGTAATAATGGTCCTCGGAACTCCCTTGGCTAAAGACCAAGAGGGAATTAAAGAAAAAAAAAAATCAAATTCATTCAATATTCGAGCTTTTGATTTTTATTTAATTTTCTAAAATTATCCAGTGTTACATAATATTGTAACACGATTTTCTCGTGATCCCCTGCCCATTTGTCTCCGTGGCACAACTTCAGTTTGACGCTCGCTGCTCTGGTGCGACACAGAGCCACATCCGTATGCCCTGTTTGACTAGCGTCCGCTTGTGTAGCAGGTCATTGACTAACACAATGCAGCCCGTCCTCCTTCTTTTTAAGGTTACGGAACACTCTTTTCCATCTCGGAATCGCCTTATTATTCTGACCCTTGTTCTTCGCCGCTCTATTTCCCAGGCCAATGAAAATACCAGAAATAGATCGTCCTCGTCGTCCTCTGTTTCTTATTTATTGGATACCAGAAAAGTGCATCTGCGTCCTCGTGCAGTTGACCACTTTTGTACACGATTTGAGACTTAGAGTCAAAGAGAGTGTAAATAGTTTCGTTCAAAGTCCCGATTCACATCCAGCTGCGAAAGAAATTGCCACAAGTCCTGAAAACTCTTCAAGACCCGTCCTTGGTCCAAGAACAAGAAAACCTCCGGTGCGTTGGGCTGAAGAATCTACAACAAGCATTTACGCGGGATTAGCCCTGGATCCAGACGAGATTGTAAAGCAACAGACTTATGAAGATGCAATCGCTTCACCACAGCAGTCAGCAGAGCGGAAATTGGCGATGGAGTACGAAATGGACTCCCTTATCAAGAATTAAACCTGGTCAATTGCCCATTCTCCAGCTGGACGCGTCCCAATAAAAAACCACTGGATTTTTTAAATCCAAGGATGTGGAAAAAACAAGACAAAATTCAAAACACGTCTGGTAGCTAAAAGGGTTACTCACCTGTTGTGAAACACAACTCACTCCGTGTCATTTTATCAATTTCTGCAGCACACGACCTAGAGCTGCTCCAGCTTGACGTAATTTAATGGGAATGTTGAACAAGAATTGTTTGTGGATTAACCAGTTTAATTCGAAAGAAATGATTAAAACTATGTTTGTCTACTGAAGAAAAGTTTGTTTGGATGAAACAAGCTTCGAGGGCTTAGAATTCAGTATGAATTCACTAAATGCAACGAGAACTCCTGTGTATACTTTCAAAAATATGGCGATGACTTCATCATAATGGCAATCCGGGTGGACGATGGGTTGCTGTGTAATTCGGCAGTTCAGACTATGGGACATTGTTAAATGTCTGTCAGATAAATTTGAAATTACATCCAGATCATTTTACATTATGTTGGATTTGAGATCGCTCAAGACAGATAAAATAATATGATCTATATATTTCAGCAGTCGTATCTAAAAACATTTAAAAAAATCGCTTTAAAATAGAATGAGCAAGCCCCTTTATTCTGTTCCGGTGGATCCATACTCTCATCTAGAAAAGGAATATTCCATCACATCCGTGGTCGAAGAATTTCCATACAAGGAAGCAGTTAGGTCTTTATTGTTTGCTGCAATATGCACTCGACCAGAAATATCTGTTGCGGTGGGACTGGTCGCCAAATTTTCCAGTAAACCAAATCGCAGCCGTTGAGAGGTTGTGAAGCGGACCATTGCATGCTTGAAAGAAACAGAAAATGACCTGGAGGAGAAGAAAACGACCTGCTTCGTGCTTTTTCCGACTCCAATTTTGCTGGAGATGGAGACGATCGGAGATCGACCACTGGAAACATCTTTATCTTCAATGGAGTTCCCGTACCGTGGAGCAGCCAAAAGCAGAAATGTGTGGCATTGTCAATTTCAAAGTCTGATTATATTTCAGCTAACTTGGCTGCAAAAAAGATTGTCTGGCAAAGACTCTTTTGTTTGAAATCGGAAGCGAACAGAAAGGTCCAACCCCTCTCTTCTGTGATAAGCAGTCAGCAATTTGATCGGTCAACAATCAGTCCCATCATAGAACCAAGCACATTTAAATCAAATTTCATCACATACGAGAAATGCAGACACATCAGGAAATCAACATTCAGTTGTACCAAATTAAAATCAGCTGGTAGATGCTCTAACTAAAAACCTGGACGAAACTATCAGCATTAAAAAAAACATTGGAATGTGTTATTTTCATGTCCCTTGTTTAAATGAAATCTGATTGACGTGTCTCGTAATTGAGGGTTGTGTTGGAATGTTTGTGGATAACGACGACCGATGAGGCTTCTTATCTGTTATGCCCCATATTAGTGTGTGTAGCTTGTCGTTGGATAATCTCACCTGGTCAAACTATTTCTTTCCAATAAATTCAAGTAAAGAGGCTGTATGGTGTCTTAATTGGTTAATTAATTTCACAGTTTCCAACACTCTGACTCCCACCAGTCATTTTATGTCGATCTTCAGTACCTGCCATGCATTTTCCTTTTTTCCGTCTTTCGTTTCAACCAAGTCAATCAGTATAGCTGACTGGTCCCACTCTATCGTTTCCGTCGCCCTGATTGTCGGCTTCTAGGGCAGAAACGCCTCCCGTCCGGAGTCCATCTCATATTAACTAATATCTACTAACTAATGACTACTTTGTCCCTGTTAGGCTAGCCCTTGTTTGTTGTTGCCGGTCTTCCACCCTACTGAGGTGGGTTTTTCGGCGTCTTTGTCGCTATCCCCCAAGCAGTCTTTCCATCATCTGGTCCAGCCGGTTCCTCTGATTCTCTTTTGCCGGTAGCGTTGGTTTCCCCAACGTCGCAAGAGTCCACTGCTCGCTCTGGGATGTGAGTTCCAGGAGGTGGCCTTTTACTTCCTCCAGACTCGGTTTCACTGTACTAAATAAACACTCCAGTTTTTTACTGAATGCTGCCATCGCCAACGATTGTTTTGGGCAACCACTGTTAACCGGCTACTACAATACGGCGGTTTTTGCACGCACTGAACATTTCATTGCTTACCGTGCGTTAAAACGATCCCCATATCTTAAATGCGCCCAAAAAGCGTTACCCTTCCCGCTGCTCACTGTGCGCTTACTAGATCTCTACAATCTCTACATAACAATTTCCCACACTCTCACAACATTACCCCACACTATCGCAACATCGCTCTCTAGGTACCTTACTGGTAGGGTCCGTGTTCCTCCCTCACTTAGCATGATCCAGGAGGATAGATACAGGACCTTAGACCCGAACCCCAGCAATTCAAGAAACATGCCCTCCGGGTCGTCGCCATTCACTTCTGACGGTTTCCACCTTCCAAGTGCCTAGTGACAGACTCTGAACACTACTCGCAATTCCCTTAAAAATTTTATCTAAAATGTAATTCAGACCTACAAGTTCTTTCTTCTCCTCCATGTAACACGTTGAGGTGTATTTTCTAGTCATAACTAGAGAGAGGGCGATACATGGCGACCCTCTGGACATGGGCGGATGGCCTACATATCGACCATATCATATAGCATGGTCAATTACATTTGAGAAAAAAATGTGTTTTCTGACTTTATACGATTTGATACAATCATGTTTAACATGGTAAGTAAATAAAAACACACAAATATTGTATTGATTTCAAAAAATGCAGTTTTCTGTTGAATAATTTCCTTCAAATAATTTGTTATTTTCAAGATATAATCAATTGATCCTTGATCCTCTCTCTTTCGAATTTATGACTTTTAAGAACGACATTCCCCTCCGCAACGACGCCCCCCCCTTCATCTTGTTTAAAGGAAACCACCGTTTCTGACAATGTTTAGGGCATTAATTTTTTCGCAAAATGACTAGCCAGGTAATTTAACATTTAATGAAATTTTGACACTTGTGTTAACATTTTGTAAACTCTTGATTGAAGATTGTTGGACAACATTTGGCCGATTTATTCCGCAAGCCAGTGAAACTACCCACCCTTCCAAAAATGAGTTTACTCAAACCTCGACCTAAACGAGATTCGGTGAATTTGGTACATGTTGGACTCGCTGATTTGTTTTTCCAGGAATAGCATATGTAGAAATGTTTATGTTGCTGGTCTTGTGAATGTAAATGTTTGTGTGCTGTTGTTGTCGAAAAAATGTCGTAATGTGATGTAATGTGTGGATTTTGGTCTTATCTCTCGAATTGTGGTGATTCCAATTAGGAAGAAGAACTTGTCGGGAATTTTTTTACGTGTTCCTTTTTTAATTATTTTCATAAATGACATTCGTAGTAAGAAGCGAAGCAAAAAGGATTTTTATCGGTAGATGTGGAATGATGCCGGTGTCCTTGTGTTGTTGGGACAGTCATGTTTTCCTTCGGTTTGTTTTTTTTTCTTCTTCAATTCAATAATTCAGGAGAATTGGGAGAGTTCTATCTTCTTACCTCCTCTGACACTTTCGATGTGATTAAAAAGTCGTTTTTTCTTCTTCTTCATTTGGGTTTCTGGGGGAAAGAAAAAAAAAAACATTCATTGAGAAAAAAATAAAAATAACGAGATTGGGGGCAACGGGCAAGTCATGATCCTCTATAGCATCCTATCCTACTTCCTACTTTACTCCCCCTCTTTGGGAAACTTTTATATGTACAAGAGTCTAGATGACAGCGGAGAATAGAGAAAACAGAATCGGAAAGGAAGTAAGAAAATCTCATGTAAAAAAAACAAAGAGAGAATTCAGCTAATGAAAATTTGATGCCTGGAAACGGAAAAAAAGGAAATTTTATTCATGGGTTCATCCTTTCCTCCACGGTGTTGGATGAGTCTGCAATTTTATCCCCCTCCCCCACTTTTGCTGCTACTACATCTACTACCTGTACCATCCGGGATCCCACCTCAACACAAGTTAGTTTAGCACAAGGTCCTCCTCCTTCGTCCTTCGTATTGGTGTGATTTCTCTACAACTTCTCCTGCCTGTCCTTTCCCCCCCTTCCTCCTTGGAATATTCAATGCGGTGTAACCACTGTAGCAGCCGGTTCTGTCTATGTATTCATTGTTATTTTTAAATCCTGTTTCCACTTCTTATAAATAAGATAGTCAAGTCATCTTCTTGACTCCCTTTAATCTCGAGTGCCAATAAGTATTCAAGAAAATTACGTGTAAGATTTGGTGCATCAAGTAGGAAAGAAAGATATTGAATTTTCCGACTGAGGACACTACATGAAGCGCGGGACGGACCATCCGCTTCAACTGTGAAATTGGTGTTTCTTGTTCATTTCCGTAGTCTACGAAAAGAACCTTCGCGACCTGATCTACGATGGATAGGATTTTAGGGTATTTCGTGGAGCAGCACCGACTTCAGCATGCAATTTAAACCTGTTTTTCAAAAAAAGATAACAAGAAAGTTAAAGAAAACAAGACAAAAAAAAAGTTTGGGGCAAAAGGAGGCCATTGCGAGGAGGGGAAACCGACTCCAAACCCCCAACCCCAAAAAAAGAACCCAGTCACGAGACTCTTGATGAATAACTATAAATTCAGGAGGAAAATAAAAGAGTGGTGTTTTACCTCGGCTGACTCTTCGTCTTGTTCCAGGTAAGCGTCGATATCCTGGGCAGGAGCCGACTCTCCATGGTAGATCAGAAACAGTTTCTTGAAGAGACACTCGCGAGCTTGAGCCTGACCAACAACAATAACAACAAAAAGGGTTTCATCAGATGAAATAAACCATGTCGGTCACACTGTTTGTCAAGGACAGACCAACCGACCCAAAAAATATATATGAATCAACTCAAAATCATGAACAAGATGAATGTCTCGACTCTCGAGGACTCACGGGGCCAACTCCATGGTGGTGAAGTTGTAAACAATGAAGCGGAAGACGGCAGCTGTAGTAAAAAAGCTCGAAAAAGACTGCTCGAAAAAGACGCCCAGCGTACTAGGCCTCGTTCGGGAGATAAAATTGTCGCTCGAAAGTATAGCTGATTGTAATGGTTAGGTTAGGGCAAAAACAAGGTATAAACTTATGAAATACTTTTTTCACATAGCAAAACAATTTAAAATTTACACACCTTTTTTTAAAATATTTTTTTCCGATTCGTGTATTCAGGCATCATCACACACTGTTTGACGTGATTCAGCGATTCAGGCAAAATGTTGACTAGAGGTTACCAGAAAGGTTCAGGCTAAAAGTTTTCAATTAAATTTAAAAATTGTTACATAGAGTCAATATTTAATATAAAAATGATTAGTCTATTCAATTAGTTTTTAAATCAGTGGTTCAGTGCAATAAAAAAGTATAATATGTTTCGTTTTCAAATTGGCAACACTGTTCCCTGCATGTCCAAATATCTCGATTTTCGAAATATAAACGTTTGAATAGCTCTAGACTATCTAGTGTTGAGTAGGGATGAAGACGGTCACGGGTCGTTGTCCTATAATTTTTAAGCTAAAATACTTTATTCATTGTCGCTATATGTAAGCATTTTCGTATTTTTGTATAATTAAACACTACTGACTTCATTGTGCAATTTTGTATGCAGATATTCTGGTGAAGATGGCATCCAGTATATTGCTGCATGTTACCCACGTCGATGATTTGATTCGTGGTCGTCAAGGGCCATGCGTGTACTTTTGGGGCGTTATATGTTGTTGTCCAATCGCATTTGCAGACCACGCCGAAGTGAAGCAGACCTTAGATGGCATGGAGACTGCCGGCATTATAGCACCCGTCAAGGAAGCAACGGATTGAGTGGCGTCGTTAGTGGTGCTCCGAAAACTGAATGGCAAGCTCCGCATTTTTATAGAGCACACCAGACTCAACAGACATGTTGTCCGTCCCACACACCCGACCCGCAAGCCGAGGGACGCGGTGGCGGAAATCGTCAATGAAGCCATGTTCTGCAGCAGCTTCGACGCCACCAATGGATACTTTCAGATCCCCCTCCACACAGCGAGCCAGCATCTCACCACATTTATGACGCCCTGGGGACGTTATAAGTTTATGCGTGCCTCAATGGGCCTCTGTTCACCGTGCGATGAATATATACGGGCCGACGCCGCCTTTGGCACACTACAAAACACGGTCAGAGTAGTGGACGACATCCTACGTTAAGATCGGTCATTCCCTTCGCCTATCGAGGGCGTCGTGTGAGCGATTTTACAGGCCATGCGTGCAGAGAAAATCATTCTCAACGCGGACAAGTTTAAATTCGCTCAGAAGAAGCTGGTGTGGGCCGTCTATGAAACCCAGCATTTTTTTCATCGAAGCGATTGATGGAGACTCGGTCACGGGTTATGGTAAAGATATCCGTCCCTTTAAGCCTAAAGGATTCGGAGGTGGGTCAGTAGGAAAAGGATCTGTTGGCAGTGGCGTTGGCGGCCGTGGTGGCGGCTGCCATGGCGGTTTCGGCCATGACAGCTTAGATGGCGGTGCCGGCGGCGGTGGGGGCGGCGGTGGGGGCGGCGGTGGTGGAAGAGGCGGACGCGGTAATTTTTAATCAATTACCATAAAATTTTAAATAATTATTTTTTTTTATTTTTTAGTCGGGGACTGGATGTGTGTTCCGTGCGGCATATGGAATTTGGCATATGGAAGGCATATGGAAGAGGCGGACGCGGTAATTTTTAATCAATTACCATAAAATTTTAAATAATTTTATTTTTTTATTTTTTAGTCGGGGACTGGATGTGTGTTCCGTGCGGCATATGGAATTTCGTCTGGCGTACTGTGTGCTACAAGTGCGGAGCACCCCGGGGCGTTTCCGATGACGACCGGATGAAATGGGAACAGTCATGTTCCTATCCATCAATCGATGCAGATCCATCAGAGGTCTCTTCGGGGGCCGAAACACCAATTATCACCCGAAGAGTCTTTTTCCGCACAAGATTCAACATCGAATCTTCGCGAAACCTGACATGTGTTCTGGATACTGTAGGTCTTGGACAATATTTTTTTTTTTTTGGACAACATGTTTTTTTTTCATCGAAGCGATTGATGGAGACTCGGTCACGGGCTATGGTAAATATACCCGTCCCTTTAAGCCTAAAGGATTCGGAGGTGGGTCAGTAGGAAAAGGATCTGTTGGCAGTGGCGTTGGCGGCCGTGGTGGCGGCTGCCGTGGCGGTGCCGGCCGTGACAGCTTAGATGGCGGTGGGGGCGGCGGTGGGGGCGGCGGTGGTGGAAGAGGCGGACGCGGTAATTTTTAATCAATTACCATAAAATTTTAAATAATTATTTTTTTTTTATTTTTTAGTTGGGGACTGGATTTGTGTTCCGTGCGGCATATGGAATTTGGCATATGGAAGGCATATGGAAGAGGCGGACGCGGTAATTTTTAATCAATTACCATAAAATTTTAAATAATTATTTTTTTTTATTTTTTAGTCGGGGACTGGATGTGTGTTCCGTGCGGCATATGGAATTTCGTCTGGCGTACTGTGTGCTACAAGTGCGGAGCACCCCGGGGCGTTTCCGATGACGACCGGATGAAATGGAAACAGTCATGTTCCTATCCATCAACCGATGCAGATCCATCAGAGGTCTCTTCGGGGGCCGAAACACCAATTATCGCCCGAAGAGTCTTTTTCCGCACAAGATTCAACATCGAATCTTCGCGAAACCTGACAGGTGTCCTGGATACTGTAGGTCTTGAAAAATTTGCCGATAAGCAAAATTTTTTTATATTAAAATTTAAAATTAGTTATTACGAAAGCCATTTATACATTAATTTTCTCTTTCTTAGAGCTATTTTCAAGCAAACATATCGACCTCGAAATGTTTTTAACATTATCCGAAGAGGAGATATCCTCCCTTGGAGTTCACTCATTCGGGGCCAAAGTTGTATGATACCTGGTTACATACGTCAAAAATGACACATGCGCAGCCAATAAAGAGAACCTCTCTAGATGCCGGTGCTAGCCGGAATGAGAGCTTCTTTCTTCGTCTTTGGCGGCCCTCTACCGGACATTTCTACGCATCACTTAACACAAACGAACTAAGCCATGGACTACTTTAACTAAAGGACGGGACTCTTCGGCCTTTCCTATGTCGGCAATGTAAACTTTTTTCCGGAAGAATAAGAATTGAAATTTAAAAATATGTATTGTTTTACCTAATGTTCCTACACCTAATATGTACGGTTATAGAGATATTTCAAATTACTTTACGGAAAATTTGAAAAAAAAACACCGGTGCCATCTATGAACCAAGTACCCTAAGCTGTTTGAGTTTGCAAGCAGATACATGTCTAGAGTAAGAGAGACCACTCTCTTATCTCTAGTCTTCTGACATAGCTGCCTAACTAAATTTCACCTTGTAGCGTATATTCCTAAGAGCTTAGAGTGCTTGGTTGCTAGATGGCACCGGTGTTTTGTCTTTTTACCCCTACTCCTGAAAGTAAAATTAGAATACTTTATTAATTAGATTTTTGTACTAAGTTTTATAAACACAGTTGGAATCAGCGAAAAAAACTGCATTTTTTCGATGTTCTCCATTAATTATCTTCTGAACAAACCCCACCCGACTAGCTTTAACACGGCGAGATAGGCGAAGAGTCCCGTCCTTTAGTTACAGTAGTCCATGACTCAGCACATATTTAAGAATTGCCAGATTGCAAAAAATTCAAAGGGGTTTTCACATCGTATTTCCTTGACATTTCAATGATAATTCTAGACCAATTACCTTTAAAGCTAATGCGCGTGTTTAAAAGCTTTAAATGAGGATCTTCCTCATCATAAAAAATGATAGACTTTTGTTTATGGTCATATCCATTTATTGGCTTACAAATACAGAATCTTTAAGGCAGATATGAAAATCTCGTGAAGTCTTATTCGACCATTTACATATTGGAAATGACTAAAAGAAATGTGTGTTGTCTATTATAAAATATTTTTATGTCTCAGAAGTGTTATACCCAAGGATGATAAACTCAACATTGAAATAGTAGCCACTTAGAGTGTATATTGTTCGTCAAATTTTCCCATTAAGTTTATTTTTTAGCGCTAGATGGAGGTAAAAAACAATCGGAAAAATAACCGACAAAAACTTAAGATAAATAAAATTTTTCCCACGGAAATTTAATCGCCGATTATTTTTCAGCGATTATCGCTAGCAGCCGATTATCGGCGAAAAAAAAACGCGCCGTATGTCTGAAGCTACGTATTCCAAGGTAAAAAATATAAATGTTTACTTCAAAACCCGCTCTATATTTTGGGATACATTTTATTTTGATCGAGATAGTACCAGCTGGTAAAAGTAACTGGTGGTAAAACTCAAAAGGTGGTAAAAGTAACTGACCAAGAGTATTTATTCCAGGTGATATATAGTGTTAATTAATATTATTGATGAGCACTATAAAAATTGTATCGTATAATAAGATATAGAATTTAAAATGTTTTTCACGCTTTTTCACGTTTTTTTCCCGCTGAGGGGTCTAATTTTTATTTGATCGTCGCCATTTTTTTAACAAGTTTTTTTATTGCTATGAACACCCCAAAATAGAAGAGCGTCATCAAAATTCGAAAATTTCTGTAAAACGGAACACCCTAAGCCCCATGTATAAATCAACAAGCTTTCTGGGAATGTGCGCCTTCATATTTTGTCAGTAGTGCAGCCATTTGATCAACGCCGCCATCTCCGTTACCCCTTTTCTTGCCCAAAAATTCAAGGCTAAATTGGGTTATGAGGCTGCACCATCAACAAGAAACTGTTTTCTGCACATTCGTATTCAAGGTTATTTATTTTTTATAAGCTTGGTAGTTATGGAATTTCACAGCAAATTATACCCAATAATAGAGCAAGCTTTGAAGTTTAACACATTTATTTCCTGCTAGGTAGCATAATCCCTTCATATTGAAAGTCGTAGTCCCTTAAGACCCCTTGTTAAATTGTGGTAACTTTTTTTTTGGGGGGGGGGGAGGAGAAGTAGGTGCAATTTTTTTCTGGTTAGGGTATAGGGTATATGCAACACTCCTTATCAGGACACATCCAAGCAGCCGATTTTACTTCGTCATTTTAACTTCGGGAATATTCCTTGTCGATATTTCTCTTCAGCATTATCGAGATTCTTGAAGTGATGAAATTGGATTTCTCCTTGAAACCGTAAAAAATTTAAAATTTTACAAGATAGTTTTAGAAAACAACATATTCATAATTATTAACTGCACATATTAGGGCGTGAAAATGTGATTTCTAATACACTTCATAATGTGGGGGACATAAAAAAAGAAAATAGAATTTTTCGTCAGGGTCGGTAGGATGTTTAATATAATATTTGTTTTGTTCCATTTCTCCAGATACGCCAAAGAGTCTATGTACTCCTTAAGAAGGTGGAGACCACCACAAAAAACATTGTTCACAATTGCCCCTTTCTTTTTCAAAGCTTTTATTGCCTTGACAGCAATGTTTTTAATAACAATAGAACTGGCCGCACCACTCATTGCGTACGCAGCGATATGTTGGACCCAGTTAGATCTGTAGCATCGAAACATCAACACAAGTATGATCTGCCAGTTATTCGCTCTTGTTTTTTATATTACTATCTCCACCGTAATCAACGAGTCTATCGAATTAATTTTTTGTTTTTAAAACTTGAGAACCCACATGCGACCCCGACAGTGACCATACACATGATCACGCGAAGATAGATGAGGTTTAAAAAAAAATAAATAAAACAGAGCATGAAGTGTAGGGCGCAATAAAAACACATGAAGGAAATTCTCTGGAATAGATGGGTTACCAATTGAATTTTAATGACATGGCCCCTTTTAAAAACCGAATTTACCAATATGTACAATTATATTTCTTATTCAAATATCATCAGAAAAACTCAGAAAACTGGAATAAAAAATCTCTTTTTATAATAATATAATAAAATATAAACTTTTTACCTGTGAACCAATTCCAAAGTGAAAAGATTCAAACCCTATCCTTTAAACAATCCCCAAACGGAGGGAGGTTCAAATTTTTTCAAATGCCAAATTAAAATATCAATCCTTATTTTTTTTAAAGAATTTTAAATAATTAAAAAAAAACACAACAGTGAAAACAGTAAAATGATGTTTTATTGGATAGGACTAAAACTAAGAAACATATTCCATCCAGTGAAAAAGTACCAAACTGTGAAAAAAAACACAAAGATTCTTTTTTAAGTTTGGACTCTTTGTCCAGGTTTATAGGTTGTCAATTACAAGGGTTGATATAGTAGTTCGTTATGGGTGAACTTGAAGAAAAAGATCTTTTACCAGCATTAGCTGCAACGACATATCACATTGGACAGCAACTATAGGAAAAAAAACCTGTAACCAAAGTGAAATGAAATTAATCTTCAGCATCGATGGAAACACAGTATGAATTTAAAGCTAATTTATATTGTTTCAAAAGTTAATCCAAATATTCTATGGCAACATTATCTGATACCTATTGTTGAAACAGAAATTTACATAAAAACAGGTCACTCATTTAAGATTTAATTACAAATTCATTCAAACTTTGTTGATTACTCTAAAATGATAAATATTATTTCTATAGTGCTCAACCAATCTTGTGTCCAAAAAAATTTCCATACAAACAATCCACAGCTAAATAATATGAGCGAAGAAAAAGCAGAAATCAAGAGCTTAATTTACCATAAATGTAAAACTAATCTTGAACTAATCCTGAACAAAGAAATTGAATACCCAGCAATCATCACACCATAGCCAAAGCTCCATCTTTGTTGAACATCCAAATTTGAAAAACAACATCGTCCAAAGACTCGTCACGCTTTGTTCTTTTTACCGCATTTGGCATTGCCGTGATATAGCCTTAAATAGTTTTCTTTTTTGTTTTGTTCTTTGATTTCCCGTTTTCCTCGAACATCGCCTACGGATCTCGATCGTTAATCGACTTCACCCTTTTTTTTCCAATGACAACAGAATAAGCCGCACGAAACCACTTTCGGGAAGTCATTGAACTTGCCTCATCTAAACTGGGTGTGGTCAACAACAACACTTAAATAATAATAATATCTCGATTTCATTTCGATGCAATCATTTCCATGTACGAGAAGTAAAACAGAAATCATAATTTTGATTTGACTTGATTGAGCACACTTGGATCGAGGATTATCAAAGTACAGAAAAAGAATCTATGTAATGAAACGGATCAACGATTTCATCAAGATGGAAACGTGGGAATCACAGGTACCCTCAGGCAGATCGTTGTTGGCAACGTGATACCAAAATGACGGGCGGGAAGATGAAACTTCGTTTAGCGCTAGAGAGATGTCCATTTTCGTCTCAGAATAAATCGGATAGATGAAACAGAAAGCCACCAATAGAGTCAAGCGATTGGTGACAAGATCTTTGATACATTCGGGCAATATCAATTGAAAATGTGAGCTAACGATGTCAAACTCTTCTTGATAAATAATCAAACTCTCCGAAATCAAGCAATATCCAACGCGGTTGATCATGTCCAACAACAAAAAATTCACACTAAGCAAACATTTTACCTATTTCAAAGAAGTTCATAGACGAAATTCAACAACTTTAAAACACAACTTCTTTGGCAGCACAATAGAAAGGCTTCCTAAATATGAGCTTTATCCCCCAACAAAGGAAGGTTTGAATTTATCAAATGCCAAATTAAAAAATAAATCCTATTTTTTTTAAGAATTTAAAATAATTTCAACAAAAAACACAACAGTGAAAACAGTAAAATAATGTTTTATTGGATAGTACTAAAAGTTCGAAACGTATTCCATCCAGTTAAAAAGAACCAAACTGTGAAATAACATAAAAATTCTTTTTTAAGTTTGGATTCTTTGTCCCTTATATTTTATCAGTGTCCCAACTAGGACAAATGCGTTCGACCTTCCACAGCATACGAATGGCAAAAGCCAAAATTGTTCCGATTTAGAAACGATATTCTAGCTTTCCGTAGGGAAATCAATTAATATGGGAAATATGAATATTCTCGACAATAGATAAGTAGTGAAAAGATGTCATCGTTATGGATCCAGGTGTTGTTGGAATGGCTTAATACATCGACTGTTACTCTTTTACAATAATAATCGTTAGTATTTACATTTCGTAGGTTGCACAAGTGTTGCAAAAAGCTGATCAAATGCTGTTAAAATGTGTTATCTAAACAATTTTGAATGTTGAGGTTGAACACAACAGTTTTTTGTAATATTCCATTCAAAATTTCATTGAAATGTCGTCTTATTCGACAGAAAACTTAAGCAATGCACAAAAAAGGAGGGGGTCTATCAGAAAGATAGTAACGATTTAGCAATTTTATTCTAAATGAAATGAAAAATAGCTTCACAATTTTAACAAATTGCAGCCAGGTAAAACATAAAGACAGGCGAGCAACAGCATTCAGATTTCATTAACTTGCTTTTCAACAAATTTTTGTCTGGATGCAGACAATTTAGTTTTTATTCGACTGACGAACTCGAATTGGTTGTTCTTCTGGGGATTCTAACTTTTTCAGTTCTAAAGCCAAGACTAACAAATGATTTTATGCGTCGTGGAAAGTAAAATTTATATTTTTTTATACTTTTCTATATGAACTGTATGTAATGATTTGTGTTTTTCTTCTACCTAAGAGAAAGAAAATCATGTATTTTAAATGTCGACATTTCGGGAAACTTTCTTGTGGTAGCAGAATGAAATGCGTTGACGGCGTTTGCTACAAAACTGGACGGGATCACAATAATAGCCCTGGTATGTTTGCCCGATTTTTTTTTAACTTGCAACTTTATTTCTTATAAATAAATTTTTGGCTATTGTTACCAGAAACGCAATAATTGCACCGGATTGTTGCAGTCAACGAATGTGTTCGTTTGGCTCTGGAACGTCTTGGACGCAAGAAGAAATCATTTCGAAGAAGTCTGTCAACGGCATTTAGCATGTATTTTTTATAGTCATAACTTTTAGTTAGTTATTTCTTCCTGTTTTTTAGCACCAATGTCACGTTGACTTTTGACGCTGCGCTTGGGAAGCGCACATGAAAGTTGCTCGAAAGAAAAACCATCCTGGTATCCCAGAGAGATACACAGAGATTGTGGATACTCTTAACAAACATTGTCAATATGATTTTGATTTATATCGATACGTTTTGACAGGATATGAAAAGAAAATTTTCGGGTGAACTATCAAACCAAACTCAAGACGTCCAAGATGCTGCCAAATTTCTCTATGCTTACTACATGAACTATTGGCTTCTTGAAGTTGAACCGGTAACATGCAGCGTCTATCGTGACAACCATCGAACAAACAACGTCATCGAATGCTGGAACCGTTGGTTCAACGAGCGCTATTTAGTTGCTTATTCTGGTTTCTTCGAATTCATGAGTAAGAAAAATATTCAATAAATAGGCTAACAAAAGAAACTATTTTCTTACAGGTTTTTATTTGATTGAAGCCAATGATTGTACTGAGCGAGATTTGGATGGACTAAGTGGTGGTTTGAGTTTATTCCGTGATAAATCTGCTTCTTATCGTACAGTCGATAGAAAATTGATCAAGCTTTGGGACAAGTTAGATGAAAAAACCATAAGCCGTGTTCTTTTTCTGGAATTGGCCTCTGACTTCTTTGAACCGGATTGGATCGGTAACATAGGATATTGTTTTTGAGATGTTTAGTTAGACTTAATTTCTTTGCTTATCTTCTAATAGACATTGCCGCGTCCAACCTTCGACACCACTAGAGCTCCGGCACGAACAGAGATTTACAAGGGCAGCAACGACTTCAAGCTGGAGCAGCAAAGCCTAAATCTACTAGAGCAATACCAGCAGCAACCCAAGGTAAATCTATATATTAATGTGTTTGAATATTTAAAAATTTGTTCTTATGAATAGCTCTAGAAGCTCTTGCTTTGTCACAGCAAGCCGTGCAGCAAGAGAATTCTTTTACATCAACGGAGGCGCCAGTAGCACCTCCACAAACTCAACGAAACGCTAATCGACTCGCCATCACTGCAACGTCAACGGCTGCTGAACCCGTTGCTAATTCCACGACTATTGAGCCAATCACTTTTACTTCTTCGAATAACCTTTCGATGAGACGACTCGACATCGAAGTTGTTGACAGTAGCCGCCCCAAGCGCATCTGTAGAAGGCCGACTCGTTTTAACGATTTCGCTGTTTCTCAGCCCCGAACAACTTCTGCAGACACTTAAAGAACTTCACCACATCACTCTCCCGTCTTTGTACGTACTCTAAACAAAAGATGACGCAACTAACCCACAACAATTCACCCTTAATCCATGTAATTATTCTCTTTCCTCCGGCTGTATGACAATTTCTATCCCTCTCCGTCAGTGTGCTAGTTGTCAACTTCATTTTCAAAATATGACTGCGCTTATTTGAATTTTATATGATTTTATGAACCCAGATATGTCTAAATGATAAGCCTAGTATCTAAGAATTAAAAAAAATTTAAATACTGAATTGTCAACATATGCATTGAATAGAGTTGCACACACCTGATATGTTCGCAGTACTTTCGCATTTACTGTTGAAGTAGTCTCGCATTTATTGTCGAAGTAATCTCGCAAATTTGTCGGGGTTATCTCGCAACCTGTTGAAGGTGCGTCGCATCGATGTCGATAAAAAGTTTTGTCGGGTGAACGTCAGCATCCCGTTGCAGGTATAGTTGAGAATGGAGAGGGGGATTAAGCCCAGTATCTAGCACTTAAGGCCGTAAAGACTTGGACAGTAACAGGGCCACAATGCACGCTCAAGTCGGACTGAGCACTGACGCCGGCTGCAGGAAGACAAGCTTCCTAGAAACAGAGATCTCACACGCAGTGAAGGACTACCTATATTTTCTCACTTTCTCCAAGGCTATCGAAAAACAAGGCTCATATCGGTGCGGAAAGATATAGATGGAGGAAGCAAGAGATTAAGAATTTCAAGCACAGCACTCGAGTTGGTGAACACAACGCAGAAGCCAAGTGCACCACGCTTGTGGTAGACACGAAAAGAGCAATGGAGAATTCCAAGAACACGCAGATGAAGAGGAACAACTGTACAAAAAAGAGTTGTAGAGAGTTGTAGAGAAGAATGTCCCATGGTGGATAGTTGGTATTAAGAGGGAAACTGATGCGAGACAGTGAGTGGCCTTTGCTCAGAAAGGGCGGGCACTGATGAATGAAATTTCGCTATGAGTTGGAGAAGCACAACTCACTCGAACTCGAGAGGATACGCAGTGTGGCTATTTCAAAAATTCTGAGGTCAAAGGAAGCAGGTTTGAAATTAAAAGATTAGGTTGGGGCTGTTTCGTGCAGGTAATAATTTTGCACATGTAATAATAATGCACACATTTTGCATTGAAACGAGAAGGTGTCGGATATTTCCTAACATTAACTTGAAAAGACTTGAAAATTCTTTGAGAAAGCTGTACTCTGCAATCTTTCTCGTTCCACGAAAACTTAGCTACTGGCGAACACTTCAGACATCAAGAACTCAGTAAAAAGGGGTAAGGGGAAAACATGATGCGCTCAATAGCCCGAGGGGTCCGACACGCTCAGACTTGTCTGGACCAAACAGTTGGGCTTTGATTCGTCTTTTCATGGTGCAAAGGACAATACATTAAAACTTATTCTTGATTGGTTGGAATTCTCCGGCATACACCCGGCCGGAATTACTCCTCTTCTTCTTCTTTCACCGTCTCCATCCGCGCCATTATTTTATTGTTTTCCGCTGCTTGTCGGTTAACTTGGCGGCAATGTTGAAATCTGTCCCGCCTTCATGAGTCGTATTTCTCCCTTTAGAACGTTTCTCAATTGGTCCAGCGTAAATTGGTCCAGCGTAAATTCGTCTTTGTCGTGCTGGCGAGCTACGTTCTTCCGTACATCGGCTGGAGCTTATCTAGAAGAATGCACACCAACAGGTCGCCGTAGGTATCCGGGGGTTTTTCCAGAGACTCTAGGCAACGGACATACGACTCGATCTGGTCGTAGAAGCTACGAAGTCCTTTTAGATTAGCTTCCGGTTTCTGCAGGTTATATAAGGCTCTCATATAAGCTGCGACCACCTTTGATTTTCTTCTATATCGCTCTTTAAGAAGGTCCACTAGGACTGCATAATTTTCTTTGTATGGAGTCAAACCTGCTACTGAAGATAAAACGTTTGGGTCTAGTTGGCCCAACAGAAAGGTAAACTTGTTGATGCCTGCTAGTGAATCGTCGCTTTCAATCTCCGCAACAAACGCTTGCCAGAACTGCTGCCACTGAAGAATATCGCCATTAAAGCACGACAAGGCGATTTTTGGGCGGCTCGTCGCTTTAGAAGGAACACTTAGTGCTGGAGGGTGATGATCAATTTCTGGATTTGCGCGGCGCAATGTATTGATTCTATAACGACAAAGATATCCAACGTCTTGAATTGTGGCATTTTCTGCATCTGTTGCTTCCTTTTCTTGTTGCACATCTTCTTCGCTAAAGGCATTCTGAATCTGTTGATCCATATCTTCCAGCATATCATAACGGGCTTTTAGGGCAACCAACTTGCTCTCAAGTTCGTGAATCTTTCGAGTTTGTCCCATGTCTCCATCTGCAAATATAGCTTCGAGTCTTTGAATCAATCGGGCTGCGACAACCCTTCCACCATCCCTCAAGGCTTGCAATCGTGATAGGTCCACCATTTTAGACTTACAATTTTTCAGAATGATGGTTCCAATTAAAGATGACTACCAATGATGCGTGATGACGCCAACACGCTAAGATTTGAGATTTGCCTGTCTCAATCAGGTCGTTTGGAACCGTTACCTTCCGTAACGCCAACGTGAACAAAAAACGAGGACCAGGTATCCTGGTTACGGCACCAAAAATGTCGGACATTTCCTAACATTAACTTGAAAAGACTTGAAAATTCTTTGAGACAGCTGTTTTCTGCAACCTTTCTGGTTCCACGAAAACTTAGCTACTGACGAACACTTTAGACATCAAGAACTCAGTAAAAAGGGGTAAGGGGAAAGCATGATGCACTCAATAGCCCAAAGGGTCCAACACGATCAGACTTGTCTGGACCAAACAGTTTGGCTTCGACTCGTCTTTTCATGGTGCAAAGGACAAAACATTAAAACTTATTCTTGATTGGTGGGAATTCTTCGACAGGAGGAGAAGTAAACCTAGACTGAGCAACCGTAACTAAAAATGCGCTCTACAGTGGAGGAAAAGAGGAATTTTAGTTGTTTGCCATCAAATCCGAAAGACAGTCGTAGGCAACTGCTGACAGCCATAATTTACCTCTTGGCGGAAATAAACTTGGTTTGCATGTGGATCCCCCACCTTATGTTGGCATCCAAAAAAAGGCCAAGAAAGGAGGCTTAGTGTGAAGGTGAAATTTTAGTTCCATATTAAATGGACGTAGAGATTTCGTTCACTCTGTTTTTCTTGAATGAAAATTCAGCAATTTTTACTCAAATATTCTGTCATAACACGTCATATTCCGCAATATGAAAACACTAAACAAATAAAACAAAGCCAGGAGACGCAAGATCTCATCGCGGTTAGCATCTTTTGTGATCGCGAAACATCTGGTCATTTCGACAACTGATTAAGTATTTTAATTATAGCAAAAACCTAACCTAACCTAATCTAACCTAGAAACCTAGGTACCATTCTATTCTGTTCTATACATTTGATAGCGCATTTTTCATAATGAAAGATCAAATTACGTTCTTTCGACACCACACAATTAGACATGAAATAATCAGAGATAAGCAGCGGCACATAAGTGTGTCTTCAGTAGACTCTCAAACACGGGAAAGTTATTGGCAAGACGGATCGATACGTGAAAATCATTCCACAGTCTAGGCGCAGCCTGAAAAAAAGCTTTCTGACCATAGTTGACAAGTTAAGGTTTTGGGGGGACGAAAATACGACCATGGTTATCAGACCTCAAAGCACGACCGGGCAAATATGGAACAGTGACGAGACAAGTAAGAGGGGGCTTGACCGTGAAGACAACGATATGTGAGTACAATTAATTTATTGGCAATACGTTGAGCAATGTGAAGTCAATGCAGCTTTTTTACCGTTGCGTCATCAGATGTTTTCTTGCAAAAGATGAGACGAGCGGCGGCGTTTTTAATTACTTGAAGGCGTTGGATGTCCTTTTTGAGAAGATCAACGAAAAGTGAGTTGCAGTAGTCAAGTCTTGACAAAACCAGGGCGTGAACAAGAATTTTTGTATAATCATCGTTCAGATAGCGTCTGCGGCCGATGCGGTGTAGTTGGAAGAAGCACTGCCTCCGAAGAGAAGAGATTTACTGGGAGAGACGAAGATGACGGTGAATGACAAAACCAGTTTAGGATGGTGTCGGATGGTTGAATCAGGGTAGTGCCGACCAGAAGTAGCTCACACTTGACCAAATCTCAGCACTGAGGAGAAGGAGTGTAGAGAAAGCTAGTTTTACCAGCGTTCGCCATCATTCTCTACTAGTGAACCAGTTGTCAGCATTCTAGAAAGATCGAGAAAGTTTGCGACGAGCTTCCTCATACTCAATAGCACCGAGGAGAAGGCAGCGGATGATGCGGTATCGAGTGTCATCATAAAATTTACCTACGTCATTACCAGTACAAAGGTGATCACTTCAAATAACTGAAGGTAGTGGGTTGGCGTAGATGAGGTAGGCAATAGGGCCCAAAACAGCTCCTTGGGTGACGCCTGTGAGGAGGGTTGAGCTCCCGGATAGTTCACCTTTCATGCAGATAACCTGAGTGGGACCAGTGAGATAGGAGCGAAACCAATTGACGGCGGTTTCAGTCACACCGCAGTGATTCAAGAGTCACTCAAGAAGATTCTCACGATCGACTGCATCAAACGCAGCACTAAGGTCAAGGAATATCAGATCAGGTCCATCACAATCCAGCTTCAACGGTCATCAAATAGTCATTGAAGAGTGAAAGAAGTGCAGTTTAAGTGGATGAGGCGGACGATAATTGACTGACCTTCGTCGAGGATGTTGTTTGAAGACAGGTGATAAGAGAGTTTACTGGCGATTTGACGTTCCATTTGCTTAACGAGATAAGCAGTGTTGCAGACAGATCTGTAGTGATTAAAGAGCTTTGGGTTAGACTGCGTTTTTTTAAGAGGTGTTATAAATGCAGACGCAAGTTAACCCGGGAAGACACCAGAAGATAAAGACAAGAGTTGATAATTGATGAAATTGGTCGAGTTAACACGCCCTCGACCTTCCCAAGTAGAAGAGTTGGAAATTGACCAAGGAGACAAATGAGCATGGAGACTGTTTGATGAGTGCCTTCACCTTTCCCAGTGAAATTCGAGCGAATGATGCCAAGCAGTGTTTCACAGAACGGCCCTCGAGAAATACAGGATCACTGGAGGTAGGTGGAGGAAGATTTTTTGTTACACTGTCAAGGGATGACGCAATCGTTGCCACCTTGGGTGAGAAGAACTTGAGAAAGTCATTAGGCAGTTCACTCTTCGACGAATGATCAGGAAGAAGAGGATCCCCACTCTTACCCATATGATTGTTGATCAAGCGAAACAGTTTTTTTTGGTCAGAGCTACACTACACAACCAAACCACTTAAATATCGCTTCTTTCACACCTTGAGGGAAGAAAAGTAGTCACCAAAATAATTTCAATGCGTCTCATATAGAACACTGACACCCGACCAATCACCTGAGGTGAATGCCCTCAGTAGTCTGTATCTCGAGGTTCTCTCTGAGTAACGTGCCTCAATTAGAGCTTCGTTACGCAGCCAGGCGCCTTTTGTTTTCGGTGCTTATTTACTTCCAATTTTGATCATCGGTCAGATAGCGTCTGATGCGGCCACTGCGGCCGATGCGGTGTAATTGGAAGAAGCACTGCCTCCGAAGACTTGGGGAAGTCCTTGGGGTACCCACACATAGACGAAATGTTGGGTACAACAACAGATGGCAAATGACCATTGTAAACGGGTCATTCAACTTTGGACATCGTTCAAACTTCTGCCCTACTGTAACGAACCCTAAACCTCCCTCTCCTTCAGGACAGCCAGTTTTAGATGACCGTCCTTTTCCCAGTCCCCATTCGGGATTTGGGAAGAACTAGCTACGACCGAACAACCAGTTGGGCCACTCGGTGGGACCTGTTCAAAGCATTGAAAATGTAAAACTAAAAAATTCCGTAGTATCGTACTCCTATTTAAGAGATATTAGCATCAACGTCTTCGATATAAATGATATACGGTTGTCGTGCATCGGCACAATTAAGACGAGCACTCGTCGCGTTGAAAACGAGAATCCTCCTGTTTTTATGCTTTAATGCCGCTAATGTGAAAATCTGGTCTTGGATACATGAAACTCCAGAATTCTGTGTCTAATTCCCAATTTTCTTGTAACATGTTTACGATTTCACTTGATTTCCACAAAGACCTTTTTGATTAGTCCAGAACATGGATGCCCAATCATTGGATAGTTGCCTTTCAATGTCTGGTCATTTAACCGCATGTCTGGCTATAAATAATATATAAACTTATCAGCTTTAAACAAGAATACTTAAGTGCCAATTGACTTAAGTTAAAATGAAAAGAAAAATAACTTCCTTCGTTTCTACTTTTGGAACTGAAGAACTCGTACCGTCGTAGTTCGCCACAGTGAATGTGGTTCGACTTTCAATGATGATGTCAAAACAGATGTCGAACAGCAGAAGTTTTTCCTTCTTCAGAAGAAATGCACTCCGCCATTTTCTATCAACAATCAATATTTCACTAAAATTATGGACAGGAGTACTCTTTCAAAAACCCGGCTATCGAGAAGGATATGGTCATCCCAATGGACACTTAAGGAAAAGAAGGGAAAACGCTGTTATTTCCACCGCTAGATACAGCTATAAGATAATGATGGCCTACATGGTCAAAAACCAAATAAATTTTTCAGATGTTTCCTATGATTTAATCGCTATTATCTCGTCTCAGAAACCAATTATTGAAACACGGTAATAATTGACGTAGGTTAAAATTTTTAGTGGTATGTACCCAGCTAAAAAAGAACTTCAGTTTAACTGTAGTTTAACTATAGTTTCCATTACTAGAGTAATTTGGCCGCAAAACTATAGTTTTTTTAGTTCAAATAACTGTAGTTTTTCTTCAATAAAAAATGCAGTTTTATTACCATCATTGTTAAATAACTTCGAATAAAAAAGATTCGACGTGGGCCAGGATCGAACCTTTAATTCTGGAGTTGGCAATTCATCTCGCTAACCACTAGACCAATTGACTTATTAAATTGGTAGACATCTATGAAGTAGCTTATGATTTTTGTTTTCTATAACCTATGGACTTAAAAGTTTTCTAGTCTTTGTTAGTTTAGAAAACAGGAGTAAGAAGGTAGCGGGCGTGTTTGTCGAAAACACTCACAAATACAATTATAGTACTTAGACTTAACATTATAGGTTAGACTACTTACGTTTTAAGAAATTGGTAAAATTATATAAGCAAGGGGAGATACATAAAAATATTTCAAGTTGGAAAATGTGATGTATGGCTAATAAGTGCAAATGAAAATTGATCTACTTGACTAAATAGGCATAAAGTGGTTAATGGACTTATTATAAACTATTAAATAGACTTTAAATAATTCTGTAACGCGGCTGCATATAGAGAAAAACTAAACTTGTCAAGTCAAGAAACAGTAATCTCGTTAATTTTATGAAGATTATCGTCCCAGAATCATTTCGGGAACGGGTTATTTTTAAAGAATTAGTCATTTGTCCCAAATAATTGTAGATTTGAAATGGATTAAATGTGTTCCTGCTGTATAATATTTAATAATTTTTTTTCACTGTAAATTTTATAACTGCCAAGTCATATGTGTGTGTGAACAATTCCTATTAAATGTATTGTTCACGTACAGTTTCATATTCGTTTAACTATTTTTATAAATCAAACAACTGTTTAAACGTCAGTATTACAGATACATAGTACTAAAAACTGGAGTAAATTTTGCTGAACTGCAGTTTTTAAAATTTATACTACAGTAAACTAAACATAGTAATAAAAAACTAAAATACATTTTGCTGAACTGCAGTTTTTAAAATTTATACTACAGTTTAATAAAAAAAACTGCAGTTGTTTTAATTTTGGAAAAACAGACTTAATAAAACTACAGTTTTACAAGGATAAACTACAGTAAAATAAATATAGTAATGGAAAACTAAAGTAAATGTAGAAAAACTACATTTTTTTGCAAAATACTGCAGTTTTCGGTAAAATACTGCAGTTCTTTTTCAGCTGGGTATACATTTGTTATATTTCTAAACCCATAGTGACGACTTTCGAAAAATATAAAAACCCGGTTTTGGTCTCACAGAGTCGGTTTATTAATACGGAAACCATATTTTGTAAAGCAAGAATCATTAGAATTTTCCCCCCATTTTTTGTCAATTCTTTGTCTCAGAGTTGTTGCAAAACTGTTTTACTGCTCTTTTTTAGCTAGGTGATGGCCGTTATGCATGCTCTATGAACCAAATCAATGGATCCAAACCACAGATTTTTATCTATAACCTGTGGGAGGTATACGGATCATAGAGGTAGACATTTTTAAAACAGTTACGTCTCATATCTGAGAGGAACCAGTTATACATGGAGAAATTCAATCTATGTATAATACCCTTTCAAAAGAAGGTATTATACATGTGTGTTTTGCATTGACAAAACATCATTGAAAATCAGCCCTAATTCTGTTCTGGTCTGTTACTGATCTGTTTTAGTATGTTTTCCTATGTAAAAGAGCTAAAACAGATTCTGTTACAGGGGTATCTGCCACCTGAGAGGGACACAATCAAACAAGAGAAAATTTGAAGCTACCAATTTCAAATGTTCAATGTGCAATCTTGTGAACTATAGAATTGTAATTACAACTTTTCATTTGATTTGTAGTTTAAACTTCAAGTATAAGGAAGGCTGACTGTGATATGTTTCGGGAAGAAGAAGGTTCTCTCTTGTCTACCCTTCAGTCCTTGCAAAAAGAGGGTAGAAGAATATTTGGATGACAGTGAACTCGATAATGAACAATCTCCGCCAGAGAACGAGATCGAAGAAAGCGTTTCAATGGAACGTGGTAGACAGAGAAACGTAGAATAACCACCATGAGATTGAAGAAGGATTGTGTGAGGCCCAAGATGGAGGAGCCGGAAAAGTTTTAGTGAAATATGGTTATGTATAATAGGATATTATCCCACTCACTGATGCAAATATATACGGTAATAATGAATTTTTATTGTAGCAACTCATTATTTTTTTTATCCAACAAGCAAAGAAACCCATGTTTGTGCAGGTCTACCATGCTGTAGCTTAAACGATAACATCAAGCTGGAAATGAATAGCTGACCGAAATGGTCAAGTATAATTGAAGATTCAACTTTTGAAAACAATCCCATCCCCGTCAATAGCTTATCATGCCTCATTGAAAAAACTGTGGATTTTCCTGTGAGAACTAAACAGTTTTTCGAGAAACTGGAAGGACACAAAAAACACTTATGCTACTCTGAAATCTCAACTGGGAACAGCCCTTACACTGATTGATAGTAAAAAAAACCACCAAGGGTATTTTCGAGGGGTTCTCAAGGGTTTTAAGTGTAAAGAACTAGGGGTGACCTACGTAGCTCAAAAAGCAAATGAAATGGAAAAACAGTTTTACCAATATGGAAGTATTTTGCCCAAGTCTTTTAGAAAACCGAGTTTTTCTGTCTGATTTGTTTGTTTTGTTTATTTTTATTTTAGACAAAAGGCTTTGTGCTGGCGATGCCAGAATCGAACTGCCGAATGAAACCCCACTTTGAAAAATTGGACCAACTACTTCTGCTACACACAGAAATATGGTGTAGTAGATTATTAAGAGACTTTCGCCCCAGTCGTGAAGTATGCGGTTCTCAGAGTCGTGCTCGAAACTGCTTTAGATCTGTAGATGCTCCAACTGAACATAATAACAGCTTTTCTTCTCAATGAAGAGATCTAAATGGATCATCCAAAGCCTTTGGAAATCTATCTATGAACTGGAATAAAGCTCCACAAGTGCGGGACACACAATTTAATTACTTCCTCTTAAAGTTTGGTTAGAACATAGCACAGCAGATCCCTGTGTGTATTTTCCCCAGAAGGAGATGACAAAGTGGCAAATTTTTTGGACGACGGGCTCGTGTGCAGCTTCGTAGCCTGGAACGGGGTTTTAAGAGAATGAATTTGAGCCATATGTGTTGCAACTTTCAGAATATTCTTGATGATAGCTCGCATCGCAAGATAGTAATCAGAAAAAAGGTTATAATTAGGATCCAAAATCGTGGATAACAATTATATCTGATCGAAATGTGACGGACATCAAATATTTCTTTTAGGTTAACCAGTGTAGCGTTGGACAAAAGATTCAAACCAACTAGCGCATGTTTCTAAAGGAAGTTCAATTTTTTAGTAGTGATAATTGCTACTAAACGTTAATATACTTGCTTCCACTAACACGCTGTGTGTCCAATGCCAACGGGGCCAATGATTCTACTTTGAACTTCAATATTGCCCATCTGAATTAGGACAGTCCATCTCATCTTAGTTCTTTGCAAAATTGTTTTTTAACACCATAAGGGGCCTCTCTTTGAATTGATCTGTTCCGTGCTTTGTAATTATTAATCTATAAGTTTTATAAAAGACTTGTTTATTTTTCTCTCGGCTGAGGTAGCATCTTTTTGTCTGAAACGTTTTTCAGATAATTTGCATATACTCAGCTTTATCAGATTGCCATTTTTTACCATTGATGAATGTCTTGGTAGCTGGTCTTTCGCACACGAAGTAGTTCTATTATAATACTATATAACAACTTAAAATGGCTGTTCGTAAACGTACATTTGCGGAATTGTTGGAACAAAATGAAACTGTAAAGGATGATTTAAAACAAAAATTTCGTGTTTCTGATGCTAAATTAGAAGCGATTAATAAAGAAGTAGAAGATGTGAAGCAGATGCTTGACACTAATTATCCATTCAAATTGAAAGTTTTCCGTACTGATGATGTTCCTATTGCTACATGAACGTAAATGGTTATCGTACTGTATATGATGATAATGGTGGAGTAACACATCGGTCGATTCCGAGGATATCTTCAAGATGGGCTGAGTAAAATGACAGATTTTGCCGAAATAGAACAAGTACTCTGAAATGATGCAGTGGATAAAGATGGCGATTTTTAAAAATTTGTTGAAACATTGAAAGTTTTTGATTTAGCTCAAAGACTTATTCGAGATTATGTTTGTGATTTGTATGTACCGGGACGCAGTCGAAGCATGACATTTGCTGAAAATTGTGTTTGCTGAACGCTACGATAAATCAAGATAATCTTTATTATACAAGATGGTAAGTAATCCCTAAAGACCGTAAGGCCTATCTCACGCGGGTTAAGACACCACATTTGAACCGTGGTGATCCAATACCTGGCGTGGGTACTGTATCCCTTATCAATAGGCCTACCTTAGCCTATCGATATAATCTATACCTAACTTACTGTCGCGTGCATCGTAAAGAGCGTGCTTTTCATTTTGCGTTGCACGAGGTTCAGAGTCTCCAACTTCAATAAAGTTTTTTTTTTATTCGCAAGAGCACCATCTTGAAATTTCTTTTATAAGATTACCAAGCTTTTTACGGAAACACGGAACGGAATTTTCGTTCCCACGGAAACACCACCCCTTCACGCTAACCATAAGGCAATCATTCATCAAAAGATGCTTTTTCAAGAAATAAAGGTACGGTTGGAAAATGAACTCTGCTGCTATTAAGGAAATTTACGACGAAGAATTGGAAAGGTAGCATTCATTTCGTTCAATATATTTGAATTTTTTAAAAAATTACCCTTTTTTAAATTCCATTCTGTAATTTTTTTAAATTAGGGATGAATTGTAAAGGACGTCCCGTATTTGAAAATTCAGTCTTCTCTTCAACGCCGTAGTAGTCCACCGAATCCTCTTACAATTAAAGAAGCCAATGATTTCATAATGGACTTTCCCATTTATCGGTATGCATTATACAGCTTTTATTTTGAAATATTATATTCAATATAAAATGTTGTATTATATTCTATGGATATTCTAATTTATATATATTTTTTTATTTCTATTTATAAAGAATACGTTAAGAGGACATTGCGTCTTTTATCGGGACATGGTGACACGTGAAGATGATTATGTCCTGATATTATCAGTCCTGGCATTTTATCTGGTCTTCGGAACGTTAGGGAAATCCATATATCGACGCTACCTTCGGATCATATAGTCCCAGTACTCTCTATCAATTAATGACATTTCATGCCGTTGCATATGGCCACGTAAGTAAATGCGTCATATTTATTGGTTTATTAAATTATAAATTACATTCTAAGAGATCCTTTAAACATTTTTCTCACGCTTGGGATACTGAAAACTGCCACCTCTCAATCTCTTTTTGCCTCAACATTAATTCAAAATTCTTGACTTAGGTGGTTTTCCGACTTGACTTGAAAGTTTTTTCAGATTTTCATCCAAGTAGGATTCCGAGCACAAAAATCTAAAGTCAAGTTGAAAACTTTGACTTGAAAACGCAAAATTCGAGTCCCCAAACTTAGTTAATTCTCCGAACTCTCAAGGTACCTTCCTAAGTGCCTTGAAACTGACTTATAGCTCAAGTTTGTCTAAGTTGTGGGGGAAATGGGCAGTGTTATTGTTTTTGTTTACACAATAGCGGATCATACTGACGTAATTGATGAGTTTTTAGAAGATTTAGCTAATATAACAGACAATGTTGACGATTCCTCAACAGAAATTGCTAATTCAGAACGAGCCGAAGAACGCAGTGCAAGAAAACACCGTCTTATCCCATTTTACCAAACACGGAAAGATATTTTAAGTTATTTCGCGGAAAAGTTAATGAGGACATTTAGATTCGATAGACCTTCAATAGAATATTTAACAGGTATAAATTGAACATGAATTGTTGTATATGGAATATTCCTACCATAACTGTTATATTTAATAGCACTGGTAACATACATTTTACCGAAAAGAAAGACAGCAGCAAAGAGGAATTTACTTCCACTTGACATGGTACTGATTGCATTACAATTATTTAAGTGGAACATTCCAAACTGTAGTAGGAAATGTTCTTCGATACAGCCAATCGTCTGTTTCACGGTCCATTTTTGCAGTATCCCTAGCCTTATGCCTTATATCACCGAATCATATTCGATTCCCCGATAACCTTAATGACGTGAGAAAACATTTAAAATTTTAAAGTTAATATGTTAGTAAAATTTTGTTAAATATATAGTTAAAACGCGAGTATGCAGAAATAGCCCGTATTCCAGGCATCATTGGTTCCATTGACGGAACTCATTTTCGGAATCAACGTCCAATATTGCACGAAAAAGCATATGCGAATCGTAAAAACTACCATTCAATCAATGTTCAAGCAATCTGTGATGCCCGTCACAAATATTTGAATGTTTGTGCTACAAAACCTGGATCGTGTCACGATTCATCTATTTTTAAGGGCAGTACAATCGGGAAAAAAATTTAATCGTTTTTTTTGGCAGCAGCATTTTGTTAGGTGATGGTGGATACTCGAATAATCCATTTCTGTTTGTCCCTTATACTGATCCAGTAGATGGATATATGATAAGATTTAACCGGGCTCATAAAACAACGCGCTGCACTATTGAACGATCATTTGGTATTCTAAAAAAAAATATTCCATGTATTGCACTCTAAAAAATCGAATGAGTCACACAAAAGTATCTTGGGTGATTGTTGCTTGTTGTGTCTTGCATAATTTGGCTATTTACTTAAATATGCCACTTGATGAAGACTTGGAGCGCATGCAGATGAAGAAGAAATGCAGGGATTACATGACCGATTGGAAATCCTACAAATAAAGAAGCGGAATTACGACGTTAGGGACATATTAAAAGAGACGGAGTGGCAAGACAGATATTTTCTCGTTAATTGTTAATATTGCCATGAATCCATTAAACATATTGTAATTACAATACTCAAACTGTAGACTTATACATTTTCTTTCAAATTGTACCATAAATCAACCAAATCCTCAGGGAGTTCATCCCTTAAAACTGGATCTTTCAGCGTTTCACGAATATCCATGGCCGATGATTTTCAATCGTTGTTCAGTCAGTCGACTCTGGGCAGAAGTTTCTCCCAAATCACAAAGGGAGTATTTGGTTTTCTTCATCACTTGACGAAGGTTTGAGGAATCTCTTTTTTGTTTCAAAACATTAAATGTGTCCTGTGGTTCTGGCGATGAGTGTGATGTTAATGGTGTGCTTGGTATGCTGATTGATGAACTACTTGTATGTTGAAGTGCCCGTTCGGCGACTATACTATTTTTCTTCGTTTTTCCTTTGTCCATATTGATGGCAGGCCCACATTCAATTTCCTATCTCGTCAATGTAGTATTGTATTGGGCTTCCCGCTGAGGAACCACTTTTCTCCATGACGTAATACTGATCTTCAGAATAATGCGTAGCCACGAGTTGATTATTCTCACACAATTCCATTAACGTTTCATTTGATATAACTTCTTCGGTTGGTTGATCAGACCGTTCAATGGTGGCCAAAACGATTTGTTGTTGCAGAACAGCGTTGTTAGCAACAACAGTTAAATCATCGGTGTCATAACTCCCTGTAATTGAAAAAATTTGTTACATTTTACAAATTTATTGATGGGAATATTTAGAATTCTCATTGGGATTGCTATTGAGAAAAGTTCAAACTTCTCACTTGACTTTGAAAAAAAAATCTTGACTTAACCGAACGAATTTGACTTGGCCAAGTCAAGTATTTTACTTCAAGTTTGAACATGAAATTGAAAGTCTAAGTTAAATTCTGAACCCAAAAACGATGCTGACTTAGCTAAGTTAAAAATTAAAACTCGACTTGGCAAAAGAAGAAGGAGGAGTTTGGTGGACCAATAGAAACAGTGCTTTTATGGCAGAAAGGTATCATAGCAGACGAACAAACTTTGTTTAATATTTTTCAAGAAAACTTGAAGTTATTTTCAAGACAACTTATTGATCCTCATGACAACATTTGAATCTCATTATTTTATTTTGTCCGCAGTGTGTGTGTAAATACAATGAATGATTAGCAAGATCAGCAACACAAAAAGAACATTGGGCAAATAAGTTTTGAGCAATTCTTTTTCTTTTTGCACTGCCCATCTGACGAGCTCGAGCTTCAGATGCTGCTACTGGCTGGGTATAATGGCAGTGAGTGGCCTCGAAATCTCTCATCTAACCACGATGCCTTTGTGGTGCTCATTCTAATATCGCTGTGCAGAAATTTAAGCACTTTTTCCGCACCCAAAAAGCCCTCTAGATTGTGCATCTAGTTGAGTTGTGAGAGCGATTAAATCAAACCTATTAAAATTAGACATTAATTTATCGGGGAATGTATGAAAATAAAATCAAATGATTGATACCAGTAAGCTGCATCAATTTATTCCAGGTTTCGTTTGGCTTTGTTCTTTCAAAAGAGGTGGGAGATGTACAATTAACCATAATGTGAAAGATGAATTATGAATCATTGAAAAACCACAAAGAAAATTAGGCCCCTATAAATTATCTATACTCAGAAAAAATTCAATCGATGTCCGGTCAAATCTCTGAAGGTCTTGATCATAAACTCGTCTTCCGAAAACTAAAAGTGGATAAAGATGTCCTTGCGAGTCTTAGAAAAAGGGATCAACTTGCTCCTTCGATATTTCCTCACTTATTTTTTTGAGTCTGAACTACCCTCAGTGTCCGTAATATAAGCTAATTCGTCAAAAAATTCACTGATAAAGTTGTTCACGATATCCAATTTCGCAGTAAAAACAACTAGAACAGAAAAAATGGCGAAAAATGGCTATTTAGTAAACAAATGCAGCGGACGTTGTCATATCATTCAATAGAATTCTCCTCTTTTTACCTCACTTAAATCAGAAAAGTCAAGCCAAGATACGTCCCGACGTACACCTTGACGTACCTTGGCTCGGCTACCTTGGCGAAAAAATAGCCAAACGAGCGTCTTACCCCGTATACTAAATGCTAAATATCCCGGTCTTCCTTACTTGACTTTCAAAATTTCGTCGTCGTCAGAATCACAATTATAGATTCAAGTCAGAAAACTGCAACAAAAGTTGGAAGGCTTCGATTTGGGCAAGCACCCACTGGCAGTGAAATAATTGCGAGGGATGTACAACAAGAAACCCCCCATCTCTAGATATTTAAGTTTCTGGGAAGTAGATTCAGTAATAGAATTCTTAATTTCCCTAGGTCCAAATAGTGATCTTACTTTCAAGAACCTCTCAATGAAGTTAGCCATGTTGCTGGCTCTTTCTTCGCTTTGTAGGGTGTCGGAGCTCGCCAATATCATTTATAGTATGTTTGATTGCATCACACCTATAAGTCAGCTTAGCAACAAACCGATTAAAAGAACTTGCAACACTTATTCTGTCTTGTAAATGTTATGACGATCAATGATACTGTGTGTTAAACAAATTATATTGTAATTAAACCAAAAGGTATTATAAGTTAAAACAAACTTTATAATGTAGGAAATTAGTTGATTAACAAAGCTCATTTTTTGGTTTTCATAAAAACTATAAATATTTACACAATAAATTAAAGGAAATATTTTTTCACCCTATCGTTTTTTATTCATTTAAATATGTTCCCCACCGAATTTCTTGGGAGCTTTTGAACTGCAGATTGTCCTAAAAATTACATTTTTTAATATAAGAAAATCGAAATAAACACGTAGTTTCAAATTTGATGCTTGTTTTGTCAGATTGACAGTAATAAACGTACTCGGTCGAGTCGTGACATCGCGACACGTCGATTCGCCTGGATCTCTCGGATATACTTATGTTTTGCTTTACAAGGTCTTCGCGAGGTTTATTAACCACAGTTTCTTCTTTAATGATTTTGACCTTATCTGCCTTATTTTTTGCTATTCTTCGTTCCAATTGTACACTCTTTGCATAATATTGTTCCAATAGTTTAAGAAATTTCTACGACCGAATTTCAGACATTTGGATAATCGCATTTCTTCTATAGAACTCCTGACTACAATTTGTTGATTTTCTAACAGGAAAAATAATTATGATATACATATAGACGATGTATAGACGATATCATGCCCGGTTTTGTACCTCACAAACTTTGTCTGTGGGTATATACAATCAAATTTGAAAACATTATTTGAATTCATTGTTTCATTATTCAGAATTTGCTTCCATACCGGCACCTCCTACTCCCTGGCCCACACCAACACAGTTTTTTCTTGCATTCGTTCCAACCGGATCAGGCTGCTCTAGCGCGCCCCTCATAAGGCCCGTTTTGCGCAAAAAATGTGGAGCCGTAGAAATGATGTAAGAAAAAAAAAGAAAAAAAAGAAAGAATTGCAAATTAAAGACCGCGAACTTTGAAGAGTTGTTCTGAGTGCTACTAATGGGCCAATTTATAACAATAGGCGTAATTCGAAGATTGAATGGCTTCAGCTCGAGGGTTATCACCATTTGAAGTTGACCATGAGTTGATTCATATTTTTGTCGGATTATCAGTTGAAAGTATGCTGATTGCTTGGTTTGATGCAGATTAATTATTACTAGATATTACACGTCGTTACAAGTTTTCAAAACCAGGTTTTCTGTGTTTACAATAATGTTATCTCTTTGACTGAAACATGTTTAAACATGTTAAGACATTTTAAAAATCACAAATTCGCAAATCTTCCATCATTAAAATTATATATAGAGAGCAATTTGACTGCTCCAGAAACTTTCAAGCATGACTGTATAGTCTTAATTCTTCACAGTACCCCGACTTTGCATGTTCTATTCATGCTTGTTTGAGTAAACGCATAACATGCTTCGTACTGTCGATGTGCTAACAAACAAATGTACTCCCCTCTTATCCATTGGTCAACTGGATGTCGCCCTGCGATACGGCTCCCGGATCGCCACCGTAACGGTGTTCATATGTCCCGAAATTACGGGCATGTTGATCAGCTGGATCGACTGTATCGCCCCGGACATATTGCACCAGCAATACCCGCAACCTATTTCCCGTTCCCAATCCCACGTATCGCACCTCACGTTGGATCATCGCGCGCCAAAGGCAACACCACCTATATGTGATTTTCTCCGCAGTGTGTACATCCCACACGACCCTAGTGAGGAGCAGTGTGCCTCAATCAAATCGGCCATCACTAACCATTTTACCGATGTGTTCGATCAATCGGAAGAGTTACGCTTTACGTATGGAGGGCCCGGACATGATCATTCAGCTGAAGGCGGACGCCATTCCGTATTATGTTAATGGTGCCCGTCCAATCGCATTTGCAGACCGCGCCGAAGTGAAGCAGACCCTAGATGGCATGGAGACTTCCGGCATTATAGCACCCGTCACGAAAGCAACGGATTGAGTGGCGTCGTTAGTGGTGCTCCAAAACTGAATGGCAAGCTCCGCATTTTTATAGAGCACACCAGACTCAATAGAAATAATATCCGTCCCACACACCCGACCCGCAAGCCGATGGACGCGGTGGCGGAAATCGACAATGAAGCCATGTTCTGCAGCAGCTTCGACGCCACCAATGGATACTTTCAGATCCCCCTTCACACAGCGAGCCAGCATCTCACCACATTTATGACGCCCTGGGGACGTTATAAGTTTCTGCGTGCCTCAATGGGCCTCTGTTCATCGTGGAATGAATATAATCGGCGGACAGACGCCGCCTTAGGCACACTACAAAACACGGTCAGAGTGGTGGACGACATCCTACGTTACGATCGGTCATTCCCGTCGCCTATCGAGGGTGTGTGTGCGATTTTTCAGGCCACCCGTGCAGAGAAAATCACTCTCAACGCGGACAAGTTAAAATTCGCTCAGAAGAAGCTGGTGTGGGCCGTCTATGAAACCCAGCATGGGGGCGTAACAGTGGACCCCAGCAAATTACAGGCCATCGCCTAATTGAGTTGAATTGTGAGACCGTCATTCAAGTCGACGCGTCCCAAAAAAAAGGTATGGGATATGCCTTACTGCAAAAACACGACGATCATTGGAAGCTGATCGACGCCAACTCGAGGTGGTGCACTTCCACGGAATCACGCTACGCTATCGTAGAGCTGGAGCTGTCCGCAGCAGAATGGGCCATCCGCAAAGCAAACTATATCTTATAGGTTTGCCGTCGTTCACCCTTGTGATCGACCACCAGGCGCTCGTATCCATACTCGACAATTATACCCTGGATGCCATTGAAATCAAAAACTTCAAAGATTAAAGGAGCGCTTATATCCCTACATCTTCAAAACTTTATGGAGAAAAGGCAAAGAGCAGGCGATCCTGGACGCGCTCTCTCGATCACCGGTGGCAGACCCCACGCGGATGACGAGGCGTCCGCAGATTTATTATCATCCACCCACCATCACCTCATTCGACGAATCAGAGCCATTAGCAGGGGGATGGGCGAAACAGACGGCGACATCGACGATACACCGCTGGACCACCTCCGAGACCTGACACTCGAAGGAATACGCGAAGTTGGGGGATGTTGGTGAACGTAAACAAAAAGGGCTGAGATGCAGGAAAACATTTTGGATAGAACAGCAGGATCGTTGGATTGAAAAACTAGGCAGCGTTCCGGAAATTGCGGGTCGGATGGCGCCTCTCTTTAGTCTTACAGACCACTGACTCAAAAAACAAGGATAAAGCTTCCCATTCAGAGAAAACTGAATTGGTGTTGTTTAGTTGACTGAACAGCCATTGCTTGGCGTAGCAGATGGTCATAGAAGGTACCAAAACAGTGAAAAGGCTGACGGTATCGACAATCGATCTTACTCGATCTTGCTGGACGGAAAATGATCACGCTGGAAACCTGAACGACAAAACAGATGAAGATAACTAGTATCTTTTATAGGCGTTGATCATAACGATTCCCCGATTTATTTACTTTGTCATTCCAATTCCCCTTTATCCGTTTGATAATCTTAATACATTTATTGGAAATTAATAATACTGCTGTGTTATTACCTTTCCTGTTTAATATTTAGCAATTACTTTATATCCTACCAAAAATACTTCTGGGTTGGTTTTTATAAGATTTCATCAGTATTTTTTTCTGTATCTGTACCGATTTGGACACGTTTTGAATGTAATCTGCATAAAATTGACAGGACATAGAGATTAGAGACGGTATACTGTACATCCTATGTATGTACTGACAGAATATCCGATATCCAATAATGTACGTACTAGGAATGTCATCTTAACATTCATGTCTTAGTAGGGACGCCGACGCGAATTATAGCGCAGTTGTTCATTAAGATTTTCCTTTCCTATTGCTATTGTTGGTCACATCCCGAGCATTACCAAAATATAAGTAAATTTTAAATTTAATGTTTTATCTTGGTTACTAAAATGCTAATTTTATTTTGAAAAAGATTTTTTGAATGCCTTTACCAGGGTTAAGGATGAGACCACAAAAAAGATACAAGTAAAGAAAGAAAGAAATAACATAAAACACAAAAAGAATAAAAAATGTTCGTTTTTATTTATAATTTTCATGTCTTAAAAATAGGAATAATAGGCATGGTTTTCATTGAAAATTTTGGATTTCAGCTTGGAGCTGGCTGCTTTGGCCATGTAGTCAAAACGGAAGCCGTGGGACTCAAAGACTCAAAGAAAAAGAAGGTTGGATTAGTCTTGCCACAAAATCATTTCTCTTCCGATAATTTCCGCTAGGGGATCATCGGTATAGAAATGATCGAAAATCAAATTTTTGAAGAAAAGATTTGATTTTCGATTAATTTTAGATCATTTTGTTTTCGATCATTTAGTGACATCTATCAATAGAAGGGAAAAGTTTGTTAGGGTTTTTAGAGATATAGAGGGGTGATATGTGCGAAATGACAAAGAGATAAGAAAGACGGGGAAAGGTACAAAAACTCCCACATTTGAAGGGAAATAGGGTCACTAAATGATTGAAAAAAAAATTCTCAGAAATGATTTTTTGGCCTTCTGAACGCGATTAAGATCATTTTAAGAAGATTTCATTTTCGATTAAATATTCGATCGAAATTTTAATCACGATTATTTTTCAATCGCGATTGTGGCAACACTTGGTTGGATATTATTGTAAACTCGTTCTCATCAAGTATAAAGTGTTGACCTTGTTTACTCAGCCGTTTTAAGCAAATTTGGAACTAAAGTGGTGGGCGTATATCTCTGTAGACCTCAGATCATTTTTAGCTCCCAAGCAAGAATGTCGTCAGGCTAAGGCTCTGACAGCTCAAACTCTTCAAGTTCTGAGTCTTCCACCGACTCGTCTAGCTCAGATTCTGGTTTCCTTTCAAAAATTAGTACTCGAAAATTCGAATTTTGCAAATCAGGGTCCACTTCACTCGCCAAATGGATCGTCACAGGCATCAAGGACAAAAAAATTAAAGCCTGCAGAGAGGCGTTTAAACCTACCCTGAAACTGAAGTCCGAGTTTCTCGTCAACCTCACTTGAATGGATGAATCCATTTATCTACGACTGAAAGCTTCAAGGAATTCCAACGCTACTAAAACCAACAAAGACCCGACGGAGAAGACGCTCAAGAAATTGTCTTACAAAATTTTGGATTTAATCAATCCTCTTTGGTATCTAGCCAGCCGCACCAATTTTAAAGAAGAGGAAGAAAAGCGATTTTATCGCAACTCGGCTTTGAGCCACACTTTTTCGAGATATTATCAAATCTCGCCGGCAAAACATCCTCGCCCAAGTCTACCCTGAGTTCATGAATCTTCTGGATAGGAGCGATATCTGGTCGGGAGGAGAAGACCTCTTCGGTCAGAAGTTCTAACGTCACCTAGTTAACGAAGCGAAGACGCAATCTACTCTCGAAGGCATCTCCAAGGTCAACAAGAAGTTTCCACCCACCAAGGATCGCAACCCGGGCCATGCTAGAGACTCTACTTACAATCAACAGCGGCCGAGAAATTCCTACCCTTACGCCGCTCAACGTGACAGGTACATTACAAATTCATCTCACTCTTTTGGCGGTCAAGTCTCCCGTTTCATTGACAATTGGGTTAAAATCACCTCCAACCCGTGGGTTTTGCGTATGGTTGAACACGGTCACAGTCTCGCTTTCATCTTCACTCCCACCAAACAAAAGATCCCACGTAATGCAGTAATGAACGATCAATAACTAGGGATTTGCGACACTTAGATTTCTTCTCTACTTCAAAAAGGGGCCATCAACCCTTCAGACGGTGTCGGTTTCATAAGCGGGTTTTTTGTTGTACCAAAATCTTCGGGGGATGGAGACCGATTGTAAATTTAAAGGGCTTAAATCAGTTCATCCCACACCAACACTTTAAAATGGAGGGCGTAAATACCGTACGTCACGCGGTGAGGCAAGGGGACTGGCTAGCAAAGATAGATTTGAAGGACGCCTACCTTACCATTGCCCCCTGCCCGGAACAAAGGTTTCTCTGTCAGTTCAAATGGAGAGAGAAGTTTTTAAAATTCATTTAATGCCATTTGGCCTTGGTCCAGCACCCGGGGTGTTCACCAAACTGCTGAAACCTATCGTTAGCTTCCTTAAACAGCGTGGCGTGCGTCTCGTCATCTATCTCGACGACATATTGATCATAGGCCATTCCAAAGAATCAGCTGAAGAGGCCGTAAGTCGGTATTCCGTATTCCGCCTCTTCATATCACTTGGTTTTGTTATTCACGAAGAAAAGTCAATAATGGTGCCAACTCAGTCCCTCGAGTACATCGGCTTAGGCATTAATGTGATCTCTTCCCTCCCATCCCATCAAATCCCTCCCAATCAAATTCCCACCCGACTTTCTCCCTCCCATCAAAGAAAGTGGACAAATTAAAGGAAATGTGTACTCTTGCGTACAAGTCAAACTCTCCATCATTCCAAGATTTAGCCTCACTGCTAGGGATTCTAAACTGGGCCGCTCATTCAGTAAATTACGCTCCGGCGCACTGCAGAAATCTTCAGGCCTTCTACTGAAAACATTCAAAGTCGGCTAAGGGTGACCTCTCAAATCGGTTTCCTCTTTCGCAAAAAGCCAGAAGCGACCTATACTGGTGGATGTCGAAGGCATCCTTTTCGGCAGGGCGGAAACTGACCGCACCTCCCCTCTCAATTTTTATATGCTCTGATGCCTCCCTTTTTCGGATGGGGAGCTGTCAGTGATAACGTGAGAACCGGTGGCCCTTGGACCACAACCGATTCAGGCCGACACATTAATGAATTGGAATTGAAAGCAGCCTTTAACGCAATTAAATGCTTCGCCACCTCGGCATCTTTTACATCAATCGAGATTAGCATAGATAATACGTCGGCAGTATCCTACATCAACAAACAGGGAGGCCTTAAGTCAGGTGGCCTTTGCGAAACAGCCCTGGAGATATATTCATGGTGTGAAGCCAGGTCAATCGATCATCACGCCATCTACCTCCCAGGCTCACCGAATCTGGTAGCCGACGCAGAGTCCCGCAAACCCGTAGCAGCAGGCGATTGTAAACAATCCACATCCGCATTCCAAAAAATTCATCAGACGTGGAAGACGGAGGTAGACCTATTCGCCAGCGCATGGAATGCGCAACTCCAAGATTTGTCAGCCGTTTTCCTCAGCCGGACGCACGGATGACGGACGCCTTTTCATTGAACTGGAAGTTTCTCAAAGCCTTCGTCTTCCCCCAGTTCAACTTAATCGCGAGCTGCCTAACGAAGTTGGTTCAGGAGAAAGCAACAATAATTCTAATAACACCATTTTGGCCGAGTCAACCTTGGTTTTCGGATTGGCTGAAACTGGCGACGGACACCCCACGCATGCTACACCCGGAGAAAAATTTGCTGACATCCCCGCTGGGGGAATGTCACCAGCTCACAGCCAACCATTCAATCCGACTAGTCGCCTGGAAGCTATCTGGGGATGCCTCAAAAACCAAGGGTTTCCGGGTGAAGTCGTCGAGTTGTTATTATCCGCACCAAGAGCGAACACCAACGCTGCGTATCAGTCGGCGTGGGTCAACTGGTGTGATTGGTGCCATAGACGGGATACTGATCCCATGTATAGTGGTGTAAAGGAGGTACTAAGCTTCCTGGTCGGAATGTTTAAAGAGGACAAGAGTTACAACACGAAAAAATGTTCATAGATTTATGTTATCTTCCACCCTTAATTTAACCGCTTCAGGCCTCAAGGATGTCAAAAAGCATCCACTAGTAGTCCAGCTGATGAAGGGCATCTACCAAGGCAAGCCCCCGATTCCTAAATACAACGCTACATGGGACCCAGCCGTAGTCATCAATCATTTCATCTCCACAGCCGGAAGGGCCATGTCAATTATCCAACTGGCCCGCAAAACAGTCACTCTATTAGCGTTAACTACACTCCTCAGATGTTCCAAGCTGAATTCCATCCAGCTTGACTCCGTTTCCTTCTCTGCCAACAAAGTATTTTTTAACTTAGGGGTCCTTCGGAAGAGCCAGCGTTCCGGTCTACTCATGAGATACTCGCTGGATGAGTGGGAAAACCAACTTGTTTGTCCGTTGGCATGCCTCCGCTCTTATTTAGAAAGAACGACCAGCCTTCGGTCATCTCTCAACAGTTCAAGCGTGTTTAATGGTTCCAATAAACCTCATAGCCCAATGACGGATTCTACTATAGGCCGCTAGATCAAAGACCAGCTGAAAGAAGCGGGCATAACACATGTATCTTCTCGGCTCATTCCACTAGAGGGGCGGCTGCATCAAAGGCATCGTCAGCCGGAGTCTCTATTCAGGCGATCCTCAATCAAGGCCATTGGGCCAGCGAGTCAACTTTCTCAAAGTTTTATCGCCGGGAAACGTCGACTAATCCAAATCTTATAGAGTCAGCGGTCCTGATGGATTCATCGTCAGACTGGTTTATCCCTATTTCTTTTTGTTTTTTCTCTTTTTTATAACATTTTCCGTTTTTATTTTTATTTTTATGTATTCTGCTAAATACTGTGCTTTGAAGACACTGTATAGTTGATGAGAACAAATTTACAATAATTGTGATTGTTGGAAATGAAGTGAATCATCAACTATATCTATCTCCCACCCGCCCTCACCAAGACAGACTATTAATTATATTTTATTTTTCTGATTCGATTGCAGACCCGACAATAGGCCTGGATCTAATCAGAACTGGACTAAAGCGTAACAACAATGGCGGACTGAACAACAAGACTCGAAGTTAATATTCCCGTCAAACGGTGTGCGTTTCTTAAAAGATCTGAGGTCTACAGAGATATATGCCCACCACTTAAGTTCCAAATTTGCTTAAAATAGCTGAATAAATAAGGTCAACACTATATAGTTGATGATTCACTTAATTTTCAACAATCACAATTATTCTTCAAAGCTTCGCTTGTTCGAACAATTTACAATTGTATATAAATTTTTATTATGGCGTTACCGTATAGCCTTTCTTAAACAAATTCAACCTTTTTAGTGAGAAATTAATTTAGTCGATAAGAATTTGAGTACTGCAGCTAGAAATCTCTACAATTCCAAATTAAGTGATCAGCTGTGGACTGCCATCAACGATGAAATTAATTTTCCTGAATGCGACATCTATAGATTCGACTAAGGTTAATTTCAACAATATTAAGGGTTATTGATTGATCTTTTAGTGCAATTACAACTCGGATACGACGACAGATCTGTTTGGTGACGATGATTCATTGTGTTCCTATTATTATTTTTTTCTACACTCGAAAATTAAAGCGCATTGTTTTTTTAACATGCCGAATTCTCAGGTATGTAACTATCTCGAAGAAATTATTCATATTCAGTTACTTTAACGTCAAATTATTAGTTTAAACCACATGGATCTGAATCGCAGTGGGAATTCATGATGGATTAAGAAGCCTAGCCTAGTATTAAGGCGTACAAGATTTTTTAGTGCCGTACCATTAATCCGATTTTTTTCTGTCTCCGGAGCCCTTCTTTACTTTAATTTAAAAATAAAACGATGTAATGATTTTTTTTATTCGAAGAATGTCGCATACGAATACACGGAATCAAATTTTATTTTATATTGTGTTCCTCAGTAACCAGATTTCTCGGTTTGGTATACCCAGAAGCAACTATTAGAAAAAACAACAACATTGCTTGTTTCACCTAAAGGAGTAGGAAATGAATTGAATCTTTGTATTGTTTGGTTTTTTATACGAAAATGTCAGATGACTAGCTATTAGTTCATTTTTATTTGAACTTCTCTTACTCTTGCATCGCTTCATGATCGTTTGAACGCTGTTAACAACAAAGCAACACCTTAATGAAGCTAGACTTAGTGATTTGTCCGTATATAGAAGGAATCCTTATCTATAGTATACCGACACTGACCAGAGTGTCACACCTGGCAACAAAATGCTGTTGAAGATAAACATAAGTCAATGAAAAGAATGTCGACGTTGGCGTCGAAGACTAAAGAATCGTCGCCGGTTACCATTTTTTGCCTACATATTCCAGGGTTTAACGGAAAGAAAATAGGTTATTTTCAACCTCCCGCCCCCAAAGAAAAAGATTTTAGCTTTATTTTTAGTATTTTTTGTAAATTTTTTAAAACGCCGTATTTAACACGGCGTATATGGGGGAAAACGGGGTGTACCTAATAAAGTGAACGATACCGTAGCGCCGTGGGGGTTAATCCTACGACAACTTCATGTGTATAAAAAATGTAGATCATCATTAGATCTACTCAGGGAAAAAAGGAAAAAAATCTAGCCTAAGCGGTTCAAGAGTTATTGCATTTTTTAAAAACACGTAGTGCCATAAGAATCCACTGAAAAAAGGGGGGTGTACCTAATAGTTTGGTGGGTACTGTAAGCTGATTAGCGAAGATTGATAAGATGATGAGTAGCAAGTTTCTTAGCAGACTGACCAGTTTGATTGCGTATTCTTCTACATGTTGAGTTCTGGTTACCATACAAATACCCTGTTCTTCTCAATTAATACATTCTTCGGAAATATTGTTGAGGAGAAATTCAATCAAAATATCTGGACTTCGACAATTGACGAATCGATCTCTGTGATCGCTTTGATGATACTTGCATAAATCATTTTCCATTGAACACACCAACATTTCCAGTAGATCTTTTCAGCCTTCAGACAAGTCGATTCCTTCAAGTATTAACTTAGGATTCTAATAGTAAATGCAAATACAAACGTTATGCGTACCAGGCGCACAAGCAAAAATACACCATCGTGGGCGGAGCTCAAAGAATTTCGCTCACGTTTTCGGTCAACATCATTTTCTGAACTTTGCGACGGACACCGTCTTTGTTTATGATTTTAATTGTATCCTTGAGACCTGGGAAGATTCGTGGGCTTTCTTCACAAAATGAGATGACCATCAGCTTGGTTTCTTCAGAAATTTTGTTGCCTGGTTTCTTTTTACTTAGTTTGGGCAAGATGCCAAATTTTGAATGAATGGATCGGCCCCCACGAACAAGATACTCAGATCATTGAAATTTTTCGGCTACTCTTGATCTAGACCAGGAAGCGGGGGCTAAAGTAATCAGTTCTTTTCTTTTGGTGAAACTCGTTGACGAGAAGAATTTTGTTTTTATCTCCGTTAACAATGTAAAGTAATCCTCTGAGTTTTGTCCAGTCTCGTTTGAAAGAAAAATTTGTAGGGCGCCGGAAAGTTCATTCGCTACTGCATCTGAAATTTTCGCCAATTACCGAATTCCAAAATGAGTTATTTGTTCCAAATCAAGCTTGGATTTTTGTGTCAAAGGTGACAGACCAAGGCTTGCACACAGTGCGTCAACCTTTTCTCCAGAATCATTTGCATTCTGTTCACTTAATAAAATTTAGCATTAGAACCAAAAGAAGATGCAGATGCAATAGGTCTATCCAGGATACTATCAGCAACTTTATCAATTTGGCACTTCGTAACATTCAAGTTCATTGCATGTTGAAAACAGACTATGCACAACTTGTAACCAACAATGAGTGGAGGAATGGCTGCTGTTTTTCTAGATAGGGACAGAGAAATAACCTTCAAGGCTAAAGAAAGAATGTTTTTAGCATAACATGAAGATGATTTGACGTGACTTAGCATACCTTTACGTTTCCTAGCATGAAGATAAAATGGATTACAACAACTTCTCAAAATCATACCCCAATAAAGCTTGATTGGTTGTCTAATGAAAAGTCTCGCTCGTGGTGTTCACAAATTTTCGTTAAGCTGTCAGTATTGGACAACCTGGTCCTCAATAATAACAACTCTGTTTCACTTGGACTCAGTTCGCTCACATTTCGCTCACTATAATTATCAACCAGCCTTTTAGAATTGCAATCTTTCTTATTAAGAATTAACGCAATAGAACAAATATTTTCTTCGGCCATATTGACAACAAGAAACTAGTTTACCTGCACTCCACAGATAAGCAAAAAACTAGTAACCGATATTATTTTGATTTTCAAGGGTGGTACTAATGCGAAACCACTCTTTTTTATTTATGGAACCATATTTACTTACTTAGGGGTAAGAAGTTAAAAATAAAACACCAAAAAACATCTAAGTAGTAAATTTTTTTACACCCCTTCCAAAAATCCATATAAAACAAAAAAAAAAATATGACCATCGCGAATTTTGGAGCACAGTTAGTACTAATATTGATCTTTCAATACCAAAAAATTCAGCTTTCTAGACTTGCCACGATATTTGAAAATCATTTTAAAAAGTAAATTGAATTTGTGTCAACTTTGTTAGTAAATATGGTAATCTTGAACACAAGATATAATAATAAAAATTCCTTAGTTTGATGTTTGAACTAGCTGAAATTTTATATTGTACAACCCACAATTTGAAAAAACGAAAAAATTCAAAAATCAATAGAACCAAAACGGCCAAAACGTAGAACCAACGGAAATTTTTCAATTGCCCTCGGTAGACCATCTTTTCTTATCATCAAGAACAACTGGTAAAATTTTCATCAAAATCGGTGAGATGAGTGCAACCTCTTTTGGATGATTTTGCTTGGAAAGACCCTACAGTGAGTTACCTGGAGAATGTTACCTTTGAAAGCTACAGTATTTCAGTCCCTTTTCAGCCACTTTCCATGAGTTTAAACCCCGAAAGAGGCCTAACGTGTGTCTAGTCTTAAGTTATGTGTAGCGTAAATAGAAAACTGATCTCCATCAACTTACATCAAGGTTAACAGTCTGACTAATATTTAGGACATCCTAACCCAACGGTGGGATTATGATCAGATAATGGCCGAAAAATGTGATTGAAAAAGTGAATTTTCCTATGTCAACAGCATCAAGTAGATTTGTGCAAAATACGTCGCAGGTTATTTCATGGCTGAAGATCCAACCAATTAACTGTTCAAACTTCTTTGTGATGTTCAGCATTGAAACGACGAAAATAGTAAATTTTAGTCTTTCTGAAAGTAATTCGTTTCTTAATAAGAATTTGCACATTTCAGTGAACAGTGGGCTGTAATTTTTGGTTTACGAATTATTGTATCTGTCTGAGGGTGTGGCTTTAACACTTATCTACGAAGAAGGTGTGGAGACGATGTGGAAACTTGCTTGAATTGTTATGAAATAATTTCTCATTGTGCCAATCGCCATGGTACGTATAACTTGGAATCTTGTTTTAGTTATATATTCCAGGAATCGATTTTACGGTTGTATGGAATTTGGTGGCTTGTTTGTTGCAACTTTTTCATGATGCAGGATAGCGTGGGGCTTAAGAGCTGAGAAGAGCTTGAGTCAAAGTTTTGAAAATTTTTGGTATCCTAATCGGCAAAGGAACAGTTAAGCAGCTGCTTACATTGAAAGTATTAATGAAACGTTCAGTCATTTACATGTCAGTGTAAAGCAAATTTTGTTTCAAAGTGGTAGGTACTCTAGAGGCAGTGTATCCTCAATATCAACGAGCAGTAATACTCAACTCAACAGCTATAAGTATTTTTTTCCCTGCTCTTTTCAACTGGGCCAGTTTCCCAGTCATAAGGTACTGCAATCCCCTATTTACATGCCTATTGTCTGTTCACGATGGACATACCAACATCTTCTGTGTGATTAGTAGTACCATTGGGATAGGAGAAGCAATGACTGCTAAGCGTGAGACAAAAATGATTTATAAGACAAAAATGTTTGATGTGTAGAGAAAGAGCTCGTAGGACCAGGGAAAATATTGCTGATAAATTAAATAAGTTAGATCTTACTAAGATGACGGAGAAAAAAATTCTGAACAATAAAATGTAACGTCTGGCGATGACGGAAAAAATGTGTCTGAACAAGTAAATGTAATGTCTGGCGAATTGGGGGAAATATTTTACAAACTGAAGCTGTTCATTTTGTGGGAAATGTTCATACCGTAGCGAGTTAAGAGTGATGTTGATGCGAATTGTTATGCGTCTAACGGGGATAAAGACAGCATTTAATATCTAGATTCCGAAGGGAAAGCTGGTGAGGAACAAAATAATTGAAACACGGACAATCGGGAAAATTTAACTAATTGGGATTTTAAACTTCAATGTGTGGATGAGAAACTCTGTGTTGAAGAGAGGCAATAGATTTTTAGAAAACGTATTTCTCATTGAGCCGAGTCCAAGGTTCCAGAATTAGTGTAAATAAGCTTTTGGCTGTATTTAATACAGATCAAATTTTTTCTTTTCTCTCCAAGACTCTGTTGGGTACACCCCATATAAAGTTAACACAATTGAAATTAGGCCAAGGTGGTATTTTTAGTTTGATATACTGGAAGGAAAAGCAACTTCTTCAGACTTTTGAAATGTTTCTTTTGAATCTCGCGAAGCTGCCGTTTAAATGCTTTTTGGACGTGACGAAATGCATGCTAGCAAGATTACGAATATAGTCAATTTTGGCCAAGTCTCGGTTTCCTAAAATTAGATGGTGCCAAGCGATTTTATATTGATATGGATTTGGCAATGGCAATCTAAGACTGATCACCCCAACAACTATATTAACCGCTTTCACACTGAAATTACTAACTTGGCTGAAAATGGTTGTGATTACAAGGACAGTCACGTCAAAATTGAGATTTTGGAATTCTGTTGTGATACGCCCACTCTCATTTTCATAAAAAAGGGTAAAACCTTTTAGGTCTTACTATTCATGCGTTAAATCTGAAACTCAAAGAGAGTATTTCTTTAACGGGAGAGGGAAAGATGGGAGGGTAACATATCCAGAAGTAGACACATTGCTCAGAACAGATGAATCCATTCGAAATTGTGATCTCGTTGAGGATTATGATGGATTATCCATTTTGGAAAATCTAGCGATTGATTTAATTTATTCTGTTTCCATTGATCCCATGCATCTTGTCTATACATGCTAAATGCATGTATGACCAACTACTTGATATGTGGGATAATGAAAGAAAGAAGCATGAAAAAAAAATCTTCCCACTTAAATATCGAAATATCATGCTTGCTTGTCACTATTGAATACATAATCCCAATAGAATTTAGTAGGAAGAGAAGGAGTTATGGGAACTGTCATGATTCAAGGCGACGGTATTTTTTTTTTATTTGTTTGGTTGTATGTTTTACCTCTAACATTGGAAAAAGAATTCCTGGCGTATTATTTAACCATTTTATGCTCCTTCACGTGACTATTCGTATTTTATCTTGTGAAACCGGTGTAAAAACAGAAGAAAACCTCAATTATGATAATATTCTTTTGATTAATTTTAATAATCGAAGTCCACCCATTTATGGTGATAAATTAATTACTTCTAACGATCATAATTTTTTCATTTGTTGAAGGAATTTCACCGATTGGACGCTCTTAAAAATTTTAGTTGCTTTTATTGCACTTCTACTGGGTTAACTTAAGAACTAGGTAAAGAAAAGTAAAAGTAGAAAGCCTTTAAAACAGATTATTAATCGAATCATGGAAGGACGTAACTATTCTCCTGTTGAGAGATCTTAACGCCGAAATCCAGATTTCATTCAGTTAATTTATGAGCACTTTAAAGGTCCCCTGCTCCACAGGATAATTGGGATATGCAATATGAGAAAGCATTGTTTCATAAATTAAGATCAAAATTCAATAAAACCAAACAATTCCGTCATCATGGAAGATGAATCCACGGTTTTGATTACAAACTTTGGTAAAATAACAAATGGGGAATTATGATTCTTGAAAAAAAATCTTAGCGTACGAGAATTTTATTGATGTGAATAGATTGGATATAAAGACACAGTTGACACACAAATTGTTGACACTTTGTCAACAGATATTGGGTGCTGACCATAAAATTCTAATACTTCAATTTTTGGAATTGTAAGACTACTGAATTTTAATATAAAGAAATCCTTTAATTAAAGTAAGTTTTCTCGATAACATTAAGATTTTGAAACTGGTATTGCTCCATAATTTTTTTTTTTGCTTTTACTAGATTCAACAGGATTAAATTATAGCACAACATAGCCTAATGTTGGATGCTGCTATATCATAGCTACAACAATACTTAATACTCTCATAATTAAAGTTACCATCAACCAACAACACTCGGTCAAAGAGTTCAAATGGTTATAATACCCCATTTACGGCGCGATACATGTAAACAAAAGATTTATTTCTGTTATTGCTTATTTTTCAAATATTTTTTTAAATCATTTCCATAACATAACTTTGCTCCCTGAATTATCTACGTATTCATCCCAATTCTCGTTGCCCTAAATGATTTTACTCTAAAACCCAAGTGCCTCTTAAACTTCTGACTAATGCACGAAATTCAAATCCTAATCCAAAACAATACAATTTACTGCCCATGGCTTCCACTTTTTTTGTCGCCTCAAATGATGAGTGATATTAAGACTCGTCCTCAAAGTTATCATGTTTAGCCATTCTTCAACATGTATACTAGCCGAACTTTTCATTTTTGTTCAATCCAAACTAGTACCAACATTGTGTCCCAGCCTCTCTTTTTCTGCCATTATTTTCCGTTTTTGCAAAATCGCTTAGAAATAACAATAAAGAGGTAAATATCATATCTGATAACGCATTTCAAAAATAATAAAAAAAATAATGTGTCCTTCACTCTGTTTATAGACACCAGCAGTGCATGACCCATTAAACAAACTTATTTTGGAAAATCATTGTTCACGTTGTTGATTGGGCCCTCTTACAAAGGTGTAATATATTTTTTTATTTTTTCAACTTTTTTTCTACCAGTAGTTGAATCTACAACTTTTCTTTTAAAAAAAATTCAGCTAAATATCTGATTGCGAGTCGGTATTACTTGTACCAATTTTTAAACCCCCAAAAGAGCACGGTTTCCATCATTTTTGTCACGAACACACATAGTTCGTCACGGGAAATTTTATTTATATGCAAAGTACTGAAAACCAAACAAATTGGTTCAGATCCAAGCTTTCAAAGTACTCTAGATGATTATTTGATTATTTCCTAATAGGAGATCAAAATAATCTTAAAAATTGTTGAATTTAACCACAGCAAGACCTGAAAACAATCAAGAATTCTTTATAGTATATCTAAGACGTGTGCTATATTTGCCTTGGTTATAAATTATACTCGCCATTGATGAAACAGGGCGAATCTTTCTCATTGGTAGTGTACAAATTTATTAATCTGTTTCTTTAGTGTGAACACGTGCTATGCATATGTAGCAAGAATATGCTAATGTCCTGAAATTTTTTCTTTTCAGTGTCTGACCCTTGGTTTGTTAGGTTAAAGGGATTTTTGTATGTAACTTTTTTAGGGTCCATGGTTACAATGCATTATTATCTTTCTAAATATTTCTTTATTTCTAATTAAGACTTTACTGAATTTTGTGAGGTTGTGCGGACTAGAAAAACGGAACTTAGGCTATTGTGGCCTCGTCGTTCTCCTCTTTACACGTGGAATAGCCCAGTGAAGAAATGGACAAGGAAGTCACGAGTACAACAAGCTGCTGCAAAACCACATTTGTCACCGAAAAAAATGAAAAGCAATCTTAATTGGATGGCCAAAAGAAATTGGTTGTTCAAACACGAGTTTGCGACAGGAAAGAACCATCATCGAGCGAAGAAAAAGAGAAGACTGCAAAATTGACAGTTCCACACGAAACCGTTACTCTCTAACTGGGGAAGACAAAAGTAAAAGAGGTTAAAGTAAAAAGTTTAAAGAGGTTATGGCTCAGCTGAAAGCAAAAACATTAGACACTGAAAATTTTCCCATTGATCCAACTAATCAAGAAGCATCGAATAAAAATTCAAAACCAGCGGATGAAATTTCAACTGCAGTTTAATTGAAAACCAAAATATCCAAATTTGAACAACTATTGGGGAACGCTTCGCCAAAAGAAAGAAAGCCTATTGGAGGTAGAAACGAAATTAAATGTGAAGTAAGCAGTTATCAGGCATCGGGCGAGCATCTCAGTCCCAGTCATTCTAAAAAAAGAAAAAGAAAGTTCGCTCCATGTCAGTGAAAACCAAGCAAAAATACTGAAAAAATTTTGTCAAAGGATGGCTTGATAATCCCGAATTCAGCGATTGGCTGAAAAGAAGATTTCATGGTGGTCGAAATAGTTACGTTGCAAATTTTAAAATGTGAAACGAATTCAAGAAAAATAGAAAATCTGTGCTGAAAAAACATTGCAAAATGACTTGTAATCTTTGGTAATCTTTAGGTCTAAACAATTACTATCAGAGAAATAATATCTTTACGAAAAAATGGATATATATTATACGTGATCAAACTTGGGCAGCCAAGATGTTACGATAGCAGTTAATTTATTACTGTTTATCGCCGAACACTATATCTTCCCCAATCTTTTATGTACAGCCTGTTAGCTGCTCTACGTTCCTGTTTCCCAAGTTATCCAATTCTGAAACAACTCTCAATAGGAAAACAGAATAGTTCTAACATAAATCGATCCGGTGTCATTGTATGCTAGGAAAACTCAATTATCTTTCAGTTATATTGTCACGAACGAGTTATCGCGGGCTTCACGTTGCTTTAGCCGACCAGTGCTGCAGTTTCACGGAGCTGGCTCTATGATTGCACGAGCCCAGTCTCCTCAAAAGTACATGCACTACCGTCACTACATACCGACGACGGTGCCCAACACAAGTAAAAACAGCGAGACCCCCACACCGGACTAGGCCAAACTCTTCTAACCTTACGTCTACAGGGGGTCGTCTTAAAAAGTAGGGGAAACCAAGGTGACCTTATGTCACCGTCGAAATGAAATTATTTCCTCACCAAGATAATTTTTTAAAATTTGCTTTGCGATAACTCAAACGTTAGTTATCGCGAAAAAAAGGGAGACACATTGGCCCGTAAGCCGCCGTGTTAGAAGCGCGGAAACACTCGCCGTGTTTCCAAACTTTGTGAGGGTACTGTATATAAAATTAATTAAGGTTCAATGAAAATTTTAGAGAAAATTTTACCTAAACTTCTCAACAATTTCATTCCATAAACCTTTTCAAATGATTGATTGCTTTCATACGCTGAGTCACAGAGTCAGCCCGAATTCACATCCACGGTCACGTGGTCAGTGGTTATTTTGACCATGTAGTAACATATCCTAAGAAAATTGAGACAGAAATGATGAGAACACACCATTGATATTGGAAATCGATAAGGAAGTTAGCAGAAAACTGTTCTCACTCCAGCATGCAGTAATTGTTGTTTGCAATTTTTTTACGCAATTGTTGTTCTCATACTTAAAATGAAGCGTACACAGTGACATACATCGAGACTGAAGATTAAAATTTTTGCTATTTCAGGTAAAACACTGTTTCCGATTATAAAAGAGTACAACTTTGAAGGATGCCGAATGACATTATTTTAAAAACTCTACCTACCGAGTCAATCACGAATCAATCCCTTCGTTTTACATCCTTCTTATAAGTTCTAACTGTGTAAAAAAAGTTGCGTACCAACATTCTTTTAAAGCTAAGATATTGTCCCTCTCTCGATGATAGATGGAGCTATAGAAATTGGATCACGTTTGGATGGGCTCATCCACTGCGGTGGATGCTACTGCTAAAACATTTTTGTTTCGAAAGAAAATAAAAAAATTGCGAAATTGTTTCCTTATTGCCAGATCGCTTTTCCTGCCACTGGATATGAGAGAGTTCAAGAGATACAAGAAGAAGAATGATCGACCCCAACAATCCCAACAAACTTCCCTCCTAGGCATCAACGATCTGGTATACAGGAAAATTAAATGCTCATTCCCCAAATGCTCGGTGGACACAAAAAACGTAGTTATCTTTGATGTTCACACCTGTGACCACGAGGACAAAATCTTAGAGGCCCTACTAGGACGATGTAAACCACGTTAGACGCCTCCTAATGCTGGTCAGACCTAAAAGTCGCATCGGAAACAGTTATACTTACCTTCACCACTACAATCTCGGAGAAAGTCTACATTTTCTCAATGAATTACAAGATCCAAGTATCTATCCCTACCCCTTACAAGTGCAAAAAATTCGTGCGATTAGGAAACACCATATTCATGCTCAGCCACTATTCATACAGCTTCAAAACGTGAGGCAGGCTCCATCCACCAGATAAGGAATGGTCCACCTACAACATATACTACTGCAGCAAAGCTCACTTATTAGATACCTACTCCTGCCCTGCACTTACAGACATTAAAAAAATAAGGAAATTGGGCTTCCTAAGATCCTCTCTACTCAGAAAAGAATGGGATCCCAACTAAAAATCACTTTAAACTTCCAAAACAAAATGCCATTTTGATGAAAAAGAATTGGTTGCTTGTGATGAGGTCACCGATCATTTAAAATCAGTGACTGCAACTTTTTTTTTTGGCACACAGTGCCTGATTCTGACGCCAAAATGACAAGGAAGACCCCCCCCCCCCTTTTTTTTTCTTTGTGGCGGCCCTTTCGCCACTTTCTTTATTTTTAAAAAAATACTTCGGCATTTTTTTCCTTTCATTAATTACATAACTTTGCATAGAAATTTATTTTACACATAAAAATGTTACAAGTTGAAAACAAAAATTAAACACAGAAATGTAGGGCTTCAAAGAGGGTAGTCCCATAAGACCCCATGTTGTAAGTAGACTACTCTGCTACACACCCGGCCAAAGTGGCCGATTTTGACGATTCCCATTTTCTTGCCATTTGCGCCCTCTCACCTACTCGTACCATGGCGAGTTTTTCCGCGCTTTTAACACGCTAAAATTGTTGTTTTGTGCTTAAGTGTGTGTAAGTTGAAAAATTGCCAAAAATTCAAAAATTCAAATATACAAATTTTGACTTGAAACTTGCACAAACGGTCCATAACGCCATCTAAAATTAGGCAAAGTTTCAATTTTTTAAAATGATATGCTAATTTTGGCGATTTTTTTAATGAAAAAATGTTGAATAATTTTCGTGGCGCCGGGGCGAAGTCCAAGCCCCGGGGAAGAATGGAGGGAAGAGAAAAGGGAAGAAAAAAAGGGTCTGGCGGTTTTCCATCTTCTATTCTTCCCTCGGTCCAGGAAAAGCTCCATGCGACGCAGAAAGAAACAAAAATGTGATTTTTTAAAAATTTCCAAATATTAGCATTTTGCTTAAATGATTTGAAACTTTGCCCAAAAGTAGATGACTATGTCATCTACCGTTTGTAAATATTTATATTTGAATTTTTGACAATTTTTTAACTTACACACACTTTAGCATGGAAACATAGGGCGGTAGCGCCGATGTTTTTAAACTTTAAATCTAATAATTTGCGGGCAAACCGCTACTCACCATGATTTCAAAAAAATTATGGTGAAAGCTTGTTATTCCCTCTATAAGAGTATATTTTTAGTTTTTCTTTGCGATAACTGAAACCTGAGTTATCGCGAAAAAAAGGTGAAAACTTTGGCCCGTAAGCCGCCGTGTTAAAAGGGCGGAAACACTCGTCATGTTTCCAAACTTATAAATAATCAAAAAATCTCATTAAGTCTTTCGGTGCATTACGTTAAAGTACGAGATAACTTCAATTTTCATTTTCAATTTTTTTCATTTATATTATCTCAGTTGAATTTTAAGTTAAAAAACGAAAAAGTAGAATTTCCATTTTTTCTGCTCCCATCGCTTTGTTTTCTCTCGCGCCAACGAAAAAACAACGGGATGGGAGCGGAAAAAATTGAAAATCAGACCTGATATAAGGCTAACGCAGGCCAATTTTTTAAAAAAAAGTCGCGTTTCCCTAGCCCTAGCCGTTCAACTGCATAAAAAGGCCAAAGTGGCCTAATTTGCATAAGATCCTCTCGGCATTCCAAAGACTTTTAGAACCGGCTAAAATTGATTAGGACTTTCACTATTGCGCAACACTTATGAATAGCAAAGAGAAACACCACGTGAATTTGCTGCTATAATGGAAGCGCGATTTCTCTGTATACATGGAAACAGCAATCTTGGTTCCTATTTTTTTCTTCAGATTCTGTAAATATTCCTCCTGAATATGAAATATTATCTCCTGCAAAAATTATAGTAGAACAATTGATTTTTTAGAAAACCCAAAATAAGATTGCATTGATAAGCTCTCCGAGAGCTTTTGCTTTGATAAACATCAACATATAATTTCCAATCTAGATGAATTTCTCTATGTATATGTTAATCGAAGGTTCAGGGGGAAACAAGAATAAGAAATAAGAAAAAATAAAAAGGGACTCTATTGCGTATTTCAGTCTCGGTCATCCATATACCATTTCCCTGAAACCTCCGGTGACTTTCTCCCCATATTCTGTCTGTGAAGTGCGCGTCAACCTGGGCGTCAACGTGATCGACACTGCAAGAATAAAATCGATGGGTTCAGGGCGTTGGTGGTTCACAGATCCTCCTTTTTCATCCACCCCGCCAAAGAGGTCTTGAAAGAGGTTATAACCTCAAAGGGTTATTGAGCACGTCGAGTGCGAGAGGCTCGAGACGTGACGCGGATCTTCTTTCAAGATCGACCTCGGCATTCCAGTTATCTGGTGCTCGGTTCATTTCATCTGCAGAGATCGATATCTGTGCAATTGACGTTGTTGTTTGTATGGAAAAACCCGAAATCCGATTTTCCAGCCAAGAAGTAAGTGGAGTCTAGTTGAAAGATCGAGGATGAATTCAATTATTTATGGGACAGCCAATAGACCAGCAAACAAAGAAACACCATTTACTCTATGCTAAATTCTTTACGTCGCCGCCCCTTTACAGTTTCTGAATTATTTGATTATACAATCCAACGGAATTTCTAGAGAAATTTCCCATTCAAGTTTACCTTATTACGTAGGCCTACTGCACAGTTCAAATATGAATGAAATGGGAAGTGGGCGGAATTGGGTAAATATTGGTGCAAACGCCCGGTCTACTGGACAAAGAGCTATTCATTTGCCCAGGCAACAGGCATAGAGGGCAGATAATTAGTAAAAGAACGAGAGGAAAGGTCTCGTTACTTTCCTTTGTAAACCAGTCCCGTTATTGATCATCATGACTCTTGGACTTCACCATAATAATTAAAAGAAAAAAAAAGGGAGATGCGGAGATGAGCGTCACCCCTTCGAGGCTTCGACGGCTTTGACGGACATGTTTCGTCTGCCGGCCCCATAGGTCTCTCAAATCTTCCTTGAGTTGTTCCCCGACATCACATTGTCCTTATAATATCTACGCAGTCCCATACTCTCCCTGGAAGGAGAAGAGAATTCAAACAAAATAAAAGGAAAATAAGGTAGAAGGGAAAAAAAGGAAACAAGGAAGAAAAAATAATGTTCGTCACTGCCAGAAATATTTTGGATCGATCCCGGTTCTTATAGATATAGCGTTTGTGTAGGGCCGTAAAAAAGATTGAGAAAGAGAGGAGGGGGAGACGGGAAAAGAAGGGCACCAGTGCGGATCATCAAGGACTACTTTTAGCTAAGCTATAAGGTCCTACAGCCCAAAGATGAGAAATATATCAAATGTGTGATCCTTCCCTTAATATTATTTTTTTTCTTCGTTTTTTTTTCTACGTTGGTTCTTTTTACTGTTTTTTAACGTCTTTGATCTGTTATCGATTTTCACCTTATCAACCGAAATCATTTCTCACTTCAGCATCTTTCTTATTTATTTTATTTTCCCCATTTCATTTGTCAGCTCAAAAAATTTTTATATGGGGACTAGAAACGTTAAGTAACTTATCTTATCTTATCTTATCTTCTAGAAGCACGGGGAAGGGGAAGTTGGCAAACCAGGACGACGGCGACAATTCACAGGGATCTGGGCTCAGTTGCTTGAACGGGCCAAAAAGATCCTTCTACCTTTGAAGTTGAGGCTTGAAAGGCAATGGGTTGGTCCTTCTTTTCTTAGCTTTCCCTGAATAGATTGAGCCGCGTAGCGCACAACTGGTAGATATATTATATTGCGTGCAACAGGTATATGACTTGACTCATTCGGTCGTGATTTGCCGTTGCTACGACAACAGTTGTCCCTTGCTCAGTTATAAAGTGTATCTCCGGCCGGGGCTCGGAAAGGGAAAATAAAACCTACTGGGTTGCTATTCTAAAGTAGATATGTGTATAGGCAAAAGGATTCAATGTTTTTGATCATCGGGCTAGCAGTTAGCTCGCATCGGTTGTGTGTCTCTATGCATCAAGTCGTCAACAGTCAACACACAGTCTGCAGACAGGGCCAACCTAAAGGGATCGTCGCTATTATTGTTGGTTCAGAGGAGGAAAAATCTATATTATATACAACGCAGCAACATCCAATTGGGGCCTTATATTCCCTTCGCGAACGTCTCGATGAGAGTTCACTAATGGGAAACGAAAGCTTCCCCCAAAAATTCATTCATCAACATTCATCAACTAGACAGGGCTGGAGAATTATTCAAGTGGTGTCCCTGATATGGAGCTCTCTAACCTCTTCTATATAGTCACGGAGATGAATGGAGGTGTGTAATAAAAACGGAAGAAAAAGCGGAAGTGTGCGGCCTATATGTCAAGCGCATCCGGGACGTCAACCGAGTTTGCCACCTATTATGTACCGAATAGCCTACCTACTTAGACTTAAATATAAGGTTACATTTGATATATACTCGAAATGTGCCTTCTGTCTGCGTCGTGCACATACTCTGGTGACGGCAGCAATAATTCCGAATGATTAATTTCCAGCAGGGTGAAAAAAATGGGAAACTTGTTATTCTGGAATCCTGACAAAATATTAAATGATGAATACTCTTCTCAAAAGTAAAAGTTTAAAAGTTAACCCGTGACAAACACAGACAGTTAGAAAACATTTTTTTACTTCAATTTCCAGTTGCCAAGAAAAAAAAAGGGAGAGACAATGAACGACAAAGAAAAGAGGGGGATTTTAATGATGTACACGAAACTATTTTGCCAATTGACGAAAGAACTGTGTGACAGTAGTAGCCTATACATTACACGCGGACACAGTATAATCTCGCTAGAAAGAAAAAAGTCGATCATCCAGGATTTGAGTTGCCGGTATTCACGTGTGCAGTAGAACGAGTTTTTACTGGTTTTTACGCTAAGCTGGGCTTGACATGTACATCGGAGAGGACGGAAGAGCATGACAAAAACGAAACAAACAAAACAAAAAACAATAATTTGACTGATGTGGAAAGTCATAAGTGCGTTACGCTCTCAAGGTATTAGATATCTATATACTACCGTACCACGCATTTGTCGCATTAACTTGGATTCTGGAGTATATTTCTAATATCTGTAGTATACGGAACGCCACATCTAGTTGGGGTCCAAGCTAATCGTAGGCTACTTCTACATGTCTCTGTCTAGTCGATTATTGGAACCAAAAATCGTGTTCATCTCGTAATCTTATGTGCTGCTGGCTTTCATTAAAATATTGAGCAGTCGGAGCGGAAGGAGCCGGAGCGGTGAGCGTTCTTTTGGCGGATCTTATTGCGGTTCGAGCTATGTCTCGTCAGAAGAGAGCTGTGATACAACACAAAGTATCGCGTATAGTCATGCTAGGTATAAACTATAAAATTCAGTTTTACTATTGTAAAATTGACATCAAAATTGAAATAGTTAATAATAAGCTACATAAAGGTAACTCTATTTATCTCGTTTAAAAGTTGAATCCCTCTACGATACAACGTTGCACCTTACTATAGTTTTGTCTTTGTGTCTGAAACTGAAAATACAAGTTATGGAAGGATATGTGCTACACCGATAGTTTTGACACATTTTATGTTTTTCTAACAAACCTAATATATATCATCCACACAGGTGCGGCTGGCGTTGGTAAAACGGCGCTTGTTTCTCAATTCATGACGTCCGAATAATACATGAACATCACTTATACGACGACGCTTCTTTGGGTACGATAAATTTGTTGTGGGCGGTTATTTATTCTCGATTGTATAGCGTTATCATTTTTAACATCTCTAACAGAAATCTGGAATACGTGTATATACGCTACAAGGGTTTCTTAGATTTTATTCTTTATATATACCGTACTGTATCTGTATCATTTGGTTCAGTATATGAACTGTGGAAGATTGTTGTATGTGGGAAGCGTAGTTATTTGACGCCTGACGATGTATAACCTTTTTTTTTATTTTTAAACTTTATTTTAAAGCCTTTGATTGACAGAAATTGTCCATTGACGTAGATAAAACTAATGTGAAATATAAACAAATAATAAAAAAAAATTCATTATTGAATTTCCATTACATTCTTGTAAAATTGGATTTGTGATCAGACGACGAATTTGGCGAGAAAACAGTCCATACACGAGGTTTGGTTTTCCATCATTCAAACAGAAACATTTTAATTTTCTTTCTAAACTTGGTGGGAGATGGATAAATTTGTAAAATGTCCAGCTCGAACGCTTTCGATATTAACAAACAAGTTCCGGCCGGCAAAACTAGTTAGTGGAGGGTGGTTCCTCCCTCCACTATAACTTTACACAATCAGACACACACAGAGAGAGAGAGAGAGCTCGGAGAGGGAAAATAAACGCACGAAGAATCAATCAATCGCGAGGTATAAAAGCTTAATCGAAACAATAAAGATAAATGCAAAAATCAGAAAATGCAACATCTTTATTATAAGGCTATATAAGATACTCTCAAGTATTGATCTCAATGTTTTACGTATTTCCGTTTTCTAGTGTGTGTTTTTTTTTGTTGTTTGCCATAATAGGAGGAGATAATCAAATTTCATTAAAAAAAAAGAACAAACGAGATTATTTTTAGGATAGAGAAAAAAAAAATTAGCCTATCTCGACAAACAAACAAAAATTCTAAAAGTTCGTTATTTTTGGTTATTTATTAAACAAATACTTGCTCATGGTCATCACGGAAGATCAATGTTTATTACGTATCTAATTCCTTTTTTGGGTTGTCTATATTATACACAAAGAAACACTAGCACGAGTCTTTATTTTCATTTCGACCCTCGCATTTTTATGTATTTTCGTCATTATCACCAGCATCAAGAGAAAGATGTGCGCATCATTTTTGTGCACTGCCATGGCGGCGGTTTGTTTGTTGGTTTTTCACGAAAATATATGGAATAATCGGGCGAGACAAAATGAAGAGATAGTGGAGAGACAAAATGGACACAAAAATGTGAGTACACAGTCACAATGCTGACGTGTACTCGTGGGATTTTCTTTCTTTTTTAGAGGAAGAGTAGGAGTGGTCAATAGTTTCTATCGAATCGCACACGGAACGAATCAACACAACGCCCATCGCTGTCTAAATCGATCCGTCCGAAGGCTAAGCAAAAAAATAAATAATAATAATTGACCAACGGTTTTTTAAATATTTTTTTTACTTGCAGCTTGAATTTTTAAATGATTTCATTTGTTTGTTTGTGTGTTTGTGGTATCGGAAATATCACAAGTGAGTTGAAAAATTTAAATAAAAAACCAAAATTATTTTTCTCGAGAATTTCAAACATGTGTTCTACTGGATTAATAGCCCTACTTTATCAACTATAGTTTGGAGGGGATTGACGAGAGAGAAATGGGTGGGGTGCAATTGGCTTTAATGTGACGCAATAAAAATGAATTTAAAAAAAGTATAGAAATTTGTAATAGACGAAAATATTATCATATGTTATTCCAGACCCAGACGACTCGTCAAAACCTCGGTCAAAACTGGCGTATGCCGGTAACGACAATCAACAGCCTCTATATACTTTCAAATAATACTCTTGTAATAGTCTCACCCTAACCCCCCTCCCCCAGCAAGAAAATGAGCCACTAAAAAAATTTTTGATTTGTTCATCATTTTCCCTCCTCCGATTATTCCCAATAAACTAAAAAGGTCCGGGGGAATGGAGAAAAATAAAATTCGTCCCGCGCAAAGTGCAGCAGCACCTTACGAAAAAGAAACGGTCAGCACGCTCACGGATAACTAAAAAACAATTCCAAACATCCACACGCAAACACATTACCCAACAATGAAGAAAGATAAAAAAAAAAAGCGCATGACAGAAACAAAAACGAAAAGTTACAATCAAAAGACGGACAAACTTTTGACAACTTTTTTTCTTTTCTTTAAATAATAATAATAATCAAAAGCGCCACTAAAAAAATTTGTTTTAACCAAACAACGGTCGACAACGGCGGTTGTAAGCTATAAATGCATTGCGTATTTCTGTTCCATTAATCTTTTTTTATTTTATCCAAAAAGGGAGAGAGAAAAAAAGCAACCGAAAAAACGACACGAGTTCAATTTGAAGACAAAAAACAAAAAATTATTATCATGTGAAGAGAACAATGTTGTTTTTTTGTTTTTTTTTTTCTTTACGTACAGTAAGTTCATCGATTATTTTTGTGTGTTCATTTCCAATAAAAAAAAAGTCCAAATTGGCCTGGCTCACCTGAATCCCATCGTCGTTTGTGTGATGACTACAAGTTGAGTTACGTATTTCAAGGAGTTCAGTGTAAAAAAAAAAAAAAAAAAAACAGATCAAAACATTACGTATATGTACGAGTTTATTAAAGGGAAGTGGAGGACTCACACAAAAATCTAATTTTGTATTGTATTTACGTATTTTTTTAAAAGAAATTTCTTTGTTCAGTTTTCATTTTGTTTTCGCTTGTTTTTTGTTTTTTTTTAGAGCATTATCAGCCATCATGGCGAGTGAGTGAGAAAGTGGTCGGCTCTGAACACAAAAGAACGGCCATTGGCCCGAAGGGCGAGCCGGACGAGCCAACCAATCATTCCGGAACAGGGGTATCGGGAGTCTCTCCATACCACTGTTCCGGGCTACAATCCTCCGCTGGGGTTGGTTGTGACTGTACTACTGCAGCAGCACACTACACACTAGTCGTGTAGTGTGTGCGAGGCCGTTTGTGCTGCCCGTTTCGAGGATGGCTTCACACGCAATCATCTCCCGCGCTCGAGTCATCTCATCATCGATACCGGTAATCATTGGTGATTGGAAAGGAAAGGGTATTACAGTAGCTTGCACTGGTACGCTCGGTTCATTTGCTATACATCCATTGCAGGAGATACGATATAATTTCAACAGATTTAATTTCAACTGTCTTCGAAACAATGCTACCCTCACTTCCCATATCAACTGAAGGCAAGCCCGCGACCAATCCACATTTACATCCTGCTTCGCAGAATCAATCATCTCACCACAAATCTAAAAACACATAGCACCAAAATGTTGAAAATATCGTTCTAAAGATAAAATAAAAATATATGCGTGATCTACTTTGATTAGACGGACAAACTGCAAAGCTTTTGCTTGATCTCAAGTGCGTTTAGCTTTTAATGACACTGCATGTTTTAACTCCTATCTACGTGCCAACGCATTTTCGATGCCCAAAGGAACCACAAAAGAAAGAATTAAACCAAAGTCCTTATTAATTTTTAAATTATTAATTGGAAGTACTAATTCTTATTGACGGTAGAATCAAAAGTTCCTCGTCAGGTTTTACTCGTTGATCTCATTCTTTGGCACTGCCAAATTGGCAGTAAGTTTGGAAACTTTTACTGTTTGAGGAATAGATGGTGCAATATTCGGCGGCAAAGGGGCAACTCGTACAGGTATTATTGGTACTGGAAGGATTGGAGCAGGGAAAAATAGCTTTTTTTTAACTCTTCCATAGCAGAGTTCTTCTCATTGTCGTAATAACGCAAAATTCTTTAAAATGGTTGAATAAAAAAGTTTAAAAAAATTTTAATACTAAATAAAATTAATTCGATAACTCTTCATTCGTCACCCTCGGTTTAAGTTTAAACTACGCCACTTCTGCTTTTGAGCATGCTTTTGAGACTTAAATCGAGTTGGCGAAGACATACTTATATTATTTATAAGAAGTGGGAACAGGATTTATAAATAACAATGAATACATAGACAGAACCGGGCAACCGGCTATACACCGCATGAATATCCCAAGGAGGAAGGGGGAAAAGGACAGGCAGGAGAAGTTGTAGAGAAATCACGCAATCGACCCCAGGGCCTTCTTTATTGTTTCGCGGGGCTATAGTTCGAGAGCCTGCGTGGCCCACTCACAATGAGCGTGAGTATGTTTTAAAAAAGTAGTAGTACCAACGTTTTCGGTAGTATGACTGACTCGGGACGATTCATCAGCAAATAAAAGAGTGGTCCACAAGAACTTTTGTTACTTTTCCTGTTGCGTTTAATTAACAGAGCGTCTCGATGACTACAACAAACTCAGTGCGTGTGTACACACGGCATTTGTTTCCCGTCCTGGAAATTTTTTCTCTTTAATATTTAAACATATACGACACCCTGAAAAACCTTAAAATTTCTTCCCTTCTTCTTCCTGGGGGAAAATGGGACCCTTCAATGACAAATGGTCGTATGAAGAAGAATACCATCGCTTTTTCATTTCTCACTTCTTTACGAAGGTTTTCATATACGTGTCTGTGTGTACGCGTAATTATACAGACATGTTCCCCTACACAACTGGGGCTGAGTAAACTACTAAACGACGCCCGTTTCTCTTTGTCTACTCAATAGTTTTTTTTCTTCAACTTTCACCTAACAGGCGGACAGGAAGTACGTGGGCACCGACATTCCTCACCACAAACGAGTGGAAATTTCGGTTAAAGGAAAGCAATGTGGAAGAAAAAAGAGGTGCATATCTTCATAACATTTAGCTATCTCTCTTTAACTTGAAAGGTGTACGTATAGATCTATGCAACACTCTTCCTCAGCAAGAGTTGTGCAGTCTAATAACTACTGGGAGAAAAACATACCAAAAGAATACGAACGAGAATACGAAGGAGGAGGACCTTGTGCTAAACTGGCTTGTGTTAAGGTGGGGTCCCGGGTCCTACAGGTAGTAGAAGTAGTAGCAGCAAAAGTGGGGGAGGGGGATAATATGGCCGAAATGGCAGACTCATCCAACAATGAAAGGAAAGGGTGAACTCATGAATAGATTTTTTTTTTTTTTTTGTTTTCCACGTATATCAAACAATCGCAGTTTAAAAGAATTTCTACTAAAAATTTATTCTGGCCACGAAGTAGCTAAAATGCGAGGGATTTCTCTTCATAAATTCTTTTAGAATGAAATACACAATTTTGTCTTTCAAAGTTCAATCCGAGTATTTCCACGTGCGGAAGGATGATGATCCATATATATATATCCAATAGCATTTTCAATTTGGCTTCATTTTGATGAAGCTAGGGTTTTAACACTTGTTTTATCACTTTTAAAGCTGTAAGAAAAACTGGGAAATTGTTTGGAATTGCTGTCTTGGCATTTGTCCAGATTAGATTATAGACAAGTATTAACTTGTGTCCTTTTGTAATTAAAGTTCCATAAACTTTTCACAGCAATTGTAGAATGCTGATATGTAGGAATTCTTTTCACTGCTGACATGATTCTCAAATGCTGTCGTTTTTCTTCTTTACTCTACTTTTAAATGACCACCTTCTTATCCTTCTTCAACCGGCAACTGAAGGACCACTGTGCCAAATTTGTTATTGACAATGCAAGAAGCACTGGCCACATGTTTCCAAGATTATCAGTTTTTGAAGTTCTGTTTTGACATCCATCAACTTAGTAGGAAGTTGAAGGTGATAGGCCACCAATGACGCCAAATGGATCTCCTGTTGAATTGAACCACAGATTTCTGAAGCATTGATTTCCCAAGTACTTGTTATGAGGGGATTGAAGGGTAACTTATATCCTTTGTTACTGCTTTGCTTTTTAATGAAAATTGCTTTAGTTTTTCGATACTCTGAAATTAATTATGATATACAGTGAGTTCAATTAATACAAAATAAATTCATCAACTTGCTTTCTTCACTAACCTTTATCAACACAGGAATTTTTATGTTGTCATTTTGAAGCCCTGTGAATGTTAAAGAACTCAAAGTGCATTCATCCGTCTTTATTTCTTGGCCCCAAGAAAAATGTAACAATTCCAGATCATCAAATTTTTCAATGTCTAGAAAGAATTGCAAAACTGTCTAAGCATGTTGTAATCACCTCTCTTGAATATTATTCTCATTTTGTTGACAAGTTTTCTGCATTTTTAACGAAGCTAAAATGGTGGAAAAGCTAAATGGTGGAAAATGAGATGTTTGCAATTTGTATTGCTGCGGTTGCGTATCAGAGCAGTTGAGTCGATTTATACCGCGTAAAGTGTCCCGTTTGAAAGTTGTTTTCTTTTCAAAAAGCCGCGTTTTCTGTGTTTTTTTTAGTGCAATTTGTCTATCTAAGGTTAGTTTCAGTTAATTAGTCTAAGATTTAGAGCTAAAAGTTGAGAAATGCTATGTATATTTACAGACTATTGAGGGGCTACAACTACTTGACTACTCTTGCCATAAGACCATCGATTTGTGTTTGAAATGTCTACGTTTGTGTCAGGAGGTATGGTATATTTTTATGTTTTATGTCTTTTTATTAGGTCTAATGTATTTTTTTATCATTTTTACGAATAGGTGGTGGCTGGAATGGAGGCAGAGATCAAGGTTCTGGAGGGATTGATGGAAGCGAACCCTCATGGCCGAATCCAGTGTGTTTACTGCAAATCAATAAGAAGACTCCACAACAAAGAAAAAAGTATCTTCAAGGCAGTCAAAAAGTCTAAAATTCAGACTAAAATCCTCGCAGCTGCTGCTGCTGCCTCAGTTGCTGCTGCCTCTGCAGCATCATCAAATCTTTCTGATGAAGAGCAAGCAGATGGTGAGCATGATGGCAAATCAAGTTATAGTGAAACTTTTTCCTCGACATCAGCCACTGCCAGCACCCCACATCCAAGCCCAAATGATGAGACAGAGCCCATGGACTGCACCGAAGGTTTAGATTAAATTTCTTTTTTAAAATAATATTCTTATGTTTTTGTTTTTGTTTTATTTTCAGCATCTTAGGATACTCCAGAAAACGGAGATCTGAATGCAAAAAAATGCGACAAATGCTCTCGGGAATTGATATGCGGATGGTGCCATGGACATGGGAACAATTAGGGCAGAGTCTGGCCTTAAGAAAATTCTAAGGTTTTCCAAATTCTAATTTTTCAAAATTCTTCCATCGCGTTTACGGCGAGGTTGATTCCGGGAAAAGAGAATCTTGACTCAGACGCGTTGAGCAGGGCACCCATCGCAGCAGCAACCGCTCAGGACGAGCTGGCCGAAGGAGCGTCTTTCGTTCCCCCCAGGATCACTCTGCTGTGTGCCATTGACGGGTCGGATCCAACGGTCATTGATCCTGTTTTAGAAAAAGTGAAAGCCGCCGCCGCCACCGATCCAGTCATGAAGGAGCTCCGTGAAGTGATTCTCAACGGCTTTCCGAACGAAAAGTGCAACCTTTCGCTGGCCCTTCGACCCTTTTGGCGCGTCCGGCACGATCTAGCCATCGACGGTGAAGATGGAATGATCATCATGGGAGCCCGAGTCGTCATTCCGAAGTCGCTGCAAAGTGATTTACTGCGTTAGGTAGCCCTTTAGCCCCCACTTTCTTCTTCTCTTTCTTCATTTTTCTTTTGACCGACGACGTAAAGACCACGAATCCACGATCATTTCACTGTCTAAACGACTGTCAGTTATATTTGAAAACGTGAGTGTTCGACGAACGAACGAAGTACTGCTCGAGTTGAATTGTATAATACTTTTTTTGTCTTTCTCGTTTAGTAAACGAGATTGCTGCCTGCAACCTCTAATACAACGGCTGCAAACACTACTACTACTGCTGGTTCTCAGTTTCTGCAGCGTCATGTTTGCCCAAAGTAAGATCAATGTTTTAAAATGAATATATTGGGGTTATTTATATTGTATATGTATAGGTGGAGGTAGTGGTGGAGGAGATGGAGGAGATGGAGCAAATGGCAGGGGATGGCGATGCCCATTTTGCAATTCTCTTAATCCATTGGGGCGCTTTAGATGCATATATTGCAAACAGATCCGCGATTTCAACCCAAGAGAGCTCAACCTGTTAAAAGCCATTAAGAAGAAGAAAGCGGATAAAAAGAAAGCCAGCGAAACACTCTCAAGCGCTGTCAGCAGCTTTGTTGGCAGCCTTGGTGGCCAATGCTCCTGCTGCAGCCCGGACTGCTGCTGCTGCTGCTGCCAATCCTGCAGCAACTCAATCTGCCAATCCTGCAGCAACTCAATCTGCCATTCCCGATGCAGCCCCACTAATGCAGCCCCCTGTTGCTGCCATTGCCGCTGCAGCCTCACAATCTGCCATTACCGCTGCAGCCTCACAATCTGCCATTGGCACTGCAGTCCCACTAATGCAGTCCACTACTGCTGCCAATGATGCTGATGCGGAAACTTCATCCTTGAACTTACCCAGCCCTATGGATATCAGTATGCATAAATTCCAAATTTTGTTTTTAAATTTACATTTTTATAATTTCTTTTTTTGTTATTTTCAGCCCCCCCCCCCAGTAGCCCCAAGATGCGATAGTTGTTCTCACCCTTGCGCGTTTTGCGAAGGAGGGAATTAATTTCAAGCCTTCCCTATGCCTTATGATCCTTGTGAGGATAACACTGTAAGAAAAATTGTTTTCTTCCTTCTTTTTTTTCTGGCTGCACCTCGTGTTTTTTCATGTATTCACCCTATTAAGATCTTAATAAGGTCTATATATTGCTTTCATTATTTGACCCTTAAAACCAACACTGAGTTTGGTGAACTCAAGTTGATGGAAAGCAAGGAAATCTTTTCTATATCTTGGCAGTGGCAAGACCCATTTATTTTTTTTATTTTTTAGTGCACCTCGTGTCTTTATGTATACTTTTCTTTCGTTTTCTGATCTTGGCAGTGGCAAGACCCATTTATTATTTTTCCTATGTTCACCTTGTGTCATTTTTGATGTGTACGTTTCTTAATACAGCTGTGGGTGCTGTTGTTCATCTCTATAATTGTAATGACGTGATAAAACAAGCGGGGTCGTTGAACACGCCAATGTATTGAGATGAGTCGAGCGAGGAGAGGACCTCGCAGTAAGACAACTAAATGGCGACTGAGGGGAGAAACGAAGCTGTGGGGGAGAAGACGGAAGGGCGCAGGGTTGCAACACATTACAATAATCTCAAAAACTTTTTTGCTCAGCAGACTGTGAACACCAATGCTTTGAACTGAGCGAAATAGATGAAGAAGTTATAAAGCAGCAATGGCTGAAAATTGTGAATTATGATAACTGTAATTTGCTACCATCTACTATAGGACTTCACGTCTTCAAAAACAGCAGTGAGGTAAGGGTTGATTAACCTGTAATCAATTTTATTGTACTTGTTTTAATATTTTTTTACATTAACAGGCTTTTCTGGAGAATATTGGCACTTAGCCCTACATAATGTTTAAAAGTAAGCGTCGCTCTAATGACCTAAAATTTGCGATGGACATTCTTTCTTTGGCTCTCGGAACTGTCCGAGTCTGCTTATCGAGAAGACTTTGAAGAGGCCATTATCTGGTTGAAATTCGCCCATTCATTTGGTAAGACTACAGTACATTGCAAATAATTGGATACAGCATTGCCGGTATCCGAAACAGCGTTGCCGATATCAAATAACGACTGACAGTTCGCGAAAAACCGTTACACACCGACGTCTGGTCTCTGGTGCCCCCAAGGGCTCAGATATCGACGTCTGTCTACCGGGATTATTATTAATCAAATGTTGCTCTATTTTTTAATGCAAAAAGTGTATTTTCCAAACAAAGTGTAAAAATTTACCGGTTTTTAAATTTTTGAGATGGTCTGTTGATATTATAGTCCCGTAATTCGACGTCTGTCTTGCGGGATTATTAATCAACATAATATTAGCTTGCTTCCTAGAAAAAATTTGGGCTTGCTAAACAAAGTTGATTTTTTTACCGTTCACGCCGATTTCGGGATCGCGTCACGCTTGAACGCCCCGGCCGCCAGTCGACAGACGTGGCTTTTCGTGTGTGTCATACCCCCCTTTACCATATTTTAACCTCAAACCTTTTGCTAAATCAATATCATCTTTTTGGGGCCCAGCTCCCAGACTATATTGAACTGTGACGGAAAAATCCCGTTTTAAGACCAAAAAGTCTGTGAAGAAAATTGTGAATTTTGAATATGTCCGACTTAACAAAAGGCCCTGAATTTGTCACGACTATCCCTTCGCGGCGAGCTGATAAGCTTGCTTTTCTATCTTAAATAAAAATAAAAAAGATCGCAAATCCGTTCTTGTCGAAAATAACCACCAGGTATCACTAGTTTACGAATCAAGCAGTCAAAGCAGAGCTATAGATAGCTGGTCAGTTCATGGCTGTGTTGGCTTCCCTATCCCGGTTTCAGGGTAAACGTAAGCCGATTTGGAAACATGGATGAGCGCCTCTAGTGAGTGTGTCAGCTACTACGTGAAGCCAGCCAATCAGGAAGGGTCTATGAAAAACTCATTGGCCAATCACAGCTTACTTTTCTACAAGAAGTGAACAATAATAAAAAGGTAGAAGCATCCAACTGTCAAACCTCTAAGTCTTATCTAAGTGTCCTATCTTTCTAAGTGTCCTTAAGAAAAAGTGATTCATTTCTTTTGGTAAAGTTTGCACTTCTGTTTCGATAATCATTCTTTTTGGTTAGAACCAATGTCACCATCAATTCTCTCGAATTCCTCTTGTGGTCTTGATCACTTCTATTATTACCCTACAGTACTTTCACTCCTTTGTTTCTATTGGAAACAAAGTTGTTCGCTCGATTCGATGAAAACTAATGCTGCTGTCACCTCTACTTTTTGATTATGTTTCCTCCGTAAAGCAATCCGTTCTTACTTCGACTTGGGGGCAGAATACACTTTTTTGAAAATAACCTTCGCGTTGATCAACAACTTCTTCTTTCAACAACGCTGCTCCAAGAGGTGCGAGAAATACTCCAAGATCCAGTTACAATGCACCCATTGGTAACAGTCAACTTGTATTGGATGATTGGGGTATAGCGAGCAATTCATCTGCTGCACCGCCTGTTACAACAGTTGCTAGTAGTTCAACTGCTGGTATTCCTGCGACCGATGATTGGGGATCAGCTGCCGATGCCTGGTCATCTGTTAATGCCGCGAAATCTACCACACCACAAGGAAATAGTACCGCTGCAAATTCTGGAGTTGGCAGACGATACCCCAGTCCCTGTTATGGAAACAAAGACGGGCAAAGTTTGTGTGGCCCTTCTGCTCTCAAAGTAGCTAATGTGGAGCATATTGGCTCAAAGAAAATTCTGCGTATGCAATCGTGAAACAAGAATCTCTACTGGCATCCCTAACGGCTTCAGCTTCATCCTTGCAAATTCCGGGAAGTGGTACAGAAGATGCAAGAGTCTAATAATCAACTTAGAGAAGCGCTGCAGCGGGAGACCAACAAGCCGGTGGGGGAACCTCCCGAGGTCATTGATTACCAAAAGATGTTTACTGAAACCAAAACTTTCTCAAAGACGATCGATCTGGAGCTGCGCAAGCTCGACGTTCAGCAGGCTTTACAACACGTGTCTTATCTCTGCACGTACATGCCAGACTCATTCATGGCCCGTGGAGGTAATTTCGTGATTTATCGTGACGTTTTAAATACTAAACATTTTCCTTCTGTTCTCAGGGGACTATCACAGCGTGCAGCAATTTCTCTTGATGTCTAGACGGCTCTTCAAATGCGACATGCTTACCGCTCAAGTGAAAGAGAAGTTTCCCGGCTCGGCTGGGGATTTGTCAAACACTCTCAAATCTCCTGCGGCTGACCTGCTGACCAGTGCATCTTTGGAGCCAGGATGCTTCATTGGCTCTTTTCACTCTAGGTCTTATCATTTCACTTTAAATGACACATCAATTCACATTATTGACACTGTCTCTCTTCATATTCTCGATAGGGAGTCGGTCACCAGTTCTCGTACGCGCTGAACAGCTGTTCCCGCAGCAGTTTCTCGAGATGAGAACGCTTCATTATCAGGAGATGCTGCAACAAGAGAAAGCCATCGATTTTTACGTGGAACTCTTGCGTAAAGATCAGCTGGATGAAAATGTCCAGTTGGATGCATTGGAGAAGGTGGTCAATTATTTCAACAGCATCTACGCCGTCCAGTTCAGCTCGGTCGTTAACGGTGCCGCTTTACTGACCGACCATGGCAAAGTCCTGCTCGCCTCCTGCTGCGGATTGACAGCTCTGGGTCCTCTCGGGGCGTTCAGGCAATGATTCAGGTTGGTTCTGTTATTTTGTTTGTTTACATGAAATTCCGGTGAGCAAAAAAGAAAATATTTTTTGAAGGAAGCGACGTGGCGAAATCCATCAAGAAAGTTCTCAGTCAAGCAAACCAATGGCAGCAATACGCCCGTACTATTAAGCGACGGTTGCCTCTGCTGATTATGCTAGGAAATTGCCACTTAATATTCAACCCCCCCCCCTTCCTCCCCCCGAAAAAAGGAATTATAAATTAACGGCTGTGTTAACACAACTAGAATCGTTGTTTTCTTTCCGAAAAAGAATACTCACCATTATTCCTCCCCCATCACACATATATAATGTAGTCATGTACAAACCAAAAACATTCACTCCTCCCGGCCATTTTTCTCTTTCCTTCTCTCTTTGGTCAGATGTTATAATTAATTATGTGTGTTTATATTCTTAATATAATTTCACACCTTCATTGCCAATTCAAGGAGTGGAGGTCCCTCCCTCATCGTCAAATCCTAACACGTACCTGATTTCATTTGATAAAATTTTTTTTCGTCTCTTCCTTTCTCTTGCCATGTCGTGATTGATTAATTTTTTTTATATAGGGAAGAAGAAAAAACAACCTTTCACTTTTTCGGACATTCTGTAGGATAATAAAATTAATACAATGTAAAAAAAAATCATTAAAAAAATCATTTTAATTCTAGAATGTCACAACCAAACGAGGATAAAAGGGGTGTAGATTGTAGTCGAAGGAAAGAGGCTATATCAGTTAGTAGACCCTATAACCCCCAAAAAGTGTGTCGAGTCACTGCGTTCTCTCTCAACACGTTTAATATCGTTTCCTTGCTAACAGCACCGTCACCAAGGAACCATGGGAGCATGGAAGCAGCACCTATTATATATTTCATCCGATATGAAGAAAAAAGACATTACCGGTAAACTGTTTAACGTGTCAACCTCGTCGCCAGAGGGTTCGTGTGATTACATTTCCTATGCGGCAAGATGAGCGCATTGGATTGCCTTGGTTTCTCCGCTGCATCACCAGCTTTTCTTTGTTACAAAATTGACATTTTTATAACAACTTGAATCGAAATCAACTCGAATTATATGACTCGTAACGAGATGAGTCAACAGTCAAGTCGAGAAATCGCTTCGCCTTCAAATGGGTTGCGAAGGCTGTGCTATTAAAGTTTGATATACGTGGGAAAAAAAAAAAAAAATTCTATTCATGAGTTCACCCTTTCCTTTCATTGTTGGATGAGTCTGCCATTTCGGCCATATTATCCCCCTCCCCCACTTTTGCTGCTACTACTTCTACTACCTGTAGGACCCGGGACCCCACCTTAACACAAGCCAGTTTAGCACAAGGTCCTCCTCCTTCGTATTCTCGTTCGTATTCTTTTGGTATGTTTTTCTCCCAGTAGTTATTAGACTGCACAACTCTTGCTGGTAAACTTATTTTACACACAAGTCCCTCTCTCTCTCTACGAATGTAAGAGTGTTGCATAGATCTATACGTACACCTTTCAAGTTAAAGAGAGATAGCTAAATGTTATGAAGATATGCAGCACCTCTTTTTTCTTCCACATTGCTTTCCTTTAACCGAAATTTCCACTCGTTTGTGGTGAGGAATGTCGGTGCCCACGTACTTCCTGTCCGCCTGTAAGGTGAAAGTTGAAGAAAAAAAACTATTGAGTAGAAAAGAGAAACGGGCGTCGTTTAGTAGTTTACTCAGCCCCAGTTGTGTAGGGGAACATGTCTGTATAATTACGCGTACACACAGACACGTATATGAAAAACTTCGTAAAGAAGTGAGGAATGAAAAAGCGATGGTATTCTTCTTCATACGACCATTTGGTCCCATTCGCCCCCAGGAAGAAGAAGGGAAGAAATTTTAAGGTTTTTCAGGGTGTCGTATATGTTTAAATATTAAAGAGAAAAAATTTCCAGGACGGGAAACAAATGCCGTGTGTACACACGCACTGAGTTTGTTGTAGTCATCGAGACGCTCTGTTAATTAAACGCAACAGGAAAAGTAACAAAAGTTCTTGTGGACCACTCTTTTATTTGCTGGTGAATCGTCCCGAGTCAGTCATACTACCGAAAACGTTGGTTCTACTACTTTTTTAAAACATACTCACGCTCATTGTGAGTGGGCCACACAGGCTCTCGAACTATAGCCCCGCGAAACAATAAAGAAGGCCCTGGGGTCGATTGCGTGATTTCTCTACAACTTCTCCTGCCTGTCCTTTTCCCCCTTCCTCCTTGGGATATTCATGCGGTGTATAGCCGGTTGCCCGGTTCTGTCTATGTATTCATTGTTATTTATAAATCCTGTTCCCACTTCTTATAAATAATATAAGTATGTCTTCGCCAACTCGATTTAAGTCTCAAAAGCATGCTCAAAAGCAGAAGTGGCGTAGTTTAAACTTAAACCGAGGGTGACGAATGAAGAGTTATCGAATTAATTTTATTTAGTATTAAAATTTTTTTAAACTTTTTTATTCAACCATTTTAAAGAATTTTGCGTTATTACGACAATGAGAAGAACTCTGCTATGGAAGAGTTAAAAAAAAGCTATTTTTCCCTGTTCCAATCCTTCCATTACCAATAATACCTGTACGAGTTGCCCCTTTGCCGCCGAATATTGCACCATCTATTCCTCCAACAGTAAAAGTTTCCAAACTTACTGCCAATTTGGCAGTGCCAAAGAATGAGATCAACGAGTAAAACCTGACGAGGAACTTTTGATTCTACCGTCAATAAGAATTAGTACTTCCAATTAATAATTTAAAAATTAATAAGGACTTTGGTTTAATTCTTGCTTTTGTGGTTCCTTTGGGCATCGAAAATGCGTTGGCACGTAGATAGGAGTTAAAACATGCAGTGTCATTAAAAGCTAAACGCACTTGAGATCAAGCAAAAGCTTTGCAGTTTGTCCGTCTAATCAAAGTAGATCACGCATATATTTTTATTTTATCTTTAGAACGATATTTTCAACATTTTGGTGCTATGTGTTTTTAGATTTGTGGTGAGATGATTGTTTCTGCGAAGCAGGATGTAAATGTGGATTGGTCGGGCTTGCCTTCAGTTGATAATGGGAAGTGAGGGTAGCATTGTTTCGAGTACAGTTGAAATTAAATCTGTTGAAATTATATCGTATCTCCTGCAATGGATGTATAGCAAATGAACCGAGCGTACCAGTGCAAGCTACTGTAATACCCTTTCCTTTCCAATCACCAATGATTACCGGTATCGATGATGAGATGGCTCGAGCGCGGGAGATGATTGCGTGTGAAGCCATCCTCGAAACGGGCAGCACAAACGGCCTCGCACACACTACACGACTAGTGTGTAGTGTGCTGCTGCAGTAGTACAGTCACAACCAACCCCAGCGGAGGATTGTAGCCCGGAACAGTGGTATAGAGAGACTCCCGATACCCCTGTTCCGGAATGATTGGTTGGCTCGTCCGGCTCGCCCTTCGGGCCAATGGCCGTTCTTTTGTGTTCAGAGCCGACCACTTTCTCACTCACTCGCCATGATGGCTGATAATGCTCTCAAAAAAACAAAAAAACAAGCGAAAACAAAATGAAAACTTAACAAAGAAATTTCTTTTAAAAAAATACGTAAATACAATACAAAATTAGATTTTTGTGTGAGTCCTCCACTTCCCTTTAAACTCATATATATACGTAATGTTTTGATCTGTTTTTTTTTTGTTTTTTTTTACACTGAACTCCTTGAAATACGTAACTCAACTTGTAGTCATCACACAAACGACGATGGGATTCAGGTGAGCCAGGCCAATTTGGACTTTTTTTTTATTGGAAATGAACACACAAAAATAATCAATGAACTTACTGTACGTAAAGAAAAAAAAAACAAAAAAACAACATTGTTCTCTTCACATGATAATAATTTTTTGTTTTTTGTCTTCAAATTGAACTCGTGTCGTTTTTTCGGTTGCTTTTTTTCTCTCTCCCTTTTTGGATAAAATAAAAAAAGATTAATGGAACAGAAATACGCAATGCATTTATAGCTTACAACCGCCGTTGTCGACCGTTGTTTGGTTAAAACAATTTTTTTAGTGGCGCTTTTGATTATTATTATTATTTAAAGAAAAGAAAAAAAGTTGTCAAAAGTTTGTCCGTCTTTTGATTGTAACTTTTCGTTTTTGTTTCTGTCATGCGCTTTTTTTTTATCTTTCTTCATTGTTGGGTAATGTGTTTGCGTGTGGATGTTTGGAATTGTTTTTTAGTTATCCGTGAGCGTGCTGACCGTTTCTTTTTCGTAAGGTGCTGCTGCACTTTGCGCGGGACGAATTTTATTTTTCTCCATTCCCCCGGATCTTTTTAGTTTATTGGGAATAATCGGAGGAGGGAAAATGATGAACAAATCAAAAATTTTTTTAGTGGCTCATTTTCTTGCTGGGGGAGGGGGGTTAGGGTGAGACTATTACAAGAGTATTATTTGAAAGTATATAGAGGATGTTGATTGTCGTTACCGGCATACGCCAGTTTTGACCGAGGTTTTGACGAGTCGTCTGGGTCTGGAATAACATATGATAATATTTTCGTCTATTACAAATTTCTATACTTTTTTTAAATTCATTTTTATTGCGTCACATTAAAGCCACTTGAACCCCACCCATTTCTCTCTCGTCAATCCCCTCCAAACTATAGTTGATAAAGTAGGGCTATTAATCCAGTAGAACACATGTTTGAAATTCTCGAGAAAAATAATTTGGGTTTTTTATTTAAATTTTTCAACTCACTTGTGATATTTCCGATACCACAAACACACAAACAAACAAATGAAATCATTTAAAAATTCAAGCTGCAAGTAAAAAAATATTTAAAAAACCATTGGTCAATTATTATTATTTTTTTTTTTTTGCTTAGCCTTCGGACGGATCGATTTAGACAGCGATGGGCGTTGTGTTGATTCGTTCCGTGTGCGATTCGATAGAAACTATTGACCACTCCTACTCTTCCTCTAAAAAAGAAAGAAAATCCCACGAGTACACGTCAGCATTGTGACTGTGTACTCACATTTTTGTGTCCATTTTATCTCCCCACTATCTCTTCATTTTCTCTCGCCCGATTATTCCATATATTTTCGTGAAAACCAACCAACAAACCGCCGCCATGGCAGTGCACAAAAATGATGCGCACATCTTTCTCTTGATGCTGGTGATAATGACGAAAATACGTAAAAATGCGAGGGTCGAAATGAAAATAAAGACTCGTGCTAGTGTTTCTTTGTGTATAATATAGACAACCCAAAAAAGGAATTAGATACGTAATAAACATTGATCTTCCTTGATGACCATGAGCAAGTATTTGTTTAATAAATAACCAAAAATAACGAACTTTTAGAATTTTTGTTTGTTTGTCGAGATAGGCTAATTTTCTTTTTTCTCTATCCTAAAAATAATCTCGTTTGTTCTTTTTTTTTAATGAAATTTGATTATCTCCTCCTATTATGGCAAACAACAAAAAAAAACACACACTAGAAAACGGAAATACGTAAAACATTGAGATCAATACTTGAGAGTATCTTATATAGCCTTATAATAAAGATGTTGCATTTTCTGATTTTTGCATTTATCTTTATTGTTTCGATTAAGCTTTTATACCTCGCGATTGATTGATTCTTCGTGCGTTTATTTTCCCTCTCCGAGCTCTCTCTCTCTCTGTGTGTGTGTCTGATTGTGTAAAGTTATAGTGGAGGGAGGAACCACCCTCCACTAACTAGTTTTGCCGGCCGGAACTTGTTTGTTAATATCGAAAGCGTTCGAGCTGGACATTTTAAAAATTTATCCATCTCCCACCAAGTTTAGAAAGAAAATTAAAATGTTTCTGTTTGAATGATGGAAAACCAAACCTCGTGTATGGACTGTTTTCTCGCCAAATTCGTCGTCTGATCACAAATCCAATTTTACAAGAATGTAATGAAAATTCAATAATGAATTTTTTTTTATTATTTGTTTATATTTCACATTAGTTTTATCTACGTCAATGGACAATTTCTGTCAATCAAAGGCTTTAAAATAAAGTTTAAAAATAAAAAAAAGGTTATACATCGTCAGGCGTCAAATAACTACGCTTCCCACATACAACAATCTTCCACAGTTCATATACTGAACCAAATGATACAGATACAGTACGGTATATATAAAGAATAAAATCTAAGAAACCCTTGTAGCGTATATACACGTATTCCAGATTTCTGTTAGAGATGTTAAAAATGATACTATACAATCGAGAATAAATAACCGCCCACAACAAATTTATCGTACCCAAAGAAGCGTCGTTGTATAAGTGATGTTCATGTATTATTCGGACGTCATGAATTGAGAAACAAGCGCCGTTTTACCAACGCCAGCCGCACCTGTGTGGATGATATATATTAGGTTTGTTAGAAAAACATAAAATGTGTCAAAACTATCGGTGCAGCACATATCCTTCCATAACTTGTATTTTCAGTTTCAGACACAAAGACAAAACTATAGTAAGGTGCAACGTTGTATCGTAGAGGGATTCAACTTTTAAACGAGATAAATAGAGTTACCTTTATGTAGCTTATTATTAACTATTTCAATTTTGAAGTCAATTTTACAATAGTAAAACTGAATTTTATAGTTTATACCTAGCATGACTATACGCGATACTTTGTGTTGTAAGTATCACAGCTCTCTTCTGACGAGACATAGCTCGAACCGCAACAAGATCCGCCAAAAGAACGCTCACCGCTCCGGCTCCTTCCGCTCCGACTGCTCAGCCTGCTCAATATTTTAATGAAAGCCAGCAGCACATAAGATTACGAGATGAACACGATTTGTGGTTCCAATAATCGACTAGACAGAGACATATAGAAGTAGCCTACGATTAGCTTGGACCCCAACTAGATATGGCGTTCCGTATACTACAGATATTAGAAATATACTCCAGAATCCAAGTTAATGCGACAAATGCGTGGTACGGTAGTGTATAGATATCTAATACCTTGAGAGCGTAACGCACTTATGACTTTCCACATCAGTCAAATTATTATTTTTTGTTTTGTTTTTTTCGTTTTTGTCATGCTCTTCCGTCCTCTCCGGTGTACATGTCAAGCCCAGCTTAGCGTAAAAACCAGTAAAAACTCGTTCTACTGCACACGTGAATACCGGCAACTCAAATCCTGGATGATCGACTTTTTTCTTTCTAGCGAGATTATACTGTGTCCGCGTGTAATGTATAGGCTACTACTGTCGCACAGTTCTTTCGTCAATTGGCAAAATAGTTTCGTGTACATCATTAAAATCCCCCTCATTTCTTTGTCGTTCATTGTCTCTCCCTTTTTTTTCTTGGCAACTGGAAATTGAAGTAAAAAAATGTTTTCTAACTGTCTGTGTTTGTCACGGGTTAACTTTTAAACTTTTACTTTTGAGAAGAGTATTCATCATTTAATATTTTGTCAGGATTCCAGAATAACAAGTTTTCCACTTTTTCACCCTGCTGGAAATTAATCATTCGGAATTATTGCTGCCGTCACCAGAGTATGTGCACGACGCAGACAGAAGGCACATTTCGAGTATATATCAAATGTAACCTTATATTTCAGTCTAAGTAGATATTCGGTACATAATAGGTGGCAAACTCGGTTGACGTCCCGGATGCGCTTGACATATAGGCCACACACTTCCGCTTTTTCTTCCGTTTTTATTACACGTTTGCGTGCACCTCCATTCATCTCCGTGACTATATAGAAGAGGTTAGAGAGCTTCATATCAGGGACACCACTTGAATAGTTCTCCAGCCCTGTCTAGTTGATGAATGGATTTTGGGGGGAAGCTTTTGTTTCCCATTACTGAACTCTCATCGAGACGTTCGCGAAGGGAATATAAGGCCCCAATTGGATGCTGCTGCGTTGTATATAATATGGATTTTTCCTCCTCTGAACCAACAATAATAGCGACGATCCCTTTAGGTTGGCCCTGTCTGCAGACTGTGTGTTGACTGTTGACGACTTGATGCATAGAGACACACAACCGATGCGAGCTAGCTGCTAGCCCGATGATCAAAAACATTGAATCCTTTTGCCTATACACATATCTACTTTAGAATAGCAACCCAGTAGGTTTTATTTTCCCTTTCCGAGCCCCGGCCGAAGATACACTTTATAACTGAGCAAGGGACAACTGTTGTCGTAGCAACGGCAAATCACGACCGAATGAGTCAAGTCATATACCTGTTGCACGGAATATAATATATCTACCAGTTGTGCGCTACGCGGCTCAATCTATTCAGGGAAAGCTAAGAAAAGAAGGACCAACCCATTGCCTTTCAAGCCTCAACTTCAAAGGTAGAAGGATCTTTTTGGCCCGTTCAAGCAACTGAGCCCAGATCCCTGTGAATTGTCGCCGTCGTCCTGGTTTGCCAACTTCCCCTTCCCCGTGCTTCTAGAAGATAAGATAAGATAAGATAAGTTACTTAACGTTTCTAGTCCCCATATAAAAATTTTTTGAGCTGACAAATGAAATGGGGAAAATAAAATAAATAAGAAAGATGCTGAAGTGAGAAATGATTTCGGTTGATAAGGTGAAAATCGATAACAGATCAAAGACGTTAAAAAACAGTAAAAAGAACCAACGTAGAAAAAAAAACGAAGAAAAAAAATAATATTAAGGGAAGGATCACACATTTGATATATTTCTCATCTTTGGGCTGTAGGACCTTATAGCTTAGCTAAAAGTAGTCCTTGATGATCCGCACTGGTGCCCTTCTTTTCCCGTCTCCCCCTCCTCTCTTTCTCAATCTTTTTTACGGCCCTACACAAACGCTATATCTATAAGAACCGGGATCGATCCAAAATATTTCTGGCAGTGACGAACATTTTTTTTCTTCCTTGTTTCCTTTTTTTCCCTTCTACCTTATTTTCCTTTTATTTTGTTTGAATTCTCTTCTCCTTCCAGGGAGAGTATGGGACTGCGTAGATATTATAAGGACAAGGTGATGTAGGGGAACAACTCAAGGAAGATTTGAGAGACCTATGGGGCCGGCAGACGAAACATGTCCGTCAAAGCCGTCGAAGCCTCGAAGGGGTGACGCTCATCTTCGCATCTCCCTTTTTTTTTCTTTTAATTATTTTGGTGAAGTCCAAGAGTCATGATGATCAATAACGGGGCTGGTTTACAAAGGAAAGTAACGAGACCTTTCCTCTCGTTCTTTTACTAATTATCTGCCCTCTATGCCTGTTGCCTGGGCAAATGAATTCCAGATGAGCTCTTTGTCCAGTAGACCGGGCGTTTGCACCAATATTTACCCAATTCCGCCCACTTCCCATTTCATTCATATTTGAACTGTGCAGTAGGCCTACGTAATAAGGTAAACTTGAATGGGAAATTTCTCTAGAAATTCCGTTGGATTGTATAATCAAATAATTCAGAAACTGTAAAGGGGCGGCGACGTAAAGAATTTAGCATAGAGTAAATGGTGTTTCTTTGTTTGCTGGTCTATTGGCTGTCCCATAAATAATTGAATTCATCCTCGATCTTTCAACTAGACTCCACTTACTTCTTGGCTGGAAAATCGGATTTCGGGTTTTTCCATACAAACAACAACGTCAATTGCACAGATATCGATCTCTGCAGATGAAATGAACCGAGCACCAGATAACTGGAATGCCGAGGTCGATCTTGAAAGAAGATCCGCGTCACGTCTCGAGCCTCTCGCACTCGACGTGCTCAATAACCCTTTGAGGTTATAACCTCTTTCAAGACCTCTTTGGCGGGGTGGATGAAAAAGGAGGATCTGTGAACCACCAACGCCCTGAACCCATCGATTTTATTCTTGCAGTGTCGATCACGTTGACGCCCAGGTTGACGCGCACTTCACAGACAGAATATGGGGAGAAAGTCACCGGAGATTTCAGGGAAATGGTATATGGATGACCGAGACTGAAATACGCAATAGAGTCCCTTTTTATTTTTTTCTTATTTCTTATTCTTGTTTCCCCCTGAACCTTCGATTAACATATACATAGAGAAATTCATCTAGATTGGAAATTATATGTTGATGTTTATCAAAGCAAAAGCTCTCGGAGAGCTTATCAATGCAATCTTATTTTGGGTTTTCTAAAAAATCAATTGTTCTACTATAATTTTTGCAGGAGATAATATTTCATATTCAGGAGGAATATTTACAGAATCTGAAGAAAAAAATAGGAACCAAGATTGCTGTTTCCATGTATACAGAGAAATCGCGCTTCCATTATAGCAGCAAATTCACGTGGTGTTTCTCTTTGCTATTCATAAGTGTTGCGCAATAGTGAAAGTCCTAATCAATTTTAGCCGGTTCTAAAAGTCTTTGGAATGCCGAGAGGATCTTATGCAAATTAGGCCACTTTGACCTTTTTATGCAGTTGAACGGCTAGGGCTAGGGAAACGCGACTTTTTTTTAAAAAATCGGCCTGCGTTAGCCTTATATCAGGTCTGATTTTCAATTTTTTCCGCTCCCATCCCGTTGTTTTTTCGTTGGCGCGAGAGAAAACAAAGCGATGGGAGCAGAAAAAATGGAAATTCTACTTTTTCGTTTTTTAACTTAAAATTCAACTGAGATAATATAAATGAAAAAAATTGAAAATGAAAATTGAAGTTATCTCGTACTTTAACGTAATGCACCGAAAGACTTAATGAGATTTTTTGATTATTTATAAGTTTGGAAACATGACGAGTGTTTCCGCCCTTTTAACACGGCGGCTTACGGGCCAAAGTTTTCACCTTTTTTTCGCGATAACTCAGGTTTCAGTTATCACAAAGAAAAACTAAAAATATACTCTTATAGAGGGAATAACAAGCTTTCACCATAATTTTTTTTAAATCATGGTGAGTAGCAGTTTGCCCGCAAATTATTAGATTTAAAGTTTAAAAACATCGGCGCTACCGCCCTATGTTTCCATGCTAAAGTGTGTGTAAGTTAAAAAATTGTCAAAAATTCAAATATAAATATTTACAAACGGTAGATGACATAGTCTTTACTTGAAACTTGCACCATCGGTAGACGACATAGTCGTCTACATTTGGACAAAGTTTCAAATTTTTGTAATGATACGCTGATTTTTGCCGATTTTTTAAAGAAAACATGCCGATTAATTTTGGTGGCGCAGGGACGAAATCCTAGCCCGGGGGAAGAATAGAGGGAAGAGAATAGGGGAGAACAAAGGGGTCCAGCGGTTTTCCCTCTTCTATTCTTCCCCCGGGGCAGGATTCGCTCCACGCGACGTGAGAAGAAAAATCAACATTTAATAAAAAATCGGCGAAAATCAGCGTATCATTAGAAAAATTTGAAACCTTTTCCAAATGTACACGACTATGTCATCTATCGTTGATGCAAGTTTCAAGTAAAAATTGATTAATTTCAATTTTTTATGATTTTTTAACTAGCATACACTTTAGCTTGGAAACATATGGCGAGCGCGCCGATGTTTTCAAACTTTATGTCTAGCATCTTTGGGGATGGAGGTGGGGAATCAGGTAGCGCACCGGGAGGTGACGTGGTCAACTGGAGGAGATGGAAATGATCATGAAGCAGGAGGTGTAAATCAAGGAAGGTTTAATTTAATGAATTAGTTTACAAGAAATTTTTAAAATAAAATTTCTGGTTTTAAAGTAGGTCAGATAAACAAGGGCGATTGGTGGTTTTTTCACTGCCAGAAATGAAATTTTGTACATCGCCCGCGTTCGGTTTACCGTATATGAAAAACTCATCGCTTTGGCCCTGCTGAAGACGGCGACTTGCAAGCAATGGAATAAGCCATCCCACCCTCCCAAATTACCCCTTTCTCTCCAAAGAAGCCTTCAGCAGCAGCCGGAATCAGTATCTGTTGGAGCTTCGTCACCTCGTCACGTCACCTTGACAACTTATTTTGATCAGATTTTTTCGTGTCATTTGACGAAACTTCTTACCACTGCTAGAATATGTGAACGGCCAAGTAAAAAAATTGTTTTTATCATGTATAAAGGTGCTTTCACACTGGCAGGAACGCAATGTTCCGTTGCATTGGGTAGCTTAAGCAGCATAGGGTGTCATGGAAGAATGCGTAGGCCTACTGTAGCGTAAAAGGGTGTTTTAAGATCCTCCTCATACTCAACACCCTTATGAGCGTAGGGGGGGGGGAGCTGGGGCTATCGTTTCTGACCTCATATAACTACTAACCTGCAACGGTACTTGAGATGGGCACTGGGTAATTGACGTCTGACAACAGGCAGACCCGATAGTGGGTCAGTATTGTTGGGTCCAGGGTTGAAGTAGTGACGTGGAGCACAGGTTTACCCAAGAAGTGTTGAACCGGTTGGCTCGCCGGACCCCACGTCGTGGGACGTGACGTTTGATCGAAGGTGACAGAAATTCATGCGAATTATATGAAGGTCATGAATGAAGGAATCGAAGGCAATGTTTGCAGTGCAAAGCATGATATTTTGAAAGGCGTACAATTTGCCATATTTATAAATGCAAATGATTGCAATTGCAGTGCAATTCACCTTTGCCAACAATGCCCCCTCCCCTACAACTGAAGTAATGTAATGGGAGTTCTTGGGGATACTAAACTCCTGAGTCAGCGTGACGTCATGGGTTACGTCGCGTTGTCTAAAAAACACCCTTACATATTTTTTGCCATTTCAACGATTCTGATTGGTGGGGAAAATCTCTTAATTTTGATTGGTGGAAAACATCCCCATAACTCTTTTCGAAGAACTCTCACTTCGTCTTCCATAAGAGCCCTTAAACCTCCGGTAATTTAGTAAATAAAATTCAACATTTGAAATATTTTCATTCTGTTATTTTCTTGAGACACATCTTAAGTTCAGACATTGTTTTTTTTTTAAGTTTGACGTTAAGTTCCTACGGTTGTTTGTCATTACTGACATAACAAAAATAAAATTGCGCCTTTTTCCCACACTTGAAATCTAGTCTATGTCTAGCCTTATGCCAGTTTAGCAATAAATACTTGTTTCTATTGGATGATGCTTCCGTAAAAAGTATCTAAAATACCTCCCCTCTTCTTATGTCAAAACTCTCCCCGTTGTGAAAACGCATTTTTATGTCATTACGTCTTCCTAACAAAGTTTTGGCGTATTGAGCCCAAAACAATGCGCGGAATTAGTTTGACGTAAGCGGCATAACGGCATAAAGGCATAAGAAAGTGGCAGTCTGGAGGAAAATTCACTTAGATAACCGTAATTTTTGCATTTGCCTCATTTGCGTTTTTTCATAATTTTAAGAAAATAAATGGTCAAATAGGGCTCTGGACTTGGTCAGTTGATCCATGGATGAATAAATTGTATTCATTTTAAAATCAGTCAGTGATGTTTGATATTCTAAACCAAAAGAAAAAAATAAATTGTCTAAACAATCGTTTACCTCAATTTTTTTAACATTTTCTTTAGAGTTTTAAGTTACGAACAGGGTCAGTCACGAAGAATTGTGAATTTTTTAGAATGAGAAATTCCACGTGCGTTAATATAGGAAAGCTACCAAGCGATAGAGTTTCTCTGGTTTTACGATTAAAATGTAAGAATGCAACGATACTTTTAACCTATTTCTCTCTAGATTAAAAACAATTCATTAGCAGGAATCAAGACACTAAGCAGTTGGCCCAGGAAACCAAGGAACATGGTCAGGAAATTTTCACAAAGTAATTGTTTTGCTTAAAGGTAATAATTTGAAGAATTTAAGTAAGAAATTTGCTATTTTGCCTCCTAAATAAATAATTTCACATGGAGAACGATGCATAATAACAGTTATTATAACTGATAATGACTGATAATGACAGGGCACTTTTCATTTCTAAAGTTTTGCGACGGATTGTCGCCCAATGTTGGTATAGCTGAAAGTAGATTGGATCCTTAATACCATCAATTATTTTCTAATAATCAATTTTGTTGTTATTAGTTTTTTAATGCATTTCCAAATATCTTTCCCCCTCACATCGCTTTTCCCTTTTTCCGCAACCTCCAACCCTGACTCTGCCGAGTCCATCTCTCATCGTATGTACGTAACTCATATGTATTCTTATTGCAACATGTCCTCTCCGACTTAAGACAAGGCTGTGTCTGCAACTTTTTCATGTAACAGACAAAGCCATGTCTTAAGTTTTCCTTATTTTTATTACATTGCCTCCTTATATTTGGTATACATTTATTTTATCCCTTTTCAATTCACAGCATAAACGTCCAAACCTTAATATTCCCTTTCATAATTTTCTAAAAAAATTTCTGTTTCAATGGTATGGGTTACATAAAAAATTTCAGACACAGCCTTATCTTAAGTCGCAGAGCATATGTTGAGGGTTGCACATTTTGAGAATTTTTTTCTTTTTATCTTAGCATTTCTTTTTAAAAAACTTAAACCTTAGCGTAAAGCAATTATCAAGTTTACTTCAAGATTTGAAAAAAAAAAACATTTTTTGAAAATTCTTCCCATTTTCATTGTTGGAGCTTGGATACGTTGCTTAAAAAGTCGGTAAATTTTTAATGTGTAGATATTCACACAGGGCTCCAGCGGTAAATTTGCAGGGTAGAGGTTGTGTTATATTGACTCCGGCGGTAAATTTGCAGGATAGAGGATATTAACGTTTTGCCTCCGGCGGTAAATTAGTAGTAGAATTTTTCACGCATTGCTTCCGGCTGTTTTTTTTTCAATATGTATATTCTTTAATTTTACTGTTTAGTTTTGTGTAAAAAATTTTTTTTTTTCGCGAAATTTTGACTTGTCTGAGTCATGGCTAACAAAAGCATCCGTAAAAAAAATGTATCCTTATAAAAAGTAAGGCAATCACTGGAATAGAACCATGAATCTCTTTATTACAAAGCCAATGCTATAACCATTAAGCTATTTCAGATTAAAAATTTAATCATTTAAAAAATATATGTATTGTTTTGCGTCAACGCCGTGTGTTTTGCTTGAAAAATTTTCTATCACGATATATCGTCGGTACCGCACCTTGGCTGCACGTACTCACCCCCTTACACGCCGTTATTCACGATAAACCATGTTCGCGGGAGTGGGCTTGAACCACCATGCTTGACATCTTATAGCCAGAGCCGTAGCCACTACACCGTCAGCTGCTGTGGTTGTGTAACCTTTGTTAGATTCAATTGGCCTCCGTCGGTAAATTTGTAGGGTAGAGATGTTCACGCATTGCCTGACATAGGATATTCACGCACGATTTAATTAAACGGACGCGACAACGAATACGATTGCGGTCACGGGGCAGACGAGTAGCGCACGATCGTTCATTATTTTTGTGCTAGATCTAGCGCTAATCTAAGCGTGCATGGCGATAATGATTGAATTTTGTTTAACTTTTGTGAATTGCGCTAAACGTAGCGCAATTAAGTTCATTGATAGCATTTACGAAACGAGGAGAACCAGCTAAAATAAATATTTTCAGCGAAAAATCGATAAGTCAAATATTTCGTGCTAGCGCTATGTAAGCGCGCTTGTCGAAAATGATTTAATTGAGATTAACGCACGCGCGATGCGCTAAATTCTGTGCAATACATTTCACATATAATTTACGAAACGCTTAGCGCCACTTAACGCACATCGCATTTAAGTAAAATGAACGGGCGCACTTCTCGTAAATTTTGGCTTGAAATTAATGGCGCTAAATTTTGCGCATCTTGCAGACGCATACACATAGGCTACAAGAGCGCCTGTAATTTGATCTATTGGCCTGTATAGAAATGTACAGTCACGCGCATGTCTATTTTTAGCGATTATTGCGGGCCGGTTCGCCATTTTAGCGCTAAGTACCGCCTGTCTACTGTTTTGGGCGGCTCGCTCTAAACAAATAATTAATTTAATAATATCGCGCTAGATCTATAGCGCTACTAAGCGCGCATTGCGCTAATTTTTTTCTTCTAAATAACTTACGCGCGATTAAAATAATTTTGTGCGCTACTTAACGCGCATCACACTAAACGAGCACCCTTCTCATAAATTTTCATATGAAATTTATCCCGCTAATATTTTAACCATAAAATTCACTTGCTGGCGACGACACGTACACAGATTAGTCCGATGATGGGTTTCACGACGGTCGATCTGTCCCGGTTGATCGGCTACCCGTCGTTGACGGCTTTTCTTTACGGCCGAGAGACATCGCTATTCAATAAATAAAACAAATTATAATTTAAAAGCAAAATTTGCGAGAAGTGCGCTTGTTGAATTTACTTAATTGCGATGTGCGTTAGCCTAAAGTAGCGCAGAATATTTAATTTAGCGCTAGCGCGTTTCGCTAATAAAATAATGAAAATAACCGCGCTAAATTTCGCTTATCGTGCATAAGTTTATCACAAGTAAATGACAAGCGCAATGCGAGCTTACATCGCGCTAGATCCAGTCTAGATCTAGCGCGAAATATTTTACTAATCTATATTTCGCGCTAAATATTTTTTTACCGGGATATCCGGGTTTCGTAAATTATATAATGAACTTGATAGCGCTACGTCTAGCGCATCCCGCAAAAGTTAAGCACAAATAAATCATTAGCGCCATGAGCGCTTATAAAGATAGCCCTAATTCTTGCTCGAAATAATTGACTTCGTTATTTTTCGTGCAGCGAGCCGCCAAGAACGGAATGGGCGACGATTACGCTTAAATAACGGACGGGTGCGTGTGCTACTCGTCTGACCGCTGTCGCCACAATCGTTTTCCTTGTCTCGCCTGTTTAATAAATTTTAGTGTGTTGCGCGTAAGGTAGCGCAATAACATATTTATTTAATCGCTTTCGCGTTTCGTAATAAATCTGACGAAATGAATTTTCGATAAAGTATAGCGCATCCGGCATCGCGTGCTATAGTGAAGCGCAAGTAAATTATTAGTAGCCTACTATGCGTTTAAAAGTGTATGCTGTTATTTCCGCTTTGCCAGCAGCCTGAAATAGCGAACAGGCAACATAGCGCTAGATATAGCACGAATTATTTGACTTTTTTTGCGCTAATGTCCGTTTCTGAGCGAAGAACCACCTGTCTATACTGTTTTAGGCGGCTCACTACGCGCAAATAATTAATTCAAAAATATCGTGCTAGATCTAGCTCATAAGCGCGCATTGCACTAATGATCTGGATAACTTGCTTGCGATAAGCTAAATAGCGCACGATAAATATCATAATAAAATTTAAGAAACGAGCAAGTGCTAAAAATAATATTTTGCGCTAATTGACGCGCATCACACTAAATTTATTTAAAAGGGTGCACTTCTTATAAATTATCGACTGAAATTAATACCGCTCATATTTTACCCTTAAATTCCGTGCTGGCCAGACTAGTGAGACTACCGCTTGCTTGCAACGACACACATGTGGTTCATGTAGTCGCAAAGGGGCAGTACTGCAAGCCCGGAATTAAACGGCGAAATATTACCGCAATAAATTTCAGCCCAAACTTTGCGGGATGTGCTTCCGTTGTATTTACTTTAATTCGATGCGCGTTAAGTAGTTATATGAATTAATTTTTTTAATAAAATTGAATTTTTTCTTTAATATTATGATAAAATTCATGGCGAAGAATAATAAATAACAACAAATAGCAAATTGCGCGTAAGTTAATCTTAATTAAATCATAAGCGTCATGCACGCTTATTAGCGAGAAATCTAGCGCGAAATACTTAACGTAATTATTTTTATGGAGCGAGCTTCTGAAACAGCGGACAGGCGACGCTTAGCGATAAAGTAACGTGTGATGCTCAAAATTTGACGCAATTTATTTCAGCCGGAAATTTGCCAGAAGTGCGACCGTTCAATTTAGCCTACTTGATTATGATGCGCGGTAAGCAGCGTTTAGTAATTAGCCTATTTGACTTCGTGATTTTTTTAGCTAAAGATTTATTATAGCGGTTTATCTTCGTTTCATAAATTATACTATATTAAACTTGATTGCGATTAATTTATCGTATCCCCCAAAAGTTAAGGTAAAATGTATCGTTATTAGCGCCATGCTCGCTTAGATAGCAATATAGATCTATAGCGCGAAATATTTGACTTTGTTTTTTTTGTTCACTGAGCGGACGGGCGGCACTTAGCGCTAAAATAATGGATGGCCAGATCCGTGATAAGCACTAAAATAACGGACAAGCGTTCGGTACTCGTCCGACAAGTCACCGCAATCGTTTTCCTTGTCGCGCCCATTTAATAATATTTGATACGATGCGCGTTTATTAGCGCAAACTATTTATTTCAGCGCTTGTGCGTTTCGTAAATTTTACGAATTTAGCGCTTCGTTCGCAAGTTAAGTACAAATAAATTATTAGAGCAATTGACTTGATTGCGATGCGCGTTATGTTTGTAGGCCTATGATATGTAGCGCTAAATATTTATTTTAGCGCTTATATCGCTCTTTTATGATATGATGGAATTAATTGCGCGTAATTTAGATCATCGCGCGAAAGATAATTTCAATTTATTTTTTAGCGCCATGCGCGCTTAATATATAGCGCTAGATCTAAAACGAATATATATATCTAAAACAACTTTCAGCATTCATAAATTTTCTCATAAATAAAATATATCTAAAATAAATCTGGCTGGATATAAAATATATCGCACATATGTAATCTTCGCGTTTACCTTTCGCTTAGTAGCACTATATATAGTATAGTCCCTTGTCTATAAAGCGCAAAGGGCTAAAATGGGGAGGAGTTTGTTTGTGTATCTGTCTGTTTGTTTGTCTGTAGGTGTGAGCGCACGCTGTAATTGGTCGAGCTTACCACCGGAGGCAATACGTCATCACATCTATCTTACAAGGGTACCGCCGGAAGCTATGCCGCTCTACCCTGCGAATTTACCGCCAGAGGCCGTGCGGGATTTCTCTACCCTACAAATTTACCGCCGGAGGCCAAGCGTGAATATCCTTTGTCAGGCAATGCGTGAACATCTCTACCCTACAAATTTACCGCCGGAGGCCAATTGAATCTAGTAAGATGTCAAGTATGGTGGTTCAAGCCCACTCCCGCCTACATCGTTTATCGGGAATAACGGCGTGTAAGGGGGTGAGTACGTGCAGCCAAGGTGCGGTACCGACGATATATCGTGATAGAAAATTTTTCAAGCAAAACACACGGCGTTGACGCAAAACAATACATATATTTTTTAAATGATTAAATTTTTAATCATTTATTTAATCACACTCCTCCCTCATATAATCCTTCCCCTTAGACTCACATGTAACTCGTACTTATCTCGATGAGGACTTGAACAACGGGCCGTTGTATCCTGGATCCAATGCTCTAACCACTGAGCTGTTGAGTTATATTATCAGTTGAACAGGGGGAAAAGTCATCAGCCACTTAAGTCAATTCGGATTTGCTCTAAATACCAATAATTATTAATCGCACGACGTAATTCTTTGGCCCGTAAGTATTTGCTCCTGTATTTTACTGAAACTTACAAAACTCAACTTCGCATATAAAATTCGAATAACCACTTGAGAGGTAATAGTCAAATATATGATTGGTGGTGTATTGGTTAGAGTGTTCGCATAGCATATTCATGTCTTTAGGTTCAATACTCATAAATTGTTAAAATAAAAATTGACAAAATGTTTGAAATAATTTACTTGGCTTTCAATATGAATACCTGATAATTTTCTGTTTTCGTCTATACATTCCTCATTGCCGGTTTGAACAACAACCCATCGTTTCTTGAGTCCTGTTCTCTAACCAAATAGCTGTTGAGAGTTATTAATGTATTTTCTTGGGAGAAAGTCATCGACATATATGAGGCAACATCGATAGTGAACAGTTGCATTTGCAATAAATCGGTAGAATAATTCATCACCCGAAGTTAGTGAATTAGTTGCTATGTTTCACCCAACGTGTTCTGTAGGACACTTAAAATTTCCTGCCCGTTTTTTAACAGTTTAAAGGATTTAATTTCCTGCCCGTGGACAAATCATTTGCCAGTTAAAGCAATGTCATTGAATCTCCGATACCTTGTGTTTGACCCGAAAAATTCCCTCGAATTCCTTCACCACGAGCTCTCGCGGCCGCGGGGGTGCCCCTTCGGGGGCCCCACCCCCGCGGGCTCGAGTCGCGGTGAAGGTATCCTCGGTTTTTGGTACCTTGAAAACGTTTCGCCCGTCGAACTCAGTTACGAATTTACCAGTTAAACCACTGTCATTAGATTTCCCATATATCCACTCATGGCCCAGCGTATTCTGAAAGAATTTTAAAATTTCCTGCCCGTTAAGCGTGAGCCTGCGCTTAAATTTCCTGCCCGTGGACAAATAATTTGCCAGTTAAACCATTGTCATTGAATGTCTGATACCTTATAATTGACCCGAAAAATTCCCTCGAATTCCTTCACCACGAGCTCTCGCGGCCGCGGGGGTGCCCCTTCGGGGGCCCCACCCCCGCGGGCTCAAGTCGCGGTGAAGGTATCCTCGGTATTTTGTACCTTGAACACGTTTCGCCCGTCGAACGCATTCTCACTTTTTTACAACTATTCTTTGTAGCTACTTGTTAAGCGTGAGCCAAATCAGGAAAGTTAATCATCCCACGTGACTTTTAGCCCGTCGTGATTAAGTTTCGTTGAATTATTTTCAGCCCGTCGTGAGAAAATAAGGGTAAATTCTTTTCAGCCCGTCGTGAGCGAAATAGAGTGAATTCTTTTCAGCCCGTCGTGAGCAACTTAGGGTGAATTCTTTTCAGCCCGAAGTGAGCGAAAAATAGTGAATAATTTTCAACTCGGCATGAGCAACCACTATACGGTGACCACTCTTCAATGAGATCAATATTAAATTTAAATTGGTGGCCAAGTGGTTAGTGAGTTCGCTTACCATTCGTGAGTACTCGGGTTCAAATTTCGATCGACCCTTCAATTTATAAATTAAAAATTGAACAATGCAAATTAATAATCAATAACAAAGCATTTGCCCTGGATCAAACCTTGGACCTCTCACACATTAGCCGAGTACGCTAACCAATACACTATTAGAGAGATGGAAATTAATAGAGGGAATTGGATGTAAAAATATGTCGTGCGTCGGTGCGTCACGTCTCGCTCACCTGTGTGAGGCAAGAGCCAAAATAATTGAAATTACTCTTAAATGAGCTCAGTGATGGATATCAATTGGTGGTCAAATTGTTAGCAAGTTCGCTTACCATGCGTGATTATTCGGGTTCAAATCCCGATAGACCCTAAGTTCTAAATTGAAAAATAGAACTTTACAAATCAACAATTCATAACAGTGCTTTGAACCGGGATCGAACCTCGGACCTCTCGCAAGTTAGCCGAGCACGCTAACCAATACACTATTAGGAGATGAACTCTAATAGAGGAAATTGGATGTAAAAATATGTCGTAGAGACACGATGCGTCGCGTCGCGCTCACCTGTGCGTCATGAGCGACGTGACGCGAGACGCAGATATGTTTGAAACAACATGTCAATAAGATCATAGAAAAATATCAGTTGGTGGTCAAGTGGTTAGCAAGTTCGCTTACCATGCGTGAGTTTTCAGGTTCAAATCCCGATAGACGCCAATTTATAAATTGAAAAAATTGAACATTGTAAATTAATAACAAATAACAGCGCCTGGACTCGGGATCGAACCTCGGACCTGTCGTTTCGTAACCGTGAACGCTAACCAATAAACCATGAGAGAAATGGAATGCAATAGAGGAAATTGGATGTAAAAATATGTCGTAGAGACACGGTGCATCGCGTCGCGCTCACCTGTGCGTCATGAGAGACGTGACGCGAGACGCATATATGTTTGAAATAACTCGTCAATAAGATCAAAGAATAACATCAATTGGTGGTCAAGTGGTTAGCAAGTTCGCTTACCATGCGTGAGTATTCGGGTTCAAATCCCGATAGACACTCCAATTTCTGCAAATTGAACATTGCAAATAAATAAATAATAAGAGCGCCTTGATCCGGGTTCGAACCTCGGACCTCTCGCATGGTAGCAGTGCACGCTAACCAATACAGCATGAGAGAGTTGGAATGCAATAGAGGAAATTGGATGTAAAAATACATGTCCAAGACAAACGGCGCGCGCCGCGCACGAAACACGGGAAGCGCAACAACAACAACAACCATCTGTCCAAATTCCAACTCGATATGAATATCAGTTCTGATAGTGTAGTGGTTAGAGTGTGTGCGACAATGCCATCCTTATCGGATGTGCGGCGGAAGCACCTCTCCGACCATGGTTCTAACCCCAAGTAGTACACTCGAATCTAATAGAGGACATCGACATATAACCGATGGAAAAAAAACCTACCCGACTACTAACAAATCCCCCCCCCCCTGTCCCAAAAAAAAAAAAAAAAAAAAACGCACACGGTTCGAGCCCGTGTGTGTGTGTGTGGCGAGAAGGGCGCGCGCAAACGGACAAACGATGAGGAAAGCTGACGTGTGTGTATCGCCTCGCTTACTCAATTCGAAACTTTCGCCACTGGTTGCGTCTCGCCGATACAGACAAACAACAAACGGACAAACAAACAAACACACAAACAGAATCACAGACTGGCCAAGGTCACTTAGCCACGCCCGCGGTTTAGAGAGCAGTAGAAGAAGAAGACTAGTATACCTAGGCCCGTCCAAGGACGGCGAACCAGGCGGCTAGACATGTTCACCTAAGCGCACAGTACACATGGAGCAAAACGCCACTCGCATAATCCCACTGGCCAATTCCTTACTGTCCGGGACTTTTTTTTTTCATCCATTTATGGACTTATACATCTTCCACCGTGAGCCAGTCGGTCTTTTGGGTTCTTTTTGTGGACTTAGTTTTTTTTCGTTGCAACCAAGTTTCGGTTGAGTTTTGGATTTATTTTGGGACTTGTATTTTTCAGAGTTTGGTTGAATTGGATTTGACACATTTCCGCGGATTTTTTCACCGCGAGCTTTCGCGGCTGCGGGGGTGCTATTTCGGGGGCCCACCCTCAAGGGCTCGAGTCGGGGTTCAAGGTATCTTCGGTTTTTTGTAACTTGTACACGTTTGGATCGTCGACCTCCCCACTCTTATACTCCCATCCTTCTCCCTATCTTTCCTCATCCTCCCCTCCCACTTTCTCCCCTCCCACTCTCTCCCCTCCCACTTTCTCCCCTCCCACTTTCTCCCCTCCTACTCCCCACTCCCATCCTCCCCCTCTCTATCTCCCCTCCCCTCACCATCCCCTCCTTGCACACTCCTCCCTCATGTAACCCTTCCCCTTAGACTCACATGTTTCTCGTAGTTATCTCGATGAGGGCTTGAACAACGGGCCGTTGTATCCTGGATCCGATGCTCTAACCACTGAGCAGTTGAGTTGTATTATCAGTTAAACAGGGAGAAAAGTCATCAGCCACTTAAGTCAATTCGGATTTGCTCTAAATACCAATAAATATTAATCGCACGACGTAATTCTTTGGCCCGTAATGTATTTGCTCCTGTCTTTTAATGTAACTTACAAAACTCAGCTTCGCATATAAAATTCGAAAAACCACTTGAGAGGTAATAGTAAAATATGTTATTGGTGGTGTATTGGTTAGAGTGTTCGCATAGCATATTAATGTCTTTAGGTTCAATACTAATAAATTGTGAAAATAAAAATTGACAAAGGGTTTGAAATCATTTACTTGGCTTTCAATCTGAATACCTCATAATTTCCTCTTTCCGTCTATACATTCGTCGTTGCCGGTTTGAACAATAGCCCTTCGTATCTTGAGTCCTGTTCTCTAACCACATAGCTATTGAGAGGTATTGGTGTATTTTCTTGGGAGGAAGTCATCGACATATATGAGGCAACATCGATTGTGAACAGTTGCATTTGCAATAAATTGGTAGAATAATTCATCACCCGACGTTAGCGAATTAGTTGCTATGTTTCACCCAACGTGTTCTGTAGGACACTTAAAATTTCCTGCCCGTTTTTTAACAGTTTAAAAAATTTTATTTCCTGCCCATGGACAAATCATTTGCCAGTTAAACCAATGTCATTGAATCTCCGATACCTTGTGTTTGACCCAAAAATTTGGTACCTTGAAAACGTTTCGCCCGTCGAACTCAGTTACGCATTTACCAGTTAAACCACTGTCATTAGATTTGTCATATATCCACTCATGGCCCAGCGTATTCTGAAGGAATTTTAAAATTTCCTGCCCGTTAAGCGTGAGCGTGCGCTTAAATTTCCTGCTCGTGGACAAATCATTTGCCAGTTAAACCATTGTCATTGAATCTCTGATACCTTATGTTTGACCCGAAAAATTCCCTCGAATTCCTTCACCACGAGCTCTCGCGGCCGCGGGGGTGCCCCTTCGGGGGCCCCACCCCCGCGGGCTCGAGTCGCGGTGAAGGTATCCTCGGTTTTTTGTACCTTGAACACGTTTCGCCCGTCGAACAAATTCCCACTTTTTTACAACTACCCTTTGTAGCTACTTGTTAAGCGTGATCCACGTCGGGAAAGTTAATCATCCCAAGTAACTTTTAGCCCGTCATGAGTAACTTGCGTTGAATTTTTTTCATCCCGTCGTGAGCCAAATAGAGCGAATTATTTGCAGCCCGTCATGGGCAAATATGGTGAATTATTTTCAGCCCGACGTGAGCGATATAGGGTGAATTCTTTTCATCCCGTCGTGAGCCAAATAGAGCGAATTATTTTCATCCCGTCGTGAGCAACTTAGGGTGAATTCTTTTCAGCCCGGCGTGAGCGATATAGGGTGAATTCTTTTCATCCCATCGTGAGCCAAATAGAGCGAATTATTTTCAGCCCGTCGTGAGCAACTTAGGGTGAATTATTTTCAGCCCGTCGTGAGCGAAATAGAGTGAATTATTTTCAGCCCGTCGTGAGCGAAATAGATTGAATTATTTTCAGCCCGTCGTGAGCTAAATGGAGTGAATTATTTGCAGCCCGCCATGAGCAAATAGGGTGAATTATTTGCAGCCCGTCGTGAGCGAAATAGGGGGAATAATTTTCAACCCGTCGTGAGCAACTTAGGGTGAATTCTTTTGTATGTATGTATGTAAAAATATGTCTTAGAGACACGGTGCGTCACGTCGCGCTCACCTGTGCGTCTTGAGCGACGTGACGCGAGACGCAGAAATGTTTGAAACACCTTGTAAATAATTTTAAAAAAATATCTATTGGTGTTTAAGTGGTTAGCGAGTTCGCCAACCATGCGTGAGTACTCGAGTTCAAATCCTGATAGATACTAATTTCTAAATTAAAAATTTAACATTGCAAATTAACAATTCATAATTGCGCCTTGACCTGGGATCGTACCTCAGACCTTTCGCTTCGTAGCTGATCACGCTATCCAATACACCATTAGAACGATGAAATCAATAAAGGAAATTGGATGTAAAAATATGTCGTAGAGACACGGTGCGTCGCGTCGCGCTCTTCTGTGCGGCATGAGCGACGCAGAAACAACTTGTCAGTAAGATCAAAGAAAAAACATCAATTGGTGGTCAAGTGGTTAGCATGTTCGCTTACCATGCGTGAGTTGTCAGGTTCAAATCCCGATAGACACCAATTTCTAAATTGAAAAAATTGTACATTGTAAATTAACAATTCATAACAGCACCTTGACCCGGGATCGAACCTCGGAACGGTCGCTTCGTATCCGGTCACGCTAACCAATATACCATGAGAGAGATAGAGGAGATTAGATGTAAAAATATGTCGTTGAGACACGGTGCATTGCTTCGCGCTCACCTGTGCGTCATCAGCGACTTGACGCGAGACGCAGATATGTTTGAAACAACTTGTCAGTAAGATCAAAGAAAAAACATCAATTGGTGGTCAAGTGGTTAGCATGTTCGCTTACCATGCGTGAGTATTCGGGTTCAAATCCCGATAGACACACCAATTTCTGCAAATTGAACATTGCAAATTAATAAATAATAACAGCGCCTGGATCAGGGATCGAACCTCAGACCTCTCGCATGGTAGCCGAGCACGCTAACCAATACACCATTAGAAAGATGGAATTCTATAGAGGAAATTTGATGTAAAAATACATGTCCCAGACAAACGGCGCGCGCCGCGCACGAAACACTGGAAGAGCAACAACAAACAACCATCAGTCCAAATTCCAACTCGATATGAATATCAGTTCTGATAGTGTAGTGGTTAGAGTGTGTGCGACAATGCCATCCCAATCGGATGTGCGGCGGAAGCACCTCTCCGACCATGGTTCAAACCCCAAGTAGTACACTCGAATCTAATAGAGGACATCGACATATAACCGATGGAAAATACCCCTACCCGACTACTAACAAATTCTACCCCCCTCTCTCCCCCCCTGTCCAAAAAAAAAAACGCACACGGTTCGAGCCCGTGTGTGTGTGTGTGGCGGGAAGGGCGCGCGCAAACGGACAAACGATAGCTGACGTGTGTGTGTACTCTTTCGAAACTCGCTTACTCAATTCGAAACTTTCGCCACTGGTTGCGTCTCGCCGCTACAGACAAACAACAAACGGACAAACAAACAAACACACCGAATCACAGACAGGCCAAGGTCACTTAGACACGCCCGCGGTTTATAGAGCAGTCGAAGAGCAGTCGAAGAAAGAAGAAAGAAGATAGAAGAAGAAGATTCATGGTTCTATTCCAGTGATTGCCTTACTTTTTATAAGGATACATTTTTTTTACGGATGCTTTTGTTAGCCATGACTCAGACAAGTCAAAATTTCGCGAAAAAAAAAATTTTTTACACAAAACTAAACAGTAAAATTAAAGAATATACATATTGAAAAAAAAACAGCCGGAAGCAATGCGTGAAAAATGCTACACTACTAATTTACCGCCGGAGGCAAAACGTTAATATCCTCTATCCTGCAAATTTACCCCCGGAGTCAATATAACACAACTTCTACCCTGCAAATTTACCGCTGGAGCCCTGTGTGAATATCTACACATTAAAAATTTACCGACTTTTTAAGCAACGTATCCAAGCTCCAACAATGAAAATGGGAAGAATTTAAAAAAAAAAAAAATTTTCAAATCTTGAAGTAAACTTGATAATTGCTTTACGCTAAGGTTTAAGTTTTTTAAAGAAATGCTAAGATAAAAAGAAAAAAAATTCTCAAAATGTGCAACCCTCAACATATGCTCTGCGACTTAAGATAAGGCTGTGTCTGAAATTTTTTATGTAACCCATACCATTGAAACAGAAAATGTTTTGGAAAATTTTGAAAGGGAATATAAACGTTTGGACGTTTATGCTGTGAATTGAAAAGGGATAAAATAAATGTATAACAAATATAAGGAGGCAATGTAATAAAAATAAGGAAAACTTAAGACATGGCTTTGTCTGTTACATGAAAAAGTTTCAGACACAGCCTTGTCTTAAGTCGGAGAGGACATGTTGTTACCATTTAGGTTAAAATGTTTATCGTACATGATAAAAAATTGTAATTATGCAGTTTATTTACTTGAGCCCCAAAAGACGTAATCGTGTTTTTTTATTCAAATTATTTATTATTTTTTATGTTTATTTAATGAAATTTAAGTAATGTTGGTTACCGTAAAATCATAACAAAGTTTTTGTGCAATCTTTTATAGAGCGATTATCTGTTTTGACGGATTCTTCCCATAAGTTGGAAGACTGTAATTCCCAGATCTTCTACGTGGACTACCCTTCTGACATGGAGTCTGAAACTGAATGGAAGATGAAGAAGTGCCGTAGTATACCGCCGTAGTATGGTACTCAACTTGCGAGAATATTCAATATTAAAGAATTTATTATAAAATAAAAAAAAATAATACAAAAAGGTGTTTTACTAACTTCAAGTCGAAAACAATATGAAGTTCCATAATAAATTACTAGGTAACTGTAATAATTGCAATGACGTAATCCTTTTTGACAGTGGCCTACAGTAGCACGGAATCTCCATCCGATAGTGCTCGTAAAGCCGATTCGAATGGTGTATAGGAAAGTTTGTGCAAATGAACGCACCCCTGAGTAAATCGACTTTAAAGTTTTTGCACGGTCTAACAGGAGAGGTAGACAAACAGCGCGTTTGTCTACCTCTCCTGTCCTGGCATCATCCCTGGCATCAGCTGGAATAGCTCACTGGGGTGGGAGGGTTCCATGGCATTCCGCTAGGAAAGCCACGCGCAGAAAAGGGCTAATGTGAAAAGACAAAAAAAAAATATATCGTGCACCTCAGCAGTCAGCAAGCTTGGCTGCTTGGTCACTCAAGTTGTCAACCGTGCAGTTTCAACTGTTCAATAAAACCAAGATTTGAAGCCTATCGCAATCTTTTTAAACTTTGTATAACACTATTTTCTAGTTCGTATTAATCCTGTACCCGCCATTCATAGATTGCTTGAGCGATACTGAGGTGCACGATATATTTTCTTGTCTTTTCGAATGAGCCCTTCGCTGCTCGTGGCGCTCCTAGCGGAATGCCATGGAACCCTCCCACCCTACTGAGACAAAAAGCTCTTATGGCGTTTGTCTACCTCTCCTGTTAGACCGTGGTTTTTGGTTTACCGGGCTTCCGTAGCGTCCTTGGCCGCCCCTTAGCGCACCCCTTAGCCCACCCTTTAGCCCACCCCTCGTCCCTTGAGGGCTCACCCCCCTTTTTTTCTCGGTATCTGAGCCTCATTTGGCGAAAAATATTTGCCCGCTGCCGGAATCGAACTCGGAACCTCCTTGTACTTTGGGCCACCAGCCGATTGCTATAACCACTATACCATACATGATACATTTAACCAAAAAATTTTCAAAAATAAAATGTAAAAATAACCTAGACAATTACAACAAAATAAATTTTCACCGAGCCCAGGATCGAACTCAGAACCATCTTGCACATCACTATTCAAGCCGAGTGCTATGACCACTAGACCATTGTTGACATGGAAAGACGGACTTCCAAAATAAATAAAAAAAATCCTCTAGCTACAACTCATGTTTCTTCGTCCCCTTGGGCTTTAGTAATCAATTAGCTGAAAGAACGGCAGTCAGATAGCAATTCTTAAAGTTTAAGACGTAAAAGTGTATTTAAAAACAACAAGTAAAAAGAGAACTTCATAAAGAAACGAAACATGATAATAAAAAACAAGTTGAATAAAGTAAAAAATGAATTGGTCATAACTGATAAATCGCTAAGTGAGGTGGTAATTTCTTTTGGCGTTTGCTTGCTCTGCGCTCTATATTAGTTGGTGACACGTCGAACATCTGATTGAGGATATTCAATGGCTAAAACAGGAACTGTTGGAGAAGTGTTGACCGATCTGACGGAAATGTCATATGTTGGAGTCACGGAGGGAATCACGCAGATGACTCCATCGGGAGTTATTGGGACCCCCGTGACAACCAGCCTTCTTGAATCGCCTTTGCCGGTGCTCTTGTGAACGAACTTGAGCTGATCACAGATGTAGTGGATCTGGCGGCGTTCGGCTAAAGAGAAGGTATCCGGGAAGGTGAAGATATTTGCTTCTCCACCTACCCACCCCATCAGCAACTCCCGGAAGTCATCGATGTCGTCAAATGATTCAAAGCCTGATGAATCATCAAGTTCAGAGTGGGCCTCTGGAATATGGAGGTGGTGGTCGCGGGTATCCAACATCGACACAGTCGTGAGCCATCATGATAAAAATCGACAAACGTTTTACCTGGCTCACCAGCCAGCTTCCGTTTCAGCATATAAGTAGCCAGGTAACCGTACATGTGTCGTTTTGGTCGTCCTCCCTTAATAAAATCCCGTTTAGCGTGAGCCCACATACCTTCTAATGTATTCGTGTGCACGCCGGTAACTGGGTCTTTGTAGAATCGGGAGTGGTTTACAGTTTCGCGTTCGTATTCCTCTAGACTGTAAATAAATTAAAATATAGATAACAAAAATAAAATTGTTTAACCTCCCTTAATTCAACTTGCTGTAAGCCATCCAACAATCTGATAAAATAAGCGTGCCGGGTAGAATAAAATGCTTAATGATAGGTATCAGAGTGGACGCCTTCCGTTCTTTTACCGGAACTAAAAAACACCTATTAGACCCCCTTTTTTGTATGGTCCGTCAAACAGTTGCATGTTATTTTGACAATGTTTGGTACAATCAATACAAACACATTGCCCAGCATTGAAAAATGTTTCTTCCGGTGACCAACAATGCTGATAACTAGACCTATATAAAAATCTAAAGATGGAAGTGTGAAGAAAAAGAACAACTAAGATAAATATTTTAGTTTTTCTGCCTTTCGTAGGAGTCGTAGTAGTTGTAGTGGTCGTAGTAATAAGGCACGCAAAATACTTCGGAAAAAATGAAAACGAATGAAACAGTTATTGTTGAAATCATATTAGGAATCGTTAAAAGCTTCATGGCGAGATACTTCTAGTACTCTACAAGTCAATTGGAACACTAAATCCCTATTGGAACAAGTAACCGTGGATGTACCCTTTTTGAAAGATGAGGCTGAATATGCTCAGTAAAATCCCCTGCAAATATCCAAATATGGGGATACTGGTGTAGCGAACCAATGCGTACCAAACAGGATGAGATTTCAAACCCAACTTTCTTATTCAAAAATAGTTTAAGATAATACTTGTTTTTTTAAATAGTCTAATCAGCGCGATGTAAGATTGACGAACAATATCAGAGTTCAAAAACCTAAAGTTTCCCTTCCGGAAAGAAACCTGTTTTGGCCATTGTACCACCTAAATAAGTTTTTTTAAGCTAGGCTTTCTCCTGATACATTGACCGTTCAATAAGAAATGGGGTTTTTCAACAAAATTCAGGTTCCCAGATATCTTCACTTTCACCTTTCACTACAACAAAGCCAGACGCACAAGTAATGTCTATTACGTTCAATAATTAATCGCTGTTATGATATCTGCTCTTTATATCATCATTTAGACCAGTTGTACGAATTAAGAATTTAATAATTATCTAACAAACCATGCGTTTTGATTGCCTTAAACGATTTCTCAGTTTATCCACTCCAGCCGAATCGCTTTTATTTCCGGCCAGCTAACTTGATAATTAAACTATTTTTAGTGAAATTCGTATTGTGTTTTGTTTATCTGGACTTGTTAATGGTTATGGAGGTTTCTTCTCGTTTGGTTCCTACAACAGATTGGTGGTACCAAATCTTTTTTTGTCTAACACATTCAAATTGGTGGCAGTGATTATATAGCTTATCTTCCCCGACCGCATCTCGAAATGAATTGCATTTTTTAAATCGTAGGTGGTGTATTAGTATAATGTCACAGACAAACGGAACTCCTTCAATCGCAATGATTTAGTGCTGATTTTTTTTACTTTTACGGTATTTAGGGATCCGGGAAACACAAACGTTTTAATGGATTCCTCGTACCATACTGTGGCACCTTCGAAAAGGGTTAAAATCCTCAACTTTCGGTGTCATCCTGTGAAAGGATGACGCTTTTCCCTTAAATACCCTGAGTCAATGTAGACTTGGGGTTTAGCAGTCTTCCCTTAACCCTTCAATAAATTGTTCGTCCGAAATTCATCTAGTAGTCTTCGACACTCCGCATGGATTTCGTTTTTATTCATTTTCATTGTGATCCCGTGTCATCATTGGTGGATATACAGGTTAAAACTTCAAAAAGTAGCTAATTTCGTTCTGGAGAGGTGATTTGTTCATGGGTTCTGCCACAAGCGACGAAAAAACAACGGGCTATCTCATGCCTTAAATTGTTTGTGGGCTACAAAGAAAAAACTTGTTTATTATTGCATACATCATAATTTTATGCTGTTGTTTGTCGGGTGTATTCGGAGTGTTGTCTTTTGTTTTTTTTTTTACCTAAGTGTTCGGTTTTATTTAGACTAACCAGGTGGTCGCAGGCGGCCGCATAGTAATTTAAAAATATATATATTTAGGTTGTTGTTTAATTTGGTACTGGTTGTTGGATTGAAAGTTTCTTTAGGGGATTTATAATTCGAGAGGGCTTGATATCGGTTTTCATCACGATAGTTAAAATTCTCATAGTTGGTGGGTTCTTTCCAAATTGTTTTCTCTCGGGTGTCCAGAGAAAATTGAGCACACAGAACAAGAGGCAGTAATTCGAACGCAAGAAGACGTCACAGCCGCGAGAAAGGTCATCAAGTTGAAACACCAGCAGTGGTCGTGAAGAAGAAAAAGATAGAGAGGAAAACAGACGACGTCAAGAAAAAGATGAAAAGTGAAGTGCATGACTTCAAAAAAAGATGAGGAAAGAAAGGAATGGAAGAAAGAGGAGATTGACAAAGAGAGAAGGTACTTCTCTATTCTCCAGCAACAAGCCACAATCCAAGCACACAAAGCTAGGGAACAATCAGCCAGGTGATCGCCGCAATACCGAATCAGCCGAGAGGAAAATTTGGCATTTTAAGAGGGGACATTCTTGATTGGATCCCATTCTGGGAATCTTTCAACGACGCAATTAAAAAAAGCCTCTCAAATGTCCAAAACATCATTTTGTAAACAATTTAGAATTGACAGACGCCAACCACGAAATCGCAATTTGCAAACTAAAAAAGGTGTATGGGGAAAAGGGCGTTCTGAACGATGCCCACTTCGACAACTGGATACTTTGCAGCCGGTAAAGAATGAAAACGACGTAGCAGCATTAAGGTTTTTTTTTAGATAAATCTCCGATCCAACAGAAATGCCTTGGAGACACTGGGAGTCCCATAAAGCTCCTTTTGGTGGACTCCTTTATTTGCAGACGACAGAATCCATCGTTCATGAGTGCTAAAAATAACTCTCATCAGAACTCAATTTGAGTCGCTGTAGAAAATATCAGCACAAGAGTTTTCAAAAAGAAGTAGGACAACCCACCAGTAATGACAGAAGCCATTGAAATGCAAGTAAGGCGCACCTAGACATAACCCCAAAAGTTGAACTAATTGCTTTAGAATCTGAACAAATGCAGATGCAGGTTCATTCATAGAACCAGATTTTGCAAGAAAACTCGATCCAAAATGAGAAAATTACCGATTTGAGAATATCCAGGAAAACGAAAACCCGATAGGAATTTTAGTCCGAATAGAACAAATATTCCGAATTCGTCAGAGATTCGATCGACAAAGCGGTAATTCAAAGCCCGAGCGGTCTACTCGCCTACCAAACGAAATTTGGAAGAATGCTAGCTGTACCATCGCAAGAATACTAGATGGGCCATTAAGCCATTCAACAACTAATTCAAGTTCAACTGATTTAATTCTAATCATCCACTGCCACAAATGACATTATCTTTCGCAGCAAATAGCAACAGCAAAAATACGTAAAATCAGTCCAGTCAAAATAAGAAATCCCAATGGAAATGGAGCCTGTAACGACCATCCTACGTCTCCTACATCCAGGAAAAAGGAGTATGATTCTTAGATACTCCGTTACCCAACAAAAAACAGCACTAATTTGGTTAGAATTATGAAGTCCCCTTTTAGCTGGCAAAAAGCTACGGTTTATCACTCGACAAACTTGTCCTTGACCTGATCAATACAAAACAACCCTTATTTCTGATGTGTAGAGTCAAAGAGCTCCAAGTAAAAAGACATGGGCCAATGGTGGATATGTACCCTTCACATTTAATATTTTAATCCCTTTAGATAAGAAAGCCATAACCACAAAGCATTGGCTTGTTTTGGTTTTTTCTTTTAGCAAAGGGGAAGAAAGGGGTACGAATGGAAAGACAAAGAAGACTGGAAAAAGGGGAACCAACCCCTTTCTTCCTCCCTGTATTCTTCCCTTCCTTGGTTACTAACGGAAAGAACCCAAATATTGCCTATGCTTTGGGGTTGTGGCTGCACCCAACATGGGAAAATAGCCACCCAAGATGGCTTTCCAACCTCGAACCACTCTATTTCCCCTTTTTTTAGAAAAATTTTAAATTTTGTGAAAATTGGAAATTTTGGAGACGATACCCTCCTTTCTGTTGAGACACATCAGTTTTATTTGTGTGATCTAGATTTATCACAGGTAGTACAAGTATAACTTACCCACACAATGGATCACAAGATTAATTGACACGATAGAATGAAATACAAATTGTTGGAAGAAACTAAAATTTGCTACGTGAGACCTGCGTCACGTCGTCGACAAGAAAAGAACCACGCTACCGGTTGCTGGTGCAGACGAATCACTGTGTCTGCCCAATGGTTGCCTAGCAACCCTTGGTTTACGCAACCACTCCGAATCAGGTTGTCGAATGTTACTTCAACACTTTTTTACCAAATTTTTCTTTCCTTATGTTACCCCTCATTTTTCTTACGTCAAAAAGGTTAACAGATTTCACAATCAATTACTGCCTGATATTATAATATGAAATTGGTTAGAATGTATAGCAGTAGTAGGCTACTGTTGCTGAATCTTTGAGTTCATGTTTAGTATATACAGTCATGCCTGAAAGTTTCTTGAACAGGCAAATGGCTCTCTATGTTCTCAGTTTAATTTGACGGAAGGGATACTACGGTGCCTACCGTACCCCCAGTATTTTGCGCCTTTTTCTCTTTTTCTTTCGTAGGTAAAGGAAGAGAAGAATATAAACGTACGGTTTGTTTCCCGACCTCTGTAACGATTGATTTTTGCGACTCTGCTATGTTGGCAGTTAGCATAACTCTAGATGACCCTGCCGTTGCTGAGCCGACGAACACCAGACAAGCAAACCATATGATTGCTCCTTTTTTAACGGTTATTGGATTCCTTTTTAAGGATTCTTGGATGCCCATTCTCGTTCCGAAGGTAAGCATACGTACCATCTTCTACATTTTGCGACACAGGGAGATATTCAGTGAATTCCGCTTCTGCGTGTTCCGAAACAAGTTTGGTACGTTCCTCTTGATCGCATCAGTCCAAGATGCAGTCGTTGTCCTCACATATACTTCGATTCTAAACTAGCTGAGAATAGCCTGTCTGACAAACCTCTCTTCAAAGAAAAATCGATCGTGTTCCTCAGAGATAATGCCAGATAATAGGGATTACAGTCTTATCTAACACATTCAAATCAGTTATCATTGATATGGAAGTGAGGCACACGAACCCAAGTCTTTTCAAAAGCACTTCAACGTGGCTTTTAAAACAGATTTTGTTATGCCAGAGGAGTTTATAGTCGTCATTGGTCTGATTGTTGGTTATTTCAGATATATTTTAAAAAATACGCAATGTGTAGATATACTTTCTCACCGCTTTGGTAAAGCTTTGCAACTGTCTTTTTGTGGTTTTTACCCCTTATACGCACATTGTTCCAGTTTTTCTGTTCTAAAAATTTATCAAATAAAAATTTGAAATATTCTTTAGGTTTTTTAAATACCTTTCGGGGGTTACCTTTCGAGAGTCCCAAGGAGTGAGAGCTACTTGAGTGCTGGGGTGATTGTAGGATAGTACAAAAGACTCTGGCTCAAATCATGAAGTTTTCTCGCTCTCCACCGAAGAATTTTTGGATTTTGGTTTAATTTCTTGACGTTGGAAATCTACCTAACCTTATAACTAGAATGGACAGCAATATCCGTCGTGGTAAATCTACTTTTTTTGCTTCATTTCTCTTTTTGTAAAACGTATGTAAGGATTTAATGCATTTTACAATACCGTTCAATATCTGCAATACCTGTATTGTAGTTCAATAGTCTGAGATTTCATTTTTTTGCAAGACATTGAATGTTAAATAGGGGCGATTGTTTGATTGAACGGGAGCATGTATGTTGTTGCCTTTCGGGTTTAAAGGGGATATTTTGGGGTAAGGGGAATCGAAAAACATTCTGTTTTAGCTAGGTTGGTTTCTGGGACCCAACTCCGACATTTACAAAAAGACAAAGTTACGGTGACGGATTAGAATTTAATGACGCGTAATGAAACGAGTAATAGGTTCGAATTTGATAAAGGTTGGGGATTTCTAATGGTTTACGTTTCCGCATTCTACTAATACTCATTAAAACATTACGCCACTCAATGTGTCGAAATGAGAAATGTAATGAGAAAGTTGACAAAAACTGCGAAATTGAATAGTTGTAGAATCTACACGTGGAACTTTTTGCCGACTATGCAATCCCACAACACAACGTCACTAGTGCCCAACGAGGAAGTCGAGTTACTGTCACTTCTGTTTCCAAATGGTTGTAGTACATTGAGAAGTAACTATAACACTTCACATATTTTTCTACAAAGAGGCAAACGAGGCATTCGACACTAACCACTTTTGGAAGACGATTTGTCAGCATGACGAAGACAAATCAGAGTGTTTTAAATTGGATATCATTGGTAATTTATCCATTTGAAATAAATTGTAAGAAATGTTGGGAAGATTGATGTGTGAGAAGTGCTGACCTCCAGTATTTACATTTTTGCACGGCCAGGTGTTCCCGATCACTTCGATGTTCTGATCTGACGCTGAAACCGTTGGATTCGGAGTTTTATGATTTCACAAAATTTGCCAAGCTAGCATATGCTGAACTTTAAGCTACTCACGGTGGCATCCTTTTGATCACGCCAAAACCATTGAAGGGGAATGAATCTTGTATATCGCAGTTAGACAAAGAACGAGAAAGTGAAACCTTATAAACAAGTTTACCAACCATCAACCAATAAACAGCAGGGGTTTACCTGGTGGAGGACGAAAGGGAGGGAGACGATGGAGAAGAAAAGGCGGAAGTTTTTTTTGGGCTAAGGTTGTGGACCAAGAACAGAAGGGCCAAGTGCAGAAAAGGAGAAGGTGAGACCGTCGGTCAGTTGGATTTCAGTGGCAGTAATTCATTCTGGTCGGCTGCCTTTCGCCTAGTGGGAGGCACCGTATAGAAGAAAAAAACAGCGGAAAGGGAAGAGAAAGCAGAAATCGCCCAAATTTCCGCACTGCTATTGATGTGGAATTTTCGCTGTTTCCCAGGGAAAGCCCGGATAATTTGAGTTAGTTTTATTTACGAGTAAAAATGTGAAGTGATTTTGAATGTGTGTGCATTTGTGCAGGCGTTTTCCGAATTTGCGGAAGACCTTCGCACCATATCTGACAGAAGATGGTGCCGCTGCAGAACTTCCTGGTATTTACGTGCCCCAGATCTTCCTCGGCCAGTTGGGGAGTTACTCTAGCTGGCAAGTGGAAGACAAGAATTTATTGAGTATCAATTATCTCCATAGTGGTGCTCCTAAATTACAGCTGGTGTAAGTAGTAAATTTTTATTGCAAAAAATGTTCAAAGTATAACCGTGTTGTTATATCTTCTATTGTTACAGTGTGTCTTAAAAATATGATACAGAATTGTGGGCGCTCATGAAGAAGCTGGTGCCTGAGAACTACGAAAAGTGCGGTGGAGCCGAGTTGTAAGTAGTATTCTCCTCAATCATCAACAATTGCATTTCCCCTAACAAATGTTTTATTGTTCGTTTCAGGAACAAGGGGATAGCTGTGCTACCCCTGTTGTTCGTTCAGAAATTTCTCATCCCATTCCCCACCTTCAAACAGTCGGTGTGGGAGAGTACGTTATTACTTTTCGCCGGCTTTTCATTTTGTGATGAATTCGGGCTCTAACGTCGCCGAGGCCGTCAATTTCTGTGCAAAGGAGTGGGAGTTCTACATGGATAAGACATCCAACTGCAGGTGCGATCTGAAAGAGACATTTAATGTCATTGAGAAAAAATTCAAGAAATAGTAACGGTTAGTGAAAACATTTACGTTGTTTTCTTGATGGTGTCTTACATTTTTACATTTATTTTGTTTTCTGTTTACCAAGTGGGGGTGTGGAAGTTTACACGTCGCATCCGGTCTCCATTCTCTCATTACAGGCCTAAGCTAAAGGCTAATTCACCCAAAAGATTTTTAACTTTCCACCACGAGTGGAGAGCCCGCAGACTCTAACTCCACCACCTCAGCCCCTTCCGGCCACTCTGCCGGTTCCAAGCGCTCAGCTAGCTCAGTAGTTTGGCAGAAATTTTTTTGTCTCAAAAACGTGATTTACAAAAACTGCTCGTTAACTATTTCAAATTTCCACCATTCTATCAATTCAACAAGTTACGTAACGATTTCTTATGTAAAATGATTAATATTAGCTAATTTGTAAATACTAATAAACATTTTTAGCATTTTAGCCAAACACGACACCAATTCGGCAAATTTGAGAAAGTTATCCACTCTTCCACCACGCCCAACCCGATCAAGGCTGCTGTAACAGACAAAATATCCCAATTACTATCGAACGATCCTCACTGGACGACATATAGGATGTTTTATTTTGGTCTTGTGTTGTTTCTTAAAGAGTTCGGGTCAATGTTGGTAAAAAACTGATCAATGGGCAGAGGAGAATAAAAAAACACCTAACCTGAACCAAAAGATACGAAAATGGGAAATATTTAGGAGATTATGTTGTTGAGTTTATCTTTAAACCTAAATATACATTTTTATTTTACTTTTTTTTCCCAGAAAACTTACGTCTGCTTAAAAACACCTGGGAGAACCGGAACCCGAAAACCGGCGGTATCAAGACGTCATTAATAAGATCCAAGAAAATCATGAATCCATAACATTCTATCGATTCAAAGTATGTGCCTTAAAGGGGCAAATTCCAATGTCAAGAGTGCGTCCGTCGACATACTTAAAAACATGAAATTTAATCTTGTACCATAAACTTCTAATTGCAAGTTGGGAAATTGTATATATATATTATTTTTTTTAATTTTTAGGTAATTATTACACGCCATATTCATTATAGGGCAGTTGTCCATAAAGATCCTTCTTCCCTATTGGCAGTGTTGGTAAAATTCCGAGCATCCTCGAAATATAAGTAAAATTTAAATTCGATGTATCGTGGTTACCAAAAAACTAATTTTATTTTGAAAAAGACTTTTCAAATGTCTTCCCAGGTTTTGGGTGAGACCACAAAAATATAAAAGCGAAGAAAGAAGAAAATGATATATTAAGAATAAGTAATGGAAGAGCCAAGTTCCAACCATGTATATTTTACTGCAAATTATCATGAGAAGTAGCCAATATTTCCAAACCTCCCTCTAAACAGCCCTCTCTGCTCGGTATATCGGGAAGAAGTTGGAGACTTGCAGACTTCGCCTTGCTTGTAGGAGATATGAGAATCGAAACACGAGATCACAAAAATTAAGCGAAAAACATGATGCGTGTGAAGAGATATTATATTGGAGGGTAGAGATTTCCGTTTGGGATAATTTCTCCTGTCTTTGAGCCGTAAGACTGATAAGCATGGAGAAATGAGCAAGGTCAAGTGAGAATGGCAAAGAGATTTAAATAACTGTGTTAAAATGAAACGAGTTTGAAAATCTTTCAGCATTTCTATTATTTCTTTGGTAAACAAATTCAAATTTTGTGCTGCAAAAAAAATTATCTCTTTATTTTTTGTATTATGTGAAGATTTTGTCTAAAATGAAAGTTTCATGATTGGGCATGAATAAGAAACCTTCTAAGAGAATTGTGAGATACCTTCTCCAATTGTTAAATCAAATTATTTCTAAATGGAGTGTCATCTTTTAAAAGAAAAAGAAATTCATATTAATCAACAGATTTCCACCGACCAAACAAGCATTTTTCTATTGAAAGAAAAATAGAACCCATTAACAGAACTAAATCATAAGTAAATTATAAAAAATCGCTGTTATGAAGTTTTATGTTTTTACATTCTGATTCAATCGAAAAAAATTTGCCATAAATTGCCAATTCAATTGCCATAAATATTTTGTATTCTTTTTCATCAGATGAAGACGTGGCAAAGAAATAAAAATGAAGCAGCATCGGTGAAAGAAGTAGTTGGATGGGTGACCCGACTCACCCGCGCCAATTTCTTTTCTTCAATCCCCAAAATTTTCTTTCCCTACTATGTCCTTTGGTGACGTCCATTGACTGTCCACGGTGGGACATCCTTGGGCGCGACATTTGGATGTCCCGCGTACGGACTCAGGACGGACCGATGGGATATCCCATCGTCCGGAAAGGACACACACAGTCCGTCCTGGCAACGTAAAATTGCTAACAGAGTTAACAGGTCCTGGCCCATCTGGGAGTCATGGGTCTAACGAGGAATTGATCAGTTTTGAACGCTTCAACGTCTCTTCTTAGAATTTCGGATTTGGTGGCAATATCAAGACAGTCGATGAGATTTACGCAGTAAGGGGTAGGTTTTTCAAAAAACGAAGAAAGATCCCAGCAGTATGGCAGCTTGTAGACTATATTATCAATAATCATATTTCGCATCTTATCATAGAATTTTTCCAGTAACTAGTTTGAACCATTACGTCTGCAGTGCGGATGTGTTGCGCGGCCCAAAATGCAGTGAATTTTTATTCGTTTTTTTTCGTGAAGCCCTATAAGAACGTAACCAGTTCAGGCTTCTGCTTCAAGAAGCAGGACTTGACAAAAATATCTTCAAGGGCTAGTCGAGATCGAGTGGCTGTGGCCTCAAAAGAGGCTAGCATAGGAATCCCGGTGGATGTCGTCTTGAGCACATCGCATTGGACGAAAGAGTAAACTTTCCCTAGATTTTATAAAAAGGACGTTCCGGTAGCGGGTATATTCGATTCAGTGCAAATGAGTAGGGTAATGTAATGCATTTAAATCACATTCAAGGACGAGCAATATTTCAATTAATGCAATCAGGGTTGCATGAAAATAAAATTGTAGAATTGTATGATTGCTTTCTCAATCCTCGAGCAATTAGTAATTATCGTTTTCTTTTTGTACTTGACCACTCGCTTTGCTGGACAGTTTGGATAGATTGACAATTTGAATTTATCACTTACATTTGAATAGGGGGGTCACGCTGGACACTTACCATGTGGGACAAGCTCAATAACTGATGACGGTGGGGATGAGGGAAAAAAAATAAAAAATTGTGTGAAATGAAGAATTTCAGAACAACTACAGGATATAAATTTAAGTAAATCCTTCTTAAATAGTTTGCTATTTGCCTAATAGTTCCTGAGTTACCTGCTAATAGTTTTTGAGTTATAGCAATAATTAAAAAATGGCTGTCAAATTTTATGTTTGTCATTGCCATGGGTTTTTGTATAACTAAACAACCTATACGGTTGAAAAAAAAATTATTTTTGATACTTTATTCATTCTGTTTTCATGTTCTGTAAAAATTTTATTGTTACGGTCAACCGTTTAAAAATAATAATGATTTAGAAAAATGTCTTTGCTGCGGGTAATACTGGACATCTTTTTGGGGGTAATAATGGATTGCAAAAGCAGTAGGCTATAAAAATTTCAAAATTTTTTTGCAAAAAAAAACATAATTTTGTAAAAAAAACACCACCTTTACTTTTATTTGTGATTCAATACTTCAAACTTTCTAAGCCCCTCCTCTTTTTACATTCAGCCCTGCGTTGTCTATTCCACCCCCCCCCCCAAACATTAAAGACCAAAGTTTGATAACATATTATCATTATAATTATTTTTTGTACATATTATGTTACTTTAATGACCTATGTAACTATTAAAAATTTCATTTTTAATAGTTTTGCAATAGCATTAGAGTTATAACCATGTATTTTATCAACCCCCCCTCTCTGTCTAGTTTTCCCCCCCTGAAATTTGTTTTTCCCATTTTTTTTCAAAGCTTGATTACAGCTAAACTAATGATCCGATCTTTATGAAAAAATTAGGGGACATAGATATTGAAGTTTTTCAGATTTTCGTTTATTTGTTTTCAAAAATTGAGTATAGTTAAAGAGATATTAGGAAAATAATTTTTTTGTCCTGAGTGACACCGCTCTCCCCTACTGCTCATTAATTTTACATCTGAGCACTACAGACACACAAATACCACACCAACCCTTTGAGTAAATTTAATTTGTGAGTAAATAACTAGGATGGATTAAATATTTAAAAAAATTTTAGAGACTGCACTAAAACACTAAAACTGATTGATCGAAAAGTGCTTTTTGCTTTGACAATTCAGACTCAATTAACATTCAACCTCTTTATTATTTTTAATGACTTTATACTTTAAGTTCCAAAATGGCCGACCAAATGGGAGAGAAATCGTTTGGGGGAATGAATATTCGCGTCAAAAACGGGAAAACTGATGCACTTTAGAATATTTACAGTACCTACCAGAAGTTTGGAAACGCGCGAGAGGAGCGGAGAGGAAGGGTAAATATCGCCTACTAGAGCAAAGGCGAAAATTTCCCCCCTCCGAAAATGAAACAAAGGAGAAATCGCGACAACACCGCGGGGTGGGATAGAAGGGGAGAAATGGGCAAAAATGACAAATCTCATTTTCAATTTAAATTCATTATATTAAATGAAACTCAAAAAACTTGAAAATGACACTTGTCATAGAACTAACGAAGCTCTTTATTTTGCTTTTTTTGGCGTCTTTGTAGGGCTATTTTTTCCCTAATTAGAGAGCGGCAAAGTAGCCACTTTTTAATACGCTTCTACAGCGTGTTTTCAAATTTTTAGATCCATTTGTAGCTGCCCTCCCCTTAGATATAAAAATCTGAAAAAAATCAGGAAGTAGCCAACTATTATGGCTACTTCCAAAAAAAATTTCAACACCCTCCGTCAAAAACCCGATTTTTGGGGAACGCGGCGAAAATCGGCTTTTTACATAAGCTTCTCTCCGCTCCTCTCGCGCGTTTCCAAACTTCTGGTAGGTACTGTATAACCGGAGAACTAAAAATAACATAAGTCTAATTTTTGTACATGTTACGTAACACTATCTGTTCTTTATAATAAAAAATATCCCAGAATTTTGCGTGCAGGGTCATTCCAGGCAAAAACATCCAGAGGTCGTTGCGACCATCTCACGGATTGTGATAGTGTTTAGTGGGTGGGTTCTTTATAGTTAGAAAATTAAGGTATGCCAAAGGATTTTGCTTGAATCCCAGCCGTTTGGCTGATATAGAGGTCCAAAGTTTGAAAAAAGGGTGTTTTGCGCTTTTATTTTAAAACAATATGATCTTCTGAATGAATAATTTTTAATGCAGGAATGTTGAAAGGGTTAAAAAAAAACTTAATTTTAAGACCAAAGGTACCTTCATCGGAGGTAACGCCCCCCCCCCCCAGAGCATCGTTTTTTTAATGAAATAATGAAATATTTTTGAAATTTATTATTATTTCTGGGGTACTTGTAATGCACCTAGATTAACGATTTTTCTAGAAGCAATAGCTAGATATAAAGTTATTTAGTATAAAAATTGCGTAAAAATTTATTTAGTGCGAAAAAAACTAAAAAGGTGAAGAATAGACAAATTTTTATTTTCAGTCGTGAGCTATATGTTTGTTATTGAAAGTTGAAACCTATAAGAACATTGATTTTCATCCAATTCTATTGCAGAATTATCACATTGTGAGAAAGGGATCGTCCATAAGCACCGTGTTAAACACGGGAACAGGGGTACCAAACCTGTTATTTTAACATTATTTCATAATTTTGCAATAAAATTGGATGAAAATCTAAGTTCTTATAGGTTTCAATAACCAACATTAAGCTCACGACTGAAAATTAAAATTTTCTATCCTTCCCACCCTTTTTTGCACCGTTGAGAAAATTTTACAAAAATTAAAATTTGATTTTTATAATTTTTCCATTGAATTTTTTGAATGAAGTCTTAACTGGGATATCCCTGAACCGTAAACTACATTTCTACATAAACTCAAAGCTTTATTTACCCAACCTCGCCTGTTCCCTACCTTTCTGTAGCTATTTTCGTTTTTTTCTTATGTCTTCTTGTAAAATCCAATTATCTCCCGAACAAAAAATGACACCTATCCAATTTTTGGATTATTTTTAGAAGACATTGAGTATAATACTGACTGTAATTTTCATCGCAATCAAAAATTAAAGTTTTGAGATATGATTTTTTGAAAAACACCAATTTTCGTCAAAATCCCTGTTTTTGGGAAATTTAGCGTTCAATGTCTATGCAGTTGAAGACTTTCAAATTTGTATACTAAATAGCTCTTATATCTAGCTATTGCTTCTAGAAAAATCGTTAATCTAGGTGCATTACAACTACCCCGGAAATAATAATAAATTTCAAAAATATTTCATTCAAAAAAACGATGCCCTGGGGAGACGGTACCTCCGATGAAGGTCCCTTTGGTCCGGTGAAGGTCTGGCGTCTTATGAAAATTTAGTATTCGATTTGAACTTTTTTTAAACCTAAAATTTCTCTTCAACAAAATGTGTTTTTGACAAAAAACCTAAGATTTAGTTGCGTCTGGAGACTACAGCACGGCCGAATTTGGCGTCTGGTCTTATACCATTCGACTCAGTATTTTTTCTTCATTTATTTAGCTATAACTGATATTTCTTCAAAGAAGTGTTTTTTTGCTAAATCCCGCCGACTTTGACATGGCGTAACGCGTGAATACGGCCACTCCCGGCAGGTAGACGCATGATTTTGCACTTCCTTTACGCCCCTCCCGATAGCCAGGTGGTCAAACCTATTCATCTAAGAAATGTGTTTCTTTTGTCACGGGACCCTAGACTAATAATAATTGTGAGAAAGGAAATCGGTGATTCTGATAATAATGGTAAGAGTAGCGCTATTTTAGTATGTGCTTATTAATGTCCTATTCATGTATAAGCTACGTAATAGTTAACACGTATTTAGTAGGCCTACTAATATTCTGTAGATCACAAAACAGCTTCAGTTATTAGCCCAGAGATATAAGCCCCGTTAAAATAAGTAAGTTGTGTGTGTCACCTCCCTAGTAGGCCTACACCTAGTCTATTCTTCTCGGATTCTCGGATAAATTCATTCACAATATTCCAGATCATTTTAAGTATATTAAAACTAAATAAACTATCCTTGAATTAATATTTTAAATTATAAACACAGTGTATTTCTTTATTTTCCGATATCCATATTAGGGCAATGTTGCGAATGGCGCAATTTTCAAAACTTTAAAAAAAATTTCAGATTTATCTTTATGTTTTTCCTTCTTCAGGTCATATATTCCTTCTTTATCTACCATCGCAAGTTTTTTTTTGTTTTTGTTTTTATAAGAAAAGAGAATAATTGTAACTAACTTGCGTTATTAAATATTGTCAAAGATTTTAAGCTCAAGTGAACCCGGCACTTCTAACAGCAAATTCCATATACCGCTATATGTATACTACCTAAAATTACAAACATAAAATTGAAAAAAAAATTATTTTTTAACTTAATTGAACCATAGTGAACATTCTGATGATTTAATATAATGAGAAAAGTTATTACTATTCAACTGATCTTATAATTTCCTATTCAGCAACGAAATTCATCAAGGACGAATCAACCAACAAATAAGATGAGTCGATTGTTTCGCGTCCGCCGCTGTATTAATCTGGTGCGCACGCATGCCTCTCTCAGAGAAAGAAACTTTATGAATTGCCGAGGCTTGAGGGAATCCGTAGGCAAGTGCGCAAAGAATCTCTTCTGAACTGTCGTTCAATCGCTGCAATTCTCATCACTGCGATTGTTCCAGAAAATTCTTAAGCAGTCGCAAAGGCCGATCACATGGTCGGGTGCGGACTACGAAGGAAAGAATCAGAATGTGACGTATAGAGAGTGAGCACAAAGCCATCCCACGATATAGCGCTATCTCCGCCACATTGTCCTCCTTTCAAGCAGACTGAAGGAACCAAGGCCAATTACTGGGGCAATGCATTCAATATATCTTTTACAGTCGATTACTTGCCTTTCAAGAATCACTTCAATCGAAGAAAAGACGCGTATCGGTTACAGGGTATTATTGCAATGAGAATGTCGCTCGCACAGTCCTTCCATATGGTTGAAGAGGAATTTGAAATTATATCACTATTGAATTTTCCTTCTTGACAAGACTTTATTCTTAGATATTATACGTATCAACGTGCCGAAAATAAGCGACAGCCCGCACGTCGTCCACATCTTATCATAAAAATATCCGTATGAGTATCTTGTCTAATAAATTGGGATATTCTAGAAGCCTTATGGGAGAAGACACGGGCTCACAATAATGAAAAGTCAACTCTAACCAACCCACCCCCTCATCTTATTAGTGTGCGCCTACGTGACACATGGCCCTTCCCTTGGATACACATTTAATTGAGAATCTTCCGGTCTTCATGAGCGTACAACGCGCTGATGTCTCGTCGGTCAGATTTCTTCATTTGTTGTCATAAAAGCTGGTTATTAATCATGTTATATGCATGTTGGCTTGGGTGGCTATATATTGTGCTTGCTGGGATTTTAATTCCGTGGTCTGCAGCACCGACTGAACTAAATTGTGTCTTCATTATCTTTCTTCAAGTGCCAAGCCTGAGCTAAAGTTTTTTATCAATATGCTGCCATACCATTAAATGTTTTTTTGTTTTTTTGTTTGTTTTGTGCACTTGTGCTGCGGATGCGAAATAAGTTTTCTCTTCTAATGAAAAATAATTCACCACACAAATTTTATTAAAACTATAATATTGCGAAAGCAAGAGAGAATTCACACCAGCTCTTTGTAATATATAATTTGAGATAATAACACAGATTCGTTATCCATAAAATTTTATTGCGTGTGCGCGTGTACGTGTACTAGTAGGCCCTATGATAAGACGCAGCTTTTATTTTATATGATACCGATACCGAAGCTATTTTACTTGGCTAGGCAATATTAGCTACTGCCACTGAATTTCCCACAATAAAATTTAAATATTGATCGATGGGTTTTTATATTTTGAACAGACTTTTTGAAAACTACATTCATGAAATAGGAGGGAAACAGATGGAAATATTTTAAGGTAAGCTGCTCTGGCTGACATATAAAATCAATTAGGAGTCTGATTCTCGCCTCTGGCAAAAGTAAAGCTCTAAAATACAGTGGACCTTGGTTCTTTGGTTACTGATGAAGCTGAGAGCATTCAATGAGGAGTCACCGTAGCTCTCCGCATAAGTTAAAGTTATTGGATGGGGGAAAAGAATGCCCTGTAGCCCCCAACTAAATTAAACTTTGCTTCTCGTGTACGTACTGATCTACTTCTGTACCTTTTTGGACCAGTTTTACACAATTCGAGTATTGTGGGAATATGTCCACGGGTTGTGAGATCGGATTTAGACACAACTGCAGTCTGAAATTTCCTTGGAAATTACAAATAGTGTTGGTCTCCTATCGATTACCGTTTGTATTCTCACAAATAATTAATTGAATTATGATTCGTCTTTGCGAGCGGTGTAAAAGTGTATACTTTATCCAACCCCATTAATAATATGAGCCTGAGTATACATAGATTGATTACCGTCCATCTTTTCTATTCACTTTCACACAGCTATAGTAATGTATCAATCCATCAACGTTCGTGAACTATGGACATACAATATCAATGAATCAAAAGTGAAAAAAATAAGGTAACTTACAGGACAAGTGAACGGCGCAGGCGGAAATGAGGTGGCTGCTGTTAGATCTCTGGTGAGGGCGGGGCTGTAGCGGTGTATTGCTTCCCACGACGGTATTTATGTACGCAAACGGAGCTTCGTGATATAAAAGAGCGTTCCAGAACGAAACCTTTTCATCCGTCTACGATCCTCTCAACTTCAACCACTGCCCTTTCTAACTAATATACTCAATCAAGTAAAGCTGCATTATTATTAAACTGGAATTTTTGAGATACGGGCTACTTAGCTACGCGTGCAAGATGTCAGCGATATCGTTGTCAACGAAAACTTCGGTCAATTCAACTAGCAGCATTACTTCTCTCAACTCTGGGCGGGAGCAGTTTGTCATGAAGAAATCCTACAGCATTGAGGCAAGTTTAAATCAAAATCAGTGGTGTAACAAAAAATAAAATTTTAGAAATAAGAAAACATGTGTAGGCCATTGTTGAATCAGAAAACATATGTAGGCCAGTGCTGTGCAATAAAGAAAAGAAAAAAAAACTTCTGCGGACTGTGCTGTAGGACAGGTGTGAGAGAGATTTTTCATTCCATCATCACTTCCCCCTGCCTCAACAATTTCCTTTTAAATCTATCCTCCTTGTTCCTTTCTTTCAAGCTATCCTTTTTATTTTTGTTTCCTTTCTTATCTATCCTCCATGCACAGTCCGACCATACACCATAAAAGTGTGGGAGTTTTTTATTATTTTTGAGTTAATTATTATTATTATTATTTTCAAGATTATTTGACCATTATAGCATTAAAAGAATATTTGTCTTGATTTAACTGATGTTTAACTTTTAGTCGTGACTGAGTAATGGAATAGAACAGTCCAATTTATAGAAATCAAAATGAAAATTATAAGCTAGTGATCACGAGTGGAGCAAGGCATAGAGAGTGGTAAATTGGGTGAAAGGCTGAATGTGCAATCGGATTTGTGGTTATAATTATGTCTCATAGGATTTCGTAATTCCTTTTCTTCACTCGTTTCGTTTATTCGCGTTGACTTCTTTATTATGCAGTCCTTTCTTTTTATTAGGTCATTATGTTTTTCCTTCATTTCTACTACCGAACGACCGAGCCTACTATAGTAAATAAAGCTGCATCTTTGATTCCGCCCTTTCTTTTATAAAAAAAAAGAGGTTGCACCGGGTTGTACGCAATAAATCTTTTTTGTTCGAGCCATTTTTACAGTTTGACTAAAGTTTTTAATTTCAAACCACACCGAAAATTAAATTTTGTACTGCATCTCATTTTATTCGTATTCTCCCTTGAAAGGCTAAAAATATTATTTCAACATTTTATAAAGACGATACCGGTACGATCTGGTTCATTTCAAAATTGTGAAAATATTTAGAATAAGTACAAGAAGGATTCGTAATAGCTATTAACATAATTTCACTATAGTCAATAGAATGATAAATTTGCTCGTCTTTTAAATGTTGGTTCAAGGAAGACAAGTGATTCAATTAAGTTGCCAACCTATATGTACCCCTTGATCAATACACTGAATTGATAAAATGCACGGTACATTATTGAGAACAAACACAAGCTCCGTTAGATCAAAGGATGAAAACCTCGATAGTGGATTATTCTATTTGCCCATTAATCAGCCATTAATGATTGCATGTTTTGAGCTACGATGGGGATATTTTATGATGGAAATTCACGTAAATCGGTTATTCATTTAATGTAGCCTACGTCTACGACTCTACGTGTAGTCTACGTCAACGCTAAAATTAATGGCTACTCGTAGTGAAGTTTAAATCATGGTGCGGTTTAATAGTTGTGAACGATTCAACTAAATTTGCATTATCCAACATTTTGTAATAACGTTATAGAATGGATACGCTGGGCGACGCCGTTCGTTAGTAGACGACGCCCGTTTTGAATCGAAAGTGAATCGGGAGAACCGAGAAAGCTTGCTTCACGAAAACTCGTTGTCTCGAGGTAAATAAAGAGTAACAATTTTTTCCAATTTCTTTCAATAATTTCATTTTCAATATGCATAGAAAATTCGCTGTCAGGAGAAGAGGTTTTTCTACCCGAAGATTCTCTTACTGTTGGAGAAAATGGCCGACTTTTGGTAGCATTAATCATTCGTATGAGAGAAGAGATGGTATCGCTTTCTCGGACGCTAAAAACCATTCAGGTATTGCACTTTTTGGTGGAAAGATTTCATTTTTAAACAAATATTTATTGAATATCTCAGAATTGCAAGGGAACGCTACTGCATGTTGAATCGCGTCCATCGCAGAATCTAGACGAGTCTCAGTTCGAAGTGATTTTGAAGCTGGATATCGCTCGGGAGAATTTGGTGTCACTGCTCAAGTTATTGAAGCAAAGCACTTCTCTAAGTCGCGTAACTGTCGCTAGTGCAACCAACTTCGTCGCAGAAATACCAGGTAGAAAAATTAAATTCATTTATTTAGTATTTTTGGCCTCTAAATGGCTTTTATTTGTTAGTTATTTGGGTAACAAAGGTAAACAATAATGTCGTGATGTAAATTTCCTACTTTTTTTTAACATAATAATTAAGCTAATGATGTCAATATTGCCAAAAAATGAAAACACGTGCGATTTATTGTTTCATAGAAATATGGTTTCCAAAACATGTTTCTGAACTGGATTTGTGCAACCATTTGGTGACGCGCTATGAGCCAGATCTAGACCAAGGCCATCCTGGATTTACAGACGTAGTTTATCGGAAGCGTAGACAAGAGATAGCCGATATTGCGTTCAATTACAAACAGTATATAACTTAATACTTCCTAATAAAATAGAAATAGCAATTAAAATTTTTTTATTGCAAATAATAGCGGCGAACCGATTCCGCGTATCAAATATTCTGTCGAAGATAAAAATACTTGGAAAGCCGTCTACACGGAACTGATGTCTCTTTTGCCTAAACACGCTTGTCGCCAACATCTGGAAGCTTTTGCTTTATTGGAAAAGGAGTGTGGCTACGCTCCAGACAACATTCCGCAACTAGAGGACATATCTCATTTTCTTAAAAGTATTTTTCAGTGGAAAATGAACAATTATTGTACAAACTGTATTAAATTGTTATCGAAATCAAGGAAGGACAGGCTTTTCTCTTCGTCCTGCAGCTGGCTTGTTGACAGCTCGTGATTTTCTCGCAAGCTTGGCTTATCGGGTTTTCCAGTGCACTCAGTAACGTTTTTTTCGATTAAAATAATTAAAACATGATCGCTGTGTTAATAAGAAATTTTTTTAAATAGGTACATTCGCCATTCTTCCTCTCCTTATCATTCTCCGGAACCGTAAGTTAGCACCAATAAGTTGAAAAATGATACCATTTAGATTAAAACACAAAATTTGAAAATCTGCATTTCTTTTCAGCGACGCCATTCATGAGCTGCTGGGACACGTTCCCATTTTGGCTGACCGAAATTTCGCTCAGTTCTCTCAAGAATTGGGTTTAGCCTCATTGGGAGCAAGCGACAGTGACATTGAAAAGTTTTCGACGGTTTAATAGTTCAAAATTTTTCAGAAAATAGCTAAAAAAATAACGGTATTAAATTTACAATGCAGATGTATTGGTTCACGGTCGAGTTTGGACTGTGTAAACAAAAAGGGGAACTGAAGGCATACGGAGCTGGCTTGCTGTCAAGTTACGGAGAACTCCAGCACGCTTTATCTGGCAAACCTTGTTTGTTGCCCTTTGATCCAATCGTTTGCGCCGTTCAGCCATATCAGGATCTGGATTACCAAGATGTTTATTTCGTGTCCGAAAGTCTAGAAGATGCCCTTCAAAAATTCCGGTTAGTGAAAAAAATTCAAATTGTGCCAGTTCATTTACCTACACATTTATTTTGTTCTCATTTCAGTTCTTGGGTAGCTGGGAGTATTCGAAGACCTTATGAAGTTTGCTACAATCCTTTTACGCAATCAGCAGAAATCGTTGACTCAATCACTGGTCTAGCCAACGTTACTAAACAAGTTCAAACTGATTTATCCCACATCTGCACAGCCCTACATAAAATGAAGTAATAAAATCACTTTCGTTTTCTGGCATAATTATTTCGCATAAAAGGAAATGAGATGTTTCGTGTCGAACCTAGTCAATGACATTACGTTACGCTATCATTACGTGTAATCGGTTAAATGTCCTATTTCAAATTTATTCGGTAGTCTCTAAAGTTGTCGTTTCTAGAATTAATAGGAGCGTCTCAAAAATTGCATGCTTCACTGTTGACATTATATTTTTGTTCGTGGCTTCATTTAATAGGCTAAAATCGGCTAAAATCGGCTAAAATATGTGTTATTCTGGAATTGGATTTCCTCTATGTCCTGAACTTGCTGTTTAATGTATTTATCTTGATGTTATCCTCCGATTCACGAAAATATACGCCTCTATGTTATTTTGGCTGTTACGGTGTTACTTGTCAATGATAAATGCGACTTACTCTAGTTTCTGTGAGGTTCAAAGTCCACCGTTTCCTTGTTTATTAATTACACGCAGAGAGTAAGCGCACTTGTTCATAACAAATGCAACTGCGCAACATGCGCAAATGCAGTTTTGAAAATCTTAAAAGTTAAAGAATTCATGTCAAAATAAATTTATGTGACCAAATATCGCAGAAGGGCAATGGTTTAAGGACATGCAGCGTGACATCTTCATGCCCATCGTTATATTATTCCATTGGCTTGGCTCGATGACGACTGATTACGAGTACTCTCAAAACTTTCCTCTTTTTCTATATTTGCTCTTGCCCTAAAATGTATTAAATCAAATGATTACACACACATGTGCGCACATTTAGCTCCAATAAAAATCACGACAACAAAAGGTCATTGAAAGCTGCTGTCTTCGTAAAGTATTTATGCATTGTAAATAATAAATAAATACTTAATCTCATTCGTTTGCTGGGAACTAATATCTATATCATCCACCATGTCTATATATAAGTGTTTGCATGAAACTGGGTTTTTATCAAAACAAAGGTTAGCCATCACAGAGTTCGTAGTTTGCTGTAGTTCCATGTTGCTTTTTATTTGCATACGTCATTGCACACGGTACTTTGGAATAAAATGTCACGTCGCTCGTCGACTTTGCTTTGGGCTCTGATAGGGAAATCAGGCGAAATATAATTCGAATTTCGAAATAAAAAACAAAATATTTAGAGCATACAGTTAGCATGCCAGACTATTCAATCATGATTATTAATTTATTATTTATTATGGCAGAAAAGAAACGCAGTATAATTTTCGAAATGAACTTATTTTTCAAAAATTTAATATATATAAAAAAAAAAAAACTAAATCGATATTTAATGATTAATGTAGTATCGATTTCCTAACCTTAGTCCTTAGGGCTTTAGGACGTCTGAATGTTGATCTGATAATTCTGTCAAACAGTCTGGGCAAAGTGCTTCTAGTTTTTTATTCGAGTATTTACTCGACAAACTGCAGTTAAACAACCAACAAGCTAGTTCTACTGTCGTGTCAGAAATCAGAGTTTTTTCGCAAAATATCACCATTGGCTAATGTTACAGAGTTGGTATTTTTACACCACAAACACGTATTACTAAATTCTGGTGCATTGAACAAGCCAACGTTTAAAAATGTCAGTGTAGCTGCTAGTCGTATCTTATAGAATTATTCGTAAAAACAGATCCTTGTATTGGGTGATTCCATTTTTCTAAATTGTCGCCAAACAAAATTGCCAAAAATGAGAAAAATGAATTTGTCATTCGCCGGCTGTGGTTTCATGGGAATTTATCACGTTGGTGTGGCGGCGTGTTTAAGGAAGTATGCAATTATCTATTTATTCCCTCTTCAGTTTGAAATTGTTCCTTTTCTTTTTAAAAGGATTGTAGTAATTAATGATCATCCATTGAATTAATTTATAGATATGCTCCAGATTTGTACCTGAAAAAGGTATCAGGAGCGTCTGCTGGGGCCATCGCTGCCGCGTGTCTTTTGTGTGATGCACCATTAGGTAAGAAGATTAATAAAAATAAATAATCTTTCCCATTATTACTATTTTTAAATATTGCACTTAACCCTGGATGGAAGATGATATTGACTAATTCTGACAAAGAAGTGGTACGGAAGAAATTTCGAAGAGATTTTTTTTTTAACTTTCTTTACCTTTTTAATTTTCTTCTTTAAATAAATTTAGAAGAAGAATTATGCCAGTAAGAATGTTTCACGGTTTTCTTGATGATTTATTCATAACTAGAACATAAAAATTATATATTCGTCTTTTTGTTTTGTTTAAGGTGAAATAACGAGTCATGTTCTTCAGGTCGCTATGCAAGCTCGTAGCCGGATGCTAGGACCTTTTAGTCCTTCATTTGATATTCATAATCTTCTTAGAAATGGACTTCAAAAGGTAGTGTTGTTAATTTCTACTTTCATGTATTTAATGGTGATTTTTTGTTAGAAATAGTAATTTTTTCAGCAGATAAGAGCTGACTAAACACAAATCACATTTGTCCCAGTTAGCTTTTTATTATTTCAAACCATAAGATTCACTATGAGAAAGTGTAATCTCAAAATTTATGTATACAACAATCGTTTGATTTGGCCCAAAAGAAACCTAAAGAGTTGAAAAAAAGGTTCATTCAAACTTTACAAAACATGGACATAGTAGTTTAAAGACTTTTTAATGTTTCAGAATCTTCCTGACGATGCTCATCTAAGAGTGAACGGCAAGATTCATATTTCTGTGACACGGGTGTATGATGGTAAAAATGTCATTCTGAAGCACTTCGAGACCAAAGACGAATTAATTCAGGTCTGCTATAAGCACTTTTTCAATGCAATAATTACTAATTTTAAAATTGAGTTTCTTCATATTATCGAATAGGCCATAGCGTGCAGCTGCTTCATTCCTTTTTTCTCCGGTATGATTCCTCCAAAGTTTCGCGGCGTTCGTTACATGGATGGTGGCCTAAGCGACAATCTTCTAGTTCTTGACGAACACACCATAACTGTGTCTCCGTTCTGCGGGGAATCAGACATTTGCCGTAATTTATAATGAAACTAAATATAGTAACCACATTTCTTTCTCATTAATATATTTGCATACCTAAATTTAGCCCGTGATAAAGATACGTCAAGATTAATCCACGTGAGTTTCAATCTAATGTAAAGAAATGAAGTATTAAATTATCTTTCGATTTCGAATTTAGGTCGTGTTCGCTAACACAAGTATTGAACTCTCTCGGACTAATTTGTACCGACTGGCACATATCATGTTTCCGCCCAAACCGGAGGTTAGCAACATCTTTTCTAATCGTAAATTGAATCATTCGAATGAACATTCACCAGGGATTAATTAAATCCGTCGGTTGGACGTAGACTCTATCTAAGATTTGTCAGCAAGGCTTCGACGACGCTCGCGTGTTTCTTCAACAGAATAACTTGGTTGTGTGCTACCAATGCGTCTCGACGCACAAACCAGCAGTCACTAGCAGTGTCGTTACAGATATCGATTGCCTTGAATGCGAATCGCAAAAGAAGGTGAGCTAATTCATCTTTAATTTTCTTAATAATAGTAAAAGTCGTTTCAAACTGCAATTTTTACATTTATTAAATATGCATGAGAGTAATCAATTCAATAATGATTGCTCTCTAGATGGTTGTAATCGACCGTCTGCCAGAGACCGTGAGTCTAACGTTGCAGAATGCCATCACTGAAGCTAATCAAGGAGTGATGAACTGGATTTTCCGACACCGAGGAATGCGACTACTGTCTATTTTAAGCCTACCCTATGTCTTGCCGGTTGATGTGGTGTATGCCACATTTCTGAAGTAAAAACTAATTAATTGTGTTGCATTAATTTTTTTTTTTTTTTTTTTGTAATGAGTACTCTTCTTCAAAGCTATACTCGGCTTTTCCCTGCTTTTAAACATTCGTAATCGAAGTACTGATTCAATTTGTCCATTGTTACAGATTTGCCGATAGTGCTCCAACCATGTCTACAGTAGGAACCAATTTAAAAGGAGTCGCTGATTCTTTTGTGGCTTTCTTTTTTAGTTTAATCATGGAGGCGATTAAAAAGCGAGCGTCTTGCAGTACGCGGCTTTCCTGTCAACTAGCTGTCACTGAGTTTTCGCCAGATGGTATGGTTCTCGCGTGTGATCATTCTGATGATTAAATTATTAAATGTAATCATTTTATTTCTTCAGTGAGTTTATCTTCAGTCGACAGTAAAGAACCAGCTGTCAAGAATCACGTCAACTTTGGCTTCACTTTTAATCTCGAGTCAAGGTTTGAAATCGAAATTTCTGATCATAACAGTATATTAGAATGTTTATTTCATTTTTATCATTCCAGTCATGAAAGCCAATACTCATCTACCCCATTCTTTAGCGACGATTCATTTGATGAAATTTTAGCGTTAACAGCCAGACATGATGCCCTGATGGCACATTATTTTCTTGACGAAAAAAATCAGGTGGATCCTGTACTTTTCCCCAACGATTATGCGTCACTGTTACACTTCCTGCCCGGGGGTCCATGCCCGTAATCTGCGAATGACGGAGACATATTTCATCATACGAGGATCTGAATTTTATTCACATCTGAGTAAATATTGGTATGACGTACATTCCGTGAATAAAGTTTGGAACGCATTAAATCTACTAGAAAGGAAAAAATCTTCTCTACCCCTTCATCCTAAATTTTTAAAACCAATTCAGAATGTCTTTTGTTGTTTAATTACTTGACTTTCTCTTAAACATATTTATAAATAAAATATTTCGTAGTCAGCAATTGAATCGCATATATTCTTACATGCTATGTGTAAATGTGTTCGAAAAAAGAATTCTGATTTTTGATGGGTGCGAGACCCAAGTTATTAATCATTTGTAAAGTGCGACTTAAACGCCTTAATAAACTACGATAAAAGGTCCAAAGTGCCTATATCGTGTATTTACTATAAGCAGAGTGGGGTTGCGTGGACTCTGAACGGAAACGAAACGAGCGCGGAAAGAGCGCGCTCACGAAGTTCTGTGAGCGATGAGTTGAGAGTAGATGCGCCATCTCTTTGTCAACTATGAAACATCTGCTTCAAAGTGATTAACCTATCTACCAACCATATTGCCAAGATTTATTAAACAAATTACCCCGTTACTAGATGCTTATTATAGAAAGCACAGCGCTAAACAAACTGATGCCTTTGCCCTTGTCTCGATTGTTTCGATAGTAAGCAACAATACAGCTGTGAAGCATTTCGGAAATAGTTGCCTTCCACATACTAATTACGCGTAATTGATTATAGGATATAATATAGGATATAATATAGGATATTATAGGAAAATCCGATTATAGGAATATTCTAAGCAGCAAAAGTCTGTATTCAGCGGCGAATAGTCCGGAATTATATTCGTTGTGGTTTTTTAGATTCTATAAGGCAAAGAAATGAAAAAAAGGAAGCTTACATGCTTCCTCTGATTTTACCCTTCTTTACTCAATTTTTTCCAGGAGGGATGATACTATGCTTCCTATGAAAGAAAAAAGCCGAAAGGCCGAACTTTGCAGCTACAAAAAATTAAAAATAGACGAGAAATTCAACCGGCAAAATACAAATAAGAAAATTAAGAATTAAACTGAAGGACCCTGCCCTCTAAAGCCCACAAGACAAGCATTCTGCAATCAAATGTAAAAAAACGCCACTGGGTTTCGGACTTACAGATTTGTGGGTGCGTGGGCCAAACCGTCGGTTCGCCAAGTCGACATTTTATGAAATGGTTTTAGTTTTTGTTGGAAGATTCGTCTTTTTTGTTTGTTGTAGGCTATCGTTAAAAAAAAACGTTTATGTTAACGACGACCAAAACCTGTGGCGACCATCTCACAGATTTATCGCCACTAGGCTTTTTGCCTTTTTCGATTGATAACGATAAAAAAAATTTTCTAGAGTGATTTCGAAAAAAAATGGCGCGTTCGCCTGCTATCGTTTGAATTGTTTAAAAGTCCGCTTGACTGTATAATCATTAAAATTTTTTTAAAGCATATTTAAAATTTGTTGATCGGCTTATATATCAGAACATGTTGTCATAAAGAAAAACTATTTTTTAAGACCAAGTGCGACAATATCAAAGGTTACACCACTTGGTGGCGGGAAATTTAAAAAAGTTAAAAAATGACTGTTAAAAATGAGTTAAAATTTACGCAGGTTCGTACAAAATGGTAGGAGTGCGAAAGAGGCCATCGATAGTGTGTGGTAAAAATTTCAAACTCGTAGCTTAAGTTTAACACTGAGTCCACCACTCAATGACACCAAAAGTGGGGGTTCTGGGGGCTTACAATTTTTTGAAAAGGGTGACGAAGGCATCGCAGCCAGTTCCCGTATAAACCATTTTGTGCAGAATTTTACGGAAAACACAATGGTGAAGTCCGCAATTTTCTAGCTAGCATAGTTTTAAGTTATTAAATGAAAAATAAGGGACCCCCCGGAAATTCTAGCGTTTTTACTGATTTTTGACATCAGTTTTCGGGCAAACCAGACCTTAAAAAATATCTAATCTTTTAGAATGAAAGATGTTGCCCCCCTCCAGAGACATCTCGCCCCGTTTTTATTTTAAACGGTTATTAGCAGAGATATTGGCAATTGAAAATCTTGAAAATGTTTCGTCATTTTCTGAAGATTTTCGCCATTGACAGACGTCATTTCGCCACGCCATCTAGCGGCCCTGGTTCTAGTGTCCCTGCTAAGGAAAGCCATGGAAGGCATACATTTCGGCCATTTTGGTGAAGTAAAGTGTTTAAGATGGGCCAAATCATCTGTTTTCTGGCCTGACTGTGATGACCAAATCCGCAATATGGTGGCCAGTTGTGCAACCTGCCAGAAGAACCGCCACAAAAATCCGGCCTTGTTTCCAGTTCTACTTCCGGTTCATCCGTTTCAAATGGTCTCAGCAGATATCTTCCAGTTTGCTGGAGTTCATTATTTGATTCTAGTCGACGAGTACAGCAAGTTGAGTCAGTTGAGGCAAAGATGAAGTCACTCCAACAAGTCACTCCAAGCGTCGGCTACAACAATTGAGGCCCTCGGTGGGTTTTTTACCAATTTTGGGACTCCGGAAGTGCTTCTTTCCGATAATGGAAAGCAGTTTATTGTTTGGAGCTCAATCGTTTTTGTGACAACCGACAGGTTCAGCATGTGACGTCCAGTCCGGAGTTTCAGCAGTCAAATGGTCTCGCAGAAAGGCACATCCAAACGGTGAAAATGGCGATGTTGAATATTTTTCAGGACGGAACAACGCTTTGGGAGGTGTTGACTGCAATTCGGTCCTCTCCGGTGTCGGATCAGTTGCCGTATTCGTCCGTGCTTTTGCAAGGCCGTCATCTCCGTGGCTCGTTGCCGTTCTTGCCAGCAGCTCTCATTCCAAGGTTGGTCCCGTCTACGTTTGTCCAGCAGCAGTTACGGCGGCAGGCTGAAGCATCCTCTTGTCAAACGCGCAGAGTGGATGTGCGGTCTTCGGCTCTAGTGCTTGGACAACGTGTCAGGGCTCGTATTGGTCCCAAGTGGTTGCCCAGTGTGGCGGAAGCTGTTTGTGTGGAGCCTCACTCGTACAGTACCCACCAAACGATTAAGAACACACCCCCTAGTTTTGAGTGTATTCTTATGGCGCTATGTGTCTCATTGCTGCAACTTTTGAACAGCTAGAGATAGATTTTTTTCTTTTTTTCCCGAGCAGGAGAAAAGACGATCTACAAATCATACACACCTGATATTTTCGTAGGACTTACCCCCACGTCTCTACAGCCTCGTTGACCAATTAAGTAAACCCACTTTTCCCCCCATAAGCGCAATGTTAAAACCGACATTTAAAAAAATCAAAAAAATACTTAGGAAATAGCCCCAAAGGTTTTTTTGCACCAAAGATGCATCATCATATGGTTGATAAAAATAAAATATGTTCATAATTTTATGAATTTTTTCTAAACACCTTCCCTATCCCTCGAAGTTTTTTCTTTAAAAACAGAGTCCGTCTCGCGACTTTAGCATGGAGAGATAGACGACTCCCCCCCCCCTTTTTAGCTCTTTTTCGAGAAACAAATCTTCGTCAAAGATGTTATTTGTACACATTTAAAACTTACGATGAATTAATTGAATGTAAGAAGAAACTTCACCCACTATTATGGCTGAAATTTGTTTACAATGAAACTCCAGATTTAACTAAGCAATTATTAAACGCATTAATTTTCCATATAGAAATCTTAAAAGTGGAATGTTTTACATGAATGACAATTTAATGACTTTGCTAAATTCTCATTTAGAGTTAACTAGAAAACCATTTGATACTGTTCATTTATCTGTCAAACCATCTTGTGAATTATGTGAACTATCTGAGAAAATAATTCAGCTGAAGGATCCAGTCGGTGATGTGAGTGAACGTATCTCATGTGGTTTTCAAAACACAATATGTATTTTGTACACAATGCATAGATCAAATACATAATCAAGCATCACTACCCGATACAGTATTTAATGATCCCCGATCTTTTTCTCCATAAACTTTAGCTTTAGCCGGTGTCGAAATTGTAGCAGGCGGGATATCTGTAGTAAATCCTTTTTCAGCTATATCTAATAAATCAGCCTTTATATATTGTGCTACACCAGAGACCCATTGAACTCTATTTTGAGAAACAAATTTTAAACCATAAATGGACAAACCGTTGGATCTACACAGTCATCCCAAACTTCACCCAAAGCGCTTGAAGCATTTTGTCTTTGAACATCTTTTGGACACGTAAAATCCAGTTCGAATGTTCCCCTTACTACAACGTCACAAGCAATAGCAGAATAATTTGTTGTGCCATCATTTAGAGGTCATGGTGACACATGAATCATTGCACAATGAGATGATGTATTGGTATCTTCTATTGAATAACCTGCTACACTGTGTTTATATGGAGCAGAATGTGCTAATGTACATTTTCCAGTAGCAGCATTCCATGTCAATTCCTTAGAACCCAATTTTGATGCTCGAATTTCTCGATTTAATTGCCAAATTTCAGCGGGATAACCTGTTGCTTTTGGAAGTTATAAATCATTTTCTCTAGTTAGAAAATAGTAGTAATAAAATGCAAGTTCTCTAGTTGGATTTGTTACGTAGTACGGCCATCCCACCATTAGGAATTCTAGTGGTTCAGAATTCAAAGCGTGATAATTCATAGATTCATACAATCAGTATCCATTGACTGTTCCTATTCCATTTGTACATTTTGACCAGTGAAATCATCGTGTTTTGCCCAAAATTTATGAATTGGTTTTAAATTTACATTTGCTACAATTTCAGTTCCAATTTTTTTAAATGTGCCAACTGGGTTTAATCCTCTTTCTTTTTCTTGATATTTAATTGACTTAATGTTCCATTTTAAATAATTTTGCATTAATATTTGTTCTCTTCCTATATTAACATATGTCTTAATTTGTAGATTAGCTGATAGTGCAACGATTGGAAACCGAGGAGCAGTATCACTGGTGCGATCTTCTGTTAAAATGATTGGATATATTCGATCGTCTTCTCCAACAAATCCCCAAATCTCTCTAATTTTGGATCAGGAACATATTGAAAAGTTGAAATTCTGAATTCCCAGGTTTGTATTTTATTAATTGATTGCTGACTATTAAACCACTGTGATCTTTTATCATGATCCTTTCGCGCTGGTGATCTAAATTTACGCTCCAAATCAGCCAATTCTTTACTTGATTGTTGTAAAGCATTTTGTTCTTCAAATTGACTAATAGGCACTTTTGCTCTAACGTAATTTCGTACAGCTTCTATTTGTTTAGTTGCTTCATATCGTGAATCATAAATTTATGATGAATTTGGTCGTTAGTAAATACAACATTTTTATATCCAGAAACCATTTTTTAACTATCCAAGGAGTTAAAACTCTATTCCATAATTTTGTTTTTCTGTAAATTGGTCGGTATTTTCTTTTTTTTGTCATAAACCCAATTTTTGTTGGAATTACAAAATATTTTTCATAATCTGTAGGACCACTCCAACCGTAACCAGTGGAAGCCTTTCCCCATTCAGTCCACATTGTTAATAATTGTCGGTCATCATAATGTTCTGTAGTTAATGTACGTTGTCCAAAAACATAGTCGTGCAGTTGTGCAACAGCATCTAAAAATGACACAGGTATATAATCTGAAGTAAGCTCGTTACCTGGCCCGACAAAATTATAGCCCGGCCATAACACTGGTCCAGTAACATCTGATAGAGCTCTTTTTTCATATTTAGTTTTATATCTTCTTTCTGATTTTGTTTTTAATTCCTTCCATGTAGTTTATCCTGGAGAAATATAATCACTAAAAGAATTGAATTTATTTATTATGTAATAAATGGCCCAGTCAACGTCTGCCACTTCATAATGCTTTCTATAAACAATAAATTTACACTCAGAATTTTCACTCGGTAACTTTAATGAACAATACGAAATTCATCTCGTTCCCCAATTACATATCTGGTTAATTCTAATATTTCTTGATATGTCCATGTGATAAGGTATCTCTCTAATGTAATTCCAGGTGGTAAAACTGTTACATTTTCTAAATTTTTTGGAAACAATGGAGAGGTTACTTGGGGTTTATCCACCAACATTGCACACATTATTTTGATTTTTGTATTGTTATTATCAAGCCAATCTGGGTTTTGGTAATATCATTTTGGTATAACTTGTCCTCTGATTTTGATTTTACAGCTGGTGCAATTTGCCATTCTGGGCCGTAAGACATCTCAAGATTGTATATTCTGAAGGTCAACGTGACGGTTGATAAAGGAATAAAGCTCTTTCTTTCTGTGGGTTTATTTTTTTGACTTTTTTTTACTCTTAACATCTAGTTGCTCTTAATATCTGTCGAGCTCTTATCATTTAAATATAGATGATATATGATAAACTCTTAACATCTATCGAGCTCATAGCATCTATATGGTTAGCCCCCTCACGACCCTTCCGGGAGGATCTGAGAGGGCGATGGCCTTGAAGGAGGTCATGACCGATAGGAGAAAGGAACGGGAGAAAACTATAGCCAAATGTAAGAACTTTATTTTTTCAATAGTCATGTCCAGATTCACTGACTCTTTTTAGAGTTTAGAGTAAGTAACTATGCAATATGAAAAGAGGTTACACCTCCGTATGAAACGGAACATGGACATGACTATTGAAAAAATAAAGTTCTTACGAATTAAGATGGATTACAGCATCTACCTCGCTAAAGCCATCTTCTGTTTTTTTTTCTGAGCAAATCATAAACTGAAGAGATCATCTTCTATTGTTGCCGAGCGAATCAGAGCTTTCTTTCTAATGCGACGGGTTCTATGTACAAGCCAAAAACTTAAGTTTAAACATTAATATGGCACAATGGCTCAATCCCACACGATGTCTCGTTCTAAAGCTAATTAAAATCCCATTTCTATTAGGCGTCCCATGCAGGATGAAAGGAAAGATTTGGCAACTCCTCATCCCCACCGAGAACCCATCACCGACGGACCCTACTCTATTAGTTAATTGGTTTAATGTTCAATTTAATGTTGTTTGATGTAATATTAATTAGTTATTTGGTGTTTATAGGGATCAACGCAATCATAGATTAACTTCATAGCTCGACATTCTCACATGTCCTTGCATTTTTCAACTGATACGCTTTTAAAGCCACAATCCTATGGTGCAAAATGAAATTGGTGATTCTGATAATAGGAGCCGTATTTAAAAGAAGTGTCTGACAACCAGCAATAAACAGCTACTAAGAAAACGAAGGAAAAAAATTAGACGAAGTATGTGAACTTGAAACAAAGCTTGCTCAGGTATGAATTTTACATTGGAGTATATATAAGAAAGGTCTAACATTTGAGATAAATTGTTTTACAGATTGCTTTACAGAAAAAAATCTATTCCAATAAGTCAAAAACACAAATCCCACTTCGGGAGAGAATTGCTTTTTTCTGCTACATCTTCCTTCTCTCCATACTCTATGTTAAAATGAGGAATTCTTCTCATATTTGTCATCTGGATTCAAGACATTAATTGTTCTGATGTAAAAGATTACTAAAGATATAAACGAATTGGCAAAAACGGGCAGAGAGTTTATTAAACGCATTCAGTCTTCTCTATCCAAGATCAGACGACGACAGAGTTCTGGTAAAAAAAAACTAGCTTGCACACTGTACCTTTAATTTTATACAGTACATTTCATCAGAATTAGCATTTCTCACTTCTCCGCCGAGATGCTGTTGCAAAAATAGTTCAAAAGGTATTTCAAGAATGGTTTATTGAAGTCCCTAACCTACTTACACTGCTTCATTCCTGGGACATTAAAACTATATACTGTCGGAATGATTGTAAACACAAATTGTATGTACGGGGAATAGTTCTATGTGATTCCTATATTGCCACTGCCCCGTAGATACAGTTTTATATATCCCATGAATGTTGCTCGTTGCATATGTCTCTTATATCCTATATGATGCATTCATGCCTAATACCAAATATTTATACAACACCCTGAAGAAATAAATGGCAAATGTATTAACCGAGAATCGTACTATTGACCTTCGATTCTTTAGCTCTCTCACTACTCAACCAACTCTTCTTATGATCGTACCGAATTTTCAATATTGCAATCAGTACGTCATTTTCAGATTGAAAATCACATACGAGAAGTTATCGAAAATGTTGCTACCAACAAGAACAAGGATTCAACTGATGAAGTCGAAAAAGTGGTGTGAATTTGTTTTCTGACACGTCTGACGTCAAACATGAGCAATTTGATGGTGTTGACAATGAAAAATCTCCTGAAGATTCTGACGAAATTTTTCTGCCTGATTGTGGTGTTACGGCCCAAGATCTTCCCATTATCTTCCGGTGGTGGATTTTGCCGAGATTAACAATAAAATTGAAAAGAGAATGGTGAGGTAGAGTTTATTCAATTTGAACTACAAACCACTCAACATCTTCAAGTCCTTTTCCAAAAACATCGAAAAGAAACTAAAGATGCATACCCCAAGAGAATTTTGTGCATTTCCCACAAACTCCAATTGGTAATGTCAGCGTTTGACAAATTCACACTCTCTTTCGTGTCTAGTAGAACTGACGACATTGAATCGGAAAGGACAAGGATTCCGGCTTGCACTAAAGTAATTCATGATACTAGAAAACTGGTTAGCAAGATTAGTTCTTTGTCAGGAATGATTCCACGCCTCATTTTTTTAACAGTAAGGAAGTTGTTAAGCGACAATTCAACTGAATGGTCGTTCAATTTTCTGAGGAAGTGGGACGATTGAATTGTGTTGGCTTGATGTGACTGTAGTTTGCTTATTTATCACGGTTGGTTACTATTTTTTATTAGGAACCTCTTGGAAATTGGTGGGCTTTGTTAACCCACTGGTTTGTTGTAAAGAGGCACGGAATATTTGGAAACGTTTTTGTATTTTATGGTCTTGTTTGATTGTTTTGGTAAGTTGCGCGGTACTACAAATGTGTTAAAGCAGGTGGTATGAATTTCAAGCGAGTGGTATGAATTTCACCCCGTCTGGTCTGGTTGTAGGAACACAACCAAAAAAGTGTCTGGCCCCTAAATCTTATGCAGCGGCGCACGTATGCGTCATCTGAATTTCCCTCCCCTCGCGGCATTTCTGGTTTAGCGTTTTGTTTCTGGTGGTTCATTTAAAAGTGAGGTTTAAGGCTGTGAAGTGAATGTTGGTTTTGATATAGTATGATATTTTTTATTTTGTGCTGTAAATACTTGGCCAGATGTTGGGGTCGAAGACCAGTAGGGTGTGTTTGTTGGAAGGTGTGTTAGGGGGAGATTTTGTTGAAAGAAGAATGAGAGAATTTGTTGGTAATGGGTTGCGGTAGAGGCACTCTATCAGGACGTGGTTTTTATTCTAAATATCCATTCTGAGCAAACGAATTTAGCTGTGTGTGGCCGGATCTTAGGCGGTGAAAGCATGTTGAGGAGGCTCTGTCTTTGGTGTCTCACCCGGGGATTGTTCGTTCTATATTACGTTACAGGATGGAGAGCTCTTCCTCGGGTGTTAACCGGTCTGGTGTTTTTTTTTTACAATACTGGGATGAATGGGAATAAAGTGTGGTGAGTGTTCCGCTTGATTTTAGGCATTCCAGTAGGTACGTGATTTCTCCTACGAACTGTTTCTGGGGATCTGTGAGGAAATCATGGCTTTGATTGAAGCGCTTGAGTAAAAAAAAGTGAATTCCCGTTTCCCGGAGGGGAGGGATCGTAGTTTAAGATGGCTGCTAGGGCTTGTTTGATACTCTGGAGTTCTGCGTATAAAACGCTGGATCATGGCGAAGTGCGTCAGTAACCGGAGAAGTCAGCTTCGTGGATAAAGATAGCACATGATGTGGTGGTAGGGTTTACGGTTAGCGTGTAGACAGTGATGTAAGGAGCCGTGAGTTTAGATTTCAAGAATTCGAAGAGTTCTTGGGCGGCGTTTTGATTTGTTGGAGTTGTAAAAATTTGAAGGCAGAATAAGTTTGCTGCAGGGGGGGGGGCTTATATAACCCTGCTATATGTTTGCAGCAACCATAGGTAACATGACTCTGCCACAGCCATTGAACTCCATTGTACAGTATACTACAAAAAATTCCGAACAACGATTTTTTGTTTTATGCCACCTATCCATATATCGGGAAACTGTTGTTGGCTTTTGACTTAAATTTAGGGAGCTAGGAACAAAGTGAAAGGTGGGAAGAAAGTAATGACTAGAATAGCCTTAGGCTCGTTTTCAATTTTTGGACAAGTGACGAGAAAACCTAAAAGCTGCCGAACTCTTGCATATAAAGCGGGAAAATTTCAAAGGAATCGCCGTAAGTCACTTGTCAAAAATTGAACAACGAACTTAAGACGGGTATTCATTTGATCGCGCCATGAAAATTCTAGACCGCCTGTCTGATTTTGTTCATATTTTTTTTTTTTTTGGGGGGGGGGGATGGGGGGAGACATGGCCACGGGGTAATTGAGCCAATTTATCCTTTTTTTCTTTCTTCCCAGTTCCTACGATTCACTTTGTTCCTTGCCTCCCGAATTTGGGTCTAAAGCCAAACAGTTTCCCAAAATTTGGATAGGTGGCTCAAAACAAAAAAATCGCCGTTCGGATTTTTTTGTAGGGTACTGTACTTCAAAGTGCAATAAGCCTGACCTTAAATTACATACCAGTGATACGACTACAAAATTTGGCTTATTCTTTTCTAATTATTATTCAAGTATCTGCCAAAATATTACAATAGTGTGTAATATTAAAATATAATGTTGAATAAAAAGTAAGAAGTCGCAACTCAGCAAATTTTCCAGTGAAGCACCCTCTACATTGATAGTTTTTCACTTACACTACCCCACGCCAACGTCTCTCTTTTGTAATTCTTTATTGTAACTTAACGTTGATTATGCTATTCATTTGCTGCTTGATAAAAGCAGATGTGCATAAAATTGATATTTAGAACATACAATGCGGTTTTTTAAGCTGTTTATTTTAATTTTTTTTCAATCTACATAAGACATAGAAAAATCACAATATCAATTTTGGGTTTCAAATTGTTTGTAAGAAAAATGTTATTTTTCTTGCCGCTTGCTTATTTTTGGACCAATTTCATCAGGCCGCAGCAGTGCAACTTGCACATTTTTTCTTCTAGATAGAATACTTAACTAAAATCAACATATCAGTAAATTGCTTCAATTATTTAGCATTGTTCCCCCGTGAATTATTTCCAATAACTTCAAGGCTAAAATCTTCCTGGAACAAACCAGAAAACAAAAGACATTACAAGTGGATAAAGTATTTTTTAGACGATGTAAAACTGGGATCGTTTGAAGCCCATAAATTGGCGAAATACTTGTGGAATGTCCAATTTTTACTTAAAAAGTGCCATGTTTATAATCTCCCACTCGTCGTGTAGCATGAAGACATCTAATGCTATTACTGGCTGGGAAAGTTGGTAGTCGGTCATTAACAGATTTCCAATGCTTTCTATAGCCCTACACTTGGACCCATATCCATATACAAGGTGAAAAATCACCTACATATTAGAAATTCAAATTATTTTCTTTTTTATGTAATTGTTAGGGTTGAACTAAAAATTACCTTTAAATGACTGCTTAGAAGTCAAGTAAAAAAACAGAAGTGCTTCGAAATTCCTTAAAAATGAGAATTTTGCAATATAGCATTTTTACACCCCCTATGGTTTAGGTGAGGAAGTAAAAAATTCGACATTTACTTAGTATTCGATGGTTTGACATCATAATTCCCAGTAGAAATAATTCATTGTCTTAGCTGAAGATAGCAATTTTTCAACAACGACCAATGACCTAAATGCATCGAATTTTTTTCGGGGAATTGCAGTTTGCGACAGATGTTTTCTAATATTCCAAACTTATTTTAAAGCGAGAGAAGTAAAGTTTTAATTTTATCAGCAGAGGAACTCCTAATGCTAAAGCAGAAAAAGTTTCCTCCTCGCAATCTTTAGTTTTGTTGAATGTCTCTTTGCCCAAATGTGGTAACAAATGCAGCCATAGCGTCAAGTAAGCTTTGAAAAGTTTCATTGACATGAGAGCTCGCTGACGTGTCGTTCAGACAAAAGACTAACATGGATTTGATTGTAACTGTAAAGTTCAGCAACATCAGCGGTGAAAAGAACCGCTCTTCACTGCCGATAAACATTTTTGTTAATGTTATATTAGAATCTGTAGTACTAGATCATTTAAGTACCTAAAGAGAATTTGTAACCTAAAGTAACCTCAGAGAATTTGAGAAGTTTTGTAGAATATTTATTTGCTCTCAGCACCAAACGGCGTATAAGAATTTCCAGAAATTCTTCTTTCTAAAAATCCAGCCAACTCACTTTTGAAATGAGCATCTCAGCCATTTCTTCTCTCCAGCCAATTTTATAACTAAAAAAAATAAATCAGAAAGGTTATTTAAGATTTCAACTGTAATGAAATAGAGCTTGTAAATCTTTCGAAATTTCATTTCGTTCGCTGAGATGTTATTGTTTTTCTCACAGACCTTGTTCTGTGCGGAAATCGTTTTCATCACCAGTGAAAGCATTCCTTCATCTACTGGTGTTTGGAGAGCTTTCTGGTGATACAGAAATGCTGTCAGTCATTATGGCATTTCTTTGCAACACTTCATGGTGTATTTGGACTTCTTGCGTGTAACGTGTCAAATGAATAGCAAATTGATATCAGTAACCCCCTTTTTTTGCTCATAAAAGCCATGGGGATTAGCTTTGCAAAGTGCCAAGAAGCTCGGCAAGTAAAGAAATATTTTTATGTTCAAAGTGGTTCATTTAATCTCTTAATTCACAATGATTTAGGTGCTACTCATACCTATTGTAAGGATCACCAATTTCATTTTGTACAGTGGGTATAATGGATTAAAAACCAGCAGTAGTTTATAAATGCAATGGCATCTGAGAATGTCGAGCTTTGATGTTAATAATTTAAAGAGCTTTCTTGCCAATATCCTCATTGGAGTCAGCACCATTTTGAACCAGACTAAATTTTGAAAACTATTAATTTCGTTGAAAGATATAAGAATTTATTAGGTTTTATCTTACCACTTGAACAAATTGATGTTATGGTTTCATCCAATCTTCTTTAAAGCATTAAAGCTGAAATGAAAGCATTCTGTTTAGTTCCAGAATCAAACGATATTTTGCATCACAGCTTTTGATGTTTATTAGCTTTTTAGCTAGATTTTGAAATACACCTTCACCTGATAAAGCTTTGACACCACTTTGACCTAAGCTGCATTATTTGCCAAGTTTTTATATGTCGCGTAAACTGGCATTGATGGTCTCTGGTTCGTTGGAAAAAATCCAAAACAAACCCAGCAATATTGTGAAGATGGGAAATATTTCAAGCCGGACTCATTAAGCTATGTTCCCAATAACTCGAAAAAACCGAAAGAGAGTTGGATCGTCATGAATTTCCCATTTAAATCCAAACAAGCTTCTTTCAACTAATTACCTCAATCTTATTCGAATATGATCTGCGATGATAAAAAAAGTATGAGAAAAACTTGCTAGAAATGGTAAATCCACAGGTATATATTCACATGTAGCCAGCAATGCTGCTGTGGAAAAGACGTGACACGGCCTAATCAGCTCAAGTTATAGTCCACAATCGTTTTTTGCTTTTTCAACGCCAAAAATAGCATGTCGAACCCTTCTTCTTTAACGAAAATAACTGAATTCGCAATACACTGGCGAGATGGATTACCTGCGGTGGCGGAACGGGCTCTTCCCGATCTGCAACTGGGGGATGAAGGATCGGCTAGATGGCAGCGACGACGAGTGGAGGTAGGTCCATGAGTTTGCGCCACTTGCTGGAAAAGGTGGTGTGATGGGCTGGCAGGATGGATCCGATGGGATGGCCAAGATGATTTCGGTCGGCGATAGGACGGCTTCGCTGGGAGTGTTGCACCACTCTAATAGGCCCTGCTGGAGGTGTAGTGAGGGGGGGGGGTTGAGGGGGGGGGTCAAATTGGGCTGACGTAAGATTAGTGCCGCCATCAGAACGAATGCGGACGGGCACACCAAAATCGACAAAACAACGCATGCACGAACGAATCACGTCGTGGTAACAGAGATCGCGCTTCACAAATTCAAACACTGCAGGCCAACTAGACAAACGATCGTAATAGATCAGACATTGGTTGCCGGCGTGACAAAAATGTAGATGGCAATGTCCTTGAACAAACATGATGGACTGGGATCGTAAATGAGAGGCTCTCGTTGAAGACTGGGCAACGTCTTCTTGCATATTTCACACGCTCTGGCCATGTTGGTGATGTCGCTGGGCAGGCCAGGCCAATATACGAGTTGATGGGCGCGATGTTTCGTGCGCTCTACGCCCTGATGAGTGGAATGCAATTTGCGCAAAGTTTCAACACGCTTGGAGGAGGGGATCACGATACGGGCGTAGAACAATACCAGGCCGTCATCCGTTCATAGGTCGTTGCGGCCATTCCAAAAGCCAATGATTGCGATCGGCAGCTCCTCTTGACGAAGAGGGAATCTCTATTTTTGATAGTTTGTTGAGGAGGCCACGCGTTCATACGGTGTCGTAAGCTTTGTCTTCTTCTTGATGTCAAGGTCGATTTTGATCACGTGGTCTGAGGTGGAACGATTTTTCCTAAAACCAGCTTGTTCTGGGCATTTTTGGTTCCCACGAACCAGGTGAAGAGGGTTGTGACGATCCTCTTGAAAAATTTGCCCTGGCATGAGGTGAGGCTTATCGGTCGATAGGAGCTGGCTATGTTGGCAGGTTTGCCTGTCTTTAGAAGGGGAATAACATTGCCTATTTTCCAAGGTTCCAGGACAAATTTATTGCGTGTTGAATAGCTGTAGGACGGTCAGTTGTTGGTAGGTGATAGGTTGGTAAGGATGTCGTTATGAATTTGGTCGAGACCAGTCGATTTTCTCTCGAGTTTTTATCTTGTTGGGGGAGAAGGAATTGCTTGGGTCATTTGACTGTTGAGATTCGGGATTCGTCTGAGATTCGGGAGTCGATGATAGAATGCAGAGTGGCGTTTTGTGAGTAGTTCGTTGATGAGCCAAAGAGATCCAGGAAGATGTTGGTCTTTTTGGGTGTTGAAGTGGTGTGAGTGCCTACTAATTTCTTAAGGGGTTGGGATGGCCGATATACTGTAGTTTCCACTTCTGATCATGGCTTTCATGAACGACCGTGTTGTTCTCTGGCCGTTCTAGTGATTGAGACTGGATATAAATGATTCCCAGGCGTGTTTTTTCGCTGCGATAATGAGTTTTTTTCTTTTCCTCGTTGTCTCTTTTTCCAGTCGATCCTTTTATCTGATGATAGTGGTGAGATAATGGATCAATCCACGCCGATCAATCAGATCTTGGGCGCGGGTAAATAGCCATTTTTGTAAAATTTGAACCGTGGATTCATATCGTTATGAAACACTGATTTCCAAATTTTTTTGGTTTTTTGACGAGTATTTTGCGAGATACGGCAAAATGAAAATCGATTGTTTTTTTCATTTTGCCGTAGAGGATTTTTTACCGGCGTTTTTTTTATTTTGTATGTTTTGTCCCTATTATCTAATTTTTTAAGAATTTTAAATTGAACTCAGTTTTTTACGAGCTTTCGTTTGGTTAAATTTGTTTTTGGAAAAAATTATTTAACTAGTAATTTAACTTTAAATTTTGTGAAATCTTCCGTATTAAAAAACGGAAGAAAAAATCTGCGACCTCGTACAGTAGCCGTTTTTTTTTAAATTGTTAATGAAATATCAATTAACACTATGTGTGAACCGTGCCGCCTTTCTTGTCCGCGACCAGGTGTTGGAGCCAGCCTTGTAAGCGGGTGTCGTGGAAACCGCCAACCGTGGACCCGGAAAGATAGTCGGAGATGGGAAGTGGTTGAGGTGGCATGCCGGAGAATCCCTTCGTGATGTTCTGCGCAAGTTGGGCGCGCGCGAAGAGGCGGACGACAGGATCACGGCTATCAAGGAGTTGTAAGGCCCTGGCAATAATCCAGACGTCAGCGTCGTTCTTCAGCTGGGAGGCACCCAGTCTACCTGCTCTGCGATCAGAGATAAGGAAACTGTTATGGGCAGTGTGAGGTACATTGGCCACCGATCGGAGGAATTCAGTGCAGCAGGTATCAAGTTCCTCGAGGGAACCACGGAGGACCCGCCCAGTGGCAAGATGATGGGAGAGCGACGGAAGTAAGTGTGCTCGAAAAACCTCCAGCTTTTGCCAGGGCGCCAAGTCTGAGTCGGCTAACTTAGTTAATTTCTCGGGAAGATTGGAGGCGAGGCGAAAAGTTAGACGAGGGTCCTCGCGCCCAAGATCCGACGGATCGGCGTGGATTACCCCATTGGCGAGCGACTCCTTTCTCTCTCGGGTTCCTTCACGTTCTTCACTGCGGTTTCACAATCTGAGTTCCACCATGGGTGGCGGGGTTCTTCTCTCCCTCCATTTGGAGGGAGAGTGACGGGACTGATTTCTTGAAGTTTGTGTCACTAGTCGTTATGATTGCTTCTTCAAGGCGTCGAATAACGATTTAAGAGTCGTTAGGTTGTTTAAAGATTTTGAATCGAGTTGATGGGTAGGTCTGCGTTCCAGCTACGCCATTTGGATTAAGTAAGGATTTACAATGGGGGTCTATTTGAGGAGCAGATAAGGTCGGCGCTAAGTGTGGTGGTGATGGGAGGATGGTTGCTCCCTAAAAATGGGCCTACGGAAGTTGCGGCGTTTAGAGAAAACAGGGATGAGGAAATGATAAGGTCGATGGTAGATGATGATGTGTTGATTCTGGTACCTAGTTCATTTGGGGTGACAATAGTATTATCTGAATGGTCCGTTATCACGGCTCAGATAGACCTTCCCACCATAACGGTAGCGTTGGACTCCCAAAATGAATGGGAGTAGGGGAGTTAACAAAAGGTGGACGTCTTTTGGAGAGCAGTCACCTTCTGGAGAATAAACTGAAGACAATTGACTGGACAAGAGTTTTTGGCAATCTATTACAATCGATTACTTCTAGAATGCTAGTTGCGGGGGAGGAAAGGCCGTGAGCTTTTAGTGATTTTTTAACTAGAAGGGAACCGCCTCCGCGACGGCGTGAATTTCTGTCCTTCTTGAAGATTTGATAGGTTGCAAACTTAACATTGAATCTGGGGTTTCAAAAGGTTGAATTAAGAAAACTAAATCAGGGCATTCGGAGTTGAGTAGGGATCGGAATTTTTTTTGAGTCTTGAATTTGTCAGGCCTCTAGAATTCCACTGCATATATTTTAGGTTTTATATCATCTATGGCGTCGTCTTGGTCCCAGCTAGGGTTTTCGATGTTGTGGTATTTTTTATTTCTGTTTTGGTTTTTGTGGCGCATACTCCTAGAACGGAGTGTTGCTGCCGTGTATTCAGTTAAGGATATAATCAGAATAATAATACAATTATGATGCGTGAAAACATGATATAGAAATATAGAAAATATATGAATGTACACATAAAGCATGGGCAATTTTTGGGAAACTGGGTCTGTTGGACGAGAATACTCTGGTGTCGGTTTGGGCAAAAAGAGCCAGCTAGACTCAACATTTTTCTTGAAGCCTTTCCAGTATAGTTGAACCTTCAAAGCCCCACGAGGGGGCCACCAGCATAGCCAGGGATAGGAGAGGTAACTGGTTCCCGCAGTCTCCATACACCCCGAAAATTCACTTTCTTAGCTTGACATTTGGGTCTAAACGTTTAGATTTGGCTACGAAACTTTTCATGGCTCTCCACATTACATCGGATTGTGGTATCTTAGACAACTCAGGTGGCCAGGCATTGGACACCTCTTGTGAGATGTCTTTAAACTCTGGCCTAATGATGATAGGTTGGGCAGAAGAAAAGGAAATGGGGTAGTGACTCAATAGGGTCGCCACAACTTCAAGAAGGATCCTTAACAAATCCAAATCCGTGCTAGTGGGCATTTAGTAAGCAGTGGCCTGTCAGAATTTGAGCGATCTTATTGCTCGGTATTTTAGTCTTGAGGGTACGAGCTGCTTTAACGTTGGGAAAAAAATTCCGAGTTGTTTCGCCTTTTTGAGTACTACTCCATTCAGATTCCCATACAGAGATAAGTAATCCTTCTTTTTCCCTTTTTGTTATCGACTTTCGATGATGGGAAGTTCACCATCACTAGAGGAGATTTCCTGGTGAACACTTCTCTAGCAGCTTCGTATCCAGTATTCTCTCTATGGAGGCCGAAATAGAGATTGATTCAGCCTCGAATAGTAGTCAGATTAGAAAAATTTTCAGCATCAAGGGAATCATGCCTGATAGATGGTCTAGCAAAAAAGAAATCACTGCTAGACTGAACGAAAATATAGATCTTTGAATGACAGTGTGATAGTGAGAGGGGGATACCAAGTACCTTTTGAATTGCTAACTTGGAGTTAGTGAGTTTAGATTTTTTTGATTTAAAAGAGAAACTGTGTGAGGAGATTACCCCGGCGTGATTAGTGGTTACTATTCCTGTGACTGTTTTGCCTGGTGAATGAGTGCTAACAGAGTAGACATTGACTGTTTCCTCTTATGGCAGCATTGGGACTACTAGGTGTTTGGAGAGGAGTGAAATATTAAAACAAAATTTCCATGGTGGGAGAGACCCGGAAAAGGGAGATTCGGATTTGTCAGATTTCTCTTTGGTGACTTAATCCGGTGATGATGCATTCAAGAAATGATAAAAGGAAGGAGTAAAAGGATCATCCCTGTTTGACAGTAAACGAAATGCAGAGATGCGGATCATGACATGATCAATTGGCATAATATTAGCTAGTAAAATTATCGACTCAGTGGATGCGGTTTTAAAAGATTTTGTTAAAAGCAGCCCCACTGTCCTTTGAAATGACCTTAACTGTTTGACTATAGCTTTACGATTTAGAGCTGAGACCCAAATGGAACAACCTAGCTGTTAAGATGGGTTCAACAGCAGAAGTGTATAAGAAACGCAATTTGTTATGGTCGGAGCCCCATGAGTTTCTAATACTATTATTTACAGCAAAAATAGCTCTCTTTGCTGACGCACATTTGGCCTTGATATGACAAGTCCATTTTAATTGAGGGTCCATGATAAGTCAAAGGAGGGTTGCAGTCTCAGAAGGATGAATTAGGTTGCCGTGAATTAATAACTTTTATTGGTGTCACCGGCGTTTCTGCAACATGAGCCGACACTTTTGCGTATAATATCAACGGAGACAATTTGAATTTACCCCGTCGAGAAGCTCTGAAATGAAAGGAGATGGAGTATTAAAATATGAATTTGTTATTTATGGATTCGTTCGGTCTATACAAGTGAACGACATTTGAACTAAACATGAAAAAAATGGCCATCGCCAATTTTAAGACCTTTAATCTGAGTGAACGACCGAATTACAGTTACTCGTCTGCCTCTCAGCATCGAATTGCATCGGTCGTCTCAAAATGTCCATCACCTAGATTTTTATATTAACCAACCTCCTGCTGTTTTTTAGTCATCACCGTTCACATGGCAATCCCAATCATTATGGGTACAAACATTTAGTGCGCCTTTTGTTTCTGTTATACATACTATGCTCCGTTACTAATACGGGCAGTGATGAGTTACAATTTCCTCGTTTTTTTAGTCCTTCACCAAAAGATTCTTGACGTGTAAGCCGCCTAAATGCAAAATTTGCTCCATCGTAGTTGCCACGGTAAATACGGCCGGACGCTTGACGGTTCCAAAAGAGATACCAAATTTCAGTATATATTTCTCCAAATTACTGCGCTTGCTGCCTGATGACGACATGGAGAAAATTACACATCTGTATTGTCACAGCTTCACACCTATTCCACCATAATAAACAGGTACCTTAAATGACACACTGGATATTTCAATAGGGGCGGGAAAAGATAGGGCATAAGTGAAAGAAAGACAAAATAACTTAAAAGTGGAAAAATTAGGAATTAATGAGACAGTCATATCCACCACATTTACTGTATGTATGACAACGGTGAAAACGATTACTACTTTCTCTTGTGTCTTCCCTTCAAGACTACTGTTCCATGGTTTACCCTTTCGTCAAACTGCTGCATTATGGAATACAGAATGCCGGAGACTCCATTGGCTCCATTGTAAAGGGGAATTTTGGTTTATATTGCAGCAAGCAGCTTTTTTCCAGAGACTTGACGGTAACCTTGAATAGTTTTAACATTCAATACGAAACCGTAATATAGGAAGATGACTTGCGACAAATCAACTCCATATGAGGCGACATCTTTCAGGAATTGCACATTAAAAAAAAATTATTTATTACAAAACGAAATGTTATATCTGAATTAATTAACAAATTAAATGTCTTTTTTACTGATTGCATTAAAACATTTTTATTTTTAATTTCGGAAGTTTTAATTTTTCACAAATTTGACTTTTTAATTTCTACCTCATTAAAATTTGATACTCTACTTTTACCTATTGGTCTACCATTACCTATGGTCTACAATTACCTATTTGTATATTTTAAAGTTGGATTAGCATTTCATGACAGATACATATATACTAATGTTATTTAACATTTGTTTATAAATAAAATATTACGAAATGTTTAAAATACATGCGACATGTTTTTCAATCCAGTTAGATTTGCTGTTTTTCGCCAATGTATCGCGTTGCATCCAGCTTCGCTGAGAATGGCTAAAAGGGCAGCTCTTATCATGGCGTCAACATCGGAAGCAGCAGACTGATACGAATCTATTAGGTTCAAAGTCTACAAAAAAAACTTTAATACATAAACATTCATACGACATATACAACGTTTAATTACCAAGCTGATAGAGAATTGATCATTGGTCTTCAAAAGTTTGTTTAAATTAGATACGGCTCCTCCGGCTTATCTGTTGGTATAAGCATTTTAAATACAGTTTCATCATCATCAACGGAGAGAAATTTTTCACGATCACGTCGTGATAGTTTTGCACAGGAGCAGGATTTTCTTTTGCTGCTGTGCAACAATAAACTTGAAAATAGCGTTAATCTTCTGGGCTATATTCGTGATTTCTTCATAACAAGCACCTGTGAATATTCAAAATACACAAAATTAATTAATTTAAATTTGAAATCAATAAAGAAATATTTACATCTCTCGTCAGAAGAACTCAATCTCGGTCTTTTAGATTGAGGCATAATTGGAAGAGTTGACGATCCGCCAGGAAAGCCGTCTAACATCGTGAATGCTTCTTGATATCCATTGGAAAAACCTGAAATGAAAGTTAATATTATTAATATTATATTTACTCACATGTATACATGTGAGTAGGTATTGACTTTTTGATTTCTCATCCCTAACAATTTTTTTCATTATTTTTATAATTGCAGGTAATGTACGAGGAAGATTGGGGTAATGCGTTGAAAGAATCCTTTTTTGAATTGAAATGGGAAAGCCATGACGACCCAACTCTCTTTCGATTTTGCCGAGTAATTGGGAACATTAGCAAGTACATCCCATCTGGCTCAGAATTTATGAAGTCCCATTTACACAAAATTGCTGGGTTTGTTTTGGATTTTTCCAACAAACTAGAGACTATGAAATCCAGTTTACGCGCCATATATTACTTGGCAAATAGTACAGCATATGTCAAAGTAATGTCACGTGAGGGAGTATTTCAAAAGCTAGCTGAAAAGCTAATAAACAACAAAAGCTCTGCGACAAAACATCACTTGATTCTGGCATTACACAGACTGCTCTCATTCCAGTTCTAATTCTTTAAAGGAGAGTATTGGATGAATCCCAATACTGAGTTGTTCGAGTGGTAAGCTAAAACCTAATAAGTTCCAATATCTTTCAATGAAATTAATAGTTTGCAAAATTTAGTCTAGTTAACCAACGTGCTGACTGCGACAAGGAAATAAGCAAGAAAGCGCTTGAAATGACAAATTTCATAGGTAGAAATCCCTAGATGTCATTACATTTATCAACCACTGCTGCTTTTCAAGCAATAATTCCTCTTGTACAAAACGAAATTGTTGATCCGAATGGTATGAGTAAAACTTAGATCATTCTTACTTTACAGATTCAATTAAAAAAACCTATCTGAACATAGAAACATTTCCATACTTGCCGAGCTTCTTGGCACTAACCAAAGCTAACCCCCATGGCTTTTTTGGGCAACAACAAATGGGGCTGTTGATAAAAATCTGAAATTCATTGGACAAATGGACGCGTTACACGCAACAAGTCCAAAGCCAGCACTTGAAGAGTTGCTGACAAACGGCCTGACTACTTTGACGGCATTTCAGTATCACCAAAAATCTCTACAAAAACTAGTAGATGAAAGGATGCTTTCACTGCTGATGAAAATGATTTCAGCACAGATCTGGGATGAAAACAACAACATCTCAGCGAACGAAGTGTAAAATTCAAAAGAATTGCAAGTTATATTTATTTACAGATAAAATCATTAATCTTTTTCTGATTTTTTCTTTAGCCGTAACATTAGCTGGAGAGCCGAAGTGGCTGAAATGCTAATCTTGAAAGTGAGTTGGTTAGACGCAACACCAAAAGAGTTTTTGAAAGAAAAATTCATCAACATTCTTCTACGCCGTTAAGTGCTGACAGCTAACCGAAACCCTACGAAAACCTCACATCAGATTCTTTTGAGAATCGTTAGGTACTTCATTGATCAACTCAAATTGTAGAAAAACATTAACAAACATTTATACCGGCAGTCAGGAGCGTTTCTTTTCCCTACTGTTGTTGCTAAAGCTTCCAGTTAAATTGAAGTCCCTCATAGTCCCATGTTTGAACGAAACGTCAGCGAACGGGCGTTCGATTCACATTAATGAAATTGCTCAAAGCTTACTCGATGTCATGGTTGCATTTGTTCCCAAATTTGGCCAAGGAACTATCCGGAAATCACTTATGACTACAAACGAAGAAACGTTTTTAACTCTGGCATTAGGAGTCCCTCTTCTAGTAACATGTAAACGTTTACTTATCTCATTTCGAAAGGAATTCGGAATACTAGAGGAATACTAGAGGCCCGACGCCAACTGCGATTCCCCGACTCAGGATCCGATGCATTTAGGTCATTGGTCGTTTTTGGAAAATATTTTGACATCAAACAACTACTGATACTATCTTCAGCTAAAATAATGGACATCAATGGAGAATTACCGTGTCAAGCCATCGGACATGAAATTGATGAAGAATTTTTAACTTCGTCGCACAAGAACATAGGGGGTATCAAGATACTATTTCAGAATTCTCCGTATTTTCGAGCGCTACACAGATGAATATATATATATATGAACATATATAATGATGATGTTTGCATATATTCACAAACCATACACACCTATAAGGCAAACCTGTACTCCATATATATTGATGTATATTTATTAGAGAAACGTGTTCGACGTGTACATTTTACAAAGTTCACTTAAAATTACGTCGCGTTACGAGTTTGCACTTTCTACAAACGTTACTAATGAGCACCGTTACGTTGTTAATGTAGGCACGTAGCAGATGATTACATGATGGGCTAATCCGAAATTGCGACATCGGACAAATATCTGCCTTTCAAGATTCACGAGTGGCACATGAAGTCATTTGAACACCTATGTTCAGATTGTTTTATGGTTGTCCACTGATTTGCGACCAGTGATCATTTGTGCGATCAATGTCAAGCAAAGGGCATGCCGACACTAGCTAGAAAGCTGTATCCCTCTATCGCAACGCTACCAAGCAAATATAAAACAATTCTCGATGTTGAGGCGTACATATTTCCAATAACTCGCAAGTCTCATGGAAAAGCTGTTCACGAGGGATATTTTCAGGAAGTTATGAAATTTGTTGCAGAGCTTAGCAGGTATTTTTTTTCAATGCTTACGATTGTCTCTGAAAAAATAGTATCAAAGTTCTAAAAAAAAATTACATTTTTTTGTATTAATAGTAATAGTCAATTAATCGTTTTTTATTCATAATTGTCAGTCGAGAAGAAATACCAAAATCCTACTTTAAGATGGCGAGCACTGCAGGTAATGGAACGGGATTGACACATCATTACGCAATGACTTGGAGTTGCAAAAAGCAAACTTTGGATATGACCGGTTCGACTCAGGGTGTGTATGAACCGATCGCATCGCTTCTGCACCGGATTGTGTATGTAAACCGGGAAAAGAAATTTATATACAATACCTACCGGCGAAGTTGGTACGCAGTACCAACTTCGCCGGTTTTAACACGGCGTCTTATGGCGCTACGACCCTTTAGTTTTTTAACGATAACTATTTATTTTGTTATCATTTCTTTTTCCTCTTTTGAGTTGTTACTCAATACATAATTGGTAATGCCCCAATATTTTTTGTTTAAATTTTTGTTAATTTCCCTAGCCGGTATTAATGGCGCCATGCGTAACCGCTTCGTCGAATGAATATAGAGGGAGTTAGCCATTGAATCTTATGGCCGTTCCAAAAAATGGGTCCTTTTTTATAAAATTAATTAAAAATTGGCCATAACCTCTGTAGTGTTCTAGTTTTCGCTATTACATAAAGAATAAGCCAATCTATTCGCGTGTATATTTTTAGTATATGGTAAAAACAAATTTTTTTGTTAGAAAAAAAATATTTTCTCTTTCAGCCTTTTTTTTTTGTGAGAAAAATTATTTTACTTTCATACCACCAGAGGTGCTGTTGGTAAGTACTATATTTCGTTATTTCTAGATGACAGATACTTCTATATTTGTTTTGGTTTTCAATCAATCTTTGTTCTGGATTTGTTGTCTTTTATTATTATTGCCAACACAGGTATTCATATTCAAAATTTATGCAATCCATCTTCCTTACTTGTTATATGTATTTTATAAGCTTTAAACCTCGGCAGAAATAGGAATTTCTCAGTTCTTTCAGAAATTTTACTTGTGAGCTTGTTGAAGATCAAGCAAAAGCAAATTTTCAAATGGACACAACATTCACTTAAGTTTTCTTTTAAATTTTTAACAAAAACCTATTCTTACTTGTCTATATTTTTACAGGATTAAATATAACATAAGTTAGTCTGATACTTTGTCACCAAAACACTGTATTTGATACATGAACAAAACAGCAATCACAGTTTACGATGACAATGTTGGTTAGCTTTACAGGTATTTGTTGTTTTGAAATAACCATTATTCCAAAGTTTACGTAAAACATACTTAATATTTTGTATGTCCAACCTTAGCAGCGATGACAGCAAGGCATCTGCTTGACATTGAATTAACGTAAACTTCCAGTCAACATCTTGTCCAATTTCAGACCAAATGTCTTGTAACGTAGCAAAAGTTTTATCCACATTTGTAGCTGGCTTTAATCTTAGTTGCCTGTCAAGGTGGTCCCATAACTGTTCAATGGGATTAAGATCCGGGGATTGTGGAGGCCATTCCATAACTGTTAATGTTCCTGTTATTACCAATTTCTTAATACAGTAATTTATTACGAAAACACTGTGTTATAATTATCTTACCATCATTTGTTTTGTTTGAAAGATACTGCATGTTTTAAATTGTCTTGTGTTTCGGGTCGTTATCCTGTTGGAAAATAAATCCATTTCCTATAAGTTTTTTCCCAGCGGGCACAGCGCATCTTGAAAAAATGGAATGGTACATCGGTCCGTCCATTTTTCAGACAATTCTATGTAATTGTTCAGTGCCCTTCGAACACATTGCCCCCCAAATCATCACAGAACCGCCTCCGTGTTTTACCGTAGGAATGACGCAATTTTTCTTAAATCTTTCGTGAGGCATTCTTCGGACAAAAGTGCGGCGTTTCGTGCCAAATAGCTCAAACTTGGATTCGTCAGACCAAAGCACTTTAGACCACTGCTTCTTCGTCCAGTCTTTGTGTTCCAAAGCAAACTTCAATCTCTTAGCAACATTTTCCTTTGTTAACAAAGGTTTTCTTGCTCCAACACGACCATAAATTTTTGCATCTTTCAAAGCTCTACCAATCGTAGTTTTACTAATATTTCTCAAATTCAACTCCGTCATTCCCATATTAAATTCTGCTGTTAGAACGGGAAGAGTCTTCTTGCGATCACGTTTTGAATTTAAGGCAATGTACTTTTTGTCAGAATCAGGAAACGTACTACTTTTCCCTTGAAACAACTGTTTTTTTATAACATTGACGATTGTCGTTGGAGAGCGCTTCATTTTTTTTGCTATTACTCGAATTGGTGTTCCAATTATTCGATAACGTAATATTTCATTAATCTCGTCCTCTTTACACTGAAAATATGTGCAACCCATTCTTATTTCAACAGCAACTACTTTGAACTGAGAGAGATGTAATGAGAAAAGAAAATGACCTAAAGGATGGAATTAGCCCATTGGCTATACCGGTGATCTCCTGTAAATTTTGGGGGGTAGAGAATCTTGAGAAAGACATTCATGCTGATTCCAATTGGTAAACGCCAAAATAGGGATGGGAAACGTGGGAATGTCGGCCATTTTTTAGAGAAGAAATGGCAGATGAGTGACAGCATTACTGCAGTTTTCCTACTGACTTCGATGAAGACAGTTTGTTTTAAAAAAAACCTGAAATTATTCCAAAATGAATAATCGAGATCTTAAGGAATCTACTAAAATTGGTAGATTTATTTTTGCTGAGGAGTATTGTTTGAAAGCGGCAGAGTTTTGGGAAGACGTCATATTTGCGGATGAGCAACGATTCATGTAAAAATTTTTAAAAACAGTTTTGGAGTTTTCAAAATTAATTATATTTTTAAATTAAAGGTATGATGAACACGGAACTATTTCTCTCTATCGCGGTTCCGAGCGTTTGAACATAACCAATTATGTTCCAGTATGGGGATATCTTTCAAGATATGGTACGAAACTCATTAAAAAAATTAATGGTAGAATCGATACTAGCCAATACGTTTATTTTCTTAAACAAATGGTTGAAGAAAACAGCAGTCTCATTCCAATGAAATTTGTTCACGACAAATATCCAGTACACACATCAAGATATGTGCAGCAGTGGTTCAAGGATAACAAAGAGAAAATTCAGAAACTACCCTGGCATGGTGATTTCGGAGATGTAATGCCACTGGAGAAAGTTTGGCAAGAAATACTGGAAATGATAAACAAAAGAGAAATTAAAATTAGGTCAAAAGACATGCTGCGGCAGTCAATCAGCAATTGTTGGAAAAAGTTATTCGAAGAACAATTTTTTGTTGGAGGATGCATCTACAGGATTCCGTTGCTGCTCAAGAACATAAATGAAAACCATCGAGATTGGGCCTTTAATAGAGTGTAACGATAAATACCTGTAAAGCTAACCAACATTGTCATCGTAAACTGTGATTGCTGTTTTGTTCATGTATCAAATACAGTGTTTTGGTGACAAAGTATCAGACTAACTTATGTTATATTTAATCCTGTAAAAATATAGACAAGTAAGAATAGGTTTTTGTTAAAAATTTAAAAGAAAACTTAAGTGAATGTTGTGTCCATTTGAAAATTTGCTTTTGCTTGATCTTCAACAAGCTCACAAGTAAAATTTCTGAAAGAACTGAGAAATTCCTATTTCTGCCGAGGTTTAAAGCTTATAAAATACATATAACAAGTAAGGAAGATGGATTGCATAAATTTTGAATATGAATACCTGTGTTGGCAATAATAATAAAAGACAACAAATCCAGAACAAAGCTTGATTGAAAACCAAAACAAATACAGAAGTATCTGTCATCTAGAAATAACGAAATATAGTACTTACCAACAGCACCTCTGGTGGTATGAAAGTAAAATAATTTTTCTCTCAAAAAAAAAGGCTGACAGAGAAAATATTTTTTTTCTAACAAAAAAATTTGTTTTTACCATATACTAAAAATATACACGCGAATAGATTGGCTTATTCTTTATGTAATAGCGAAAACTAGAACACTATAGAGGTTATGGCCAATTTTTAATTAATTTTATAAAAAAGGACCCATTTTTTGGAACGGCCATAAGATTCAATGGCTAACTCCCTCTATATTCATTCGACGAAGCGGTTACGCATGGCGCCATTAATACCGGCTAGGGAAATTAACAAAAATTTAAACAAAAAATATTGGGGCATTACCAATTATGTATTGAGTAACAACTCAAAAGATGAAAAAGAAATGATAAAAAAATAAATAATTATCGTTAAAAAACTAAAGGGTCGTAGCGCCATAAGACGCCGTGTTAAAACCGGCGAAGTTGGTACGCAGTACCAACTTGATCTGCTACGTGCCTACATTAACAACGTAACGGTGCTCATTAGTAATGTTTGTAGAAAGTGCAAACTCGTAACGCGACGTAATTTTAAGTGATCTTTGTAAAATGTACACGTCGAACACGTTTCTCTAATAAATATACATCAATATATATGGAGTACAGGTTTGCCTTATAGGTGTGTATGGTTTGTGAATATATGCAAACATCATCATTATATATGTTCATATATATATATTCATCATGCATATATGTTCCTCTGTGTAGCGCTCGAAAATACGGAGAATTCTGAAATAGTATCTTGATACCCCCTATGTTCTTGTGCGACGAAGTTAAAAATTCTTCATCAATTTCATGTCCGATGGATTGACACGGTAATTCTCCATTGATGTCCATTATTTTAGCTGAAGATAGTATCAGTAGTTGTTTGATGTCAAAATATTTTCCAAAAACGACCAATGACCTAAATGCATCGGATCCTGAGTCGGGGAATCGCAGTTGGCGTCGGGCCTCTAGTATTCCTCTAGTATTCCGAATTCCTTTCGAAATGAGATAAGTAAACGTTTACATGTCACTAGAAGAGGGACTCCTAATGCCAGAGTTAAAAACGTTTCTTCGTTTGTAGTCATAAGTGATTTCCGGATAGTTCCTTGGCCAAATTTGGGAACAAATGCAACCATGACATCGAGTAAGCTTTGAGCAATTTCATTAATGTGAATCGAACGCCCGTTCGCTGACGTTTCGTTCAAACATGGGACTATGAGGGACTTCAATTTAACTGGAAGCTTTAGCAACAACAGTAGGGAAAAGAAACGCTCCTGACTGCCGGTATAAATGTTTGTTAATGTTTTTCTACAATTTGAGTTGATCAATGAAGTACCTAACGATTCTCAAAAGAATCTGATGTGAGGTTTTCGTAGGGTTTCGGTTAGCTGTCAGCACTTAACGGCGTAGAAGAATGTTGATGAATTTTTCTTTCAAAAACTCTTTTGGTGTTGCGTCTAACCAACTCACTTTCAAGATTAGCATTTCAGCCACTTCGGCTCTCCAGCTAATGTTACGGCTAAAGAAAAAATCAGAAAAAGATTAATGATTTTATCTGTAAATAAATATAACTTGCAATTCTTTTGAATTTTACACTTCGTTCGCTGAGATGTTGTTGTTTTCATCCCAGATCTGTGCTGAAATCATTTTCATCAGCAGTGAAAGCATCCTTTCATCTACTAGTTTTTGTAGAGATTTTTGGTGATACTGAAATGCCGTCAAAGTAGTCAGGCCGTTTGTCAGCAACTCTTCAAGTGCTTGCTTTGGACTTGTTGCGTGTAACGTGTCCATTTGTCCAATGAATTTCAGATTTTTATCAACAGCCCCATTTGTTGTTGCCCAAAAAAGCCATGGGGGTTAGCTTTGGTTAGTGCCAAGAAGCTCGGCAAGTATGGAAATGTTTCTATGTTCAGATAGGTTTTTTTAATTGAATCTGTAAAGTAAGAATGATCTAAGTTTTACTCATACCATTCGGATCAACAATTTCGTTTTGTACAAGAGGAATTATTGCTTGAAAAGCAGCAGTGGTTGATAAATGTAATGACATCTAGGGATTTCTACCTATGAAATTTGTCATTTCAAGCGCTTTCTTGCTTATTTCCTTGTCGCAGTCAGCACGTTGGTTAACTAGACTAAATTTTGCAAACTATTAATTTCATTGAAAGATATTGGAACTTATTAGGTTTTAGCTTACCACTCGAACAACTCAGTATTGGGATTCATCCAATACTCTCCTTTAAAGAATTAGAACTGGAATGAGAGCAGTCTGTGTAATGCCAGAATCAAGTGATGTTTTGTCGCAGAGCTTTTGTTGTTTATTAGCTTTTCAGCTAGCTTTTGAAATACTCCCTCACGTGACATTACTTTGACATATGCTGTACTATTTGCCAAGTAATATATGGCGCGTAAACTGGATTTCATAGTCTCTGGTTTGTTGGAAAAATCCAAAACAAACCCAGCAATTTTGTGTAAATGGGACTTCATAAATTCTGAGCCAGATGGGATGTACTTGCTAATGTTCCCAATTACTCGGCAAAATCGAAAGAGAGTTGGGTCGTCATGGCTTTCCCATTTCAATTCAAAAAAGGATTCTTTCAACGCATTACCCCAATCTTCCTCGTACATTACCTGCAATTATAAAAATAATGAAAAAACTTGTTAGGGATGAGAAATCAAAAAGTCAATACCTACTCACATGTATACATGTGAGTAAATATAATATTAATAATATTAACTTTCATTTCAGGTTTTTCCAATGGATATCAAGAAGCATTCACGATGTTAGACGGCTTTCCTGGCGGATCGTCAACTCTTCCAATTCTGCCTCAATCTAAAAGACCGAGATTGAGTTCTTCTGACGAGAGATGTAAATATTTCTTTATTGATTTCAAATTTAAATTAATTAATTTTGTGTATTTTGAATAGTCACAGGTGCTTGTTATGAAGAAATCAGGAATATGGCCCAGAAGGCCAGAAGATTAACGCTATTTTCAAGTTTATTGTTGCCAGCAGCAAAAGAAAATCCTGCTCCTGTGCAAAACTATCACGACGTGATCGTGAAAAAATTTCTCTCCGTTGATGATGATGAAACTGGATTTAAAATGCTTATACCAACAGATAAGCCGGAGGAGCCGTATCTAATATAAACAAACTTTTGAAGACCAATGATCAATTCTCTATCAGCTTGGTAATTAAACGTTGTATATGTCGTATGAATGTTTATGTATTAAAGTTTTTTTTTGTAGACTTTGAACCTAATAGATTCGTATCAGTCTGCTGCTTCCGATGTTGACGCCATGATAAGAGCTGCCCTTTTAGCCATTCTCAGCGAAGCTGGATGCAACGCGATACATTGGCGAAAAACAGCAAATCTAACTGGATTGAAAAACATGTCGCATGTATTGGCAGTGTTAAAAGGTGAAATATTTTACTAAGATAATTAGAACGTTATAACTAAATAGTGGCTTTATTTTTTTATTGAGTCGCAGTTGATGCATACTAATTGACGAAAGAAAAAAATTATAAAAGTGCATTGATGGCCAGTTTACAAACGGATTTGTAACCCGATTATTTACACAGTTTAAATAAGGGTTTAAAAACCATTTTTAACACAGTTTATTTCCCCAAAGCGGAGGTTTATGAATGGTTGTCTGAAACTGGCTTCTAGACCTCAAACGGCATCCTCAAACCCGTTGTAAATAGCCGTCCAAGTCGGAAGCCACGTTGTAGGGTGGCCAGTGATGCTTTGGGAAAGACGTAATCCGGCCTAAACAACTCAGGCTTAAGTCAACAATTGGCTTTCGATTTGTTTTCAACGCTCGAAATAACATGTCGAGCCCATCTATTTGAACGATAACAACTACGTTCCCAATACCATCGAGTAAGACTCTCAATGCACTTAAACTGTGGATGGAAACAGTAGCATTTGAGAAGTTACATTGGTAGATTAATTCTTTAATCTTATTGATGTTTTCATTGCGATTCATTGTAAAAAAAAATAATTTCCAACACTTCAATTCTTACGTGCTCTCGTCTATGGCTATGATTTTAAAAACAAACATTGGAGATGTTGCATTTTAAGTTGAAATGAATCATCTCCAGTAAATATTTATTTTTTCTTATCACCATGTAGCATCTTTTATTGTATCTATGTTGGAATATTTATTAATTTTTCTCTTTTTTTTATTTTATGAAAATATGGAGCTACTCGAGTTTCGTCCAAAGTCTCGACATTCCCATAGCCTTCTACAGTTACGGCCACGGAGCACAGATTCACCCGGGTGTCAATTTTGTTCGAGCCATCCACCCACCCTCAGCTGCCTATACCTAGGTCACATGCGTTGCCATTTTACGAAAGTCACATTTTAAATTCCTGTTTCCGCAAAATTTTCATTTTTCATTTATTTCAGCCATGGCCACCACGTTATAATTATAGTACAGTCAATCTGTAAAAAAACGCATCAAATCTGAAACTGCGTGTTAATTTCGATTTTCTTATACCAAAATAAAGGTAATTTTTAGGAGAATCTGCAGTTCAAAAGCTACCGATAGATTCGGTGGGGAAGATATTTAAATTAATAAAAAACGATAGGATGAAAAAACAAATTTTCATTTAATTTATTGTGTAAATATTTATAGTTTTTTATAAAAACCAATAAATGAGCTTTTAGTCTGGGAGCTGGGCGCCAAAAAAATGGCAATGGTTTAGAAGAAGGTTTGATGCTAAAATATGGTTAAGGGGGGTATGACACACACGAAAAGCCACGTCTGTCGACTGGCGGCTGGGCGGTTCAAGCGTGACGCGATCCCGAAGTCGGCGGGAAAGGTAAAAAAATACACTTTGTTTAGCAAGCCCAAATTATATCTTAAAAAATAGAGGGATATCAACTTTATTTAATTTCCGACAGACAGACGTCATAATCTGGGGCCTTGGGGCCATCAGACGTCGGTGTGTAAGAAATTTTACGAAATTTCAGTAAATTGTGAAAATGGCAACGCTGCATCCTAAGCGCCTAATTTTAAATAGAGAGAGTTGGGGAGGATCTGTGAGTTTTTAACTAAGTAAATGTGAACAGAAAATGCATTTTTCGGTTTTTTAAATAAGATAATGCATTTATTTTGTTTAACCGATAATTTTTTTTATTATTTGGTTAGTGTAATTTGGTTGCTAAATTTTTGGCGGTTCAAATTTCTTCCCTATGTAACCCGCTTTTTTTCTGCTCCTCTTTCGTAAAAGCATACCGAACGTCACGGGAAACCCTTGACTAACAGACGTTATGGTTTTTTCCCTGTATTAGCATGGGTTGTTCCCCGCTAATGTGTATGCGCTTTGATGATATCGGAAACAAACGCCAATCGGAGCTATCGACCAATACTCGTTCTTCTTCTTCTTTCTTTTTGACGATATCTTTTAAGTATATTACTTATTTATACTATAGGCTACATATAGGCCTACTTGTGTATAGTTTCCCCGTGCTGTTGAAGAGAGACGGGATTCTCTCTGGTTGTCCCGCGGCCAACCACTTGCCCATCCGCATCGAATAAATCGGGCGCTTCACGCTATTGCAGCTGGAGTTGGCGTCGACCAATTTGATCCGATCGACGACGACGGCCAACGATGTCAACCGTTTGGTTTCTTATTCTCGCTATATTGACGCAACAGAGAGAGTCTTTCTTGTTTGTTGGGGGGGGGGGAGGAAAATTTCCCAGTTCCCCCTTCCCTCCCCCGATCATTAGGCAGCAAAAGGCGGGAAGGAGTGGTGGGGTAAGAAGAGGGATGGAAAGGGTGAATGACATCAGCTGCCTTCTGGCAATGGTGGGGGGGAAGGGGGAAGCCTTTCCTCCGCTGGGTGGCTCTTTCGTTGTAGGCTATGGGAGGGGAAATTCCCCGCGCTTTTTATACCCCCCTTAATAATGGAAAACACCGCTGGCGAAATAAGCGGTCCACAAAATATAAAATATAAAATTGTCGATTGATGATTATGGAGTATTTTAATAAACGAGCAATAGAAGATTAGGTATAATCTATATAAATTAAATTTTTCGTTTCCCTAACTTAATTCTAAAATTAAATAGTACCCCTAAAACATGATTTTTCCCTATACCTCCTTAACAATCTCGACCGCATTGCTTAGCAGCGCCAACTACAATCCTGTAAACGACGACAAGATAGGAGTGCTCTTAACACTAAACTCCTATACCATGTTTGTAGTGTAATCACAAAATTTGTTATTACAATTTACACACTAGCTTTATAAAATGCATGCACACATGCTTTGGGAATCAACATACTAAACACATTTTCCAATTTAGTCAAATGTACAATAAGTGCAGTGCAGATCGTTATTATGAAGGTACCTAATCATTATTAATATGAGGAAGAGTTGGCATGTTGTTGTTATCTAGCACTGCATAATATAGTTTGTCCACAAAATTTGTACGTGTCAAATTAGTGGTTAACTCACAATTCAATTTTATAATGAAATCACCAAGTTTGTTATTACAAGCTACACATTCTTATAAAATACATGCAAGCAAATGCTTTGAAGGGTCATCACGCTAATTACATATTCAAATTTCGTTAAATGTACAGTGCAAGTAATAGATCAAATGTTCGAAGGTAAGGGCAGCGTACCTACGAAGTACTAATACATAAAAAGAGTTGACATATTATTGATATCTAGCACTGCAGAATATCTACTTTGTCCTCAAAATTTGTACGTGTCAAATTAGTATTAAAAAATGTTGAGTCAGTTATTATTGAGATTTAAAAAACTCCGCAGTGAACCACTTTGCAGGACGCTCTCTCGTGCAACTTCAAATGACTCAGAGAGTGACAGAATTCGAGACCATTCACCAAACGAGCCACGAGTGGAGCTCGCCTCACGTTGCGATCCGAAAACGGCGCCAGTAAAATGACCATATCAGACACACCGTTGTGTTGGGGTCCATTGCTGTAGTAAAGACCAACGTCACCTCGTTCCATGATAAAAGGACGTTGGTAATAAGCGTTCTCGGTTTGAAATGTCATTAAACTCCGACTGTTGTAAGGCGATCCGAAAACAACGAAGAGACTGATTCCGGCCTGGACAACAAATTTTCAAGATGTGAAATATAACAAACGAACAGGCAAACCAAAACAAACTAACAATTACCTTGACCACAACCGACTGAAAATAGCTAGCGTAAGTCGATGAGAACGAACGGATAAAGATGCTCTTCAGCTCAGAAGAGGCTTGGGGAGCCAGTTGAAAGAGCAGCGTTGCTTTCTAATCATTCAGCATTACATTAATAAATTTGCACTCTTTTAAGGCTTATAAATATTACCCTGTCAAAGTTGACTTCTACCGTCATGGAGCAGTATTGATGATTGGGATACAGCTGTTGCGGGCAAAGAAGGGAACGAAGCACCGAAACTGTGTTGCTGTTGTTGCTGTTGGATGGCAAAGAGCTCGACGACGAGGACACAGGGACATTGATTTGCTGTTGTTGACGGTTTTGCTGAAGCTGAAGAAGGAGAATAAAAGAGAGGATATTGAGTCCCGCAGCATTGACCGCCTTGTCGTCGATTTGATTCATGAGACACAGTTTAATGCGATTGAGCCAGGGTAGGGACGGTGCCATTTTTCCGTCGACTGTCTCGACGTTCATAGAAATGAGAACGTTTTTGGCTCCTTCGAATGTTTGAGCAAGGGATAACGCTGACGAGTAGGCAGACTCAGCTTCATCTTCGACGGTTTGATTACTCGGCCGTTGGTACTTAAGATTACTTCTTGAACCATCTTGCTGAGCTTCCATTTCGTGCAAAATTCCTGCGATAAAACGCGTTAGCAACATATTTTTCCACTGATATGAATGAAAATGACAATTTGGACATCACAATGCTACCTTCAACTAAGCTGATTTGTACTGCATTATCCTCTTTAAGCTGAGCCACGTGCTTATCTAAAATCGATATACTCTGTTTCATAGACTTTAAATACGAATCGATTTCCATTCGACGTCCCAATGCTTGACACAAGGATAAAGACACGTAATAGGTTTTACTTTTTAAAAGGTAAAAGCGAAGTTATTTGTTACCGTAAGACAGATTCAGCTGCACTTTATTCTTCTGATTCTGCGACAGGTGTTTCTCAACGACGTCATTGCCTAACGGTGTGATCGAGTGCATGGCTAATTGACAAGAAAGACTTGCTAGTTCGTCGCAAGTATGACACCACGCCGGCTGTCTGCAAGTAGAATTAAACGAAAAATATTTTTCACTAATTTCACGAAAAATCTAGACATATATTGACCTGCGGTTAGAACAATTAAGGTTGATAATTTTTTCTTGAAGCTCTAAAACTCGAAGAGCGTGTTCGTTAGTTCTTAGGCTGACTAGACCACCTCCGGGAGAAGTCAGTGTACGACATGCTGGGCAAATAATCGTCATCGAAGAAGAATCTAATAGCATTTTCTTTCAAAACAATGACAGAAACATTTGTTAAAATCATAAATCAAAACTAAAGTTCATTACAGTAAGCAGAATTGAATATTTACTCCAAGACAGCTGATGCAGAAGGTGTGCAGGCAGCTGAGGAATTTCGGCAGACGATCAACGAAATTGTACTGTTCGAAACACACGGCACAAGTATTGAGATCGTCGGCCTCGTGGACGACGGAGGTAGCCATCGTATCTAACTTGACGTCTTGTCTTACGATTTTAATTTCTCTAAACCTATTAAAAACTATCATACAATATTTACACTAAAATTTCAAGGATGCAAACAGCTTCAGATTAAGCAATAAAATGTAAGAATACCGGCGTGTTATGTAGGATTTAAACGATTAAACAACGCGTCAAACACTCACGCCAGAATGAGATCACGTTGGATTCCCTGTAGTCCTGAATGAATATGAAAAAAAATCTTGGTCTGAGACCGTCGAGAACGTCAACCGTCGTCAACCGCAATAGGTGATCTTTCGTGATTTGTCCCACAGGTGTGCTGGTGTCGCTCTTTGACAAGCTTTAACAAACTCAAGCAGAGGTGGCGTTGGTCGGTTCAGACATTTGAAAACAGATAACTTTTTTTAAAAGCTCGACCCGTGGAAAAGAAACTGCGAAAACCGACTGCCAACAGCTGCCATATTAGTGTATAGGGATATAAATAATTTTATTCTGATTTTTTATTTCCTCTGTGTTGTGGATTAAATTCACGTTCAAGTTCACGTATAATATAATACGCTGCTTCGGGGATATATATTTTTTTTTTTTCGTCATCCGTCGCCTTCGTTATGCTACTAATCACCGACAACTTTTATTACTTTCATGATAAACTTCGTATCTTACCTAAGTTTAAATCAAAACGGGTAACCAGTAATTAGAATTTATGTTGATGAATCGAAAATATTAATGTTTCGTTTGAATTTATTGCTCTGCTTAACTTAGCTAAACAGGTGCATGACATTTTTTTGGCATTGATTGTATTCGGAAGACTAATAATAAGGCATCAAGCGCTATTGAAAAATGATTTGTTTCTCTAATAATATCCTTTTTCTCATAAGCCACTAAATTATAAAATTCGTTAAAAATCGTTGGCAAATTCAATAGCTCAGTCACGATTGATCCAACTCGATACGACCGAATGGACTTTCGATATCGAAAGAACAGATAAGCAGGTCATAAGTAAGAGAAGCAGGTCATTGGAACTCGTTAGTCCGCTGTTGCTTCCTATAATTCAACAAGATCATCTGCAGTTAGCCTACGTTCTTATCATTGAATGGCGTTTAACAAAATATACCAGCTATGGTTGTTGTCTGAGGAGACCAAGTGGATGTTGATGAATTCGATTTTGTCGTAGAGGACATGATTGGGGTTACGGTTGGTCTCGTTGTTGGTGGTTGTGTTTCCGGCTGTTGAACAAAAACTATTTTGACGGATACGACGTTGGAAGTGTTGCTCGCCACGTTCCTATTGTTGGTGGCTCTCAGAGCGATGAAGTACGTCACGTTCTCAGACTTCTTCGGAAGAGCAAGAGACACGCGCTGTTTGCTACCCGACTCGAGAGGTTGCAGACTGCCGTCGAGGACGTCCCCCTGACCGAATTGCACCGGCAAGTCGGAATTGAAATTGTTGTCCAACAGGTTGTCGAATACATCAGAATATTTTATCTGATACTCAGTTGCTGCATTACGTAACAAGGAAAGAGTGTAAAATTCATATCAGGTTGTCTAAACTCATTAGCAAATACCAGTTCCGTTATCGAGTTCTTGTCCAGGTGCCGTCCACTCGATTGTCAGCGACGTACTGTCGACCTCCGTAGCAACGACTTTTAAATCCGTCACACGACTTGGTGGATAAGAATAGGATGGCGTTAAAGGCTTTTCCACCTGAAACAATACCCCAACATTGAAATCAAATTTACATTTTTTAAACACACATTTTACTTATACGCGTTACCCTGAACGTGCCACCGGATTGAACTCGATCGAAATCTCCCATTGTAGTACGTTGTAACTGACCCATGCCATCGTCGATGTAGGACGACTCCGTGCTATTGACGACACACACCAAAGTGTAACGCCCTGCGTTCGAAAGATCTATGTAGTAGCGGGAATAAATTCCGTCGCTCTTGGATGTGTCGGCTCCGACCCCAGTATCCACCAAATCAATCACTTGAATAGCAGTGTCAGGTCTCTCCACGTAGGCCCTAAAATCAATTTACGAGAATTAAAAAAAAACTTTGCTGGGTCAACATTTAGTGACTCATGACAAGGCTCCGGTTATTAATCGCCCGCAATTATTCAGCGACATATAGTATGTTGTTATTTGTATTACAATAAAAGCAAAGGTGTTGTTTACTGAACGTTGGCACCGATGACGCGATTTCGTCCTTGTTGGACGACAGCCACTAGCCGGACAGGTGCGATGGCAGCATCCACGACGACTGTTCCACTAGGGACCGAACATTCCACGGTGATTGGGGCCGTTGAGCTGGATCTCGATTTTGACGTGACGATAACATTGACGTAGTCTGTCGTACTGGAACCGACGGTCAAGAAGAAAGTCCACGGACCTTCTTCGGCAATGCCAGGAATCACGATGTAAGCCCGCTTGGCAGCATTGTCAAAAATGAGCGTGTTGTACACCTGACCACTTGGTGACTTGACAGTGAAGTTCTGCAAGTAATTTCTGTTTGTATATTCCGTGCGGAAGGTGAGATTTCGGCCGACGGTAAAGTCGACAATGACGGAATCTTCGAATTGATTGCCTTTTTGGTATTTTTTCTGGAACAACAAGACAGTCAAGTTCTCCGATGGAACTGCCGGTAGATAAGTTAATGATCCTGTAAATGCGTCGTTTAGTTCGTCGTTGTTGCCGTTGTCGTTGATAAAATAACTTTTCCCGTTGGTTTTGGTCGCCAAATTTTCGATTTCATTTTCAGCGTCGCGTCTTTATCAAGAAAAAAATAATAAATAAATAAATAGTCAGTATGCTGAATTCCTTGTTTCATCAACATTTTTACCCAAAAGCAATAGAAACAACTTGGATTTTTGCGTCAATCAGTTCGGGAGTTACATCCCTTATGAACGGATATTCATTCTCCAGGCCGTCAGTCACCAACACGATGACGCCTCCATTACCACCAGGGTGCAAAATCTAATAACACCACAACTTCATGTTAGAATGAGCTATTCTACTTTCCTTTTTAATGAGAATTTCGGATTCAGAAATGTTACGCCAATCGCCATTTGGAGTCCGCAGCCGATACACGTATTATCCTCTGTTTTGTTGGGAACTTTGTCCATCAGTTGCTGCCGCGTTTCATCGTTTACGACAGTCATGTTACTTAGCACCGTCGCATACGAACTATGAATATAAGACAAAAAGGACAAAAAGAATAGGATGAATTTAATGAAAAAGTTTTAAATATATTTAGTTATAGCCTCATTTACTGGAACTTGACGATCCCTAACGAAGTTCCTTCGGGAATGTCATACTGAATCCAACGTCGAGCCGAATCGTACAACCTTCCAATACGATTCTAAAAGAAAAAATCGCATAGTAAAATAATAGAAATCGTATAGTAAATACTCATTATTCAATGTGCTTACATAATCGACCATGCTGCCCGACACGTCAGTAACGAGAACGTAACGAGCTCCGTTCAAAACTCGGACGACATTAAATGTTGGCTTCAAATCAGCGATGGTGGCTGGCAAATTGTTGTTTTCGACAAAATCGATGTGACGTGTAATCACCGACCAGACACTTTGCGTGTCGCAAACTGCGTTATGCTGATTGGGTGCTTCTCGATTGTGTTTGTGAAGACTGGATCCCTCATCGTCACAAAAATGCATGGCCTAAAACCATGGACGGGGTTAATGAAATTCAAAAGCAATCTTTTCAATAATGGAAAATACCGATTTAAGCATCCTGTAATCAGACATGATGGACGATCCTGGTCTGAACTGGTCTGTGAAACTGTAGGTGCAATTTGAGTCGTAGAGGCCCGTTTGCGGATCGACATGACAGCCGTAATCAAAAGTAAAGTCAACGGGCTCATCAGAGCAAACATTAGGCACCAAATCGGCCGTTTGTTGCCCGGCAGATGCTGACCGGTAGAACATTGGGAAGGCTGACTCGTCGCCCGTGTAGCCGTGCTCCTCAAACACTCCGTAACGCAGTCGAGCCCATTCTCTCACGATAACCTTGCCTGTCATTTAAAATTAATTTTACATTGTTGTAATTATAATTAAGGTACGTACAATATCAAAATAAACACTACCTGCTGGCCCAAACTGAAACAAGTTGAATTCCGAATCGAAATTCTTGACGTAATTGGGCGTCAAGTGAATGTATTCGCCAGGATCGCCACATCCGCCCAATTGCACGGTGTATGGTCTTTCTCCATATTTCCAGTTCGGAAGGTCGATTTGAATGTCCGCATTCTGGTTTAGTTCATAAAATTTTGCCATTTGCGAATTAATTTCTCCTTTTTATGCGATAAATTTATTCAAGTATACTTGCAAATTTTCCCATGTACTGGCGTTGGCTATGACGTTTTCCCACGTCTGAGGGATCAGAATATTCACTGATTCAATGTAGGATCGATTCCGAGTTGCTTCATACAAATCAGCTGAAGCTTCAGTGATTAACAACTTTAAGAAGAAATAATAAAATTCTTTTGTAACAAGAACAAGGAATAGTAAAAGCTTTGAAAGAAACTCTAAAATGTTACCTTGATGTTATCCAATAAATCATCAGCTTGATCTGAGGGAACATCAGGTGAAATTGCTATGACAATATCCCGATAGCCGTTGTTGGTTATGTTGACTCGGCTGCCGATGGCGCGAAGAGACAGGCAGCTAAAGAGCAGCAACAAGAGAAGACGATGATGACAGACCGCCATGGTGTCGTCGCTTTTGGAACTATAAAGTGGAACTGAAAAGTGAAATTTTCGGACCAGTTTATATACACGCAACCTAAAGGTGAATCACAGAAAAAAGATTGCACAACCGTTTGCGATCAATTGAATAATACCGTTAGATAGCCTTATACGTGACAAATAAATTATCTGCAAGCCGTTCGGCCCCTTTTGCTCCTTTGTCATGGGCCATGGGTATTTTTTTTTTTTTTTTTTTTAGCGATATCTTTTTATTTTTTCCTTTATCCTGGTGAAGTTGAGAAATTTTGATAGCAAACCGGGGAAAAAACCAACTTTTTGTCAATTTTGATACTTCAAAGTACAAGTACATCTTGGCATTTTGCCCTGGAGACAGCGTTGTGACTGTTTTGTTTGCGTACTTTAGCTTGAGATATAGTAATGTTTTGCGAGTTATCCTTTACTCCCATCAATTGTTACTAGCCAATGCAGAGAGTAAATAACCCAAGATAATTACATTAAAGGCTTGACAAAGAGTTATTGTAGCCAGCAAATAAAAAACAAATCGACAAAGTTTTTGGCAATCATCCTTCTTCTATTCGTTCACAGGGACGATTTGAACAGAGAAAACAACTTCTTCTCATTAAAGGCTCTCAAAGCGATCGCCATCTACATGTTTAATTACAATAGAATAAGGCCTAAGGATTCGCGTTTCTTGCTTCAGCTTACGTGCCGCGTCATCTTTCGTTGATGACGTCCTGCAGTCCAAATGACACAGATAAATTGGTTTGAAATAAGTAAAATTTTATATCTTTTATCTGGTGTTTTATAATGCTACTAATAATTTCCTTTTAATTTATTCTTATTTGAGATGATCAAAGGCGAAATAGGATTTTAAAAAGTGCCACAAACGGCGGTTCCCTGCAGTAAAGAATCGATATCTCTAATCCTCTATGCCTTTTCCTGGTGCACTTCAGGAAGTAGACATAAAATCAGAGCTCGTAAGCAAACAGAGGTAGTTCAAATATAGAGACTAGAACAAGGTTATGAAATCTCGGTAGATAGTGCAGTCGATACTGTAGTTGTAATATGGCAGGCAATACCTGCCGATTTTCATAGGAAATCAAATGATAAAAGTAATACGAATGGAAGTTGAAAACATTCGAGTATTTGAATGCGCTTAAATATTGTTTAGTAGTGAAATGAGTAGCATTGGAATGCTATTGAAAATATTGAGTTCAAAAAGGCTACTTATTGTCGATTACATTAAACATGAGAAATGTCTTAAAATTAGGTAGTTTTTATATGGGAATTTTATCTTTATTAAACTCGGTGCAGTCCCGCGTTAGATGATTTTTCAAAAAAGGACTCTCTTTTGTAGAACACCATTTTTATTGATCCGTCGACTCGCCATCTAGGGGATGATAATCGAGTAACATTTTTGTATGAAAACGTCAAAACGGTAATCTCAGTCAAAACATATTCTTTGAACAGATAAATTATTTGATTATCACCGATTACTTATTAGTTAAACTTGAATGGTTTGACATTTACTTCTTTCCAGAATTTCCGCTTTCCGGGATTCGGAAAAAAAAATCAAGTTGATTTTAGAATGGCAACATTGCAATTTACAAACTTGGCAACGCAACCAAGTTTTGAAGCGTCGTCTGATCGTTTCGAAAACACGACTATTTTTATGTTTCTTACTTTGTAAAAAAACCACTGAAATGGAAATATTTGATTTTGAGAAAACTCGGTGTTCGTTTCTGGTACAGTAAAAAAATCTATCAATGAGCCATATTTGAAATAAATTGAAAAATCTTATGTCTTCTGTGTTTGGTTTCTGTAGGATTCCATTTCTGAAGCTCTTAAACTGGGTGGTCCACCCACTATCAGTGAATTACTTTCAGTTAACAATACAGCTCATCTTGGGTAAATTTAATCAAAGCAGAAAGTATTTACATATTATTGTAATTAAACATATTTATTGTAGGGAAGCTGATAAAAAAGCTGTATGGGATCAGGCGTTTAGAGACAGATTTTTGAGTGATTCCTCAAACTTTTCCATACCATTGTTTGAAAAGTTGTTGCAGTTGAGTCTGGATTGTGCAGTAGCTCTAGTATGTTCTCCAACACTGCCTGTGATTTTGCTCACAGATGCTTTTGACATCCTGTCTCTGGAAAAATGTGAGGAAATTTTCTACATGGTTGAAATGAAAGTAGCGATTTGGAAACAAGAGCTTTTCTTCAATCAGTGTAAAAATACCTTACTTCGCCTTTGCAATGGTATGTAAAGACATTTTTCCAAAATTCTAATAATGTATGACACAAATATTTATGTAACTGGATGCATCTAATTCTGTATTGATATGAATTCAATCCATTACTCTTATTTCAATGTATACCACTCTGCTAAATTCATTTACAGTGTTTCGCTTTATGTGAGTTGTGTTGCTGAAATGAATTTTATATGTATATTTTTTTTCAGATCTGCTGAGGCGCTTGTCCCGAAGCCAGAACACGGTTTTCTGTGGTCGAATTCTTCTATTTCTTGCAAAATTTTTCCCATTCTCTGAACGATCCGGACTTAACGTAGTAAGCGAATTTAATTTGGATAATTTGACGACATTTGGAGCTAAAGATGAAAGCTACGCTGCTGATATATCTGCTAATTCTGAAAAGCACAAGGATGCAATGGAAGTAGAAGAAAGGTATATATATTTGATTGACAAGTTATTGCAATATTTTTCTAAATTTTCTTGTTTTGTAGTTTGAGCTCCGACTACAATCTGTACAAAAAATTTTGGTCCCTACAAGATTTCTTTCGAAACCCTAATCAGTGCTATACGAAAATCCCGTGGAAAACGTTTTGTTTGGTAGCTAAAACATCAAGTATTTCAAGTTAAAATTTTCCATCTAACAGAAAAACAATTATTCTTTAGCATACTAGTGATGTTTTGTCTGCATTTTCTACTATCAAACTGGATGAGCGGAGAAACCGCTCTAAATGGGATGAGGCAGATGTGGCATTAAACATCGATATGAATGAAACCAGCATGAATGGTGGAAATGTCCAACAATATTTCGCCAAATATTTGACGAGTCAAAATCTTCTCGAACTTCAGCTCGGTGACTCCAACTTCAGACGTTACATTCTGCTGCAGTTTCTGATTATGTTCCAATATCTGGATTCACCTGTCAAGTTTAAACAGTTAGTTTCAATAAGTTTCATTAGTTAGACTATTTCAACCGCTTGAATTGCTTCTATTTATAGCGAAACTCACAAGCTCAACGAAGAACAAACTACGTGGGTTTCCGAGGCTATCGATCAAGTCTATCGGTTATTGAAAGATACACCTCCAGATGGCGCTTCTTTCGTCCAATCTATTCGACACATACTAAAGGTATACTGAGTTGTATAAAAGTAGTTTTAAAAAATATCATCCATCGGTGTTTGTTGGATGTAGCGGGAAGAATTATGGAGCAACTGGAAGAACGATGGCTGCCCGGAATTCCGGCCCAGCATAACCAGCTCAACCACTGATAATGATACTATAAAAGATGGTACCAATGGAGAAAAAAAGACGATCGTAGTTGGCCGACCAAGACGGCTCAAAAGAAGTCTTGGAGATCAGATTCGAGAAGCTTCAAAAAGAAATAAGTGCATTATTGGAAAGTAGGTAAATTATGAAATTATTTGAAAACATTGAATTACAGCTTTTTCTCTTTAGCGCTGAGATGAATCGTTTGTGGAATCTATGTCCTGATAACATGGCTGCCTGTCGATCTAAAGATCGAGATTTTCTACCTACATTAGAAAACTATTTTGAGGAAGCCATTGAGCAACTGGATCCTTCAGTGGAAAGCCAGTACAAGTAAAAATTTGCACTTTAAAGCTTACATTTTTCCGAAAATGTTTTAACTGAATGAGCGATTTTCGTGTTTCCAGGCGAGTTAGTGAGGCTAATTTTGGGTGGCGTGCTTTGCGGCTTTTGGCTAGACGAAGTTTACATTTCTTCACTCATGGTAATACTCCTATCACTCGGCTGCCAGATTACTTGGAAACGCACGTTCGCAAACTGGCCAAGGACATGCAGGTAGAGTAAAATCAGATGAATATCACGGTTCCCATTCTGCAATACAGGGAAAAGTCAGGGATTTAGGTTCTCATTTGGGAATATATATATATATTTTTTTTTAATATTTTGAGGTATTTTGAATTTTGTTATCGAGACTCATAACTTTTGCACGGGTTTTGCTGTTAAACAAAGATTTTGAAATAGTTGATCCAGAAGAAATACAGACGAGTTTGTTAGGTGTCAGGTAATTTTTCACATTCATTTGTCTGGAAATCCCTGGATAATCTTGATATATTACTGGTTTTGTAGTTGGCTTATTCAAATAATATGATAATAAAAATTATAGGCTAACATTTATAAGTATTGTGGGAGAATGATATTGTATGCTACGTTTACGAAAAGCATTTATCGAAAGGGTTTGAATAGGCAAGCTTAGCTTGCAACTAGCGATTTGATAAATATTGTCCTAATTTTCTAACCGTGCAAAATTTGAAAATTGATCAAACTTTAAAATAATGCGGTCAAAACATTGTTGCGTACATTAATAACAATCTTCTCATTTAGCAGTCAGCAAATGCATTGCCTAATGTAAAACCGGAGCCAGTGGACGACGCTGGTGAGGTAGAACAAATGGAACCGGAAGCAGACCCAGTGTCCAATAACTCGGAAATTGAAGGAGTCCCAGAAGAAACTAATGTAAAACCGGATGAGATGGAAGAAGAAGAAAGCACTGAAAAGAAACCTGTACTTTGCTGCACAATGGATCAACTCACTCGCTTAGCAAAACAAATCGGGACTAATTGGAAACTTCTCGCACCAAAACTTGGTTTTGGACCAGATGAGGTAACTACAAAATTTAAGACGTTCTGTTTTTTTCGAATTTTGAATTTAAGCCCTTTAGTTTAATAGTCTTAATGACGCTGCATTATTTTTTCAAACATAGAAAACGAGTAAATTCCGTCATATTATTAGTTTCCTAGTTTTCTTGGCTATGATAATAGTTTTATATACAGTGGATGCATGAGATAAAGTTAAAATTGCATCCACCTGAGCTGGATGTGCACCAATCAGCTTTAGGTTCAAAATCTAATCCCGAGACGTACACAACCTGAATTCAAATATATATATTTTTTAAATTATTATTATTATTATTTTTTTTTTTATGTTTAAAGTTAAGATTCCAGGAGAGTTAAAAGTTGTATTGCCAACAGTGGAAAAATACCTATAGATGTGTAGATAGCGTCTAGTTTGATAGGAAATCGATATGCTGCTCACTGGCTCCACTCATGCAGCCTAGGTGCCAAACCTGAATATTTAAAAAGAACGTAGATGGCTAACGGTCGCTGACATACTTTTATCTTTAAAAAATATTCTTCCGATTTTCTTTTTCTTTTTTTATTTCGAAAATACCCATTAGCAATATATTATTATGACATGCCAAAAGAATCAATGCCAAAATTGCTGATGTTTTCCAAAATATTTTACAGGTGGAGTATTTTGAAAGTGAAACAAACGAAGTCGAAATTCAGGCTAAGAAAATGTTTCAGATATGGTTAGAAAATGAAGCAGATGCTACTCCAGAGAACCTGCTCTACACATTAGAAGGCCTCGGCATGTTAGACAGCGCTCAGGGAATATTATGATTTTTATTGCTTTCATATGCCTCATCTTGTTCACAAAAAAAAAAAAAAAAGAAATACACAAAATTTTTACAAGAAAATTCACCTGTACGCTTCTCGTTCCTTGAGTAGCACGGAATTATATTGTTCAGTTCACACATACCGTGTCAGCGGGGAGAGTATTCATAAGCTCTTTCATGCCTCCCTCCCCCTTTACAGAAGCATTTTTATTACCTTGAATATATTATTAAAACCTAAAATATTGTGTTTAAGAAAATTTTTAGTTCTTTATAACTTAAGATACACTAAAGCATAACTAAGCTAGTGTAATTTCGAATTTAACATTTGTATATGATGTAAAGTGTTGGGCTAAGCAAACTGGAGTTTTCAGAGTTTTTTTTTTAAATAGATTAGTTATATTGTGGGTCTTTTGTTTAGGCTGCCATCCGAGAAAGACCAGAAAACCCCAAGTAAGAAAAAAGAAATATTCATGGTGTGACATTGTATTAGTCAGAAAGCCAGCACAAAGCTTCATGGAGGGGGGGGGGGGGGGGCCGTTGAAGCAGTTCAAGCAGCAAGTGACAACCACGGTAAAAGCGATCAATACTCATTGGGTCGAGACGCAGGGCATATAAAATCGCGAGAAGGACGACATCTTTTGGTCTGCGCGTGTGTACTTGATAAGCATGCTGATAGACTATGACGTAAAACAACCTTGCTTGCTTGAAACGTAGTTTTCTAACTAGAAAAGCAACGTTTTAATACAAAGGAGACATGCGAAGTCGACACCCTTCGATTCATTCTACATCTCGGTTAACGAAATAGCTGTGCCCCGCTGCGCCCTTTTTCGAAATCAGTTTTGGAGTTTTGGTTCGTTAGCGAAATCCAAGATTAAAGATAAATGACATGATTGAATTGTGAATTCGAATTCGAATGAAGACAAAATAACACGTGGAACATAAAACAGAAAGGAGCTAAACTAATTTTCTGGCGATTATTGATTTTAGTCGGAACAGAGCAGATCTGGCGACAAGCTTGGTTTTTTGACGTTCTTTATCATTATTTTCGTGGAAGAAAAGAATTCGTGTTGAGTAGTGCCAGCTCATGGAGTATAACCATTCTCTACATTAAAAAAAGTGCATGAATAGAGATCGCGTCGTCGCCAAGAGATCCTAGTTCGAAAGAGGTAGAGTAAGGGAGAAGTTGCATCGATTCACGGGTTTGGAAATAACGGCGAATAGGCCGTTGCCGGAGCTCTAGTCATCAGCGTGTGGTATACGAAGGATCGGCGCCACTCTCGAGCGGAGCAGACGAGGGCTGAAGCTTGGCATTGGCGGTATTGCTTTTCATCAGACCTCCGACTGCACGGTTTGTGGCTAAGTGTTAATGTGTTAACCTGTTGCGACGTAAAATTTTTCTGAAGAATTATCCAACAAGGCTTCCCAAGGTAATATTATTCAACGCTTCTTATTCCAACATGTTATCTTTGTGTCCATCATTTTACGTCGGGCCATTTAGTTAGTTCAATTATATACTTTTTGATAACATAATAGTCGTAAAACTCCTTTTAGGTAAAAGTTATTGGTTTTGCATTTTTTGCAAATATCAGCCATTCCAACTTGATGATTCATTTGATTATATCGTATAGGGGGGAGTTTCAATTTAACGATCTCGTTAAACGATGTTCTTTCGACCATAGAGACGATCGATAAAGCTCAACGCTATCTTGTACGCCTGTCTCTAAAAACCATAGTTGGTCATGATGTACCAGTCACATAAGAGAAATTGCTATCGGCTCTATGGAGTGGACATTTCTTGAATAGAAAGTTTCAACGTCTATCGGCGGTCCAAACTTAACAAGTTCTCCTATCGATTTACGGTTAGGCTCAGAAGAACCTCATACGCCATTCTTATGATGTGGACAACTTATTTGATTTTAATCAATAACTACAAAGTTCTTACAATGTAACAGAAATGGCAAAGCATTTCAATCCCAAAAGTTCAATTTGGATTGAAATATGTAGTCTGATTATAATTTAGAGGAAAGTAAAAATAAAACAACAACATTTTGCGGAAATTTAGGCCACTAAAAATACTGTTTTTCCTTTTTGAAAACGGTCAGCTAGTGTTGCTGCACTAAATTCTAAATATACCGTGCTCTCTAACGAGTGGAATGGTCACTTGTTGATTCATACAGCTGTAGAAGATAAACGCGCTACTGCTTCAAAAATATAAATAATTTCCTTTTTAAATTAATGAGACAATAGTAATATAATGAGACACGCAAAAAAACCATAAAATCTACAAAAGAAGTTTTTTTTTACTTGAAATTGTATGATAGTTTACACAGTTAATTCCCGTTAATTCTATTGAAACAAATATTTTTTTAGGTTCCATGCAGAATATTTATTATTTTATGTGGAAGTCATCAGAATGAATACAAAGTCTGTATTCATTATATATTATTAAATATAAACTTTATAAGCAGCACGCATTCGCTTAGAAATGTGATGTTAGAAACAAGTGAAATTTGACCAACTGATTCTCGCAAAAAAGACGTTGAAGGAATCCAAAAATGTAATAGCGATGAAATGGAGAGCACTTCGGGTTACCCGTACAAAAGTTGGTGGGTAAAGTTTTGTATTTCGTTGAATAACGTGTGATGGTTGCTGTACCCCTGCGATCGATATACGTGGTACGCGTAGCAGCTTTGGTGTTTAAAACGGTCTTGTGGTGAATCTTTAAAACAGTGGTGACCAAGCTATACTTAATATTGCTGGCAAGAACTAAGGAAGGTTCAGGTTACCTATCCAGCATCAACAAGTGTTTAAAAATTAGAAATGCTCTGAACTAATCCATAAATTCGAGTTTTTTTTCCTCAAACCACTTTTTGCTTTTTTCCAGCGTTATTTCTTAAAATTTAAATCTATTACCACTGCTTCTATCGTGACAATAATTATATTTTCGGCTATACACCCAGTTAAAAAAAGTTTATGTATACGTATGTATTTTACATGTAAAACTATGTATTAATATGTATATACATTACCTACCTAAAGTTTGGGAACACGTGAGAGAACCTGGGAAAAGGCGATTTTCTCGGCACTCCCAAAATTTCAATTTTCGTTAGAAAAAGACGAAATTTTTAAGGTGGTCATTAGAGTTAGGTTTAGGCAATTTCAATTTATCAATATTCCTCCAATACATATCAATATAAAAATTCCAGATTTTTCGAATAAATAAAACACTAATGAATTTTAAATTTAAAATCCGTTTTTAAATTTTAGCCGTTTTCCCCCTCATTTCCTCTTATGCAGAGTTTTCATATAGTCCCAAATCCGCGCGAACTGTAACAAATAAAGTGAAAAATCTAAGGTGGGAAGAAATTTGCTATTTTTTTAAACTTCCCCTCTAACACTAACGAAAATACAGATTTGAGATAATGTGAAAACTCTGCATGAGAAAAATTGAGGAAAGAAAAGAGCTAAAATTAAAAAAAACGAATTTTTTAATTAAAAATTGGATAGGGTTCTATTGACGCAAAAAATCTGGACTTAAACATGTTCTTGAGCTAACGAAGCTCTATATTTTAAAACCAACCCCATCTACCTAGCTTCACCCATTCACTATTTATGGGCCGCCAAAGTAGCCCGTACGAAACTTTTAGCTTACGTTTTTTACTGTTAGCTAATAACAGCTCACCCGGCGCTAGGCTAAAAAATCAAACCAGCTATAAAGCTGCAATCACCTCGGAATTTTTCAACTTAAAATAATTCCCCTTTTTTAAGCAGATATCAGCTTTTTTTTTTCAAGCTAGGGCGTTTTCTTATCTTGCTTGAAAAAATTAACCTGAAAACCAGCTTGAATTTTCCCCCCTTAATATTTTTCCTAACTGTAAGCTAATTCCAGTATGGAAATTTTAATCTAGGGTTTCGCTCCACTTTTTTTAGCAGATATTCAGCTTTTATTTTCCAAGCTAGGTTGTTTTCTGATCTGGCTTGAAATTATTAACCTTTAAATCAGCTCGAATTTTTTCCCCTTAACATATTTCCTAACTGTTTCAGCTAATTCTAGTATTGAATTTGTAATCTAGGGTTTCGCTTATAATTTGATCGAAATAAATCATGATATTAAAAAAAGGTTAAACAAATGCGGCATGTAGGGTGGTCAGGCACAGACACAAAATAATTAGGCCTACAGATTTTTTTTAATTTACAACCTAAAAACCTACGCATAGTAGGTACGTATAATAGGTATGGGCAAAAGGTGAAATTTAGAAAATATTTTTTTACAATAAAAATGGTTTGTTTTTATGTAAGTTTTTTATTAGTGAAATTAGAGTCTATGTAAATAATTAGGCCTATCGACACAATTATAATAGCATCAAATATTTTTTACTAAACATATATGAGAAGATACCAGATCGGGACAACCACATATATCAAAAGATACCAGATCGGGACAACCAGAAACAGTAAGTAAGTAGGTGCAGCAAAAAACTCTAAATCAGTAAATGGATGGGTGACCCTGCTAACAATGGGAATGCGCGCGGAAAGATCTTTTTCTTCATTAGGTAGCGAGAAAATTTCAAGCTGCCTTCAATCTAAGCTTTATATAGCTAGGAAAATAAAAGCTAAATCTACTCTAAAATTCCCAACATAAAATTTAAAAATTTTGACATGAAAATTTCTAGCTAAAACCACCTAACTTCGTAGCTAATTCTAGCACAGAATTAGCTAAAAGTTTCGTACGGGGCCCTTTTCATTACGGCTCTAACGGGGTGTTCCTAAAATTTTGGCTCGGAATAAAAACAACCCTTCCCCTTATAAAAAATAGTAATAATAAAAAAATTGCCTAATCCTCACAATAACTACCATAAAAAAAATGGGAGCGCCGAGAAAATCGCTTTTCCCCATAAGGTTCTCTAGCGCGTTCCCAAACTTTAGGTAGGTACTGTATACGTAAACAATTTTAAGTAATTAGATGTAGTTAACAGGTAACGTGCCATGTAATTCAAACTACTACATGTAGTTTATCCATGTAAAATATCATGTAGTTCATGAATTACATGTATAGTGAGTGATAAATGTAACATATCCTGTAATTCATGCTATTTCATGCAGCATATAATGAACTTAATGTTGATACCTGTAATGGTACAAGTTCCACATGGCGTACTTCATAAAATTTTATGTAGTATATTAGTATATTACATGCATTTGTGGTACTTCGATATAGAAAATTTGTAGTAAAATTACATGCCACATACGCACAGAAAATTTCAATGTCGGTTGATTTAGTTTCTTCCTTATTAAAGTGGCGCTCGACGGACGGACGTGCGAGATTTCGTTGTTCTGATCCGGTCTGATCCTAATCAAGAAAGCCTCGCGATTTTATCGTACCATCCAGTTGGCTATAGTCAGCCTGGCCTAGTATGTCCACTTAGTCCCAAATCGCCCTGTCTTGACAAAGAAACAGCCCCTGAGATGTGCTTTCTCAAAGCCTCATTTACTGCCAGTTTATTTTTCGTGATTATTTTCTTCCTTTTTCAACCTTCCCGCTCCAGTAATTATCTGACCCACCCTGCTTTATCGTGCAGCCAAGCTGGATCCTTTGTTTGTTTTGTTTTACATATATTTTATTCTAGTCTTCAGTTAAACTGGGTAATCACGTTTTTTTGCCTTTGTAAATAAACTGGTAACATTCGCCTAAGCGAATAAAAACCATTTATAAAAAAGTTATGTAGTAATTAAGCTACTATTAAATTAAGTAATTATTACGGAATTTAAACCGATAGCAACAGACGAGACAGATTACCAGCCCATGCAATTTGTTTCTATATTTATTGATTTCCATTGAAAATGGCATATGTTTTTTTTTCTATTAACGTAAACGTAAAAGAAAGCGGGTTCTGTGGACTTGCGTTAAATTCAACGTTTACGTCAATTTTGTAAAAAAAACTACTTGTCATAACTTAAGCGAATTGTGATTTGTATGTTAGGTTAAGCTCCGATGCAATAAGTTCAAAATTAACTATTGCCACGAGAAATTTCTTGTCAATAACTCAAATGTTACTATTACCACGAAAGGTTAGGTTTTGTCCTCTCTTGTCATGAGAATAATTTTAAATGTGGTTTTTGGTACGAAATACACTGAGCAATATCAAGGTTAGGCGAGGTTACGTTAAATTATAGGTGTAGTTATTCACTATTGGTTTGACCAAAATGATTAGTTTCGACAAAATGATGATTTTCAACGCGTATTAATAGGGGGGAGCGGGCTATTCCGGACAAAATTTTGCAAACTGTGTTATAGTTGACATTTCCTTCAGTGCAAGCTAGTATAAGTATTTGATTTGGTACCAAAATGTAGCCACACTGAGTCCACCACTCAATCAGGCCATAATTGGGGGTTTTGGGGGTTTACAATTTTTGGAAAAGGGTGACGAAGGCATCGCTGGTTTTCAAAAAAGCAAGGGAGATCTATTCCTCTGGCCATTAATTTTTGATTGATTGAATGATTGAGAAAAAAATGGGATCGATGTAAAACTGCTGGGCTTGGTTGGCTATCGATAGTTGGAGTTAAAAAAAAAATTATTGGCCAGAAGAATAGTAGATCTTTCTTTCTTTTTAAAAAATCGGCCGCTAGATGGCGTGGCGAAATGACGTCTGTCAATGGCGAAAATCTTCAGAAAATGACGAAAAATTTTCAAGATTTTCAATTGCCAATATCTCTGCTAATAACCGTTTAAAATAAAAACGGGGCAAGAAGTCTCTGGAGGGGGGCAAAATCTTTCATTCTGAAAAATTAGATTTTTTTTAAAGGTCTGGTTTGCCCGAAAACTGATGTCAAAAATTGGAAAAAACACTACAATTTCTGGGGGGGGGGGTCCCTTAGTTTTTATTAAATAACTTAAAAACTATGCTAACTAGAACATTGCAGATTTCACCATTGAGTTTTCCGTAAAATTCTGCACAAAATGGTTTATACGGGGACTGGCTGCGATGCCTTCGTCACCCTTTTCCAAAAATTGTAAACCCCCCAAACCCCCAATTTTGGCCTCATTGAGTGGTGGACTCAGTGTTAAAAACTTCTTTTTAAAATGTTTTCTAGTAATAAATGGCTTAGTCGCTTAGATATTAACGGTTTAGTTTCACTGAATTTTTGTCCGGTATCGCCCCACCGAAGGGGCTTTTTTGGACAGTTTAAGAATATATATATATTTAAAATAGTTTTACCCAATATTTATTGTGTATAAATATACCAATCAAACCGGAATTTTATTTCTGTTTTGATAGTATAACTTTTGTGGTAGCTTAAAGTAATGGAAATCCACGAAATCAAATGAAATGAAATAAAGTATAGAAAAGTTGGTTTTCCGTTTTTCTGATGCCTTTTCTGCAGTCTGTTTAGCACAACCCGCAATTTTTTGTATGCCGTCCGGAATAACCCCATCAAAATAAGATTGACATTTTCGTTGATTTTGATTGAACGAGAAAACAAACAAACAAAAACTTGGAACACTTTTAAAGATAATTGAATGGGCTTTTCATTGATATATAGTTTAACTAGATTTTGAATTTTTATAATGGTAAAATTCGCGATTAAAGTAAAAAAAAACATAAATTTTTTTGAAAAATCTGATTTTCTTAAATAACTTTAAAAGTAATTATTTTTTTTTACCAAACTTGGGATACCAATACCTCACATGGTTATGCATTAGTTCGTAAAAAACTATTTCCTTCATTGATTTCTAACAGGTCGATAAGGCGGCTATCCGGAATAGCCCCCGTCCGGAATAGCCCCGCTCCCCCTAATCTAACGTTTACAACTTTTAATCGGTATTATCAATATTAAGACAGTAATTGCGTTTCCCGGCACCGGTAATTGTCGAACAGTCAGAATTTTCAATTAATTGTGAAAAGACGGTGTTAAAAAAAAATAGGCCGACTAATCAACAAATTCCCCGACATTTTTCGGCTGATACAGTACCCACCAAACTATTAGGTACACCCCCCTATTTTCAGTGCATTCTTATGGCACTACGTGTCCTAGAAAAAATGCAATAACTCTTGAACCGCTTGGGCTAGATTTTTTTCCTTTTGGCCCTGAGTAGATCTAATGATGATCTACATTTTGTCTACACATGAAATTGTCGTAGGATTAACCCCCACGGCGCTACGGTATCGTTCAGTTTATTAGGTACACCCGTTTTCCCCCATATGCGCCGTGTTAAATACGGCGTTTTCAAAAATTTACAAAAAATACTAAAAGTAAAGCTAAAATTTTTTCTTGGTGCCAAAAGATGCAGAATTCTTCACTCTATACGAATATAAAGAATGATTTACAATAAATTCAACTCAGAGAACCCTTCCCTATACCCTAAAGTTTTGCACTTCAAAATTTGTACTTTTTACTACACACTTCCACTGTCGCCCCCATAGGCATTAGAAATTTCGACAACTTTGAATTTTAATTAATATTTATGGTGATAATTCAACAACTAAAAGCACTGTAACGTTACAGTGCTTTTACTATTATTATTTACTTTTATTTATTACTAAAGTACTAAATCACGTTCTAGCAAAATAGTTAAACTAGTAATTAATTTTTGGCCAGCAGAGTTTCTTTTAGGCAAGAGTTGTGATGACTGATAAACAACATGAAATTTGAGAACGATTGTTCTGATTGATCGTAGCTTTAAATGACAAAAAATACGTAAAAACTACATTTTTCCCGACAAAAAAGACAAAAACGCACAGTCTATGCTATACCCCCCATAATCTTAGAATGTTTAAGTCCTACGTATTTACCCTTTACTCGGCAATTACATCGTAGGCCTACTGTAACAATTCCTTGCTACTTTATAACATATATTTATTATATTTTTAAAAATGTCTATCTTTTTATTTTATTATACAGCACAAGGGAAGGATTCTCTGATGTTGCCAAATAACGTCGTTTCGTTCATGAAAAAGGTAGGCATCGTTACATGGTTAATCTGTGTGCAATTGTTAAAAGACATGTGAAAAAGAGAAAAACAGAAAGTCGGGTTTGAGTGATGTTTCAACCTATGCAATGAAAAAAATTTTCAGAATCCCAGATCTTTAATATAGCATTTTCTAGAGCAAGCAGGAAAAAAGATGTATATATGCTGCGGGATTTGACACTCCGGTTGATTAAAAATACGTTTAAATATGTTTAAATAGCCTCTGTCAATTGTATTAAAAGATACGAATCTCAGCAGTTGGAGTGTTTAATAATATCACGGAAAAGAGAAGTACGAACAAATCGGCTTTAAACGCAAAATTAATCTTTAAAATAATAAAAGAAGCTGTTTTATGTAATAAAAATGTTTCAACACAGCTTGATCATTTGTCTTGCATTTTAATCAAAATTAACTAATTATAAAACTAAAAATAAAATTCCACGGATTCATTACCAATTCAAATTATTGTTTAAAGTAGGCAATATCAATAGACTGATTCTAGAACATCGTGCTGGCATTTGGTAAATTTTCATTTTAAAAAATCCCAAAAGGTCACAACAATATTGGCCAACTAATCAAAACGTGATTTTAGAGAGGAGTAAATTTTTTTGTTTCCAAAGGGAACCCAATAATGGCGTGCAACACCTAATTCCAAATTTAACATAGAATATTGTTTACACAGATGGTGAAGAATCCGGATACTGGTCAACAAGATAACACTATGGTTTCTACAAATAAGTTAACACGGTTAAAACAAACATTGACGATTGGATTTCAACAAGCCCAAGATTCTGGTATGATTATCAATAATTTGAATAATTGAATCTTTTAACAATACATATTTTTAGTGGCAAAGTTTTCACCGAAAAGCATCAACGTTGGAACAGCCGATAATACAAGCCATCAGATGAATAGTAAAGAACTCCATAACGGTATTACTACTTTTGTATCTGCCGATCCTTTAGACAAAGACGCTTTGAATCCACAACCTGCCTTGTTGTAAGTATGCATTATTTTTAATTCTTCTTCAGCATGTAAAAATCAGCACAATTTTGAATTCCGATGGATGCCAATCTTTAATCATTTTCGTCAAGTACAATGGATGGAAGTGTGAATTGTTTAATTTTTCACATACATTACATAAGTAAACACACAGATACTATTTCAAATTTTGGTCACTGACGAAATAGGGATCCAAATTTCTGCCTTTTGCATTCATATGCTTTCCTTAGCATAGCCTTGTTCTCGAGAAAAAGACAATATTAATAATAAAATCATCTGCTTGGCTTCCTTTAATTTCGTTTCCATCTTCTTTCCTTTTACCTTTTTTACATTCCACGTAATTTTTTATGTTGGTTTAATTCCATGAATGAAGGGGGCAGTTCCTTATGTCGCTGTAGTTGCACCAGGATTAGAACCTGGGGTCGACGAAGTACCATGGCATGAAGGCGAAGCTTTGCAATGGTTAACATATAAAACAATGAATATTATAATCGTCTACTAAGAATTGAACCCAGATCGTCGATTTGCCATGCTAGTGATATAAAAATAAAGACACTCGTAGCTATTTTTATATCGGGAGGTATATATAGTAATTTTACTTCATTGAGTTTTGTCGGGAAAAGAAAAAAGGATTCCATTTAAATTGACAAAGTTTGGAAGAGAAGCCAAAATCCAACAATAAGGTGGACCATATCTGCGAGAGAAGGAGAATAAAAAACGACGCTCATTACTTTTGAAAACGAGTTACGATTAAAAACACATAAGAGCCCCCTTAATGGGGCATCTTATATATAACTCTGCAACCGGGCCTGTTTGCACGTCTTAGGCACTGTACTGGGATGAAACTGGGGTCTGCTTGGGGTTTTAAGGTGAGCTTTAAGACTCACGCACATTATACAAATCTGTATGTATGGTTTAAGTTAAATCAGAAAATGAGTGATGTAAGTAATAATGGAGTGAGATAAGTTTGTGATAGGTAACTTGTTGGCAATTTTTGTTGTCATAAATGTTTAAGCATGAAAAAGAGATATGGTTTTTCTCAAATAGAAGCTTGCTTCCTAAAAAAACACAGTTAAAGAAAATTTATTTATGTATTAACGTTTTTGATTTTATTGATTCAAATAACACAGAGATATCGCTGTCAGGACCAAAAGTTGTTCGGGGCCACCAAATCGGTTAACGTCTTGTCGAGTCTGCGTCCGAAGTTTATCGATCGGAAACAGCGATGTCAGTTACAGGTTATGTTCACAATGTAATCTGAAGGTCTGCGAGGATTGCGCTTCCTATTCGGATATAGATAACGACATTGAGAAGGTAATTGTTTTTTTTTCATTACAAATATAAGTTTGCATCAGGGTAAAAAGAATAATGTAAGATTTTGAAAATATCAACATCTTAACTTTTCTCAATACTGTTTGGGATATCAAATCTTTTCTCTGAATATCTATAAAAAAGAAATAGGAAAATGTTTATAATTTTAGACTTTTTTTGCTGTTGCCTTTTCGGATGCTGGGTAAAAATAACTTTGATTAGATCTTTTTATTACATCATTGTTCGTTTAATGGTTAAAACGAACGTTATGCTACAACGTTTTATCCCTCAACTATATCTCTAATAGTTTAATATTAACTTTACATTGCGATGGTGGCATCATGAATTTATTATTAATATGGAACACCACGTTGTTTTTAGACTTTCATTTGAATCACATTAAACAAATTTTCCAAAATATTTTGTGCGTATATTTGAAAATGTGATTTGATGGATTTGAACCAATGACTAAAAACTACGGCTGGTACAACCGCCGTGGTAAGTCCTATTCCAAAAATTATATATTTTAATATCGACATGTCGTGTGTAGTAACATCAAAACTGTTGAACGTATACGAAATTGTCTTTTTCCTTCATTTTCTCAGCTTTCAAAATTGTTTTTTTTTCATTTTTAATGTGAAAATCTTTTTTTGCCCCGAATAAGAAATAATTGGGCCTTTCCTGAATTAAGAAATTTAACCTAGTTTATTGTCCAAGAATATAAATTTTTTGCGTCAAAAATTACATTTTGAATAATATGACATGCATGGGCTTATCAATATTTACGAACAATATAATAATAGCAAAAAAAAGATAAAAGATTTAAAAAGTAAATTTAACAATTCATCAAAAAATATTCTCTTTTCTTCTTGAAATTGTGAATTGATGAGTTGTTTTCACACGAGAAATGAAACTGTTACAAATTTTATGTTAAAGTCATCCTAGGTAACAGCTCTAGAAGTTATTGGTCTTGGGTGGAGCAAATAGATTTTCACAACAAAATGTTTGAAGTATGTGGAAATCACATTGATCCGAAAAATTTTCACACGGAAATGCACTAAAATTGATCGCTGTCTATTCTTTATGAATTTTCATGGAACATTTAAAACATGCCATAAAAAGGTCATGTTCATGTCATCATCTCCAGTTTATTGTGTTGGAAATAATTTCAATTTCGTCAATCCAATTTAATTTTTTAATTTCTATAGTTTTTACGAAATCACCACTAAAATTAGTGTCATGAAGCATCACAGCCAGTCATAATAAAAAAAGTTTTTGTAGGGGCATGTGGCAATTTTTTATTCACACTATCGTTACCTTATTGAAATATCAATCCAGAATTTTTCACATGCAATCATACAATTTAAAATTTTTCGGCTTAAGCAACAGTTGTGTGGAATGCAACTAGTTTTTCTTCGTGGAAATGCCTTGCTTAAACCAATAATATGTTATGTTACGTTTAAAAAAGCTCTAGTGTACCCCATACTGTTAAGAAGCTACACACTTATAGTATTCATGTATGTATTCATGTATTAGCAAACAGCTGAATATTTTTATTTGATTTCACATTGTTAATTTTGTTTGTTTATGGTGCGTGTCTTGGGAAGACCTTTTGGCGCTGTAGTGTTTGCCGCAGAAGAAACCATGGAACTGCCTCCCCAATGTTGTCAATTCAGGGAATTGAAGGTACAGGCGTTGCACGCCAACAGTCAACCACTATGGCTCATCGATGGAGTGAGGAGAAGAACAATTCTCATTCAATGTCAAACGATGACTACAACAAAAGATCCAAAGTACTCGGCACTAATATAACGCCAGGGTCAGCACCAGTTTCTCGACGTGAACGACGAAGTACTTCAGGAGAAAGTGGTGTTTCTTCTGACCAGAAATACTTAACGAACGTCCCTCCTATGATTCAAGTGGAATCAAATAAATATGGTCACGGAAAGAGCATGGAACAAATTCATATTACGAATGGTAGAGGAAATGAACAAAGAATTTCTGATAGAAGTCCCAATCGACTGAATCAGCCACGTGAGATTGTTAGGTCAATTTCGGCCTCAGAAAGCTCCCCAGAAGAAATGACAGAAACGAAGAAACAGTATGAACGTGAAGTCGGCAGCATCAATTCAAGGAGAAGTGCATCTGACATATACTTTACTGAATCATCGTCGCGCCGCTCTTCTTGTCGGAGATCATTTCAGAATCAAACTCGCGACCAGACCGTTTACTTGTCAGCAGACGATGCGAGCCTCAGTCGTTTGAATCCACAGCGACGTTACAGTTCAGAAAGCTCAGATGCTAGTGATACTAGCGGTACTTCAGGAACACAGCGTCGGACTTCACAAGAAGAAACTGAAGAAGTTGGGTGTTATCGTGCTTCATTGCTTCCTTCAACACGTCGTCGCCTGTCATTTCGCAGTAATCGCACGTGTCACTTTTATGATTTTGATGGAACTGACGGCCGCGATACCGAAGAACAATCTCGTAAGTAAAATTTTTAACAGTCCTATTTTTCATCGTTATGATCATTATGATTTAGCAAAAGACACCTACCAGATATTTGAGAACGCACGAAAAAAGCATGTATAAAGGCGATTTTTGCGGCGTTCTAATTTTTGACCGAGGTCAACGATTTTTTTACAAGTAGATTTTTTGCAAAGACGAGAGTTGCAATAAATAAAACAGTTTAGGAAAACGTTGTAGAATCTTATTGGAAATTGGTTACATTGTTGGTCTATAAATAAAGAAAAAACGATCTTACAAAAAAAGTTGCAAAATACTGAACTTCGTTAGCTCTATAATATAGTTTATTTTCAAATTTTTCGAAAAAAATTCATTAATTAAATTGAAAAATGAATTAATAAATTTTTTTCCATTCTACCTGTCTATCCCATCCCACGATTTCTAAATTGCGTTTTTTTTGAGGATGGGTAAATATCCACGACTTACATCAAGACTACAGTATATCCGCCTCTCTTAGTTTCGTTCATGTTTTTCCTGATTAGCCTCGTTAGATTTACAGCAAGTTTGCGTTTTTAGTTAGTTATAGGAAATAACAACTGACCCGGGAACACTTTTTTGTTCAAATGCATTAAAGTTTTTTCTCTACGTTTGAGACCACTTAAAATGTTGCTTGCCGGATACCTCGATGAACCTTTTTAGGGACTTCTAACTAGTGGGTTACGTAATTACGTGACGAAGCACAGATGCAATTGGATTGTATTACACACTTAGATGGAACGGTACATGAAGTTATAGTGTAAAGCGTAGTAAGTAAGTCCCCCTCAGCCTAGGTAGACTGGCTTATATACTGGGGGTCTCTTGTGTGACCTTGTAGACTCTTACCGGAAGTTGGTTACAGTCACAGTCTGCTTAGATGTGATTTAATACCCTATGTGTACATTTATCACATGTTCTTTAGAAAGTGCGTGTAGCAACTTTTACAGACTATATTGTAATAATTATTTTGTTGTTTGGTTTGTAAACCTAGTTCCATAATATAATTAGAACATTCTGTTTATTCTTTTTAGCGGAAGCAATTGTAACTTCTCCAACGGCAAATGTCAGTGTTAATAGATCATCACGTCGCTCATGCTCGGATATACCTCAGCTAAGCAGCAACAGCAAGGAACTTGTTACTATGGTTTCAGCAACAAGTAATCATCATGGGTTACAGTCACCCCGTGTGTCTGATATGTACGAAGGTGTAACTGACGAGCGAAAAGTGTTGAACCGAAAGGTTTCGACCCAATTAAGTGATCCACCAATGATCCGTAATAGGTCACAGTCCCCTCGCCCGTCAATTGCGTCCAGTCGCAGTGCATCAGATCACAGATCGATTGAACGAGAGGCTATTCGTATCGTAATTGATGACGTTGACTGTCCACTTAATTGTCAGGCAGTACCTCAAACAACGCACGAAAAAACTTCATCAACTCTTACCGTATGTTTACTCCGTGATTCAAATTTTACTGGACAGGGTTTTACGGCGGGTTTTGGTTTGTCATTAATGATCAAATCAAATGTTGTCATCAATAGAATCGATTCCAATGGTTAGTATTTATGCCTAGCTTTTCCTGTTTAGTGTCAAATAATGCTATTGTAAACAATTTAGGACCAGCTGACCGCGCAGGACTTCGATGCGGCGATATTGTTCTTTCGTGGGATGGCGTCCAAGTATAGTATTTTTAATAATATAATATCTTTTAACTGTAAAAAGTACCCAAACAAAGTTGGGGAACAAAGGGATCGTTTACACGTTTAGTATGGCGTCTAACATGTACCAATAAGATAAAAGAAAAGAAAATTCTATATGCAAAACTATAGAAATACAGTTTGGAAACACCGCTGTTTTACTTGCATGCTCGCGGGTAAAACTGTGTCATATGAAAATTAGCTCTTTTCTTTCATTGACGCACGGAGGAGATTCTGGCCTGAGGGAAGAATAAAAGAAAATCACCACACCTCATTGGTCTTCTTATTCTTTTCCTTCTATTATTTTCTCGGGACAGGACCAGTACAATGCACCACGTAAACTGGGATGTCGTCTGTCATTTGTGCGAGTTTAAAGTAAAAATTATGAAAAGTAAATTATTCACTATGTTTTTCAAAAAAATAGTTTAACCAGCAATCATAACAAATAAAATATTTAAGATATGGTATTAGGAATTGCGCAGTTCACATTTTCGAAAAATCTTCATACTTGTACTGTATCTGATACATGGTGATTGTTTTACCTAAAAATCAAGAATTTAATAATATCATAATTTTAAACAAAATATACAGCTTGTAGGTTGGAACTTTGGATTTGAGGACATTGAACAAGAGCTGCAGCACAGTGGAGACAGCATACACATACAAGTATTACGCGATTCCTTCATCGAAGAATTTTCGATACCACATCCAAAACAATCCATCACCTACGAACAACACGAACAATCGTCAACGCGACCCAATAAACTTACAACAAACCCTATAGTTCTTGATGTGGTATCATCAGGTCGGTCTACACCTCCTTCACCTACACGTCGCCGCCTTCCTAGGGCACCAACAGGAATAGCAAGGGCTAGCACGGATTCACTCATTTCCTTTGATTACCGAGTTCAGTTGCAGTTTAATTGCAGCATTGAGCGGAACGGTAACGTGTGTATGGTGATCACTGTTATCGAAGCTGAAAAGTCAATTACAACTATAAAACAGTCACATGATATGGAGGAAAGCAATGAGGAAAATGAGATTTTGTGGATCAAGATGGTTCTTTCATTGCCAAGGTAAAAAAATTACTGTAGTGAATCATTTTTAATCTTTAAAAAACCACCTCACCCAAATAATTAATAACGTTGTTTTGTTAAAGTGGGGCAAGCAGAAAATTTGTGACAGACAGGGTGCAGTCTTCGTACGGTTTACGATGGAACTCTTTCTTCACATGTTCCGATCTGACGGCTGAAGATATTTCACGGTCACAATTACGTATGTCACTTTGGGCCGACTATTGTCAAAAGGGAGAAACAAAAATCGGTGAGAATCTAATTTAATTTATGTTTAAGAGCCTATTGAACAAATATATGGGTATTATAGTGCATAACTTCTGCTTGTTGAGCAAAGTTCAAAGAATTTTATGTAGTAATTCGCTTCTAGCATTAACGTTAATTTTGTGGAATTTTAAGAAAAAGAAAAAGGAGTCATTTTAGTGTGAAATTACTACTTGAAGATGTAGTTTAAATTGAATTGTCCCGACAGATTTTTATCATATATATTCTTTTAGCCTAAGTTTCTAAGGATTTACAATATAGTGGTCAAATGCAAAGCGAAGGATTTTTTAAAGAGAATTTTATTCAGTACTGAGCAATCCTAAAGTAAATGACAGAATCAGACTTCCACAAAATCTTCCTATTGGATTTTGATTACTAGAGGACCAAGGTTTAGATCAATAAAATATTTTCTATTATTTATCCCAGTTTTTGAATGCGATACAAAGACCTTGTTTATTTGAAAAAAAATTCATTTCTGTACATGTATTGAACGGGAGAGAGTATTGTCATTCCACGATCACCAGAAAATCTGTACACATAAAATCAGTAGAGAGACAAATGAGTCCCATTTCAAAAAATTAAATTAAATAATTCTTCATAAAAAGTTGTCTACTATTCTGGTCTACTTCAGTAAAGGATTTATTGTGGAAAAAATGAACTCAAAAAAATATATTACATTCACTAAGAACTTGACTAAAATAAAAAAGCTTTATATAGTTGAGTGATTGAGTAACCACGCAGCTTTTAATATAAAAAATAGTAATCCTAATATAGGAAAAATATACGACAAATTGTAACAGTGATTCATAATTGATACTAACCGCTCGAAAGAATCATAAAAAATAACAAGAAATTTTTGCGATTGCATGAAGTGTTAAAATGTAATATTACCTGAATTGAGTTCTTCCATTTCCATTTAGCTGAGGCAAATCTAGAATTCCAAAACATCACAATGGATGGCAGACCAACATGGTTTCTTCTCCGCCAGTGTGACACGGCACTATTTACATCTCGACGTCTGTGTAAGGCCATGTCCTATGATAAAACAAATCAACAGCCGATCTACAACCTGAGTCGTAACAGTTCTGAGTTAAGTGTTGATAATGGCAGTCAATCACCGACATCGTCGCATCAAACAACTCCTACCCCTCCAAGCACAAGTTTGCCCCGATCTCGTTCTGCTGAAATATGTCAACTTCTCCTTCAACCGGAAGCCCCAGGTTGGTCAATGTCTGGATTGTCAGCACCAGCATCACTTGCACCATCCCGACGTGGTTCTTCTTATAATTGTGACGAGGAATTGCAAGTACCAAGTTCATCTCCTTCGTCACGCCGTGGATCATCTGTATTTAATGATGAGAATGAAATGACCAACATAGAGAAAGTTCACCAGAAACTTTCACCTTCAATTGCACAACATGTAGACCAGTCAGCTATTCAACATAATAGATTACCGATCTCCCAATGGCGAAGTCAAAGTTTCCGAACAGAAACAAAGCACAATCAACATCTTTCCCAAAATTTGACTTCCAAGCGAGCTGATAGAATTCATAATAGTTCTGCTCTGGAATTTGGTTTTGGACAAATTCTTCCAGGTCAAGCGATGTTGGACAGAGAAACAACCATCCTAAAAACAAATTTTGAATCATGTGGCCAGATAAAACTGGGATTAATTCTCACCCAAAAGGAATTAGAAGTTGAAGTCATCTCAGTTCGCAACTTGCCCGTTGTGGGGAAAAATGGAATCCAGCCAGATACATATGTTAAGGTAAAATAAAAATTCATTTAAGAAAATAAACATAGAATTTTCTGTTAATAATTAGAAAGTTTGATAAAAAATAAAACATGTAGTAAAAAAACATTTTTTAAAGATATTAAATGTCAAAGAAATTGTTTTTGATTTCTAATCTTCCTCTAAATTTAAGCTCTGATAATTCGAAAGGTTTTTCTTCGCAGATATAATGAATGTTGAATTTCTTTAATACTACTAAACTGGACCTCGTATCGTAATAGTTTAAGAGATCTTAATTAGAAATTAACGGTGGGTATAGCCCAAAAATTATTTTAAAATATTATGGAGAAAAAAATCGAAAAACTTTATCCCTTAAACGATTTAAGTGGTTTCAAAAATTATATAAAATATTAAAAAAAGCACCGTTACTTTTATCACTTTGTTTCAGAAGTCAATAATGAGAGAAAGTCAAAATTGGATATTAAATCTACTAAATAATTGTTCAATTTCTTGTAGGTAACAATTTGTGACGCCAAAAGAAATTTTAATTCAAGAAAAACAAGAACAATGAGACAGACTTGTCATCCAGAATTCCACCAGACGTTACTTTTTGACACATGCAATGATAAAAATGCTACTGTTGTAGTAGAAATACGACTTAAAGAAGAAATTAGCACTGGGAAATCTATTTGCGGTTCTCCAGCTCTTTCACCCACACACAGCGCCACAAATGTATCATCACAGGACTTACCAACGTTGGGATTAGTTCACATAGCACTGAATCGTTTGACATTGTCGACATTAACCATATCTTGGTATCGGCTAATCCCAACCTATATGGTAAATTCAACCAATATTTTTCAATCGGATGTTTCACCGTAACGTACAAGATATTTTAGCATTTCTTTTTGTTTGATGGCAAAATGGTCCTTTTTTTAAGTTCTGTTTCAACTATGATGTTCTTTATTACATGAAATTGTTTTCTACCTATTATGGATGACTAGCACTAATTACAAAAATCCCTGACGGATGTTTTGGAAGTTACTCCGAGAGAACAAAAGAAATTGAAATGATCCAAAATTTAATTTTTATTTGTTTACCCAAACTGATTTAACACAATTTTATATTTAAAAATTTCACCCAGAAAGAAGTTACGTTTCAAATTGAAGTTTTTGAAATATCCTACTACTATTTACATAAATTATCTTAAGTTATCCACTTTTTTCATTACGTTTTCGTAAACGTCCCCTGTTTTGGTTATGTATGATTTGGTAAAACGAAAAGGAATTATGTTTTCATTTCCCCTGAAATCCAAAATGAACTGGTTTCCGAATCTCCGTCTTTTAATTAATGCTATTGATTGAAAAATTGCTTGTTTATCTATTCACTTTCAAAATAAGTTCTATCGAGATCAGTTTACGTATCGTGACCTACCCTAAATTTATTTAGTTTTATGTGGTTTCAAGAACCTCTCTAAAAATATATTGAACTTAAAATTGTTTATTGGCTTTCAATTTATGCTTAATGTATTGTTGCCTGGGTGTAAAGTATCTATTCCTCTTTGTCAGCCTTGTAAACGATAATCTCACTTATACAATACATTGTTAAGTCACGTGTAAAAAATTTAATAAAACGTACTGGTTAAAAATAGCTTTTCGAAAACCTAATGATTTATTATCACTCACATCTGGTACATGAATACGTCAAGTTGTTGAATCATTCTTGAAATACAGGCTTTGGCCCAGGTTCCAGATATGGTGCAATGGTTTTCATCAAACCTCCTTCTTTTCAGCATTTATTTTCTTGGCATTTAGCTCTTGGGTACAAATCCCAAGAGACAAACTTCACCTGAATTGAAAAAGATCGAGGTAGTCAGCAGGGAGCTGATCTTTACAATAGTTTTTTGTCTATTTCTCGTTCTACTTAATTTTAACCAGAAATTTGTAGATTTACACCTAAATATCTCCTTGACATAAAGAATGACATAATTATGAAATATTTTGAGCTCCAAAAAAAGATCGAAAACGTTTCTCAAATTTTTTAATAAACCAAGTACAAATAAAGAGCAAAGATATTGTCGATAACGTTGACAATAGACGGAGAGATGGACACAGCGAACCTGCTCGTTTCTACTACGAGAGAGGCCAAAAATAAGAGAAATTCTCTATTTTCTCATGAAAACGTGCCTAGTCAACAGACATTCTCCCTATCATAGTACTACTGTAATATGGTGAACTGAAAAATTCCTGGAATTATTGAAATTACGAACAAATAATTTTGTTTCCTTCATTCTTTTGACACCAAGTTGAACTTACGGAAAAATTTCTTAAGAACAATTCGACTCCAGGATAAGTTGGCACGGTTGAAAGTCAAAGGCTAAACCATCATTCTGTCGGACTAACACCGTAACTGGGCCACCAGCACCTGTGTTTGGAGTTTCTTTAATGTTTTCCAGTGACGATTACGATTGACCTGGGGTTTGCTTTTTGTTGAAGTTTTCTAAAAGTACCGGATGGGTTAGTCGGCTCGACTGGACTCTAGAGGCTTTGGCATAGGACTATCTGATGGGCTGGCCAAGGTTACCAACCTTGGCCCTATCTGTACCAACCTGGACTCTATCTGAACGAAGAACACTGCAATGTAGAAAACTGACTGATAGTGGCGTTGATGAACGACTACTTTGCATTCATTGAACTGATTCCAGCTGAAACGACCTGGGTTTGTTGAAGTCGGTTGTACCAACAAGGACCAACTTGAAAATTACAGAATTATACAAGGCAGCCGTTGATGATGTAACATATATAGCTAATAGAGTTTCTAGTTTCGTCTTTATTATATCCAAGAGACATTAAGAATCATTTATCTTCGCGGGGGGAACAATAGTAGTACAATACCCATAGCTTTCAATGATTTATAATATGTTAGATTATGGTGTAGTGGGTGGAATACTCAGTATTACACCCCTTTGTTATTATTGAATGATTCCAAGAATTCTGTTGATACCAATTGATGCCACAATCACAAAAATGTATTTTGGGAAAAATAAAAAATAGGATTCCGGGGTGGAAGGTTCAAACTCACTGTTGGTCACAAAACGTTAAAAGTAAAACTATTGAGAAATCGTTTAAGAGAACCATATGCAATGCAAAGTGTTCTTTTCCCTCTTTAGGGTCTGTCACTTTGAACTTTCTATGGGTGGGTAAATTGGATTTCCAAAATACATTCTTGGGACGTCAATTAAGTCAGGGAGTGAGTCAGCCCGGCATAATGTAAAATATTAGCAGAAGTTATAAGACTAAACTAAATTTCTTGTTTTTTAGCACATCTTTCATTTTCAAGTTTTGCAACTTCAATGGTGTCATATAAGCACCCCTTTCTTCACCCTATATTCTTTCCTTGGGCTGACTGCTAAACTGAGAGAACCAAAACTTCCCAAAGTCACTGAATAGTGATTGCACAATTACCGGTATACCTTGAACCACACAGTCAACTCTGAGGGACAAGGTATGTAAAAAAAGTAAAATGTGGACGGAAAGGCTAAGACAATGTAACAAAATTGATTTCGATTATTGCATTTTTTCTGCTTGCTGTCTGTAAAATCACTATTTAAAAAAGTTCTTCTTACACTAAAGAAGTGACAAAATAATTAAAATGTATACAAATGGCAAAATTGTATTTATAAAATAAGCAAAATTTTATTATTGAAGACAATACAAAATGTGTTTGGCTTTAGTTCAATAATCAACGGTAATATGGATAGACGTCAAAATTTTTTTTAATTCTCTAAAATTATGAATGTGCAAAAAACCTTACCAATTTACTTATTTTTAGAAGTAGGCATGGTGTTGAGTATGACGAACAGTCAGAATCTACTATGGACACAGAACTTCCAATTGCATACTCCATTAGAGTTTGGTGTTTTTGTTTCACAGCCATCCACCACTTGAACTATTTTCTAAAGGATGAACACCTCGAATAACTTTTTCATGAACAACACATTCCTGTCTACCAAATGAAACACCATTAATACATTTGGAAGCAGTTTCCATTGGACTACCACTTAGTGTACTAGTATCAGCGGCATCATCTACAAAAGGAAGAGTTTGGCTATCAGGTAAGTTTTGACCGGCCATCCAGTCCCTCGATCTCACTGAAGATGGAAACGCAATTGAAGTGGTCAAATCACATCCTTTTCTAAAACGTAAACCAACTGCATTGCTACTCTCATCAAATCCACCAGAGGATTGAATCGCATTAGCCGTATTAACTAATGGTGGACATGAAGCTGTTTTGTTACCCTCATACTCGTTATTCTCTACCGTTAGTGATTCTGCCTCTAAAATGAGAGTAACTTGATCGGCCGGTTCACTGCACGCTCGGCGAAATTGGTGAATACTGGAAATTGGACTATGTGTGTTGTTGATTGAATCCATGCACATCCGACCACTAAGTTCGTAGTCAATACCACTTTCCTCCAAAACTTCGGGTAGCTCATTTTCGGTTACGTGAACCATCGGGTAACCAGTTCGTGACTTTGTGTACTTGTCGGTGCGGTTAAAGCATTCGGTATCGATAGGCGCCAAAGAACTTGTCCCTCCGCTTCCGTCACTAGATACCGAATCCTCGCTACGACTACGGCTTCTTGTCCACATCCTACCAACTCCCTTTGCAGACTTGGCTGCCTCAATTAAATTACCCCACCTTTTTTTTGAATCAGCCTTTTTAGCTCCTGCCAAACGAGCCAATTGTGCTAATTTTGTTATGGGTGATCGCATAAGAGGATTTCCCTTATTGTTGGACTGAGTGGCCACCACGGCTAAGACATTGGTTTCGTTTAGTGTCTGCATACTGGTACGAGGGCAGGTGTTTCCAAAAGCTGGGTTCATGGTTGAACCAGCTAATGAAGGTGTACTAGAAGTCAATCCCGAAGGCTGAGTTCCCGCGTTGCCTCCAACATTCGCCAAGTTAAATCCTTTCATTAAACGTCGCTCCTTTTGCCGATTTTTTTTTCCTCCTAGTGAAAGTAAAAATATTTAATAAAGTAGTAAAAATAAATAGAAACTAGTAAAACAAAGATAAATAATGACAAATGGAAATACAAATTGTGTCTTCATAACTTATCATTTATCTCATTTGTCCAGATTGAATTTATAATATTAGGATTGTATGCCCAAAACCATGCAGAAAAAGTGAATTAAATTTCAAGACCAGGCATATTAATATTTAATGAATCTGTAGTTAAACAAAACCAATTATAATACAAATTAAGTTGCAGTTATAGATAAAACCTTATGCCAAAAATAATTATGTTATTATTAATTATGAAAAAATTACATTTTTCTTGCAGCTTTTGAAGATACAATGCCAATAAAACTATAAGAATGGGCAAGAGAGGTGGAATGCAGAAATACCCAACAAAATTTAATTTGTAGAATTACTCTTTTGTTTTGGTTTTGCGTTGGTATTTACGTTTATCTCGTATAATTAAAATCAATTTTCAACAGATAAACGGTTTTTTAACGCTCCATAGAAAAATTTAAACGTTTGATTGGTGAGAAGTGGCAATTTTAAATTTGTATATGCGCAACACGATCGCACGTTAGCCACGTTCGTCCAAACAACTTATTTTAAGTAAATAGGATTGAAATTCCCATTTTTCTTAAATCGCGACGATGTGTCGGATTCAGGAGATATCAGCACGAGCTTGCACAGATTTTTAAAACTTAAACTACACAATGCGTGAAGGAACAGTTTTAATTTTTGTTTTCAATAAAAATTTGAAGTAGTGGGAAAGGAAAGTATAAAGTAAGGAACAACTGTATCCGTACACTCCAATAAATTTTGAACAACTAAATCTGGTATGTCAATTCCGTCTAAATGTATATCTTTGAGGCTAAATATAGCTTCTTTCATAAAAGTTTTAGTTTTATCTGTTTTCATTTTGAATGGGAAAAAAGACTCCGAAAACTAAAAACTATAAAAAGAATGACTGACTTAAATTATTTAAATTCATAAAAAGAAAAAATAAGGGTTGCAAAAATGAGCAAAATGTCCCTTTTAGCTTCTTTTTATTCAGTACAAATAAGCGTCGTTTGGATGCGATGTAATTTATAGGAAATATTTGTGAACAAAGAAAATAAGTTAGAAAACTTCTAGAATTGAATTTTAAAATTATATAGAATGAAAATGAATGGTGAAAACAAAAATGAAAATCATGCATCAGAGGAAATATCTGAATTTTTTAGAATAAATAAATCATGCCAAATGCCAAGTTAATGAATAGCTATTTAAAATGTTTTGGATACCTCTTGATTATTAAAGCTATAGGATTGTGAGGATTTATGTTAAAGTTCTTAAAATGAAACTTACTAACTGAGAATAAGTTTAACCTTTTGCATGGGAAAACACTAACCCGTGGTTACAATAAATTTGTTTACGGTAAATGCATCCAAAATAGTTGGATAGCTGGATGTTTTGTTTAGAAATTGACTCGCTTTTGATAAACTAATACTAAGCCTTCAGTTGGTTACAGTTAAAGTTTGCCTGATGTTCATAAATGTTTAGTTGGAATTTTAATGTAAATAAGGAGGTTATGAGAATTTGGTTAACGATGACATAGAAAGAAAAACTAACAAAGAAAATATGGAGATAGGTGTGACCCCAGGGGAAGTAATAATAAGAGGAAATTCTCAATTTACCCCTGAGGCTCCCAAAGGAGATACCTTGCCCAACTCCCGTCGCTGTTGATGTGTTCATGCCCGAATTTTTGAGCACTTCAATCAGTTCACATCGGAAAGCAGAGATGTCCTGTTTTATCTCGTTGACGTCGTCTTCGGTTACACCTTGGTTATCGGATTTGCGCTGCTCAACTGTAACGTAGCGTCGCACCAGATTTCGCATTATATTCTATGTTTAAAATTGTTTCGAAATTAAGATAACCCATGAGGAAAAATGGAATGTGAGTACTTAAATATTTTCTACCTTAATAATGATTTGAACTCTTACCCGAATAGTCTTCATGTGTTCCTTCTTAGGAGAAAAGGTTTGACCAACACACTGTCGATACATCCATTTAAAAACATACCAAACACTTTTTGGCGTTGGAATGATGTTGAAGGGTGGTGGAACCTGATTTTAAAAACTATTGTTGATTCTAAAAAAAATACGATATTGGAAGTAAAATACAAACCGTGCCACCTTCTTCAAAATAACTGATCCATAATTTGCTTCTTGCGAATTTCCATTCCGTGTCAGCTCGTTCCTTTTTAGCACGTCAATGTAAATGAAACCAACGGAATATATTCGTTAAAGTTATAAACATCTAATGGTTGAGAGTAACTATAAAAAGGTATTTGCAGAAACTATGTGCATTTGCATGGAAGCAAGCCCCTGGAAAACCGTTTTATGCCACATTTGTATATAATTCGTGTTATCATCGTTGTTGCTATCCTTTTTCTATAGTAATAGTAGTTCGGAATATGAAATGTGAAAAACATTTCAGCATACAATTACAATCTGATTTTCAATATAGAGAGGGAAAACAATTGTCTGATTTTCAAACAGAGAGAAATTGGGATCTGCTAATCGCTCTCAACAAATCAGTTATCCAATTTTAGAAAAATGGCACAATAGTAGCTGCGGAAGTTTTCGTTGGGCATGTAACAACACGAAAATTACCTTAAATTTCGTACTAAAAATCTATACACATAAATCTGCACAATAGTTCATGTCAGTATTATGCATATTAGTGCAGGTAAAAAAACTTCAAAACCTCTTTTTTCAATTGCACCTAAAGAAATAAGGGAAAGAGCACTTACGGAAATCAATTGGTAAGAGTGATTCATCATGGCGATAAGAAGATTGAGTAAGACCACGATGTTGATGACAGAATAACAACCAAACATAAGCAGACCCCAAAATCGCGTAAAACTTTTTATGCCAACTAATTCGAAGTTGTCAAGGTCGATTAATCCGAAAGCAGCCCAGAACAGAGTCTGGGACGTTTCAAACAAACTAATTTTAAAATTTTAAAAAATGTTTAATTTACTGAATGATTATTAATTGTTCAGGCATAAGAACTTACTTAGAAAAGCGTCTCCACACAATGCAGGCATCAGGATCTGACTTGCCTTGTCGGGGCGCATCACAGGCTTGTTTCTCTAAGTCAGCATAATACCAAAGAAGTTGGTTTAAACCTATTTCAAAGGTATGCATTGAGCTGTTTTTATAATTTTTTAGTTTAACACAATTTTTTTACCGCAAGAAAATGCAAACAGAACCAAGACGTATAGAAAGAAAAACTTCATAATATCCAGCACCATCCTACTGAGTGAAACTTGCAATGGACCCAAATATGGATTGACTGAAAATATGTAGACCAGCTTCAGGGAACTAAAGGTTTAAGCGAAAAAAACACTAGTTAATTTTGTGTGGTTGGTTTTATTTTAAAATATGTGGCTAAAACAAACGGCCAATAATTCAATCGTAAAACGAAATAGTAAATCAGTCCAAAATACAATTTATGTATAACGATTTGCAGAGGATTTCATACAACGCCCGTATACATTTCACAAATTTTCATACACTCTAGATGGCTGGAATGGAATAAATTCTAATTTCCAGAATCCCATTTTTGTGAAAAATTGGAATTTATTATTATCATCCGTAATCTAGTTAATCGTCTAAAAACGAAATGAAAGAGATTTCCGCCCTACAAACCAAAGTAAATCTAACTCTTGAATAATGCCATGTTTCCAAAAAAGAAAATATGTTGTTTAACGAGTGTACACAACTGGATGAGACAAAATGGGAAGGGAGTTTAAGTTTGATCCTAAATCGAGATATTTTGCATACACTCGTAAAGAAAATCAGTTTGTGCAAAATTTATTGGAATTTCGAGCTTCACATCATTGGATGCCGTCGTTTTTTCCCATATTTAGTTATTAGCGAAAAATTAAAGGAGATAAATTGGTCAATTTTAAGTTTTTTACAAATTTGGACAGTGAAAGGAAAGTAATTTTTCTCCCGCTTTTATAATTTTCAATCAAATCATAAATAGAAATTCCAACATTGCCATTTTTCGTTATGTAGTCACTTAGATATTCAAGAATGTAGCCGATAATTTTTGTCTCTTCAGGTCTTTTTTTCTCTATTTTCCAAGCGAAGCGCTTTGTCGGTCCCATCGACGAAGGTCAGATAACGTCAGAAAAAGTCAGGCAAAACTCTGGCGTCATCTCACAAAGCCAGAGAAGGCTTGGCGGGCTATTGTAGCAGTCAACTACTTGAATCAACTGTTGCGTTGCCGTGATGACAAATACGAAAAAAGATGTCAAACAGCTCTATACTAACCGACTATTAAAATCGCCTTTTCTTATTGGTTTTTGTCCAATTGCAGTCTCAAATCAGGTTAGGAATATTCTACCCTAGAATATTTTCTAAATCACTTATAACTATTAAATAAAACACAGATTGAAACATTATTAAGGAATAAATAACTTCATTTACAAATAGAAAAATAAAAAGGGAGTTGTTGAATAATACCAAAAATATTGAGTTCTAAAAGGACAATTTATAGAACCCATTTCTTCTTTGGTATTGGAACTTAACTTACTCAATTACCTCCAAAGTTGTTGAACTTTTTCTAGAACTGAAATCCCAAGGAAACAATAATATGTATTTGTTATTTTTCAAATGAATTTTCCCGTCATAGTGGTTGCCCAATCTCGAGTACTAACATCCAAAAATATCCAACCATTTTTTATAATACAAAATTTCGTCTATTGTTTTGGCTTTTTGGGGTAGAAAAAATGATGAACGATGTCACCAGACTAATATTAGGAGTATTTCAAGGGCTTAAATTCTAGATATTAGATAAAGGATTATTCTCCATAGCAGCAAGAAAGTCTTTGAGACATTTAACTAGGCCTTTAACTAATCAAGGTTGGGCCACTTCGTCTTTTATTATTGTACGAATATTTATATTATATTATCCGTTTTCGGGTCTGTTCCTATTGAAGTTTTTATAGTTTGTTCATAGTGCGTTTATGGTTTCCTGCAAATCTTTTTTTCTTTTCCTTAATTTGTTTCTGCCAAAAATATTTTTAATCAAATTGAGTAAAAATTATTGTTGTAGACTCTTTTTTTAAACAAGAAGTTTAAAAACTCACCGTTGAATGAACAAGTATGTTTTAAAAAAATATTTTACTGTACCACATTACCTGAAAATATTAGCTGCAGAGAACAGGCCTTCTGAAATAAGCATGGGATCCCAGGTGTCCCATTCCTCTCGCGGTAACGAGGCCGAATTTGCATTCTTTGACATCTCTTTTTGTACCTTTTCAAGTTGACAATAAGATTTAAGGATTAACACAACAATGAAAGAAGTTTTGCGTAATAGAGTCTTTGCATGAATAAGGGATTGGGTGGAAATAAATATGATTCGAATATGTTTTTAACGCTGATTCTGACAGCATTTCACTTCAAAGTTTAGATAAGCTCCCCCACTTTAAAACGGACCCCACGCCATTTTTGGCACTACAAATGTGATGAATTTGCAGACGACCTATATCGAAATCACCCTTTTCATCTTTCGCCTTTATGCCCTAAAGGCAAAAAAGGGTTGTAGGCAGCCGTAGGCAACACGAAAAGGGTGATTTCATTCATGCAAAGACCGTATTGTAATATGATATTCTGGTGGAAGAAGTCTAGTAACATAAACCAATACTAAGCTTTAATTCAAATATCAATACTGGATTAAACTAAAAATAAAATATGTAAACAAAAGAGACAAACGAAAAAGTTACATTTGTTAGAGAGGCAAATAATTGTTTAGAATATGAAATACATGATTTTACAGCGAAATTTCATAATTGTTTTGGCTTCTTCTTAAATTGTTTCTAATTCACCAAGCTTCAAGCTTTCTTATAGTGGGATTTCAGCACCTTTATGGTCACCATAAAGTGTAGGGTTAAAGTTTAGAGGTGATCATATAGGCGCTTTCTCTTATTTAGTAGGTACTGAAGGCACCAAAAGTTATTTAAATGTTTTTATTTTCTAGTTTTATTTGGTATTTAGTACCAACTATGTATGACTGGGGGGGGGGGGTAATGGAAAGCGTACTAGAATTCATATTAAGGTCGTAGGTTGACGACGAAAGGCATGTTCGCAAAGTCCTTATTATTAAGCTGTAATAGCTATAACTTATTTACGATCATTACTGACCCAAAACAGATCTGTAAAACAATCCTGTCACTGGCCCGCAAAATAGTCTATGATATCTGGTACGAGTTTTATGGATTGTGTAACACATAAAAAATAAACCGAACATTAACAGCTTAACATAAACATACTTGATAGAAAGCGACGATCCGCAAGGCGACAGTTGCTACGTAAAGTGCATTAGTGACGAAGTCGATAACATTCCACATATCTCCAACATACTCCTGTAATCCAACATCCCACAGTTGTTTGATTTCACTCCATACCAAACCTGAAATTTTTCGTATAAACAAGAGTATGTAAATAAAAGTTGAACATTAATTATTTCGCTTCGACTTCTATCAGGTAGGGAGAGGATGTTATTAGGGAAAACACGATTGATTTGTCTACGTTATTTTAAATTCCCAACAAAATTCGTTTTTGAATTATTGAAGTTCACAATTAAGGAAAAAATATTTTTTATAAAGGGGTTCTATCCTAAAAAGCATTATTTCAGAGCTTTTGTAAATAATTTTCAGGATACTTTCCCTAATTCTATCCATTTACACATTCATAAGTGATTTTGCTTTTGTGTTATGTTTTGTTTATTTTGTTTGTTTTGTTTGCTTGTTTTTGTTTTGTTTTGTTTTGTTTTGTTTTTTTGTTTTGTTTTTTTTTTGGGGGGGGGGGGCGGGTATAGTACAAAAGCTTTTTTTGAGATTCATGTCATATCAAACGAGGGTTTTACCCCTTAGCTTCAAGTGCTTCTAATTAACTTGACGGTAAGAATTTCTCAGAATAAAACAATCATTGCGTGAAAGGTAACCAGTTTTTCTGGAACGTACAACAAATCCTAGTTTGAAAAAAGTCCTGTCAATAAAAAAAAGTTTATCAATTCTCTGCAATGATATTTTAGGCCAAATTTTTCCATTTCTATAAAGTAGAACTTGATTAAATGAGATGTTATAAGTTAGGGAAGTGGTATAAAAATTACTACAACCAATGTCAAAACACAGGAGCCTTAGATATTATTAGCAATCATATTCCCTAACACACCTACCATTTCTGTGTATACTAAATTATCATTGGAGAAAGGTTTTACTCTGGACTAATCCATCAATGTTTTCCTACAAAGTAGTAGTGTTATTTGAAAAACGCCATTGTATATCGACCTCCGAGATTTTCCTGATGTACGGGTTTGGTAGGAGAATAACTTACGGCAAGACATTCGAGTCTTTGGTGCTAGTTGGGGTGGTTGTAGTGGCTAGGTTAAATTAAATGGCCTGAATGTCTATTACCCCTTCATAGAAGTGTTATCTAATTAAACTTCTCCCCTTTTACGCATACAAATATTCATTTTTAAGACATTATAAATAATATTGCGACGAAACCTTCAATCAGCCAATAGCAACCACCCAGTGATCCCCCAAGGGTTGAATATAGTTGTTTGGTCATGCTTCCTCTCCACCCCATTTATCCCGGTTAATGCCTTCTTGATTTTCAATCTCTCAGTCGTACAATAAATTAGGTTGTTTTTAAATTTAGATCACCACAAGCAATTTGGGGAAAGTACAGTTGATAGAACACCTGAGCATTTAATTTTTTTGTAATGCAATGGTTTTTAGGAACAAATGAATGAAATCAAACATTTCTTGCATAAAATAATAGAATTAATAAGCCTTACATTTATGGCCTTAAGAATCATTATTTCTATCCACCAGAAAACGAGCATTACTTCTGTTGTGTTGAAACATAATCTATGAATGTGTGTAACACTGTTACTCAGTCAGTACGATTGGGAAATTATATAGTATGTACCATGAAAAATTAAACACTAGATCAAAATAATTAATTTTATATTAATTTACCACAAACCCAGGCTAAGATAAGCCACTCAATCATTGTAGGGGGAGCTCCTCTTTTAGTTGTTACATCATCAGAAATCCATTTTTCTAAACAGTCAGGGAGTTGCCCAAGCCAGTTCTTGAATACCATTTCAATGCGTTGAGATGCAAGTATCAGCAAAACTGTGAGAAAAATACACCCAATGAGAAATGGTTAAAGATAATACTAAGAAAATAACGAGAATGTAGAAAATTAAAAGAATAAAAGCTAGTTTATAGTTGCAAGGGCATACCACGTTAACTTGGAAATTTATCATGTTACCTCGCCGATCCTTACGTGAAACCCTAACGTGTATTCATTGTTGTATGCGAATAAATTTTTATCGTTTTTTTGCAGAATTAAGTTGCGGATGTTGCACCAAACAGTTTGGATACGGACGCAAATTTAACAATAAGGATCAGAAGATGAAGGGTTAAATGATTTAAAGATAGTTGAAATAAAGAAATGTTTGTAGAAAATTAGTTGCAGAGCTTCAAAGACGCATAATATCCTATTAATTTTCTCGGTCGTAAAGACATTGGCCAGCCTGGCGATGAAAGCATCATGACAAGTGATCGGCTAATTAATAATGTGCCATTTTCATTTATGAATTAAATGAGAAATTAGATTATTTGAATCGACCCAAAAACTCTCTTTTAAAAAAACTTTATCGGGCCTTTTCTAGTATGATAATTTCGGTACCTAACTTTTTTAAATTTTATTTCTGAATATGCTGGTTCTGGACTTCATAAATGTCTGTTAAATGTATTGTTGGTTTTTCTTATGGAAATATGAGAATTTTATTACTTAATTCTTCTGCAATATTATATGATTTCATTACAAACTACAAAACTATGCTTGAAATGATCTTGTATCTTAAGAGAAACTACATAGAATAACCAAACGGAAAATAACTAATGCTGATAATTTCCTTGCAATTCAGGAGTTCCTCTGAGGTCTATGGGCTTTTTCCGTTTTGAATGTTTTGCTTAAATTGATAGAATTTTATTTTTATGCCCTTTCCAATTATTTCTTAAAAAATAAAGTAACAATGAAATTCTGATTGATTTATTGTTAGAACACCCTTTTTCTTTGAACCGCGACTTGATTTAATTATTGATACACGATTCATTGAATCTTGTTGCACACCAATTTATAGGACTCAAGCACTGTCAATTTAAGATGGCGCTGCTAAGTGCTAACGGAATTTGAAAGCAGTCGTGAAAAATCACAAAACACCCAGATAAAAATATTTCAGGGATTCATGTGGAATTTGTAATTAAATAATCACTTTGTAAATTAGTATGTATTGGTATGAAAAATTTATATGTAACATAGATTACTTCATGTAATTACATGCATTATCCATGTAATATGTCATGTAGTTCATCTAAGTGCATTCATACCTGTATTTATATGTATGTATGTTATATACATGCAGCATATAGTGAACTTTATGTTAAAATATGTAGTGCTACAGAATCTTTTTTGCAAAATCCGAACATGTTTTAACACACTATTGGACGAATATGGAGCAAGTATAATCATGTGCCAGTGTCATTATTGCGCGAATGACATAGACATAGGTTTGGAAAAGGTGAGGTACCAGACCAGGCAAGGCAGACTTAGCCTACGGAACAGTATTTCAAATTCTTTTTTGTTCCTTTCCTTGTATTACAGCAAATCAAAGTGTCCTAATCTAATTTTAATATGGAATGGTTTTTTAGTAAAAGGGGATTTTTTAAATAATAGGTTCGTAGCTTTATTGGTTTCAGCGTATATCAATCACGTGATTCTATGCTGATTTATAAATGAGTTAAATTTTTGGCCTTGTGGTAAAGTATTCAATTGACTGTGAGATCACAAGGGCTTGCAGTTCAACTTACCATGTAGTTTAGTTTAGTTACTTGAATTTTTATACTTTTCCTTCTTTTATGCGAAAGTTGAAAAGTAACGAATGAATATGAGTGCTAAGAATGAATATGAATATTTCTACCTATTATTTAAACAATTCCGTTATAATACACACCGTTTAATATTTTAAATGATATGAACACTGAACTTCAAAATGCTGTTATAAACAGAAATTTAAAAAATAAAGAATTGAAAATTCTTTCCCGCTGGCTATGTCTGTCTGTCTGGTCTAGTCGTTTTTCAGCCTTTTTTCTTTTGCAAAAAATGACCTCGGCAAAGGACTACAACATTTCTAATAGCTCCATATGTGTCCAGTAGGTGGTAATTAAAAGGAACGTGTTTCACCAAAATTAAATTCAGCTTTTTGATCAGATGAAGTGGTTTGCTGAATTCAATTTAGGTGAAATACACTTAATCTCAAATTCATGTTAATTACATCACGTTTTATTATGTCTCTTTATCCAGGGAGCTGCGGTAAAATTCGTAATATCGTGTTCATTGAGTTATTAAAATTAAATTAAAGCAAAACTGTATCGGAATCCAAATAGCTTAAATGAAGAAATGCTCTATAAATGGGTTTTGAAATTTCCATAGCGGTGTAAGTTAAGTGCACGATACTTGTAGCTTACTTGAGAATCGAACCTTAGACCTTAAGAGTTACATGTCTACATGCTGCCAATTGAACTATAGACACGCCTTATGGGAGTCTAGTGTATTCCAAATTATTTTTCTTGAAGTGAAAGCTGTACTACATGCACCGAAAGCTTAAGCGATATCGCTGCGGTTTCAAAAGCGCACCCTGAAATAACTAACTAAAATGTATAGCTTTCGCCATAATTTTTCGAATGTACGATCTCTATATGAAATTACCCGCTCTGAAACTAGCGAAACTATAAAAATATTAAAAAGATTCGGTACCGCAAGAGCGAAACTTGTGCCTTTTTGTGAAAGTTTCGTTCGTGCACGAGCGAAAAAAAGAATTAAAAAAAACCACAATCGCACGGGTAACCGTTAAACCATTAACCACTAAATGTAGTTTAATAAGGAACCGGAGGGATGACCATGTGTCAATTATTTATTTTCATTATACTGAAAATAAATGTATGAAACGTAGCAGTTACATGTAGCACTACCCTATACATAGCATTACTTTTATTTGAATTACCTATGTAGTACTACATGTAACATTTTAAAACTGGACATTGTAAAAAATCTAAAATTATTCGCCACTCATTGAGGATATGCTCTTTCCATCTCTTTTCCTTCACTTCACTCGTAGGTAAAAAAGTATAGAGGTCTAGATTTTTCCTTTTCGTCCCCGAAAAAATTGTTGTGTGTTTTAAATCCTCTCTTTCCATCCTCTGCTCTTGTTCTATTCTCAAAAACAGGCTACCATCCACCGCCCACTTTTTGGTCATGTGTGAAACATTGCAGCTGTTCCTTAAACACATTGCCCGTTCCAATTGACGGCCCAAATCTAAATTCATAATTGGGCACATAGTTACAACTTTCTACTGCGACATTTCTACAACGATATGGCCATAGCCCATTTTATGTCTATAGAGCTTAAAGGTGGGGGATGGCGTGTAGGGACATCGGGTAATCCTTAGGGATGAGATTCATTCAAATAACTACATTTTTTTAAAATTATGATAGTAGCACCTTGATAGCTCAAAAACCAATTAAATATGTCCCCTTTATAGAATATAAGAATAACTTAATGGCAATGTAAGTATTCAAATCTTTACTTACAAAGAAAGGTGAAATATGAAGCAGAATTGCATATGAACTTGATGAACGGTTTTCGCAATGTTTTCCCAGCTCGAGAGTGAGGAAAAAGAATATATAATAGGGAGAATAGTGGAAACAACACTCCTATACGAATGACTTCTAAACTCTGCAAAAGCATGTTTTTTCGACGAAACCCTGGTAGTCCTTCATACCATATGGAGGCTAGCAATTGTTGCACGTTGGGATGCGCTACGAACTAAAAATGTATGCATAAAATTGAAATTAACAAAGATCAGTTTACCATTTAAAATATTTAATTCGAGAATCTTGGTAAGTTTTAACCTATCGAAATTTACCTTTTTTTGGCGATACTTTATAGCTAACTTGAGTCGGTTGAGACTCATGCGGTCTCCGTGTTCGAAAGCAGGACCTTTAGGATCATGATTCAACATAACTTCGAGTTCATACGAGCTACGAGTATGGTCTAGCAAAGCAGTTGCAAAATCTTGACATTGTTTTCTTAACTCCTGTGAAATACCAACAAAAATCAGGAATTAGAAAATTTTCTGTTGTAACCTAGGAATTGTGGTAGGTTATTCCTGTTACGTAACCACCAAATAATCCCATTTTAATTTTAAGACTTTCCTGGTATTCACTTTTGAATTCATGTTCCATGAAACTGAGTCTACGCAATTCCCAGCTCAATTCGAAAGCCGTCAGGATAGGATCTTTGCTGGAGAGAGAGATGAGTGATGGACTAGCCAAAGCTCGATAAGCATTTATCCGAGATCTGCTGTGACGTAAGCTATCTTCTTGGCGTGATGTAACGCAGTCAATACAGCCACATCTGAAATCGTGAATCAACACAATCGAAACATTTTTAATCATCTATTCCACGGATAGTGACAAAAATCGTTTGTCAATGACAACCGTAGGGTGACAACGGCTCGTACAACTATGACTTGTGGTAGGAGAGAGTGGTAAGGGTTGGCACACTTTTTTTATTATTTTCTCTCCCATTTCCCTCCATCAATACCTTTTTTATATCTTTTGGTCTTAAAAAAAGAGCAAAAATTCTTTTATCTTGAACATATTTTTTGAAAATGTTATTAGTTACAATTCCAGCGTTATTAAAGTTATAACGCGAAATAAAAAATGACACAACATGTCCCTACAACGGGGCTAGTTGCCTTTTCCTGTAATTCTAAAGAGAGAACAGCCGATACGGGGGTTGATTTTAAACCTCGATTTTGATAAAATAAATCAAAATAACAACTATTTATTCTTTCATGGTGGTTTTTATATAATTCCCTTGATTAGTTTTTAATATCCATAAGTAATTTGAGCTAATTAAAAAATTCAGTTATTCTCAGCAATGGCAATTTTCCATAAGCCAACTAGCCCTACGGTGAAAGGCAGAAATAGCCCCAAAAGGTCATCTACACGAAAATATATTTGAAGCCACTATAATTTATTTTTTTGTTTACGCCTTTACAGATAGTCGATAGAGGATAAAATTCTCTATTTCACTAGTATTTTTTAATATTTTTTATCATTATTCCAAAAGAAATTATTTGAAAAAGCTTTTCGAAAAATCTTACATCAGAAAAGTCAAGTGTTTTTATTTATTATCTTCAGAACGGCTTATCATATATTCTTGAAATTTTCATTATTGCATGATAATGATGCACGCATGGTTAAAAGACCAAATCTTTAAATTAAATACAGAGCTGAATAACTAGAAAAGAGCGACCTGCCCCAGGCCTTTTAGTCCCACTCTCCCCTACAGTGAGTGAACAAAATGTTAGAAACAAATTTGGGACAATTAGCCTCCCATCTGTTTCCACACTTAAATATATTCTTTAAGTTGCAATCGGGTTTGTACATTTTTCATGATCGGGTTAGGGTTTGTTATGACCCGTGGGTAATCGGATCAAAAATAGCGACGCAGTAAGAAATCGGATCAGGTAAAAAAGGAAACCTATAAATCTATATATAAATATATAAATATAATATAAATCTATAAATTCGTTTGTTAAAATCTGGCCCGATCTGCCTCATGCCGATATTGCCTGGGTCATTATCCCTAGCGATAGTACTTAGCTGGAAAAAAAAACAGAACGTTTAAACCGTTTAAAAATAACAGTTAACCACATACAAAAATCTTAAACAGGTTTAATGGTTAAATGAATTGTGGTTAAACTTAAACCTCTGCACAAAAATATATGCTTTCTATTTGCCTTGACTCCCTGTACACAATAGTATATATGATGATGAGTCTGCTTAATGGAAAAGGATTGGGTATATAAAGAGGGGTGAAGCATAAAACCATTCTTTGTTTGGTTATGAGTCAAAGTGGTGCACATTAACGTAACCTGCGCACCACTTTTGGCTTGTCGCCCAATTTTAATTGGAACACTTAATTAAAAGGTATACAGTACCTATCCGAAGTTTGGGAACGCGCGAGCGCGCGCGAGAGAATCTTATGGGGAAATGCATTTTTTGTCGGCGTTCCCAAAAATCGAATTTTTGTCGGATCGCAACGAAATTTTTTTTTGGCCGTAGCCATTACTGATAGCATTAGGCTAATTTTTTTCTGATTTTTCCTATCAAGGGGAGGGTAGGTTAAAAATGGATCCCTAAGTTTGGGAACACTGTATAGAGCTCCATGCAAAGTAGGGTTTTAAACGGACTAAAGAAAAGAGGTTTTAATGAAATTTTAACGAATTTTAAAATTCATTTTTAATATTTTAAAATTCATATTTAATATTTTAAAATAGAATAAACCAAAATAAGTAATAAAAAATACATTTGATTTGATTTTTTTGGCGCAAATTTCAAAAAAATGCGAATTTCAATCACAAATTAAACATATAAAAAATTGCCTAATCTACATGAATTAGGTATTAAAGGATAGGGAATGAAATAAAGCTTAAATGAAATCAATTTCTGGCCACATTGATTAATAATTTTATATGATTAAGAACGAAAAACCCCTATTTTTGCTATACCCCCGAGAGGCGAGGGGCCTACTAACCTATCGAACCTGGCGGGGAATCTTGGGACCCTTTACTGAACACCCGCCGTTTCTTCCAAGAGACTGGGATAGCGCGAGAGTTTAAGTATCCTGCACAAAAATCCGAATGCTATTTTTTTTTAAGCCCAATTCATTGTAATTTTCTTTTTTTTTTTACTTTCAAAATGTTAAGTTCATGTTATTAATGTTAAGAAAAAAATGCCGAAATATTGAAAAAAGAAAAATAAAGTGACGAAAGCTTTCGGCTTCTTCTGCAGGATACTACCTTACATTTTATATCGTGAATCATGACTAGGACTAGTGCTCAAAGCTGAGTGACAATCTTTCGTTACACTTTTTTTCAACGACGGTTGGAAGGGGTTGGGGTAATAGTAAAACAAATTTAAGTGTTTTCTTTCCGCTTTGCCGATTTTTAATTAATGAAGTTAGTAATTACAATTATTGTATAATAAACAATTCTAATACTTCACCAAGTAAGTAGATGCATTAGCTTATGAATATCTTCTTAGTAATCGTTTATACTGAAAGAGATTCAAACCTTAGGATTTTCACTCATTGCTGGTCTACACTCGTTTGCTTAAAATTTTTCATTATTATTTTAAAAATATATCTATAAAATTAGAACAATCTTAACTAGACAAATGGTATAACATTGCTCAAACCAACTGCAAGAGGATATCGGCGCATGTGCTTTTTATGGAGTATTGATTAATGCGGAAGATCAAAGATCGACCTGGCGTCTAACGTCTATACTACCTAACGTCATGTGGCGCAGGAAGTTTTGCTCCCCGATCTAGTAGAATCTTGATGATCTCGTAGTTGTCACGATGGGCCGCGAGGATCAGCGGGGTAATATCTGGTGTGAAAGTTGCTGTATCCGGTTGTAAGGCCTCCCAACTCTGTTTGAGCAATGTGTACAAGATGTCTTGATGTCGAACAAACATTGATAACGCTCCTTATACAGCTAAGAATTTGACATTTTTAAGTCAACATTATTTCAATACAGAAACTACAATTACAACAGACAATTAACTTATCAGACGTTACGCGTGACATACTGTTAATAGAAACATATAGAATAAAAAAATTAAAATTCGTGATTCGTCTTACGTGTGGCTCTCCTTCTTTGTGAAAAGACTCTTCGTGATCTAGCAACACTTCGACCGCCTCTACGTACTCCTCGGAAATGGCATGAAGCAGCGCATCCTTTGTTTCGACCCGATATTCAATTAGAAGTTCAACCATCTCCAGATTTTCATTGTCGATTGCCATTAACAGCCCTGAACGACCCAGTGGATCCACGCAGTTGACATCGATGTAATTTGTATCTCGTGCCCGTTGAAGCATTCTATCCGAAGTTCAATACTAATTTAGTGGATACAGTATTATCGAAAAACACCTAAATTAGCCTTATTTTAAAAGATTGATGCATTGGTGAACAATCCTTTAAACATTAATTTAAAAAAAAACTTTTTCGACACAATTAGGCCTAATCAACACTAAAAAAGTAACTGTCAGTTGAATAACATCGTCTGGTACTATAGACCAATCTATAGACCAATGTCTGCATTTATGGTATTATTAGTGGTGGATATGTAATTTAAGCTGGGCTTCTTTTACGCTAGAAGCCTTTTCTTTCGCTCTTTCTCTCTTTTTCAGCCGTCTTTACTCGTCCCAGTGCCGCTTGTGGTTTCACACAGTCTATTATCTTATACAAGATCAAGTTACATGAGTCTGTAGCTACTGTACTGGATGGAAACGCACTGAGATATGCCATATGCACTTACATCTGAGTGAAATACAAATGCAATTCATCCTACCATATACCCAAATATCCAGTGTACAAATAGAATTTGTCTTTTCATTATCTTCAACGATCTTCAATGCTATACGCTTCAATGCTTTTATCGATATAATCTCTCTTGATTTGTGAAAATGGTCTTTACTCTTTATTTCGTTGTTAATTGACCTACGATTAATTATAAAAAATACTGCTACTCTTTCTGTGTTTCTAGATTACTACGTGTAAGAATAAGATATTGATGATCAGATCTAAGTGTCTAATATACTCCTGTATTGTGATGACAGAATATTACTGCATGAGCTATAAATCACAAACCAAGTTATAAACATAAATATATAAAAAAGCAGCAATATTGCCGACAGCACTGCAATACAGTAATCTAATATAAACGAATATAAACTCAGTTTATAAATGTGATGTTGAAAAAGCGCTCATAAAATTTATGACCGGTAGCGGTACATTTATCATAGGTTTTTACAAGAGCAGAAATTTATCAGGCGACAGCGAAAGCCGTTTCTACTTTTCCATAAGCGCATAGCAACAAAACAGTTTTTTTTTTCTTTTTTTAGATACGTTAAAAATGTTTAAAGAGATCTTCCCAATCTAATCTCTACAGCATCATCTACATTTACTACCTAATCTATATTACTTGTGATTACTAATATACCTGTAGGAAAATATATATATAGGCTACATACACGCGCAGCTTAGTAATATTATCTACAAGATTATCTACATATTATGCAACGAAATTAAATTATAAACGCAATTAAATTATGGATATATGATTACAATTATAAATCTTCCATTAGGTTAAATCCATCAACAATATCTTAATGAGTTTTTAATATAGTCAAGGCAGTTTGAATATTTGGATAAAGACATTCGTCTATACTGCCTTTAAAGTAGTGTAAGTTACAATAAAATATATTTTATAATCATACCTTCTAACAGTTGCCACGTCTCCTCGTTCCACAGCGAGGAGAAATTTTTTCTCCTCGAAAGAAAGTTGCCCCATCTCTTTGTGTGGAAGCATGTCTTCAGCGTCATCGGTACACGCAGGAATCTTCAATCCGCATTGTTCGTAGCTGGAACTGTAAGTTTCGCTTTTGCCAGAGTTTTTCTGACACTCCTGTTACAAAAATGTTTAAGTTATTCTTTCATTTTTGTACCGATAAGCGGGAAGCTGGTGATATAGATTTAATTAATCTTAGATATAGCCTATGGACTATGGTTTGCCTGGTTGTTGTATCAGTTGCTCGTCTTTTGGCGAACTTCAATCGGGATTTCGCTGTTATTTGTAGAACTCTTATTGTCTAAAAATTTTTAGTGGTCGAAAATCTCATGCAATGCTTTCGGTTTAAACTGTAAACGGAACAATAACATGTATTCGTAGGCCTATATATATAACGTATAGTTATAAAGTTTGAGCCTCGACGATGGAAAATTGAGAAAACATAAGCCGTAAACTGTTTCATTTTTTTCAATTTTTCCTTTGCTTTGCTTCTCCCCGTTTTTTTTTTTTTTTATTATTATTATTCATTTATTTTTATTATTTTTTTTAATTTTTTATTTTTTCTCTCTTATTTTTCATTTTTAGGTTTTTTTCTCTTTTAACACAGCTGTCGTTGAATTTAACGATTTTTCCTTTAAGTTACCCAGAAGTTACCTATAATATTCACTGACATCTGCGATCTGTCATATCTTGTTTTTATTTCCTCAACTGTCTGTGGAAAGCAGTTCTTTTGAATTCTACAATCAATTTAATCAATGGTTTGAAATGTTTTGCACATTGTTCTAAATGAAACGTTTCCAAAACACTATACATCAGCTATAGCCCGATACCAGCACAGCTGTTGTGCAGGTCAGTTCTACATTATATGCTGTAGAGTGTAGAAGAAAGATTTGAAGGCTATAAACTGCAATCGGTGATGGAAGAACTCTTTAATCTACGGCAAATGGCAATTGAAATGTGCCGTCGGAAACACTTGATCCACTACAGCTGCCATTAATCATACATGTTCCGCCTTTGATATAATAGATCGGCGATTTTTGTAGGGCGTAGATATACTCGTAGATTGGACGCTAACCTACGGTAGCCCGCCTTTCCGTGACAAATGGTTCTTCTGCCGAGACATTTCGATTGCCATAATATGGAAGATCTTGATGGTCGATGTTAGCGATGATTTAGCCGAATAAGAGGGAAAAAATTTCTAAAACCGACTGGTGATGATGATGTTCCATTAACTCGTGCTGGCTCAAGATTTCGCATGACAAACAAGCGATAGATCTAAACGAAACGAAAGCTCAAAGTTGTGCTGGTAGAACCAGTCAAAACTTACCCACAAAATTTCATTTTCAACTAGCGATCGACATTCTTTTGTTTTATAAGCCTATATTGAAAAATAAGTGCACCAAATATTAGCTACGTTGCAATTTAACTAACAACCAGCAACGACGAATGAATAGTAATTTTTTTGTTTCACAGAGTAAGCCAAAAACGCGCTCTTCTTCCTCAATCGAAAAGGTCTCATCACAATCTCAAACAGCGTACAATCAACAAAGAATTCCCAGAACCCATACAAAAAGACCGTTTTCCAGACACAGGTTTATGACGACATCAGTTTAAATTTCGCCTCTTTTTTCCTTTTATACAGGCCTCTATAAAGTATTCACCGCAACGATAAAGGATACACCCCATCGTTTGGCGCGTATATATCTGATTAGCTAAAAATGTAACTAGTTTAAATCTTGAATCATCTTAAGCAGATAGAACTAGATTTTTTGCACCGAGGAGAAATACTTAGGCTATAAACCAAGATATTACGCTAATAAGTTTCTTCTTTGCGCCAAAAGATTATGGGCCAGCCATTCGTTTAATGTGAATTAAATTATTTTGATGAAGTTTCGAGCTTTCCAGAAACCCTTTCACTATCCCTCGAAAACTCAAGCATTTTATGTGCCAGGAAACTTCAAGGGACTGGGTAAACGGCCCAATGTTTGCGCATCTGTAACATCACGGCCGTCATGCATGTGTGTAAAAGCTGTAGATAGACGTACCATTGGAGTTGTGTGCGCAAGCATGGTTTCTTGCAGGTCGATATCGTGCGTCTTCATGGTGCTTGACAGTACACTATACCGCCTCGAAAAAAACAGTGATAGTGCCGGACAGCTTTGTCGCCACTGCAACACCAAAGTTCGTGCTGCCCAGCCTCTTTCTTCCCGAGAACTGGCCGGGTTGGATGAGGTTTCTCGGCCTAGATTTCTGCGGGGGGGTATTTTTTTCTGCGCTTGCTCTGAGGACAAAAAATAAAACACAGTTGATCAAAATGGTACATAGACATACAATAGACGCGAATAATGAAGTTTAGTTCGCGCTTGTCTTACTTATTGCGCCCCATTACACTGCTGATTACTTATAAGAATCTTACACACCATTTATACTACACCAACCAGCAAAGAAGGCAGTGGCACGACGTATATGTAATAATTCATAATCAAGTAATGCAATAGTCTTTATAGCCTATATATCAATATAGCAAAAATCCAATGGCAAACATGAAGGAAATAATAGGCCTATGTTGTTTATGCTTTTATTGGCGTGTGTTTATACACACATATATATACGAGTGTTTTCTTTTTTTCAAGTGTAACATTTTCTTGAAATGCCTTGTGTTCTAGCTATACTAGACCTAGCCTATCGTCTAAATTGACATTTTCCTATAAAAATGATTAATTATATTTCCAATAATGGCAACTGTTATCTAAGGGGCCGCCGCTGATCATAAATGACGTCAGACCCTTGAAGAAAAGGGGGCGAAAAACGTGATGATTTCATGATTTGTGACATGGGGAGTTCGACAAGTGGAATGCGTCATATTTGTTATTTATTTATTTTTTTACCGTGTTCTAGAAGCTAGAAGAACACAACGAAGGATATCAATATTTCATATTTGTCGAGTTAAATAAAGTGGGGAAGGAAGGGCGAAATACAGCATAAAGTAAGGCAGCAAACCTCGGGTCAAATGGCTTGGAAATCATTCAAAATTAGCTTTTCACGAAAAATTTTATATCCGGTCGTCTATAAAATAAAAAAGCCCTTTCGAAATCTGGTAGAGAGAGAGCTAATCTGCATTATTTACGTAAATGACTTTTTATTGATTCACCGTACGAACGGAAGCAATGAAAATGAGATGAGGGACTTTTATACATTTTCGGATATTCCTATATTTTTATTTCTTGGATGCCTCCCAAACTACAGCCAATTTAAATCCGATCTTTGCAGCAAAAGAATCGACTTTTGCGATTTTGTACCCAATGGCGCATATATTGCATGTTAAAACACGGCTATATTGAACTAGTTTAAGAAACTTCGAAGCGTGACTGGATTTCAAATAGCAATGCAAAGGACACACGGACTTTTTTTTGGCTTTTTTTTTGTTTTTGGTTTTTTTTTTGTTTTACTGTTGATCTGAAATGATTTCGTGATAAAGGCTGGGTTTTTTTGTGGGGAGAGGGTAAAAGGGTTCAGACAACTTTCCCGGCTGCGACTGATCAGTCCGCTGAGAACTAATCTAAAAATAACTTTAAACAAGAGGTGGCTAAATCGAGCTAAAATGAGCAATGGGACGGTAATCGAACTGTAGCTGAACGCCATTGCCATATTCATTTGTATACGTATTTCACTTTAAACCTTAAAAAAATAAATCGTCTTTTCATTATTTGATTGAGAAATTAAATTGAATTCTTAAGTTATAAAACCGTTTTGACAAAAACAGCATAAATGTCTTAAACTATTTAGAGAGCCATTAGGAGCTCTACTGGTATAATGGCGAGTTCCATCCATCAAAACTCGTTCAAAACTATTAACGTCAGAGGGAGAGCGAGCTCTAGAGTAAAAAACAGACATTTTAAAAGCGTTAAAAGCAAAAGAATTTTAATAGATTGACTAAATCAATAAAACAAAAGCAAATGCATTAAAAGAAGGCGATATCGCATTCTTTTATATTCAGCCGTAAACTATTGAACAAATGATTCGTCAACATTTATAAATGTTCTATACACTGAATACACAAGGTATATGAAATACCTTACGAGTCCCGTTTTCTATTAAATAATTTCGCTTGTACATTAGGCTTATTACCTATAAGAACAGAAAATTGTAAATGTAAATGAATAATCAGTTCAGAGTAAAAGCTTTCCAAGCGAGAAAAATATCAGGGGAATCGGAGGGGGATCGAGGGGAATCCGGCACACGGTGTGTTGATAAAATATACATCTAAACGTGAAGATTGATAAGCGTTGATATACGCCTTGGTTCTTATCTTTTTCACAGAAGATGTAAAATTGACGCAAAGTTTTCCGTGAAGTTTTCACTATAGTTTCCTCTTTGTATTATAGTTAGCTATTTTATATATAATGGATATCGCATATAAATTAGCGACTTAATAATTTTCCATTCTTACACTAGAGGAGGAGTAGGACAGTTGCTCTAACAGGACTAGCTAGGCGCTAAGCAGCTTCTCCCGCACGATTTTCGCCCACAAGACTCTGTGAAATTGTGCGTAACGCCCGCCGCACATGCATCATACAACCCTTGAAATGATGTTCTCATTAAGCAACGGAAACAAGATTAAATGATTGAAGAAATTTAAAGCTGGGCTTCAGACGAATGCTGGTTAATTAATGAAGGATCAGTGACTGGTGACGTCAATCAAAGGGAAAAGTGAATGCATTAACGGTCTACTGTACATAATGCGACTCAATACGCGCCACGCTATGCTCGATTCTTTTTATATTTACGTGTTGAATTATTGAAGATATTACAACGAGAAAATAAAGAGAATGCAATGGCGCAGCTAGATGGCAAGTACGTATGGCCAAGTATGGCCAAGTATGGCCAAGCATGGCAGAGTGTGGCTGAGGGCGACTACAGAGATTGGCCAGAGCCTTTGTCTGACAACCAATAATCAAACTGTCCGAGTTTTGTCTAGTGCATCAGAACAGTGGAACAGCCTCCGCTTCCGAAACCGGTAGTGATCTTCTCTCTCCTTGCTGGCTTGCTCCCGCTTGCTCCTTCGTTCCTTTCCTTGGCCCATTCCAGCAGTTTCTTCCGAGTTTCTTCTCCCTAGCAGTTGGCTGAGTTCCAAAATCGATTCCTATAGTCAAGAACTCCCAGCATTTTGCTCCCCTTTCCCCTTTTTTCCCCCCATAGCTCCCGCTGCTTCTTTTTTACTCTCTCGTTTCTCAAATGCTCCAGCACCATTCTGCGTTGATTTTCAGCAGTCACGTTCTTTTGTTCTTTTGTTATGGATGTCGTATAACATCCGCTACACACTCCACGTTTTATTCTCTGGCATTTCATAAGCAATTCTCCTGATTGAGAATGTAGCTAAAGAGTATAGAGGTATAGAAATTCAATTCGAAGGAGCGCTGCCGCCAAAGTCGACTTCGGCATTCAAAACAAATGATTAACCAAACGTCAAGCGACGTCAAGTGATCGAAATCCCGGTTCTTAGAATATGTCAAACAGCATGAGGGCAATTCCAAACTTTTCGGGAAAACATTTGACAACAATAGGCCACTGGATTGAACTATTGTCGTTATATTATATTTCAGAAATGTCTTATTCTTGATTTAATCGCCAAAAATCCGGTGATATTTCAATTTCATGGATGACACGCATAGATTCTGTTGTAAAATCCTGTCAAGTTTAAATCTTGGCCGTCCGCCTAAACGGATTTTTACGTATACCAGCATGCAGATCACTGATAAGTGGATATCGCAAGTTCATGCAGATTTGCACAGTTACATCCATCATATTTTGAAGTTTCTGTAGAAGGTTAGAAGTATCTGAGCAGCAGGGCTTACATTTTTCTGTTTTTCATCTCAGCGCAGAGTTTGCAACTGTGTGTAGCCGAAAAGGATCGAAGGAGTGATCTTGGCTGGGTCCGGCTTCCGATCGATTTACTTGGGCCTGAACACGCTCGATAAGGATATTGTTTGGGAGCACTATGTACATTGAAGTGAACTCACTAAATCTCTTCGAAAGATCCAGCATCTTTTTATTTTGTTTCACAAGAAAACTGGAAATTTATCTCTAGCCCACTTAAGCAATTTCCTTTCATTTATTTGAAACAAGTGTATAGCAGCAGTATACTATGACATCATGATAGAATTTACGTTGATCAACTTAGACGGTTTTAATTTTCCCGGGTTATATTAGTATATTACAATTGCACTTTAATAATCACAAGGGATTTGGTGTTCTCAAATAGATTGTACTGAACGAACGATGTTCGCGTACGAGCCACGTCACGACTGGGAAACTGTCGACGAAATAAACCCTGGAAACTATCGAATCCCTAGGGTTCCATTAAGTATAGATATCAACAAGCCAACAATGGTACCGGCTATGCTATAGTACCTTTTCGGACAATAACACTGACGGCAAACAAAATTGCATCTGAAAAGGTTTAGTTAGTGCTTTCTTGGAAGTTAGATTTGCCACCGATGCGTTCAGCTCCATTTCTGATACGACGAAAGTGAAATCAGGTTGAAAGTGATACAGTTAAGGATGGAAGTGGCTGGGCCCTCATAATGCATTCATGAGATAGTGGCCTTCAAGTTTGAAATATTTGAAATTTGATTATTGATTTTGATCTTATATTGCGACCCTTTATAGGCCTAACCGCCTAAGTGATAGCCTGATAGGTATACTCTATACTGTATGACTTCACAATATTTCTATGTGATTCGCTTTTTCAATAGTTTTGGAATGCTTAAGTTTTATTTTAAACATAACATTCTTTTTAAAAGATTTGGCATATAACAGTTCACCGAGTTCGCCAATCAAGAACAGATGAGCTAGGCCTATATACAATTTGATTCGATTCGATTTGTAGTTAATAAAAGGAGAATTTATGTAAGGCCTATTCTGAATTCTGTTTATTACCCGTTATTACCCGTGCAGCATCCCTTCGTGTAGAAAATAAGTCATTAACTTTGCTAGGCTACAGTATTTCTATTAGGACTTGAATTAGCTTGACAAGTCCTATAAATTTCAGGAAACCTTCAGATTCATCACAAATGGGACAGGACAGAAAGAATTATGGCGATGATTTATCTGTCTTATCGCCATGTCTGTGTGCGATGGTGACATAACGACCTTCCCGGAAGGCAACTCAACAGCAGACAAGCTTTAAGTATATACGTGCAGTAGGTAGGCCTAAGTGCATTAGAAATACAACGTTTAACGTAAAATCACTGCTTGGATAATTATTTATGTCATGCTCGACAAATACTTTGACAAGCATTGTTATTCACATTCCAAAAATTCCCTTGAAAGCTGAAACTCTTAAGAATAAAGGTATACTACATTTCACAAAACTAGGCCTACTTACATATGAATTTGTAGAAGAAAGGCTCCGTTTGAACTTTGAAGAACTTCTAATCCGAACGTAATAAATTTTTCAAGACGGAATATACCCACTAGGCTACTTGTCTATGTTTCACGATCTTTTTTTCTAAATCAAAGTTATGTGTGTGTGTTAGCTGTCGAACGATGGAAGACGAACTAGAGCGTCGCCAGTGTAAACGTAGAGGATAACATTGCTTCTTTCCCCTTTCTGTTCCTCAGTTCTCTTCTCTTTTTCCTTCCATTCATTCTGTGTTCCTTCGTCCGTTGCCAAACCATTTCAATCTTCCTTGCGCCGACGCGACTCATCGTCGCTCATGCAATCGTTGAAGCTGGCTCGCCGGTTTCCTTCCCGATTCTTTAATACGCACAGAGCACAGTATTACACCACGGAAATCTTGGAACTTTGTCCTCCTTTTTTTACTTTTTTTCCCATGTAGGCTCTATATCCCTGGAACAGAAAAAGTGGGAAAAGGGTGAAGCTATACGTATTGCGTTTGTGACACCTCTTGTCGTTTGTCTACCGAAACCGAATTACCCGAATTACTTTTAATAATTTAATTTTTCTTCTAATTATTACAGTTTTATTTTTATTAATTAATTTATTTTTTTTAATATTTACAGCAACTCATTATTTGATTCAGGTCAACCACCATAAGATGTAGGAGGTATGAAGAGGTTTTTTTTTTCTGGGAGGTTTAAAATTTTCCTTACTTAAAAGTTAAAATCTTTCGATTAAAATCAAAAATATTTCATTTAACTCAATTCAAAACTTGACTTTAGCATTTACAAGTCGCAACTTCTTCTGTCGTCGGTATCTAAAGTGATCTAAGCTAGCTGCATCTGAATTGTTTATGTTCAATATGTCATATAGCATTATATATTTAGTGCTGAGGAGATTTACCATTCAATGAACCCTTTCAAATGATAGGCTATTGTACTATGCTACATTACTTTGTAGCATAAATGGCACAATGTACACATGGCTAGCCTAAAGCGGAGCTCACTTTAGATTATATTTCTACGACTAGCGGACAGCTCTTTGTTTTGTAAATCTCCTCCTAGATGGTAGATGAAGATGATCTGCTGTGTTTAGACGTTTGGGACAGAAGCGACGAGACGTTCAGTACGTGCCGCGGTGTGCGCAAGCGACGCCAACCCATAGATTCTGGCCAGCACAACTGGAAATAGAAATCGGTGTTTATTGGCGACAACAGTCGAGGAGATTTTCAGCAGCCAAAATAAAGATGAACCCTTTACAGCTTAAACAGACTATAACCGTTGTTTGTTTGATCTGCATCCCCCAATCTTTATCTCGGTAGCGTAGAAGTTCGGGAGCTTTCAGATCATAATGACGGTCGATGAATTGTTTAGCTTAATTTTATTACTCGGAGTAAGCCATTCATACGGTTGAAATACCATTAGTTGGTCGAGTTCATGCGATGCGTAATTAGGTGCGATATATTGCTGGCGATCAGATTTATTATTATTAAATTTCCCTTGAAATTTTCCTAGTTTTTCAATTATTACCAATCGTTCATGTACAGCTTATCCTGGAAGATTTGCAAACTCAAAATTTGCAAGCATGATGACATTAACCATAATGGAATTCAATCAGGATGACTGCTGCCAGCATAAGCCTTTGATAACTGCACTTCTAAACAAAGGAGTATCGTGCTCAATGCAACTATCAGCATTCTATTTTGGTTCATCATCCCGAATCCTATTGGTTGGCGAGATCACGTGATTGCAAATCTGCGTCTGTAAGTTCGATAAAGTGCGCGTGGGGTGTGGGGACTGTGGGTTACCTTTTTTGTCACTGAAAATTAAAAACGTTCGAAGATTACACCTCCAAAATTTTTTTCCACGCTCAGACATAACTTGGCTGATTACACATATACACCGGCCTCCGGCCTATTATAGTGTTAGAAGAGATCTAAAATCTCATCAGGTATTTTTTTTTTCACCGAGATATTTGTGGTTTCCTTGTGATTTTCCGACACGATACTTCAGTTAAGAATTTTGGCATTAATGAAAAAAGAAATACGTAAAATAAAAATCACCACTTAGGCCTATTCTCTTTTCAAATAAATCACCAGTGGGGGAACGAGGGGAAGTAGAATCGCTTTGAGGGTAGAAACAGGACAAAATTAGAATTGATTTCGGTGAAAATTCCCGGCATAACAGTCGATCGTTGATCGCTAAGTTTTATTTTAGTAAAACTACCCAAATATTTCTTAGTTTCTTAGAAGTTAAATTTAATGGTTACCCAAGCGATAATTTAAATTAAAAGAAGCTTTCCGTGTCTGGCGTGGTTTTTCTTTGTTGCCTAAGGTGGTCTAGAGTCTCTAGACACCTTTGTTTGAATGGATGAATGAAAGCCAATACATCTGAATATCAATCAGAAACAAAGTCGCGTGAAATTGAACTTGGCAAATTTGGCATCAAGTAGGGCTCGTATACCTCGTAGACAAATCAAGTTAATCAAAATGGAATAGAAACGGATTACACATAGGGGTCCATTACTTCGAATGAAATTCTGAGGGCATTCATAAACCCAATGTCCACTAAAATATATGCTTAGGAAATTAAATATTTAAGGGAATTTGGCCTTGGTTGATTTTTTTTTGTTTATGAGTTATTTTGGATCGTAACGAACGCTATCTAGCGCTAACCCCAGCACTTCTTCAAGATATGGTTATCGTGACAAAATATCTTGATTAAAGGAAATCATTTAAAATTTATTTAATAAATTTATATACACCCGGAGAATTCGCGGTAACTCTTTACATTGGAATAACCTAAGCTACGCAATGGTGCGGCTGGTTGGTTCTGAGCTAGCTAGATTATTCTACTACACATTTTTCATGAATATATGAGCACAAATCATACCATTTTCGTTTCGGCTGTTCGAGTTGTGTGTGACAAGCATTTTGATCAAGCATTCTGATTGGTTTTTCCAGAGTGATTCTAATCGCCACCAGATCGCCACCACTGCACCGAAGAAATCGGAAATCAACAAAGGGTGTCGGTAAAGTGCAGGGTGCAGGTTGGACGGTGGGTAAAGTGCGGAACCCGGAGTGCACGCGCACTTTACCCACCGTCCAACCTGCACCCTGCACTTTACCGACAACCATCAACAAACCGGTCCGACGTGTCGTCTGCAGTCTGCATCTTTTTTAAAGTTGAATATTGCTTTTTGCCAGGCTCTGTTCTTTCTAATTAAAATTAACACTTATTTTATCAAAAATTAAACACAGAAAGTTTGGCCTTATTGTAAGTTGTCCAATTCTCATTTGTCTGAATAGTTAAGTTACTTATTTTGTTAAAGGGTGCTAAAAACGCAAGCAAATGTTGGTGTTATTAAAGAAGACAATCCCAAACTCAAAATCAAAACAGAGCAGAAATCACCTTACTAAAGACCTAAGTTACCTTTAGAAAGACGTTTTCGTGAAATTTTGAAAGAAATCTATGATGCAGAAATGATTGTTTACATACATTTCCCCAATTACAAAGTTTCAGCAATTAACTTAATGCAATGGATATGGTGATGTTGCTTTAAGCATTGTGTTAATGTTCAAGGAGTATGGAGAGAGATTTTTTGGGAGTTTTAATAATTCTGCTAAAGCATCTCAACAGAACTCGATGATGGGTTAGCAAGAAAAGTTAAGTTTTAATGTGTTTTTGTTCATAGGTTTATTTTTAATTATCATTTCTTGTTTCAGATCACAACACATTTTTCTGGTCTAAGCAAAAACAGAAATGTTTGTTTTAATAACTCTGTAAAAACACCCCACCAAAAACAAGATTATGGTTTTCCCATTGAAGTAGGTTGAAGTATTTATATGCAAGGATTAATTTTTCATTGTTCATTGTTCATTTGTAACAAATGAACAATGAACAACAACAACAAAAAACAACAAAAAACAACAAACAAATCATTTGTTTGTTGTTTTTTGTGGGCGTCCCTAAACTGCGAAAGCGAAACGCGAAACGCGAAACGCCTAAAATGCGGAAAAGCTGTGCGAAACGGACCAAAATTTTGGGACCGTTTCGCGGGACCAAATGCCGGAGGGCATACTAAAGAGCGAAACATCTTGCGAAACCAAAAGTTTTCCTTTTCTCCACAGAGGTCCAAATTGACGGAGATTGCCGCCATTTTTCATTGTCTCCCGCTATGATGAGGCATTAAAGGAGGAAGGGGGGCAATCAAATTCGATTTCTTCGCCACTACCCCTGTATGTTTTCATGCGCATTTTACGATTATTAAACTAATGAAAGACATAGAGCAGCACGTTATGGTGATATTTTTAAATAATAAAATATTAGGTAATGGCCCAGGGATTATACATTACATTAAATAATTTAAATCAACCAGTAGGTACGTGCACAAAGAAAGAATCGGCCATAACAGTATGAGTGCCTTATATCAAGCTAAAAATCAAAGCTACCATGTTCCAAATCAAGCTAAAATTTAATCAGCTAAAACTTTCCTTAAAATTAAGAATGTTAATCTGATTGATACTGATACATGGAAACGAGAAGTTCCATTAATTTTTTTATACCAATCTTCTAATTAAAAACACCTATTGCATATTGCATTCAAGGTATTTCGTATTCATATCAACACACAAATAGACCAGCGGACCAGCCATAAGGTGCGCGAAACTCGAAGTCTCGAAAATTTGAAACTCTTAACAATTTGTTTGTTTACGGCGTCCATTGTCGTCTGCTACCAAGACGTTTACACTGCGACGTTTCGCACACACCGATTTCGCAGTTTAGTACGGACCCAAAGACTAAAATGCGAAACAGGGTCCCAACTTTTGGGTCCGTTTCGCACAGCTGTTTCGCATTTTAGGCGTTTCGCGTTTCGCTTTCGCAGTTTAGGGACGCCCGTTTTTTGTTGTTTTTTTTTTCGTTTTGTTTTGTTGTAGACTACAAGTTCTTTTCCGAAGTGAAACTGCAGTCTATTACTACTGCATCACAAGTTTCTGAAGCCAGATTCATCGACTGTTATGAGTCCTGGTAATTATTAAGCGTTGGTTACTTATTTTGCGCGTTTCTAAAATAACAAAAACATTTTCCAATAACCTTTTTATACTTCAGGCAGCTTCAGGAGTGACAAGAGGATTTTTGTTAATGGGTGCTAAAAAATCAAATGCTGGTGTTTCTAAAGAAGAGAAACCCAAACCCAAATCATGGCAGAGCAAACACCGCCTAAAACTTGACATTTTTCGTCGTTGCGAAACTTTGAAAGAAGAATGCTGAAATTATAATATTTATACATTTTCCCAGTTCTAAAGATACCGCAACTTATTGCAATGCATATGTTGGTGTTGCCTTAAGCTATGTATCTAGGTTCAAGGGGTACGGAGAAAAGTTTTTGAGAGAAGTACTAAATCTGCTGAAGCACCTCGACAAGAACTAGATGATTTATCGAGTGAAGTAAGTTGAGTGTTTTAATGCAAATTTATTTTTAATTGTTGATTTTTTGTTTCAGATTACAAGAAATATTCCTGATGGAAGTGAAAACACAGATGATAGTGATAGCCTAAATAACTCTGTTAAAGCACCTCAGCAAGAACTAAATGAGAATGGCTCTTCCAATAAAAGTAAGTTAAAGTATTTTCATGCATAATAGATATAGGGTTTGTATTTATATATATTGTTTTATTTGCAGATTATAACTGATTTTACATTCCAAACTGAAACTACAGCGGATTTCTTCTGCATCATAAATTTTTGAAGTTCCATTAGTTCCATATTCATCGACGGTTGTTACGCGTCGAGGTAATTGTTCAGTTACTAATTTTAGACATTTCCTATTGTATTTTCATTTTCTAACCTTTATACTGCAGGAGTGACAAGAGGACTTAAAAGATTTTCCAGTGTCCTTGAGAACAAAAGGAGAAATTGGTATGGAAAAAGGAAGAGGACAGATGAATGTTGTATTTCCCGTAATGCTACGTACATCTAGCGCATCTCCTCCCTTCTCGCCTACCCCTAGTCTTTCTCCTACTCCTACAGCGTCGCTTTCGTCTTGTCCACCTAAGACCGATACTGTTTTAAAGGTGAAGAATAAAGATGTCATCAAACCTCTCAAGGGTTATTTTTACGGGGACCTGAAGGAAAGGGGTAAGACCTAAAAGTTTTTTTTATTCAGCTGAGACTAAATTTCATGTTTTCTCTATATTTTCTGGCTCGTCAAGATCGTTCGTTGTACTAAGCGAACCTCAGTTTAATTGCTCTCCTACAGAATATTTTTGTTAAAATTGATTTTCTTTCTCATTGTAAAATGTAAACATGTCTAACATCTAAGTCTGTCTGCACTTTTTACAGTAGGAGAAGCGAGAATTGTTTTGTAAAATATACTAGACATTTTTAATAAAATAAATATCGTTTGTCTTTTACTATTTATCAATAGTGACACAACTTTCTTATTAGATTTAGTTAATACAGCTGATAACATCGAACTTTTTTAAATATACACATGTTATTTGTTTAACATACAAGTGCAACTTACTCTGCCTCTTGTTCTTGATAACTCTTTCAGAATTTTTTGATATTTGCGTTCGGAAGACCCCGGCAGCTGATGCTTAAGATGGATCCAATAGTCAAGCAAGTCTAACCTAGTACACATACGATAACGACGTTGGACAACCTGGCCAAAATGCCGACTGAAGATAAAGTTCAACACTTGCTTCGGTTATACAAACATTGTGTACATTGAAAGGTAGTATCTGTGAGAGATCAAAGCAACCTGCGTAAATTTACAGTTAGCTTATTAATAAAACAAATGTATGCCAACATCAAAACCATCACAAGTGACAACGGCGATTGAATTCTTTCCAGCCTGGCACTTTAAGAGTCCTGTTGCTCCAACAGTTGGAGCATTCGTCCAGGCAGAACAATGGAATATGAACACCTGAAAATGAAAAAAAAAATTTTTAAATACATAAAGAAATGAGAAATCAATAAAATATATTGTGTACATTTTTCAATGATTCAGTAATCACTCTTATCAGCATCTAGAAACTGTGGAGTTAGGGGACATCTGGTTTCAAACACTGGTGATTGTGAAAAGGCCTGGTTTTCTGATGGTTGAAATCACAACTGATGAAGCACAAAATGTTGAACAACGTATGTATACTAGTTGAGGCTGCTGCTAGGCATTGGTGACAATATGGTGACACAGCTGAAACCATCAAATCTTCTTCTTTACATCCCATGCATCTACAATGTTCTTCTCATGTTATGCCAACTTTTCAGAATTTCTGTTTTTTTTTTGTTTTTTTTTTTTCATTCAGATTCCAGAAGTTGCATTAGAAAGAAGTTTTCTTTGTAATTTTTTTTTCATCTTTCTTGTAGAGCATCTATTCCTACACAAGTATGATCATTAGGTTAGAATACAATAACCGATGAATGCCTATTAGCTACATACTTACTGAAAGCTTTGATTGACTCGATCTTCATCTTCCCTTAAAAGTCATCAGGATGTATAACATTTACTTCTGGAACATAGGAAACAGACTAACACAACTGTTTAGGTGTTCCAACAAGTTTTCGTATTGCGATTAAAGAATTATTTTTTGATGCTATTCCATCTTTTCTGTTCAAAAGACCATAAGCTCCCAACCCACCACCAGGTTGTTGAGCTCTTTTCAATCTTTTCTGTAAATTCCTCCCCTTTGATTTTTCCCTCTTTCTTCTTTTTTTTTCTAAATACCTGTCAGTTTTACTATTGTCATTGATATGATTAACAAGAGGGGAATCTTTTGGGAGTATTTTTGGGAGTATTTTCGGACCCATTTTGAACGACAGAAACAATGCAGACGACACGTCGAATTGTTGATTATTTCCAGTAGTGGCGGCGATTAGAATCACTCCTAAACAGCCAATCAGAATGCTGGAAAGGTTGTGCCTTGGTTGAACAGCCAAGACGACTCGCGCCAGTCGCGCGTGGAATACTGGAATTGCTTGCGCGTGAATTGCCTGCCCTGAATTCCCTTACCCCTTAGTTTCAGTCGAAAACTAGTAGGAGAGTGGAGATCTGTTGGAGGTATTACTTACCCAGCAGCATCTAGTTAGTAAATCAATATTTTTTTCGTTTTGCGCGCCGCCAGTGGCCAATCTTTGAATGATCCTCTTTTTCACACTTTATTTTTATTATTATCCAGATTATAGCAGGGGTTATATCGTTGATCATATATCACTTAGTTTTTAGCAATGAGTAAATTACTATTGATAAATGTAAACTAAAAATGCGGTAAAAATGTAATTATCAAAGGTTTGAATTTATCACAGATTACCGACTATCTGAAATTATTTTCGTCGGCTATTCCGCTATTGAGACAAGTCGCCAATGAACGTAAAGCACAGTGATCATAGATACCGTATTACATAAATCTGACATGGAATAATTTGGGTTAAAATTATTTTAAAAACTAAAGTTCACCATAAACTATTAGGACTTAAAGATTTTTGCTCTATCCCGCTGGCTGCACAGCCGCAGCATAACGTCAGCTTTGCATGGAAAACAGCAAAGATACGATACGCAAAATCGAATATAAAAATTTAAATTTCGCTCGAATTCTGATTTGATTTGTCTTGACAGCTAAAAGGGAGGCTGAATACTGAAAAAATTGTCCATAAACGCAATTTATAGACGCTAAAAGAATGGATTTGCATTAAGGGATTCTGTGGCTTTCTGCCCCAGCTAAAATTATTCCTTACCTACAAAGTTCACTTGAACGATTTAAAACGGGAAAAATTTGCCTCTAAAATCCTAAGCAGTCTATGTGAAGGTTCTCCGGCCAGTACTAAAGCATGTCCTTTCGGTGCGTCATAAATTTTTGTTCCCATGGCAACAGCTGTTTACTGCCGTGGCACTACACCTAAATAACAAAGATAAAAATCGATCGATTGATTAAAATATTTACAATGAACATACGTCATGAGTTTGAAGTGAGGATGAGCTTGCTGTAGCAATATTGATTGAGCAGCACAAGCCGTGTACTGCACGGAAACTGCGGCAGGAGAATGAGGGGCTTTTTTGGTGGGTGTTACAGAATACCGACGAATAACGAACAAATATGAAAAAGTCAAAATGATTATATTTCTGATTATTTAATAATTCTTTGCTACGACATATTTAGAGGCTTGGATATTTACTATAACCGGTTTGAACATAATTGATAGGACTAAATTTACTTTAAACTAATGAAAATAAAATAGACTCTCAGAATTCAACTAGCACATATTTTATTATTCACACCTTGGTTTTCAACTGACACAACGTTAGATTTTAACTTTTTAACTTTACGATTTTTGGCTTTCAGAAGCTATATCACAATAATTTATTCACATATTTGTTTTCGACTTACGCATCGGTAAGCGTTTCATCTTTTTCGATATTGGATTGGCGGACATGGTATGGATACTGCGTCGTAAGTTGTTCACAGTTAGTGCACCAATCTATTGAAAATATTTTAAATTATGTTAAATTTGAAGAAATGAAACAAAAATGACTAATTGTACCTTTCCGTGCAGAATGAAGCGCTGAACTCTCTTCTGATTCGTTTTCAGTCTTTTGGTAAGAGAAGCAACCCTTCGAGATTGAGCCGTCTTGAGATAGTGGAGTTTCCCTTCATGCACGCGGCAGTTGGGACATTGTTTTTCGTCTTTGTTGCAAACTGATTTACATATTAAGGAGCGCAATTCAGTTCCGTGTGAATTCTTAACGTTGCGACATGATGATGAGCACAAGGAGCGATCCAGCATACCAGGGCAAGGATGTAGTGTGTCGAACTCATAAAGAGCTCGTTGCAAGTCTATAAGTTTCCATATTCTGTCGTGCTTCAGAAATGGGAAAATAACTTCTCTTCCGTTAATGAAGAAGGTCAGCAACATGTCTGTTATGAAAACGATCTTGTGAACAAACTCTTTTCCAGATAGAATCGTTGTGTAGCAGCTTTGGTCGACAATATCCCAACGCCAGTTACTAGGAAGCTTAATAACGCGTGATAGCGAACCAAAGTCAAAACTGGTGCTTGGCACTAAAAAGGAAATTATAATTATAGTTATAAGAAACAATCATTGAGGAAGTTGCTTACCATTCGGAACAGAGGGCTCGTTTGCATATGTCATAGAATCGCCAGAAACGGACGGATGCTCGGCAACATTGATTGTTTGCTCTTCATCGGGCTCATCCATCGGACGACAACAGACATTAGTTGCTACGAATTCAGTCGGAGATAAACTGGCAGAGTCTGCTTGATTGACTGTAACACTCTCCTTGCCTGGGATCACTATATAAAAAGAGAAAAAGAAAATTTCAGCAGGGTTAAAAATGAAAACAGATTTAGGTAATATCACCTTGGTTTATGGGAAAGTCCATATTGATGTATGGATCTTTATCCATCTGGTGAAAACTGGAATCTGTTGTTTTACATTTTGGATTGTTTCGCAAAATACCTTTTTTAACTTGGGAAGAATCAAGGGATTTGGCAGGATGATCACCAAGTTTGCCTGTATGAATGTAGTAAAGTTATTTTCTGCAGCATTGCAAAATTTTGAGATAAACAATTACAGCAAATATTACAGAGTAAATGTTTGGGTACTGCAAGGTCTTTGAGACTCCATTTCTTGAATGAGAAAAAAATTCCTCCTATTTCTCTTCCTTTGATAATGTCATCGATATCGAAATGCCGACCACAGATAGGAGAGCCAATCTTCAATCCAGGTTTGGGAATCAATTTTTCCCACTCCGAAAGCCTCTTTTTGTTAACTGCAAAAAACCCAAATCTATCACCGTCAATAAATCCACAAATGAAACAGTATGAACCACGTCTCTTCTTATTTTCTTTAGACGATGACATTTTAAACTGCAAGATGCATTAGTCAATCCAGCAAACTCCACAAACTAGTAAACTACCACACATTGACTTCGACATACAACAACAGTTAGTCGCAAAGCTGTAAGCAGTGATCAAATCCCCCACTAGAGGGGGGGGGAAGTATTTCGTTCCAAAATCGAAGGAGGATCGTTACAATTGTCGGGATCAGCAACCCATGTTATGGAGACAACGAAACGAAGTGTTAACCTGTTGTCTTCGTAATTAGTGGGACTGCGAGGAAAATAATCCCGATAAAAAGAAGAAAAAAAAAAGAAAGAGTCGTTGAGAAGATGCTTTTGAAAAAATGCAACACAGCATCCTACTCTATCGGGGTATGACCGTATGACGGACTGGGGATCGGGGATTAATTAAGTTTCGTGTCACGTAGTAATTGCAATACATGGTAGCTATTTTTATTTGTGCCGTTGTCAACCATTCTAAAGGAAATATAAGAATTTTGTAACATGTGGATCTGGAGAAGAAAAGTGATGAAATATCTCGTATTGATTAATTGTGCTAACTGCTAATCAGTGTTAGCCTAGTAGCCTACTATTCTAAAAATTTCAATTAATATTAAATATTCAATTTAAATAGATATTTTTTTTATTAAAAAAATTTTGTATTGTAGTCTTCCATGATTCCATCAGATGTTGTTGGCATCTAGCGATAAAAAAGTAACCTAGTGTGTTTTCAAGGTTTTTCCCGATTCCCCGGTAAATAATATCATCAGCACGGCAAAAAAAGAAAAATGCCCGAAGCATTGGGAAAGTCTAAGAAGGTAACAGCCCTCAGGTAGTTTAGTAGCTTTCAGTCTGGTTTTCAGTGATTCAGGCATTCAGCCGATTCAGTCTTACTGTCTTAGTGACTTGGAGGTGACGCCTCAACCAGGATACAGTACTGTTAGTCTTTCTCCGTTGCTTGTGCATAGACTGTTAAAAAGATGGCAACCCCCAGTATTCGATTTGACATTTTTCGTTAATCTTCACTTCCGTGCTTATTATCAAAAGGATTCCGAGTAAACTAAAAGATGGATTCTCTAGGACACTGCGACGATACGGATATACAGGCCATTCTTGGTAAGTGCGCCGCCACAATTCGCAGTCATCAACTTTACTTGCACAGCATTCTTGCTTGACGGATAGTGCATGTTGCATATTTTTTTATAGCTTAGAAAGTAACGGTGATGAGAAGAAGTTTCAGGCTATGATTTTGTTTTCGTATTTGTTTAAATGGAAATCTTAAGTAGCCGATTTTTAGAGGGTAAATACCAAGCAGGGGTAACCAGTAAAAACAAACAGTTGACAACCACTTGTTGTCAATACGGCCCAAAATTTTCCGTCGTTCACGCGTATTTATTAATAAACTAGATTAATATTATGTAGACTATTTAGTCAGGCCATATGTAACAGCTAACTCAATGTTTCTTGCATCAACGATTCGTCAACTATGTTTTATGAAATTACAGTCTCGCATGACACTTTAGAATTGAAATCAAACTATTCATACTCTACTTTTATCATATAGCCTATTACTAGTAGGCTCTATACCATACTATACTCTAAAACTATATAAGGTTTTTTTCAGTTTTTAAAATAATGAAATTGCTCCTTATCGTGTTGAATATTTTTATACCTGTTGCCGCATACAGGATGACGGGATAAAGCTAAAAATAATTGAACCTTAGAGAGAGAAAAAAAACTGTTTAAGCTTTCAACCAACAAAATCTGCTCACGTTACCTTTGTAGAGAATACGAAACCTTTACGGTCGGCATGTGTTGCCATCAGTTCTACATCACTTTCCTTGTCATATGTGGGAGTTTGTATGTGTGTAGTGGTAGGAGTCATAAAACTTTGGAACCACTTGTGGACTTGTCCGTGTCGATGGTGTAAGTGGCGTTTGGAATATTTGGTAACTTAGTTTTTGTGAGCTGCAATAGGGAAAACCCAAATTGGCCCTAATGTCACATTGTGTTGTGGAATACGAATTGAGTTGGCTGGCTAGCTATGGTGATATGAAATACATCTTCACTGCAGGTAAAATCGATCCTCCCCCTCCCCGCTCAATAACAATAAATTGGATATCATATTCTGTAAGTCGCAAGAAATATGTCTGTACTAGGCTTATTATTAACTACGTCATTCAATAATGAGAGAGAACAGGACATTCTTGCTGCATTTTGTTTACATTTTGAAAACGGATTCGTCCTTGGCACAAAGTCCTTGGCACAAACGAAACTGGGCGTGTTAGATCAAAAAGAATCAAGGTTAAATACGCAAACAGGAAGTTCATTCAAATTTAGCGCTTCTATTTCTACAAAATTTGCCCAACGTAACCAAACGTTCATATCCCAAAAATACTTTGTAATTTTTTTTTTACCTCATCTTTACTTTCTTCTGTGTCAATTATTATTTTATAACCACAAAACAGCAAAATATAGAAATAACGAGTGGAGAGAGGAAGGCGAGGAATATGACGAGATCGATATATAAAATGGTATCGATATGATTGTTCTTCTAAATCGATAGAATGTTGCCCGAAGTGAGCTGAATTCTAAAATAGTTGTACCACTGTACGCAAGTTCAAAAATAGAACTTTATTTTTGAGTTACTCAAAATGATGAAATAATTGAGTCTATTGTGGGATTGTGGGTCCGCTTCTTGCGCTTAATTATTTTGTTTAAAAAATATCGTAAGAGTATTGCAGACAACTATTTTCATTGGAAAATCTTAGTATGTGTCTAGAGAATGCAGACTAAAATCTAAAGGTAGGAAGAATCTGGAAGGATCAAAAACCTAAAAATATACCTGCCGGTTGGTAGCATGCTTATTGAGAACGGAGTAATATCAGTACTTGCAAAAAAAAACTTATAGTTAATCAGTTAATCCAAAGAACAGCTGTGAATCACCCAGTCTAATTTGACTTATTATCCCTATTATTTTTAACACATTTTACGATATTTGTGCATACCATTTGTAATTTTGTACTTAGAAAATTTAGAATTGTTTTTTATTTTATTAAATTCAATTTCTTTTCTACCATCCTACCACTACACACTCTAGTGTTTTTTAGTTGACTGACCGACCTTGACCCTTTAATGGCCATATTCTTTTCTTCGTATGGCAATTCCATTAGCCGTTTGGTCCGCAGGTCGGCCTGAGCCCTAAAGCTATTCTAACACACGCGAATTAAAATTTAACTATGCATGCCAAATGATTAAATTTCTTGTAGTTTCTTAGTAATTTCAGCTAACAATTTGCCTAATCTAAAATAGTTTGTCCCATAAAAGATTATAAAAATTCGAAAATTATGTTTGGTTGGATTGGATTTAATTTACTTTTTTTTCGAATTGAAATGTTATTCAGCTGGATTTTGCTGATTAAAGTATTGCCGATAAAACTGTATTTATTTGGTTATGTGTTTGGATCAAAGAAGAGCTCGAACGTCAATGCTGGTATTAGTCGTGTAGTCGCTCAGTGCAGGCTCAGTGGATGGCATACACAGGCTAGGTGTTTTCAACACGCCAACTTCAACTCAGTCGTTTGGATTGGTCAGTTTCAGAGTTCATATATCTACTCTCAGGAAGCCAACGCGCATGTGGCTAAGCCCCTCAACCATCAGCAAGATGTATTTGAATAAAATGCTCAGTTGGGTTTGAATAGCCAAGACTGAATGGTTTAACTCTACTACGGCCATTCTCTTTATTGATGACCGTTTCTTATCCTATTTGATTTGACCTCCTTTTCAAACTACTGGTCGCTATATCTCGTAGTTTTGTCTTAGCTAATTAAGTATGCTCGATTGGTTTTTGGTCGATGAATGGAGCAAAAAAAATCGCTTTGGATTTCTGGTGATTTTTCGACCGGTCGTGCAGCTGCTGCGGTCTGAATCTTACTGTCAGTTAACATCTAGCAAATTGATTTCGTCTTCTTCTTTGCACCTGGAAAAAGCGTGATTCATCGGTCCCCTCTTTCCCTTTGACTGTTCGTCTTTCTCTTTTCATTGGAATTGTCCATTCAAGCGTCATTGGTGAATTTGAAAGGACAGAACAAAATAGCGACATTTTTTGTGACAATTTTCACTCTGAGTATAACACTACTGTACCATAAAAACTACCGCGGTGATGTAGGTCAGTTGAAGAAGAACGAACTTCGTTCGATTTTCAAAATTCTCTTTGTTTATTGAATTTGTTGTTTTCTCGTTTTTTTTTTTCTCTTGTCGGTTGGTTATTCTAGAAAAATCGGGACTTTTAACGAAATCATTCCCATCTAACCCTTCGTTCTGGACAGAACTCTGGTGATTTTCTTAATTAGATTACCGTTATTTTTACACGGCAAATGGACTGCAAAAAGAGCCCAGGTACTGTAATAGCGATCGGCAGATTTTGTGCTGTTATGTCTATCGATCAGGTGATGTAGCAAAATGATCGACGTCGTCGTCTCTTATCCAGCAAAGTGTTTTCTAGACTTGTGCGATTTGTGGACAATAAAAATAATTAACTGACCGACTAACTTGTTTTTCCGTCAGCCTAATCTGACTAAATTCAGCAAAGAAATTTCTTTTAATTGGTGTACGACTATTTGATCTATCAGGTCGCGACGAAGATTTTGTTGGAATGGAGAACGACGTCTTGCCAGACTTTGCTCAGTTGGAGCATTTCATCAACAGCGAGAATGACGAGCAAAATGAGTGAGTGATATTTTTTTTCTTCTACCTTTGTAAAAAAAATTGCATGTAAGCTTAAGAAAGCTCTTGAAACCATATCCTCAGTCGTGTTTAAAGGTATACTACAGTATTTCGAAATTTCCATTCATGAATGTAGCTTCCAATCTGCCAGATGTATCTAGTCTCCTATTGATAAATCAAACGCAGGTCTTCTGTTTTAATAGAAATATTTTAGTTAGTATAAAGTCCATAAAATTTTTTTTTAGCTTCTTCGAAGGATTATTCGGATTCATAAGGTTAAAAATTATATTTTGGTGAACCGCTTTTGATTTTTTTAACTTCTATGACATAATTAATTAAAGAATCTTGCTTTAAAAACCAATCAATCAAAAGCTCATATTTTTGTGTGATAAAATTCAAGTTACTTTGCGGACACGCTGGCCAACCAAGAAGCGTCACGACACAATGAATCAATCGTTCCTCCTGGAACCGTATCTTCTTGTGACATTGTGGCCGATTCGTTGGATTTAATAACCGCCCACCGATCGCTTTCCAATGCTGCAAGGATGAGCACATTAGCCAATTTTACAAACCAAAACCATCATCAGCAGCCTTGTCGATCGCGTATTAGTGAGACGCTAAGGACCCGGGCGCTAGGGAGACAATACAGCCCTGGAGTTGGAGCCCCTATCCCTTGCGGAAATTACAATATGACGTAATTTTTATTCCGCTTTTTTTAACCATGATGATACGCTGCATTTCAGCTGTAATCAACTGTCCATTTCATAACCCTCAGACATGGAATTTCTGGAATGCCCGAGAGTCCACCAGACTCGGCATCTGAGCCGCCATATTCGCCCCCAGAGACGAACCGATCCTGCTCTAGCATCGGGAGTTCGCCTTGTAAGTATTTCCGCAGTTAAGGATCATTCAAGTTCTGTAACTGTTATAATTATAACTTTTTATTTTTTTGTTCCAGTTTAGCTACGTATTTTTGTTATTTGATTATTGGAAAAACAAAATATCCCCTATAGCTTTTTCTAGTTGTATGCCGCGTTCTTTTAAAATTAATAATGATACTAAATAGCATACTCAGCTTAATCTTAAGATTATTTCAAATTTTGGCTCAACTAAGTATGTTACGTCCTAGTTCAAGTCATTTTCAGGCAATTTGTAATGCTCTTGTTAATTTTTTTTTTACCTTCCAGTCATTTTGTAAACGAAAAATGGCATTCGTCGAAACAATTAGAAACAGAATGAGTTTCATGTTAACTCGTTTTTAGTCTAAATATATTAAGGTCCATGAACACCTCTATTATTTGTATTACTAAATTAATATTATGTGTTACCAAGCACAGTTATCATCGAGCCCTAGCACTCAGTTCAAAGGCTTTTGTTTAACATGAGTCAACTTCGCTCAACCTATTTCTGATCCCCCTCCTTTTCCCTTCTCCCACCTGCGCACAAAATGGCCGCCTTATTGAAATGGGAATTGGGATAAAGGAGCAGCGTATTGACCAAACAGATGCACCATGCCAACGTTAGAAACATCGTGTTCCGATTAATTTTGACGGCGAGAAATAGCCCTATAACTCTTTATGACATCGTTTCAAGAAAGAAAGAAGTCTGCTTAAAAAATCGCCACTGGGTGTCGGTTTCCGGGACTTAATCATTTATTCAGCTTGGAAAAATGAGTTGTTCATTACATGGTGAAATTTTTGTTACAAAACGTAATTTTGACAATTTTGAGTAATTTTGAGTGTGAATATAATAAGAAGGGAGCCGGTTTTAGAGTTAGGCAGTATGGCATTGTAAAGTGTAGGGATTTATGATCCTTCAATATATCTGTAAAAGCAAATGGGTCAGGAACTCAGGATAGCATTCAAAATCAAACCAAAAACTCACGATGCCAATAATATGTAACGTGTGACGACTCTTCATTCTTGACCACCATTAAATTCGCAAACCCGCGACTGAATAATTATTTATGGCTCGTGATTTTATTATAAGCTATAAATTTATCTATAATAAAAAAGGACGGCGAACAATGAAAAATAATTTGATTACAAAACATAGAATGTCTGTACCTATACTTGGCCATTATCTATTCATCCACTAGCTGCATTTTTTTCAATGGAAAAATTAACCATCCAAAATATTAAAATCGACCAACTCATTTTTCTTAACAGTAGATGACCATGGTACCAGTCAGCGCTATGCTTTTCCCGCTGATAACTATGAATCAATTTTCGGCGGACTCGATCTGAAGAGCGAGTCGGTTAACTCTCGACAGCCACAGCAGCCACATATCGGCTACGGAGTATCCAATCCGAGCCTCCAGCCGAATGCTTTGCACAGCATTTTATCTCCCGCTGTCCAGAGTACTCCCCCGAACTCTGCTGGGTCGTCACTGCCAATCAGCCTGAACGTTAGATCGTGCCTCAATCCAAATGTTACGCCGACCATCTACACGATCGAAGACCACGCCGCAAACAGTCCGCTCATCAACTTAGCCTCGTCTAGTGGCGCCCCTGAAGAGAATAGCGGAAGCGAAAATGACATTTCTCCTTCCAGTAGGACTGTCCAGCAAAAGAAACGGAAACTCTCGGTGACGGAATGCTTCCCTATCGGCGGAGGAAACCCAATTGGCGCAACCACCACATCACCAAGAGTCAAGCAAGAACCACGTAATATAGGCTACATACAATCGTTCCCCCGTGCCCATCGTTTGAGCTTGAGCTTAATCTTCACTAATTCTGTTATAGAGCATTCCATTACTGGACAAGGCATGAGTCCTCGTCAAATATCAGCTACAGGAACCGATGAGGACTACAGCTACGAATTCAGCGCCGACAGTAGCATGTTCAACGACAGCTATCAATGCATCCGCTTCCAGGCCTTCCAACAAAACAGCTGGCATTCGCTGTTCGACGGCAACTTCAAAGAGCTGTAGCTTACATTTTAGACATACATCCTCATCGGCTTTTGAAATCAATTTGTTTTGACCGTCTAGACCATTGCCCAGTTACCGAATCGACGCAGACAAAGGTTTTAACTTCTCCAACACGGACGAAGCCTTCGTTTGCCAAAAGAAAAACCATTTTCAGGTAATACATTCAACATTTTGTAAAACACGTATTTACAATTTTGACCATTGCATCGCGTGAACGCCGTTGATCAAAATTTTGTGCAAAATGTATCGTGCAGATTACGTGTCACGTGCAGCAAGCCGGAGAGCCGTATTACGTGAAAACTTCAGAGGGTCTTAAGAAGGTCGACAATTTTTTCTTGCACTTCTTTGGGGCCAAAGCTGAAGCGCCTACTCAGATGATTCGCGTCGAGCAGTCGCAAAGTGACCGAAGCAAAAAACCTTTCCACCCCGTCCTGTATAATGTTTGACGTTGTATTTACTAATTAACTACACTGCTAATCGTGAACATCAATTCCCTTTTAGTTTGGAGTTGCAGCAAGATCAAGTGTCCAAGATCACTGTGGGTAGATTGCACTTTAACGAAACGACGGCGAATAACATGCGCAAGAAGGGGAAACCCAATCCTGACCAGCGTTTCTTTAATCTCGTTGTGAGCCTTCAGGCCCACTGCGGTGACACCACCTTTTGCGTTATAGCTCACTCATCTGAGCGCATCATTGTTCGGGTGAGTACAGTTCTTTGACTATGCATGACTATATATAATCTTTTATGCATTCGTAGATGTAACTCTCACTGTATAATGGCCTAGTAATAAAACAAGGCATTGTAATATGAGTCTAAATAGAGATTTAAAATATATTTAAAAAATATTTTCGTGCCATATCGTAAAATGAAATGAATAATTATGGTTAAATTGGAATTTTTCATAGGCCTCGAACCCTGGCATGTTTGAAAATGAAGTTGAACAAAATTGGCAAAGGGGAACCTTTTCTGATTCCATTTTTCATGCTGGTCGAGTTGGAATCAATACGGACAGACCTGACGAGGCTTTGGTTATTCACGGCAACCTGAAAATTACTGGCCACTTGGTTCAACCCTCTGATCGAAGAGCCAAAGAAGGCATTGAAGAGGTGCTTCCCTTGAATTCAACTTCTTTTCTTTTTCTTTCTTCTTTAAATAATTTTCTATGTTTATTAATGTGGTTCAGGCCGATACTAAGGAACAGTTGCGCAATGTCCAAGCATTGCGTGTGGTCCACTACAAATACACAGAGGAATTCGCCGAGACTGCTGGACTGAAAGAAGACGAGCGAGGAGATACCGGAGTTATTGCACAAGAAGTCGAATCGATTATTCCCGATGCCGTTAGACCTGCTGGGAATATTGTTTTACCCAATGGCAGGCAAATCGAAAACTTCTTAGTCGTCAACAAGGTACTTGATTGCTCCGACCATTATTTACATACCATTTCGAATGCTGATTAATCAGGATTCGAAAATTGTTTGACTGGATCTTACTACAACTTAAGACACAACTTGCAGGATTTTTTTTAACTCGCAGAATTTTTGTTTCTATAGGAACGCATTTTTATGGAGAACGTTGGTGCAGTCAAAGAACTATGCAAAGTTACAGATAACCTTGAAACACGCATAGACGAACTAGAGAGAATGAACCACAAATTAGCAAAACTAAAGCGACTTGATAGTATTCGTTCATCTGCTAGCGGCTCAACAGGTAACCTAGCTACAAATTGTCTAATAGCTATATTTTCATAGCCAAACAATCTAACCAAATATTATTCGTGTTTCAATCAATTGAAACAGCGAGCAATCTAACTTTGAGTGTTGGCCGTCATCGTAAACATTGCAAAATGACGCCCTCCGAAGGAAATCCGATTTGCGCAAATCGAGTCATCCAGGCCACCGTCATAATTTTGGTTATGATCATGGCGCTGTGGTATTTATTTAATATTCTTTCGTGTATTCAGTTAACTTTTAATTTTCCTTCGTTTTTTACAGCTTGGTTGCAATGGCAACACTCTACATTCTAGAGTGGCAAAAACGTAATACTGATAACTTGATAGCTTCTACCAAGTAACGTATTTTATTACTTATCATGATGTGATTGAGACAGTGAAGTGAATGTCATTTCTTATAGTGGACAGCAAACCAATTCGGAATTTCACACCGTACTTAATTACACGGATCCGTCAATGGACTACGTCTACCTGCCAGATAGTGACCCGACTTCTCTCGCTGACAATAAGAATTTCAAACCTCCAGACGTGGCCACGACTTTGTCAACTAGTAATTCGACCACCATCAGTGTGATTAGCTCTTCACGCAGCATCCCCTTACCGACGAAACAAGACAGTCTAGCCAGTAACTTGTCGAGCTCGTCGCGCTTCTACACATCGTTGACTAGTAGCAAACCCAATGCCGTTGGCCAACCTGACTCTTGCACGACAACCACTTCTTGTCAGGTGAAATGTGCACATCTTTTCTAGTTGTTCAAACATAATCAATTTGTTTTTAAATGATATAGGTCTACTGCTGTGCAGGTAATGAATTAGTGATGACTACCACCCACATCCCAACAAGTACATCTACTACAAGAAGGGATTTCCAAAACGAAAATACTTCTACCGAGCGTGCTCTTGGTAGTGTGCATCCCAGAATTCGTCGTATTCGCATAATTTATTCATTTCTTATTGTATTCACGTTACGTAGACACTAGCGGAATCTACGAAGTGTCTAGCCGCTCGCCAACGGAAGACGAACTGGGTAATAACGTCGAACACTTTAACAACAAAGAAGGGAAGAATCGTCCTTTTGGCGGGCCTAGCGATCTTGCCACTGGATTATTGAGAGATATCAACAGACAGGTGAAACAAATACCTAATCTTTCATCTATCAACATTTTTATCTCTACAATCAATACTCGTTTTCTTTCTTGAACAGTTCAATCTGCAGAAACAACGGGACAAAAAAACAGTCCGTGTTCCCCGTCAAAAGCGCCATTTATTAATTCAGAACAGAGAACTAGGATACCGTGGCCCGGCGGACGCGGAATTTACACTTGGACGCACTCACATCCCAAGCATCAAGCCCACATCCACTCAAGCTACAAGTATAAACAAAAACGATCGATCGAAATGTCGAAACATATCGATCAGCTGGACTGCAAAAATTCTGTCTGTATTGCGCTAACTATTTTCTTTTAACAATTTGATTTAGCTTGGGACGGCCGAGTCACTTACATACGACTGGTGGGTTCAAACTTCAATGTTACGCTTGGACCTAACTACTGCATGCCCAACAGTGATGAGTATATTCGATGTCTGAATGGCGACGCGGTCAACTACACCTACGGCATCCCGCTTAGCAAGCACATGCCCGATCGCAGTTTAACCCTGCAATTTCAGTAAGAAACAGTCCTAAAATATGCTGAATTTGAATATGGAATATTTACGACATATAGCATTTTTCTATAAGATCTATCATTATGATGCTATATTGTTTTTTATTTAAATTAGTTTCACCAACAGCATCAGCTTCCAGCCGGACCAGTGTACGTCTCCAGTACGCTTAGGTGCTTGCCCTGATGGCCAGAGAGATACGATGGGAGCCAATAGCATTCAACGCGGTCCTACTCTTAATCATGTTGACTCGGTGGCGCGCACGTTCTTCATAGATGTTGGACGTTCCTCCATTGTGGCCTATCGCTTCCGTTTCCCTGTACTTAGAGGAGACACAGTGGTAAAAGCAGTGATTCGATAGCTTATTTTTTTTCTTTTTCCATTCCTACTTGTTAACTCCGAAATTGTGTTCTTCTCATTCACAGGACTTGTGCAGCAAACCTAACACTTCGTTGGGAGAAAAATACGTCGAATATAATTTGGTTTTCTACCGGGTCTGCGGTGATTGAGTTGAGAGCAGTTCTGGCCTTAAAAACAGAGAAGCGCAAATAAAAATACATTTAATACCTTACCGTTTGAGAGAGTAAGCAGATAATGGACGCCGACCATATATATTGGAGCGCGATAAACACATGGTTTTTTTATTGTTTTTTTTTTTTTTTTTTTTTTTTTTTTTTGTATTGTTTGTTTTGTTTCAAATATTCGGCTTTTAAAAATCTGTACTCACTTATAAATGGCCATTTTCGTCCCCCTCCCCTTACACAGATGTTAATACTCCTGCTTCCGCTGTATGCGAATTATCCAATCATGCAATCAAGAATAACAGAAGCGGTTACCAACTTAATTAATGATTTGCATCAAACTGATTTCTCCTCTACAAGTACTATACCAAGTTGTGCCAATCGCTTTTGTTATCTTCCAACCATTATTACAATTTGTACATCCTGCAACAGGCATTGGTTTCTTAAACCCGAGCTTGTATTGGGATGTTTCTGGACCCAATTAATTTCATTCCATTTCTAAACGTCTGCGTCGGTGTTGCATGCAACCCTTTTTCTACACGTCTTAAACCGTCGGTGGAATTTCGTCAAAAAGCGTCCACACTTTTTAAGTTGTCATATACATTTTGCCCATATCCTCAACCAGATATTTCTTGGAACACCCTGTTTAGTCTATCAAGCATCAACTTTGACGAACCGCCCATTTGAAAATCAGCTTGCAAATTCAAAATCATAATGTGGTAGGCGTATGCTTGTTTAGAGAATTGGCCAGCTGAACCAATTCTTTTTCTCTCGCTATTTTTTGGAAATCGTTTAAACCCAATACATATATATTGTATACATTTCACTTTTTTTGCGCTTTAGACCTGTTTAGATTATATTTACTCTTATTATGTCTACAGTCTACACAATTTCTTAGATCTATTTCTTACACTTATTTGTAGCCTTCTCACTTTTCCGCCTACATAAAAGGTATGCATGTTGTGTATCATTTATCTTTTTTTACATGCACAACAAATATACGAGGTGATTTCAAATGATTATTATAAGTATGCTTTGACTGAAGACCAAACAGGGGCTCATACAAGTAGGATTGAAAAATTCATTAATCCGAAATTCATCAATCCGAAATTCATTTCAAATAAAATAATCATAAAAATGTTGGATCAGCCTATATAGAGATATTCGTACTATAGCATTATTTAAAGATTTATATTTATGATTTATATTTAAGATTTATATTTATATTTATTTATATATATATATATACGTATATTATATTTATATTTTATATCTATGGCATCAGTTTCCGTCGGAAGCTCTATACTCAAGAAATCTTTAAAGACTAGGCGATTAATAAGGTTCACCTGCGCAGTAGGTATTACTGGCCACATCTTCACTATTGATACGAGAGAACCTGTATTGGAAAGTCGATACTCTTCTATTAAGCGTTGAATTATTACCCGATATCATCACTTGGGCTAAGTGGTGCTAATAAGGAGGTTCGAAACTTCATTATCCTCAATTTCTGCGCGTGTTACTAATGATCGCCAAGAAGGCTCACTATTATTCCAATCAGCTTTATACTGTTTTACGTGTCCGTGCCACTGATTGAAAGAATCCGAACTTACGAACGCACTCTAGAGGTATGAACTTTTTATCGACTTTTACTTATTTTTTCTTATAGCTACATGTTTAACCAGCCATTTTGGAGTTGTAATCATCAAGAAAAGTCAAAATGACAATTCTTTATGCTACGACTTGACTTAGCTGCATCTAATTGATAGGAGTTGGATAAAAAAAGAAAATAAATCACTACAATATATTTAAAGAGTTGAATATAAATCTTATTCCAACTAAAAGTTAGGCGAAACGCCAAAAGTTTCCCTTTTATCACGACTTAATTCTCTTTTTACCGTTTGAAAACAAGACCGACACTTGCTTAAAACTTAATTTTCGTAATAAGACTCCCACACGTTTGCTCGATATTTCACTAAAAGAAGGGATGATTGTCACCGACTGTCTCTCTGGCCGGGCTAATAATTTAATAAGCTAAAACAAATTTCTGCTTAACTACTGTTCATCTTCTTATCACGATTTTTTAACGTTATGCTTCAATTTCAACTTCTGAAGATTTTAACCTTCTTTGTTTATTGAAAAGAATAATAAGACTGCAAATAAATAAATATTAATAATTTACAGTAATTTTATCATTATCGTCATATCTTGTTTTCTTTTTTTAGCAGGGAATCGGTTTGGTGTAGGAGTCAAACAAATTGGACCCATACGTTCAACGTTTTGCGAAATGCCTGATTTTCTAAGAAAATTGATGACTTGTTATTAGCTATAGCTATCGAAGAAAAATCAATGTTGATGTTCGTTCGCTGGAGATTTGTGCTTATTCTGCCCGATGGCCATACGCGCCCATACGTTTGAGACCGACATTTTACCTAAGATCCGCTAAGATCTAAGAGACAGCAGTTGACCTCGTCTTTGCTCGTGTTCGTCCTTCAGTATTTAAATTTCCATAAGTGGGTCACAAACTTGGTCACAAAACTAGACGAGTAAATGGAGAAACGTTGACTTTCGGTCTGCAAGCTGAAATTCAGGACTGGAACAAAGCTCTTGAGGATCGCAAAGAAGTTGATGTTGACTACCAGCGAAGCATATTTATATTTCATTGATGATTAATACAAAAAAAAATGACATTCATGAAAATAACGGAGAATCAAGGACATCGATGCGGCTCCAGTGCCTGTAGGAAAGGTTTGGCTAGCCTCAGATCCGCACGATTATTTATGAGATTTGCATTAATAAAACGTGAAGGCGGGAGTGAAAGTCTTTATCCATTATTGTTTGTATTCGAACGTACTTTTTTTAAGTTCAAATCTGAAATACGTTACCTTTGCCCATGGTTCATCCGGGTACATCCCGTTGTGGAATGATTTGTTTCTCTGAAGATATCCTCTCTTCCGAGAACTTCTTTGAGAATTACCTTGCACGACTGCGTCACCTTCCTTACGAAAAAGGCAAAAGGCAAGAATAAGGTCCATACACCGTCCCACAAACCTAGCGAGAAAAGATGACCGAGATCATTTTGCTCACTATCCTAATGGCAACGAAATGTTACTAATATACTTCAGATGTTCAAACCCATTTCTCACCAAGACAGGGTTATTCGTGCTCCGGAACTTGTGCCCACCAAACATTGAACAACCAATAGATTCCACCCATGATCGCAGTCTTTTGACAAACGTCATGATTTTATTAAATTTCCTTTCGCAAGATCGCTAAAGACACAAGATATGCAGCATCATTATAATCATCGAGATGACTCGTTTCCTAAGCCATTCAAACAAAATTACATTAAATATATAGGTTTGATTAAAAAATTTTCGTCGGTTGGTAAAAATCGCAATCATCTAGCTATTTTAGTTTTTGGTATATTGACGAAAAAGTATGGGGGGGGGGTAGCTAAAATTAGAATTTTTTTCCGAATTTTTACTTTAGCTTTCTTATTAACCATCCCACTTAAAAATATTCTACTTTTACCAAAATCATGGGATAGCCCACCTCTTCAAGCCTTTTGCAATATTTGGCTTCTGAGCCAAGATTACAGCAATAAAAATTTCGGAAAAAATCTGAAACATTTCTTCAGTTTTTGGCCAAGTTGGCTTTCATAAGCCACATAGTGGCGGCAATAACAACATTTTCCCCTCTTTGCCTTTAAGCTGTTGGGATGGTCACCCCGTTCCCAGAAGCTGAGGCTGGGATTTCGAGGAAGACCACCCCAATAGACACTAGGCAAGGACATGTCTTAGAAATAATTTAAATTCGCCATTTTTAAATCAAAATTAAACTGATCTTTCATATGGAATGGTGGTGTAAACCACACTTGATTTTATTGAGCTAACGATCAATTCTCTTTTTTCAAAGCCTTAATAAGCTATGCCCTCATAGCCGTGTTTCCCGTCCTGTACAAGAAAACCAAAGTAGCCAAATTACTTTATTCGACTGTCGGCAATCTTAATTGGGTAGTTACTGTATATAATTTATTTAGTGCTATACTTGTGAAAGAAGTTCCCCTGGATTTATTTATTCGCAAGAAATTGTTATTTATGAGCTTTAGAGAGATAATTTTTCCTTACATATTCGGTAATGTTAATGTATTTACGTATTTTAGTGTAGTAAAACAATTGGAAATGACATATAGCTTATATAGCACCATTCAGCGAATTCCAGAGTTGTCGGTCGAATTCCATGTTTTAGCCTTCCGTTTTAGAAGTTTCGTTTCCATAATTTAGACAAGCTCACTTTTAACAATGTTCTTTCGAAAAAAAAAAAAAAAAATGTTACCGATGGATATCCTACTTGAGAAAATTCGTCACACTGCAAAACCAATCCGAGAATGACCAGAATTGGAGAAAACCTCTAAGAGGGAGAATATGAGGTAGAATAACGAAAAAGGGAGAGAATAGGAGGTAGGACAAGTGAGAAAATAGGAGGTAGAATAGCGGAAGGGATAAGCAGTAGAATAAGGAACGAATAGGGCATCAAGAGGGAAAAGCAGCGGTACATTAAGGGAGGGAGGAAGAATAAGGGTAACATTGAAAATACGCACTGAATGTATATCTCTGTGGTGCAAATACATACAGTCCCCTGCTAAAAAATCCGAATGCAATTTTTTTCAAAAAAACCAATTTAATGTAAAATTCTGTTATTTTTTACTTTCAAAATTTTATATTATGCGAAGAATTAATTGTTTTAAAAAGGTCATGTTATTAAAAGGCATGTAAAGCTGAAAACTTTGCTTTTTCATGTCGTAGTGGATTTAAACATGACATCTTCTCTATGAGTATTTGTTCAAGAAATCCCTTCAATGCGTTTTTCGTATGTTCCCCGTATTCTTCCTCTGTCCCTCAATGGATCGCTTATCTTCCCTCAAATCATATTCTTTGCCTTATTCTCCCGCTTGTCATTTTTTTATTTCACCTTATATCCCTTATTTTGTCTTATAGGGGAGACTGGAGTAAAACGGGACGTTTTTCGTTTGCCCCCTATATCTCCCCAACTAATCATTTAATTTCTTTAAAAAAATTTTTTTATGTATTCCCTATTGTAATGTACCCCTCATATTTTTTGTATAATTTATAATAAACCATTTCCCCATAAAAGACCTTTAAAGTTTACTCAGATTTATGGGAGGAGCCTATTTTTGGGGGTAAGTGAGGACACTGGGGTGGGTGGTGAGGGACGTCCTCCGTTTTCGCCTTAAAATTCATTAATAAAATTGAAAAAAATTGAAAAAGTGTTCCACTGCATAGACTCTTTGAGTTTATAAATGTTTCAATTTGATTATTTTGTTAATGAACCTTTTTTCTTATGTAAACAAAATTCCTTATTGAGCAGTAGGACATCCTGCGTTGCTAGGTCAGGAAATCGAGCCTCTTAAAAATGCTGTACGCTGATTGGTCCGTAACTGTCCCAAATTAGCCAAAAACAGCTGTCCCGATTTCCCGGTTTAGACACTTTTTTTAAAAAGTTAATACTGTCTAAACTTATTGATCTAAAATTCTAATTTTTGTTTCTAACGATCAAGAAATGATTCAGCTTCATTTCCATACTACATTTACATGCCATTATCGTTTATTTGTTTCTATAAACATAAAATGGCGGAGACAAAAATTTCAAAAAAAAAACCGTTTTTTTAGTTTTGTCAATAACTCATGCAGTTATTGACAAAACTCAACCAAATTTCATGCCACGTATTTAAATAACATATTTAAAAAAATTTAAATTTTATGAACATCTACTATTTTTCCCCCCACTGTCCCTTTTGACCCGGTGTCCCGGTATACTCCAGTCTCCCCTATCCTTTCCCTGATTCTACGTCCTATTCTCGCTTTTGTCACTCCTTTCACTATTGTGTAGGTCCTAGTGACTAAAAATATCAATATAGATGTTTTTCACTCCTTCTATGGGATGAGTCTGTTTGGGACCGAAGCGGCTGTTCCGCCTTCATGGTACTGCACCACTAGGATGCCAACCGTGACGCACGACAGTGCGCCTTATTCGTAGCATACCAAACCAAAAGTATCCCGACTAACCCACCCCTATACCAAAAAATTATAACAAAATAACGAATAAATCAATTTTCATTTTCTTTACGAAAAAATTACGCAATTGAATGTAGAATTGCTGGCAAAGTTTTTATTATAATGTGTAAACTAATCTTTACAAAATCCAAAAAAGCAAAGATCAATATTTTAGTAAGTTAAGTTAAATGTAAATATCTTGAAGCCAGAACCACCGACAGATACCAAAAAGTGCACGGCTTCGGTAATATAATACTAACGTCCAGTATTTTTGGGGTAAATCTAAAATAATTCTTAAGAGTTATTTAATTTGTCTGGTCAAACCCGCGTTCGGTTCAACTCCGCTCTCCTCTAGTCACAAGCCCAAACCTGAGATCAGCCCCACACCAATAACATAGTTTTATACCCATTTAGGTGATAATCGTCCATCCAGATGATAAAATGTGGTATTCACTACTGTAATCCAAGTCAAATTTACCATTTATTTAACAGTCACCTTAATCCTGCTTGATAAGAGACACATAGAACATTTGGCAAAAGACTGTATCACAGACCTGTCCAAAACCTGCGCCAGAATTGTTTTGCACTGTAAAAACGAAAGTGACTTCAACACGGGAAAAAGGTAAAACAGACCGGAGGCAGACCAGGAATACAGAGCCAAAGCAGTATTCATTTTTACAGGATGAAAACAGAACTGTAATAATGCTGGGATACAGAGAAAAAAAATAATTTTTACAGTTGTAATGGTTACAGACACGTGAGGATGTGCATTACGCAGCACTAGTTTTAGCCGATTGGGATTGGGAATTGCTATGTCCCCATAGCCCATTTTGATTAATCAGTTATTTTTTAAAAGAAGATTTTTTTTAATTCTTAAAATTGCTTGCACCCTAAGCCATAAAACCCACTTGTGCGTGTTGATAGCTCTACAAGTTTTGACATACAGTCTCCTCCATAAGTATGGGATCACCCCACGCCGTTCCATAAGGCGGCGTGTATTTTCCTAGTTGGTTTTTCGGGTGGCAAAAAGTGAAAAAATGACATAAATTCACAAAACTTGGAATTTATGTCATTTAATCTCTTATGTTTTGTCTGAATTTTTTTCAGATTTTTTCGTTCATGGGTTAGGCCTCTAAAAGTGGCTCCAAAAGTATCGGATCACTCCGACGCCCACTGTGTTATCTTATGGGCCAAACTTGTTTTTCATATTGCTTTTTATATATTTAATTTTCCAGAAGGAATTTTTATTTTCAAACCGTGTATACAATACCCTTTCATAAATTAACTGTGAGTTTTTCATGATGATCTGAATTATTTTCGAATTTTCCCAGATTTATTCGTTTCCCGAGTTTCTGAAATAAGAGACTGCAGAAGACTTCATTTACGGTTTACAACCTCTATCAGCTGGCGTAGGCCGGAAAATTCGTGTCGTTTCTATACACCACTGGCGCTCTGCTTCCTTTTTTACTTAAGGGGCGTATAGAAACGACACTAATTTTCCGAAAATAAAACATCCTTGTTTTATGTCGGCATTTTTGTTACTTTATTCATAATTCAAAAATAATTAGCGTTTTCTTCATAAAAACAATAATTCATTCTTTGACACATATATGTATATTGGTGCCAGGGCACATATAATGAATGCCGTCACCAACTTTGTTACTGTGTATCCACTAGGGCCATGTCGGTTTTACAGATGACTCGCTAATCCTTTTGTATCTATTTTTCTGCCTTAAAAATGTATAGGCCTATCATATTATTTTTTAATTTGTAATCAACTGAAGAAGCGAGAAACCAAACTTTTAGTCGACATCATCAACATTGCAAAATTACTCCCCCGAAAGAAATCCCTGTTTACTCAAATTTAATCATCGATTTAGTTGTAATTTTTTATATGATTAAGGTGCTGTGTTATTTATTCTATGTTCTTTGGATTTTCAATTTAAAAAATATTTTTTATCCTTTATACGATTTTCACCAATCTGATTTCTCCTCTACAAATACTAAACCAAGTTGTGTGAATGTGTGTAATGCCTTTGTTATATTTCTTATAATGTAACAAACGAACATTAAAAAATAATATTGTTCCCTTAAATCCGAACTTGTTTAGGGATGTTATTCATCCAAAATTCCAAATCATTTAATTTTTCACGTCACTTCAATTCATCCACGTTTAATCTTTTTCCTTGATATTACATGTTAACTTTATATTTATTTCTTGAGCTATTTGCATATTTACAGGATGAGATAAAGAGATGAACGAAAAAAAAGGAATGAATAAAAGATATTCCTGAATTTTGCAATTTTTTATGGGTTCTCTTCTCTTTTCTAAAACTTTTCTTAAACAAGCAAAAAAAAAAACTAACCCTTATGGAAAAAATTGTAGCCCCCTTAAATGTTTCCTTTTTTGGCTAGAAATGGAAAGAGAAAACAAGAAAAAGAGAGACAAGGCAACATGTCAGTATACGTTCTGTCAACACGCTTAAACATATGGTTTTTAATCTTAATTCTGCCCAAGAAACCCATGAACTGTGACTGTATTTCGCATACTTTTTTTTGTTTAGACCTATTCAAATGATAATATTCTTTGGTCTTTATAATTTCTTAACCTTAATTTGTTACACTGGCGTTTTCACCTTTCCGTTCTTAAAAAGGTATATGCATGTTGTGTATAATTTGTTTCTTTACATGCACAGCAAATATACGAAGTAATTAAAAATTATTATTATGAGTATCCTTCGACTGAAGACCAAATAAAAGCCGCCATTCAAGCAGAACTGAGTCATAAAATACTTCATCAATCAGAAATTCATTTCAATATAATCATAAAAATGTACAGTTACATTTGGGTCAACCTATATACGTACTAAGAGTATTCAAGGATTTTATGGTATAACAATGAATGCACAACACGTAGACCTTGAAGATGAGCATTTGTTGAGTTTAAACTGGATTGGGATCGGAGGAAATTCAACGGAAAGTCAATCAGATCATTAATATAATACAACACGTAAGATATGGATAAATGAATTAAATTACAGGGTATCAATGGATCATCGGCGTGGGGAGATAAAAGTTAGGGATTGTTTCGTGAGGTGTAACTAAGATTGCAAACTATACGACAGCAAATATTATTTATTTTACATGGCAATATCATTAGATTGTCAAGAACATCCACATAACATTCCCCATGACACTGTGTAGATGAAGACCAATGAAACACAAGATAAACCAAATTGGGAGGTGTCAGAATGTGCTCATAAAATCAACTATTTGAAAGTTTTCTATAAAATATTATACCACTTCGTGTTCGAATTTCCGCTTACAGCGTGGAAATGATATGTCAAGATTATTCTTGGACCAATCATTTTCTTTTGTCATTCATTCCGATGAATTCATTTCCAAAGGCTACTTATTAGTATTGTTGTAGTATAATAATAATAAAATCAGAGGGTAAGTTGAATTGTGTTTAAATTGAATATAAACATAATAATAAGAAGTGAAATTCAACACAGAAATAAAAATTAAAATATATGGAGTTATTAATCGCCGTTTTTAGAAAGAAAAACAATTGATCAAGTTAAAAAATAAAGAACAAGTTTGCAACCAAAAAAGCACTATCGTGACGATGTATAGGGTGGAAGGAAAGATAGTAAGAAGAAATGCCTGTAACAAGAATGAAGAGAGCAGAAGAAAAGATAGCAAGAAGAAATTTACTTGGTATCAATGCTACGATGTAAAATGGAGTAGAACCATATAGAGCATCGAAATACTAATACCAGTAACGTTTAAGATATACGATTGCAACACGAAAATGCTAGGTATACAGATAGACTTAGATCAACAGCTAAATATTGTTTAAGAGAGAGGTAGAAAGAGGGATAACGTCGAAGAATTTTATAATGGATAGAAGAAGATATAGAGGTTAGACGTATACAGACGAAAGATGCATTAGCGATTGAAAAATTCCAAACAAGAAAAAAACTATTTGTAAAGTGTACTAATTTACTTTGTATGTCAATAATCTAACTACGAAAAAGAATGAAAAAACTATATTGCACCAAACAACCAATATTGTGCTGTTGGGTTAAGATAAACAAATGTACCCCGTTAATGACTTACATCTGAATGTAAATGTAGGGTTTCAAGATCACACAAAATAAGTTACCTTTTGTAACTATACATACATCAATTACCTTATTCAAGATTCAAAGCTTAATAGAAAATGGTTTCCAGAGGGATAATCATGCAAGTCGCATTCTAGTAAATGTAGTAAAGGTGATAACAAATATAGGTGCAAAAAGTTTTCTCATAAATCGCATTAATGGTCTATCACTATTACAAACGTTTTTTCGATAGTCTTTTTTTGCTGTCATTAGGACAAAGCATTAAGACATAAGGCACCGGAAATACAGCATACACTCCAAATTCGTAATATTTACATCGCTTGACTTTTCCATGGGTTTTAAAGTTTTCTTCTTTTAGCAGATTTCATTTTATTAGATATACCCTGCTCCATTATCAATTCTGTTTAAGATTATTAAATATCCTTTCTTACTATGAAGTGTTTTATCTAAGGTGAATGTAAGCCAGATGCCCTGATCCTTCACTCTTCACAACATTGCGGTTAGTGAGATACTTCGAGTTTTTTAAAAGAAATCCTCGTTTTTTCGTGATCATTGAATGGACGGCATTTGTACTGATTGTAAAATAACCGACAAATGTCAAATTAGCTTGGATTTGTGTAAGGAAATTATCGATTTCAAAACATTATTTTCATTGTTATTTAATTGGATTTTAGTTCTATGTTGTATGCCTCATGTGTAGTAAGACAAACAACAAAATAAAAACAAATCGGTCGGCGACTTTCACATCTAATTGAAGATTCTTTAGACCACAACTAATTTGACCAATTCTATAATAAGAACAATGTGGTCACAATCACTAGAAAAAGACAAAGCTGAGGAACAATAGTAGACCTAACTAATTTCTCAAAGATCAAATTCCAGCAGAAGATTTAAAAATAGAGATGCTAAAATAGCAAAAGAACTTTCAAGAAAATATAAAAACGAGTTATATTAGGACTTGAATTTCATTTAGAGTGCTATTAAGTATTGCTTTAACAACTTCCGTGGTTCCGTGTGTGACAAATGTCTCCAGACTTCACCATAAAGTTTTCCATCTTCATGGCGTTCAACGAACTACCAGTATTTGAATAACAAAAGTCTCAATTTTGCTTGTTTCCCATCTATTCAAGCGCTATAAGTGACCAAAGTATCTTCTTCAAAGATAGTATCATGACTAAATTTTGTGGCTTGGCGCAGTAATGAAGGCGTGTAGGGCAACTAATGTTAGGATTCGTTTGCATTTCTTCCTATTTTTCATTCTATAGTGGTATTTGACATTGCAAGATAAAAGATATCTTGATGAAAGATTAAAATCTTTCTGGTTGTATAGTTTCACTTCTTCAGGACCGGAAGACTAGAGATGCACAACTAAAAATCTGGTTCCACTGAATAACAGTGTACCAGCTAACTCGTTGTGAGAAAATTACACCGAACAAAGAGGATGGTACGTCACTTAGTTGCGATAATCAAACATCCGTCTCAACTGTAAAAACATTGGTGTTACTGATGTTGTTATTATATCGGGTGCTGCAGTTTTGTTTCTTGGTCAGTGGCGTCTCTAGCAGCAAGCCTTCCTCCAAGTCCATAATATCTGAACCCCCAGAATCGGATAATGAATCTCTCTTGTTACGCGAATGGCCTGCCGTAAATAGAAAAATAAAAATTAGTTAATGTACTGAAATAGTATTCATTAAAGCAATGCTGATATGAATAACATTTAAAAAGTAACTTCGCATTTAATAAAAATTATTTTCCGATCAAGAGAAGAAAATCCTAACTTTTCCACTGTGCATTTGATTGATTTGACCACCTGTGATGTGAGGTCCAGTGAGGTTCAGACATTCATGTAATTGTATCATACCGCTTACATAGACGATTCACACACCGAAGCAGTCATACATCCCCTGTTTGGTCAACTATGGTTGATTCGAATTTGAATTTGACTTTTCCAAAATTTTGGTAAATAGCGCAAGAGTAGTTAGCTGAATGATAGAATGATATGAAGTTGCTCTCCCATAACACCGAAGTAAAATTACTTCTTAAAAACTCCTCATACTAATGTTTCTGTCCTATTCCGTAGGGTACATTCTATCAATTTGATTTAATCTTATCGGTTTAAATCCTTACGATCTGTTTTTATGAAACAGGTATTTGACTGAATATTTTATGGTGTATTCAGTCGTTTTTCATTCAGTTTTAAATCGATATTGCAAACTCCTTCTACGAAGGGGATGAGAATTTGAAAAGAAAAATTTAATATTCTGAAATATTCAAAATCACCCCGTTGTCTGATGTGGCAATTGTAACAGTAAATTCGTGTTGTTTTTTTTTTAACTTGTCGTTCAAATAATAAACAAGAATAAAAATAAGAGCACATAATCTTTGCAATTAAATGGTTTTTTTTCTTAAATCGTTAATCATGCCATTATGCCAAATTGTTAAAATTTTCGAATTGAGTTGGTCTGACTTCTGTTCTAAATTTAATGTGATGGTTTGTTCTTTTAACAAACACAACCCCACTAATGGTTGAATGCTTATTACATTAAGTTAATGTAATGGCCAAAATTTTCAGAAAAAGCAAACAAACAATAAAAAACATACCTAAAGTACCAGGAAGGTAAGGACAGCTGGTGACATGATTGAAGTTTTGTGATTGCATTTCTTCTTGATCTGTCTCTCGGTGGTAAAAATAATTGAAGTTTGAGACAATCACAGGTACGGGAAGGGCTATGGTAAGCACACCAGCAATTGCGCAAAGTGAGCCCACGATTTTCCCCCATACTCCCACTGGCCTGTTAAGGATTTCACCAATCAAACAAAAAAAACGCACATTAATAGTCAAAGATTTTCACTAGGAAATATCGAATATCATACACAGTTATAAAGTGAAGCTTAATTTGAATGGGAAGCAACTCAAAAATTTGTGAAACCGAAAAAGTTTAATTTGAGGAATTGTCTATTTCAAATCAAGGAATCGTGTTGAAAAACTGTCTATCATACGTTTCACATTTAATATTTGGTTTACTCTCCAAGCGAATGAAACACTTCATTATCGTCGTATTCTTCTTTCCCTTTTCGACGATTATTTGTTATGTACTAGCAAGAAGAAAAATGCAGACGAATAATAATGCAATACAACAAGCCATGAAACATGCAGAGCAACGAAAACAATGTATTCCCTCACCAAGGAAAGGAAATCTAATTCTAACCAGCAAATTTTACAATTGCTATGAAATTGACATGATTCAGGAAAATAAATCTAATTTCATTACCAATACTTTATTAAAGATTTCTCTGGGTACGGTGACTAAATAATAGGTGGTACTATTACGTTGTAGATAGTATTAAAAAAATCAGGAAATACAGCAAAAGTCCGTAGCAGGCATTGTTTGCCAATAAATATTCAGAAAAGCTGGTGTGAATAGGATAACTTAGCGAAGTTCCCTTGATGCACACCAAATAATAAGGGTTCATGTTAATAGAGAATTGAAAAAGAAAAAGGACAAAACTGAAAAAGATAAAAGATATTAAGACATAGATGAAATACACCAAGCTGGTCAATGCAGATAAGTTGAAGGAAAGGGATGAAAAAGGAGAAAGAAATTGAAGGGCAGGCAAGTACATCGTACGTCATGTCACCATAGCCGACGGTGGTCATCGTGACTACGGCCCACCAGAAAGCATCCGGGATGGATTTGAAGTGGGATACCTCCGAGCCAGCCTCGGCAAAATAGACGGCACTTGAAAATAATATTACGCCTGCAAAATGAGGCGGAGTTTCGGGTCAAAGTAATCCTTTGTAGTTTGTTGGAATCTATGTCTAATGCCATATAGTATTATGAGATGCAAATTAACTTAACAACTCCTCACAATCAATTTGAGCGGCAATCAGTTATCAAAAGTGAATCAGTCATTTCTATCTACCAACAGTCTTCTAGAAGATAAAATATTTAAAAAATAATAAACTTTAAACAGCAAAACATAGATGCTTTAATATAAATCTTAAACTTGCTACAGACACTTGGATTATTTCCCTTAGTATTTTGAAATTCTTTCTTTGCTTACTGACAAACGGATTCAATTAGTAAAGTACCAATAAGCTGTACTGTATGATTTCTAATTTTCTTTCGAATTCTCTAGTATTTCTCAAAAGGATATAACTTCTTAAACATTGACGACTAAAAATCCACCGGTGATCAACGGATCAATGTCTGTGTTCTCTAAAGCAAACAACAAACTTGATTGATTCATAGTTCTACAACGACAAAGATTTTTACTCAAAATGAACACAAATCTAAATACATATGAACGCTCTCTATACAGTATAAATTGGTGAACTTGCGCTACTAAAGGTTTCATTTTCAATTTTAGTTTTAATTTTTGTCCTGCCTTTGCATTGAAGGTATCCATGAATTTTCTTTGAAATTTCTTACGATTTTATTTCTTTAACATATACTGTACTGTAATCTAGTCTATCTATTTTTATCTAAAAGTTGTTTGGAATACATAATTTATAAATAAACAGAAAAAAGTACCCGGTGCCGCGGGTTTAAAATGTTAAAACTATCCAATTCGTTTTAAGAAATATCTTACTTTGACGTAAGTATGAAATTAGTCAGTAGAAAAAAATACAGAAGAATGGGACAACTTATTTCAACACCAATTGCCAACTTTTGGACCCAAAACATTTCCTTAAAAATAACTTCAATCAATCAAAGATTGTTTTATTATAGCGGTCCACTCAAATGTGTGACAAAAACTTTAATAGTACGCCTACACTAAAAGAATAGCAATATTGCCACAAAAAATAGCACACTAAAATACTTATACTCAAATATTGAACTTTTTATAAAAACAATTTGAGGGGGAAATGTAAAAAAAGGTAGGCCTAGTAAAAAGTAAAAGTCGATGTGCCAGCTAACAAGACTAAAACAATTGCAAATAATCCTTCTTCTGGATGTAATCTAGCTAGATAAATTGCAACAGTTTAGGAGTTGACAACGTTTGGCGATAATTACGTTACAGTTTTGGTCCGTCATTCATTAGAGCTACATGACAATATGAATTATTATTATACTTCGTCAATCAGAAGAACTGATTTAACATTTGAACACCAGATTGCAAAGCAACAATCATATTTGTCAACTCCTTGGCCGAATTATCTAACCTACGACAATAAATTAACTTAAAACAAAGCTACGCGAACCAGATTCTTCTCTTTGTCTATTAATTAGATTTGTGTGGTGAAGGAAAGGGATATGAAGAGTCGAAAGACGAGTAGAGAAAAAGAACACGAAAGATGACGAAGAGGCCTCGGTATGTGTGGACGACGAACAAAGCAAGAAACAATGAAAAGGTTGACACAGACGCACGAGCTGCTGCGGTGTGCTCAACTATCCAAAAACATCTACACAACGAACATTTTGACGATCGATAAATTGAACCAAATAGAAGATTGAATAAAGTAGTACACTAGACACATCGGGATGACGAAAATTATTTTTTGCGAAGAAAAAACGATTCAGTGAAAGAAATTACAAACTGAAAAATAAACGAACCAACAGAGCATGTTTGTTGATTCGTTAAAAATATTATAAAAGAACTCGTATTGGCTTGAGTCGATGAGAGTGTAAATATTACACTGCTGGAAATACCTCATATCCCCGTAACCGACGGTGGTCATGGTAACCACAGCCCACCAAAATGCGTCCGGGATGGATTTGAAGTAGGAATATTCCGAGCCCGCCTCAGCAAAGTAGACGGCACTCGAAAATAATATAACACCTGGCAATATACACCGTAAGCAACAACGAAAACAACCAAAATAAAATTGTAGGGTAGTCTAGTTTGGGTAAGAGCAACCTCATTTTTTAAACCGTGATCATTTTAAAGACCCACAAATTTGCTCCGAAATTATGGGGATCTGGAAATCTGGAAACAGGAATCAACGAAATTTACATACAATGCTACCCGTATTTATGTTTGTTTGTGTGCGTAGATATTCCTCAAAATGAAGCGTTTTTTTTGTTTTCTGAAATAATCCGTATCTTTAACGAAACGCATAAGTAAATACTATTTTTCTAATTCTCGAAATAAGCAGAATGTCTAATTACTTAAAATAGTTAGTTAGCAACTTTTTATTTGGCGAAAAACTATTGTTAGTTAATATAGTATTTAAAAAATTTAGACTATGTAATGTGGAAAATTTCCAGTAAAATGTACAGAAATTTATATTTCTGTCAATAATCCCTGAAATATAGACTGTTATAGAATCAATTTGCTTACCTATAAATAAGAAAAAAATCAAAAGTCCTAGTTCTCTCATTGAGGCCTTGAGCGTGCGACCTAGAATCTGGAGTCCCTTGGAGTGGCGAGAGAGTTTGAAAATTCGAAACACTCGAACAAGTCGGATGACTCGAAGAATTGCCAATGACATGGCCTGATTGCTACTCCTCTCTTGAGGCGGCCCTCGTTGAATACCGTCGTCAATGTCCTCTTCTTCTGCTAGGACAGTGGCCAACGTTATGAAGTAAGGAATGATAGCCATTATGTCGATAACATTCATCATATCTTTAAAAAAGTTTCGTTGGTTTGGACAACATATGATGCGCACGATGATTTCAAAAGTAAACCACACTATGCAGATTGTTTCGATGAGAAAGAAAGGGTCTGTGAAGTCGGGCACTTCGTCCTCCTCGATTCGCGTCCGATTGTTGGTGGCGTTGAAAAGTTTGTAATGCTTGAACTCCGGCAAAGTTTCAAGGCAAAATATAACAATCGAAAGGAGGATGACCACTACGGAGATAATGGCTACCACACGAGCAGCTTGTGAACTTTCCGGATATTCAAAAAGCAACCACACTTTCCTTTTCCATTCTTTTTCTGGTAGTGGTCTCTCCTCTTCTTTGATGAAGCCTTCGTCCTCCCTAAAATAATCGAAAAAGGACATGCTTATTAGATTAAAACTATAACCATTAATCTATATCGGAGTTTTGAAGGAATAAATGGTGATAAAATTTTGATAAAAGCCGAGAATTCCAGCCGACTGGCTCAATTCTACCTGAATTTACTGATGGCTGTTTCACCAAGTTCGTAGAATTTGATTTCTTCGGAGAAAACATCAAGTGGAACATTGACAGGTCTCCGCAATCTGCCACCACTCTGATAATAATACAGAATAGCATCGAAACAAGGCCGGTTGCGATCGAAAAAATATTCGTTCCTCAGTGGATCAAAATAGCGAATCCGTCGAGCAGGATCACCCAAAAGTGTTTCAGGAAACTGGTTAAGAGTACGAAGTTGGGTTTCGAATCTTAGTCCACTCACCTATTTCAATACAGGAAATTTTCACCAAAAGTAGAAGAATTTAAAATACAAATGCAGGAAACGTAATTCAGAAGTAATCAGAACTCAGGCAACCATCCAAATTAAAAAAATATCTGAAGTTTGACTTTGATTTTATTAAGAAAAGGTATAAAAATGGTAAATCACTTTGAAATTTAGTACTCTTTACTTCATTGGAAAAATAGTACTAGAAAATATATGATTAAAGGAATTCCAGAAATTATTGATTTTGAAAAGGTTATCGACTTACTGAAAAACACAAAGAAATAATTTTAAATTGTAACAAGTTACTCACATTGATAACGACGCGTTCACAAAAATCGTGGTCATGTGGAATGGGCTCAAAGGTTCCAACCCCTGGGAATTGGCCATTTGGGTTAAGTCCATCGTCGTCGTCGTGACTTGCCAATTTGGGCAGAGACCTGAATATAATTTATAATTTCTTCAGTTCAGTGGTTTAATTTCTTTCACATTTCCATTTCATCAAAATATTTTTTTACATTCGTAATTTTTTCCTATATTGGAAAAAATTTCTTTCTCTTCTTCTAAATATTTCCAACTAAATAAATATATGCGATTGCGTGGTTAAACCTCAAAGAGTTTTCGATTTTGGAAGTCTTTTTATTGTTGTTGTTGCTTTTTACATTTTACTGTTTGTGAATTTTTAGTTTTAGTGAATCGCGAGAATACAACAGAAATGATATTTCTTGTTTTTTTTCGTTTTTTCGTGTTTCTAAGTTAGGCTCAAAGTTTTACTAAATAATATTATTTGTAACGGCAAATCATTCAGTTTATTTCAAAAATTTATATATTAACATTTATTTATTACGTGTATAACTACTTGCACAAAATTTAATTATAATCTTCCGTTTATTTGAAAAAATCATTTTCCTAAAAAAATTTTTACGAAAAACTTTTTTATCGGTAATATTCTGTATTTTAATATTTAAGACAGAATAAGTTGAAAATTTTTTTAAAAATCCTTTAAATCCGAATCTCAATAGCAAGAAAGAAATAATTTGGCAGTCTAGACTCTAGATAATATTATAAAGCGTAAAAATAAGAAAATATAACTAACCCCTTTGTAAATTATTGTGCCAAAAAGAAAATTATATTCTTCTTTAATGGAGCTAAGCGAAATAGAAAAATTAAACTTTGCTGCTACTTCAAGTCCAAGCTAATTTCTGTCAGAATTGGAAGAATTATATTTTTTAAAGAATGTATAGTTTATTATTACATTACTTCGAACAGCGATAGCGGATAGCGTTTGTTTGATTAATAATATTGACAATACAGCATGTATACGATCTAGACCAACGTGTGGGTTTTGTACTCTTGTCTGTTTTTGATACCCGTTCGAAACACAATAATCGATCTATGCTTCACAATAGTGTATATACTGTACAAGTTGCCAGTCCAGATTTACCGCCCTATATTTAGATACGACATATATTGGGTGTATTGGTTTGGGTGGAGTATGTTAGAAAGCACTATTTAATAATTTTTTTCACTCGATACGCTGCAGATCAAAGGAATAATAAATGAAATTAAAAGTATATTGACTGGATGATTTTGTAATCAAGAGATATTTCTTCACTTTTACTTCGTTGTTTTCGATAAACGTAGGGGGCTTAAAACTTGTATGTTAAAGGATAAAGTTACCAAGATAATGACGAATGTATCTTAATGTGGGCACTATGTCCTTCCTTGATAAACCCAGGAATCCAGAGGTCTTATTAACACGCAATAAGAGACAGTTTCCTTGCTTGAAAACATGACATTTAATACCTGTGCCGACGGTGAACTGGGTAGCATCCATCCATGTTAAATATATCATTTGTGGGTAAACATTACTTTACGAAGTTTAGGCAATCCCTCCCCCCTCCATAACTGGCATGGGCGTCAAAAAATAATCGATGACTTTATGTAATAACCAACAACATGTCGCACATGATAGAGATGAGGCCGTTAAGAGACTGTATATTCTGTAGCTTTTTTTCAGTATAAATTCGTGTCACCGTACTGAATGGAGAAAGTCATCACAAGTAAAGAGATAAACTCTACAAAACCGTTGTTGAATCATTTTGTGATTCTCTATCAATAGATTCTGATTTCTGTACTTTCGGGTAAAATAGTTGTCACCATTACGAATACACCACCGCTGGTCACCGAAATGTGCTGAATGTTTTAATATAATGTCAAATTCAAAATAACGAGTAATACAATGATTAAATAAATCGAAAAGTTGATTAAAATTCTATGATTAAAGGCACCACTGCACCAGTGCACCATCAACCACTTGCCACCTGGAGCGCTGGTTCTAGATACGTTCACATGGTCTTGTTCCCTTCACAGAACTGCTGATTATAGGAGGCCGTTGGCATATGCGTGCGTGTGTGTACTGTGCAGGGAGCTACGGTTTGTCGGTTTCCAAGTTCTGTTAGCAGCTACTCTTGCAGCCGTTCTCCTTGTTGTATGAGAGCGAATCGATGCATAGCCCCTGCATAGACGCATAGCATCGACTGTAGAGGATGGTGCACAGTCGGCGGGTCGAGAAATCCCATCCGATCTGTTGTATGCAAGAGAAATATGGCAAATGGAAGACTGAGAGGTTTGCTGCCACTGCGATAAGGGGCGGTCTGTTTTCACGTAAGTATGCAATAGGCGGGAAAGCGAAGCGGGGTTCAATTGAGCAGGATGATACAGGATGCATGTCGCTAGCATTGATCCAGCTTACAATAATGCAGCTGCCACCAATTCCTTTTTCTCTTTTAACCTTCTTTATCTCAATTTCTTATTATTATTCTGTTCTTCCAGACATACAGCACCTCCTTCTACCCTTAGCTCTTCATGTACCTCTTTTCACCACCCTCTTGTTTCAAAACTTGTAAGGACACACTTAGAAAAACGGGTTGGTCCTTATTCGATTCTGCCCTGCGTTTGTTTAGAGTCATGGACTTGCGGATCCTGTGCAACTTTTGCACGTGCTCTCTCAACCGACCTCTTGTTTCTAGATCTTACTGTCTCCTCTTTCCTCCGCTGCTGTCATCGATTTTGCCGCTTAGTACGACAAACATGCGTAGTAAAAAGAGTGTAAGATAGGAAAGGGAGACAAGAAGGTAGACAGAGAATAACGAATAGACACTGTAGACAGGAAGTATGAAAAGGACGAAGGTTTTGCGGTTCACCGTGTTATTGAACATTGACATCGGAGGTAAAAGAGTGATGTGTTCCTTTAATGTTGTTAAAAGTCACAATAGGTTAAAGAAATCGATCAATCGAACAAATTGACGGTTTCCCTACATTGCTTTTGTGTGCCCTTATTATGTGTAATGTGGTTAGCTTCGTTACGACACAAAAGTATCATAACCATAAAAAGAAATCATAAATTAAGTGGACAACTATGTATAATACTAAAATCCTAAGGTTTAATGTATTGGAAATGAATGAATAAGCAAATGACCATAAATATTGTCACATACATACATAATGTTTTTCGTGTATGTGACAATTGCTGACCTGATAGAAGATTTAACTTTTAACCGGAAACATTATGATCAAAATAGAATTAAAAACCTACATATTTTAAATAATTTTTTAAAGTTTAAATTGATTCAGTTGAATACTGCTGTTGATCTAGAAGCTATACCCCTACCGATATAAAAAAATTTATGGAATTTCAATTAAAATAATAAATAACTTGAGAGAACACAAAAGTTGAATAATTTTTCAGTGGTGGTGCTATTCCAAATTTCAGATAAGATTCTGCAATTAATAAGCGAAAGACAGATTTGACAAGATTCTAAAAAGTAAATAAATGAAATTTGGATTGCAGTAATAACTATAAATATCAGAACTAGGGATATTTGGAATGAGAAATAGGTAAATTATAAGTAGACAAATGGTAGAGTGGATGAGAAGAGTAACAGTGTATGAGTTCTAGTCATCGAGTTCTAGTCACTACTTCTAACTGTAGCGTGAGTGCAGAGGCAAACGATTGTGGGGAAGGGAGGTACAGTGTTAGTATTGTAGACAGCCAAAGAGAGGGAGAAAAGGAAGGGGACGAAATCTGCTGCAGTGCAGATGAACTGCAGCTGTTGGCGTCCAGTCGTTCAGCATCTTATTACTAGCAGTGCTAGGACGAAAATCGCGAGAGGGCGGAGACCGAAGAGTTGTGGAACGAGTAAGGGAGCGGGAAGAGGTTGGGGTGCGGAATCGGAAGATGGAACAAGAACTAGAACTTCTTTTTTTATTTAGAAAAGAATCGCTCTGTTTATCTCTTGTCTCGTAGAACCTTGAGTCTCTATCAAATTCATTCAGTAGCAAAATCCTGCTGATCGACAAGTTGTGCTCTGAAGCAAGACATGGAGTGACCAACTGCTCAAAACAAGCTTTTTTCCATCGTATTTTTTTTTAGAAATATGTCTCACTATCTTATTTTTTGTCAATCCTTTCAATCCTGCGTCGTTAAGTTCCTTGAATCTGCTGGCTGACTACAACGTACAATTTTCATAGTTTATCCGAATGTTATGAAGAAGAAATAACAATAGTTTCTCGGGTTCCTCATACATTTTAACATTTTTGAACTTTTGTATTGCTGAATTTCAACATGAATTTAGAATGTGAGAATGTTTCAGTTTTCATGAGCACCATCTATCTGTTTAGACACGAAACTAACGTTAGCCCCGCCCTAGCGGCATCCGGCGAGTTTTTCTGGGTTGGCTGGAAGCTCTCCTCTATTATCGATCAGCAAAACAGACTGCAGCTGCAAGGAGAAAATTTCCAGACTGGAGGATTTCAGCTCAGAACTTGGAAGACTGGAATCATCAGCACCATGGCCACTTAGTCTCGCTTCTATCTGATGTACAGTGATACTTGAGCCCCAAGAAAAAATACCGTCGTATCGCTATGGTTCTTAGTACTGTCATTGCATCAGAGTAGATATATCACTCTAACCTTATACTAACTCGTTCAGTTCTGCCGCTCTGAGATGATGTTGCAAAGTGCTAACAGGATTCACTGACTAGTGATCGTTCTGATGAACCATTTCAAAATTTCTTCTCTTGACAAAAGATTGTATAGGGCTGTGTAAGGATGTTTTTATCTGGTGGAAATTCTTTTTTTTTAATTCCGTCTTTTATCAGACAAACTTCATCTTTCAAGTGCTAAACGTTGTTGTCCCACTAGTGGAATGAAATATGCAGTGTTTCTGACACATTCACGATTGCTTATCTCTGCGATTGTATGCAGATATGCATGTACCAACATAGAAGTCTGCCTCCCTTGGCTTTTCTTTATTTTTCGGAACTATAACACCTGTGCAACAGACTTACATTACACGCAAGGAGGTGTGTGGTTACTTAGAGCGCTATGCTTGAAAACAATGAGCAGCGAAATCAAGCGACACAGCGTCTTGCAGCGAGGAAGCTCAAATAATACACTAAACGATTACACTGAATTCATTCCTAGAAATTGAGGGAAATCACTTTTGGACTAGATGGTCTCCAAAGTACGGATTTGCTTTCAACTGGTCGAATATACTGCAGACTGCTATGTGCGCTGTGGATACAACCATTGCAGCCTTCATGGCCAAAGTCCTACAGTATGCATGCTGTATAAATAAAACATAGTACATATTTATTCCTGGCTATCCACGAAGCACACACTCAACTCAGTTCATCCGCATTCCCTCTGCGCTTCTTTGCCGAATACACGCAAGCCACCGCATGCACTATTATGTGCACACGATTTTTTATACCATAAAAATGACATGCACCTCGATTGGCGTCCTTCACTGTTCTCCACACTCGCGATCCTCGTCGGTTCCAACCGGGGTCAGCCCAAGAAAGTACCAGTCTACAGAGTTGTGACGATAGACTGCATTTCTAGTTCACATGATTAGCATGACGAAATTTAATTCAAAATTGCACCATAGTGCGGGGTATGTGGACTTGCAGTATTACACTATGTTGCTACGCGTGATGGACGTAGACATAGGCACAAACAGGAATCCACAATCCAATCGTGCAGTTGGTGAGAAGCAAAAGCCAGGATTTATGGATATTATTGAATGGAACATGTTGACTGGGATGATTACTTTTTAAATTAGGGCTAGCAGGAGTATTAGATAAATTAGGTTTAATTTTTGAGTTGTAATTGCACCTGAGGCATAAAGCAAAATAAAAATGAAAACTAAATCAATTTCCCATAACCCATTTCGCTTCCATATTCGATGCTGTTTTTTATGCAGAACTAAGAGCCAACTACGGATGGATTGAAAAGAGTCTACAAGTGATATGGAACTGAGATCAAGCAGCGCTAGACCGCATCGTCGTTTCGCTCAATACTATTTACTTACACTGAAATGAGCTTTGCAGTGATACTACAACAAGACCCACCCTTTTGGTTTTGGTTTGTAATGTTAGGGGTATTGACTATGTATCATGCGCTGATTTACACACAAAGTACTGTGCCGCATTGCTGTCTGCTAACAGTGGCAACCACGCTTTTTCACTGGCAACATTGGACTTCGCTTTCATCGCTCTGCTTTAACAAAACTGCCAAGATAAAATACGTAATGTTGCCCAATAAAAATTTAAAATATCATTATCTACTAAAAATAAATGGATAGTACTTAACAGATTTTTTTTTACTAATTTAAAGAATCGGAGAAGAATCATGAATCACCAAAAATTAAAACAAATAAGAAATGTGGCAGTGAGTGTCTACGGACGAATGAAGAATTCAGATATTTGGTTTAGTCTTGTTACCATGGTACTTACACAAATCGCGAGTAACGTGCATGCTCGTCACCTAATCCGTACAAGCCAGCCACAGCAGCAGCCATTATGCGGTGGTCACTTGATTCCCATTCACCCTCTCACATCAATATGAGAATTAGAGCATCCGGATGGGCGATGTGGAGGTATTTAATGGGGCAACACAGAGCTCTTCTCTCAAACACAACATTTTGAATTTTGATGTGTTTTGAAGATCTTCTTTTCTCGTTTATGACTTTTAAAATTATTATTTTTACGAACACCAGTGAACAATAGACTGAAAAGCAAATGACACTGCTTCAGTTCTCTATGATTCGAATTCAAAATTCAAATGTTAATGACACAGTTACCCCAACTTCAGAGTATTTTATGCGCCTACTGCACTGCGTTGTCTTTGTGTGAGATAAAGGTCACAATGTCACAATATCACAAAAAGCTAGGAAAAGTCACCAAGATTATGGCACAACGCACAATAGATTCCCAACAGAACCACTAGGACACAATTTTTCCTGTATGGATCTTCAAATATGGATCGCTTGGTTGGTTGAAGCATAGTTCCCAACGATCAAGGGGCCTCGAAATAGAGAGTGACGACCAAACGTCGCCCACTCAGCCACTAAACAGTTATCTTCAACGTCACCTGGGCCACATCCATATCCGCCAGACGAACAGCTGCTTTTGCCCACCACCGTCGTGTTGATTTTGAATACACTCCCAATTTCCTTAGTATACCACTGCTGATACTGCCCATGAAAAGTCTAGGTCGAAAGAGGTAGGGTAGAGGTGGGGTGGAGGCTGTTGATTCGTCAAGGAAAAATAGGGCAGCAATATTTTGCCAGACATCAACACGCGATTCAGCTCAACTCTGAGAAGCCTTCCCGTTCTTGTAAGGTGTGTTGGAGTTGGGTAATACAGTAACGGAGTAACAGAGTTAAGGAATGTAATAAGAGTCCGGAACGAATTCTGTTGAATTTGACATGGCACGGTTGACGGAAAGAGTTTCGCAGTAACAGCTGAGCACCTTAACAGTACACAGCGACGAGTGCAGATGACGACTGGGGCTCCCAACGTGCCAGGAAGAGAAATATATAGTCAACGATAGGTAGATCGCGTGTCTAATCCGCTCAGAGGTTCCTCGTATACCGAGTTTTTGAACCCGTTACGATGCCGTTTGCTACCGCTAGTACCGCCACCAACGCTCTACCCGCGTGCCAAAAGTCCCGACAATCTTTCATTTTATCTATATTGACTTTGTTGAGTTATTTTGTTCAATCGGCTGAACGCAAGCCCTGCATCAGCCAACCACAACAAGATCTACTATTTGGATTGGCCGACACGCTTGCTGGTGCTGTTATTTTAGATATTAAAATGATATAGAAAGGAATTTCTATAGCTGTGTCTGCAAAGTTGGAAATCGAACAAGATTAATAAGTGAATGAAATAAAAAAGGAAAAGAGGAATGCTAAGAAAAATAATTGGGACAAAAAAGACGTCGTGAACGCTGAAGGATAAGGGGAGGGTTGTACGTTACGGTCTCTCTTGCCCCAGGATTTCTGGTCCCCAATCTCGCTCTCTATATTATGAATGCCAGATCATAGCCAATGTGTCACGAGGTCTGGCACCCATAGTTACCGTCGCATAGCTTTCACAAATGAGCTCTAGGCTCCCATCCCCGTCATGGTGCCTTGGAATCGGAATTCGAAAATTTTCTAATGGATATTTTCTCAACCCCAAGTCACAGAGGAGCAATAATATTTTTACAAGTAGAAAAAAATCTGATTTTATTACTTTTTGCTTACTTTAGCAAAATCAGGTAAACGAATTGGGAAATAGAAAAACATAGATTCAGTGAACGGGAAATTTTGTAAAACACGAGGTAGGCGGTGCTAGTAGTTTCATCGTCATCATAGTAGCCTTCATCGGCAAGATGCCCAGAGACAACCTTATCCATCAACCTTGTATATGCTGTGATGTCTTCTGTTCGAGATGGTCGACAAAAAAGTCATGTTTAAGGGGAGCTGTAGGAATGGCTCTCGTGCCAACGCGATCAGATGGAATGCAAAGCGAGCAGAAATTTCTTGGCTCTTTCAATGTGCTTCGAGTTTGTAGATTGTTGCTTACAAAAGCGAGCAATCTGAATTTATTTTAGCACTTTATTACTTCGCGTTTTCCCCCTGATTATATGAACACTTAGAGTGTTATTATTTTCTTCTGTTGTGCGAGATATAAAAACATTCATTTACAAGTTTATTGTTGTAAATCAAATCGTAATTCCATGTAGTTCGTCCAAAGTAATGAACTGAGATTGGTTGTTCCTATCTCAGCAAGCTTAGTAAGACGTCCGCATCATACGAACGGTTACGAGGAAAAACTTAAGAACCCCATAAGGAGCTTGGGAAACCACTAATTACATATAAGCTATACTCGTCTTTATCTCGACAGTACAAATGGCAAACCCACAATTTTTTACTAACCCCAAAATCAGATTATACATCTATAAGCTAACCCAGCCACCAAAAATATTAAAGAAACTTCTTAAAAAAGAAACATTGAATTGCACCAATAAGTAAATTTGTCCTATTTGTGTAATGCGTCAATAAATCAGGTAGCACACGAATGTAAAATTTACGTAAGTAAAATCCGAAAAGATTTGCAATGGAATTAGATAGATGACCAGCAACCCTTATTTAAAATTCCTGCGTACAATTATTTGTGTGTTGTTAGAAAGTACAACAAAACAAACACGAGGATAACTTAGAAACAGTTTCAGTAGATTCGATGGACCATAACTTAGTTCGCCGTATTTTTGCTTCTGAAATATCATTGGTATTTGAATACGTAAACAAATCAATGGCTAGTGACGCTTTTATCGGTATTAATGCGGGGAACACGTAGATTGCATTTTTGTTAATTTATTGTTACACGATCGAAGAACAAATCGTGACTTGGTTTACTTTCGTGTTGCTATCTACCAAATTGTATGCTTTAGATTAATTATCATGAAACTTGATCATTAGTTGATTCAGTCTGGTTCACATTGCCGAGTGATTTAAATAACCCTTTACATGCAATGCTACTTAAAATGAGCGATGCCGAACGTCATATTTTGGCTAAATCACCTTTTTTAGAATATTCTCACTCGGGTAACATCCAACTACATCGTCCAAATTTAAAAATCCTTCTAGATAAATGTATTGGGATTTCACGATTGATATTTACCACTTTAAATGGCGGTGGTCAATAATTATAATAATTACCCAAACTGCTGACTTAAAACTATACTATCGATTTGTCTTTCGAATGTTGAACTATGTGTCTATGCGTACAAATACTCGTTGGAGCTATCATAGGCTTAGACTATGCAAAATTACTATTGCTTTGAGCTTTCGTCTTGTTCTCGACCTATTTGTTGTACTCTGTTTAGGGTATCGTTTGGCAGTCGTCGAGTTTTATAGAGACTGTGAATTTAGGTTAATTTCATCCCCGACATCTAGAGAGTGTTGAGAAGAGGTATGGACGACTCATCCGAAAAATTAGGTCGTCAATAAGCCAATAGACAGTACGCGTAATTGTCCTAAAGTTTTTTGTTGCAGGTAACGAACAAACTAGTGTGACACCAGTGTGTAGCGATCGATGATGAATCGAAAAGAACGAGCTATTTCAACATTTAACGTCAAACTGTGCCAGAAAGTGTCTGTATGTGCCTTCTTCCCATTTTTTTTAGCTTCTGTTTCCTCGCCACTGTCATACATCTAAATATAACCTAAGGCAAGCTGTGGCTTGATTGCATCTCCTCAAGTCACAGTCCTGGACTGCGGTCGAAGCTTTCAAAGCGAAAATAACTGTTTCGGCTTTCAACTTCTGTTTGGAAGCTATAGAGTTGAAAGGCTTGACTGTGGAAAGCATAGAGTATTAGTTTTTGAATCGTTTCCAGTACTGTGAAAATTTGGCCACGTTTGACTACTGGTTGTTTGTATTTGGGCTGACGAGGCGCGTTCTATGTACGTGTGACTCTCGGCACGAATCCAAAATACCAATCCGTCCCATCCTGACTCTCGTTCCATATAGTTGTACAACAGTTCCCCACATAACAGGTGGATTAGCTCGTGGATGACGCGGTACATTGTTAGAGAAGCAAGCCAAAACATTCATGGACTATTTTCTTTTCTCTTTATTTTGATAAGACTTTATTCAGTTGTTTATAGACCTGACATAGAAGTAATCTATTAATATGAAATATTAGATTAAGAGACTTACCCGCCAACCATAATAAAAGCCTGCATTGCGACGACAGTGACGGCCAAAACGTGGGGCAAGGGGGCCAATAGCTACGCCCTTGAGATTCGAAGGCAAAAGTCGGTGCCAACAGCAACGACTTTCACTTGCAGATTTAGCACTATGATCATATTGATGTTGAATTCTAACGCACAATTAAAAGGGGTGGACGAAAATGAAGCTGTGACGTAGCTCGTGCACGTATTTTTTATAACAGAATAAAACAAAGAGGGAAAGAAATACGGCACAGATGCAGCAGACAGTAGGACTGCTCCGCCTCTGGTTGTACCGTATTGACGGTTTCTCCAACCAGACGGGTTGGCGCGACGACTATCAGTCCAAGTGTTAGACAGAGTGAGAACACAAAACTAGCTTGGGAGCCGATGCTGCTGCTGCATTCTTTTGTTCAACTGTCACCTTATACATCATCCGACAGCTAGTCTGACGTAACCGAAAGTGTCACGAAACCTAACCTCGATCAGCATGGTAAAATGGCACAGCACTCACAAACACATAGGCACATAGATACACGGGGCACTTAGATGTAGTGGCTTGGTCAGGTCGATAGTTTTGCCACCTTTTACACCATGTGCTGTTGTGACCCGACTTGCCTCAATGGCAGCCTCAGAAATACTGCCATCTCTGACAATCGTTTCGCCTCAACGACACACCTCCGCGCTCCGGCGCGGTCTAGCTCGCTGTGTGTGTACCGAGTAGAAGAACATCACATAAATACAACGAAAGTCTGAAAAAACCAAATGATCGTAGGGAATGAGAAATAAATGTAATTCCACCAATGTAGTTTGACTATTTTTAAAACTGTAGTATGTTGATCTCGTTTTTTTCTTTTAATATAACGTGATGCGGGGAAGGGGAAATGGTTTCGCCATTAATACTCCCACTGTCTAATAGATAAACTGATGCTGGAGTTTCACTTCTTTTTTCGCCTTCCCTCCACCCCACCCCTGAAAACCAGCCGAAATAAGAAAAAGGAAATAAATCTACAACTTTACCCTGTCAATCTTTATGAAAGAGCGACGGATTGAGGATCGGGAAACTGCAACTTGCCGGTTGGAACAGCACGAAGCAGGGATACGACTGACGAGACCTATTCACATAGCGCCATTGCTCCTGCTCTGGACCCCAGTTGGGTGGTGTTCTACCGCCCTAGTCTGCTATTCGACACATGCCCAGAAGGAAGCAAGTGGCTGTGGGCAGCACACTTGCTCAAACAAACACACAAACCATACTAGAATCGCGCATACAAGTTGCAATCGTTGTACACACTCCCGCTTTATCGCCCAGTGTTCCTATTTGATCAGTTTAAAATTGTATTGCTTAGTAGTGAAAAGGTAAAAACCTTTCCTTTCTCATCTCTGACTACTTTTGGATTCCAAAAAATGCTAATACTACCATACAAGAACAACATTAATGAGTCACAAATTTGATTTTTTTATTCTGAACAATATACTAAATATATCAAACGGACATTGTTATAAGGAATCCTTAATACAACTTTAAGTCAATGTCGTATTGGTCTTAGTCATGTCCTTGATGTAAGGCAATTATGGTAACGTTGCAGTAAATATAACATCAGAATGGATATTCAAAGATCAATTCCTTTGCTTTGAACACACGTTTTCCGATTCCAACATGAATACTTTAAATGCGCTAGGGATTTTCAAACCATGACCGAGTTGAAGTACATTAGACTGAAAACTACTTATTTTTTTTTTGTCCTGAAGCTCTGGACCTAAAGTGAAAGCGAGGCTAAATATAAGCGGCCGGACAACAGTGATGGACCAAAGAGGTGCGAAACGTCACACTATGCACGTGTAATGGAAGTCGGTTTAAACGAGAAAAGAACCAAGCCGAAGCGACGCCTTCGTTCCTGTTGTCACCCGATTCCAAAAATACGATAATACTATGAAAGAGTTCTACAGTGTGAACAGTATGGCCATATCCAATCCTTTTCTAAGTAATTAGGAGTACATAGCTACAAAAGTTGACCTAAAAAAGGACAACGTTTTATCATAAACTTGGTAATTGTTGTCTAAAAATATGAACCACAGAAAAGATCATAAGAACATAAAACAAGAAACAGTAACAATTGTTTCACGTCAATCCCGAAAACCCTCAGTAGTGGGCCGTAATCGGCTTTGATAAAAAACAAATGATTTTGTTAAATTGGTTACTATTAACAGTCGCTCCACGGCCTACGAAAGCTGTGTTCTCAAACATCAATAACGATCGTTTGGACCAACCTTGTATCTAAGGGTCTCTTATGCTTGGAAAGTTGGAAAACTAGAGCGCTACACCATCTAACGACACAAATGCTAACTTTTCGATTACCCTGTGATTAGTAGGCAAGCTAATGGTGAAACAATGCATTTCCCTTCACACTAATTTCACTAGCACTTCTTTTTCAGTTAATTAGTGGCCAAATTTATCAAAATTAATTTCAATATATAGATGAAAAGCGCATTTAACTGACTTGAGTCCCGACTTTTTTGTGGAATAATATATGGACGGGGAATATCATAGTCTCGTTCATAATAGATTAAACTTATTAATATGTATGTCGGAATTATATTTCTCCCAGAAAGAGCACTTCAATGTTAAACCAAGTAGATTATTGAAATTTTGAAAATGAAACAATATGGACCAATTTATATTGTTTTCGGACTTATAGTCGCTCTAGATAATTTTTCGATAGACTTCTAGTAACTTAAAGTAATACGTCCATACGCGTCCGTTGCAGTATCTCGCATACCTTACCTTTGAGGATCAAGGGACGTGGCTCGGATCCATATCTTTTTGTCAAACGGAGTTACGGTAGCCCTATCGATCAGTCTTGATGTTTTCAACAGTAAAGTGATAACTTGTCTCTACTATAGTATCGTGATTTACACCTTAAATTAAAGACGAAAGTAATAAATTAAAAATACGCGCAGTAATGATTACCATATTAAAAAGTTATCAGAAAAAAGACCTATGCTCGTCATATGAACTAAGAATGCGTTTGTATTCTATGACATGATATGTGGTAATTGTTCGAAAATGAAATTTTTGAACTCAAACTACTATACATTATAAAGAACGCTTTCATTGTAAATTCTTGTACTCTTAGATCTGGTATTAGTAATTTCTAGGACATAATTATAACCTGGTTAAGAGTTCAACAATAAGGGATAGGGATACCTAGAAAATTTTACAACCAACAATGTAAAAAAATGTACGCCATATTTTTCACTTGAAGTGTTATGAAATAAAAATAAATAGGACTGATAATAGGAGCGTGATTCATGTTTTTCAATGGAAAAGAAGAGCGCTTTACGCTTCTGAACGGTCTGAACGATGCATAGGCAGAGTGTCTAAATCAATACTACTGCGCAGGAGCCGCAAACCAGTGTTGGTCCAGCATAGCAGTCTACAGGGTATCATATAAAAGATCGCTGTCTCCTTGATTCTTGGATGACAAATGTCAACATAACCCCAACAATTTTACCGTCATGAGGGATTCAATAATCGGCACCGAACGTTCGTGAGTGGAAACACGTTCTGTTTAATGTAATAGTTACAAATATAAAACATACATTATTTAGTTGTGGTAATTTCAGTTAAATTCGCAACCCCGATCCTTGTAATGATGTTGCCAGAACTAGGATTAGTGTTGAGCCGAATTGTAAAAAATTAATATACATGTTGCTTTTGATTTGATACAATGTGACGATTGATGTTGCGATGTGATAATGTCTTTAATCATGTTAACTTCGTACAGAGTTATCGCCAAATCGCTTACTACGAAGTTGGAAATTCTGTCTTATCATTCTATAATCTTATAATTATGTAACTTGTACCCACTACAATAGTTGGATAGTCCTTACATTTTTATTACTATTTCCGTAATCAAACTGTTTTTGTCTTGCGCTGCTAACAAACTACACATTACTATCTATTTAATGTCAAGCGTATTGATTTCAAAGTGAGAAATTCTCCCATGGATGGATTCGTAGCCTGAATTCAAATAAAGAATAATGTTTAAACTTGTTTTAGTGTGATCTTGCGTTAAGCTGTGCCATGTAACCATTCCACAAGATGTCAGCAACGTTTCAGTTATTTTATACTGGGATTTATAAACAATAAGAACTTCAGACATAATAAAACATATAGTATCAAAGTTCAATTTAATTTGAAAAGAAAGTAATTTGAAGACAACACATGATTTTTTAAGCTTCGTTTATACAAACGTTCATATTCTATAACTCAACACTAGCCTACCCAAGAAAAATATTGGATACATGTATGTCACACTCTGAAATAAAAGACCAGACAGAATCTTTTTGAATGATCAACTTTGTTGTTTTTAGGAAAACCTAATCTCAACCAACAAATTCGAATTCCTACGCCCTGCTTTTTTTATTTCCTTGTTAAAATGTTTTTGACGGTGGGCTATATCATTAATACGGAAATGTTTGGAAATCTCCGTACCATTTTGTTTATCGATTAATATCTAGTCCCTCACGCATGCTGTGGACCAGTTCATAATATGGGGCAACTTGAGTTAAAAATAGAGAAGAAAGAGCAACTCTGTCTTGGTCTACTGTTGCTGAACTGGGAAATCGTGATGAATTCAGCGATTCGTCACCGCGTGATTCCCTCGAAAAAAATGTATCCGCACGTTTTTACTTTTATTCGATCTATAAAGTACTCAATACTATTTAAGGAAATTGAAGCAGTCGTATCATACGCATATATCGAACGCCCTGTTTAATGCATTGGATTACTGCACATATCAGCAAGTAATTTACGATTATTTTAATTGTGGTCGATATTAATGTTATAATGGATTTTGTACCTGGGAAAGTAACTTCATGACATTCTTATGCAATGTTCATTACAGCATGTTGAATAATCTTATTTTTTTATATTAACGTGCACTGCTACCATTATTCATTTGCAATGGGTACAGCAGTACATCCAACAACTCACAACTGCTGCATCAAGTTCAGTTTTATTCTTTAGATTCACAGTTAGGATGATGCGCACGCGCATGTCTACAACAAGGTACCCGCAGTCCCAAATGTACACACAGAAGCGTATACAAAGACGAACTTATATATAAATTTCATATGTATTTATCTCTATACTTGTATAACTATATACACAATACAAATAAGGACGAAAATAGGAGGACGGTTATCTGTATAAGTTTGAGGGAGCTACCACAGTTGTTTTTTTTGTGTTAAAACACCAGTGGGGGATTCGCGTCCTTGCCTTGCTTTCCTTGCTAATAAAGTCTGCTCACCGCGGATGTTTTATAGTGCTTTTTTACCTAAATGCGTGTACGGTTCTTTATGTGTTGCTAACATGCCAGTAGATAACTGCAACCCTGTTTGGGATTCGACTTGGCCGTCTTGATGACTAACACTTTTCTGTACACACTCGATTGACTATGCTATATAGTACTTTACGTGTACGCAGCGCTTGTGTGCGCTTGAGCTCTGTTCAGGAGGCACGAAGAGGGACTGAGGGAACACTGCAGCGATAACGTCGCCGTATGTCTGTCTGTGCGTGTGTGGGTGTGTGTGTGTAAAGCCACTGCGGCAAAAGATGCAGACGAGGATGGTCGAGAGACGGAATTACTATTCAACGAAAATGAAATGTCATCGTAACCGAAGGGTCTTTCCATAACAGACAGGTAGATTAAGATTGGTTTTTGACGCAATTATGATGACCACCCTTAAACCTTCCATTAAAACAAGAAGAGTGAAGCGGAAAAATAAACAAAGAGAAGAGAATGCAAAAATCACTTACCAACTGGATCCCATAGCGAAACATCCCTAGTAATGTTTACTTGAATGAAAAAATAGAGTATCCTGCCAATTTTAATGCCAGTTGCACACTATCAAAAATTATTGTTGGCATTTTATGAGATCATATGTTGTATGAAAGATCATTATCTAGACCACAGGATTTTTTATCGTCGTTGTATGAAATGTTGACACACTGCAGATTTGAACACTGAACTGAACGCACTATACGATATTGAAAGGATTTCGCACTTTTCAGTGAATGATTGCAGTCTTATTACTTTGCTGCGCCAACTTGATCTCCACACTCCCTCTTCTACCCTTCTACCCTCCAGACTCTTTCCACCTCTCTTTCACACCAATTCTCTGACACGTTCAACAACGAGACGGCTGTTGGCCCGCCAACGTTAAACAGCCACTACTTCTCCCCCTGCTGCCCCACTGCTCTACTGCAACGTCGCTATCGTCAGTCGCCGCCCGTCGGTCGTCGTCGCAGAGCAAAACTTACCCGATCGAACCGACACATACAGGCGTCAGGGAACGTGGCGTGGCAGCAAAGGAGAAGGGCGGAGCGCCGACTTGGACTAACCTGGGTAAGCACCAAGTAGTAAACGTAACGAGTGCAGTAGGGATCGTACAACTATACAATATTATAACCCTTCTAAATAACAACGGAGGAACAAAATACAGAATTTTCTTACTTTCTTTTTTGCATTGTTCGAAAAAGGACGAGAAGTTGACCTTTGTGTTTCTTCTTAGTAATAGTTAATATACCAGACGTATTGAATGTTAAAATCACCAGTAAACTTTTTTTTAAAGAAACCATCATAGTGTTATATTTTAAAAATCTTACAAGATAAATCTTCCATATCAAACAAAAGCTCTATCAAATAACTTAGGTTTATGGGCACAAGGCAATCCTTTTTGCATTATACAATGAGTGAATTGAAAATAAAGTCAGTTATAAGGAGAATGAGCACAAAATATGACCGCAACAAATTTCGAGAAATTAATCCATTCATTGAAATTATTTTGTGAGTTGTTTTTGTACAATGGTGCCACTATACGTATAATTTGAATACTATCCGAGAAATTAAACTAGCCTCCTAGCGGAAGAAATAGACAACATAAGACCTCACAATGTTAGAATAAATGCTAAATGCCTATAAGCTATTGAACTGTGATAATGAATTATAATAGCTTAGCAGAGTTGGGAGGAACTTACAGAACGCTATTTTTTGCTCTACAAAAATAAACAAGAGTGCGATCTCCCCAATTCAGCAATGATGGCATCGACAAGGACACTTCTTTATGTGCGGTAACTGCGAAATAATCCTTACGAGAAAAATAGTTTTTCAAATCGTTTCCAGTTTTTCTTGGGGTTGTTGTAAACGTTGAAAATCTTTTGAATTTTCTAATAGTTTTGCATGATTCTTTCGCCATCCCGATTAAAAACCCAGACGATGATCACAAACCTAATCTTATAGTATTTTTTTCCTATCTATAAGGGAAAGAAATTTTTTAAATTATTTATATTTATTTCGAATCGAAGGACAATTTTTATTATTTTTACTATCCTAACAAATTTTGATTGTAAAGCAGGATTTATTTTTTTTTACTTGATTTTTTCTCTGAAGAATTACGGCACTATGTAAAATATTATTTTACATTTCTTTTTTTTTTCATTTTCTATCTATTTTTGCGGGGACGGGAAAATTACATGAACCCTTTTCTTCCCTTCCCTTCCACTCGCCCATGAAGAAAGTTATACACGTTCAATTATACTACATGAATATCACGTTAGATTTTTTAATTTTTTATTCTGGAGGTGGAAAAATTTCGCCTTTGTTATAGTAAGCAATATTTACCCTTCCTACGAAAATGAAACAAAAGAAAATGGTGAAAACACCGTGGGATGGAATAGAAGGGGGGAAATAGTCTAAAATAATAAATCTTATTTTCAATTCAATATTCATTATATTAAGTGTTTTTCCAAAAATTTTAAAATTGAGTTTTTGAAAGACGAGGTGAAATAGGACGATTCGAGTGAAAGTCTGAAAGATTGGACAACCACCAAAAACACAATCTATTCTGCAGTTTGATTGAATTAAAAAAAAACATTTAAATTTTTTAATATTTATTTTCTTCTTTTGTCTAAAAACAATTTTTGAATTCCAGTGGGCCTAATAGTAGCACAAATTCAGAAATGAAAAGAAGGGGTACTAGACAATTTGGGGTGACGCCATTAAAAAGAGGGTGTTTCCCCGACGGACCAGTTTCGTATTCCTCTTGCAGTCAAATTCCACCCCAGATTCCCCAGACGATAGTCCTCATAATAAATTGGTAAAAAAACATATACCATGGCAGAATTATTATTGTAATCAATAAAACAATGGACATTATCTAATATTAATTTTTTGTTCCTTTCTCGACTCGTAGAACAATACCAAATTATTGTTTAAAAATCCTCGAAAGAAAGCCGCATTTTTTATTTTTATTCTTTTCTTGGGAGTGACAAAAATTGGAAACTTTTTGAATATAATCATTTTTTGTAAACCATTGTTATAAAATCATTTGTCAAATTATGAACGCGTCCCAAGTACCCCCCCCCTCCCCTATGTAGATTGCAAGAACCACATACGTATAAAATTATTTATAATTGTCAGAGTGTTGGCAATTTGAAACAGGATTGACAACAAAAAACAGGATTCATTATTAATAAATAAATAAATGCCTGATAAGCATCTTCAGTTTGTTGACCAGATGTCCCGAGAATTTTACATAAGAAAACAAAAATTAAAACGCAGATATTTTTACGCCGAAACGAAATTGCAATACGGAATACGTAGTTTGTCAAAAGATCCCTCCGTCAGAACTTGAGGTTACATTAGGATATACGTATCGGTTAGAAAATGACGAAGAATTATAAAGCTCTGGGTGATATTTTACCTTTAAAAGTTTTGAAATATAGCCCAAATAGCCCCACAAAGTTTCTAAAAAATATGATAGATGGCTACAAGTTGCCTTCATGCTTAGCAATAGAGGCTATTCACCTCGCAGTTTCCCGAGTCAATTGTTTCGATATCCGCCATTTTGTGCTTTTGTTTTGGTTGTCTGTATCGGCTGAAAGGTTGTTTTCCAAATACAAAGTGGATTTTGTGTATCAGTGTGTTATTTTTTTAATTTTTTTGTGTGTCAGTTAATTGCTATGCATCATGGTTAGTATGTGTAGCAATTTGTGTCTCCAGATCACATTCCTTGTATTTAAAAAAATGTTTTCCCCTGTTGTTTACTTTTTTCGCGACCGAATCTTCAGAGAATTGGCCCGAGGGAAGAAAAGGGAGAAAAGGAAAGTATGAAAAAGGGGGGACCCATACTTTCCTTTTCTCCCCTAATTTAATGTTGGGTTTACAGCAATATGTAACATGTTTTTATTCTGAAAATATTCCATACTGTAACAAAAATGTTCGATAATGCAGTTGAGTATTAATTTTATTTCTGAAATTACTCAACTGAAACGAGGCAAAAGATTGTTACTTGTCAAAGTTGGCACGGGCTAGATGTGATGGTCCATAGACACTATCCATAGACACTACACTATCCGTACTTTTCTTAAGTTCCCAATCTAGCAAATGTTCTTCCACCTGTTGAACAACATCAGTTGAACTTTTGGTATTTCAAAAGAGCCTTGCAGTGAGCATGAGATTAGAAATTAAAAGACTTGTAGGTCTTATAAAGTAATTTCTCAATTTAGATTAATTGCTATAGAAGAGACCGGACTCATCTTGAAAACCGAAAAAAACAAACAATTAAATACATTTTATAAATATGATTTTTTTTAAATTACCGTTGTTCCGCAAATCTCCACTACGGTGCGCTATGGTACCACCAATTCCCACAACGGTGCGCATTAGTTGAGAAGTCACACGACTTTTGGTTCTGCGGAACCATTGTAACTTTCAAAAGCTCAATATTTGTATTCATGTTATCTTCAACTGCGTAAAATTTCACGCAATTCATATTTTGATTGATATAAAATAAACAAAAAAAGTGTCACTAATCATTCCTCTACATACTCCATAGTCTGTCCAACGTAACATAGTTAAATTGTTTTGAAGTGGTGTAGTTTGGATGTAATACGATTTTTAGCAGTATGGGGGCCAAATCGGACAGTTTAATTCAATGTGGGGAAAATGTTTTATTTACAGTTATAGCGTTAAGAATAAATATGAAAATTAGCTAATCTTTGCAAAAAACATTTTTCACCCCGTGTAACCAGGTGCAGTCGTCTGTCCAATTCCAATCCATTTCGTGAAAAAAAGTAGAAATAATAGATGTTATTTCTATAATTTAAGTTACATCGCTGGAAAAAAATCAAGAGGAGTGGGGAAGATTTCTGGTTGCGTTTTATTAAAAAACACTTTCGCAAAGAGGAGGAGAGACATGGGGGAAAAACCGGAACTTTGCAAGGAGGATTCAGTCTCCTCTTTTTGACAAGATTTGAACACTGATATATTACCTATTTCCCGTTCAGAAGGTTTTCAATGTTTCGCTTTTTTTGGGGGGGGGGGGGGGGAGGGGACAATTCAATAACCCCATTATTGGTGGAGTCTATCTGGTGAGAATAAAATTCAGAAACAATTATTTGTCATATCCTGGCCAGTTCTCCCCTAGTGTCATTTTTCTTAAATCCATTGCCATGTCCCAAGATTCTTATTTTACCATATAGGATGTAGCACACATACGCTGTTAGATCATTTTAACAATATAAAGAACTATTTTAGAGAGTACGACTTCATCATGCACTCCCCTTTCACCCAACATTCAGAAAAAAAACTAGTATTTATAAAAGCCAACGTCACCTAGGGGAGGGTGGGGTTATATAGTCCACAGTAGGTACTATGTGAAAAGTGAAACAGCAAGTTAAAAAATATTTAATTTAGTTCTAAAATTCTAAAATTAATACATGATGTTGTTCATAAGTATCTACTTTATTCCCTAAAAAATTATTACTTCTGTACTTAAAGTTTTTTAGTTTTTTAATAAATAAGAAATGCCCTCTAAAATTCTTAAACAAACACAGGATTTTTTGGAAATTACTCAAAATTCCTAAATTTTAAAAGAAAAGGGAGATAGCAAAAGTGTAGATATACCTTTTATCTTTAATCACCAAAAATAAAATTTTTTACTTTAAAAATGTGTTTTATAATTCAAGCTTTCCCAAAAGCGTTTTTTGGAGGATATTTGGGACGAAACTGTGGGGTAAATTGGGACTAAAAGGGAGTCTGTAATGAGCGGAGCTTAGCTCAGTGGCAACCCTGAGAAAATAATAAATTTTAAACAATTTATTTTTTAAATTTAGCAATAACCTAAAAACATAGCGAAAAACAAATACTAGGTGGCAAATATTATAATAGAATGATATTTTTAAATTAATTTATAACAATATTTTAGTGCTAAATTTAGAGTGTTTCACCCTGTTCCATAAAAACCCCGAATTTCCACGCCCACTTTTTTTTCGCAACTTTTAAAATCGGTAGCGGGTAAACTAACAACTCTAAAATAAAATAAAAAATACTGGAGATAGAAAAAAGTGAGACAAGTACAATAAAACCTGTATTTTACAAATCAGATGATTAGAAAAGGCCCTACACGAGAAAAACCAAAATTGGTCCAAATAACCCCCACCCTCCCCTACATGGCACTTTAAAAAAATACCCCGATAATTGTGTTGAACCATTCCATACCATAATCTATGTACTGTAATGCGCGTATTCGGGCTGTACTGAAACGCATGTACCAGTAGCCCTTATGTCTGCGGGAGTCCCTATCTTTCTCTCTGATAGCCATTCTCTCCGTTCCATCTTATAGCACTAGAACCCTACACTTTCCCCTTCTATAGATCAGCTCTCGTCTCCCTTATTTCCCTAAATGTAACGGGGCGCTATACAAACCGAGCTCCGTGCTACTATAGCATCTCGTCCCCATCACTAAAGTCGTCCCAATATTGCTGCCAACCTGTCGTCCCCAGCAATCCTTATATGCGGCCCGGCCTAGCTTTCGGGAATTCTTCTCGGAAGGCTAGGCCGACTTGGAATATATAAACCCGCAGTTTCCTTGTCAGACTGTGTATTTGGTGTGTACCAAAGTGACGTGTAGAACTGCTCGATCCCCCTCTTGGTAAGCGTGTACCCGTTAATAACTCTGTTATTAAATACAAACTAGTTCGGTCTAAGTGTCCTTTGTAAGTGTCCGTATGTATGAAAATAAAAATAAAAAAATAATTAAAATGTCATTTAAATACCTGATATAATTTCATTTTTTCAATCCAAATATGTAAGTTTTAAATTAATAACGTCGTCCTGTTACTTAATTATCTAGTTAACGTTTCGGCTAAAAACTTAAATTTAAAAAAAAAATGTCGTTTGGAAGTATCCAGCGTGTAGCGTGTCGCGTTTATCTAAACGTTACATTTCAGAAAAAAGCGAAAGCATTAATGGCTTTACGTGACCATCTTGTGAAGCAAACCTTTCCTCGCCAATTGACGTGGAATGGTGTGGGAATCTTGTAAGAGGGACAATATTAATCACTGAATGTGATCATTCTAAACCACTTAGCACCTTATTATCAACTACAAATATTCTGAAAATATTTGTATTATCATCTGTTAAAATTTTAATGCTTTCATTTTTCTTTAGTAGTTTCCTTTCGGTAATTCTGAATTCTTCCCTTTCTCACAAATGCGTTGCATATTAAACACCTACCAGAACAAAGAATAGCGATTTTTCTAAAAATTAATTAATCCATTTATATTTCTTCCTCTTTCTTATTTCTGTCTCATTTTTTGCTGTTTATTTCATCCGATTTGATTTTTTTTCCATTTTTCTACTTTATACTGTAATATTGAATTAAAAAACAAAAAGCCAGCACACACTATATAATTGTTCTAGCATCTTGTTTTCCGATGTCCCTTTTTTTTGTCAATATAGGTTCGATATAAAATATTTATAACGGGAAGTTGTCAACTCGAAAAATATTCGTACACCCCCCATATTTTTAGTTAAAAAAAAAAAAAAAAAATGCGGAAAATTTAAAAATAAAAATGGGAAAAATATTTAAGAAAAAACGAAAATTCAATTCAAAAATTTAGCTTTTTGGGTTTTTTCAAGATTTTCCACAAAATTTTCCAAGAATTTTTGGAATTTGTAAAAGAAAAACTAAGTGTTGTCCCAATTGATTTGTTTATTATCAATCTTGTTGGCAATCGAGTGCTGACCAGCAACATTAATGAAAAAATAAGGATTACTTCTTAAACCCTACCGCGGACAACTAAAAAACATTTTAAACCCCTATATTTTAGTCCAAAAATAAAAAATAAAAAAAATTATTTAAAATACATTTATTTTTTATTTTTTATTCGTACACCCAAATAACAAGTCGATAACCCGATTTATAATTATTTTGTTTTTCTTCCTTTTTTATTCGTTTGAATTCCATGAAGAAGCTGAAGACAGTTTTTGATCGATGTGATTCTTTAAGGGAATAACGCTACTGTAGATAAGGCTGTATATCAGAGTAGAAATAAGTTTTCAGGTAGTCAACCGTAGTCAACAGCCAAGCCTCAACAGTGGGCTAATTTTGAAGCTGAAAAAAATCTTGAATGAAAACGCAGAGTTGTATTTTTGCATAAAAATTCTTTCGCTGCACGGTTCAAGTTACAAAATTGGAAAAAGTCGGATGTATAGATTGTAGTCAGGACAACCAACATCTGACTGAACATAGACTTAAAGCTGGCAGCCTTGCAAAACATAGTAACAGAAAGAGTGCCCCATGTTAGGAATTCTAGCAAAATAATCCAGCTACGGTTGTGTTTTACATAATATTAAATGATGCGGTTGTCAGTCATATCAGATTTGTTTCGTCTATATTGCCGAAGCAAATATAAAATTCCTTCGATTTTATTTATGAGACGCATACTGCACTTGCCCGACCTTTGTTAATATGGTGATATAAATAGGCTATACAGTGTAGAGTAGAGAAACGCAATCAATGTTTCCCTTTAAGCATAGCGTCTATTAATGGAAACAACGGTATCCAAATGATGGAAAGATTTTAACTATGGTGAGGTTTATACACTGAATTCTTGGGTTCTTAATACACGAAATTCTCTCTATGCCTAGCTAATCTAACTCATTTAAAAGTGACAAGAGTAAAGGCTGTATGTACGAATAGAAAAGGAAAAATGAGCGTGATTGTTTTTCCTGTTGAAACCTTGCTATCTGGTTCTCTCTTTTTTTATTTCTTGTCTGCGTGCGTGCTCGATCTTTTTTCGGGACCTTGTAGTTTTCGTACCGTACCTCTGAATCTGTTCGCAAGCCAAAAAAAGGATACGAGTATTTCAGAGACAGTCCTAAAATTAGCAGTTGCACTGGAAGGTGGAGGCGAGAAGAACCGAGGACATAACCACGCGTTTAAACGCACACACATGGGACAGGCGGGAAGTCTACCAAAAAGTCACCCAGAAACGAATGACTGAATCTAGATATAACCTATGATTAAAGCAATACTTTTTGTCCCTGGAACAGATTAAGGAACTCAATGATTCAATAGTTTATTTGCACTCTTCAGGTCACAACTTTGTTTTGTTTTCATTAGGCATTGTTTTGCACTTTTTTCAAGAATGCAGTTGAACTGTTATCTACGGGTTACTTATTAAACCATAAGTATCATTTATGAAACACTATGGACGTTATTGATTTTTCATTTTCCTTGTGTTTGTCGTGTTGTTGTCAGAAGGAGAGGAGAAATATATGGTAAATTTCTGATTGCAGACATAATTTAATTGACTTATCACACATATCACTTTGTATTATACAGCTATAGTGTTAAAAAATTTTATAGTTTCCTAACTAAGCTATGAGTAGGTTAACATCTTCATTTGATCATTTAAACAGGAACGCAAATTTAAAATGATTAAGTGAAACCTTTTACCTTTCACTCGCCCGTCGACATATTAGGCCTGCTAACATCTTTGTTATTGGATTTTCCGACGTTGGAACTTTGGCACCTTGGGCGCTTCCGCCCATACCGCCACTTTGCCACATGATGATGAGAATGACCTGTAGATTGATCTGTTTAATATTTCAACACGTCTTTGCGCCTTTTAATAAGGCGAAAGGTTGATCGAAGTCCATAACACTCACGCCTATTCGGCATTGAAAACTAACCGCACAATGAAACACCACACCATTGTAGACCATTGAATCGAAGAAAAAGATTTAAACAAATCAATGGTGACGAAATTAAGGTAACAAATTTGATTCGTGAAAAATCGGTATGTCATGAAGCAATTTGAAAAAAAAAATCTAACAATAGAAAGTCCACAAGTCTATTGCTAACGCACCGGGTAGGAAATGAAAACACTTCTCCCGTCTACAGCTGCCAACAACCGACTAACGAAACCCTTTTCGTTTCTTCTTGTTCAACGATTTTCAAATCTCTTTAATCAGCTGCACGAGTTGGAATGGCTCTAAGGTATGGCGGAGTCTATATAGAGCTAGATACTAGATAAGAAAAAAACAAAGAAGTATGTTTTATTTCTATTTTTTTGTAAGTCATTTGGTGGTATTTTTTCGATTGGAGGAAATAAACATCGATATCGATAAATCTATATTCTATAGCAACTTTTGCAACAACGATAACGAAATTTTTTCTCCAACTTATCGAAAAAATCTGACTTTTAATAAAAATCCCGCAATTGTTTTTTTTTTCTCTGGTGGACGATCCCGACCCCACCCCGCCCCCACCCTCACCCCCTAGCGAGCTATTCATAAACGCCATCTTCATAAGAAACTGTAGCTTTTTCTCCTAGTTCTAGAGGCATCTTCTGCGCCATCCAAACAGAAATTTTCGATTGTTAGATGCGTAGGTAGGAACTGGGAAGAATCGTATTAACAAAGGAAATTATATTTCTACAAGTTATCCTTAACTGATATAAGGGCATTGCACGATGTATACTCAAAGTCTAAGGAAGTGAAAAAAATAAAACAATAAAATAACGGTACAGTGGTTCTGACAGCAGTCCCTGACTCCCTGGCTAATCATCCAGGGGTAGTGAGTAGTTCTACATAAAAACTGAGCAAATTCAAAATTGAATACAATAAATAAACTTTTTAATGAATTCTTAGTAGTAAATTAGGTAATCGAATTTGTATGAGGAAATCAGCAGACAGTTATTACAATTTAGAGTAGCCCCCGGAAGGAGAATTCCTGCAGACTACAGGGCAATGACGATGCCAATGGTGAGAATCTGTGACCTGTGCATATTTTTGGCATTCACTTCTTTTTGCTTCCTCTCTTGTATCGTATCAACTATCAAGCTGTAAAATAGAAAAAAAAAACAGTGATATGCACGACTTGGCTGCACCGAGAGTTGGATAGGTTTGTCAATGTCAAAGGACGTTTGGTTTTCGGAATATATGCAACCCATGATGCAACCTAGATAGTTGTCTGTTGCCTCCTAAGCAGACTCTGCTCCATTTATATTGTAGAAATAGAAAAAAAAATCACCGTTAGGGGGTTTAATGTGTTGAATCAGAATGCAGCTCAAATTTTTGAATATTCCCACCAAACTGCTATCAAGTTTTAGGCTACATCATAATTCTATCTATCAAATAAGGCATGCATGAACATCACAGATTCATTCTGAATTTACGATATGTCGGTTAACTAATTCCAATTATAGGTTTTACTCAATTTAATTGTGAAAATAATTTTTTTCTTAATTTGATAAAGTACAAGCAACATTTAATATTTACATATATGTGGTGGAATGCTTGAAAGACTGCATGTCATCATTTAATGCAAAGTGATTGTCTGGTGTTCTTACCATTTATATGACATCTGAAAAATGTGTTTTTCTTTTGGCACAGCTGACAGATTACGGCATTACGCCCATATAGAATAGATATTCCAGAATATTTATTCCTTTTTTTATCGGGTCAGTAGGGGAACCAAAGTAGCTGTTCCGTTTTAGGACACACAGCTAGGGTTTTGTCCTTGACGCACCAGAGGTGCTTTCTTCGTTTTAGACTTCACACATTCTTCCGATCACACTGCATGATTTCTTGAGCAAAGCCTATAGAAAATTCGAAAAATTGCACTGACAAATCCGCTGGGGCCGACATGTATTAGCAACTGGCGTTTTGGTGTAGCGGAATTGTGGATAATATATCCAAATTATTCAGTTTAGGAGGTTTTCCCATCTAGGTATCTCGGGCAATCTGCCTTAGTAGAACTATGGAAACATGTTCACAGATTGTATGGTTCCATTTTTGGGTTTATTTTTGTGGGCGGACCGGCGGAGTGCTTGCGGTCACGTGATGATGGAAACTCGATTCAGAATCATGTCGTGTGTATCAGACTTTGCCGCGTTTTGTTTGTTTATTTTTTTGCATGTGCTAACGATAAAAAGGCCTATCCTTAAGCTGAGTTAAGCATGAAGGACGAAACAGTATGAGTTTTTTGGCGCAAAAAATTTAGCTAACTAAAGTAAAATTTTGTTATGGTCTTAAAGTAGAGAGCTAGAGACACCGTCTCAACTTTCAGACGATAAATACATCAAGATTAAAGACATTCCTAATCCTAAGAAACCATTAATTTCAATTAATTCAATAATTGAATTCTACGCCATCAAGAGGCCAAATAATATCGAACAGTTTTTTTTTACTTTGTTTTGGTTTGTCTGCAAGTAGAAGTTGAAATCCAAGCTGATTTTTGAAAACCACAATAACATTAACCGAACTTAACCGCATCAGCAATGTATTTAAGAAAAGGCCGAAAAGGCTTTGTAAGAAAGAAAGGAACTAATTTATTTATTTACCAATATTTGGGACTTGGATGTAATTGAAAGATGCTGTACAACTTGAATCTTTTGAGATGCAGTAATGAAATAAATCTTACCGTATAAAATATGTTTACCATATATTAAACCTTGTCAAAAATGCACGTAGAAATTCCCCCTTAGTCTCATTTGAAACCTAATTATGTCTATTTTTATGTAGTATTTATAGTTTTTTTTCCTTAAAGAGCATTAATTTAAATGTTATAAGTTACCTACTACCTACTTACTAGACTCCACTTTCAAGAAATTTAATGAAAAATATCAGCGCCAAACCCATTAAAATCCAATAAGCAATAAGCAACAAGCAAACTAAAGGGCCGGGGGTCTAGTATTACGATTATAATATTTAAAACAATATAAAAAGTAAAAACTGATACAAATTGGTTGGGGCCAAAACGCTGTTTTTGACTGTAGTGACTATTTACTTTTATATATGTCTGATTCTGATCTGGTATTGATTCGTCTGCTTTTTTAAATTTAGTTTTATTTCTAGTTGCCAAATATATATTTTGTTGCTAGCCTATTTACGGCTCAAAAAAAATTTATGAAATTGGTCAGATAAATTAGAAATTACAAAATCCCGCTGTTTTTCCTAAAATCTCAATCCCATCTCATCCCACAATACCCGTTTTTTAAAACGGGTATTTTCAATTTTAAAAACTTGAAAATTTCAAAAGTGGGAAAATCCCACCAAAGACCAAAGTGGCAGCCCTGCCGAGCAATAGATAGACAGTAATGGACTAATGGCCGACAGCTAAGACGCTCGACCGAGAAGCTTTTTGAAAGGTCCATGCTCATTGAAATATTTGTGAAATGACGCAGTTTTTGCCTCCAAATCTTTTGGCTCTTTTTGCGCCACGCGATCCCCCTCCATTTTTACCACCACCTGATAAATTGACTCATGAAAAAAAAAGAACGCCATACATTGGTATAGCGCAGTATACAAATCTGTTTGAGGTTAGTATTTGATTCCATTAAAAATTAAAAATTGATATAGTAGTCAAGGTAAGTATTGCAATTTGATCTAATTTGATTGATTTGGGAAGTAATGTATGTCTTAATTTACTAATGCACGGGTCCCAATCCCAATTTATGGAACAGTTTTGGTTCATTTATTCATTCTCCTCTAGATGTGTCGATGAGAATCCCAAGTTTTCATGTGTGACATGTGAGATGCAAAATATTTTGTGAAAATGTTGTGAAAGTGTCTTAATTTTCTGGAAGCACAGTGTTTCCAGCTGAGCCTTTTATCAGGTTGACAATTTAATGTTAGCATATGTCTGAGGGGTGTAAAGTAGTCATTGTTTCACAAAGTTTTAAATGAGAGATGTGGAACGAAACATTGCATACTAGAAGCATTCTGATGAACTAAGTACTGAGCTTTCAAACATAACGAAATTTTTAATATCATTTTATATTCTTAACAGGATCCTAAAGATACACCCCCTCCTACGCGAGCAGAAACACGGGATGAACGGCGCGAAAGAAAACGTCGCGAAAAGGCAGAACAAGTTGCCTATAAACTTGAACAGGAAATTGCAATGTGTAAGTTCTAATTTTTGGTGTGTTTCTACAATTTCTTTTATCAATTTCCCTTTTCTCTGGCATTCATAGGGGATCCACACAGTAATGGTGTTTCTACCATGGACCCCTTCAAAACGCTGTTCGTTGCTCGCATTGTAAGTGTCAATACTCATACTATAATTTTTTTTTCTCATCACTTTTATTTTATTTCGAGCTTAATGAATAATGAGTGCTAAGTTATAACTAGTAATCCGCATGAATGAAACGATAATTCTTGAAACATTTTCTCTCAGAATTTTGATACTTCGGAATCTAAATTGCGCAGGGAGTTTGAAGTGTACGGAGTTGTTCGGAAGGTAACTTACAAGCACCATGTGAAATTTAATCACACGCTTACCACGCTTTTTAATGTTACAGATTGTGTTGGTGCATGACAAGAGGACTAGTAAGCCACGCGGTTATGCATTCATCGAGTATGAACATGAGCGAGACATGCATTGTAAGTATTTCTTTTCTATTATACCTAAGTCGTGTGGTAACTGAGGGTAGTGGGCTAATTAGTAAGGCCTGCGATAGCTTTCACTGTTCAATTAATCGTCGCACCACCAATTTGTATGATGATGAAAGGGGTGGGGGTGAGGTGGGGAAAATCTGTGATTGATTTGTACCTTAAAGTTTTCCTATATTTCATTTTGTCGTTTCCGGTCACAGTCGCGGCCTCCGACTATTTGGACGGTCATGTGGCCTTTGTCGCTTTTTGTCTCTTGATGCTAGGTTTGTATGGTCAATTGGTAAGGTTTCGTTTGGTTAAAGTTAAACCAAAATCCCTTTGAAATCGACTGCAGGTTCAAATTAGCTTCAAAGAAAGTATCTTTTCGTTTTCACCCTCCCTTCCCCTTGATGGTAGTAAGTATCCTGGTAAGTCGGTTACTAGGCTTTCTAGCGCCACTAAAAATTAGGGCCATTTCAATTCGATCAGATTCTTCGAGTGCTGCTGCGCGTTAAGAGGATTCACAGGTAAAGATGGGGACAGCTTGAAGAGGGAATGGATCTGCTTCTGTGATTGGCAACATTTGATCGCTTATTAATAGATCTGGATGTTACGTGAACATAGCCGTAATCTGGTAAACGGCCGTGGCGTTGGTTTTTTATGCATTTTCCAAGTGTTATGATTGGTCATACTTGAAATCATTGCATTTTTCGTTATTTGTTAATTCACGGTAAATATTTTTCGAAATTGCTGGGAGGGGTAGGTAATGGAGATCCTTCGGTAGGTGATATTAGGTTTGTGATACTAATTGTTGGAACTCTCCTTCTCCATGTTATACACGCTGAATTTTTCGTCTTCTCTGCCTGCTGTACTACCCGTATTTACGATTTGTTCGTTTTGCCGACGGCGCCGAAATACTGGTTTGTTGTTTTAAAATACCAGCTGCGTACAAACACGCCGACGGAAAGAAAATAGACGGCCGCAGAGTTCTTGTAGACGTAGAAAGGGCAAGGACTGTCAAAGGTAATTATTTTAATTAAATAAGTTTTATGTTTATAGTTTGCTGCCCTTTTTTTCGAAGGCAAATTTTAAAATTTGTTTTGAAAATCCATAGGTTTTTTATTTTGATTAATCAGTGTAAATAAGTGCACAAAATTTTTTTCTTCTTGTTAGATATTATAATCATGCCGCCATGGTTTCTAAGTACCTAAACTATTGCATTCCAGGTTGGCTTCCTCGCCGTTTGGGTGGAGGCTTGGGTGGGACTCGTCGTGGAGGACCAGATGTAAACGTAAAACATTCAGGACGAGAGGACAACGAGCGCGAAAGGCAACGCTATTTGGATCGCGAAAGAGAAAGAGAACGTGGTGTGCCTGAGCGTGGTGAACGGGATAGGGGTCAAGAGAGGGAAAGGGAGAGAGAACGGGATAGAGATCGGGGGGTAGATCGTGAAAAGGAACGTGATAAAGAAAGGGATGGTAGAGATCGTGACCGTCGCCGAAGATCAAGAAGGTAATTACAAGCTGCCCTAGTATGGTAATGCATGCTAAATTTTTTATTTTATTAGCCGTGAAAGAAAACGCATTCGGAGGAGTGAAGACAGAGGTGACGTTTCGGTGAGTGCCTCCGAAAACAATGGCCCTGCTACATCAGGTGATGAACGCCGTAAAGATAAAGAGCGGGATAAAGAAAGGAGAAGGTCGCGATCTCGGGATCATGAGAGAAGAAAACGTTCGCGAAGGTAAAACAACCATTTCCCTTTCTTTTTATTCTACCGTCACGAAACTAACGGTTTTTATGAAGTCGAGATAGGAAAAGAACCAGACGTAACGATGGACATGTCGAAAATTTGGGAGGTTCTGAGGGTGCTGGTCAAGTCGCTTCTGGCGATGAGCGTCGCAAAGAAAAAGATCGAGTTAAAGACAAGAACAAGGATCGCCGGGAACGTCGCGATCGTTACAAGGATAAGTAAGCAATCAAATTATCGAATTCAACTTCAGAATTTAATGAATAATTTTTCACAGGGAACGAGAGCGTAGGGACTATGTTCGGGAGGATGGTGAACAAGTGCGAGTGAAGGAAGAACCGCCTGATGGTATTGGAATTAGCTGTTAATGAAAAATATCTATTACTAATTTGTGGAATTGAAATTTGCAGATTATGACTATACGGCCCAACAATATGATGGCTATAATCAATATGATCCTGACAACATTAAATACGAAGTGGAAGAGTCGCAATTCCAGACTGAAGAATACTAGCGTATGTTTTTATAGCAGTAACTTGTCTGTTCTTAAGGCTTTTTAACTTTACAATTTTAAAGTGAGGTGAGTATGAAACTGGAGGTAAAAACGTCAAATACACGTTATTCAAAAGCCCCAGTGTATTAATTCATTATTAATGAATATAATAATCCAAACTAGTATTTTAATTTTCTGCAACATTTTCTGCAATATTTCCAGCAACATTTCCGTCGGGTACCCACAATCCGGAGTCAACACATCTTTTCATATGAAACCGTGCTTCTTCTTCAGGTAGTGTTGAAATTGCTTGTTGAAGAAGCTCAATGTTTTGTTTTTCAAAACAATCCTTAAGAACCTACACAACAAAACACATGATTCATATATGTGGAAGGAAATTTATGTGTCTTGCTCAATTATACCTCCGGTAAACTTTCAAATACTTCAACGGGATCCAACCCTCCAGGACCAAGTCGTTTTTTCTTTTCTTCCTCCTCAGCTTCGGCAATTGCAGCTTCTATTTTCTCTTTCGCCCGCCGTTGTATACGGTCTTTGAAAGCTACAAGTTCGTCTTCAAATCCTTTACGATACTCAACATCTGCGATTTGAATTCTAAAAGAGATAAAATAGTAAACAATTCATTTAGTTATAGCTACATAAAGGACAACTTAATATAAAGATAAACCTTGAAAAGAATGAAGACACACATGATCTTGGATCTCTGTTAAGGTGCCTGGATAATTCAAGAATGAATTGCATGCAAATGCACTGATGGGCAACATGTTCCATTAAACTTGTTTTCTCTTCCATTTCTAAATTAATACACCAAATCACGAGATAGTTTGCTGTTTCTTCACAAACCAGCTCTGGATTTTCTTGAAGGAAACGCTTACTATCATCATACTTTTGTAGCATTCCATATGCCTTAAGATTTTTCTCATGTTTCTTGAAAAATTCACGTGTTTTGATTTCTTTCTCCTCTTCAGTGAGCTCTTTCACTTTTTTGGGTTGGTCAACATTGACCACAGTTTTTGAAAATCCAGGTTGACTAATTGTATCTACATTCCTAAAAAAAATATGCAAAAAAACCACAATTAAACTTTGAAATTAGACATCACATTAGGATATATTGAAGTGAATCTTTTAAATACCATGGCATCAACTTTTCCTTTTTTTTCATTTGTTCTTCATGATCTTCGAGTTCAATTTTTTTCGATTCTAATTCACTCAATTGCTTTTTCAAATCTGTCACATCAATACCTTCTTTCATCACCTGTTCATACTTACTTTTAACTTCTTTTAGTTTGGCAGTGTTCCTTTGTTAGAAAAGTTTGATTTAATGTAAACTTTAACAAAAACATTAAAGCTAGTTATTTAGCATTACTCATTTTTTGCTTTGAGAAACAGAGCTTTTTCTTGTTCCATTTCCTTCATTTTTTCTAATCTAGCTTCGTGTCGCCATTTGAACAGAGAAGGCGTGTCAACGTTAGGATGTGTATCATCCTCATCGTCAGATATCTGTAAAGTATTATGAAGTACGTGAGTGTTTAAATGAAACATATAAATAACGAATACTTAATTACGATACTTAATTACGATTAAATACTATACTGACAATAAATAGAAGGTTAGAGAACCCGCAAAAATATGGTAAAATAACAACACAACATTTTTGAAGCAACAATTTACCTCGATATTTTTCCATTTGCTGTAGTCTACCATTTTATTCGCGATAAAGTTAAGAACTTAATGGAAAAGTGGAAAGTGACAGATTATCTAAACGCTAACACTACGAATCTACGATTGTAGACTCGACAGAGTGGTGGCAGAAAACTGAACCTTTGCCTAAGTGATAACTCCAAAGAGGTACACCCCTCTGGCGATGGGTGGAGCTTGTTCCTGAATGGACTAAAGCAACTTCGTCTCTACTAAGGCCATTTTAGCTAAAAAAAGGGGGGTTTTAGTTTTAGCCTTTAGGAAAAATGAACATTATTGACACATTACACACTATTTACATAATAAAACCCGGACAAAATCGTAGCGTGGGATCTTAAAGAAATGAACCATTAAACATTTATATACGGGAAATAGGGGTCTTAATTCAAAAAATTTATTCATTATAAACTGATACTTATTTTATTAATAAAAAATGTCGTGACGATTGCAATCGTTCGATCGTGCGATCACGACCACGGTAAATTTTTAGCGATCGCGATCCAAACTGAAAAACGCGACCGGGATCGGAATTGCAGGCCAGAAATCGCTCGATCAGATTTGCGATCGTCGCTATCTTTAATTAATAAAAAAACCCTTTTTTTAAATAGCACCACCAATAAATTATTGTTTTTATTTTTATATAAAAAATTATTGTTATACATTAAAGTTTATAAAGTTTCAGTGATTAAATGTATTTTTGCAAATTGCTTTGTGCTTTGTCTTGATTCTTGAAAACGTTGGTAATCATTTCCCCTTGCCATCTAGCGGCGATCGCAAAAAAGATCACGACCTTGACATGATGTTTGTTTCTGTTAATCGGGCCGGGCTCGCGGTAAAAAAAAAATATCGGCCACAACACTGTTGATAAAAATGTGTTACAAATTTTTTACATTTTCGTTAACATTTATTATTTTAAAATTAATTTAACAGCGCGACAAAATGTTCGAGGCTTCGAGCCGTGTTTAACACGGAGTTTATGGCGGTTACCATAAACTTAAAATAAATCATTAAAAGACAATTAAAGTAATTCGAATAATACTAAAAGTAATTTTTTGTGTAAACTAATAGCGCTTATTTGTGAATGACGGTTTTTGTGAGAAGTTGATTTTTTGCGTGCTAAACTTCTTTCTATATCTGTTGCTGTGACTTCACATGTTGCGTAGTCAGCATCGCGCAGTACTCTGTTTTCACCTGGGAGTAACTCCCTTTTGAGTCCTCCTTCAAATGCATTCTTTTTTTCCTTCGAATGTCGTTTCTTTTGAGAGTCATATCTTCATTTGTACTATGGAAAAAAGCATTCCGTTGTAGGCTTTAACAAATCATGTTTCTAAACGTGGGCGAAATTCTCTTACTCGTTCGTTAGCTTTTTGTTCAATTTCAGACAGTTCGTTCTTAAAAAATTGATTCTCAGATGGGTCCTTAAATGGTTCTATGATTAAATCTTTCCATTCATTGTATCCAGTAACGGGTTCTGGGTTTTCAGGTTGGCTAAATGTTCCTGGAATGACAGAGCTAATTTTTTGAATTGTTCAGAAAAATAACGTTTTATCTGTTCTTTAAAATCGACTCTCTCGAAATAGGGAATCTTTTCTCTGAGAGGTCTAGATGTTTTTTAGTCCTTCATCGGGTGAGTAGGGTTGGGACCGAAGCGTCTGTTGCGTTTTGGTACAAAATCACTAAGGTGTCAACCCTGACGCACGGCAACGTCCATGACGCGTCGTATGCAAAATCCCCAAGTCTTATCTCTCTCTCTCTATTATCTCGTCACCCTTTCACCCACCTACTCAACTTTGAAGTTGGGTGGGTGGGTGGTTTTTGACGAGGGCTGGGTCGTCGGGCTTCGTCTCCAATCCAATGGAAAAAACAAGACTTGGGGATTTGGTATACGACGCGTCAAGGACGTTGTCGTGCGTCAGGGTTGTGATTTTTAACGATTTGTTAGCTAACGCAATGGCTCCAGTATTGGCATCTAGAGCAGTGGGGGAGGGGGGTCTACCTCCATAGACAGAGTAAGGGACATATTAACAAGCAATCCACCACTCAAGCGCACCAAATCCATGGACCCCTCTTTTTTCCCATTCCCATATGGAACCTAAAAATCTGAAATAATTCAGGCATATCCAGTTTTTTACTCCGGATTCACCTGTTTTTGCAGAATTTCAATATTCCCTGCCGTTCGGGAGATATTTAATGTTAAAGTCTGGGTTTTTCAAATTTTAACAATTTTTGGGGATTTTGGTAACACTTTTTGGGTAAATGCTAATCTTGAAACAAAAACAAATTCTCCCAAAAGTTTGCTCGGCCATCCCTCATTACGAATCCAAAAGGAATTTACATTCTGGATTAGATTGGTCGATTTATTCCCAATCTAGTAAAGTGTAATTTTGACAAGTTTCCCACCCAGCCTAGTCGCCATTTTTTATCACTCTCCCTCGCGTTCCTGGCGGATGACAGCCGAAGCATACGAGTTCTCTGCACCTCGGGCTTCATATTGCCGGCCACTAGACTATATGAAAGGGCCTACAGTATGTCCCCCGGTCTAAAGTGAAGGCCAGGAAAGCGTAGCTTCGGCTGTCATCCACCAGGAACGCGAGGTAAATTGAGCGTTCTACTTTATAGTTTAACGATGTATTGAAAGGACTGAACACAAAAACAAGCGGGGATGCTAGAGGGAGAACCGGAGAACTGAGAGGGAGAGTAGAGAGGGAGAATAGAGAGGGGGAGTAGAGAGGGAGAATAGAGAGGGAGAATAGAGAGAGAGAATAGAGAGGGAGAATAGGGGAGAGAATAGAGAGTCGGCTGCCTGCTACTGGTATATGAGGAAGCAAATGGAGGAGATTGCATAAAAGTTCGGGTGACCACTTCCTTCTCAATAGCTGTGGCTGGGATTTTTATTGTGGTCACCAGTGGCCTCCTAAGGCCTCCTAAATCAAGTGTTGCAGTGAGTAAGGAAGCTTTCGCTGCCTAACAAAAATAATACGTACATGGTAGTTGTTAAAGTTGTGGATGAAAATCCAAGGTTCATTTTGCGCCCGGGGCCCGGGGTCCGGGGTTCCACACCTTAAGGTAATACGCATTCTTTATTTGTTTAAGATCATTATTTTGATTAGTTGTTGTACAGTACCTACGAGAAGATTGGAAACGCGCGAAAGAAGTTTATGTAAAAAGCCGATTTTCGCCGCGTTCTAAAAAATTGGGTTTTTGACGGAGGGCATTGAATTTTTTGGAAGTAACCATAATGGTTGGCTACTTTGCCGCTATCTAATAATAGGGAAAAATAACCCTTCGAAGACGCCAAAAAGTGCAAAATAAAGAGCTTCGTTAGCTTTATTACATTTGTCATTTTCAAATTTTTTCAGTTTCATTTAATATAATGAATTTCGAATTGAAAATGAGATTTGTCATTTTTGCCCATTTCTTCCCTTCTATCCCACCCCGCGGTTTTGTCGCGTTTTCCCCTTTGTTTCATTTTTGGAGGTGGGAAATTTTCCTTTGCTCTAGTAGGCGATATTTACCCTTCCTAACTATTTCCACAGCTGATTCGACGTATTACAGAAATATTTTGAAAGAGATTGACATGAGGGTAAATATCTGTTGTGTTAAACTCTTAAACAAATTGTTGCAAAATCGTACCTAGATTTTAAGACAAAATTGAAGGTTAAATTCCAATCAGCTGTTTTGGTTTGCTTGACTGCTGACGTCTGGGACTCGCTTAAACGAAGCTTTTTGGGTATTACGCCTCATTGGCTAGAACTAAGACGAGTCTGTCGACCAGAAAATCAGCTGGGATAAAGTGTAAACGTTATGAAGGTGACATTCATTATTATTTCACTTTCCTTTAAAATGATTTATAGTTATACATCTTGATAATTGCAATAGGACATTATACGTATGATAGAATAGCTGAAATGATAGATGGTGTTGTGACAGATTTCATCTTGCTACGTCGAGTGCTAAAGCCAATTCTATAGTAACAGATAACGGATGAAACTTTGTTAAAGCATTCCCAAAATTTTCTTTTTTAAAAGATAGTTATTGATTTAAGGGACAGATCAAATATAGTTTCTTAAGGCATTTCGGCTCTTCCCAACAAGACATTAAAACCATAAAGTTGAGTTGATTTATATTACAACTAAAATGTGTAATTCTAATACGGACTCGAAAGAGGAACACATTCCATTAACACCTCATGGAAGTGGTTTAAAAATATGGCTACGTCCATAAAGACATTGGCATTAAAGCTTCCGGGGTGCCAGAAGCCGGAGTCAAATCTTCTTGATTCATGAAATTTAATGGAAGAAGTACAAGATGTCCCTAAATTTTGAATAATATAATTATATATATTAAAACAACAATTTGTGAAAAGGAAAATTTTTCACCTGAATTTTTTTTAATTTTTGTTCAGCAACAACTGGGTCTGTCAATGATAATGGCAAGACAGATTGGAATTCCCTTAGTTTTTCGAAGGAAGTAACCTCGTCACCTACAAAATTCTGAATATAATAAATACAATAAACCATTTCAAATTTTAATATTACATGGGATGCAACGGAAGACTTCTTCGTATATTTTTGTATTAAGTGCTGCGATTCGAATCCAAGTGTCTTTATAAAATGAATCGGTAATTGGATCCCGAACATCCTGTTTAGATCCATTTTCCATATTTAATAAACCTAAATGCTCACGGAAAAGTCTCTTCCTGAGTGATAATGCAAATTTTCCAGCTAAATAAGGTTTCCCATCCATAAATGATTCGACAAACGAGGAATCCTATTCAAAACATTTTTGAATCTTAAAATGTTATCACAATTATTTTTTTGGACTCACTTCAATAATTGTCGCTATTTCAGAATCTCGCTTTCCTAACAAACTGCGATCATTGATGTTAGCAGAACTTGAAAAAGTTTTAGTTAGTATTCTACTAATTTCATTTCATAAAATCGTTTTAAAATATTACTTACCCACAAATTACTAGTTTATCATCAACAATCATTAATTTAGAATGAACATAAATCAACTCAGTAACCTGCAATTCATCAATAGAAAAATTCAAGTTAATATTGAGTAATTTGATAAGAATAACAAACACATAATACCAGTTGCTGATTTAGTTGCGAATGAGTTCGAAGACCATAAAACGATACGTATTCCATTGGATCAATCTTCGTTAATCTTAATCTTTCCAATAAAGAATGTTTTCCTCTACAACATAAATTTTATTTAAACACGGTTTACATCAACGTCATTGCTTTATTTTTCATTCTTTTATTTCCCTCTCTCCCTCTAAATCATTATTTAGCCTATGTTAAATCTTTAGAGGGGTCCTTTGGAGGGTGGAAAATGCAGAACCCTACCGCAAAAGAGAAATATCATTCATTTATTTTCAAGGGAAGGTGGCTTAGAGGATGGAAAAACAAGACAGACGAAGTGACGATTTTTTTTTGTTGGGGGGGGGGGGACCTGAGCTGTCAGCGGTTTACAACACTTACTAATTTAGCTATTTTACAACTTTTTAAATCGCATTTCTTTGGTCAGAAAAACGGCAAAAAGTTGTCTGTTTGAATGGAATGTCGTCTTTGAAAAAATCATCTAGAGCGAAGGAATTGTAGACGATCTCTAAGCTATCAGGATGAAATTGGAAGGATAAAAAAGTCAAATTGAAATCTATGGCGAAAAATTTAATGAAAGTAAAATTTTCGTACGAGAATGAGAATAAATCTACCTAGAAATGGAGGCGTAATTCCAATGCATTATGGCATGCATGGCAATACCCGATTTTGTTCCTATTTGACCTTCAAAGCCAGGTAGCAATGGAAGAACGACTATCACACGAAATCGAGATTTTCTTCTAAAAAATACATAAGGTAAAATTATGGCATTTTCAACAATAAATAGATAAATTTCTTACTCTGCAGCTAAAACAATTCGATCATAGAGAGCCGCTCCCACACGATTACTGACTCCAGAATCACTAGCTAACGTGATGAAAAATTGATTTTCACTGCATTACAAATTTAGTTTGGTTAAAAATCTAAAAACAATTTGTTTCTATATTTATGTACATGTAAATAAAATGTTCTGAATTCTCAATGGCATGAATGTACGCCGAATGAATTGAATCTTCTGTAATCCGAGACCCTACACTCCATGTACTGCTGCTTCGAAGGACCTGACTTAAGTGTTAAAATATTACAATAGAATATATGTCTATGTTTGATTACTTGACAGTTCGCAAAAGTCGTAAGGTTGTTTGTCTTCAAACAAGGATCACAAATACTGTATGATTTTGGTACTAAAAACGGGAAATCGATGTTTTCCTTTGCCTTTTCAACCTGATTTGTCAAATTTCCAATTTTTGTAAATATTTGATTTATTTCAACCATTTCATTATTATACCTTTGTAGCATTCCATCTTTGAATGAAATGACGTGCAACATCACGAGCTGATTTTCCTGAAACCACACACTGAAAATTTTCAAATGGGAGATATTTTATACTTTTTGTTAAAAACGATAATTTATCACTTTGTTACTACTGCTTACTCCAATATCATGCCAAGGCATTCTTGGTGTAGTTGTACGATCAACAGAATCTTAAATAGGAAAAGAATGACGATCCGTAGCTTTTAAACCCAGTTAAATTATTTAAATATTTTTTCTTTCATTTTTAAGAAACTAACCTGTTAGTGGTTCATCTAAGTGATCAGAATCTTTAACTATGAAATTTGTGTAGTCCTTTCCGACCCATAATTTTGTAGAACCTTCACATTCCTTATGTGTTTCATTTGCAACATTTAGGTTACTAGCGGGTTCTTCGTTCTGGTTTCTTAAATTATGAAAACCATAAAAAAATTGCGAATTTACTAATGATTCATTCAAAATAATTCATAAGAAATCTTCGACTAAGTTAGCCTAATTTAGGGGAAACACTGTAAAATGGATATTAAAATATCTCAAATACTTACTTATTTTTGTTACTAACTTCTCTGTAAAATGTTTTTTTAAGGATATTGGATTGAAGTACGTTGTCCCTAGATTTCACATCTGAAATTATTAAAAAGTTATTTGTTTCGGTTTCCTAAATAGGCTCATAATACTACAATTATAAAAAAATGAAAAAAAGTAGACCCAACATATTGTTATCTTATGGAAAACAAACAAAATATTAGTATTCCAGTGGGTTATTACCATGAAAATGTACAATTTTATGTTTTCTTGATTTTTTTGTAGTGCTTGGGTTTTCTTCCTGTTCTTCCAATTTATCTGTATTATCCTCTTTTGAAACACAATCAAACCTTGTTGCTCTTCAAAAGTAAACGAATGTGAATTAGGGAAGAGAAAGTGGCAGAAATATGATAATCAATTAATGTTCTTAGAGTTTGTGAATAAAACGAATTTCGACTTAAATGTACAAATAACAATATATGGAAAACAATATGTAAATTAAACCCATTTTTATGTCAAATATTAATTCCACTTGAAGAAAATTTTCATTAATCATATTTTTAAATTCATCATAAGATATTGTGAATTTAAAGCCATTAAAAATCGATATAAAGACTATCGAAAAATTGTAAGAAAAGAAACTGAATGATCCCTGTATAGCTTAGCTCATGTATAAATAGTGGCGTTGCAATGTGATCTCGTGAGCAAGCTATCTTTTTTAACAAAATCCGCTCGTACTATATTATTGTAGCCAGGATGAACATAAAGGTACGTCCAGAGTACTGGCTTTGGAATCGTTTTATGTATCAAAGGGGTTAAAAAGTTTTTCACAAACGAAAACCACTTTTCTTCCACATTACGGTTGCTTGAACAAAAAAACGCATAGAAATAATTCCCAAAACAATAGAGGCTGTACTCCCAACGTACCTCAAGAAGTGACTCGTAAAGCATATAGACCATGTGATAAACCATTAAACAGATTTGCTGTCCACATCAAAATTGGTCTTACGAATTCCTTAATTTTCTTCTAACTTATTAATTAAACAAAATTTCAAAAGATGCAGACCCACTCGACAAGCTGCACAATTCTTGTACAGTAGAAAGAATATCTGAATTTCTACAGTAAAATATGGTGTCACAGTAATGGATAAAAAAAATGAGAGGTGCTATAGCAAACAAACTATTCCCCATTATTAAACATGTGTGAGTTATCTTCTGTACCGGGTATCAGCCTGAACAGATATTTTAGGAAGGGATTCTATACGATTACTTTCAGGTCACTGAAAACAAATATCATGAACTTATTTATAAAAAAATAATTATTTTAGGTTATACTCTGAAGTAACAGTTCCAAGGGTAACTTGATTTGCTGTTTTTGCCAAATGAAAAACAGCACCTGGTTTTTGCTGTCCTTTCGTGTGACTTGAGGTAATATTTAACATTCCAATGGCGGAATTTGACCAACTTGCACTTCCTAAATCTGTCAATCTAAGAAAGATACCAACGTTTTAAAATATTATTTACTTAGGGTGATCCACCTATTTATCCTTGCTACCTGTGTTTTTCATCGTCCCATCTTCCAAAGCAAAGATCTATTCCACCAACAAAAGCAGTAGCTTGATCAATTACAACTAATTTTTCATGGTGCGCCTTAATTTAAATGTATAAAGAGAAGTTAAAAATTAACCGGAATACTATATCGTAATAAGTTACCCATAATAACGTTCCTGTTCCGGCAATATGATCTGGATGACGAAGAACTCTAATATTTGGATGTAATTGGGACAAAATCTTTTTTGAATAAAAGCTGTTGATGCCAAGCGCCATTTCAACCTCTTTGTAGAGTAAAACAAATACACGAACACCTTCTTCCTGTAATTCAATCACATGATACATTTTGATTGTTTTTTTCCATTTTTGTTAGGACGACTACATATATTTTTTTAACGAATAACATATTTTATGGCGCATTTTATTGTAGCCCGGAATCTTATTTCAAATACACCGAAGCTTTTGACTACCCATTTCATTTTATCATACAGTGCCTACCAGAAAATTGGGAACGCGTGAATCTTATGTAAAAGGTTATTTTCGTGGCACTCTCAAAAACAGGTTTCGACGGAGGTCAACGATTTTTTTTCAGAATTTTATATTAAAAAGGAGGATAGGTATAAATAAATTTTCGCGTGTTCTCCTTTGTCTTGTTTTCGGAGGGGGTGGATTTCGTTTTTGTTCAAGTGGGGGATAGTTACCGTTCCTACGAAAATAAAAACAAGAAGAAATCTTGACAAAACCATGGGGTGGGAAAGAAGGGGACATGGGCAAAAATAAGGCTATTTCTAACAAAAAAAAAGTCTTTGCCAAAAAATCAGCTTACTTCCTTGACGCCCACCAAAATGTGTACATAAGGGTTCTATAAACATAAAATAAGTATATATCAGAATACATAAAAGTATCCTTAACCGTTTTATAGGAAGAATCTAAATTTATTATTCCCCCATTCTGATTTTCGATTGGTCTTACTTTAGTCAAACTGGTTCTTTTCTAAATAACTCGAACTTTCACTGAAAATATTTATTTGTAGTAAAAATCTATTGGTAAACGATGGGTTTTATGGAAGGTTCTACAAAATTGAAATTCAGAATAGCTTTAATATAAAATTATTGAAATTTATTTTGTAAATGCGTATTTAAAGAGTTTTATGTTTTGTACAGGATACTATGTTCATTTACTTGTCTACGAAACCTTACTCACGTATCGGTATCAAAGGGATGGCCGGGAATCGCCCCCACACTGCACCAAAAACGCACTTTACTTGCCTACCCATATCCAATATTAAATATTAAGAAATAGCGATAAAAATATCTCAAACATAACTTATTATTAATTATTCTATTAATGTTTTTCTTTAAGAAGAAGATATGTGAACGCAAGTTGTTGTCGCGTCTTTTGTGCAGAGGGGGTACGCCATTTCAGTCGAATATAAGGGTGTTGCTTAAACCAAATTGACGATCAAAAAGTAAACAGACGGTGTCTAACGCCTAAAATTTTATACGTTTAAATTACGTATAGATAAACCAGTTCAGCTAAAATAGAATCAATTAGAATCCTGGATATAGGGAAATAAAACTATAGGAGCAAACCTCTCCATATTGTTCAACTAGAATTTTAATATAATTTTCAATATTCATAAGATCACTGCTATGCGGTAAACAAAATATGGAGATGAAATGAGAAATATAAATATGAAGTATACGTACAGCTTTCCGACGAAGAATTGTATCAAGTCGCCATTTGTTACCTATATTTATATTTTAATTATACGTATGTATGGAAATTTAAAAAAAAAACTTACCATCAACAACGGGTCTTTTCATGTATATTTCAGGACTCAACCACCTAAAAAGAAAATTGGATTAGATTATAAAAACCTAAGTCATAAAGAAATTTTTTTAAACCAGTCAGAAATCATAATTTCTTCTTTTGCATTCTCGATGAAATCTGCAACAGTAGACATGAAATCTGCACCATCAACAAACCAACCACAAACCGCATTTTCTCTTGCTGGTACAAAACTTCTGAAACGGTTTTCCCCTTTCAGTTGGACAAAATCACTGCCTTTAATGTAACCTTATTAGTTATGTGTGTTTGGTAGGTATGGAAACCGACGATAAATACCAGTAGTGTTCATGACTTGTTGAATGCAGTCTATCCATTCATTTGTCTCTCTCTTCGTTAAGCCTTTGATGACAAGTTTTCGACAGGAGTTAGAAACGATCATTCCATATTTTAAACCGGTTTCAGAATATCCTGTTCGCACTTGAAACTCCTGGTCCATAAGAAGTATACATCGTATTTCATTTGTTGCAGGTCGAAAATAACCAAAAAACGAATCTTTGACGAAAATCCATCTTCTTTTCCAAAATCCAGAAAATCCAAATCTTAAACAAGAAATAAAATAGTTTTATGCACTTATGCCAAATTTTAAATAAAATAAGCCACCAAAATGTAGGCATTTTTAGTTTGAAATTTCACAATTTCAGCCACAAATTTGCAAATTCTTATTGAAGAAAATCAATAAATTACTTAACATTTTCTTGGAAAATGCATTTTTTTTTTTCGACTGCGATTGAAATTTATCTATTATCTATGATCTATTATCATCTAGGGGAGACCGGGGCTAACGTGCAGGGCAATTTTTATAACGACAATTTGTTTAAAAATTCTGAAATAAATACATCGTATGTTAAATCATGTTTTTTTATCCCATAAACTTTTTTTCTTGAAATCTTATATGGATGTGGTATGTCTATATTTTATTTTATAAAATATGTGTTCCTAAGTATTTTATAATTTAGTTTATTTGATGTTGTTTGGGTTCGGGTTAAATGGTACAATCAATTTTTCTAGGTAAACGACCAAAAGAGATTTAAAAAAAAAGACATCTCAACTGTTTTTATTGTATCTTCGCTTATACTTAATATAATACATAAAAATACAGCATTTCTGAAAGAGAAAGGAATTTCCTTTTCGTTTGCGTACTCCCCCCCCCCCCTAAATTGTAATCCTTTTATTTTTTACATTTTTTCTTCTTGGCATTTTATTAAATAACTATTAAGTAGTTTTAAGGAAAAAATGTGTCCCCTACATAATTATCGCATTTTCTGGTTATTCGCATAAAATCTGGTTCGATCATGTAGGTTACACCCTTCGTTTTTACTGCTTAATGTTTGGAGCAGGTTAGGAAGGAAAAAAATGATTGGTTGTGAATTGTCCAATCTGACAAATTCAGCCATGACGTTTCGATATTCCTGACAACCAGCTAGCAAAATTTCCTTTCAGATTCCTAGTTACTACTTTTGACAGCTTGGCAGCTTCCTAAGGGAGTTAACGTCGAGGCAAAAGTTGTTTTACAACTATCTGTTCCCAGTCAGTTTCTAAAAAATATAATAACATAATATAATAAAACATAATATAAACATAATAACGGTAATAACATTTTAAACATCATAATATGTATGACTTCCACTTATTAACAATGTTAACTTTTGTTCAAGTTTCGTTTAGTGTTTACTTAAAATAGATTTTCTAAACCTGAACGAATTTGGATAATGCAAATAACAGTTTTACATAAATTTATACAATTACAGCGAATAGTTTTATCTTCTTTTTCCATAAATAGTCAACCATAGTGCAACCCTTTAACTTTAACTTTATTTATTAGTGGTAGGCACCAATCTAAAAACACATATTAATTCCCGTACCAGATTCCTGATACGGGTATGTTTTACATTCTTCTAAAATGAATCCTTTGAATTTTGGCATTTACTAAGTAAAATAATATTTCGATATTTATAGTTTTGTATCCATTCTTAATAGTATCAATTAAAGTTCAATTAAGAATTTAATCAAAAAGGTCATTTTAACCGAAAGCAAATTTTTAAAGTAAATAATGCGATTTCTCTTTACCTTTCACAGCAGATGATGTAACAACAGCATCCTGCCTGTCCGTCTTCTTCTCTGCAGTAAATATTATACTTGACTGACGAATTATCCCCATTGTGTTTTTTCACCAATCCTTCCTTTCGTTTCACCCCAAGTTGGTCAACGAATGAAAATTGACTGATCTCTAAAAAACGCATCTGAATAACATGGATAACAAATTTTCAAAAACTTACACAAAGCAGTTTAAAAAATATTTTATGCCTAGTTTCAAACTAGAATAAATGAAACATCGATATTTTACAATGCCACATTTCTATGCAACTAAGAAATGACATATTTCGTAAAAAGGCATGGCTCAGAATTTACAATATTGGACAAATCAACATCAAAAGCTTTATAAATTAAATTAATTTTCTTTGTCAGAAAGTACATTATTTAACGGTAAAAACCGTTTGCTGGTAATGCCTATAATGAATTAGAATGACAAGGATTGAATTTTAAGATACATTTGACTTAAGGAATAAAAAGGACGATTGGAAGTATAGAATATTTCTTTTAGTACCCTTCATAATGTCTTTAAAAACTCTCTCAGCTTGGATTTATGGAGATACTCGAATATGCACTTATAAATTCGTTAGGCTATGTCTGGCATTCAAAGTGTTAATAGATTATTGATGTCAGATAATTAATTGGATGAATTTCTGGGTAATTTACATGTTTCATCTTGAAACGGCGAAACAACTACTTTTACAATACCAGAATGTATAAGAATTCTGATTGGAAAATGTACCGTTTCGAAGTGATTGCGATAGACAACGTTTTCCAGAACAGCGTTTAAATAATTTTCTAACTGCGACATTCTCAGTTCCATTTGATCTAAAGATACTAAGGCTTCAGGTACTAAAGGAAACCTTTAAAAATAAATGTACATTTGTTAAAAGTTACTCGTAATGTGATGAATTCAGATTTTGGCTCACCGAGGAATACTATTTTGTTTGATTTTTCTTTTATTAAGTTCCGCCTTGAAGCTTGCTCTCTGCTCGCGGTGTGTCTTCGAAGGAAATGGGATGTTTAATGAAGTTCTAAAATTGTATAGTTCCATGGTGAAATTTTGAAGTAAAATATTTCATTATCAAAGAGTTGTTGAAATGCCAACTTAATCATGATAAATGTGTACATCTACCGCTTATGAAAGTAAAAATTTATTTATTTTACTTCGACACACTAAAACATGGAAACATTTATGAGAAATGGTTATTTTTCCGTACTAAAATTATTAATTTGTGTGCAAAATGATGCGTGCAATGATTTAAAAAAACGAGGTTAAACGTTATTATCTTCCATCACTTTTCTGATTGCCTTGTAGGAATTTTCTATTTGATATTTGATGGTTACATCAAATAGTTTTTGAATGTAAAAAAATAAAATGTTTTTTCGAGAATTATCTACCCATACCACCTGTCAGTACGTGCTTTTCCGAATAAACTTTTAGGTGCTGCCTTTCTTATTTTTAACGGTAGTTTTTACACCAGAAGAAGGAAGGGTAAGCAATTCTCCTCTGTTTAACAAGAAGTTTGGGTTGAATCAAAGGGAAGCAGCATCTAAATGTTTATTCAGAAGAACACCGCCTGTACAGTATGGTGCAACAAATTTCAATGTGCTATTTTTTAAAGTGCCACCTAGGGTTTTATTAAGGCTCGCTTTTTCTCGAGCGTATGAAAAAGCGGAGAGCGAGGATCTTTCTCAATAAACTGCACCAAAATCCGAAAAGAAACGTAAAAATAAATAGATTCGGGAACGTTCATCTTCGCGCAACTTTTTTGTTTGTATTTAAAAAATATATATGAAAATGTAGCATTCTAGCTATCAACTTTGCAGGATTTTCTTTAATTGTATCCGTTTTTATCATACAAAAAAGTTAGGTGAGACAAAAACCTTTTTTAAACCCCCCCCCCCCAATTGGAATATTCCTCACCTTCCTTTTTTAAATTTTAAGATTAACCTAGTAGGGGAGACCGGGGCTATGTGGGACTATGGGCTTAAATGTACACGGCAATTTTCATATTTGGAATTTGTTAAAAAATTATGAAATAAATACAGCGTATTTAAAATTATGTTTTATTTATCCTATAAACTTTTTTTTTGAATTTCTCATTAATTATGGGAAAAACAAAAAATTGGGAACCGGAAAAAATATTTCATGTTGTTTGGGTCCGGGTTAGGTGGTGCAGCTACTGTTGCCAGGTAAACGACCACATCTCACGACCACATCTTAACTTTTTTATTGCATCTCCACTTCGGGGTAGCCGAAAATCGTGAAATTTTTCGGGTTTTGTATTGCCAAACAAAACCATTTTTCCAAAATCTAATTTTCTACAAATTTAGATCTAGCTCCCCTCTACTTCGACCGAGCTTTTAGTTGGCGCGTTTTCAACATCTTTCGCTAGGTTGCTAGGAGGATAAAGCCAGAACACAACATAAAATGGAAGATTTTGTTTTCAAAATTCAACTATTAATATCTCGGCAGATAATAAAACGGTTTTAGAAAACTTTAGAGGGGAGCTAGATCTACATTTGTAGAAAATTCGATTTTTTATGGTTTTGTTTGGCAGACACCTGCTGTACAAAACCAAAAAAAATTCATGATTTTCGGCGACCCCCTGTAAGTTTTTAATTAATGTCTTAAAAACTATGACAGCTACGAAATCGCCGATTGTTCCATTCAATTTTCCGAAAATTTTGTCTTCGAATGATATATATCGCGACCGGCTCTGATTCTTAGTCACGATTTCCAAAAAAAAACCTCAAAGTTGGCCTAGTTTGGCCTGGTTGAGTCATGGACTCGTTGTTAAAAAATTGGCAGCGTAAAAAAAGTGTCCCACATAGCCTTTTTTTGCTAAGGTCTCTCCTAATAAGAATCCTTGATCCTAGATAGCACTATTTAAGAAATTGCCAGTCAGTTTTTTTGTGCACCAATAAGGTCAATTAAGGTAAACGAAAGGGATATGAACTTTGATATAAAACGGATGTGGATATTGATGTATCGATACGATGTTTGATGAAAACTGTCAAAACTTGCCGGAAGTACCATGCCCAAAGAAAAAATGCAGAATTAATTTTATTTCCTAGATTTTTACCGTAATAACTGAAGCTGATTATGAAGATGTTGGAAATGTTTATAACGCCGTCGTAGAATCCATTTTGAATGTTGATATTCCACCTCGATCAAATATCTTAATGGTAATTGAAAAAATATTATGTTCCGAAATTTGTGTATATTATATAGTACGGGAACCGTAAAAATGTTGTCGAAAAATTCAACCGTTATATGTTGTCGTCGAAATTAATTTAAAATTGGAAAGCGTTATGATCCAGTTAAAAATAAGAATTGTTGAATCAAATGGCAGTTAAATTATTCGACAAAACATTTAAGTTCGGTTAGCGCCACTGCTACCAGAAGACAGTAAAACGGTGGTTGAATTACTAAATTGTAACACTAGGACAAATAAATTAAAAACTGCTTCTAAAAATAGCCACGAAAAAAAAAAAAAAAAAAAAACAACAATTATTTTTTTAAATAACTTGTTTGGAATAGAGAAAAGTAGACCCTAAAGCAAGTATTATCGTAACTACAGCAATAGACACTAGAACCCAATAAATAAAAAAATCCTTTATGTTACACATAAGAACTTGTAGATTAGGTGAAGTTCAATTTTTATAATAAGGATCTAATGTCTTGTGTTATTGTGGCGGCAATACTTTCCATAGCTTCTACGGTATTTTACCCCAAATCAATCAAAACAAAATTCTTTTATTTTTCAGTGTTCATTCTTTTAGTAAAAGTTATATAAAAATGTTGAAGTGTCTGTTGTAGTTTTTCAGGTGCAGTTTTAATGAAATTTGGTAGCATTGTCGTCTACCCACTACTTAATAATTCCTTACAAATTTGGATTTGCCCTTATTGTAGAACCGCTTCTTTCATAACTGAGAATTTTCACTTTCAAATTTCCTTTTAGCAGAACAGCATGTGAATAATATATTGATGGATAAGGGACTATACCTATAACAAAATTTAAAGAAAAATAAGAAGAAAGGGAAAATCATGGGGGAAAAAATAAATTCTTTTTTCAATTACAATTGACTACATTAAATATTACGCGAAAAATCTGAAAATGAAGACTGTTGTTGAGCTTTTGAAGCTCTTCATTTCAGAGTTTTCCAGGTTTCCTACATTTACCCGTTCTGTAGTTATCCCCCTTTAAGGTACCCTAATTTGCATGGAGCTCTATAGAGTGTTTCCAATCTTAGGGTACCATTTTGAACCTACCCTTCCCTTGAACGGAAAATCTAAAAAAAAATTAGCTTAATGCTAAAAATAATCATGGTAGAAGAGGGAATGGTATGTTCACGCACTAGAAATTTTCCATAAGGCTGGATCCCAGGTTGATGAATGCTAGTGACACTAAGCGAATTTTCTCCAGAAATATGTCTGAACACTTTTTTTCGTTAGTTTAGATAGTTCTTGCGAAAGAAAACAAATTTGGATTTTGCAAAAAAAATGTGAAAAAACTCGCATTTTTTACAGAATCTAGGTATTCTATCAATTTTGCTTTAAAAATATAGAAAAAAGGAAAATTAAAAAAATTACTTTTGATTTCAACCTACGTCGTCTCACATGGATGCTCAACGCTCTTCCAACTTAGCTACCAATTGCTTGCAGAATTTCAAAAATTGCAAATAATAAGCCCTTTTTGTAAGTACAATTCAAGAACACACGATTCAGTAACGCTACGCTTGGTGGCCGCACCATACATCGTGGAAAATTACTTTGAAAAAAACTGAAAAACCGAGGATCTAGCTTATGGGAAATTTCTATTGCGTGAACATACCAGCCCCTCTTCTACCATGCCATAAGTTAACACGCCCTTTGTTGAATTTCTATTGAAAAAAAAAACGTTTTGCGCCATAAGGCCCCGAAGAACGACGTCAAAGCAAACTAGAACCTTTTGGGGACGTGTTAAAGCCCTATGTCTCTATAGCCGTCGCCCTACCTGTCTATTATACATCGTGATTTAAACTAAAAAAAAGTCCAAATATTCCAACTTTTTAAGACTTTTCTAGTCAAATTTGACTGGCATATCGACATAAATATTCGTGGATGCTCATGTAATTTTAAACGAATATTTACCTAAAAATATAACAATTCGAATAAATATAATAGATTTTCCAAAATCAAGTTAATAATCGAAATCGAAGTGAATATTCTAAAATAGAATACGAGGCAATGAGTAAAACAATTGACAGCTTCTGCTGTCGTCTGATAGGTCTAAATCGTGTACAAACGGTCCTAAGCCCCTCCCCTAGCGGATCGAGTTGAGAAAATGCGAATACACGGTAGAGCACACGGTTTAGACTGTACACGTACAGGATAATGCGTACAAGATCAAGACTAACCCAATTAGGCTTATAAGTCAAATAAACAAAACGGTAAAAATGTCTGAATAGATGGGGAATGGTTTTAATCTCTCACAAATAGTATTTTTGGGAGTTGTCCCAAAAAACTTATTTTAAAAAATTTGCTCGGATTTTCTACTCTTCTTTTTTTACAAGTACATTCTAAACTACAGGACTCACAGCATCAATTTTTGCATCAATCGTGTTTTTCAATTAGTTTTTTTAACGTGCAGCGCTTGTTTTCTCAAAATAAAACCCCCACTTTTGGTCTTTTTTAGTGGTGAACTGCTTAAAATTGCGGATAAAATAACTTTCTTACCCTCTTCTTCAGATTCGTTTTTCAATAAAAAACCATGCTGATCTTCAAAACAGCTTTGATTTGGTATACTTCTTGCTGTTATTTGTTTATCATAATCATGCAGTGTTGAATGGGTGCTCACAAACGACGAATCTTCTTCTCCGGTTATAGAAGGATAGTTGCTCACGAAATCCATTATGCTATTCAACCGGAAAATATTAGTTAATCAAATATGTTCTTGAAATTGTTTCATAAAAATGTACATCCAAATCCTCATTTTTCAGTACAAAAATATTGAAATATAGTCCTAGTGCATGATGCGTATCCTGGCTATCTAGTTAACCAATCCCACACTCTGCCACCAAGTGGAGCTGTTTTTTCGTGTTGTCCAACATCGGAAACCAGGTATTTTTATTCTTAAAAATAACTTTGGAATTTTTGTTTGGTTGCACGATGTTATTTTCTAAGGTGGCTTAGTAAGGAAGAGTCTATTAAGTAGTGTGCTAGTTGGCACCCACATTTTTCGTTATCTTGCGATCGAGGGATTACATTTTAAAAATTACCTGTTATAGTATTTACTAATGCGCATCTTTAAAAACAAATTACTGAAATAATTCAAGTAGTATGGGAACAGCAAATAAAATAATTTTTTTACCATTTTTTTTTTTTTATGTGGACCCTAAAAATTTAGAAAAAATCATTTCTAAAAGGAAATTTTCAGAAAATAATTTTAATTTATTTAAATCCATATTATTGGTTGAAAGAAACATTACATTAACAAAGACACCTTTTCTCGGGGAAAATTGTAATGTTGGGTTAGAGATAGGAGTGAAAATTTTTCGGAAAACTTAGTTCATAACGCCATCGCGAGGTGTTCTTTTGACCCATAAGGATAACTTGTGTCATTCTACTCCGCGTACACGAGCATTTGTCCTCTCAACTCGACCAACCCTCCTTCATTTTCAAAGCGCTTTTAGTTTTAACAAGCAATCCACCACTCAACCGCACCAAATCCATGGACCCCACTTTTTTTCCATTCCGCTATGGGACCAAGAAATCTGAAATAATTCAGACATATCCAGTTTTTTATTTTGGATTCACCTGTTTTTGCAGAATTTAAATATTCCCTGCCGTTCGGGAGATATTTAATGTTAAAGTTTGAGTTTTTCAAATTTTAACAATTTTAGGGGGTCTTTGGCATCGCTTTTTGGGTAAATGCTAACCTTTAAAAAAACAAATTCAACCAAAAGTTTGCTCGGCCATCCCTTAATACCAATCCAAAAGGAATACATTCCGAATAAGATTGGCCGAGTTATTCCCAATCTAGTAAAGTGTAATTTTGACCAGTTTCCCACCCAGCCTAGTCGCCATTATTTATGACTCTCCCTCGCGTTCCTAGCGGATGACAGACGAAGCATACAAGTTCTCTACACCTCGGGCTTCATATTGCCGGCCACTAGACTATATGAAAAGGCCTACAGTATGTCCCCCGGTCTAAAGTGAAGGCCAGGAAAGCGTAGCTTCGTCTGTCATCCGCTATTATAAAATATCAAGAAAATTCTAAAGTAAATAAGGGGCACTGAAATCTGAAGGTGGGGAAAATAGGTCTTTAGCTTAATAGAGTGAGCAATCTGTTTATCTTAGTGAGTGTCAAAGTTCAGCTAAGTTTTTTTGTTCAAACTTGGACTTTTAACATACGTAGACAAGAATTGAGTGGAGCTAAGCTGAACTTGAAAAGTAACTTCAGTAAATTTCTAGTAGTAGTAACTTAATCAACTGTCAGAATTCCATAACCTCTCATATGTGCATTGTGACCGTCTGAAATACCTATTCGTGATTTCTGCAAAAAATCAAATATGTCCTGACTAATTAAAAGTGACAACTCTAAACGCAAGATCCTTGAAGAGACCTTGAAATCCCAATATGATATAATAAAGGATTGGGCGTGCAAATAAATAGGGGAGAACGGGGCAATTGAGGTAGTGTGTAACTTAGCACCAACCGTTTTTCGTCCTCTCGCGATCGAGGGATTGCATTTTAAAATTACCAGTTATAGTTTTTAATAATGCGCATCTTTTTTAAAAAATTACGGAAATAGTCCATCTAAAATATTTTTTTGGCCCTTGAATCGTGTCGTCTATTTCGTTTTCTTTTTTCTTTTGTGGACTTCCCAAGTTAGCTAAAAATTTATCAAAAATATGTTTCTAAAAGTAAATTCTTTCTTCTTTCAGAAACCAATTTTTATTTATTTTTATTGATAAAATTGTTGCTTGAAAACGCAATAATAACAAAGAAACCTTTTTCTCGGGGCAACTTGTGTTGCTGAGTTAGACATGGGAGGGAAAAATTTTCGGAAAATTTAGTTGATGACGCCATCGCCAGATGTTCTTTTAGCCCGTAAGAATAACATGGGCCGTCCTACCTCGCGTACATGAGCATGTTGCCCCCCGATTCGACCCACACTCCTTCATTTTCAAAGCGCTTTTGGATTTGAACAAAGCAAATTGTCACAAACTAAAAATACACTTTTGATAGCTAATTTTTTCCTCTTTTTTTAAGCCTAGCGGGGATAAAAAATATTGTGAAATAAAGAAATGGGGGCTCAAAAACAAAAAAAGGGCCAACTAGTACAACTCTCTCCTATGTTAAAAGCCTTCACAATTTTATACTTTAAAAACACTCTCGGGGAAATTCCTGGGCCTTTGTCATTGTGATTTCAATACATTTTATAAATTGGAATGCATAATTTGTAAAACAGCAAAGATAAATGTAATTAATAGTATTTAATTAAAAATTATCAAAAATATAACTCACAAATTATTTTGATGTCTGCCAACGAATAGAAAACTTAGTTAGCAGTTTGACAGTGCGAAGATTTGAATAGCAGGTAACGCACTTCTAGTCTTTTGTGGAACTCCTCTGACTGTATCCCTTGGTACGCCAGGAACAACTCGACGAATATATATATATATTTTTTTCATATCAGTAACCGATAACATTATCTCTTGTCAATATTGCAACCATGAAAACGAACCGACAATCGAGGGATCCAAAAAACCTTCGTAATATTTCTTTTGTTTCGACCTTTCGAAATTTTCATTTTTCTTCTCCTTCTTGTGCCTTTCACAACATTGCCTAGTCCTCATCTTCTTGTCTAGTTTTATCCGTTCCTCGGAAAAACTATTTTATATATTACAGATAATTTCTAACTATGCTAAAAATAAATAAGTCAACCGTGAAACATTTTACTTTAACAAGCCGTCCGCCACTCAAACAGACCGTTTGCGGGTTTTCGATTTTGCGGAAATCATCGCTAGGGGTCCTAAAAATTAACAAATATGTGGTTTTTGTGCAAAATTGTTCGCTTAGTTGATTGGTAAAAACCGCAATCGTTTATTTTTTTTAATTTGAGAGATATTTAAAAAAAACCGTGGGGGGGGGGTAGCCAAAATTGTGACTTTTTTTTGTTTTTTTGCAGCAGTTATCTCATCAACTTCTGCACCTAAAATAATCTAATTGTTTTCAAGTGACGGAATAGCCCATCTCAACAAACCATTTAATATTTTTTCAACACTCGGCTTTGAAGCCGAGATATTAACGATTAAAATTCTGGATAAATTTCCAAACATTTCTTGGGGGAAAATGTTGTTATCGCCAGCGCTAGGTGGCTTACAGGATTAAGGTCGGCATGGCAAAAACCGAAGAAATTTTAAATGCTGGTTTGGGGTGGTTAAATGGTTAAAGGGTTATCTAACACTTCAAAGCAAACACAATTTTAAAAAAGAAAAAACTCAAATAAGTGAAAAAAATAAAACCCAGCAATTATGGGTGTACTTAATTTTTTTATAAATAAGATGTTTTCAGGGGTCCTCACTTAGTTAGAAAAAATTTAAAACACCGATAATTGCAAGGTTTTGTTATTTTTCACTTATTTTGTTTTTAAATTTTGTTTACTATGAAGTGTTAGACAATCCTTTAACCATACGCATATTTTTGGATTGATTTTGGGCAGCGAAAATTCTGATTAAAAATTCAATTTTAGACTTTTAGAGTGTCATGGGAAAAGGAAGATTTCTCGAAAACAAAAAATAATACACATCCAAATTTTGTATGTTGTTGAGGGCATATTAAGCTATATAATGTGCAATTTTCAAGAAAAAAAATGTCAACACTTTCTGCGAATTTTCAAAAAAAAAGCAAATTTGACACTTTTTGGATTTTCTGCATTAAATTTAATATTTTCTACTAAAGTTGGGATTAACTTCTTTAGTATACTTAGACTATCAATATCTGACTGTATAATAATCGAATAAAGACTGCAAAAAACTTGTGACATCATACCTAGCGCATAGTAAAAAGTAAGGGGGTTTTTAGCTTTCGGAAAGATCGATGGTGCTGCCACCTGGATTGTCCGATACCTACGCGATCTTTTCTAAAATTAGGTTATCATTCCGTTAACACATTCTGATCAACAATTTCCCCTTTATTTTAGTTTAAAATACAAAAAATGTAATTAAAATAAATACGGTATCAGCAGGGTACTTAAAATAAAAATCGATGCCACGCCCATCCCCTTATTTTTCAAAACCCTTCGGCAAAGTCTTATTTTGGCCTATATTAAAGAATTATTTAAAAAAAATAATAATTTTGAGATGTGGCCGCAGCAAGTTTTTGTCGTTTTGGCTTGGAATGTCCCTATACCTATCCGTTATCGTGCTATAATACCGGGATGTTAAGTAGGCCATGAAAAAAAAACATGATACCCCTATTAACTGTTATAAATTTAATTTCATACCCTTCTTTTAGTTCATTACACAGTTCACATGTTTCGATTCCTATTTTAGAAAATCAAGGACGACCTAGAATAACTCCAAGCTGGGGGGTGGCGGGAAGTCTGTAAACCATGTGGATGAAATATGTCGCCATAGCAGTACTGACATAAACTTTGACAAACGTAATTTTTTGAACCGTTATTTAATTTCCTTTGCATTGTGAACACAAATTGAATTCTACATAAAACGCAAAACTGAGGAAACTTGTGTATTCGATAACCATTTGGCTGTTCCAATGATTGAGGCAAAGCTGATGATTAATGTTAAGATTCTAACAGAAATGAAGAAAAAATATATACTGAATACCGAAAAACTCCCAATTTTATCAAGTTTCCTCAGGAAGACATCAAAATTGTTGTGAAAAGTTTATCGTCGATTACTCACTTTAGTAAATCCTTCGTCGTCGATCTCTTTTCGTTCAACTAGATATAATAAATGTAAAATTTAATAATGTAAGAGAAAAGAAAAAAATTATTGACTTACTTTTGGGCTTTTCGCGTTCCCGATCGTTTGAGCGAATTAAAGGTCGCTCACGATCTTCACGATCAGTAACCGGGCGTGAAGAACGCCCACTTACATCCTCTCGATCAGATCGCAGTTGACGATCACGATCTCCCCTGTCCGGTTGACGATCGCGATCTCCTCTGTCCGGTTGACGTTCTACCGGCCCACGAGAAACTCTCCAATTCGATTCGCCGTCTCGAGAAGCGAATGGTGGAGCTGCACGACGGATTTCGCGTTCATCTCTACGAGGTTTTTCTTCATCTCGAAATTGCGGTTGACGATCCATGTCCATATTTTTTCTAGCAGGATCTCTAAGAGCAGCGAAATCGCGCCCACCTCTGTCTTGTCGAATCTCGCGAGGACGTTCCACTTCCTTGGAACTCCTCCAATCTTGACGATCTTCACGATCACGACGTTCCTCAACTTCTCGGCGATCTCTGTCGTCCCTATCACGACGTTCAACATCATCAGCTTCCGGACGAGAAGAATACTTTTCACTCCGATTATTCCGCCACTTCGCCTCTTTGGGTGGTTTGTAGGGCTCTGCCTGTCTCCCATCCGAATTTTCAGCTGGGCCTCTGCGCCAACTAGATTCCGAAGGGCGTTCTTTCAACGATGGATTCACATGCTACTCCACACAAAAAAAAAAGTTAATTCGTTCCTATAAACGCAAAAATGCTAAACAACAAAGAAAATTCCTACAATTCAAGTTTTAACATAAAAATTGTCGAGGCTGTTCAACATAATTCGTCAGACAGAAAAAGATATGAATTTCTTACTTTAGCATATTAATGCTGAAATGTTAAAAATATATCAAAATATACTAAGCTACCAACTGGAAATTGGAAAAACCAGGACTTGTGCACAGCAATATCTACCTCTCTTTCTTTATCACGGACTTCACGCTCCCGTTCACGTTCCTCTTCTTCTCGCCGCTTTTGCTTTTCCTCTATTTCACGTTCGCGTTCGCGTTGCTTCAACAAAACTTGATCAGCAGCTTCACGTCGTTTACGAAGTTCATCAAGTTCTGCCTGGCGGCGTTCTTGTTCAATGCGCTCAGCTTCTTCTCTCTGTCTTTTCAATTCTTCATCACGCTTTCTTTGTTCCGCTTCTTCTTTTTCTAATACCGCAATGATTTGTTTGTTAATTTATCAATGTGATTTAGTTTTGTTTTATAAGAAACGAATTTAAAGATGCAAACCTTTAATCCATTGAATGCGCCGCTGTTCCCGTCTCTGTTCTCGGCGTTGTTTTAAACGGTCAGATCTCACCGTATCATACATGGTTTCAAATTCAGCCAATTTCTCTTTAAAAACGCTTCTACGAGCCGATTTCAAGTTATCTATAAACTTTTCTTTGTCGACTCGCATACGCATCAAACGGTCACGATGTAACATTGCCACTTTGCGTTCTTCTTGAAGTTGGGCAATTCTTTCTTCTTCTTGCTGTTTCCATAACAATTTATCTTGGACCTTACGTTCAGCTAGATATTTCTCCAAAAGAGGAATCTCTTCAATACGTTTGGCGCGTTCCAAGTGATCAATTTTTTTTTCCTGGCTCCTCAACTTAGTCTGCAGAAGACCCACCAATAAACATTTAAGTGTCGAATACGGTTAATTAATAGATGTCATACTTGTAATTCCTTTCTTTCTTTTTCCAATTCTTCCAATTGGCGCGCCATTATCAAGTCTGGATCTAATTTTGATATATCTTCATCTTCCATTTTTTTAATAACCTACAAAAAAGATAATGAAATGAAAATATGTCGTCACATAGCAGGTGGTAAGCAAGTTGAATTACTTTTTGCCCAATTGCTGTTTGGCTAAACTGAGCAACCTTCTCTTTGAGATGCCTTGCTTGAACTTGGCGAAGTTCTGCTTCTTGACGAAGCCTCTCTCGTTCTTGTCGCTCAGCTTCAAGACGGCGTTGTTCTGCTAGCAACTGCTGCCTTATCAGCTCCTCCTGACGACGACCTTCTTCTTCTTCACGTTCAGTATTCAATTTTTCAAGGTATTCCTTGCGATCTTCAATAATCTTTTGACGGCTAAGAAGTTGGTGGTGGTCTCTAGCCTAAAATAATCACATTAAACAAATTGCTAACAACGTAACGAATGGAGTTATAATTACTTTATTTTGATGATAAAGTGCAGCGATCTGGACTTTCAACTGTCTTTCTTCTTTAGTAGGAGCATTACCAACAACAGCAATTGTCGCTTTGTTGAGAACGCAGTACATTGTAATCAAATGCGTACGTATCTGTTCAGAAGGCATAGCCTAGAAAAGTTATAAAATCAGAAAGAATTAAAAAAAACACAAAAAAAAGATAAAGCTAACATTTCATTGGTCATGACTTTTTAACATTTCTACCTGTAGAGTCGGTCCTTCTGGTAAATCTTCGCGTTGAGCTTCAAATAATTCAGTGCCGAAGTGAAGACAATTGTTACGGTGATCAATCCTTATTTGCATATCGGTATGACGGACTGCATTAACAACAATGCGTTCCAAGTCAAATGGAGATGCAAAGGGAGCCAATTGCACCAAACGTTCGAATCGGATAGTCGAGTAGAGCTGGGCTATTTGCTTTACCAATCTGGTAAGCGTGATTTCTTCCAAGGCATGAATATATTGGTTCAAATAAGATGTCTCTTCGACTTCGGCCATAAACGCTAGAATGTTCTTGACTTTGTTACATAAATGTAATGGGTCGAACTCTACCTCCAAGAAATGATACAACTGCTGCAACTGAGGCATTGCAGTAGCTACCACACCAAGGCGAACCAAATCTTTAATCAATCCATTACGTGTAGGAGGCTGATTCAAATGAAGAAGAGTAGCTAGTTTTTGCGTTTTTTCCATAGCACTTTTCTCGGTTTCAATGAAACGATCAAATTCAGGGTGTGCAGAGGGTAATGGTACTGCTAAAGTTGCAACAAGTACGCGCGATCCAAGTTTTTGAAGTTCTTCAGTCGTAATATTTTTTTTCAAGTCCCGTGACAGTTGGAAAAGCCGAAACAGAGCTGCAGCGTGGAACAAATGATTTCCAGACTTTCCGAAAACGAGGGCAATTTTCTGATAGTATTGAGCCATTTGTTGAGGACGGGGCATTTTCTTAGCCAATATCATTAATCCGTGAATGTCTTCAATGGCTTTATATGCTTCTTGCCACAACTCCATTTGAATGGCGAAATCAAGTTGCAAGAGTCTGGTTTCCAAATTCATTTGTTGAGTCTCAGGATTACTCAAATTAACAGCAGTTACAGATGGGGTTCCTTTCACCTATGATATAAATATTGTCTTTTAACACATTTCTAAACAAATAATAATTTAAAAAATAATTTTCTTACCATCAAAGCAAGATGAGACCTTAGATTCTCGCAGAGCTTACGAAACTCGGTTTTCCGAGCATACTTCAGACAAAACTTGAAGGCATGTTGAGCAGTATCATGGTACAGTTTCTCAACCCTTGAATTAGTTCGAAGCAACTCTAAACACTGTCTGTATGACTCCCAAAGAAATTTGACCCATGGAGTCAAAATCACACGGTCAGACCTGTCTTGGGCATCTTCTCCACTGACAGCACTGAGCACAAAGAAATCATGATAACATAATCAACCAGAAAAAAATGCAATGAATTGACTACCTCAGAAGTATACTTTCAGGAGTAGCAACATTGTCCAGATCATCAATATCCACAACAGCTTGATGGGATTCTTGACGTGCTGCTTCTGTTTTTTCCTCAGCTAAATTAAGGTAGAATCGTACAACATTTTCTAATGATGCAACATTTACCTGTAAATAAACAACAATCATCATGAGTTTGTTAGAAGGAAAACATGAAACAAGTTAATCCTTACAGATTGACACATGTTACGGTATTGGAACAAGCCTTCCTTAGCCATGTACGCCTTTTTCAAATCCACACAAAGTTCCAAGTATTTGATCATTATGGGTTCTAGCACTTTTTCTGAATAAGTTGTTGACCGATATTTCTTGCTCTTAATAACTTCAGCTAGGGCATCCAAGGCTCGAATAGGTTTCCCCACTTCAATGAACTCTGTAACAGAAGTAACAGCATTTTGTCAATAAGCGAGCGATATAAACCGGTGAACACAACATTTAAGAAATCAACTTGAGTAGTAATTAGTAAAGTACTCGTGAATAACAAAATACAGACCATTTGCTCTTTTGAGTGCATTTTCAGGTCGTTGATAGAAACGCGACATTTTTATATTCTCATAACACGTCGATCAGCAATCAGAACGCTTCTCTTCGCTGGCAATTGCTCAAGCAACGTGGCTGGGGCAAGAAAATGGCCGTCCAAGTTTTTAGACAACTGTGGTTGGGTTTGGTTAACTGGTTAACTATTCAAGCTGACTTCAGCTACGGGCCACAAAGCGCATGGCCCTGCAATGTGTTTGATAGAAATCGTCCCTAGGTTATTCTGCGTTGCCATTTTACAATTCTCAACAACTTTTTCCACAATTAGCAGCAATTAGTAACATATTTGCTTCTTGTTACGAATTGCGAATGTCGATGCCCACCACTACCCATGATGTTGCACCTTAGAATACCCTTTTGTTTTATATTTGGATGTTTTCACATTAAAGATGGTCGGGCTCTCTTTCTAATCTTCATTAATTTTCATCCCCAAACAGGAAAAAAACTTGTGCGTTTTTTCTTAGGTTGTTTGTTTTTCTTGTTAACAAATTTACCAGGTTTGTTCTGGCAGGTTCTGGCAAAATGTCCCATTATTCCAGACATGTAAAATACTTGGTCGAGTGTAAAAAAATAGATGCGTGCAACCCTGGTGTGTACTGAGAACTTTAAGGCCATCAAAATATAGTAGACCAATTGAAAAACAATGGATACAGATTACAGATACAGAACAGGTCTGGACGCATTCAACGGTCAGTTTGTTTTTATAAGATCTGTAATTCTGTATGATTCTTTTCTATTTACATAATGATTGCAATCTTTCAATATTTAGGCAATTCATCAACAATTGGAAATACTTGAAAACTTTTCCGACAGTAGCGCCGGAAGATAGCAAGGCCCTCTATGAGGAATTATCAACATAACACCAGGAGTCCTGTTTCTCAGATGCCTTGAAGTCGCTTGAAGTTGCAGGAAACTCAAACACAGCAATATAGTATTTTGTTATTTTTGTTACTTAATAAAAAAATGCAAAATTTATGGACACACAAAGTTTTTTTTCTTATTCCTCTTTACACTAAATCAATTTAAAGTTAGGAACGAAACGAGATATTAAAAATATTCGCTTTTCGACCGCTAGAGTGCTCTACGCTGGGAGTTTTTTCTCTGTGTGGGGTGGGCATTGTGGATAGTCGAGGTACCCTTAAATCGCGTGTGTGTGTGTGTGTGTGTAGTCTGAAGTGTCAAATAGGGACTGGTTTGTGTAGTCGTGGTAGAGGATTTTTCCTAGCGTCATTCAAGATGGCAGATTCAGCGTTGGAATCAGCAAAGATTGTGACTCTTTCGTATCAATCCAAAGTTAAAGACAACGATGTAAACGATAGTTCTTCTACTACTAACGTGAAAACCCCTGCTTGTGGCAGCTTGCATCCATCGTCACCCAGTCGAATAATGGATGGTGTGGCAACGGGCAACGTGCCGTTAGACAACCAAGCGGCCTCTACAACAAAGAAAACAGCGGATTCTGACAAGAAGAAAAAGAGTAAGATGGCCGATGAGGCTAGAAGCAATTCACGGGCGTATGAAGCAATCCGACTGACTAGTGGTGGTGAAACTCGAGAAATGTCTGTTAACGAACATTTTGATGGTCAACAACGTCGGTCACTCATAACATCGGCTCTCGTCAATGATGAAAAGAAACGTCGGCGCTCAGATAGATACGACAGTTCAGAAAGTTCAGACAGGTCAGTAAATCTAAAAGATAATTAATGAAAGTAACAATAACACAAATGAAATAATTCTCTTTGCAATAACTGGAAGATGAATTCTGTAATTACAACATTGTACCCAATTCTGTGCAATATAGTGTTAATGAAAATTTGGTAAATTTTTTTCATCATTTTCTTAAAATATTAGCTATTTTCGTTTTAATTCGTTTTTTATGGTTAGCGTCACATTCGCATTCCACTAGTTCCAATGTTTGATCTTGAATAGAATGCCATACTTGGAGAATTGATTTGTCTTTAGCTTGTTAGGGTGTTTGTCTGGGGAACTTTTGTTCTTAGCATCCTCTATTTCTGATTCTTTTACTCTTTTTTTGTCGCGTTTGCAAAATGCTATCGTGTTTAAGATGCCCGCTGCCCCAAACCAAAATAATGCTTCGCCTCTTATTAATTCGGCTATATTAACGTAGACATTTGTGTCTGAACTGAATTCGAATCATTGCATGATAAAATTTGGCATTCTGTATGGCACAGCTAATATTATTCACTAGTAACATTCCTATAAAATCTTAAGTATACACAATGTAATTGAATAATAATGGATTAAAGATAATCTCTCTTCATTGCTAAATGTACATGATTTGAATTCTCTTGCTCTCAATAAGTTCGATCAGAAATCGTTAAATCGACCAATTCTTCAATCAATACTTTCAGAATTCAAACAGTAAAAGTCATGCCGATTATAGTTAAAAAAATTATTAGTTATTTGTAAATTTGCTTAAATATTTAAACACAAACAGTTTATCTTGTTCTGACAAAAAAGACTCATTTAAACAGCTTATCATTGTTTTGGTCATTATCGATGTGGACAAAGACTGGTTAAAAACCTTAAAAAAAAAGATGAAATCAAATTTAGTGGTTAGTTTTGGATAAATTTTCGTCTCATTTTGCTTGGTTGCAATTCTTTTCTTTTCACGGTTGGTCATATTTTGCCAAGTTTGATATATTCATGTCAGTTATTTCCGTTGTTTCACCGGGGCGTTGTTTCCACCAAAAATGTCATTGTTGAATTGTGCGATGTTGATTCCATTGAAAAATGAAAGCTTGTTCATGAAAATTGATATTTTTTTAATGATTTTGTGTACGTCTTTGTAATTTCATATGTTCCAGTGGAGTGGCATCTCTGACTTGCTCTGACGCGTCTTCTTGGAGTAGCAGCAGTGACATCACAGAACCAGTTTCGCCCGCTTCACCCTCTTCATCGCAATCAAGCCCAATCAGTCCAACATTGCTGGACAATAGTGCTACCAACCATTGTTTAGCAATCAATTCGACCCGAAAAGAACAAAAAACCGATTCAAAAAAGAAATGTCGTCTCAACGGTGTTCACGATAAGCAGTTAGGGAGCACCTCTGTGTCGGTATTGTCGCCATTTCCCTGTATCACTAGCCAAAAGAGGTGTCGCCGACATAGCGATTCTACGTCGACAGAAATGTCTCGTTATCACAAGTCAGATGGCCCTTATGCCCAAGAGCGTGGCAAGCGTGCCCGTCATTCATCTGGAGAATCAATTTCCAACTGCAACTCATTTGCAAATATCAAAGAGAGACCCAGTACAGACGTAGGCGACTTGGCAGCTAAACAGAAATGGTTCGCTTTACTATGGAGGAAAAATGGAAGCAATGCTTTAAGTGAAGAGAAAAATCAAAGTTTTAAGCAACTGAATTCGTCTAATCAGCGCCAATCCTGGCCACTAGCTAAACACCTTCAACAGAAAAGTGGCCAGTTGAAGATCACGGAATTCTTCTCATCTCAAGTGAAACAGCATTGGAATTATACTAGGTTTTCAGATGTAGATAACAAGGACGTCAAACTTCCAATTTGTCTCAGCAATTCCAATTGGCGTCTACCAGCATCACGAGTAGCCATCGTTTCTGTTGCACAGGTGGACCACCACAGTGACGACGTTTCTTTCAACCCGCGGTCTCTCCCGGAAAATACAGGATTTGAAAGGTCGGTGCCTGCCACTAGACCCTCCCCTGATTGCGGTTTCCCCGCTAAGGCCCCTGGGCCTGTTCCGATTCGTTTCCCGATCGATCAGGTCACTTCGTGCCATAAAAACGGTCTCTCACTGCCTATTGGTGTAAGTGTATTGCAGTGTCTTTGGCAGCACTGTAAATCCAGACTGACGTCAGGCCAATCGCTTCTCGAGCACATTCAAAATGTTCACGTTGTTTCTCAATCTGCAAGACCAGTTTCATTGTCGTTATTGTCTGGCTCTGATGCTGCTGCAGAAACTGCTGGTGGTGTTACAAGTTGCGATGAACTGTATTCTTGCCAATGGGAAGGCTGCAAAGTTCAGGGCAGAACTTCTTCGTCGAGAGCATGGCTTGAAAGGCATGTCCTGTTGCACGGAGGTCACAAGCCATTTCGCTGTATCGTTGATTTATGTGAGCAACGGTTTAATTCACAGGTAATATACGCATTTCATGTCCACCGTAAACAAAAGTATTGACATTTTCTACTTTTTCTATTTTGTTAGGCTGCTCTTCAACGTCACGTCAATGCACATTTCAACCAGGAAGCTGGTCAAAGCAGTAATGGTCATGGTATCAAACGTGATAGTGCCCCAGCTAAAATTATGCGTCGCAATTCTAAGAAGCTCAAACACCGTCGAAATAAAGTTGCACCAGGTATTATTTTCCTACTTAGTCCCACCGAATATTTTTAGTTATTAATATTTTATGTTAAGGAGCTCTTAAAAGGTGCTTTGTCCGTAAGAAGAAAACAGTTGTCGTTAAAAAAGTATTTTTCAAATTGCTCTTGTATTTCTTTAGCTCGTTTGTTCGACTTTTTCGACTCCGGAGTTATGGAACGCTTACGTCATCAGTTGATAAATTCCCAAGTGACCCAAAATCGAGTTGGTGTTTCTTGTATAACCAATGATCTCATTGTTCGCAGCCAGGTGAATTAAACACGACGCAAGTCTTCCTATTTGTCATTCAACTTATGCTTTCTTTGACTCTGTAGATAATTGCCCGACGCTTGGATGCAAATGGAAAATCAAGAGTTCTCTTACGATGGATTCCCGAAGATGTGTAAGTTTACCCTCTTGTTTAGGCTAAAATTTTTATATTAGTCCACGGGTCTCAACAGTGAATATGATCCCGCGTTTGATTATTCACAGGTTACCTGATCAATGGGTGCTGGAAGAAGAAGTGGTTACGCAGAAAACGGTTGCTGTGCGCAACCTAAGTAGCGCTGTTCAGATAGAATTGCAGAAATTGTTGATCCGACCAGCAATATCAAAAGAAAATGAATCGAAACACCGTCGCAAAAGATAGTCTGTTTTTCTTTTTCTTACTTCATGTCAACTCAAGCGCTTTTTCTTGTACTATATCTTCGTTTCCCCCCCGAGAGATGAATGTGTCCGATTTTGAAGCTACCGTTATTATGTATCTGACTTATCTGGGTATTACTTTTTGTTTCACTGACGTTGACGTCCCCTCAAATGACAAAAGACATCCAAAATTTTCCGAAGCGTCGCAGCTTGCACACTCTAATGCTAATTTTGAGGAGCCTTTTTCCGATAAAGATAATAAGGGAAAACAGGGTTATTCCAGCCTTTCTGCCTTCATTTATTTATCGCGGATCTAAAATTCGCCTACATCGTCGATTGATCATTTTGGCGAATTTTTCCTCATCGGCGTTCTTTTTCTTCCAATATCACACACGCCCACGATTGACTGAACTTTATCTTAAATTTGGCGATTGTTGGATTTTCGAGAGTGCATGTACAATCTTCTGCCTATCCGTATTCGTTAAATTTCCGGCTTTTAGAAGCAAATACTTCCATCAATTTTTTTTTTTTTTTTCGTAACCTAGTCAATTCAATCTTAAAACAACTAGATGCGTTTAGAATGTGTGTGAAGAAAATCGTTGGGGAAGTTACTCGACGAAATAATATCCTTGACTCTCGGATTTGTGTTCATGTGTTAGTCTTTAAAAGGGAGACTTATTTTTTTAAAGCATTTTTTCGTGTATTTTTCTTAACTTTATTTTTACTGCCAATTCTCGCGTTTATTTCAGGAAGATTCACTTTTCGAAATATTAATTTGTTTCCAGAAAGTGTGGAAAAGAAAACCTATTGTACAGCAAATTGGACGCAATGTACAAAAATGATTTAGCGCGTTTTCCCCACCTCACTTGATGATGATTGATTTATTTTTTTCTGGCGTGTGCCTCACATCGTTTTGCTCACCATTTGTCTAATAAAAATAACTATGGGAAGTTATGTGAAAGAAATGTTTGGCAGAAATAATTAGCCAAGGATAACTTCTATGTGGTGCTCGAGCAATTGACTGTAATGACTGGGTCGTAATTATTGTGTTTTCAATGAACTGTCATGTGATCTCAAAAATTCGCCGTTTTTTCCGCCTTTGTAATTGTGAAATTTGTTGAAAAACGACTAATTTTAACAGGACCGAATGACTTTCATAGTAGGAATGAAGAATTATTATGATGATGCGTGATGAAGGTTTGCCGTATTAGTTCTTTTGGTTTGACATGTAAAATAGACTACCTCATTTGAGCACTGCCAACTATGTACTTTCGCCTCGTACTGCGTACATACTCGATTGATTTACAAGCAAGGAAATAAATTCAAAAGGAAAATCATTTGTTTAAGTATTCTCTAACTATGCATTACCATTTATTGAAATTCATAAAACCACAACTTTTGTAAATTGTTACAGTGCCTACAAATAAGGCTGTGCTTATAACTCAAAACAAATTCATATAACTAAATACACAGTCTTAAAATAAAAATATCTTAAATTGATTCGAAATGGAGTAAAGAGACGAATGTGGATCGAAAAAGCTTCACATCAATAATTTAACGTAGATGTTTAAAAAATGTACAGAATATGAATCTAAAGCGTGAAATTATATGCAAAGCAATTCGAACGTTCCTAACAAGGAAATAATTTTTTTCCCTTTGTTTGTTCGATCTTCAAATTTTAATTAAGGGATTTTATTTCCTGCTTGACACAGTGTTTGAAAGCGTCCCATCCCTCGTTACGCGTATGTGACTGCGACAAGCAAACAAGTTTACGGTTTAATAAAGGGTTAACTGAGTTTAGAGGCATTCCGTTTACCTGTAATCCACGATGAATTCGGTCACGCATTATCGCAATGAACTCGCGATCCGATAATCTGCCATCACCATCTTGGTCGAAAATCAGAAAGACGATCCGTACAACATGCTCACTTAATGAAGCACCAGTGCAAATTTTCACGGCTCGTTGGAATTCACCTACAATCACCAATTGGAATGTTTCAAAATAAATGAATTAAGTTTTTGAAAATTATGTTAACCAATATTTCATTTCAGTCCTACTTTCCGAAACCGGACGATCAGCAAGTGTGTACATTTTCATTGCAATGGCGAAGTCGTCTAAGTTGTTAAGAAATGTGCAGAAATCATGGAATTCCGGAAAGGTTATTCCCTTTTCTTCAGGATCCCCTTGAACTAAGCGTTCCAGAAATTCGTCATATCTAGCACACATAATAATAACAATGTAAACTTACAAAATGAACATCATCCAACACTGGTTAAACTATAATCAATTTTCAAGTTTGGATTCGTTTAGCTCATTTCAATCATGTTAAGTCCTACGTCGGTGCTCTAAGTGTACTTACGCGGCTGTGTCTAGTTGAGTGTATCGAAGTAAAATTTTAGCAAAATCCTGTTCAGTAATGGTTCCTAAGCCTGCAAAAGAAATTCATGATTTAATTGTGTAAAATATGAAAGTACCAAAAGCGTCACCTTTAGAGAATTCCTGAAATTCAAGTTCGAGAACTTCTGTCTGTAAATTCTGCATAAACCGGGCAAACTCCTCGAAACTCAAACTCAGGTTTCCATCTTTACCAAATAGATGGAGCAGTAAAGTTGTATCCAAATCGTTACGTTTAAGCAGGCCATCTCCTTCCGGGGAGTTTTGCCCAGATGGTGACTGCTGGGCTGCCGTCACAACCAAATCGTTTGAACTGCTTTTTGGGTCGCCTGCCGCAACAGGCAATCCACGCCTATCGCGGTACGCATGACTAAAAATCCGCTCCAGCTAATTATTACAAAATGTTTAAAATGTCGATAAGCATTACATTTATTAATTACTAGATTGCACCACCATCAAATTAATTCTATTGTATTTATGTTGAACATATTCTCTGTGTTACGGTCAGGATCACGAATTTTTTATGTGGAAAATTTTACAATTAGAAAGAATACATTCGGAAATAAGCGACATCGCTAAAGTAATGCTACTAAAGTAAAATTTACAACAGCAAAATCCGGTGATCTGAAACCAAATTTGATCACAGCATTAATACAAGAAAAGCGAAAATATTACAGAGTTGATACTGCTATAAGCCAAAAAAAATAGATATCTGTAAGCATATTACTTTGCCTTGATTTAATCATTTGTAAAAAGTCGTTCTAAAATTTTAAAACTACGTTGTCCCAAATGAACAGTAAAGATGCATAAAAGGAAGACTGTCTGCATTAGATTGCATTTTAGATTATATATTTCCTGGTTACACTTTCTATATGTAGCAGATTACGATTTATATCTATATATATTTATATTAATATCAGAATTAAATAAATAAATAAATAAACGTATAAATAAACCTGATAAAGGAAATATTTATCATGCTCTGTCATGCTTAATTGAAATAAGAAATAATGTCGATTCAAACATTAAGAAAGTATTATATTATGTGTACGCCGGTAATAGTGTCTTATACTTACAAGATCCCGGTCGATGCCTCGCACGATATCTTCTTTAAAAATCTTTTGGCAGAGTATACCCAACAACTAAACAAAATGTGAAACAAAATAGTTGACGAAACCAAAGAACTACAACAGAAAAACTTAGTAGATAGACATGCAACATAATTTTATATAAATCGGGTGCTTGGAAAATAAATATTTGAACGGAATTTTCATTTTGAGCCAAATTATTACATCAACAAAACAGAAGTAGACACAAGATCGAGAGATCTTTGAAAATATTTAATGTAATTAATAAAATTTTAAAAAAAATAATACTAATAAATAAAAGTAATGTGGAAGTTTAAAATTATAAACCAAATTAAAAATAGTAGCTATGTAGCATTGTCCCGGCATGGATAAGTTTATCAAAAGAAGTTGCTGTAGACTTACCACCATAAATTCTTGTTTATCGACTCGAGCATTTCCATCTGTATCGAACATGTTGAAAGCTATGTGAAATCCCGATTTTGGTTCTATTCAACCAGCAAATATTTTAAGCAAACAGTAAAAATGGAATTCTGTTGTAAAGTCAAGAGTACGACTTACTTGTCAATATTGATAGTAGAAATAAATATTCTGAATTCAAGATTAAAACAGTAATAAAAAATTAATTTTTCTATAAATCTGATTGAGTCTTTCAAATTTACCAGTGTAGGATATCAAACCTAAATTATAAATATAATATTTGAATATAGTTTTATCTGCTGTATAATAAAAAATTTCTTTTAGTTATTTACCTTGTTCCCCAAGGTCTCTAAAGGTCCGAAAGTTCCCTTTTGACAAGGGAGGTGTTGCTTTCTGCAATGCTTGTAAATTGTGTTCCTGCAAATTTCTTCGTTTCAGACGAGCTTTGAAATAATGAAATAGTCGAGTATCAAATTAATTCACTTCAGTTGCTCCACTATTTCGTGTTTTTTAACAACTTACGTCGAGGTTCTCCTTCGATGACCGACTCCTAAAAATAAACTACACATAGAATCCATTTTAAACATAGGCCTAATATAAAAAAGTACTAACTAAAAAATCCTGAGGAGTCATGTATAACTGTCCTCGAAATTCATTAGAAGCAAACTGAACGAAGCGACGCTCACGCGAAGTCAGTTGCGATAAAACAGCTGCACTTCCGATTTTTGGATCGTCCTAATAAATAAAAAAATGTTTTCAGAGATTTAATCGATACAGGCAAAAAATTAACATGTACTCGTCATGATAGTAGTCGATTGTAGTTAAAAGTGTCAATAGGATATGTCAAAGATTTAAAAAAAAAAAACTTCCTATGCAAAGATAAATTCAGTGTTCAATTTATTAGGAGAAGTGTTTATATATTTTTCCAAAGCATAATTGTCGAATCTTATTTTTCACTACTCCTTTTTCGTACGGAAGTTTGAGAGAAGAGCTTTAATAAATGTTCATCTCACACGCGCTACGCTAGAACTCGAAGTCATTTTGAAAAAGAGATGTCATTAAGACATTACTGTTGAGCGATTTTCTTTAATCTAATTGTATTACTTTAATCACTAAACAGTTTATAAAATGAACCAAGCCGTACTATCGATACCTATGTTACCGATACGTTAATTTCAGTTCAAAACCGCAACTTATTGCACCACTAGGAACTCACGTTTCAAATCTGACATTTTACACAAAATCAAGCTTTAAACACAAAATTAATTGGAATCATTCGAGCAATCAATCTGGGAGGACAGCAATGAACCAGGAAAAAAAAGTGCAATCCCTGTGAATAGAAATAACACATTCAGACGCTGTCTCTTTCCGTTGTGTTAGACATGCCGGATTTGCCAAATCCAGAGAAAGAAAAAAATATTTGGATTTGATTGATTTGAAAACGCCTACAAATCCTCCTTTTCTTTTCCCTTTCCCTCCTTTTTTCTTACCATTCCTTTAAAAAAGGAGGATTTGGAGGCGTTTTCAAATCAATGAAATTCAAATCCAAATAATGTTTTTCTCCGGATTTGGCAAATTCGGCAAATCCAATGCACTGTTTTTTTCTATATCGACCGAAAGCAACTCTTTCAAACAATAAAGAGATAAGATATTTATAAATCCTTCGTCATTGAGGGGACTAACCTGACCAGAAATTGCGATTATCTATCTATGAAAAAATTCCGGATCTTTCTTGTAACTTAAAAGCCATTTCCTTTCATTTCCAACTCCGACAAACCTACTTCTGGTAAAGACACAAAAATTTCTTTAAATTAATTTAAAAAAATGAAAAATTTCGGTATTTTACAATTTGGAAATTTTAGAATGAACTGTTTGGAAAATTAACTTGACACAATATTTGAGATTCGAAAGGAGAAAGTTCTCGCGCAATCTTCACTAAGCTAAAGTAACCTAATAGGATGCTGACCTTGGTGTTAAAGCTTTCACACCACAACATCTAGATGAATAAATAAATCTTATCAGTCTTTGCAAAGGGGCTTATTTAGGGATGCCCAGCAGCTAAAGCTTTCCTCTTGTATTAGGAACGGCTGTAAAAAATCAACTTACCGTGCAATATTGAAGTTGCATTCTTTCGTTGTCCTTACAACTTGATATCTTAAATCGAGACAAGTCAACTACGTTCCTTACCTGTTTTTCAAAACCCCCCGATTTTCCCATTGCTCAATAAAAAGAAAACATTTTTTTTTTGTCTGTTGAGCCCTTCTTTCAACATTCCGATTCCCATAATTTCTAAACGATGTTCTCGCTTTTCCAAAGAGCGAAATATACAAGGGCTTTGTAGGCCTCTCTGGGTGAAGACGACCTAACCTTTCAAAGAGCAAAAATTTGTATTTTATTATTTTCCAATTCCGAGGGATCTAAGGGACTAAGCATTTATTTTTATATACTCTTTTCCTTTGGTCATTTAAGCATGACATCCTATCCTCATTCATTCAGACCGAATTGCCGGGAATGAGAAGGAATGTCCTCTACTACCCAAAGCGCCGATCGGTTCGTTCGTTTTTAAGACACCGAAACTGATGTGTTAATTTCCTTCTTCCAAAAAGAAAAAAATGTAAATGAAAAAAAAAAAAAGAAAGAAAGAATACAAGAGACGTGGGAAGTATTCCTGCACTTGGAAAAATACATTCCTTCTAATATTTCTACCGGTGACAGCTCAAATCTCTCACTCTCACCCCCCACCCCCCTTCCCATGGGGAAAGCAATGCCTCGTCAACTACAGTTGACAGTGAGAGTTGAGGGTCGGCCCTCTGTATCAGAATAAACCAGACGTTCAAATGGGAAATGCCAGCAACATTCCAGTCAAGGTTAAAAATACTTGAAAACATGCTTCAGGAGATGTTACCGAACATTCAAAATTCGATGGTATAGTCGACAATTTGAAGAAGTTCCGACAGCCGATTTTTGCGAATATTGTTAATTGGTTCACTGCAGGCATATCTCACTCATTAATGATGGGCATTGAATTACAATGTATTCTTTGTTTTTTCTTTGTTTTTTTTTTTCTTTTGCTTTTTTTTAATCCTACCTCTGAGGTGCATTTTTATTCTGATACCTGTACTACAAACTTTTAAACCTTTTTCTCTAGCGTTAGGAAACTGAAGAGTTAATGAAGGTTCAGGTCAAAGCGCAGGATTTTGTTTTCGAACAAAAAAAGGGAAAAAAGAAAGAAAAACTATTTCCAATCCATTGCGATTTGTTTGTCATGGTGCTGTGTCTTTATCCCCTTCATTGTTTTCGGCACAACCGATAGGACATGTATTCTGTCGAAAGCTCTTCGTAATTGGGACCCCTAAGCTCAGCAAATTTCGCTGGCACAATCATAATCCGAGTTCCATCGTAGAGCTCCCTCATCGACTTCGATACAAAAGACGATAGTTATAAACACCCACCCACTAAGGAGAGAGAACCCGATGGAAGAAGAAAAAAAAAAGTCGATCCGGACAATGCACAAACAATGGGAAATGAGAAAATGCGAGCCATGTGGTTTTGCGATTAAGGCATTCTGCTCAGACCGGTCGTTTATATGAACAAGTCGGAAGCCCCTACCGGCTGTTCTCATTCCTTTTGAACCTTTTCGTTTCCCCAATCCGCCATTGTCGGCATAGACCGGAGCGAATGCGGAAGCTGCTACCTTGCTTCAATGCACTTGCAGTGCACAGCTGTTGGCTGATAGGGATAACGAAAAATGGATAGAGGATTAAAATAAGCCAGCACAGCATTTCTAACAACCAATATTCATGGAAACGGACCTGAAATACAACCAATAACTTAACGACCAAAAATAGTAGCATTTTCACTGTGACATTCACTACAAGAAACGAGGGAAAACACGCACAGTCGACCTCACTCCATTTCATACATTTCCATATCAATTGTGATTCAAAAGAATCGGCTCGGGGACTAGAAAAAAATCAAAGTAACTGACAGTATATTCTACTTATTGAAGAGACTGGACACACCCACTCTCTCCACTGTGCTTAGAATGTGGCAATTTGCCATTAGCTTAAGTGGACCTTAAGCAATAAACTTGTTGGTTAAGCAGCGAGATCAAAACTTTACTTAAAACTACATTCAAAGAGTTGGTGTAGGGAAAATACAAATAGACAATTGTTATTTTAATACGGTACTACTCTGACTAGCTAACAATTAATCTTGGATATTTAACCAAGAACTAATTTAAACATTTAAAGTGTTGACTAAATTATATTACCTTTGATCTCATTTTGGTTGAAGCTGCGTGAACCGATGGCATACGATATTCACGAGAGGCTATCCATAATAAAGCACCACCGGCTATGGTTGCCCCAGACAAGGTTAATATCTTTTTTAGCTGAAGTCCTGTTCTAATTCTGGGCCCACTTGGATTACTAAACTGTCGGCAAAAGCCGAGATTTGCAAGATAATAAGGAAATCTCTTGGTGGGGAAAAAGACCGCCATTGTTTACGATTTTCTTACGCAAAGTCCACTAGATGTTTATGGCCTGCGAGCTATACTGATCTAACTTGTCTCTTTGGAAAAACGAAGAGCGAATTCGGCTCTCCCAGCGCCACCAGCGGACAAAAGCGGGATTCTCAAATCTTCTTAATCACTGAAGCTGATAGATGTTTCATTTGAATTTTTTTTTTACATTGCAAAATTGACGTGTTGGTGGTAAGTGAGCTAAAGAGCAACACATTTTTTTGCTGACTGCGTTTTTTCTGAAGACGTGCGAAGATTCCGTTATTTAACAAATTATGATACTGCCGCAACGATTTAAAAAAGCAGGAAATCATCGTTAGAGTCACGATGAATCATGCTGAATTAACGAGAATGTTGACTATTGACTCATAGGGTTAATTGTTCGTTAACTTATTATTTGATTATTTCCCCCAAAATCTTGCCAAATTCGGTTCCATTTAAGCAATTAATTTCCTCAGGAGCCTCAGTTTTCGTTGGCTATAAGTTTGTTTATTCTAAGTCTGTGTTAGCGTGGAGGGCTGTTGGTCTTGTGTTGCCCTTGCCCTCCGAATTGAGACTACTGGCAGTGATGGTTTGCGCCAGACGAGTGTTTATGGCTGATGTGTCATGGCAGAATATTTGAAAATCGTCGATCGACGAAGATGGATGGCAAAAGGCGCTAGGAGCGCGAGGCGCGCACTCGGGCCGACTCGGCCAGTCATCGTCGCGTTGACGCTGACCAGCAGCAGTGCCGTGTGCACAAAAGACCGCGTGTTTACCTTAAATAGCTGATACATCCGACAATATAATTGAAAGGCCAATGATTTATCGCTTAGCGATATTCGAATCCCCTTTGTATCTAACGACCTCGGCTCAGTAATGTTTTTGACTGTTTTTGATTTCTCCGCGCGGCTTGATCCTTGATTCTGCCTGGGCTATAGAACTACTATATAACCCAACTGGGTTCACTCCATAGAGAATGCGTCGCTGGCTTGATATCCGACGCTCAATTGCCCCTGTGTGTATTACCCAACAGAGTCTGAGGTTGCTCATATGCTCATATCAACAGCAGCCCTGGAGGCCCCTCGCCAGCACACGCAGCACTAGTTGAATAGTTGAATGCTGCACAGCACAGTCCTTTCAAATGCCAATCGCCCGCCACCACCGCCACCGCCATAGGGAAACTTGACGACGACGATGACTAGCTGTATTACAGCCAAGAAGATGACTTGAAAGAAAGTTTCAAAAAAGAAATCAATCAGTTGTAGTTCATCATGTAGTCATCTCTCTAGTCTGGAAACCAAGAGCTAGTGCTGATTTAAAAACTGTTTAGGAAATTTCCTAAAGTGAATACGAGACCGCGAATAAGCTCAGGTGTATTTCTGAGACGTTTTCTCCGGGTGACGTAAGAGGGGCTAGTGTTACGCGTCTAGTAGGCGACAGGTCAGATGTTATTTCACCATCAATTAGCCACTTAACAATCAACGTCTAGTAACCGATGGCAAATAAACAGGCTGGAAACGCTGCAAGGCAATGATTCTCATTTCATCCATGGATGAAACTGTTGCTGGCAACCCAAACCACCAAAGCCATCAGTCTGCTGCTCGTTCGACCCTTATCCGTGGCCATTAAAAAAACGGGAAGAAAACAAAAGAAGAAGGACGTATCAGCGAAAGCTCTTACAATTGATGAATATCGCGGCCATTTTATCCGCCAAAAAACTTGGCTTCCTTTTGGCTTTTGTCAACGACGTCTCTAGTTTTTTTTTTCACTTGAGAAGATTGGCCGATGGTCGCAATCCGCTGATCCCGCGGTACTCGACCGCTTATTCGCCATCAACTATTGGTTGTATAACACTTGGAGATATGTACGTACATGTACGAAAAATTGGAAAGAACCCGGAAAGAATCAATAAATGTTATTCGCTAAACTACGGTATATATAGCTGATATCTTTAAGCGTCGTCTAAAACGATTGCATCTTTCAAAGAGTTGCTATCTGTAGCGCGTGTGGTGCTGGTGGTGCTGGTGGTGTTTTCGACTGGCTAGGTTCAGACTAAACATGGATATTGTCTGTTTGGTCTGAAACTCCCAAAGTAAGCCAAGTTTCTAAAAAGCGGTGGTCGGTCTGGATCGAATGCGACGACAAGACGCGCCTCGGCGACGCCGGACGTCGCAAAGCCAACAGCGTCTACCACCAATACAGCCGGGTATCCCGCCGACACAATAACATCTGCACGCCAACTCTTTCTCCACTGGTTTCAAACAAATTGGGACGCATGTTTTAAACAAAAAAATCGAGTCTAGATCAAGTCAACTGGTTTGTGCCACCGTCTCGGTGTGGCTGCAGTCTGCACGTGTACACCAAATTCTTATATGTGGAAGCTGATGAATTATCGATAAACAATAGAAAGACGACTATCCGCAGCCTATATAGCCTACGCTGTAAACCATTTCTTAATCAATAGTTTCCAATTCGTAAAATTCTGGTACGTCAGTCGAAGAATTCAGTTCAGGAATTCATCGGCAAATTTTATTCTCGTAATCACACGTAAAATAATTTCAATCAACTTTTCCTGCTTGCGATTTTGACTCTTGTGCAAAATCCTATTATGAGTCAAATTTGAATTCCCTCGGCTCAAGCTCAGTATTTTTTAATTTTGAAAAAAAAAAAAAAAAAAAAAATAGTTTCCTCCAAATTATGCAAAACCCGTTTTGGAGGACCCTTCATTCAAAACTCTACAGGTAATTAAATTAACCTTTCGTCTCTGGATTTTGACTGATGTTTTCCATGAAACAGCATTAAAATACTTAAGGAAAGATTACAGTTGCATTGTCAGAAATTATTCATCCGATTTACGGAAATAATCTAGTAATCATAATACTATTGATGGTATATACTTACAAGGAAGCTAGTAATTTTCTCTAGAATTATTTCAAACCATAAAGCATAAACACATCTCACTCCGCAACCAAACGAGAAGTCAACTATTCCAGTAAAACAAAATAACTGTTTATTTGAATAGTCAATCGAAACTGATGGACGCAGAGTTCAAAATACAACCCAATGTGTCATCTAACTTTTTAAAATATGTAGCGAGATCAATTTTTTCGTGATTTGTTTCTGTGTGTTCTCAAATGGGTTTGCATCGCCAGAGATGATCGCTGTAGAGCAAACGTAACATGGAGTATACATAATGGACCATTGAGAGTGTGACTCGTTTGAACCACTTTGTGAAGAGTCTACGTTATCAGCTGTCTGTTTGCAACAACTGCACACTTTAAAAGCTTCGTTTAGTACCCTCTATGAATGTGATACTTGCTGTGTGTAGGCAAGTATATATCCCATTGCGTCTAGCTAGCTGCTTGTACAATTACCGATGTCTAGATTTCACAAGTGATAACAGCAGCGCTGCATGTAGTCTACCCTTGTTTAACTGAGCGTTGACATTCAAATGTGTTCACTTCGCAGCGGATAAAACCTGACGCTCGTAGACACGTCGTCCAATTTGGCACGAGCCGTCCATTTTGCTGAGGCTAAAAGGCGAAATGGATTGGACCATTTTGACAGCGAAATGGGCCTAGAAACGGCCCTGAAAACGACGGAAAAACAAAAATAGATTTGAATTTGTTACAAAAAAAATGCAGAGCTCAGACAACAGTCAAGTTATTAGAAATACCCGGTAAGGCTCACTACATGACATAATAATCGCGAGCACAGACAGACAGACGAGAAAGAATGTTCCGACGGCTTCAATGAATACGGCTTCTTTTGTCAAAAAAAAAAAAAAAGAAAACATTCAGACTAACAAAATTTACCAAGTGACTGTTTTTTTTTTTTTTTTTTTTTTGTTATTTTTTATTTCTGTTTTTGTTACTGGCAAAATACAGGTATAATATGTATCAAGAAGAGAAGAAAAGAGAAAGAAAGGGAGAGAGGAAGAAGAGAAAGAAAGAAAAAGGGAAAAAAAAAGTAAATGCCAGACTGAGAAAAAACAAGCCAACAAACGTGACCTGCAAGTCTTACAGGCGATTGACAAAAGAGCGAGACTGTAGCAAAGCAAGGCTATAGCTGACTGGCACGGTGGGCTATCTCTCTCTCTCTCTCTCTCACTCTCGAAAACAATACACTATATAATACTACTTTCTTCGTTTTGATTTGTCTCAGAGTTTTGGGTTCTTGTCTATTGCCCTTTTTTCTCTCTCTCTCTCTCGCTGGCCAGCGCGTGGCCAGCAACTCGTTTCTGAACGCAGGTGTAGACTCTCGCCGTCCATTTCTTTGCCCATGTTGCCGGACCCCACCTCAAGTCCTTGTCCTTCTGACGAGAGACTCGGAGAGCCCAGCAGACTGGACTCTAACTTGCCCAGTTATAGAAAACAATCGCCCAGCGTCGAGAGAGTCTCTCTCTCCGGCTAGCTAACCCCTCCCTCTTGTGTATGTGTGTGTGTGTGTGTCCATCCGGCCGGCCCCCCCCTCCTCCTCCCTCCTCTCCAGCCCTCCCTCTTTTGCTCCCCCCCCCCACCATTCCCACCCAATACTCTGCACCATCTGCTGGCCGACGGGCTCAGTGTTGCAGAGGGCGCCCTCTTCAACAGCGACTGGCACACACAATCAGTAGTCGTGCCGCAGCGCTCTAGATGGGATCTACCAAAAGTTGCCACTCCGTTTTGTGCACCGTCTTAATAACCTCGTCGTCCCGCTAAACAGCAGAGGAAAAGAAAATCAGAAAAATAATTAGAAAAGAGGTGAATTCGCCAGTTGAGTCCAATTCACTCAGCCTGTCATCAGGACAACCAAAAGGAGGAGGATATCCCGCGATGTGCTCAGTTCAAACCACGGATACCTTAAACAGTTGCTAGTTGTTGCGTGAAAAATCAAAAACTTTTTTCTTTTTCTTTTTTTCCTATTTTTTTTGCCTTTTTTCTTGGTGTGTTGGATATAGCCTAATAACGCTCTGGTTTATTACTAACTGTCCTTCCATCCCCTTTCTGTTTCCCACAGCCACCAAACATTCGAACCCATTTCCACCTCTTAGGAGAAGCCCCCCCCCCCCCCCCGCTAGAAAAAAAGAAAAGAAAAGAAATGACTTTGAATGGGCAGTGTTTCGTGTGCGATGTCGCGTTGTGTTGGATGTGATCGGTTGAGAATTTGAATGGTCGGTCGGTGTTGACCAATGCACCGGCAGCGCGTCTTGGCCGAGTGTCGCCCTCATCAGCGTGTGACGTTGTCGCTGGCCTACTCCTACTGCGGCCTTCCACAAACTCGGCAGCGGCGGGCCCACCAGCAGTTGGATCCAAGTCGTGGGGCTTGCGTGTAGCCATGCACAGCAGTGTTGGCCCATTCGCTCATTTGCCGTCGCCCTTCTGCACGTCCCGGTTCTTCCGGCGCCTATCCCTGGAGCAGAGCCGAGCCAATCCGAGTCTGCACTCGTGCCGCCCTCCTTGTCCCATTGCCGTGCCGTGCCTCTTGACTCCCGCCGAGTTGCCAGTCTGCGAGGGCCGAACCAGGTCCCTCCAGCCGCCGTCCAGCTCATCGCAACAGCCGCTCGTCTCCGCCAGCGGTCAGCCTTCTCTGCTGCTGCTCCGCGTCAGCATCGGCAGGCATTCGCACTCGTCCACTTGTTATCCGCCCTCGTACGCAGTTGCGCCGCCCTTTGTCGTTCCTCTTCAGCTACCGTCTCAGCGGTAGCTCCTCTTGCTCGCCGCTTCGTGCCCGTCTCCTCTATAGAGTGGCCAATAATCCCCCCCCCCTTCCCCATCAAACAAGAAAAGAAAAGAAAAGAAAAACAACAACTACTAAAATAACGCGGGCCTTTTGTTTATACGGTGGCTCGCATTGCAACTCTCTCTCTCTCTCTCTGTGTGTGTGTGTGTGTCTTTCTCTGTGTCTGAGTGTGTGTCGTTTAGCTTCTCTCGCCCATCATCGAAACTGGGAACATTGTGCGACAGCGGAGACTCTTTGGAATTGCGTCAAAGTGACTTGCATCCGTCCGTCCGTCCGTCCGTCCGTCCGTGTCTCTCTCTCCGGCAAACGTCCATGTGAAACCTCCAACGACTTGGGGGAAATCTGAGAAGAAGAGCGCGGCGCAGACCATTAGAGTCGGTAGACTTGGCCCCGCGTCATCGGGTCTTCCCGAAGAAAAGAAAAAGACGAAGCAGCCATAAAATTCGGAATCTAAAGGAAATCCTTTCTTTTTTGAAAATAAAAGAATCGAGCCGAGAGAAACTAATCAAAAAAGATTGTCGAAATACCCTGAAGTGCTATTTCGAGCTTGGTTTTTTTGGGGGGGTTTGTTTGTTTGATCCAAGAAAAAACTGCTTCGATCGGTTGGTAATGAGCGAATTGAAACGATCGCCGTCGCCGGCTAAATAGGAAAGATTGATCGCGATCGATTGAATATCCCATCGGCGCGTCCTTTTCTACATGTGACTTGCGACGCCCAGTTGGAGAGACAGAGAGACAGAGCTTGTGCGGAGCGGCCTAGTCCCTTGAGTGCCCAGACACTTGATTAGTTGGTGGGTGCTAAATCATCGCTCAATCCGTCATCTCGCACGGCCGGCCAGCAGCCTCGTTCCAGCGTGGGTGCTCGTCCCCGGCCATAACTGCCGTCGAAAAATCGACTGTTGGGGTCGCCGAGGGCGGGGCCGTCATGATTCGTGGCCCTAGCCGTGGCCTCGGGACCTTCCGCTGTCGCTGCTGCCGCTGGATCCTCCCGCTTCTCCTCGTGACCCTTCCGCTTTTGTTCGGCTCCCTCGTCGTCGTCGTCACCGCCGCCTCCGCCACCGCCGCCGCCGATCAGTCAACGCCAGCAGGCAATTACATTTCCTCTTCCAGCAGGGCTGATCCGCCAGCGACCGTGTCCATCTTCCACCACCAACTGCCCGCCAACATGGTGGCCGGCAGCTCTGCCAGCGGTGGCGCGTCCCAGCAGCAGCAGCAGCATCCCAGTCGTTCCCAGCAGCAGCAGCAGCAGCAACAAGTCGCCCCCTCGCTGGTGGCCCACGGTTACGGCGGCTACAAACCGGCAGCGCCGTCCAAGGAGAGCAGCAGCAGTGGCAGCAGCAGCGCGACGGAGGAAGGATCGATCCTGCGACTCTTGAGCAAAAACAATCTCTACATCCAAAGTTTCCCCAACGGCACCGTCAGCGCCACAGGACAGGACTCGAGTTTCTATTGTGAGTACTGCCACCCATCTCCATTTCTCATTTGCTTCGATCAAAGGCTACTGCCAGTGTGACTGCCAGTGTGGCAGTTTGTATATTTAGTAGTAGTAGTTGGTAGTAGTTAGTCGTAGTTAGTAGACTAGTAGTAGTAGAGAGTGGCCTGGCCGGCTGGCCAGAAAGAAAATCTCTAATGTCTGTGCTAGATCCGCCTATGGATATTAGATCAAATAAGGGAAAAGGTCATTTTCACTCTGATTACGGTCAAAACATTCGTGCCCAGCATTGAATAGGGCTAGCAGCTAGCTAGCTAGCTAGCTCTCAGCACCGTTGGCTGGCCTCTCCACACAACAGTCCAGCTCCATCCAGTACACTGATTGGGCTGTCGTCTATTCAAGAGCTATGCAAAGCAGACACAACTCACGAATAACAAAAAACGACGGGCCAATGCTCAACTTTGAGAGATCGTACGATTTGATCGGCTGACTACAACGGGTTTGCAGCTTTGCTCACCATTGAGCATTGACAACCTTGAGCTCACTCGCAACTCGCAAGCTGGACTTGGAACATTTTTCTTTGTTTTTTTTTGGGTTTTTTGGGTTTTTTTTTTTTTTTTTTTCCTTTTTTGGTTTCCTTCGTTAAATCTAGCTTTGATCCACTCGTCTATACTTTTTTCCTCTGGACACCCGATAGGCCTAACTTATGAATGCTTCGTCGTGATTTTCTTGATTGATTGATTACCGGCCTATACGCCGGCGTCTATGACGTCTGCCGACAGCCGAAAAAAAAAGGAAAAAGGGTCGACAGCCAGTTTGTTCGCATTTTCTGTGTGCGTGCGTGCGTGTGTGTGTTGACACAGATTCCATGTCATTGCTGATCGCTGACTGTGAATTGACACGTGTAAGATGAGTGGCAAGACAACAAATAAAGAGTGGGCAGAAGAAGAACCCCCCACAATCAAAGGGATATAATAGAACAGGGGGGAAAGAAAAAAAAACAAAACAAACAGGTTCGAACTTTGTTAGAACTATAAGTAGGCCTATGGCCAGAATTCTAATTTAAATCATCGAAACGCAGCCCAATGGGAAATTGTTGACTTGCTGCGAGTTATTTGGAATGCGTCGTTATAAGCCACGCCTAATCGGAGCGATCCGCCCTCCCTTTCCCTTTGACGAAAAGAGAAGAAAGAAAACAACTTGGCTAGCTCTTTTTTTTTTTCTTTCTTTCTTTCTTTCTTTCTTTCTTCTTTTCTTTCAAATATTAGCATAATCGTAGATGCTGAACAGCGGCGTGCTCTTTGATCGACTGGAAATAGAGAGAGAGAGAAGTAGAGACGGCGCGATCATTAATAATAACGTGAATCGTCCAACTTGAGCAGCTGTTACAATGAGAATCTCCATAGGCTCTTAATCGTCATGATTCGGCATCTTTCTTTTTCTCTTTTCTCTCCCTCTAAGCGGCCACCAAACAATAAACGCTTGTCCGGCTGATTTCCACCTTTTATCCGAAACGTCGTCGCATACAAAAGGGCGGGCTGTCTGTCTAGATTGGGTTTCACAGCTTAGAGAGGTGATGTTGCTGCTGCTGCTACTGCTGTTGTCGTTGTTGTTGTTGCTGTTGTGTCCCAGAGAAAAATCCATGTTGACATGGTGAAAAGAAAAAGTTTCGGGCCCCGGCTGAATTGATCGATGGACATCCCGCTGTAATAATTAGGGTAATTAGACTTAGCGCGCTGTGCTTTCATTCTGTGATATCACAATGGACGAGCGAGTATAGCGCAGGAGAGACGTTTGGAGGGAGCAGCTCCATACTGTGAATACATGTTCCAGGCCTACAGGGCATATAATCAAAGCGAAAAAATAAAAAAAATAAAAAAAATAAAAAAAGGAAGCCCAGGACAGAGAGAGAGAGAGGCTTTCAGTGCGGCGATTCATCCAACAGCCGTTTTTCTCTTCTTTTTTTTTCCTCTTCTTCCCCCCTCCGAGTATTTCGTTTTCTTGCATTGTCCTCAAGGCGAGTGTGTCTACTAAGGATCGAATAACCTGGCGTCTGTTCCCAACTTCCTCTCTTTTTTTTTTTTTTTTTTACTTTTTTTTTCCTTCTTCCCCCCCCCCCCCCCTCTCTGTATGTGTGTGTGTACTTGTAGTTTAACTCTCCGGCTGCCGGCCCGGCCGCCGCCGCCGCCGCCCCCCCCCCCCCATGTTATAGCCCTCCCCTGGAAATGCATTGTGTGTACAATGTACATCCAGGGTGTGCAACTTCCCCTTTTTGTGTGTGTCCCTCTACTTGTGGAGAGGCATCGGACGTCCAACGGGGTATATAATATCCAACAGCCGTTTGATAATCCCAGGACAGGGGATATTATATTGTTCACAATACACAGGCGCGCAGAGTTGTTCAGCCCACTGGATAAACACTGCCAGGGCTAGATCGGCGCGTTGACTCGCCCATCTCTTCCAATGGGGCAGGGCCCCATCAGGCACGAGTCCGCTAGCGGATCAGATGGTTCCCACTATACTATACTGTATATCAAATGGGCGCCCAGCAGCACAGACTATAGAGGAGGGGGTGGAGGAGTTGGAACACGCAGGTTAGGTTACACACAGTGGCGTACACGTCGGGCGTACACAACTGTTATTCCTCTTCCATTCACCATAGGGCATCAACGTCAGTTTTGATTTACCGGAGTAATAATAACCCAGGCTGAGACACTTGAGCCTTTTTTGATATTTTGATCATTTCATTGTTTCCTATACCAGCCGTTGATCGTCCACAAATGTGTCTCGCACATTCGTCGTTTTTTCATTCAAGATCTTATTTCTGGGAGCGCCGTTATCTCCGACGTCCATCGTCCGACTTGAATTCAAAAGCTGGAAAATGTTCCTGTTGATTGAAATCGCTAGTCGTAGTGTAGCAAGCCTTTTATTACGTACGCCAACGAGCGTGAGCGAGCGTGAGCCCGCGAGAAAGTCTACTACAGACGATTTGACATGTACAGATATGCATGTGAGCAGCGACCAACACACCGTCTTCGTGCGTCGCTATCTCTACTGGGTATCGCCTTGTCTTCGCCAAGCTTTCGACGTGCTTCATTCACACAAGGCGAAATGAAAGATGCGCTACTAATCGGTTTGTCTTGATGGCATTGGTTCGCTCGTTATCGTTTTTTCTCCCCCTCTTTGTCTGCCACCAAGGGCTCCTTTTCAGGACGTCTTTGAAGCTCGCACAAGTCGTGAACACTTGAGTTTTTTCTTCAATGAATAATTTGGCTGTGCATGTGCGAGAAAGAGAGAGAGAGAGAGAAAATGGATAGCGCACGGTTTGGTTGGCTGGTGAATAAATGATTTCCCGGCCTATAGAACTTTTGTGTAAAGAAAAGGGGGGGGGGGGAACTGATTTTCAGATTAGACAGGACAGATGAAGTTGTATATATGCAGTTATGCACACGCACACAAACAGATGTTTCTTTTGGTTGTGTGCGTGCTGGCAGTCTAGCTAGACACAAACATGCGAGGATTATACAGCTCAATGCAAGTGCGGATCGACACGTCAACAAGCGACGGGTAATTGGGAGGGCTCCTTTTGATTTTTCTCCCCGTCAACATTCGCATTAGAGTTACAAACAATTGATTTCACCTACTACGAGCGTTGTGGTTATGTTTCATAGAGTGAGCAGTGAGCTATTATTGTCAGAAGAGAATGCCGTCGAGAGAAAAGAATTGTACACGGTCGGGAGAAGAAAAAAAAAAGAAAAAAAATTCAAAACTCGTCAATCCGTGTGCAACAGGCTACGACGCAACCGAATTCCGGTCAAGGCTGTAGACAATCAACGCATGCTGCTTGGGTTTGTCTGAAAATGAAAAACAAACAAACAAACAAACAACCGCTCGGCTAGGAAGGCAATTTTTCATTGTCCTTTTCGTGCCACCCTATCTATAGCAAATAGAAAATGAAGTGCTGATGAAAGAATAGCCAACACACAGATAGACGTGGGAATCACAATGGTGGATTGAAAAGGGACTTGATCGATCACGACGAAAATGCAATTCGACGAAAGGAGGAATAGTCGTGGTATGTCTCGACTGCGTAACACACTGTAAGGCATTCTCGCCGAATGGAAACCTATAGAAACTAATCACTTGAAATGGCAACGAGTCGGGAAAACATCTTGGAACAACAACAAGGAGACTCGGTGTTTTTCTATCAGACATAAAACAGAGGTGAGCTGCCGTGCGCTGTATAATGGAGGACGCGGCTGCCTCTGATTTCTTATATATCTACTCTCCTCCACAGAGTGGGGGGGAAATGTTGGGAAAAAAATAAAGAAGGACGCATTCTTTTGGGAGCTCGTAGCCCAGTTAAATCACTTTGAGTTGACCTGCCCATGAAAGGAATTTCTTTTTTGTTAGTTTTTTTTTTTTTTTCTTTTTCTTTCTTTTTTCTTCTTTTTTCCACATCTGTCGAAGACTGGTCGACTGGCAAAAGAAGAAGAAGAAGAAGAAGACGAAGAAAAAGAAAAAGAAGAAGTATTTCTTAATTTCCACGGTGAACTACGTAAGGAATGGAATGTGTTATTCGGCAGGCATACACAAAGAAAGGCAGAGGTAAAAGGAAATTTATTGGCGGAGCTGAGGGTATGAAGGTTGCAACTGTTCAACATGTAAATGGAGAACTCGCGCTTCTTTTGTGCCCATTAACTTTCGTCGAAATGTCTTTATTTATTGACTAAGACCCCAGAGGGGATAAGGCAGTTATGGTCAGACCATCAGTCGTGAAAGCAGGGAGGAGATCAGCCAAGAAGGGAAAAGGCCGCACCACCACCACCACTCTCGGCTCCGAGTAAGACATCGTTTACCGCAAGGAAAAGAGCAAGAAAGGAGAAAACACGAAAAGGTTTTCCAGACGCGCTAAAAGCCAGTTCGACTCTCCAACAGCAATGAATTGCACTTTTTTTTCTTCTTCCTCTTCTTCTTCTTCTTCTTCTTCTTCTTCTTCGTCTTCTTCTTCATCATCGTCTTCTTCGTCTTCCACATTTTCGACTGGCCGGCATAGTGACAAGAGGCAGCAGCAGCAGCAGGAGCAGCCGTGGCAGCAGCATCACATTCCTTTATGTAGTGTAGTGTATATATCTCGGAGCATTCTCTTTCCTAGCCGTGGTCCGCGCGCGCGTACCACCCACTTCTCGCCCGCTGCCGCTCATGGCCCACTTTGACATTCAAACTTCAACCAAAAAAGCTGGCCTCATTCTCCTCGCTACTTAATCTGACCAAACGTCCTCTTTGCAAGACGAAATTTGATTCACTCTTGATGCGGAGATCCCCACCGGCTTTCTAATCGTCTTCTTCTTCTTCTTCTTCTTGCCACTGTATAGTCTAAACAGAGTCTATATATGTAGACTATATAGAATTATAGATGGAAAGGAAATCGTGAATTCGCTGAACAGAAGGTTTCGGCTCAAACGGTCCCGGTCACGCTCTGCTGTGTGTAAAAGGCCATCAGTCGACGGAGGCCTCGTCCCGATCTTCGATAGATCAATCGCTCGAATGTTTCTCTCCTTTGTTGGTGACTGGTGATATCGCAATCTACCAGAGTCTCTGAAATTCTGGCTGCTTTGTTCACCCAAAAGTTATGGCGTGTTCTTTTCTCGGATCGGAGATCTCAGACGACAGACGGACACAAGTCTTTTACTAGCTATAAATATAACACAACATTATTAACTAATTCTATACGACCGCAAACATATAGACATATAGTCAGCAGCCTCATACTTGCCATTCCGCTCGGACCGTTTCACCACGTTTCACAATAGCTGATTCAGTTTCACTTAGTCGCCAAGAATACAATTGTTATGCAAGTTGTTAAACTTGGTGATGGTTGATGGTTGATGGTCGTTGACGATTATGAAATTGGCCGACCGTGCCCAATGCAACCGTGAACATGCTGTTGTGCACCGGTCTTCTAATAAGCATGACTTGATTCCAATAATTCCTTATGAATTCCGATCAGTATCATGTGAACCAAAAAATTGAAAAAAACTCGACGAAATGTGGTAGTCAACGTAGATGAAAAATAAATTACATTCGAAACAAAAAGCTTTGCATCATGGTAATAAATTTAAAAAACAACAAATTTGATTTTGTTTGTTTTTTTCGAAGAAGCAAAGCAAGCAAAGTTGCAGGTGCAAGTCTTTTTTCAAAGAAGAATTCAGATACGTATTTCCAACAACGCATTTTCCCAATCACCCCTGAGAACTGCGGAGAGAGCTGTAGAGAAAATTCGAATATGGTATTGGCAACAACAGGACGGAAAAATTTCGCCGAAAATATTCAGGCGGATATCTAAGCTTGCGGCGACAACACATACGGTTCCTACACATTTAAGTTCTTACCCCCTGAAAGAAGAAGGAAAAAGAACACACACACACACCCACATTCGGTGTGTTCAAGAGCATCGGCTCCGACATTCTTTTATCTTATCTTATCTACTTTCATCGAATTCCCCACGTTCGGAAATATATTCCATTATTCCCGTATCGCTCTTTTATCAAGTCTTTTATGATCCGTAGAATCCGTGTTCATCTTGTTGAAACTGAGCCACAGAACCACGACTCCACATTCGGCTATAGTTTTTCGTCTCGTTTTCATTTTCACGGGTATTATAGTTAAGTGGGCTCGCATGCCTCGCCAGCTTTCGAATCGAAAACCTTTTCTTTTTTTCTCTTTTCTTATTTTCCAATTAACATATACAAATATGTAACGGGATGGAGTTGATGGATGTTATGCAAGTGATCGAAGTTGACCTGCTGTTCATTTGTTTTTCTGAGATAAAACAACAATAATTAGATATTTTTACCGGAATTTCTCATATTACTTCAAGGAAATCGGAAATTTCGGAAACTTTGGCTTACAATTTCGAAAGTCCTGGAACGAAATTTTGTTTCTTTATTAATTTTTCCTGCCCAAAATCTTTCAAATGGCAGTTTGTAACAGATAAATGGAGAACTGGATAAACAAAAAAAAAAATAAGATTCGGTGCAATTAAATGAAACTGCCTTGGCTCCCCCGTGCATACTTAAATAATATATTCAAAATGTATTATAGCAAGAGAAACAGAGAAAAAAATGGTTAGTTCAATGTGACCACAGGCATGTGGATGAAAAACAAATGAATAAATTGCAGAGAAAACTCAAACTGGTTTTCAGTAGGAGAAACGTTTTTTTTTTTTTTTTTTTTTTTTTTTTGTCACATTCGTCCCGTTTTCGTCCAGTTTTAACCTACCGACTAAGAAATCATTTTCTCAAAGATCTGCAGGAAGAAATTTTGCTGATTTTTCCCTACGTATTTTTGCGGAAGTAATATTAACCCGCGTAGGGCAAGAAACGAGTTGAGGCCGCGCAACACACGGCGACAATTACAGGTCGAACAAAAATTGTTGTCTCTCTACGTCTCGTTTCTCAGGTGGTCAAAAAGAAGGAAAAAAACAGGATTCGTTACCGTATGACCTCAGATCATTTTGGATACCATTTTCCTTTTTTCCATATGAGCGACAGCAGTTTCGGTTTGTTTTTGAAATGCCACAACTAGATCTTATCGAGTTGACATGCATAACGAGGGCCAGTACCAACTCTGGTTTGAACAAAAAAAAAAAAATAGAAATTAATGTAACAGATACTGTTTTTAAAATGTACAAGACGCTGATTTTGTGTGTTATGTACAGTACAATACGGGTAATAGAAGTTGCAGCCAGTTAAATGTTTTGATTAGCCTCAGATGAAGCAGAACGTTAGTATTTCAAATATAACGGGGCTTAAAAAGTCACACGCCAAAGAAATTCTTGGTTATCCTGAGCAGTTGGAGACAGCCACGCTACGACCCTATAGGATTGTCTATCTGTGACAAGGGTGAATGTGTTTTGATTTATTATAATTGCAAGTTCTCTTATGTACGCTTCCTTAAAAAAGGGAGGGAGGGAGGGATTCTGGACTTTAAGCTGACTTCAAATAACTTATAAGGACACGGGGTACAATTTAAAGCGACACATATTTTTTATTTGGTTATTTTCCTAAAGGTGTTTTTTAATCCGCATAGACACGTGAAGGGAAACGTATCGCATCTGGCTGATGGATCTTCTTTCCATACTGTCTGATGTGCTTGTAACTTTGAGGGTGGCCATGTTAGGGTTATTGCGAGCTCGCCAGTCTTTTGGTCACGTGCAGGCAGTGGCACTTGCTTCGATGATAGAGATTTCATCTGCTGGCTGGCAAAGTTCAGGGCGAAAGGAATGTCGGAAGAAAATGTGGAATAAAACTGTTGATAGCACAGAGAGAGAGAGAGAGAAAAAAAAAAGACTATATAGCCGGTCATTAGGTGAGCATTCAACGGCTGCTGGTGTGTGTGTGTGTGTGTGTGTAAGAAAGAAAAAGGGCAGCATCAAGAGAAAGAATGGGAAGGTCTATAGTAATATAAAAATATAGAAATACTCTCGAGGTCTCTATCGCCACAACAAGGTCTGGCGGGCAAGAGCCGAGACCGGCTTTGAGTTTATCTTGTCCAACCATCAGCAATATCTTCATTTGTAGGCAGGTGAGCAGCCAGCAGGCAATCCAATCCACAGGCGGCCCCCTCCCATCTCGTCAGTTCTCTCCTTTTTGGCTCCTTTCTCCACTTTGTGCTGGGCCACGTCAGTTCCATTTCCAGCGTTAGTTCAAATAACTTTTTTTTTCTTCTTCTTTTTTTCTTACGCTGAAAGCATACGGTTGCCCAGCACGATTCATCTTGGCTGCTGTCTCGCAATAGCCTTTACATGTCACTTGACGCACAAATTCAAGTGTTGACACCTCATCGCCGGCCAGCGTCCAGCTGCCAAACAGCCCGCCATGTACATTTTACTAGCCGTTTTACACGGATTTCTTCTTCTAGTTGTTTTTTTTTTTTTTTGTTTTTTTTTGTTTTGTTTTGTTTTGTTTTTTTGGCGCAATAATAGATTAAACTAATTGGGACCACTCTGTTAGTCACACGCGATGGTGGTTACTCGCTCATTATGCACGCTACCGGAAAACGAATTGGAAATTGATTAACCATTCAAAAGAAAGGAGAAGAACTGTGTACTGCTGTGGCCAGATGTGGCGTGAAACTCTGAAAGTCGAGTCAGGTTCGGCTGGATGTAGTACACCACTACAGGAGCAGTCCACACCTAGTGGCGTTCTCGGTTGGCACGGAGCTTATTCAACAGCGGACATAGAAGGTTTTGATCGTCGCTCGGAGAGTGCGATTCTATATGCCCATCGAAAAAGAAGTGCCGTAATGGGAGCAGCGGAATTGAACGAGTGTTAAAAGGGGAAGGGGTTCTCGGCTATCTACACAAAAAAGATTACTAGCTACTACGGTACAGGGGAAGGTTTTGGCTTTCTCATATGGCTTCCAGGATCCGATGTCTATTGTCCGATTTTCCAACTGAAACTGAACCTCCTTAGCTCTCTCTCTCTCTCTCTCTCTCTCTCTCTCTCTGGAGACTTGGCTATTTCGGCTGAGTTCATTTTCTCGAAAATTAAGCGAGTTGTTGGGTTGTGCAAGCTGATTAACAGACAACAGGAGAACTCGTCTTTATGTAAATCTAGATGATAATTTTCTTCTTTTTTTCTTTTTCTTTTTCTTTTTTTTGATTGACCTCGAAGCAAAACGTTCGGCAGTTGATTATCATGTGTCGTAAAATATATTTTTGAATCACAAGACGGATGAAAAGGCTGAGAAACCTATCAAACATTTATAAGCAAAAAGATTGGGTGAAAGATTCTTTAAGCAAACTGTGGACGATAAAGATTGGTCTTGGTGGATTGGTTTCGTGTAGATTGTGTTTTTTTTATCGTCTTCAAATCTCCTTGAAGCACTGATTAAACCAGCTCAACACTTTCCATGCGGAAAAGATTAGATTATCGAGAAAACATATGGCATTTTGTAAAGCAAATCGTTTCATTTCACATGCTAAGAGTTAAAATCATACATCTTAGTTACGAACTATTCAGCCATTTCAGCCCAAGTATTCGGCAAGTAGCCATCGGTATAGCATAGTGCTCATTCCATTTTGGCTGGACAGGATGATATAACGACAGATTAGCCGAGGAATAGTGTAAAAGTTAAGGACTATTTTATTTTGTTGGCAAATATTCAATTGGTCTTTTACCCGATTAGGTGTAATTCATCGTTTTTTTGTTTTGTTTTGTTTTGTTTTGTTTCAACCCAATGATAGATATTTCTAAATCAAGATATATCAGACCTTGTCTTTTCGATTTCCCATACCAGCTCTACACGGCTATACACGTGGATGGCATACAGCATAAGCTCTTGAAAAAATTGACCGCCAGGAATGTAGGATAGACATATAATTGTCATAATTTTGTGGGATGAAAGGCAAGGAGGTTGTGAGTTTGTTAGTGCCTCAATCCTCTAGAAAAAGAGGGAGGAATGGGTAGTAGGTGGGGTGGTGGCCAGCAGCAGCAAGGAGCAGCAGCAAGGAGCAGCAGCAGGTTAGGCAAACAAGGTCATTAGAAATGCATAGCAGGTCGTGTTCGAGTGCCAGAGGCTTCTATTTTCTTTTCTTTTTTTCTTTCTTTCCTTTTGATGTCTCACAAACATAAGTTGAAGCATAGACGACTAAGCGCTCAATCAGCCGCAACTAGCCACGCTCTAACAGAAGAGGGAGAGAAAGGCAAAGAAAAGAAGAAGAAGAAGAAGAAAACCAGACAGGCCCCTCAAAAAGAACTTCCAACTCCGAGAGACTCCAGTTGCCCAGCAGTAGATGCGTCCGACTGATGGCCAACGTCGAGTGTATTCGATTGATGACTTCATTGTTTCGAAGAATCCTGGCTGTATATTGCCCTCTACAATTCTTCTTCTTTTTTTCTTTTTTTTTCTTTTTCTTTTCTTCGTTTCAAGTTTTTCCTTTTTTTATTTATTTATTTAACTTTTCTTCGTTTTCGTTTGATATTTTCCCTGAGCTCAAACTGAAACTATTGAAACGAGCTCTTGGTTTATTTCCATTTGAAAAAAACAAAAAACAAAAGCCAAGCGACTGGCCAGCAGAGAATCGAAAGTACACACATAGAAAACGAAAATAGTGTTGTTGTTGAAGCCCTTGAGGATCCCTTGACGGGCTGGCACCGTTGGATGATCTTCTACGATTTCAACTGAGTCTCATGGAACACAATTGTAGCGGTCGTGCTGGGCTAGCTAGCTACCAGTCTCTGAGGACTGAAGTGACTCTAGAAAAACTCGTTTGTCTCGTTATTACGCTGGCCCACGTAGCTCACATTCATAGATTCCCAACTAGAGAGTCGATGCAACCCGAATCGGCATTCCATTCTCAAAAAGAAAAAGAAATGGCCGGCCAAGCTGCTGGGCTGGATCGAGTTGACATGTTTCTGCCTTTATATATATATATACCTGTGTGACGCGTCTCTTTCATTTCAATGTGTTACCATTTACATGGCTTACACAATTTGACAATAGGGAATTACCCAGATGCACGCGTTCAAACACTGCTCAAACATAGCATAGCACAGCATTAACTCTTGCTCACGAGCCAAAAAGTATCCGACCACATTCCATGTCTTAGCACACACACACATCTCCAATGATTATTTTTTACCTTTTCTTTTCTTTTCTTTCTAGCTGTTTTGAAACAAAGTGCAGTCGGCTTTGGAAGGATCTACATCCGAGGAATCGCATCTCGGCTCTACCTGTGCATCAACGAATGCGGAAGACTCTACGGCTCTGTAAGTAAATTTTTCTGCTCAATTCTATTTATTTCATTCTTTCTTTCTTTCTTTCTTTCTTTCTTTCTTTCTTTCTTTCTTTCTTTCTTTCTTTCTTTCTTTCTTTCTTTCTTTCTTTCTTTCTTTCTTTCTTTCTTTCTTTCTTTCTTTCTTTCTTTCTTTCTTTCTTTCTTTCTTTCTTTCTTTCTTTCTTTCTTTATTTGGCGACTTGATTGTTATCCGAGAAAAAGACAGCTTTTTTGGAGTTTATTCCACAGTATACGTAGATACAGTGGATATAGTACATACCTGACCGTACCTGACTCGGTTGAGTGAATACCGTGTACACCATTGCAGCGTGCTGCAATGGCTGGCAGTCGGATTCTTTTCTTTTTCTTGGTTCCTTCCAATCATCAGTCTACAACAATCAATCAAATGCTCTTTTGTCATTATTATTCTCTTGGAGGAGGAGGAGGAGGAGGAGGGGCCTGGAGAGCCTTGTAAAATCCGCGTCTTTATATAGGCTCTATTTACTCCGAAGTGGAAGGGAGGAAGAGAAAATGGTTGGTTGCACGGCACATTGATTTATTATTTATTTTTTGTTGTTGTTGTTCTCTTGGTCCCCTTTTGGGGTAACAGTGGCTGCATAGTGGATATATATACCAGGCATATGAGCAGCAGACAAACCTGTGTGGTCTGTAGCCCAAAGCCGGTCTCAGAGCTACTTGAGATGCTGGACGGGATTGCACCCGCTGGCTTTCTCGTATACTCGGAACGTGCTGGCTTCAAAAAAACTCTTCTCCGTTAGCCTGGCTAGCTAGCGCTAGCTGGCTGGGCTGGCTGGCTGGCTGGCTGGCACTGGTTGGCAGTCAACTTTGGTCAATGCATCCCTTTGCATTCTATTCTCTTTTTTCGGTGATTTTCTTTTGACCCGCAGGCGGCCTTACACACACACACACACACACACACACTAGTCAATCCAGTTTAGCGTCTTCGTTTTTTTCCAACATTTTCTCTCATCTTAGTTAGGAATACTATCGATTCCCCCCCACCACCACCACCGTCACAGCGCTAACTTACAGATGTTACACTTAGCGTTCACTTACACAACAAATTATTAATTATTTTCAACAATATTCGTTTTTTTTTTCCATTTTTTTTTCCTTTTTATTCCTTTATTTTCATTTCTTTTTCTTGGGGACTTTTCCCGTTTTTCGTTTAGTGGCGCGAATTTTAAAAACGGTTTGACTAAATAAAAATATCACAACCAGAAGTAGTAGTTGCATAATCACGAGATTTCGTGTTGGGTAGTCGCAGTCGGTGAAGGAATAAGAACATTTACATTCCATTCTTTGATTGGACTAACGACGAGAGAAGAGCCAACAGAAACTATACTCATGAACGGAACCCTGTGGCTATGGACTATAGTAACATGGATGAGTGGCCAGTTCCCCATCCTGCAATATAGTAGAATAGAGTAAGAGATCAAGAGTAGGTCGCTTGACGTTTTGGACAATGCAACATCTCACTGCGCTTTAGCTTACACTTGTATAGGTGCTCTTTTCCTAGGCTATTTTATGCTTTAATGACTTCACTGGGTTTTTTTTTTCTTGGAGCCTAATAAATTACTTGTAGTTTATTACATGATTATTAATTATTTTTTAAACTGAGATATTTTGATTAGTGAGCCGAATTGCTTATTTTTTGCTCATTTTTGTCATACCCGAATTTTTGTCGTGTTGAGTTTAATCTAATTTTTAAAAAGAAAACATCTAGCATGTGGTGGTGGCATCGTTCATGGTAATACCATATATGACGCCTGCGTTTTCCATTTTCTACCTATGGGGCTCTTCGGGATCTGTTTTATTTAGCCGATTTATCTGGCAACGCAGCATGGCGCCAGTCTTTTTTGAGGGAAGAACGGGGAGAAGAGGGAGAATGGGACGAATGGGGGAGAAGAGGAAACGTGGGTCCCCTTTTTTTTCGTACGCCCTCCTCCCTCCCACTCGTCCCATTCTCCCTCTTCTCCCCGTTCTTCCCTCAAAAAAGACTGGCGCCATGCTGCGTTGCCAGATAAATCGGCTAAATAAAACAGATCCCGAAGAGCCCCATAGCAATATTATCTGTAATATACTTTTTTTTTACCTCGAGCTTTTTGCATTGCTTTATGAAGCCAGTCGATTTCTATTTTAAAATTTTTCCCCATGTCTAAACGCTTCAAAATTGTGTTGTGTTATAGAAACGCCCAGATGTCAAGGATTTTGTATAGTGTTAAAAGGTCAACTTTACGGAGATGTACATGCAACAACACTATATACCTGAACAGTTTGACTGCAATTGAAACAAGTTTCTGACTTATTGTTCGAGCCTGTTGGAATGGCCCGAACGAGTGTGCTTTTATCTTTACTGTTAAGATATTAGTTGAGATAAGACACACATTGAATGACAAATTCTTGGAACGCTATACATAAATAGAATTCAAAAATAGCTTGATTGTTGATCCCATGTTGATAAAAGCATCACGGTGCATTCTCCAGCAGCTTCAAGTCTTGGATATTAGAAAAAGGCGTTTCTCCGTGTTGCTTTATTTATACAAAACCTCGCGTAAATTATAGAGCTCGACTGCTGCTGGTACAGAGGAGCTCTATTGGGTGGTAAAATTTCGCTCGAAGATGATACGATCCATGTGTTTGTATAGCCAACAGAAGAAGACCACTTACCACTTGTTTGATAGAAAAAATGATAACAAAAATTCGCTGCGTAAGCAAACATAAATTAGCATTTCATTTTGCATATTTTTTTCTTTTTCTAAACATGGAACCAGTAGATTTCACCCTACGCGTAATGAACGAATCAACTTGTGCCATTGATTTTCTTGGCACCCTTCTTCTTGTTCCGATGAAGAGTGTTGTTGAGCCCGATGGCATTCGCATATCACCGGCCAATAATGAAAAAAAAAAGCCAAAAATTCTAGCAAATCGTCGATTCAAATAATAGAATGACCAAAGCGAGTCAATCTGATGACATCTGTACTCGTATAGCATTGGGAAAGAGAATAATAGAAATGGGAAAAAATCACGGAATGCCCATAAAGTATTCGCATATTAATTTATGAAAGTTTAATTGGAAAGTGGAGAGTGTTAAAAAAAAAGGGCCAGGATTAGGAGGAGAGTAAGTTTTGATAAGGGAAGGGATGGAAGAAAGAGGAGGGACTGCGCAATTGATCGGTTGGAGGTGCTGCTGTGGCGGTGGCCGGTAAATGTAAAAAGGAGGTAGCCGCAATCGAGTTGTTGGCGGCAACGTCATTATCAGAGACCAGATAGCTGCCTGCAAACAGGTAGACTCTTGCTCCCAAGTTGGTATTCAGCAGTCGTGACAGTGACGGATGAGAGAGCTCGTCTCAAGAATCTACGCCGCACCTGTTGCACCAGCACGATGACAATATCTTTCTTTTTCCCTTTTTCCTTTTTTCCTTTTTTTTCCTCTTTTTCCTTTTTTTTTTGAAATGTGTGTGCTTAAGAGAAGGCCTCTTATTCGGCCAGTTTTGTCATGCCTTTTACTAATGTTGACTACACTGCTGACTCTTCGTTGAATACGTTGAGTCGCCTTAGAATGGAATGGAATTGAAGCTGCTGGAATCTTTGCGATTGTCAAATAACGTTTTGATTTTTGTTTGATTGGTTTTTGCAGGAGCATTTGGAGCCGGATTGCATCCTCCAGGACCATATTGAGGGCAACTGGTACAACTCGTACACGTCGATCAAGCACTCGACGGCCGAGAAGTCGTTGTACATGGCCTTCAACAGCAACACGGGCTCTCCGTGCCGGTTACGGCTGAAGAGCGAGACGGCCAGTGACGGGCGCTCGATCGTGGCCCTGGGAAGCAACGAGAAGTACGCTCTGTTTTTCCCAGTGCGCAACATCTCATTGCCCGATGGGATGAACCTAACTAGTCTGATACAGTTGAACAAAAGGATTCCCTTTGCGAAGAACAGCGTTAAGCCAACAGGTTGTGCTCCTCGTTGCTCCAAGTCGTCTGACCAGTCCATAAAAGAGACCAGCTCCAATCGAGCCAGTAGCAAAGAGAAATCCAAGAGGAAAAATAAGTGTTCCTGTCTTTCCAGTGAGACTCCTGCCCAAGGCGGAGGCAACGTGGAGCGATGTCGCAGACCGCGCCAATGCCGGCCAAACCCCGGCCAGCACGCCCGAAAGAGCCACAGAGAAAGCAGTGGCAGCAGCAGCAGCAGTGGCAGCAGCAGTGGCAGCAGCAGCAGCAGCAGCAATATGGCGACGGAATCCGGCTGGAACCAGCTGAAGCGACCCGATCGGCATCGAGAGAAAAAGAGTCGAAACAACAAAAAAAGAGTGACCACCGAGAACAGCAGCGCCTCGTCCGACCTCCCGTCCGCCGAGAGCCGACCCAGTCCCGTCAACCGTCTCGAAATCGATCCTCCGCCCGTCAAGTGGATGGTAGAGAGCGGCAGCTCGCAAACGGCCTCTGCTGCCGGTAAAAATCCAAAGAAATCGACACCGACGACGACGACGACGACGACGACGACGCATCAAGACGCAAGTGCGGAGCCGCAGAGACACAAAGTGAAAAATCACCGGGGGAAAAAGAGCAGCCTAGAAGATAGATCGGCGACCGACGCCGTTATCTCGAATCCGTCGAAAAGTAGAGGCTCCGACGGCGGTCGCCAAGATCGAACTTTGCGATTGCCGCACAGGAAGAGCGACAGCCGGCTAATACGGCACAGGTACAGGAAGATTCGGGCGCACCCGGAACTCGCCGAACAGCTCGACGCCATGTCTTAAAGTGAGTGAACTCCACACTTTTGGCAGCCTCTGACGCAAGAAATGTCAGTTGACGTCGCCAATTTTTGGAAGATGCGTCGAGCCGGCTGTCGCCGTCAACGAGTCGAGCCCGGCTGGGCGCCTGGGCTGCCAGGGCGTGCTATAGTCGAGCATGGAAACTCTACAGCGGCACCGATTTGCTACACATTTTCTGGATTGAGACTTGGCGATCCGTGTATATACGTAACTGATAGAAAACAAACATTTCTTGTAAATAGTGTACAAACAATTTGAGAGGCACGCCTACAGTTGTGGTGTGTCCAGCACGCGTTCACTCGTTATATACCGCCAGTTTCGTCTCTGTTTTGTCAACACCGAAAGGAAAACCATTCGTGACGTCCTACCCACCGTTCGTCTTGTAGGCAGCGCCAAGCAACAACTCAACTCGATCACACTCAAATCAATTGAATGTTGCCCCCCCCCCCCCCATTGTAAATTTGAGACCTTGTCAGGACATGCCTCGTGACGTTGGATCGTATGGGATAATATCATCATCCTCTTGCAATCAACTCCATCGAGAAAGACCGTGTTTGATGACGACAAAAGTTGAACTGAAAAAGATGACGAAACGTTTTGTTAGAGATATATCATCATCCTCACTTGTGAAACTCACTATTTATTTCATCGAAAAGCAAATAAGACAACAAAAATGTGTACACTATTGCACACATGCAGCTTGCTGCTTGCTGGCGATTTTTCGCATCCGCCAGTTCATCGCCAAATCTTTTTTTTTTCAAGTCACGTAACGATCGTTGATTTTGGGTTGAAATTCGACCTGGCCGGGAGGGAGGCTGAGAAGAAGTGGGAAGTACATACCTACACTACACCAGATTTTCGCAGTTCTAATTGGATTGGCGCTTTGAAAATCTACCACCTTTTTGTGTAAAAATCGAGCAGTGGGCAGAATGAAAAAACCCGTTCCTTGGCCCAGTTGAAATTGACCATAGGGGCTTATTTTTTGGAACGTCACATTGTTGCATATACGAAAGACGCAAGAAGAGGAGGGAGCAGATAAATTAATAATAAACAGATAAGGGAAAAGATTGCAGATTATATACGCTATGCCCTAAACCAAATACGTGTACATTAGATTTTATTGTCGCATAACTCCAATCGTGGCCATCTTGTCTCCAGTCAGTGAAAAAGAAAAAACAAAACACAGCATCGACATTTCCATCTATGAACATTGTGTGCATATCTAAACAAAAAAAAAAAAAACGTTGATATACTTATGACCATGTTATTTGAATTGCCGTGTAGCCGTATTTCTCTCCTTTGTGTTCGTCCCGACAGATATCAAAATGAAATATATTGGGGAAACGGGACGGCGAAGACTCTGCTGGCCCCTCAACTCCCTCGAGTGTTTGATACGGTTGATCATCTTTTGTAACCCTGTATTATTAACTTAGATATATACAGTGCATTGTGCATAGATGAAACGCGATTTTCAAAATGTGTTGTCGCGCACTATCAATCTTTTGTTGGTCGTGCTTTCATGTCGCCTGCCACAAACAAGTCTAACTTACACATCCAGTCTTTTTTTTTAGATTATCTTTCTCATGCTTTCTGTGCCATAATTGTAATTTCTTCTATTAAAAAAAAATCAAGGTTCGAATATAATGCCATGCTGTCCATCAAGAGACAATTTAATTTCGTGTCACAAATTCTTACTAGTCGACTGGCACTTCACATACCGACAATAAGCGCGTGCGCAGTGTGGCATACGTTTAGAATTTGAATATAAAATCACCAGAAATTTGGTGTCCGCCTTTATTTTTCGTTACATTTCTGAAATCATTGAGGGATCATTTCCTGGGGGATTCCAGAGCGGATGCGATCGCTATCGGCGGAAATGTTGAGAGACCCTACTGCGCTGCGCTGGCAGATTTGACTGGCTCTCGTTTGATTGGGTAACAAACCAATTTGAACGGTGTCAAGGTTGCAAGTATTTTGTTAGTTTACGTAGTGAACGACATACAATTTCATTCATCATAGATTAATGATTATTTGTCGTTTCAAAACTTGGGACGAAAAATTGTGAGCAAAATATGGATCTGAGGGTAGTAAAGTGGCACGGTTCCAGCAGTTTCGGCATCCAGAGTTCTATGAATAAAGAGTAATCCTAAATTCCTAATCCAACCTGTAACCTAATATTTTAATGATGCTCAATGAATAATTGAATATTGTATACAGTAAGGTACCGGTACTCTACTTTACCACCACAACGCCCAACTTTACAACCCCGATCCGCCGCACTTAACCCACAGCCACAACTTGGGATTCTTTTGGTTATTTTCCGGTTGAAATAGAACAGTTTCGAAAAAATCTTAAAGGCCTCAAAGACCGACCCACGGTGGCGTTTGTTTCCCGCATGCAACTATTGATAGGGGTGGTGGGGAGGGGGAATACTTGGGACTGCTTTGCTACGTATATCGGTATGTCGGGTAGAACGTAACCACACGCAGGGTATACTCTGTAGGCGCGATGACGCGCGGAACAAACATCGGTCATAGTTACCAGACACGGCTGGCTCTTCGGTGGGATACTCTAAATATTTAGGTTGGTCGCTCGGCTGTAGCTCCACGGCAGAGAAGAGACATCCGGCGGCAAACATTGGGTGTATTTTTTGTATTCACTTGACGTGGACGGGCAGGATCCTCCCTTCTCTTATACCCTCGTCTTCCCTTCGAAAATCCCTTGAACTCGCGCACCGTTTTCCCTATTGGAGAACCCGGCTCTTCTCTAGACTCTTGCGTGGGCCGTGGCATGTCGTTTTTACAGAATTGTATCAAGTCCGGAGGAGGTTTCTGACATAGATCACTCGTCAACACAAAGAATCCCACTGGCGTATAGGAATACCACGACGCAGTGCACCGCCAGTTCTGTGTGTGTTCCCTTTCACCGATGGATGGTCGAGAGCAGAGCAGACACACAGCAAAGGGAATAGAACCTGCTGCAACTAGCTAGTAGTATATGTTGTCTTTTCTTTATTTAGCAATAGCTTATTCTTAGCTGTGTTTCCAACTTTCTATCCGGGGCCAACGGATTTTTTCCCGACGAAAATTTTCATTTTCGGTTATTTATTTATTTGTTTTTCTTCGAGGGGCATAAAAGAGGTGTGGTTGCCCCGTGTGTATACTACTACTACATGTTTGTGGGTCTGTTCTGCTTTACAGTCTAAGGTGATCATTTTAAAACGTCTAACGCTTGGCAGTAGCCATAAAGCTTACCAACGCTAGCTTCGAGGGTGGTAGCACTTTGGACTTGGAAAATTCATTCTCAGTCGCTGTATTTTTTCTGTTACATACAGGAAACGTTCCGGATTTTCACATATGTCTAGATTTTCACAATCCGGTGAAGAAGGTCTCTACACAGTCAAGATGAAACTCAATAATGCTGCCCGAAATGACTGACTGACTGAAAGAGCCGCACCTCCGCCATCATCACAGTTACTCCAATACCTTTCCGAGTTTAAGGTGTGATTAACTTGATTACAAGTCATCTTCGCTTCTATATGTTGGGGGATACTTTTGGGATCAAGGACTTCAAAGAACTAATTGAATGTGCTTTTGGTTGTTTGTTGAAATGTGATCATTAATAGCTTTTCCACGTATAATTTTAATCGATTTATCGATACACAATAGTTTTTGGCGGAGAATATGAATTAAGGTGACATACAATACCAAAATATAAATACTTGTACAGTACAGTAAACGATGTACATGAATGAATCAGCAAACGAATCAGTGAATAAGGGGAAATGCACAAAGTTGAAAGCGACCGACGAATTTGCATGGTTGGAAACATGAATCAGTTAGATTAGATTATATTACATGCCCGATGGACTAGACATTATAAAGGACAAGAAAGAAAAATTATCAAACTTTTCCTATTTTTAAAAGAGGTCTATGTTCTCGACAGTTGACACAGCGGTGCAATATTCGATCCATTTCTAAATAGTAGAATTGGCTGCTGGCTAACAAACGCAAGCCAAGTTACATAGTTATACAAATCTGATGATCTGTTACATAGGGTATGGATATTGGTTATATCACAAGTGTAATTGAATGGCAACATTTTGTGGATTACTTGCACAATTCTTACACTTGCCACAGCAAAAGATGATTGGTGGAGTCTTCTCGGCCGACAGTATCAGACAACCCACTGTGGCGAAAGTCCTCGTAGCCATCGCCGCCCGAAATGACTAACAGCCGAGTTCCATGACTTGAGATGTTACTGGTTGACGATAGAACACCAGCCAACGAATCCTTGCTCTTTAGGGAGAGTCCGTGGTGAGTGTGATGTAAACGGGATGAACGTAAAATGTGCGAGTCACGAATGGCTTCAACGCATGTCAGAAATCGGACGTGTCCAGTGTGCCCATGAGATAAACCTGCCAGGGCAAATGTTAATTAATCAACAACTTTTAAAACGAAGAAGAAAATAAAATAACATTTGAAGGTTGAATTATTGATCTCAAACAACTCATTTTTTTTTACCGCATCATAATTATATACAAGGATTTTAATACCGTAAAAATTACTTCAATGTTCTACGGTACAAACGCATTGAGTTTGAGTTGAATTAATAATTGTCTATCGCATAACAAACGCGCCCTTCTTAAAACGAAAATATATGATCGTCTGGTTAGACAACTTTACCTGTGACACAAGGTGGAGAAGATAGCCGGGATGATGTCGGAGTCAGATGCGGAGTAGGAATCGTCAGGATCACCCCAGCGCTAGTACCAACCCACAAAAGATCACGAAACAACATCATAGAAGTGACACGCAAGCAGGCCGCCTTGTGCTGACGGATAATGTCATCACAACCTAAATTGTAGGAATGAGTACAATTCAAATCTCTTATTGTACCTAGACTGCATCAAGAAAACGATATCGCATATAGAGTGGAAGACTGTATAGCTGGATTACCGGAAAGCATTTTGTTGACAGCCGGTGCCAAATTCACGTCACAAATGCATTCGTGAGTAAACGCATGGAAAAGTCGGACCACAGCCGAACCCTGCATCGCCACCCACACGCCCAATCCATTGCTGGCCAAACTGAGGACACTTCTCTGGGAATCAGAGCTCACAGCAAACTGATCCTGCAAACAATCCAACATTTAATACAAGTTTCAATCTGACATGAAATTATAACTATTTATAAACGAGAAAAAAAAAGAAAAAAAAAATTTATTTAGTACTAGGCCTATACGAAGTTCAATTTTTGTTGATAATTTTTGCCTTTTCCTGCGAAGGTTTAAAGCTATTCAAATAAATTTCAGTTTGTTTTAAAAGAAAATCAAAATCGTAATTGCGATGATGGCGCCACCGAAAGCGATGACGCCATGCTTAGAATACCGGTACCGTAGTCTTTTGCCATTATGAGTGTGAGATAAGTTTGTTTCGTCGGAATAAAGTTGGAAAGTATCGAAACTAATCCCTGTGAAAAATCCCAGAGCATGTCGGAAACTTAAAAGTAAATAAAAATTCCGAGAATACTACTTCAATCGTTAATGTAGAAGTGTTGAGAATCTTGATAGTGTTTTGTGATGCGCACCAGAGGCCGCTGCTTACGGGAAGCATTCGAGTAACTGGTCCAATTATACTTCCGACCGCAACACATTGTGGTTCATTGATACTCCAAGTTCCATCTAATAAATCAATGACCCCCTAAAATGAAATAATAAATTCGGAACAATCTGTACAACTATATTACTTGGTGTGCGTTGATAAATTAATACATCCCCATTGGCAAGCGAGGCGAATACGCAATTGTCCATGTATCTGTAGGAAAGACACTTGCAATTACATTTTGTTTCAAAAAATAGTTTTGGGTGTAGAGGAATAACCCAAATGCTTACACAAGACACAAGACAGCTGCTCCTTGCTGGATCCGCGTGCGATTCTTTTTCAGTCGAATGTTTTCGCCGCAATGATAAATATGGATGCAACCATCCTCCGTTCCCAACCACATCGTGGCTTGGTTCGTTGTGTCCGCTTCCTCAGAAGCTAGACAAAAATGATTGAAACGGAGATTTTTAGCGGAACTTGCAATATGCGCCAAATTGAGAGAACAATACCTGGTTGAATGTTGACCTCAGTGGGAATGGAATTGGAACGATATCTACTGTAGCTGCTAGGATCTTCATCAGCACTCTCTTCGCTCCCGGAACTCTCAGAGCTAGATTCACTGTAAAAATTGCAGATTTTTTACCGATTCGTTTTGTCCATGATTAATAGATTTGTGCGCAAAATACGAGCAAAAAGCTGTATGATTCACAATGAATAAAAAGCAATTAAGATTAGCAAATGGTTCATCATGCTTCTGTAAAAGTTCAAGGCACCATCGACTGCTCCAATAACTTCTAGTGTGACAGATATATAATATCGAAGTCTAATTAACCATTCAGCACCTTTCAAGTTCAAAGTTGGTGCAGACTGAGGATTGAATTTCATTCGAGTTACTAGCGCACAACGTCGAAGATTCAAATTTGGAGTCCCTCTTGAAAATGCAACTGTTTAAGTTGTTAGCTGATTCGTCTGACCTAGAAACGCGAAGAAAACCGAAATCTTAGTGCTTATTTCTTGTACATACACATTTCACTTTATTTATTATTTTTAAGAAATTACATCAAAGGGGCGGCTGGAATGGCAGCTATACACGTAATGCGAGCGTTGCATACTCCATTGCATGACGTAACATTCGGTTCAGGGTGTAGACTTAGAATGCATACCTGTATATGAAATCATATGAAATCATCCTGTTAAGATAAATTGCTGGCATAGACTTATATGCATTAACTGTGAACTGTAGTTATTGCCAAAAACGGACATTCAAATTGAAATGTTAACAACTAAACACATCAACTTAATTGCAAAAAGATGGTACCGGTATAGCCTACATTAAGAATAAAAATGGTTTTACCTGGCCGACGTAACCGTCACTGTTGCAAACCCAAACGTCGTTAAGATGTTGGGTGTTCCACGTCACTGTGGGCGCGGCACAGGTAAATTGAAGGCCTGCTCGTGTTTTACGAATAGGTAGCGGCATCAGGAACTCAGGTGGCGGTCGACGTTCAGGCGACATTGCTGGACGGCAACCGAATAATACAAATATCATTTGAATGAGTCCGATTTCAAAAATGTCCATAGATGCGAAATATTCTTTGGTGATGCTGGTATACCTCTAAGCTTGAGCTTCGTTTCAGAAAAAGATTCCTCCCAACTGGCTCGCTTCTCTGATGTAGTAAATGCTACTGATAGCGTCTCAATCCCGTCTCTGTTGCAAGAATAACTCGTATCAAAGACAAGGTATTAGAACATTTAAAAACTCACGAGAAATTTACCTAGTGCAAATGGCTAGATCTAATGTAGCTAACTGCGGTTCGGTCGATGCATTTTGTTTATCGGTCAACTGGCGCTGGATTCCCAGTTGAATTTCCTTGATTGCTTCATCGAGAGAAGAGTGAGACACGTGGAGTGAGGACACCAACTCTGTAATTTGGTTTAAAAGTGCCAAGTCCTCTTCTATGTGTTCCAAGTCTTTGGTTGTGCGCTTGGAACTCTCCTCTTTGTCTGGATGAATGGATTTTGTAAACAGTTAATAGAAAACGAAAATTGCGTCTAATATTTAGGTAGATGCTTACTTTTAGTCACCTCCAGATCATCAAGAGGAACTCGCATCAAAAGTTTGAACTTGTTGGCCTCCAAAGTGCTGGCGATTCCACTAGACGAATATCTGTGACACAGGAGGATAAAGTTGAAAAACTCGACGAAAACCAAATCAATCAAGTTTGACGTAAAGTCTTACGAGGACGATTTTCGGATGGCTGCGCTCCGTCGCTTGACGCTGGTAATGACAAGTAGGTCGGAGAAGAGGAAAAAACCTCTTTCCTTCCTGGTGCCCAACGCCGAGGGTATGGTGACGCAGTCGTGGCGGATAAAAGTTCGTTCGGGTGTCGCCAAATTACCTGGCCCCAAGCCCTCGACAAGACTTTCCAGCTCGCGCAATGTCGCCTGTTGTTGCTCGGCGCCATAGGCTTCCCGCTCCACGCAATTGATCTTGACCGCTAACTCGTGAACTTCCCGTTGAGCATCCAGTAAAAGAGTGTGATCTGGATGTTCTCGTGGTGTGTGTTTCAGCAGCATCTAAATGATTGTTAGGCTTAGGTGGCTGTGAGATTTATTATTGAGAAACCCTCCCACCACGGCTCAATAAATGTCATTCGACAAAGTGACAATTTACAGACGCCATAACTCGTACCTTGATAAGCAATTCATAGCGAGGTATCCTTTGAACGGGCATGATCAGTAGAGAATCAAGAGCTAATTTCCCTTTGTGCTCTCGCGCTGTTGCCTTTAAAAGAGTTAAGAAATAATGTTGGTGCCTTGATACACCGTGCTTTGTGCAGTTCATAGGGAAATTACCTCAAGAAATTTGGAAAAAGCCGATTTGGCCAAACAAGCCGTTTTGATTGCTTCTTTAGCGTGCTTCCAGTGGTTGATGTAAGCAGTGTACGTTTCAATTACCGAGGGCTTGGTGAGCTAAAGATATGATAAATATAACATTGAATCAATTTAATTACTTTTAGCATCAACCTATAATTGCTATCGAAGAAATGTGTCGGTGAAATGATTCTAAATTACATCTCGGTGAAATTTTAATGAAAGATAGCTGGTCATTAAAGAAATTGACGACGGAAATGGAGTTCCACAGATTACGTAGACATCATAATGTGAAAATGGAAGGAAGTTGAGAGGAAATTAGAAAGATCAGTTCAATTTTGGCGGGGAAATTTAGGATCGGTGGGCAGAAATTTTGTTTTCGGATTCTCTCCCTCGCTGACCCTGAGTAACGATTGGAAAAATCCCGACATTAAAGTCTGGACGTCGATTACCGAGGTTTTTGGGGGGTAAGAATACCGACATATTTCTAAGAGTGTACTCAAAAAGATTAAAAAAAAACAAAAACAAACAAAACAAACTCACCAAGTATATCAATAATGTTACTTACTGTATCTAGAAAAACACCACCGACACATTGTTTAGAATCCCACGATTCCAGACGCTTGCGTAGTTCCTCCAAGAATACTTCGTGATGGACCAAAATAGCTGGTATCTAAATGAAAAATTTATTCTAGTTACTTCAAAGCGACGTTAAATCAATTTTTAGGTAGAATGGCCGTTCAGTTCAAATATTTTTCTGTATACAACTCTACTACTAAGTACTAAGTGTGCCAAAATATTAAATAGTATGTGGCCAAGTATGTGGCCTTAAATGTAAACCTGAAAAAATATTTCGTCCACGAGATTGCTTTCCACCAATCCGGAGCACTCAGGTCCTTTTAGCGGCTGTAAATATTTCTGTAAAAAATTCAATCATAATAATGATGATGTCGATAGTAGCTTGTATTTGTATTGACAAACCGTGACAAGAATTTGAAGAGATTCAACGTAAGACCGCTCTGTGTCGTAAAGCTCACCAATGGCGTGTGTTCGAGTATCCTATACAGCAAAACAAATGAAGTTGATGGTGGTAATAAATTTTTTTTCTTTCCAGAAGCCGATTATTTCATATCTTCTCTCTTTAATGAATGTATGTGCAAAACTAAACATTTCAGGCTGTGACTAAATTAAAACTGCAACAGTAAAAGCAAAACAAAACAAAATCGCGCACTGTCGGATCCCGCTTAAATATTTAGATCTTTGATCGAAGGCTCAAGACCGTGCTTTTTTATGATAGCTTGGGATCGGATTGAAAAATATATATGTATATTCAACAAATAAATAAACAATATTAAAAATAAATCTCTCGGTGAAAATCCGATGATCGGAGGAAAACCGAGATGCCAAAATACAAAATGGATAAATACAAGAGGTGAAGGGCACAGTATAAAAATAGAAATGGTAGTGGAAACTATATCTAAAATTTCTTTTTATAACATGCTAAAAAAGAATGTTATCAACCTCTATAATAGCCTACTTTTCTTCCATTTAAAAATCTTGTTGTTAAGGGATCAGCACGTGAGAATACCAGACCCACACAAAGGATTTCAAATACTGTTTGTTATCTGTATTTTTGTCGTAAACGCTATATACGTCAACTGAAAGTAACATTGGCAATATATTTTAAAGAACGCAAAAAAGGATGGCATAAATCGCTCGATAAAATAAGCTTATGTAATAGTAAACGTCAAGATGCTTTTAATTGAAAAGCAAGGGAGATCGATGAAGACTGAAAGCTTACGCAGTCGCTACTAGTAGGATAAGAATCGTTGCTTGGCGACGAAGTCAAGAAACCCGACAAAGGTGGGTGACTTAGTTGGGAGGTGAGAGACGGATCCGAATTCCGACCCTTCCTCGTGAAATCACCAGCGATGACAGCGACGGCTTCCGTTTCTGCATCAGCCGAGCCACCGGGCAAATGGTTTGAGGTAATTGCGGATGAGACTAGTGGCGTAGGCATATCTTGTCTATGGCTAGTCTCCGAGTCCCAAGTGTTTTGTCGAACCAAAGGCGTAATACAGCTTCCTTTTGTGGGGCTGGCGGAAGCATTGATCGGCGGACATTTGCAATCGCCCGCCAGTTGTGGTGGATGCTGTGACATTTTCCAACCCACGCCGTAGGCTTCGTAGTTGTACTGGCACTGCTGTGTCTCATCAATAATAGCAGTGCAAGACAATTTTCGTTTCATGACTCGCAACGGCACAACCTGAACGATTCACAGCTAGGGATAATCTTGATGCGAATTCCACTCCAGAGCATTATGCCAGATGCACGTCACAACCGACACAATAGTAGTTTCGGAAACAATTGCCCGGAGATCTTTCAACCAAAACAAATGATTCACTTGGACTTGAACAGGTTTGACGGGCCCGAAAACTATCACCAGAAAATGTCGACTAGTTGCATTTGCTCGCCCCAAGATTCCGTGGACAACTTAACGATTAAGCCAAGTGTTCTACTGTTTTCTCCTAATGCGCAGGCGCGTTAACTTTAGGCTGTGACTAGCAGGCGCATTAACCGCGCATGAGCTGATGGCCGTCGGGGAAATTTTCGAAATTCAGTGTCGCATTTAATTAAAATGGGATCCAATTTTTACTCGGTCTATACCTGAACCGAACTTTACTACAGCAATGTTTGGTAATAATATCACCTAACGGAAAAACATTGCATTGTGAACTTACATGCCTCTTGTTGGAGGAAAAGAGGGTTTTGGTGAGTCTACATTTATTAGATCTATTATGCTAAGTTGCATAGATTTTTAACTTGTACAACTTGTACAATTAGTTTCCAGTAAATAGAAACAATAGCATTTAATATTTACCCTTGAACGTTTAGTAGATCCTAGCCTGGTAACAGGAAACGTGTCTGTGCTGATGGACTCGGAGTTCAATAGCTGAGCGGTGGATCTTCTCAAAGAACTGAGCGATGTCAACTCCAGTAATTCAGGTTCATCTTCAGAAGTGAATCCCCCCTCGTTTAGCACAAGCTGACAGGGGCTGGATAAAGTTCGCTGGTGAGACGGCAATGGCATCGGGCTCATACCGTTCTCTATCACTGTTGGGAGGGTATGGTGGTTTTCTAGACAATCTAGAGGAGGTGACGACATAGCTGGAGATAACTTGGCTCCAGTCATATGACTACTGACCTCCGAATCACTATCCAACATCTCGTATGGAATATTTGCACTGTTTTTACGCTTGGGTAGAACAAGTCGCGGGTGACGAGGCGATCCTGATATCTCGATCGGTAAGGTGGCCGAGTTGTAACCAATTTTCAGTTGAGAATCATCTAACGAATGCGACGTTGGGAAGGCCATCGCATTTTGTCGAGTATTAGCTGTGACGTTTGACCAATTGGAAGCCACTGCCTCACTGATGGGAATATGCGGTATACCACTTGATGGACTCATCGGCCTTGGTGAACTGGATTTGGCTTCGCGATTAATGCGGGGGCTCAATTCGCGAAGGAAACTCAGGTCCTCATTCCGTTTGGCGTACATTTTACTAAATTCAGATTTGTTCATCTCGGCTTCTAGCATTTCCCCATACGGCCCACGAAGAGGTCTGCGCTTGAGTCCATAACGACGAGGATTTTGTGGACTCCTTGGGGCCTTTTCTGTCGATAAGCTGAAAGCGTTGCTTTCCAAATCAGAACAATAAGGGGATAGCGACATGTGACGCAAAGACTCGGGATTGGTGCAACTCAATTCGGGAGCTAGTGTTACCGAAAGTGATACGGTAAGTCGATGGTTAGCTTTAGGGGAATCTGCATCCATGTTATTGATGGCTGTAGCTTCTCTGCAGGGTTTCTGACTAACCCTCACCTCTTGGATTTCGTCTGCTTCACTCGACTTTTTCAAATTTTCCTCGCGCGTAGAATCCTCCGGCTCGTCTGATTCCACTGAAGCATAATGACTTTCTCCAATTAACAGTCGGCACTCGGGAATTTCACCTATGAATGCGTCTGTCACGATTTGAGCATCCTCCAAAGAAGTGCCCATAGCAAGGCGGGATGAGGGAATTTCCATGGTGGACTTTTCCGGAATTTGAAGCGTTTGGGATGGACCACTGGATAAAGATGACATTTCTGCAAGAGAACATTTCGATTTCGAAAAGATCGTATTCTTTTCAGTGGCGATCAGCAAAGATTTGAAATCATCAGGATCCTCAATAAAGTTGGGCTCACCTGTGACTGAACTACTTTCAACTTTCAGTTTGCCATAATTGGCATCCACAACGAAATGCTTTCCCTCGTATTTTCCCATGTCGACAACAGGTACTCCGTCGTCGTCATCGAGAGAAGATGATCCACTGACTACTCCGATTACAGGAATTTTCTTTTCAATGCCACCATACATTGTAGATGCTTTGCTGGACCAAGCTGGAGGGAATGTTAGGAAACGGCCTCTACTCGATTTCGTGTAAGATCCTTTATGTCCCGTCACAGTTGATGTGCCGGTCATCGATGAACTGTGACGACGTCGCTTTGAACTTTTCCGATCTAATGATGATCTTTGGTTTATCAGGTGACGTGCTAAATTTTCCGTAGGTAAAGTAGCCAATATATCCACTTTAGGCTGGGCAAACGCGATCGATGTGGGCAGTGGTTCAAATTGTTGAATCTCAGAATGGGCCATAGAATCATCTGGCACTGCACAGTAGTCCCTTGATTTCACTACATCTTCGGGAGGGCAACTTGCCGATTGATTGACGCATTTATCGGGGTTCCAACCACTTTCGTCTCTCTCAAAGTTAGTTGCTAGTCGGAAAAGTTCGTTCAACCAAGGGCGACCGTCCGAGTGGTCAGAGGACCTTACCACACTGTTCCTCGATGAAGCGCCAGAGGAATCTATGCTAGGCGAAAGCAATGGAACGGATTCCCCGAATTGAGCCGCCACTTCCAAATCGGCCAAACGATCCAGCGTTGTGTCCCTGGTGGCGGCCCTCAGTCGCAGCAGGTGGTTGTTGAGTTCCAGCAGATCCAACACTGCCAAAGGCTTCGAATTGGCTAAAGGTTCAGCATCAATTAGATTTCCTGGCATGTCTAATTCGGTAGTTTCCGTCTCAATAGTTGGAAGGGGGCTCAATCGGATTTCAGCAGAAACAGACACTTCCGTTGTTTCGTAACAAGCTTTGTCGATGGGTTCCGCTTTTTCTGCTTCTAACTCTGTCAGACAAGGTGCCATCTGTCCAACATATTGCAATGAATCATCACAAATAGTGGAAGTTGGTGAGGCGGCTTTTATGCTCTGTTCAGAAATTTCGATTGAATCCGGCTTTGAAGCTATTACATCATTAAGCGAATCGAGTTTACTTTGATTCTGCGTTGATTCTGAAAAGTCTGTTTCACCAGGATTGAATTGGCCGTGTTGAACGGGTTCGTGACAAGTCATGGAATTGTCAACTTTGTCACAAAAAGATTCGTTGTTCGCTTCGATTGAGACAATTTTGTTGCGGACTGGATCGCGGGGCTCGTGTGAACTGGAAACGAGAACCTTGGTACAAGGTATAGGATCGGCAATCGGGACTGTCAAAATTTCTTTGCAATCCTCTGGCAGATGATGAAATTTGGGCGTGTTGGACACCTCCCCAGAATTGCGTTCGTTCATTTTCAACCGACGAGGAAGCGATCCAGAATACGGCGAGCTAGAAACATTAGAGGCATCCTTTCCTATGCTATAAGTCACGGGCTTAAGGGTTATCGAGGTTCTCGGCCGACGATTGTACGTTCCGTCTGCTCCAACATCGATTTGTGAGAACGAAGCACTGCGAAAGGGGATGGTGCGTTGCTGATAAGTTCCTACCATTATTCGAGGATTGAGTCTAGACAAGGTTAGATGGACTTCGTCGAAAACGTCGTCATTCGTGGGATCCGGATGGTTCGTGCAAGAAAGGCGTGAATTGTCGGAGAAGAGATTTTCATGGGGTTGGTGGTTCGGGATATCATTCGTCGGTGAAGAGCGCAGATGTGCTGCTACCGACTCGTCCAATACCGGCATCATGTTAGGAGTGTTATTGGCGCAGGTCGTCGTCTCGTTGTGTTTTACCACACTGCCGTTTTCAAGATTAGGGAGGAATACAGTGTCATTCGTATTTTGAGATGTGCTGGCGATTGACGAAGTAGGTCTAATGGGCTGGTTAAGGTCAGATGTCGAAGTAGCGGAATCTTTCTTCGATCGGGAAGATTTTTTCCGTTCGGAGCGAGTACGAGGGTGACGGGGTGGAGCGATCGGGATCGGAGGCAACTGATTTTGAATGGATTCCGCGACGGACGCTAGTTGTACTTGATCGGGAGATCTGCCTTTGCCCGTCGAAGATGTAGACGATGACGATGGTCGAAGGCGTTGGGTCAGCTGGCGCAACCTTTCCACCTTTGTGGAACTGATGACCTCCGCTTTTGGATAAGTAGAGACTCTACTTGAGCTGCTCTCTTTGACCGTTTTCGGGACTTGGACTGTGGAACCGGGGTAGTGAGCACAAAGAGGGCGATCTGCACTGTAAGCCCGACGATCTCGCACTGCGTCGCCATGAGCATGGCAGTAAACTGCGTGAGGGGAACGAGATCGTGCAGGGCGATTAGGTAATGGACACACGTCTGACGGCCTCTCGTTGAGGAGCTCCATCAGCCTAGGCGATTGAATATTTACTGTGGCTTTCTGGTTTGGCTCGGCCAGAGATTTGCCAATTTGACTACCAATGCTTTTCGTGCACGGCCTATGCTCGGGCAGAGATGTATCCGTTGATGGATGCGTAGTGGATGCGCACTGGGATAGCAGTGAGGAATCACTGCTGCACGACGCGCATTGCTCTTGGCGCGCTTCGCCACTGCACGTTTTACAGAGCACCCCATGAGTTTTGCAATTGGTATGATGGCGAGAAGTGAATGTGGGTCCAGCAACGGAAGGCGATTGATTGGTGGCAGCCGCCTGAGCGTCGACGGCCGATGCACACGACGGAGATAAGCCTGCATATGAAGACGTCATTGGCGTCGCGGCAAGCGGCGAAGAATAGTGTCTATCCATGGATGCTTGGGCAGAGGTATCGACAGGAGGAAGCAGTCCTAGTGGCACGTTACTCGAGTCCTCTACAATAACATGGGACTGCTGTATCGTCGACGAAGAATCGTGTCGGTTGGCCGCCTCAGATGGGTTGCTGTTTCGTTTACAATCAGACCGAGTCGGTGAGAGAGGCTTTTTTATCCGCGCGCCGTCGCAGCTGGAATTGAGTGATACGACCCGAGCCCGATTTGTACAGAAATTACCAGTGGTTCTATTATTATCCACACGGTACGCCAACTGCTGCTGCTGATGGTGATGTGAAGGTAGGTCGACTACACCAAGGCAACTATGCTTAGTGGACTGGTAAACCGTGGCCGTCTGATTATGCTGGTCACTTAAATGTCGCTCTCGTGTTTCATGGTGACTGGCAATGCTGCTGTGCGCCTGTATTAGAAGAGTCGGACTGCTGAGACTGTGTTGTTCACTGCTCAATGACGGCGAGGGGACGTGCGTCAGCAAAACGGGTGTAGAAGGATTCACGGTCAGCTCAGCTTGCCAAACTGGGCCTGGTGAATAGGCTAACCCTAATGGTGGCTGTGATGCCGAGATGTCTGTAACTTGCGAGTCCGGTGAAGACTTGAGATCGAATAATGGCCTGAGAACTGTATTATCACCGACAAGTAAGGCACAATTTTGAAATGGATAAGCCAGTTGAATGGAGGCATCGCCGACGGGCTTCTCAACTACTGTGGACAGACGGCGACTGGCCGTGCAGCGATTGCAAGCTAACAATCCGACAGACGAAAACGGGTAGAAGAGGCGTCGTCGTCGATGGGAAGTGGAGGACGATACTGAAGACGGCAAGGAGGGAAAACTAAAGATAGTCCCGTGGTGGTAGGTGTGCGGCCAACGTGGACTGCATCCAGGCAGCGCTCTATATTTAGAGCTGGGCGATGATGCAGGGCTAAGGCCAGCAGGAGGGCAGTCTCGGCTCAACTCCTCGACAGTGACATCACTGATCTCAGCGCCATCTTGTTGTTGCACAGACCGGAAATAGGACATTTTCTTTCTTTTCGAAGACACAACTGGGTAATTCCCTGCCTTTTCATTAATCACACATTCAGCATACTCTTGGCTCGCAGCGCTTTCCAGTTTTAATACACTTTCTTGATTTAGTGTCAATGAACCTAATCCTCGTCGCTCCGAAAGACGATTTATCGACTTGCCGGCCTCAGGGTTATTCAGATTCATGGTGTCAGTTCAGTACAGACCGTTCTGTATCAGAGAAATCCATACAAATGTTTTTGAATTCAAAAAGAGCGAAATAAGGATTGCAACAGGCAGCTTTATCGCTTACAATTTTAAACCTCAATACCGTACTAAAGCTCCTTAAAAAGATACACAACTTTAAGTGGAGGGAAAATTATGTAAGAAACTCGCCCACTTACACAATAAGTTCACGAATAGCTTTCTGACTTCGGAATGCACTTAACAGTTTAGTACTGGGTTCTATCAGCGCTTCACTCTAATTTTGTCTTCACTTGACTCGACGAGACTCCTGAAGAGGCTTGTATACCGTCACTTTTCTGAACAATAAATGTAGATAGGATAGTGTAAAGGAAAAGAGCCAAACTCGATGAGTCCTTCTTGATGGCACGCTTTATCTGTTACAGAGCTCTGTAGCCCTGTTACCACGTGACCAAGCGTGCCGCACCTCTCGTTTTGACTTTAAGAAAGATAACCCTTGCGGCAGAAGGTGTGTACACATTCACCAGGTGAAATCTGCCGTTGGCCTTGTCTTACTTGAGAAAGAGCAAGGTGATGTAAGATTTTTTAAAATAAATACTCTTCTACCAGTTACTATCTGGTTACTATGAAGAAAAACAAGGAACAAAATTTGATACTTAGACAGAACGAATGAAAAATTCGTAAGCTAGGGGCTTCTGATAAAAGATATATTTGACTATCGGATAAAATAATGCAATACAGGGAAACTACGTGAAATGCTAGGATGAGCCGAACGATTTGGTTACTCGACAGAAATTAATTGTGGATTGAACTATCGTTTATTCTGAAGGAAATAAGTAGACAAGCAGGAATGAAACAGCAAATTTAACCATATTTTGTCTTCCAGCTGTTTTCTATCTTGTGTAGGAAAAAAGTGAAAATTTCGAAATTTATTTATTCACATCAAGTAAACATTAATTTTTTAATTATGTATCACATACACACAGCAATAGGTTCAGTATCCCACTGTTTCTAAATTTTTTTTTGTAGTCAGTCACTAACTGAGTGTATACAACCCCTAACAACTACAAATCATTATTTTAGTGTTTACTGACATTAAAGTTTAAAATTAAATATCAAACTAGTTTATTAGGGCTGGATAGCTGTAAAAATACTTTACAAAAGTAATCAAGAAAAACCTTGCTTGGTTTTTATTCACTCAGATCCATAGTGAGGTTGGCAAGTCTGGGTGGACCTTCGCCAAGATCGCGATTGAAATTAGGTCCATTAGCAGTAAATGAGTCTATATCACTGTCTTCAGCTTCCCGACTTTCACTATCATCATCTTCATGTTCTTCCTCATCTTCTTCATCTTCATCTTCCTCCACAGGCTGTTTATCACAACATGAAATTTAAATACAAATATTTCAGACAATTCTTTATTGAAATATGAATCTATATAAAAATTCTATGAACAACCGACCTCAGAAGAAGTTTTTCCTATAGGCAAAATATCACTGTTCTTTGTAGCAACCGAATTGAGCTATATAATCTCAAAAAAGGGTATTTTATTTAAAAATCAATTTCTAAAGTTAATTAGCTTAAATGTAAACAAAATGCATGAGGCAATAATTACAGACAGGATATTCTTTAGATTGAATAGGTCAGTCATACCCACATTTGATGTTCCTGTTCTAGTTGCGTAAGTTCACTTTCTTCGTCAACTATAAAATAAAAAAAATCAAATATATTATTGGCAACAACAAAGATAATTTAAATAATTACTTGGCTTGTCAGCTTGAAACCACGAAGGACTAGCGTTACGAGGCACGAGATTTGGAAAAAATGAAAAAACCATTTCAAAAAACACTGACACTCTGACAGCTCCGGGCCTATCTATATAGATGTTATTCCAATGAAAAAGTAGTAGTCGAGCAAGAAGTCGTGCGCAGTTTACGCCGATGCGCACAACAGCGGCCGATAGCAGAACTAAGATCGGCCCATTCCTTCGTTCGAGAACCGTCTGCTTGTCGAACAAAGGATTGGACCTACATTGGGTGTCAAGCGTAATAACAATCTTAGTTCTGCTATCGGCCGCTGTGGTGCCACGACAGATGTCGTGGCAATAGACAGTTTCGTCCGTCGCGCCACGACATATGTCGTGGCAATAGATCTTCGTGGCAATAACCTTCTTTTATTATATATAGAAAAAAAACCTTCCTCATCAGAAATAAAAAGCACGGAGGCCATCTAGTTGTGGAAAAACAAAACAATACGAACTGAGAACTGAGTCCCTACTTCGTGCATGGACTACTCTAATTAATCAAGCCCCTCTGTGGCACCTTCGAGATTTTATAAGTCCCCTTTCGATTAGGAAATTTAAAAATTTAGTTTTCGTATTACGGTTTACGGAGATTTTCCTACTTTCAAATCAGGTATGAAAGAATAAGGCCTTTTTTTATAATCAAATTTTATTGCTATTCTGATCTCTCAATTAGGCGTTTTCCAACACGTTCATGGAAAAGCAGTCGGTGGTCACGGCATCCGAATTCTTGGATGGGGCGTCGAGGAAGGTGTTCCATACTGGCTTATTGCTAACAGCTGGAATACCGACTGGGGTGATAATGGTTATATCAAACTCCTGTGTGGGAAAGATCATTGTGGCATTGAAAGTCTGATCACAGCTGGTCTACCGAAACTCTGATTTTTCTTTCAATAATACGCAAACGTTTACAGATTAAACATTTTTTCGGTTCACCTGTCTGCCTTATTTTTCCTTCCTTTTATTATTTATTTTGTATCATCGAAAATTAACTAGACTGTTTAGTGTTTTGAAGAAAAATAAATCGGTTTAGTTAAAATGATTTCCTCCTAATATTTATTATTGCATTCTAACAAACTTAATAGACCTCTTGCACATTGCGGATAGCAGGATTCTTGTAGTCCGACAACGCTGCAATCCGCCATATTGAGAAAACCACACCCTTTTTTAACACTGTCTCTTATGGAAGTATTTTTTCAAATTGCTTTTTCTCCTAACTGGATAACAACTTCGACCAAAGAAAAATATTTAAAAATACTACATCATTCAGGTAATCCGTAGCATGTAAGTTTTCCACTATTGAAGTAGTGGAAGTCATACTAATTAAATGTTTTGTACAGGGCATATGGGCATTGTTTACATATGTAGGACCCAAACACCCCCAAACATGTATAGTTTACTTGTAATTTTTAACATGTAAACACTTGGTAATTGATTTTTCCTTATTATTTAGATTGTCATGTTTGACGAGGTATTGGTGGAAAATGCTGTAATCCATCTATTCGACCTCTCAAGAAGAACTGGTGGTGTTATTTTTAAAAAGCAATATTTTGTGGCATTCCTTGTTGGATATGTATCGTTTGGATAGTTTATTCATACATAGATTTTTTTGTGTTTCAAATGATTTGTATTTGTTAGCATTATTTAAAATAGAGAATATGGATGCATACAAAATAGACAATTAGGATGCTTCATTATCGTTGAGAAGTTGCTGTAATCCTTGGATAGTTGAAATGAGTAAGTGAAATTGTTTGCGTCTTTGTTTTAATCTAGCTTCATATTTCTGACATTCACATTCTGAGGCTTCTAGTACCTGTCGCAATAGAGATAATTTCTCTTGGGTGCTCTTTCGATCAGGCTGTGTTTGAATAATGGCAGCCAAAGCATCATATTCCATTTTATTCCTACGAATCTGTCTTGCTTCTTGCAACTCCTTCTTGGTTGCTTCAATGTCTTTTTGAGCTGACACAATTCCTTCTTCGATCTGGTTGTAAAGGTCATCATATAGTGTTAATGCTCTGCAGTGTTCATTTCACAGCACCTAAAGGATTTTGTGGCAGCAAATTCACATTGTGAAATTTGACCGATCATTCTGGCATTAGATGCTTGTCTGTAAAACATAAAAATACATCACATAAGCAAGTATAGGGGAAAATTTTACATAAAGTATAAATTATGGTGTTTTAAATTACCAACTTCGAAAGATAGCGTTCTTTTGCCTCGGTTGGCAAACTATCAGAATAGTTGGATAGGTCGAATAATTGGATTATAGCATTTTCCACCAATACCTCGTCAAACATGACAATCTAAATAATAAGGAAAAATCAATTACCAAGTGTTTACATGTTAAAAATTACAAGTAAACTATACATGTTTGGGTCCTCATATGGTCCACATATGTAAACAATGCCCATATGCCCTGTACAAAACATTTAATTATTATGACTTTCACTACTTCAATAGTGGAAAACTTACATGCTACGGATTACCTGAATGATGTAGTATTTTTTAACATTTTTCTTTGCTCGAAGTTGTTATCCAGTTTAGAGAAAAAACACTTTGAAAAAATACTTCCATAAGAGACAGTGTTAAAAAAGGGTGTGGTTTTCTCAATATGGCGGATTGCAGCGTTGTCGGACTACAAGAATCCTGCTATCCGCATTGTGCAAGAGGTCTATTGGAAATCCTTTTGGAAAGAAAAGTAGCGTACTCGAATTGTGATGCAATTCAGTTTTATCATGTTTCTTCCGTTATTTAAGTGGTTAAATAAATAACTTAATTATATTGGCAAATTATACATATTTGTTATAGTGTTCACTGAGATCATTTCAACAGTGCAAGATACATGGGAAGAAGGGGATTTAAGATTTATGAAAATATATCATTAGCAAAATTTCTTTTTTCTCCAGTTAAGAAATCACATGGACAACCACACTGATTCCTTTTGCAATACACTTCAGATGCCAAAAATGTTAAGGGACAACAATAACATCCTGATTTTGAATAAAAGATACACATCCTGATTTGAATTACAAAACCTTTCATGAACATGATATGTTTTCCCACTATTTGTTGGGCCAGAATGAAATACAATTTTGCTTGTCAAGGCTCTTGCTTTAGAGTACCTAAACATATAAAAAAACCCAAAATGAAATTACTCTACAAACAATAATGTGAAATAAATTATGGAAACAAACTATCTTAATGAATGTTATGATATTACTTAGGGTGTTATGTCAATCGACTGGCAACTTGTCATCTTCAAGACAACATTTTTTGAAACTGAAGTATGCCTGAAAAAAACCAAAATGAAATAACTATAAAATAATCATGTAAAATAAAGTATGGTAACAAACTATCTAAATGACAAGCTCCTGCTATTATATGACTTAAGGTGACATGTAAATCGACTGGCAACTTTTGTCTCAAGACTAAAATTTCTGAAACTGAAATGTGTTTGTTGATGAATGTAATCTGCAAATAATTTTGTGGTTTAGTTTTCATCACACAGAAAGATTACTGAATAAGGAATACATACTGTCAATTCCATTTCACACAGCTACAGCTTTAATTTCTCTCCGTTGATAAAATTTGTGCCTAGAACCATGAAATCATCAAGGCTGTTTAAATGAGGGAAAGTCAGAGGGGAAAGCTTGTTTGTCATACCGAATAAAGTATGGTGTGCTAGGATATCACTAAATGTGACATGTTATTCAACTGACAACTTGCCGTCATCTTCAAGACATATTTTCTGAAAGGGCGCAATGTCTGATGATAAAGATAATCTGCAAATAATTTGTTTGTTAAGTTTTCATCACACAGAAAGATAAGTAACATAATGAAAACCTACTGTCAATTCCATTTCTTACATTTACCAGTTCATTCAGCACCCACATTTGAACTATCGGCCAATCTGGCATTTGATGGGTAAAGGAACCATCAGTTGTGATACTGGATGCATGTTTTTTTTTTCTTATTAGAATTCAGCAAAAGTTATTCGATTTACATATGAAACATAAACACAGTGTTTCACGAGATGAAATCTATCACAAACATTCAATCCATCAAGCAGATTGACTGTTAGCCTGTTAAAAATTACCGTCGTCTGCTAGTCAACAATCAAGCTAAAAGTCAATCTGGGTGTCTTTTTCTTTCGCAGATATCTCGCGAACCACAAAATAAGTAACGCAAATTTAGTCTTTTCGGTTAAACGGAAAGTTGTTCTTTCCATTAGAACTAATCGGACTCTTTAATTTTGTGGAATCGTATATGCAATCTATTTTAGAAGTTTCCCATTTTTTTCCCCTTTTTGCGCCCAATCTCGCGTTATTTTCGTTAATACTTGAAATATTTAGTCATTACCTATGTAAAAAGTCATTTTACATCGAATGAGATTAGTCGCGTCGGGATCGGAGCAGCAGGAAAGCTTCACGGTCCCGAAAACCCCTTCCACCAATCACGAATCGCCCCAATTCCCCAGGGACCTCTCAGGGTTAATGGTATTTGGAGCGCTGTCGGAACTTTTGTTTCTTCAAATCTCTCACCCTTAAAAGGCGGTAAGCCTTCGGCTTTTTAAAATAAGAATTTTAAAAATCTCTCAGGGATCAAGCCCCTCTGTGGCACCTTCGAGATTTTAAAAGTCTCCTTTTTTTTTCTTGATTAGGAAATTTAAACATTTAGTTTTCGTATTGTTTTCTCTGTTTGTCATCTTATTAAATAGTCAACAATTAAAATAGTTAGTTCTCTAATAAGTCTTATTTCTCATGGTTGATTTTTTTTAATCATCATTTAGTCCCACTCATTGTGTGAAAATTTTGGAAGGAAAAGAGTGTTAGGTAGTGAAACTATTTGAAATAATGCACTTTGGCGGGATTCTGCTTTGCCCTGCCCTCTAGTGTGTGTTTTTACACTGAATTCTGTCAACTGTCCGTCATGCGTCTTTGTTGTTGTTTTTAGTGAGAATTTTATTACAGTGTGTAATGTTAAATAATTTTCGATTTATTTACCCAATTTTTTATTTAAATATATTGATTGAAATGTAACATAAGTCATTTTTATTATTTATTTATGATGGCACTCAACAGGAGAAGAGTTGATATGATTTTCACTGTGATCATTATAACAGTGCAGGATCCTGGGAAAAAATTGGATTTATCAGTAGCATTAGCAAATTGTTTCTCTTCTCCAGTTACTAAATCACATTGGACACCACACTCATTACTTTTGCAATACACTTTAGATGTAAAAAGTTTTAAGGGACCATTATAAACTCATGATTTCGAATTGAAAATTTAAGGGATCATAATAAACTCCTGCTGATTTGAATAACAAAACCTTTCAAGAACATGATATGTTTTCCCGCTATTTGTTAAGCCAGAAGCCCAGAATAAAATACAATTTTGCATGTCAAGGCTCTTGCTTCAGGGTAGGTACCTAAAAATATCAAGGAACCAAAATGAAATAACTCGTTTAAACACTTACATTTATTTAAATTTTACCAATTTGCAGGAAGTGAGTTTTTTTTTTCAATTCATCAAGGCATTCTAAATGAGGGAAAGCTTGTTTTTCATGTTGAATTAAGAATGGTAACAAATTATCTAAATGACAAGCTCCTGCTATGACATCACTTAAGGTGACATGTAAATCGACTGGCAACTATTGTCATCTTCAAGACAAAACTTTCTGAAACTGAAATATGTCTGATGATGAATGTAATCTGCAAATAATTTTGTGGTTTAGTTTTCATCACACAGAAAGATTACTGAACAAAATGAATACATACTGTCAATTCCATTTCACACAGCTGCAGCTTTAATTTCTATCCGTTGATAAAATTTTTGCTTAGAACCATGAAATCATCAAGGCTTTTTAAATGAGGGAAAGCCAGAGGGGAAAGCTTTTTTTGCATGCCGAATAAAGTATGCTGTGCTAGGATATCACTAAGTGTGACCTGTAAATCAACTGGCAACTTGTCGTCATCTTCAAGACATATTTTCTGATAGGGAGCAATGTCTGATGATAAAGATAATCTGCAAATAATTTGTTTGTTTAGTTTTCATCACACACAAAGATTAGTAACATAATGAAAACCTACTGTCAATTCCATGTTTACCAGTTCATTCAGCACCCACATTTGAACTATCTGCCAATCTTGCATTTGATGGGTAATTGAACCATCAGTTGTGATACTGGATGCATGGTTTTTTTTCTTATTAGAATTCAGCAATAGTTAACATATGAAATAAAAACACAGTGTTTCACGAGATGAAATCTATCACAAACATTCAATCCATCAATTCGCCATGCCACACGTGACTGTTATCCTGTTAAAATTTACCGTCGTCTGCTAGTCAACAATCAAGCTAAAAGTCAATCTGGGTGTCTTTTTCTTTCGCAGATATCTCGCGAACCACAAAATAAGTAATGCAAATTTAGTCTTTTCGGTTAAACGGAAAGTTGTTCTTTCCATTAGAACTAATTGGACCCTTTAATTTTGTGGAATCGTATATGCAATCTATTTTAGAAGTTTCCCCTTTTTTTCCCCTTTTTGCTCCCAATCTCTCGTTATTTTCGTTAATACTTAAAAAATTTAGTCATGACCTATGTAAAAAGTCATTCTACATCGAATAAGATTAGTCGCGTCGCGATCAGAGCAGCACGAACGCGTCACAGTCCCGAAAACCCCTTCGACCAATCACGAATCGCCCCAATTCCCCAGGGACCTCTCACAGTTAAGACTATTTGGAGCGCTGTCGGAACTTTTGTTTCTTGAAATCTCTCACCCTTAAAAGGCGGTAAGCCTTCGGCTTTTTAAAATAAGAATTTTAAAAATCTCTCAGGGATCAAGCCCCTCTGTGGCACCTTCGAGATTTTAAAAGTCTCCTTTCGTTTTTTTTCTTGATTAGGAAATTTAAAAATTTAGTTTTCGTATTGTTTTCTCTGTTTGTCATCTTATTAAATAGTCAACAATTAAAATAGTTAGTTCTCTAGTAAGTCTTATTTCTCATGGTTGATTTTTTTAATCATCATTTAGTCCCACTCATTGTGTGAAAATTTCGGAAGGAAAAGAGTGTTGGGTAGTAAAACTATTTGAAATAATGCACTTTGGCGGGATTCTGCTTTGCCCTACCCTCTAGTGTGCGTTTTGACACTGTATTCTGTCAACTGTCCGTCATGGCGTCATTTATTTTCAAATTAATTATTCAATTTTGTATTTAAATAAATGGATTCAAATGTAACACAAGAGTCGTTTTTATTATTTATGTATGATGGCACTTAACAGGAGAAGAGTTTCAACAGTGCAGGATACATGGGAAAAAGGGGATATATCAGTAGCATTAGAAAACTTTCTTTCTTCTCCAGTTACTAATCATATGGGACACCACACTCATTTCCTTTTGCAATACCCATCAGTTGTCAAAAGTTTTAAGGGACCATAATAAACTCCTGATTTTGAATTAAAAAATTGAGGGACTACTATAAACTCCTGATTTGAATTAAACAACCTTTCAAGAACATGATATTTTTTTCACTATAATAGTTGGTCCAGAATGAGATACAATTTTCCTTTTCAAGGCTCTTGCTTAAGGGTACCTAAAAATATCGAAGAAAGAAAATGAAATAACTATAAAACAATCACATTTATTTCAATTTTACCAATTTGCAGGAAGTCGAAGATTATCAGTGGTTTTTTTTTCTTCAAATCATCAAGGCATTCTAAATGAGGGAAATCTTCTTTTGAATGTTGAATCAAGAATGGTAACAAACTATCTAAATGACAAGCTCTTGCTATGATATCACTTAGGGTGTCATGTAAATCGACTGGCAACTTTCAAGAAATTTTTTTCTGAAACTGAAGTATGTTTATTGAAGATTAGTGAATTTATAATGAATACATACTATTAGAGAATAATGAATACATACTATCAATTCCATTGCTGTGGTATAACTTAGGGTGACATGTCAATCGACTGGCAACTTGTCATCTTCATGCCCAACTGTTCTGAAACTGTAGTATGTCTATTGTAAAGTTAATCTGCAAATAAATTTTTTGTTTAGTTTTCATCACCCAGAAAGATTGCTGAATAACAAATACATACTGTCAATTCCATTTTCCACAGCTGCAGCTTTAATTTATCTTTGTTGATAAAATTTCGCTAACCATAACATCAAGGCCTTTAAATGAGGGAAAGCTAGAAGGGAAAGCTTTTTTTGCATGCCGAATAAAGTATGGTGTGCTAGGATATCATTATGGGTGACATGTAAATCAACTGGCAACTTGTCGTCATCTTCAAGACATAATTTTCTGAATGGGAGCAATGTCTGATGATAAATGTAATCTGCAAATAATTTGTTGATTTAGTTTTCATCACACAGAAAGATTAGTGACATAATGAACACCTATTGTCAATTCCATTTTTTATGTTTACCAGTTCATTCAGCACCCACATATTGAACTATCTGCCAATCTGGCATTTGATGGGTAAAGGAATCATCAGTTGTGACACTGGAGGCATGGTTTTTTTTTCTTATTAGAATCCTGCAATAGTTAAAATTAGAAAGATAACCACAGTGCTTCACAAGATGAAATGAATCACAAACATTCTTACATTAGATCGATGAATTCCAATGAATACCCAGCCGCCCCAGTAGCCAGTACCCACACGCCACACCGATAAAAGTTATCGTCGTCTGCTAGTCAACAAACAATCAACTCAAAGTCAATCTGGGTGTCTTTTTCTTGGTCAAATATCTCGCGAATAAGGAAAATAGTGTCTCCAATTATTGTATATGTTAGAAAAGAAAAGTTCTTCTTTCAATTAGAAGCAATCGCATCTTCTAATTTTAGAAGCGAACTTTTTTCTATATTTTACAAGTTTCCCCTATTTTCCCTCTTTTTGCTTCCAATCTCTCGTTATTTTCGTTAAGAGTTAAAAAATTTAGTCATTACCTGTGTAAAAAGTCATTCTACATCGAATGGGATTAGTCGCGTCGCGATCGGAGCAGCACGAAAGCGTCACGGTCCCGAAAACCCCTTCGACCAATCACGAATCGCCTGGAATCCCCAGGGACCTCTCAGGGTTAATAGTATTTGGAGCGGTGTCGGAACTTTTGTTTCTTGAAATCTCTCACCCTTAAAAGGCGGTAAGCCTTCGGCTTTTTAAAATAAGAATTTTTAAAATCTCTCAGGGATAAGAATTTTAAAAATCTCTCAGGGAGGACGGGATTGTTCTGCGTTTCCTATGTCGGCCATGTAATTTTTTTTGTGGGAGAATCAGAATCAGAATTTAAAAATTACCATAGAATTACCATATGTTCCTATACCTAACATTTATTTTTATAGAGATATTTCCAATTCCTTAACGGAAAATTTGAAATAGGGCAAAACACCGGTGCCATCTAGGAACCAAACCTCCTAAGCTCTTGTTTGTGTGCAAGCAGATGCCCATGCATACCGAGAGAAAGAGAGAACACTCTCTTATCTCTAGTCCTCTGATATAGCGGCCTAACTATCTTTTACTTTGTAGCGTATATTCTTAAGAGCTTAGGGTGTTTGGTTGCTAGATGGCACCGGTGTTTTGTCCTTTTATCCCTACTCTGCCCTACACCTGAAAGTAAATTTATCATATCTTAAATTAGTCAATTTCACTAAGATTTATATCCATAGTTGGAATCAGCGAAAAAAACTGAATTTATTTATATTTTTTATTAATGTTTTCATGAAAATACCCCACCCGACTAGCTATAACAAAACAAGGCATAGGCGAAGAGTCTCTTTGCTACCACCCGCGGTCCGTCCCGTCCTTAATATACAGAAGTCCATGCTTCGTGTTGCCGCAGACGACGCTTAACCGAGTTTTACAATCAACCAGTGATCTTCTCTGATCATCATTTTCTACAGAAGGATCACCAAATCCACGTTTTGGTGAATTTTGAATCTAGCCTATATGATTTCGAGTTTGGTACGTAAAAGTTTTCAATCCGAACTTTTTACTGGGTACTCAACAAAATTTGTTGCTGGAATTCTTGGTCCTAAATTAGGACAAGTTAATCGGCAAATAGATTATCGACAAATTCGACGAAGTATGAAGGAAGAAGTTCTTGATGGAATTTTTTCAGAAACAGATTTGAAATCCAACAAAAGATCCTTTGATAAGACTGATGATGTGAAAAATGGGAAAACATTGGAAGAAACAAACAAAAAACCTCGCTTTCAAAAGAAAAAAAAATTTGCTATTCTTTTGAGTTATTCTGGTCAAAATTATTTGGGCATGCAATTTAATCATGGATTCAAAACTGTTGAAGGAGAATTGTTTCAAGCATTCATGAAACTTGAAATAATGGATGATGAGTCTTTTAAATCTCCACAGACAGTGCATTTTCAAAGAGCAGCACGCACAGACAAAGGAGTAATTTATTTTATTGTTATATGTTTTGTAAAATCATTGATTAAGTACTTTTCTCAATTTAGGTATCGGCTGTTCGTCAAGTGATTTCATTAAAAATGAGTAAGTTACACTTTGTACTTTTGTGTTTAAACTTTGAAGTGTACACAATAACCATACATTTTTGTTACTATATTTTGTCTTAGTAAATCAGCTTAGTTTTCAAGAAAAAATTTTGGCTAAAATTAAACATTTTAAATGTTTAATTTAAAAATGTATTGATTTTAACAGTAAATAAATAATAACTTTTCACAGGAACGCCAGATGAAGATTTGGTTAATCAGCTAAATTCATTGCTTCCTAATTGTATAAAAGTGTTTGCCATGAGGAAGGTTACGGGAGGTTTTAATAGCAAAATTGCCTGTGATTCAAGATCTTATGTAAGTAATGTTGATTGTATATACATATTGTCAATAGTGAACTCTCATAATTATTTTTACATTCATGCTATATAGTCTTATGTGATGCCCACCTTTGCATTCACATCAAAAGAAGTAGCTCCCACCCATGAATATCGAGTGACATCAAAAATTCTTGATGAAGTCAACTCATTGCTTTCAGTTTTCAAAGGCACGCGAAATTATCATAACTTCACATCAGGCCGACCTGCTCAAGATCCTAGCTGTAAACGTTATATTACGCAATTTTCTTGTGGCGACCCTTTTATGATTAAAGAAGTGGAATTCGTAAAAATCACCATTAAGGGTAAGTATTTCAATTTTCTGGTATATATTGAAAGTTTTTTTACTTATAAATAATTTATTTAGGACAAAGTTTCATGCTGCATCAAATACGAAAAATGGTAACAAAGTCGCATCCAAGATTTCGTTAATTTATTATTTTAATGTTCCAAATGATGTATTTTCTCTTTTACTTTTATTAGATTGGCCTTACCATTTCGGTGATGCGTGGATTTGTCCCAAGAGAAATACTAGATAAAGCCTTTAAAATGGAACGTGTCAATGTACCCACCGCCCCCAGTTTAAATCTGTTGTTAGAGGAGGTAATTAATCAATATTTTAAAATCATCTTTTTTTAAAATCTCAGTGATGATTATTGAGCGTTATATATTAATGCATTTTAGCCGCACTACGATAGCTATAATCGTCGTTACGGGGGTGATGGAATCCATGAAACTTTAGACTGGAGCTCCTTTGATAAAGACATAGAAACATTCTGCGGTGATTTTATTCTGCCAATTATTTATAATGGCGAGATGGACATTCAAAACGGTTCAATGATAACTTGGTTATTGACATGTTTACCCATTCATACTTACGAATTCCCTCCCGACTCGAGTGAAAAAGTTACGGATTCCACATTGGAATGAAATCTTGCTCAGTTTTTAGTTCTGTAATAGCATTGATGAAATAATTGCTATGAACGAAATTAAATCTGTCTTTTGTACCAATGTTCTATTCAGCTATTCTTTCTTAAACTCAACACACCAATTACCTTGATCATAAAAACTACGACAAACAGTGATATTCGAAACCCTGGAACATAAATATTCTAATTCACCCTCCTTAAATACGTGATAAAATCTCAGGTAGGTAGAAGGATTTGACTCAGAGCTTCCTCTATTCTCTAAATCTTCGGAATTAGAATTTCGGAAATTAAGTTTCCATGGAACAAGAATATCAGCATGCTTGAAATTTGTCCGATTTTCGTGTACCGGTAAAACCGCTGTAGGATATGCCTCTGCTCTACTAGATACCTCACTCTTTTTTTGAAGCAGATACGAAGATTTTTCCATTCCTATTTGTTGGTCTCTGGCCCAAACATATATTAGAGCTCGACCACCCTTTACCAGCACACCTTAAAAAAAAATAAAACAAGTTATAAAATGGAATAAAGTATTTAAAATGTGGAAGTAAGGTACGGCTTATATCAATCAGCGTTTTCAAACGACGTTCATCGGTTGTCAAATGATGAATGACGGCGATACATATCGCAGCATCAGCTATACTATCTCGAAACGGCGAAACGCGACAATCAGCTTTAACAACCTGATGATCATCACGATTCCTGCAAACTAAAATGAAATAAAATAGTTCATGTGACACCTAGGAAATATAAAGAGATTTCGATTGTTAATCTTCTACTTTTTAATAGTTGACTTGATCGGTCAGTTCCAATACTAAACAATGAGCTCGAACAGTTGAAGTATTTGCCATTTCCGCAACCGATGTCTACTAGCAGTGACCCAACAGGAAAACTCATTATAAACGCTTTTACGTTCGGCCACGGCGAATGCCTTAATCATTTATCGTTAATGGGAATACACGTATTAAAAGAATGATCTATACGACTATGATAATAAATAATACCTTGTTTCACTAAAATGGGATGCGATTCCATCGTAAACATGAAATACATGATTTTTTTCGATTTGGTCAGCGGCCTCTTCTGAAAAATCTACGACCTTTGATGATTGTGAATCACACCATTCGGTAAATTTACAATCGCATTCCGACGTCCGTATTTTACGAAACGTTAAAGACGTCCGCTTTTCTCGCCGAAGAATGGTCAAGCCTCCAAACTCGGCATCAACTACATCAGATTTTCGTGGCGTAATACCGTGACTCCACATGTATCTAAAAATTGAATCCAATGTTTTGGTGATTTGACGAAACAATGAAGTTCTTATAGACATTTACCTTGATTCGTTTGTCATTATTAAGCACGAACGTCTTGGCAAAGTTATACTGACACATTCTCCACCTTTATTATTTTTGAAATCCATAACAATATCAGAACCCAGTGATACACTGATAATTCCATCTTCAAAGGAACTATGTGTGTCTGTGTGAAGAGGTATCCCTTGTCCAGGTACATAATGATTGACAGTCAACTGATTTGGTCTCACCAAACCAAATTCCATAAATTTTTCTACGAGTGGCTCCATTTCAACAGGTATTCCAGAAGATAGTGGGTTTTTGTCAACTTTATTACTACCATACAGAAACTCAAAGCCATAATGCTTCACTGTTCTATGTTTAAGCTGTGAAGTCTGTGATTCAGACTGCTGAGTATGGGTAAAAAATAACAGTTTTTCTTCTTCTCCCAATGAAATAAAATTTTTCTTCAATTTAAGTCCAGTGGGCCAAACCTTTGAAGTTTCTTGGAAACTTAATAATGTGTCTAAATTCCAAAATGAAAACAAACAACTTAGTACTTACAAAATGCTTTATACTGCTATTGCTGTAAATCCTCACCATCAATACACTTCAGAAAACACAAGTACAGAGGTTTAGATTCATCCTTCAAGCAGAAACTTCCATTTAGTTTCTGGTAGCTTTCAGCACTATTATTTTCTTTCTTAAAGCTTAAAACACAATAAGATTTTCCTTCTAACATTATCAGATTTTCAACTTCCCCAAAATGTTCAAAAATATCCAATATTTCTTCTCTAGTGAATCCATTTAATAAACCGGCATTTATCAGACATAATACATTGGTAGGTGAGGAAGAAAAATTATCTAGCAAGTTTACTGACATGTCTTTTGATAGATGAGCACAAAACCTGACAATTTTTCTGGCAATTTTCTTCCCATTAACTTTTTTCATTTCTATTTTTTGGGAGGGGTGGGGTGAGTTCAAATAGGCCAAAATATCAGTTATTCAGTATCAGTTATATTTTATATATTATTTTGTAGGCTGTTTGAGGGCATCAGAAGCAGCACTTTAATTCATTACAACTTCGGCGTTCGGCCTTCGAAACTCTTTAAAAAAGCCTTTAAATTATTATAACTTCCACAATCCGCGAGTAAGCAAGTACGGCTTGCAAATACGACTTGGCCAAGAAATATCGATAGAAAGAAACGGGTCCCCGGTCCCGGTATTCAATGTGCGTGGAACGTGGATCGTGGACCGGTGAGCCGTGGAAAAAGCGCCGTGGAAAGCCTAACTCCGCCCCCAAATGGGGGGAGCCAACTCCCGTGGAAATAGCCGGAGGCACGGTATTTCGTGGAAAGTGAAATCGTGGAATTTGATTTTTTGAAAAATACCTCCCCACACAATGCTTGGACAACACGGTACTTCGTGGAATGTATAACATCGTGGAATTGTCCCCAAAAGCCCCCATTATTTTAAAACCGTGTTATGCATGAAACACAATGATGTAATTAATGATGATGAAAATGGTTATTATGTGAAAACCAATAAAACGATGTACTTGTTGAGGATCAGAAATGGGATTAACGGGAACAATGTAGAACCGCAACCCCCCCCAAAAAACATAAATTGAAATCACAAATTCTCGTATCATTAGAAAACAAAACAAAAAAGAGACTGGCAGAGCAAGAGCGCGCGCGCAAAATTTTTGAAAAAACGTGACTCCCGTGACTACGTCGCAGTCGCCCAATGCCAGTGTGATTTCATAAATTTACCCAGGTAGCACACAGAGCTGTTACAGACTCCTGTAACCGATCTGTTTCACATACTTGTGAAACATTACCCGTAGAGAAACGGAAGAAAAATCAAGCATTGAGCAACTACAAGCCGTTAAGAAATTTATGAAGAAATAAAAGAAATTTACAAAATTTGCTAGATGGGCTTTATGCCTGCAAGTTTGTGATATTGTCATGGACTAAAAAAAAATCTGGAAAACAAAACGAATAGCGAACGGAACCTACAGGATTCCAGATCCCTACGACAAACTGAAAACGCAACCTGAGCAGCCGCCAGCGAATAACGCGTTATCAAACATAAACTTCGCAGATGAACAGGAAAATTTAAAGTACTGGTAATGCGCGCGCAAAATATGAGAAATTACAAAGAAGAATAATAAGGAAACAGAAACGTCGATTAAGGACAATGCAATCGATGACAGCCCCTTTGACAGCGACCAAGTACATCTTTCAGTTAACGACGTCTTCAATGACAACGATTAAATCAATGAGCTTGACAAAAGTTTAATCGACACACAAGCTGACAGACTACTGGTACAGGAATCCGCAAAGACAAAAAAAGAGAAAGACAACGGCACGGATTCAACTTAGATTTTATTGGAACTAATTGGTAAATAAATCAAACAAAATCGTTCGTGGATACGAGATCAGCATCAAAGAAAAGCAGAAGAGCAATCCAAAACCTTTTTTACCCGATCCCTTCCCCCAGATGATGTCTATCCAACTTGGTTACAGACTCATGGGCCCATTAACGGAATCTAAAAAGTGATAAAATTGTGTACAGCAGTACTTTAATGCCCACTTCGGATGGCCGCCCAGTGATTGCTAAATAAATGTGACGTCATGAATGTGACTCCCGTGCAGGATGCCAGTGTGTTCTCCCTTCTATTCTACCTCTTGCTCCCCCTCTTATTCTCCCTCTTATTCTCCCTCTTATTCTCCCTCTTATTTTCCCTCTTATTCTCCCCCTCAGTCCTCTCTTGTACTCCCTCTTAAGACTGTACGCCGTAATACCAGACTTCAGACTAGTCGGCGTTACTCTTTCTTGTAAGGAAGAGTACGTATCCGTATACATCAGTACTTTCCTATCGAAGAGCAATCCAAAACCTTTTTTACCCAATCCCTTCCCCCAGATGATGTCTATCCAACTTGGTTACAGACTCATGGGCCCATTAACGGAATCTAAAAATCTATATATTTCTGTTCTGTGTCTGTACTCCAGGTCTGGTACGGGTCTGTATTTCCCTTGCAGGACATAAGTTAGTAATAATCTGTTCTGAGTCTGTACCCCAGGTATGGTACAGGTCTGTATTTTCTATGTAAAACTGAGTTCAATGATTATCTGTTCTGTGTTTGTACCACAGGTATGGTACAGGTCTGTATTTTCTATGTAAAACTTAGTTCAGTGATTATCTGTTCTGTTTTTGTGCCCCAGGTATGGTACGGGTCTGTATTTCTCTTGTAACACCTATCAGTCAGTAATCATCTTATCTGTGTCTGTATCCCAAGTATGGTACATGTTTGGATTCCCAATGGAAACTGAATTAAACGTTTTCTTATATGTGTAATATCACTGCAGTACCACGCAGTAAGAAGTTAAACTCTAATAGTCAATGCAGGGCTAATGGCCATGAGTTTAGTTCAGTAGCCCTACGCGAACAACAACAATAGTTGTTTATCCACCGGACGGAGAAGTATCACCTAAATAGGTATAATAAAGACTTGTAATTGGTGTGGGGCCAATCTTGGTCTTGTTACTATCGGAAGAGACCAGTGGTAGTCATATGTAGCAATCAGTTTCGTGAGAGAGACATGTCAGACTGTTTGTTGAATGTACAAGTGTACACCTGTGAAATATAGATGATAATGAAATATATCTAGATGTATATATCGAATTACGGTGAAGTGGATAGCGTACTGGCTTGTGAACTTAGAGGTTGATGGTTGGATACTACAGGGAGGCAAATCTTTTTTTTCATGAAAATCTGTTTTTGGTCTGTAAATGGTGATCCCGTTTTACGGATCTGTCACAGACCTGTATGACAGTCTGTAAAAGTGTTTCACTCCAAACAATTTACAGACTCTCAAAAACAGATCTGTAACAGACCTGAAACAGAGTCTGTGTGCTACCTGGGTTGGTGTGGTGACTCGGTGTTGGTGCAAAAGAAGAGAGGTGGCTGTGCTGACAGCAACGGCATATAGGCCTATAACTTTAACTGTATACATACACACATATATATGGATACTCTGGTGTATAGAATATGGCGTCTTCCTTTGACTTCGTCTTCTTCTTTCAACACTAGTATATAAGCATAAACCCTAGATTAGAACGATTTAATAAACCTAGCTATCAAAAAGCCACACTCTAATGGACAAGTCGACTCTCATAGACTAGTCGATAAGAGTCGACTTTCTTCAGTAGAAAAAGTGACTGCGCGATTCGTCTTTAAGGATCGACGAGATAGTCTGTGGCCATGTTGGCCGATTCTACAGTTTCTGGATATGTTTTTTCGTTCAGGTTGGGCCTATTCCAGACTAGATCTGCTATTTGTGGTTTTAGTCCGTTAAGCAATACGTCTTTCAATGTTTCATTACGCAGTGCTACTACGTCTGCGTGACGACTTGTTGCTGCGTTTACGCCGCATGCAATTCTGTAGGTGTCGTCGATTCTGATTTTAAAATCTCTGACTCACTCTTTTTCTTTTTGCTTGAGGGTCATCAGTCAAGGAAGAAGAAATTCTTCCTTGCTTTTGTTGTATTATCTGTTAGGCCGTCTAGTAGTGCCTGTTTCCATACTGCATAAGTAGCTTTTTCTGCTGCTGTTAGAGAGTCGTTACAGTTAGCGGCTGATTTGCTCATTCTTTCTTGGACGAAACGTAGATTTTGCTCGTCTGCCCATGCTGCGTGTGTTGCTATGCGTTCGGCTATTTTAAACCATTCTTCGATTGCCATTTTTCCTTCAATTTCTCCTGTGAAAGATGGTATTTCTTTCTTTACGTTCTGTGCATTTATGAACACTAGTCCGTTTTCTAGAATGTCGGCTAGCCAAGCAGTTACGGCTGCGTCTGTGAGGGCCATTTCGTCGTCGTCGTCGAAAATGTTTCCAAGTGTGGGAGCTTGTTCTCTAATTCTTGCTACTTGCTGATGAGGTTGGGCTAGGTGTTGCGTGGGTGGTAGGTGCACTCGTCTGGGAGGTTGTGGAGGTACTTCTTCTTCTGGGTTGACTCGTCTTATATTTTCTTTTGAATGGTCTTCTTTCAGGGGTTGTCTGGTGTTCGGTTTCTGTTCTTCCGCGTCACGTAAAGTATCCTTCAAAAAAATCCGAACGGCGATTTTTTTTTCAAATAGCCACCTATCCATATTGCGGGGAACTGGGTTTGGTTTATTTTTAAGATTTTTCCGTTAACAATTTTCTCGTCACTGAAAAACGAATGATGTACAAAAAAATTATTTGTTTCTAAGTAATTTCTTATTAAAAAAAAAAAAAAACCTTTTTTCACTGCGTTAATGGGCGGGGAATCGTTGTATTTCGTGATCATTTTACGAGAAAATTTAATACTTTATGCATTCCCACATAGCACCTTTAGGATGTCTGGTTGTCCCTAGTGGGGACTTTTAAAAAACGTCTTTAAGTAACTACTTTTCTATGGAGTGAATGGTTGTAAACCATTTGGCAACGGTGTTGCCTAGCAGACAACCATTCAAAAGCAAGTAACAGAAAGGAAAAGTCATGTGAAAATTATGTCAGTGTACGTTTCACATAATTTCGTTTAATCATATCATATTTAACAAGATTCCTTCGGTAATATCCTTTGGTAATTTTTTTAAACGTTAAAGAGACAGAAAATAAAGGTTATGGTAGATTAATACATACTATAACGTTTGGAAAATTCTGTTTCCCTTTATTCTCTTTCATAATTGATTCTTTATAACTAATTGACTAATAATCTGTTAATATTATGAGTGGTGCGACTTAGGAGTGGCGGAGGCTTCGCCCCGCCATCCCACGTCGCACTTCACGTTTAGATTAAGTTTTAGCAACATTTATTACTATAGTAACATGGAATTGGAAAAATTATTAGTTACATATTAACTATAAAGAATTGGATGTGCTCTTATAGCAGTTAGAATAAACCACCGCTGAAAAATCTTAATTCAGGCATATAACCTAAGTGTTTTACGACCGGTTCCAAAATCGATACCGATGGTAGCGTCGCTAGCGATATTACCATAGCTTTACTTCGTCTTTCGTTACATTGTTTGGGGTACACACCAACCTGACCACGCTTTCACTTAAATCTTGTGTCAATTTTGGTCTAATGGTTAGCAACCCGGGCTGCCATTCGTATGGTTCGGGGTTCGAATCTCGATCAAGCCATTTGTAACTTTTGAAAAATTACACTTAAAAAACTTTCGGAGGTAAATGGAAGTGGAAGATCGGTGGTAACTCTTCACGACCGCCAAAAGATCTTGATGACTGTGGAGAGGACAAGGGAAGAAGAGAGAGATGACCCAGAGCTTCAAAATGAGTATGATCAAACATTTTTAAAATGTTCCTCAACTTCTTGGTTGATGACTAACTGTTAAAAAAAAGGGGAATAGAAATTTTACTTGATCAAAAAATTTATTAAAATCAAGATCATCATTTATTAAAAACAGTTAACAAAAAGAGGCAATAATAAGAACAATAAAGACGAAATCGAACAAGAACAATAAAAATCAAATCAAATATCATCAAAATATCAATATCATATCATCAAAACTTGTCTTGCTAGGGAAGATTCAAACTTTTTTTCTTTTTGTTAACACTGCTGAGCACTCACTGCACTGACAGTTGGAAGGTTAAGCAAACAAAAGCGAATTCACTGCCTAGGATTCGGCAACCAGCTAGGTAACAAGTACGCAAATTAAAATTTTAAAACAGTAATGAAAACAAATGAAACCCCGTTACGACATGTATCAAATTTTGACAGAATTATGTACAAAATTTGGTGACGATTGGTCATTCAGGGAATAAACGTATAAACGATAACTAAATGGACATTAAACCCTCTGAATTTCACTACTAGCTACTACTACCCTACCCCCTATACCCCACACCCTATATTGTTAAGGACCTTCGTATATAAATATACCTCAGGGACAAAGAGTTTATATTTTTTCTGTCGAGAATTGTCCGGCGAACGATTGACTCCAAAAAATATTACTACGACAATAATTTTTTGAAAAGATTGGGAGTCTCAAACGCCGAAAAACCAATCAGCAAGGCAAGACTTGCTGGTTTTAAGAGACTACACCGGAAAAAGATCAAGTGTTACGTGATGTAGAAGAATAGAATAGAAGAAAGTTATCTTTTACTCAGTGCTTTTATTTACTACAGTAGTTTATCGTTGCAGGTAACCAGTCATGGACTGCAAGTAGTTATAGCTGCATGTAGCCAGACATGAGCTACGAAGACAGTTGAATGTAACCAGACATTAGCTATCAGTTTAGTAGTAGGTAACCAGCCATGGACTACCAGTACAGCTTCATTTATCAGATATGAGCTTCAGGTATCGTTACATTTTTACATTGTAATCAGACATGAGCTGCAGGTACAGCTGCACGTAATCCAATGTAACCAGACATTCTGACTACGAGTCCAGTTGCATGTAACCATTAATGAACTACGAGTATAGCTGCATGTAACCAGTCATGAGCTTCAGTCAAAGCTGCATGTAACCAGTCATGAGCTTCAGTCAAAGCTGCATGTAACCAGTCATGAGCTTCAGGTAAAGCTGCATGTAACCAGTCATGAGCTTCAGGTTTAGCTGCATGTAACCAGTCATGAGCTACGAGTTAATCAGGTTTAGCTGCACGTAACCAGTCATGAGCTACGAGTTAAGTTGCATGTAACCAGTCATGAGCTTCAGGCATAGCTGCATGTAACCAGTCATGAGCTACGAGTTAAGTTGCATGTATCAAGTCATGAACTACGAGTATAGCTGCATGTAACCAGTCATGAGCTTCAGGTTAGCTGCATGTAACCAGGCATGAGCTAAGAAGACAGCTGCATGTAACCAGACATGAGCTTAGTTATCATTACATATTAACAGACATGAACTATGAGAAAATCTTAACATAATTCCCCTTAGTTTTAGCAGATATCAGCTTTTTTTTTCAAGCTAGGGCGTTTTCTTATCTTGCATGAAAAAATTAACCTGAAAACCAGCTTGAATTTTTCCCCCTTAATAATTTTCCTAACTGTAAGCTAATTCCAGTATGGAAATTTTAATCTAGGGTTTCGCTCCACTTTTTTATCAGATATTCAGCTTTTATTTTCCAAGCTAGGTTGTTTTCTGATCTGGCTTGAAATTATTTACCTTTAAATCAGCTCGAATTTCCCCCCTTAATATATTTCCTAACTGTTTCAGCTAATTCTAGTATTGAATTTTTAATCTAGGGTTTCGCTTAATTTGATCGAAATAAATCATGTTATTAAAAAAAGGTTAAACAAATGCGGCATGTGGGGTGGTCAGGCACAGACACAAAATAATTAGGCCTACAGATTTTTTTTATGTACAACCTAAAAACCTACGCATAGTAGGTACGTATAATAGGTATGAGCAAAGGGTGAAATTTAGAAAATATTTTTTTACATTAAAAATGGTTTGTTTTTATATAAGTTTGTTATTAGTGAAATCTGAAGTCTATGTGAAGAATTAGGCCTATCGCCACAATTATAACAGCATCAAATATTTTTTACTAAGCATACATTAAAAGATACCAGATCGGGACAACCAGCAACAGCAAGTAATGAGGAGCAGCAAAAAACTCTAAAGCAGTAAATGGATGGGTGGAAGTCCAATGGGCATACGCGCGGAAATTTCTTTTCCTTCATTAGGTAAGGCAGCGAGAAAATTTCAAGCTGCCTTCAATCTAAGATTTATAGCTAGAAAAATAAAAGCTAAATCTACTCTAAAATTCCCAATATGGAATTTAAAAATTTTGACCTGAAAATTTCTAGCTATATACACCTAACTCTGTAGCTATATTCTAGTATAGAACTAGCTAAAAGTTTCGTACGGGATCTGAAAGAAAATAGTTCCGTAATTACACAATGTCATGTGTAATTACGTGTATTACATTAATGAATGTAATAGAAAAGTAAACTTTTCATAAGTGTAATCACTATTGAAAAGTTATATTTAAGACCCCTTCCTTTCGTCCAAATATCGACTAGTACTATCTTTAAGTCGCCTATCAAGACAGTTTGAGGGTTTGAGGGTTCGAGGACTACTTTAAGTTGTCCGTGGCGTTCATGGCGTTCAAAGCAAAATATTAAATCGCCGATACAGTTGTTATGAGAACAACTTCCGTAAGTGTAAAATTAGCTTGCATTGAATTTAGCGAAAAATTTTCTAAGTCCAAATTTTAGCACGTCTGATTTAGTCGTTCTTTGGGTCCAGTTTTCTAATAGTATAACTGTCCGCAGTCAGTTTGATGTCGGACGTCTTACGGACATTATTCTTTAGTTATTTTACTATAAGTATTGTAAGTAATAGTCTACCCTATCTGTGGAAGAGCTGTACGTGCTAATTAACCCACTCTAACCATGAAATGCTCCCTGTGCGACAACTTTTGGCCTTCGACTCCCTCCGGTATAAAACCTAACGCGAACTTGCATTCTGCAACTCAGTGGTATAAGGAGCTCATTCTCTTGTAAACTTGTCTTGATGTGTCCGAGTAGAGGTTAACGCTGGCTATACGGAAGCTGTTGCCGTCCCTTCGGCAGCTCCGTGTGTATGACTCCGATCTCTCTCGATATTTATTGACTTGTATACCGACCTCTGTGTGCTCTTAAAGAGAATAAATAACGTCAGAACGATGAGATGTCAGCTACGTTTCACAGTATCTCCCGAGTTCTTCTTTCCGCAGACATCCTAAAGCCATCGTTTTTAAGTCTTCAATTTCTTGTCCTAAAGTTCAACCGGCTGGACATCCTAAAGACATATTTTTCAGTCTTCGATTTCTTTGTCCTAAGGTAATCCTGGCTGGACATTCTGAAAACATCCTTTTATGGTCCTTCGTCTCTTCGAAATACTTGTTATAATGTAGTCCTGGCTGGACATCTTTGATACAACTTTTTTTAGTCTGGGATGTCATTTGGACTATGGGACATCCTTGAGATGTTCTTAAAGACAACCCGGTGCTATGTGGGTTCATGATCACTCTTAAAGTTTCTTTATACTTTAATTCTCGTATATATAAAAAAAGAGTTTTAAACTAACGTGTAAATTTACGGAGTACGTAAAGTGAGAGAAATTTATTGATACAATTTTATTTCCCGATAGGGATTATCGAAACTCGTGTCATACGACCCCCCAAAACCACCAGTCGACATCCGATAAGATGGCGCTGTTCCTCTCAGAGGTGTGGGCTGAACGAGGGGGGGGGGGGGTTCGTTGTTAATTTATATGTTTTTTCATCGTTAAATTAAAACAAAAACAATTAATTCTGGGTTGTAGAGAAGATGACGACGGATGGCAATGTTATAGTGCCAGTTAGATTTGAGTAGCCATTAATTTAGGTTAATTGATGGAAGTGTGGAATACGAGAAAAATGTTTCAGTAATAAATTTTTATTCCGCCAGATGGCTCTCATGCTTGTTCTACAAACTGTTTTTTAAGGCCGTAAATGAGTAACTAGCTGTATGTGTGAGGCCGTTGCCGTGGTAAATGAATAATCAAGGTTGCTTTTTGAAAGTTGTAAAAAGACTTCTAACAAAAGGTGATCAGAATTAAATTTCAATTTTTTTTATGTAAAAAAAAATTACATAAAAAAATTGATAATTTAATTCTGATTACTTTTTATTAGAAGTGTTTTTCAAAAATATTGCAAATAACCCCTACTATTTAACAAAATCATCTGCGGGTAGTCAGCTGTTCCACACAAGCTTATTGGAGAATGGCTTAAAACTTCCTCTCTACCTCATTGTGCTGCTAACTGGTGGGCGGTTTCCACTCCCCGGACCACTATCCCTTCAACTCCCCCTTTAGAGGGATAGCAAACTGCTTTCTCCTCTATATTCCTCTCTGGTTTTAGTTGCAATTACAAACGTATTTTTAAACTCGGATAGGAGAAATGACCTACAAATCTAAACTGTTTGTTTGTTTTAAACCTTTTTTTTGCTAGTTCTTGACTTCACTTCGGATTTTACATATTCTCCCAAATTTAAGAGCAAAATGATTCAATAAAAAATGCCTATTTTTCATATTCATGCAGATGTACAATGGAACTTATTCTTTTTCACATATATAATAGAAACTATTTTTCAAATAAGGATCATAAAATTGAAGAATTCACGTTTTCTCGTTTTGTTCAACAAGATATTTCCCTTTACTTAAAAATTAGTTTCCTTCGCCCTGGTAAAAAATGCTAGTGAAGCAGCCAGTCTATTATGGAACATAGCCAAGCTTTTTTAATACTATTTTTAGAAAACCTAAGTTGCCCAGAAATAAGTCGAAACGTTACCACGTGTTGGCCTACTTTTATCATTTACAGCAAACCCCGAATCAAGCCAAAAGCTGACGTGTTTAAAACACTTACTTGGGTTTGTCTAGCATATTACAAAGTCACACTGATATATTTTTACATAGGCTAACTGAGCTTTACTCCTAAGTCTTGCACGGATAGAGAACCGCTTATCCAGTTGTGGAAGTGCAAAAAGTGAGTTGGCAGCCAACTTATCTCAAGAGTAACACAAAATTATTCCACAGCATTGGAAAATGTTACCCAAGTTTTAGTGAGGAAACTGAAACACGTTGTATTTTTAGTGCTGAAGTGCTGATCTAACAGTTGTTTTCCTGGTTTTTCACACTAAGTGTATTTGCAATGAAAAACATTTTTGGAGCAGGTTGTTACATTTGCATATTGAATTCTATCCTATTATTCAGTACAGCATTTGGTAACACGTCGTCTATGGGGCAAAATCGTTCCCAATTGGATGATATAAAGATCTCTTCAGGCGGTGACAATCAAGTATCAGCTTATTGCCACATCAGTTCGAAGGAGCTCCTTGCTACGGCTGAATTAACAACTAGGGCGATTCTTCAAGGAATCTGTAATCCACGTAAGCAATTTTTGTATTTAAAATTGCTGGAAAATAAACTCGTCAAAAAATCACAAAACAGGATTGATCCTACAAATAGGACAATGCGAAAAATATGGGTTGTTATATAAGTTTGAAAAGTTTATTTTGTCTATATGTATATGTGTATGCGACCTTTTCTTAGAATAATAGGCGGTTCGATTTGTATTTGATCGATTGTAATGCTTTTTTTTCAAAATATGCGGCACCCTTCCAAAATAACGCAATATTTAAGCCTATCCAAACGTGAAATTTAAGTAAATTACGAAAATGAAAAAAAATAATGCAAAAAATAACGCAAAATACGAAAATTTTCATACACCTAAGAGTAAGTGGTGAACCTCTCGGTTTCTTACGATAACATTTTTTAAAATATTACTATAAATTTAGTATCGTAATATGTATCTTAAGGTGGTCCATAGTAATCCAACATTTTTTTATTGCGTCGGTCTTCTAGTGTGTTGTTAAAAATGATATCGCAATTTCTTGTGTCAATGTTAATTTTTTTAAAATAATTTTTAGTTTCCCCGCAATCACTTTTAAATTTCCCTGAACATATTCCCCTTGATCTTAACTATAGAGATTTTTCCAATTGCTTCGTAATCACAGAGCTAAAAGTCGTGCGGCTAGTCGACTAGTCCGCACCATGGCGGGGGATAGCCGAAACTTGCTGCAGACTTGACTTGATTGAGGTAATACGACCTGAAAATGTTTACTTGTTTAGCTGTCATTTACTGCAGTTTTCCGGAACTATTTCGTTCATTTCTAGAAAAGTGTTGAAATGGTTAATGCCAAGTGTTGCATTCGTTTTTGTTTAAAAAGAAGAATTCGTCAATAGAGTTGGCTAACGTCCGAAGTTGCCAGTTTTATTCAAGCGTAAAAAAATTTTGGACACGTACTCTTGCATGGTGGCTTATGGTGTTTCTCCGGTGTCATTCTTTGTTTAATGTTTCCCAATTCAGTCGTCTTCAGTTGCTTTTTTTCATTAGATAACTACATTCCTTAGTTATCAGGTAATCTTTTAAGATTTATTTCCCCTCGATGATCATTGTAGTTTATTTATTATTAATTTTTTAGTAAATGGCATTTTATTTTCAAAGACTTCGTCCTGCCCCAAGGAAAGAGAACCCCGCGCACCCCTTTGTCTCCTCTTTGTTTCTTCCTTCGTCTCTTCTTTCCATTCTTCCCCTGGGGTAGGAAATGGCGATATTTTTTTGTAAACACGGTAGGGACGTTTAAAAAAAAATTAATAATAAATTAACTACAATGACTATCGAGGGGGAATAAAAATTAAAAGATTACCTGATAACTAAGGAATGTAGTTATCCAATTATGAATGAAAACTAAAGGCGACTGAAATGGGACACATTAAACTAATCGAATGATCTTGTGATGCAGATTTTCAAAGTTGAATTTTTTTTTATATTTTTGAATGACTTGAAACTCTTAATTTACCCCTGAGGTATATATTTATATATACGAAGGTCCTTAAAAATATTAGGGTGTGGGGTATAGGGGATTGGTAGTAGATCTCAGAAGGTTTAATGTCCATTATGTATTTCCTTATACGTTTCTTCCCTGAATAACCAATGGTCACCAAATTTTGTACATAATTCTGCCAAAATTTGATACGCCGTTTAGTCGTTTTTCATTTTTTTCTATTAATGTTTAAAAAATTAATTTGCGAACTCGTTACCTTAATTTTTCTTCGAACTCCAACCATCGATAGCAAACCAAGCCCAGCTGTTTTACATCGATTCCATTCTTTACTCAACAATCAATGAAAAAAAATTAATGGCCAGAAGAATAGATCTCCCTTGCTTTTTCAAAATCGGCCGCTAGATTGCGTGGCAAAATGACGTCTTTCAATGGCGAAAATCTTCAGAAAATGACAAAATATTTTCAAGATTTTCAATTGCCAATATCTCTGCTAATAACCGTTTAAAATAAAAATGGGGCGAGATGTCTCTGGAGAGGGGCAAAATCTTTCATTCTAAAAAATTCGATTTTTTTTAAGGTCTGGTTTGCCCGAAAACTGATGTCAAAAATCAGTAAAAACGCTACAATTTCAGGGGGGTCCCTAAGTTTTCATTAAATAACATAAAAACTATGCTAGCTAGAACATTGCGGATTTCACCATTGTGTTTTCCGTAAAATTTTGCACAAAATGTTTTATACGGGGTCTGGCTGCAATGCCTTCGCAACCCTTTTAAAAAAATTGAAAACCCCAAAACCCACAATTTTGATTTCATTGAGTGGTGGACTCAGTGTTAGAATACATCTAATAGATTCTATGAGACGCTACAACGGTAGCGAAGCTACCATCGGTATTAATTTCAGAACCGGTCGTAAAAAAGTTAGCCTACATGCAGTAATAAAGATTGTTTTCGGCGATTGTTTGATCTAACTGCTATAAGGGAACATTAATTTCTTTTTCGTTTATCTGTAACTAATAATATTTCTGATTCCATATTGCTAGTTATAAATGGTACTATAACTTAATATAAAAACAAAGTGCGGCGTGGGTTGGCGCGGCGAAGCCTCCGCCACACCTAAGTCGTGCCACTCATAATATTGTTACGCTCAAATCAGCATATGGGGATATGGCCTAATTAACACTTGAAGTGAGGTCACTAAAGCGAAATTAATCACTCTGCCGACTCCCTTTTACACAAGAGCCGGTACAGAATGATAAATTGTCACTGTTGGTGCCTATCTAACCTTACTACACCAACAGCGTCCACTAACTACACCAAATAAGAACACACAGCAACAACGGACGAGACAAGGCGCTAGGTTAACACTCCAAACTAGACTGACCGTCACCGAGAGGGGGAGCAAGGTTAAAGAGATGAAGGCCAAGAAGCAAGGTTAAACAAGGTGACAAACTACATTAGGCCACCTAGGGTTAAGTAATTAAACCATTAACCCCACAATCAATAGAGGGCTGAAACGATCGTGACATTATCCTCCCCTTGAGGAAAGATCGACCCGATCTCTAAAATAAAACAAAGCATGAAGACATTAAACACAGACAAGAACACATCAAAAGAAATAAGAAGCTCTCGTCGATCACTATTACAAGAAAAGACAACATGATTATCACGCAACATTAACCAACACGTCGTTAGACGACCAGGCGACTATATCTGGAAACAAAATTCAAATTACTGTGTGGAACATTAACATCAAAAACTTCCATCACAATCGACTCAAACAGGCGAATCAATGTAGGCCCATGAAAACACTCCCGGCCGCTCGGCTCCCAAACAGGACACGGCCGGGTCAACTCGCAGCGGTCGTTCGGCTCCACAATTGGACACGACCGCTGAGATATTCCACGACAATCGTTCGGCTCCACGTCTGGACACGATTGTCGGACACCACTCTCAAGAGAGGAAATCGTTCGGCTCCACGTTTGGACACGATTGTCAAACGGCATTCGCACATTGGCCGCACTACGCATTTCACCGTTGCCGAAGTCACAAAGGAATTAAGATGAGTAGGATCAGGAAAAAAGCGGAACTATCGATGTTTTAAGAGAACTGCCTGAGGTGAGCTTCCTGAGACCGAACCCGAGCCTGAGTCGAAAGCCCAGCAACGCTCTACTCTGTTCACGTCGTCTCTGGGACCGAACCCGAGCCCGAGTCAAACGCCTAGCAGTGACTCGACTCTGTTCACGTCGTCCCGTCTGTCGAGCATTCCCTGTGCCAGCAGGGATACCCAATCACGCCTTTTGGAGCTGGCTCTCCTCACGTGCATAATACAGAACTCTCGGCATCACCAGAAACAGTCCTCCATCAAACTACAGTCCAACTGGAAGTCCCAGGGGTACTAACCAAAAAAAAAACGATTAATAGGTTGATGAGAATCAGGGGGGACCCAATCATTGACCCAAGTTGCCCGATGATGCAACGGCATTAACTGAACGGGAGTAACCATGTTAGAATGTACAAGGTGCCATTGAGTCTGTACAACAGGGGTAGGAGGGGGTACCACGGCCTCTAGTGCTGAACTACAAGCAGCAGCCATTTTAATGTTTACATGAGCTACGGAAAGGGACAGGAAAACAATTTAACTCTTTTACGACAAAAGGTTGATGAAAAGGCAATCAACCAAAGTGAAAGTTACTCGCTCTCAATGGAAACCACCCAACCCAACTCAATGCTGCCCACTAAAACTAAGGGGAAATGGGACCAATACTTTTTTAAGCTGAGTAATAACAGCACAATCGTCGGAGGCGAAGCCCCTCACCTAAATTTAAAATCTATTCGTTAGGAGACAAAACTCACCGATCATTGGTTTTCAATGATCGACTGCATTCAACAAAATGGACATAAATTCCAATCAAAATCAATTCATCAATAAGCCTCGAACCTGAAAAATCAGACAGAAGAAAACTGTAGTACAAAACAATTCATAAACTTATTAAAAACAACTTAACCAAACAAAATAGAAGAAAGTCGCTGGGCCAAGTAGACGACGACGCACATCAGAAGAAGTAAACAACAACGAAAACGTTTGTTCGACGCTCACTACAAGTGTAAGGCCATCCCCTGCATCTCCACCAAATGTTACGCTCAAATCAGCATATGGGGATATGGCCTAATTAACACTTGAAGTGAGGTCACTAAAGCGAAATTAATCACTCTGCCGACTCCCTTTTACACAAGAGCCGGTACAGAATGATAAATTGTCACTGTTGGTGCCTATCTAACCTTACTACACCAACAGCGTCCACTAACTACACCAAATAAGAACACACAGCAACAACGGACGAGACAAGGCGCTAGGTTAACACTCCAAACTAGACTGACCGTCACCGAGAGGGGGAGCAAGGTTAAAGAGATGAAGGCCAAGAAGCAAGGTTAAACAAGGTGACAAACTACATTAGGCCACCTAGGGTTAAGTAATTAAACCATTAACCCCACAATCAATAGAGGGCTGAAACGATCGTGACAATATTGACAGATTATCATGAGTCAATTAGTTATAAAGAATTAATTAATTAAACAGAATAAAACGGAAATAGAAAGAATTTTCCACACGTCATAGTATGTATTAATCTACTATTGAAGCTTGAATGTCTGTCTCTTCAACGTTTAAAAAAATTCCCGAAAGACATTACCGAAGTAATCTTCTTTTTGGATTTAAAGTAAAACTAGTTCGTGAACTTGATGAACAAACAAATAAGGAATCCGTTGACTCTCATTGCCTGTGGCTACCCGTGGCATGGCCTTAGGATATGAGGGGAAAAGGGGAGTATTCTAAAACTAAGGATTTCCTCCCGTTTTGCAACCCTTAGGCTTATCCATGCATTACCCGTGCATGCCATTGCATATCCTTAGGCCATGCCACGGGTAGGGACAGGCCATGCGACACTTTTTTTGTGATTCAATTTCCAATATTTAAAAACAATACATGAAAATGTTAAAAACTTTCACCTTTTTAAAATAAAAAATCGCGGATAAAGAGTATTCATTTGTCTTTCTGAGAAAAAAATGAAACTCGTAGCTCCAATTTTAGTCTATTAAGAAATTCCAGCGCGAGACACCGTAAGGCCTATCTCGCGCGGGTTAAAACGACGAAATTTGAGCGGGATGATCCAATACTCGTAGTGGGTACTGTATTTAGTATAGTTATGTGGAACAGTTTTAACAAGCAATCCCACCCTCCATTCCCGTCTTCTTGGCGGAGGCTGTTTGAAATGAATACGAAAAAGAGCTAGAAAGTTCTCATCTTCTTCCCTAGGGTTGTGACGATCGCAATCGTTCGTTCGCGCGATCACGACCGTGGTAACTTTGTTGTGATCGCTACTGCGAACGCGATCCAAACAAACGAAAAAGTTTCAGCGAATAATTGAATTTTCGCAAGATTTTTTTGTCCCTCCTTCCCATCGCCATTTTGTCTCCCCCTTCTTGGCCTAGCGGTGATCGCAAAAGAGATCGCGACCACAACCGCGATTGTTTTTTTTACTGTTGATCTAAACTGAGATCGCGGTAAAAAAAATAAGATTGGTCACAACACTGGTCTTCCCTAAAGCCAGAATAACAAAAATGGAAAACTGATTCGACACCAGGATCTGTAAAAGCTACAGATTAGGGGGACAAACCACCGACTTTTTCTAAAATTTTTTAAATCTGATAGTATCCCACCCCAAGTAATTTCCGGATTTAAACAGATTTTCACTTCCCAAAAAGGGTGTTTTGGTCTGTTTCGTTTGGGGCCTACTTTAAAAAAAAGAGAAGACCTGTTAGTGTTAAACATCGTATGGTTAGGATGAAAGATTGCTTGTTAAACAAAATAATATACACATAAAAAAAATGTTTTACGCGTCAACAAATATTCCGGGGAAAATTTATAACATTTCACTTAGACTATTAACTCGTATTAACTATTGAAATAAATAGGAAAACAGTTTTAGCAAAGACTAATCTTTGTTATAGTTTGAATATATAATTAAATCCGTTAATCTTCTACTTTCAGGGGAAATAGAAGATCGGTTACACAACATAGAATCCCAAATGGCTGACCAGCTTAATGTCATAAAGACAATGATTCTTAACATCGAAGACAAATTAGCACAACAAGATAGTCAATACCGTCGAGCTAACCGAAAGTTGCATGGTGCCGTGGCAGAACTAAGTGAATCTGTGCAGTCCTGCACGAGTCTGCCCAATTCAGGTTATCTATTTTTTTTAAAGATTTCGAAATATTTCAAATGTTTATCGCTATTTTCCTTAAACACCAACCTGAGCCTACCCTTCAGATATTTTCAAACAGGGAAATTCATGAATCAAGAAAAATTGAGATTCAATTATAATTGAAACAAACAGAATTTTTTTTTCACAAATTACAAATATATATATATTCGATTCTAATTAATAGCAAGCAATTCAATCCATGTTGAAACTTCTCAAGCAACGCCAACGTCCCAATTGAAGCAGGCTCCTGCGTCTTCTTTTTACAGTTCACCTATAACGTAAGTAAACTTTGAAATTTTGAATACAAACGTTAACACCTAAAAGACTTAAGAGGCTTTCGCTGTCCATAAAGTATGTCTTGCCGTTTGACTCGTTTTTAACCCCCCTCGTTACTCAGTGTCATAAAAGCCTTAAGGAGCCTTCACACTGAAAGGAACGCAACGTTACGGAGCAAAGGGTAGCGTAGCGCCACTTGGTGCGACGGAAGAATATTACTCTAGCGTAAAAGTTTGTTTAAAGCTCCTCCCCACGCTCAATGCCTTTACGCTACACTTCATATTCTTCCGTCACACCAAGTGGCGCAACGCCATGTTTTGCAAACTAATTAACAAGAAAAGTCAACAATTATCTTAAGGCTACGCCGGTTTACCATGCAAAGCTTGTTAAACAAAATAATATACACATAAAAAAAATCTTTTACGCGTCAACAAATATTCCGGGGAAAATTTATAACATTTCACTTAGAATATTAACTGGTATTAACTATTGAAATAAATAGGAAAACAGTTTTAGCAAAGACTAATCTTTGTTATAGTTTGAATATATAATTAATATATTTGCCCGACATGGTTAACGTAAAAAAGATCGAAGAGTCTGGTCAGAGTAATCTATGCAAGATATCTTTAAAAAATTACCAGAAAAACAGTTGGAATAGTTGACTGGCGACTGAACCCCACGACCCGAATAGACTAGGCTAACGTCCAAAGTTGCCAGTTCTATTAAAGCGAACAAAAGATTTTGGACACAAACCCGTAATTTTCTTGCATGGCGGCCCATGTAGATTAGACCGGTCTCATTATCGGTTTTGATTTTCCATTGCATATGTCTCCAGATCCTTATTCGTTATTTGTTCTTATGAATTCCTTGGTTATCAGGTGATATTTTTATTTTTATTTCATCTTGATATTCATTGTATTCAATTTGGGCGTGGGTCCTGATTATGTCCTGGAATATTAAATTTTTAAAAGGTATAGAACAAACAAAAAGGGCCATGTCCAACATAGTCTGTCCCAGCCAACCCCGTTCTCCCCTACCAAATTTGATTCGATTTGCGGATATCGCTTGCATTGAACCCCAGAAACACTTCGTCTTTTTACACTCTGACGTAGATAATGAATTGTTTACAGACAGTGTGATCTAATCAAAATATTTTCAAATTCTATATTCCTTCTGGTTAAACCCTCAGGGATAAGTTTGCAAAATTAAATTAATAAATGCAGTAAAATTTTACACTAGTGAGTGAAATTGTATGCTAGAATTATTTATAAACACACCAGTTGGAATGAACATGGGCCAATAAGAAAAATCTAATCAGAAATAAAGGGTTGAAATCCTATGCTTAATTATAAGGGAATCTACAGAAAATTAAAATCTTCTGTGAATTCATTTAGAATAAACATTACCCTCAGGGATAACTTTGATTTATTTAACCCTTAAAAATTTATACGCACAGATAATCTTGAAAGAAGTCATGCAATTTTGTTCGTGTATGAGAGGCAGTGTTCCGTCACTTTTTGAGAAGATAAGATAAGATACGATAAGATAAGTTAAATTTGTATCTTTTTGCATATCTTATCTGCGATTCAAAAAAATATACTTTCATCTGATCTTAATCTTATCCTTTCAATTTTTTTACAAAGATATCAGATAAGATAAAAGATAACTAGTTGCTGGGTGCACTGCAACGCTTTGTCAGTAGTCACCAAAAGTAGTCTGCAGAGTTTGAGTTTTTGCGAAGCCGTAAACTGAAGTGATCAACTACGGTCGTAAATTCCAACATTAATTAGTAACATTAAGTTACAATATGCCAATGTCCTCCAATAAATTCAAAACTTAAGTATCTTATCTTGTCTTTTACTTATCTTTAGCAATTTATCAGATAAAGATATCACTAAAACTTATCTTCATCTTATCTTATATTTAACTTATCTTTATCTTTTTTTTTTAATTTTGTCAATATTTTACCTTTATCTATCTTCGCAGTAGCAAAAAAGTGTTATTTAATCAGATAACACAAAATCAAAAGATACGTTACACTGTAACTTATTATAATGTAAAAAAAATTATATTATTTCAATGACAAAAGGAAGTCCAGCATTATATGCTGTATTTTAGTATTTACTTAGTATGTATATTTAAAAATATAAAAATTTTAATAATAAAAATACATTTATTATAAGTATTGGCGTAAGAAGCACCGGAGCCGACCCAGACGAAGAAGATATGCTGAATCCTCGCCAAGAGGAGATAGACCGATACAATAGTTCAATTCACATTGAGGGTGGAAAAAGAGTATTCAGCTATTTCTGGAAGGTACTTGATTTCACTGAAACAGTATTTTTTTTTAGCATCCAAATGTCTTGAAATTTCTTTTATTGTTTGAGAATTGGATTTAATCCAACACGGGTTTCGTTAAAATGACAGAATACACAATATAGTAGTAAGGAGTTTTATCTGATCGATGTTAAAATCGATAAATATAATATGAATCAAACCACCTCCGTATTCAGGAAGGTTACAACTTCGGTGTTAAAAGGCTAGTATACCCATAGAAGATCTCAGGCTCAATTTGTCAGCTATTGCGTGACCAACACCCGGGACTTCTGGTAGTTTTGTTTATAGATATAGGTTAATCTAATTTCAATCTCATGTATTATAAACACTTTTTTAAACGACCATTGACGCTGCGTATTGTTCCAGCCAGATTGGGTTTTGATACCACCGTACCGTACCGACACAGTATGAATAGCTAAAACAACCAGCTTCTCGCTTCCCCACAAGATAGTATTGTAAGTGAGGGAATTCCCCTTTATCTTAGCATCCGCTGTCCCCTTCCCCTGCTAGAGAATTTCTACGCTCCCCTTGTCCTCCCCAATCTGACTAGGGAATTCCGCTTTCGCATTTCGTACATTCTCTGTGAGTTTTCTTAGATATTTTTCTTCTCTCTGTTGATGGGCGTTAATGGCCATAGAAAATTAAAGATAGTTTGAGAACTCAAAATCTTCTCACTTCAACATGGTTTTCGTTCGATAATGTTTTATTTCCGTAATGCACATAATTTAAACAAATCAGAAAGTACATCAAGAGACATGGAGACATACACAGAACCTTTACCGTGTTGCCAGCAAAAAATCTACAAAGATAGAAATAAGACAAGTTTAAAACGGAGAACGAGTGAACCAGCACCAGACCGAATAAAAGAACTGACTATTTAACTGAGAAGGGGTGAGCCAACACTAGACCGACTTAACAGCATGACGAAAGAAGAACTGTATTAGGTATCTTTTTATACAAGTCAGAACAGGGTCAAACGTGGTTATCAACAGTAGAGTCAAGGTTAGCGTGGGTCATAAAAAGAAGGGGGAATGACTTGTATTGAGGCCAGCGAGAGGGCAATAAACCAACGAAGGGAACTATTTAGCCAAAAGTAGGGCTCTGATATCAAATCCTTAAAACAGTAATCCCTCAGGGATAAAAAATTACCTTGCAATATTGCAATATTGTGTTCTTTAACCTTATTCTGTCCAAAAAACTGTTAAATTTGTTTTCCTCTTCTTACAGTAATATCTACCTAAAATTCGATTTTTTGGTAATCTAGGTTGGTGACATGGAATATAAACTGAAAAGGTATAAATTCAATTTTATCGAAAAATGCTATTATAATCCACCTCTTGTACAAAGTTGGGGACCACGTCGCTCCTTGCGCTCGCCTAGTTTCTACATATTCGAATATGGATACATGATGTATATTCGATTGTTTCCACGTCAAAATGGCCAAAATGTTTACGCACATGTTGGTTTAACCAAGGTAAGTAAAGCCTGGGCTACACTAGAGATTTTTTGCGTTACTAAACATTTAACATTATTTAACTTAAGTTTTTTTGCTGCGCGTTAGCTCTAGAATACGAAGTTCCAGTATTTTCAATAGCCTTTGAATTGTAAATTAAAACGCATTTTAAAATTTTATCCATTTTCCCTTCCTTTCCCCTCGTGCTGAGTTTTGGCACCATCCGAAATCTGTATTTGGTTAGTGTTGTTAGGTGGGGGTGTGGTTGAAAATTTATTTTATTTTTCCCACTCTGGATTTCCATTTATTTTGTTATTTCCCGGGGATTAGGGATGATACGAAAACTCTGCACGAGGGGAGAAAACGGTTAAAATAATAAAAAAACGGATTTTTATTTTAAAATTTAATATTTCTATTTATTCAAAAAATCTGAAACTTTTATGTGTTCTAGAACTAACGCAGCTCTTTATTTAAAAAAACAACCCCATCTTAATAGCTTAACCCGATCTCTACTAATGGGCCGCCAAGTAGGCCTTTTTCCTTAAGGCTCCGCGGGGTGTTCCCAAAAACCCAAACTTAATGCTCGGCTTAAAAACTACCCTTTCCATGTTTGAAAAATTCAAAAAAGTTAGTTTAACCCTAACTGTAATGACTACGCCAAAAAATTTCGTCGCCTTCTGACGAAAATTTAAATTTTTTGGAAGCGCCGAGAATATCACTTTTTTTCAATATCTCTCGCGCGTTTCCATACTTTGGGTAGGCACTGTATGAGATATGAATATGGTAATATATTTGATATTTTGGGTATTAAATTTGTCTGTCCTTAATTAACACTCAAATAACAAAGAAACTAATTTAACCAATATTGAAATTTTGTGACATGTGGAATTGCTTACGTTACATGGTTCACTGCATGTTGCATATAACACTATATATATGAATACATAGTTTTACATGCAAAGCTGTATGTTAATACATACTTTTATTTAAAAAAATACAGCAATGAATTAGAGCTCCCACCCGAATTCCATCAGGTTGGTCGCAGTCCATAAGTTGTGACGAATTGCGCCGTCACTTTTTAGTAGTTGATGTTGATGCTTATCCACTAGTCTAGGTCTATAAACTAGTCGATGCTTATAGACTAGTCGATGCCCGTCAACTAGCAACCGGTAAAAAATACATTCTTACATGGCAACATTGCCTATGCAGCGCGGGCTCCGCTCTTGAGCTGCGAGGATCTCCAGCACTTCTCTCGCGGCCACGGGAGTGCCCCTCCAGGGTCCCCACTCCCGCGGGCTCGAGTCACGCTGGAGGAGTTCTCGCTGCAGACGCTTGCTTCGGCAAAGTTACCGGTTATAATTGTATATAAAAGGTAAATCGCAGACGAAGTTTTAACCACTAACCTTTCGTGTCATACACCAGCTCTGTAACCACCGTCGGGTCTTCTATTTACGGATATAAAAAAGAGTATTTTATCAAACGTATTTGTTGTAACATAGGTGATCACATGAGCGTCTAGTCGATAAGCATTATCATATACTAGTACCAAAAAAGTGACGGCACGATTCGTCGCAACTTATACACTAGTCGTCTGCCACTATGTTGAATTGCATTTGATTCAAATCAATTCAACTTGAATTGTTTTGTTTTTTCAGATTTTCCGAATATTCAGTTCAACTAGTATTGGAAAACAATTATATAAGAAAGTCATTATTAATCACGGACATTTCAATATTTTTCAACTATTTCGAAGAAACAGTGGTACAAATAATATGAATTATGAAGGAATTATTGAAAAGAAAATTGCCGTAAAGAAGAAAAAATATTTCTTTACGATTACGCATTATCCAGAATATGTTCGTTTAACTGAAAGAATAAGAGAAATAAGTCACCAAGGATTAAATTTGATTTGTCAAAAATTTTTATTACAGGGAGATTATGACGAGGCTTTGGAATGGCCATTTATTTTGAAACATCGTATATCTATTCTTGACCAAGTTTCATCTCCCTTTCAAGATATTTCTTCACGAGTTTGGGATCCGAAGGTAAAACAATTACCTTTTGAAATCTGACATCTAAATACATTTCATTAAAAAACTGAAAAACTTTTTTAAAAAAGATCAATTTTTGAAGCATGACCAAACAGTCTAATTTATAAATTTTTATGATAGGGGTAGTATACAGTCATCCGTGAAAGTTTCTTGAACAGGCAAATGGCTCTCTATGTTTTAAGTTTAATTTGACGGAAGAGATACTACGGTGCCTACCGTACCTCCGGTATTTTACGCCCTTTTCTCTATTTCTTTATATTATTCTCTTCCTTTACCTACGAAAGAGTTAAATTTTAGATTTTTATTGTCAAATAAGCGCGTCTTGGGTTCGGAAGTGGTATTTTTACTCACTTCACTTGTTAGTGCCATCTGGGGAGAGGGTTTCTTAATGCTAGGTTTTATATATAAAGGAATTTTCCATTGTCGAAAGGGAATTGTAAAAGAGGTTTTTGTCTGGCTCAAGCTTTTTTATGTTAATACGAAACAAGGGAAAATTAATATTTTTGAAGGCGACAGCTTACGCCACATTTTCATTACATCTTTTAAACATACCAATGAAATATCACGGGAAAACGAAAGAGCTTGAATTTGTATTAATTAATGGCGTTTTGGATCATGATGCAGTTTTGGGGAAATTGCTTTTTTTTACATTATCCAACCTCCTCACAATAAATTGCACCATATTCAGAAACAAAATTTATAAATTTCAAAATAAATGCAGATCCAGGCGTGTTCGTCTCTGCTTGCTTTATTTGTTGGCGTACGTTGACCTACGAAATTACGTGTGTCCGGTCTGCTATATGAAAACGCTGCAGCTAAGGTCACATCTTGAATTGGTTACCTGGTTGCACGCCACGAAAAACGAGAGTAGACAGTCCTACAAAGACACAGTTAAAAGTTCGTTTAACTCGAATATTGATTCATACGCCATTTCAGTTTAAGGTATTTTTACGAATGGTATTTCGTGGTGCTTACCCTTTCTCTTAATGTTTGGTTAGGTTAGACTACGTTAGAATGGAGAAGAAATGGAAGAAGAAAACAATATAAAATGAGAGATATAAAGTGAAACAGGGAGAACACGCCAGTATATTTTCCATCAACTTGCCTTATTTGATTATTAAAATAGTTATGTATTTTTATAGAACTAATAGTTACGTATTTTTATTTTTATTTTAGATTTTATGTTCCGGGTGGAATTGGAAACGCCCAGCTACGGGTGACAACCACGAATGTGTCGGATTGGGATTTCCAACTGAAGATCTTCGCGCACAACATTTTCTCCGTGACGATAACCTTCTCATAAAACTAACCGTATATCTTGATTAACAAGATATCTTATTTTTAGTTTTACCACTTGAAGATGGCTCTTTCGTTTCTTTGGTTAGGAATTTTTATAAATGTAAACTTTTAAGTTTGTATACAGTGGTTCCAGGTTGCCATCTTGGCAATTGGCCTTGTTTGCACTTTCTTCCAGTTTGGTGCAACCTAAAAAAAAGCATTGACGTTGTCCATAAGAAAAGGCTACGAAAAGAAGGACAGTAAAGGAAGGGAAGAATAGAGTGGGGATGAAAGGGGTCGGACTCTCTTTTTTCACTCTCCCTTTGTCTTTCCATTCGTACATTTTCTTATGGACAATGTCAATGCCTTTTTTTAGGTTGCACCAAACTGGGAGAAAGTCCTATCCAAGACGGCAACCTCGAACCACTCTATTGTTGTTGTTATAACGAGTTACAATAAACACTTCTATGATGCCCTTGCAAATGGAAATAACTGATCAGTTTTATGGCATGTATGTAAAATTTGTAGAGTGGATTTCTTTTCTGGATGTAAATTCCTGAACGTTTCTTTTGCATTATTTAGCGACCAAGAAAAAAGGTTATTAATTGAAAGTCACTAGGCCTTCACTACAGACCTTGGCACACGCTACTTCCGTATTTATTGGAACTAGGTGCAAAAACTACCAGCTTCGGATTTCTTCCACAATGAGCGCGATGGAGCATTAAAGAAAACTAGGCTAGGTGGGAATTGTAATATTCTCGTGTTTGTATTCTCGCGTAAGCTCTCAATGCCTACGCAGTGTAGGTTTATGTTATGAATGACCACGTTGCAGCTCCTCTAGATATAACGATAGGGATAAACGAACGGCTTTAAACCCCTTGAAGCTACCCTCGTTCTATGCTGTATGGTTGCGCGTCGAGCATTAGTTCTGAAAAGAATTATTTTCCCTCTTTGCTCTACTGATTTGAGTCTTCACACACCGTATATTCTAATTTAACACTTAACATTTCAAAAATGTTTTTATTTCTAAATAAGGGTTAGATATTCCCCATATTGTATGAATTATTTCAGATTCCACTTTGAAGTGGAAAACTTTGAGGTATAGGGAAGGGTTTTCTGAGTTGGTTTTATTGTAAATCATTCATTAAATTCTTAAAGATTGAAGAATTCTGCATCTTTTGGAACAAAGAAAAAGATTTTAGCTTGATTTTTTATACTTTTTTTATATTTTTGAAAATGCCGTATATAACCATCATATGCTCACCGACTTAAGACATACCTTTGTCTTCATATTTTCAAAGTAACAGACAAAGCATTGTCTTAAGATTTATCTGTTTTAAATACGATATTATTTCTCCCGCTAGTGATTGGTAGCTGTATTTAAAGTTGACTTATTCATGTTTTTGTCATTATATGTTAAGTCGAAGGTTTTTTCAGCCTTACCATGAGGGCTGATTCTCTCTTTTTTTTAGACAAAGCATTGTCTTCAGATTTTTCTGTTTTAAATACCATATTATTCCTTGCTCTAGTGATTTGGAGCTGTACTTAAAGTTGACTTATTAATGTTTTTGTCATTGCATAATAAGTTGAAGGTTTTTTCGTCCTTTACCAAAAGGGCTGATTCTGTCTTTTTTTTTCTTCAGACATAGCAAAGTCTTAAGTTTTTTTCAATAGTTATTTCAAATTAAATTTTAAAAGTATTTAGCAATTTCATCATGAAACTTTACAATGAATAATTTTAAAATATTAGAAACTGAAAATAACGTGGGATTATAAACAAAACAACGAACGATGTTTTATCAGATATTTATTGTCTTAAGACATTGCATTGTCTGAAAATTATTTTTAATTTGTAAGGGAAGAGCTATTTTACGAGGAAATTTTTGTTTTTTTTTTAATTTAAATTTTATTTAATCAAGAATAACATAAATTATTTCTTTTTTAGTCAAACGATCTTTAGAGTTTAATGTAAGAAGCCAAAACAAATTTAAAAAATGCAGACAAAGCCTTTTCAGAAGAATTACCTTGTTGTTTCGATTCGTTCGTTCGGTTAACGGTTCTTTATGGGAACCCAAAACCGGCACTTTTTCATAATACAAATATTTTCAAAATATTTATATATAAATCAGAAAACAATTATATAAATAAAGATGTAAGATTAAAACTGGTAAAAAGTATTATATAAAGAATTATGATTTTCACGAAATTTTGACTTGTCTGAGTCATCGCTACAAAAACATAGGTCAAAACAATCCATATATAATAAAAGAACAAGCTTTTGGGGGAGGAGCCTGTGTCTGTCACGGACATTTTTGGGGGAGTAGCCTGTGTCTGTGTCAACACAGGCTCCTCCCCCAAAATGGAACATGCCCAAACATGCCAATCACCACTAGATGTCGTCGCCGTGATGACGCAATCTTTGATGACGTAACAACCAGCATCACCACCAGATGTCTCGCCGTGATGACGAAATCTTCAAGTAAGGTACTGGGCAGATTTCTCACGATAAATTCTTTTACGGGCAGATCGTGCTACAGAAAAGCGAAAAGCAAAACAGTCCAACTTAACGCTAGACCAAAATTCCCCGGATTCAAACGGGGCTCAGGTTACTCGTGAATATCATCATCGCACATTGTTCCGTGTGAAAAATACGCACATGTTGTTGGGTAGCAGTAGCTACTACTATCGTCTCGTATTTATCCCTAATAAAGGTATACTTTAATGGGATGTGAACCATGATCCTCTTCATCATCAATCAGCGCTATAGATCTTATTGCAATTCAAAAGTAGTCAAAAGTAAAGGATTAGTCAAGCATAAAACAATTTCTAGTTCGGCTATAGGCCACAGTGGTGCGCATAAGCGTAAGCTGCGCACGACTTTTGGCTATGTCGCGTACTTTTGAATTGCAATAAGATCTATAACCACTACATTAGTTCTTGTATACCATGGGAAACTATTTTGAAACGGAATTGATTGTTGTGTGTCATTGTTTTTTGCGTGAAAATTTTTTTATCGCAATATTTGGTCGATACCAAACCTTGGCTTCATAGACCCTTCCCCAACACGCAGATGATCACGAAAAACGATGTTGTTGTAAAGTAGGCTTGAACCACTTTCCTTTGGGTCACGAAGCCAGAGCTATAGCCATTATACCGACAGCAGTTTCTTTTAGATAACCTTTTCATAAGTGCGATGGCCTCCGGTGGTAAATTTGGTTTTCACGCATAGCCTCTGGCGGTTTGCACGACAGAGGTTCACGCATGGCCTCCGGCGGTATATTTGCAGGATAGAGAAATCCCGTACACACCTTTACATGACCTTGACATGGCAAGTCTCTGTAAAAATCAAAACGAGGGAAGCTATTGTGGAAAGTGGAATTTAGACCTAAGGTGGAAAAGTTGTAGTCACAACCGCCAGATGTCACCAGTCGTTAAGCAATTATTTTAGCAGTTTTTCATTTTTTACGGGAGTACTAATTAAGTAAATGTATTTTTTTTTCTGGTCGCACTGCATATTTTTAGTCTAATTGTTAAGATGAAAAAGTCCGAAATCTGTCGTAAAACGCCCGAGTTATGGAGTGTTACAGACAGACAGACAGACAAAGTGACATGGTTTTATTTTGCCCTTCAGGCTCGCAAAAAAAAACGAGCAAGCGCTTAAATAACGCTACTTAATGCGCGTCGCTCTAAATTATTATTATTTTTTTATTTAATGCGAAGGAAAACTACTGCGGCTGACTGCAGCGAATGGTCAGACGAGTAACGCGAGCCCGTCCGTTTTTTCAGTGCTTGTCGCTGGTCCGTCCGCTATTTAGCGCTGTCGCCCGTCCGCTGTTTTCGGCGGCTCATTAATATAAGCGAAAAATAATCCATTCAAATGTTTTGCGCTAGATCTAGCGTTTTCTAAGCGCGCGTGGCGCTAGCGATTTGTTTGCGATAAACTTGCGCACGATACGCTAAATATATATTAAGCGCAATTTATTTCATTGTATTATTTACGAAACGCGCAAGCGCTTCGTTAATTTAAATGAACGGTTGCGACAGGGAAAACGATTGTGGCGACTGGATAAGTAGCGCACACGCGTCCATAATTTTAGCGCTTGCCTCGAGTCCGTTTATAACTTACGAAAAGTGCAAGCGTTAAAATGAATGTTTACCGCTTCTTGCGCGATTTGAGCGTATTATTTTATCCTTTCTTCATTTTTTATCGCATTCAACAAGAAACATTCAAAAAATTGCATTATTTCCTTTATTTTTTCTTTTTTTATCGCATTTAACAAGAAACATTCAAAAAATTGCATTATTTCCTTTATTTTCTTCATTTTTCATCGCATTCAACAAGAAACATTCAAAAAATTGCAATATTTCCTTTATTTTCTTCATTTTTCATCACATTCAACACACGTCAATGCACGCCAGTGCACGCCAATGCACGCCAGAGCACGCCAATGCACGCCAATGCACGCCAGAGCACGCCAGAGCACATCAGTGCAAGCCAGTGCACGCCAGAGCACGCCAGAGCACGCCAGAAACGGTAGAGCACAGCAGAGAACAGCTCAGCACTTGAAGTTTCTATAATATTTATTTTTCTTGTTAAAACCATTTTTTAATTGCAGGATGTGTAAATTTATGTCCAATACACCATTTCAAGTCTATTGAATCAATAAATTTATAGAGCAATTCATGAACAAAAAGTTTTAGAAAAACGCACATCTCAGCACTTGAATTTTTAAAAATTATTCAAGTTATTTGAGTTCTTTTGTCGGGTAGTGGAGTTCTATTGTCAAGCACTTGAGTTCTGCATAGCAGAGCACGCCAGAGCACGCCAGCGCATGCCACAGCACGCCACAGCACGCCACAGCACGCCACAGCACGCCAGTGGACGCCAATGCACGCCAGAGCAAGCCAATGCACGCCAGAGCACGCCAGTGCACGTCAGTGCACGCCAGAGCACGCCAGAGAACGCCAATGCACGCCAGTGCACGCCAGAGAACGCCAGTGCACGTCAGTGCACGCCAGAGCACGCCAGAGCACGCCAGAGCACGCCAGAGCACGCCAGAGCACGCTAGAGCACGCCAAAGCACGCCAGAGCACGCCAGTGCACGCCAATGCACGCCAGAGCACGCCAGTGCACGCCAGAGCACGCCTATGCACGCCAGAGCACGCCAGAGCACGCCAGAGCACGTCAGTGCACGCCAGAGCACGCCAGAGCACGCCAGAGCACGCCAGAGCACGCCAGAGCACGCCAGAGCACGCCAGAGCACGCCAGTGCACGGCAATGCACGACAGAGCACGCCAATAAACGCCAGAGCACGCCAGTGCACGCCATTGCACGCAAAATGCACGCCAGAGCACGCCAAACCACGCCAGTGCACGCCAGAGCACGCTAGTGCACGCCAATGCACGCCAGAGCACGCCAAAACACGCCAGTGCACGCCAGCGCACGCCATTGCACACCAGTGCACGCCAGAGCACGCCAGAGCACGCCAGAGCACGCCAGAGCACGCTAGAGCACGCCAGTGCACGCCAATGCACGACAGAGCACGCCAATGCACGCCAGTGCACGCCAATGCACGCCAGAGCACGCCAATGCACGCCAGTGCACGCCAGAGCACGCTAGTGCACGCCAATGCACGCCAGTGCATGCCAATGCACGCCAGAGCACGCCAGTGCACGCCAATGCACGCCAGAGCACGCCAGTGCCCGCAAGAGCACGCCAGAGCACGGTAGAGCACAGCAGAGAACAGCTCAGCACTTGAAGTTGCTTTAATATTTTTTTCTCTTGTTAGAACAATTTTTAAATTACAGGATGTGTAAATCAATGTCCAATACACCATTTCAAGTCTATTGAATCAATAAATTTATAGAGCAATTCATGAACAAAAAGTTTTAGAAAAACGCACATCACAGCACTGGAATTTTTTAAAATTATTCAAGTTATTTGAGTTCTTTTGTCGGGTAGTGGAGTTCTATTGTCAAGCACTTGAGTTCTGCATAGCAGAGCACGCCAGTGCACGCCAGAGCACTCCAGAGCACGCCAGAGCACGCTAGAGCACACCAGAGCACGCCAGTGCACGCCAGAGCACGCCAGTACACGCCAATGCACGCCAGAGCACGCCAATGCACGCCAATGCACGCCAGAGCACGCCAATGCACGCCAGTGCACGCCAATGCACGCAAGAGCACGCCAATGCACGACAGTGCACGCCAGAGCACGCCAGTGCACGCCAGAGCACGCCAGTGCACGCCAGAGCACGCTAGTGCACGCCAGAGCACGCCAGTGCACGCCAATGCACGACAGAGACGCTCATGCACGACAGAGCACGCTCATGTACGCCAGATCACGCCAGTGCACGCCAATGCACGCCAGAGCACGCCAATGCACGCCAGTGCACGCCAGATCACGCTAGTGCACGCCAATGCACGCCAGAGAACGCCAATGAATGCCAGTGCACGCTAATGCACGACAGAGCACGCCAATGCACGCCAATGCACGCCAGAGCACGCCAATGCACGCCAGTGCACGCCAATGCACGCAAGAGCACGCCAAATCACGACAGTGCACGCCAGAGCAAGCCAGTGCACGCCAGAGCACGCAAGTGCACGCCAGAGCACGCCAGTGCACGCCAATGCACGACAGAGCACGCTCATGTACGCCAGAGCACGCCAGTGCACGCCAGTGCACGCCAATGCACGCCACAGCACGCCAATGCACGCTAGTGCACGCCAGAGCACGCTAGTGCACGCCAATGCACGCCAGAGCACGCAAATGAACGCCAGACGCCAGTGCACGCCAAATCACGCCATTGCACGCCAGTGCACGCCAGAGCACGCCAGTGCACGTAAGTGCACACCAGAGAACGCCAGAGCACGCCAGTGCACGTGAGTGCACACCAGAGAACGCCAGAGCACGCCAGAGCACGCCAGAGCACGCTAGAGCACGCCAGTGCACGCCAATGCACGACAGAGCACGCCAATGCACGCCAGTGCACGCCAATGCACGCCAGAGCACGCCAATGCACGCCAGTGCACGCCAGTGCACGCCAATGCACGACAGAGCACGCCAATGCACGCCAATGCACGCCAGAGCACGCCAATGCACGCCAGTGCACGACAATGCACGCCAGAGCACGCCAGTGCACGCCAATGCACGCCAGAGCACGCCAATACATGCCATTGCACGCCAGAGCACGCCAGTGCACGCCAATGCACGCCAGTACACGACAATGCACGCCAGAGCACGCCAGTGCACGCCAATGCACGCCAGAAAACGCCAATGCACGCCAGTGCACGCCAGAGCACGCCAGTGCACTCCAATGCACGCCAGAGCACGCCAATGCACGCCAGTGCACGCCAGAGCACGCCAGAGCACGCAAGAGCACGCAAGAGCACGCCAGTGCACGCCAATGCACGCCACTGCACACCAGTGCACGCCAGAGCACTCCAGAGCACGCCAGAGAACGCTAGAGCACACCAGAGCACGCCAGTGCACGCCAGAGCACGCCAGTACACGCCAATGCACGCCAGAGCACGCCAATGCACGCCAATGCACGCCAGAGCACGCCAATGCACGCCAGTGCACGCCAATGCACACAAGAGCACGCCAATGCACGACAGTGCACGCCAGAGCACGCCAGTGCACGCCAGAGCACGCCAGTGCCCGCCAGAGCACGCCAGTGCACGCCAGAGCACGCCAGAGCACGCTAGTGCACGCCAATGCACGCCAGAGCACGCCAATGAACGCCAGTGCACGCCAATGCACGGCAGAGCACGCCAATGCACGCCAGTGCACGCCAATGCATGCCAGAGCACGCCAATGCATGCCAGTAAACGCCAGAGCACGCCAGAGCACGCCAGTGCACGCCAGTACACGCCAATGCACGCCAAAGCACGCCAATGCACGCCAATGCACGCCAGAGCACGCCAATGCACGCCAGTGCACGCCAATGCACGACAGAGCACGCTCATGTACGCCAGAGCACGCCAGTGCACGCCAGTGCACGCCAATGCACGCCAGAGCACGCCAATGCACGCTAGTGCACGCCAGAGCACGCTAGTGCACGCCAATGCACGCAAGAGCACGCCAATGAACGCCAGACGCCAGTGCACGCCAAATCACGCCATTGCACGCCAGTGCACGCCAGAGCACGCCAGTGCACGTAAGTGCACACCAGAGAACACCAGAGCACGCCAGTGCACGTAAGTGCACACCAGAGAACGCCAGAGCACGCCAGAACACGCCAGAGCACGCCAGAGCACGCTAGAGCACGCCAGTGCACGCCAATGCACGACAGAGCACGCCAATGCACGCCAGTGCACGCCAATGCACGCCAGAGCACGCCAATGCACGCCAGTGCACGCCAGAGCACGCCAGTGCACGCTAGTGCACGCCAATGCACGACAGAGAACGCCAATGCACGCCAATGCACGCCAGAGCACGCCAATGCACGCCAGTGCACGACAATGCACGCCAGAGCAAGCCAGTGCACGCCAATGCACGCCAGAGCACGCCAATGCATGCCATTGCACGCCAGTGCACGCCAATGCACGCCAGTACACGACAATGCACGCCAGTGCACGCCAATGCACGCAAGAAAACGCCAATGCACGCCAGTGCACGCCAGAGCACGCCAGTGCACGATAATGCACGCCAGAGGACGCCAATGCACGCCAGATTACGACAGTGCACGCCAGAGCACGCCAGAGCACGCCAAAGCACGCCAGAGCACGCCAAAAAACGCCAGAGCACGCCAGTGCACGCCAGAGCACGCCAGTGCACGCCAATGCACGCAAGAGCACGCCAATGCACGACAGTGCACGCCAGAGCACGCCAGTGCACGCCAGAGCACGCCAGTGCACGCCAATGCACGCCAGAGTACGCCAGTGCACGGCAATGCACGACAGAGCACGCCAATGTACGCCAGAGAACGCTAGTGCACGCCAGTGCACGCAAAATGCACGCCAGAGCACGCCAGTGCACGCCAGAGCACGCCAGTGCACGCCAGAGCACGCCAGTGCACGCCAATGCACGCCAGAGCACGCCAGTGCACGGCAATGCACGACAGAGCACGCCAATGTACGCCAGAGCACGCCAGTGCACGCCAGTGCACGCAAAATGCACGCCAGAGCACGCCAATGCACGCCAGTGCACGCCAGAGCACGCTAGTGCACGCCAATGCACGCCAGAGCACGCCAATGCACGCCAGTGCACGCCAGAGCACGCCAGAGCACGCCATTGCACGCCAGAGCACGCCAGTGCACGCCAATGCACGCCAATGCACGCCAGATCACGCCAATGCACGCCAGTGCACGCCTATGCACGCCAGTGCACGCCAATGCACTCAAGATTACGCCAATGCACGCCAATGCACGCCAATGCACGCCAGAGAACGCCAGTGCACGCCAGAGCACGCCAGAGCACGGTAGAGCACAGCAGAGAACAGCTCAGCACTTGAAGTTGCTTTAATATTTTTTTCTCTTGTTAAAACAATTTTTTAATTACAGGATGTGTAAATCAATGTCCAATACACCATTTCAAGTCTATTGAATCAATAAATTTATAGAGCAATTCACGAACAAAAAGTTTTAGAAATACTCACATCACAGCACTGGAATTTTTTTTAAATTATTCAAGTTATTTGAGTTCTTTTGTCGGGTAGTGGAGTTCTTTTGTCAAGCACTTGAATTCTGCAGTTCTTTTGCTCTGCCAGTGCACGCCAGTGCACGCCAGAGCACGCCATGGCACGCCAGTGCACGCCAGAGCACGCCAGTGCACGCCAGTGCAAGCCAGAGCACGCCAGAGCACGCAAGAGCAAGCTAGAGCACGCCAGTGCACGCTAATGCACGAAAGAGCACGCCAATGCACGCCAGTGCACGCCAGTGCACGCCAGAGCACGCCATTCCACGCCAGTGCACGCCAGAGCACGCCAGTGCACGCCAATGCACGCCAGTGCACGCCTGTGCACGCCAGAGCACGCCAATGCACGCCAGAGCACGCCAATGCACGCCAGAGCACGCCAGTGCACGCCAATGCACGCCAGTGCACGCCAATGCACGCCAGAGCACGCCAATGCACGCCAGTGCACGACAATGCACGCCAGAGCACGCCAGAGCACGCCAGAGCACGCCAAAGCACGCCATTGCACGGTAGAGCACAGCAGAGCACAGCAGAGAACAGCTCAGCACTTGAAGTTGTTATAATATTTATTTCTCTTGTTAAAACCATTTTTTAATTACAGGATGTGTAAATTAATGTCCAATACACCATTTCAAGTCTATTGAATCAATAAATTTATAGAGCAATTCATGAACAAAAAGTTTTAGAAAAACGCACAGCACTTGAATTTTTAAAAATTATTCAAGTTATTTGAGTTCTTTTGTCGGGTAGTGGAGTTCTATTGTCAAGCACTTGAGTTCTGCATAGCAGAGCACGCCAGAGCACGCCAGCGCACGCTAGAGCACGCCAATGCACGCCAGTGCACGACAATGCACGCCAGAGCACGCCAATGCACGCCAATGCACGCCAGAGCACGCCAATGCACGCCAGTGCACGCCAATGCACGCCAGTGTACGCCAGTGCACGTCAATGCACGCCAATGCACGCCAGAGCACGCCAGTGCACGCCAATGCACGCCAAACCACGCCAATGCACGCCAGTGCACGCCAATGCACGCCGGAGCACGCCAATGCACGCCAATGCACGCCAATGCACGACAGAGCACGCCAGAGCACGCCAATGCACGACAGAGCACGCCAGTGCACCCCAATGCACGCCAGAGCACGCCAATGCACGCCAGTGCACGCCAGTGCACGCCAGAGCACGCCACTGCACGCCAGTGCACGCCAGTGCACGCTAATGCACGCCAGAGCACACCAGAACATTCCAGAGCACGCCAGTGCACGCCAGTGCATGCCAGAGCACGCCAGAGCACGCCAGTGCACGTCAGTGCATGCCAGTGTACGCCAGAGCACGCCAGAGCACGCCAGAGCACGGTAGAGCACGCCAGAGCATGCCAGAGCACGGTAGAGCACAGCAGAGCACGCCAATGCACGCCAGTGCACGCCAGAGCAAGCCAGTGCACACCAATGCACAATGGAGCACGCCAGAGTACGCCAGTGCACGCCAGAGCACGCCAGTGCACGTCAATGCACGCCAGAGCACGCCAGTGCACGCCAGTGCACGCCAATGCACGCCAGAGCACGCCAGAGCACGCCAATGCACGCCAGAAGACGCCCATGCACGCCAGAGCACGCCAATGCACGCCAGAGCACGCCAGAGCACGCCAGAGCACGCCAATGCACGCCAGAGCACGCCAATGCACGCCAGAGAACGCCAGTGCACGCCAGAGCACGCCAGAGCACGCCAGTACACGCTAGAGCACGCCAGTGCACGCCAATGCAAGCCAGATTACGCCAATGCACGCCAGTGCACGCCAATGCAAGCCAGATTACGCCAATGCACGCCAATGCACGCCAATGCACGCCAATGCACGACAGAGCACGCCAGAGCACGCCAATGCACGACAGAGCACGCCAGTGCACCCCAATGCACGCCAGAGCACGCCAATGCACGCCAGTGCACGCCAGTGCACGCCAGAGCACGCCACTGCACGCCAGTGCACGCCAGTGCACGCTAATGCACGCCAGAGCACACCAGAACATTCCAGAGCACGCCAGTGCACGCCAGTGCATGCCAGAGCACGCCAGAGCACGCCAGTGCACGTCAGTGCATGCCAGTGTACGCCAGAGCACGCCAGAGCACGCCAGAGCACGGTAGAGCACGCCAGAGCATGCCAGAGCACGGTAGAGCACAGCAGAGCACGCCAATGCACGCCAGTGCACGCCAGAGCAAGCCAGTGCACACCAATGCACAATGGAGCACGCCAGAGCACGCCAGTGCACGCCAGAGCACGCCAGTGCACGTCAATGCACGCCAGAGCACGCCAGTGCACGCCAGTGCACGCCAATGCACGCCAGAGCACGCCAGAGCACGCCAATGCACGCCAGAAGACGCCCATGCACGCCAGAGCACGCCAATGCACGCCAGAGCACGCCAGAGCACGCCAGAGCACGCAAATGCACGCCAGAGCACGCCAATGCACGCCAGAGAACGCCAGTGCACGCCAGAGCACGCCAGAGCACGCCAGTACACGCTAGAGCACGCCAGTGCACGCCAATGCAAGCCAGATTACGCCAATGCACGCCAGTGCACGCCAATGCACGCCAGAGCACCCCAGAGCACGCCAATGCACGACAGAGCACGCCAGTGCACGCAAATGCTCGCCAGAGCACGCTAATGCACGCCAATGCAACGCCAGAGCACGCCAGAGCACGCCAATGCACGCCAATGCACGCCAGTGCACGCCAATGCACGCCAGAGCACGCCAGAGCACGCCAATGCACGCCAGAGCACGCCAATGCACGCCAGAGCACGCCAGAGCACGCCAGAGCACGTTAGAGCACGCCAATGCACGCCAGAGCACGCCAGAGCACGCCAATGCACGCCAGAGGACGCCAATGCACGCCAGAGCACGCAAGTGCACGCCAGAGCACGCCAGAGCACGCCAGTACACGCTAGAGCACGCCATTGCACGCTAGAGCACGCCAGAGCACGCCAGTGCACACGCCAATGCACGCAAGACCACGCCAGTGCACGCCAATAAACGCCAATGCACGCCAGAGCACGCCAGAGGAAACCAGAGCACGCCAGAGCACGCCAGAGCACGCCAGAGCACGCCAGTGCACGTCAGTGCATGCCAGTGTACGCCAGAGCACGCCAGAGCACGCCAGAGCACGGTAGAGCACAGCAGAGCACGCCAATGCACGCCAGTGCACGCCAATGCACGCCAGAGCACGCCAGTGCACGCCAGTACACGCCAGTGCACGCCAGATCACGCCAGAGCACGCCAGAGCACGCTAGAGCACGCCAAAGCACGACAGTGCACGCCAGAGCACGCTAGAGCACGCCAGAGCACGCAAGATCACGCCAGAGCACGCCAATGCACGCCAGTGCATGCCAGTGCACGCCAGATCACGCCAATGCCCGCCAGTGCACGCCAATTCACGCCAGAGCACGCCAGTGCACGCTCATGCACGCCAGAGCACGCCAATGCACGCCAGTGCACGCCAGAGCACGCCAGATCACGCCAGAGCACGCCAGAGCACGCTAGAGCACGCCAAAGCACGACAGTGCACGCCAGAGAACGTTAGAGCACGCCAGTGCACGCCAGAGCACGCCAGTGCACGCCAATGCACGCCAGAGCACGCCAATGCACGCCAGTGCACGCCAGAGCACGCCAATGCACGCCAGTGCACGCCAGAGCACGCCAGTGCACGCCAATGCACGCCAGAGCACGCCAGTGCACGCCAATGCACGCCAGAGCACGCCAATGCACGCCAGAGCTCGCCAGTGCACGCCAATGCACGCCAATGCACGCCAGAGCACGCCAATGCACGCTAATGCACGCCAAATCACGCCAGTGCACGCCAGAGCACGCTAGAGCACGCCAGAGTACGGTAGAACACGCCAGTGCACGCCAGAGCACGCCAGAGCACGGTAGAGCACAGCAGAGAACAGCTCAGCACTTGAAGTTGCTATAATATTTATTTCTCTTGTTAAAACCATTTTTTAATTACAGGATGTGTAAATTAATGTCCAATACACCATTTCAAGTCTATTGAATCAATAAATTTATAGAGCAATTCATGAACAAAAAGTTTTAGAAAAACGCACAGCACTTGAATTTTTAAAAATTATTCAAGTTATTTGAGTTCTTTTGTCGGGTAGTGGAGTTCTATTGTCAAGCACTTGAGTTCTGCATAGCAGAGCACGCCAGAGCACGCCAGCGCACGCTAGAGCACGCCAATGCACGCCAGTGCACGACAATGCACGCCAGAGCACGCCAATGCACGCCAATGCACGCCAGAGCACGCCAATGCACGCCAGTGCACGCCAATGCACGCCAGTGCACGCCAGTGCACGTCAATGCACGCCAATGCACGCCAGAGCACGCCAGTGCACGCCAATGCACGCCAAACCACGCCAATGCACGCCAGTGCACGCCAATGCACGCCGGAGCACGCCAATGCACGCCAATGCACGCCAATGCACGACAGAGCACGCCAGAGCACGCCAATGCACGACAGAGCACGCCAGTGCACCCCAATGCACGCCAGAGCACGCCAATGCACGCCAGTGCACGCCAGAGCACGCCACTGCACGCCAGTGCACGCCAGTGCACGCTAATGCACGCCAGAGCACACCAGAACATTCCAGAGCACGCCAGTGCACGCCAGTGCACGCCAGAGCACGCCACTGCACGCCAGTGCACGCCAGTGCACGCTAATGCACGCCAGAGCACACCAGAACATTCCAGAGCACGCCAGTGCACGCCAGTGCATGCCAGAGCACGCCAGAGCACGCCAGTGCACGTCAGTGCATGCCAGTGTACGCCAGAGCACGCCAGAGCACGCCAGAGCACGGTAGAGCACGCCAGAGCATGCCAGAGCACGGTAGAGCACAGCAGAGCACGCCAATGCACGCCAGTGCACGCCAGAGCACGCCAGTGCACACCAATGCACAATGGAGCACGCCAGAGCACGCCAGTGCACGCCAGAGCACGCCAGTGCACGTCAATGCACGCCAGAGCACGCCAGTGCACGCCAGTGCACGCCAATGCACGCCAGAGCACGCCAGAGCACGCCAATGCACGCCAGAAGACGCCAATGCACGCCAGAGCACGCCAATGCACGCCAGAGCACGCCAGAGCACGCCAGAGCACGCCAATGCACGCCAGAGCACGCCAATGCACGCCAGAGAACGCCAGTGCACGCCAGAGCACGCCAGAGCACGCCAGTACACGCTAGAGCACGCCAGTGCACGCCAATGCAAGCCAGATTACGCCAATGCACGCCAGTGCACGCCAATGCACGCCAGAGCACCCCAGAGCACGCCAATGCACGACAGAGCACGCCAGTGCACGCAAATGCTCGCCAGAGCACGCTAATGCACGCCAATGCAACGCCAGAGCACGCCAGAGCACGCCAATGCACGCCAATGCACGCCAGTGCACGCCAATGCACGCCAGAGCACGCCAGAGCACGCCAATGCACGCCAGAGCACGCCAATGCACGCCAGAGCACGCCAGAGCACGCCAGAGCACGCTAGAGCACGCCAATGCACGCCAGAGCACGCCAATGCACGCCAGAGGACGCCAATGCACGCCAGAGCACGCCAGTGCACGCCAGAGCACGCCAGAGCACGCCAGTACACGCTAGAGCACGCCAGTGCACGCTAGAGCACGCCAGAGCACGCCAGTGCACACGCCAATGCACGCAAGACCACGCCAGTGCACGCCAATAAACGCCAATGCACGCCAGAGCACGCCAGAGGAAACCAGAGCACGCCAGAGCACGCCAGAGCACGCCAGAGCACGCCAGTGCACGTCAGTGCATGCCAGTGTACGCCAGAGCACGCCAGAGCACGCCAGAGCACGGTAGAGCACAGCAGAGCACGCCAATGCACGCCAGTGCACGCCAATGCACGCCAGAGCACGCCAGTGCACGCCAGTACACGCCAGTGCACGCCAGATCACGCCAGAGCACGCCAGAGCACGCTAGAGCACGCCAAAGCACGACAGTGCACGCCAGAGCACGCTAGAGCACGCCAGAGCACGCAAGATCACGCCAGAGCACGCCAATGCACGCCAATGCACAGCAGAGCACGCCAATGCACGCCAGTGCACGCCAGAGAACGCCAGAGCCAATGTCAGTGCCAATATTTATTTCTCTTGTTAAAACCATTTTTAATTACAGGATGTGTAAATCAATGTCCAATACACCATTTCAAGTCTATTGAATCAATTAATTTATAGAGCAATTCATGAACAAAAAGTTTTAGAAAAACGCACATCAAAGCACTGGAATTTTTTAAAATTTTTCAAGTTATTTGAGTAAAATGTCGGGTAGTGGAGTTCTATTGTCAAGCACTTGAGTTCTGCATAACAGAGCACGCCAGAGCACGCCAGCGCACGCCAGAGCACGCCAGAGCACGCCAAAGCACGCCAGAGCACGCCAGTGGACGCCACAGCACGCCAGTGCACGCCAATGCACGTCAGAGCACGCCAATGCACGCCAGTGCACGCCAATTCACGCCAGAGCACGCCAGTGCACGCTCATGCACGCCAGAGCACGCCAATGCACGCCAGTGCACGCCAGAGCACGCCAGATCACGCCAGAGCACGCCAGAGCACGCTAGAGCACGCCAAAGCACGACAGTGCACGCCAGAGCACGCTAGAGCACGCCAGAGAACGTTAGAGCACGCCAGTGCACGCCAGAGCACGCCAGTGCACGCCAATGCACGCCAGAGCACGCCAATGCACGCCAGTGCACGCCAGAGCACGCCAATGCACGCCAGTGCACGCCAGAGCACGCCAGTGCACGCCAATGCACGCCAGAGCACGCCAGTGCACGCCAATGCACGCCAGAGCACGCCAATGCACGCCAGAGCTCGCCAGTGCACGCCAATGCACGCCAATGCACGCCAGAGCACGCCAATGCACGCTAATGCACGCCAAATCACGCCAGTGCACGCCAGAGCACGCTAGAGCACGCCAGAGTACGGTAGAACACGCCAGTGCACGCCAGAGCACGCCAGAGCACGGTAGAGCACAGCAGAGAACAGCACAGCACTTGAAGTTGCTATAATATTTATTTCTCTTGTTAAAACCATTTTTTAATTACAGGATGTGTAAATCAATGTCCAATACACCATTTCAAGTCTATTGAATAAATAAATTTATAGAGCAATTCATGAACAAAAAGTTTTAGAAAAACGCACATCACAGCACTGGAATTTTTTTAAATTTTTCAAGTTATTTGAGTTCTTTTGTCGGGGAATGGAGTTCTATTGTCAAGCACTTGAGTTCTGCATAGCAGAGCACGCCAGAGCACGCCAGAGCACGCCAGTTCACGCTAGAGCACGCCAGAGCACGCCAGAGCACTCCAGAGCACGCCAGTGCACGCCAGAGCACGCCAGTGCACGCCAATGCACGCCAGAGCACGCCAATGCACGCCAGTGCACGCCAATGCACGGTAGAGCACGCCAATGCACGCCAGTGCACGCCAGAGCACGCCAGTGCACGCCAATGCACGCCAGAGCACGCCAATGCACGCCAGAGCTAGCCAGTGCACGCCAATGCACGCCGATGCACGCCAGAGCACGCCAATGCAGGCTTATGCACGCCAGAGCACGCCAGTGCACGCCAGTGCACGCCAGAGCACGCCAGAGCACGCCAGTGCACGCCAGTGCATGCCAGTGCACGCCAGAGCACGCAAGAGCACGGTAGAGCACAGCAGAGAACAGCTCAGCACTTGAAGTTGCTATAATATTTATTTCTCTTGTTAAAACCATTTTTTAATTACAGGATATGTAAATCAATGTCCAATACACCATTTCAAGTCTATTGAATCAATAAATTTATAGAGCAATTCATGAACAAAAAGTTTTAGAAAAACGCACATCACAGCACTGGAATTTTTTAAAATTTTTCAAGTTATTTAAGTTCTTTTGTCGGGTAATGGAGTTCTATTGTCAAGCACTTGAGTTCTGCATAGCAGAGCACGCCACAGCACGCCACAGCACGCCACAGCACGCCACAGCACGCCAAAGCACGCCACAGCACGCCAGTGGACGCCAGAGCACGCCAGTGCACGCCAATGCACGCCAGAGCACGCCAATGCACGCCAGTGCACGCCAGAGCACGCCAGTGCACGCCAATGCACTCCAGAGCACGCCAAAGCACGCTAGAGCACGCCAGAGCACGCCAGAGCACGCCAGAGCACGCCAGATCACGCCAGAGCACGCTAGAGCACGCCAAAGCACGACAGTGCACGCCAGAGCACGCTAGAGCACGCCAGAGAACGTTAGAGCACGCCAGTGCACGCTAGAGCACGCCAGAGCACGGTAGAGCACGCCAGTGCACGCCAGAGCACGCCAGAGCACGGTAGAGCACAGCAGAGAACAGCTCAGCACTTGAAGTTGCTATAATATTTATTTCTCTTGTTAAAACCATTTTTTAATTACAGGATGTCTAAATCAATGTCCAATACACCATTTCAAGTCTATTGAATCAATAAATTTATAGAGCAATTCATGAACAAAAGTTTTAGAAAAACGCACATCACAGCACTGGAATTTTTTTAAATTTTTCAAGTTATTTGAGTTCTTTTGTCGGGTAGTGGAGTTCTATAGTCAAGCACTTGAGTTCTGCATAGCAAAGCACGCCAGAAGACGCCAAAGCACGCCACAGCACGCCAGTGGACGCCAGAGCACGCCAGTGCACGCCAATGCACAGCAGAGCACGCCAATGCACGCCAGTGCACGCCAGAGAACGCCAGAGCCAATGCCAGTGCCAATATTTATTTCTCTTGTTAAAACCATTTTTAATTACAGGATGTGTAAATCAATGTCCAATACACCATTTCAAGTCTATTGAATCAATTAATTTATAGAGCAATTCATGAACAAAAAGTTTTAGAAAAACGCACATCAAAGCACTGGAATTTTTTAAAATTTTTCAAGTTATTTGAGTAAAATGTCGGGTAGTGGAGTTCTATTGTCAAGCACTTGAGTTCTGCATAACAGAGCACGCCAGAGCACGCCAGCGCACGCCAGAGCACGCCAGAGCACGCCAAAGCACGCCAGAGCACGCCAGTGGACGCCACAGCACGCCAGTGCACGCCAATGCACGTCAGAGCACGCCAATGCACGCCAGTGCACGCCAATTCACGCCAGAGCACGCCAGTGCACGCTCATGCACGCCAGAGCACGCCAATGCACGCCAGTGCACGCCAGAGCACGCCAGATCACGCCAGAGCACGCCAGAGCACGCTAGAGCACGCCAAAGCACGACAGTGCACGCCAGAGCACGCTAGAGCACGCCAGAGAACGTTAGAGCACGCCAGTGCACGCCAGAGCACGCCAGTGCACGCCAATGCACGCCAGAGCACGCCAATGCACGCCAGTGCACGCCAGAGCACGCCAATGCACGCCAGTGCACGCCAGAGCACGCCAGTGCACGCCAATGCACGCCAGAGCACGCCAGTGCACGCCAATGCACGCCAGAGCACGCCAATGCACGCCAGAGCTCGCCAGTGCACGCCAATGCACGCCAATGCACGCCAGAGCACGCCAATGCACGCTAATGCACGCCAAATCACGCCAGTGCACGCCAGAGCACGCTAGAGCACGCCAGAGTACGGTAGAACACGCCAGTGCACGCCAGAGCACGCCAGAGCACGGTAGAGCACAGCAGAGAACAGCTCAGCACTTGAAGTTGCTATAATATTTATTTCTCTTGTTAAAACCATTTTTTAATTACAGGATGTGTAAATCAATGTCCAATACACCATTTCAAGTCTATTGAATAAATAAATTTATAGAGCAATTCATGAACAAAAAGTTTTAGAAAAACGCACATCACAGCACTGGAATTTTTTTAAATTTTTCAAGTTATTTGAGTTCTTTTGTCGGGGAATGGAGTTCTATTGTCAAGCACTTGAGTTCTGCATAGCAGAGCACGCCAGAGCACGCCAGAGCACGCCAGTTCACGCTAGAGCACGCCAGAGCACGCCAGAGCACTCCAGAGCACGCCAGTGCACGCCAGAGCACGCCAGTGCACGCCAATGCACGCCAGAGCACGCCAATGCACGCCAGTGCACGCCAATGCACGGTAGAGCACGCCAATGCACGCCAGTGCACGCCAGAGCACGCCAGTGCACGCCAATGCACGCCAGAGCACGCCAATGCACGCCAGAGCTAGCCAGTGCACGCCAATGCACGCCAATGCACGCCAGAGCACGCCAATGCAGGCTTATGCACGCCAGAGCACGCCAGTGCACGCCAGTGCACGCCAGAGCACGCCAGAGCACGCCAGTGCACGCCAGTGCATGCCAGTGCACGCCAGAGCACGCAAGAGCACGGTAGAGCACAGCAGAGAACAGCTCAGCACTTGAAGTTGCTATAATATTTATTTCTCTTGTTAAAACCATTTTTTAATTACAGGATATGTAAATCAATGTCCAATACACCATTTCAAGTCTATTGAATCAATAAATTTATAGAGCAATTCATGAACAAAAAGTTTTAGAAAAACGCACATCACAGCACTGGAATTTTTTAAAATTTTTCAAGTTATTTAAGTTCTTTTGTCGGGTAATGGAGTTCTATTGTCAAGCACTTGAGTTCTGCATAGCAGAGCACGCCACAGCACGCCACAGCACGCCACAGCACGCCACAGCACGCCAAAGCACGCCACAGCACGCCAGTGGACGCCAGAGCACGCCAGTGCACGCCAATGCACGCCAGAGCACGCCAATGCACGCCAGTGCACGCCAGAGCACGCCAGTGCACGCCAATGCACTCCAGAGCACGCCAAAGCACGCTAGAGCACGCCAGAGCACGCCAGAGCACGCCAGAGCACGCCAGATCACGCCAGAGCACGCTAGAGCACGCCAAAGCACGACAGTGCACGCCAGAGCACGCTAGAGCACGCCAGAGAACGTTAGAGCACGCCAGTGCACGCTAGAGCACGCCAGAGCACGGTAGAGCACGCCAGTGCACGCCAGAGCACGCCAGAGCACGGTAGAGCACAGCAGAGAACAGCTCAGCACTTGAAGTTGCTATAATATTTATTTCTCTTGTTAAAACCATTTTTTAATTACAGGATGTCTAAATCAATGTCCAATACACCATTTCAAGTCTATTGAATAAATAAATTTATAGAGCAATTCATGAACAAAAAGTTTTAGAAAAACGCACATCACAGCACTGGAATTTTTTTAAATTTTTCAAGTTATTTGAGTTCTTTTGTCGGGGAATGGAGTTCTATTGTCAAGCACTTGAGTTCTGCATAGCAGAGCACGCCAGAGTACGCCAGAGCACGCCAGTTTACGCTAGAGCACGCCAGAGCACGCCAGAGCACTCCAGAGCACGCCAGTGCACGCCAGAGCAAGCCAGTGCACGCCAATGCACGCAAGAGCACGCCAGAAAACGCCAGAGCACGCCAGAGCACGCCAGAGCACGCCAGAGCACGCCAGTGCACGTCAGTGCATGCCAGTGCACGCCAGAGCACGCCAGAGCACGGTAGAGCACAGCAGAGCACGCCAATGCACGCCAGAGCACGCCAGTGCACGCCAATGCACAATAGAGCACGCCAGAGCACGCCAGTACACGCCAGAGCACGCCAGTGCACGCCAGAGCACGCCAGAGCACGCCAGTACACGCCAATGCACGCCAGAGCACGCCAATGCACGCCAATGCACGCCAGAGCACGCCAATGCACGCCAGTGCACGCCAATGCACACAAGAGCACGCCAATGCACGACAGTGCACGCCAGAGCACGCCAGTGCACGCCAGAGCACGCCAGTGCCCGCCAGAGCACGCCAGTGCACGCCAGAGCACGCCAGAGCACGCTAGTGCACGCCAATGCACGCCAGAGCACGCCAATGAACGCCAGTGCACGCCAATGCACGGCAGAGCACGCCAATGCACGCCAGTGCACGCCAATGCATGCCAGAGCACGCCAATGCATGCCAGTAAACGCCAGAGCACGCCAGAGCACGCCAGTGCACGCCAGTACACGCCAATGCACGCCAAAGCACGCCAATGCACGCCAATGCACGCCAGAGCACGCCAATGCACGCCAGTGCACGCCAATGCACGCAAGAGCACGCCAATTCACGACAGTGCACGCCAGAGCACGCTAGTGCACGCCAGAGCACGCCAGTGCACGCCAATGCACGACAGAGCACGCTCATGTACGCCAGAGCACGCCAGTGCACGCCAGTGCACGCCAATGCACGCCAGAGCACGCCAATGCACGCTAGTGCACGCCAGAGCACGCTAGTGCACGCCAGCTCTGGCGTGCACTGGCGTGCTCTGGCGTGCATTGACGTGCTCTGGCGTGCTCTGGCGTGAACTGGCGTGCTCTGGCGTGCACTTGCGTGCTCTGGTGTGAATTGGAGTGCTCTTGCGTGCACTGGCGTGCTCTGGCGTTCAGTGGCGTGCTCATGCGTGCACTGGCGTGCTCTGGCGTGCACTGGCGTGCTCTGGCGTGCGCTGGCGTGCTCTGGCGTGCTCTGGCGTGCTCTGGCGTGCACTGGCGTTCTGTGGCGTGCACTGGCGTGCTCTGGCGTGCATTGGCCTGCTCTGGCGTGCACTGGCGTGCTCTGGCGTGCACAGGCGTGCTCTGGCGTGCACAGGCGTGCTCTGGCGTGCACTGGCATGCTCTGGAGTGCACTGCGTTTTCTGGTGGGAATTGGCGTGCTCTGGCGTGCACTGGCGTGCCCTGGCGTGCTCTGCTATGCAGAACTCAAGTGCTTGACAATAGAAATCCACTACCCGACAATAGAACTCAAATAACTTGAATAATTTTTAAAAATTCAAGTGCTGTGATGTGCGTTTTTCTAAAACTTTTTGTTCATGATTTGCTCTATAAATTTATTGATTCAATAGACTTGAAATGGTGTATTGGACATTGATTTACACATCCTGTAATTAAAAAATGGTTTTAACTAGTGAAAAAAATATTATAGCAACTTCAAGTGCTGTGTTGTTCTCTGCTGTGCTCCACCGTGCTCTGGCGTGCACTGGCGTGCTCTGGCGTGCTCTGGCGTACATTGACGTGCTCTGGCGTGCACTGGCGTGCTCTGGCGTGCATTGACGTGCTCTGGCGTGCACTGGCGTGATCTGGCCTGAACTGGCGTGCTCTGGCGTGCACTGAAGTGCTCTGGTGTGAATTGGAGTGCTCTGGCGTGCACTGGCGTGCTCTGGCGTGCATTGACGTGCTCTGGCGTGCACTGGCGTGCTCTGGCGTGCATTGACGTGCTCTGGCGTACACTGGCGTGCTCTGGCGTGCACTGGCGTGCTCTGGCTTGCACTGGCGTGCTCTGGCGTGCTCTGGCGTGCACTGGCGTGCTCTGGCGTGAATTGGCGTGCTCTGGCGTGAACTGGCGTGCTCTGGCGTGCTCTGCTATGCAGAACTCAAGTGCTTGACAATAGAAATCCACTACTCGACAATAGAACTCAAATAACTTGAATAATTTTTAAAAATTCAAGTGCTGTGATGTGCGTTTTTCTAAAACTTTTTGTTCATGATTTGCTCTATAAATTTATTGATTCAATAGACTTGAAATGGTGTATTGGACATTGATTTACACATCCTGTAATTAAAAAATGGTTTTAAAAAGTGAAAAAAATATTATAGCAACTTCAAGTGCTGAGCTGTTCTCTGCTGTGCTCCACCGTGCTCTGGCGTGCACTGGCGTGCCTTGGCGTGCTCTGGCGTACATTGACGTGCTCTGGCGTGCACTGGCGTGCACTGGCGTGCTCTGGCGTGCACTGGCGTGCTCTGGCGTGCATTGACGTGCTCTGGCGTGCTCTGGCGTGCACTGGCGTGCACTGGCGTGCTCTGGCGTGCACTGGCGTGCTCTGGCGTGCACTGGCGTGCTCTGGCGTGCACTGGCGTGCTCTGGCGTGCACTGGCGTGCTCTGGCGTGCACTGGCGTGCTCTGGCGTGCTCTGGCGTGCACTGGCGTGCTCTGGTGTGAATTGGCGTGCTCTTGCGTGCACTGGCGTGCCCTGGCGTGCATTGACGTGCTCTTGCGTGAACTGGCGTGCTCTGGCGTGCACTGGCGTGCTCTGGTGTGAATTGGAGTGCTCTGGCGTGCACTGGCGTGCTGTGGCGTGCTCTGGTTTGAATTGGCGTACTCCTGCGTGCACTGGCGTGCTCTGGCGTGCACTGGCGTGCTCTGGCGTGCACTGGCGTGCTCTAGCGTGCACTGGCGTGCTCTGGCGTGCATTGACGTGCTCTGGCGTGCACTGGCGTGCTCCGGCGTGAACTGGCGTGCTCTGGCGTGCACTGGCGTGTTCTGGCGGGCTCTGGCGTGCTCTGGCGTGCACTGGCGTGCTCTGGCGTTCACTGGCGTGTTCTGGCGTGCATTGACGTGCTCTGGCGTGCACTGGCGTGCTCTGGCCTTGCACTGACGTGCTCTGGTGTGAATTGGCGTGCTCTGGCGTGCAGTGGCGTGCTCTGGCGTGCATTGACGTGCTCTGGCGTGCACTGGCGTGCTCTGGTGTGAATTGGCGTGATCAAGTGTGAATTGGCGTGCTCTGGCGTGTACTGGCGTGCTCTGCTGTGCTCTACCGTGCTCTGGCGTGCTCTGGCCTGCTCTGGTGTGAATCGGCGTGCTCTGGTGTGAATTGGCGTGCTCTGCTGTGCTCTTTCGTGCTCTGGCGTGCACTGGCGTGCTCTGGTGTGAATTGGTGTGCTCTGGTGTGAATTGGCGTGCTCTGGCGTGCTCTGGCGTGCTCTGGCCTGCTCTGGCGTGCACTGGCGTGCTCTGGGGTGAATTGGCGTGCTCTGGCGTGCTCTGGCGTGCATTGACGTGCTCTGGCGTGTACTGGCGTGCTCTGGAGTGCACTGGCTTGCTCTGGCGTGCATTGACGTGCTCTGGCGTGCACTGGCGTGCTGTGGCGTGAACTGACGTGCTCTGGCGTGCACTGGCGTGATCTGGTGTGAATTGGCGTTCTCAAGCGTGCACTGGCGTGCTCTGGCGTGCACTGGCGTGCTCTGGTGTGAATTGGCGTGCTCTGGCGTGCACTGGCGTGCCCTGGCGTGCATTGACGTGCTCTTGCGTGAACTGGCGTGCTCTGGCGTGCACTGGCGTGCTCTGGTGTGAATTGGAGTGCTCTGGCGTGCACTGGCGTGCTCTGGCGTGCTCTGGTTTGAATTGGCGTACTCTGGCGTGCACTGGCGTGCTCTGGCGTGCACTGGCGTGCTCTGGCGTGCACTGGCGTGCTCTGGCGTGCACTGGCGTGCTCTGGCGTGCATTGACGTGCTCTGGCGTGCACTGGCGTGCTCCGGCGTGAACTGGCGTGCTCTGGCGTGCACTGGCGTGTTCTGGCGGGCTCTGGCGTGCTCTGGCGTGCACTGGCGTGCTCTGGCGTGCACTGGCGTGTTCTGGCGTGCATTGACGTGCTCTGGCGTGCACTGGCGTGCTCTGGCCTTGCACTGACGTGCTCTGGTGTGAATTGGCGTGCTCTTGCGTGCAGTGGCGTGCTCTGGCGTGCATTGACGTGCTCTGGCGTGCACTGGTGTGCTCTGGTGTGAATTGGCGTGATCAAGTGTGAATTGGCGTGCTCTGGCGTGTACTGGCGTGCTCTGCTGTGCTCTACCGTGCTCTGGCGTGCTCTGGCCTGCTCTGGTGTGAATCGGCGTGCTCTGGTGTGAATTGGCGTGCTCTGCTGTGCTCTTCCGTGCTCTGGCGTGCACTGGCGTGCTCTGGTGTGAATTGGCGTGCTCTGCTGTGCTCTTCCGTGCTCTGGCGTGCACTGGCGTGCTCTGGGGTGAATTGGCGTGCTCTGGCGTGGTCTGGCGTGCATTGACGTGCTCTGGCGTGTACTGGCGTGCTCTGGAGTGCACTGGCTTGCTCTGGCGTGCATCGTGCTCTGGCGTGCACTGGCGTGCTGTGGCGTGAACTGACGTGCTCTGGCGTGCACTGGCGTGATCTGGTGTGAATTGGCGTTCTCAAGCGTGCACTGGCGTGCTCTGGCGTGCACTGGCGTGCACTGGCGTGCTCTTGCGTGCACTGGCGTGCTCTGGCGTGCACTGACGTTCTCAAGCGTGCACTGGCGTGCTCTGGCGTGCACTGGCGTGCTCTGGCGTGCTCTGCTATGCAGAACTCAAGTGCTTGACAATAGAAATCCACTACCCGACAATAGAACTCAAATAACTTGAATAATTTTTAAAAATTCAAGTGCTGTGATGTGCGTTTTTCTAAAACTTTTTTATTATGATTTGCTCTATAAATTTATTGATTCAATAGACCTGAAATGGTGTATTGGACATTGATTTACACATCCTGTAATTAAAAAATGGTTTTAACAAGTGAAAAAAATATTATAGCAACTTCAAGTGCTGAGCTGTTCTCTGCTGTGCTCTACCGTGCTCTGGCGTGCACTGGCGTGCACTGGCGTGCACTGGCATGCACTTGCGTGCTCTGGCGTGCATTGACGTGCTCTGGCGTGCACTGGCGTGCTCTGGTGTGAATATGCGTGCTCTGGTGTGAATTGGCGTGCTCTGGCGTGTACTGGCGTGCTCTGGAGTGCACTGGCGTGCTCTGGCGTGCATTGACGTGCTCTTGCGTGCACTGGCGTGCTCTGGCGTGAACTGGCGTGCTCTGGCGTGCACTGGCTTTCTCTGGTGTGAATTGGAGTGCTCTGGCGTGCACTGGCGTGCTCTGGCGTGCTCTGGTTTGAATTGGCGTACTCTGGCGTTCACTGGCGTGCTCTGGCGTGCACTGGCGTGCTCTGGCGTGCTCTGGCGTGCTCTGGCGTGCAGTGGCGTGCTCTGGCGTGCACTGCGTGCTCTGGCGTGCACTGGGGTGCTCTGGCGTGCACTGGCGTGCTCTGGCGTGCACTGGCGTGCTCTGGCGTGCTCTTGCGTGCTCTGGCGTGCACTGGCGTGCTCTGGCGTGCTCTGCTATGCAGAACTCAAGTGCTTGACAAAAGAAATCAACTACCCGACAATAGAACTCAAATAAATTGAATAATTTTTAAAAATTCAAGTGCTGTGATGTGCGTTTATTTTTAACTTTTTGTTCATAATTTGCTCTATAAATTTATTGATTCAATAGACTTGAAGTGGTGTATTGGACATTGATTTACACATCCTGTAATCAAAAAATGGTTTTAACAAGTGAAAAAAATATTATAGCAACTTCAAGTGCTGAGCTGTTCTCTGCTATGCTCTGTCGTGCTCTGGCGTGCACTGGCGTGCTCTGGCGTGCACTGGCGTGCTCTGGCGTGCACTGGCGTGCACTGGCGTGCTCTGGCGTGCACTGGCGTGCTCTGGCGTGCACTGGCGTGCTCTGGCGTGCACTGGCGTGCTCTGGCGTGCTCTGGCGTGCACTGGCGTGCTCTGGTGTGAATTGGCGTGCTCTGGCGTGCACTGGCGTGCCCTGGCGTGCATTGACGTGCTCTTGCGTGAACTGGCGTGCTCTGGCGTGCACTGGCGTGCTCTGGTGTGAATTGGAGTGCTCTGGCGTGCACTGGCGTGCTGTGGCGTGCTCTGGTTTGAATTGGCGTACTCTGGCGTGCACTGGCGTGCTCTGGCGTGCACTGGCGTGCTCTGGCGTGCACTGGCGTGCTCTGGCGTGCATTGACGTGCTCTGGCGTGCACTGGCGTGCTCCGGCGTGAACTGGCGTGCTCTGGCGTGCACTGGCGTGTTCTGGCGGGCTCTGGCGTGCTCTGGCGTGCACTGGCGTGCTCTGGCGTGCACTGGCGTGTTCTGGCGTGCATTGACGTGCTCTGGCGTGCACTGGCGTGCTCTAGCCTTGCACTGACGTGCTCTGGTGTGAATTGGCGTGCTCTGGCGTGCAGTGGCGTGCTCTGGCGTGCATTGACGTGCTCTGGCGTGCACTGGCGTGCTCTGGTGTGAATTGGCGTGATCAAGTGTGAATTGGCGTGCTCTGGCGTGTACTGGCGTGCTCTGCTGTGCTCTACCGTGCTCTGGCGTGCTCTGGCCTGCTCTGGTGTGAATCGGCGTGCTCTGGTGTGAATTGGCGTGCTCTGCTGTGCTCTTCCGTGCTCTGGCGTGCACTGGCGTGCTCTGGTGTGAATTGGTGTGCTCTGGTGTGAATTGGCGTGCTCTGGCGTGCTCTGGCGTGCTCTGGCCTGCTCTGGCGTGCACTGGCGTGCTCTGGGGTGAATTGGCGTGCTCTGGCGTGCTCTGGCGTGCATTGACGTGCTCTGGCGTGTACTGGCGTGCTCTGGAGTGCACTGGCTTGCTCTGGCGTGCATTGACGTGCTCTGGCGTGCACTGGCGTGCTGTGGCGTGAACTGACGTGCTCTGGCGTGCACTGGCGTGATCTGGTGTGAATTGGCGTTCTCAAGCGTGCACTGGCGTGCTCTGGCGTGCACTGGCGTGCTCTGGTGTGAATTGGCGTGCTCTGGCGTGCACTGGCGTGCCCTGGCGTGCATTGACGTGCTCTTGCGTGAACTGGCGTGCTCTGGCGTGCACTGGCGTGCTCTGGTGTGAATTGGAGTGCTCTGGCGTGCACTGGAGTGCACTGGCGTGCTCTGGCGTGCATTGACGTGCTCTTGCGTGCACTGGCGTGCTCTGGCGTGAACTGGCGTGCTCTGGCGTGCACTGGCTTTCTCTGGTGTGAATTGGAGTGCTCTGGCGTGCACTGGCGTGCTCTGGCGTGCTCTGGTTTGAATTGGCGTACTCTGGCGTTCACTGGCGTGCTCTGGCGTGCACTGGCGTGCTCTGGCGTGCTCTGGCGTGCTCTGGCGTGCAGTGGCGTGCTCTGGCGTGCACTGCGTGCTCTGGCGTGCACTGGGGTGCTCTGGCGTGCACTGGCGTGCTCTGGCGTGCACTGGCGTGCTCTGGCGTGCTCTTGCGTGCTCTGGCGTGCACTGGCGTGCTCTGGCGTGCTCTGCTATGCAGAACTCAAGTGCTTGACAAAAGAAATCAACTACCCGACAATAGAACTCAAATAAATTGAATAATTTTTAAAAATTCAAGTGCTGTGATGTGCGTTTATTTTTAACTTTTTGTTCATAATTTGCTCTATAAATTTATTGATTCAATAGACTTGAAGTGGTGTATTGGACATTGATTTACACATCCTGTAATTAAAAAATGGTTTTAACAAGTGAAAAAAATATTATAGCAACTTCAAGTGCTGAGCTGTTCTCTGCTATGCTCTGTCGTGCTCTGGCGTGCACTGGCGTGCTCTGGCGTGCACTGGCGTGCTCTGGCGTGCACTGGCGTGCTCTGGCGTGCACTGGCGTGCTCTGGCGTGCACTGGCGTGCACTGGCGTGCTCTGGCGTGCACTGGCGTGCTCTGGCGTGCACTGGCGTGCTCTGGCGTGCACTGGCGTGCTCTGGCGTGCTCTGGCGTGCACTGGCGTGCTCTGGTGTGAATTGGCGTGCTCTGGCGTGCACTGGCGTGCCCTGGCGTGCATTGACGTGCTCTTGCGTGAACTGGCGTGCTCTGGCGTGCACTGGCGTGCTCTGGTGTGAATTGGAGTGCTCTGGCGTGCACTGGCGTGCTGTGGCGTGCTCTGGTTTGAATTGGCGTACTCTGGCGTGCACTGGCGTGCTCTGGCGTGCACTGGCGTGCTCTGGCGTGCACTGGCGTGCTCTGGCGTGCACTGGCGTGCTCTGGCGTGCATTGACGTGCTCTGGCGTGCACTGGCGTGCTCCGGCGTGAACTGGCGTGCTCTGGCGTGCACTGGCGTGTTCTGGCGGGCTCTGGCGTGCTCTGGCGTGCACTGGCGTGTTCTGGCGTGCATTGACGTGCTCTGGCGTGCACTGGCGTGCTCTGGCCTTGCACTGACGTGCTCTGGTGTGAATTGGCGTGCTCTGGCGTGCAGTTGCGTGCTCTGGCGTGTATTGACGTGCTCTGGCGTGCACTGGCGTGCTCTGGTGTGAATTGGCGTGATCAAGTGTGAATTGGCGTGCTCTGGCGTGTACTGGCGTGCTCTGCTGTGCTCTACCGTGCTCTGGCGTGCTCTGGCCTGCTCTGGTGTGAATCGGCGTGCTCTGGTGTGAATTGGCGTGCTCTGCTGTGCTCTTCCGTGCTCTGGCGTGCACTGGAATGCTCTGGTGTGAATTGGTGTGCTCTGGTGTGAATTGGCGTGCTCTGGCGTGCTCTGGCGTGCTCTGGCCTGCTCTGGCGTGCACTGGCGTGCTCTGGGGTGAATTGGCGTGCTCTGGCGTGCTCTGGCGTGCATTGACGTGCTCTGGCGTGTACTGGCGTGCTCTGGAGTGCACTGGCTTGCTCTGGCGTGCATTGACGTGCTCTGGCGTGCACTGGCGTGCTGTGGCGTGAACTGACGTGCTCTGGCGTGCACTGGCGTGATCTGGTGTGAATTGGCGTTCTCAAGCGTGCACTGGCGTGCTCTGGCGTGCACTGGCGTGCTCTGGTGTGAATTGGCGTGCTCTGGCGTGCACTGGCGTGCCCTGGCGTGCATTGACGTGCTCTTGCGTGAACTGGCGTGCTCTGGCGTGCACTGGCGTGCTCTGGTGTGAATTGGAGTGCTCTGGCGTGCACTGGCGTGCTCTGGCGTGCTCTGGTTTGAATTGGCGTACTCTGGCGTGCACTGGCGTGCTCTGGCGTGCACTGGCGTGCTCTGGCGTGCACTGGCGTGCTCTGGCGTGCACTGGCGTGCTCTGGCGTGCATTGACGTGCTCTGGCGTGCACTGGCGTGCTCCGGCGTGAACTGGCGTGCTCTGGCGTGCACTGGCGTGTTCTGGCGGGCTCTGGCGTGCTCTGGCGTGCACTGGCGTGCTCTGGCGTGCACTGGCGTGTTCTGGCGTGCATTGACGTGCTCTGGCGTGCACTGGCGTGCTCTGGCCTTGCACTGACGTGCTCTGGTGTGAATTGGCGTGCTCTGGCGTGCAGTGGCGTGCTCTGGCGTGCATTGACGTGCTCTGGCGTGCACTGGTGTGCTCTGGTGTGAATTGGCGTGATCAAGTGTGAATTGGCGTGCTCTGGCGTGTACTGGCGTGCTCTGCTGTGCTCCACCGTGCTCTGGCGTGCACTGGCCTGCTCTGGTGTGAATCGGCGTGCTCTGGTGTGAATTGGCGTGCTCTGCTGTGCTCTTCCGTGCTCTGGCGTGCACTGGCGTGCTCTGGTGTGAATTGGTGTGCTCTGGTGTGAATTGGCGTGCTCTGGCGTGCTCTGGCGTGCTCTGGCCTGCTCTGGCGTGCACTGGCGTGCTCTGGGGTGAATTGGCGTGCTCCGGCGTGGTCTGGCGTGCATTGACGTGCTCTGGCGTGTACTGGCGTGCTCTGGAGTGCACTGGCTTGCTCTGGCGTGCATTGACGTGCTCTGGCGTGCACTGGCGTGCTGTGGCGTGAACTGACGTGCTCTGGCGTGCACTGGCGTGATCTGGTGTGAATTGGCGTTCTCAAGCGTGCACTGGCGTGCTCTGGCGTGCACTGGCGTGCTCTGGCGTGCACTGACGTGCTCTGGCGTGCACTGTCGTTCTCAAGCGTGCACTGGCGTGCTCTGGCGTGCACTGGCGTGCTCTGGCGTGCTCTGCTATGCAGAACTCAAGTGCTTGACGATAGAAATCCACTGCCCGACCATAGAACTCAAATAACTTGAATAATTTTTAAAAATTCAAGTGCTGTGATGTGCGTTTTTTTTTAACTTTTTGTTCATGATTTGCTCTATAAATTTATTGATTCAATAGACTTGATATAGTGTATTGGACATTGATTTACACATCGTGTAATTAAAAATGGTTTTAACAAGTGAAAAAAATATTATAGCAACTTCATGTGCTGAGCTGTTCTCTGCTGTGCTCTGGCGTGCTCTGGCGTGCATTGACGTGCTCTGGCGTGCACTGGCGTGCTCTGGCGTGCACTGGCGTGCTCTGGCGTGCATTGACGTGCTCTGGCGTGCACAGGCGTGCTCTGGCGTGCACTGGCTTGCTCTGGCGTGCACTGGCGTGCTCTGGCGTGCACTGGCTTGCTCTGGCGTGCACTGAAGTGCTCTGGTGTGAATTGGAGTGCTCTGGCGTGCATTGACGTGCTCTGGAGTGCACTGGCGTGCTCTTGTGTGAATTGGCGTGCTCTGGTGTGAATTGGCGTGCTCTGGCGTGAACTGGCGTGCTCTGGCGTGCTCTGGCGTGCTCTGGCGTGCTCTGGCGTGCATTTATTTATTTTATTTTATTCAATTTCTATAGCGCACTTTACAACTACATGATCAAATGACGCTTTAGGTAGAGTCACTCAAGAAAATATGTACAATTTGGGTCATTTATAACATTTACTTAACAAATAGGATTTCAACAGAGTTTTAAAATTCTTCAGCTCCGTCATTTTCTTGATGTTATCCGGCAGGTCGTTCCACAGCCTCGGACCCATTCTTGAGAATGTGCGCGAGCCATAGAGCCCAGGTTTTCCTGGTGGGACAGCTAGATCACTAGAAAACGACGATCTGAGGGTCCGTGGTGGTTTGAACGCTCAATCAGGGATGACAAATATGGAGGGGCATATCCATGCAGACACTTAAAGGCCAAAACCAAACACTTAAAGCTGATGCGCTCGTTGACTGGCAGCCAACGCAGGGTTTTGAGATGGTTGGAAACAGGATCAAACCTCCTCGCTCCGACAATCAATCTGGCAGCAGCGTTTTGGACTCTCTGCAGTCTCAGGATCTGTTCTTTTGGAAGATCAGCAAACAGCGAGTTGGCGTAGTCCAGTCGGGAAAGAACCATAGCTTGAACCAAGGTTTTCGCCGCATGTGGTGACAGGTATTTCCTGATTTTTCCCAGTGTGCGAATGTGAAAAAATGCTGACTTGCACACGCTGTTGATATGCGGGATCATGGTCAAATTGCTGTCGAAGATCACTCCAAGATTTTTCACCACTAGAGAAGGTTGAACCAAGTCATCTCCAACCTGAAGAGGTAGATTTTCAATCAGCTTGGATCGGTTCGGAGTCGATGTGTAGAGAAGTTCGCTCTTACACACGTTAAGCTTCACCCGATTTGCAGTAAACCAAGTTTCCGAGCGCGCTGCACAACTTGCCATCATGCTTAGGGCCGATAGCTGTTGAGATGGAGCGGGACGGAGTCGAAAGCCAATCCGGAGCTGAGTGTCATCAGAGAACTGACCCATCTTCAGAACGTTTAGGCCACCGTTGTTAAGATTGGTACCTTCTAGCACCGACGAAAGAGGATTCGCGTAGGCGAGGTAAAGAAGCGGGCCAAGTACAGAGCCCTGTGGGACCCCCGAAGTTAGAGTGACGCTGTCAGATGGCAGAGCATTCACAACAGCAGCATTGGCGTGCTCTGGGGTGAATTGGCGTGCTCTGGCGTGCACTGGCATGCTCTGGCGTTTACTGGCATGCTCTGGAGTGCACTGCGTGCTCTGGTGTGCACTGGCGTGCTCTGGCGTGCTCTGCTATGCAGAAATCAAGTGCTTGACAATAGAAATCCACTACTCGACAATAGAACTCAAATAACTTGAATAATTTTTAAAAATTCAAGTGCTATGATGTGCGTTTTTCTAAAACTTTTTGTTCATGATATGCTCTATAAATTATTAATAAATGCACTGCCGTGCTCTGGTGTGAATTGGAGTGCTCTGGCGTGCACTGGCGTGCTCTGGCGTGCTCTGGTTTGAATTGGCGTACTCTGGTGTGAATTGGCGTGCTCTGGCGTGCACAAGCGTGCTCTGGCGTGCACTGGCGTGCTCTGGCGTGCTTTGGCGTCGACTGGCGTGCTCTGGTGTGAATTGGGGTGCTCTGGCGTGCACTGGCGTGCACTGGCGTGCTCTGGCGTGCTCTGTCGTGCTCTGTCGTGCACTGGCGTGCTCTGGCGTGCACTGGCGTGCTCTGGCGTGCTCTGGTGTGAATTGGCGTGCTCTGGCGTGCACTGGCGTGCTCTGGCGTGCATTGACATGCTCTGGCGTGCACTGGCGAGCTCTGGCGTGCTCTATCGTGCTCTGGCGTGCTCTATCGTGCTCTGGCGTACTCTGCTATGCAGAACTCAAGTGCTTGACAATAGAAATCCACTACCCGACAATAGAACTCAAATAACTTGAATAATTTTTAAAAATTCAAGTGCTGTGATGTGCGTTTTTCTAAAACTTTTTGTTCATAATTTGCTCCATAAATTTATTGATTTAATAGACTTGAAATGGTGTATTGGACATTGTACACATCCTGTAATTAAAAAATGGTTTTAACAAGTGGAAAAAATATTATAGCAACTTCAAGTGCTGAGCTGTTCTCTGCTGTGCTCTACCGTGCTCTGGCGTGCTCTGGCGTGCTCTGGCGTGCTCTGGCTTGCTCTGGCGTGCATTGACGTGCTCTCACGTGCACTGGCGTGCACTGGCGTGCTCTAGCGTGCACTGGCGTGCTCTGGCGTGCACTGGCGTGCTCTGCTGTGAATTGGCGTGCTCTGGCGTGCACTGGCGTGCTCTGGCGTGCACTGGCGTGCTCTGGCGTGCACTGGCGTGCTCTGGTGTGCACTGGCGTGCTCTGGCGTGCTCTGGCGTGCATTGACGTGCTCTGGCGTGATCTGGCGTGCTCTGGTGAAAATTGGCGTGCTCTTGCGTGCACTGGCGTGCTCTGTGTGAACTGGCGTGCTCTGGCGTGCACTGGCGTGCTCTGGCGTGCACTGGCGTGCTCTGGCGTGCACTGGCGTGCTCTGGCGTGCACTGGCGTGCTCTGGCGTGCACTGGCGTGCTCTGGCGTGCTCTGGCTTGCTCTGGCGTGCATTGACGTGCTCTGGAGTGCACTGGCGTGCACTGGCGTGCTCTGGTGTGAATTGGCGTGCTCTGGCGTGCACTGGCGTGCTCTGGCGTGCTCTGTCGTGTTCTGGCGTGCTCTGCTATGCAGAACTCAAGCGCTTGACAATAAAAATCCACTACCCGACAAAAGAACTCAAATAACTTGAATAATTTTTAAAAATTCAAGTGCTGTGATGTGCGTTTTTCTAAAACTTTTTGTTCATGATTTGCTCTATAAATTTATTGATTCAATAGACTTGAAATGGTATATTGGACATTGATTTACACATCCTGTAATAAAAAAATGGTTTTAACAAGTGAAAAAAAATATTATAGCAACTTCAAGTTCTGAGCTGTTGTCTGCTGTACTCTACCGTGCTCTGGCGTGCACTGGCGTGCTCTGGCGTGCACTGGCGTGCTTTGGCGTGCACTAGCGTGCTCTGGCGTGCTCTGGCGTTCACTGGCGTGCTCTGTTGTGAATTGGCGTGCTCTGGCGTGCACTGGCGTGCTCTGTCGTGCACTTGCGTGCTCTGGCGTGCTCTGGCGTGCTCTGGTGTGAATTGGCGTGCTCTGGCGTGTACTGTCGTTCTCTGGCGTGCACTGGCGTGCTCTGGCGTGCATTAACGTGCTCTGGCGTGCACTGGCATGCTCTGGTGTGCACTGGCGTGCTCTGGTGTGAATTGGCGTGCTCTGGCGTGCACTGGCGTGCTCTGGCGTGCACTGGCGTGCTCTGGCGTGCACTGGCGTGCTCTGGCGTGCACTGGCGTGCTCTGGCGTGCACTGTCGTGCTCTGACGTGCACTGGCGTGCTCTGGCGTGCTCTGTCGTGCTCTGGCGTGCTCTATCGTGCACTGGCGTGCTCTGTTGTGCTCTGGCGTGCTTTGGTGTGAATTGGCGTGCTCTGGCGTGTACTGGCGTTCTCTGGCGTGCAATGGCGTGCTCTGGCGTGCATTAACGTGCTCTGGCGTGCACTGACGTGCTCTGGTGTGCACTGGCGTTCTCTGGTGTGAATTAGCGTGCTCTGGCGTGCACTGGCGTGCTCTGGCGTGCTCTGCTATGCAGAACTCAAGTGCTTGACAATAGAAATCCACTAACCGACAATAGAACTCAAATAACTTGATAATTTTTAAAAATTCAAGTGCTGTGATGTGCGTTTTTCTAAAACTTTTTGTTCATGATAAGCTCTATAAATTTATTGATTCAATAGACTTGAAATGGTGTATTGGACATTGATTTACACATCCTGTAATTAAAAAATGGTTTTAACAAGTGAAAAAAATATTATAGCAACTTCAAGCGCTGAGCTGTTCTCTGCTGTTCTCTACCGTGCTCTGGCGTGCACTGGCGTGCTCAGGCGTGCTCTGGCGTGCTCTGGCTTGCTCTGGCGTGCACTGGCGTGCTCTAGCGTGCACTGGCGTGCTCTGGCGTGCACTGGCGTGCTCTGGTGTGAATTGGCGTGCTCTGGCGTGCACTGGCGTGCTCTGGCGTGCAATGGCGTGCTCTGGTGTGCACTGACGTGCTCTGGCGTGCACTGGCGTGCTCTGGCGTGCACTGGCGTGCTCTGTCGTGCACTGGCGTGCTCTTGCGTGCACTGGCGTGCTCTGGCGTGTACTGGCGTGCTCTGGTGTGAATTGGCGTGCTCTGGCGTGAACTGGCGTGCTCTGGTGTGAACTGGCGTGCTCTCGCGTGCACTGGCGTGCTCTGGCGTGCACTGGCGTGCTCTGGCGTGCACTGGCGAGCTCTGGCGTGCTCTGGCTTGCTCTGGCGTGCATTGACGTGCTCTAGAGTGCACTGGCGTGCACTGGCGTGCTCTGGCGTGCATTGGCGTGCTCTGGTGTGAATTGGCGTGCTCTGGCGTGCACTGGCGTGCTCTGGCGTGCTCTGTCGTGCTCTGGCGTGCTCTGCTATGCAGAACTCAAGTGCTTGACAATAGAAATCCACTACCCGACAATAGAACTCAAATAACTTGAATAATTTTTAAAAATTCAAGTGCTGTGATGTGCGTTTTTCTAAAACTGTTTGTTCATGATTTTCTCTATAAATTTATTGATTCAATAGACTTGAAATGGTATATTGGACATTGATTTACACATCCTGTAATTGAAAAATGGTTTTAACAAGTGAAAAAAATATTATAGCAACTTCAAGTGCTGAGCTGTTCTCTGCTGTGCTCTACCGTGCTCTGACGTGCACTGGCGTGCTCTGGCATGCTCTGGCGTGCTCTGGCTTGCTCTAGCGTGCACTGGCGTGCTCTAGCGTGCACTGGCGTGCTCTGGCGTGCACTGGCGTGCTCTGGTGTGAATTGGCGTGCTCTGGCGTGCACTGGCGTGCTCTGGCGTGCAATGGCGTGCTCTGGTGTGCACTGACGTGCTCTGGCGTGCACTGGCGTGCTCTGGCGTGCACTGGCGTGCTCTGGTGTGAATTGGCGTGCTCTGGCGTGCACTGGCGTGCTCTGGCGTGCTCTGTCGTGCTCTGGCTTGCTCTGGCGTGCATTGACGTGTTCTGGCGTGCACTGGCGTGCTCTGGCGTGCACTGGCGTGCTCTGGCGTGCACTGGCGTGCTCTGGCGTGCACTGGCGTGCTCTGGTGTGAATTGGCGTGCTCTGGCGTGCATTGGCGTGCTCTGGCGTGCACTGGCGTCCTCTTGCGTGCACTGGCGTGCTCTGGTGTGAATTGGCGTGCTCTGGCGTGCACTGGCGTGCTCTGGCGTGCTCTGTCGTGCTCTGGCTTGCTCTGGCGTGCACTTGCGTGCTCTGGCGTGCACTGGCGTGCTCTTGCGTGCACTGGCGTGCTCTGGCGTGCACTGGCGTGCTCTGGCGTGCACTGGCGTGCTCTGGCGTGCACTGGCGTGCTCTGGCTTGCACTGGCGTGCTCTGGCGTGCACTGGCGTGCTCTGGTGTGAATTGGCGTGCTCTGGCGTGCATTGGCGTGCTCTGGCGTGCTCTGGCATGAACTGGTGTGAATTGGCGTGCCTTGGCGTGCTCTGGTGTGAATTGGCGTGCTCTGGTGTGAATTGGCGTGCTCTGGCGTGCATTGGCGTGCTCTGGTGTGAATTGGCGTGCTCTGGCGTGCACTGGCGTGCTCTGGCGTGCTCTGTCATGCTCTGGCGTGCTCTGCTATGCAGAACTCAAGTGCTTGACAATAGAAATCCACTACCCGACAATAGAACTCAAATAACTTGATGATTTTTAAAAATTCAAGTGCTGTGATGTGCATTTTTCTAAAACTTTTTGTTCATGATTTGCTCTATAAATTTATTGATTCAATAGACTTGAAATGGTGTATTGGACATTGATTTACACATCCTGTAATTAAAAATGGTTTGAACAAGTGAAACAAATATTATAGCATTTTCAAGTGCTGAGCTGTTCTCTGCTGTGCTCTACCATGCTCTGGCGTGCACTGGCGTGCTCTGGCGTGCTCTGGCGTACTCTGGCTTGCTCTGGCGTGCATTGAGGTGCTCTGGCGTGCACTGGCGTGCTCTTGCGTGCACTTGCGTGCTCTGGCGTGCACTGGCGTGCTCTGGCGTGCACTGGCGTGCTCTGGCGTGCAATGGCGTGCTCTGGCGTGCACTGGCGTGCTCTGGCGTGCACTGGCGTGCTCTGGCTTTCACTGGCGTGCTCTGGCGTGCACTGGCGTGCTCTGGTGTGAATTGGCGTGCTCTGGCGTGCATTGGCGTGCTCTGGCGTGCACTGGCGTGCTCTTGCGTGCACTGGCGTGCTCTGGTGTAAATTGGCGTGCTATGGCGTGCACTGGCGTGCTCTGGCGTGCTCTGTCGTGCTCTGGCTTGCTCTGGCGTGCATTGACGTGCTCTGGCGTGCACTGGCGTGCTCTGGCGTGCACTGGCGTGCTCTGGCATGCACTGGCGTGCTCTGGTGTGAATTGGCGTGCTCTGGCGTGCACTGGCGTGCTCTGGCGTGCACTGGCGTGCTCTGGCGTGCACTGGCGTGCTCTGGTGTGAATTGGCGTGCTCTGGCGTGCATTGGCGTGCTCTGGCGTGCACTGGCGTGCTCTTGCGTGCACTGGCGTGCTCTGGTGTGAATTGGCGTGCTCTGGCGTGCACTGGCGTGCTCTGGCGTGCTCTGTCGTGCTCTGGCTTGCTCTGGCGTGCATTGACGTGCTCTGGCGTGCACTGGCGTACTCTGGCGTGCACTGGCGTGCTCTAGCGTGCACTGGCGTGCTCTGGCGTGCACTGGCGTGCTCTGGCGTGCACTGGCATGCTCTGGCGTGCACTGGCGTGCACTGGCGTGCTCGAGCGTGCACTGGCGTGCACTGGCGTGCTTTGGCGTGCACTTGCGTGCTCTGGCGTGCATTGACGTGTTCTTGCGTGCACTGGCGTGCTCTGGCGTGCTCTGGCGTGCTCTGGTGTGAATTGGCGTGCACTGGCGTGCACTGGCGTGCGCTGGTGTGAATTGGCGTGCTCTGGCGTGCACTGGCGTGCTCTTGCGTGCACTGGCGTGCTCTGGTGTGCACTGGCGTGCTCTGGCGTGCACTGGCGTGCTCTGGTGTGAATTGGCGTGCTCTGGCGTGCATTGGCGTGCTCTGGCGTGCACTGGCGTGCTCTTGCGTGCTCTGGCGTGCACTGGCGTGCTCTGGCGTGCACTGGCGTGCTCTGGCGTGCACTGGCGTGCTCTGGCTTGCACTGGCGTGCTCTGGCGTGCACTGGCGTGCTCTGGTGTGAATTGGCGTGCTCTGGCGTGCATTGGCGTGCTCTGGCGTGCTCTGGCATGAACTGGTGTGAATTGGCGTGCCTTGGCGTGCTCTGGTGTGAATTGGCGTGCTCTGGTGTGAATTGGCGTGCTCTGGCGTGCATTGGCGTGCTCTGGTGTGAATTGGCGTGCTCTGGCGTGCACTGGCGTGCTCTGGCGTGCTCTGTCGTGCTCTGGCTTGCTCTGGCGTGCATTGACGTGTTCTGGCGTGCACTGGCGTGCTCTGGCGTGCACTGGCGTGCTCTGGCGTGCACTGGCGTGCTCTGGCGTGCACTGGCGTGCTCTGGTGTGAATTGGCGTGCTCTGGCGTGCATTGGCGTGCTCTGGCGTGCACTGGCGTGCTCTTGCGTGCACTGGCGTGCTCTGGTGTGAATTGGCGTGCTCTGGCGTGCACTGGCGTGCTCTGGCGTGCTCTGTCGTGCTTTGGCTTGCTCTGGCGTGCACTGGCGTCCTCTGGCGTGCACTGGCGTGCTCTGGCGTGCACTGGCATGCTCTGGCGTGCATTGACGTGCTCTGGCGTGCACTGGCGTGCACTGGCGTGCTCTGGCGTGCTCTGGCTTGCTCTGGCGTGCATTGACGTGCTCTGGCGTGCACTGGCGTGCACTGGCGTGCTCTAGCGTGCACTGGCGTGCACTGGCGTGCTTTGGCGTGCACTTGCGTGCTCTGGCGTGCATTGACGTGCTCTTGCGTGCACTGGCGTGCTCTGGCGTGCTCTGGCGTGCTCTGGTGTGAATTGGCGTGAACTGGCGTGCACTGGCGTGCGCTGGTGTGAATTGGCGTGCTCTGGCGTGCAGTGGCGTGCTCTTGCGTGCACTGGCGTGCTCTGGTGTGAATTGGCGTGCTCTGGCGTGCACTGGCGTGCTCTGGCGTGCTCTGTCATGCTCTGGCGTGCTCTGCTATGCAGAACTCAAGTGCTTGACAATAGAAATCCACTACCCGACAATAGAACTCAAATAACTTGATGATTTTTAAAAATTCAAGTGCTGTGATGTGCATTTTTCTAAAACTTTTTGTTCATGATTTGCTCTATAAATTTATTGATTCAATAGACTTGAAATGGTGTATTGGACATTGATTTACACATCCTGTAATTAAAAATGGTTTGAACAAGTGAAACAAATATTATAGCAACTTCAAGTGCTGAGCTGTTCTCTGCTGTGCTCTACCATGCTCTGGCGTGCACTGGCGTGCTCTGGCGTGCTCTGGCGTACTCTGGCTTGCTCTGGCGTGCATTGAGGTGCTCTGGCGTGCACTGGCGTGCTCTTGCGTGCACTTGCGTGCTCTGGCGTGCACTGGCGTGCTCTTGCGTGCACTGGCGTGCTCTGGCGTGCAATGGCGTGCTCTGGCGTGCACTGGCGTGCTCTGGCGTGCACTGGCGTGCTCTGGCGTGCACTGGCGTGCTCTGGCTTTCACTGGCGTGCTCTGGCGTGCACTGGCGTGCTCTGGTGTGAATTGGCGTGCTCTGGCGTGCATTGGCGTGCTCTGGCGTGCACTGGCGTGCTCTTGCGTGCACTGGCGTGCTCTGGTGTAAATTGGCGTGCTATGGCGTGCACTGGCGTGCTCTGGCGTGCTCTGTCGTGCTCTGGCTTGCTCTGGCGTGCATTGACGTGCTCTGGCGTGCACTGGCGTGCTCTGGCGTGCACTGGCGTGCTCTGGCATGCACTGGCGTGCTCTGGTGTGAATTGGCGTGCTCTGGCGTGCACTGGCGTGCTCTGGCGTGCACTGGCGTGCTCTGGCGTGCACTGGCGTGCTCTGGTGTGAATTGGCGTGCTCTGGCGTGCATTGGCGTGCTCTGGCGTGCACTGGCGTGCTCTTGCGTGCACTGGCGTTCTCTGGTGTGAATTGGCGTGCTCTGGCGTGCACTGGCGTGCTCTGGCGTGCTCTGTCGTGCTCTGGCTTGCTCTGGCGTGCATTGACGTGCTCTGGCGTGCACTGGCGTACTCTGGCGTGCACTGGCGTGCTCTAGCGTGCACTGGCGTGCTCTGGCGTGCACTGGCGTGCTCTGGCGTGCACTGGCATGCTCTGGCGTGCACTGGCGTGCTCTGGCGTGCATTGACGTGCTCTGGCGTAAACTGGCGTGCTCTGGCGTGCTCTGGCGTGCTCTGGCTTGCTCTGGCGTGCATTGACGTGCTCTGGCGTGCACTGGCGTGCTCGAGCGTGCACTGGCGTGCACTGGCGTGCTTTGGCGTGCACTTGCGTGCTCTGGCGTGCATTGACGTGTTCTTGCGTGCACTGGCGTGCTCTGGCGTGCTCTGGCGTGCTCTGGTGTGAATTGGCGTGCACTGGCGTGCACTGGCGTGCGCTGGTGTGAATTGGCGTGCTCTGGCGTGCACTGGCGTGCTCTTGCGTGCACTGGCGTGCTCTGGTGTGAATTGGCGTGCTCTGGCGTGCACTGGCGTGCTCTGGCGTGCTCTGTCATGCTCTGGCGTGCTCTGCTATGCAGAACTCAAGTGCTTGACAATAGAAATCCACTACCCGACAATAGAACTCAAATAACTTGATGATTTTTAAAAATTCAAGTGCTGTGATGTGCATTTTTCTAAAACTTTTTGTTCATGATTTGCTCTATAAATTTATTGATTCAATAGACTTGAAATGGTGTATTGGACATTGATTTACACATCCTGTAATTAAAAATGGTTTGAACAAGTGAAACAAATATTATAGCAACTTCAAGTGCTGAGCTGTTCTCTGCTGTGCTCTACCATACTCTGGCGTGCACTGGCGTGCTCTGGCGTGCACTGGCGTGCTCTGGCTTGCACTGGCGTGCTCTGGTGTGAATTGGCGTGCTCTGGCGTGCATTGGCGTGCTCTGGCGTGCACTGGCGTGCTCTTGCGTGCACTGGCGTGCTCTGGTGTGAATTGGCGTGCTCTGGCGTGCACTGGCGTGCTCTGGCGTGCTCTGTCGTGCTCTGGCTTGCTCTGGCGTGCATTGACGTGTTCTGGCGTGCACTGGCGTGCTCTGGCGTGCACTGGCGTGCTCTTGCGTGCACTGGCGTGCTCTGGCGTGCACTGGCGTGCTCTGGTGTGAATTGGCGTGCTCTGGCGTGCATTGGCGTGCTCTGGCGTGCACTGGCGTGCTCTTGCGTGCACTGGCGTGCTCTGGTGTGAATTGGCGTGCTCTGGCGTGCACTGGCGTGCTCTGGCGTGCTCTGTCGTGCTCTGGCTTGCTCTGGCGTGCATTGACGTGCTCTGGCGTGCACTGGCGTGCTCTGGCGTGCACTGGCGTACTCTGGCGTGCACTGGCGTGCTCTGGCGTGCATTGACGTGCTCTGGCGTGCACTGGCGTGCACTGGCGTGCTCTGGCGTGCTCTGGCTTGCTCTGGCGTGCATTGACGTGCTCTGGCGTGCACTGGCGTGCACTGGCGTGCTCTAGCGTGCACTGGCGTGCACTGGCGTGCTCTGGCGTGCATTGACGTGCTCTGGCGTGCACTGGCGTGCTCTGGCGTGCTCTGGCGTGCTCTGGTGTGAATTGGCGTGCTCTGGTGTGAATTGGCGGGCACTGGCGTGCACTGGCGTGCGCTGGTGTGAATTGGCGTGCTCTGGCGTGCAGTGGCGTGCTCTGGCGTGCACTTGCGTGCTCTTGCGTGCACTGGCTTGCTCTGGTGTGAATTGGCGTGCTCTGGCGTGCACTGGCGTGCTCTGGCGTGCTCTGTCATGCTCTGGCGTGCTCTGCTATGCAGAACTCAAGTGCTTGACAATAGAAATCCACTACCCGACAATAGAACTCAAATAACTTGATGATTTTTAAAAATTCAAGTGCTGTGATGTGCATTTTTCTAAAATTTTTTGTTCATGATTTGCTCTATAAATTTATTGATTCAATAGACTTGAAATGGTGTATTGGACATTGATTTACACATCCTGTAATTAAAAATGGTTTGAACAAGTGAAACAAATATTATAGCAACTTCAAGTGCTGAGCTGTTCTCTGCTGTGCTCTACCATGCTCTGGCGTGCACTGGCGTGCTCTGGCGTGCACTGGCGTGCTCTGGCTTGCACTGGCGTGCTCTGGCGTGCACTGGCGTGCTCTGGCGTGCACTGGCGGGCTCTGGCGTGCACTGGCGTGCTCTGGCGTGCACTGGCGTGCTCTGGTGTGAATTGGCGTGCTCTGGCGTGCATTGGCGTGCTCTGGCGTGCACTGGCGTGCTCTTGCGTGCACTGGCGTGCTCTGGTGTGAATTGGCGTGCTCTGGCGTGCACTGGCGTGCTCTGGCGTGCTCTGTCGTGCTCTGGCTTACTCTGGCGTGCATTGACGTGCTCTGGCGTGCACTGGCGTGCTCTGGCGTGCACTGGCGTTCTCTGGCGTGCACTGGCGTACTCTGGCGTGCACTGGCGTGCTCTGGCGTGCACTGGCATGCTCTGGCATGCACTGGCGTGCTCTGGCGTGCATTGACGTGCTCTGGCGTGCACTGGCGTGCACTGGCGTGCTCTGGCGTGCTCTGGCTTGCTCTGGCGTGCATTGACGTGCTCTGGCGTGCACTGGCGTGCACTGGCGTGCTCTAGCGTGCACTGGCGTGCTTTGGCGTGCACTTGCGTGCTCTGGCTTGCTCTGGTGTGAATTGACGTGCTCTGGCGTGCTCTGGCGTGCATTGGCGTGCTCTGGCGTGCACGCTAGTGCACGCCAGTGCACGCCAATCCACACCAGAGCACGTCCATGCACGCCAGAGCACGCCAGTGTGCTCTGCTATGCAGAACTCAAGTGCTTGACAATTGAAATCCACGCCAGAGCACGCCAGTGCACGTCAGAGCACGCCAGTGCACGTCAGAGCACGCCAGTGTACGTCAGAGCACGCCAGTGCCCGCCAGAGCACGCCAGTGCCCGCCAGAGCACGCCAGTGCACGCCAGAGCACGCCAGTGCACGCCAGAGCAATTCAATGCACGCCAGAGCATGCAAATTCACACCAGAGCACGCCAGTGCACGCCAGAGCACGTCAATGCACACCAGAGCACGTCAGTGCACGCCAGAGCACGCCAATTCACACCAGAGCACGTCCATGCACGCCAGAGCACGCCAGTGTGCTCTGCTATGCAGAACTCAAGTGCTTGACAATTGAGATCCACGCCAGAGCACGCCAGTGCACGTCAGAGCACGCCAGTGCACGTCAGAGCACGCCAGTGCCCGCCAGAGCACGCCAGTGCCCGCCAGAGCACGCCAGTGCCCGCCAGAGCACGCCAGTGCACGCCAGAGCACGCCAGTGCACGCCAGAGCAATTCAATGCACGCCAGAGCACGTCAATGCACACCAGAGCACGTCAGTGCACGCCAGAGCATACCAGTTCACGCCAGAGCACGCCAGTGCACGCCAGAGCACGCCAATTCACACCAGAGCACGTCCATGCACGCCAGAGCACGCCAGTGTGCTCTGCTATGCAGAAGTCAAGTGCTTGACAATTGAAATCCACGCCAGAGCACGCCAGTGCCCGCCAGAGCACGCCAGTGCCCGCCAGAGCACGCCAGTGCACGCCAGAGCACGCCAGTGCACGCCAGAGCAATTCAATGCACGCCAGAGCATGCCAATTCACACCAGAGCACGCCAGTGCACGCCAGAGCACGTCAATGCACACCAGAGCACGTCAGTGCACGCCAGAGCACGCCAGTGCACGCAAGAGCGCATGTCCTGGCCACTCAACGGAGACCGCTCTGCTTAGAGTTGTGAATGATCTACTTTCCTCTGCTGACAATGGTGATGCTGTGATTCTGGCTTTTCTGGATCAAAGTGCTGCCTTTGACACGGTCGACCATGCTATCCTGCTGGATCGTCTTGAAGCTCGCTTCGGAATCTCTGGCTCGGCTCTCGCGTGGCTGTCCTCGTACTTGAATGGAAGAAGGCAATCAGTCAGTATTGGTGGAATCTCTTCTGTCCCAACTCCTGTCATCTACGGTGTCCCCCAAGGTTCAGTGCTGGGTCCTATTCTGTACATCTTGTATAATACCCCAATGCATGATATTTCAGTAGCATCGGGAATCATGGATCACTATTTTGCTGATGATGCCCAGGGATACAAGTCTTTTCGGCCATCCCCTTCTGCTGCCGACCAACGTCTAGCTTTCGCAACTCTCTCATCGGCTATTACTGAGCAAAGGAAGTGGTTGTCACTGAATCGTCTCAAACTCAACGAGGACAAGACGGATGCGCTATTAGTCTCTTCTAAAGATGCTGTAAGGAAGAAAAACATCTCATCGATGCCACTCATGGTAGGTGATGTACCTATTTCTCCTTCGCCAGTTGTGCTGAATCTTGGTGTGCGCCTGGACTCCCATCTTACTATGGAATCGCAGATAACATCGTCTTGCAGGAAGGCTTATTTTCATCTAAGAAGAATTGCCAGAATCCGGAATTCCTCTCACGCTCTGCGCTATGTCAGCTCGTCCATGCCCTTGTTCTATCTCAACTTGACTATGGAAACTGCTTGCTAGTTGGCCTACCAGCAACAAGTCTGGTCAGACTACAACGTGTGCAGAACTCGGCGGCTAGACTTATCTCTGTTGTTCGTCTTCGTGAATCTATCACCCCGACTCTTCGTTCTTTTCACTGGCTTCCTATTTATCAACGAATTGAGTTTAAGATAGCTGTGCTTGTGTTTCGCTGTCTCATTGGTCTTGCTCCTCTGTATCTTACTGCATTGATTAGTATTCGTGATTCTGGTCGTGAGACACGTTCATCTTCTAAACTCCTTCTTCACTCTCCCCGAAACCATACGAAATGCTTTGGTGATCGTGCCTTCTCTGCTGCTGCACCTCGAATATGGAATTCTTTACCCCTTGAGTTGCGCTTGCTAGCCCTTTTTCCCTATTCTTCTCGTTTCTCTCTCACACAATTCCGATGTCATCTAAAAACATTCTTGTTCCGAAATGCTTATGGAAACTAAGTGTCACATGTTTTCTGTTGGGAGCAATAGCGCCTTTGATCAGTCTATGGAAAAGGCGCTATCCAATATCAAATTAAATACATTATTATTATTTTTATTATTATAAGAGCACGTCAATGCACGCCAGAGCACGCCAGAGCACGCCAGAGCACGCAAGTGCACGCCAAAGCACGCCAGTGCACGCCAGAGCACGCCAGTGCACGCCAGTGCACGCCAATTCACACCAGAGCACGCTAGTGAACGCCAGAGCACGCCAGAGCACGTCAATGCACGCCAGAGCAAGCCAGAGCACGCCAGAGCACGCCAGAGCACGCCAGAGCACGCCAGTGCACGCCAGAGCACGGTAGAGCACAGCAGAGAACAGCTCAGCACTTGAAGTTGCTATAATATTTGTTTCACTTGTTAAAACCATTTTTTAATTACAGGATGTGTAAATCAATGTCCAATACACCATTTCAAGTCTATTTAATCAATAAATTTATAGAGCAAATCATGAACAAAAAGTTTGAGAAAATCGCACATCACAGCACTTGAATTTTTAAAAATTATTCAAGTTATTTGAGTTCTATTGTCGGGTAGTGGATTTCTATTGTCTAGCACTTGAGTTCTGCATAGAAGAGCACGCCAAAGCACGACAGAGTACGCCAGTGCACGCCAGAGCACGCCAGTGCACGCCAATGCACCCCAATGCACGCCAGTGCACGCCAGTGCACGCCAGAGCACGCCAGTGCACGCCAGAGCATACCAGTGCACGCCAGAGCACGCCAGTGCACGCCAGTGCACGCCAGTGCACGCCAGAGCACGCTAGTGCACGCCAGTGCACGCACGAGCACGTCAATGCACGCCAGAGCACGTCCATGCACGCCAGAGCACGTCAATGCACGCCAGAGCACGCCAGTGCACGACAGAGCTCGCCAGTGCACGCCAGAGCACGCCAATTCAAACCAGAGCACGTCAATGCACGCCAGAGCACGCCAGTGCACGCCAGAGCACGCCAGAGCACGCCAATTCACACCAGAGCACGTCCATGCACGCCAGAGCACGCCAGTGCACGCCAGAGCACGCCAGTGCACGCCAGAGCACGCCAGTGCACGCCAGAGCACGCCAGAGCAGGCCAGAGCACGCCAGTGCACGCCAGAGCACGCCAGTGCACGCCAGAGCACGCCAATTCACACAAGAGCACGCCAGAGCACGCCAGAGCACGCCAGAGCACGTCAATGCACGCCAGAGCACGCCAGTGCCCACCAGAGCACTACAGTGCGCGCCAGAGCACGCCAATTCACACCAGAGCACGCCAGTGCACGCCAGAGCACGTCAATGCACGCCAGAGCACGCCAGTGCACGACAGAGCTCGCCAGTGCACGCCAGATCACGCCAATTCACACCAGAGCACGCCAGTGCACGCAAGTGCACGCCAGAGCAAGCCAGAGCACGCCAGAGCACGCCAGAGCACGCAAGTGCACGTTAGAGCACGGTAGAGCACAGCAGAGAACAGCTCAGCACTTGAAGGTGCTATAATATTTTTTTTTCAGTTGTTAAAACCATTTTTTAATTACAAGATGTGTAAATCAATGTCCAATACACCATTTCAAGTCTATTTAATCGATAAATTTATAGAGCAAATCATGAACAAAAAGTTTTAGAAAAACGCACATCACAGCACTTGAATTTTTAAAAATTATTCAAGTTATTTGAGTTCTATTGTCGGGTAGTGGATTTCTATTGTCAAGCACTTAAGTTCTGCATAGCAGAGCACGCAAGAGCACGCCAGATCACGCCAGATCACGCCAGAGCACGCCAGAGCACGCCATTGCACGCCAATTCACACCAGAGCACGCCAGTGCATGCCAGAGCACGCCAGTGCACGCCAGTGCACGCCAGTGCACGCCAGTGCACGCCAGAGCACGCCAATACATACCAGAGCACGCCAGTGCACGCCAGAGCACGCCAATTCACACCAGAGCACGCCAGTGCACGCCAGAGCACGCCAGTGCACGCACGACACGTCAATGCACGCCAGATCATGCCAGTGCACGCCAGAGCACACCAATTCACACCAGAGCACGTCAATGCACGCCAGAGCACGCCAGTGCACGCCAGAGCACGCCAGTGCACGCCAGAGCACGCCAGTGCACGCCAGAGCACGCCAATTCACACCAGAGCACGCCAGTGCACGCCAGAGCACGCCAGTGCACGCCAGAGCACGCCAGAGCACGCCAGAGCACGCCAGTGCACGCCAGAGCACGCCAGTGCACGCCAGAGCACGCCAATTCACACCAGAGCACGCCAGAGCACGCCAGAGCACGCCAGAGCACGTCAATGCACGCCAGAGCACGCCAGTGCCCGCCAGAGCACTCCAGTGCGCGCCAGAGCACGCCAATTCACACCAGAGGACGTCAGTGCACGCCAGAACACGTCAATGCACGCCAGAGCACGCCAGTGCACGCCAGAGCACGCCAATTCACACAAGAGCACGCCAGAGCAAGCCAGTGCACGCCAGTGCACGCCAGAGCACGGTAGAGCACAGCAGAGAACAGCTCAGCACCTGAAGTTGCTATAATATTTTTTTCACTTGTTAAAACCATTTTTTAATTACAAGATGTGTAAATCAATGTCCAATACACCATTTCAAGTCTATTTAATCGATAAATTTATAGAGCAAATCATGAACAAAAAGTTTTAGAAAAACGCACATCACAGCACTTGAATTCAAAAATTATTCAAGTTATTTGAGTTCTATTGTCGGGTAGTGGATTTCTATTGTCAAGCACTTAAGTTCTGCATAGCAGAGCACGCCAGTGCACGCCAGATCACGCCAGATCACGCCAGTGCACGCCAGAGCACGCCAGAGCACGCCATTGCACGCCAATTCACACCAGAGCACGCCAGTGCACGCCAGAGCACGTCAATGCACGCCAGAGCACGCCAGTGCACGCCAGAGCACGCCAGTGCACGCCAGTGCACGCCAGAGCACGCCAATTCACACCAGAGCACACCAGTGCACGCCAGAGCACGCCAATTCACACCAGAGCACGCCAGTGCACGCCAGAGCACGCCAGTGCACGCACGAGCACGTCAATGCACGCCAGATCATGCCAGTGCACGCCAGAGCACGCCAATTCACACCAGAGCACGCCAGTGTACGCCAGTGCACGCCAGTGTACGCCAGTGCACGCCTATTCACACCAGAGCACGCCAGTGCACGCAAGAGCACGCCAGTGCACGGCAGAGCTCGCCAGTGCACGCCAGAGCACGTCAATTCACACCAGAGCACGCCAGTGCACGCAAGTGCACGCCAGAGCAAGCCAGAGCACGCCAGAGCACGCCAGAGCACGCCAGTGCACGCCAGTGCACGCCAGAGCACGGTAGAGCACAGCAGAGAACAGCTCAGCACCTGAAGTTGCTATAATATTTTTTTCACTTGAAAAAACCATTTTTTAATTACAAGATGTGTAAATCAATGTCCAATACACCATTTCAAGTCTATTTAATCGATAAATTTATAGAGCAAATCATGAACAAAAAGTTTTAGAAAAACGCACATCACAGCACTTGAATTCAAAAATTATTCAAGTTATTTGAGTTCTATTGTCGGGTAGTGGATTTCTATTGTCAAGCACTTAAGTTCTGCATAGCAGAGCATGCCAGTGCACGCCAGATCACGCCAGATCACGCCAGTGCACGCCAGTGCACGCCAGTGCACGCCAGAGCACGCCAGAGCACGCCATTGCACGCCAATTCACACCAGAGCACGCCAGTGCACGCCAGAGCACGCCAGTGCACGCTCGAGCACGTCAATGCACGCCAGATCATGCCAGTGCACGCCAGAGCACGCCAATTCACACCAGAGCACGCCAGTGTACGCCAGTGCACGCCAATTCACACCAGAGCACGCCAGTGCACGCAAGAGCACGCCAGTGCACGACAGAGCTCGCCAGTGCACGCCAGAGCACGCCAATTCACACCAGAGCACGCCAGTGCACGCAAGTGCACGCCAGAGCAAGCCAGAGCACGCCAGAGCACGCCAGAGCACGCCAGTGCACGCCAGTGCACGCCAGAGCACGGTAGAGCACAGCAGAGAACAGCTCAGCTACTGAAGTTGCTATAATATTTTTTTCACTTGTTAAAACCATTTTTTAATTACAAGATGTGTAAATCAATGTCCAATACATCATTTCAAGTCTATTTAATCGATAAATTTATAGAGGAAATCATGAACAAAAAGTTTTAGAAAAACGCACATCACAGCACTTGAATTCAAAAATTATTCAAGTTATTTGAGTTCTATTGTCGGGTAGTGGATTTCTATTGTCAAGCACTTAAGTTCTGCATAGCAGAGCACGCCAGAGCACGCCAGATCACGCCAGATCACGCCAGTGCACGCCAGAGCACGCCAGAGCACGCCATTGCACGCCAATTCACACCAGAGCACGCCAGTGCACGCCAGAGCACGTCAATGCACGCCAGAGCACCCCAGTGCACGCCAGAGCACGCCAGTGCACGCCAGAGCACGCCAGTGCACGCCAGTGCACGCCAGAGCACGCCAATTCACACCAGAGCACGCCAGTGCACGCCAGAGCACGCCAATTCACACCAGAGCACGCCAGTGCACGCCAGAGCACGCCAGTGCACGCCAGAGCACGCCAATGCACGCCAGAGCACGCCAGTGCACGCCAGAGCACGCCAGAGCACGCCAGAGCACGCCAGTGCACGCACGAGCACGTCAATGCACGCCAGAGCATGCCAGTGTTAAGATACTCTATGCTCCGCCACCTAACGGACACAAAGCATACCCTCTACCTAGAAACAAACTCAATATCAACGTTGCTACCTTTCTTGTGTGTGTTCGATCTACTTTACTGTATCACCGAACTACTTTGTATTACGTGCTCTTTTCTCTCTTCTCATCAAGAAAGGTATTATCAATAAACAATTTGCTATTAAGACGATATGTGTTGAGCGTACAATATCAATAGGTTATGGGCCCAGAACGTTTAAATCTGGCTCAACCATGTCAAAGTCTGATCTGAGTCACATCGAGCAATTCAATGGAACTAACTTCCAACTCTGGAAATATAACTGTTGGCTTGTACTCGAACAGCACGAACTACTTGACATTGTCGAGGTAACACTAATTCAAAATCACAGAGTTTTATTAGACTGTTTACTATCTACTTACTAAAACATAATTTACTATCTACAGGGTAGAGATTTGTTGCCCGTAGCCACAGTTGCTCAAGGGAATGTTACCAATCAAAAAGCCATTAATCTTTGGAAAAAGAAAGACACTCAAGCGAGACTGATCTTGATGACCACAATCAGCCCCAGAGAGCAGCAGGCATTCGTAAACTGCAGATCTGCATTCGCAATATGGACAAAACTAGCTGCACAGCACATGCAGAATGCCTCAGCTAGCACCCACGTCCTTCAAGCCAATTTCTTTCATTACCAGTATGTTAAAGGTCATACCATCATGCAACATATCACTGCTATCGAAGGGATGGCTCAACAGCTGGATGATTTGAACCAATCCATGAGTCAATCCCAGATCATGACGAAGATAGTATCAACTCTACCCTCAAGCTACAGACACTTCATGACTGTTTGGGACAATTTAGCAGAAACTGAAAAAACTATGCCGCATCTAATCACGAAGTTGATGAACGAGCAACATCGCGAATTGAACTCGACCGAAGTCCTTAATCAACCAAGACAAGCAGAAGCTCTATTTGGAGCAGCAAAACGCCCTAATGTTCCAAGACCAGAAAAAAGGACTCTAGATCGTGGAAACGAACGTAGTGACAAGCGCATACGTACTGGATGCACCTTTTGTGGGAAATCTAACCACGATCAAAGTACTTGCTCACATCGAATCAATGCTGAAGCAGGTATCATAGAAGAACAATGCTCTTACTGCCACAACTTTAATCACGGTCCATCAACATGTAGGACAAAGACTTCAAACGAAGCCTTGATGCTGAAAATCAACAAAAGCAGAGCTACTCTGTCTCGACCCAAACAGGACGACTTCGCCATGGCGGCAGACGACACTACATCACTCAATCGGAACGAGTGGTACGCGGACTCGGGAGCAACTCATCATATGTGTCACAACAAATCCATCATGCATAATTTTACAAGCATTCCAGAACTGACACGGGGAATTAACGGCATTGGTGGCGTCACAATTTATGCCCTTGGTCAAGGAGACATCCACGTCGTCGCAACAGTTGATGGGACAACACAGACCGGAGTTTTAAACAACGTTCTTTATGTACCCGACATAGGAACAAACCTCCTTTCTATCGCCTCCGCCACTGATCGAGGTTTAAACGTGGAATTTCTCAAACAAGCAGTCCTTTTTTAAATCAAATGGTACTATAATCATGAGTGGAAATCGAGAAGGAAAAGCTCTTTACAAGTTGAACATCAGCGCCACAGCAATATCATCACAGGAACCTCAGTCGACTGCATTAAAAGCCTTCGTAAAAAAAGTTCCGTTGTCCACATGGCATCAACGCTTGTCTCACACAAGCTACTCTACAGTCATCAGAATGATGAAAGCCGGAATTGTCAACGGCATGGATCTTGACGACTCCCAACCGCCTACAACCCTATGCTTAGGATGCTCTCTTGGAAAGGCGCACAGACTCCCGTTCACGTCCACTCGAACCAAAGCCACTGAACTAGGGGAACTCATCCATGCAGATGTATGTGGTCCGATGCAAGAGGAAACGCCATCAGGATCCAAGTACTACGTCTCTTTCAAAGACGATTATAGCGGTTACAGAGCCATATACTTTCTCAAATTAAAATCAGAGGTATTTGAAAAATTCAAGTTATTCGTCTGCAAAATTCGGAGTGAAACCAAGGCTCTCGTACGGACACTCAGATCAGATGGAGGTGGTGAATTTACAAGCTCCGAATTTGAAAATTGGCTAACGAGCAAGAACATTCGACACGAAACCAGTCCAGCACATACACCTCAACTTAATAGTGTATCTGAGCGCGACCACCGAACAATTGGCGAGGCCGAAAGAAGCTGTATCTACATGCAGAACGTCCCACTGAATTTATGGGCCGAATCTTACAACTGCGCTACCTACACTCTCAATCGGACTCCATCAACCGACAGTCACGTCACTCCATACGAACTATGGTTTAAGAAGAAGCCACATCTAGGTCACCTGAGGATCTTCGGATGTACCGCTTACGTTCATATTCCTGATTGTGACAGAAAGAAGCTGGACGCCAAGAGCACTCGTTGCATGTTCATTGGCTATTGTGACACGACTAAAGCGTATCGTCTATGGGACCCAGCCACACGGAGAATAAAGATCAGTCGTGATGTCAGTTTTGATGAATTGAGCCCGGCATCCTCCTCTGACAATCCGGACATGGAACACGCCATTTCTACCAACTCTACCCCACTATTAGCCTCAACATTAGACTCATCAACACCACGGCGATCATCTCGTGGTCCCCAACCGAAGCATTGCTGGGCGGAAGCTGCCAGTCTTCAATCCACCATCCTATTCGATGATCAAATAGAACCAAAGTCTTATTCCTGCGCCATTTCAGACATCAACGCTGAGTCATGGAAGACAGCTATGTCAGAAGAAATGCAATCACTAATTGACAACCACACCTGGTCCTTGGCAGAGCTACCCCCAGGCAGGTCAGCCATTGGCAGCCGATGGACTTATACAATCAAACGATCTCTCGACGGATCCATCAAAAGGTACAAGGCCCGTTTCGTAGCAAAAGGGTTCTCTCAGAGACCAGGGATCGACTACGACGAAATATATTCTCCTGTCATTAAACTTGACTCACTTCGCGTCATCCTATCTATGGCCGCCAATCGTGATCTCTCAGTGACACAATTAGATGTCAAAACAGCTTTCTTGTATGGCGACGTGACCGAAGAACTTTATGTCCGCCAACCCGAAGGCTTCACTACACCTGGGAAAGAGAAATGGGTCTGCAGGCTCCACAAAGGATTGTATGGTCTAAAACAATCTTCTCGTCTCTGGAACATCAAGTTCGACGCATTCATCACCAAGTATGGACTCACCAGTACAACAGCTGATCCATGTGTTTACACACGATCTAGCAACAACGAGTTCATCATACTAGGGATATGGGTTGATGATGGCCTCCTATGCACCAACTCATCAACACTCACTGAATCGATTATGGCGTACTTATCCACGCATTTCAAGATGACCTCTCATCAGGCAGACTGTTTTCTCGGTCTTCAAATCGATCGCAATCGGGAAAAACGTGAACTGCTTTTGTCCCAGCCGCAATACATTGCTGGTATTCTTCGCCGCTTCAAGATGTCCACCTGTTTTCCCGTGAAGACGCCTGCTGATCCCCAAACTCATCTGACAGCCTCGATGTCACCAACCACCCCCGAAGACATTTCCTTGATGGCTGGAGTACCCTACAAAGAAGCCATCGGTTCCTTGATCTACTTAATGATGTGTACTCGTCCTGATATAGCCTACGCTGTAGGCCAGGCTGCTCGTTTTTCCCAAAATCCTGGCAAGGCTCACTGGTCAGCTGTTAAGCGGATTCTCTCGTATCTGTCAGGCACTCTTAATCACGGAATTCTTTTCTCCAGCAAAGGGCGGGCCCAGCTCGTTGGTTTTACCGATGCAGACTACGCAGGATGCCTTGATTCTCGACGATCAACCTCTGGTTTTCTATTTCTTCATTTAGGTGGCGCGGTGGCGTGGGGAAGTCATCGTCAAACCTGCACAGCGACCTCCACCACTGAAGCCGAATATATCGCGGCCAGCGATGCTACGAAGGAAGCAATATGGCTCCGCCGGCTTTTAATTCAAATTGATTCCTTCCCAAACAACCCTGTTCGTTTGCTGTGTGATAATCAGAGCTCTATTCGCCTGGTTCACAATCCTGTTCACCACAACCGCACCAAACACATTCAAATTCGTTATCATTTTATCCGCGAGAAACAGGAGGAAGGTGAGATCGACATAGTTTATGTCACCACCACACACCAGCTCGCGGATATCTTTACAAAATCCTTACCTACTCCTCAGTTCATGTTTCTTCGCTCACGCATTGGGATCCAGAACTCTTTTTCTAACGAGTAATTACTTCAACCTACCTTTCGTTTGAGGGGGGGTGTTAAGATACTCTATGCTCCGCCACCTAACGGACACAAAGCATACCCTCTACCTAGAAACAAACTCAATATCAACGTTGCTACCTTTCTTGTGTGTGTTCGATCTACTTTACTGTATCACCGAACTACTTTGTATTACGTGCTCTTTTCTCTCTTCTCATCAAGAAAGGTATTATCAATAAACAATTTGCTATTAAGACGATATGTGTTGAGCGTACAATATCAATAGCCAGTGCACGCCAGAGCACGCTAATTCACACCAGAGAACGTCAATGCACGCCAGAGCACGCCAGTGCACACCAGAGCACGCCAGTGCACGCCAGAGCACGCCAGTGCACGCCAGAGCACGCCAATTCACACCAGAGCAAGCCAGAGCACGCCAGTGCACGCCAGAGCAATTCAATGCACGTCAGAGCACGCCAATTTACACTAGAGCACGCCAATTCACACCAGAGCACGCCAGGGCACGCCAGAGCACGCCAATTCACAACAAAGCACGCCAGTGCACGCAAAAGCACGTCAATGCACGCCAGAGCACGCCAGAGCACGCCAGAGCACACCAGTGCACGCCAGAGCACGCCAGTGCACGCCAGAGCACGCCAGTGCACGCCAGAGCACGCCAGTGCACGCCAGAGCACGCCAGAGCACGCCAGTGCACGCCAGAGCACGCAAGAGCACGCAAGAGCACGCAAGAGCACGTCAATGCACGCAAAAGCACGCCAGAGCACGCCAATTCACACCAGAGCACGCCAGTGCACGCCAGAGCACGCCAATTCACACCAGAGCACGCCAGAGCACGCCAGAGCACGCCAATGCACGCCTGAGCATGCCAGTGCACGCACGAGCACGTCAATGCACGCCAGAGCATGCCAGTGCAAGCCAGAGCACGCCAGTGCACGCCAGAGCACGCCAATTCACACCAGAGCACGTCAATGCACGCCAGAAAATGCCAGTGCACGCCAGAGCACGCCAGTGCACGCCAGAGCACGCCAATTCACTCCAGAGCACGCCAGAGCACGCCAGTGCACGCCAGAGCACGTTAATGCACGCCAGAGAACGCCAGTGCATGCCAGAGCACGCCAATTCACACCAGAGCACGCCAGTGTACGCCAGTGCACGCCAATTCACACCAGAGCACGCCAGTGCACGCAAGAGCACGCCAGTGCACGACAGAGCTCGCCAGTGCACGCCAGAGCACGCCAATTCACACCAGAGCACGCCAGTGCACGCAAGTGCACGCCAGAGCAAGCCAGAGCACGCCAGAGCACGCCAGAGCACGCCAGTGCACGCCAGAGCACGGTAGAGCACAGCAGAGAACAGCTCAGCTACTGAAGTTGCTATAATATTTTTTTCACTTGTTAAAACCATTTTTTAATTACAAGATGTGTAAATCAATGTCCAATACATCATTTCAAGTCTATTTAATCGATAAATTTATAGAGGAAATCATGAACAAAAAGTTTTAGAAAAACGCACATCACAGCACTTGAATTCAAAAATTATTCAAGTTATTTGAGTTCTATTGTCGGGTAGTGGATTTCTATTGTCAAGCACTTAAGTTCTGCATAGCAGAGCACGCCAGAGCACGCCAGATCACGCCAGATCACGCCAGTGCACGCCAGAGCACGCCAGAGCACGCCATTGCACGCCAATTCACACCAGAGCACGCCAGTGCACGCCAGAGCACGTCAATGCACGCCAGAGCACCCCAGTGCACGCCAGAGCACGCCAGTGCACGCCAGAGCACGCCAGTGCACGCCAGTGCACGCCAGAGCACGCCAATTCACACCAGAGCACGCCAGTGCACGCCAGAGCACGCCAATTCACACCAGAGCACGCCAGTGCACGCCAGAGCACGCCAGTGCACGCCAGAGCACGCCAATGCACGCCAGAGCACGCCAGTGCACGCCAGAGCACGCCAGAGCACGCCAGAGCACGCCAGTGCACGCACGAGCACGTCAATGCACGCCAGAGCATGCCAGTGTTAAGATACTCTATGCTCCGCCACCTAACGGACACAAAGCATACCCTCTACCTAGAAACAAACTCAATATCAACGTTGCTACCTTTCTTGTGTGTGTTCGATCTACTTTACTGTATCACCGAACTACTTTGTATTACGTGCTCTTTTCTCTCTTCTCATCAAGAAAGGTATTATCAATAAACAATTTGCTATTAAGACGATATGTGTTGAGCGTACAATATCAATAGGTTATGGGCCCAGAACGTTTAAATCTGGCTCAACCATGTCAAAGTCTGATCTGAGTCACATCGAGCAATTCAATGGAACTAACTTCCAACTCTGGAAATATAACTGTTGGCTTGTACTCGAACAGCACGAACTACTTGACATTGTCGAGGTAACACTAATTCAAAATCACAGAGTTTTATTAGACTGTTTACTATCTACTTACTAAAACATAATTTACTATCTACAGGGTAGAGATTTGTTGCCCGTAGCCACAGTTGCTCAAGGGAATGTTACCAATCAAAAAGCCATTAATCTTTGGAAAAAGAAAGACACTCAAGCGAGACTGATCTTGATGACCACAATCAGCCCCAGAGAGCAGCAGGCATTCGTAAACTGCAGATCTGCATTCGCAATATGGACAAAACTAGCTGCACAGCACATGCAGAATGCCTCAGCTAGCACCCACGTCCTTCAAGCCAATTTCTTTCATTACCAGTATGTTAAAGGTCATACCATCATGCAACATATCACTGCTATCGAAGGGATGGCTCAACAGCTGGATGATTTGAACCAATCCATGAGTCAATCCCAGATCATGACGAAGATAGTATCAACTCTACCCTCAAGCTACAGACACTTCATGACTGTTTGGGACAATTTAGCAGAAACTGAAAAAACTATGCCGCATCTAATCACGAAGTTGATGAACGAGCAACATCGCGAATTGAACTCGACCGAAGTCCTTAATCAACCAAGACAAGCAGAAGCTCTATTTGGAGCAGCAAAACGCCCTAATGTTCCAAGACCAGAAAAAAGGACTCTAGATCGTGGAAACGAACGTAGTGACAAGCGCATACGTACTGGATGCACCTTTTGTGGGAAATCTAACCACGATCAAAGTACTTGCTCACATCGAATCAATGCTGAAGCAGGTATCATAGAAGAACAATGCTCTTACTGCCACAACTTTAATCACGGTCCATCAACATGTAGGACAAAGACTTCAAACGAAGCCTTGATGCTGAAAATCAACAAAAGCAGAGCTACTCTGTCTCGACCCAAACAGGACGACTTCGCCATGGCGGCAGACGACACTACATCACTCAATCGGAACGAGTGGTACGCGGACTCGGGAGCAACTCATCATATGTGTCACAACAAATCCATCATGCATAATTTTACAAGCATTCCAGAACTGACACGGGGAATTAACGGCATTGGTGGCGTCACAATTTATGCCCTTGGTCAAGGAGACATCCACGTCGTCGCAACAGTTGATGGGACAACACAGACCGGAGTTTTAAACAACGTTCTTTATGTACCCGACATAGGAACAAACCTCCTTTCTATCGCCTCCGCCACTGATCGAGGTTTAAACGTGGAATTTCTCAAACAAGCAGTCCTTTTTTAAATCAAATGGTACTATAATCATGAGTGGAAATCGAGAAGGAAAAGCTCTTTACAAGTTGAACATCAGCGCCACAGCAATATCATCACAGGAACCTCAGTCGACTGCATTAAAAGCCTTCGTAAAAAAAGTTCCGTTGTCCACATGGCATCAACGCTTGTCTCACACAAGCTACTCTACAGTCATCAGAATGATGAAAGCCGGAATTGTCAACGGCATGGATCTTGACGACTCCCAACCGCCTACAACCCTATGCTTAGGATGCTCTCTTGGAAAGGCGCACAGACTCCCGTTCACGTCCACTCGAACCAAAGCCACTGAACTAGGGGAACTCATCCATGCAGATGTATGTGGTCCGATGCAAGAGGAAACGCCATCAGGATCCAAGTACTACGTCTCTTTCAAAGACGATTATAGCGGTTACAGAGCCATATACTTTCTCAAATTAAAATCAGAGGTATTTGAAAAATTCAAGTTATTCGTCTGCAAAATTCGGAGTGAAACCAAGGCTCTCGTACGGACACTCAGATCAGATGGAGGTGGTGAATTTACAAGCTCCGAATTTGAAAATTGGCTAACGAGCAAGAACATTCGACACGAAACCAGTCCAGCACATACACCTCAACTTAATAGTGTATCTGAGCGCGACCACCGAACAATTGGCGAGGCCGAAAGAAGCTGTATCTACATGCAGAACGTCCCACTGAATTTATGGGCCGAATCTTACAACTGCGCTACCTACACTCTCAATCGGACTCCATCAACCGACAGTCACGTCACTCCATACGAACTATGGTTTAAGAAGAAGCCACATCTAGGTCACCTGAGGATCTTCGGATGTACCGCTTACGTTCATATTCCTGATTGTGACAGAAAGAAGCTGGACGCCAAGAGCACTCGTTGCATGTTCATTGGCTATTGTGACACGACTAAAGCGTATCGTCTATGGGACCCAGCCACACGGAGAATAAAGATCAGTCGTGATGTCAGTTTTGATGAATTGAGCCCGGCATCCTCCTCTGACAATCCGGACATGGAACACGCCATTTCTACCAACTCTACCCCACTATTAGCCTCAACATTAGACTCATCAACACCACGGCGATCATCTCGTGGTCCCCAACCGAAGCATTGCTGGGCGGAAGCTGCCAGTCTTCAATCCACCATCCTATTCGATGATCAAATAGAACCAAAGTCTTATTCCTGCGCCATTTCAGACATCAACGCTGAGTCATGGAAGACAGCTATGTCAGAAGAAATGCAATCACTAATTGACAACCACACCTGGTCCTTGGCAGAGCTACCCCCAGGCAGGTCAGCCATTGGCAGCCGATGGACTTATACAATCAAACGATCTCTCGACGGATCCATCAAAAGGTACAAGGCCCGTTTCGTAGCAAAAGGGTTCTCTCAGAGACCAGGGATCGACTACGACGAAATATATTCTCCTGTCATTAAACTTGACTCACTTCGCGTCATCCTATCTATGGCCGCCAATCGTGATCTCTCAGTGACACAATTAGATGTCAAAACAGCTTTCTTGTATGGCGACGTGACCGAAGAACTTTATGTCCGCCAACCCGAAGGCTTCACTACACCTGGGAAAGAGAAATGGGTCTGCAGGCTCCACAAAGGATTGTATGGTCTAAAACAATCTTCTCGTCTCTGGAACATCAAGTTCGACGCATTCATCACCAAGTATGGACTCACCAGTACAACAGCTGATCCATGTGTTTACACACGATCTAGCAACAACGAGTTCATCATACTAGGGATATGGGTTGATGATGGCCTCCTATGCACCAACTCATCAACACTCACTGAATCGATTATGGCGTACTTATCCACGCATTTCAAGATGACCTCTCATCAGGCAGACTGTTTTCTCGGTCTTCAAATCGATCGCAATCGGGAAAAACGTGAACTGCTTTTGTCCCAGCCGCAATACATTGCTGGTATTCTTCGCCGCTTCAAGATGTCCACCTGTTTTCCCGTGAAGACGCCTGCTGATCCCCAAACTCATCTGACAGCCTCGATGTCACCAACCACCCCCGAAGACATTTCCTTGATGGCTGGAGTACCCTACAAAGAAGCCATCGGTTCCTTGATCTACTTAATGATGTGTACTCGTCCTGATATAGCCTACGCTGTAGGCCAGGCTGCTCGTTTTTCCCAAAATCCTGGCAAGGCTCACTGGTCAGCTGTTAAGCGGATTCTCTCGTATCTGTCAGGCACTCTTAATCACGGAATTCTTTTCTCCAGCAAAGGGCGGGCCCAGCTCGTTGGTTTTACCGATGCAGACTACGCAGGATGCCTTGATTCTCGACGATCAACCTCTGGTTTTCTATTTCTTCATTTAGGTGGCGCGGTGGCGTGGGGAAGTCATCGTCAAACCTGCACAGCGACCTCCACCACTGAAGCCGAATATATCGCGGCCAGCGATGCTACGAAGGAAGCAATATGGCTCCGCCGGCTTTTAATTCAAATTGATTCCTTCCCAAACAACCCTGTTCGTTTGCTGTGTGATAATCAGAGCTCTATTCGCCTGGTTCACAATCCTGTTCACCACAACCGCACCAAACACATTCAAATTCGTTATCATTTTATCCGCGAGAAACAGGAGGAAGGTGAGATCGACATAGTTTATGTCACCACCACACACCAGCTCGCGGATATCTTTACAAAATCCTTACCTACTCCTCAGTTCATGTTTCTTCGCTCACGCATTGGGATCCAGAACTCTTTTTCTAACGAGTAATTACTTCAACCTACCTTTCGTTTGAGGGGGGGTGTTAAGATACTCTATGCTCCGCCACCTAACGGACACAAAGCATACCCTCTACCTAGAAACAAACTCAATATCAACGTTGCTACCTTTCTTGTGTGTGTTCGATCTACTTTACTGTATCACCGAACTACTTTGTATTACGTGCTCTTTTCTCTCTTCTCATCAAGAAAGGTATTATCAATAAACAATTTGCTATTAAGACGATATGTGTTGAGCGTACAATATCAATAGCCAGTGCACGCCAGAGCACGCTAATTCACACCAGAGAACGTCAATGCACGCCAGAGCACGCCAGTGCACACCAGAGCACGCCAGTGCACGCCAGAGCACGCCAGTGCACGCCAGAGCACGCCAATTCACACCAGAGCAAGCCAGAGCACGCCAGTGCACGCCAGAGCAATTCAATGCACGTCAGAGCACGCCAATTTACACTAGAGCACGCCAATTCACACCAGAGCACGCCAGGGCACGCCAGAGCACGCCAATTCACAACAAAGCACGCCAGTGCACGCAAAAGCACGTCAATGCACGCCAGAGCACGCCAGAGCACGCCAGAGCACACCAGTGCACGCCAGAGCACGCCAGTGCACGCCAGAGCACGCCAGTGCACGCCAGAGCACGCCAGTGCACGCCAGAGCACGCCAGAGCACGCCAGTGCACGCCAGAGCACGCAAGAGCACGCAAGAGCACGCAAGAGCACGTCAATGCACGCAAAAGCACGCCAGAGCACGCCAATTCACACCAGAGCACGCCAGTGCACGCCAGAGCACGCCAATTCACACCAGAGCACGCCAGAGCACGCCAGAGCACGCCAATGCACGCCTGAGCATGCCAGTGCACGCACGAGCACGTCAATGCACGCCAGAGCATGCCAGTGCAAGCCAGAGCACGCCAGTGCACGCCAGAGCACGCCAATTCACACCAGAGCACGTCAATGCACGCCAGAAAATGCCAGTGCACGCCAGAGCACGCCAGTGCACGCCAGAGCACGCCAATTCACTCCAGAGCACGCCAGAGCACGCCAGTGCACGCCAGAGCACGTCAATGCACGCCAGAGAACGCCAGTGCATGCCAGAGCACGCCAATTCACACCAGAGCACGCCAGTGCACGCCAGAGCACGCCAGTGCACGCCAGAGCACGCCAGTGCACGCCAGAGCACGCCAGTGCACGCCAGAGCACGCCAGTGCACGTCAAAGCACGCCAGTGCCCGCCAGAGCACGCCAGTGCACGCCAGAGCATTTCAATGCACAACAGAGCACGCCAATTAACACTAGAGCACGCCAATTCACACCAGAGCACGCCAGGGCACGCCAGAGCACGCCAATTCACAACAAAGCACGCCAGTGCACGCAAAAGCACGTCAATGCACGCCAGAGCACGCCAGAGCACGCCAGAGCACGCCAGTGCACGCCAGAGCATGCCAGTGCACGCCAGAGCACGCCAGTGCACGCCAGAGCACGCCAGTGCACGCCAGAGCACGCCAGAGCACGCCAGAGCACGCCAGTGCACGCCAGAGCACGCCAGAGCACGCAAGAGCACGCAAGAGCACGCAAGAGCACGTCAATGCACGCAAAAGCACGCCAGAGCACGCCAATTCACACCAGAGCACGCCAGTGCACGCCAGAGCACGCCAATTCACACCAGAGCACGCCAGAGCACGCCAGAGCACGCCAATGCACGCCTGACTATGCCAGTGCACGCACGAGCACGTCAATGCACGCCAGAGCATGCCAGTGCAAGCCAGAGCACGCCAGTGCACGCCAGAGCACGCCAATTCACACCAGAGCACGTCAATGCACGCCAGAAAACGCCAGTGCACGCCAGAGCACGCCAGTGCACGCCAGAGCACGCCAGTGCACGCCAGAGCACGCCAGTGCACGCCAGAGCACGCCAGTGCACGCCAGAGCACGCCAGTGCACGCCAGAGCACGCCAATTCACTCCAGAGCACGCCAGAGCACGCCAGTGCACGCCAGAGCACGTAAATGCACGCAAGAGAACGCCGGTGCACGCCAGAGCACGCCAATTTACACCAGAGCACGCCAGTGCACGTCAGAGCACGCCAGTGCACGCCAGAGCACGTCAATGCACGCCAGAGCACGCCAGTGCACGCCAGTGCACGCCAGAGCACGTCAAAGCACGCCAGAGCACGGTAGTCCACGCCAGAGCACGCAGGTGCACGCCAAAGCACGCCAGTGTACGCCAGAGCACGCCAGTTCACGCCAGTGCACGCCAATTCACACCAGAGCACGCCAGTTCACGCCAGAGCACGCCAGAGCACGCCAGTGCATGCCAGAGCACGTCAATGCACGCCAGAGCAAGCCAGAGCACGCCAGAGCACGCCAGAGCACGCCAGTGCACGTCAGAGCACGCCAGTGCCCGCCAGAGCACGCCAGTGCACACCAGAGCACGCCAATTCACACCTGAGCACGCCAGTGCACGCCAGAGCACGCCAGTGCACGCAAGAGCACGCCAGTGCACGCAAGAGCACGCCAGTGCACGCAAGAGCACGCCAGTGCACGCAAGAGCACGCCAGTGCACGCCAGAGCACGCCAGTGCACGCCAGAGCACGCCAGTGCACGCCAGAGCACGCCAATTCACACCAGAGCACGCCAGTGCACGCCAGAGCACGCCAGTGCACGCCAGAGCACGCCAGTGCACGCCAGAGCAATTCAATGCACGCCAGAGCACGACAATTCACACCAGAGCACGCCAGTGCACGCCAGTGCACGCCAGAGCATATCAATGCACGACAGAGCAAGCCAGAGCACGCTAGAGCACGCCAGAGCACGCCATTGCTTGCCAGAGAACGGTAGAAACCATTAGAGAACAGCTCAGCACTTGAAGTTGCTATAATATTTTTTTCACTTGTTAAAACCATTTTCTAATTACAGGATGTGTAAATCAATGTCCAGTACACCATTTCAAGTCTATTGAATCAATAAATTTATAGAGCAAATCATGAACAAAAAGTTTTAGAAAAACGCACATCACAGCACTTGAAGTTTTAAAAATTATTCAAGTTATTTGAGTTCTATTGTCGGGTAGTGGATTTCTATTGTCAAGCACTTAAGTTCTGCATAGCAGAGCACGCCAGAGCACGACAGAGCACGCCAGAGCACGCCAGTGAACGCCAGAGCACGCCAATTCACACCAGAGCACGCAAGTGCACGCCAGAGCACGCCAGTGCACGCCGGAGCACGCCAATTCACACTAGAGCACGCCAGTGCACGCCAGAGCACGCCAGAGCACGTCAATGGACGCCAGAGCAAGCCTGAGCACGCCAGAGCACGCCAGAGCACGCCAGTGCACGCCAGAGCATGCCAATTTACACCAGAGCACGCCAGTGCACGCCAGAGCACGCCAATTACGCCAGAGCACGCAAGTGCACGCCAGAGCACGCCAATTTACACCAGAGCACGCCAGTGCACGCCAGAGCACGCCAATTACGCCATAGCACGCAAGTGCACGCCGGAGCACGTCAATGCACGCCAGAGCAAGCCAGAGTACGCCAGAGCACGCCAGAGCACGCCAGAGCACGCCAGAGCATGGTAGAGCACAGCAGAGAACAGCTCAGCACTTGAAGTTGCTATAATATTTTTTTCACTTGTTAAAACCATTTTAATTACAGGATGTTTAAATCAATGTCCAATACACCATTTCAAGTCTATTGAATCAATAAATTTATAGAGCAAATCATGAACAAAAAGTTTTAGAAAAATGCACATCACCGCACTTGAATTTTTAAAAATTATTCAAGTTATTTGAGTTCTATTGTCGGGTAGTGGATTTCTATTGTCAAGCACGCCAGAGCATGCCAATTCACACCAGAGCAAGCCAGTGCACGCCAGAGTACGCCAATTCACGCCAGAGCACGCCAGAGCACGCCAATTCACACCAGAGCACGTCAGTGCACGCCAGAGCAAGCCAGTGCACGCCAGAGCACGCCAGTGCACGCCGGAGAACGCCAGTGCACGCCAGAGCACGCCAGTAAACGCCAGAGCACGTCAATGCACGCCAGAGCACGCCAGTGCACGCCAGAGCACGCCAGTGCACGCCAGAGCACGCCAATTCACACTAGAGCACGCCAGTGCACGCCAGAGCACGTCAATGCACGCCAGAGCACGCCAGTGCATTCCAGAGCACGCCAATTCACACTAGAGCACGCCAGTGCACGCCAGAGCACGCCAGTGCACGCCAGAGCACGCCAGTGCACGCCAGAGCACGTCAATGCACGCCAGAGCAAGCCAGTGCACGCCAGAGCACGCCAGTGCACGCTAATTCACACTAGAGCACGCCAGTGCACGCCAGAGCACGCCAGAGCACGCCAGAGCACGTCAATGCACGCCAGAGCAAGCCAGAGCACGCCAGAGCACGCCAGTGCACGCCAGAGCACGCCAATTCACACCAGTGCACGCCAGTGCACGCCAGAGCACGCCAGTTCACGCCAGAGCACGTCAATGCACGCCAGAGCAATCCAGAGTACGCCAGAGCACGCCAGAGCAAGCCAGTGCACGCCAGAGCACGCCAGTGCACGCCAGAGCACGCAAATTCACACCAGAGCACGCCAAGGCACGCCAATTCACACCAGTTCATGCCAGAGCACGCCAGAGCACGTCAATGCACGCCAGAGCAAGCCTGAGCACGCCAGAGCACGCCAGAGCAAGCCAATTTACACCAGAGCACGCCAGTGCACGCCAGAGCACGCCAATTACGCCAGAGCAGGCAAGTGCACGCCGGAGCACGTCAATGCACGCCAGAGCAAGCCAGAGTACGCCAGAGCCCGCCAGAGCACGCCAGTGCACGCCAGAGCATGGTAGAGCACAGCAGAGAACAGCTCAGCACATGAAGTTGCTATAATATTTTTTTCACTTGTTAAAACCATTTTAATTACAGGATGTTTAATTCAATGTCCAATACACCATTTCAAGTCTATTTTATCAATAAATTTATAGAGCAAATCATGAACAAAAAGTTTTAGAAAAATGCACATCACCGCACTTGAATTTTTAAAAATTATTCAAGTTATTTGAGTTCTATTGTCGGGTAGTGAATTTCTATTGTCAAGCACGCCAGAGCATGCCAATTCACACCAGAGCACGCCAGTGCACGCCAGAGTACGCCAATTCACACCAGAGCACGCCAGTGCACACCAGAGCACGCCAGTGAACGCCAGAGCACGCCAGTGCACGCCAGTGCACGCCAGAGCACGTCAATGCACGCCAGAGCACGCCAATTCACACCAGAGCACGCCAGTGCACGCCAGTGCACGCCAGAGCACGCCAGTGCACGCCAGAGCACGCCAGTGCACGCCAGAGCACGCCAGTGCACGCCAGAGCACGCCAATTCACACCAGAGCACGCCAGTGAACGCCAGAGCACGCCAGTGCACGCCAGAGCACGTCAATGCACGCCAGTGCACGTCAATGCACGCCAGTGCACGCCAGTGCACGCCAGAAAAACGCCAGTGCACGCCAGAGTACGCTAGAGCACGCCAGAGCTCGCCAGTGCACGCCAGAGCACGCCAATTCACGCCAGAGCACGCCAGTGTACGCCAGAGCACGCCAGTGCACGCCATAGCACGAAAGTGCACTCCACAGCACGTCAATGCACGCCAGAGCACGCCAGTGCACGCCAGAGCACGCCAGTGCACGCCAGAGCACGCCAGTGCACGCCAGAGCACGCCAGTGCACGCCAGTGCACGCCAGAGCACGCCAGTGCACGCCAGAGCACGCCAGTTCACGCCAGAGCACGCCAGTGCACGCCAGAGCACGTCAATGCACGCCAGAGCAAGCCAGTGCACGCCAGAGCACGCCAATTCACACCAGAGCACGCCAGTGCACGCCAGATTACGCCAGTGCACGCCAGAGCACGTCAATGCACGCCAGAGCACGCCAGTGCACGCCAGAAAAACGCCAGTGCACGCCAGAGTACGCTAGAGCACGCCAGAGCTCGCCAGTGCACGCCAGAGCACGCCAATTCACACCAGAGCACGCCAGTGTACGCCAGAGAACGTCAATGCACGCCAGAGCACACCAGTGCACGTTAGAGTACGCCAGTGCACGCCAGAGCACGCCAGTGCACGCCAGAGCACGTCAATGCACGCCAGAGCACGTCAATGCATTCCAGAGCTTGCCAATTCACGCCAGAGCACGCCAGTGCACACCAGAGCACGTCAATGCACGCCAGAGCTTGCCAGTGCACGCCAGAGCACGCCAATTCACACCAGAGCACGCCAGTGCACGCCAGAGCACGTCAATGCAAGCCAGAGCACGTCAATGCATGCCAGATCTTGCCAGTGCACGCCAGAGCACGCCAGAGCACGCCAGAGCTTGCCCGAGCACGCCAGAGTACGCAAGGGCACGCCAATTTACACCAGAGCACGCCAGTGCACGCCAATTCACACCAGAGCACGCCAGTGCACGCCAGAGCACGCCAGTGCACGCCAGAGCACGCCAGTGCACGCCAGAGCACGTCAATTCACCCCAGAGCACGCCAGTGCACGCCAGTGTACGCCAGAACACGCCAGTGCACGCCAGAGCACGCCAGAGCACGCAAGTGCTTGACAATAGAAATCCACTACCCGACAATAGAACTCAAATAACTTGAATAATTTTTAAAAATTCAAGTGCTGTGATGTGCTTTTTTCTAAAACTTTTTGTTCATGATTTGCTCTATAAATTTATTGATTCAATAGACTTGAAATGGTGTATTGGACATTGATTTACACATCCTGTAATTAAAAAATGGTTTTAACAAGTGAAAAAAATATTATAGCAACTTAAAGTGCTGAGCTGTTCTCTGCTGTCCTCTACCGTGCTCTGGCATGCACTGGCGTGCTCTGGCGTGCTCTGGCGTGCTCTGGCTTGCTCTGGCGTGCATTGACGTGCTATGGCGTGCTCTGGCGTGCTCTGGTGTGAATTGGCGTGCTCTGGCGTGCACTGGCGTAATCTGGCGTGCACTAGCGTGCTCTGGTGTGAATTGGCGTGCTCTGGCGTGCATTGACGTTCTGTGGAGTGCACTGGCGTGCATTGGCGTGCACTGGCGTGCTCTGGCGTGCACTGGCGTGCTCTGGCGTGCACTGGCGTGCTCTGGCGTGAATTGGCGTGCTCTGGCGTGCACTGGCGAGCTCTGGCGTGCACTAGCGTACTCTGGCGTGCTCTGGCGTGCACTGGCGTGCTCTGGCGTGCACTGGCGTGCTCTGGCGTGCTCTGGCGTGCACTAGCGTTCTCTGGCGTGCACTGGCGTGCATTGAAGTGCTCTGGCGTGCACTGGCGTGCTCTGGTGTGAATTGGCGTTCTCTGGCGTGCACTGGCGTGCTCTGGCGTGCACTGGCGTGCTCTTGCGTGCACTGGCGTGCTCTGGCGTGCACCTGGTCTGCTCTGGCGTGCTCTGTCATAATAGAACTCAAATAACTTGAATAATTTTTAAAAATTCAAGTGCTGTGATGTGCGTTTTTCTAAAACTATTGAATTGAACTAAAAAAGTGTGAATTGGCGTGCACTGGCGTGCACTGGAGTACTCTGGCGTGCACTGGCGTGCTCTGGCGTGCACTGGCGTACTCTGGCGTGCACTGGCGTGCTCTGGTGTGAATTGGCGTGCACTGGCGTGCACTGGCGTTCTCTGGCGTGCACTGGCAAGCTCTGGCGTGCACTTGCGTGCTCTGGCGTGCTCTGCTATGCAGAACTCAAGTGCTTGACAATAGAAATCAACTACCCGACAATAGAACTCAAATAACTTGAATAATTTTTAAAAATTCAAGTGCTGTTATGTGCGTTTTTCTAAAACTTTTTGTTCATGATTTGCTCTATAAATTTATTGATTCAATAGACTTGAAATGGTGTATTGGAAATTGATTTACACATCCTGTAATTAAAAAATGGTTTTAACAAGTGAAAAAAATATTATAGCAACTTCAATTGCTGAGCTGTTCTCTGCTGTGCTCTACCGTGCTCTGGCGTGCACTGGCGTGCTCTGGCATGCTCTGGCGTGCATTGACGTGCCCTGACGTGCACTGGCGTGCTCTGGCGTGCACTGGCGTGCTCTGGTGTGAATTGGCGTGCTCTGGCGTGCATTGACGTGCTTCGGCGTGCTCTGCCGTGCACTGGCGTGCTCTGGCGTGCACTGGCAAGCTCTGGCGTGCACTGGCAAGCTCTTGCGTGCACTGGAAAGCTCTGGCGTGCACTTGCGTGCTCTGACGTGCACTGGCGTACTCTGGCATGCACTGGCGTGCTCTGGCGTGCATTGACGTGCTCTGGCGTTAATTGGCGTTCTCTTGCGTGCACTGGCGTGCTCTTGTGTGAATTGGCGTGCTCTGGCGTGCACTGGCGTGCTCTGGCGTGCACTGGCGTGCTCTCGCGTGCACTGGCGTGCTCTGTCGTGCTTTGGCGTGCTTTGCTATGCAGAACTCAAGTGCTTGACAATAGAAATCCACTACCCGACAATAGAACTCAAATAACTTGAATAATTTTTAAAAATTCAAGTGCTGTGATGTGCGTTTTTCTAAAACATTTTGTTCATGATTTGCTCTATAAATTTATTGATTCGATGGACTTTAAATGGTGTATTGGACATTGATTTACACATCCTGTAATTAAAAAATGGTTTTACCAAGTGAAAAAAAATATTATAGCAACTTCAAGTGCTGAGCTGTTCTCTGCTGTGCTCTACCGTGCTCTGTCGTGCACTGGCGTGCTCTGGCGTGCTCTGGCGAGCATTGACGTGCTCTGGCGTGCACTGGCGTGCTCTGGCGTGCACTGGCGTGCTCTGGCGTGCTCTGGCGTGCACTGGCGTGCTCTGGTGTGAATTGGCGTGCTCTGGCGTGCACTGGCGTGCTCTGTCGTGCTCTGTCGTGCTCTGAAGTGCTCTGCTATGCAGAACTCAAGTGCTTGACAATAGAAATCCACTACCCGACAATAGAACTCAAATAACTTGAATAATTTTTAAAAATTCAAATGCTGTGATGTGCGTTTTTCTAAAACTTTTTGTTAATGATTTGCTATATAAATTTATTGATTCAATAGACTTGAAATGGTGTATTGGACATTGATTTACACATCCTGTAATTAAAAAATGGTTTTAACAAGTGAAAAAAATATTATAGCAACTTCAAGTGCTGAGCTGTTCTCTGCTGTGCTCTACCGTGCTCTGGCGTGCACTGGCGTGCTCTGGCGTGCTCTGGCGTGCATTGACGTGCTCTGGCGTGCACTGGCGTGCTCTGGCGTGCACTGGCGTGCTCGCGTGCATTGACGTGCTCTGGCGTGCAATGGCGTGCTCTTGCGTGCACTGGCGTGCTCTGGTTTGAATTGGCGTGCTCTGGCGTGCACTGGCGTGCTCTGGTGTGAATTGGCGTGCTCTGGCGTGCACTGGCGTACTCTGGCGTGCACTGGCGTGCTCTGGCGTGCACTGGCGTACTCTGGCGTGCTCTGTCGTGCTCTGGCGTGCTCTGCTATGCAGAACTCAAGTGCTTGACAATAGAAATCCACTACCCGACAATAGAACTCAAATAACTTGAATAATTTTTAAAAATTCAAGTGCTGTGATGTGCGTTTTTCTAAAACTTTTTGTTCATGATTTGCTCTATAAATTTATTGATTCAATAGACTTGAAATGGTGTATTGGACATTGATTTACACATCCTGTAATTAAAAAATGGTTTTAACAAGTGAAAACATTTTTATAGCAACTTCAAGTGCTGAGCTGTTCTCTGCTGTGCTCTACCGTGCTCTGGCGTGCACTGGCGTGCTCTGGCGTGCATTGACGTGCTCTGGCGTGCACTGGCGTGCTCTGGCGTGCACTGGCAAGCTCTGGCGTGCACTGGCAAGCTCTGGCGTGCACTGGAAAGCTCTGGCGTGCACTTGCGTGCTCTGACGTGCACTGGCGTACTCTGGCATGCACTGGCGTGCTCTGGCGTGCATTGACATGCTCTGGCGTGAATTGGCGTTCTCTGGCGTGCACTGGCGTGCTCTTGTGTGAATTGGCGTGCTCTGGCGTGCACTGGCGTGCTCTCGCGTGCACTGGCGTGCTCTCGCGTGCACTGGCGTGCTCTGGCGTGCTCTGTCGTGCTCTGGCGTGCTCTGTCGTGCTCTGGCGTGCTTTGCTATGCAGAACTCAAGTGCTTGACAATAGAAATCCACTACCCGACAATAGAACTCAAATAACTTGAATAATTTTTAAAAATTCAAGTGCTGTGATGTGCGTTTTTCTAAAACATTTTGTTCATGATTTGCTCTATAAATTTATTGATTCGATGGACTTTAAATGGTTGGACATTGATTTACACATCCTGTAATTAAAAAATGGTTTTACCGTGGCGTGCTCTGGCGTGAATCGGCGTGCACTGGCGTGCACTGGCGTGCATTGGCGTGCACTGGCGTGCACTGGCGTGCTTTGGCGTGCACTGGCGTGCTCTGTTATGAATTGGCGTGCTCTGGCGTGAATTGGCGTGCTCTGGCGTGAATTGGCGTGCTCTTGCGTGCATTGACGTGCACTGGCGTGCTCTGGCGTGCACTGGCGTGCTCTGGCGTGCACTGGCGTGCTCTGGCGTGCACTGGCGTGCTCTAACGTGCACTGGCGTGCTCTGACGTGCACTGGCGTGCTCGGGCGTGCATTGATGTGCTCTGGCGTGCACTGGCGTTCTGAATGTTTCTTGTTGAATGCGATAAAAAAATGAAGAAAATAAAGGAAATAATGCAATTTTTTGAATGTTTTTTGTTGAATGCGATAAAAATGAAGAAAATAAAGGAAATAATGCAATTTTTTGAATGTTTCTTTTTGAATGTGATGAAAAATGAAGATAATTTCGGAAAAAATAAAGTTTTTTGAATGTTTCTTGTTGAATGTGATGAAAAATGAAGAAAATTAAGGAAATAATGCAATTTTTTTAATGTTTCTTGTTGAATGCGATGAAAAATAGAGAAAATAAAGGAAATAATGCAATTTTTTGAATGTTTCTTGTTGAATGTGATGAAAAATGAAAAAAATAAAGGAAATAATGCAATTTTTTGAATGTTTCTTGTTGAATGCTTTGAAAAATGAAGAAAATAAAGGAAATAATGCAATGTTTTGAATGTTTCTTGTTGAATGCGATAAAAAATGAAGAAAAAAAGGAAATAATGCAATTTTTTGAATGTTTCTTGTTGAATGCGATGAAAAATGAAGAAAATAAAGGAAATAATGCAATTTTTGGAAGGTTTCTTGTTGAATGCGATGAAAAATGAAGAAAATAAAGGAAATAATGCAATTTTTTGAATGTTTCTTGTTGAATGCGATGAAAAAAGAAGAAAATATAGGAAATAATGCAATTTTTTGAATGTTTCTTGTTGAATGCGATGAAAAATGAAGAAAATAAAGGAAATAAGGCAGTTTTTGGAATGTTTCTTGTTGAATGCGATGAAAAAAGAAGAAAATAAAGGAAATAATGCAATTTTTTGAATGTTTCTTGTTGAATGCGATGAAAAATGAAGAAAATAAAGGAAATAAGGCAATTTTTTGAGTGATTCTTGTTGAATGCGATGAAAAATGAATAAAATAAAGGAAATAATGCAATTTTTTGAATGTTTCTTGTTGAATGCGATGAAAAAAGAAGAAAATAAAGAAAATAATGCAATGTTTTGAATTTTTCTTGTTGAATGCGATGAAAAATGAAGAAATTAAAGGAAATAATGCAATTTTTTGAATGTTTCTTGTTGAATGCGATGAAAAAAAGAAGAAAATAAAGGAAATAATGCAATTTTTTGAATGTTTCTTGTTAAATGCGATGAAAAAAGAAGAAAATAAAGGAAAACATGCAATTTTTCGAATGTTTCTTGTTGAATGCGATGAAAAATGAAGAAAATAAAGGAAATAATGCAATTTTTGGAAGGTTTCTTGTTGAATGCGATGAAAAATGAAGAAAATAAAGGAAATAATGCAATTTTTTGAATGTTTCTTGTTGAATGCGATGAAAAAAGAAGAAAATATAGGAAATAATGCAATTTTTTGAATGTTTCTTGTTGAATGCGATGAAAAATGAAGAAAATAAAGGAAATAAGGCAATTTTTGGAATGTTTCTTGTTGAATGCGATGAAAAAAGAAGAAAGTAAAGGAAATAATGCAATTTTTTGAATGTTTCTTGTTGAATGCGATGAAAAATGAAGAAAATAAAGGAAATAAGGCAATTTTTGGAATGATTCTTGTTGAATGCGATGAAAAATGAAGAAAATAAAGGAAATAAGGCAATTTTTTGAATGTTTCTTGTTGAATGCGATGAAAAATGAAGAAAATAAAGGAAATAAGGCAATTTTTGGAATGATTCTTGTTGAATGCGATGAAAAATGAAGAAATTAAAGGAAATTATGCAATTTTTTGAATGTTTCTTGTTGAATGCAATGAAAAAAAAGAAGAAAATAAAGGAAATAATGCAATTTTTTGAATGTTTCTTGTTAAATGCGATGAAAAAAGAAGAAAATAAAGGAAAACATGCAATTTTTCGAATGTTTCTTGTTGAATGCGATGAAAAATGAAGAAAATAAAGGAAATAATGCAATTTTTTGAATGTTTCTTGTTGAATGCGATGAAAAATGAACCAAATAAAGGAAATAATGCAATTTTTTGAATGTTTCTTGTTGAATGCGATGAAAAATGAAGAAAATAAAGGTAAAAATGCAATTTTTTGAATGTTTCTTGTTGAATGTGATGAAAAATGAAAAAAAATGCAATTTTTTTAATGTTTCTTGTTAAATGCGATGAGAAAAGAAGAAAATAAAGGAAATAATGCAATTTTTTGAATGTTTCTTGTTGAATGCAATGAAAAATGAAGAAAATAAAGGAAATAATGCAATTTTTTGAATGTTTCTTGTTGAATTTGATGAAAAATGAAGAAAATAAAGGAAATAATGCAATTTTTTGAATGTTTCTTGTTGAATGCCATGAAAAATGAAGAAAATAAAGTAAATAATGCAATTTTTTTTATGTTTCTTGTTGAATGCGATGAAAAATGAAGAAAAAAAAGGAAATAATGCAATTTTTTGAATGTTTTTTGTTGAATGTGATGAAAAATGAAGAAAATAAAGGAAATTATGCAATGTTTTGAATGTTTCTTGTATAATGCGATAAAAAATGAAGAAAATAAAGGAAATAATGCAATTTTTTGAATGTTTCTTGTTGAATGCTTTGAAAAATGAAGAAAATAAAGGAAATAATGCAATTTTTTTTATGTTTCTTGTTGAATGCGATGAAAAATGAAGAAAAAAAAGGAAATAATGCAATTTTTTGAATGTTTTTTGTTGAATGTGATGAAAAATGAAGAAAATAAAGGAAATTATGCAATGTTTTGAATGTTTCTTGTATAATGCGATAAAAAATGAAGAAAATAAAGGAAATAATGCAATTTTTTGAATGTTTCTTGTTGAATGCTTTGAAAAATGAAGAAAATAAAGGAAATAATGCAATTTTTTGAATATTTCTTGTTGAATGCGATGAAAAATGAAGAAAATAAAGGAAATAATGCAATTTTTGGAAGGTTTCTTGTTGAATGCGATGAAAAATGAAGAAAAAAAGGAAATAATGCAATTTTTTGAATGTTTCTTGTTAAATGCAATGAAAAATGAAGAAAATAAAGGAAATAATGCAATTTTTTGAATGTTTCTTGTTGAATTTGATGAAAAATGAAGAAAATAAAGGAAATAATGCAATTTTTTGAATGTTTCTTGTTGAATGCCATGAAAAATGAAGAAAATAAAGTAAATAATGCAATTTTTTTATGTTTCTTGTTGAATGCGATGAAAAATGAAGAAAAAAAAGGAAATAATGCAATTTTTTGAATGTTTTTTGTTGAATGTGATGAAAAATGAAGAAAATAAAGGAAATTATGCAATGTTTTGAATGTTTCTTGTATAATGCGATAAAAAATGAAGAAAATAAAGGAAATAATGCAATTTTTTGAATGTTTCTTGTTGAATGCTTTGAAAAATGAAGAAAATAAAGGAAATAATGCAATTTTTTGAATATTTCTTGTTGAATGCGATGAAAAATGAAGAAAATAAAGGAAATAATGCAATTTTTGGAAGGTTTCTTGTTGAATGCGATGAAAAATGAAGAAAAAAAGGAAATAATGCAATTTTTTGAATGTTTCTTGTTGAATTTGATGAAAAATGAAGAAAATAAAGGAAATAATGCAATTTTTTGAATGTTTCTTGTTGAATGCCATGAAAAATGAAGAAAATAAAGTAAATAATGCAATTTTTTTATGTTTCTTGTTGAATGCGATGAAAAATGAAGAAAAAAAAGGAAATAATGCAATTTTTTGAATGTTTTTTGTTGAATGTGATGAAAAATGAAGAAAATAAAGGAAATTATGCAATGTTTTGAATGTTTCTTGTATAATGCGATAAAAAATGAAGAAAATAAAGGAAATAATGCAATTTTTTGAATGTTTCTTGTTGAATGCTTTGAAAAATGAAGAAAATAAAGGAAATAATGCAATTTTTTGAATATTTCTTGTTGAATGCGATGAAAAATGAAGAAAATAAAGGAAATAATGCAATTTTTGGAAGGTTTCTTGTTGAATGCGATGAAAAATGAAGAAAAAAAGGAAATAATGCAATTTTTTGAATGTTTCTTGTTAAATGCGATGAAAAAAGAAGAAAATAAAGGAAAACATGCAATTTTTTGAATGTTTCTTGTTGAATTTGATGAAAAATGAAGAAAATAAAGGAAATAATGCAATTTTTTGAATGTTTCTTGTTGAATGCCATGAAAAATGAAGAAAATAAAGTAAATAATGCAATTTTTTTTATGTTTCTTGTTGAATGCGATGAAAAATGAAGAAAAAAAAGGAAATAATGCAATTTTTTGAATGTTTTTTGTTGAATGTGATGAAAAATGAAGAAAATAAAGGAAATTATGCAATGTTTTGAATGTTTCTTGTATAATGCGATAAAAAATGAAGAAAATAAAGGAAATAATGCAATTTTTTGAATGTTTCTTGTTGAATGCTTTGAAAAATGAAGAAAATAAAGGAAATAATGCAATTTTTTTTATGTTTCTTGTTGAATGCGATGAAAAATGAAGAAAAAAAAGGAAATAATGCAATTTTTTGAATGTTTTTTGTTGAATGTGATGAAAAATGAAGAAAATAAAGGAAATTATGCAATGTTTTGAATGTTTCTTGTATAATGCGATAAAAAATGAAGAAAATAAAGGAAATAATGCAATTTTTTGAATGTTTCTTGTTGAATGCTTTGAAAAATGAAGAAAATAAAGGAAATAATGCAATTTTTTGAATATTTCTTGTTGAATGCGATGAAAAATGAAGAAAATAAAGGAAATAATGCAATTTTTGGAAGGTTTCTTGTTGAATGCGATGAAAAATGAAGAAAAAAAGGAAATAATGCAATTTTTTGAATGTTTCTTGTTAAATGCAATGAAAAATGAAGAAAATAAAGGAAATAATGCAATTTTTTGAATGTTTCTTGTTGAATTTGATGAAAAATGAAGAAAATAAAGGAAATAATGCAATTTTTTGAATGTTTCTTGTTGAATGCCATGAAAAATGAAGAAAATAAAGTAAATAATGCAATTTTTTTATGTTTCTTGTTGAATGCGATGAAAAATGAAGAAAAAAAAGGAAATAATGCAATTTTTTGAATGTTTTTTGTTGAATGTGATGAAAAATGAAGAAAATAAAGGAAATTATGCAATGTTTTGAATGTTTCTTGTATAATGCGATAAAAAATGAAGAAAATAAAGGAAATAATGCAATTTTTTGAATGTTTCTTGTTGAATGCTTTGAAAAATGAAGAAAATAAAGGAAATAATGCAATTTTTTGAATATTTCTTGTTGAATGCGATGAAAAATGAAGAAAATAAAGGAAATAATGCAATTTTTGGAAGGTTTCTTGTTGAATGCGATGAAAAATGAAGAAAAAAAGGAAATAATGCAATTTTTTGAATGTTTCTTGTTAAATGCGATGAAAAAAGAAGAAAATAAAGGAAAACATGCAATTTTTTGAATGTTTCTTGTTGAATTTGATGAAAAATGAAGAAAATAAAGGAAATAATGCAATTTTTTGAATGTTTCTTGTTGAATGCCATGAAAAATGAAGAAAATAAAGTAAATAATGCAATTTTTTTTATGTTTCTTGTTGAATGCGATGAAAAATGAAGAAAAAAAAGGAAATAATGCAATTTTTTGAATGTTTTTTGTTGAATGTGATGAAAAATGAAGAAAATAAAGGAAATTATGCAATGTTTTGAATGTTTCTTGTATAATGCGATAAAAAATGAAGAAAATAAAGGAAATAATGCAATTTTTTGAATGTTTCTTGTTGAATGCTTTGAAAAATGAAGAAAATAAAGGAAATAATGCAATTTTTTGAATATTTCTTGTTGAATGCGATGAAAAATGAAGAAAATAAAGGAAATAATGCAATTTTTGGAAGGTTTCTTGTTGAATGCGATGAAAAATGAAGAAAAAAAGGAAATAATGCAATTTTTTGAATGTTTCTTGTTAAATGCAATGAAAAATGAAGAAAATAAAGGAAATAATGCAATTTTTTGAATGTTTCTTGTTGAATTTGATGAAAAATGAAGAAAATAAAGGAAATAATGCAATTTTTTGAATGTTTCTTGTTGAATGCCATGAAAAATGAAGAAAATAAAGTAAATAATGCAATTTTTTATGTTTCTTGTTGAATGCGATGAAAAATGAAGAAAAAAAAGGAAATAATGCAATTTTTTGAATGTTTTTTGTTGAATGTGATGAAAAATGAAGAAAATAAAGGAAATTATGCAATGTTTTGAATGTTTCTTGTATAATGCGATAAAAAATGAAGAAAATAAAGGAAATAATGCAATTTTTTGAATGTTTCTTGTTGAATGCTTTGAAAAATGAAGAAAATAAAGGAAATAATGCAATTTTTTGAATATTTCTTGTTGAATGCGATGAAAAATGAAGAAAATAAAGGAAATAATGCAATTTTTGGAAGGTTTCTTGTTGAATGCGATGAAAAATGAAGAAAAAAAGGAAATAATGCAATTTTTTGAATGTTTCTTGTTAAATGCGATGAAAAAAGAAGAAAATAAAGGAAAACATGCAATTTTTTGAATGTTTCTTTTTGAATGCGATGAAAAATGAAGAAAATAATGCAATTTTTTTGAATGTTTCTTGTTGAATGCGATGAAAAATGAAGAAAAAATGCAATTTTTTGAATGTTTCTTGTTAAATGCGATAAGAAAAGAAGAAAATAAAGGAAATAATGCAATTTTTTGAATGTTTCTTGTATAATGCGATAAAAAATGAAGAAAATAAAGGAAATAATGCAATTTTTTGAATGTTTCTTGTTGAATGCTTTGAAAAATGAAGAAAATAAAGGAAATAATGCAATTTTTTGAATATTTCTTGTTGAATGCGATGAAAAATGAAGAAAATAAAGGAAATAATGCAATTTTTGGAAGGTTTCTTGTTGAATGCGATGAAAAATGAAGAAAAAAAGGAAATAATGCAATTTTTTGAATGTTTCTTGTTAAATGCAATGAAAAATGAAGAAAATAAAGGAAATAATGCAATTTTTTGAATGTTTCTTGTTGAATTTGATGAAAAATGAAGAAAATAAAGGAAATAATGCAATTTTTTGAATGTTTCTTGTTGAATGCCATGAAAAATGAAGAAAATAAAGTAAATAATGCAATTTTTTATGTTTCTTGTTGAATGCGATGAAAAATGAAGAAAAAAAGGAAATAATGCAATTTTTTGAATGTTTTTTGTTGAATGTGATGAAAAATGAAGAAAATAAAGGAAATTATGCAATGTTTTGAATGTTTCTTGTATAATGCGATAAAAAATGAAGAAAATAAAGGAAATAATGCAATTTTTTGAATGTTTCTTGTTGAATGCTTTGAAAAATGAAGAAAATAAAGGAAATAATGCAATTTTTTGAATATTTCTTGTTGAATGCGATGAAAAATGAAGAAAATAAAGGAAATAATGCAATTTTTGGAAGGTTTCTTGTTGAATGCGATGAAAAATGAAGAAAAAAAGGAAATAATGCAATTTTTTGAATGTTTCTTGTTAAATGCGATGAAAAAAGAAGAAAATAAAGGAAAACATGCAATTTTTTGAATGTTTCTTTTTGAATGCGATGAAAAATGAAGAAAATAATGCAATTTTTTTGAATGTTTCTTGTTGAATGCGATGAAAAATGAAGAAAAAATGCAATTTTTTGAATGTTTCTTGTTAAATGCGATAAGAAAAGAAGAAAATAAAGGAAATAATGCAATTTTTTAAATGTTTCTTGTTGAACGCGATGAAAAATGAAGAAAATAAAGGAAATAATGCAATTTTTTGAATGTTTCTTGTTGAATGCGATTAAAAATGAAGAAAAAATGCAATTTTTTGAATGTTTCTTGTTGAATGCGATGAAAAATGAAGAAAATAAAGGAAATAATGCAATTTTTTGAATGTTTTTTGTTGAATGTGATGAAAAATGAAGAAAAAATGCAATTTTTTGAATGTTTCTTGTTGAATGCGATGAAAAATGAAGAAAATAAAGGAAATAATGCAATTTTTTGAATGTTTCTTGTTGAATGCTTTGAAAAATGAAGAAAATAAAGGAAATAATGCAATTTTTTGAATATTTCTTGTTGAATGCGATGAAAAATGAAGAAAATAAAGGAAATAATGCAATTTTTGGAAGGTTTCTTGTTGAATGCGATGAAAAATGAAGAAAAAAAGGAAATAATGCAATTTTTTGAATGTTTCTTGTTAAATGCAATGAAAAATGAAGAAAATAAAGGAAATAATGCAATTTTTTGAATGTTTCTTGTTGAATTTGATGAAAAATGAAGAAAATAAAGGAAATAATGCAATTTTTTGAATGTTTCTTGTTAAATGCGATGAAAAAAGAAGAAAATAAAGGAAATAATGCAATTTTTGGAATGTTTCATGTTGAATGTGATGAAAAATGAAGAAAATAATGCAATATTTTGAATGTTTCTTAATGAATGCGATGAAAAAAGAAGAAAATAAAGGAAATAATGCAATTTTTTAATGTTTCTTGTTGGATGCGATAAAAAAAGAAGAAAATAAAGGAAATAATGCAATTTTTTGAATGTTTCTTGTTGAATGTGTTGAAAAATGAAGAAAATAATGCAATTTTTTTAATTTTTCTTAATAAATGCGGTGAAAAAAGAAGAAAACAAAGGAAATAATGCAATTTTTTGAATGTTTCTTGTTGAATGCAAAGAAAAATGAAGAAAATAAAGGAAATAATGCAATTTTTTGAATGTTTTTTGTTGAATGTGATGAAAAATAAAGAAAAAATGCAATTTTTTGAATGTTTCTTGTTGAATGCGATGAAAAATGAAGAAAATAAAGGAAATAATGCAATTTTTTGAATGTTTCTTGTTGAATGCTTTGAAAAATGAAGAAAATAAAGGAAATAATGCAATTTTTTGAATATTTCTTGTTGAATGCGATGAAAAATGAAGAAAATAAAGGAAATAATGCAATTTTTGGAAGGTTTCTTGTTGAATGCGATGAAAAATGAAGAAAAAAAGGAAATAATGCAATTTTTTGATTGTTTCTTGTTAAATGCAATGAAAAATGAAGAAAATAAAGGAAATAATGCAATTTTTTGAATGTTTCTTGTTGAATTTGATGAAAAATGAAGAAAATAAAGGAAATAATGCAATTTTTTGAATGTTTCTTGTTGAATGCCATGAAAAATGAAGAAAATAAAGTAAATAATGCAATTTTTTATGTTTCTTGTTGAATGCGATGAAAAATGAAGAAAAAAAGGAAATAATGCAATTTTTTGAATGTTTTTTGTTGAATGTGATGAAAAATGAAGAAAATAAAGGAAATTATGCGATGTTTTGAATGTTTCTTGTATAATGCGATAAAAAATGAAGAAAATAAAGGAAATAATGCAATTTTTTGAATGTTTCTTGTTGAATGCTTTGAAAAATGAAGAAAATAAAGGAAATAATGCAATTTTTTGAATATTTCTTGTTGAATGCGATGAAAAATGAAGAAAATAAAGGAAATAATGCAATTTTTGGAAGGTTTCTTGTTGAATGCGATGAAAAATGAAGAAAAAAAGGAAATAATGCAATTTTTTGAATGTTTCTTGTTAAATGCAATGAAAAATGAAGAAAATAAAGGAAATAATGCAATTTTTTGAATGTTTCTTGTTGAATTTGATGAAAAATGAAGAAAATAAAGGAAATAATGCAATTTTTTGAATGTTTCTTGTTGAATGCGATGAAAAATGAAGAAAATAAAGGAAATAATGCAATTTTTTGAATGTTTCTTGTTGAATGCGATGAAACATGAAGAAAATAATGCAATTTTTTGAATGTTTCTTGTTGAATGCGATGAAAAATGAAGAAAATAAAGGAAATAATGCAATTTTTTGAATGTTTCTTGTTGAATTTGATGAAAAATGAAGAAAATAATGGAAAACATGCAATTTTTTGAATGTTTCTTGTTGAATGCGATGAAAAATTAAGAAAATAAAAGAAATAATGCAATTTTTTGAATGTTTCTTGTTGAATGCTTTGAAAAATGAAGAAAATAAAGGAAATAATGCAATTTTTTGAATATTTCTTGTTGAATGCGATGAAAAATGAAGAAAATAAAGGAAATAATGCAATTTTTGGAAGGTTTCTTGTTGAATGCGATGAAAAAAGAAGAAAATAAAGGAAATAATGCAATTTTTTGAATGTTTCTTGTTGAATGCAATGAAAAATGAAGAAAATAAAGGAAATAATGCAATTTTTTGAATGTTTTTTGTTGAATGTGATGAAAAATGAAGAAAAAATGCAATTTTTTGAATGTTTCTTGTTAAATGCGATGAAAAAAGAAGAAAATAAAGGAAATAATGCAATTTTTTGAATGTTTCTTGTTGAATTTGATGAAAAATGAAGAAAATAAAGGAAATAATGCAATTTTTTGAATGTTTCTTGTTGAATTTGATGAAAAATGAAGAAAATAAAGGAAATAATGCAATTTTTTGAATGTTTCTTGTTGAATGCCATGAAAAATGAAGAAAATAAAGGAAATCATGCAATATTTTGAATGTTTCTTGTTGAATACGATGAAAAATGAAGAAAATAAAGGAAATAATGCAATTTTTTGAATGTTTCTTGTTGAATGCGATGAAAAAAGAAGAAAAAAAAGGTAAAAATGCAATTTTTTGAATGTTTCTTGTTAAATGCAATGAAAAATGAAGAAAATAATAATTTTTTTGAATGATTCTTGTTGAATGCGATGAAAAATTAAGAAAATATAGGAAATAATGCAATTTTTGGAATGTTTCTTGTTGAATGCGATGAAAAAAGAAGAAAATAAAGGAAATAATGCAATTTTCTGAATGTTTCTTGTTGAATGCGATGAAAAATGTAGAAAATAAAAAAAATTATGCAATTTTTTGAATGTTTCTTGTTGATTGCGATGAAAGATGAAGAAAATAAAGGTAAAAATGCATTTTTTGATTGTTTCTTGTTGAATGCGATGAAAAAAGAAGAAAATAAAGGAAATAATGCAATTTTTTGAATGTTTCTTGTTGAATGCGATGAAAAATGAAGAAAATAAAGGTAAAAATGCAATTTTTTGAATATTTCTTGTTGAATGCGATGAAAAATGAAGAATATAAAGGTAAAAATGCAATTTTTTGAATGTTTCTTATTGATTGCGATGAAAAATTAAGAAAATATAGGAAATAATGCAATTTTTTGAATGTTTCTTGTTGAATGCGATAAAAAATTAAGAAAATAAAGGTAAAAATGCAATTTTTTGATTGTTTCTTGTTAAATGCGATGAAAAATGAAGAAAATAAAAGAAAAAATGCAATTTTTTGAATGTTTCTTGTTAAATGCGATGAAAAAAGAAGAAAATAAAGGAAATAATGCAATTTTTGGAATGTTTCATGTTGAATGTGATGAAAAATGAAGAAAATAATACAATTTTTTGAATGTTTCTTAATGAATGCGATGAAAAAAGAAGAAAATAAAGGAAATAATGCAATGTTTTGAATGTTTCTTGTTGAATGCGATGAAAAATGAAGAAAATAAAGGAAATAAGGCAATTTTTGGAATGTTTCTTGTTGAATGGAATGAAAAATGAAGAAAATAAAGGAAATAATGCAATTTTTTGAATATTTCTTGTTGAATGCGATGAAAAATGAAGAAAAAAAGGAAATAATGCAATTTTTTGAATGTTTCTTGTTGGATGCGATGAAAAAAGAAGAAAATAAAGGAAATAATGCAATTTTTTGAATGTTTCTTGTTGAATGTGTTGAAAAATGAAGAAAATAAAGGAAATAATGCAATTTTTTGAATATTTCTTGTTGAATGCGATGAAAAATGAAGAAAATAAAGGAAATAATGCAATTTTTGGAAGGTTTCTTGTTGAATGCGATGAAAAATGAAGAAAAAAAGGAAATAATGCAATTTTTTGAATGTTTCTTGTTAAATGCAATGAAAAATGAAGAAAATTAAGGAAATAATGCAATTTTTTGAATGTTTCTTGTTGAATTTGATGAAAAATGAAGAAAATAAAGGAAATAATGCAATTTTTTGAATGTTTCTTGTTGAATGCGATGAAAAATGAAGAAAATAAAGGAAATAATGCAATTTTTTGAATGTTTCTTGTTGAATGCGATGAAACATGAAGAAAATAATGCAATTTTTTGAATGTTTCTTGTTGAATGCGATGAAAAATGAAGAAAATAAAGGAAATAATGCAATTTTTTGAATGTTTCTTGTTGAATTTGATGAAAAATGAAGAAAATAATGGAAAACATGCAATTTTTTGAATGTTTCTTGTTGAATGCGATGAAAAATTAAGAAAATAAAAGAAATAATGCAATTTTTTGAATGTTTCTTGTTGAATGCTTTGAAAAATGAAGAAAATAAAGGAAATAATGCAATTTTTTGAATATTTCTTGTTGAATGCGATGAAAAATGAAGAAAATAAAGGAAATAATGCAATTTTTGGAAGGTTTCTTGTTGAATGCGATGAAAAAAGAAGAAAATAAAGGAAATAATGCAATTTTTTGAATGTTTCTTGTTGAATGCAATGAAAAATGAAGAAAATAAAGGAAATAATGCAATTTTTTGAATGTTTTTTGTTGAATGTGATGAAAAATGAAGAAAAAATGCAATTTTTTGAATGTTTCTTGTTAAATGCGATGAAAAAAGAAGAAAATAAAGGAAATAATGCAATTTTTTGAATGTTTCTTGTTGAATTTGATGAAAAATGAAGAAAATAAAGGAAATAATGCAATTTTTTGAATGTTTCTTGTTGAATTTGATGAAAAATGAAGAAAATAAAGGAAATAATGCAATTTTTTGAATGTTTCTTGTTGAATGCCATGAAAAATGAAGAAAATAAAGGAAATCATGCAATATTTTGAATGTTTCTTGTTGAATACGATGAAAAATGAAGAAAATAAAGGAAATAATGCAATTTTTTGAATGTTTCTTGTTGAATGCGATGAAAAAAGAAGAAAAAAAAGGTAAAAATGCAATTTTTTGAATGTTTCTTGTTAAATGCAATGAAAAATGAAGAAAATAATAATTTTTTTGAATGATTCTTGTTGAATGCGATGAAAAATTAAGAAAATATAGGAAATAATGCAATTTTTTGAATGTTTCTTGTTGAATGCGATGAAAAAAGAAGAAAATAAAGGAAATAATGCAATTTTCTGAATGTTTCTTGTTGAATGCGATGAAAAATGTAGAAAATAAAAAAAATTATGCAATTTTTTGAATGTTTCTTGTTGATTGCGATGAAAGATGAAGAAAATAAAGGTAAAAATGCATTTTTTGATTGTTTCTTGTTGAATGCGATGAAAAAAGAAGAAAATAAAGGAAATAATGCAATTTTTTGAATGTTTCTTGTTGAATGCGATGAAAAATGAAGAAAATAAAGGTAAAAATGCAATTTTTTGAATATTTCTTGTTGAATGCGATGAAAAATGAAGAATATAAAGGTAAAAATGCAATTTTTTGAATGTTTCTTATTGATTGCGATGAAAAATTAAGAAAATATAGGAAATAATGCAATTTTTTGAATGTTTCTTGTTGAATGCGATAAAAAATTAAGAAAATAAAGGTAAAAATGCAATTTTTTGAATGTTTCTTGTTAAATGCGATGAAAAAAGAAGAAAATAAAGGAAATAATGCAATTTTTGGAATGTTTCATGTTGAATGTGATGAAAAATGAAGAAAATAATACAATTTTTTGAATGTTTCTTAATGAATGCGATGAAAAAAGAAGAAAATAAAGTAAATAATGCAATTTTTTATGTTTCTTGTTGAATGCGATGAAAAATGAAGAAAAAAAGGAAATAATGCAATTTTTTGAATGTTTTTTGTTGAATGTGATGAAAAATGAAGAAAATAAAGGAAATTATGCGATGTTTTGAATGTTTCTTGTATAATGCGATAAAAAATGAAGAAAATAAAGGAAATAATGCAATTTTTTGAATGTTTCTTGTTGAATGCTTTGAAAAATGAAGAAAATAAAGGAAATAATGCAATTTTTTGAATATTTCTTGTTGAATGCGATGAAAAATGAAGAAAATAAAGGAAATAATGCAATTTTTGGAAGGTTTCTTGTTGAATGCGATGAAAAATGAAGAAAAAAAGGAAATAATGCAATTTTTTGAATGTTTCTTGTTAAATGCAATGAAAAATGAAGAAAATAAAGGAAATAATGCAATTTTTTGAATGTTTCTTGTTGAATTTGATGAAAAATGAAGAAAATAAAGGAAATAATGCAATTTTTTGAATGTTTCTTGTTGAATGCGATGAAAAATGAAGAAAATAAAGGAAATAATGCAATTTTTTGAATGTTTCTTGTTGAATGCGATGAAACATGAAGAAAATAATGCAATTTTTTGAATGTTTCTTGTTGAATGCGATGAAAAATGAAGAAAATAAAGGAAATAATGCAATTTTTTGAATGTTTCTTGTTGAATTTGATGAAAAATGAAGAAAATAATGGAAAACATGCAATTTTTTGAATGTTTCTTGTTGAATGCGATGAAAAATTAAGAAAATAAAAGAAATAATGCAATTTTTTGAATGTTTCTTGTTGAATGCTTTGAAAAATGAAGAAAATAAAGGAAATAATGCAATTTTTTGAATATTTCTTGTTGAATGCGATGAAAAATGAAGAAAATAAAGGAAATAATGCAATTTTTGGAAGGTTTCTTGTTGAATGCGATGAAAAAAGAAGAAAATAAAGGAAATAATGCAATTTTTTGAATGTTTCTTGTTGAATGCAATGAAAAATGAAGAAAATAAAGGAAATAATGCAATTTTTTGAATGTTTTTTGTTGAATGTGATGAAAAATGAAGAAAAAATGCAATTTTTTGAATGTTTCTTGTTAAATGCGATGAAAAAAGAAGAAAATAAAGGAAATAATGCAATTTTTTGAATGTTTCTTGTTGAATTTGATGAAAAATGAAGAAAATAAAGGAAATAATGCAATTTTTTGAATGTTTCTTGTTGAATTTGATGAAAAATGAAGAAAATAAAGGAAATAATGCAATTTTTTGAATGTTTCTTGTTGAATGCCATGAAAAATGAAGAAAATAAAGGAAATCATGCAATATTTTGAATGTTTCTTGTTGAATACGATGAAAAATGAAGAAAATAAAGGAAATAATGCAATTTTTTGAATGTTTCTTGTTGAATGCGATGAAAAAAGAAGAAAAAAAAGGTAAAAATGCAATTTTTTGAATGTTTCTTGTTAAATGCAATGAAAAATGAAGAAAATAATAATTTTTTTGAATGATTCTTGTTGAATGCGATGAAAAATTAAGAAAATATAGGAAATAATGCAATTTTTGGAATGTTTCTTGTTGAATGCGATGAAAAAAGAAGAAAATAAAGGAAATAATGCAATTTTCTGAATGTTTCTTGTTGAATGCGATGAAAAATGTAGAAAATAAAAAAAATTATGCAATTTTTTGAATGTTTCTTGTTGATTGCGATGAAAGATGAAGAAAATAAAGGTAAAAATGCATTTTTTGATTGTTTCTTGTTGAATGCGATGAAAAAAGAAGAAAATAAAGGAAATAATGCAATTTTTTGAATGTTTCTTGTTGAATGCGATGAAAAATGAAGAAAATAAAGGTAAAAATGCAATTTTTTGAATATTTCTTGTTGAATGCGATGAAAAATGAAGAATATAAAGGTAAAAATGCAATTTTTTGAATGTTTCTTATTGATTGCGATGAAAAATTAAGAAAATATAGGAAATAATGCAATTTTTTGAATGTTTCTTGTTGAATGCGATAAAAAATTAAGAAAATAAAGGTAAAAATGCAATTTTTTGATTGTTTCTTGTTAAATGCGATGAAAAATGAAGAAAATAAAAGAAAAAATGCAATTTTTTGAATGTTTCTTGTTAAATGCGATGAAAAAAGAAGAAAATAAAGGAAATAATGCAATTTTTGGAATGTTTCATGTTGAATGTGATGAAAAATGAAGAAAATAATACAATTTTTTGAATGTTTCTTAATGAATGCGATGAAAAAAGAAGAAAATAAAGGAAATAATGCAATGTTTTGAATGTTTCTTGTTGAATGCGATGAAAAATGAAGAAAATAAAGGAAATAAGGCAATTTTTGGAATGTTTCTTGTTGAATGGAATGAAAAATGAAGAAAATAAAGGAAATAATGCAATTTTTTGAATATTTCTTGTTGAATGCGATGAAAAATGAAGAAAAAAAGGAAATAATGCAATTTTTTGAATGTTTCTTGTTGGATGCGATGAAAAAAGAAGAAAATAAAGGAAATAATGCAATTTTTTGAATGTTTCTTGTTGAATGTGTTGAAAAATGAAGAAAATAAAGGAAATAATGCAATTTTTTGAATATTTCTTGTTGAATGCGATGAAAAATGAAGAAAATAAAGGAAATAATGCAATTTTTGGAAGGTTTCTTGTTGAATGCGATGAAAAATGAAGAAAAAAAGGAAATAATGCAATTTTTTGAATGTTTCTTGTTAAATGCAATGAAAAATGAAGAAAATAAAGGAAATAATGCAATTTTTTGAATGTTTCTTGTTGAATTTGATGAAAAATGAAGAAAATAAAGGAAATAATGCAATTTTTTGAATGTTTCTTGTTGAATGCGATGAAAAATGAAGAAAATAAAGGAAATAATGCAATTTTTTGAATGTTTCTTGTTGAATGCGATGAAACATGAAGAAAATAATGCAATTTTTTGAATGTTTCTTGTTGAATGCGATGAAAAATGAAGAAAATAAAGGAAATAATGCAATTTTTTGAATGTTTCTTGTTGAATTTGATGAAAAATGAAGAAAATAATGGAAAACATGCAATTTTTTGAATGTTTCTTGTTGAATGCGATGAAAAATTAAGAAAATAAAAGAAATAATGCAATTTTTTGAATGTTTCTTGTTGAATGCTTTGAAAAATGAAGAAAATAAAGGAAATAATGCAATTTTTTGAATATTTCTTGTTGAATGCGATGAAAAATGAAGAAAATAAAGGAAATAATGCAATTTTTGGAAGGTTTCTTGTTGAATGCGATGAAAAAAGAAGAAAATAAAGGAAATAATGCAATTTTTTGAATGTTTCTTGTTGAATGCAATGAAAAATGAAGAAAATAAAGGAAATAATGCAATTTTTTGAATGTTTTTTGTTGAATGTGATGAAAAATGAAGAAAAAATGCAATTTTTTGAATGTTTCTTGTTAAATGCGATGAAAAAAGAAGAAAATAAAGGAAATAATGCAATTTTTTGAATGTTTCTTGTTGAATTTGATGAAAAATGAAGAAAATAAAGGAAATAATGCAATTTTTTGAATGTTTCTTGTTGAATTTGATGAAAAATGAAGAAAATAAAGGAAATAATGCAATTTTTTGAATGTTTCTTGTTGAATGCCATGAAAAATGAAGAAAATAAAGGAAATCATGCAATATTTTGAATGTTTCTTGTTGAATACGATGAAAAATGAAGAAAATAAAGGAAATAATGCAATTTTTTGAATGTTTCTTGTTGAATGCGATGAAAAAAGAAGAAAAAAAAGGTAAAAATGCAATTTTTTGAATGTTTCTTGTTAAATGCAATGAAAAATGAAGAAAATAATAATTTTTTTGAATGATTCTTGTTGAATGCGATGAAAAATTAAGAAAATATAGGAAATAATGCAATTTTTGGAATGTTTCTTGTTGAATGCGATGAAAAAAGAAGAAAATAAAGGAAATAATGCAATTTTCTGAATGTTTCTTGTTGAATGCGATGAAAAATGTAGAAAATAAAAAAAATTATGCAATTTTTTGAATGTTTCTTGTTGATTGCGATGAAAGATGAAGAAAATAAAGGTAAAAATGCATTTTTTGATTGTTTCTTGTTGAATGCGATGAAAAAAGAAGAAAATAAAGGAAATAATGCAATTTTTTGAATGTTTCTTGTTGAATGCGATGAAAAATGAAGAAAATAAAGGTAAAAATGCAATTTTTTGAATATTTCTTGTTGAATGCGATGAAAAATGAAGAATATAAAGGTAAAAATGCAATTTTTTGAATGTTTCTTATTGATTGCGATGAAAAATTAAGAAAATATAGGAAATAATGCAATTTTTTGAATGTTTCTTGTTGAATGCGATAAAAAATTAAGAAAATAAAGGTAAAAATGCAATTTTTTGATTGTTTCTTGTTAAATGCGATGAAAAATGAAGAAAATAAAAGAAAAAATGCAATTTTTTGAATGTTTCTTGTTAAATGCGATGAAAAAAGAAGAAAATAAAGGAAATAATGCAATTTTTGGAATGTTTCATGTTGAATGTGATGAAAAATGAAGAAAATAATACAATTTTTTGAATGTTTCTTAATGAATGCGATGAAAAAAGAAGAAAATAAAGGAAATAATGCAATGTTTTGAATGTTTCTTGTTGAATGCGATGAAAAATGAAGAAAATAAAGGAAATAAGGCAATTTTTGGAATGTTTCTTGTTGAATGGAATGAAAAATGAAGAAAATAAAGGAAATAATGCAATTTTTTGAATATTTCTTGTTGAATGCGATGAAAAATGAAGAAAAAAAGGAAATAATGCAATTTTTTGAATGTTTCTTGTTGGATGCGATGAAAAAAGAAGAAAATAAAGGAAATAATGCAATTTTTTGAATGTTTCTTGTTGAATGTGTTGAAAAATGAAGAAAATAATGCAATTTTTTTAATTTTTTTTAATAAATGCGGTGAAAAAAGAAGAAAACAAAGGAAATAATGCAATGTTTTTAATGTTTCTTGTTGAATGCGATGAAAAAAGAAGAAAATAAAGGAAATAATGCAATGTTTTGAATGTTTCTTGTTGAATGCAAAGAAAAATGAAGAAAATAAAGGAAATAATGCAATTTTTTGAATGTTTTTTGTTGAATGTGATGAAAAATGAAGAAAAAATGCAATTTTTTGAATGTTTCTTGTTAAATGCGATGAAAAAAGAAGAAAATAAAGGAAATAATGCAATTTTTTGAATGTTTCTTGTTGAATGCAATGAAAAATGAAGAAAATAAAGGAAATAATGCAATTTTTTGAATGTTTCTTGTTGAATTTGATGAAAAATGAAGAAAATAAAGGAAATAATGCAATTTTTTGAATGTTTCTTGTTAAATGCCATGAAAAATGAAGAAAATAAAGGAAATCATGCAATATTTTGAATGTTTCTTGTTGAATACGATGAAAAATGAAGAAAATAAAGGAAATAATGCAATTTTTTGAATGTTTCTTGTTGAATGCGATGAAAAAAGAAGAAAATAAAGGAAATAATGCAATTTTTTGAATGTTTCTTGTTGAATGCGATGAAAAAAGAAGAAAATAAAGGAAATAATGCAATTTTCTGAATTTTTCTTGTGGAATGCGATGAAAAATGTAGAAAATAAAAAAAATTATGCAATTTTTTGAATGTTTCTTGTTAATTGCGATGAAAAATGAAGAAAATAAAGGTAAAAATGCAATTTTTTGATTGTTTCTTGTTAAATGCGATGAAAAATGAAGAAAATAAAGGTAAAAATGCAATTTTTTGAATGTTTCTTGTTGAATGCGATGAAAAATGAAGAAAATAATAGTTGCTTAAATGTTCTTGTTGAATGCGATGAAAAATGAAGAAAATAAAGGAAATAATGCAATTATTTGAATGTTGCTTGTTGAATGCGATGAAAAATGAAGAAAAAAAGGAAATAATGCAATTTTTGAATGTTTCTTGTTGAATGCGATGAAAAATGAAGAAAATAAAGGAAATAATTCAATTTTTTGAATGTTTCTTGTTGAATGCAATGAAAAATGAAGAAAACAAAGGAAATAATGCAATTTTTTGAATGTTTCCTGTTGAATGCTATGAAAAATGAAGAAAATAAAGGTAAAAATGCAATTTTTTGAATGTTTCTTGTTGAATGCAATAAAAATTAAGAAAATAATAAATTTTTTTGAATGGTTCTTGTTGAATGCGATGAAAAATGAAGAAAATAAAGGAAAAAATGCAATTTTTTGAATGTTTCTTGTTGAATGCTTTGAAAAATGAAGAAAAAAAGGAAATAATGCAATTTTTTGAATTTTGTTTGTTGAATGCGATGAAAAATGAAGAAAATAAAGGAAATAATGCAATTTTTTGAATGTATCTTGTTGAATGCGATGAAAAATGAAGAAAATAAAGGAAATAATGCAATTTTTTGAATGTTTCTTGTTGAATGCGACGAAAAAAGAAGAAAATAAAGGTAAAAATGCAATTTTTTGATTGTTTCTTGTTGAATGCGATGAAAAATGAAGAAAAGAATGCAATTTTTTTAAAGTTTTTTGTTGAATGCGTTGTTGAAATTTTATTCATTTTTCATCGCATTCAACAAGAAACATCCAACAAATTGCATTTTTCTGAAATTTTCTTCATTTTTCATCGCATTCAACAAGAAACATCCAACAAATTGCATTATTTCCGAAATTTTCTTCATTTTTTATCGTATTCTACAAGAAACATCCAACAAATTGCATTATTTCCGAAATTTCATTCATTTTAAATCGTATTTAACAAGAAACATCCAACAAAATTGCATTATTTCCGAAATTTTCTTAATTATTCATCGCATTCAACAAGAAACATCCAACAAATTTTATTTTTTCCGAAATTTTCATTTTTAATCGCCTTCAACAAGTGGAGACCCCCGAGAAGAATTTTTCCGTCCGGATTCGAATTTTTTATCCATCAAATCGCTGCGAAAAGCGTTTCGAATGTATACGAAAGAGCGGATAATAAACTGGAAAATAACGCTGTTGTTTCCGTTTTGAAACTGAATAAAAACTGTAAATCGGACCATTTAAATCCATTCTTCAATTGACACACAATTGCATTCCAAGTCCATCTTTAAATGCTTTATACATGAATTCAACAATGTGATCTAAAATTAATACGATAGAACTTACACTGAGGTGGAAAGCAGATTTGATAAAAATAAATCTCAAGATATTTATTGTTTTCCTTTACGTTATACAAAATGAAAACTTTGCCAAATTTCAATACAACATATCAAGAGTAGAAACTGATAATATGCAAAAAACCAGATAATTAGATAGTTGCCTAAAAATTTAAGACAATTTGCAGGGATTGCTCGATATGTTGTTTTTGTTTGCAACGTCGAATATCATTTCCAACTCGGTGATTGTGATCATCATCTTCTTCCGGATGCGCTGAATTTCGGTTTTCAACTTGGTTTCCGCATGGACAAGACGAGAGTTCAACTGGTTGATTTAGATATAGACATTTGCTTCCTTTCAAAATCGTTTGGGAGTGAATAAGTGACTCAAATGAAATTACTTTAGCGCTAAAGCTGATATAATTACTTGATAGACTCGAGCTCTTCCTCCTTATCGTGAAGTGTTCCATATCGAGATGAATTCGTTCATCTCAGCTGCAATTCCATGAGTGGAACGCGATATTCTTCACCTTTACGAGCCTGAATGTTATAAAAAAAATAATTGTTAATCAAATGATCTAAATCGTTTTATGTCAATATACATACAGCCTCTGAATTTCTTTGTATGCCAACTCTTCACGTTCATTTTCTAGACGGCGATATTCAATTTCTAACTCATGAAATCTGCAGTTGAGTTCAGAGTACTGGCTCTTAAGCTCAGCGTTCTCATCTAGTAAAGGAAATATTGTCAGAAAATAACAAGTGAAATTCGGAAAATATGAACTTACCGCCCAATTTCTTGTTTTCACGGGTAAGCTGATCTTTCAGTTGGCAAGTTTTGTCCAGTTCGTGAGTCAAATGGGAAATCTGTCGCCTTGTAACGATTATCTCTCTTGGAAGCGTAGTAAAGGACAGTCAGCTCAATCTCATCCAACTTGAATTTGAATTCAATGTTGATGAGCTTTAGTTGCTTGCGGTGGTGCTATTAGCCTAGATTAATCAAGTTTCAATTATAAAACTTCACTTTTTTTAGTGTTTTGATTAATTACCTTCTCCAAATCGATAATGAGAACGTCTACCTCACTCTGTAGACGTGACGTCCTCTTCTCCAAACCTGAGCATTTGGAAATCAAAGCGCTGATCTGTTTTTCAGTTATGTAACCTGGATGTGAAATTTGCGCCTAACAAACAGGAAATGAATCACGAACCGTTTTCATCAAATCGAAGGGGAAATTTATAAGTCAGACTACCTGATTTCTTCGATCTCTTCGGTGTGAAAAGTGCAGGCATATTTGTAGGCCTACTTGGATGCGTTCTTTGTCTTCAAAGCGACGACGCATCAGATGTTCGAATTGATTTGGCTTAAGCTGAGTTGGTCTTCAAATAGCTGATATTTTCGTAGCTGAATTTCAGCTATCGAACTTCCTTGCTTCAATGTTTTCCTGTTGACCAAATAAATTTATTGTGATCATTTTCCTTTAACAAATTGTAAATTAATCGTTGTCTAAAAGTATACAAACGAGTTTTGTGGCTGCTGATGTCGATAATATGCTGTTGAGCTCTTCCACTTAGAGTGTGTACTCATGAAAGTGCAAATCTAACTTTTCTACTTGCTTGGTGTACGTTTTAACTGGCCTGGAAAAATAAACAACGATTTAAGAATAATTATTCCATCCTGTTCAAGAAGAATCTACAATGTATCTTACCCTTTCTTTGTAGGCTGACTCAACTTGAGACATAAGCTCGACTGCAGAGACAACAGAAGACAACAGCTCCTTCTGCAACTTTTACTTCTCTTTATCAGCCCTGAATGAACTACTTGATGAATCTTTGCTGGGAGAATTATCAATTGGGTGTTTCTCAGCTCTGTTCTTGAGATTTAACTTCTTCGCCTAGATATTTTCAAAATAGAGAATTATTCTTCTCGTCGTGTCACATCAAAACGCTTTAACTAAAAATTACCGTTAACTTCTTCGCTACTGTATAGCGAATTATTCTTTCCAATGACTTATTCCTTGGCAATGTTAAGGTTATTTCTTTTATTACTCGGCTGAAAGAACAGAAGCAGAATTATATAAAAAAACATTTGTTCTCACAGAAAAAATAAACAATTCTTACCTTAGCTGAATGCTATCACTTCCAGAAGCAGCCAATCTTCCCAAACTTCTCGCAAGAAATAACCAGATAGCCAGTTCCATAAGCTCAACTACACAGGGGCTTCCGATATACCCAGATCCTCCAGTGAAAAACATCTTTTCAGTCAACACACCTATAATAATAAACATAATTATATAAAAATATTTGTTCTAGCACAAAAACAATTCTTACCTTTCCAAATTAAGGAAAAAAACAGATGTCTACAACAAGTTTCTTAGAAAAGAAAACATATCGTTTGCTTCACAAACATAATTATTCATTTGAAAACAAATGACAAACGACAGTCGTTTAGAACATTAAAAGAAACACAACTAACAAATTTACGAAGAAAACTTTCACCATGAAAATAAGCTTGAATAGAATATAATCAAGGATTCTGACAGCTATCAATTGGCGACAACTCTGGTTAAACTGACAAAAACTACAGCAGACGACTGTTGAAAATTGCCAAAACGTCAACAACAAGCACGCCGAATGGGACTAATCAGCATAAAACTATAGAGCGCACTACAACAAAAATATGAAAAAAACAAATAATTTGACAGATATACTCTTCAAAATAAATAAGAAGTTAAAAAAGTTAGATTCAGTTTGAACATTGTTATCATTGCGGCTTATGAGGCGATGAGGCAAAATAAAAACAAAAATACTTCTGTAAATATCCTAAATGTACATATATGGGGCTCTTCGGGATCTGTTTTATTTAGCCGATTTATCTGGCAACGCAGCATGGTTCGAGACTTTTTTGAGGGAAGAACGGGGAGAAGAGGGAGAATGGGACGAATGGGGGAGAAGAGGAAACGTGGGTCCCCTTTTTTTTCGTACGCCCTCCTCCCTCCCACTCGCCCCATTCTCCCTCTTCTCCCCGTTCTTCCCTCAAAAAAGTCTCGAACCATGCTGCGTTGCCAGATAAATCGGCTAAATAAAACAGATCCCGAAGAGCCCCATAGGTAAGCCCTGTTTCTTTTTGTTGATTAATGCTATTTAGCTTATTGTACCAAAGTATTGCTTTTTTAGCTACCATTCGTTTCAAATCGCAGTTTTCTTTATTTTGTTGTACTTTACTGTGACTTATTTTCTTAAAGGATCTTTAGCTTAGAGGTATAGCAGTGATTTACGAGGTCAATGGACTAGTGTTCGAACCCAGAAGAAGGTGTGTTTTATAGAATTAGTTGACACATCATAATTATTTTCAGCAATGTCACATCCCAAACATTATGTGTTAAAAAATTAACGTAATACGAAAAATTGAACAAAGCTTTAATGCTTGAAAAAAATTCGAATGGAATTCATTTATATCAAAATAACAAACGGCAAATGTAAGTTTGTTAAAAATTTCATAATAGATCCGATTATTTCGTGACCAAAAAATAGAAAGTTGAGAATTCTGCTGAAAAAGCAAAAGCAACAGAAAAACTTTAATAAAACTCTTTCAAGACGCGTTTACTTTAAGTGCAGCCGAACGGAATGGTCCTGTGACGCTAAAATTCTTCTCGGGCCGTTATTGGGAAAATAACAAAACATAATATTGATTTATTCATCTTTGATAATAGTCATTCATTGGGAAAACAACAAAACAATTTAACAGCCACCTTGACTCAGCAAAGTAATAATCTAATATTATACCAAGATTTGGGTTATCGACCGAAGAAGATTCTCGAAAAAACAATATTTTACCATTACGGGACTTGACTTATCCCTTTTTCGGCCGTAGGGACATCCGTGGCGAGATCCTCTGGATCTCTCTATTGCCTGTCGGGACAAAGCCCTATAGGGAATCCCCTCTTAACCCTTGTTTACGTGGCGTTTAGAAGTTAAAAACTTTTATTGGCTCACATCGATAAAGGGCTGTAATACCGCTGTTGGTGAAGTGGTAACAGCATTGGATTGGTGACTCAATGTATGTATTATGGTTCAAACACAATATCGGCCTAAAAAAACAGCACTTAAAATAGAATCCTATCTAATAACAAGTTAGAAAATAATTTATTTAACCCAATGGACTATATAGCCATAAACACAACAACCAGATTTAATCTAAATACAATACAAATAACGTTCGCCAAAATTTTAAAAGTAGTAAAACTGTTATTTTACCAACAGAAGTAAAATAACTTGAAAAATTTTGTGAGCCAATATAAATTTTGTGCAAAAATATATTGGAACAATATTTAAAAAAATTATTTTACAAACATCTCAATTGTAGGAATATAATATTTTAGCAATATTTTGGAAATATACTCTGCTAGCTGGGCACCGGTGGAAGACTATCTCCACCTTGGAAATTGGTTTGGGTCCATAAGCGAGGACGAGGAGGATCTTCTATCTTCTCCTAAACCCGGGTCAGTCAATCCACCGACCCCAGAGCCAATAGAGGTTGACGACGTGGAGCTCGAGATTCACCCGTCACAAGCTGAGCAACTGATTGTGGAAATGGACCGGATCATTTTCAACAAAAGTTAAATTAATCTGTGTTGTTAACCTAGAAGTCAAACATTATTTTGTATCTATCCGTCCAGTCATATCTGTACGCGGAGTATTCCACCCTTTGTTATTGTTGATTTTGCTTGTTGGGCCTTACCCATTAAATTTGTTCTTGCTCGCCGACTGAAGAAGTCGGGGTCAGTTAAATAAACAAGTTTGCATACAGAACAAGTGTACACTCTATCGCATTCGTTAAAAATGGTAGTAGGTAGGAGAAATGCCATTGCGGAAGGCAGATGGAGAGGTACGGAGACAGTCACACCGTCTCCATCAGTGCGTAGCTGGACCCAAACAAGGGAAGTGTCAGAGGCAAGAAGGGCTGAGCTGCTAGCCACAGCCGAACTGCCGCTAGACACGAGCTCAAGCGAAAGCGAAAGCTCTAGTTCAAATACATGTCCGATACACACCAATCACACCGGTTGAGTCGGGAGGGGCAACAGCTTTGCCGCAGGAACAGAACGGGCAAAGCTTAGGGTCTCCAGACCTGCCAGAGCCAGACTTAAACGGTATTACGGTAGACCTGACCCAGCCGCTGATGGAGAAGGTGAGAGAGAAAATAAGGATGTGCAATCAAAGGATTACCGACCTAACAGAACAGATCAACAACACTGCAGCTTAGGGTCTCCAGACCTGCCAGAGCCAGACTTAAACGGTATTACGGTAGACCTGACCCAGCCGCTGATGGAGAAGGTGAGAGAGAAAATAAGGATGTGCAATCAAAGGATTACCGACCTAACAGAACAGATCAACAACACTGACGCACAGGTAACGGAGGTAAACGCCATCCTAAGGGAACAATCCCAAACACTGATAACATTGACAGACGCTATGCCATCTATCCAAGAAGGCGAAGCAACCCTGAGAACGACAATACAGAACGACGTCGCCTTAAAGCTCAGAGAGTCTGAAGAAGCCTTCAGGAAAACATTGGCTGTGTTAAGGAGAGAATCCAACACAGCCCTAGCTACCACAGCAGCACAGCAAAGAGAGGCAATCAGGGTAATCACTGCTCAATTAGCGCAATTGTTTAGAGCCCCCATCCCGGACATTAGAGTCCAGGAACTAAGGGAAGAGATACAACAAACACTAGTAGGGCACAGAGAAGCCCAAAATGTAGGCGCACAGATCCTATCAGACAGGGTAGATCTCCTAGAACGAAATGCCCTGATAATGGAAGGTAGAATGGATGCGGCTGACCGATATCCTAGAGAAATGGGAGCTCGCCCTCGCACTCAAAGACAAGCCAGTAGAAGCCAAGAAAGGCAAAGGCAAGGTGCCGCAGCACCAGGCAGAGGAGAGCCCCCCGAGTACGGTAGCCCGCCCCTATCGTACGCTAGTGCGACAAGGCCCCAAGTCGATAGCCTGGGAAGAGGTAGAGGCAGATCGACAGCACAAAGTCCCCCCCCCCCGAAGGAAGAACAAAGGCCCAGAACTGGAACACCCCCACCAAGAGATGTCCCTAGACCTCCTCCGCCTGCAGAGAGAGTCCCTCCCAGGCCACAGGTAGTCCCTCCCAGACCACAGGTAGCGGACCCAGGGACAGCGGAGCCGCGACGCCGTATACCGGCAGATATTTGAGACGAATTACAGCTTGAACTCGACCAAATTCGAGAAGAGATGGTAAATGCCTATGTCCAGTACGGCAGGACTCGCATAGAGATCGAAAAACAACTCTATAGAGTACGTTTCACGTCGAGATACTTTAGATGGAAAGAAATCACTAAGGAGATTATGCCCTTATTCAGGCGAAAGGAGCCCTCAGACGACTCGAAACAGATGTGCAAATAGAAAGGCTAAATATAGCACCGCAACTAATGCAGACGCATCAGCAAGCCCCACGAGTACGGATCGATCCCCCGAAATTCTTCGGAGACTGCCTTAAATATTATGGCTGGCGAAACACTTGGAACACGTTCCATGAAAGCCCGAGCTACACGGATAGTGAAAGAAGCCAGTTACTGGAGGCCGCACTCCAAGGAGAAGCTAAAACAGCCACAGAAAGGTTCACGTTTTCAGAAGATAAGTACCACAACGTCTTGCAGTTTCTGGCAGATAGATTTGGTAACAGGAGTACCATAGTCAGTAAACTCGAGGCACGGCTAAGGCTAGCAGCCAGTAGATAATCGGGAGAGGACTGTACAGCGTCTCAGCTCAGAGAAAAGCACATCTCCGTCTCGAATGAAAGACAAGGCTTGTTAGATCAAGGCGTCGTACCGGCGACATTTGACTCACAAACGGCACAAGAGATATTGAGATCCCTCCCGCCAACCATCACAGAAAGATGGAGGCTTCTATGGGGGGTGAATCATGCCGTGACATTAGATGAGGTATTAACCCAAGTTAACAATCTCATCCAAGTACGCTCGCTGGAGGAAGCAGCCCGGCAAAACATGCAATCGGCAGCCCCACAACCGGCCAATGCGCAAGCCAACACAGCCAGAGTTAGTTTTCGTAGTCAGACTTCCCCGAGAGCTGTCTGTGTGATATGTAGCAGCGAGACGCATAACTCTCATTATTGCTTGTTCGGCAATCCGAGAGACAGAAGGCGTATAATCATGGACGACGAACGATGTCTAAAATGCCTAGCTGAAGGACACAGATATCGAGATTGTTCCTCGACAATAGCCTGTCAAAACTGTCAAGCTACATCACACGCTACGGTGCTATGTACGCTGGAAAGACGAGGTAGATCGCCGGGACGGCAAGCGGGGCGACAAGGATCCCGAAGTCGGAGCAGATCGACAGAGATTGGCGTTAATCGAAGCGCACCAACCCCGCCAAGAACGCTGTCGTCACTACGCCCAGTGACCTCGCCAACCCGCAATCCAGCGGGGGGAGCAGTGAATACCCAGGCTAATGTCAGCACCACGGACGAAGCCAGCCAAAAACAAGTAACATCTGGAGTATTGCTTAACTTCACAGCAAAGGCACTGATCAGAGGTACCAATCAATGGCTGAAAGTACGCGGCATAATTGACAACGGAAGCTCGAATTCGTTCGTCACACCAGACCTGGTGAGACGAATTAATGCTGAGGTCACAGGAAGTCAGATGATTGCAATAAGTTCGTTCGGAGTAGAGAACCCAGTTCGTAACTTTTTACAAACTATCATGCCATATGCAGATACAGAAATGGCTAACATTTTATTGGCAGAAGGGAAAGAGCTGGCCAAATCTCGAGCGTAGATAACCATTTTTGTGTATTCTGGACCCTCGAAAGCCTGGGAGTCCAACTGAATGAAAGAACGGATGCCGAGTTTATCCGTTACTACATTAACGGTATCGAAACTGGACCAGACATGCGAGCAATGGTAAAATACCCCCTCAAGGGAGATAGACAAGATTATAACTCTTGCGAAACGATCGCGCAGAAGCGAGTTGTGAACCTACTCAAAGACAACAAATTAACGGAAGAACAGCGAAAACTCTACCACGACGTTTTCAGTCTTACCTTAGGTACGGCTTTATCAAATTAGCAGACCCGAACTATGTCGGACCCATAGCCATGGTGCCGCATAGGGCACTATTAAGAGAACAAGCTGCAACTACTAAGGTCAGGCAAGTCTTCGATGGGTCCGTCCACCACAAAGGTAGACGGAGCTTCAACGCAAACATAGAGGCTGGATCAAACATGAATCCTGATATCATGGGTATCCTTGTCCGGTACAGACGTAAGAAACACGCATGGACAGCAGACATTGAAAAAGCATTTCTACAGATCATGATTCACCCAGATCATTGTCAGATAGTCAGGATTATCTGGGTAGAGGACCCAAACGCGGAAAATGCAGTTTTCAAAGTCTATTGCTGGAAATCACTGTCATTCGGTCTCACCTCTAGCCCATTTATATTACGGGCCGTCCTCACATTGCACCTTGAGAAATATGAGCCCCAACATCCATAACAGCCAGGGTACTCGTCCAGATCTATGTAGACGACTGGATGGGGGGAGACGACGACCCGCAAGCGGCAGAAAACGTGATTCGGCTGATATTTAAAATCCAAGGAGAGATCAAGATGAATCTCTGCAAATGGACAACTAACTCGCCAGAAATAAGAGAAATCCTACGGGGGGAGTTCGAATTCTCAGACGAACCTTCGAACCTAGGCATCGACGATACGTTCCAACACTCGGACAAAAAAGCGCTGGGAATTCGCTGGAATCCTAACACGGATGAGTTCTCATTTAACGCAGATCACATCATAGATGAAGCTAGGAGAATCAGAGATGGGCTAACAAAACGAAAATTGTTTAGCCTAGCACCCACCATGTACGATCCCCTGGGGTTAATCAATCCAGTAATGATGAAAGGTAAAAGATCCATGCAAACCACTTGGATGTCAGACATAAAATGGGACCAGCTCATAAGTTTTAAGTGGGAAAAATTCATCAGTGGACTAGAAGACTTAGGTCAGATTAGAATCCTTCGCTGGACAGGAATTGATAGTACCAAACCAAGCGAATTACATATATTTTGCGATGCAAGCGAAACAGCCTATTAGCGGTAGCCTATGAAAAACAAGGCCAGACAATCGCTCTGATCGCAGCCAAGTCAAAGGTAGCCCCGCTACCCAAGAAATCAATTACAATTCCACGGTTGGAACTATTAAGCAATGTGATGGCAACGATGCTATGACAGGCTATCTGTACACAGCTCAGAACCCAAAATAAGACTCATATATGGACAGATTCACAGATATCGCTCTGTTGGATCACCGCTTTGGATAAACAACCCGAAATATGGGTCCAGAATCGCGTCGCCAAAATCAGAGATTTCGGAGCGGAGACACACTTCTGCGAAGGTTCCCAGAACCCAGCAGACCTTCTATCGAGAGGAGTAGCAGCAAAAGAGCTCGCGCAGTCGAAATGGTGGAGCGGCCCTGACTGGTTCAACCATTTTCTCCAGTAAAAGCCTCTCAAGGTATCGGTGAATCTGATCACGACAAACATGACCAGACCGAAGCACCCTATATGGTACAAAGAGTACAGCGAATGGCCTAGAATGGTCCGTATTCGAGCAATGTTAAGGCGAGCTATAGAAGCATTCCGTAAACGAAAAGTCACAAGTGATAAAGTAACGCAAATCGACGAGTACTGGATGAAGGACATTGATCCGAAATCTGAGACATTCGGGAAGACGGTAATCAGGAAATTCGTGAGACTCCTGCCCCACGAGGTACATCAAGCAAAACTGGATGTAGTAAGTCAGGCGCAGATGGAATCATACCCGGACGATTTCAAGGCAATCCTGGATCATAAAATGCCGCCGAACAAAATCTTTCGTAAGCTCAAACCACAGTACGACGCAACAGGCAAGGTTATAAGGTGTACCGGGAGGCAAACACGATACCTTACCTATCAGGAACAAGACGCGCTCGTTTTCTTACCACCAGAACACTACCTAACAGAAGTCTTGCTGAGACACATTCATCAGCATGAAACCGGCCACTTGGGCATGACATGCTATGACAATCACAGTCAGAGTTGACTACTGGTTGCCTAGACATGTACAGGTCATAAGAAAGATCTTAGACCGTTGCGTACCATGCGAGAGGTAAAATGCATCAGCCTGCGATGAAAAACCCGCAGATCTACCAGCGCAAAGGCTCAGAATCGAAGATTCATTCTCGGTTACTGGGTTAGATTTCGCAGGACCCTTTGAAGTATTGGTGCATGAACCAGGGAGGAGTATAGAGGACAAAGCAGTCCTGTCCCGCGCTGTAAGCCATAGAGGTCCGGGGAGTGGAAGCCGCCCGCCAGTTGACAGCACAGTGAGGTAGAGGGTAAGTTTTCAGCCGTTTCCCCATAAGCTTGCGTGGAACAGCTGACTACCCGCCGATGATTTTGTTAAATAGCAGGGGTTATTTGCAATATTTTTGAAAAACACTTTAATCATAAAGTAATCAAAATTAAATTTCTGATTTTTTTATGTAAAAAAAAAATTACATAAAAAAATCAGAAATTTTGAAAGTCCCGACGACGGTTAGCTAGCACTTTCTGAAATCGGGACTTGAATGAATAAAGGCGAATGAATAAGAGAGAGAGAGATATCGAAAAAAAAAGTTTGAAAAAATTTCTAAGTCCGAAAAATTGAAATATTTTTGTTATAAAAATTGGATGTTTATGTTATGTGAAGAGAACGTACGAAATCTATGTCGCATATCAATGCATGTACATACATGTTATATTCTTATTATGTAAGTGTGCTAGTAAGGGACGGGGTAGTGACGTGATTGTCGGGATTATGATGAATGAAAGTGGATGAATAAGAGAGAGAGAGAGAGCGAAAAAAGAAAAGTTAGAAAATTTTCTAAGTCCGAAAAATTTAAAAAATTCTTAGTCCCGACGACCCGTCCTTAGGACCCGTCCCAAGTGTCGCTGTAGCCGGGACTTGGATGAATAAAGAGGGACGAAAAATTGGAAATGGAAATGAAAATTTTCGAAGTCCCAACTTTGAAATCGACGGTATCTGAAAGTCGGCTGGCGGTTGGATGAGGCAATGTCCCCTTCCAATCGCTAAAAATGAGCCGGAAAACAGAGACATTATGCGGCGGAAAATTTGTCTATAAGACGTATGTTTATCCATTCTTCGTCGTGTCTATTTTTCGTCGAAAAAATACGGCGATACTACGTACTTTTCACGTCTTTCTTCGATATTGTGATCTTGTCTACTTTGTATGAATGTTAACTGTCTAATAGACGTAATATTTTCACATGAACTGGATCTACTTTCCCTAGCTACAAATTACGTCCATTAGATGACCAAAATGGACGATAAACGGACGGACCTAGTTTGGACGTCCATTGGATGCAAATATACGTCTAGTTTTGTTTAAGTTCATTTTAGTACAACAAATGGACGGCCAATGGACAAACACCAGAATCAAAACTAGAAATTTTCTATCAGTTGATAGAACTCGCCTTAATTCACCATGTGAAAATTAGAAATTTCCATAAATTTATGTTTTAAGCTAAGTAACAATAAAACAGTAAAATTTAAATGAACCAAAAATTTATTTCTATATCTTTTTTTATTTTACTTCTTTTATCCTATTCCTTATTTAACGTGAATGTAATAAGCTGTTAATTTGTCTTATTTGACAATATCTAAGTTATAAGATATGGATCATAAATTTGATTAGCATTGGTAAGGAGCGGCTGGTCAAGTGGATAGAGCGGTGGATTGCGATGCGGACGGTTGAATGTTTAATACCAAGGAAAGTTAAATCTTTTATCTTCGTTGTAAATCTAAATTGTATATAAAGCAAGTTCTATGTACAAAAGTAGATGCACATTTAATGCACCGTGTGCACCATTATTGTAGCATACAATTTACATCCGAATATCAAGAAAATTGAATCACTAGTTTTGAATCCCAATCTGTATATACCTGGTATGTAAAACGTACCCTACATACCCTTTGGATACAAAGGGTATGTACCGTTTGATTCAATGTACATCCCATTCATATAGGAATCCGATGTACATTGAGTACGTTTATGGCCAATTTATCCATATAATCTTAGTTCTTCTTACTACATACATACAACGTACGAAGCCCACATCGAATGGAGGGGTAAATTGGATGTTTATGTTATGTGAAGAGAACGTACGAAATCTATGTCGCATATCAATGCATGTACATACATGTTATATTCTTATTATGTAAGTGTGCTAGTAAGGGACGGGGTAGTGACGTGATTGTCGGGATTATGATGAATGAAAGTGGATGAATAAGAGAGAGAGAGAGAGCGAAAAAAGAAAAGTTAGAAAATTTTCTAAGTCCGAAAAATTTAAAAAATTCTTAGTTCCGACGACCCGTCCCGAGTGTCGCTGTAACCGGGACTTGGATGAATAAAGGCGGACGAAAAATCGGAAATGGAAATTTCTGGATTTCCGACGACGGTGTTTGGCAACAACTCTCTCGCCCGATTGCCGGTTGGCGCGAAAGAGGAGTGAGAGAGACCCCTCGATTCGAGAAAAAAGCCGTCACACTGTCGAGGCGTGGCGGATCTCAAGTTGGTTGGTCGGGCGTGTCGTGATGACTTGCGACCGTAAAAAATTCCCACTCGTCGAAAATTTTCTAAGTCCCAACTTTGAAATCTACAACATATGCTCACCAACTTAAGACATACCTTTGTCTTCATTTTTTCAAAGTTACACACAAACCATTGTCTTAAGATTTGTCTGTTTTAAATACGATATTATTCCTCCCGCTAGTGATTGGTAGCTGTATCTAAAATTGACTTATTCATATTTTTGTCATTATATGTTAAGTTGAATTTTTTTCCGGCCTTACCAAGAGGCCTGATTCTCTCTTTTTTTTGACAAAGCATTGTCTTAAGATTTGTCTGTTTTAAATACCATATTATTCCTTGCTCTAGTGATTTGGAGCTGTACTTAAAGTTGACTTATTAATGTTTTTGTCATTATATGTTAAGTTGAAGGTTTTTTCGTCCTTTACCAAAAGGGCTGATTCTGTCTTTTTTCAGACATAGCAAAGTCTTAAGTTTTTTCAATAGTTATTTAAAATTAAATTAAAAAAGTATTAAGCAATTTCATCATGAAATTTTACAATGAATAATTTTAAAATATTAGAAACTGAAAATAACGTGGGATTATGAACAAAACAACGAAAGATGTTTTATCAGCTATTTATTGTCTTAAACCATTGCATTTTCTGAAAATTATTTTTAATTGTAAAGGGGAGAGCTATTTGACGAGGAAAATAAATGGTTTTTTTTAATTAAAATTTTATTTAATCAAGAATAACAAAAATTATTTCTTTTTTAGTCAAACGATCTTTAGAGTTTATGTAAGAAGCAAAAAAAAACAAATTAAAAAAATTCAGACGAAGCCTTTTCAGAAGAATTACCTTGTTGTTTCGATTCGTTCGTTCGGTTGACAGTTATCTATGGGAACCCAAAACCACCAATTTTTCATTATACAAATATTTTCAAAATATTTATATATAAATCAGAAAACAATATAAATAAAAAAATGTAATATGAAAACTGGTAAAAATCATTACATAAAGAATTATAATTTTCACGAAATTTTGACTTGTCTGAGTCATGGCTACAAAGACATAGGTCAAAACAATATTTTATCCTTAATAAAGGTATAATTTAATGGGATGTGAACCATGATCCTCTTCATCATCAATCAGCGCTATAACCACTACATTATATCTTGTATACCAAATGAAACTATTTGGAAACGGAATTAATTGTTGTGTTCCCAACTTTGAAATCGACGGTACCTGAAAGTCGGCTGGTGGTTGGATGGGGCAATAACCCCGTTCAATCGCTAAAAATGAGCCGGAAAACGGAGACATTATGCGGCGGAACATTAGTGGTTTTCCTATATAGGTAGAGGTGTTAAAAATTCCGATTTGCCAAAAAATTTTAAAGTACTGACGACGGTTAGCTAGCCCTTTCTGAAAGCGGGACTTGGATGAATAAAGGCGAATGAATAAGAGAGAGAGAATACGAGAGATGAAATACCCAATTATTTTAACAGAAGATCACCCAAGTGATACACAAGCCCGGTTCCCTATTGTCGCCCATCAGCAAATCCACCAATTAAAACATATGTAAACATAGGTAAAGAACAAGTATTAATTCAAAATTATATTAAATGGAACTTAGAATCTATAAAATATCAAGAAGAAGAGCGTGGATTACAACCTGATGGTACATTTTAAAAAACCTGGTAGCCTACTGGAATAGTAGAAAATTTAAATTTAAAACCAATACATAAATTTTGGGCAACTCATGATAACTTCACTGGTAAAAATGTCACACCTAAAAGAAGAATGGTATTTGAAACATTGAAGGTTGACACAGAATCTCAATCTCATTTAGCTAAAGAATTGGGTCAGTCCCCAGTTGTTGTTCCAGAAGACAAGACTGAAAGTAGAAAACGTCTTGCGAAAACTCCGTTAGAGGAATTCGATGAAACACAATTAAAAAAACAAATTATAGATAAAGAGGAATTCGTAGAAGCTAAACCCGAAACATTTTAAATTAAACAGTATACTGTAACTGAAGTTAAACAGGAAGTAGTTGTACTTCCAGATGGTATTGGATTTAACAGAAACAATGCAGAATAAAAATACAACAGAGTCAGGACAATTAGTTAGTGGTGTGTCAATTGTTCTTCGGCCTCCACGCTCATTGATTAGTCTTAAAAGACAAACTTTTACTTGTGGCGTTATTATACAATTAATTAATTCATTTATTGGATTACGCTTTTGGTTCATCAATCTTTGAAGGTGAATCGGTGGATAGAACTTCTATTACGTACGATGCAACCACTGATGTGGGAAAAATTATATTAGACTGGGTTACCAAAGGGAAAAGAGTTGCCGCACAATGTATTCCACTTGATATTCCTGCAATGGGTCTTGATCATAAAGCTAGATATGATTTAGCAAACTTACCATGGAACAAAATGAAGTACAGTACCTACCGGCGAAGTTGGTACTGCGTACCAACTTGTACCCGTTTTTACATGGCGTTTTATGGCACTACGCGACTTTAGTTTTTTTTTTTGTTTAGTTTGTTTTGTGTGTGTAAAAAAAATAAAAAGAAAAAAACGGCAAAATTTCTCGTCTCTGAACAAGAAGTTGCTATGCCTACCACTAGAGAGACTCATCATTCGGGAAAATTTTGCCGTTTTTTTTCTTTTTCTTTTTTTTACACCTCTAAACTTTAACAAAAAAATTATTGAATTACTTAAAATGTAGATAAACTTAGTCTTCATCTTTTAGTAAAAGCTAGAAATGCGTAAGTATAGCGGTTATTTTTTATGATTTTTTTTTAAACAGGGCCCTTTTCTTGGTAGCGCCATAAGAAAAGCACGGCAACTGCCCAAAATTTCGCTCGGCGAAGCGGTTACGCATGGCGCCAGTTCCAGGGGGTAGGGAAATGTACAGAAAGGGGGGGGGCGTATTTGTTTTCATGTTAACAATTATGTAGTGACCCCCCTCCCCAAAAATCTTAACACTACAGCAACTAGGTTGCTAATAAAAAATAAAAACTAAAGTCGCGTAGTGCCATAAGACGCCATGTAAAAACGGGTACAAGTTGGTACGCAGTACCAACTTCGCCGGTAGGTACTGTATATAGGGGGAAATTTAGCAATCCATGGTAGGAGAAATATAGAAAATCAACCAATTAATCACTTGCAATTTGCGTAAACTGATGGAGGACCTGGCGTGAATAATGTGGACAGAAAGATCATGTGGAAAATGTATGACAGAGAACGTCATTAGTTGACAATTGTCTCGCCGATCCTTACATGGGAGAGAGCCAAAAGACAACTGGAAACTCAAGAAAAACTGTTAGAATTCAATAAAATCGAAGCACGAATTTAGTTTAACATATTCCTTTATATTGTCATGGCATGGCATCGACTCAATATACACATGGTAATTTAACGTGGCAGAGATTAACCAAATACAATGATACACTTAAACCAGAACACTTGATACTCACACCATAGCTATTTTAAGAAGAAGCTAGACACTGACAGGAAAGGAATCAAGAAGACAGTAGAGAGGCTAAACAGTAACCCCCCTTCGGCGTTTATACAGCTTCTTTCTAAAGGGGTGAGAGCCGTAACTAAATTTCTGGCGCGAAGTATGAGATTGATCCGCAACAGTCTCCCTCACTCTCATACTTGGTAAATCTGTTACAACTCCTACACCTATTTTTTTTCTCATATCAACGAGTCTTGGTCCTGGGAGTGCTTTCGTAAATATATCGGCCAGCTGATTATGTGTTCTAACAAATTTCACTGCTAGTAGTCCGTCCGCCACTTGTTCTCTTATCCAGTGCCATTTTAGTCAAATGTGTTTTGTTCTTTGGTGCAATTCAGGATTATGCACCAGTCTCACTGCTCCGCCATTATCACAATACAATGGTACATTCCTGATGTCCTTCCCAAGTAGATCATCCATTAAGTAGCCAAGCCACACAGCTGTTTTTCCTCCTTGGCACACTGCTATATACTCAGCTTCTGTTGTTGATAAAGCTGTAGTTGGTTGTTTCTTGCTAGACCATGCCACTTAGGGATGTCGATAATTCACTCACTCGACCAACTCGGGTTGCATACGCCCCTACCCGGGTGAACACCCGAGTAGCGGGTAGAACGTTGCCAAAAATATCCAAATATGTCAAACCCAAAACGATTTATTCCATTCAGAAATTTAAAAAATTAAACAGAAATAATATCTTCTTGCTATTGTTATGTGACAAATAATTTTTTCTTCTTACAAAAATATGTCAACAAACATTTAATGTGTTATTGGCTTATTGCTATATTGCAGTAAGCAATCAAGTATGCTCATTAAAATAAATAACTTCTTGCACTAAGTAAAAGGCTAAAAATTATTTTCGTAGGCCGTTACATTAAAAGAAATAACCTTTAAGACACACAGTGGATTAATAAGTTTCAAGTTCAAGATGTTTAAGATTAAAGAAGCCATGAACATGTTGTCAGTTTTTAAGAAGAATATCATAAATACTGCAGTTTCATTTCCTAAGCGTCCTAAGTTGTAAAAATACATTTATGACTATACTATTATGACTATGACATACAGTAATAGCTTTATGTTTCTTTTTATAATTGCATCAAAAAATAAAATATTTAAAAATTATTTGACATCTACTCGATCTATTCGATTTTCACCCGAGTAGACGAGTAATCGATATCACCCGGGTACACTGGGTATCGAGCAGAGTCGACGGGTAGTACTCAACATCACTTATGTCACTGGTCCGTCATTGAGAAACATTATACTTCCTGATGTTCACTTGCAATCATCAATATCGCCTGCAAAGTCTGCGTCAACATAGCAAGCAAGTCCTTTCTTTTGTCCGCCAACCAAAATTCCATATTCTTTTGTTGCTTTCAAATAGCCAAAAATTTGGTCGAGGGCTTTCCAATGTTCGTTCATTGGGTTTTGGCAAAATTTTGCAATTCTACACACTGCATAGGCTAAGTCTGGACGTGTTTGAATGGCTATGTACAACAGAGCGCCTACAGCTTCGCGAAAGCTGTAACCTCTCTCTCCCTCGCTCTGTTGTCCTTTACACACAGTAAGTTTCACTTTTGGATCTGCTGGAGTCACTCTAGGGAATGATTCATTCATTCCGAATCTTGTTAATATCTTCTCTATTAAGTGTTGCTGTGACAGGAAATATCGGCTGTTTGGGGGATCCATAGTGATATTGATCCCGATGTATCTGGTTGGTGGCACTACTTTAAATTGGTATTCTTTTCCAATTGCTTCTTGAACTTTAATTAGAGTTTGTTTTCTTTTACTGCCTGTCCATGCATCATCCACGTGAACTATAATGTAGCTGGTTTCAGTATTTGTTCTCTTGATGTATACACATGGATCGGCTCTACACGGTTTAAATCCAAGACGGAGAAGAGTGCGGTCAAATCTGCCATGCCAAGGTCGAGGAGCTTGTTTCAATCCATTTACAGACTTTTTAAGCAAACACACTAAATTTTCTTTCCCTGGAACTATAAAACCTTCCGGTTGTTTCATGTACACCTACTTGTCCAAATCAGCATAGAGAAAATCTGTGCTTATATCAAACTGCATGTAATGTAATGTAATGTATTAATTTATAGAGCGCCTTTTACAAGCATGATCAAAGGCGCTATAACTCCATCGAAAGAGTAGAACAAAGTAGACAGATCATTTTGCATTGGGATATTCAAGTTTAAACAAATATGTTTTCAACATTGATCGAAACTGAGATAAGGAATTTGCTGTTCTGATGGGTAAAGGAATACTGTTCCAGATCTTGGGGGCCATCTTTGCAAATGAGCGATCACCATAATTGACTAGTTTGGTTTTGGGGGTTGGGAGCCAGTGTAAATTTATAAGAACGTCAGATATATGATCGTACTTCCTCCGTCTAGCGATCAACCGCGCAGCCATATTTTGCACAGCTTGTAGTTTGCCAAGACGTTTAGAAGGGAGACCAACAAGAAGGGAGTTCCCATAATCCAAAGTGGATGTAACAAAAGCATGTACAAAATGAGCAGCCGCAGAATCAGAAAGAAATTTCCTAATTCGCGAAATACGATGCAAATGATAATATGCCCTGCGACACATTGAATTAATTTGGGGCTCCATAGTCAAGCGAGAGTCAAAAATTACACCAAGGTTACGGACAATTTTAGACGGAATAATTTAATCAATAAATATCAATCGAATATAAAACTGCTTCACTTCCATGTTTTGGGCCGCACACTCGCTTAACACTACTTTAACCGATTCACTGTGTGGAACTGGTGCAAACTCTTTGCCCCATTTAAATACCCTTTCAACCTCAAAAAGTCAGTTGACACAAATGTCAACTGACCTGGGGTGGGTTTTCTATGGGACACTTTTTTCAATCGTTTTCTCTATCATGCCGCAACCTAACTCTTTTCTTATAAATGGGTACGATATTCTTCTTTCGGGGCTAGATCCTTTTCCTAGTTTGAACGACCGGGTGTTTCTAAATACGGTTCCAGTTTGTAGGGTGCTGTGTTGTGTTGTGACATGTGGCCGATTCATGTTGTAACGGTTGCTTGACCGTTCACTTAGCGACAGCCTCGACACACTCCTTAATAGGTAGTAGCTGGCAACCCGCACGCCAGATGCACGTGATCAACACATATCTGGATCGTCTGGAAACTGACCTCCAGTCTGTGCCCGCAAGGCACAGCCACGTCAGCAACCCACCACTACTTAAGCGGAGCCCACCTGAGACTCCGGAGAGACTATACGATGTACACTGTTACTGTATGTAACATCTAGACCTGTGTCTCGTCAATACAAGCTGTTCTCCCATACTTTGAGTTCGTGTATTTACTCATTGTAACTACCTGTTACATTTGGTGAACGTGCCTGCGCGAAGCTGAAATCTTCAACATCTTTCAGCCCGAACCTTCCACCATCTCTTCCAGACCTTGCCATACGATACAACAATATCTTCAAGATTATCTACATATCATCACACTCATCACTACCATCTACGATACACTCAAACTTTATCACCAAAAACAGTAAAATTTTAAAACATACCTTGAGTATTCAAAATTCAACATGTTGACAGCTGTATTTCAAGTCCTCAAATCAACGCTCAACCACAAAACTGATTTTGAAGTAATTTTCATATGTACTGAAAATTCACCAAATGATTCAAACTGGTTATTGAAGACCAAATCATTCGATCCACCAATATTTTTAAATAACAAATCAAATTTCTAAAAATATTCCATCTTCGTAGTATATAAATGTAGATTCAACACCCCAACCCTTAACTAACCTTCTAATGCATCCCTTTCCATTTTTTCACACAAATTTTTATTTTATACTTTACTACTGTCATTGAATTCTCTCATTTTTCCGACCCAATCGACCATCTTGTTTGAACTAACAAAGAAAACGCCACATATTGCGTTCTAACTTACCATTCCGTACGTCTTCCTGTATGGACGAAACAAATCAAGACAGACAATTCCACACTTCATCAAGAAGAAACAGCAGCAAATTAAGAATGTTATAACTCAGCACATCTATTTCACATTTTTCACCTGGAGAATGTTTTTACCCTTCTACAACAGGCCTATGTGTAAATATTAAAATGCCGATAAGTATCGTTTCTCAAAGGAAGAAGTGGGATTTTTAGGACATATCGTATCCTAAGGAGGAATCGAAGCTATTTAATCCGTAACCAACTACAGAAGATATTTACAAATTCACCAACAAGACCCATGGTTCCCAGCTTACAAAAAGTAAAGTACCATGGAAACGGGGAACTGAGGAGCAGACGTGCTACGATGGCTACTGCCGTCACCTTAGGAAAACCAGGGCGCCCATGAGGAATCTGTTATTGATTCATGAGGAATCTGTTATTGATTCATGAGGAATCTGTTATTGATTCATGAGAACATTCTGTTGCGTATGCCTCTATAAACACATGACCAAGTAAACTAGAACTGAGTGGACCCCTACTCAGCAACTAGATATATTTTGCAAGGAAATCTACATGGACGGCATGGCGCAAAGAAAGGAACTTGTCGACAGTGAGCAAGTCAGTAGTCCCGGTGAAACTACATAAGAGATACTTCTGTTTGTTGTCCAAGCATGTACGCATATTGCAAACTGTTAATTTAAGCTGAACAAACGCCATAACAAACGTGCACAGCCCTACTGCCATCCATACCGATTGACACACATTTTGTTGACGGTTGGAAATATTTAGCAGCAGGGGCCCCGTTTTAAAACGCCTACTTGAAAATGGATGTATCTTGATGGATATAGAGTATGCGACACACTGTGTTCGCTATTCAACAAAAAAAATGTATCGGCCTAATCTTCAAAACAAAAGTTCACTGGCAAATAACACTGAACTAAGACGGTTTGACTGACAACATGATCAACTATCGAGATACACATTTTTTCAAACTTCAGTAATGACAAAAAACGAGCTAAACCAAGCCATTTAAGCAATTACATGCCACCACTCACTATAAGACCTCCGGATTATAATACTTCTGATGTATGTGTACAACTAACCCTATTATCACGAGACGGAATGTGATACTATTAATGGGGTGAACAACTAAATTTCGTAGAGTCAACGTCCACAAAACTTTACATTCCAGTACAAGAATTTAACCTTTCTTTCTTCTCAAGGCTTTACGACCTTAGAACAAAAAAATGATGAAGGCCTCTTGTGAGGATTGTTAGTGATTGCCAACTAAACTTGTCCTCATAAAACCATGGTATGAGACAATTTATTAGCCAAAACAAAAAAAAAATACGCGATTGCACAAGCAAAACTGAACCACTATTACAATCGTTTACTGAAGAATTACTCTTCGAGTAACACGACGCCGTGCTTCTTAAAGTCTACATGTGCAGATCGGAAAATGAACTTGAGGTAAACGCTCATAGTAATTGAAAATTTTCCGATCCCAAATTATTGATGTATCAAATTGACGAAGACTACGAAATGTTTCAGTACACTGAAATCTCCTCAACCAAAGGAACCTTATTGTAAACCGAATCTCACTAATAGATGCAAAATTAACAAAGGAGTTAAACGAACGATCCATTCAAAAGATATATCAGAAAGTGAAACTGGACTTGAAAAAACTTTCTAAAATCCCCGAGGCTACAACAGTAAAGAAGCCTACGAAAAGGAAATCGTCTGTTCAAAGAATTCAAAATACGGATTCGTCTTTTTCAAATAAGGGAGGAATGAGAGTAGACTTCTCCGCTATTAACAAATTCGCATACTAACTTCGGTAAAGGTTAATAGGGTTTTCATTAAAAGAAATTAACATTATTCTTTAACTAACACGAAATATTCATTTCCTTCAAATAAGGGAGGAATGTAACGGTTGCTTGACCGTTCACTTAGCGACAGCCTCGACACACTCCTTAATAGGTAGTAGCTGGCAACCCGCACGCCAGATGCACGTGATCAACACATATCTGGATCGTCTGGAAACTGACCTCCAGTCTGTGCCCGCAAGGCACAGCCACGTCAGCAACCCACCACTACTTAAGCGGAGCCCACCTGAGACTCCGGAGAGACTATACGATGTACACTGTTACTGTATGTAACATCTAGACCTGTGTCTCGTCAATACAAGCTGTTCTCCCATACTTTGAGTTCGTGTATTTACTCATTGTAACTACCTGTTACAATGTTAACAGCATCCGAGTAAAAGGTACAGTCTCTTTCTTTTCTCCCTTCGTTAGTTATCTTTCCTATCAATCTGTATTTTAGACTATCATTGAGTAGAATTGCTAAAATTTTACCGTTTTGTTCGAAAAAATTTGAAAAAAACCTTGAAAAATACTGGCGGCAAAAGCCGTTGTATGAAAGAAAATTCAGATTTTTTTGTTTTTGACCTTGCTGGTTTTTACATATAGAGACATTGTATTTTAGTCGTAGGTGCTTCACTGTTTTTTTAGTACTGTTGTAAATTTTAAAAAACAGCAACAAAAAAAAAACATGTAATCAGGCCATGAATAAAGCGTTTTCTCTAACGACTAAAATGTCTTCAAGAATTGTCGATCGATAGACCAATAAAATATATTTAAGTCCAGAAAACAGCCTCTTGATGATTGCCTGTGCGCAAGGCACTGCAAGGGCAACCTAAAATGTTACGCGTTATGTTTGGTTAAATATAAAATTTTAAAATTAAAACCTTTGCTAACACGTATAACTGATGTTGTAACAAGCGATTGTCCTCCCAGTATTTTAATACATCAGTCGATCGGCCAATCAATTTGTATTTCACGAAGTCCTGAATCATTTTCTCAATTGTTGCTTCAGTTGCATTTGAATTGGTTTCTGCCTCTTTTTCAAACAGTATTTCTTGAAGTTCGTCATTTGTCAACCATACTTCATTTTCATTGGGCTGCCCAGGTTGGTGTAGGAACGAGGGCGTTTTAGCTGGAGGATCGTTTTTGTTAGCTACAATAAGACGCCCCAGCTTCATCAAATGTTTCTGCGTAGCTTTTAACTGGTCTACCTCGAGCATGACATTATATCTAAACAAAATTGGTGGATGGAGGTTGTTAAAAAACGGACAGCCAAAATAAAATAATAGTTAAACCTCGGATCAAGATACAGAGCCGCTAAAACAACTTCACTCTTTAAAAGGACGGACAACCTCTTTTCGTTTTTAGCCAAAGTTCAGCTGAATTTTGAAATTTCTAGTTGACATTTAAGCCACGCCCCATAAAAATCACCGATTGTGAATTGCTCCGATTGCAAAAAATTTGTGAATATACGAGCCGGTTTTAAAGTTTTGACAATATCCTCAATTCTTGACTAATCTTGTCCTGTAAGCTTCAGACTGGGGTTTTTCCGTCTTTTGTTCGTTCAGGAATAAATTCTTTTAACTCAATTAGCCTTTCTAGCATTAAACATGTTGAACACCAGCGAGTGAGGCAGTCGATTATTCGATTATAATCGAATGATTAATTAGTCGATTATAATCGATTGGAATCGATTATCAGCAAATTTATTGAGAACTCTAGTTTAAGAACAGGGTCAAGAATTTTTCGAAAACCCGAATCACTTAGCGCTTTAAAGGGTCTTCCATTTACGGTCACCATTTCCACACACGCGGCTACAACATGTTTTTCCGTAATTACTATAGACAACTGACGATTCTTTTTTTAGGCTCTAGCAAAATTGTCGAACTATTGGCTTCAAGATTTGTCTATTGAGGCACGAGCAAACTGTTGGAAGCTCCATTACGGTTTTCTTCAGAATTCTCAGAATCATCTCTGTTACCACCCAAATCGCACCACTAATTGAAACTGCTCTTTGTGTTTGCCTTCAAATGAGCTCTTAAATTTCCTGAATGGTAAGAAGTGCGTCCCGGCTTTTTACAAAAGGGAACTAAACAAACAATATCTTTTTCTCCGCCCTTTTTGAAAAAAAAAACGAAAAACGGGATTTTCTTTGAGGGATGACATATCGAAAATCTAACAACTTCACTCTACGCCAAGAACGGATAAAATATAAACTGGGGGGAAACTGTCACAGTTTTACTGTATAAAAAAAGAAAAAACCCCACTTTAAATTAAGTGGATGGTTTTGTATGACCGTGACTGAACTAACACTCCACTCCTACTTATTTCATTGGTAGTATAAACCATATAGAGGCGTTGTTTTTTTTTCTTAAAAAAATAGAAAATTCCGTCAACTTAAACGAATGATATCTAAAAAGCGAAGGTTGGACTACAAAACGAATTGAAATTTTTAAAAAAGGATGAGAAAACGCATTGTCTCAAGTATTCATTCCCGTAAGAGACAAGATGCACGCGCTCTATAGTCTCTTACAAAATGCTACATTCATAAACAAGCAGCATGTTAGCAGCGTAATAACCATTAGCCGCTAGATGGCGCGACAAAAAGTGTCATGGCGGCGTTCCCTATTAGGTGTCCCATCTCTTTATCTCTGATATGTACTAAGTTTATAATTGCGGCGACACTTTTTCCACCATTCTGATTGGCTCTTACCATACGGTGTTGTCAAACAAATGGAAATCATCGCGGAAAAAATATTCTCACTTGGCAACGTTGCCTATGCAGCGCTGGCTCCACTTTTTAGCCGCGAGAATCTCCAGCACTCCTCTCGTGGCCACAGGAGTGCCCCTTCGGAGCCCCCACTTCCACGGGCTCGAGTCACGCTGGATCCGCTGCGCAGCTACTGCATCGGAAAAGTTAAATAAAAGGATAGACGGATCCGACGATGGAATCATTAACCTTTGTAGTGGTAGTCCGGCTCGCTAACTCTTACTGCAATGAGAACATTAATACTAATGGCCATTTTTCTTTAAACAACCGTGTTTCATTCCTTTAGCCGTTTGGTGGCACCACAAGACCAGCCTGTGTAAAAAAGTGCAGCTGTGATTATGGACAAGAGATAAGGAGATGACAAACTCAATGGGAGAGCCAGCAAACGACACCGCCCCATTTTTTCACCAGCCCAGAACCCACGCTAAACAAGGGGAGCCTGCACTGCAGAAGCAACGTTGCCAAGTGAGAATTTCTTTTCCCCGGGTTGCTATGGTTACTAGGGATGGGTGATTAGCATCTCTTTGTGGCTGAAAAAGCGTACCGTCGCGCAAGCTGAGACCAGTCGAAAAAAGCTCGAATATCCCTACGTGACGTAATGGCGTGCCAGGCGTTTGAAGATTGTAGCGTTCTGGTGCACCAGCAGACACCAGGGTCGCGTCCAAAGTAGAAAATAGTTTGGGTAGTAAGCTTTTGTGTACGTTCAGACAGCTGAGTTAGCTAGCTCCCAGTTCGTCACGTGACGATTTCAGCATATGTCATTGACCAGCTCTAAAAATTCTTGGGCCGCATAATTAAGAAAACTTGGCAGCTAGGCCAAGAGGCAGAGAAAATCATTTAAAGAACTTTTCGTTTCTTTGTTCCTCCCCCTTTCCTATGGTATCTAATGGAGTTTTCACGTGGGATTTTTTTAGCGCTCCAAAAACACAGATGGAGCTACTTTTCGCTAAAATCCGTTCCAGTGGGCGCTAAAGTGTCGTCCAAAATTCTAGAGCGTCCAGTCGCACCATTCCACTGGGACTGAATTCGCTCAAACTTGGAGTGAAAATCACAATCTGGATTCACTTTTCGACTCCAGGGTCTAGGGCCGGATTCAAGAAGCAAATCCAGATACGACGCAAGTAGAAGCAGACGATGTTGTTTTTTCTTAACAGAAGCTTGGAACATCTGACATACTGTTCCACTGGTCGATAAAAATAATTTTTCATTGTCAGATTTGGAGGCGCTCCAAGTGGGATTTTGGAGAATCCAGCTCCAGGCTTGGTAATTTTTCAGAGCGCTCAGAAAAGCCCACGTAAAAACACCATAACTGTTGAATTATGAGAGTAAACGAAGAGACTACAAAACACACTTTGTACGCTTAAGTAAATGTGTATTGAACCTTCTGAATCAAAAGGTAGATCTCTCTTTAAGAGGGCTTAAAAAGACACTGAGACAGATGCTTCTCTTCCACAAGGAAGAGGGAGAAAGAACAGACGATAGGCAAACGATTCCGAAGTACTTGGAAATACAGATGCTAAGTAAACGTTGATTCAAACGTCGATTCTGTGTTTATATTCAACACTCTCCCTTAAACAAGGAATACGGTTTTTATGAGAGAATTTAGTATTGAATTTAGAAGTTGAATACTTCTTCTAGATTTAGAAGGGAGAAAACGCTAAAAGCGTATCAGAGTCATAAAACATAACAATTAAATGTGAGAATTGATGAGGAATCCTCAGCCAGAAAATTAGATAAAACTTCTTCTAGAATTGTGAGGAATCCTCAGCCAGAATTGAAATAAAACTTCTTCTAGAATTGAGGAGAAAACAAATCGTTACAGCAGTATATGAGTTTTACAATTGTAAAACAATAACACAGAATTTTTGATTTCATTGACTTGATAATGTTTGTGCTGAAATGCCTCAAACGTAGATGCCAAGTTATGAGAGAAACAGATGAGACCGACAAAGAAGCATTCGCCGTGATTGGTACAACCTCAATATTTAAATAGTACAAATCGCTTTGACTTGAGCGCATTCCAACAGCTACTGGAGTATTATTCTGACAAATTCGGATCTGGTTTTTATCAAAACTTACAACACAGCCAAGATCAGCTTCCGTCTCGATTGAAAAGAGGGTGATTCCCAAGTTGGTTACAAACAGGACTTTTTCCATTATACCTTCATATACCAGATGCCATTGACTTTACTGCGGATTTTAACTGTGCCGTAGCCGTGAACTTGCAATGCTGAATTAGTTCCGATTCCCTTTATTTTCCAATCTCCAGGAGTAACGGCTGTAAAAACGTTGAAGATATGCAACTGATCACTCATATGATCAGTAGCTCCGGAATCAGCTACAAATAAAGTTGAAGAATTTGAAGAAGAAGAATACGCCGGGAACGCCAAAGTGTCGTTGTTGTGATGCAGATTATTCGAATCTTCTTCCTTTCTAGAAGCATAACTGCTACGATCCTTAGATTTCTTTGCTCTTGATTTGGTGGCAGCCAACTCTCGTTCATGCTTCAATTTAATTGAACAATCCTCAACACGATGATTTTCCCAGGAACAATAAGAACATTTTTCTTCACTGCTACCTGAAGATTGTTCTTCACTATTGTTTGAAGGTGTAACGTCAACTTTTTCACTGTTGTTTGAAGGTGGAACCTCAGTAGTTTGCTTCCGTTTACGATTACGACAAGTGATAGTAGAATGAGTTCCATACCCACAGGCAGAACAAAACAATTGTTTTGCAGACAAACCGTGAGATCTGGGAGGTGCTGAACCTGTTCGTTTGTTAAAAAATGCTTGATCTTTTTCAGTGTGGGCACCAAAATGCTTGTTCATTGTTTCGGCTAAAACAAGTTTCGATGTCAGAGTGGCCAAGGTGTTTTCTTGATCTGGTAAAAGATCCCAGGCAGACTGAAAACTTTGAAAACTAGGTGGAAGAGTAAGAAGAATCTTAGTCATTAATTGCGTAGCACCAATTTCCACTCCTAAGTCTGTTAGTTGAATTGCCATGCCTTCAATGGCAGAGATGTGTGCCATTACTGAATTACCGGGTTCAAAGGCATTTGATAGTATTGATTGCAAAGAATATGCTTACTCTCAGCTACATTTTGCTGATGCTTAACGGTTAACCTTGTTCACATTTCAGCCGCTGTGCGACAGTTTAACAAACTTCTTTTGCAGGAATCTTCAATTGTGCTGATTAAACACGAACGGGCTGCAACATCTTTCGTCTTCCAAAGGGTGATTGCGTCTTGATTAGCAATTAGTTCGTTTTCTTGGACATCAGGCAACGGACAGATTTCTCGACCCTTAACAACACTCAAAAGTTGATGCTGTTCTAAAACCAACTCCACTTGAAACTTCCAGAACGAAAAATCCGTTCCATCAAACTTTTTAATGTGACTAACATCTTTTGAAGAATATGCCGCCATCACTTAAAAATTTGTAAATTAAACAAAAAACAAATAATTCTCTGGGCCCATAACCTGTTGAATTATGAGAGTAAACGAAGAGACTACAAAACACACTTTGTACGCTTAAGTAAATTTGTATTGAACCTTCTGAATCAAAAGGTAGATCTCTCTTTAAGAGGGCACTGAGACAGATGCTTCTCTTCCACAAGGAAGGGGGAGAAATAACAGACGATAGGCAAACGATTCCGAAGTACTTGGAAATACATGCTAAGTAAACGTTGATTCAAACGTCGATTCCGTGTTTATATTCAACAATAACCTACCTTACTTTTTTTCTCCCTTTTTTGTTAGCTTGAATGTGTTTTCAAAAATGGTTGCATAGTTGCCGGTCTGCTCGAAACAAAACGGTGATGTTTGATTAAGCTAAATTGAAATTTCTATGAAGGTAGATTTGCGTCGTAGTCATCAAATATGAAAAAGTTTAAGAGGTAATCCATGACCTCAGAGTTTTTAACTGATGACGAGTACAATAGGGGAACAGCATTAATTGTTTTGTCAGTTTGGCAACGTCTATTAATTTTGTTGGGTTAAATCAGAAAATCCCGCAAAGAATTGATTGGTAGCGTTTTGACCAATAGAATTGCAGGAATTCAGGGTAACTCACTGTCTAAAGGTAAATCTAAGCTAAACAACCTATCTTCTTTTCTACTTTGGACGCGACCCAGGTTGCTTTACCTGTTTTTCCATTCAGACAGTGCTCCACGCCATCTCGTGGCAGCGTTAATCTTCCCTAATGCTCTTTTGCAGGCGATGGTATTCCTTCTGTACAGTACCCTCCAAAAAAATCCGAACAGCGATTTATTTTTAAAAAGCCCCCTATGTATATTGCGGGGAACTGTATTTGTCTTTTAGCCCAAATTTGGGGGGAGGGCAAGGAAGAAAGCGAAAGGTGGGAAGAAAGAAAGGGGTAATTAGCCACCGGCCATTTCAACCCCCCCCCCCCTTAAAAAAAGAATGAAATCAGACATTCTGGAATTTTCATGACGCGAAAAATTGATTCAACCGAATTGAGCTCATTTCCGATTATTGGACAAGTGACTTAAGGCGATTCCTTTGAATTTTTACCGCTTCATGAGGCAATATGGCAGCGTTTTCTCGTCACTTGTCCGAAAATTTACAGTGAGTCCAAGGCTATTCGAGACAGTTTGTCTTATTCTTTATTTCGGAGGGGGGGGGGGGTCTTTCTTCCCACCTTTCACTTTTTTCTTTGCCACCCAAATTTAATCTCAAAGCCAAACACAGTTCCCCGCAATATGGATAGGTGGCTGTTTGAAAAAAATTCTTGTTCGGATTTTTTGTAGGATACTGTACTTCATGCCATTGGCCTGAACGTCACTGGCCTGAACGCTGAACGTCACTTGACTGAATCTATGACCAGTTAAATGCATCCAAAATGTGTAAAAATTGATTGTAAATAAATTGTAGTTAAGATACTGAGGCTTAAACAATAAAACAATTTGTTTATTCAAAATAAGTCAGTCGTAGATGGTCGTAGAATGAAACTTCATTCTTGCATTCTTAACCAGTGAATCCTATCTTTTTTTTTACCCTAAAGTTACAGATACTGAAACAAATAATTTAAAAAATAAATTTAAGTTAAGATATATCCGCAATACCAAAAAAATGCTTCCATACAAGATACTATCTGAAAAAATGGTGAAGATAAGTTATTTCCACACACAAGCTACTGGGAAGCAAAAAAAAGTTGCAAAAGCCTAGGGGAAATTATCCTTTTTTAACAAAACTCCCCATTTTCCTTTTTTGCTGGGGAAAGTTCAAATTTAAATGGTTCTGCAACCATACATATTTTTTGCACAACGCTCTCAAATCTCAATAGTTTAATTCCCCCCCCCACTTGATGTCATCACGCGAAGGACTGATTGTCCAGGGTACTTTTCACGGCTGACTTGCTTGCTAGATTCTTCTTAAAATTGTTTTGATTAAGGGAGCTATCCGCGGCCTCTCTTAGCACTAATTAGCTAGTGGCTATAAAAGTGAAATTCCCTCTCTTCCTTATATTTTCCTCCCCCGTACTATTCTACCTTTTCGTTTCCTTTTCTGCCTTTATTTCCAAATTTTTTCCAAAGATAACCAAGGACTTCCCTTTTTGCCTTTTGAGGTGAGGAACTTTCCAAAAACTTTTCAAATGCTGCACTGCCGGACCCCTTGGAATTGGGTTTTTAAATAGGATGCATAGGGTAAAATTACAAATATTTTTTGCGAGCCCGAAGGGCGAAGCTTATAATCGCATTCGCAGAAAAAAAAATGCCATGTCACTTTGTATGTATATATGTATGTAACGCTCCATAGCTCGGGCGTTTTACGACAGACTTCGGACTTTTTGGTCTTAAAAATTAGACAAAAAATATGGGATGCGACCAGAACAAAAAAATTTTATTTACTTAATTAGTCCTTCTGTAATTTATGAAAAACTGCTAAAATAATTGCTTAACGACTAGTGATATCTGGCGGTTGCGACTACAACTTTTTCACCTTAGGTCTAAATTCCACTTCCCATTATGGCTTCCCTCGTTTTTGGTTACCTTTACTTTGCAAATTTACCGCCCGTAGCTAAGCGTGAAAACCCTCTTTCCTGCAAATATATCGCCGGAGGCGATTGCGCTCTTGAAAAAAGTTGGTTAACCAAAGTAGTTGGCTGTGTAGTGGCTAGGGCTTTAGATTCGTGTGGCAAAGATGGGTGGTTCAAGTTCACCCCCCATCAACATCATCTATCTTGAACATTGGCGCCCGGCGTGTATGGGTATGTGTAGTCAAAGTTTGGTATCGACGACATATCGTGACACAAATTTTCACGAAAAAAAACACGATCCTGACGCACAACAATAAATTTAATTTGAAAATGGTTCAATTTTTGCCGGAGGTAAAGCGTGAATATTTTCTATCCTACAAGTTTACCACCGGAGGTAATGCGTGAATATCCTCTGTCATGCAAATTTACCGCCGGAGGCAATGTGTGAAAATCCTCTACACTGCAAATTTACCGCCGGAGGCAATGCGTGAAAACATCACGCTTTTGCAAAGTTTTCATAAACAATTAGACTGTTGGTATAGTCAGAATGCCTCGAGAAACAATAACAGGAGATTAAACGATAATGAGACCAACAGCCACGGTAACAAAACGTAAACGGTACCGGCCAGTAACGGGCAACAAAAAATTAAATTGCTGTAAGTCAAACAGAAAATTTGCAGCAACACACAATGATGCCACGACGACCAATCTATCAACAAAAAACACAAATAACTGCCACTAACTTTGCCGATGCAAGCGGCCGCGGAGCGGATGAAGCGAGAATGGGTGCCTCGGAGGGGCACTCCCGCGGCCGCGAGAGGAGTTCTGGAGATCCTCGCGGTTAAAGAGCGGAGCCCGCGCTGAATAGGTAACATTGCCAAGCTAGATTGTATTGGTTTACCACAAACACTGTAGGCTCAAGGCAGATGAATAACGCGGGAGCAATTTCGGGCGCCGGCCCACACAGGGGGCTCGTGACCGAAGCTGCAAATCACTTACGAAATAAGAATATGCCGATACAAGCAGCTATAACGCAAAACTCACAAAGCAGATGCAACGTTGCCAACCAAAATTTCTTTTTCACGTATGACACTGACTGCTCAAAGCAGAGTTATAGACTCCTGGTCGCTTCACGGCTGTGTTGGCTTCCCTATCCCGGTTTCAGGGTAAAATAGCTTTTGGCTCAAAGGAGGTATTTAGCCAAAAGTGCGACTGAAGTTAATACTGCCGCTGTGTAGTGTAACCTTTAAAGCAAAAACAACGTTATAAAGAAATTGTTTTTAATGTTCAAGACTGATCGCTCAATGAAGTCATTTAGCAAACGACTTAACAATAGGCCCTGAATTTGTCATTTAAGACAGTTTTCAACTGACTTACGACTATCCATTCGGCAAGCTGATAAGCTTGCGTTTCTATCTTAAAATAAAAAATACAAGTAATTAATTTCAAACAGTTAAAGCAAAGACGGAAATCCCCTATAACTCTCTCTAGGCGATGCTTGAGCTTGCCGCTAGGGTGCAGGTCAATAGAGTTGGAGAATGTATTTAGGTATTTTCCCCGTTTCCCTACTGATTACGTGCTTCACACACACGGGATTTGCGAATGTTCTATTAGGTTAAATTTTTTGAAAATTGCACCATTATTATCCATTGCCCTTCACGATGACCTGTGAATTATTTCATAATTTTTGAAGAATTTGAGGTTTAGTTGAGAGTCACCGGCTTTTCACCAGAGCTCGGGCGGGACCGACCCTCATACCCGCCGACCGTCCACTCTCAAAAACCCGGTCTCGGAAAAACTACCGTCCTTAATTAGAGTAGTCGTATGTATGTATACCGTATAATATGTATAAAGGTTCAACGTAAACAACTCAGAAAATTCGAGTGGAAAAGAGGTTGCCGTTCCCGCATGGAATTATCCTCTCGCGTTATTCATAATGTGGTAAGAGATACAATGTGAACCAATATGAGAAGTTCTTGCTATGTTACCACTTTAAGAAAAATATTACCGTTTCATTATTTATATTTATATATTTTAGTACCTTTTTAAAAATATTAGTTAGTAACAGTTAACATAAGCATTATTGAAACTTGTGTGAATTTTGAGAGCTCACTGACAAGTACGACATACTATTTCAATGTATCTTTATGACCAATTAAAGTAGCTTCTGTTGCATGAACGTGCAGATCCACACCATTTTTTCTCTGCTAGAGACGGACAGGGACGGCCTCCTCGCCTAGCGTGATTAACTACCTTCCGATGTCTCGTGGATTCCCCTATATCACAAGCTTTGGAGCATTGTGACCAATCTGACCAATTTCCAACTTCACAGTCTCGAGGAGGACCTTTGGAAAGTGTAAAGAGAATTAAATGTGATTTTCAAAACAAATCGATTAAATCGCAGCGTACGGTTTCTCGTGAAAACTTTGGCGCTTTTGCTTGGTTTATTGACTTTCGATTTATTCGTCTTTTGAATGACAACGGGAAGAGGAAAGCTTGTGAAGCCGTGAGGGGACTCGGTTTGCATATCCCTACCGACAACGCTGACATTATCGACGTTATTTGCAGAATTCACTGATAAATCTTTGAAATATTTGAAAGCGTATTGCATAATTTATTAATTTTAGATCATTTATATCTTTTGTTCTTACTTGCAGCTTCTTTTTCAAATTTTTCAGTGTTATTCTCCACCGAAAGGTTAAGAGAAACAGAATCCAGGCTATGGGAAATCACATAGACATTTGAATTAGAAGAATTCCTCTTAAGAAAAAGCGCGTTTCCCTCTTCAAAAACGTAAGACTCCTGCTCCATTTTCTTAATTTCGTTCTGAATTGCGTCGTCGTTTTGATGGAATACTTTACTCAGTTCATATTCTTTAATCTATTGCCAAAGGTAGAGTTACGTTTTACTTCAATAACGAAGCAAATACAGTACCTACCGAAAGTCTTTGGAAGCCCGAGAGGACCTTATGCAAAAACGCTGTTTTTGCAGTCCTCTCAGTACTACAGTTTTTAGCCAAATTCTTTCAAATTTGGTATGTTCATAGGAAAAGGTAGTAAGAACACCACCGATTTTTTTCAGATTTTTGATTTTATTTTCCAAAGTACTTTTGACCCGTTCTAAAAGTCTTTGGAAAGCCGAGAGGACCTTATGCAAATTAGGCCACTTTGGCCTTTTTTGCAGTTGAACGGCTAGGGCTAGAGAAACGCGACTTTTTTTAAAAAATAGACCTGCCTTAGCCTTAGCCTTATATCAGGTCTGATTTTCAATTTTTTTCATTTATATTATCTAAGTTGAATTTTAAGTTAAAAACGAAAAAGTAGAATTCCCATTTCCATTTCCAGTTTTCTCTCGCGCCAAAAAAAAAAAACAAAGGGATAGGTGCGGAAAAAAGGGGAATTCTACTTTTTCGTTTTTTAACATTCAAATGAAATTTAGATAATATAAATGAAAAAAATCAAAAATCAGACCTGATATAAAGCTAACGCAGGTCTATTTTTTTTTAAGTCGCGTTTCCCTAGCCCAACTAGTTCAACTGCAAAAAAAGGCCAAAGTGGCCTAATTTGCATAAGGTCCTCTCGGCTTTCCAAAGACTTTTAGATCGGGTCAAAAGTACTTCGGAAAATGAAATAAAAAATTTGAAAAAAATCAGTGGTGTTCTCACTACCTTTTCCTATGTACAATATCCTGCACGGAAACTGGGACAGCCGCTAGGGGTTTTACACAGGATACTCGTAAGAACCACCTAGCGGCTGCTGTCCCAGTTTCCGTGCAGGATACTGTACATACAAAATTTGAAAGAATTTGGTTAAAAACTGTAGTAGGCCTACTGAGAGGACTGCAAAAAAAGCGATTTTGCATAAGGTCCTCTCGGGCTTCCAAATACTTTCGGTAGGTACTGTAATATAAATCAATTATGAGATGTATAATCACACGTACCTTCACAAAGTGAAACGAAGCCATTGTTGGAAGTTTATGGACTCCTGGATAGAAGAATGCTGAAGCAGGGTGATTTGGAAAGTTGGTCGTCAAATGACGAATCATTTCTTGTGGTTCAGTTGGCCAATTTGGAGAAGTGAAGGAAAATCCATTATCTGTTCCAGCATCCACTACGCCGACCTATATATTTTAAAGCGCAACGTATGGTACTGAACCTAACTTATGAATGAATTATAAATTCCATCAAGAGAGTCATGATTCTACCTCAATGCTGATACTATCCAACCATTTACTATTGACGCACAGATCTAAACTATCAATGCCGATGAACCAATCAGGAGAAGGAACAAGCTTAGAAATCAGCGACACCTTTGTAAACCAAAATTGCAAAGAAAATGATTTTTTAAAATTTGAGCTACAGCTACTCTATTTAAAAAAATAATGTTGATCAAGTGTACAAACCCTGGAATGATTGCCGTCAACAAAAAAATCTGCTTCTGTTTTCCCTTCTCCAGACGTTATTGGGGGTGCATTAAACTCGTCGTAGATTCCACCTTCTCCTTGGGATTGAGTATCTAAATAATCACTTCGACCGTTCTCCGCGAATAACTTTAATCCTTCCGTGGCCTTTTGATGAAGTCGGTACAACGTGTATGATTTGTTGTGTGATCGCCCTTTTTGTAAAATATCAGTTGTAGCTAGAGTTGTTATAAATTACAACAACTTATGCCACTATGCCCCACTGCACAAATCCGAAGCACACCAAAATTAGTAGAATGGGTTTCGCTTACGATATCCAAAAACGAACAAAGAACTAATTGTAAAAATTAGAGAACTAAAAATCATATTTTGTTCTCACTTTCAGACCTAAACATCAGTTGCCGTAAAGTTCCAATTTAAATTGAAATGATTTTGGGTATTTTACGTCACTTAAGTTATATTGGTAAATTCTAGTTTTATAGGTACAACCGAGTCCATAAATATCTACCCCCCAAAAGGCGCGAAAACCAATAGTATAATAGCATAACAATAGAATAAGTAGTTTCGCGCCTTCTTGGTGGGGTAGATATTTATGGACTCGGGTACGTGTTTTATAGGTACGAATCTTTAGGTACTGAGCTCAACAAGGATTTGATCGTAGCGTGGTTTTCCGACACAAGACAAATGGATTATAATACGAATCAAAGTCTTAGAAAAAATATTTCTGTGACTATTTAGTATTACTAGAGTATGAAAGAGTCGAAGATGCAAAAAAACCGAGAAAAACAAGCATCGTTCATTCTCTTTTTAAAAAAGACATGAATTTGACGTAATTCCTCCGTTTTTTGTCATTAAGGTAAGGTAAGGTTTTTTATAAGGCTAATTAATATCTACCCGAAAAATGGGTGCAGAACCAGTGCAGAACAGTAGGGTATTACAAAGGCTGTTATTAAAAAAAATACATATTCTAAACAAATAAATAAAATACGCTATAACCTAACTATAATTATGCTATAAGTTAATGTATAAAATAATAAATATATTGCACTTCGTTTGTTAACTCTACTTCAAGGAAGAATTACGATCTACTGCAGGTCTGCAGCTACCAAAAAAGACGGTGTGTAGCTAGACATCTCGGCCAAAACCAACCCGGCCAAGCTAACTCGGCCAGGCCCTTTTTTCTTTTTTTCTGGCCGAATTGGCAACTGAGCTTGGTCGAGTCTTCTGAAAATATTGAAGTCAATTCGGCCAAGTTCAAGTCCCGAAAATTCCCGCGAATGGGACTCTCTTCTATGATTTGGCCATTCCCGGCAGGGACAACCTCGGGTCAATTACTCTACTGGTTTTTGTTACATTACATGCACATTGGAAGGATGGTTATCACAGTCTGATCTCAGTGGACTATCATCACCGGTAACTAAATGAAGCTTACTTTCATCACGACACACAGGGAAATGTAGAATGGGGAAGCGTTGCATTTTTTAGCCGACCGACGAATCGGCAAGAACTAGCCTTTTTCCTCCTGCTTCCCAGTGCTTGTCAAAGTTCGTTTGTCGGCTTCAATTCACGACTACCTTAAACTTCGAAGTAGCAGGGGGGGGGGGGGGGGGGGGGGTAGTCCATCTGTAAAGAATCAAGTGAAAGATGGAACCAACGACGTTTCCCCATTCTACGTTACTCTGCCCTATAATGATGAAAGTGTAATTTATTTATCGTAATTTATGTTCAGGAGTAATCATCTTAAATGGTATTTCATACACACCTAGCAATGAACACACGTGCTTAGTTAATAATAAAAAATAATTTTTTCTGTATTTGGCCGAGTTGCCCTCTTTTTAACATTTTAGTTTTGACCGTAGTTTTGACCCGAGTTGACCAGAAAATCATGTCAAAATTTTGGACGACTTGGCCACAAAAAAACATAAAAAAACTTCTGGCCGAGTTGCCTTGGCCGAGTTGGTTTTGGCCGAGATGTCTGGCAATCAAAAAGACAACTCATCAAATTTTGATAAAAATTTTTAATTGTATAATAAAAATTTAATAATAAAAATTGTTGTGGCTTCGCTTCGCTTAGGAACGAAATTCAAATTCCAGTTTCTGCCTAAATGTTTCTACTACTAGTGACACACTAGAGCTTTAAAAAAAAAGAGCGGCTATGGAGTAGTCTAACGTCCGAAGTTGCCAGTTCGATGAAATTGTGATCCCTATTGGTTTGGTCATTGGTGTCCAATCGATTATCGATTGGACACCAAACCGTTACAAATTTGATTTTTTTATGTCACGCGATATTGTGTGTGAATGTCCTGGTCGTTTCCCTCTCACGCGTAGTTGCCGGTTTATCGAAATTGCACCACGTGACAGTCTAGAAATAAAAAAGATCACCACTGAAAAATGGGAAAAAAAAACGCTAAATTCAACCGCAATCCACTACTTCATCGCCGGTCTCCGGTGCTTCATTTCGGTGTAGCGGCAACTACCGATGGAGAGAAAATGCGAGTAATGATACATTTTTGAATTTCAGCAATCAAAATAATTTACAATAAATTTAATGACTTAACAAAATCACTTGTGCTTTAGTGCTAACGCTACTCCTATCTTCGAAGCCCAATTGTTAAAGCGGAGAGAGAGAGCCAAAGCAGCCCTCTTTACCCTTCTCTCCCTCTCGGCTATCAGAATAATTTTTATTCGTGAATTTATAAAAGTATTCCTTGCCGTGAGTGAAAAATTCTGCAAAATTACATGTTTGAGACACTAGACGAGAGACATGCCCCTCTCATACAAAATAATAATAACAAATAACTAATAACTAGTCCAGTTGAAATGGTAATACAATTTCGGATCGTTTCGGATTGAAATTTTTGAAAATGTTAAGTAAGTTCAAGGTTTTCACAAATGGTTCTCTCTGCTGCTCAGTGACAGTAGCAACTAATACGTGTTGTACGGAAATCGCAATTGCAAATAAAGTCAATTAATTTCAATACATCCATTTTTCGATATATGTGTTAAAAAAAATTATTCTCTTGCGTTGGGCCTCCATTAAAAAATAAATTTTCTAATTGAAAGTATGTAACTACTAAATATTTCGTCATTTTAAAAAATCCTGCAGTGTTAAATGTACCCCTCCTTTCTACGTCAGTGTTTGCTTCTTAACAATACTGAGGTAAGTAATTACAGTAACGTACTACAGCTAGTGCTACTCTTATCTAAAAGAGCTATTTAGTAAAAACTGAAACAAGTTTAAAATAATACCATGCAGCCTACTGCTTACTTGTTAGTAAATTTTATCCACTAGCCTATAACAAATAAATAAGATGTTCCGGAATAAATCTATTTTAGGAATCGTTAATACAAATTTGTGTGTACATATAGACCCACCTACAAGTTTAGACCATTGGGCAGGGGGTCGCCATTGAGGATAATGTTTAGGAAAATTTCTTGGGTTCCAAAATGTGTTGAGTGTTACGCGATAAACGGTAAGGCGATCTGGCTGACAAAGTTTTGGGTTTTGTTCTTCCATGTCCGTAAAAGGACATTTTCCTGGCCGTGCCTCAGTCAGTAACGCGATGATGTTCACCATACATAGTCCCACAATAAGTGAATTGTACCCATACTGGTTTATCATCTTTGCACCTTTACAAGGTTAGCACTATACAAAATGGGTAATATATAAATGAACAAGGAATGCAGGAGATCGAAAAAAAATCATCTTACTTTGTAATTCAAATTTTCGCCAGTAACGCACGCTCGATAAAAATTCCAAGATCACTAAAATACACCTCTTATCCAGTTTCACACGACGCTACTGACTCAATGTGGATAAGTGAGTGGATTTTTGTCATTTCATATTAAGAAAGGAAGAACACCGAAGAACACAGGCAAGGAAATCTTTGAGCCTTGATAAAAAAGCCGCACGATTACGCTTTACTCAAAGTGTAGTCGTGGAAATAACAAACTCAGTCGTCTCTCTCTACAAAAAGAAGTTGCCCCGAATTGCCCAGCCATGTTTTCCCATTTGCCCATAAAAGCAAATATTATTTTCTGGCTTGTTTACTTTGATCAAATATAAATGGTTCTATCAAAAATCAAGTTAATTTGACTATAGTCGAAACAGTTGTGATAGGGTAAGATTTTTCCCAGAACAGGCAATAGAACTAGATTAGTAGGTTACAGCAGTATTAACTTGTTTGAAAAACATTGAATTCTGAATTTATTTCCATAATGGCGTACATTTTGAATACCAAAGAAATTTATTACTTTCAATATTTCGTACTGTTAAGTCAACAATTAAAGTTAACGCAAATTAAACTAGCTCATCGAATTAGGCGAATGTTGTCATAGGTGACGAAAATAGAACTCTCGGTTCAGTTTCACAGGATTCAGGCCAGATGCTTTGTAATGATGGCGGTCTAGCGCGTCTAACGACGATATATATATATACATATATAAAAAGCATGACCGCGATTACTACTGCGGATGATTCTTGCTCTATATTTGGAATTTTCTGCTTCCATTATTCAAGCCTAGTATTTATAATTAAGTTAATAAGTTTATTTATATAACTGTATATTGGCATATTGCTCCATGCGATTTTATGAAATGAAATGTTTTACAAGTTTTGTATAAGTTTTAAGGTAGTTTCCTAGTAAAATCAAAAAGCGACATTTCCATAATCCCTCATTAAAATAGCGTTACTTTTTTTAAAAATTCCAACCCCGCAGCGATTCAACTCCATTTAAATGAATATATCCGAGGACCAAAGGAAAACAAACACCGACAAATAAAAAAACTCATTTCTCTATGCAAATATTTCATAAATAGTAAGAATAAGAAAATACATTTCGCAGCATTGAAAGTACAATTTCTTTATATATTTAAGCCACATATAAAAAGAGTACAACCACCTCTGAAATAGCGCAAAGAATTCAAAAATTATAAGTTCAAAAGTTTTAGAGTTGTTTTTTTACTCCATTTTAACTGTCCTAACTTAATAACTCACCACCCTGCCCTCAACATATCTTCTCTGGATGCACATTTGTCATGTCCAAATAGAGAAGAATAACAAGCAAATTTAATTATTATATTTCACCGTTTGTTCCAAGTAATATCATCTTGAGCTGTACCCAGTGAAGGAAAGTGCGTCTCTAGGCTGTGATTCGCCAAGTGATGCTTCAAATCAGAAGGTGACAAAACTTGACCACACGTAGCACATATAACGTACGGCTCTGTTGACACTATGCCACCTTTGACTCTGATTTCAGACCGATGAACTCGTAGAAGTTGTTGCTGTTTTGAAATGTCGGGGAGAAGGCAAATCAATTCTGGAAACAAGGCCGAAAAGCAATCTTCTCCCATCACCTCCAGGCAATTCTATAAATTGACTCACAATAAGAACATTCCAAAATAGGTAAACCGAAATAACAGTAAAAAGAACTCGAAATTATTTTACCGTATAGTATTCTTTAGCGTCCAGACTTCCGCTTCTAAACTGAGTTGATATGGTGCGAAATTTTTCTATCTTCTTCCGCTGATTACATAACAAATCCATAACTGTCGCAATGAGTTGTTGATTACGAGCGCTAAAATCAGGAGGCTGTAAGAATGCGCGGCTCGAGTTATTGTTAAGAGTTAATGGAACATTTTGCACACTACTTCTGGATAAAGCTATTTTCGTTGGAACCACTTTTTCAACGCGTGTCAATGGCGAACCATCATGACTGCTGTCGAAGAATGAAGTCACGGGCGAAGAGTTACCAAGAGCAGGGAATTCAGACGAATTTAAATTAATTGGTTTATCTTTGATTTTCGGTCTCGCTCCATTATTTTCTATCGTCTTTGAATTGATTAGGGGAGCAATGATGTTTACTTTGCTGGCAATGCAAGTATTGGTTTCCATAAGACCATCAGACATGTCGAATTTTGTTCTTCCGGTTCGAGATGCTCTGGGAACTTCAATGGGATGACGATTAAGTTCACCAACTTCAATTTGAGAGACTTTTTTCTTAGTTTCACCCGAAAACACCAGTGCTGCTACTTGGTTTTTGTTAGTCGCTATTGGCGGATTCTTTTTTTTTTTACATCGTTCTTTAGGATGCTTCGACGAGGATTCAGTGATTGGCACAGTGCATGGAACTGTTACTCCGTTATTTACCTTGTCCTTTGAAGTGATCCATACATTTGCGTCACCAGGATCATGCAAAGAAGATGGGACTAATAAAGGATACTCTTCAACAGTAGACGGAGGATTTCTACTATGAGAAACACTTTTAACAGATGAAACGTTGACAGGCTTTGGAGGATTTTTTTTTATCCACCCAGGTTTCAAGGGTTGCTGCTCAGGTAACTGAGGAGAAGTTAAAGAGAGAGAAGGAAAATTTTCCAGACGTAAATCGCGACTAGGTTGGACATGAATATTCTGAGAAGTACTAACTCGAGAAACTCTTGCGATCGGGATCCCTTCTAGAAGTAGAAGAAGAAGAAACAAAAATCTCACAAATTTAATGTCAGGAAAACAAACTTGATGTTAGATTACCAGTTAAGAAATCCTCATTTTGACCACCAAGGCGAAGACGGACCGAACGCTTGGCGCCGGTTGATTTTTTATCACCGGGCATTGAAATATCTTGATGATCAATTGCTAATCCTTCAGCAACAAGGGAGGGAAACTCATCATGAGCTCCTACGGTGTTCTTCACGGTAAATCGATTGCTTTTAGCTAATTTCTGTGCCAAAGAGTCTGAGCCATTGGTTCTACTCTTCATAACTGACCCAGATCCAGTAGACAAACTTGGGAATTCTTCAGGATTTCCGATATCTGCACTGACCACAGAAGAAACAGCAACTGGTCGAGACGTTTGCTGTTCAGCAACATTATTTGAATCTTGTTTATCGGAAGCCCTCGGTCCAACGCGACGTCCATTGCGCCCTTTGTTTTCACCTGAACGTGGTGCTAATGTGAATTCTAATTCCAAAGTTCTTGCTTGCTTGATCGCTGCTTTCCCCAAACTTTGACTATGTGTCTAAAAGAACAGGTTGTGGTGAAAATTAATTAAATATAATGTTAAGTTCACTATTTGTGGTTACCTGAGCTTTATGAGCGCGGATATCTATTTCAGTGCGAAAAACACAGGTGAATTTCTCATCCTTGCATTCCCCTTCCTCACATAGAAAATGTGCATCATGGAAATGTTTGCGCAAATCTTCATAATTGCTAAAAAAAAAAGTCTTTAATCAGCTTGTTCAACGACTTAATGCTTTTTAAACATTATGAATCTAACTTTAAATCCATGTTTACCAATAGTAATGATTTAACCCATCAGCATCGCAGAAGTGGCAGAAATAGTGATCTCTTCTCAAATGACGGAATAACTCATCAGCATCAACATATCTCTGATCACAAAAATTACAAAGAGGGTGGCCTCTGTGAGAAGTGTTGTCAGGGTCCCCTTTCCTCCGGTGTAAAGCTAACTCTTGGCGTGTATAGGCTCTTCTTTCTTGGCTAAATATCTTTAAAGAAAATAGAACAAATTAACTACTATTATATGCATAAAAAATAAGCTAAATACCTTTAGATTCTCAACACAAAGATCACAAAAAAATAATTCATGTTCTTTCCTCAAATGATCTTTAAGGATTTGTAAGTTTTGAAATGTAGGCTTCAATGGGCAAGAGTAGCAAATATGAACAAGTAACTTTTCAAAAACATCTTGTAGAGAAGCACTCTCAAAATGGATTTTAGTTATTTTATCCATAGGATACAAGTTTGATGCAAGAAGTTGATATGGTTTGGCCTTCTTCACGAAGTAAACCTGAAACAAAAATTCATTTCAGTTGTGTGATTTTGAACTATTAACACTGAATAAAAGCCATACCTTGGTCAACTCTTGGCGACAAATGGGACAGGCATCTTCTTTGCATAACACTCGCATGCGAGTGGAACACTCGTGGCATATCGGATGATCACATATTCCTATGGAGAATATTTCAACATCCTTAAAACAAACGGGGCAGCATGCAATATCTGAGGTTTCGAATGCTTTTTCACGTTTGTTAAACGAGGAAGTCATCTCGAAGATGAAATTTGTTTGAATTTAAAGCGTTTACACGTATGCACACAGTATCAATGCAAGTCTAGATGTGTCAGTTAAATTTCTTTGTACTGGCTTATCAATACAGTTGAACACATTGCCCTCTTTACAGACTTTTCATGTGCCGGACTACCGGGTTCTTAATTAACTAGGCTACAAGTCCAGATTCACGTTTTCCAATGGTGTGGCACTTTGGGCCTGTGGCAGTGGCTTATTCTGCACTTTTGGTGATAAATCTCGTCTGCTGAAAATTTGTATCGAACGACGAGACGCCAAGCGGAAAAACAATTTCTAATTTTTGCTTTTCGATATTCCGCAAAATTCAGCTAGCTTTCATAGAGAGGGAAATTTCTTGTAAACGGTAACCGTAATTTTATTTAATGGCAACAACGAATATACATATAGGAAATCTCTACAGTTAAGCTAGATAAATTGTAGAAATGTGGAGAAATGGAGAAAGCATAGAGTTGGCTAACGTAGTAACGTCCGAAGTTGTCAGTTTTTTTTTTCAGCGTCAAAAAATGTTTAGACACGAACCATGGTGTATTAGTATGGTGGGGGAACTTATGGTTGGAATCGGCTATCTCGGCGCGAAGCCAGTGGTCGCACCTGATCAGCGCTGCCTGGTGGACAATTGGGTGAACTATGAGCTATAAACGGTTTGAAAATTTTCTAAGTCCGATTGCACTTTGCTTATGTACTTATAAAGCTATAAAATCGTAAAAAATGAGTCAATAACAGTAATTAAGTATTATTTTTCCAGCTTTAATTATTTTAAAATTAATAGAAAAAAAATATGAAAAAAATAAGTGACGAACATAGGAATCGAACCTTAGCCCTCTGGAGTCGTAGCTCATTACTCCAACCACTGCGACAACCGGTTGATGTCTGCACTCAAAAAAGTTAAATATATATACTATTTTACAGACGAATTATTTTACAAAAGATATGTATTTTGGTTCATAGAGGGCACTGACAATAGCCGACCAGCCCTGCAATTGGCTGTTAAGAATTTTTACTTTTGCACTAAGCTCCGCCTCTTGTCCGGAAACTGGCTTCATTCGAGATAGCCGATTCCAACCAAAGTTCCCCCACCATACTAATACACCATGCACGAACTCCTGCCAGAGCCATTACTTATGGTTGTGCGACTCATATGGCGGAAGATTCTCTCGGAGATGCGTCGTCTTGATGCTCCTCTACGGACATGCCTCCTTCAAACTCTATTCCGCCCCCTCGAATTCCTGACGAGACGGTCCTGCTACTAGCGGTGATAGTCTCCAATTATTACAGAAAACGTCAAAAGCACCAAAATCTTACCAAGCCATTGTAGCAAAATGCACATGAATCCAATAGGAAGTAGTAGCAATAGCAAGTAGGAAGTAGTAGTTAGAGCGGCTAGGTACGAAGTCCAAGAACGTAGGTTCGATCGTAGCGAATGGGGAATCTTTTTTTTTTTATATTTTACCTAAATTTAATTAGCTTGCAAAATATTGAGAGGAAACCAATAAAGACAGTAAAAGCCAAACCTATAAAGACTAAGTAGTAAAGCAATAGTTTTCCAAAACGTATTGTTAGAACTTAGAAATTTCAAATGGTAGTAAGGTGGCGCCTGGCACGTAGTGTTGTTACACACCCACCAGGTGGCAGTGATTGTCGTCAGGAATTCAAGACGACGCCAAAAGCTTATGAAAGCCTTTAACATTGAGACGCACAACCATAAGTAATGGCTCTTCTCCTGCCATGCTCCTTCCATGGGCATGGTGTATTGTCTGGTGGGGGAACTTATGGTTGGAATCGGCTATCTCGAATGAAGCCAGTTTCCGGACAGAAGCTGGAGCTTAGTGCTAAAGTCAAAATTCTTAACAGCCAATTGCAGGGCTGGTCGTTTATTGTTGGTGCCCTCTATGAACCAAAATACTAATTTCTTTTGTAAAATAATTCGTCTGTAAAATATATATATATATATTTAACATTTTGAGTCCCGTACTACGACTCCAGAGGATTAAGGTTCGATTCCCAAAATACTCCACTTCTTTATTTTTCATATTTTTTCTATTAATTTTAAAATAATTAATGCTTGACAAATAATACTTAATTACCGTTGTTGACTGTTTTTTATGATTTTTTAGCTTTATAAGTACACAAACAATGTGCAATCGGACTTAGAAAATTTTCAAAGTTCATAGCTCATAGTTCACCCAATTGTCCACCAGGCTGCGCTGTTCATAGGCGACCACTGGCTTCAGCCGAGATAGCCGATTTCAACCATAAGTTCTCCCACCAGACTAATACACTGGTCATGCCATGGGCATGGAGAGAAGCATCCTCTCCATACCCCTGCTCTTGCATGGCGGCTTACGGAGTTTCGCCGGTGTCATTCTTAGTTTAATGTTTCCCATTTCAGTCGTCTTCAGTTGCTATTCTTAATGAGATAACTCAATTCCTTAGTTATCAGGTAATCTTTTAAGATTTATTTCCCCTCGATAGTCATTGTAGTTTATTTATTATTAATTTTTAAGTAAAAGGCATTTTGTTTTTAAAGACAATATCCTGCCCCGAGGAAAGAGAACCCCGCGCACCCCTTTGTCTCCTCTTAGTTTCTTCCTTCGCCTCTTCTTTCCATTCTTCCCTTGGGGCAGGAAATGGCAATATTTTTTGTAAACACGGTAGGGACAATGACAATGGAGCAATAACTATGCTGAACTAAATTTAAAATTATACGGGAAGCCCGGCGGTTCACTTTGACCGATGGATCAAATTATTCGATAACGTCGTTGCGATATCCAATTGGAACAATTCAGATATTGTAAGTATGCTGTCAACTAAAATGTCTGGTGATGCATACGATTTTTTACAAAATATCATGGAAAGTGACACAATCGATTATAGCAAGATAAAGGCCCTTTTCGAAGAAAATTTCCACGCTGACGAAGATGGCAAGATGCCGATTTTTATCAAGAAAAATTTGACGAGATGCAACGGAAACCGAAAGAAAATATTTTAAATTACGCTTTTTGTTTGAAAACAATCTATCAGCGAGCCTATCTGTCAAATAAGCTAGAAACTCAGGAAGAAAAATCGAGTCAATTACAGTTTTTACGACAGAAATTTTTACAAGGGCTTGAATCTGAGCTGGGGCATATAATCCGCTACAAAAAAGTTTCGTCGTTTCAAGAACTTGTAGTAATCACGCAGAAATATGCAATATGAATACAATTAGAGCAAAACGATAAAGAGAAAAAAGTATTCGTAAATGCAGTATCTACTAATCAGAACGACTCACTTCTATGATGAAAGCAATTGAGAAACAAAGTGACTCAATCAATGCTAATGCTACTAGCCTTAAATTCGGTAACAAACCCACTGAGCCTACAACTTTTCAAAATCCATAGTAAATTCAAATTTCAGTCAACAAATGGAGCAATTGACTGAATCAATGATAAATCTTGGCGGACTAATTAGTTCTAGTATTCAAAAAGATATTTCGCGTAATCAACAACGCGGAGGGCAATCAAATGGCTACAATCAGTAAAATCAGTCGTCTTTTTTTAACCCAGTCCATCAAAAAAACTTCAATAAACCACGACCCGGCAACAGGTTTCAGCAATCCCCGTTTGGACCCCCTGTGGAAACCTTTCATTTTCCCGGTTGACCCTTACTTAATCCACTTCCATATTTTACGCAACCAAATTTTCCTCAGCAGCAACTTGCCCAACCGTCCCACTATCCGACCTCACAGTTTCAGCAACTTCCGCAACCAATTCCCCAGGCAATTCAGCAACGTCCCCCTCAACAATTTTAGCAACCGCCCCGCTCACCACAAGTAACTTTTCAGCAACCGAATCAGAATTTTAACCGCCGGCAATCAGCGATGAGATTTATTAATTGCGGAATGTCTAATCACAACATTGAAACGTGCTTCCGAGCGCAACGTTCGGCCTTTGATGCCAATATTTTTTTTTATTGTAAAATGTCTGGACATAAGGCAAATCTCTGTCCAAACAGACCAAATGTTATTCGATCAGCGCTACCTGTTTCTACACAGACTCAGGGAAACGCCTAAGGGCCGACTGTAATAGGTCAGTCGGAAATAGGCCGTCGTTTCCCCCAAAACCTAGATTAATCGCAAATATTACAGCTTTCAGCAAAAATTCAGCACCCCGTATTTCCGTAAAAATTCTTGCGACTCCGTTTCAAGCTTTGTTTGATACTGGCACGGCCAGAAGTCTTCTCCATATAAATGTATTTAATAAAATTGTGTCGGAACAACTTACTTGCTCTGGTGAAAAGGCGATGTTCCGTGCCAGCAATTAACTTGTACCGAATCAGATGTTGATCTATATGATATTCATAATACGCCGTTGCTTACGAGAGAGATCATTATCCTACCACTAGTATACGGAAATCATGTTAAAAATCAGGAATTTATCGAACAAACGGTATTTCCGAATCTTGCGTAATAGTCAATATGCCGCTATCAATCATGAATTTATTTTTGATAGCCACTCAAAGACTATATTTTTGGCTCATGATAATCCAGAGGATCGTTTGTTGTTAATCAAGGCCTTTGTGTACCATTTGTTGAAAAATAAATATCCAAAACATTGATGACCTTGCTCGGAAATGTAAGGATAGCCCCCCTCACCTCTCAAGTGGTGGAGGCTGAGATTCAAGGGCAATCCGATGAGGTGGCCCCTACTCAATCTTTTTCTTTTCTCCCAACGCAAAGTTTCCGGAGGGAATTTGTATTCAATATCCTATACTATAATACAAGTCGTCGCTTGGGCGGAGCAAAAAAACTTGTGCTCACGCGGTGATTGGTTCCTAGACTTTCTACCTGTTTTGGGTTCTTTACCCTCAAGGGAAAATCCTCGAGTTGCAGCAGGGGAGGCTGAGTCACTGAAGAGGGGATCGAGCTAGGGGAGAAAATGTGGCGAAAGGAATACGGAAATTCGTTCGTTTTTTTTTACTTACGATAGTTGTTAAGCGAAAATGAAGTTTGTAAAAAATGAACTTCATATTTAACACTAAGGGAAATGTGTTCACGAAATAATAAAGACTAACATCGGCTTACTAACATATAAATAACGAGACGTCAGTATGTGAATTTCATTCACCACGGTTCGAGCTACGGCAAAGTATATAAAGGGTGAGAGAATCATGCCTAATAGAAGTGCTCATTCTCTGTATAGTTCCTCATAGAACTTAGAAATAAAAAGGGAATCAGGCCTGCTTTCAAGGAGAAATAAAATCACTTTATTAATATAAAAAATAAGAGTCTTATTCGTCGGGGTTTCTTCCTCTCCCGTGTGTGTCAACAGTGAACACACATCAGAGGATCGCATCATTAACGCCGAGCTCTGCGTGCACGAACGGACGGGAAATCGACGGCTAATGAGTTGATTGGACCGTTTTTTTTTTCCGAAAGCCGATGGGGGAGGAGAGAACCGGCTGAAATTCGCGGGTTATTTAATTATTTTATATTAACTATTTTATATTCCGGTTAACTTAATATCGCGAAAAATTTTGTTACCTAAAATTATTAATAAAAACCCGAGAATTAACGTATAAGAAAAAAAAGACAGAAGAAAACGAATTTGATTCACGGTCAAACACAATGCAATTGACTGAATTGCTACTCGGAAAAACGTGAGTGACGGTTAACTTATCAAAAGACAACACCAGTCAACACCAGTCTTAAATTAAACTGTTTGATTACGCATCCACGACTAAAACAGACCAAGCTTTCGGGGGAAAAACGAATAGCTCTAACACAATTAAGCGAGGGGCAGACAGAATATCAGGCGACGAATTGACAAGCAGGAAAGAATATTAGGTAATATTCAAGCTACGGACAAGAAATGAACAGGCTAATCAAGATATCACGCAATTCAAATAAATTGCAAATAAAAATCAATAAACGAAAATGGTCTAGCAAGAAGAAAATTAACTGGCAACAAGGCGACAATAAGTTTGACAGGCAAGATGTTAACAGGGGGAAAAATTTTAATCACTCTGAATCAAAATAAAACATCATTCAAATCAATTGCTAATAAAAAATCTCCGCAACTTAAAATGAATAAATGAAGAAAGTGACAAAAAAACGAAAAAGGTCTGGCAAGAAGAAAATTAACAAGGCAACAAATGAGATTGACGGGCAAGATGTCAACAGGGAAGCAAAAAATTAAAAAAATTGCAAAGCAAGCACGGAAATTTGTAAATTTTTAAAATTTACCACAGCTGTGAAGTGAAAATGACATTTGTAAAAAATGAACTTCATGGTTAAAACCAAGAGGAATATGTTCATTAAATAATAAATACGGGAATCGGCCAACTAACTTATAATTAACCAAACGGCAATGCGTGAATTTCACTCATGTTGATTTGAGCTATGCTAAGTATATAAAGGATCACGGCGTTTCTTTATTAAATTAGGCTTCTGTAACGACCTCTCCATCTCGCGGAGAGCGGGTCGTACAAATAACACAAGCGAATAAATGACACTCGGGGCTTCCCACAATTGCTGAATGTATTCTGGATTTCTAAGCTTAAGAGTACATAAATGAGATAAAGAGTTAAACGCGGGACATACCGATATTGCCGGAGGCCGATGACACGGGAAGAGAAAAGAAGTAAAATGAGAACACGGCACGAACGAATACACGGACGATAACTGCACGACGGCAGACGTGCGTACACACACGACACAATAAGCGCAAATGCGCACACAAAACAGACACGAAGTTAGGAAAATAGAAATGGGCAAGATAACTCGTAATTGGCACTGAACTGGGTTAACTGAAGAAGCGTAGAGAAAAGTGAAAGGAGTCGATAGTAACTAGCTAATCAGAAATTAGGGAGAGCTCTACGAACTGGTCGGAGAGTCGAACAAGACTAACTAACTGTTCGTCGCACATTTGCGACGAAACTTTGCATACAGCTGGGCCCGTCTGGTCCAGCGACAAAGGCACATTAGTCACTAATAATCGCCCTGTGTAAAGGGTACCCCCAAATACGTTGACGTGTGAAACGATCACTTGTCAATATTATTCTGGGGTAGGCCTAACACTATGGGAACTAACACATTAACACACAATTTATGGGTGGCTCTAATTCTAAAGTGGTTGATAATATTACTGGCGCCGGACGGCGTCAGGTTGCAGCATCTTCAGCTGTTGCGGAGCGACGCTTCGTTACATCATCCCCCGGCCCGTTGGATTACGTCCCGTAATCCCAAGTTCAATGTCGTTTTCGCGGTTACTGGAGGCTCTTGTCGGGATCCGTAGGAGACTGCAGAATTTCCAGATAAGGCCGCAGCATCCGCAAGCGATGCAGACACGGATTGAGACGACGGCTATTATGATTACTGCTCCGATATAAAGGAAGTTAGTCAGCTGGTCGAGCCACGATGTTTTAGCTGCGGCGTCGGCTACTGTTCCTAGCACTGTTGCTGTGCTCGGGATGTGGGCGGGTGAATAATTCCCGGCCGAATGCTCGTTCATGGCCGCTGCGATGTCGGCCATAATATTCATATGATCTATGATCGTGTCACTGTACGCCGGGTTGCTTTGATGTGCGTAGTCGAAATATTTAACTTCGTCGTATCGAAATGAGTGGGCTAATGTTTGTAGCGGGAGCACTATTTTTGCTTCGATCGGGACCCAGGTATTGTCGCGGTACCCGAACGGTTTGTTGTTGAAATTCACGAAACCTTTCGTCCAATAACACGGTGAGAACGGGACAAGTTCCCAACCGTCTAAGTTGATGGTAAAATTTTTGTATTTTGGCTGCGGACCACACGAAGTTATCTCGATATCGAAGGTCACGTTATGTGGTGTGCATGTAGTCATTACAGCGGTTTTCCCGAACGCGTTTAGTTTGGCGCACGCCGGTAGGTTGAGTTGGGATGCGGCTAACCAGCCGTTGTACTGGGCAGTTGAGATTGCTCGTTCGTGAGCCGCCTTCCGGGAGTCGCACTGAAGAGAAGCGATTGCGTGAGCGAGCTCGTTTTCGTGATCAATAATTTTGTCACGCATGTACTGGAGATTTGCTGTGACGTCCACTTTGTCTATTTCGGGAGTATGTTTGTGGATGTCTTTCAGCGAGATGTTGGTCGGCTTGACTGGTACCGTCACAACGTAAATGTCTGGCTGACCAATTACGTCGAACGCTCCCGTTTTTCGTGCACACTGCTGGTGCGTTGGTATACACCTTGGGTTGAGCACCAGGTGGAACACTAGTTCGTTGTCTTCATCGGTAAGACGGTATTTCCCGGGAATCCCGATAAATTTTAATGCTGCAATTCCGGTCTCTAGCACGCGGGCTTTTGGGTCCGAGGTTTGCGTGTATGTCTTGTCCCATATGAGTGTCAAGTGGTTGTGCATCAGGCCGCCAGTTGTCGCTGATGCCGTTCCTATTGGTGTGGAGAATTCACTGCCTTCCGTTTGTTGATATAGCGGCACTTTTTCAAGGACACAATTCACTTTTTCTGTTATAATTGTTTGCAGCCAATATCCACTTTCACTAGGCTCTTCGTCGAACACATATTTATTTTCTTTTAACACCATCAGTTGGTCGTTGCACCGATGACTTTCGTACATAATTTGGCACTCTGTGAATGAAGTATCCAGCGCCACTTTGTCGGTCACGATCACTACTAATCCGAAAAAGTCGACTGATATATGTTTTTGAATTTTCCATCGGGCACATAATTGTCCAGGGAATTTCGCCTCGGCTCGTCTTTCGGTGTATACGGAGTATTTGACCGTGAGGGAGGAAGAATGATCTTCCTCTGGTCTGCAATCTTCGTCCGAGAATTGGAGGATTCCCATGTGTAATGGCTTGGTGCAGTCACACACGGTTGCATTCAGGGCCAGTGGTGACGGCATGCATAGGCCTAAGAATAGAATGATTTGGGCCAGCAACATGATGCTGTGGCACGGTACAGATGGAAGAGGAAACATAGGAATATGGTAATGGTAAAGTCGACGCACGAATAGGTAACATAAAAAAAAGAGAAAGAGAACATTAAACATTCAGCATGTGGGTTTTTTGTTTGTTTTGCTTTTTTTGTTTACTAAATTCTAGCCTCTAGCAATAAGGAAAGGGAAAGCACGGAAATATATGGAAGGGAAAGCATGGAAAGGAAAAGCATGGAAAATATATGGAAAGAAAAAGCATGGAAAATATATGAAAAGGGGGGAAAATTTAAAGATGGTAGTGTGTTGGTTAAAAGAGGGGGGGGATAAGCGATAGTATGGGGTTGGAGATAGGGCAATACGCCAGTTTTCTGTGTGGCGGCGACTATCGGCCGTGTGGGGCAGGAGGGTTTGTTCTCTGGAGGGGAGCGTGTTTTGATACTGCTCTTTATTCTTTTTATTATTTTTGTATCTGAATGTTCGGAGTTATTATTATTTCTTTTTCATGGCAAGCTTATTTGTTTTGATTTGGTGAAGAGAGAAAAGAGAGTTTAGAATGATTGCTTGTTGTGTATATATAAAAAAAACGCAAAAATAATATAGAGTTATGTTTTGAGTGAAACGGAGGGGAAAACGCAAAACTAAATTAAATGTCCTTTTTGAATTCTGAGAGGGGGCTGGGGATTAGGGTCGTGTGGGGGTGTGGGTGGAATGGCCGAGGTGGCGACAAGTTGCCTGCGGCATGGTCGCTGGTATGGGTGCGTAAATGGCGACTACATGTGTTTTTATATAGGGGAGGGAATTCCCTGTTTTGGGGATATCCCTTTTTTAAAACTGGGGAACCTCCACAGTCGTGGGAATCCCCTTCAGTTTATATTTTTATTTATTAGTTACTCTTTTATTTGACTTTTTTTATTTTTTACTCTATCTTTCGGTTATTTATTTATAGCTATATTTTTCTTATACCGTTACTTCTAAAGGAACATACAATTTTTTTTTCTTATTGTTTTATTGTATCTATGGGAACTACCTCGGCCAGTCGGGGGTTTCTTAAAGGATGGATAAGGAGGGCTGAAGGAGAATGAAAGGGAAGAAATAGATCGATAGAGCAAATTGGGAAGGGGAAACACATATACGAAAAAAACATAGTTAAATGTGGATCGCACTACACAGAGAGGGGAAAAACTTGTGGAAATAACAAAAAAAAACATTTGGCCGATCTGCGGGGAGATAAGGGAATTAGACAGTTCCCCAATCGAAATTCGGGTCTGCGACGTGGCGAACGGGCGCGGCTTGTTCTTCTTCTTCTTCCCTTCTTCTTTTTTCTACCGGTTCCTCTGCTTCTCGGGAGGTTGAAGGCGCGCAGTCCCACTCCTCCGATGGTGGTGGGGATGGTGTCCGCCTATTTAGGGGGTCGACGTCGAGCATCGCGGCCATGAGCTCCCGCGCAGTTTTCCAGTCGTCGTAGTCGATTGCTCGGACGAGTTCGGCTTTGAGGGTAAACGTACGGGAGCGTTTGACTGATCCCGGCTGCTTCGACAACGCCACCTTGACGTTGTCACCGGGACGATAGATAACGTTGGCTGCTCCCGGGTTGCTCAGGTAGAAACTTCTGACGCTGCTATCCAGGCATTCCGCGTAGGACAGCTCCATGGGCATATACACGTAGTATCCGTCTTGCTGTTGGACTCTTCTCGTCCTGTTCCATAGTTCTTGGACCTCGTCTAGAAGCGTAATGTTGATTGATTGGTCGGGGTAAATCAATTCCCCGACGAAATCAATCTTCCCCATCTGACGGTGCTCCGTCATCTGGGCGGCCAACTCCTGGTTCCATGAGAGGTGTGGCATTTTGACTGAATTTGGCGGGTGGTTGGGTGGCTGAGTGTAGAGTTAGAGAGTGACTGAGTAAGAGTGGTATTGTGTTGGTCGCTGGGGTTAGTATTTATACATTTTTTTTGTTTTTCTCCGACCAATGGGGTTTTTCCTAATTTTCCTGGCGTCTTTGTCCATGTCCAGCTGGTCCAGTTGGTTTTCATCCGCTCCGTCGGCGTAGCGTACGGGCCTACGACGGATTCTTTTTCCCAGCTGTTCCGTTTTATTGCCCGGCGTTGAATTTTTATTTAAGTTTCCATTTGTCGTGTCCGTTGGTGGGTGGTGGGTTGGATTGGGAGGGTTGGGGTTTTTGGCTACCTGCTCCGTTTGAGCGGGTGGGGTGGAAGGGTTAACTGGGTGGGCTGATTTTTTTGGGCGACCAACTTTTCTCTTGACTTTATTGGGCGACGCAGATGTTGATGGTTCAACTCCGATTTCGGCATTTTGAATTGTTTCTTCTTCATTCGTATTTTCTTGTAGCGTTTCCGTGACGTCTTCTCTTACATCTTCTTTCCCACGGGTGATTTTATTTTTCTCGTTGTCACTGTCTGTGCTACAATCGCTGCAAGTTTCCCAATCTGATTCGTTTTCTTTATCGCCGCTAGTGGCGCAAGTGGCGCTGCTGTTGTTGTTTTTGGCGCGCTGCGCCTTTTCATTTGGATCTTTCGCGGTCTGCGTATCTGTCTCTGTAGTAGCTCTATACCAATTGCCGACATCGAATGTGGATTCAAATGCTGGACATGGCTCTTGTCGCCAGAGCATTGTTTCGAATAATGGTTTTACACGGTTTACGTGAACACGTTGGGTTACATATGAACTATCGGCTATATCTACTGTCTTGTTTGCATACACTTTAATGATTCTGTAAGGGCCTTTATATTTTGAAGTAAATTTTTTACTATCACCCGTTTTTACTACACGGATATCTAACAACACTTTGTCTCCTACTTTATATTCATTTTCATTTGCGCGCTTGTTGTATTGCGCTCTTTGTCTTTCTCTTGCCTTTCCGCTTTCTTCCGCCACCCTCTGAAATGAATAGCGAAGGCGGTTGACCAGTTCTCCCACATAGTCCGATGGGGATGTGTCCATTTTGGGGGCTGCTTCGAGAAATTTATTTATCGGTATGTTAGGGTCCCTTCCGTGCACAATGTAGTAGGGGGATTCCTTTGTTGATGAATGAATGGAAGAACGATAGGCGAAAAGGAGAGGGTCGAGTAAATCCTCCCAATTTGAATGTGCGCCGTCAACCAGCTCTTTTCTTAACATTGTCGTGAGCGTGCGGTTGAATCGTTCAGTTTCGCCATTGCTTGCTGGATGATACGAGGTCGTGAATTTCTGTTTCATTTGTAACTTGTGGCAGAAATATCGAAATAAATTCGATGTGAAGTTGGTTCCGCGGTCAGAGACAATTGCTGTCGGCATTCCATGTCGTGTCACGACAGTGTCAAATACGCATTGGGCAGTCGTGAGTGCTTTTTGATCTTTTAGCGCTACTGCTTCCACCCATCGTGAAAAATAGTCAGTTATCACGAGAATGTGTTTATTTCCTTGATTGGACGCGGGAGTTATCGGGCCTAAGAAGTCGATCCCGATGACTTGAAATGGAGCTTTGGCGAGCTCGTGCGGATGTAAATATGCTTTCAACGTTGATTTGGAATTGGCCGTGCATATTTCACACGCTTTACAATATTCGTGAATTTCTTTTCTCATGTTAGGCCAATAGTTATTATTTTTAATTTTCAAATATGTTCGTAAAAAGGCAAGATGACCACCCATCGGTCCGTCGTGCATTTCTTTCAACACCAGGGGGCGAAGCGATAGGGGCACAACCAGCTGGTGGTTGATCTCATTTCTCCTGCTTTTTATGGTTACTAGCTCTCTCCGGTAGAGCACTCCTTCCTGAATTTCAAAATATCCAATTTCTTTTGCCCAGTCTGGCTTTTTATTGCTATACTTCTCATGTAATTCTCCGTTTTCTAAATAATTTCTTATTTCTTTGCACAGTTCGTCCTCTTTTTGTTTCTCACAGATAAATTTAACTTTTTCCGGCGTTGGTAGGCAGTTAATGGGCGCCACTTTCAGTCTGGATAGACAGTCTGCATTTTGATGAACCCTTCCTGGTCGATATTTTATTTCGTAGGGGACGCCGGCCAATGCTATGGCCCATCGCCCTAGTCTTCCTTTTCCGTCTTTTTGATTTTGTAGCCATTGTAAAGCGGCGTGGTCTGTAATAACTTCGAATGGTTTGTCTTGTAAATAATGTTTAAAATGCTCGATTGCATATACGATAGCCAGTGCTTCTTTTTCCGTCGTGTGATATCTTGTTTCGGCGTCCTTCAATTGCCTGCTTGCGTACGCAATGGGATGCTCCTCCCCATTTTGTACCTGCGAAAGGACCGCCCCTATCCCGTAGTCGCATGCGTCCGTAAATAGGAGAAATTTTTCATCAAAATTTGGGTAGGCAAGTATCGGAGGCGTTATTAATCGATTTCTTAAATTTTCAAATGCTTTCTGGTCTTCTTCTGTCCAAACAAATTTCTTCTTTGCTACGTCTTTGTGCGTTTTTAATGTCAACGGTTTTGCGATTGAACCAAAATTTTGAACAAATCGATAATAACCAATTAGACCCAAAAACGAGCGCACTTCGTCTGCAGAGGCTGGGACTTTGTAATTAACAATTTTCTCAATTTTCGCGGGGTCGGGTTGAATGCCCTCTGGAGTGATAACATGCCCCAAAAAGTTGACAGATTTTTGCATGAATTGACATTTTTCTAATTTTAATTTTAATTTCGCTTTACTAATTAATTCAAAAACTTCGCGAATATCTCTAATGTGATCTTCTAATGAATCAGAAAAAATTATGACATCGTCTAAATAAACTAACGCCTTCGTTCCCAAAACGTCTTTCAATACATGGTTCATTAATCGTTGAAAAGTGGGCGGGCCATTGCATACACCGAATGGCATTCTTGTAAAATGATAAAGATTGTTTTCGACTACAAAAGCCGTTTTCTCTTTTGCATCCTCATCTAGCTCAATCTGATAATACCCTGAGGCGAGATCGAGTGTAGTGAAAAATTTCTTCCCGTACAACTTATCCAAGGTTTCATCGATACGGGGCATTGGAAACGAATCTTTTTTCGTAATACTATTTAACTTTCTATAATCTATGCATACTCGTAATTCTCCATTTTTCTTTTCTACCAAAACTACTGGTGCGGCCCAAGCTGATGTTGATTCTACTATTATTCCTGCTTTCTTTAGTTCCGAGAGCTGCCGCTGCAGCGCTGCTGTGTGGCTCCGTGGGTGTCGATAAGGGCGCTGTCTGATAGGGCCTCTCCCTTGCGTGTCTATTGAATGTTTGATTAAATCCGTACTGCCCAGCTGTGTATTTTTCGTTGCAAACATCTTTTTAAAATCGGTGAGAATTTGTAATACTGGTTTCTGAAATTGTGGGTCGACATCGCGAATTATTGTCAAATCAAGCTCGTCATCTATTGTGTTTTCTTCTCCTGTTGATTTGCAAGTAACCTGTCCGATTACATTGCATACGACCTCTATGGTGCCTAATTGTATCGCTCGTGGTAAAAAAATATCGTTCGAGGACTGATTTTCTATAATGATCTCATATTTTCCGCTTGCTGAGATCCTGCCTATAAATTGCTGGATGTGTATTCCCTTGGGTAGTTTTTCTGATGGGGTAAAAATGAAAGTAGCTAACGGGGAGACATACGGAAACGAGCCTGTCGTTTTCGCTTCCACTACCACCGCAGTGCGACGACAGATGGCGCGTCGTTTATGCAAAATAATGGATATGTCTGGTGCCCGGGATTTTGCTTGGCCAAGCGTTTCTTTAGCTAAATAAATGCTGCTGGTTTCTCCGTCGATAGTAAACCCATGCTTACGAATTGCGTCCCACCCTAGAATACAATCTTCTGAAATGCCGTCTGTTATAATAAACTCTTGCAATAGTGTTGACTTTCCGTATCTGACAGGTAAAGTCACTTTTCCCAATGTGTTCAATTTCTTGTTATGAACATCGTATAAATTAAAGTCGAGCGTACTGCAGGTATCTCGGCTTTGTAAAGGTAATTTTCTGAATAATTTCTCGTGAATAATACTTCTAGCGGCACCTGTGTCGAAAAGAGCTTGAAAAGGTATCTGAAAGCTTGTTAAAGGAATTCTTGGCGTCGATTCATTAGTTTGCGTCGTTAATCTAGCTATTTGTCGGGATTTATTATGAGGCTCCCTATCAACTGACCCGAAGCCACAGTTGATATTTACTGGTTTTCCTGCTGCTGTGGTGGGCCTGGTTTATTAGGCCATTGCGATGAAGGGGGATTCGGGCATTGATTCGATTTGTGGCCAATTTCTCTGCAGGCATAACATACGGGTGGTCTGGCGCCATCTAGTGTGTCGCGTTTAAGTCTCCTGCATTCATCTTTGACATGGCCTCGATAGTTGCAGTATTCACAGACTACCTGCGGTGGGCGGGGTTTAAAATAGGGCTGAGACGGTGGTGCATTGAATTGCTGTCCGGCTGGCTTATTGTATGAGAATTGGTAATTACTTGCTGTGTGTGTAGCTGGCTGAAAGGGTTGCTGTGGGTTATTATTGGTGTTAGAAAAATTTTGCTGAGGGGTAGGAAACGATACGGCTTTTTTTTGTTGTTGCTGGATAGGGGGGTCAGAAGACTTTCTCTCACGGCAAAGTAGAATGTTTACTGCCTTCGTTAGCTCTTGTAAACACGCGGAGAATGAGTTAGTGTCGGGCGGATTTACTGGCTGCCTGTTATCTTGTCTGAACCCTGAGGCAATTGCGTTGACAGTTTCATTCTGTTTCTCAATCATCTGTTTCATTTCCTTCAGCTCTAAATTGTGTGACTCGCTCGTCTGATTGATAGCGTTCACGAATTCGTGTTTTTCTCTAGTGTTTTCTATGGCCTCCATTCGTGCTAAATATTTTCTTGTTGCTGCTACTAGCTCATCAAAAGTATCAAATTCCTTATATTTAACTTTAAATTGTAATTTTTCATCCAATCCGTCAATGAATTTTTGTTTTAAAATTACTTTGAATGAGTCCTCAGTGTATACATCGGGATATGCATGTTTAAAAATTTCTTGTAATCTAATTGCAAAATCATAAATTTTTTCGCCTGGTTTTCTGTGAGCTTTTTTAAATTTCTTGAGGTATTTCTCAACCGTTTCGTCCCCATGAAAGTGATCAAGAAGCTTTTCCCTAATTGCGTCGTAATCATTTGGATGATTGGCAACGATGTATTTAATTACTTTATGCGCTTTATCGGTTAGTTTCCCTTGTAATTCTAGTATTACGTCATCTTCTGACAAATCTGAGCGAGATATGATTGACTCGAACGATTCCAACCATGTGTCGAATCGTGAAAGTGGATTTCCAGTAAAAGACGGTAAGGATTGTAAATTAGCCCTTATGTGAAGGTCCCTTTGAAAGTCTGCAAGGGCTGGATACGCGGAAGATTGTAAATTATTAGCTGCCATTTTCCCCGCTAGTGCGCTCGTAGTCGATGTCAAAGGTATGGTTGGCGTCAATAGTGTAGGTGGCTTCAACGGTAGAGTTGGCTTCCACGGTATAGTTGGCGTCAATGGTTTAGTTGGCTGCAACGGTATAGTTGGCGTCAATGGTTTAGTTGGCTTCAACGGTATAGTTGGCGTCAAAACTTTTAAAATCGTACGACGTGGTTGAACCGTTCGTTGATGTGGCGGAGGTTGTGGCGAGTGTCGTCTTCGACTGCCGGATAGTGTACTTGTCGGAGTGGGGTTGACTGGCGGAAAGATTGGAAATGAGACGGTCCTTCCCTTGCTCGGTCGTCTGGAAGGTGCCTGCGGGGTTGGCGGTATCTTTGGGCCCTGCGGGTTTGGGAGTGGGCGTGGCACGGGGTTGCTGCCTGGCGTGATATTTGTGATGGGCGCGGTGGGGGTGGTGCTTGGAGGAAATCGAGGACGATTTGAAGATCCCGTTTCGTCTTTGCCAATAGTGTTTTGTTGTCGTCTACCTCCTCTCTGTCGCACGGCCAGTTGATTCTTGGGAAATTGTCCAGTCGGTACTGAAGGCGTATTAATTCCGGCTGAAAATTGTTGATCGATTGGATTTTGTGGAGCTTCTTCAGGAACTGAATCAGAGTCTGTGTGTTCTCGAGAAATATCTTCTGAAATGTGTCGAACGTTTCGTGTAAGAAATCGAACATGAACTCGATTTGATTTAGTAAGAATTCGTGATAGTCCCCGCTTTCGTCCCGATTTGCTATATCTTCCCGCTTGACGAAACCCAAAAAGGCGGCTGGATACCTTGGAACGTACTCTTCGAGTGTGCGCAAGCTCAGATATTGCCCTAGCTGAAATGTCAGGATCCTCCTCGTGTATGTCAGAAAAATCTCCTTCGTCTCCTTCAATATCGTCTTGCTCTTCTTCGATATAATCGGTGTCGGCGGGGTTGTTTGGCTCTCCACTAGATGGGTCAGACACTGTAGTGTGTAAAAGGCTTGCGTCAGATCTATCGGCTTGGGGTCGTCGATGGTCCACTTGATATCCCGCATCAGCTCCCGTAGCTGTTTCCAAATTTTTCGTTCCCCCGATTCGAAATCGTTCCGTCTCTCTTTCAGCGTGTGCAATGCAAGATTCAGAAACGGAAATTGGCTGGTCAAATCCGGGAGGATTTTGTTCGAAGGTTCTTTCACGTCGAGGTATAAGCGGAGAATTTGCTCGTCGACTTGATTTCCCATCCGCGGAGCGTTTATCAAGGTAATTTGAAAACGACTGTGAAAGGCGGCCGACAGGTGTGCTACTAAATGACGACTGGGCTGGTGATAAACGTGACACTAAACGCGTGAGAAAAGACTGTGCGGCTGATTTCTCACTCTGATTGCCTTTATTTTTAAACCAAGATTTACGCGGCGGGGTTTTGTCTAATTGATCAACTAATTTATAGGTAGGATTTGATCGTAGTCTACTCGAGATGCTATTTTTTGCTTTAGCTATAGGATTTTTGGTGACTGCGGGAAATTCAGCAGCGTAACGGGCGTCAATATCGCCGTAGCGCTCTGTGAAAAGATCTGTGGTTGGCTGTGTGGCCTGTGCCGAAATACGGGGAGAAATAACGGGGACGGACTCGGCAAATAAATTGTCGCCTAACAACGATGGGTCGGGCAAATCAGATTCGGTAGCGAGGTGTTCATAAGCGGGGTTTGAAAAAGAGGTGGTAGGCGTGCGGGAAATCTTAGGCTTAGCTCCGAATATTTCAGCATCAACCATTGTGGGAGAGTTCAAAAATCGCTGCCACCACTATGTAACGACCTCTCCATCTCGCGGAGAGCGGGTCGTACAAATAACACAAGCGAATAAATGACACTCGGGGCTTCCCACAATTGCTGAATGTATTCTGGATTTCTAAGCTTAAGAGTACATAAATGAGATAAAGAGTTAAACGCGGGACATACCGATATTGCCGGAGGCCGATGACACGGGAAGAGAAAAGAAGTAAAATGAGAACACGGCACGAACGAATACACGGACGATAACTGTTGTGTACGAGTCATGATAGGTGGCGTGTCGGTTCCTACCCTCCCCGTCTGGTGTGGCCGGCAAGGCCAGTCTGCTGTACGCTTCCCCTGGATACGGTTGTTCCTTACGTGCCCTTTAATACAATTACGGTGGCTTCATTCCACCGGGACAGAACTTAACATGGCGCAGTTGGACTTACCTCTCGTTCTCATCGTGTAGAGGTATTTGTGTTACATTTTTCGGAATTGAGTACGCCCGTGAGGAACAGTATAGTGTAGTTTGGTGCGTCCTTTGTCTCCCACACGCGTTGGGGTGGCGGCCATCTTGCTTCCTTTGTTCTCGAGCCAAGGCGAGTGTCTCGTCGGCAGCCATCTTGGCTTCCTTTGTTCGTACTGTTCCGAGATTTGTTGTGGAAAGTGTGCTTGCTTTCTCGAATACCACGTTCCTTTCTCTGTTCGTGGTTTATTCATCGACTGTCTTCTTTTGTGTGTGCGTGACGCTTTACTTTGCTCACGGCTTTTTTATTTTTTTTGTGGACGGCGGCGGCCGCTTTGTGATCTTCTTTATATCTTCAGTGGCCAAGTGTTCCCGCACGGTCCGCGTTCACTGTGTTTATATCGTGGCCGTGTGAACTAGCTTCACGTGACAGTGGGCTTGACGTGTGGTGTAATTGTTTTATGTCACGTCCCGGGCATCACCACAACTTACGATCGTCGTCTCGCACGAAGTCGGGGCCCGTTCAGCCTGAGCCAGTTCATTCTTCGCGGAACATCGCCATGTCGACGGTAGCGGACGCCTTGGCCGAGGCAGCGGCCGCTACGGCAGCAGCCACAGCGGCCGCGGGTCGCATCGACGCGGTTGAACAAAATCAAATCCAGATGACGGCACAGCTCACCGGCATTTCCCAGCAGCTTCAAGCATTACTCGGCGGCGGCGCTGGTGGAGGCGGTGGCGCTGGAGGAGGCGGTGGCGCTGGTGGAGGAGGAGGCGGTGGCGCTGGCGGCGGTGGCGCTGGCGGCGGTGGCGCTGGAGGAGGCGGTGGCGCTGGAGGCGCTGGCGCTGGCGGTGGCGGCGCTGTCGGTGGTGGTGCCACGCAGAGACGCCGGATCGATCCGTCCGGCTTGGAGAAACTGCACGCAGACATCTCTCTCCCGCAATTACGCACGTGGAGAAATCGCTGGGGTGATTTTTGCCAGCTAAACCAATTGGCTACTTATCCGGTGGCCGAGCAGATGGCCGCTTTCAGGATGGTTCTCGACCCGGCGATGCAGCAGATCGTGGAAGTGGCTCTTGGAATTTTACCAACATCGGCGCTATCTCCGACCGATGTACTCGATCGTATCAGCACTTACATACGTTCGAAGCGAAATATCGCGTTAGACAGAGTCGCGTTCGAAGAATGTGAGCAGAGTGCGGCGGAAACATTCGATGATTTCTACATCCGTTTACGGAACTTAGCTGAGGCGGCCGATTTATGCGGGACGTGTCTGGACACGCGGATGACGACCCGCGTCATGGCGGGAATTCGGGACACAGACGCGAAAAGGAAATTGTTGGCCCTGAGTCCGTTTCCAACAGCCCAACAGGCCATCAACATATGTCGCAGCGAGGAGTCAGCAAGAGCGAACGAGAAATCCTTAAGTAACCCTCCGACGGTGTCCTATGTGCCATCGAAAGCCCAGCGTTCGTTCAAACCGACAGATACCAGCAGGTGCGGATCGTGCGGTCGTTCGGCGCATCGCAATGGAGAGCCGTGCCCAGCCGTTGGAAAACAGTGCCACAGTTGCGGCGAAAACAACCATTTCTCCCCGTGTTGCCCAAAAAAGCCGAAGACAGATGCAACGGCCGGCGGCGGCGCTAGTGGCGGTGGTGGCGGCCAAAGAGGACCCAGGCAAGGCGACTATACCGACCGCTCACGGGTGCATATGAAGCGCATCGTGGTGGGCAACGTCCGCGCACACAGGCGGCATCGGCCCGCTCCTACCATCCCGTTACTGCTTCGTGATGCGGCTGGCAAGGTACTGACCACAGTCAACAAAACTATTCCGGACGGCGGGGCCGAAGCTACAGTTGGGGGCATGGACGTGTTACGTGCACTTGGGTTATCCGAAAAGGACCTCACATCTTCCACCTTCAACTTGGTAATGGCGGACAAGTCTACCCCCCTGCTGGTGGTGGGAGAAAAGGATTACCTGGCCGACTATGAAGGTGTGACCGCCAATATCACGATCATGTTCAGCCCAGACGTCGAAGGGCTCCTGCTGTCGTGGTATGATTGTGTCGACTTGGGAATTCTTCATGAAAATTACCCGCGTCCGTGGAAAAAGCAGCAGCTCAGTACACGGATCGGCGCCATCGACGCTATCCCGCCGCATAGTCAGCCATTCATTTACCCGGGGCCGGTTCCATTGATGCCCACGGCCGAAGACATCCAACGCATTGAAGGCGACATCGCTAAGGAATTCACCGATGTCTTCGACCAATCGGGATCGCTGAATTGTATGGAGGGACCCGAGATGGTCATTGAGCTGAAGGACGGCGCAGAGCCGTTTTACGTCAACGGTGCCCGGCCCATCCCATTTGCCGATCGTCCGGAGGTTAAACGCTTGCTCGACGAATTCGAGGCTAAAGGTATTATTGTTCCGGTGACGGAAGCGTCGGATTGGGCCGCGCCACTAGTCGTTACCCGGAAAGCAGACAACTCACTGCGACTTGTTGTAGATCACACCAGGTTGAACAGACATGTGCGCAGACCGACGCATCCCACTCGTACGCCACGCGATGCGGTCGCCGAGATCTCCGGTGACGCCCGGTTTTTTACAACCTTCGATGCAGCGAATGGGTACTATCAGATTCCCCTCCACCCATCGTCGCAACACCTAACCATATTTATGACGCCGTGGGGCAGGTACAAGTTCCTGCGGGCGTCGATGGGCCTTTGTAGTTCCGGTGACGAATACAACCGCCGTGCTGACCAGGCATTTCAAGGCGTCAACAATACCGTCCGGGTGGTCGACGACCTACTCCGTTTCGACAGCTCCTTTCCGGAGCACGTGGCCGGGGTTTGTGCGGTGCTGTCGGCGGCCAGGAGCGCTGGGATTACCTTCAGCCTCAAGAAATTCCAGTTTGCCCGCAGCCAGGTCCAATGGGTGGGATTTCAAATTCAGCATGGCGGCGTTTCGGCCGACCCGGATAAGCTTCGAGCCATCTCTGATTTCCCACAGCCAACTAACATCACAGAGCTCCGCTCTTTTATGGGATTGGTGGAGCAGCTTGCTGGATTCTCCACAGACGTCGCGGCGGCGAAGGCCCCCTTGCGGCCTCTCCTCAGCACTAAGACGCCTTTCTTGTGGACTACGGATCACGACAGTGCGTTCTCAGCCGTCAAAAAAGCTCTCGTGGCACCTCCGATCCTGGCTCATTTCGATCCCACATTGGAGACGTCCCTACAGGTGGACGCGTCTCGCAAGAACGGTATGGGCTACGTCCTCCTTCAGCTACACGGATCTACGTGGAAGCTGGTGGACGCCAATTCCCGATGGTGCACGGATACCGAATCCCGCTACGCTATAGTGGAGCTCGAGCTGGCAGCGGTGGAATGGGCGATGAGAAAGTGTCGTCTGTATCTCCTGGGGCTGCCCACATTCCAGCTCGTCGTCGATCATCAGGCACTCGTCACGATATTGGATAAATACACGCTGGACGCGGTGGACAATCCGAAGCTGCAGCGCCTGAAAGAGCGCCTTTCACCCTTCATTTTCACGACGACGTGGCGTAAAGGGCGCCATCACGCAATTCCAGACGCTCTTTCCCGCGCCCCGGTGAACGATCCGACCCCGGAGGATGAAGGTACGAGTTCCGAAATTCAAACATTTGTGAGACACGTCATCGTCCACCATGTCAATGCGATGACTCGAACGGACGACGACGTGGTGGAGCCTGACGCCGCGGTGGAGCTTCCCCATTTGCCGGACCCCATGCTGGACGACCTTAGAGTGGCAGCCGCGTCCGACGCCGACTACGCGGAACTCATCGCGGCAATTATAGACGGATTTACAGTCCCGCGACACCAGACCCACCAGAGCGTGCGCCAGTTTTGGAAGATACGCGAGGATCTGTCGGTGGACGACGGTCTGGTGTTATTCGGGCAGCGTATCGTCATCCCAAAATCGGCCCGCCGCGATCTTTTGCGGAAACTACACGCCGCCCACCAGGGCATTGTACGGATGAAACGACGGGCTCGGCAGACGGTGTTCTGGCCGGGCATTTCCAACGACATCACTACCCTGGTGGAGAGCTGCCAGAATTGTCAGGAGCGACTCCCGCGCCAGCAGAAAGAGCCCCTATTGCGCAACCCTTTACCGACCCGAGTGTTTGAAGACGTATCGGCCGATTTGTTCCAGCTCGGCCCCCTACATGTCCTGGTGTATGCTGATCGCCTCTCCGGATGGCCAGTGGTCCATCAATGGCGCCACGATCCGTCCGCCCGCGAAGTCACCCAGGCTGTCATCGAGAATTTCGTCGACCTGGGAGTGCCGGTCAGATTCCGTTCAGACAACGGCCCTCAATTTGAAGCGCACAGTTTCCAGACCAAGCTACGGCAATGGGGCGTCGTGTGGGGAAATTCAACGCCCAACTACCCGCAAAGTAACGGCCATGCGGAGGCGGCCGTGGCCGCGATGAAGGATCTGATGGCCAAAATATCACCAGCCGGTGTGGCATCGGACGAGTTTTCCCAGGGTATGCTGGAGTTTCGAAATACGCCCAGGGAGAACGGCCTATCGCCCGCGGAAATGGTTTTTGGTCATTCCCTGCGCTCAATCATCCCAGCTCATCACACGTCTTATGCAACGAGTTGGCAGTCGGTGATGGAGGCGCGGGAGCGGCAGGCGGCCATCGACGCATCCGTAAAATTCCGGTACGATGAGAGCGCTCGCTCACTTGCTCCTCTTTCCATCGGTACTAACGTCCGCATCCGCGATCCTAAGTCGAAATTTTGGGACAGAGTCGGCGTTGTCGTCGGCATCGGGCGCTACCGGAGTTATCGCATCAAGTTCGCCAATGGCAGTGTCTTGTGGCGCAATCGTCGGCTGCTGCGACCAATGGTGGCCGTGGCCGGGCCCATCGAAGACGTCATCAGCGAGGAAGCGAGTAGCGGCGTCGGGGATCCTGGAAGCGACGACAGCGTGCCAGCCGACACGAGCTCAGCCTCCCCGCATCCTCATAGCGGAAGCGCAATCAACACCGCCCCGCCGCCTTTGCGTCGGGGGGAGCGCGTCCGAAAACGTACTGTCATATTTGATGTCTGAAAGGATCTCAGCATAATAGTGTCTGTGTATTGTCGTATACCCCGTCATATTTATGCATTTAGCTTTTGTATCGAGGGGCTCGTGTATTTGTTCTTGTTCCGTCTTTGTGTCTGTGTGTTGTCTTTGAGCTGGATTCTTTTGATGTGTGTAAGCTGTTAATTTCCGACATACGGTGAATTAACAGCTTGGGAGGGGTTGTTGTGTACGAGTCATGATAGGTGGCGTGTCGGTTCCTACCCTCCCCGTCTGGTGTGGCCGGCAAGGCCAGTCTGCTGTACGCTTCCCCTGGATACGGTTGTTCCTTACGTGCCCTTTAATACAATTACGGTGGCTTCATTCCACCGGGACAGAACTTAACAATAACTGCACGACGGCAGACGTGCGTACACACACGACACAATAAGCGCAAATGCGCACACAAAACAGACACGAAGTTAGGAAAATAGAAATGGGCAAGATAACTCGTAATTGGCACTGAACTGGGTTAACTGAAGAAGCGTAGAGAAAAGTGAAAGGAGTCGATAGTAACTAGCTAATCAGAAATTAGGGAGAGCTCTACGAACTGGTCGGAGAGTCGAACAAGACTAACTAACTGTTCGTCGCACATTTGCGACGAAACTTTGCATACAGCTGGGCCCGTCTGGTCCAGCGACAAAGGCACATTAGTCACTAATAATCGCCCTGTGTAAAGGGTACCCCCAAATACGTTGACGTGTGAAACGATCACTTGTCAATATTATTCTGGGGTAGGCCTAACACTATGGGAACTAACACATTAACACACAATTTATGGGTGGCTCTAATTCTAAAGTGGTTGATAATATTACTGGCGCCGGACGGCGTCAGGTTGCAGCATCTTCAGCTGTTGCGGAGCGACGCTTCGTTACACTTCCTTTGATGGAGAAATAGGGCCGCTTAGAATGTTTATAAAAAGTAGACCTTTTTCGTTGGGTTCTATTTGCCTGTCCCCCTTCTATTGCAAAAAGAAATTTAACTGGCAAAAGGAGAATGACAAAGATAGGAGACGATAAGATTCCCTGGCAAGATGTAAAATAGGTGAAGGAATAATTCCGTTACAACTTACAAGCGGAAGCGGAACGTCTAAAGAGTGGAGCCCACGCTAAAAGTTGCAACATCGACCAATCCATAAATAAAATCCAATAACTGCCACTAACTTTGGTTAGGTTAGTTAAGGTTAGGTAAGGTTAAAGGTTAGGTTAGGTAAGGTAAGGTTAGACAAGGTTATGTTACCAAGTGTAGTAGCTCCCGAACAACAATCACGGCGAAGCCGTGAACAGAAAATTTAGGATCATCACGGCGAAGCCGTGAAATTCATATTCTGTGTCATCACGGCAAGCCGTGAAATTTTAATTCGGGATCATCACGGCAGAGCCGTCATGAGTGGAGCCGTCATGCTGTAAAAATCACATTAGGGATCAGCACGTCGAAGCCGTGAAAATCGGTGAAAGGTTAGGTTAGGATAAGTTATTGGTTTATTTTTGAAGTAATCTCTAACGACGGGAAAAGTAAAAGTTCAAATCGCTTACGAAAAACACGAATCCACGTTGCCTTGGGAAATCATTAACACACCAAATTCTTATGTTTCCGTAACGTTAGCTTACAACTGGCACAAGATTACTAGTTTCCTCAATAATGTAAATGTAAACGGAAAATACTTAATAGAAATTGAGAAATAAAATAATGTGTCAATAGGGGAGACCGGGGCTACGTGGGACACGGGGCTAAAATGTACAGGGAAGTTTTTATATGTACGATTTGTTTTGTGTTGACAATAAATAATTAGAAACAATATGGTGCAGGTGTGTTACTTTATTTAACACACAATGGCACAACTTTCATTTGCATAGGCTTTACCATGAGACAAAACAGTGTGAGGGGAAACAGGCACTTAGCAGTGCAAACAGAGGGGATTCAGGTACTCTTCAATATCAGCAATGTGCTTAATTAGAGTAAGGATAGAATACTGGAATAGAACCTGATAACAGCTCTTGTCAAAGCTGGGAGAGAGAAGAAGACAAATGTCAGAAGACATGTTAACAAAAAGACAAGGGGAGGATGATACTAAACAGCATCTTACGTTTTCTTGGGTTTCAGCAACAGCAGATTTTCATTGGGTTGCCTAATTTCAACATCTCCTCTCGAGCCAAAGGGAATCTGCTTGACTTTCAATAAACGTGATATTAGCTTTGTTTAAAAAAAAAGGGAGAATATGAATAGAGAGTCTTAAGTAATATTTTCTCACGCTTAGTCCGTCCTATTTTTTGGCCAGAGGTCCGTCCACACCTAGCTTCTTGCGCATTCGTTCGAAATCCGGTTTTGGCAGTGGTTTTGTGAAAATATCTGCCTTTTGCTCCTTTGAGGGGACGTAAGTTGCATCAATGATTCCGTCTTCTTGTAGTTGACGGATAAAGTGGTATCTGACGTCTATGTGTTTCGTGCGTTGGTGAAATTCCGGGTTGTGGATCGATTTGATAGCACTCTGGTTGTCGCAGAGAATTTTTACTGGTTGGGTGTCCAATTCACCAAACTCTGAAAGGAGGCACTTCAGCCAGACCGCTTCTTTGCATGATTCGGATGCCGCAACGTATTCTTCTTCTGTGGTAGATTGCGAAACGCACTTTTGTCTTCTGCTGGACCAAGATACAAGGCTTCCTCTAACGAAGAAGGCAAAGCCTGAGGTGGAGCACCGTGAGTCTAAATCTCCAGCATAATCGGCGTCCGTGTAGCCAACTATTGGTTCAGGAGTTGAGGGGCCGAAGTAGACACCGAATTGGTCGGTTCCAGCTAGGTAGGATAAGACACGTTTTACCGCGTTCCAGTGAGCACGTCCAGGGTTTTGGCAAAACTTGGCCACTTGACTGACGGCGAAGGAAATGTCAGGTCTGCAAGTGATGGACAAATACAGCAGGCAACCGACGGCTTCTCGGTATGGCACATTTGACAAATCTTGCTTCTCCTCTTCGGTTGATGGTGACATTTGTGCCGAAATACGGGAGCAGGGGTCAGCTGGGGTGGTAATGGCATGGCAAGTATCCATGTTGAACTTGGCAAGGATTTTCTTCACGAAGTCCGGCTGGTTGATGAACAGCTGTTGTCTGCTTCGATCACGATGAATGGAGAGTCCAAGGAAGCGAGTTGCAGGAAGGCTTCGCATATCAAATTCTTGGGATAGGAAGTTGATAACACTTTGGATGAGAGTTTGGTTGGTGCCCGCAACGAGACCATCGTCAACGAAGATGGCGACAATAAGAAGTTCATTTTCTTGGCGACGATGATACACACAAGGGTCTGCTTCACATCTTGTAAGTCCGAATTTTAAGATAAATTGGTTAAACTTGTCATTCCAGACCCTCGGCGCTTGTTTTGGCCCGTAGATACATTGCTGCAGGAGACACACCCAGTCTTCTTTTCCTTCAACTGCAAAGCCTTCCGGTTGTTCCATAAAGATTTCTTCGTTGAGTTTTCCATAGAGAAACGCGGTTTTGACGTCAAGGAGAGTTATTTCTAGATCACGAGAAGCAATGACAGCAAGAATTGCGCGAAGGGAGTCGTATTTGAGCACCGGAGCAAATGTTTCCCTGTAGTCAATGCCGAACACTTGGGTAAAGCCCTTAGCAACTAGTCTTGCCTTGAACCTCTCATTCATTCCTTCATAGGATGGCTTGAACTTGAACACCCATTTACTTCGGATGACGTTCCGGCCTGCTGGGTGCTGGACAAGTTTCCATGTTTTGTTGTCCATCAGCGATTTTTATTCGTCTTCTGCCGCCACTTTCCACAGCTCCGCTTGTACGGATGACATTGCCTCCTTGAGAGTATGAGGTTCGTAGGGCTCAATGGAGTTTGCTATGGACAGGGCTTCCATTCCAAAATTCAGATCGGGATTGGGGCCATCTTTTGAGATAGACCTTCTCCAGTCCAGAAAAGCTTGAGTGTAGGCTGGAGTGCGTTCCGAGCGCCGTGGTAGTGGGCGATCGAGTGGTAAGTCAGCCTGTGCTTCCTGTCGGAAATTTAGAATGTTGTTTGGATCTTCTCTGATTTCATTAATGAATGTTACCTCTGGTGGACGTTCATGTTCACGTTCATTCAACTCTTGTTCATCAGGCATCTCCTCTGCTTCCATAGGGGCCTCAGCAGAGCCTTGGGTTTGAACTTCAGTTTCCACGGGCTGCTCATTAGTTTCGCCCATATTTCACGGCGGGAGGAAAAGATCGAAGGGGGTAGACTGGGAAGTTGATTGTAGAGCATCGGGCATCAGTGGTAGGTTGTTTGATTCGTCAACAACTACATTTCGGCTGACTTCAATTTTCCTCTTTGATTCGTCCCATATGCGGTATGCTTTCTTATACGGGGAACAGCCAACAAAGATCCCTTCGATCGCTTTTGGGTCCAGCTTCTGGCGACGAGCATCAGGCACGTGAACGAACGCAGATGATCCGAAGATGCGAAGGTTTGAGATGTTGGGTTTTCGACCATGAAGAGCTTCATAGGGTGTGACTTTTCCGGTGCTTGAGAGCGTGCGGTTTTGGATGTACACTGCATACCCAATGGCTTCAGCCCAAAGTTCCTTTGAAACATTGCGAGCTAAAAACATGCTACGAGCGGCTTCAACTATAGTTCGATTGGCTCGTTCAGAGACACCGTTCTACATAAAAGGAAATAAGAGTTTTTTTTGTTGGTATGGTAAAAAAAATTGTTTATATACCTGCTGTGGTGTGTAGGGTGCACTAGTTTCGTGCCGGATTCCCATTTTGGAGAGCCATTCTTGAAATTCACGTCCTATATATTCACCTCCATTGTCGGATCTCAACATACGGACGGTTGCGTTGTGTTGTGTTTTTAAGCTGGCAACAAAATTTCGGAAAAGATCCGGAACTTGGGATTTGGTCTGCATAAATTGAACTTCACACCAGTTACTAAAGTCATCTTTGAATATTACAAAGAAGCGAGATCGACCCGGCGACATTTTTTCCATTGGACCATTTACGTCAGAGTGGATTAGGGCACCAATACTTTCTCCTCGAATTCTTCCGGTCGGAAAAGGCTGTACATGCACTTTTCCTTTGATACAGTCGGTGCAGAGCTTTTGAGTGTTGCGTTCTCGATCCAGTTTTAGGCCATCAACAGCATTTTGGTTTACCATGTTAAGGATCGTCCCATTTATTGGTGTGACCGAGTCTTTGATGCCAGATTGAGATGGGATGAGAGCGACTGACAGCAGCATGTGAAGTCTCCTGTTGATTTTCACTACAACGTTGAGATAGTACAATTTCTCACTCGCACGTTGTCCTTCCATTTCCAGATTGCCGTTTCGGTAGAAGTGTACGGTGTCGTGGATAAAGACGGCTTCAATACCTTTGGTTGTGGCTGTACTGATTGAGAATAGGTTCATTCCCAGGCCGGGGACCAGGAGGCAGTCCGTAAGAAGAAGGGAGACACCTGCAGTATTGACGACTTCAACGTCTCCTTTTCCTTTAACTGCGAGTCGAGTGTTTCCAATCCCGACGACGGTGTGGGCACCTTCTTCATACGGTTTGAAGTTGATTAGGATGGACCGCTTATCCGTCATGTGCTGTGATGCTCCAGAGTCGGCTACGAAGCCATAGGTTTCAAAATCTACTCCGTAGGTGGATGACGCATACGTGTAATCGGTGTGATCGTCTCTTTGTTCTTGGTTGAGGTTTTGCTGTACCTATGGTTGAGTTAGTTATAGTTTGTTCAGAGTATTATGAGCTTAAGTGTAGTACCTGTGACAGATTAGCGCTTCCATTTGTTGGTATGGTAGCTCCATCATTGATTCTGTTTCTACAATTTTCAACTTTGTGGGGACCGAGTCCACAGTAGCTACAGAGATTATTGTTCTGGTGACCTCCTCCTCTTGAGCCACGAAAATGTCCTCGAAATCCACGTGCGTTTCCTCTGCCACCTTGGTAGCCACCTCTTCTACCTTGTTGAGTTCCACGTGGTACATAGTAGGGTGCTGGTCTATTGTAGCGATTAGAATTGAAGGCCCGTTCGGAGTTTTGATGTGCGCCAGAGTTACTGCTGGCAAAAGCCCCATCACGCGTTGCGACATTGTTTGCATTTTGATCGAGTTCTGCAATGGCTTCTTCCTCCTAAAGTTTAGAGAGCAGTAGTTTAACGGTCTTTCCTGTGTCAGGAGAGTTGTTCCACGTTGTATAGAAGGGACGAAAGCTCGAGGGCAGAGTGGAAAGTATTTTAGATATGACTTGACTCTCAGGGATCTGTTCGCCTATGTCAAGAAGTCGAAGCCATAAAACCTCTAATACAGTCACATGCATAGTGACATTGTGCCCTAAGAGAGATATGTTGTTGTAGTATATACCACAGGATAATAGTTATTAAGTTATGTTACCAGTTTTAAAGCGATACTCAGTGAATTGTCGTAGCAATATGAGCTTGTTATCTGAGGCTGAGCGGGCGTGTTGGTTTCTCACACGCTGGTACATGTCTGCTGCAGTGGTGGATGTGCACAGCGTGTCACGTAATTCATCAGTGATGGTCGCATAGATGTAATTGCGAACAGTACAGTCCTTACGGCACCAATTAGATATGGCTTTGGCGTTTTTGACAGTGTAGTCTGTGATTATCTAGAGTGGGAGAGAAAAACCACACGGTGGTTATTCTCAGTAGATGTGTGCTTTTAATTGTGAGTACAAGTGGGCTCTTTTTTAAGCAATTGGGCCTCAAGATCGGCAAAAAAAACTTGGTCTTGATTGGGCCACAAGGTGGGCTTGGTTTGGAACAAAAAGTGAATTCTAATAGGGCCCCAACTCAATAAACGAAAAAAATATTTAGAAATTTAATAGACTTGAGTCTTGTTATGGGGCTGAAAGCAATAAAACTATTTTCTGATAGAGGATATGGGATGTGATTGCACTTAATGTTTTAACGTTTGGAAACTGAAAGAAAGCTTTTACGAGTAAAACCATCTTTACTTATTATGATAATGTTTACCTCACTTGGTTTGACTTCTGTGCCGTTAATTATTGGCAGCAGCTCATGTTGTTCCAGAATGAGCATCAATCCTTGTTGCCAACGAGTAAAGTTTGTGCCATCAAACTTGGTGAGGTGTCCCACATCTTTGAGAGGACTTGTAGCCATATTGTATTTCACTAATATGAACGTCAACTGGGCCCATAACCTGTTGAGAATAAATAATTAGAAACAATATGGTGCAGGTGTGTTACTTTATTTAACACACAATGGCACAACTTTCATTTGCATAGGCTTTACCATGAGACTAAACAGTGTGAGGGGAAACAGGCACTTAGCAGTGCAAACAGAGGGGATTCAGGTACTCTTCAATATCAGCAATGTGAATTAGAAATTAGAAATTAGAGTAAGGATAGAATACTGGAATAGAACCTGATAACAGCTCTTGTGAGAGCTGGGAAAGAGAAGAAGAAAAATGTCAGAAGACATGTGAACAAGAAGACAAGGGGAGGATGATACTAAACAGCATCTTCCGTTTTCCTGGGTTTCAGCAACAGCAGATTTCCATTGGGTTGCCTAGTTTCAACATTTTGAAATTCTGAAATAAATGCAGCGTATTGTAAATGATGTTTTTTTTTATCCTCTAAACTTTTTTTCCTGAATTTCTGATTCATTTTGCGAGTTTTTTGGGAAAAACAAAAAAATGGGAATCGGAAAAAAAAATTTTACGTTTAGTTTTCAATTTTTTATACTTCTATAAATATTTTCATAAAACCCAAATAGCTATTTGATAGGGTTTTCTTTCTAGTTTAAGATGGTGTTTCGTTAAAATGGTTTTTCGTTTTGCCCCTGGCTCTGTTCCGTTTAACCCTAAACTTTTTTTCCTTCATTTTTTCCTTTTTACATTTAATTAAATAACTATTACATAGTTTGACGAAAAAATATGAAAAAATAACCTAATGTAGAGAAATGCATGGGAATCACTCCTATACTTTTATTTTAACTTAATTCTTCTATTTAAAAAATTAGCAGCGTAAAGAAAAAAAGTTGTCCCACATAGCCCCGGTCTCCCCTACTACTTCCTCCCGTACGAAAAGTCCAGCTAAAAAACTTTTGCTACCCCTTTAGGATGCTGTAGCTGTTTAAAATCTAGCCTAGAAACTTAAAATACGGAGCTCCGTTTTTATGATCTAGCTGTAGCTAAGAAAAAGAAGCTTAACACAGCTACTGTAGGGGATTGGCTTCTACTAGCTATTATTTATAAACATATTTATGAGCATCCATAGAATTGCAATTTCCTAGCTATATTCTTAGGTACTACCAGTAACTACTATAACTTAGCTAATTCTGTTACTCGATCTGTCTTATTTTAAACAAGATGACTTGTACACAAGTGAGAGGATAAAAAAACAATAAAAACAATAAAACATAAAAAAAAACTTCTTTATCAACTAAAAAATTGTAACTATGATTTGTTGTTGTAAGGCAAATGTTCTTGGACACTGGTTTTTGAGGCAACATTAATATCTTTGCTCGATAAAACTTTTGGAGCCTCAGACTGGGATTTGCCTCAGCCTTGGCTTGCCTTATTTGTCACAGCTGGCTTAGCTCGTGGCTTTTTCTTGTTGATTGAGTTTGTATATTCTCAATGACTTACTTATCATCTGCAACAAGTCAAATTGAGTAAAACCTTTACATTAATGTTATATAAAGTACAGGTACATTACCACTGAAGTTAAGAATGATTGATTTCAGTTGCACAAAACTATTCCCCTGATGTGATTAAACACGTCAGAAGATTTGATGGGAAAAATTTCACTACGTGGAGACACAATATGGAAATGGTGTTCACACTTAAGAATCTCAGACCCATCGTTGAGGTACAGTGGGTACCTAAAGTATCCGTACGGCTGAGAGGAGCAGTACGGAAAACGCGTTTTTCAAAACGCTCCCATAAATTGAATTCTCGTTGGAATGCAATAAAATTTTTTTGTAAGGTTAAGATTAGGGTGGGGTTTCATCTGATTTTTTTTGGGAATTTTTCAACAACGCGATATGTGGTTTTTATCGCGTTGCGAAAGTATCCGTACGGCCGAGAGGCCTAGTAGGGAAATGGGCTTACTTTGGAGGCCTCTTATTCGGTAAATAAGTAACATTAAAGGGTGGGAAAGTTCTTAAAAAAAAGAGCTGCATTAGCTCTATATGTGGTCATATAATCACATTTTTTAAGTTTCATTTATAGTAATGAAATCAAAAATGAAAACACGAATTATAAGTTTTCCGTTTTCTTCTCCTCGATTCCCCATCACCAGTGTTGCCATATAAAAAAATGTTTACCCTTTCTCTTTCTCCCTCTTCCGTCCAAGGGAAGAAAGAGATTTTGGGATATGGCAACACTGGTGATGGGGAATCGAGGAGAAGAAAACGGAAAACTTATAATTCGTGTTTTCATTTTTGATTTCATTACTATAAATGAAACTTAAAAAATGTGATCTTATGACCACATATAGAGCTAATGCAGCTCTTTTTTTTAAGAACTTTCCCACCCTATAATGTTACTTATTTACCGAATAAGAGGCCTCCAAAGTAAGCCCATTCCCCTACTGGGCCTCTCGGCCGTACGGATACTTACGCAACGCGATAAAAACCACCTATCGCGTTGTTGAAAAATTCCCAAAAAAAATCACATGATACCCCGTCTTAATATTAACCTTCGAAAAAAAATTTATTGAATTCCACCGAGAATTCTATTTTTGGGAGCGTTTTGAAAAACGCGTTTTCCCTACTGATCCTCTCAGCCGTACGGATACTTTAGGTACCCACTGTATGTAACCTAATTCAACACATTAGAAGAGAATATTCTAAATTCTAAACCGCTACTCACTGTTGGAAACTTTCAGGGCTTAATCATTGAACCTGTTCAACAGTTCGAGGAGGTAGACAATAACCAGCTGGTAATCAATGCTGAAGAAATCGAAGAGTGGAGAATGAGAGACTGCTATGAGAGATTCCTAATCTTCAACAGCTGTGATGAAACAAGAAAGTTGGCTCTTCTCAACAGCAGAAACAGTCGTGAGATGAGGACAAGACTCGAGAAGCAATATATTCAACGTGCTGCCGATAACAAGCACCTCCTCCGCAGAGATTTTCTAAACTTACGACCCACTGCTGGTGAAGATATCATGGTTCACATTACTGCTCTGGAGTCAATGGCAACAGAACTTAATGACCTAGCAACATTACTGAGTACGATTTGATCACAACCATCATGTGTAGCCTTCTGTTGTTTGTATTTGTTCCAAACATTATATTCCTTGTTGTTGAACCCCATGTGATTGCCGAAACCCAGACCAACCCTACCCCTGTCTTCTTTTCAGACAGAATTGTTGTCTGCTAGGACTTGATTCTGTGTAACTGACAAGTGTGGTTCTGAATATCTTCTTCTCAATTTTGTAAGGTATTAACTCTGTTACTCGTTCTATTACTTGAGATTTCATCTAAAGGTAATACAGTTGTTCTGGTTAAGCAATGCTCCATTTCATGTTGTATTTTTACTTTGCTAATTACATTCAACACCTTCCTGCATGATTCGGGTTTCTTGCATCTTCGTGGGATAACATAGCTAGAATTGTCTCTGAACAAAGACGGATTGAACTACGTCGTATTGAAGAACAAGCCTCCCTACCTTCAACAACGGAACGAGACAATAGTGCGCTTCAGGCCACTGGGATCCAAAGAACACCATTCATGCGTAATATACGTGGGGGACGTGGACGTTCAAGTGGACCACGCGAAGTAGTAAATCGAGACACAGCTAAGTGTACCTACTGTGGCAAATCGCGCCACTACGAATTTGAATGTAGACATAGGATTGCGCAACAAGGAGAGAATTAACCGACACCACCCATACGTCCTAACAACGACGACAATGGAGGTTCGAAACCCAACTTTTCTCTCTTTTCTGTATGCTGCCTTCCTGATGGAGATCTGAATGGAATTGTACTAGACTCTGGAGCGACTCGCCACATGTGTGGAGAACTTTCGTATTTCTCCAATCTATGTGATATTCCGCCGAACAGCTGGCCTATCAACGGAATTGTTGGAAAAATACTACGCGCTATCGGAGTCGGAACTATCAAGATGACCTCATTTGTTAATGAAACCTCCATAGACGGAGAATTGAAGAAAGTTCTCTACGTACCTGATACGTACCTGAGAAATGATTCACTCCGACCTCTGCGGCTCAATGGAAGTGGCAACAACAAATGGGTCCCTCTACTTTGCCCTATTCATCGATGACTACTCAGGATGGCGATTCATCTCATTTCTCAAGACCAAATCTGAAGCCGCGGATTGTTTCAAGGAACTTATCCATGTCATCCGTGGAGAAACAGGCAACCTGGTACGCATCCTCCGGACGGACAACGGTGAAGAATGGTCCAGCCACGAGTTCGTCACCTGGCTGACCCACAAAGGCATCCGCTATGGGAAGAGTGTCCCACTTACACCTGAACGAGATGGTGTGTCTGAAAGAGGCATCATCAGAACAGTGACTGAAGGCCTGCGAAGTTGCCTTTACGACACTCGTACCTCATCGGAACCATGAACACCGAAGTGGTTAATGGAGTGGTAAATCTATTAAAAGAGAGTGGACTTCCGAAGTATCTCTGGGCTGAGGCAGCGTCCTTCACTCTCTATACACTCAACCGCGTTTTAAGCAAAGTCTCGTCCGTAACCCCTTTCGAAGCCTGGCATAAAAAGAAGCCCAACTTATCGCTCTTGTGTGTTTCTGGTTCAATCGCTTTCATCCATATTCCAAAATCTGAAAGACGAAAGCTGGACCCAAACAGCGTTCTTTGCATTTTCGTTGGTTACAGTCACACACAAAAGGCCTAAATATTTTGGAACCCGACAAATAGAACAATTAAGATCAGCCGGGACGTCACGTTTGACGAACATAATCGTCTTGTACCAGGGGAACCCCCCGCCTGCAACAACCAGAGAGCTCACTCACCGAACCTCGTCCACGTCCAGGAGGAGCCATTGGTGGTCACCAACAAGGACACCACCACCACTGGTCAAGAACGATCTATCAGCCACCTAGATATTGACCCTCAGGCTCATCTGAATGAAGAGTTGAAGCCCAACCAGTACACCGAGCCCAATACTCATGATGAAATTGACGTAGAACAGCACCTTCAGCCACGTCGCTCCCTCAGAGGTCGAGTCCCCATCCGAGAGTGGAAGGCATGCCTGGTTATGGACCGACCCGAAACCGACAACTCTTATATTCCACTCAACTACCGAGATGCAATGAGCTGTCCGGCTGCCGAGAACTGGAAGGCAGCGGCTCAGGAGGAATATCAGTCGTTGATCGAAAATGGAACCTGGTCCATTGTCTCCTGTCCGAAAGACCGAACGCCTATCAAATCGCGCTGGACGTTTGACATCAAGCCTGGGTTGAATGGTGAACCACAACGCTTCAAAGCCCGATTCGTAGCTAAAGGCTACAGCCAACGCCTCGGGATTGACTTCAATAAGACATATGACTCTTTCGTCTCCCATGACACCTTAAGGATCCTCTTGTCAGTTATTGCCGCTGATGACCTTGAAGAACTCATGATCGATGTTAAGACTGCTTTTCTCTGCGGCCCCCTTGAGGAGGAGATTTTCATGAACCAATCTGAAGGATTTATCATCCCAGGCCAAGAAAGAAAAAGGTGTGCCGTCTCCATATACGGACTCAAACAAGCATCCCGTGTCTGGGGAGATTCTTTACCGATATTATTGAGCATCATGGCTTTCAAAGGAGCGAAGCGGACCCATGCCTCTTCTCCCAAGTACGCGAAACAGCAAGAACTTTTCTAACCACCTGGGTAGATGACGTCATTGTTGCCAGTAATCAGCAGCAGGCCATTGACGGATTCTTGATCGTTCTTGGTGAGAAATTCCAGTTTCGATCCCACCCCCTTCAACGATATGTGGGCATCGCAATAGCTCGCGATCGAAAACAGAGAAAACTACATACCTCCCAACCAGAATATATCTCCCAAGTCAATCCCGGCAGACCCAAATGTCCACCTAGTCAAACCAACTGAGAAAAAGGAAGAAGAAAATGCTTTCCCATACCGAGAAGCTTTTGGAGCTCTACTTTATCTAGCGCTAGTATCACGACCTGATATATCCTTCGTGGTGGGTCAGGTGGCTCGTTTTGTTGAAAGTTAAAACCTCTCCCATGTCAAAGCTGTTCGCCAAATCATCTCTTACATTCACGGAACCCCTAACCATGGAATATGCATCGCTGGATCAAACAGAAACTCTCTGGTTGGGTTTTCAGATGCTGACTATGCGGGCTGTCAAACAACTCGACGCTCAACAACTGGAAGCGTTTTCATGTACAACTGAGGAATAATTGCATGGTGCAGCCGCCGTCAAACCTGGGTGGCCCTGTCCACCACTGAAGCAGAGTACGTGGCCGCTAGTGAGACAGCGAAAAAAGCGATCTGGATTTGCCGCATTTTACCAATTTTCCAACAGAGGCCAGAAATGGCAATTGTCATCAAGTGCGACAATAAAAGTGCAATTCAACTTGTATACCACCCTGACCAGCGCCATAACACGAAGCACATTGCTATCCACTATAACGTCATTCGCCTACAACAGTAAAATGGAGAGATCAAACTGAAGTTCACCAAATCGGTGAATCAACTTGCTGACATTATGACAAAGGCGTTACCAAGCCCCCGTTTTCATTCTATCCGTGAAGAACTAAGCGTCGTATCGGGATTCACCTAGGACCACAAAAGGGATTCATCATGTCCACCTGAAGAGGAGTGTTGGATTTATCCCATGCGCACCATCTAGACATGATGTGGCACCACTGTATGTTCTGTCGTCTGCTATCTTAAAACCACGCTTCTTGTCAGTTTTTCGGTGGACTAGCTATCAGCAATATACACTCGTTCTTTTCTTTGCACTTCGTTAAGCAATAATTCAATCATCACCACTTACCACAAGTACATAATTATTAATTGCGTGAATAAGGTAACTATTAGCTAAGATGAGTGTGCCTATTAGAATGATGTGGTGCACCCTCACTTACAATTATCATCAAATCCTACAAAATGAATACAATTCTGACATCGCTTCGGATTAAACTACAGACCAGTGCTCCTTACACTCCGGGGAAAAATGGAATAGCTGAGAGAGATCATCGCTTCACTGTCGAATCAGCACGCAGTCAAATTCATGATAGAGGTGTTCCGTTGAATTTGTGGGCGGAAGCAGTAAATTATTCTGTATACGTTTTGAACAGAACTCTTTCAAAGTCACAGAACAAAACCCCTTTTGAACTTTGGCACCGTGTGATCCCGGATATCTCAAATCTTTGGATGTTTGGATCAGTAGCCTATATGTTCATACCTGATGCACTTCGTCAAAAACTCGACCCGAAAGCCAAGAAAGGAGTCTACGTTGGAGAGAGTGAGGAGTCAAAGGGGAGTAGCATATTTGTTGTTGCAACCGGACGCACCCACATCACGAGACATGTCAAAGTATACGAAAGTCTCCCTTACGGGCCTGTGATTCCGGAACAATCTCCATCTACGTCTCCGTTTGAATCGACATTTAAACCTTTGATCAACCTGGATTCTCAAGAGAATGGGGTGCTTCCTTTAACAGTACCGACACGTATCGAAGACCCACTACAAGAACTCCAGGTGTCAGTCAAACTTCGCAAGTCTCTTCGTGGACTCGTACCCAAGAAATTATTTCCCATGGATACGTTTGGGTCATGCGCTGCTGCTGAACCGTCAACCATGCCCATGTCATGTTGCATCTCCATCGCACTAAAGGGATCCTCTTAATACTACGAGCCACAGACTTACAAAGAAGCCATGAATGGGGCTGAAAGTGCTTTATGGAAACTTGCTACTGATCGTGAAATAGCAGCCCATCTCAAGAATCAAACTTGGACTTTAACAACTCTTCCGAACGGACGGACTTGTATTGCCAGTGGGTGGAACTTCAAGTTCAAAACAGACAAACTTGGGCTACCATGTCGACGAAAGGCAGGTTTCTTTGCCGCGTAAGGGTACCGCCAAGTACAAGGTATCAACTATTAAGAGTTTTTTGCTCCCGTAGTCCGCTACGACTCTCTACGAATCATCATTGCTATTACGGCCACGCGGAATCTTGAACTCATCCAGCTGGATGTCACTACCACTTTTCTCAACGGAGTGATTGACGAGCTTGTTTATATTGCACAACCGGAAGGATATGTCATTCCTGGCCGAGAACATGAAGTGTGCCGCCTTAACAAAGGGATCTACGGTATCTGCCAAGCATCTCGCATATGGAACCAAACCCTACACGATGCACTAATTCAATGTGTTCAAAGTACTGCGGACCCTTGTGTATACTACCGTATTACCCGCACGTATTTTCTCATCATTGCAGTATGGGTAGATGACGGGCTTGTCGCCAGAAATTCAATGGATATCATCGACGACATCATCAGTTATCTCAACCGGAAATTTGAGATTACAGCCGTCCCTGCAGACCTTTTCTTCGGGATCGTTATAACTCGGGATCGTCCCAACCAACGGATCTATTTGTCTATTCCACAGTTCATCGAGAAAACTTTGGTAAAATTTCGACTTTATGATGCACACTCGCTGTCCCTACCGGTTCTGAAAGGGTCACCTCGTCTATCATCATACTCTGCCCCTTCTATTCCAACTAAACTGACAACCATGGCTACCATCCCTTTCCGCGAAGTCGTGGGGTTTATCATGTATGCTGCTCTCACTGTACGGATTGACATTGCTTTCTTAGCTGGCCAGCTAGCTCAACATTGCCAGAACCCTAGTATGGATCGTTGGAAATCCGCCTAACGTGTTCTGAAGTGCCTAGCTTCAACGCGCAATCATGGTCTGTGCTTCGGCGAAAATGATATCAACGACAACATCCTAATCGGATGCCGAGTACGCTGGTGATCCGGATAATCGCCGTTCCACTTCCGGATACGTGTTCATCCTCAACGGAGGCGCGGTCACTTGGTCAAGCCGTAGACAGCCTATTGTTGCATTATCAACCATGCAATCTGAATATATTGCAGCTAGCGACTCAACCCGTGAAACAGTATGAATACGTCGTCTACAATCTTGGATCAACTCAGATGAGCCCCACCTCTTTACGTTGTGACAACGAAAGTGCCATTGGGTTAGCCTACAACCCACTGGCACATAATAAAGGATCGAAACATATCGATGTAAGTTACCTTTACATCCGTGAGCAAGTAATCAATAAAACTATTGAACTTGGCTATGTTAACACATTCAAACAAACCGCTGATATCCTGACTAAAGCTGTTGATGGAGAAAATTTCTCTTCTTGTCTGAATGGTTTTGGTCTTGGAAAGGTTCCAGATACTATTGGGTAGTCTTCTTATTTGTTTGGATAATCACTATGTTGTTTTTTGCACTATCATTTATCCCTTTACTCTTTTGGGATAGTACTGACTACAATTTCATTCAGAAACACTATTAATTTCCATTTTTCATTTTAAAATATGTTGTTGTTTTTCTGTCCCCACGTGTTGTATCTCTTATGTTGGTTTTTAATGAGATTAAATTAAATTAATGAGTGTTGTGATTCATTATAAATACAAATCAGATACACACAACCGATTGGTTACAGAAACCAAGGGGGTTGCAGAACCAACTGTGTGTGACGCAGCAAGACGAATGAAGAACGTCACCGACGTAATAAGTTCTGCTGTATTCTAACCTAGTGCGACTGAAGTCTATCTGCCTTCTTCTTGTCCTATTGTTCTAACAAGTAACAATACAAGATTTAAAGGTCCAGATCCTAATTACCAATTGTGTGCGTTATATCATTTATTCTACTTGGTTTTTAAGTATTAATAAGATTAAGTATTCTATTGATACGTTGTTGAACCAAGTGATTGATTGAGTGACTGACTGGAATATAATATGCTAACAAGGTGTATTCCCGAATAATAATAAAGACTTGGCAAATTTGTTAGCGTCAAACGTTCCTGATATCCATGCTCCGGCTATGAGTTTGTGTCGAATCTCGGCCGGAAAGATGGAGCTCCATTGCATTGATTCCAGCCACCCATGCGTCGGTGTCTAGGTTTACGCATCATGCTTGAACGGATGATTTGTATTTTTTATCACCTCTGCATGTTTTGGCGAAATGTCCAGTCTTTACACATTTCCAACAATCCTTGCCGTTTTCCGTGCATTCGGATCGCACGTGGCGGGCACTGCCGCAGAACCAACAACCTTGGGCGGAAGTGTCGAATTTGACCGACTTGTTGGTCTTGTTCGAGCCTGTGTCTTGTGATGGCTTGCTTGTGTGTTGCTGGGGTCTCGATTTCTTGACATATTTTGTTTGGCTGGATTCTGCTTGTCTTTCTTGTAAGATTATTTGGACAGCGCTTGAATGGCTGTGGCGTCACCTTGCTTTAAATTACTTACTTGCTTCGAAGCGGCCTCGGCAGTGTGGATAATTGAGATGGCTTGGTCCAGCTCCAGTTTCTCACCTAGCTCGAGTAGTTTCCGGCGTACTTCATCATCGATGGTGCTGCACTTCTTCTTTTGGATCTAAGCGCTGCGTTCGACACCATCGATCATACGATCTTGATGCAGAGACTTTCATCTCACTGTGGCGTATCGAGAGTTGCCCTGGATTAGTTTTCCTCCTATCTTGACGGCCGTTCTCAGTCTGTTGTTGTGAATAATCTGCCATCTGATATAGCGTCACTCTAACTTCGGGGGTCCCACAGGGCTCTGTACTTGGCCCGCTTCTTTACCTCGCTTACGCGAATCCACTTTCGTCGGTGCTAGAAGGTACCAATCTTAACAACGGTGGCCTAAATGTTCTGAAGATGGGTCAGTTCTCTGATGACACTCAGCTCCGGATTGGCTTTCGACTCCTTCCCGCTCCATCCCAACAGCTATCGGCCCTAAGCATGATGGCAAGTTGTGCAGCGCGCTCAGAAACTTGGTTTACTGCAAATCAGGTGAAGCTTAACGTGTGTAAGAGCGAACTTCTCTACACATCGACTCCGAACCGATCCAAGCTGATTGAAAAACTACCTCTTCAGGTTGGAGATGACTTGTTTCAACCTTCTCTAGTGGTGAAAATCTTGGAGTGATCTTCGACAGCAATTTGACCATGATCGCGCATATCAACAGCGTGTGCAAGTCAGCATTTTTTCACATTCGCACATAGGGAAAAATCAGGAAATACCTGTCACCACATGCGGCGAAAACCTTGGTTCAAGCCATTGTTCTATCCCGACTGTACTACGCCAACTCGCTGTTCGCTGGTCTTCCAAAGGAACAGATCCTGAGACTGCAGAGAGTCCAAAACGCTGCTGCCAGATTGATTGTCGGAGCGAGGAGGTTTGATCCTGTTTCCAACCATCTCAAAACCCTGCGTTGGCTGCCAGTCAACGAGCGCATCAGCTTTAAGAGTCTGGTATTGGCCTTTAAGTGTCTGCATGGATATGCCCCTCCATATTTCTCATCCCTGATTAAGCGTTACAACCCACCACGAACCCTCAGATCGTCGTTTTCTAGTGATCTAGCTGTCCCACCAGGAAAACCTGGGCTCTATGGCTCGCACACATTCTCAAGAATGGGTCCGAGGCTGTGGAACGACCTGCTGGATAACATCAAGAAAATGACGGAGCTGAAGAACTCTGTTGAAATCCTATTTGTTCAGTAAATGTTATAAATTGTACATCTTTTCTTGAGTGACTCTACCTAAAGCGTCATTTGATCATGTAGTTGTAAAGTGCGCTATAGAAATTGAATAAAATAAAATAAAATAAATCATCGTATACTCCAAAGACAATCTGGCCTAAAATGCGCGTTTGCTTGCATTTGGTGCAGCAATCGGCATGAAATTTACATTTTCGGGCCAAGTCACGCAACTTGCATTGCCAGTTATCAGTTGTTTCATTTTCTCGTTGTTTCTTCATGACGAACTGCTGTCGCCAGACGTGACGGGTTTTCTCTGCGTTGCAAAGCTCTCGCAGGTGTTTAATTATGCTTGTATGGTCTTCTAGGTCTTCTTTGGAGAGGCCCATGCAAATCACTGTCTGAAGGGTGTCTTTTGATAAGCACAATATCAACATGCTTGTCTTATATTCTAGGTGGTCGTCTTCGTCTAGTGCGGTGTCGATTGTAGATAGCGTTAGAATAATGTTCAATTGTGCATACCATAATTCGAATTAAACTCGTCCAAATCAAACATCGGCGGTGAACCGTATGGTTTGAACAATTTACCTGATGCTTTTGGCGGCATTGCAGCGAGGTTTTGCGATTTCACGCTTTGTGCTAGTATTTGAGCGAGGATTGGTTTGAATATGGATTTTAGAGGTTCTGCGTCACTTTTTCTGACATGAAAAAGTGGTGAGAGGGCAGTAATGAATTTTCAGCGGCCGTGAATGTGACTCTGTACAACTAAATTAGGGCACTTGAAATTCAATTTTACGAATTATCATCTCCTAATTTTCCAATTTGCCGAGGGTCTCTTAAAGCAAAACCAGTTAGATTTTCATTGCCTACGGGAATTTCGGTATACCTTCCTATTTTTTAAAAAAGTGAGAAAGAAGACCAAACAGTAGCAGAACCAGATTTACTTGCACAAGCAACAGGTGCCACACCACCGATTCCTAGAGTTACGGAAGAAGTTAAGTGGAACATATCAGAATCAGCTGCAGATACTAGTATTTTTGATAGAGTAGACAATTTAATAGAATTACCGGTAGACAAAGTGATTAAACTTATTAGAAACGAACACATAGCAGGGACACCAGAACAACGCGATAGAGCAGACAATTTCGACGAATTGTGAAAAGCAGGCACTTCTGCACGACATTTTCAAGAGGCAACCGTTCTAGACGATTAAGTCGAGCACCGAAGGGACAACGCCCAGCTACAGAGTGGAACATCGACGAAGATATCTTAAATACTTTAAACCTTGATTTATTATACAAAGACGAAATGGCTTTAACGCAGGCAGCAATCGACACATTGCAGATAGCAGGCCAAAATAATACAGACGCATTAGTAACAGGCATGCGTACCCTTGCAGAACAGCGGAAACTAGAGAATATCCCAATTTTTCAGGTGAAAGTAATTTTCCTTTAGCGAGAAGAATGGTTTAAAATAGCAGAACGAACAGCCAGATTAGCGGGATGGAACGAAGCCCAGAAGATAGCATTTTATCTAGAAAAGCACAGAAAACCTAACCAAGTCAGCAGCTAATTTTAATTATTCATTGACAGCACAACAAAGAGACGAGTATGCTGCTTGGAAAGCGCTACTCATAGCAGGGCTGCATGATAACACAACTAAAGTTATTAAATCGGGAGAACTAAAAGATTTAAAACAAGAGCCAGGCAAAAGAGTCAGAGATTTTCAAGCACGCATAGATGACATGTATCGGATAGCTTATGGAGCAGGGCCAGCCACTAGCAACGACGCTAACGTAGTACTAGTCCGAGACGACATGAAAAAAGAAATTCTTTTGGCAGGCCTAGGCAAGGAAATAGCTACAATAGTTTGGAATAGAGTAGAAACCGATGCAACATACGCTAACACAGTAGACACAGCGACAGAATGCGAAAAAGTGACTGAAGTAAAAAAGATAGCACAGAGTAAAGATATAACTTCTGCAGTTTCAGTCATTTCCCACGAAAATGAGAAAAACGCGGCAAAGATAAAATAATTGGAAGGTCTGATTCACAAACTGTCGACGAAACCGGTCTCTATCACCCCCGACGGCATCGACACCAGTTGATTTGGGAGACCCAACAGTAATCACAGCCTACAACACATACAACAACGCGCAAACAAATTTTCCTAAAACAGTTCGTTTCCCGGAGAATAACAGAAGCCGCAGCGTAAGTCCATTCACGTATAATAGACTAGAAGCAGGAGCAAGGGCTCAGACCCCAACTAGATATAATAATAGTCAGGATACTCGTATAACTTGTTATAACTGCGGAAAGAAAGAGCATATTAGTAGAGAATGTTGGTCCGGTCGGGGACAACAACAGCTAGGCCGACGCAGCGACGATCAAAGATTCTCGCAAGACGAAAGGCGAAATTCAGAGCGATCGGGACAAAACTGGGGACAGAATGGAGGGCCACAAAACAACTATCGAGCTCGCAGCAACGAACGATACGAACAGAACAACAATACATTTGGCAGACCATTCAAACAAGAAAGGGGACAGAACAACAATCGTTACAGTCAAGATTATCGCAATGCGCCACCGAACGAACATAGACAGTAAACGCTACGCACAAGTCGAATAATGTAAATACGCAGTATAAACTTTTTCATGTACCAGTAAAGATAGATAATATTTTCACATATGCTTTGATAGACACAGGTACTTCCGTTAGTGCAGTTTCAGAATATTTCTTTAACAGATTGAGAAAAGATGTGAAACAAAATAAAATAAACAGTAATGATAATCTTTGTAGTATATGCGGTGACAGTATGGATATTTTAGGAGTATACAAATTAAATATAACTTAGATGATAACGCTGAAGTAGTAGAGCATAAATGTTTCGTTGTACCACAATTGACAGAAACTTGTATATTAGGCATCGAATTTATAACTGAGAATGCGCTTGTCCTTGACAGAGAAACCTGTCGGGTGACGTATAAAATAAAAGGGAAAACTGTTTCGCTTATAGCAGATACCGGGGAATCAATTTACGCCTATTCACCCCTTATCCAATTTTTAAATGCTACAGTAGCAAACACTATTAACAAGCAACCTCCCACTCAACCGCACCGAAAACCCCCTTTTTTACGGAGGTCATTTTTGGATTGTAATCCGGAAAAGAACTCTAAAAATCCAAACAAGGTCTATTCTGCTCAGAATCGCAAGGCGATTCCAACGGAATAAGGTCCGGATTTTTATCTTGTTGCGTTCCCGAGATAATCGGGATTGAAAATCGTGAAATATCACGAAAACCCAAAGTCTCCCCCTCCGATTACATCGCTTTTAGCGGTATATTCGGCTTCTAAAAAAACTAATTGACACAAAATGTAGCCCTTTCATCCCTCTTTCAGAATCCAAAAGGATTTTTAATAATTCTTTGAGATGTCCGAGATATCACGATTTTCGTGATACCCCCATTTCGACACATTTTTCAGGCATATATTAATCAGATTTCATGATTTCAAGTCCATTCAGGGGCACCTAGGCGTAAAAAAGACTACAGCGAGAATTCAGAGACGTTTTAAATGGCCGTTTATGGTAAAAGAAATTAGAGATTACATACGTAAATGTGAGTTATGCGCGAAACGAAAAGTCGGTGGAGACAAAAAGTCTCATTTGAATCCGATCCCACCCAAGATCATGTATGGCAATGTATGGCTATGAACATTGTGGGCCCATTGACCCCATCAGGACCCGAAAATCATACGTAAATTTTAGTAATGGGTGAATATTTAACTAGATATATAACAGTTGCATCAATGCCAGATAGTACAGCAGAATCGATAGCTAAAGCTTTTTATAAAAATACTAGTAAACCGGATGCCCGTCCAGGGCCGGTCCTTGGTTGGCCTAGTGTAAATTAGGCCATTTATGCAAATTTCCTTGCCCGTTATTTTTCCCTTGCCCGTGAATGTCTTGCCCGCAATTGAAATCCTTTGTTGAAGCTTATTCCCTTTCCCGTTATTTGTCATGAGCAGAGTATAATACTAGCGTCACGTGTAGTATAAAAAATCTAAATAAGAGAAAGAATCTAAATAAAAAATAAATGGAAATTGAACAATAGCATGAATTGGTTGACAATCCAACTCACATTTCCATATACGTTCATAGTGTAGTGGTTAGCGTACTCGATCGGGGAATGTTTGCCGCGCACTCATCTCCGTCGTGGATTCGAAGCCATGGTTCAAACCCAGCACTTGGCAAGAAATTTAATAGAGGACATTGAAATTGCCAATGGAAAAATTTTACCCCATCTTTCTCCCACATTGCCAGAGGAGTGTGTGTGTGCTTCAACCCTCAGTCCCCCTGGACGATTGCAGCCCCGGCCGCCCCTGGTGATGTCGACCTTTTAGTCTTTTTGTCGTTTTTTTCGAGCGAGGTCAGACGTAGCCTCGGGTGTTTTTAACCCTTTTTCAGGTAGAAACGGTCGACCAATGGCAGTGTGCGCTCATCCGGACTTTCAAACACCCAGAAAGATACACAAACAAAGCTCCTCCCCCTTTTGGGCCTTTTCGTTTTATTAGTAAGGGACTAGTAACTTTATGCCCGTCCAGGGCCGGTCTTTCGTTGGGCTAGTGTAAAAGGCCCGTTGTGCAAATTTCCTTGCCCGTTATTTTTCCCTTGCCCGTGGATCTATTTTTTCCGCAATTGAAATCCTTTTTTTTAAGCTTATTCTCTTGCCCGTTATTTTTCCTAAATTTAGTATAATAGTGGCGTCACGTATAGCATAAATAATCTAAGTAAGAGAAAAAAACTAAATCAAAACTAAATGGAAATTGAACAATATCATGAATTGGTTGAAAATCCAAGTTACTTTTTCATATCCGTTCATAGTGTAGTGGTTAGCGTACTCGATCGGGGAATGTTTGCCGCGCACTCATCCCCGACGTGTATTCGAAGCCATGGTTCAAACCCAGCACTCGTCAAGACATTTATTAGAGGACATAGAAATTGCCTATGGAAAAATTCTACCCCACCCTTCTCCCACATTGCCCGAGCTGTGTGTGTGTGTCTGCGTCCACCCTCAGCCCCCATGTACGATTGGATCCCCGGCCGCCCCGGGTGATGTCGACCTTTTTGGTCGATTTTTGTCGAGTCGAGCGAGGTCAGACGTAGCCTCGGGTGTTTTTGACCCTTTGTTCAGGTAGAAAACGGTCGACCAATCACAGCGTGCGCGCAACGACACATAAAACCAAACAGACAGATACACACACAAACTCCTCCCCCTTTTGGGCCTTTCCGTTTTATAGACAAGAGACTAGTAAACCGGATGCCCGTCCAGGGCCGGTCTTTAGTTGGGCTAGTGTAAATTAGGCCATTTATGCAAATTCCCTTGCCCGTTATTTTTCCCTTGCCCGTGTATCTCTTTCCCGCAATTGAAATTCTTTTTTTGAAGCTTATTCCCTTGCCCGTTATTTTCATAAATTGATTATAATAGTGGCGTCACGTAAAGTATAAATAATCTAAGTAAGAGAAAGAGTCTAAATAAAAAATAAATAAAAATGAAACAATAGCATGAATTGGTTGACAATCCAACTCACTTTTTCATATCCGTTCATAGTGTAGGAGTTAGCGTACTCGATCGGGGAATATTTGCCGCGCACTGATCCCCGTCGTGTATTCGAAGCCATGGTTCAAACCCAGCACTCGTCAAAAAATTTAATAGAGGACATTGAAATTGCCAATGGAAAAATTCTACCTCACCCTTCTCCCACACTACCCGAGGTGTGTGTGTTTGTGTGCGTCAACCCTCAGCCCCCCCCCCCTGTACGATCGCAACCCCGGGTGATATCGACCTTTTAGTCTTTTTGTCGTTTTTTCGAGCGAGGTCAGACGTAGCCTCGGGTGTTTTTGACCCTTTTTTCAGGTAGAAAACGGTCGACCAATGGCAGCGTGCGCGCAACGACACTTAGAAACACACAGACAGATACACACACAAACTCCGCCCCCTTTTCCCCTTTTCGTTTTATAAAGAAGGGACTAGTAACTTTATGCCCGTCCAGGGCCGGTCTATAGTTGGGCTAGTGTAAATTAGCCCGTTATGCAAATTCCCTTGCCCGTGGATCCCTTGCCCGTGGATCCCTTGCCCGCGAGCGATCGCCTTTGTTTGAGCTTTTAGGCGGTCTTTTGGTCAAGCCGCCGAGCGAGGTCAGTCGTAGCCCCGGGCGATGGCGACCCTTTCGCAGGTAGTCGCCCGTCAGCCAATCACAGCGTGCGCTCACACGGACTGACAAACACACAGACAGATACACAAACAAACTCCGCCCCCTTTCCCCCCCTTCCGTTTCATAGACAAGGGACTAGTAACTTTATGCCCGTCCAGGGCCGGTCTTTAGTTGGGCTAGTGTAAATTAGCCCGTTATGCAAATTCCCTTTCCCGTGCTGATTCCCTTGCCCGTGGATCCCTTGCCCGCGAGCGATCGCCTTTGTTTGAGCTTTTAGGCGGTCTTTTGGTCAAGCCGCCGAGCGAGGTCAGTCGTAGCCCCGGGCGATGTCGACCCTTTCGCAGGTAGTCGCCCGTGGACCAATCACAGCGCGCGCTCACACCTACAGACAAACACCCAGACAGATTCACAAACAAACTCCTCCCCCTTTTCCCCCATTCCGTTTTATAGACAAGGGATTATAACGCGTCATAGCGTGCCAGAAACGGTATTGACCGATCAAGGCCAAAATTTCTTGTCAAAATTAATGAATTGTTTGTATAAGCACGTCGTCCTACCGCCCGCAGTGCGTCGGTATGGTCGAACGTGGTCGAACGCTGGCCAATATAATTTCTTGTTATGTTAAAGACAACCCCCATATATGGACGAACTTTTTAGATGTAGCAGCTTTTGATTATAATACCACAGTACATTCAAGCTCGGGTTATAGTCCTTTTTATCTAATGTATGGAAGAGAAGCGCGAGAACCGGACGATTTAATGCTGCCCGCACGCAACCGGAATTTAACAGATATTAATATGCTTTTCTCACAGCAATGGTATGGTGCGATTAAAATAGCAAAAGATAGATTAATTGAAGCGAAAGAGAAATAGAAATTTTATTACGATAGAACGGCGAAAAGAGTAAATTTTGAAAAAGGCAACAGAATTTTATTTAAGCAGTTGGCCATCAAACCCGGAAAATTTAACATGCGCTGGGATAAGCCATACACCGTGGTGGAAAATACAAGCAATGTCAGCTAAAAAATAGTATCAGATGACGGCAAGAAGCTGATGGAAGTACATGTCGGTCGCATGAAAAAATTCCAAGGCCGCGCCAGCCCGCAGGCTACTAACGATGTAGCAACTGCAATTAATTTTTTTTTTCGAACTCCAACTATCGATAGCCAACCAGGCCCAGCTGTTTTACATCGACTCCATTCTTTTCTCAACAATCAATGACAAAAATTCATCGCCAGAAGAATAGATCTCCCTTGCTTTTTTCAAAATCGGCCGCTAGATGGCGTGGCGAAATTACGTCTGTCAATGGCGAAAATCTATGACGTGCCGTTTGGCTCACTACCCCTGGTTGACTTTGAAATACCGTGGCGCCACCTAGTGAGCGTATGTGTAACTACCGGATAGGGGATGCTCCTACACCAGCCACCGTGTAGTGTAGTTGATGGCGTAGTGTAGTGTGGTGTAGTATAGTATGGTAAAATCCCGATTACACTTGCAAAACAACAAATAGATGGGTTTAGTGCAAAATTTTTTGCTAAGTCGATTGCTAAAAACCGCAATCGCCTAGCTTTTGTAGTTTGGCAGATATTAAACAAAAACTGAGAGGGGGTAGCCGAAATTTGGACTTTTTTTTTCGTTTTTTGTGCAACAGTTTTCTCGTCAACTACTGCACCTAAAAATAATCCAATTGGTTTAAAATGATGGGATAGCCCGTCTCTTCAAACCATTTTAATGTTTTTTAAATATTTGGCTTAGATGCCGAGATATTAATGATTGAAATTTTGAAAAAAAATTCCAACAATTTCTTCGTTTTTTGGCCATGCCGGCCTTCATCCCGTAAGCCACCTAGCGCTCGCGAAAGCAAAATTTCCCCCTCTTCGCCTTTAGGGTCTGTTAGGGTGACCACCCCCTCTCGATAGGTGTAGGCTGACGTTATGAGGGAGACCAAAAAACGAAGAAATTTTTGAATATTTAGATCGGAAGTTTGTAAAAGTAAAATGGGGAGAGGTTTTCTATCAGTTTAAAACCCTGGCCTTCGGTTTGTCGTCCGCACCCTGGATTTTTACTAAAGTTTTAAAGCCAGTCAAAACTTTCCTAAGGAAACAAGGGGTCCGTCTCATAATTTACCTTGACGACATTCTTTCGCTTAACAATTGCGAAGAAGGGGCGAGGAAAGATTTTTTATTAGCTAAAGAAATATTAGAAAACTGCGGTTTTCTAATAAACATTGAAAAAACTATCGAAAAGCCAACGCAGATCATTGAATATCTGGGTTTGATTGTAAATTCCCTCCACCTTTCCCTCTCTCTTCGTCAGGAAAAGTTGGTCGAAATTTTGTATTTATGTAACGACCTAATGAAGCGTGAAACAGCTTCGCTTCGGGAGATTTCGAAAATTTGAGGGAATTTAGCTTGGGCAGTCAAATGCATTCCTTTCGCACAGGCCCATTACAGGGCACTGCAACGTTTTCATATAAATGAAAACTCTAGATTCAATGGATCACTTAGCGCTATCGTGAAGCTAGACAGAGAGTCGCGGGACAACCTAAAATGGTGGGTTGACAACATTGAGTCCTTAAACGGCCGAGCCATGACAGCTGTAGAACCCGATATTATTATATACTCGGACGCGTCAAAAAAAGGATGGGGGGAGTACAAAACGGTGTTACGACAAGAGGCCCTTGGTCGGAAGATGACAGGGATCGACACATTAATGAGCTCGAATTACTGGCGGTGTTTTCATTGAAAGCTTTTACGGGGAATTTATGCAGAATTTCCGTCCGTCTTATGATGGATAATTTCACGGCAGTGCAATATGTAAACAACTCGTGGTGGAACCAAGTCAGCCAGTCTGAACGCTATCATGTTAGAAATCGTATCTTGGTGTGAAAGTAGACAGATTGCGATCCAGGCGGTACACGTACCAGGTATTTTGAATGTGGTTGCAGATCACCAGTCCAGGCTGAATCTGGAAACCGGCGATTGGAAACTACGGCCGGACTATTTCCAGCAAATAGCGTCTCTGTGGAACCCGCAAATAGATTTATTTGCAGCAGCTTGGAACCGTCAGCTGGACAAGTTCATCAGTTGGCAGCCACAGCTGGACGCGATGGCAGTGGATGCATTCACGATGGATTGGGGAAAATTGAGAGGCTATGCGTTCCCGCACTTCAAACTAATTCACAGATGCTTGTTAAAGATCTGGAGGGATCAAGCGGATGCGCTTCTGCTGACGCCGGTCTGGCCAGCACAACCTTGGTGGCCAACAATAATGAAGTTGGCATACCAACCGCCTCGTATCCTGAAACCGGTGGCGAATCTACTGTCGGATCCGGAAGGGAACCCTCATCCACTGCTGGCTCGAGGGTCACTGCTAATGGTCGCATGGGCCTTATCAGGCAAAGACTCGAAAACAAAGCCCTTTCGGACAAAGTGGTCCACCTACTCCTGGCAGGAAATCGTGAGGCCACATCAACTGCCTACCAGAGCTGCTGGAACGGTTGGGTCAGTTGGAACGGGATCAAGATCCCGTGTCGATCGATCAATGTGTATCGTTCGATGCTCTCGGGAACGCTGGAGCAGATGGAAGGATAAGATGTCGGCAAGCATCCATTAGTCATCAAGTTAATGCAGGGCATATTTAATTCCACTCCACGGAAGCCAAAATATACCGGATTTTGGGATGTCGGGGTTGTTTTGCGCCATTTACAATCACTTGGACCGGATGTAGACTTGAGCCTCACCTCCTTGTCGCATAAACTTGTCATCTTGTTAGCTCTTACATCCTTATTTAGAGTTTCCGAAATTGCAGCAATTGATTCGGAGTCAATTGTTTTCTCGGGTCCAGTCGTGAAGTTCGCCTTATTGAAGCTGAGGAAGAATCAACACAAGTCGAACGATATCCAATCCTTCTCTTTGTGTAAGCTGGAATCCCTTTCCAACCTTTGCCCAGTCCTGTGCCTTGAAAGGTACGTAAATTTGACTCGATCGTTCAGAGAAAGCCGACCCCCTTCCAGCCTGATTTTGGGCATTAAATCTCCACACGCTCCAATCGGAGCTTCGTCTGTTGCCCGTTGGATTAAATTGGTGTTAGCCGACGCAGGGGTCGACACATCGGTATATAGCGCTCATTCTACCCGCGGAGCTTCGGCCTCCAAAGCAAAATCTTCTGGGCTGCCTATCGAAACAATCCTTCGTACAAAAATACACTTTCCGTTGCCCAGCTACCCAGCTGGGCAACGGAAAGTGTATTTTCCTCACACTATAATAAAAGAATCGTCTCAGAAAATTTCCAGAATGCAATTCTGGGAGTAGAGTGAATACCAGACTTCTAAATCACCCAGTTAAGGTGGAGCTAATTGAGTACAATTAGGAAATTGCTCGAGATCGCGTAGCGATCGATGAGCAGTTGTAATTGTATGAAATTAGAGAGACCTTAATTAAGTTAAGGCATCCACCCACCATCCCAACAGTTGTTAAATGTTCTTTTTTTTTTTTATTCACAGGGGTCGCGACAATGGCTATTGACCGTCACTCAGTCATCAAGATGCAGAGGATTCCGTTACCCACAGAAGAATTATGTATAGGAAGCCTCAAAGGTCTGAGGTGGCAAGGAGCGTTATCGCCCGAAGAAGACAATCCGTTTTTCTTTTGTTTTTGTGTTGCGTCAAATGGCTGTAATACATCGTGTCCACACCCAGTTAAGGTCTCTCTAATTTCATACAATTCCAACTACTCATCGATCGCTACGCGATCTCGAGCAATTTCCTAAATGTTCAATCTAGTTGTGTTGCGTGAATACAGTCGTGATCTGACGATCTTAATTCAGACACAACAACCACCATCCAGGGAAGAAATAGAAATCAAGCTTCGACGCGCAACCAACACGTCCCCGGGAGCTGATAGGTCGAATATCGCCACCTCAAGGTCCTCGACCCTCAATGCCGCCTACTTGAAATCATCTACCAAACCTCTTGAACGGTCTCCACGTTCAAGAAAGGGGACCCTAGTGACTTTTCAAATTTCAGGCCCATCTCCCATCTATCTACCCTCTACAAGATTTACTCTGGCATCCTCAGCCAGAGAATCACTGCCATCACCATAGTTAGGCTGGCTATCCCCTGGACAAAAAGGATTTCATTCAGGCGTTAATGGCATTCAAGAAAACCCTCAACTTTTGCAGAACGCCGTGAGGAAACAACTTCGAAACACTAGTCTATGACTATGGCATGGCTAGGCTTGTGCAGTGTATTTGGTTCTGTGCCTCACACCGTGCTCTTTGATTTGCTTCACTCCCTTTCACTGCCGATCAACCTAAAGCGCATACTCTCCGACATCGCCACTGGAAACATCATGGACTTTGTTGTCGGAAACTAGCTCGTCTCCATTGCTACAACTGCTGGAGTTTGACAAGGTGATGCTTTGAGCACCACAGTCTTCAACCTGGCAGCCAACCTCTTCTTCGAGCAGCACTGTCGGAGAGCAACCCTGGAATCGACCTCTTCGGACATATTGTTAAAGTAACATCTTACACTGATGATATGCAAGGAATTGGCTATCAGCGCCATAGTTTTGAAGAAATAGTTCCCCTTATTGGGTTATTGTCCTCTCGCTGACCTCAATACAAGTCATTTCCCCTTCTTTTTATGACCCACGCTAAACCTTGACTCTACTGTCGATGACCGCGTTTGACCCTGTTTTGACTTGTATAAAATCCCACCTAATGCAGTTCTTCTTCATTCAACGCCAGGCTGTTCAGTTGGTCTGGTGCTGGCTCACCCCCCTCTCTGGTCTAGTGACGAGCCGATTATTCCGTCTGGTACTGGCTCGCTCGTTCTCCGTTTTAAACTTGTCTTATTTGTGTCGCTGTAGACTTTGACGCTGACTACACGGTGAAGGGCCGTGTGTATGCCTTCAATCTCTCTTGATGTATCTTTGATTTGTTTAAATTATGCGCGTTACGGAAATAAAACATCATCGAACAAATACCCGCGTTGAGTGGAACAAAACCAAACCTCGCAATATAGCGGTGATGTGACATCACTGATGTCAAACACACCCCATTCACTGCAAAAGACACTTCACCACTTATTTCGCGTAGTTTCCATCTTGGGACTAAGTTCAACGCCGGAAAGTATGCTAGTCTCAACTTCAACAATGGAAAGCCATTTCAGGTGGACCTACCTGTATTTGTTGATGGGAGTCCTATTAGATGCCCGGGACCTGATGACGACCAGGAGATCTATCTCGCTACACTAATTGACCAATTGGCGCAAAACTTCGGTTCCGTCCTCCAAATCAACTCGTCAGTAATCTTGACAAGATCGCCAACTCACTGCTAGCACCACTTCAAATCGGGGAATACCTTAACGGGTCAACGGATGCCGACTTAGCTTCGGACCAGCTGGAAGCAACCTGTGGACACTCACTCGAGACGCTGATAACGTCTATTTACTTGTAAGATACAGTATGCCAACTTGTTTGACAATTCACTTACGGCCGGTTGCAGACGTGTATGGTTTACTTTTATGTATTTGAAAAAAAAGATGGTAAATACTAAATAGTCCACAAATTTCAAATGATCTTTATTTCATCTATTAGATTTATGGATGGAAATTTTAAATGAATTAGCGTTAGTATATAAATCCAAAATAGTCAGATATTTACAAACAAAATATATAGAAACATAAGAAGGAAACGAGAATTTGACTTTTTAGAAACCAACTAATAACAAATAATTAAGGTTGCAAAATAAGGAATAAGCAACCCTGCAGAACAAAAAGAAAAGTATTATTATTTAAATATTGTCATACGTTATTTCTGATGGAGCAGCTTGTTTCTGCATTCCACGATAAATTGCATAATGAAATTTTCCGTATAGATCTCATTCCAACTAAAAGTAGGCGAAAAGTCAAAAGTGGTGCGCAGCTTTCGCGCCAATGCGCACCACTGTGGCCTACAGCCCAACTAAACTTTTATTTGAGCTTGACTACCTATATACTACTCATGCTTCCCACCAAGCAGATGCATCTTCATGTGTGTGGGTATATAAGTCAAGCCAAATGGGAAGCATAGTTTGGCGAGAGGCCGCAGTAGGGCACCACGTGCATACCATAATATACGCTACAACTATGGTTGACAGGTACTTTTAGTTGGAATAAGATCTATACTTTTTTATTTCCGTAATTAATCCAGTGTAGTATTGCGCTACTTCAAGAAGGTTTATTCCGTCCAGTTAAGTGTCGATGAAAACCCGAGTACCTTCTCCCACGGAAATTCCTCGGGTTTGGTACCTACAAACAAAAGACCGTGTGTGCAATGTTATGTGTAGTTCTTTTTTTTTTTCAAAACAGTGAATGATTCCATCAAATTTTTGCTGTTCTCATTTTTTTGTGATTTTTAAGTTATCATAATTTTTTACTGATAGTTTATGTATAAATTACCACTTGATCGCTGAATACGTCCGTTGCGGTTATTTGTCCCGTTCCCGCTGTTACACATCATACCGTAAACGCGGATTCCTGGTACACGAGCATAAGCTGGCTGGTCATGGCTCATGGGTCCATCTGCAAGATTGGTGTGAACGGTTTAGACCATGATCGTAAAGTTGGAGGAACATATATTTATGGAAAAGGAAAAAAATCTATTCTGCTTTATAGGATGTTACAGCAAAAACATAAAAACATGAGAATTGTAGGAAAAAAAAGAATAAACAATTATAGGTGATAAAATGTCGATCGAACCATTAACCATCTAAATTTGGTAGGAAATGTTCTTACCTAGTTCGCCTTGTTCGCAGCGACAGATGACAAGATACTGAGACTTTCCCGTGCGAACATTCTGGAGGGCGAGCAATGCCCAATCTTGTGGTGAGCGACATTCACGAATTAACTTGGTCTCTTCACAGGTTTTTACCAAGGTTGGTGATTTGAATCCGCGCCCCGCTTTTCCGGTTCCCTTCTATAGAAGTTAATTGAATCGATATTTTATTAAGTTCTATCGTGTTTCTTCAGTATAATTTTTACTTTAATATTTTTCTTCATTCCAACTTCGATTGTATGAAAATCGTTTCGGGCAATACTAGCAGAGCAAGGGCCCTGAAAGCGATCTGCACAGGCACAGAGTGGTTGCGTAAAGTTAAATCGTGTGTAGACGGCATTGCATACCTACAAATTGATATAAGTTATTGTGTAGTCAAAGCTGAACTAACTGTGTTGTAAAAATTTTGGCAAACATAATGATCCGAATTTTCCTTTTATGATCGAATTGTCTTGTTTAATATTAATTTCGTTAAACAAAAATAAAACTTGATAATATAAAAACTTTATCTTACCAAAAAGTGACATACTCTTAGACAGAAAATTTACACTGCACAAAAACATTCAAAATGCTTTCCTAAATCAAGTTTTCCGTGCTCAGTAGATTAACACTCACATGGGAAACTTTTGTTTCTCTCTAGATGCTTGGCTTTTGCTGAGGCTTTTGATTGTAGAAGTACTGTATCTTGCCTTGAGGGAAAATAAACTTTTCCCTCATACTGACGGAAAATTTAAATTTCACATCGGCTTGAACACTTTAGTGCAACATCTGGTGTACGCTCGATTTGACGTACTGTACGTACGTAAAAATATTTCGATTGTAACTAAATTTTTCTTCCTTTTTTTATTTACGTACTAACAGTTTGGTTAAAAAAGATGAAGAGGAAATGACAGAAAAAAGGTTTACCTGCTGTGTAGCGCACTCGGGTAGCAAGTAGAGATGTTGATTGTGCGGATAATAGTGGTATTTAGTCGGTTTAGCAACCGGTTTTTTTCGGTCACGAATACCCTCCTCTACAGCCAAATTCCCTTCTTTGCTCGTCATGACCTCCACGTCAGTCAACTCCTCCTTCAAAGGAAAATTTGTCAGTATAAGGTGTGTGTGTGTGATAGCAAAAACCAAAAAGGTTTCAAATAGGCTACACTTAAAACAGATTTAACATCATATTAAATACAAAGGAACATTCGTTCTTATCCTTGCCATGAAATCGTTCTTCCTAAAATAGGGATACAACAACACAATGATATTTTTATTTTTGGTGACAAGTGACGAATGGTTGGTTGCAACACCATTTAAAAAGAAGTACGATAAGACAGCTCATTTATTTTGCCTTTTTAAATTTATCAGTTTCAATGAACTAAGCTAAAAACTAGAACCATATTTCTCAATTTTTTAATTCCTTTAAATATTTGAATTCAAGGTAAGGGGCAACTCGGAACGGTCGTTGACACCTTTGTAAGTGTGAAGCGTTATCTCATCTCGTTTATCTCTAATAGAGAGGGAGACGCGAAGTGGAACAAGCAATTCAACGCTTGCGATCATAAAACAGCTTATGCACGATTGCATTTTAAATTTATTTGACCGTGTTATAATTTCTTCGACGACATAAAATCGTTGTGCGTTCTCAGGCTCATTCATCCAAACACACTTGGATCTCAGCTCACAACCGCTTCTTATGGAATACAATGAAATACAATAATAGCGTAAAGCAGGGAAAATCTGGAGGTCAAACTTCACAAAGAAAGTTAATCAAGATAAGCATTGCGCATAAACTTTTATGCTCAAAATTTGGTTGAGTAAAACGTCTTTACATCGGAACGACATTCTCTTTCCCCCTCCTCATTTTTTCTAATTGTGCGATTCTGGGTGTTCGTTTATCTCCAGACGGGAGTCCGGTTTACAGTACGATGATGTCAATGACTGCGAAATCAAGATTCGGTCGTGTTAATCAAGTGCAACGGCACTGAAATGCATCGTGAGATTCCAGTAAACAGATCACATTATTCCAGTTGGAAGATCATTTTCAATTAAGGTTATTCAACTCTTATACTACCCAACATTACCTTACGATCAAGTTGGCTGCTTTTTTTTACTCCTTTGCTGTTGACAGATGACCGCTTCTTATTGTCCATCCTTTTATTTTTCCGAGGGATTTTCAATTCTTTTGTTCCCTTCTAAAATCCAGACGTCACACACCAAATCCTTTCCAACAAAATCCCCGTAACGCCAACGAGTTTCAAAGAAAAATAACGGGACAAAAGTGGTGTTTGGTGTCGCACGCGGTTTGGCTTTCAACCCTTCAGCGTGAGCAGCTTCCGTAAACATTTTTGTACCGTTTCGATTCAGCGTACCATTACGAATTTACGATTGACAGGCAATTCTTCCCTTCTGGAATGGAAAGCTTGTGCTTTAGTTATTTCTGTTTATGTTTGTTATTTTTCTATTTTTTAATACTTTTTTGTGTTCAACAGTCAATCTTTAGACATTTGTAAAATCGTAAGAACGATATCGGACAGGTTGATGATTTCGTATTCAAACTACTGCAGGAATTTAAGCTTTATAATAAGCTAATAAGCTAGTTTGATGTGCGTGGCGACCTGGGGGTTTATCAAGATTAAAGTTCAAGCTCATATAGACGAAACGGAAGTCAAATATTTTTTCAGAAGCACTCCGAATAGAATCAGTGTAACAAAGAAACAAAGAAATGTTCCTCCAACAAAAACGAATGAAGCAAATGGACATGGGTTGGAACGGTAGATAGTTGTTGGTGGGATCGTCACTCTGCCGTTGCTTCATTTGCCTAGATTGCTTTTATTCAATGCAACGTAGTTTGCTACCGTATTTATTCATTTCGTTTCTACGTTTTAGTTCTTCGCCAATTCGGTTTGCTCCCTTGATATACCTAATCTGTTGAATTCGATTTCTTTGGATTTCGAGTTTGGTGTCCAAACTGTTGTAGAATTAATCAACTACGCCCTCATTGAATTTCCTCGCCAGTCTTTTTTTTTTTTTTTTTTTTTCATTTGTTTGTTTTGAATCCACTCATAAAATCCGAAGACCCTAAATCGTTTGATTTGGAAAATTGCGGATAGCCATTTCTTACAAGGGCAACAATACTGTAAAAGAATCAATGCCCATTTTCTTATTACGGGAATATACACCGCAGTAGCAGAATATTTCATTGGATTCCGCCGAGGCGGTCACCTGCGGCAATCGATCGATTGATGGCTGAATCAATTATGAGTGGCTAGCCCCCTCCCTCCACATTCAGTCATCGGTCATCCATAGCCTACTTTACATTTCAAATTTCTGTGTGGAAAGGATGGGTTTATGCATTTTAACTGTTGTCCCAAAACGGCCATATTTTGATGACTGAAAAACGTTATTTAGTTTAATTCGGATTTTCGTTGGAACAAAATTTATCTTTCAAAGCGACCCATAAGTTTAAAGCAAAACGTCGTGGCGCTATTTATTTTAAAAAGCTCTGGATAAATTTTTACCTCGTCTTCTTCTTCAAAACTTTCCGTAAGTTGACGAACTAAATCTGAAGTTCCATCAGCATCTTCTGGCGAAACGCCCAACTGTTGCAACTCAGCCTTTTGATTTATCTGCTCAGCCGGTTTAGGGCCTAACACTGGCATGAGGGTGTTGACCGCTGTTTGCTGCGAATGGGTGGCCGTTTCTTGCTGCTCTTGATCGTAAATTACACTTTTCAAAGGAAGATCATCTTGGGGTGAAATAGGTGTAAAAATAGGTAATTCAGTTTTTTGACGCTGCAATCCTTGGCGTATTCCTTTGTCCAGTGCTTTGAGACGCTCCACGATGGAAACGCGCTGGCTCGCTGCATGACTCACTGTCGCCAACAGAACTATTGCAGTCAGCATCAAGGAATAGCAGTTTCCCAGCGACCTTTTCTGTTTTGTTCACAAGAGAAAAACGGATCGGTGTAAACATGAAACCACGTAGAACTATACTTAGTTGAAATGCTTATGAGAAGTAGAACTGTTTCCGCTAATAATGCGTAATATTCACCCAAAAAAATATTTGATCTTCAAAATAAATGTTAAAATCTATGTGTAACAATTGAATTTTTCTCATCATTTAGATTTTTCCCCCAACGTCCTACTTTTTCTTCAACTTACATTGCTCAGAAATGTTCGTAAATCGTAACTGTAGCGACAGAATGGCAGAATCACTTAGTGTTCTTAGCGTTCTACGTTGATCAATTGGTTTCAAAAAATATCACCAAACTTTCAGTTTACATTTTCAGTCTACATAGAGCATTTAGACTTTGCAACGTACGTAGCCTACATTATGTTGTACTACATACAGTATATAGGTATAACCTGATTCTTAGGTACAACCAAGATTCTTACTGCCGTTTACTGGAAAAATATTTAACTTAACCAAAATTCTGACTTGCTTCGTAAATTAGAAATCTGATTGTTAATCTCTCGGTTAAAAAAAATTGTGTTACTTGATAGATAGACATGTTCCCGTCGAGCTGCTTTTTTATGATTCAAAATGCTGAAATAGCAGAGAAACTTTGAAGAAACTTTGACACTTGTAAAATAAAAAGGACTTTTGTGGAACCGGAGCTGTTTACTGCTGGATATACAACACTCAACTGCCAGTATTGCTGGAATGCCTAGAAGATTTTCTTAACTTCCTTAAGGAAGACAAATAGCGCCGCTAGTCAGCCTTCGGGAGGTTTCTACTATTATGACACGCCTCGCTAGTGAATAGGAAAAAAAATAGGAATAGCAACGGAACTATTCGATCGTGCTCAAAACAGGTTCACTATGCACTTTCTTTGCTATTCTGATTCCCTTCGCGAAGCAACTTTATATTAATTGTCGGGAAATTGTCGGAAATTGTGCTGTCTCCGAGAAAAAGGCCAAAACGAAATACTGTAGGCTATCTGTTAGTAAAAAAAAACTTTACGGTTTAGAAAATTTTGTGGGAAATTTGCTTTCTATGCTCTCGCATTCGACCTAATTCGAAACATCTTTTGCAGTCGTCTTCGTTACTTGTTACTAATGGTAGGCTAAGCACTACTTTGCCAAATTGACTGCCTGTTTTTTGCCATTGATTTAACTGTCGCCAAAACAATTTATAGTGAAGACAAATCATGTAAGGACAAAAAAACAGATTAAAACTGGTTTCAGAAAATCTAAAAAATCGCTGCGACCAATTTGTCTTGCAATTAGTTGTATTTTTATTAAAGACTCGTTAGTCTCAGTGTTTTACGTATTTGACAGAAAAAATCGCCACTTAAACAGTTACGGATTTAAACAAATCTAGTTAACAATCAATGCACAACTCAAGGAGAACCAAATCCCAGACCATTTTTTGTACTATACTAACTACATCCGAAAAAGAAACTTAAAGAACGACGAAATTTCCTTCCATTTAGGAGATTTACAAGGTTTTGGTTCGTGATTGGACATTGACACTCCTTGCGGATAGCAAGCAGAACCTAATACGTCCCCGGCCTTATTCTTTATATAACTTTAAATGCCGCAGGGTCCTTATTGAAACATGCTTCGGCATAGAATCCGTGGGTAGACCTTAAAAATTTGGTGGCTGGGTATGGGAAGCCGTTCGTGCCACTTTTTTTTGTAAATGCGACGGTAATCTTAATGCTAAATGTAATGGTAAACAGCTATGTAATGCTAAATGTAATGCTAATCCTAATGGTAAACAGCTTATCCCGAGCAGAATCTTTCTGTCCAAGAACCATTGCGTTTGGAAAAATAGTAAAAAAATGAATATTTTAACTGTTGGGAAACCGTTCATTTTCGCGTTTTTCTTGATGTGAAAAAGACGAATAAAATTTGGAAAGTTTAATGGCAAATGTGTGTAATAAATACTTTAAGATATTAACATACACTCGTTCAAAAGAGGGCTACTTAGCTACTTATAAGTTGAGAAACGCTTCATACGAAGTAACCGTAGTTACCTTCGCAACCGCCGACTGTTGTTAGATTAACAGGTTGTTCAACGTTATTCGACGATAAAATTATGTCTGTGACTAGGGGTGTACCTTTGACTTTAAGAACAGAAACGCTGTGCGCTAACCTCTTCACCGATACATATGACTGTATTACTAACTCTACTTTGGTCGTTGCATTAACTACAGAAATGCAGATGCACCTTATGCCTCTCGTCTTTGTAAAACATGTACAGCATATAGATTTCAAAAATGCAAACTAAGAATGCTTTCTTGCGTATTTTCCCAGACAAAACTACTTTACTGTTTTTCTTCGACCGTTTCTCAGCGCAATGTGTCCCTCTCCAGTCTTATATTGGCGCAGAAATGGTTGAAAAACAAACAAGCTTCAAGCGCATCCATCGAAGTTCCTGAAGGGATGGTTAAAGACGCCTTAAAAAAAAGCCAGTGCCACCATTAACTAATGGTAGCGTTGGAAACTCGAGATTTTAATTTAAAACTTTCATCACCGTCTCCCGTCGTTAGCTTTTAACTGTCGGTCAACAGTATCAGAATAATGTTTTACTGTCATCTGTCTGACAAGAAAAGACTTCAAATATACTAGGATAACTAGGAAATTATGTTGGATCGTGTGAGATTTATGCGGGTTTTTTGTTGTTTTTTGCAAGATTTTGCGGGATTTTGAAGATAATCGTGCAAGATAAAGTGCAGGATTTAAAAAAAAAAAAAAAACGGACGGATTTTCGGGACTTTTTAGGCAACCCTGCACGACTTTGCTATTTCAGAAGTGGCAGCACTGGCTATCTGTCAAATCAGGATCTGGACCAAAGTGTTGACTCGAATACATACACAGAGTGTTGGCAAGCTATTTTATCATGGAGTTAGTGACACATTGTAAACATTCCAATGTGCTGCCTAGAAAAGGTGAAGATTGGTATGCTTTCTTAATTTATATATTGTCATTAATGTAATACATATTTTTCACAGAGCACGCAACATCCCAATCTAATTGCTTTATGCTGGTATTCCTCCATTACCTAATCATTGTGTGTCAAATGTATGCTCATTTGTCTGTTTATTACGGCATTTTATTTATTTCATTTGTGCTTTGTTTAGATTCTGACTGAAAACATGCTAGCCATGCTGATGCCAGCAAGGAATACTCCTCGATTGTCCCCCATCCTCTTTCTTGGATCTTAATTTCTGGGAATGTTTGTTCATATTAGTTTACTCGCTGGCTGCCACATTTTGCTTCCCATGTGAGATCTATTGAATTTCACGTGTGTTGATGGTGTGGAATCCTGGTATTGCTAACTATTAGCTCCAGTCTAAATTTGGTCTTGTTGCCGATTTTTTTTGGCACAATACTTTCCCTCCAGAAGCCGGTCTTTAGTGAACTATCGGAGGTTCTTGATCCAAAATATTCATTGGTGCATAACTTAGTAGTACTGCAACTTTTACAGATAGATTCTCATTATGATTTCCTTTTTTTGTTCTTTTCAGATTCACTGGCCTATTAGCACGAAATGTGGTAAAACCCTTTTGAGAAGAGCCTTGTTGTGCCAAACTTTAAAGTTCTGTTGATCGTTCGACATACCAAGAACTTTCCCAGGTAAAGTTGAAAATTTAAGATGTCGAGAAAGTTTTGGATTTACTCTAACTCTCTGTGCATGCTAAAAGGAATTCAAAGGAAGTTCTAGTGGCAGCTTATGTTCACTGGCAAATGCTGCGTGACACATTATGACACACAAAACAAGCCTAGACGCCCATTTATTCCACATCAAACATCTCTTTATCCTTCGTGACCAGGTTGTAACCGTGTCATATTTCATTATATTAAAGCGCTGGTCATGATTCATCATTATATTGTTCATTTACAGATAACTCCTTTTCAAGTCGACTTAAAAGTAGCGGTCGACGAAATAGCGGGCAGCAGAGTGCCGATTTGACTGTTGGGGACGTTATATTGGAGCACTTCCACCACTATGAAAAATTTGTGACATCTAATGTGAAGCTGCCCCTTCAACACTACAACCAAATTGAAGATCTCGATTCGGCTTTAGCCAACAACGATCTATCGATTGCAATGGTAAGATTGGCTGTATTTTATAAAAGCACCTATATGTTTACTCTAACCTTACCATGCAATTTGTTTAAAATATAGTGTGCCTTTTTTTCAAAAATCTTGAAAACCATGTCATCTCGCGATCAAATATCGAAGATGTTGATGAGCAAACTCTTCACCAATTCATTGTGATCAAAGATTCAATGGAAAAAAAGAGGAAACGACAGGCGTCCAGGATTCGGTCATCTGACCAATCTGATTGCAGTTATGGGAGGTTAGTTTTTCCCTCAAGTCCTCACATAACTTGTTATTGATAATATATTTTTTATTAGTTATTATTAACATCATACGGGAAATCAACAATAAGGCACCTAAAGTGGACTTCAAAGAGCTAATAGGAACCATCCAAAGCGCTCGTCGCATCTTCGTCGTTCGAGTTAAAAAACAAAGAATTGAATCAAATCGAAGTCCCAGACGAGGTAGAAGGGCACAGAGCCGATCGTAAAACCCAACTCGCTGTAGACAGCAGAATGGCAGAACTGTACAACGCCATCCTGAATTTTGAACTAAATTAGCGGTTTATGTACAAGTACGTTGTACCTACACCACAAAAATTATTGATTTATCGCTCGCTATATGCTCAATAACATTTTTTTGTCTACAGGTCATCTGTGTTAAGCAGTTATTGATTCCTCAAGTACATCCCGTGTTTAATTGCTCATTTCATTGCTCATTTAAGAATTTTATGACGTTTCAGTTTAAGCAATAGGACAATACATTTGAGAATCCCGGAGTAAAACATCTCTTTGTCTTTTCTGTTATCATTATACTCTTTAAACATCGCCATAAGCGTCATAAATATGCATGTAGCCGGTATTCCCTTACAGATTAATTGCTGATTTTGATGGGATCTTCGAACGCATTTTTAATGAACATTTATATAGTTACTTTATTGTAAAATAGTGTAAACAAGTGCAGAATGCACGTGTCTCTTTTACATTTTCAAAATTGATTTCAAACAGTAAATCCATTCGAAAAATGCATTTTTTCTACAAAATTCATAGGAAAAATTCTGCTCGGGATATTATTGCGCAGTTTGCAGAGGGTTTTCAATTTTAAATTAATGATGACATTCCAAATAATGAATTAATAATGTTTATAAATACAATTACGTTATCCATTTTAAATTTATTTATAATTTGTATTAACGCGGAAAATAATTTTTGCATTAACTAAGTTCAATCCCGCAATTAGATGGCTCATTTTAGTCATTTAATCTTGTTTTTGTAATACGAGTTTACGTACGAGTACGAGTACGAGATGTTTTCAACCGAGCCAGTAATAGCTCGATATTTTCGCCATCTAGGAAGGGAAATTCGAATGAATTACGAATGAAGAAGAATGAAGTTATAATAACAATCTGTGAATGTATGATTATTTTTTTAAAGGCTCTTTTGTGCGACGATGCACGGCGGTAGGTTTAAGTCCTACGAAAGCAAGAACGTGCTATACTTGATCTTGGGGGTATTCTGACATGAAAAATCTCTGAACGCGGACAGATGAAACTATGATTCTGTGAACGTAAAGGAGTCCTCCAATTCAATTTCCTTCCTTCCAATTTCAATGTCTTCCAATCCATCGTCCAATCCAAACATGGAGTTAAAAATTAGTTGTCTGAAATAGCTGGACATACGCGAATGTCCCAGTTTCTAAAAAATATTAGGGCTTACTTTCCATCGTTATCTACCTCATATTCATAGAATACTTAATGATTTGTCAACTGAGACTATAAACGCAGCGTTTGCAGCCATTGCCCACTTTTAAAAGGATCTCCATAGATAACCGCGACGTCTGGGAAATGAGCACACCATCCGAACAAGTAGTTGCAACGGAAAATGAATGAACTCCTTCAATTAATGATTTTACTGAACAGTACCGATCACCGGACAAGTGATTACGAAAATCCGAAAACTTGCGAACACAGCTACGCTAGTTTTCCAGTAGTAAAAAAAAATAAAGAAGCTATGCCATGGTCGTCGTGATGACTTAGCTTTTAAACTGGCAAATTCGGCGCAATTGAAAAAATAAAATAACCCCCGTCGTAGCGGACAAGGTTGATAGCATCAATTTAATGTGTGTTGTGATTGGTTTAACGGATTTAATATTATAGAACCTGTTAGGAACCGTAGGAACGCATCATGTTACGAAACTACAAGATTAAATTTGTCTTTCCAGCAATCTAGCAAGCCCAATGAATAATTTTACTGTGATTTTAAAACTATGACCTGCACGGCGTTTCTTAAAATAAATTTCTGAACCGCCTTGGAAACAACAGCCAAGTAGTTTTATTTTGATTTAATCATTTAATTAATTTAGTAAATAGTTGACATTATTTTAATTTCTAGTAGTATGTAAGGACATCCTGTCTAATTGGTTGTTTCAGCAAAAGAATAAATGTTAACCTCTTGGTGAAATAGGCTGACGCTAGGTTACAGCTGTAAACTAGCGCTAAGATTGTTAAACCTAAATTTATCAATCCAACTTCTAATCCGAAAAAAAAAAAAAACTAGTCGGATGCACAGAACACATTATCCTAAAGCTTAAATAATTTCAAGCGAGCCATGAAGGGGACACCTTTTGACAGTGAGAAACACAAATACAATAATACCACATGATGCAAGGTGTATTAAAATCCACCCACACTTCATTGGAGGACATTTAAACTTTGCCTTTAGAAGATTTAACAGCAGCCTGCTGAGCCTTCAGTACTTTGGCTACTATTTTCTGCTCTTCAATCAAGAACGCCCTCACAATCCTGAAATTAAGGAAAACATGTTAGAAACACCAATTTAAAAATGTACTGAGCACAACATACTTCTCTCTGACACAGCTGTGACAAAGACATCCACCATAGGCACGGTAGACTTTCTTTTGTCTCAGTGACATTCTTTTTCGCTCATGAGCTCTTGCTGGTCGGATACCTCTGAGTGTAGTCTTGCACATACCACATTTGGGAATCTTCCTTTGCTTCTTTTTGTATTGATATACAAGGCGACCACCTGGGGTTCTCACACTGAAAACATAAAAATATTATCACAAGTTCATAACAATAAGTTGTAGGTATTGTTGACACTTCACATAAAAGTGTTGAACATTTAGAAAATTATCATTAAAAATCGCTTTCACTCAACTGATCAATTCTATCTCTAATCTAGACATCTAATTAATGTATGACAATCTTACATGCGTCGCTGGTTGCTAGCGGTGTTGTAGGAGAGGCGCCTCCGATAAGTTAAACGTTGAGCCATTTTACCTAAAATCAACAAAAAGGTTGGACCATTTAGTTCAAAACGAACACTAGTTCACATTACAATATTTAATCTGAAAAATAGTTTCAAGGAGATATGGATGTACATTGATATTTAAAAATACCTTTCGAATCCAAGCCCGAAGTGAAAAGGAGCTCTAAGAGAAAGACTTTACTTGACGAAGAGAACAACGTTCGCTGTTGCCAAGTAGCAAATAAAAGTTTTAGTCAACTGAAAAATGGAAAATGGTCGCGGAAAATAATATTAATCTTTTCTTGTCTCCTTTCGAAATAAGTTAAATATAAATTGCAATAAATTTCGTGATTTACTCAACAAATTTTCTAAAAGTAATTCACCACTGGCAACAAATCTTTTTTCTTATGTTATTACTCAATTCTTTGAAGTACTTGGCAGCCATTTTAAATTGGCAAATGTTTACGGATTATGTTTACAATTACAACTTTACATGTAGCGTCTCGCCGTACCCCTGGTGTTGTCTTGTGACAGGTAAATATACCCTATATGTTAACGAAAATGGACTCCTTGTTAAAAAGTTATGAACAGCAATTCAGGTATGTTTATTTTAAAATTTCTTCACTCACAGTTTTCAATAATAATTATGATTTTAAAGTGTCATCACTGCAAGCATTACTGCAAGAACAGCAACACTGAATGGAATAACTAAAGGTTCAATCATATTGAAATTTTCCATTTATTATGTTTCCGTTTAGTCAATTTTATTTCTAACATTTCAGCGGAGGATAAGAAATGTTCCATTCAACAGATTGTAAGAGAACTTGAAGAAACTAAGGATATTGTAAGAATATTAATTCTGCATTAATATTTGATAAATGTAACACGACTTTTAAATATTCTAATTTTACTTCAGTTGGAACAGATGGAATTGGAGATTCGAGAACTGGATACAGCTTCAAAAAACAAATATTGTACTCGTATTGAAAGCTACAAAGTTGAACTTTCCAGACTAGAAAAAGAATTCAAGAGTAAAAGAATTTCAAATGGTGGAGAGAGAGAAGAATTAATTGGAGACACTGATGCAGAAGATGTATATGATCAAAATCAACTATTGATTAGTAATGGTGAAAAGCTAGAACGAGGAAGAAATCGTTTAGAAGCAGGCTATCAAATTGCTATTGAAACAGAGCAGATTGGAAACAACATACTTACTGATCTCAATCAACAAAGGGAAACCATTCAAAAAACCAGGAACAGAGTAAGTTTAAGAAAACATCGCTCTAATATTTGATTTCAAATTTTAACATGCTAACTTTTTTTTGTTATAAGCTACGAGAAACCGATGAACAGTTAAGTCGTAGTGGGCGCTTGCTGAATCGCATGTTTGGCAGAATTATTCAGAATCGTCTTGCGTTTGTTGGCTTAATTATTCTTGCTGTAATTTTGATTATAATTACATTGTATATTAAATTTCGGAAAAGTTCTTAGCCATTCCACAATTTGTATGTATATGTAAATGTATGTACTTTGTTTCAATATAGTATTTTTGCGCACGTCATGCAACTGATGCTTTTATTTGTCATCCTACGATTACGATCACTTCAAGGTTATTTAAATCTGCAACAGATGGTCCTACTGAAATTACATAATATTCAATTGAGAATTGGAAAATTTTCTGAGTAAGCCATTTTCGACCATGAATTCTAAAAGCAATAAAAATTTCAATCACTCAAAACATCACTAAGGGAATAATTAAGTTCAGTTTCGTATGCTTATTCACAAGCATTATTTCTTATGTAAGCATCAATAGATAACTTATTCCAGCTTTTGCGACAATAAACCGAAAATACTAACTGACGGCACAAGGATTTTTATTTAGAATTAATTAAGTTCCATCGACATCTCGATTCATTTCGATCGCAAGGAGTAGATGGGTGGGGAAGTTGGGGTGTGAGGGGATTTGAAAAAAGAGCTGGGCCAAACAAATGACGTAGTCATCACATGGCGTATTTACGAGTCCATTCACGTGCAAGTTCATTGTATCGCTCTCGATCAGTCTTGTATATCCTGGCAATCTCGGGAACCAAAGGATCATCCGGGTTTGGGTCGCATAGCAGAGAACAAATTGACAGCAGCACTGAAATTACAATATGATACAATTAAAAAATATTCCATCTATCTATCTAAGAATATATTTTAAAAAATATTTTAATATATAGCAATATTAAGTTAAGCTAAACAAATCCACACCTTTAGAAATGGTGAGTGCAGGTGACCACTGGGATCTCAATATATCCAAACAAATGCTACCATTGCTGTTTATATTTGGATGATAGATTCGTGTGGTGAATGCCACCTAAAGTAAAAACATTATGCAAGTCATCAACTGTCACTTGATAAGTAAAAAATATATAAATTTACCTTGGGTGGCTTGAATGGATAATCTGTTGGAAAGTGAATGGTTAGAAAGAAAACTCCACCTTGGTAGGGACTGTCAGGCTATTAAAACAAAACTCATTAGTCATTTGGGTTTGGTTTATAAGGGGAATAAATAACTTACGGGTCCCATGATTGTGGCCTGCCAATGGAATACTATTGAAAAATGAATATTAATTGTCAATTAGCAAAACTATTAAGTAACAAACTATGAATTTACACAGACATTAAAGCTTGTGCTATAAAACAGCTGAGCTTCAATAAATAAGTTCCTAATCTTAAGTTAAAGGAAACAAAAATCTTACAATCATCTCCTACAGGACCTGCCGAGCACTGTGCAGGGGGATCACGACCAAGATCTTGAAGTTCCTGAAAGAAAAGTAAAATGCAACTCAGAATAAGAGTAGAATCACAAATGAATATTGAAATAGATTTAGTGTCCCCAATGACTAATCCTTTTGTACAGCTACACATTATAAACCCATTTATAATTTAAAAAAAAACTAAATGTTAAATGTCAGTATTTAACACGTTTACCTAACCTAAATGCGATAAAAAAAATTAATATGTTAAGAGATACGTTTTAGCGTCGCATTAAATAGAACGTCTAGATAAAATTGTGACAGCAGTCTAGTAGTTAACAAGTTTACATCTAGGAATGGAGAAAAATCTAGACCCCGACTTTCGCCGAGCCAAAGCCACTTAACATGGCGACTCCTTTATCGGGTTTTACTTCCTTGTAACTCATTTTCGAGCGACTTTAAACGATTGAACTCGACTGAAATGCACAGTAAATTCGAACAGTTTCAAAATTGGCAAACATACCTTATTGATTCTTTTCAATGCCATCTTTATGATATATGCACGCTATACAAGTTTTGCCGAAAGACTAGCCCTTGTCACCAACGAGAAAACCTTTTCCAATATGGAGGTTAGGGAAAGGAACAGCGTTGCCAAAACAGCCCAAGTGGTCTCGCTGCCTGCCGAAACGAAACAACGTTGCTGCTATGCGCAATAGAAATTATATATTCTTCCAACACCATCTTGCGTTGATGTGCGAGACATCTTTTTGAATTTAATTTAATTATATAACACGATGAGTTATCAACGTTTGCGATTTTATTATACAACGATGAACTGTTGGATCGCAGGAAAATATTTACAAATTTGATTTGATATTGTTGGTGAAAGCGGTGAACGCTTGCATCAGTCAAAGGAAATCCGAATATCATTCAAGCCCTTGAAAACCAATTGAAGGTAGGGCTGTGGCCCGGGCCATGAAAGCCCGGGCCAAAGTTCGGGCTAAAGGAAAAAAAAACCCAACCCGACTCAACCCATCGAGGCATTTTTTTAACGGGGCGGGTGATGGGTCGAACCGCCGGGTCCGCGGGTCAACCCGAGATGTGGCGCCATCTATTGGTCAAATAAAGAATCTCACAGCTAGAAAGTGCCAGAAAGATCTGGAGGGATAGGATAGCTTAAATCCATTCATTGCAGATGCAGAGTTGCAGATATTCGATGTTCAGTCATCACGTTTTAAGTAGACGCTGACACGCGCTAGAGCTTCAAAAGGCAGAACACATGAAGTGGTGAAGGCTGTATGTCTAAACGTAAATCTACTTCTAATAATGGCGAGCAGTTATCGCGTAAACCTCAAAGTTTGTCAAAATCGAGCAATTCTACTGGGAAAAAGAGAAGTTTACCAATTAACATTAGCATTGAAAGTGATGATGAGAATGAGATGGATGATGCAGATGCACTTCCTGCAACAAGCACAGAAATAACCAATCAGTCAAGTTCAGCTCCATTGAAAGGTATCAATTAGTCTATCTTTTAATTTGCTGTTTAATGGCTAGAGATCTCCTCAGCATTCCAGCGACAAGCGCAGCTAGCGAGAGGGCCTTTACTGTTGGCAAGGATATTTATGGCATTTCGAGAATGAGCTTGAAGCCTGAGACCGTTGAAGCCCTAATCTGTCTACGTTCATGGTACAAAGCAGGATTAGTTGGGGTAAAAGAAGTCTACGATTTCTTGGAAGAAAACTTTGATACCTTACTTTTCCACTTTTGGAAAACGAAGAAGAAGATTTTTAAAAACAATTTTTTGTATTTGTTCGATAACTACAGTTAATTCGGATTTTTACTTCCAACACTTACTTCCAAGTTTCTTTTCGTTTCATTGATGTATGTTTGTTTACATCAATTCTCATGTATTAATTTTTTTTTGGTTCATTTAAAACAGAATAAAAATTCAATTTTTATACGTTAGGAAATTTTGCCATTTATTGATAAACAGACTGAAAAGATGATGAAAAAGTATGATTGACCCGTGAAAAACCCGGGCCGTGACCCATCCTGTTAATATTTTTTGACCCATGGGTTGGCCCGGGCCGAACCCATTTACTCTGTTGGCCCAACCCGCTCCAACCCGTGTTTGAAGAAAAACCCATCTAGGCAACCCATTAAAAAAAAACCCGCCCAATAAGCTCCGGGCCACAGTCCTAATTGAAGGTGTGTTATTGATTATTAATGTGACATTTCATTCGAGTAGCTGAAATTTTAATATGAAATAAATTAGCACTTATTGAGCCACCCAATAATTTTAGTTATCAAATCGAACTAAAGAACTCGAAGTAAAAAAAAAGCCTGGTTAGTTGTAATGTTGGTCGTAACGTATGCAGCAACGGAGCAACCTCATCCTACATTTCTGTAATATTCTTTTGGCGAATTTCAAGCATTTGAGTTTCGGCTTGACCTAGGCGAGTATATACGTATAAACTTTATATGCTTAAACTTTATTCAAAATTTTAAATGATTTATTCTTCATTTAAATGTATTTAAACCTGCTCATGAAGTGTGCGCTGCTGCTTTATAAAGTTGAGACTGACATACCGACGTTAAAGTGATTCAATTTCGAGGATTAAACGCTCGAAACAAACAACTGTTTCTCTTATTTCAAAAATATTGCCTTAGTTGAAGACATTTCAGAAATTCCCTTGTTTGTTGTTTTAAACAACTGCGTTTAACTTGGTTGGCACGACGTAAATATCAGAATGGTACCCAATCATTGAACTACGAAAGTTTCTTGGTCGACTCTATATTTGGCTCCTTGATTACTGAAAAGAAATATTTTCGATCCAATGTAATAGATCCAATTCTAGATCTGTGTAAATAAAATTAAAAAACGACACTGTACATTTGGTACATGCATGATATGTGAACTGTGTAATCAACAGTCTGTTCAAAGATGTGGTTCACTCGAAGAGAGAAGATAAGAATACACATTTCAACATTTCATTATTATGTACATGTAAATGCAAGCTGCGCCAGCAAACAATATTACAACAATCGCCGTTAAGAAAACTAAATAGATCGGCTCAAATTGAAACAAACACTTCTAACTGTACATGGTAAATAATAATTCATACAGTCTAGGGGGAGAAAATATGAATAGATAAGTTTAAAGTGAAGGAAATCGTGAATGAAAAAAAAAACATCAGTACCTTTTGCATCTATGTTACATATGCGGTATTACATTATGACAATTTTAATACTCAATAGAAAATGTCCATACAGGCAGGCATATACAGTTTATATATCTAACGAGTCGGAAGATTTCCAACATGTAGACTTCGAACTAAATTTCTTAGTAGGAGAAGAAGAAAAAATTTCGAAAACACGTCCGTCCGCCGCGGGAAACACCCTTTTGACGCACTGTTGACTATATAATTTACAGACATGGTGCACTGGACATCGAGATGGGAAACTGTTGTACAATGCAAAACATGTTCTTGTGCGGTCTAAGCAATCTGCTGTGAAGCGAGCACTAGGTGGCAGCTGTTTTCCTTCATCTTTTAGCTCAACATCCACTCGATTGAGTTTTGCTTGCAACATTCCAATCATTGAGACTTCAACCAGACGCTGCTCAGGATCCAACAAGTCGATTCAAAGGGATTTACCATAGGATTTTGCTGAATACTTGCGAACCCGTCAAAAAAAAAAAAAAAAAAATGTTGCATAGTGTTAACAGTATACCCTTTTTCCTTGCGGATCACTAAATAACGGTAGTATGGAATGTATTTGTACGCACAGAAAAATACCACTTTAGCTGAAGATGGGCCCCACTGATGATATTCAACTAGATGCTCCCTCCCCCCCCCCCAAGTTATTTCGAAAGTTTACAATTTAGATATTATGTGGCATCAATGTTCCAAACGTTCGAGATACAATCTATTTAACACGTGAATTAATGGGGAAAGCAGCAGGCTGAGCTTTTGTTTTTGTTTAATCTTTACATAGATGCAACCACATTGGTTTTGCAGTCCCATTCTCTGTTGGGTAGAGACAACACTGTCTGCTCTCTTTGGGAGGCTTTACATTCTGCCTTGACATTGGACCCAGGGGCACTCGTCTAAAAAATGGAAAGAAATTGACAATTATTGACAAAATTCCATGGTTTCACAGGTTGATGGAGCGTACCAGTATATTGATCGGTGCATTAGTATTGCTGACTGGATCGCAAGCTAAACCAGTTAAGCGAAGAGCATGCGCATAGTCGATGCTGATCAGATTGGGATGTTTAACTTTCTTGTAGCCCGAAGACAAGGTAAACTGATGAGGGCGCTGCTGATGTAGGAGACAGTCGTTCTTTGTAGACGCAACACCAAAACGGCATCCCCCAAAGCTGTTGCAGGAACTGCAACTCCGGCTCCTTATTTGAATTCTGTCCACCGTCACTTGCTCAAAACTGTTTGGAAACACATAAATCATTAGAGTCCAGCGTCCAAAGTAAGCCAAAGAAAAATGACATGGATGCATACCTTGCGAGCCGTTGTTCCTTTCTTTGTTGGCGGACGTAGGTATAAAATATGATGGAAATGATAACAACCAGGACGACGGCAACGGTGGCTCCACCCGCAATACTCGCTCGCTCCAGCATGATCTTCTCTCTCAACGCTATGGAAATACCAACAAGAGATTCAAATAATGTTCAAAAAGTAGCAAACGTTTGAAATGTGTAGACTTACGCAGGTAAGATCCGTCCAAGTCTTTATACTCACAGCGCTGACCCATAAAACCTTCGGTGCACCTGTAGACGAAGAAAAATTTGGGTAAGTCTATGTTTTTCCTAGTTATTCAGGCGTGTGTGATAAAATAATGCAAACAATAGGGATTGGGTTGTTTTTATTTGACAAGAAAAAAGAGAAAGGAAAAAGGAAATGCCACACGAGGAATAAGAGGAAAAAGGAATGCAATCCCTTTGTCGCTTCCTCCTCTGGTAACAACTTCGTTAACACGGACTACGTGCGCTGAATCAATCAGGCAGCCAACCTCTGGAATGCCACATCTCAAACAACCTCATTTCCATTATTACTAACAATAGGTGGGGAGTCGAGTCGAGCCCCTCACATTTTCATCGAAATTACCAAATTCCACACAATTTGGAATTTGGGACCCATTTGAAAGCATTTTGACAATGAGGAACGCAAAACTTGGACAATGTCCGTAATTGTAGGAAGACTTACTCGCAATTGTAGAGAATGGACTCTCCGATTTTGATTGTGAAACACGTGGCGCCATTGAGACAGTAATATGTGGCATAGGCTGGCGGGCATGCGTACGTCTGGAACGTGATGTTGGGTCGGACGGCGGGAGTCGGGCTGGGCAGGGGAGGCGGAGGTCGTGGCTTGGGTGTGGATCGACTCGAACAACCCTCTAAAAATGGAAAAACAACAACAAAACAAAAAAAAATCATTGGTTAACATCAAGTTTGTGAGGATACTAATTCAAGTTGACTCTAACACAGTAGCAGCTAACGCTAACCCAATTTTAAAATAAATAATAATTATCACTAATTTAGGTATACACCACCCCAAAAGTATGATTTAGACAAAGACATTCTCGCGTCTTGTGTAGCGGAACCCCACGGCCTGTGCAGCAGCTCACCCATAAGTGAGGCAGGTGTTTGGTTAAAATGATGTCCCCACTGAAAAGAAAATTCTCGCTTCCAGCCGACAAATTTCCCCTCTGTTTTTACAATCAAGTCACAACGCAGACACTCACTGCACATTGGTGCCCGTGTGCAAGCGCCACAGGCCACTCGAATTGTTGGCCATGTTCAATGGAAGAACAATGTAAAAAGACGCCAGCTCATATTTATGGCTATGACTGAAACTCGGTAGACCAACAAAACATTGAATAATTGTGTCGGACGTGTTTCGCACTATTCGGCAATGCAATCGGATGCCAAATAGTCGGGCAACTGCGCTCAAAATGTTCCATCGATAAATGGGAAAAAAAAATAAGCAATGCATCAACTGATTATGGGCACGGTAAACATGTGGTTTCGAAAGGGGATCACATCATCACATCCGGAACAAGCCCAACCGGAACTATTTTATCATTTGCCGTTATATTGTCAAGTTTCCAAGTTCCGGTGATGCAGTAGGTCCATAGCTGCGGAACGAACATGGTCGGAACAGAATGATGACCGCTAACCAACTTCTCCATTTTGTCTCCATTCACTTCTCGGTCTCATTCTCATATAGAGGGAGAAAAATGGTCTCGGCACTAAAAAAAAGAGAGAAGTTTCCAAAGTTGTTGGCAACTCCGGCAGGGATGAAATTCGAGTCGCCTCATAAGCCAGAGGGGAGGGCATCGCTCTTCTCCCAACGTAAGACGCGATAGGAAAGTGAACGTTTTGAACCACCCCCTTCTATTTTAGATTAAAGGGGAGCGCAAAAATATCCTATACTGTATTATTATTAAGAGTAAGAGAAAGACGGGTCACCGAGGTCAGACGTACACTCGTTGCCCGTCAGATGGCAAGAGTGTGGCGTGGTCCTTCCACCAATGTTGTCTTGCGTGGGCCTTAGCACTGCTTATCATTAAGGTAAGGAGAGAAACAAAAATTCGGCCCTGGCTGGACGGAATTTCAAATAATCATCGGCCGTTTTAACGACGTTATCTTTAATGGCACACCAAAATCGAACAACATTATGAAGGCAGGGCCGGATTTTTGAGAGACAAGCGATGGAAATCACCTTGGAGCGAGTGGAAGGTAGAAGAGTGTTTCCCTAAAGCCTGTCATAGGACACCGCACGTTTTTCGGAAAAGGGGAGGGGGGAAAAATGTGAGGAAACAGAAGGAGGAAGCAGAGGGGGGTGGGGGGGGGGAAGGGAAAGGAGCGCAGCGCATGTCACATCTGGTTCCTGCCTGCCCATGTGTGACCATATGGGGCAGACATAAGTAAGCCTTCTGACGGTGGTGATGATTCCGGAGAGGGTGCAAGCACATGCCGAGGGCGCGCCACCTGCCGACGCTTGTATCCGGTGACCTGTCATCGATTTCATATGCCCTTAAGCAGGGTAAACATCATCTGCCACAGATTGGACTAAACGCAGCAAACTTTGTTCTATCTGCATAGCTTTAAACCCACTGTGGTAGCGGAGAAAAAAAATTCGGAGCTGGCCGGAATAGGTGAAGCGCGCGAGTAAAATGGTGGATAATGATGAAATTAAATAGCTGCACAATCAAAAAATGCGCGGTGCATCTGCCTGGAAAGCGAATGACTTGAGCAAGCTGCGTCCAGTTATGTATACATCATTTGCGGTGCGTGGCGAGCGCACGAGGGGAGAGCAGCTGCACATTCATGACTCTGCGGTCTGAGACCTCGGGGCTCTTTTTTTTTCTTTTTTTTCTCTTTCGAGCAGCTGTTGTTCTGGTCAGCGATCCTTTCTGACACGCATCTAGGCCAGACACCGTCTCTCAATTTTTAATTATCCACCGAGTTCTTTTCTTCTTCTTTTTTTTCACAATATTGTCTTTGTCGCACACAAACTTTGTTGGCTATCACGATTCGTTTCAAAAGGCTCATCGATGACAAAAGTTCCCTTTTTTTAAAATTCATAATTCCACATAATAATAGATCAACCCAAACTGTCAAATAAATAACTCAGCCCACCAATGTCAACCTTTTTCTGTTTCTGTTTTTCTGTTTTTTGTTTCCCTTTTACATTTTAAGCAGCGACTGATTTAGCCTATTTTAGCCTGATCCCGTGGCTGGAAGCCATTGAACACACCCCAAACCAATTTTGACTACGTGGAAAGGAAATTGGTTGGGTGGAAGAAGCGCCGTCTGTTGGTAGCGGATGCCGAGACGGCCGGGCGTCTGCGTACCACGTGCGACGACTCGGGTGACAAATAGCCAAAGAGACACTCGAATGTCCAGTGACAAAAAGAAACAACTGTTGTCAAGAAACGGGCAACAACACACATGCAAGGCATTTCAAGTCAATGTCGGTTTTTACCTGCGGTTTGTAGGGAAAAGGCCAAGAAGATGACGAGCATGGTTAAGTAGATAGTCCGCCAACTGGGTCGACCTGACGATGAGGATGGCGACATGTTGTTTAACGAAACCTGGCCCAGGCACTCTGAAGAACACCTTCCAGCGTGAGATGAAAGACTAGATGGAGATGAGCAGCACTTCTTTCTCGGAGACGATGGGTGCATCGATTCAAACGTGGTGGATGCAACCGATTCTTGAGTCCGATCGAAACCCAAATTCTTGTGCGCTGCAAATGAAAAGAAAGTGCCATTAGTTTTAAAATGAGGATAAACATCAATTAAAACAGTTGTTGATCGGCGGAAGGCAGTTGGGCTGAAGACAAAAACCGAATATTTATCCTCTGTTTCTCTACTGTGCCTTAGTGTTTCTATTATTGGAGAAGCTCATGTCTTTGAAAGGCAGCGTTTATTTTTGAACGCCGCTAAGTACTAGGCTTATAAGCTATTCTCGTGTCTTAGGGTACCCATACAAGTTCAAGGCGGTAGACCTAGGACCAAGGAGTTCTCCTGTACCACGGAGAGAGATCTCTGAATTTTACGACGTTTAAAATTACCCAATCAATGTCCCGTTTTTTCCCCTTTTAATGCCTTTGCTGAAACTATTGATCTCAAAATAGACGAAATTGTATTAGCTTGATAGGGAAAGAAATTAGCCTTGTAAATTCGGCTGAGCATCTATTTACATTTTGTTGTGACACGATAACAGTGAATAACACACACAGCGGTGCCAGACTGAAGAATTTAACGATGTCTTGGTATAATGAGAGGAAGGCTTCCAACATGGAAAAATGGAACGCCATTCTTTCCATGTCGTTGATTTGGATCGTGTACAACGACTCGGTTGGTCCAACAGGTGGTCAAACTAGTGGCCAGCGCACAAAGTCGTACCTGCCCACTGCACCTTTAGATTTCGTTTCTCCAGGCGAGAGTCATTCAGGCCCACACTCTGCCAGCCAGCCCTTCGTTCGTTCGTTCGTTCCACTCAATGTGTTTCCATTTTTAAACTCCCCTCAGTCTAGGGCCTAGGCTCTTCTTTGTGCCCGGCTTGTCACCACGCAAAAATCCTCAAATAGCAACAACGTCTCAAACAGTCGGTCCGTCATTCACTGGCAACTGGTGAGGATCGATACTTGCCATTGGTTGTTTCGACTACGCAACCCTTTCCCGTCTACAAGCAGAGGTGGTGGTGGTGGTGGTGGTGGGGAGGAAAGAAAATATTTGGAAGAGAGCGAGAGAGGGAGAGAGAATAAAAAGAGGGAAAGGAAGAGAATAAAGGAAAAGAGAAAGAAAGAGAAGAAATAAAACGAGAAAAAGAGAGAAAGAGGGAAACTTGGTTCTGCATCCGTGACGTTGCCAGCGACGCTTGGTTGATTACCACCAAAACTCGCCTCCGGTAGATTTTCTTTTTATCAGGTGGGCAACACGAGTGGAAAAGGTAGCCATGTGCGTCCAGCTAATCTCTCAACTTGGCCTTACCAATCCACCTGCCACTGCTCGCCTTTCTACCGTCAACGAAAATCCTGCGGCCAAATACTAAACACATTGGATAGCCATTCGTGAAAATAATTGACTCGTTTGCACTCGTCTGCATGCCACATCGTGGCATTCATCAAATGGCCCCTTTGCCATCATGAAATGTTGTTTGCCAGACATTCTTGAGTCGCCCGACCCATCAAACGCCGTACTTGAATCGAAAAGTGCAATCATCCGAACACTTAGGTTCATTGGTGCTAGTCAATCATGTGCATGTTAAACAGGAGTCTGATGCATGCACACAATTTCCAATGCCTCTCAAATAAATCTGTCGGTGTTCTTTGAGCGCTTCGACGAAACATGATTAGGGTGGAGGCAGGGCAATGCATACCTGCACATTTGGTCCTCGAATGTTCGTTGTTGTCGGCTTTACTTTCGGCAGAGCCTGTCCACGAGTTGAGATCCAGCAATCCAGTGGCCAGATAAAACATTTCTTCGGGAGAGAGTGACATGGCCGCAGACGACGAAGCTCAACCAATTATTATTTTCGACGAGAGGAGAAACGGTGGGGGGAACAAAGCGGCGATGAAGCTCTTGTTTTGTTTTTTATCCGGCGTTGGTCACCGAGAGCAACACTATTTCTTCTGCTTTCCTCCTTGAAAACGGTCCAGTCGTTGTAAAAAGAAGAAACAGATTCCAGTGGTGCGGCCGTTCACAACGGTCCATGCGCTTTTAAGCAGATTGGTGGGTAGAGCGTTCCAGGAACTGCATGATGATTACCACAAGGATGGAGAAGGCCAACTGAATACCAAAGGTCACACACCATTGGCAATCACTTTGTGTGGTGCACTGCAGAAAAAAAAAGAACAAAATAAATGAGTTTAAAACGGGGCAATCAATCATTCAGCCTCAAATGTGTGTGTCTCTCGTTTGTTGTGCTGGGCAGAGTGGTGGAATGCTGCCAGAAGTGGGGAGGGGGGGGGACGGTGTTTTACTCAATCCCGTTTCCGGTGGAGACGTACAAGGATAACTAGCTGATGACACTGCGAACATTCGGACCTTATCTCGGATAGATTACAAAGCACTCGCCTGCCACGGGAGAAAAATGTCCAAAATTGAAGAAAAAGACACTGACAAAGGTTGCCATTTTGCCAGAGAGAGAGAGAATCTTCTCCGCCCCAAGCTCTTAACCAAATACATTGGCCGATTTTTCCAAGAAGTCTTATCGGACACGTCCACTAATAACATTTGTCGGTCGAAAGTTGTATCGGTGACAAATCGGAAAGGAGGGGAAACGTCAGTGAACGTAACTGGCGAGTCATTGTTTGACGCAGCAGACTGAATAACGCTTTCAACGGATTTGGAACAAATGATGTGTACAAAATACAATTCGGGTCCGGCAGGAGCGCAAGTAAACGAGATACAGGAAGAAGCCTTAGCATCATCATAATAATAACAAAAACCCAGCCTGGACGTGCTGGGGTGAGTATTTGAACGGATTACCTATCTGGTCTATTGGGGAAAAAACGTAGGGCAGACAAAGCGAGCAAAATGAAAAGGAACCCCCATTTTCCAGATAAATTTGGATAGTCTCTCACCCTTGACGGACGAAATAACACTAGGAATGCTTCACGACGCCACACACACACACACAGACAACCCATTCTTCCAACGAGGATCTTTTTTTCTTTTATAGATGACCATCCGAGAGGTTCAAAAAAGCCAATATCGAAACAGTACGGTTACTTAACATTTATAGCTGCTGCTTCAATATTTTTTCTTCTTCTCTTTAGAGCTCCCCTTGCTTGCTTTTTTTTATATTTTTTTATTTTTTTTCCCCATTTTGTTGTTCTCTCTTGTTTGTGTGTGTGTGTGTGTGTAGATCTGTAATGTCTACCTGCTCCACGAGGCGTCGTTTTCAAGGTTTCACGGTTCGGAATGTTTTACAGGTAGCTAGCTCTCTTGTAAGAAGAAGAAGAAAAAGGAGAGAAGAAGAAGAGTCTGGCTGAATTTTGCCTCAAAGCGCTCAACTACCTTCTTCCACAAGTGAATAGACTGTGGCGGCTCGGCTAGATGGATGTCCCCTTTTCTTCTGCCCTTCTTACTCGACCCATCCGTCGTCTTCTTATCATTGTCATGGCATTCCACCCAAGACTTTTGCCCCTCTTTCCCTCTCTTTAACAACATTGACATTCAACACACAGACCAAACTATTCTCAGGCATAACGGCGTCCATTTGCTTTCACGATTAAAAAAAACAAAAAAAAAACAACTAAACTTTCTACTAGAATTATTCTTCAGACATCTGTTATCAAATCGCTTGTGGTGGTCTTTGTTCGATTTTTAACGGGTAACAAAATGGAGATTCGGATTTTTGTTTGAATCAAAGTGAAGAAGAATGTTTAATCCATCCATGCAATGAGCAAATGAATTTCCCCCGAAAGAAAAACTAGTTGGATACGTGGCAACAGAAAAAGGCTGTTGAGTGGTGGCGGCCCTAGTCAGCCAACCTTAGTACCGGTGGTGGGATCCGTAATTTGCGTGGAACACACAACGAAATAGACCAGTACACATAAGAGTGGTAGGGAAACCTATTGGCTGCCTCATGTCAATACCACGCTTTTTTCCCCCAAACTTTCACCAGTTGAAACATAACGTAAATGTCGAACAAGAAAGAAAAAACTCACCGAATGACTTGTTCTTTTTTTTTTTTTTCCTGGGCTGGAAATAATTGGCAGAATGCACAGAATTCCGTCAACAATATTCACACACTGCAGTTGTTTTTCTTTCTTTCTTTCTTTTTCGAAGGAACACAGGTACACCCGAGTTCACAGTTTGAAATGAGTGTTGGTTGAGAGCTGGCGGCTTGTTGGATGTGAAACTCGAGTCCAAACGAGATAAATAAAAGCACAGAATAAGGACGTGTGAAGGGCTGCGAAAATGGTTAAAAACTGTGAAACTGAAGGGGGGAAAAACGAGGCGAAACGGGGAGAGTCACGATCAAGATGGTGGGCGATGTAGACACGACGTCCTCTTTTCACGACGACCGTAGACCATCTGAATTCATGGATGGAATAGTGACTGGTCTACGTCTACGTAGTCTAGTCGGGCAGTACAGGCAGGAGGGTGGCGTGGCGCGTTCTCTGGTGGCCATTTCCCCACCAGCCAATGGGAGGACGGCATTGGCAGGCCCCTCGGGCGCACGACTAGAACCCAGCGAGTGAACTTGGGTTTCGACTTATTCGAGGCACGGTCTCTTTTTTCTTTCTTTTTTCTCTTTTTCCCTTTTTTTCTTTCTGTCCACCAGACACACGCAGGAGGAAGGAGGGGAGGCCACACACATCCAGCAGCGAGTGTTCCGCTGTGTGTATGCTGTTACAAAACAGCAGCGTCGGAAGGAAAGATAGGCAATAGCCAAAGAGGGGAGAAGAAGAACCACCGGTCCTCCTCCATAATGTTGTTGCTGCTGCTGGCTGCTGCTGCTGCTGCTGCTGCTGGCTGCCTAGACTTTTGGGTAAAAAGCAACGCCAGCTGCAAGCTCCGAAGCGCTTCGTTAGCCAAGTGGAGGAAAAGCAAACCACAGCTCGCTACCAACGAAAGATATATAATATTTTTTTAGAAAAAGAAAGAAAGAAAAAAGAGAAAGAAAGAAAGAAAGGCGCTAGCCACTAACATACCGACGTTTCCGGGGTTTTAGGCGCGTCGCACAGCGCCCCCAACGAAAATTGAAATTTACGCAAACTCACCAGGTGCGCCACTAGTGCGCTTCGCATAATATTTTTATGATTTTTTATGTGCAAAAAAATGAACAAGGTTAACGTGAAAAATTTGTTGTGCTCGAAATTTTCCATCATTTGTTATTATGTCCAATGGAAGATATTCAGACAAATTTTCCATCCCCATCAAGTGACAAATGAAGCGACATAAATCCGCTCTTGCTATTCGGCGAATTTTTAAAAAATTTAAAATAACAAAATAACATTTGTCAGCCTTTTTCGGTTGTTGAATTGATCGTTTGTTTTACTTTTCATTTCATTTAGAAGGCAATCTAACCTTGTTTTTTTCCCGCACAACTAATCTACTCTTTCGGAAAATAGTTTAAACTTCCTTTTAGGGTATTGAATGCACTATTAAAGCAGTCATTTATTATAACAGAAAGTTCCCCTTAGCTAAAGGTTTCAGATTAAAATTTATCTGTTATGAGAAATCTAAAAAGATAAAGCTTTTGACATTTTTTGCGTTGAAATAATACACTTTCTAATAATACATCGTCATGAAAAAAATTCAGTACGTAGTTTCTAGTTTATTTTATTTACAGTTTGCGTAGGATTCTTTTTAATAATGTAATCTTAGGTCACTAGCGAATTCTTAAGTTCGTCAAAGAAAACGCAAAGTACACCGCTGTATACACATCAGCTACTACCGGTACTACGACGACTACCGATTTTTTATTTAATGCGATTTTTTATTGAAGTAGACTTCAACGAAATTCTCTTTAGACGGTCACCACAAAACCAGCAACGCGACCGAAGACCAAAGTTGTAGGTACATGTAGTTTTGTCAATGAAAAATCAATAATTTACAGCTACGATACCGAATATATAATTCGAAGAAGGAGAATATTAAAGTTGGTGCGATGAAATTCCAACTTGAAACTTATGGTGTGGCGAAGATATTGAATTATTGACACTTGGACGCAGTATCGTCTTTTTTTATTACTATTGTTATACACGTCCTTTTCTTCGCAGCCGTGCTTTTTTGCCGAAGCGGAGAAACTTTTTTAAGGAACGAAAATCAAAATGAAACGTCAATGGATTGTAACTAATTCGCACCCAATCCCAAGAATTTTTTTTTTATATTTCTTTGTCGCAGCGATTGAAAAAAGCTATTCAACAGAACATACAACTGGACCTCGAAATAACTAACCAATAAGTTTCCAACTAGTTCTTGTGTGGGCCCCATATGTTTTCTCATGTCCACAATTGGCATTGAACATATCTCGAACCCGAAAGCCGACTGAACCTCGTCACCTGTTCTAATAATCAAGAGGTCGACAGCAATTTATGGTTGGCATAGTTGTAAGTAGCTGTGAGAATAGACTGAACGTGTATATCAATGAGCATAACGGTGGAATGAATATAAATAGATTGAAGCAAAGACATCCCGTGGAGCCAGCCAATGAAAAGGAGAAACATTCCTCCCTAGCTTTTCTCTCCTAGTCTCCTAGGTTATAAAACACTTTTTTTTTCTTTTTTTTTTTTTTTTTCAGGATGAATATGTGCCGTGGACACAGAGAAACGGAGGAGAAATGTGGCTGGAAAAATGGGAAAGCAGGGTGTCGGTCGATTCATGGATTTGCCGATGACCATTGGTTTTCAAGCTTACCGTGGCAGTAATCCACTAACAAATGGTCACACTCTGAAGTATTTAGACCGGTTGACATGGGAAACCAGAGACCTATACACTTCTATGGACTAATATTACTATTGAACGGAGAATTTTTCAGACTCAGATAAGTCTGTGTGTATCTATACCGAGGAAAGAAATACCTCCAGCAACCTTCTCTATCCTCGCTGGCCCAGCACTCTTTTTCCTTTCTCTCTTTCACTCGTTCTCTTTTGGCCGCCTCGACGACGAAAGTGATAGGCGGTACCAAGAGGTGAGAACAGCTAGGCAACAAAATGAACAAAGCAAAGTGCTCGGCCGTCACTCTGTCTTCGTATAGGAATTTTAAAACTACCGCAGTTATTTCAAACGTAGACGCGATACATGGGTTATTTTTATTCGTTTGGGGAAGATATGTTAACCATCTTAGTACAGTATGATTTCGCTGGGTTTTTTTCTTGCTTTATTTTCTCATCGACTATACGACGATGATATTTTCTCCTTGTGCTCCAGCAAACTGTAAAAAGGCTTTCATTCAGTTCGACACTCCCTGGCTGGCAATGGCCTTAGCCTCACCCACAAATGTCGTGGGAACGCACACAAACACATTTAGAAGAGAAATCCTCCAGATAGATATAGCGTTCCTTTCACCATTCTTGGTGGTTCATCGGTCAATTGGGAAAAGCAATAGCAGATCATTGGTTTGGAGCTTATATGTCGTCTATTCTAATATCAATAAAGCCTAATAATATCAGACGCAATTGCATATCTGAATGACTGAATACTTGCCATTTCAGATTTCTGTTTCGGGCCAGAAGCCGTTAAATTATACTACCTTGCCAAAATGGATCCAAGTTTTGATATTTTTTGTGATGTTCGGCGAATTTTTGACGTTGATGAATCTCACTGTTCCATTCACGTAAAGCTATTTGATGATATATAGCATTTGTTTTCTTCTTGAACCTAAATTTCTGCATTTATTATTTCTCGATTTATTTAGTTTTTTGTTATTCGTTTATTCGTGTATCGTATAAACTAATCTTGTCATTTAAAGTTATCTCGTTGAAAAAAATCGCTCGACAGACTCCTAAAAGTGGCGTATATTACAAGTCAACTTAAAAATAAAAACTAGAATTAATGATTGGTGGTCTCCAGGTGAACGTCACACACTGAGCGGGAGAGGTTCACTGGTTCAGTTGCTGGATCGGTCATGAGAAGACTATTATCATGGTGGGACATTTTGTCCCCATTTTCAGCACCCTAATCTAAGAGAGACGAGCTCTAGGTTGAGTTGTATATATACAATACGATATAGGCTGCTGGCAGGTCAACGGTGGACAGCATTCCAATTTGCACAGTGGAAGAAGGAGAAGAAGAGGAGGCGGGCAAGGGTTGCTCGGTCTAAAAACCTAAACCTCCCTTCAGACTAATGACTGTTATGTGCCCCCAACAGACTATGGCCGTGGTGGCCGACTAAGGGGGCCCACACACAAGCATTCGCCGACACTTCTTTTGCTTTGGCTCATGCTGTGACCTCTCGACATGCTGCTGCATATTCCCTAATAGACACATTCTCTCCCAAGCTTTGAATCTCCCCCCCCCCCCCCCCCTCAAACCATTTCTTTACCTTTGGCCATCAGGCTGCTGTAGGTTTATTTTTCTTTTACCCGTCTTTTATTTCCGAGCTGCATGTCGCGATGCAGACACACAGAGCTCAACTTCACATATTTCCCTATTTCCCTATTTCCCTCCCCATTTCCCCAAGTAGTGGTGCACCAATTAACCATGAAATGAGTAAATGACCCCATTGTCAGAGCTCTTCATTATTTCCTTGTTCACTGATAGGTCTCAACACTCGCGGCCGAAAGAACACCAATCACTTTTCGTCGATTCTAACTTCCATCAGGATTTTTATTGCTGCACCAAGGCGAGTGATACAAAACGTATAGAGAGCGGGACGGTGCGGTTCTTTCATACGCGAAAGATGTGCATACGAGCGATTTGATGCGTACACAACTATAACCGTTATCATCAATGTAAAACAGCGACAGAATTCAGGGGTTCAAATAAGTCAAATAAAGACAAATAATGTAAGCCAGCAACGCTCTACCTCTACAGTGTCCTATTACGTTAAGTAACGTAAACAACAAGTAGGCTTGTGCTTGTATATCAGTAGGCTACTAGTATGTATTTTGACAAAGAAAATAGACTATTAAAATATAACAAATATGGCGAGTGTTAAAGTTCGATTAACAATAAATAATAAATATAATTTAAAAAAAAATAAAAAATATCTTAAAAATTATTCTTAAGGATTTATTTTTTTCTTTTATTACGCGCTGGTATTTCAGAGTTTGGATTTTGTTTTTCAGTGAAAAACTATTGACAAAGCATCTTTATTGACGGTCTACTGAAGGACCAGAATGCAGAAAGTTCCCTACCGGTGCGGATTCCAGTCCGAATGCCATTGGTATATTGATTGGAGGACCTCCTGGGTTCACAGGTTTCCGCTTGACCACATTCAATTGGACGATTCTCTATGTCAAACTTTGTTTAATAGACTTTTTTTTCGTGAATGGAAAATTTGTAGTTTCTTAGCACCCTACATCTTTGCGTTAATTGATAGCGCCATATGCGGTGCATTTGCTTGTTCAAATTTTTTACTACGCTACTAATAAATACATTACGCTATATATTTCCACTATTGTAATAGTCTGAATTAACTGTCCATTGGAAATATGATAATAAGGTGTGGTGTCGGCCGGTAACATAAGCCGCACCCGAGTCAACATATATAATCGTAATATTCGAATGGATTACAAATACCCTCGCAAATACCCGAACTTTCGCTATGGTAACATGGGATTATTTTTCGCGCATTTAGTGTGGGGTCTTACGGATCACTGCTTCCAGGTTTGATTTTTTCTTAGCTTATTCGTTTTGTCATTGAAAAAGAATTGTTTGTTTTTCTTTCTTTTTAAAACTATTTTTTGTCATTTCAGAACTTTTCTTTCCTTATGTAAGTTAATCAATAAATTCCTGTGTCTTGCTTTAAATCGATTTTAAATCGATTTTTAAACAATCTGTGGCCTTCTTCGAATCTTAATAATTTTGACGTAAGCAATTGATTTTTTTCCGCATAGAAAATGCTGACAATGCAGCTACTCATGTGCAAGAGACCTAAGAATGTAGTAGCGCGTCTTTTGAAACTCAAACAGCATACCTTATTCTTTGTTCTGCCAAGATTCCACCGATCACACAAAACATTCAAACTTTATAAATTCGGAATAATTGACTTTTCTTTTTTTTTTGTTTTCTTTTTTGGAATATTGGAAGGAGATATATTATAGAATCGACAGTTTGACACTCTTTGAGGATCTTGAGCATTAAAGGAATTCCTGGTTGTCATAAATAACACACTAGCGTAGTGATCCGTTTGACGTGTTTCGTAAGTTTATTGGTAGTCGCCTAATACTTTGAGTTGCGCAGCAGTGCTGGCAAAGAGCTGACACTCGATAAGCTTCTTGCAAATGCATTACTGTGAGCGCATGCATGAACGGCAGGCTGGCCAGCATTGGGAGTTGTGACCCTTGAGGGACGGAATAATTCCGAGCCAGGTGCCCATTGAGCGGAGAAAACAGAAAAGGTGTCGACGAGAGTATGGATGGATCTTTTAACCACCCACTACTTTTTCGGCCCTTTCGGTTGCTTCTTTATTGATGCACAGAGGACAGGACAGTTGGTCCGGTGTGTCATTTAGACAGAGGGGAAAAGACACCAACGGGGGCGACTAGTCTGTACAGCTAGCAGAACACAGTCGCGATCCCAGAGTTTGGTATTTGGACTCTCCACCTTTGAGCTGCTGCATTCAATCGAGTTAGGGTTCTTCTTCTTTTTCTCCCTTTCATTTCTTTCTTTCTTTTCAACAACTGCCTGAGCTAGGCTTTCTTCGACAAGTTTTCGAAAGAAAAAAAAAATCCCTTTTGAGTCTGGAAAAAGCGCCGCTCTGCGCTATCACCTGTAAATCGACATTTGGATAGATCGGCAGACGGCAGGTACACTCCTTTTACTCTAGTCCAATAAGCTTCTTTTTAAGGGTAATATGTGATACCACCCTCAATTTTTTGGCAATCTTTTCAATCTCTAAAGTTTTTTCTTTCACACTTCTTATAGGGCGGACGGTTTCCCAAATTCTTTTCGCTCTTTGCATTTTCTTTCATCCACTACATCTTTGATTTTTAAAAATATCAATGCTAAAATACTTTTTTTTAATAGGTAATAATATCTACAGATTAAGTAAACGAATTGACAAAACATGGTCGACCGTGATCGCCGTGATCGACAAAAGAATAAAATGATAGAAAAATTCCTAAACTGGCCCACTTATAGTAATGTATAACGGTCAAAAACTAAAAATAAAAATAGTGGTTAAATCCTACGTAGGTTCAGTAACCAAGACATCTACAGCCTAGAAAAGATCTTGAAGTGAATTTTGTTGTTACACATAAGAGAATAAAGGGTATACCGCACAACGATTTACAATTGAACAACTTGAGACATAAAAAAAAAATTCGATCAGAGATGATTTCGATATTATTTACCAAACAGCTAGTGGAACAGGCTTCATAAAACGAATTCGGCTCAAAATATGCACTTCCATGTGACATTGGCGTGTCTAGACATGTGAAGTAAAGTTAAAGTGGGCGGAAATGCGCACGGTAAAGTTTCCTTGAAAATAAAGAAACTATGATTATCAGATCAAAGGACGTTTTCCACCTGGTTTGTAAAGTTGTCACAAAAAATGGGCTGTTATTATTTCCATTAAACAATTATTTAGTTTCAGATCAACTCAGAAAAGCTAGGATATCTCAACAATTCAGAAACAAAGATGACGTAAAAACATGATCGTCGCCTAATTTTGCGATCGCCATTAAAGATTCAAAATGCCCTTGAATAGCCAGCTGGTATCTAATAGACAATAACAAAATATTTAGGCATTTTTAAAATAAAAGGTGAACAAGCAATATCGCTAGAACATATGCTTTTTCGAATCTCGTTTCAATTAGAATAGTCTTAGTCTGATGCTCGTAAAGCTAGAAAATGTTAACGGCGATTCTATACAGCCTAAAGGGAACAACTGGTTAAGGCCGCCTGAACTCCGACCGTATTGTATGTACCCTCATCGAAAAAGAAAAAAAAAAACTCGACCACTCCTTCAAAGGTTCATTCCCCTATGAATGACTATATGTGTATAGCCACCCTCCCCTAATCTTTGCTACCACCCGCTGTTATACCTTCCTACTCATTTTTCTTCGACCGTCACGGATTATATTTCCTACTTTCATTAGACATATTGGAACTTTCCCCCCTTTAAAGTATATGTTAATTATCCTGATCTACAGGGCTAGCCGTTTTCCTTGCTTGACATACATGCTCACACTGAAAAGGATTATGAGCTATCTTACGGATTAAAAAAAATCTACTGGGATTGAACTGGCTGGGAAAATAGTTCGGTTCATCTTCAAATGATTTATTGCCGCTTTTTTCTCTGTGTTGGTCGCTTGGGAGCCTGGACGGAATGATTCAAACGAAAATATAAGCTTCCATTTCAAGGGATTAACAAATGAACAAATTCTCATTATTGATCAAATAAATAAACGACGAAAATGAAAATCGCTTTTTTTTGTACATACGATACTGACTCCAATTACCAAATTTCAAAATGGCGATGGTATTCTCTTGAGTCGTCCGATTATTGACGAGTAGTTTTGAAAATAAATAAAAAAGTAAGGTTCCCTTCGTGACGTGTATGACATGGCGTCAAAAAGGAATAGGGTGTTGTTATTTGCTACGGGTCAATAACCATGATAAAATGTAATTGGATTGCACTTCCTGTTAATGGGTGCGGCGGAAGCCATCAATGTTGAATGCCACCAAAGAGGCTGTAGTTGCTCGGGCATCCTAGGAACCTTCCAGACTTTATGAAATCAAGAATTCGTTACAGTTTTAATGGACACGTGCCGAATGCTTTATGAACAGACGGACAGAAAATGGGTTTTTCGTAGACCCAAATCGGTTCCCTTTGAGTCTACTCATAACCACTGCCATAGGTCACTTATTGCTTTGCGAGGCAACTCTAATTGCACCGCCTATATCCATCCCAGGCATCTTTTGGGGCTTTCTTTCTAACATTTGACGTCCTCCTCTGTTCTTTATTTACGGCACCACCTTCACAGATTACCAGCAATTTTATCGATTATGTAAGCCATATGCTGGCATCGAGTTATTAATTGGCTAAATATTTATTGTAGTCCTTTTTTTCGTAATACAAATTAATTTACACACCAGTTACTTACACAAAGAATACCCAAATTAAAACAGACTTGTGTAGCGTCAAATTTTTGTGAAAAATTGTCGTCTGATTTTTTTCTTGACGGGCACATCCCCTCCACCCCGATGAGCGGTGTTTAAAATCATATAACCATCTGGGTAAAACGATAGGCAAAGATAATATACCGGGGGAATGGAAGGAGATGATTATGAAAAGCCCACTGCGGATCAAAGTGATGAGAAAAAGCTTTGTTCGATGTCGTCTATTGATGTAATCCGATATAGGAACGCTTTGTCCAGCTTTATATCTATCGGATTTCCATCGCATTGTTTATCTCACGATCTAGAAATACGAAATACGATTCCACGGACTCTCACTTACGTCGAGAGTTTGCTTACACATTCAGTGATTTTTTTTCCTTTCTATAAAAAATTTGGAAGTACTTAAAGGAAGTATAAATTTGAAAATGAAGAAATCTAGTTTTGCCGGATATTTATTGAATATTTGTCAACGAAGCTGTTGATGACTGCAACATTCTGCTATTTGACCTCTCGCCCAGTGCACGTCTTTGACGCTTTCATTTGTTCAGAATGAGCAAGTCTCTGACTGTTGCATAACTTAGCGGAGTCCGTAACATTTGAGTGCTGTCCAAGACATATTCATGGGAATCTTAAGTGGCATGATGAAGACGGAAAAGGTCGGAAACCGATTGTCGAAATACGGCTCAGGCTACATGTACAGTATATAGCTTAATTTTAAAAACGTTTTAAATGCCACGACTAAGTCACCATGGTAAAAACTGGACACGATCTGTGACTGTTCACCAAGAACGTCGGTTCTTTTCTTTGAGCGGCAGATCACCCATGAAGACCCCCACAGCTTTCCTTCTACTTTTTGCTTTCATTTCCATTTCCTTTATGGTGACCCTATCCACATAAAAAATAACGCTCTCCCCTGATAAAACATGCCAATGAATGCTCCTCGAAAACAAAGAGAACTTTCCAATCTAAAACTCAATTCTTTTGGAGGTTTCTTTCAATCCGCTCATCAACGGGGTTGCTACTAAAAAATGTCAAAATACCAGTTGCCTGCATTAGATTTAAGTGAACCTAAATACCTTTAAAATTACGATCAATGTATCAAAAACAATATAGCATACACAGTATACGTATATTTATTTGATCAAGGGCAATTTTTTTTTTAACTGTGAAATTAATTATTGCGCAAATGTTTATGCATGCTGAGACGTTGCGCAAAACGCAGAATTTTGTGTGCATCACTTTTTTTTATTTATAATGACACAAAATCTACTACTCCAATTTAGAAGCCAAGGTCTAATGATGTCTAACGAATAACTTTGTATACTAATTAGATGTTCGATTTCTCTTAAAATTTACAAGCTTTGGTGAGGAGAGTTAGAAAGTCGAGCAGGTGGTCAGGTTCTCATGTTTATAAAATGTCTTTGACATGTGCCCGGTGTTGTTGTTACAGTTTGAGTTTTTTTTTTCTTTTTTTTTTTTTCTTCTCTCCTTTGGAAATACGATTTAACCCTCGACTAATCGAACTACGGCTACTCGAGTCGAGGGTCTGCGGAAGCATGCAGTTCTGCCACATGCTTATGCCGGTCAATTTATCCCTGACGTCGTGGTGAGCCAAAGATATCCGCCTCATAAAAACGCCACGCGGCCAGCTGTCGACCAGGATTGCAGTGGAATTGTTTTATACCAGAGCTAATCAACGAGGGTTATTTGATGCTCTTTTATCGTTTCCCTTAGCATGATCAATAAAAATGAATCGACCTTATATATTGTAAACATCAAGTGGCAGCGGCTTTTCCTTGTAGGAAACCTACGCACTGACAATATCTAATATAATCAGGAGATTTATAGCCTTCATAAAACCAAGTCATGTGTGTGCCACGAGCCCCGCTTTTAAATTAATTTTTTTTTCTTTTTCTGATGACACTAGTCTGTCCTCTTTCTTTTAACATGTATCAAAGTGTGTCTTTATTTGACATAAAATCGTTTCTACTTATAACTTATCGCACGCTCTTTGTCTCTTCAGACTGTACCAAGGACATCAATTCAAAATGGATCAGAAATGTATAGAATGTAACTTTACATGGCAACGCAAATTAAGTTGAACACGAAATAACGTTACGGCTAAGGAAATAACACAGAACAGATACTGCGGATTTGTAACATAACATTTCGGAAGGTTTCTTCAGTGTGCTAGGATTTGAATGTCTTATTTCATTTCTGGAATGTGTGAAGTACCGAGCAGGTACAATTTCAACAAGAATCTATATTGTAGTTTAGCCACTTTTAGTGTCGACATAAGAGTAATCCAATAATCCATCTGCAAAGCTTGGCCTCTCGTCTTTTCCCATGCCTGGAATTCAGATATTACCATAGTTACCGTAGTGTCAGACAATACATGAAGGAATTTCATCGCACTTTAACATCTACATTGGGATATACAGACTCCATCAAATGGTCCTATAATACATTTTTAAAAACGCACTGAGCGAATCAGATATCACTATGGCAACATCACAAATACAGCATTAAGTTTAAATATATATATGTTTCTGTCCACATGAATAACTTAATATCTACAATAAAATACTATACTGAAAAAGTAAACTTTCGGATTTTCTCAATTTTCTGTAGTAGCTTGTTGTTGATTTCGTTACGTCTGACAGTCCAGCGTCTTTTTGTTAAATATTTAAAAATGTGAACTTGACATAATGAATATAAAGTTTATTTCTTTTTTATTAAATTGAATTTTACAGTGAATTTTTAAAAATGGTTATTGGTTTTATGAATAAACAAAAAACCTAGTAAGACTAAGATTGACGAGAGATCTAACTATTTTCTGAGAACGCTGATTTTTATTTAGTGAAACATTTGTACATAGGGAAACATCTAAACTTTCGTCTCTGCAAAAATAAAAATTGTATCCGTCTCCCTCCCCCCTTCAGTCTACTTTTGAACAGTCGATGCTGTTTGCAAGGTGTCACATGTCGGCACGTGCTCCGGTCCTTACCTAGTTCGAACATCTGGCGTCCATACCCATCCGTGACGGATAACAAGCACGATAGGGGTCAAGCTGCTCAAATTTTAAGAGATAACTGAAGCACTTTGTCAGTTGCTTGACTTACAAGAGCTTCTACAGAATATAATTTTCAATAACTCTAAATAACACAACCCCCCTTTTTTCCTTTGTAATTGGTTGAAAACATCAATTTGGTTTTATTTTCCCCATTTAAAAAAAATCACATGCACAATTCAAAGACGCTAAAAAAGGTTTGATAAAACGTAAACTTAATCTAAACTATTTATCTCGCTATTTATCAACAACAATACAAAAATTCTGTGATATTTAATATTTTCAAACGATTTAGTAAATTTACGCAAGAAACTCATTTCCTCATCGGTTTATCTAGCAGGTCGTGTGGAGGAGGGGATGTTGTTGGAGGTCTGTATTGGGTCAAACTTTTTATTTTTTTATGTTTCCTTGTTGAACGCCAATCACGTAAATACTGGAAAAGATATTGCCAGGACAAAAAAATAAATAAATTATGGATCCAAAGACACTTGGCGGAAACGGAAAATGGATTTTTTGCCTGTAAATCGATATTTTAAATATCGATTATTCAATATAACTAATAGTAAACCAAATTGAATTAATTCTGTATCATTATTATATTATCAATTTGAATTTTATTCAAGCAGAACAGGAACAATAACTAATAAAGTATAGTTAAGTTTTTTTTTTCTCCTACATTTTTTTATTCTAAAAATAGTTCCAGGAACCAGGAAGGACAAGGACCTACCGCTTGACCACCGGCCTGACTGACACCTCTTTTGTTTAATGAGATAGTCTTTCGTTGTATCACGACACCATCTGTTGTCGATCCTGAAAACCAGTGGGACATTTGAATTTTTTTCTAGTCGATGACTTGTCTTGAGATGATTTTGAAATGATGATTTCCTGCGACACCCTCGGACATGTCAATACTCAACAGCTCAAAAGGAGGGAGGGGGTCTTGTAGTCATTGAGTATTGGTAGGTTAGATATAACAAGCTAGAAGCAAGAAACAAGTTACTCAGTTGAAATGGAAAATTAAACTCGAACCGCCTGGAATTTCATAGTTCTTCGCTGTGTCGATATGGCGATAATTCGAGAGATGAAGGGCGGTCCTAGCTGAATGAATCTCGTAAAAAACCTACAACAATTAAAAAAAATACTTTTAGAATTATATGCAATTTAAGCGAAATTTTTTAAATCTCATTGAGGTCGGTGTTGAAAAATCCTCGCAACAATTTGGAGAAAGAAATTTTTGTTTTTTCACATGTTCCTTTTTAAAAAGTAGATTCATCATTGAAGCTGAACTAAATTTCTTTTTCAATTAAGTATCAAACACCGCTTTTACTTCCATTGCTTAATGGGACTGTGTTGCATAATGCAATTTTTTTTTGTATAACAGCTGCGCGAAAATGAGCGATGTATTCCAAGTTTAACGTACGTTTTCATCTATTTTTACTTGCAAAATGTTTAGTTGTTTGACTCATGGGAAAGCTGAAACATCTTATAGCAAAAACAATGTCGATGGTTTCGAATCACGGCCATTCAAGTAAATTGATGTGGTAAGCTGGGTTTAAATAATAATTTCTAATGAATTCTCTTTAACAAAAGAAAAGATCAATAGTATGATAAGATAAGGCATAGGCCACACAAATATCATCATCCCATGAGTCATAAGTTACTTTTCAGCATTTTCGATCATATACTTTACTGCAATTCTATCTCATCTTCACTATCAAATTTTCTAGGTTTCACGCTAACTACTTCCATGAATATCCTCTTCACGATTCATGCAATGAACAATTATCATCAAACCAGTAGCCAAAGTATCTTCAACAATGGCAAATTGTCGGTAAATTCGTTCGACATTGACTGTGTGCGACCTCTATATTTCAGCTGCTTCTCAGCAAACAAAAGAACAACAAAAACGGGGGATAGGTGAGAGATGGCGCTCAGGTGGGCGGACCTTTCCCTTAGACACATCAGATCTCTTTTCGCTCTCGTTGTGCAAACATCATGTCGGATCCCGAACAGTCAAGCGATTCTAGCTCAAATTCTAGTAGTTCAGGCTCCGACTCATCAAGAAGAGGAGGCGTAAAGAAATTTCGTCTCTCAAGTGAAAAGTCAGCTAGTTTGGCCGACTGGGTCGTATCGGGTTTAGATGACACTCGAGCGAAAAGTGCTAGAGAGGCCTTTAGACCCAAGCTAAAGAAGAACGCCGACCTGCTGATCAACCCCAATCTAGATGATGCATTCTACATCCGGCTGAAGGCAGTTAAGTCATCTTCGGCAGCCAAGGTCAACATCGACCCAATCGAGAAAATCTACAGAAATCAAACCTTCAAGATCCTTGACTTAGTCAAGCCCATCATGTTTCTAGCAAGTCGGCTCAAGAAAAAGAAGAAATCCCGAGCCGACGCCAAGGCGGTCAAAACAGCTCTGAAGCTCTGGGCGGTGGTGTACCACGACATCACGAACGCGCGACGCCGCAACATTCTGGCCCAAATCTACCCGCAGAATATTGGACTGCTAGACGACAAAGCTGTCCTGCCAACGGGTGGAGAACACCTCTTCGGTCCGAAGTTCACCCAGGCCCTGGTCGAGCAAGTGAAAACTCTGAACGCTCTCGAAAACGCGGGAGCCCCTCGCGCGCCCGGATCTAAAGGTGGTCATGATCAACGCCAATCGAGTCGCGATTTCAGCCACCCCCCTTCATCTTCAGGCGGTCGCTATTCCAATTTTAAAGGATCTCGGTATGTCCAATCTATTCTCCTTTCCTTTTATGGGTTTTTTCTCTTGGACGCATAGCGCGTTTTTATGTTAAATTGTCAAGACCGGCTTTCGATCGGTGGAATTTATCAACGGTGGCCCCATATCTACAACTAAATTCTATTTGTGATCCCGTCCAATTATTCGGGAGCGGGTTGGCTCACCAAGTTGAACTTGATTGACTCATACTTGTCGGTCTCAATTTTTTTTCCTATTTTTGAAGGCCTTTTGAAATTCCTTCAGTTTAAATGGGGGCGTTTTCTTCGAATTCGTGCCCCCCCCCTCCTTCGTTTTAAACTCAATGTGATGGGCGTTCACCAGACTAGCAAGGGGAGTGGTAACCTTCCTGCGGAAGAACGACCTTCGCCTCGAACTTTATTGGGATGAGATTTTAATCTCGGCGCACGGGTATAGAATTGCCCCAGCACACTTCCGTGCTCTTCGGATCCCCTTAGATTCCAAACCGGATGATCATCTGATCAGGTCAAGAGAGCAATTTACGCTTTCGGCACGTTTACAAGAGGCTCTTAGAAATCCTTCTTGGGTGGTTTCAAAGGCAGATTTTACATCTGGCCGTCCGCTCAGTTTTCCCGACGACGGATTTGTCCAGGGCGTCGGATGCATCCTTTTTAAAGAAGGGAGGGGGGCAGTATGAAACGAATAAGGACTAGGAAACTAGCCGAGATTGCCCTAGCAACACCACTGACCTCCCGTCCCTGATAGAGCTAGCAACGGAAATTCCGCTCCTTCTCTTCCCATCCAAGTAGGCTGATCTCCCCGTTGGGGGAGGGTCATCCATTGACAGGAACGAATCCATCTGTTTTATCGCTCGGTGGTTCTCCGGAGTTGTCTGGAAGAACGAACCTTTCCGAAGGAAATTATCGAGCTCATACTGGGAGCAATTCGATCGAATACGCACCCTGCATACCAGTCCGCTGAGGTCGCTTGGAGCAGTTGGTGTAAGCAACGGAACCACAACTCTCTGTTGTCTGGCGTCAAGGAGGTATTAGCTTTTCCTTGTTAATTTTCATTCCAGCAAGAGCTGCAGCACGGTGGGAAGGAACCCTCCGACAACTATTCGTATGAAAGAGTATTGACGCCTTTTTAGACGAAATGCCGATTTGGTGGCGCATCCATGTTACACAGTCCAGCAGGGCTCCCACGAGCTCCAATTTTCAATCAGGCGTTGGTAACTGTCGACCATCAGGGGGTCTTATCTTATATCTTATTATATCTGATTATATCTTGCTTTAAAGACACAGTCAATGTCGAACGAATTTACCGACAATTTGTAAATTGTTCGAGCGAGCTTTAGCTCGCGATGAGCAATTTGGATTGTTGGGGGAATGGAGTGAAGACATTGACTGTCTTCTAACCACCCATCCCGCCCACTTCATTCCCGTTATCATTATATTATTTAACTTGAATTAGGTGCAGCATCTGATTATTGACGGCCCACTAATTCCTCTTTCCTTCTATCTTTTTGCTAGATACAACAATGATAGCCGCAGATCCAATTTCGACCGTGGCTCACCCAATCCCGCCAATAAAGGCGATCAGAACAACAACAACAAATAGGCCATTTGAACCATGGATCACCTTACACATTTTCCGTTAAGCCAGATCCACAGTTTGTTTTTGCTTCCAATTCTGATGTGTCTAAGGGAAAGGTCCGCCCACCTGAGCGCCATCTCTCACCTATCCCCCGTTTTTGTTGTTCTTTTGTTTGCTGAGAAGCAGCTGAAATATAGAGGTCGCACACAGTCAATGTCTTCACTCCATTCCCCCAACAATCCAAATTGCTCATCGCGAGCTAAAGCTCGCTCGAACAATTTACAAATTCTTAGATACAAAATGTAATCAAGTCATTTTCCACTGATTCAGAATGTAATCAAGTTGATCGATTGTTTCGAGTGACAAATAAAATGAGACAGGTTTATACCAAATTGAGAAAGAGGTGCAGACAATAAAACTGTTTGTACAGTGTCCTGTCAATGAGGGAGAAAAAAAAAAACAAAGAAAAAAGACATGGCATTTCTATTGCAGGACCGGATCGATTAACATTCTTAATAAGGTTGGTGTCTCGGCGCCTGGCGTCCAGCGCCGCGCTGTTTACCTCCGCTGTATTGTTGCCCTTGACCGCCTGCATTAGGAATAAAAAACGAAAAATTCAAGCGTCATCATCTGTCATACTAGTTGACATTCAGGGCACATTTAAAAATTAATCTTAACCATATCCGCCGTAACTGTAGTCACCGTAAGCTCCGTACGAATCATATCCACCTCCGTAGTAGTCATATCCATATCCTGTAAATAAAATAATATCATGAGTATGACATAACTTTAAAACAAATTCTGACTCAAATTACCTTCGCCGTATCCGTAGCCGCCACCATAGCCTCCGCCGTATCCTCCTGCGTAACCAGCTCCGTATCCTCCAGCTGCATAGCCGCCTTGACCACCCCAACCGCCCCAACCTTGAAAATTGTAACAGTTCAAAAGCAACTGAACAGTGAATTTTCCTATTAGATCCTACCTCCTCTTCCTCGTGGAGCGCCTCGCATACCACCTGGACCACCTCTTCCACCTCTCATTGCTGGTGGGCCAAAGGAATCTGGTTTGGGAGTTGCTTTCTTGACGTCAACTTCCTTTCCATTTATGACTTGTTTTGGCGTTTTCAGTAGGTCAAATACAACATTCTCGTTGTCGTATGTAATAAAGCAGAAATTCTTTCTTTGGTTCTTGACACGATCAAATGGCATTTCAATTTCTACAATCTAAAGACACAACCAGAAAATAAAAATGGGTTCTAAACCATTGAATGTTAGCAAAGTTAGCAAAGAAATACTTACATTTCCAAAGGTTCCAAAAAATGAACGAATAGTTTCTTCTGTGGTATCTTGAGGTAATCCACCAACGAATATCTTTCCAGAACGGGCTTTTGCTTTCTTGGGGTCAACTCTTTTGCCATTAATTATATGTTCTCCAGCATTCATTACCTATTTAAAACTCAGATTAGCAAGGTACTTTTAACTGTAATAGGATGATTATTTTTACCTTGTCTAAATTTTCAGCAGACTTGAAAACCAGAAAAGCAAAACCTCTTGATCTCCCTGTTTGGGGATCCATTTTGACTGTAATACTTTCTATTTCACCGTACTTGCCAAAATGTTCTCGCAATTCCTCTGCAGAAAAATTATAAATAAATAAATAAACAAAAGAAATAGAACAAAATTAAAGATATAAACTTACTGTCGGTTGTTGCCCAGCTCAAGCCACCAACGAAAAGTTTCCTGAAAGATAATCGAAACATTAAAACTTTAGTAATGAATTCAAATAGTGAAGGGAAAAATTGAAAAGTTCCGATCACTATAAGAACGACGTAAGGCCACGACTGGTAACATTTATTAGGAATCGACACAATGTGAAAAATCTTCTGAAATTTACGTTAAAACATTTCCGACTACAAAAATATCAAACAAAAGATGCACATTGTGTATAAAAAAAAAGGAGTAAAAAGGGAGGGCAACCGCACTGTTTTGAGTAGACATTTCCAAGATTGAAATCAAAATTTATACAAAAATATTCATGTATCAAAGGAAAAGGACACTAACACAAATCTGATTAATCTTCAAATCCATCTGAAAATTATTTGAAAGTCTTGACATTTTCTCTTTAAAGATGGTTTACATTGTCAACTTTAAATTTCAGGATGTATCTCAATTTACTTGATTTTGATTGATTCTGAAGAACTCGAGGATCCAATGATGAATTTTAAACAAAACTTTAGCACAAACTTCTTGATGAATGAACATGTTTTGCAAACATCTATAGAGAAACCAACTGGGCACTGACATTCTCTAGGCCAATGCAAAGTTGTTTTGGCAAGGGAAGCTTATGAAAATGGCCAGTATATACCCTTTGAATAGTCATTTAAAGAAATCCATTGACGTCCTCCATGGTGCACCTCGTGTCCCACTGGAATGGTGGTGGCTTCAAGATCTTGTTCTGGTCACCTTGTGCTCTGCAAGAACACTGTCTGGAGGATTTGGGGTTTGGTTTCGATACTTATGTAAAAAAATATTTGCTTCTCTCATTTGATAATTTTGCAATTACAAACAACACAATTTTTATGACATTTCCAAACAAATCAAAGGCCTTAATGAAATGGCTAATTGACAGGATGTTAAAAGTTGAAAACTTTTACGATGAGCAAATAATGAACACCAAAATGACAAAAGTCCAAACACAATTTGTACAGTACACAAGCAAAGATGAAACCGATATCTGTGGATTTACTGAGCCGTAATGTCAGGAGGCATGAATATTTGACAGAAAAATGTTTACGAGCGTAGTTCCAAAAGAAAAGAGTTCAAGATTTCAATACCATACTACGTTTCAAACAAAAAAAAGGATCCCGTACACGAAAAAAATATTAAATTAAAGAAAAAGAGATTTGTATTTACCGATCTTCATCTTTGCCCAAAGGATCTTGAGAAGTGGAATCTTCATGTCCATCGCCATTAGTTGCTTCTTCCATTGCTTCGTTTCCATTTAGTTCAGCATTTTCCTGCACTTGCTGTGTTTCTGATTCTTGAAAGTCACCATAGCTTTCATTACTAAAGTCCCCTTGTGCCATATCCTCTGTATAATCTTGATTCGCAGCCATTTCTGTTAGGCTAGTCAAATTGGATGCAAAAAGAAAATGAACGTTACTAAATTCTTAACAGACGCAGCGGAATAAAGAAGTTGACGGAAATGACGCCAAACTTCAAGCTTCCCTAATGCCGTGCACTGTTGCCACTTCCTACAAATTTACGGAAAATAAAAAAACCAAAAAAGTATATTTTAACATTATACTCTACGTTAGATTTAAACAATTATGATATATTTTATTTTTAACTTAATTTAAAACTAAAATGTAAGTAACGGAAAAACGGGAACTAAATTTTTTTTTCGGGACAACAGCCAGTTCTCTTGTCCCTGTTGTGACTTACAGAACAGCAGCTGGTGGCGGAAATCGAAAGATTCTTGTTTTCTCGGTGTAAGAGGGTAAGAGCACAGATAAACCCCATGGACCATGGCTGTATGGGCAAGGCGGCAAGCTAACGACGGAGAGAGATGTAAATTTGGAACGAAACTTTTAACTGGAAGGATATACATGGAAACCTATGGTTAATTATCTATTTGAACATTAAACACGATTTTAAAATGTAGAATACAGGTACACACGAACACGAGAGTAGCTTACGCTAAACAGGGAACATGTGTTTATTTGAATTAGTCGTTCAATTCCAAGTTAAATATCGTTGAAAATGGAATTTATGTTAAACGCAAAAATCAAATTTAGAAAAGCTTCTTTGTGAATGTTTCAAGTTTAAACAGACCTACAAATTCCAATAAGAAAGTTAGAAAAAATTTACGCTAAAATTGTTTCCATCAACGGCGTATACTGGAGCTGGGTAACTACATAATGGTGTTGAAACAATCTGAATATCTGATATTAAAGTTTAATTGTTGGACGAATTAACCCATAGATTGGGAAACTTTTGATGTCAACGGAAAAAAAACAGCTGAAAAAACCCTCCCTTCGAAGAATAAAAGAAACGTGTCGATGTGTGTCGACTGTCGAAACCAAATGATGGGCGACGAAAACGAAATCCGAGAATTGGCAACAGTGGGATACACTGAGGTAGTCGCGTCTTTTTTGTCAGAACAGCCCGCTTTTAAGCATCTATACTTGGTTTAGTTCTGCGAAGCCATTGGGTTCAGTACGATTCACTTGTGACTTATACATAATGGTACTGTATCCAAAGTTTTCCTGCTCATTAATTGTCATCTGAATGCAATTCTTGCATATTTGCATTCCTTGTCATGTGGTTTAGCTGCTGTCAAAGTTTCAACTCGAAATTCACTGAATTTGCCTGTTTTTATTGCATTCTTAGGCTGGAGGTAAAGCTGGAAAGGACTCGGGAAAAGCCAAAGCTAAAGCTGTGTCTAGGTCAGCAAGAGCTGGACTTCAGGTCAGTTTTCAAAGTTTGATTGTGTCACACTGGTCCATTTTTATTCAGTTGGATATCAGTTCATATATTTTGTATTTTGTATCAATATTTTGTATAAATAGTTTCCTGTTGGTCGTATTCACCGGCATCTAAAGAATAGGACAACAAGTCACGGCCGAGTTGGTGCTACTGCTGCTGTTTATAGTGCCGCAATTCTCGAGTATTTGACGGCTGAAGTAAGGTTCTTACTAATTAACTTGAGTTTATTCTGTTGCAACATCTTTAATCATGTGAAAAGTGAAGATACTTAAGTTTCCGTTGGAACTAGCTTTCCCGCCATTTATGAGATACGTTCTAAACTCAAAGACTGACTCCGCCCCCTTTTCTCTCTAGCGGTTTGAATTTGAAAATTTCTAACGGAAACTTGATGTCAACTGCGAGTGCGTGTCCATGAGAGTGTTTAACGTTTAAAGGATTTTTAGAACATCATTTTTTTTTTAAATAATTAGAATTGATTTCAGATTTTATAAAATTGATTGTGTTTAGGTATTGGAGTTGGCGGGAAATGCTTCGAAGGACCTCAAAGTCAAACGTATTACCCCTCGCCATTTACAGCTTGCCATTCGCGGTGATGAAGAGTTGGATAGTTTAATCAAAGCAACCATTGCTGGAGGAGGTAAAACTTTTCTCAAACTTACAAAAAGATTTTTTATTAACTCTTCAATTATTTAAGGTGTCATTCCTCACATCCACAAGTCCTTGATTGGCAAAAAAGGAGGGCCCACACCTGGAAATCCTAAACCATAAACTAAAATTTGTTTGATTGGCCCCTAATGAATGAAAACAAGTTTCGCCCGTGACCTCATCGAAAAAATAAGAATGTGCTCTTTGTATTGACGCGACTAAAATTTTCTATGTTTTGGTTTCTCTTTCCTGTTTTTGTCGTATCTCAACAAGCCATCCCAGACCTTTTTCAGCTGCATTTTGCTTCTCCTACAATGGACCACTTCATTTAATTTCATTCTAAAATTGTCATCGATTCGCTCGTATTTCACCCTTCGTATTGTTAAGAGAACTCAAAAAAAAAAAAAAATAGAAATACAATGTCGCTTTTTTAAACGTTGTATGAAATTTGTCGCTTTACATTTATAAATCACGTTAAGTTCCATTTCCACTTACAAATTAAGGCTAATATCTTCTTTGACTTGAGAAACACGTGGTATAGGAGGAGTTGCCACTAGAAAGTTAGCTGATAAAAACAAGGGAAGTTCTTCTTTATCCAGAGTTATAAGGCATATCTGAAACACAGATGTAACAATAAAGATAAAAAAATTTCCAAGGCATGTTGCTACTTACTTCTTCGTTTTTTCCCAAAGTCGTCGATTGTATTCCAGTACTTCGTGTGTATTGAACCATCCTCTGTTCGTCCAAACCGTAAATAGTCAATCTGCAAGTAAATGGAAAAAAAAGGTTAACAAAAAAAAAAAAAAAAATTCGACGCGCCAACAATACACACTTAAACATTAAATTCCGACGTGCTTGATGACTAAGCGTCTTTTCATTTTCCGTGCGATGATTTCTACGCAATTTCAAACAACTGTGCTCGTATGTTAAAACCAAATCCAATCCTATAGCCCAACCCAAACCATGAAATTGAAATAAGAAATTATTACGTTAACAACGCAAATTTACTTTTTAACTTTAATAGTTAGATACCGAAGTGAAATCCAGTCCACCGCCACATTTGCTGTCCATTGGCACAAAGAACTCGTCCACACCTAAGACTATGCTGATCAAATTCGGCTTCATTTAGCTGGCGGGGCCTAACAGGTAAACAATGTTAATTTCAATTATGATAGATATATGTAAAAGAAGTGAAAAGAGGTAGATGGATAATCATGTGTCAGATTTTTTACATACCCTTTATCGTATCCTTGATCGGCTTGAAGCATCCGATACCATTGGGTACGAAAAACGGGGAGAAGAAGTGATGCCGGTATAATTTGATCACCCTGAATCATGTCAACATCTTGTGGATGCCCAATAAGAGATGCGAGCCTGAGTCCACTAAATGCTTTCAAATACGGCTTCCCAACTTCCCTCAAAAGAAATTCTAAATCCGATTCGGCTAATTTAAAAGAAAACTAAAGCGTGTTAACAAATTCTAAATTAAAACAATCTTAAAACTCTGCATACCAGCTTCTGCTTGGAAATATTTATTAGCACATGTAATGCCATCTTGAGCCGTTCCTTCCCATTCAGGATGGAGTTTCAGAAAAAGCCAGAACTTCAATAGAACATAAAGTGAGAATTCAGTCTGAATAACGCACAGGTTTTTCGATGTGACTAACAACTCCATCAGATCGGCACTGTCAATAGTATCAGTTATAGTAGTGAATCAGATGTAACATTTCTGTACATTTATACCTGATCTCGCGCAATCGATTAGGTGACTCAGGAAGATAGCATAAGAGATTTACTAAGAGCCATTGAAGACATGCCTCTTTCACAGTACAAACTCCATAACTTTTGGAAGATTCATAATAAGTTATCACTGTCTAAAATGTATTGTTAATTCAATAATCAGAAAGTTTCATATTTGAACTAAATAAATTGTATACCTTAATATTGACTGTTTGAGCCATTACTTCACAACATTTCAAAATGATTGCATCTAGTTGTAAAAGTGATGCTGCAGCTAATAAAGAAACTACTTCTGATGATTCAATTTCCAGTTCATCTTGATAAAGAGAACCTAATACAACTTTCAATGCTAAAACAAGCCAATAATTTTTTTGAGTTCCATATTTTCATCTTAAATAACAAATAAAAATGTATACTTACAATCAAAGGTTATATTGGGATCCAAAATTTGTATGTGTACTACATTCTGCTCTGATTCCTTCCAAGATCCTGAAAACATGCTGGCTAATATAGATAGATGAAACAATAATTGTTAGCTGATGTATAAAAGATTAATAGTTGATGAAGATGATACTGTATAATATTTCAAATAATATATTAACATACCAAAGTATGGACTCTGTAAGAGTTTTGAAAAAAAAAAAAATTTAGTTAAAAACCCAAATTAGTCAATATACGTAATAACACTCACATACCTGACACAAATAGATTTTATGAAGTTTCCATTCTTCTCCAAGTATTATGAGAGTTATATCATGATTTTTACCTTCCTGAAAAAGGGCTTTGTAGATGTACTGATAAAATAAACAAATAAAAAAGGCAATGTATGTATCAATGTTTTATGGTAAAAATTCCAGTAATTGTAACCACTGAAACAAATAATTTTACTTGTGATGTTGTCATTAACCGCATCCTGCATTGTAAATATGAATGAAGAAATATATTGGCAAAGTTAAGAATTATATTACAAATATACCTTTTGCTTGTATTGGAATCCACGTCACTGTCATCTCCATTAACGGTCGAAAGCTGCCGTCGTTTTCGTTTCCTCTGATAACTTATTCTTGGTTGACCAAAAACGTAACTACATGCACTTTGAGCCAACCCCATCTCAAAGTAATATTTTATGAAAATTTATTTAAAAAATAAGCGTCACCCCCGGAGACCAAAATTTGACAACATGAATGCAGATATTCTGTTTTTTGTTGAAATATTATGACAATAAATAAAGTGTAACCGTGTTGTAGCGTCGACACACCGTTAATATGTTTTATGTTTATTTACTTTTCGAGTGGGCGGGACTTCAAAGGTAGTCTGCATAGCCAAATTTACGAATTTCTGATTTTTTTTTTTGATTAATTTTTTTGTTTTCTACTTTTCTAGTTTTCTACTTTCTAATAATTCTAACCTTATCTTTCAGGCACATATTTTTTGTTTGCTAAAGTTCTAACATTTAAAAACTAAAATATAAACAAATTTAGATTAGTGGATATGGTGACTATGCAAAAGACTGGGAAAAATGGATACATTAATTAAAAAAAAAAAACTTCTCGTAGCCCCAAGATTTGAAATTAGAAAAAGAACAAAACAAAAAAAAAAGCGTAACGAATTAGTGAACATTTGTATTGATCGTATCATGACAGTGAAGGTACACACCGTAAAATAGATTGGCCATGTCGACAAAGACCTCAAAAGGAATGGCGAATGTGTTCTTATAATATCTTTTTTAGTTTTATTTGGAATCTTCGTTATGCGTGTTGTTTTGAATTGTTCCCCCATTGTAGGCGTAATCTGCTTTATTGTGCATAATAAGACGATTTTCGACGAAATAAAATGAATCTGATCGAGTTTCAAATGGATGATTGATCATCTCATCCACTTAATAAGAAAAAATGTGATTAGCGTAATTAGCGCTTTCTTTATTCCGAAAATAAATTTAAGATATTTACTTGCTTCTGAAGATAATGCGGGAAAATCGTAAATATGCTCTACAGTATTTTTGCTATGGGGAATGCAGAAACCAAATTCAAAATCGAATGTTTTTAACAAACGATCTCGAAAAAAATGACGCTCAATCATCCTGAAGTTATTTACAGGTTTTTCACCAACCACAAATTCAACTCTGTAAAGAGGTATATTTAATCAATAATAAAACCGTAAGCCTAATCATTTAAAAAGCAGAACTTACGTTGCACCAACAGTTCTAAGTTTCAAAAAATGCGGAGTAAATTGGTATCGCACAAACCGGCCAGCGTTCGGATCTAGATCATTCACATCAGTTTCGGGTGGATTGTCGCACAATTCTTTAAGAAAATTATAAAATAAGTTATGAATTAAATTCAATATTTACTTAGACCAAAGTTTCTTTGTCTATGTTAGAAGCTCTATAATTTGTTTTAACAAGCGATAATTAAGCATTATGAAGATTGTGCAACCTGCAATTCATACTTTCAAAAGAAAAATATGGCAAATCTTCACACTGGCCGAAGAATGTACAAGAAAAGAAGTAATGTAAAATGACTTTGACCGAAGACAGCATATTAGAATACATGACAACAAAATAAGCGTACCTGGAGGTAGTGGTTTTGCAATTTCAAAGAGAACAGTTCCACTCTCCAAGTCCCTAATGCAAAATCGGGTAAAATCAATATCATAAATGTTTGCATCAGGAGAGCAAAGGTAACCTAGATGTAAGAATTTCAGAATCAGGTAACCAAAGAAACATTACAATAATTGCAAATATATCTTCTATATTACTATTGGTGATCTGTTTAAGTTTCAAAACATCTTCAGGTGTGATATTTCTAGCAATTGGGGAATCTGAAATTGGTTCTGAGTGTTCCTGTTTTTTGTCAGATGTAGAGATAGCACTAGGTAAATCACCACTGTCACTACTTGTAGGTAACCCCACACTTGTATGGGACCCTACTGAACCATGAAGAGTGCTCATTTCTTCCTGAAATAGAAAAAAACAAACAAAAACAATATGTATATACAATTTGTTTAATCACTGTCACATAGTTAACACAGCCCAATTTCTATAGATTTATTCAAAAATGAAAATATAGTTTAGCTAGTCAAAGCAGCAAATAAACCTAAAAACTGTACCACTTTCAATTTGCTATCAGTTTGCTTTGAACTTTTCAAGTATTAATCAATGGAAAGCTTATTATTTAAGTATCTGAAATCAGATATAAACTGAACAAAAAATAATACCAAAGAAAAAAACCTTCACTTCTTTATACCTTGCACTCAATACATCAACAGACAATTATGTGAAGATATTGTTGACGTTTCGACTGTTTCTATGGCTACAGGAGTTTCCAGTCATGGCTTCATTATAAACACGCCCGAGAAAATTTATTTACTTTTAGTTATAGAGTATAGACAGAGGAGAATCGAACGGGACATCAGTTCACGAAATTTTTCAGTGCTCTAGTGCTATCAGCGCCCCTAGGTGATGTATACCCGAACCATAATCATTTGACATTTCATAAATCGAAAAAAAGGTGTAGCCCACTAAATTTATTACGAAAAATTAAACCACGAAACAAGAAAAGACAGAAATTTCAAACTATGATTACATTTATTTTACAGATGATTATAAGAGGAGCATCTTTAGTCTCTTCAAGTTCCGCTTCGCTCATTTTCATGTCTCAGCAATTTTTGGTTAGCTCTGAAACTCTGCGCGCGCGCCTGCTGCTTTCTTACATAACAATTTACAGTTTTACTTCCCGATTTCGCGATTTGTCTGCAATGCCACAAGTTAAAAAAGGTTTTCAAACGCTAATATTGATAAGTAATAAAAGCTGCAAGGCTCACTCGAAATCTTGTAACTTTTTCTATGATTTGAAATCATAGTCTACTTATTGACATCTTATTAAGTATGTTGCCAGTAATGTATGTTTTCTGTTTTCATTGAAAAATAGAGATTTCTGTGGAATCGATTACAAATTTCCGAAAACCCTTACAGATGAGTATTTTATGATGAATTACTGCATCAGTTTACTTTCTCGGTAAATGCGAGAACTTGCACGATGGCTTCTTTCTTATTGGTTTCAGTTTTTCAATTGGCATGATGTCTATCTCAGGTCAGTGACAAGCAGTAAAATAAGCACAGTGACCTTTATCAAATTTTAAATTTGGTCTAGATATTTAGACCTTTTTGGCTTGAAGGCCAATAAGGTTAAAGTAGGTCAGTGAAAAAGAATGAGGTTGTTTGCTTATAAGTTATAACGTGCAAAACTGCCATAGGTAGCCTACCAAACTTTGAGGTAGTATGATTTGTTCTATTTTCTTTCGAATTTCCATTCGTGGGTCGTTCTATTTGCAAAGGAAATTTAATGGGGACTTATAATCTGCAACTGCATCACGATGATGATTGTAGGGATTATTGGGAAAACCCCGCTAATAAAAAGGTTCGTTACTTATTTGACCTCATTCAAATTTCCAGGAAGACCAGCGGCAAAATTCAGGGACGAACGAGAAGACGTGCTTTGTTAGTTTTGACGACCATCACAAACTCTTAGGCATGACCTTCTTGGTTAAATTCCATGAACTCATTATTTTTATTTTTATTACATTTTTTCAAGAAATTTACTTTTAAAATTCCTGAAATAGGGCAATGATAATTATTTCTGAAAATCTGATTAGAAAAGTAGAATACAAAGTTCTCCGACATTAATATATTTTCCGTGAGCGGGCAGAAAAAACACTTCAAGAGAACGTTCGCACACAGGTGCCGGTTAAATAAGGAATTGGGTTTTGATAGCTAGGGTCGACTTTTACTTTCGAAAAATCCTTTGAGACATTTTGGGATAAATCAAGCAAGTTTCAAGTCCTTAAACCTTATTTCCAAGTGAAATTCTGCATGCTGGGGGAAAAGAAAAATAAATAAGTGACATCTGTTTAGAGTGTCATCTGGCGGGAAAACTCTAATTTATATTTATGAGACCCCAAAAAAGAAAAGAAAAAAAGAGAAAATAAAGGAAGAATGCCGAATAAAAAGTATTCGAAAGCCAAAAAATCTTTCTAGACACTATTAGTTCCATGGTCCAGTGCTTGTTAGCATCAGCTTTCTCCTTTCCTTAACCATACACACATACCGTCATACCGAAATAGAGAACAAAAACCTAGTTAACAAACTAAAACTTAGTTGTTTAGTTGTCTTCATATGTTTGCAAAATTTAATTTCCCTCCGTTTTCTCAACAGTTTAAAAACAACGTCAACTATTTTCTACTTTTACGCAAAAGGTATCTGATATTGGAAAGTCGACGTATACATGAAAGGGAACTGAAGCAACAGTAGCAGCAACGAGTTTTGGTGCCCTAGAAAATACTTTCAAAGGTGATGCAATCCCATCACGTTTTCCATCCGCCACGTGTGCCAATGGATCTTAAAAGGGTTTTTCTTTAATGGAAAACAAGTATCATAACCGGTATTTCTTTATATCGAGGTGCCAGGTGTGCCCGATAAACCCGTTGTTTTCATAAATCGAGAAAGTTTCAATCACATTGTGTTTGGAAAATATCTTGACCAAATATAGACAATTTTGTAAAATAAAAAGATATGCTGTCGAATCAAATTATGTAAAAGGTTAACTACTATCATATTCTAACAGGTATTTTGCTGATTAAAATTTTGTTCCTTTATTTAACAGAACCTTGGAAGTGTCGATGTGATGGTAGACCCTGTACATCGGTAATTTACTTTTTTGTTAAAAACGAATCCAATACATGTATCGCCTTGCACTGACAGACAGGAGGAATCGAGGCTACATGCTGTGGACCAATCAGAATGCTTGGATTGTGGCACGTCTACGCTAGGAAGGAGGGCCATTTTTCGTCTGCAGCAGAGAAACGGCTATTGTTTCCCAGTTACGACTTGCAAATGCATGTGCCTCAGTGTTCTAAGCTGTTTAATCCTTGGCCAGCTCAGTCTTCCCCACTCCATCGCGGCTGCCGGTAGACTGTTGACACGCTGCTGCACATTTTCCAAGGATTAAGGCACTTGAGAAGACTTGCTGGTGACACTTAGTCATCACCAGCAGCCATTGCTTGTTAAAGCTAAAGCAAAGACGTTAGAAAACGCGTGAAATAATCACCCAACAAACGCCCAACAACTCTACTTCTCGACAATGACTGACATGTAAGTACAAATACTTTTTCTTTTTGCCAGATATTTTGATTCGGTGATCCATTCATTGTGGAAAACTTTCTTCTTCTTTACATCTGTAAAAGTTGGCAGGCATGTATTCAAGTTGATTGACCTCACTACGTCAGGTTCTAGGTTTGTGGTTTGAGTGGGTGGAAAAGGGGGTCGGTTTCTCCTTTTTTTTTTTTTTTTCCTTCTTCACGTTCGTGTCCAGAGGGCGAACTGCTACGCGCATAGCACAGCCGAATTTACCGTTAGGATACCTGAGAGAAGGGGGGCGAGAGTAGGGAGGAAGGGAGAACCTACAGACGAGACTTTTTTAGCTGTCCCACTGGACTCAATAAAACCAGGACTCCTTCTGGCTATGTTCTCTTCGATTCCAGGTGGTGGATGGCAAATGGAAAGCTTAAAAGAAAACAGCTTAAAATCAATCAATGGGAAACTTCTCTCTACTGTGAATTAAGCTCAGTCAAGTGTTTTCAAACATGTGAGCGAGCATGAATCAACAATCACTAGAGGAATGTTGTTTTTATCATTCAGAATGATTTGAATAGTTTGGGCACGAGTTCTTTCGTAGTGACTTCAATGCAAGTAGTTGCTTTCTTCTCAGATACTCGGCGCTTTTCTTTCTTTTGTTTTCCAGCGTTACGTAACAGAACCACGTACGCCATTCTGATTGGATGGCCTACGTGGAATTTACAATTTCAGTATACAATAGCCATCTATGCGTGTTTATACGCTCATGCACATGCAACGACGGGAAAGTAAAATCAAAAGTTTAACGTCAATTAAGAATAAGCGTGTTTAGTAAAGAGTGGAGAAATAATTTATCTGTCAATATGTATGTTTACGAAATCCGATATTTTTTTTTCAAATGGAGTGGTGTGATGTGGGATGGTAAGCCAATCCTTAAATTTGGAGCAAGAAGGTCGAAAGGTGAATACGGGTCAATAAGAGCGTTGACCCTTTTCACAGTTGCCAAGTGCCGGTTCAAATAGATGGTAATGTTCCAATTTCCGCTTGTTGCTCACCCCCTGAGAAAATGATGAAAACGGCGAAATTCTAGCTGTATTTTGACTTGGAAGAATCTACTAACTCATCACTAACGGCTGCTGCATCTTTTTACATATTCAGGATTTTGCATGGCATGGGCTCAACTCCCAGTGCGGATTTGGTAGGCTCGATTCTTGGCGTGGATGGAGAGGACAATGACTTCAAGCAGCAACGGTCGACTCTTCGTAGTCGAAACGCCGTGCATTCCAAGCCTCTTGAAGATTCGGCTGCCAAGGAGCCACCTATGCAAATCGTTTGGCGGAACGTCCTTATTTTCATCTATCTCCATGCCGCTGCTTTGTATGGAGGTTATCTCTGCTTCACGGTCGCCAAACCCTCAACTCTAGCTTGGTGTAAGTTACATTAGATCGTCCTTATCAAGTAAAAGCTAGGACTTATCCGTCACATTAAACTTCTCGATGCAGCCTTCTTCTTGTTTCTGTTTGGCGGATTCGGAATTACGGGCGGAGCACATAGATTGTGGGCTCATCGTTGTTACAAAGCGAAATTGCCACTTCGTATCTTTGCTGCCGTTGCACAAACCATTGCTGTCCAGGTGAGAATTTGCTCAAAAATAGTAAAACAAGTAAACATCATCATTGGTTAACATCTCTATTTGAATCTGATTGGATAGAACGATATTTATGAATGGAGCAGAGATCACCGTGTCCATCACAAGTTTAGCGAAACTGATGCTGATCCTCATAACGCCCGCCGCGGTTTCTTTTTTGCTCACGTTGGTTGGCTGTTGTGCAAGAAGCACCCCGAAGTGAAACGCCGTGGAAAGACTGTTGACGTCAGCGATCTTTTGCAAGACCCCGTTGTAGTCTTTCAACGCAAGTGAGTAGTAGTAACCCAATAATGAATTACTTGGCGATCTAAACGAAAGCTAATTTTTGTCATCCTTCTTTTTAAGGTTCTACATTCCATTGGTCTTGACTCTTTGCTTCGCTCTGCCAGCACTTATCCCATGGTACTATTGGGGCGAGTCCTTCAAAACGGCTTTCTTCGTGGCTTCCATCTTCCGCTACGTTTTCACGCTTAACGTCACATGGTAAGTCTTTTTCATTGACTATTAGAGTTTGGACCAACTAAATTCATTTTTTTTTGTTTGACAAATAGGCTAGTTAATAGTGCTGCCCACATTTGGGGTAACCATCCTTATGACAAGTAAGTGGGGTTATTTTCTAATCTTTCAGTCTTATATTTTCTCATGGGAAAATTCATATTTATATATATATTTTTATTTATTTAGAGAAATCAATCCTGCCGAAAATCGAATGGTTGCCTTCCTTACTTCTGGGGAAGGATGGCACAACTATCATCACGTGTTTCCCTGGGACTATAAAGCAGCTGAATTGGGAAACTACAGCATGAACATGACAACAGCTGCCATTGATTTCTTCTCTTGGCTTGGTTTAGCTTACGACCTGAAAAGTGTACCACAAAGAATAATTCGCAGCCGTGTGAATCGAACAGGAGATGGCTCTCATCCATTCTCCTTAGAAGATAGTCAGTACACAGCTGAAGACATTAAAGAAGAGGAGCAATTTTGTGAAATTATTCCAGAAGACAAGAAGAACTAGTGAGAATATTGTCCGTTTTTAAATTGATCGGCGCTCGGTTGTTTGTTCTTGGTAGGTGCTTTTGGCCTACTTTTGCAACGGTGGAGAATTCAGGGCATGTTTGACTAGCTCTCTTAAAGTTTGTTTAGAAATGTTGCTTCTTACCTTCAACGGGAACTTAAGCTGTACTGCTCAAAGGTCTAAACAAAAGATACAAAAATTGTCCATCGATTGGAATATAACTTTTTTTTAAATTGTATTTGCTCTAGAAGAAAAAAAACTCAACTGTTTGTATGTCACAAGTTTTATTTCCAAAATAGATCGCAGACCTTATTCATAGCTCTCCCTTTTTTCATAACATTTCAAAGTAGAAATTTTCTGTAAAATTAAAAAAAAGATATCATATTGCGTTTGCACATTTTCCTTCTCTATTTCCCATCTCTCACCAAATTTATATGATAGAATGCTCGTTTGTCATGGTTATGCAAATCCGTGGAGTGAATCGGTGAACACAAGACAATACAGTTAATTTCAATTCATTTTGTATGAGCAAGTCTTATTCTCTTTACAATCGAAAAATGAAATTCTTTTTTTTGGCAATTAACCAATGCGCTTTTGCAAAGACCATTGAATAGCTGTAGGCCATAAAGTTAATATTAAAATTGTGATCTAAGATCGCCAACAACTTGAAAACTGATCCGCGTAAGACGTAGGAGTCGAGAGAAAGCTGGGCCAGAGTTGTTGATTGACCTCATTTCTACTTTTATAAATGGCCAGAGAAAGGAAAGGAGCGGTTTCAAAATGTCAGAGCCTTGCCTTCAAGATATATAAATATATAGTAATTATATCTGCAATATCTGCAAATTTAAACATAACTTGAAGCTTCGCGAAAGGTAGACTTGCCGACGAATTGACTTAAAAAGCTGATCCTTTGGTTGGCAACCAAATGCGCTGTGGGTGTAATTTTAGTCGATGATTGCTGATTCAGTGTTGAAATCTCATTTCCTGCTAGATGATGAAACACTGCTGGTCTACCCAAAAAAAAATGTTTTTTTTTAACGACTGACTGATTGGTTGTCAGGGAGCTTCTGAATAAGGAGAATCAATTCCTGTTTCGTGTTTTTGTTTTTAAGTTCAAAAAGTACGTGTCATGAAGGTTAGCATGGGTGTGGAAGTTCGTTTTTTTTTAGTTGGCAACCAACTAACGGTCTACTAAGCGTTTTTTTCAGCACGTGTTAGATTTTTAAACGTTACATGATTAGTACGTTGAACTTCCTTGTTTTGGTCTGTACTTGAAATCCAATATTCCAAGATAAGAAATTAATAATTATCGTGTACCAAGTTATGGAGAACGGGTAACATTTTGCTGCTCTAGTTAATCAGTTAATTGTTTTTTCTTCAACTGACTAAAAACCAAACTAAATGAACACAAATCAATTGAATTTTCGCATCTGAAAGTAGGCAATGCCACAGGAAACCCTAGTTATTTAAGTGCGCCAAAAATAGCTCAACTGAAAAAAAAAAGAAAAAGAATAAATAAAAATGGTAAATGCTATAAAATAATTTGCTTATTCCTTGACATTTGTTTAAACTAGGGCTAGGTTACCTTAAAATTCAATGAAAGATTTTCGCAACAGTTTTATAAAATAATACCGCCGAATTTACGCATCATATTCAATTATTCATCTTACACGTAACATGCAAGTTAAAGCCAACATAATATAGTAACGATCAAACGAGTAGGAACTGCACTATTCCACAGAAACATTGTAGAGGCTACTCATGAAAAGAGACGCGTAGCAACTTGTGAGACTTGACTGTTTTAGATGGTTTACTTTCCCCCTCGCTTTAATGGAAATTGCGATTGCCGATTAGACCAACAAATGTTTTTATTCCTATGTCGGTACTTCTCGTTTCGAGGCCTTACAACCCTAGTCATTTTTGCAGTTTTAAACGTGTTGATATTTCCTAAGAATGCGGGCCATTAATGGCTGTAACCGCATTTCCCTTCATAAAATGAGTGTGAAATATAATAGATGGTGGACCAACATCAATTTTCTCTTGAGACCATGCATGGAAACCCACTAGTTGCTCAAGTCTTTATTGGGTTTTATTTTTTACACTTCACAGAAACGATCGACCTTGGCAAACATACTATAAAGGGATGGGCAAGGGTAAGCAATGGATTGTTCTAGAACAACTTACAGAACAACGAATAGAATAACAACAAATATTTATAATCATCTACAATAAGAAAAATACATATTTCATTCCAATTCAGAACATTAAGTAGGAAATAATCAGACTTGAATTTAAAAAGGGAAATAACTTAATATAAATAACTTGAAATAGCTAGCAGCCTTGAAGTAGCTAGCACGAAGGTCATTCCCCGATTGCATGTGGGATGTGAACGTACTCGAATGACCCTCGTTCAAATTCGCATAGCTACAGCAGTCTGTCGATAACAGTTTAAATGAATGTAAAATTCGTACCCAATTATTGACGTAGTATTCATAACGATAAACATATGGCAATTGAAATGTTCAGACAGAAATACACTTGATCCACTGCCGGTCGGATCTCAGAGGCTGCACCCTTGATGATTCCTGTAACTTGATCTGCGAGTTCCAATGCCCGGCAGAAATCGTCCAAGGTTGTGAAAAACGCAATCTTTTGATAGCGCAATCACGACCGCGGGTCTTTTTCGTGATCGCGATTGCGATACAATTTGAAAAACGCGATCGGGATCACAATTCTGAAATCGCACGATCGATAAGCGCGTCTTCATTAAAAACATTTTTTTTTTTAATGAAGTCTCTTTTTCAAAGAATAAGCACACTGCAAACCAACCCAAAGGCTTGTTGCAACTGTCGCGACCGCGATCTTCTTTGAAATCGAGATAGCAATCGCGACTGCATTCGTTTTTTTCCCGCTGATCGGGATCGGGATTGCGGTCGAAAAAAAAATCGGTCAGAACCCTGAAATCGTCAATCAAGTTACAAGAATGATCAAGGATGCAGCTTCTCATCAAGGGATCCGGCCGGCAGTTGATCAAGTGTATTTCTGTCGGGACATTTTATTTGTCAAATATACAAGCAATTGGGCCATTTTTTAGTTGTCTAATCTTCCGAGCGGATTAAAAAATGCAACACTTGTACCATTTTCGCTGTTATTCACTTATTACCACACAGGTGTTCAGTAGATTTGCCACATTTCTTCACATTACAAAGGACCTTGAGCATTGGAATGAGAAAAGACATGGTTGAACACTATCAATTCAAATATATTCAGTTATTTATATTTTTAAATATAGTGCTCCGGGACAATCCTTTCGACAGGTTAAAATTATGATGGAAATGATTATGAATTCAGGAAATCCAGCAAGACACCCAAATAACCTTACAGTAAAGCCTCAGATAACTTTCATTTTGGCAATTTACAATTTAGGAGTTTTGCTGCTCTTGGAAAATAAATCTAGCTGAAAATTTGCACTTGAAGAATGATACAAATTTGAAATAAAGCACTTCACGTTTGAATTGGTCGGGTTATGATGTATGCGTCAATTCCTTATCCCTCATTTCACTCTGATAACTTGATTACTTGAATCGGACATTAGAAAATTGGTAAGCAATTAACTGAACCGCATGTACAAAAAAATAACTCAGTTTAAAAGTTTCAGAGTGAATTTGATAACTCGACCGCCTGATTATTAACAGGGCGATCGCTGAGGTCCTCTTCTAGCCAAAGCGGGATAGGATAACCAAGACGTTTGAGCAATTTTTCCAATGCTATGTTGTGTGTCATGTAGAAAGACTGTAAACAAATTTAACGGGATCGATGGATTTAAATCTTAAAATAAAAACGAGTGATAAAAAATATTACTTGAAGATATTTTGCTGACTGCGCATCCATTGCAGGGTAATGGCGTCCTTTACTTCGACCTAAGCATTTAGTGTGGTCACCGTTCACTACTTGGCAGAAAAAACCTTTCCGAGCATCATATCTAAAATAAAATATTAAAATAAATATGCGTCAACTGGAAAACCCACTATAATATCCCCCACCCTTCTACCTGAGATGTAATGAGTAATCGAAAATCGGTCTGATTTTTAGGAAATGTTGCAATTTGGTCATGGAGGTGACCGGATCCAGACGAACTTGCTCGCCATCGATAACTGAAATTTGCTGTGGAGGAAAATACAGCAACCAACGATCTAAATGGTGGGCGTACATTCCTGGACTAAGACACCTGAAATAATTCAGAGTAAAACAAATTGAATATTTCAGTCAACTATTTTGAGGTAGTGATTTGTTATAATGGGTTGCATTCGAAGGAAATCAAAGAATGTAATTTTCGGCACCTAAATCTTATGTCTCTTAATGCTTTGGGTTGTGCATCGCCGGCAGTGAGTACTTGATAAAAGGTGTAATTAAGAGCAGTAGGATCCCCATGAGATCTCATATGCTGATACCAACTGTAAGCTCTTTTAGCAGGTGAAATTATAATGATGACCTAGAGAAAAATGACTTAACATCACGCTTTGACGGTAAAGACTAAGCTCTGTGCTATCTTACCAGCTTCGCTTTAGGTAAAAGAGCGTGTACTCGTCGAGGGACTAACTCGCCGTCGAAATATGTAGCACTCTTCTCAAACAGAAATTTCGCAGTGGAATTTTTGGGTACCGGAAAGAAACTCATATACCAATCCAAACCTTGAGAATATCAAGAACATTTTAGATTAGGAACACATGGTTTTCGATACACTATTTCCCATGCGATACCTTTATAATAGTTTTTCCCATTGAAGAATTGGATTTCTTCGAAAGTTTCAGGACTGGGATAATTGCTAACAATTGCTGGATGCATGGAAAGGAAGGTGTACAGGGCAGTGGTACCAGTTTTTTGAGGTCCCAAAACCAAAAACCTTGGCAACTGATCGCAGGTTTTATTTTGCGACCAGATTTTCATATGACGTTGATCGTCACAAGGATTCTGTTCGCAAACATAAGAATGAATAAATTTTTGAAAATGATATGACTGGTATCTCTCCTTACCCCCCAAACTGGTTCACTCTCTTCGGGGTACATCCGAAAATATTTGTCAGCCAACTGAAGAGCAGAAATACTTTGAAACTGTAGATTCGTCCAGCACTGCAAAAATTTTGTAGCTGCTTCAAAGGTGTACAAAGCCAGACGATCGTTGCCGTAGTTTGACATATGAGTCATAAAGATATTTATCTAATGTAGAAGGCTGAAATGAAAAACTGTAATATCTAAAATATTGTGAGATTTCTGTGATACCCTATTGAAGACGATTGTTTGAAAAAGTTCCCCTCCTTTGATGCTGCTATCTAAGGTTGAGCGACCACCAGGATACTTGTCGATATAGATGGTATGAGTATACAATCCACAAGTTTGTCTCGGGAGAACCTGGTTCAATTGATTGGTTGAACAACAAATGTTTAACAAATTTTAATAAAAAAAACACATAGTAAACAACAAATATTCCTAGACGACTAGAGCTACAAATTTTACCATAATTCCACGATGAATAAATCCACGGCGCAATCGAGCAGGTCTTAAGTGCGGATATTCCTCTGTGGACCTATATAGGGTAATTAAAGCTTTGAAGGTAGTTTACTTTAACGATACTAATAACCCCAATTCTTATTTACGTGACATGAATATTCCAGAGTTTTTTCCACATTTCGTATAGTGCTTCATGAACTGGATAGACACCTGAGTGATGTGGGGATACAGAATACCCAGAATCTGTTGGAATACCATGTTCCTACGAAACACAATTTAAAAAAGAGTTTTATAGGTTTTTCATTTCTGTGCACCGTTCGGACGGCTACTTACAATCGCAAATTTTTTATTAAGAATCATATCAGCTTCCAGCAAGGTGATGTTTTCATACAGATGTGGCTGCTGGTGACTCCACATATGTCCAAACCATGTAAATTCTTTGGCACGTTCTAAATGATCACGATGAATTATATTACAAAGTTAATAATAATTATTGAAAAACCACTTACGCAAAAGGTATTCGTCTCCTTTATTCTCTTCATCAGTTCCATGGTTAAAAAACTTTCCTGAGTACCCCATATTAAATCTAAAGCCAGGAACAATCGTTTGAATACGACTTTGGGTATCGATGATGCTCTACCAATTAACAAACATAAATGAAATTAGAATACAAGATTAACCTTGTATAGCCGCGCAAAGTATTTAAACAATAAAGTAAATGAGATTCTAAAATTAGTAGAGTGAAAAGAGATTTGATAGTGATAGATAAACTTAAACAATCTTACCTCTACATCGCTGGGAGTAAGACGTGTGCCTTTTTGACCGACAAAGATATCGTCTATATCAACTTGAATGTAGCGTTGCAAACTGGTCGACAATCGGCCATGAGATAGAAAAGACATGGAATCTAGGAAGAGAAGTCGGTGGAGCCAGAAGTCTAACCCAGATCCGAAGAAGATTCGTTGAATTCCGTCAAATTCACCACAGTCCTGAAAAGGGTATTTTCAAAAGACAATGTAAATATATAAAGATCATTTCGTAAATTTAAAAAATAAATCAGTAATAAAATGAAGGTTAAGGATTTTCTGATTATTACTATTTTCACGATGATACCGCCAAGGAGTTTTAAACTGTTAAATAAATCATACAAAAAAAAGTTTCATACTCGAAGAACTGTGATGACGTTTGAGGACAATCCCCCAAAACCTGCACTACCCTCGAGGGCTTGAATGGAGCCCATGGCCAAAGGTTCGTACGTAGAATGGTTTGGAGAAAATACCGTCCAATCGTTTCCAGGCAAAGGTCCCCACAGAACATCACCTGCTCGAGTGATTCTTAATACAGGAGAATCAGCCTTTAACTCGGCATCCTGTATTTCAGTAGATATAAAAATAAATATTTACGCCACAATCGGATGATTTGCTCTTACCTTTAACTTAAAATTTGTATGAATATGCAACGGGAAACCACGAAGCTGAGCCCCAATTAGACTTTCTTCGCGGGGAGACATAAATCCAATAATTCCAACCTAAAATTCATGCAAGTCAAGATAAGAATTTAAGTAAATTTTATATTTCAAAAAATTACCTGATACTGGCGACAATATTTGTCAAGAAGCTCCCTGTTCCATTTATCCATCGTCAGATAACGATCCAGATTTTCAAAAACAATCACTCCATATTTGCCTTTGTCTACATTGGTCAAAATTGGAAGCGATTTCCCAACTACTTCTAATTTGTACCTATACAACGGAAAATACATAGAATTGAAGCTCAAACATGAATTTATAGCTCATTTCTTAGTTGGCTAAAATACTTTAAGCGGTTGTGGACCAAGAGTTCGGCAATATCTCGCCCTAGGTGTGAGTATTGCGTTTCAGCAAAAAGTAAAACTTTGGCATCAATGCGTAGGCGGCCTGGAGAGGCATGGCTTCGACTTCCCATTACACTACCCAGACGTAGACCATTTTCTTTTGTAGAAGAACAATGGATTGACGGATCCAATCGTGGTCCTCGTAGGATGCTGTTGAATAAACGGGAAAAAAGAAAAAATGAGATAATAGTTTACTTGAATTCTCTATCCTGGTTTGATCAAACATGTTCCTTGTCCAATTATTTAAAGATTCGTCAACAGTTAATCATTCCTTATATCAAGATACGCAATAGAACGAGTCATCCGAAAACACATGAATATCACAAAAATTCAACATTCAAGAAGAATTTTGGATTATTTTTTCATTGTAAAAAAAGCGTCTCTATACTTGATGAGTTGGAATTTAGCAAATTTAAGTTTTATATTATACAATTTAAAAAGCAAATGTACTTACATGTTGAAGCGAAATGACGAAAGATGATAAGCTGAGTAAAACAACGAAACGAGGCACAAGAAAACCAGAAAACAAACACATCGTCGAACGGAAGCCAAGCGCCCTAAATACGTGCAACTTCGACCCAATCCGGATTTATTATGTATTAAGCACCTTTGCAGCAGATTGAATTTATTGCAAAGGTGGCTACTCATATAGTTATTACTCCTTTCATTGGTGAAGGAGCCATCCCCATTGAGAAGAGCTATACTGTGTTCTTCCTTCATGATAAAAAAGTAAAACAGGAGAAAGACCTCCTACACTTCACACAATTGCTTGCACTTTTAATTGATTAGCTCCGATCAGTGATTAAAACACCAGATAATGCCAGCTATGGGCAAAGTTTCATTATTGTTCAGATTGAGTTATAAACACTGGAGAATACTGCTGCACTTTTCGCATTGCACAATCAACTGCCACTTTCCATCCTTCTATGAATGCAGCAGTTGCAGCCATTTCACAACCGAGGTAGTGTTGATATCACTAATCAGTAGTCCACATCATTGAGGTAAGTAGTTTCCTGTGTTACAAATAAAACTTGTTATGTTGGATTTAAGATAAGTTTAAACATTGACATTGATTTACAGTTCATAAATTCCACTGTTATCAGTAAAACTTGCCATTACAGACTAGAAATATTATTCATGGCAAAATTAACACTAGTAATGTAGCTTCAATATTATGAAAAGAATTCAAACTATGTTAAAATCATACTACTATTAATATGTACAGTAGATAATATATATAATACTAATAAGTTATGTTAACAACCGAACTTATCACTAATGTTATGGGAAAGAAAATTAATCTTTCATATTGAGATGTTTGGACAATTTTAAAATAATACTTACATTTTCTTGTATTTCTATCGTGAACCATAAATAAACACAAAATGTTGCACCTCATAATGATCATCTGCATAAAAAGCAACAATCTTTAATGGAAAACTTTACGGACATGTCATTGAAAAAGCGGAACTGGAAAAAGTTCTCAATTAGTAAACATTCAGCAAGATCCGCCATTAAGGTCGAGCTTTTCTCGCTAAACAGGAACCAGCCCAACCCCCAAACTTCGTTCCACAGATAAAGACCACTTGTGGACGTTGTGGTTGCTTCGTTCGTTCGCAATTTCGGCATTTTGGTGATTTCGGTAGGGTTTTTTTAAGTCTTTTAAGTTTTTTTTTTACGAAATTGATTTTGAAATCGATATCATTTGAATTCGATCCATGCGCCACCGAAAAAATATAAATTTTTCCTTAAAAAATGCCTATTAATTTTCTTATCATTTTTTGTCTTTCGAACTTTACACATTTGTAGATGATCACGCCGGCGTCTGTCTATGGGGTTCTGTCGTCTGTGCAATTCAGTTTTCAAGAAAAGTAATGCTTAGGGAATTAATTGCGACGTTTTTTTTTTACACCCGCATATTTAGGTGGTTAACGGCTCTGTTTCTAAACTTTGTGTCCTAACTTTTCAGGTTGAACAACCATTCACCATGATTTGAAATAAAAAATCGCGATGGAAGCCTACCTTTCCTGACGACAAGGATTTTTTTGGATTGAAGTTGCGATAACTCTAACGAGGGTTATCGCAAAAAAACAAAAAACAAAACAAAACGGGGACACGTAAGAAACCGAGCGTCGGGTTTTTATTTGGCGCTAAAAGAGATCACTCCTCGACCTCCTCACCCTGTTTCCAAGTTTAGTACGGGTACTGCGTAGGTAAACAAAAAATTTACAAATAACGCGCTTTTAATTGTAATTTTTATTTTGGGAAAAAAGTGAAAAGCAATTAAGTTCAAAATGTTAAATGTATTTCTAAATTAAAACGAATCTAATCTAACCCGGTTTTATTTTTACTTCCCTCCGCTTCCCTCTTAGTCTTTGAAATGGATCATTTTATTGCTATATATTCCTTAATTCAATTTCAGTTACAGACTCAATATACACATTCCATCAAACATTTTTAAACGATGCGAATTCACCGTGATTTGCAGTCTCTCTTTCGATATTTCGGAAACTAGTACTTTAACCTAGTATTAAAACTAGGAAAAACCAGGACATGTTAGAAAACCCGAATACAAAACCCACATCGTTCTGTATTTTAAAAACCAAAAGTAAAACAAGTCAAGGGAATAACAACCATTACAAAGTAATCAATATTATAGATCATTGGATTTCCATTTTTTTAGTTAAAACGAGTAAACTTGGTATGAGCTATAGATTTGGTTACCCAGTTAGCTATCACCCATACAAAATGCACAGCTCTATACAAAAAAAGGAGCATGAAAATTACACCAATATTCCAAAATTACACCAAAGAAAAAAAAAATTATATTTGGTGTCTATTTAACTTAACTCACTCTCTTCAAGCCTTAGATTATGGTATATTTGAACCACGTCAAAAAGTCCTAAATCATCTCCCCTTGAAGCCATATTTTTACATCTAAAAAACTCAAGATGAACAAAAGAAGCAGTAGCAAAACAATAAAGACAGAAGGTTAATATATCTATGACATGCACGGAGTTCTATCAACAAATAAATCCCGGCTCCATTTATACTAAGCTTGGGTCAGTTTAAGCCGAACGACCAAAAGCGACCATCTCATTGAATTTCTTCTTAAAAAATTATAATGTATAAAACTATGGTCCCAATAGACTATTCAACGAAGAGTTAAACATTCACAGCCGAAAAGATACTATAAATGTTTTTTAGTAATTAAAAAATTAGTTCTTGAAACAATGTTATTGTTACAGTAACGTAATCAAAACCTCGTTTGCACATTGGTAAAGAATAAGCTACTAGTACATTTTTAAGAAAAACAGCCTTTAATTTCAATTCTTTAGTGGTAGCGCTCAACAACTTAACTTCGACAATAGAATTCGAAAATTGGCAAAAATCACGACTTATTTTTGGGCGCTACCACCACTTGAAACTCAATGAAATTAATCGTTGTTTGTCTTTAAAGTTTCAATGCAGCTCACTGTTTACCTAGCTGTACAAGAGGTTATAATTTTACTGTAAAAGAAAGGTAAATAAAAATATTTGTAAATTGTTCTGCGATCATATTTTCACTCTAAAATTGACTGAAGCTAAACGGCCGCGAGTTGTTTAAAACCCTTTGGGGGATAGTCTATTGGGACCGTACTTTGTACATAGTAAATTTAGAAATGAAATCCGTGAGATGGTTGGCCATCTCTGTTCGATTGCTGACCCGGTTGGCGACGTGTCATCAAGGGCTGGCAGAGACTGAGAGATAGGATATAGAGAGTTAATTGTTTTCTAAACGCTTGAATTTTTTGGACGTTGACGGCAATTTTGATAGTACCTTTGGCTTTGGAAGCGTATTCTATTATTTGAAGTAGGCATCGACCGAATTCTTCAAGAACGAGGCCTTCCGTTTCAGTAGAGGTTTTACACAGCCTTTCGGCCTCTTCAGCCTGGGCAAGAAGGCACTGACACGTAGCTTCCACGACTTCTTGGGTGATGAAACTAAACGGCGGCCTACTGCAGAAAATCACGACCATTTCAGTTATAACGTGAAGAACGTTGCAAAAATTGTGAAAAACAATACCTCGACCCAGCTGCTGTAGGTATTGAAAAGCCTTTAGGAGGATCAGTGGTGCGGTCTTCTTGTTTGCTATTGTGAGAAGCTGGATTGCTCACCGTTCGGCTATCGCCAGAACTGCTCGGATTAGTTTGAAGGGCTGCCATTTTCGAGAGTCTTTTCTCTCCAGGTCCTGGCGGAGAACCAGCAGGATCGACACAGTTTTTGCATCCGATACATTTACAAATGGCGGAGCAAGCTATTTTGGCCTACGGAACAATTTCAACAATTAAATAATCGTGCATATTTAATTTTTTCAAACATATTTAACAAACAAACCTCGTAACATTCGCAGTAGTTTTTTAAACAGCCGGAGCGCTTGCAGTGACATCCTTTATTGTGACGTCTTGGCTCCGGACCCCATCCGACACCAATTTTGGGTTTGAATGCATGTGGATTACGATCTAAACATGATCTGATAGCTCGCAGACGTAGTTCTTCGTGCTCCAAGTTGTTGGCGCAGCAGACGCAATTACAACCATGACAGAACTCGCCGTTGGCAAAGCAATCACAATAACTGAAAATTTTCAAGCCCAAGAGTTAATTCCCTATTTTTCTAAAATGTTGAAGTAGAAAGTGGATGAATTTACAGTTTGAGGCACTGCGACTTGGTACAATTGCATGGCTTGCGCGGCTTTAGTCCGTTCGATTCCAGTACACTTTGTGCTTTTGCCTGGGATGCAGAAGCCGACATTTGAGCAGACTCGGGAGAAGGCGGAGGAGCCGCTTTTGGTTGTTGGGATAAACGGGAAGTTGTACTGACGCTAGATACTACCGGCGAAGCAACAGAATCTGACACAACAGTAGCAGCACTGGTTGTAATGGTCGAGAAGTTGACTGTTGCTGGCGAACCACTCACCCCGATTGAACTCTAAAAATAAATTGAAAATAAACGTTTCATCAATAAAATTACGTGATATCTAAGAAATCAAATTCGTCGACTTTCCTAGACCTATTAAATCGAACACAAGATAGATGAATCACCTGAGAAGTATACTGAGCTGGAACCATCACAAGGCCGCTTGCCAGGGAACCCATCGATCCAGCAGGTAGTATAATACGTTGAGCTCCTGGAGGAACATTAACAGTGGAAATCGCACCCTTTACTTGCCCTACCGCCTTTGTTAAAGTAGTTGTTCCCTTAACTGTTTGTTGTGCCAGCGAACTGTTTGCTGAATGAATCTGTTAAAATTTTTTTAAAAACAATAAAAACAAAAAATTGTAATTCTGTATAATTTCAGGATTATCAGGTTGAATATTTTACCTTAATAGAATTTGCAGTAGGTGCCCCGATTATAACTTTTGAAGTTCCTGATGCAGTAACCAAATTTCCCGACCCGTTGTTTCCAGCAGATGGGTTAACAACGCGAACTAATTGTATCTAAAACCAATACATTTCATATTAATTTACACATTCCAATTTTGATGATCGAAACAACCTTGTTCCCGGCAAGTTGAAAATGCTGCTGTTGACCACTCTGTTCTCCGTGGGTTCCGATTGCGGGGAGTATTCCGGCAGCTAAAGCTTGAGCTGTTGTTAATCTTATGTACTGAGCCGGTTGTGTTCCACTTCCTTGACGAACTAAAAATATGTTTGAAAAATGGATTATTAAATAATTAATTACAAAAACCACAGTTTTAAAATTCGCAACATAAAAGATAAATTCGCATTTTAACACAAATCTGCGATTTTACCTTGGGCTGCAGTGATCGGGCCTGGTGCAGAAGGTCTCAGTACGAACTTCTGAGGACTAAGGGGGTTCATGTTGGTGACATTACCACCGTTGGGTCTAGTTTGGACCAGTGCTGCCATTGTTACTTGTCCAGCAGCGTTCTTTATCAGTAAGCTGGTTGGTTGGCTTTGTATTGAAGAACTGGATGAAATATTCGATGCAACTGTCTGCGGGGGAGCTGGGGCAATTTTCGTTGGTGTTTTGGTGGGGGCGCTTCTTACCAACGTCACGTTTCCTCCTGCAAATTTAGCTCCTTGTTTTCCTGCCAAGATATTGGTAGTAGGGGTTCCTTGACTTGCCGTGGCAACGGCGACTTTATTTACAATTAAAGGTTGCCCCTGATTTTAAAATATATATTAGTTCCCATTTCATACGTTTTTTAGGCGTTTGTCTACCTTTTTAGGCGATATAAGTCCAAGCTGTTGGGCTTGCTGAAGTGTGATGGTTTTGGTCGGGCTCATAAGGCGAACAGATTGTGAATGAATGTTTGAAGAGGGTGTACCGATGGTCGACATTTTACTTCCATCTGTACTAAGGGCATTAACAAACCGCAAATTTGTATTCGGAGTTAGTAGAGATGTTAATCCACTTGTTGATGCTGGAACTGTAAGAAGTAATGGCTGTCCAGTTTGATTTTGGCTTGTGGGTGCTAGCACGACTTTAGTAACCTATTCATTGAAAAACCAATAATTAATAAAAGAAATAATTAAGAAAAATAAAATATTAATTAAACCTGAGTCGAGGAAGAAACTGGAATTGTTTTCTTGATTTGACCCAGAGGGAAAACAGTTCTAGTCACTGGTTCGACTACCGGTAAGGAAACGGACATTGGCGTTATCGAGGGCGCATTTTTATCATCACACTGGCTTGTCATGATACTGATTCCCATGTCACTTTGATCCATAAAACTTTCTAAGGGTATTGAGTGTACCTCTTGACTTCTGCTCACTTCCATGTTCTAAAATAATGTAAACAACAGATAATTAGGAAAAAAAAAGTTTAATATTTAGAGTATATTACTTGCACATCCACCTCCATAGCTTCAATAGTCATAGTTTCCACTTCTTCAGAATGACCCAGATCATTCATATTCAAGTTGTTGGGGTCATTTCCTAAATGCACTGCTGACTCATTTGTCTGAACATGTTCCTCTACTATGCCAGAAACATTGGACATGTTGGATACTGCATCATTCGATTCCAATGCTCCTTCTAATCCAAGCCATAGACTGGGGTTGTTTGCCTTCAAAAGAATATGGTTGGAAATTTAAAAATATGTCAAAGAATGCTAAATAACAACTGTCTTTAGAAACCAACTTTGATAGCTTTAATAACTTACCAAATCAGCCACATCAGTGTTAACTAAATCAGGAGGTAAATCTGAGACTTCTGTTGTTATCACTTCTGTATGTTCATCATTTTCTTCTCCAACAGAAGTAAGGGAGAGAATGAAGTCATCTGTTTCGACTTGCATAGCGGAAACTGGGAAGGAAAACAAGATTAGTAAGGTAAATATCTATCAAGTAGGTACTTAATCATACTATCAAATAAGCTTCTAAGTGATCTTAGCATTGGGAAGGTTAATATCTGTTTAATGTAATCCAAAATTTATTCCAGTTTAAAAAGATTTTTCAACGAATATCGAAAAACCCGCCTGTAATAGGCGCCATTTTGAAAATAGTTTCCTAAGGGCATCAACCTAGCTTGAATTTTATGCAATCAGATCTATTTTTGTGTGAAATTAGTATTCTTAACTTGACGGAAATAACACAGTCATGATCTAAACAACGGTAAGATAAAATATAAATACCTTCATCTCGAGAACTCGACATCATTTAAGAGGAAATGTACGATCAGCCCGCCATGAACTTATTCAAAGCGACGCCTGCGATTGCTCTTTACACTTAGTTCGTTATGTCGCGGCTAGGTGTCGTGAAAATTTCTGATCTTACTCCACACGCCCCACACGATGATATTTCTAATATGGCATGATGCTTGGCATCATAATATCATATATTTTTAAAGTGTTGCAACTTAAAATGATTTTAAAATGTTGTTACGAAAATGCTTTTAATAACAAGCAAAAAACAAGTATGAACTGCAGGGATAATATTTCAGAAAAACATCGAGCGATTAGCGAACGATAGCGCTTACATTTTGGGTAACCGTGTTGTCTGTCCCGGTCCGTCCGTGTAATCCTTTGGTTTATTTCTTTACAATCATCGCATTTTCAATCTTCTAATAAAACAACGAAATTTTTTTTCTACAGTAATGTGTATCTGATTCCCATATTACGTCAGCATGAACTGCAATTCTGTGGACAATTATCAAACAATCGAAAGTTATTTTACATAAATAAACTTAGCCCTTTTTCGAATAATGCCTCAGTGGCAGTTTGAGGATTAGCTTAGTCCGTGTTCGAAGAAGCCCATAAAATCTTGTTTGGATTAAGTGAGAAAAGCGTTGATGACTGATGAGTGCCCCATTTCCTGTACAATAAGGAATGTCAGAATAAAGAAACAGAGTATTATTCAGTTTACATACTATGCGAATTCGAAAAAATGAAATAATAAATCTTTAGATTTTATGGCATTGCAATGCGTGTGTAATTGACTTGTATATAGTATATGATACTATGAGATTTCTAAGGGGGAAACATTTTTTTTTGTTTCTTCTCTCGCGCGTGCATTTGTTTGTTGCCCCTTTTTTGTTTTTCTTTTCACCCATCCGTCTTCCGAACTTATTTTTTTGCCTTGAGCCCCGGCCACGGCCAATCAAGTAAGACAAAAGAAGTACGAATACGAGTATTTTTTTAAAGCAAAACAATACCAGAAGGCATGTTGGCGAAAACAGACAGAAAATAGAAGAAAATGTTCTTGGATTTTCAAGGATTATTATTATTGTCAACTAAAAAAAAAACTGTATTAATTAGAACATTTACAGAGTGCCCGATTTGATTTTTCACTAAATTCTACATAAAGTGGGAAGTATGCATTGCGACATTTGCGAGTTGCGACTGGCTGCGAATCCTGCGATGCCGCTATAGTCGCGATTCATAGCTAATGCAAATCTGGCGTTCTGGCCCTGTTGAGTTGTGGATTCATTGTTAGCGTTATTTGTTCTTCTGGAGGCGTGCGTACCTTATTATGAGTTGCGGAATCACACCAGTCTTTGTTTTCCGGAAATCTTTTGTTTGAGTGCTGTTTTGCAGTGTAATTAGAGGTGATATTAGGTAATATTTATTTTTTTATTTTTTCAACAGTTTTCTTTGTACTCATATTTTCTGGTAGTAAATTTGTTCGACTTAATATAAACAACTGATTCTCTGCTTGAAGTAAAAGAACGTAAATCGCTCGTTAAAAAAAACTTACTTTGTATTATTTGCAGCTGCTTATTTTTTCGTTGTGATTCATTTACGATCCATGACTGATGTAGAGTTCAATGCTATGTACCCAATTGTTGTGTACCCAGCAATGAAATGGTTACAAAGAAAAAATCATGCCGATACATTTTCGAACAGATCGACAGCAATACGCGGTAAATAAATGGTTTATACTTGTAATCCTATTCATCTTCCAAGCATGGCTGCACGTTACAGAATGAATAATTAGATACAGTAATATTTACACCGAATTGTCAAACATATGAGTTACTAATAAAAGAACTATTTATTGGAATGTCGCGATTGATAATTTGCCCCATAAAACATTACACTCGACAGACTAGGGATGGGAACACAACATTGCTCCACATGACAGGAGCCAAATGATAGGAAAAATGGAAAATAAATGAAGAAACAAAGAGAACAATTATTGATGAGTCACATGAAAACAAAATGAATTGCGAATTTAGACGTATGAACATGAACAATATGACGCGCAATACATGTCAAAGTGTTCCGACGGATCAGCAACGTTTGCCTTTATACAACAGTAAATAACAATAATATTTTCTTTACGTACATAATTCGAACAGCGTAATCCATACAGATATTGATTTTCTTAAATCAAGCGGGGTGTTATTATATGAGAACCAACAAAATCATAACTGAGTTCATTTCAATCTTCGCGTATATTCAGAGAGAGCTTTTCCACCTTAGTATTCGAATTGCTATTCTTCAGGCTTCACTGGTCCAACTCTCGAGTGCTTTCTCCGCATTCCAGCTGCTGGTTTAAGGAGATGAACAGATGTTGTCAAATTACTCGATTCGTACGATGCACCGTCATCAGAACTTGAATGGGTTTGTATCAAATCTTCGACTTCTAAAAAGTAAAATAAAAAGGATGAGCATTACAAAGATAACTTTTGAATTATTTGCAATAATAATTTACCTGGAGAGGGTCGGTCGGCCAATGCTGTTGTGTAGCTGCAGTCGTAAACATCAGGATTGCTTCTATACTGGAGAAGCAATGATGGACTCTTGATTATAATTCCAGTAAACGTGGCTCGGAGATGAGCTACCATATGAATATCGCTCGTCGATATCGCCATTATTCCCGACTTGTTGAAGTGTGGAATGGATGCATGGGTTTGTCAAAGATCACAAAGACATGCTGGACGGTGAGTTGCGATCCTTCTGTTTACTGTTGACCAGGTGATTAAACTTGTGGCTGGGAAGAAGAAGCACCACCGCCGTAATGTAGCACACCTCGGTGAAACTCGTTTCAAGGAGCGCGAAAGGTAAAGGAGGGCCTGTACTCGTAGGGTGTGTCCTATTTGATCCTTTCTATAATAGCCGGAGTAGCGTACTACAGCTGGATAGTGTGATGGACGGAGCAAGTAAGCGATGGACGGATTCGGGGCTGAACCGTGTGTTCACCACTGCTGGTACAGACATCCTAATGGGATCGGCCGATTGTGGTTCGGGGTTTTTGTCATGAGGCGGACACATGACGAGGATTCGTTGAAATCGTATCGGCACGCTCGGTAAATCCTGGACGGCGGTTGGCGTGGAGGAGATGCGCTGAGGTGCTGATTGATTGGTGCCCTCCTTTCTTGCTGTCGATTCCCACCTAGATTTGGCTGATGAGCCTAGTTTCATTCCGTTCACGTTCCAGCTTGAATGCATTCTTGAATTCCCAACACCGAAGCCAAGCCGATGCGGCCGTAAATAAGAGTTGTCTTGAGTTTGAGTTGTCTTGAGCTTTTTCTTGTGTTCTTCATCCGTTATCATCTGGAAGCTGCCATCCCAACGTCTAGTAGGCCATTCTGGGGGTGTTTATTCATTTTTTCCTTTCAGATATGCAAATAAACCGCATTGAATTTGTAAGCACATCGTAGCAACGAACTTGTATCTGCTTTCGAGGTCCAAATGCGAATAAAGAATAGTAGATGGAAGACGGTTGGGCTAAACTTTTGTAGCTACGCATACGAAGAGAATGATTTTGAATATAGAAATATCATGAATTCAATATTGAGAGAAAGTGGGTCGTGTTGAGTCTGGGTACATATTCGTTTGTTGGTTCTGACTGGCTCTTTCCGTTCGGTCGCTGTACGTTTTCTTTACAAGAAAATTGGAATATTTCTCATGTCTGGGGGATTGATCACCTGAAGGACGTCCGACTGATTGGCAGGGCTCTGCCCTTCAGGTTTGGGTCCATACGATTCGTAATTGGACGATTTCTGGCCGCACAGAGAAGCGGCCGGGGATTCGTCATGGGTGTCAACGCCACTGGCCAGATGCTGATTGGAGCTGCTGCAATTGCAGTGCTGACAGTGCTGGCAATGCTGGTGTCGCAACAAATGCTGGGCGGGGATAGGTGGATGCTGTCCAGCTAGTGATCCGCCGTAAATGTTGCACGTCTGAAACACCTGGCAGCTTTCCTTGGCCAGCAGACTCAGTAACTGGGCGTTATTGGGCAGTTGCATCTCGTACAACTGCGGTTCGTAGTAGCCGGCCAGACCACGGCGGCAAAGATGTTCGTATGTACAGACGGACGGCGTTGTGGCCGTCCCTTTGTTGGTGTTGGAGGAAGAAGTCATCGACGAAGCGGTCGAGTAATACGTCATCGACGGGGCCTTGTAGCCGAGCTCCTGATAGATATGTTGGTGCGAGTGGTGCGGGTCTCCGGCGGCAGCGGCACCTCGCACCTGTCGGTCCACTTCCTCGTAGGGTTGTTCCATCTGGTCCGTCGAATCGGAGGCGATGCCGTCACGAAAGCGAATGAATCCGCTGTCGTTGACCAAAACTGAGGAGACCTGCGGATGCGACATGGCGATGGAGCATCGCGGCCTCTGGTGCTGCTGTGACGACGATCGTTTCGAATCGTAGAGAGTCGTGAAAGCCGACGAAGAAGCCGAGGAAGTGGCCGAATGGTTGGGTGGAATCGACGATCGTTCCATTTGTTGCTGGACCTGATGAAGGTGAAGGTGCTGGTGTTGGTGAGATGAGGTCGGATTGGAGTAGCAGTAATTCCTCAAATTGGCCGGTGGGTACGGAGATTCGTCGGAGGTGACTGATTTAATTGGCGACAGGTCGGTCATGACACCTCCAGCGGCCGTCTCCCCATTTCCAGCTCCGTTACGAGCCATGGCACTTCTGTTGCTGTGGCAACAGAGCGTTGACAGCGTCTCGATTGAGCCGTTCTTGAACGATCGGCCAGCAAACATCCACAAGGAGCCTTTCTTGGCCGTCGACGATTGACCGCTGACATCACCTTGTTTCTCGGCCAGCGTGCTTTGATTGTAGCGCAGCGGCTGGACGGCCACGTAGGCAATGAGGGCGGCCATGATGAACTCGAGGAGTCGAGCCACCAGCTGGTAGGTCCACCACGGCCAAAAGTTCTCGGTTGCCACTGGCCAGTGATCGAGTCGCTTCTCGTCAGCCACTTGTTCCATGCTGGACAAGGAGGACGGAAGGCCCAGCACCTCGCGCAGAGCATCGACGTTGAGGTTGCGCTCGCGCTGCAGTCCTTGGTAACGGGCCAAGAATTCGGCGGTCAGGACGACGGGCACGGCGCTGTTGCCCAGGCCGAGGCTGGCGCTGCCGGCCGGCGTATTGGGCTGCTGGCGCCACGGTAAACCGTAAACGCCGAACATGCCGTAGAGCTGGAAGGCGGCGACCAGCAGGGCCAAAATGGCGGCGGCCAGAGTGACGCGGACGGCCCTGAGAAGCGTCGGATGGGGCAGATATCTGGGCAGGGAGGCGCCGTGGACGTGGAGGGCAGTCAAATGGCTGCGCACGGTCTCTGTCTGCAGGCTGACGGCGGCCCTGGTGGCCGGAGCGAAAGCGGCCAGATAGCCGAGCGACAGGGCCAGCGACCAGAGTACGAAATAGGCTTGACTGGCCAGGTGCAGGGAGAAGAGCCCGCCCACGGACCCCACGACGATGTCGATGCTGAGGCTGAGAGCAAAATGGAACGCCACCAGGGCCGCCCAAAGTGCCGGTTTAACCAGCACGCTCGGCATCACCTGAAAAAGGGCAACAAACAAATGATGACTTGAGCACAACACACCGTGAGAGAACAAAATTCAATTGGCAATTGTCTAGCGATTAGGAGAGTCGACCTTTTCTTGGCCCCAATGAATAAGAAAAAGTCACAGTTGTACGACTCGCGCATTCATCATCGTCATCCAAAGTGAAATCGTCCAGAAAACGGGCGAAATGTGCTGAAAAAAGTGAAGGTTGCTCCCGCTGCTGCTGCTGTTGCTGCATTGATATTTAGCGAAAGTCTGGTGGTGGGCGGTCTGTGCAGCAGTCGGCGTGAATGTCGAAATTCATCGTGCTATAGCATATCGTCAGGCTGCGGCTGCCACAGTTGTATGGCCCGTCTTTGCTGACGTCGAGCGTGACACGATGCGCATTGGGAGTCAACCGCCTATGGGATTGTCAGCCTTTTTGAAAAGACTTTAGCTCGTTTAGTCGCCTGGAACGACAGACATTATTCAATTGGTTTCGACTTTCGAGCATCATTTCGTTGTTGGGTATAATCTCTCTGGCTGGCTCCTTCTTAGCGCTCGACAATAATCCAAAAGGAAACGGAGAACAATGTCGTCGAGTTCATAGATTTTCCAGCGAATTTCTATTAGATTTGCCGCGTCACTCTGACCAAACTTTCCACCGAAATTCTCTTGGCTTTTGTGTCGAGCTAATGAATGGCTCCCAGATGCGGTTGGAGAGTCGGACGACGACGACGAGTGGCGAGCTAAGAAGAAGGGGTCCCACCACTAGCAATCGCATGCACGCCGGGGTTCTGAATTTCAGAAATTACCTGGTCGCCATCTTTTGTGCCCACTCACTCTTTGCGTCGTTCCTCTCTCTCTCTGATTCTCTCATCTCCCACTCTATTCTACTCGTCTAACCACTTAGGGAAACAAATTGAAATAAATGAAATCGGTTGGTGCTGTGCTGTGCTGGGCTGGGCTGGCAGCGGAGATGCAGCGCACAGATGGGAAATGCTTGGGCTCGAGGGGCGCCCATTATTATCATCCGGCATCTTGGCGTTTGGGGTCGTCGAAAAATGACTCTTCACTTTTCTTTCTTTCTTTCTTTCTTTCTTTCTTGGAGAGTGAGAGAGAGAGAGAGAAACGAAGAGAAACGATCATGTTTTCCACGACCCAAAAGAATGGCGAAGAGCAGCTGAGAGAGCAGAGAGAGAGAGAGCGAGAAACTTGCAAGAAGAAGAAGAAGAAAAAGAAGAGGAACCGTCGAGAGTTGCTGCGCCGCTGGCAACGGGCTGATAGCGGTCGCGACCACCACTCACGTCTCGTCGTCGCAGATGGAAGAACTCAAATACCGATAGGGCACGCATTAAGTGAAGCATGACATGGGGGAAAAGAAAAAAGAAGAAAATGCTGCATGTTGAATGCTTGTCAGTCACAGCCGTCGACCATGGACGAATAAAAGAGGGGACGAAATCTCTCAAAAGTCTCAGCCGAGAGAGGGAGGGAGAGACTATTAAGACAAGTGGATTTTCAAAAACCCGTTTAAGCTTTTCCTTTTTTCTTCCCTTTGATAATTTGTTTGTGTGTTGTGTTTGTTACCTGCAGTTTAGTGGCTTTGAAGATTCCGAGAAGGAGGACGGCCAGGGCGGAACTGAGACACGGAAAGGCCACATTGAAGATGCTGAAGGCTAGAGCGGGTGGCAAGAGCCTCCTGTGATTGTAGGCGTCGTAGAGCAAATGGATGGAGCGGGTGATGGCCAGGAAGAGAACCAGCAGCTGGATGGAGAGGCAATGGCTGGTGTTGAGCAGCCGACGTGTCGACGATCTCAGGCGCAGCAGGTTCGACAGGGCGAACATGCCCAGCAACGCGAACAGCGTCGACGTTCCGTACACCTGGATGCTCCAGGCCGCGTCGCGATCAGCGCCGCTTGATTCTTCCGCCACCCGATTGGTCACGTCTCGTGTCGACGTCGACGGATGGCCAGCGGCGGTCGACACCACTGCAGGAGGAGGCGCCGGTGGCGCGTTGGTGCTGGTCGTCGTCGCCGATGTCGTCGTCCTCGTCGACGGTGGCGTGACGGTTGTCGTCGATGTCGCCGTTGTGGTCGTCGTCTCCAGAGCGTCGTCCTCCTCGACGGGGTCGACGGTCGTGCTGGGCGTCACCGTGGTGGTCGTCGTGTGATGCTGCTGTCTGGTGCTAGTGACGAAGCGATTGCCCGTCTGCCCGCTCAGGTCGACCAGAGGTGGCAGAGTGGGTCGCAGATTGAAGGGCTGGTTGTTGCCGGGATTGCGGGCCGTGTTGATCCGCGACGGCCCCCTCAGGCCAGGCACGTTGGGGTTGTACTGGCGATTGGGGTCGGACGGAGTCGGGGTCCGGTCGTAGGGGATGAAATCAAAGACGCGCGTGTCGAACTCGAAGACGGGCTTATTGGATCGGACGGGAACCAATGTGCCGGCGCCATGGGCCGGCACGCTCTTGCTCTCGCTGGACGTTGAGGCTTCTGTCGTCGTCGTCGAGCTGCTGCCGCTGCCGCTGCCGGCGGACCCTGTCGAATTGATGGACTGACCGTCTAGGGGTCCAGCAGCAGCAGCTGCCGCATTCCGCTCGTCGATCTTATCGGCCTCGCCGTTCTTGTTGTTGGGTGACGCCACAGACCCGCCCGATTGGTTGGTGGCGGATGAGAAGGCCACTTTACTGAAGATGGCGCCCAAGGTTTTATCCATCGAGCTGGGTCTGTCACCGCGGGAGAAGACGGGCAGGTCGAGCAGCGATAAGCCCTGTGGTGACGACGTCGCCCGGAGCTGTGATGATCGCCGCTCGCCATTGCCGCCGGTGCCACCGACTGCTGTGCCGGTTTGTCTCCGGCTTCTAATTGGTCGTGTGTCACTGTCAATGGAACCCAACGGTGGGTGGATGGGAAGAAGGCCATTCCAGCCGGCCGGCAGTTTCGTGTCGTCGTCGTGATTGTCAGTGCCTTTGTTCAGCAGCACTGCCGAGTGCTGGGCTCTGGAATGATGTTGATGATCGCTGGGCAATTGTTGTCTTGTTACTCGTGTGGCGCAACACAACTGCAGCACGGCCATCACGAGCGCAATTTTAGAACAGGCCATTCTTGAGGAGGACAACATCTCAATGGTGCATGCTTACTTGGCGATATCCTAACCTGCAACTATACATACAGAAAGATAATCACAATTAAATATTAGCTAGATGCTGCGGTCTCTGAGAACGTGATGTCGTGCACCGCCAATTAAAATCAATAAAAGGGCCACTATGGGTCCACTTTCACAATCAACTACGGCATAGGTCCAGAGTCATGAGCCATCAGAGAAAACGTGAATTTCAATTAAACTGATCACAGGGACAGGAGCTTGATGCCTAATCAGTTTTTCTTTAGAAATTCCAGCCAACAAGAAGTTGAATAATTTCTAAGTAAAAAAAAGGGGGGGGGGTCGACTTCAAAGACGCTTGACACGCAGGTAAACGGAGTGGATGCGCGTGTGTAGAGTCTGTCTGCACGCATCCCAGCGACGACAAACATAACATGACTCTCTCGTCTGCTGCTGGTCTCCATAGAAAAAAGGTAAATATGGGACGTGGGATATTGAGGATGAGAGATGAAGGGGAAAAGTTGGGAGATGAAAAGCGTCCCGGACATGATAGAATGAATTCCTGGCTTGATTGAAATCCATTCCTCCCCAACTCCACCCGTCAAACTCTATTGCTCTCTCCCTCTCCCTCCCGCATCTATCCAGGCTGCTGCTGGAGCTGCTGCTGGATGATACAACACAACGACACGGAGGAACGAACCATCCATTAAGCACGTTCGGCACTCTTGATTTTCTTCTTGTGTCGCTGAGTGCCTGATTACCGTATAATGAATTTCGAACACTGAAAGACTTTTTCTTTTTCTGATTCCCCCCCATTTTCCAAATTGGAAATCTTTTAAAAAAAAAAAAAAAGAAAAAAAGTCGAATCATTTGCATTCATCGAAGTCTCAAAGAGAAATGAGAGAAATACCCCCCGAAAAAGATGATTTGAAGTAAGGCATATGGGCGGATGCAAATTTGATTGAAATTCGATTACAAGGGAGGAGGGAGAGATCCCTTCAGAAATGAATTAGTGTTGAGAATACTATGGCATTCCGGTTTCTATTTCTATTGGATGGTGGATGAGAAAAAAAATGTCGGATGGAAATCTAAGCACACAAGCCGATGGCGAATAATAATCAAATAATCCAAGGCACGGATGGTTTTCGACGAGATGAAATTTGATATTTGGTGGTTTTGAAACAAGTGATGAGATTCTTTCCACCTCGATTGCATTGGTTGCAATCTGTAAGGCTATATAGCCGGAGGGCAGAGGCATCGTCTGAAACGATCAATAAAGTCAAATGGAGGAGCCAGCTAGGTATACACACAAGTCGGTTGGAGTGTACTAGCGTAAGCAAGGATCATTCACATTCACTCACAGATGCACTTGCGCTCACCCTACTGCGCATTTAATCCTTTTAGGGTACCAGCAACCAAATCTCTACCAGCAACAACAACAACAACTATACTACACACTATAGAAAAGCAGCCCAGCTGGAAGCTGCTAGAGAAGCTGGCCGTTTCGTCTATCTGCTATCCGTATATACGTATATATAGGATATAATGGACGGCGATATGGGTCTCAAAAGTATCTATGGGATCTTTTTTTTCTCTCTTTCCTGAGGGGACATGTTTATTCTCTAGAGTAGTCTGCTGGGCGTTTTGGTCGGGGTCTCGTGCAGGCAGGGGCAGCGGATTAAGCCTCATCGGCTGTGAGCCTTTCCTTGTTTGGATGGACACTAAGATCTGGTCGACCCCAATCCTTATTACTGAGCAGAGATCAACATGGCTAAAAAATATATGGCGTGGGCTTTGTAAAAAGCCCTGGCGACCTTTTACTCATCGTTACAGTTGTCTATGACACACCACAGCCTCATCATCAAGATGCTGTTTGATGATAATCATGCCAACCAACCCAGGACACGGCCAGCAGTCTATACATGTGGGATGCAAATGAGAAGACAAAAAACAAGAGTCGAGACGGAAGATAGAGCGCGGTGTAGATACAAGTTTCGTGACGCAGGAATTGAACCTCTCCGACACGTCGTCCCGATTAGATTATTGAAATTCTTCCCCCTTCCAACTGAGTAATAAGCCGAGAAGGGCCATCGTGACTCTCAAGTTGTTCCAGTCACGCACAGTTCAGAGGGAGTGGCGCTGTGCTGTGGCCAGTCAGCCAACGCAACGAGTTTTTCTTTCTCTTTTCTTTCTCTTTTCTCTCTCCGTCGTGTGTTGTTCACCGTTAGAGTAAGCCAGTGGTCGAACCCCGGTAGATATGGTCGCCTTCTTCTTCTTCTCTATAAGTTGGGGAAAATAAGAAACAACAACAACAACCAGCGCGTTGGTGATGACGAGCAGGAGGCGGACGTTGTTGCCTTATTCCCCCCCGAAAAATAAAAGAAAAAAAAGTCGCTGGTTCGTTTGACACGAGGGGCACACGCCTGGAACAGGGGGGAGTATATGGTAGTGCTGGCCCAGGTGAATATGCTGTAGCATACCGTGTACCTAATCCCAGGTACACGAGCGAGAACAACTAGGCCCCCCGTCTCTCCTATCCGTCCCTGTCATCATGTTTTCCAATTATGCCGCAGTATGCTATCGAGCGGTGCACTGTAAATGATTGCCGTGTGCTGGCACAAGGAAGAAGTTCCAACTTATTTTTTTTTTCTTAGTTTTTCTTATTTCTTCACAAACCACAAGAAAAACAAAAAACAACGATTATTTATTTTTTTCCCTTTTTTTCCTGGGGGATATGATGTGGCCTGTCGGATGAACGTCTAGACGTGTGACAACCACTTCGCCATTTTGTTACTACACGCCGTGTGTGTCTTGCGGCCGTGTGTATGGAACATCAAATATTCGTTACGATGACTGGGCGTGTCTAATCATTTTCTGACTTTTTTTTTTTTTTTTTTTCATCTTCCTCTCTCCCCCATTTTCTTGTCAAAGTCTATCCATTTCTCTTCTTTTTTTTTTTTTTTTTTTTTCCTTTGCACACTTTTATAGTGTGCCAGCCAGCAAACTGCCAGCTCTATCCGCTTTGCGTCTCAGTCGGCACATCGATCCCGGCCGGGCTTACTATATATATATATATATACCCCTCCGCCGTTTCATATGTTTAGGCACCAGCCCTCCCCAGCGGAGTTTCCAGTGAGACCCGCACAAGGAGAAAAGAAGAAGAATATAACGCCATCTTTTCGGTGCAGACAAAATAGTACACCATTTGATATCTGCACAGTCCGTACGGAGGAAAAGGTGCTTCCAACAGCTGTTCAACCGCCATCGCATGAAAAACCTGACACATTTTTTCTTTCTTTTTTCCATTTTATTTCCCAATAGCAAGACATGAAAGAAGTCGATGAGGGCGAGATCTGCGTCATCCTATTACACACACCCACAATTCAGTCCTCTATACAGTTTGTATCCAACCTGCAATCTTCTTTTGTTCAATTCAAACAAGTTTTTTTTTTCTCTCTCTCTCATTTCCCCCCCCCACGAAATGATGTCGAGTGCGACTACCCCCTCGACACATTGTCGACCAGCAGCAGTCAGAAAGGAGGTGAGACTCTTGTCAATTGACGAGTGTCCTGTCGCATTGCCGAGGCCCCTTTTGTATAACGACGACAAATAAAATGGGAAGCAGCGCAGACATAAAGCCGATTTCATCGATACACGTACCACTACCACTAGACTACTACCAGTAGTATAGTGGTATAGTCGAGGGGGATGGGGGGAAGGAGACGATGCATGGAGTAGAGAGATGAATAGATATAGATTTCGCATCTGTCATGTCGCTCACAATTCACAATAGCGACAACTACTAACTTTGACCACATGGGCGCAGTGGTTTCGTCTCTCTCCGATTGCCGAAATGTCGGAGGGGTTAAAAACCCAGCCAAAAAAAAGAAAAGGGTTATGTATTATAACCAAAGACACACAGAAACGTTGGCTGGTTCCAAGACAAAAACTTGCAGCTGTGCTCGAAAAGAAAAGAAAGAAAGAAAAAAAAACTCGTCGAGATGGTACATGTATATGCTATTGATTTTTTTGAGTTCGTGAGATGGCAGAGTACTAAACAGGAAGAGCTGAAGAACCATTGGTAAAAGGGCGTGGGTATGGCAAGAACTCGCACTCGTCACGCCAGTCGTCATCAATTCTATTTACGCTGGAATGCTCCGCCATGGATTGAAGGCGGCAGAAATGAGGAAACGTCATAATAATAAAAGAGGAAAAAAAAAAGGGGCGACTTTACGATATGTGATGAATATTTCATCGTTTTTACAAAGAGCATCAGCTTCGTCGCCGCTCATTGGCTCAAAAGTCAAGGGACATTTCAAGAAAATAAACGTCTGTTCAAAAGGGAGGACGCCCTGTCATGTGTGGCAGCAGCTCAGTCTGACAAAAGTCCCAGTCTGTATAGAATATTACTATAGAATACAGGCCTATTATAGCCCCCCTATACTATAGTATATCTAGTCCGAAACAGGAACAACGCATGTAAATGACGTTGGTTGTTTTTCTTGACTCGGTGCTATGGATCGGTATCTGGCCACCATAACCATAACGGCGAGTCTACGTTGTGCCCATGCCAAAAGAAAAATATCTTTTGGGTTCATGAAGTATCGATCAAGACAGCAGGATGGAAGCAACATTCTTTAAATAATGCACATTGCTGCTGTAATCGGCTCTCGTCGTACCGTAGTAGTCGAGGGTTTCTGAGCGCAGGTAAAGACATTTTGGCCGACTGTGTAGTACAAAGTGGTTAGTGGTATATCCATCTATCTATATATAAAATAAAATAGGTGGCATTGGCCAGCAGCAGCACGGGCTGGAATAGGAATGGCAAAGTGCCGTATGTCTAAGTTTCCCTGGCGATCATTATTCATGCAACTGAAGAAAAAGGAAGAACAACTAAGCGAGCGAGAGAGGGGCTGTGAACAAAGTTTTGAAGGGACTTTGTCTTGGGCGATCGGCGTGCCATAGAAATGGGAGACCTCCCGCCTGGGCCCACCTCCGCACGCTCCCGCTGGGCGCTGATGTCGTCCTCGCTATCCATCCACGAATCTCCGCTCTCTGACATGAAGGAAACATTTCCACAATTCTCTTGTTTTCCTCTCATGTAGAACACACGGCGCACACACGGTATATCGGCCGGCCGACTGCTGCCTGATGGCTATTGATATTCTCGCTGACGTGAGCGATGGATTCGGTTATTCTCTCGCCAGTTCTATCAAAAGAAGAAGCAGGAGCAGACAGAAGTAAACAACTGCTGGCCAAAAAAGAAGGGAGAAATAAAAAAAAAAAAAAAAAACTTTCTACATTAGCCGGGAATAACCTGCATCGTTGCCGGCATTCCTCTTTTAATGGCATTCTGAAAAGAACGATCCGTTTATGTGCAGGCGAGAGAGAGAGAGAGAGGGGCTAGCGCTAGCTGCTCTCTTGCACGGAAAGATCAACTTGCATCGCTTCCCAACAACCCGGATGCTTTGCAGGGGGTAGAGCAGCACAAGTTGGAACTTACCGGATTGCGCTGCTCAAGAAGTTGGATACTTTTTTTTCCCATTCCTTTCCATTTTTCCCTCCTACCAATCCCGCCGCTGACTCTCTCTCTCTCGAAAATAAATAAAATAAACTTGAATAGGAAAAGCGACTCCTTTTTTTCACGACTTGACAACGTGAATTCTTTCATGGAGCCGTCAGACTCAACGGGCAGTTGCTATAGCCCCCCAATGTCTATATAACTGCTGCTGGGCATGCAGCACTGTTTTCCCGGCCCTTTCTCATATTGTGTGTGCTCCGGTCAATGATTTCATCGATCTCTCACGCGAGATGAAGGACCAACCACCCCGGCCCCGCCATAAGGAGGAGCCGCAGACACGCACCCAAAAAGTTGACACAATGCCCTAGCTGCTAGCTTGTGTGTGTTTTTTCCTTCTTTTTCCTTATGACTTTGGCTTCACCCAGTGCATTACACAAGATGAAGCGGTCATCGTTTTTTTGACTGCCGTATCGAGCCTATGCCACTTAAATATATCAGCAGCAGCAGCAGCAGTACGTAGTCTATTATGCGTATGTGGATGTGACTGGATCACATCACCATAAAAGTAATCGAAATATACGCACAATACGTTTGATGTGTCAGAGTCAATCCTGCTGAATCGGCCACAAGGGCCCTAGTCACATATTCTTTCACGTCAAATATATACTACTGCGCTGCTGACGGATATATCAGGCTATTTTAGGCTAAACTATACGCCACCGACGCCACCCCCAAGGATGAATATTTTGGGTCCCTTTTTCTATTATTTCCATACTTTTCTTTTTTTTCTTTTAGGTAGTGGGGCTCCGTGCTGGCGCAGAGAAAGGAAGAAAATGCGCATCTTTTGCGAGACTGGGGACGGCGATCTCATTTTCTTTTCAGCTGGAAAGAAGCTTGAGAAACGCCTGACCAATAAGGGGGGCAATGATCACCCTCTGCTGACAGTCTTTTAGCCTATCTTTACACAGCCAAACTATCGGGGCCATGTCAAAGAGATGGAAGCTTTAGGAAATCCAGTCAAAGAAGAAGAAGAAGAAGAAGAAGCCGCTAATGTGGCTTTCAGAGTAGTATAGACTCGCAGCAAACAAATCTCACCTTCCATCTCTTGTGCATATACACGAGTCCCTCCTACACAGCGTCAAACGGACGGGCGAGCTTGTATATAATATAAAGCCGGTCGCCTTTTTAAAGAAAAGAAGAAGAAAAGAAGAAGAAAAGAAGAAGAAAAAAAGAGAAATAGGTATCAAACCACAAGGCTATTGATTATTTCAGGAACATATTAACAGCGGTCATCGGCATCGACGAAGAAATCGTGCGCCACATTAAAAAAAGAAAGAAAAAGGAAAAAAAAAAGAGTCAAATCGTGAAATAATGAACACACGGCGCGGAGCAAGTTGGGAGAGATGTCTTGACCCCGTTGCATTCAAGTATCGATGATGAGGCGATTTCAAAGGGGGGGGTGACTTGGCTATTTCCCCCCCGGCACGCCATTTGAATTCAAAAGTAGTCGTCGTGCTAGAGCTCTGGCTCTAGCTGCTGCCGCGCTGCTGCTGCGGTAATGTGACTAGATTCATCCTCTTCCGGCGGACACGGCTCATAAAAGACTGGCGGGGCGGCTGCTTGCCTGCCTGCAGTGCAGCAGGGTGGGTCCCCTGTGCTGTGCTGTGTGTAGTATACATGTATACATGTATATAGGCGGAAGGATCGACTTGGACGGTGGTGGTCGCGTCCAGGGCGGCGCGAGAGAGTCGGAACAAAAGGCGTAGCGAATCGCTAGACATTTGCACTCTTGCTAGTCGTCGTCGTCGTCTTGGGCGCCTTTTGATATGCATGAGATGCAGCCGCGGCCATAAGCACGCCCAACAATATAACCCAGCCAGCCAGCGGAAATGTACAGAATAACCGCGCAGTGATAATTGATCGAAAACTTTTCCCTTTGACTTTTTGGGTTGTTGTTTTCAACGCGCATGCGCACCGACCGACACTATGAATTATAGACATTTCCTCCCTGTAATATTTCTGGCCTTTTATTATTAGTCTTTTGCGGGCCAGGAAATACGGCGAGAGAACAACCACAATAACAACAACAACAACAACAAGAAGAAGAAGAAGGAGAAGAAGAGAGCAACACTATTTCTTTTGTGTTGCAGCTGCCACAAAAGATGTCGGTAGTTTTTACGACTCCAAATATTGGCTCGGCGCAGAGCGATCATCACCCGACATTTCGTTTCTCTTTTCCATCAACTCGTTTTTCTTCCCCCCCCCCTTTTCTCTCTCGTGTAGCGACTTTGTGAACAAAAGCGCTGAATAACCGAACGATGTTGTGTGAGCCGAAGAAAAGGAGGAGTGTGTGTCTAGCTCATAAAACTCCCATGTTTCATCGTACCTGCGAAGGAAACGTTCAGCAAAGTAGTCAGCAACCCATCGACTTGTTCTCGTTTTCTCTCTCTCTCTCTCTCTCTCGGTATTTCTCTTTTCCCCGTGTGTTTTTAGTGCCCGAAGATGACGACTACACGCTGCACGACCACTCTAAAGGGTTTTCTCGAAAAGTTTGGAAAAGATAACCATAACTCGGGCCGTATGGGTGGAGGGGAGACACAAATAATAAAATAAAAAGAGAGAAAGAGAGAGAGAGAAAAAGGTTGAGGGCGGAAGAGCAGCTGGCAACCTGTTTCTCCATTTGTGTGTGTGTCTGACTGCACCATCATCATGGGCTGCAATAACCGACAAATGGTCCGACTTTTTGGACGGACTCTCTCCACTTCTCCAGCTCTATAGCTCTTGCATGCATGCCGATAGCTGAGCTAGCGGGGGGAAATCGTTATTTCTCAAGGTAATAACAAGCTGCCAATGTCAAGCGGTGCATAACCAGATGACATCAACAGCAGTGCTGCGCGCCAGATTTATGAACGCTCCGCTCTTCCGCTCCTTGTTCTCCTTTTTCCTTTTTTCCTGCTTTTTCCTTTTTTCTTTCGACTCCGCACACACAGAGACTCACAGAGACACACAGACAGTATGACATGTTCATTTCTTCCCGTTACATCGTACGTACAACTTATTTTGACTGTATAGGGGCAGCAGCCAAGTTATAATGAACAATTCGGCGCTGCTCCTGACGTGATAAACCATCGAGTTGACGCCTTGACAGCCCATGTAGGAGCCTTGCTGCCTTGCTGGTCTGTGTGCGGGCGAGCAGAGCACTCACGCGTTGATGCCAGGAAGCCCTTGTCCCGTGTACATGTATACAATGTCGACATTTTTATAGAGGAAGGATGAGACGACCGACCAGTTCTTCCAACCAGCAACAAAGAACAACAACCCAAAAAGAAAAGAAAAAGAAAAAAGAAAAAAAGGAAAAAAAAACATGGACAAAATATGGAAAAAACAACAACAACCCAGCAGCAGCGTCGTCTCCCTTATTCTTTTGGGTTTCCACAGCAGTGCCCATTTCAACATGCCTCGCTATATACTACTTGGAATAAGGTTATTCCAGCCCAGCCATCAGCCATCAGCCATATGGCAGACGGGCCAGATCGACTATGGTTGTTGTTTTCGGTTGCCTTATTCCTCCTCTACTAGTGCAACCTGAGCATCGACTGAACACAACACCGGCCATCTAATCCTCTGCTGGCCACAGGCGGTTCAGCATCGACTGTTTTAATGTATTCCAGCCATCGGAAATTCCAGCAGAGGAGGAGGACGACTCTACTTCTTCTTCTCGTTTTAAGCGGGAATCGCTCGAATCCGATCGGCCCAAAAAAAAAAAAAAAAAACCGAAGGGCCTCCATTTCCTTGATGGCCGTCTCCGATTCAAAGACGCTGTTAGCTGTTAGATCTAGCATACTGTAGAGTTGAGTAACTTGGGGCAATCTCGTAATTATAAACGACCTGTCGACGGGCATTCTAGTTAACCTTTATAACAAATCTCTGGGCAAAGGGCAGCTCAGCTAGCAGTTCTCGCCTGGGTCTTCTAGCGCCCGGCCCGAGATAATTACGAGTCACCAAACAGACGGCCAGCGTGTCGAGTGGAGTGGAAACGAGTCGGAGAGAGAGAGAGAGTCCCTTAACGCCAGCCAGCCATCCAGCGGAATCATCCATTTTCTCATATCAAATGTTTCAACGTCATGATGTTGGGGGGAAACTGGAGACGCACTTCGCTTCGACCCCCTCAACCCCCCCCCCACCCCACCCCCCTCCTTGTATATCCTCTTCATGGTTATTTTTAGAAGATATACAATACACTCAATGACGTTTCTTTTGCCATCAAGTTTTCTCTCCCTGGATGAACCAAAAAACCCAAAAAGAAAAGAAATTGAAGGAAAAAAGCCATAAAAAGTTTGCGTCAATCTGCTCCAGCCCAAGAGACACCCAGCAGCAGCAGCAGCCGCAGCAGCGCAAGTTGTTTTTTTTTTCATCCGGCCGCGGCGTCATGATCATCTTATGTTCAACTAAACGCTTTGACAATGGAAACCAATAGAAGCCTAGTCTGAGCTATATAGCGTTTCCTATATAGCTATGGTATTCCTATATACAGCGATATGGTTTGAACAGTCATAAGCAGCCAGGCAGAGAAAAGCCGGGCTTTTTTGTATCTATAGTCGAGCGAGCGCTTGTCAAATGAAAGCCGGACGGGGAAAAAAGAAAAAGAAAAAAAGAAGAAATAAAAGGAAAAGATTCCTAAAGGGGGGCCCACCGTTGTCGATGATTCGGCAATATGAGAAAAAAAAAAAAAAAAACAGAAAAAAAAAGTCTTGGTGCTGCCCCGGATGCACGTGTGAAAGGACTTTTTGGATAGCATCATTTTGTTAGTGCCCCCGGAGAGAGAGAGAGAGCTGAGCTGCTTCTCTCTCTCTCTCTCTCTCTCCCTCTCTATCTGGCTGCTGGGAAAAGGAAAAAAAAGGAGAGAGAGAGGCTCTTGGCCGTTTGTTCTCTGATGAAAACTCGTGAAGTTCCGCCTATGAAAAGGCTGTCGTCGTTGCTGTTGTGTGTGTGTGTGTGTGCCAGCACGTTTGGCAGCGTCGTGAAGAGACGAAGGAATTGGGTTGTACAGTCTCCTCTTTTGTTTGAGCGACTCTCAACTCTCGACTGGCACTGCTACGCCCGGCCGGCCGGCAGACACGCAGCAGCTAGCATTTATTTTTGGTAGGGACAGCGTGCTGGGACCAAGAATGGCATCCAAATCCGATCTGTCATCATTCGACTTTAATCGGACTGCACGGAGGCAACAAAAGAATTTCGATAAGAGATGGGAGATGGGAGAGACAAAGGCAGTTGTTTCACAAACGTGCTGCTGCTGGGAAGAAGAACAAATCGACACAGGCAGACTCTGACTCTCTGATGAAAGGGGCGACTATACATAGAAGCGGCAGCAAACACATTGGCTTGTCCTTTGCCTATTATTCCACATGATCGGTCATTTGTAAGAAGGGAGCGCCACACACGACGTCATTCTTTTCTCTCTCTTCCCCCCAGCACGTCAACAAGCTCCTTCTCCTCCTTCTTCTTCTTCTTTAAGATATCAAGACGACCCCAAAGAAATATCGACACAATGAGACCGAAAAGCTTTGATTCATTCCCTTTTTCTTTTCTTTTTTTTTTTCCTTTTTCTCTTTCTCTTTCTCCCGAGATTGTCGATGATGATGCGCCTGTATAGATTGAGTTGGGCCCAGCCAATCCCGCATGCATGCAGCAGTAGTCGGCCCGGCGCGCTAATGATCTTGATTTTCTTCGGCTCCTTTCGTCACATCGTTAAAAATCTCTGGGACTGGGACTGGGGCTGCTCTGGGATTCGCTAATCAAAACACATTGGCTGGATTCTCTCTCTCTCTCTGTTGTGTGGGTTGTGCATAGCTATATTACTGCGCTGTGATGTAACGGCCGATGAAACTGGGTTGTTGTCACGACGCATCTCTTTAGACTCGAATGATTTTCGTTGTACCGCCCGTTTTCTTTGTCGCTGCTCACTTTGCCGACTTTTATTTCCTTGATTTTTTTTTCTATAGAACCGGTGGATTCGATTTCTATTCTACGTGGCCAACAAGGGGTGAATAGACGAATAAAGAGGCCGAGAAAACGGTTGAAAGTTAAAGGGAGACAGACATAAAGAGAGAGGATCGCTTACATGGGCAGTCTAATATGGGAAAAGATGACCCGAAATGTGGGTCATTTTGGTGGTTCCGCCTCAATGGAGTCAATGGCTCTGACCGACGAGGGAATATCAAAAGGAATTGAGAGGCTTCATCGCGGCCTTGGGTCTTTCGTTGCCTTTTTTGGGTGCTGCCCGTTCTGCCCGTTCTGCCCGTTGATTTGATTAGAGCTTTGGCCAGAAAAGAAACGAAATGCAAGCAGGCGTTCAATCAGCGCACAGGGAATCAATCCGCCAACGTTAGATATAGATATATACCGCAGCATCGGTATAGCGGAGGAGAGCTTCTTTCCAATCAAGACCAACCTCATTCCTTTATGTATTTCCAAGTCATGTTGAGCATTAGGAAGAAACAAAAAAGAATGAAAGAAGAAAAACTGTGTCCCCTCAATCGCCTTATGTCGTACAAGCTGGTCCAGCTGGCTGGCTGGCCCCTAATCATAGTCACAGTCAGTTAACGACTTTGAGGACAACGTGCCAACAGTGTTTAGTACAGTCAGAGGGAGGGAGGGAGGGAGGGACGGACGGACGGGGGTGGAGAAAAAGAAGCCCCATCGTGCTCGCTCCTACATGTAGTACTGTATAGGCTTTTACAGTCCATTTAGAAAAGCGGCCGATTGCGGCTTTTTTTCTTCTTTCCTTCGGCTGTGCCACGAGGAAAGTGCGCACGGAAATGGCAAAAAAGGAGGCCAGCGGGGGGAGGAGGTAGACTCGGTCAAAGCTGATTGAAAACGGTTCAACGCTTCCGGTCAAGCTGTGGGGAAAGCCGACAAACGCGGGTCGCAACACCGAAAGTCAAAAAAAATAAATCTGGCCAGATCAAAGGTCAGTAATGGCCATACGTGTGGTCGGCAGAGCCGATTGAGGGACGTCCTCGAGTTTGTCGCGTCCACACGTGTGTCGACGTGACGTATATATCGTATATAGGCCCAGCAATATGTCGACGACATTCTTTTTCTTTTCCTTTTGGGTTGGACTGGTCATCGCCGCCGAACAGAGTTATCCGCCGGCCGGAATCACATTCTGCTATCGTCGTGTGTAACGAGTGAGGGGGACTCGAAGAGCCGGAGCCAGAGAGCTGCTGGATGGCCAGTAACGGTTGGCGTAGCTGTCGGTGTTATATGTAATACGTAGAGGGAAAGAGACGTAGGATCGGACTGGCCAAATAGAGTCGGAGGTCTTTCTCAATCGTCTGATTTGTGTAACAAGGTTCCGGGACGTGCTCGGACCATGAAGAAACCTATTTACGTTGGTGGCGGCACACGATAGAGCACCCCGGTCCGTTTCTTCTTTTTCTTCTTAAGAAGAGAGAAGAAGAGAAGAAGAAGAGAGAAAAGAAAAGAAACTCTTGGGCAGAAGGTCGTCGGTCGGCAAAGAAGCGCCAAGCGATTGATCACGTTCGCGCGCTCCCGACACTTAAGGACATCTTCAGTAGACCTCGTCTAGTTTGTAAATTGTAACCGGCCAACCTCACAGCACACACATCTCTGCCGGGCAAATAAAACTTTTTATAGGCACGATAGACACACACACACACATATACGCACACATACAGACACCTTGGGAAAGGCCAGCAGAGAAGAGAAGAGAAAAAAGGCCATTGCTCGTGAAAGTATCGACTGGCAACCACTTTTGGATTAACTGGACGTCAGACGGAGAGTAGTAAATGGGCGAGGAGAGGTGTGCACGACGATGAAGCCCCCCCGATTACGATCGGCAACAACTCGCAACAACTCGCAACAACCATAGTAGTAGACACGGCGGCCAAGAAGTTGAACCGGCCACACCACGACACGATAAACTTCTTCTCCTCTAAACTCTAACGCCGTCCGTGTGTCTTGTATGGGGCGTCTCGAAAGGGCAGCAGCAGCAGAAAGGAATAGAAGCTCCGAGAAGCTCGGCGTGATATTATATTATATAGAGAAGATGATCATGTTATTCTCAGCTTAAGAAGGCTGCACATCACAAAGGGGTGGGCGAAGAGAGAAGAAACGAAGCAACGAAAATAAGCACCTCGGCACCAGAAATGATTTCCTTCTTCTGCTTTTTCGACACGGTCCAACTTTGAAAGTTTTTCGGTGGGGGGAAGAAAAAAAGGAAGGTGAGATAATATAAAAGAGTTTCGGCTATCATCTGGGAATGGAACAGGTTTCAGTAGATATATATAGAGAAAAACCGGGGCAACACAACCGCACTAAAAGCAAAAGATGAAAACGAAAGAAAAGAAAAGAAAAGAAAGAAAAAAAAAGGGGAAATAAATTGTTTTTTATGGGACTTTTACATTGCCCGTTGGGTGGGCACCTTTTGCTGCGCGTCCCTTACAATCTTAGCCTTTTGTATACCTGCAGTTCATTAGAGCTACCTGTCAGCGACAGAATATATAAAAAAGCTTTCTCTTCGGAGAACAAGAAAAAAGAGAGAGAGAGAGACAGATATTATATATTTCAGTTGGAATGAAATAAAAATTTGGGATCCTCCCCCGCGTCTGGCCAGCGGACCGTACACACCACTGAGCTGGCCAGCAGCTAATCATCTATCGGCTTCTCTTGTACAAAGGGTCGTTGGCACTTTTAATTACAAAGTGGTCCCCTCCGAGAACCAGCAGTGACCAAAAAAATTGGGACGTCCCAAATCTATTGCTGTAGGGTCACCAGATGCCGCTGAGCTGAGCGGATATGTGACTGATTTAAAAAACAAAAAACAAAACAAAAAAATACAATCAAAACACTCTTAAATTTAAGAGCAATAATAAACTGTAAGGAGTTGAAACCCGAAACTAATGAGTGACGAGGAGTTGAAAAAACAGTCGGGGACGTTAAAACAACCTTTAACTTTTTATCCAAATAACGGAGCTAGCTGTTTGTGACGCTTTAACAAGTTGGTCCAATTTTCGTGTCTAACAAAATGCTTGTTTTCTTTTCACACGATGTGCAGGTTCGAGCCAAAGGGGGAGGGTTGTTTGGAGAATAAAATGGAAAAGAGACAGGCGACGGTTGCTGTGGCCCAGTCCAAAGAATAAGAGAAAAAGAGACACTAGATACGTTCCCACACCACGCCTTTTTGTGCGTGTCGAATTGATGCCGTCACATTCCCCCAGTTCACGTAAGAACAACCTGGGACCTGCTGCCATCGGATATTTCTGAGAAAATGTTCGCCGATCCGATCGCCCCTTGCATGCGCTTCTATATGGGAATTTAATTGCACAGGATGTGCGAATCAGCAGCGCCAAGGAAGTTGACATCGAATCCAACGCCCGGCATTTCTTGACTCGTATCATAAACCGCAGCAAGTGACGAGAAACGATACAAGTACAAGTAACAATTTCCTCATCATGTGGTTTAGCCGACACCGGCCGACACTTGAATTAGTCAGAATTACACTCCAAATGAGGTAGAAATAATTCGAGGAATAATTGCACATGCCTACGTCAATCGAAACGGCTTTCAACTATGCGGAAACTCTGTATGGTGTTGTCTACCTCAGTGAGCTGGAATAATGTAGAACTAGACTTTACTTCAACTTCCGTTTGAAATATAAATCTAATACCGTGCGGCGCGCGGTGAAGTTGGACGGCTAATGTCAACAACCCCGGAGCCAAGTCAACGGGATAACGGATATATATATTATATATATTCAATGTTTGCGGCGTGTATATGCTATGCCCCGATATTATTATCTTTTCAAGTACTGCTACGTCTAGCTGTCTAGAGTATTGCGATTTAATCGATCGACATTGCTCAGGCTCATTTCCGCACCGTTGATTTCTCCAACGTTACCGTCACTCACGCTGTGTTCTTATGAAATTGAAAAGAAGGGAATCAAGAAAGAGAGAAAGAAAGAAAAAGAATAGTCTTGAATTTGCTAGAGAAAGAAACACGTCGTAAACAATGGACTAATAGCGCCATGCAGAGAGTGAGAGAACAATAGATAATGTTCAAGCCAGGATAAACCTCAAAGTGGGGAACCATAGGAAGTAATTACATTGTTCCGGGTAGTTGGAACTTTGGAAAGAGAAGAGGGGAGCTATATGATGTATGCAGGGGCAGCTATGGCAGTTGTATAGCAGAGAGAGAGAGATAGAGAGAGAGGACATTACTGGTTTTTCATAGATACATGATTATCAAAGAACAAAGAATATCCTGTCCTCTGAAATCATCACGAGTGACCGAGTGATTGTCGATTGAGAAACGAGTTGAACCGTTGACATGTAACTCGAAACGCATTTGATTGGGATCCTTTTTAGTTTTTTCTTTCTTCATTTTGTGAATATTTGATTTGGTCTTTTCGTGTTTCCAGTGGCCTCAGACGAGGGGAGCGACGGGAGCGTAGGGCGTACGGGTCTGAGGAACCATTTCGAGTCGGTTGTTTTCTTCTTTTCTTGTTTTCTCTTCTTCTTCTTCTTTCTTCTTTCTTAGTTTTGTGTTCTGTGTTCTGTGTTCTGTGCTGTGGTTATATTCCTGATATTCCGATGGGCGGACGAATGCCGCCAACGGCGTCACGGATGGCCAGCCTTCCACACACTTCAGCTCCAGGCGTTACACACATATATCCAGTCACAACCCGAGGCTTAATTGCAGAGCGAGGGGAGCCCGTCACACACACACACACACACACACAACAGACAAAAAGAGATAAGAAAGAAAAAAGAAAGAAAAATAAGAGGGAGAGCCGGAGAGGCGGGCAGCGGCAGCAGGGCAGGCAGCTATATGCTATATAGACGATGTGGGAGAAGAAGAAGAAGGGAGTGTGGAAATAGAAAGACGCGGGGAAAACATGGAGAAAGAAAGGAATAAGAAGAAGAAGAGAAGAGAAGAGAAGGAGGAATCGGGGGAAATGAAGCCCTTATTTTTGCCCGCTCATATAATACCCTCAACGAGAATTTACGAGCGAATACGCTAGCGGGGGCGAACCGAAAGAGTAGAGAAAGAGAGAGAAATAATAAAAATAATAAAAAAAAAAGAGCTTGAGAGCTTGAGAGAGAGAGAGAGAGAAAAAAATTTCGTTGGCTGGGCAGAGGCACACGCATGCCAACCTCCGGGATAAGACGGGCCCCTCGCTTTAGCGCTATGATCCTGATAAATGATCTTCCGGGACTTGCGCACAGCAGCGTGAACGTTCAATGGGGAACAAAAAAAAAGGGCCAAATCTTCACTGTAAACGGACTGATTTGCTGTGCTTGGGCTTCATTTCTCTCTCTCACACACAAACACACACAGAGTCCAGCAGCAGCAGCGGCACTTGACCAAAAGGAAAATTGAAATCCCGAAATAGATGCTTTGCTGGGCCGCGCGCGCGTCAGATCAAAAAAGAGAAATTCGTGCGGCTTTCCAGTCGGGATTTGAGGTACGTGTGCGAGCTCTAATGCTGTACAGGAGACAAGGTCAGGGACTTTTTTCTTTTTCCTTTATTTTTCCCCAAATACCAACGGGGCCCTACAGCCCAACCAAAGCCAACCAGCTGTCAGACCAAAAAGGCGTGTATCCTATATAGCGGAGCTGGACATGTTGGAAAAGGAGAAGAAGAAGAAGAAGAAGAAGAAGAAGAAGAAGTCAGCTCGACGATCTGATGGACAGTGGCCAAAACCAGATTCCGGTTTCCCTTCTCGTCGTCGTCGTGTCCCTCCGGGTGGAATCGGGTGGAATGGACTTTTTTAGTCATTCCATCAGCAACACATATCGTCTAGATACTAGAAACCGAAAGGCCAGCAGCAGCAGTAGCCTCACTTTCGTATATACATAGACGACGATTAGTCCGTCTGAAACAATATCAACATCATAACTTTCAACTCATCAACAACTGGTCGCCATATGTACATTCCACTTATTAGTATTCGGGGCTCGCGACGAACAAGTTTTGTCAACTCGTTTTATATAAATGCATATCATCACGAATCACGATAGACCGAACGAATGTCTTCACATTTCTTAAAAGCTTCGGTGCGTCGTTGCTGAAATATCGCTCTAATTGGCCCATTCTAATGACGATGGAATATTGAAATGTTTTCCAAATTCCTTAATAACTCTCTCCCATTATGAACGCCAGCAGTCGCGGATAGGAGTAGAGGAACTTTATTTTCGATTCTTTTTTTCTTCTGCTGCCGGAATAAAAGAGAGAAAAACACGGCAGGTTCAACATTGTGCGCGACGACTGTGTTTCCTTTGTCGGTCAATTTTCTCGCAACGCCTTTGAAGACGTTCCTTCGACTATCATCCGCGACTAGCTCCCATTACTCCATCAACTGTAAACTATCATTTAAGAACTGCCGCTTTTTCATCAGTATTAAAAACACGGAGAATAAGAGAAACAGCCAGGCAACGAAGCCAAAGCAGGAAAAAACAAAAACCAAAAACAATTTCAGGCGTATAGGCCAATAAGCAATAACATTCGAATTGAACCAGAACAAAAGGCATCCGAAGGTTAGACCGCTTTTTTTCTAAGACTCCTCCTTATAATTACTATCATAAAGAAGGAAACCTTAAGAAATAAAATAAAAAGAAAGGGCCACAGTTGCTAGGAGCAATCGCACCTGTCCGAATGACAGCCAAACGGCCTATCCTATATAATACACTCGGATGGTAATTTCAGAAACTAGAAAAGAATTGTACCATGAAAGTCGTTGCTTCCCCTTCGCATCATCCAACTTGTCACGGTCTGTAATTTCTTAACTGCTCGATAGCTTTTAAGAACCCATTTCGAGCGAAATGGGAGATAACCATTGGACTAGCTAGCTAGAGCTCTGTAACGCGATGATGGTGGTAGCGAGGCTCCTCATTTCCATTGATGCCACAGTCAGCAGAAACAACAGGGCAACGATCAATACTCCAAATCCTGAATATTGTGATAACCGTTTAGAGCCGAAGACAACGGCGAACAGCTGTAGTATAGAGAATGTATATTAAGCGCCGACATGAGCCAACAGCGAGCAGCTCGTTCAACGGTTCAACCTTTCGAAATAATGTCATTATGGAGATGCGCTGGCGCTGGCGAATAAAGAAACGCGCAATTTCAGCCGAGAAGCCAAACTAATCACCGTGATTACAGTCTGGGATAACAGCTAGCTAGACTTATTCGCGCATTTTTTTAGTTCACGAGGAACGCCAACTCTAAAGGATCACGTCTGTAAAAATCCCAATTCAATTCCCTTCAAAATAAGAAAATATCCCCCATCTCTCTTCAGCACTCTAAGGCCATATAGAAAAGAAGAAAAGAAAAAAAGAAGAAAAACGGCGTTATTCTTTTGAATGGCAACGATCAAACTGGCTGTCCGGCAACTTTCATTACCCGCGAGTTTTAAGTGCGCAGCAGACACAATTAGTATGGAGAGCCATTTCGTCGACTTGTTGTCCGAGATTAAAAAAACGTTAGTTTATCGTTCAACAAAAAAGAAGAGATAAATGCGTCTATATCTAATCGAAAAAGAGGCTTTCCATTCCGTTGGATAAGCGCGTGAATTGCTGGTGGAAAGAAGCGAGAGAATAACATGTGAAGTCATATTAAAAGCATATTTGTGTTGCTCTTGTGGAGAGAGGAGCGCCTTGGCCCGCGCCTTGGCCGAGTTGGTTGCTGGCAAGTCGAAGCCGTATATTTGCTTAGTCTGTTGCTGTTGGCCTGTGTGGACCTACTTTGAGCTCTCAGTTTCTTTTGACACACACAAGACCTGTGCCCTGCAAAGTCCCGTGTATAAAGTGTCGCTCTCTTGGAACAGTTATCTGCCCACGTCTATTTCGGTGTTGACTACATCTTGATGCAGCTTGATGCAGCTTGCTAAAGCAGTAAAGCCTTGTGTACACAGGCGAACGCACATGCTACAGACGACGACAATTTCTTATCATTGAAAATGCAAGGGGGAAAGAAAAAAAAAGAAGGAGGACTCGTCCACCCACTCGCTCGCACACCTTGCACAAGTCGCATCAATAAAAGCAGACGGGGACGGACGGACGGACGGCCAGCCAGCCAGCAAAGGGCTGGTGACAAGGAGACCTTTTAACAAGCAGTTGCATGGCAACTTGTTTTAAACGGATTTTATCGACTAAGCAACCTGCAACACTCGGATACGCACGACAGGATCACGAGTGTACACTACACACACACACACACACACATGGAAGCAGATTTCAGATGGTATGCCCCGGCTCAACCCCCCCTCAAGTGAGTTATAGCCCAACGATCGAGTAGACTGATCGATATAGGAGAAGATGGTTGTCCTATATAGAGAGTTATACATTTAGCTAGCTCGTCTATATGCTCTGTAGCATCTAATGGACAATGAACTAGACGAAATGAATGCCATGGGCTCATTTAATCAACTTCAGTCCTCCTTCTTCTTTCTTTTTTTCTTTCAATTTCTAAGTGACTGAAAGAAGAAGAAGAAGAAGAGAAGAATTAATAAGGACGCAACTACTTTTCGTGACGCTTTTCAGCGAACTCGCAACGGGGAAAAAAAAGTATTTAATGAGAAAAGGGTTATTAGCGCGTACAACACATAGTTCTTCTTCTTCTTCTTCTTTTCTCTCATTCTTCTTCTCCTCTCCAACGAAAGTCCCCACTCACTCCGGCAACAAACTTGAAAACACACACTGTCCTTATATATTGTGCTGTCGCTTGGCGAAACTTGGAACTCTGCTCCTGTCTACTCGCTTGTTTATCGATCCGACTCATTCAAAAAAGGCGCTCGAGATTCTTGAACGCGAAGCCAAACTCAACACACGAAAATCATCTTACCTTAATCAGGAGAACTCTCGTCTTGCGGGCGACAGCGGCTCGAAATTCTCTGGGTCGTCTCAGCAACGCTCAAATTCCAAGGTTTATTTCAACTTGTATAATCACACAGGGCAGCAGCGTTCATCAGATGAGACGAGTCTCCAACTAGTTAACACAAAACTTGCAAATGAAGAGTCGTCTAGTATAATAACTGAAAAGAAGACGAAGAAGACGAAGAAGAACTTGCACCACACGAAATCTAGAAACGCTCTAGCCAAAGTGGAGGGAACAGACGTGCGGCAGTTGTGGGTACGGCGTCCAAGGAATGACTGAGCCAGCTAAAGGGAAAGCAGCCAGACCAGAGCTAACACACACTACAGCACTCCTCTACCACTCGTCTATACTACTCCGCGCCATGCAGCACTATACAGACCGCTCCGCCCCAAAACTTCCACGCTGTAGTACACAGCCCGTTTTTAGATATGAGTGTACCTTGAAGCAGAGGAGAAACCAAAAAACTGTTGGTAGAGCGAAATATAAAGAGAGGAGGAATATAGCCGGCGGCGTTTTTCTTTTTCTTTTTTTCTTTTTTCTTTTTTTGACCAGGTACATACTAACCAATAACAAAGCACATCAGTGACTACTACTACTGCTTGCTATGGAGGTATAAAAGAGATTTGGTTTCTTTTCTTCTCCTTGTATTTTTATATTCCTAGACTTTTTCTTTTTCCCTTTCTCCGCGTGTGTTCATGTGTGCACGACCGAGAGAGAGACGAGAGATACCAGGACTCTAAGACCGTTATGTGGTCGAAATTCCCTATACATTTCCATTGCATAGTTTATATAAATATACCTTCATCATCGGGTTGCGCTCACAATAGTTATCGAGTATTTTCAGGTACTTTTTACCGAGTACTAGACCCGAGTGGAACATAAACTCTGCGATATGTAGCTACTCTGGCGTAAAAGGTAGCGATGAAAACCCCGATTCAATTGGGGTAGACGAAATGTGGTGATTATATAATAGATAGACACTACAGATGTCTATTGTGTGTTTGTCCAAAGAAAACAGAAGATTACCGAGAGCAGCAGCAGCAGCAGCAAACTATTTACGATTTATATAACCATGGTGTGCTGCAGCAGCATAGTATAGTGAAGTAGACGTTAAGAATAAAAACTATTGAAATCTCTTTACATTTGGTTAGGAAGAAGAGCATGTGTGCGCAATCTTGAAAATCACTGATGCACTCATGGATGATATTACCAGCTTAAAATGAAATCCCATGACATGCAGTAGGATTTTTCCTTTTTTCTTTCTTTTTTCCCTTTTCTTCCGTTCGACATGATGATGGCCTTTATCCCAGAAAAGGGGATAAAAGACTCGGAAGATTTACAAGAATCAAAGTCTTCCTAGATTTCTATTTTCTAGTGAGGTTTTAGAGAAAATGGCAAGGCTCTCAAGTCTCAACTCCAATATTCCAAATCAGCTCATTTAATATTACTTGAGTCAGTTGAGCTCTATGTAGTCTATACATAGTCGACACAAAAGAGCCCGTTGAAAGATCAATAATAACGACGCGTGTATAACCTTTTGTCGTCATCCGAATTAAAGATGCAACGAGAAGCTTTAGATGATGGGGGCAAACTTGGCCATTCCATTTGGTTGAAAACCTTAAATCTCGACTCTCGATGCTTTCTTCAGCTCCAGAGAAGATTTTTAATTCAGATATTGGTTCTTATATATACACTCAAAATTCAAGCTTCTGGGCCTTCAACCGAGCATGATTGATAATTGCCGACCGGTTTTTTATTTTTATTTTATTTTTTTTTAAAATTCTGTTTCTATTATATGAATCGGGCACAAGCTCCTTGTCGACTTTTACGTCTGATAGTATTTATTATTATTTATTTATTTATTTATTTCAAAATAAAAGGTAAAATCTGAAATATTCTCAAAGAAACAAGTCTAATCATTCGAATCCTCCTATTTGCTTTAGGCAAAGCACAAATATATTCTTCTAGCTCGGTCTTGTGACCTGGAGGTCTCATCTTCTCTCTATAGGCAGAGCTGGCATTTATGTACAGACTACAGACCAGCAATTGTGCTCCACCGACTGTGTGCGCTGTGTGTCGACGAGAGCGAATTTCTTAGGGGATCTTAGACTTATATATCGCATGCATGATTACTTCCTTAACCTGAATATCGGCTGTTGGCTATATACAAAATATTGAACATCAGTTCACGTTCAATAAACCCCACTACAAAGGGCACACGCATGGCCTCTACATATATAGCTTCTGCTGTATACCTGCTGCCAGAAACCTATTAGGAAGCAGAGATTCCTGGTACTCGGCTGTTAAAGAGGCAATTAGCTGGCGAGTAAACCAATTGAGCCCCCCAATATTTCCCTCACTATCCAAAATGGATCTAGTCATAAAACAAACAAGTCGCTACTACACAATCACGTCTGAAATTTCGCCCAGTTGTTTTTGCCCGCGCACAGCAGGCGCAGCCCCTATATCATTCAACGGCTCTATAGTTTTGAAATATTTTGGCGGGCTTCGAAGAACCGAGTCTGTAATAAGTATACACGGCTGGAAGAAGGTAATAGGTAACTATCGGATAATGCAAATGTTGATTCCCCTGCCATCCCCCTCTTTTTTTTTTTTTTTCTTTTTTGGCTGGTGGATATAATACAAACATAGGTGTAGTTACATCTAGCTGCGACCCTATGTAGATGTGTTTTCTTGGGGTTGTTCCTCTCCGGCTCTCTGTGTGAGTCTCTCTCTGTGAGTCTCGTCTCTCGACTGATGTAGCTGCTATCCATTAGAAGCCATGGCTGTGCCTGGGCTGTGCCATGGCTGTGCGGTTTTGAATACATCAACTGCTGCTCTGCTGCTGCTGCGCTGCCGCTGCTGCAGCGGTCATAGATATATATTTGTATGCAACGACCGCTGCTGTTGGGAGCGCAGCCCCCATGTAAGCTGCAGCTCAATGACTATAATTTCCTTTGGTCTGCCTTTTTGATGGCGCGCAGCAAGTTCTTGCCCGTGCGATGAAGGATCGACTTGACATGGCCGTCTTCTTCTTTTTCTTCTTCTTCTTCTTCATCTCTCTCCCCCCCCCCCCTCCTCCATCCTTGGTATTCCTCCACCCCCTCCCTATCGAGTGATTACACTCGCTGGCTTATTTTGATCCCTTATGGCGCATTGATGAATAACTGCGAGTCGTGATGCCTGGGCGTTACTGGACGGACTTTTTCCAGTGGCCTTGATCAGTAGAAAACCGTGCCGGAGTTCAGGAGATGCTACTTTTCCTGCTCGCCTGCCTGCCATTATCCTCTCTCTCTTTCTCTATCTCTTCTTCTCGGACCAACCACTAACCGTACAGATATGCTCCTCGTTGGCCCTCAATCAAATTCACGGTCTATCCGATCATCTACATTCGATATATCTGTACTGCTGCAAGCCCCCCACCCACCCCACCACCTCCCTCCATCTCCTTGACTACAGTACACTTTACGGCTTGCACGCCGCGACCAGCTGTCTGTATCCAATCGCCATTGCCCTTTTCGCCATCGACTTCGTCGAAAAGTATCCAAGAGGGTGAGCAATATACAATCAGCCAATTCCTAGGAAATGGCCTATAGTTAGATATGGTTGCTTACTTTTGCAAGAACGCTCCAGCAAGAGAAAATCGAAGAGCAGAGTAGCTCCGGTGTCTAGTGGGTCTTTCGTCGAAACCCCACCGTAACGACGGATGGCATTACAGCTAGTCATTTATTTATGTTTTTCTTATTTTCCCTTGCATTTTCTTATAGCTTCGTGATAGTCGCAGCGGAATCAATTGCTATGAGACGTTGCATCTTCGCATCGGCCCTAAATGAAACGAACGTATAAAACACTGCTCCGTTAGAGTGGGGAGGGGGGGGGGGGTATCACACTCCCACTTTTCAACTTCGTGCATTCTTGACATCCATCAAGTCCGCCTTTCATTATGCAGTACTTAATTTGATTACGTTGAATTCACATATACCTGTAAAGGCGCAATTTGAGGGGCCCCCGAAAGTCAGCAGTGCATAGACATTTCGGCGAAGCCACATGATTTCATTCGAGAAGGGATTTCCAAGCTTTTCCATGAGTATGGAACCGCTAGCTGCGCCGTGTGTAATATGCGCTGACTCAAAATGTGTTGAGCAAAACACGTAACCCAATAGCCATACAAGGACATTGATTAATTAAAAAAATACAAAATAAGCGTTCTCAAAAAACCGTGAATCAAATCTTTTGATAAATCATCATTCCAAAAAGTTAGAAATTTCGACAATAATAACATAAAGATAATGTAATCGGCGTTACTTTTTATTATTCCGTGCCTTCTAGTACGGTGGGCAATCTTCCAGACATTTCTTGTTGTTGCCCACGTTGGTCAGTAATTAGTTCAGAAAAAAAAGAAAAGATGTTAAGGCCAGAAGAGAGTGAGATAGATGGATGAAAGAGGAGATGGTAGGGAGAGAAAGGAAGAGAAGAGAATGGGGGATGGAAGAGTAGAGCGTGACGAGAGAAAGAAGCAAGTACAGTACGGCAGCAGCAGCTAAGATATATATTTATTTATATGTGTGTGTGCTGTGTGTTTGTAGAAGGGAATTATATTGTGAGCAATGATGTTATCTCTGTCCTCGAGGTTTCTCCGACCGTGGATGGCTATAATCTCCAAAGAAGCGGAAAGAAAAGAAATATATGAAAATCCAAGAGAACAACTTTCCAGCCAAACAACATTGTGTTTGTCTTCGTCTCTCTGGTAACGGAGAAGAAACAAAAATCCTTCACCAAGCCGTCGCCATGATGGAATTAGTCGGATTATTAAGATGATTTGACAATAGGGGCAACGGTGCTTAAATCACAAGGAAGTGCAGATAACTTTCATGACGCCAAGAGACTCTACCAAATACTATTTTTCTTCTTCATTTTTCAGAGGGCATGAATGTTGTTTTTACTTATTTCTTTTCAGAGATTATCTTTTCTCTTAAGAACAGCTCCACTTCTTTCATTAGTCATTTAACATCGACGGATAGAGCTCTACCAATTCTTTGAATACCTTCAACTAATTTGCAAAAGCACTGAAGCCTTAAAATGCTGCGAAGATTTTCCTACTCGATAAAATATTTTCCCTCCCAGACTGCCGACGACGTACAAATTCGAGTCTAATTTTATAATCCAAAGTAAAAAGCCTACTTTGGAGTAAATCTCGGTGAGAATATACAGTAGTCCTTTTCTGACCGGTCACATATATTGTTGTTTGAATAATAATAAGAAGGAAATGAGAAAAGGGTAGCTGAGTCGCGTAACAAGTTTGCGAGCCAGCAGTCTATTTAGTCCACAAACTGAGCTGCTGTTGAAATGAGCTGGAAAACACATTAACGCGCGCCAGTTGTTTGCCTCTCGCGCTTGAGCGAATCAACTCAGCTGACCAGGTGACATGAACCCGACGTCTGTTATTTCTTCCGCCTACGCGCTGTTCACATATACAGTACGCAGCTTGTCTCTCTAATATATATACGTTTCACCTTTCTAAATTGACCACAGAGCTCACAGACATATGGCTAGTGGTTCCAACCTTTTATCTCCGTCCATCCGAGTCGGTGGCTCTTGGGATTCAAGACCAACTGGACCCATTGACCATCTTGCCCTGTCATTCTAGACCCGGGGCTTCAGTTGCTGCTGCCGCGTCTCTTTTAACATCAACTATGAATGAAGATCAAGAAAAGGACGAAATTGAAGGGAACTATAAGCTGTGATGCTTCTTCATCTGTGGGGTCAAATAAGTTGAAGGCTTTTCTTGAAGACCAGCAAGTTTCGAATTCGTCACCCTCGATGACAAGGCCAGCCGAGGCCAGCAGTCCTGAAGGTTGGAAGGTTGTAGAGAAAGGACGGCCAAAAAAGATCGCTAGGTAGGTAGTAGTAATTGAGGTCATTAAAGTATCAACTGGACAGCGAAGTAAACTAACAATATGAGATTCCGGATCGAAATCTAAGGTCAAAAAATGAAAGAAAACAGCAGCCAGAGGTTTTAACGGCCTATCGTTAATTTTTACGATCTTTTGAAGAGGTTTTTACGAGCGGTGATTTCTCTGTTCAACGCGTTTCGGGTTTCGGAAAATTATGATGGAATGTCATCACTCCAATATAAGATATTACTACTAGGACTACTACTCTCTGCTCTACGGATAGTTATTGACGGAAGCTGGATGGTTTCATTGCCCTTCGATCCCTACCAGCGGAAATATTTTTTCCTTTTTTTTACAATGGGCTAAATTAGATACGGTGTTGGAATAACATCCAAAGTTGCTGGCTTTTGGCTTGCCCTGAAACCTTTGCCTAGTCCATCGATGGAATATTCAGAAAAAAAAATTACCTGTATTACTGTACCCCCCCCCCTCTCTCCAATAATCTGTAGAATTTTTCTATACCTTTTACTCGACACACCCTTAAAGTTCCCCAAAATCAGAAACACCGCCCAAGCGCTTTGACTGATAAATCCATGACGAAGCCCCCCCCCTTTCCCTTTCGTGCTTATTCCGACACCTTTTAGAAAAAAAAACGTCCAATATGTAAAGAATTGTACGCTTTTGCCGCGTTTGTTCCGGGGAGATTTCTATGAACGTCAACCGGAATTGAAAAGGTTTTCTCATTTGCACAATACCGAAAAAAAAAGGTTTTCAGTGGCACATCTGTCTCACACATTTGAGCACAAATGGAAAGGGAATGGAATGGGCGGAAGAGGTGGCAAAGGAAATGCGCGCTCCGGGTTAGGGTTCACGCACATCACCACCGCTTCGTAACTAGGTCTCTGTTATTTTAACTATTCCGTGTGTCCCTTGTTCCTACATCCTCTCCGTCTGCTTTAACAATTCAAATTCCTGCATGGAGTTGAAATTAAATTGAAGAAAGTCAAGAAACACGAAAGAATAATGCGGTTGGAAGATGACATAGCGAAACGTTTTGTGCCAAAGTTTCCCTTGTACAGGACTTTCGTTTATGATTAATTGAAGAGTCGTACAAATATATGTCGCAATTTACTAGAAGCGCGGTCATTAGACAATGAAAGTAGTATTGGAAGAAGCACCTATAGCAATGCCTAGCAGTAATGACTTGGAGGAGACAGAAACGATTAGAAAATGTCTGAAAATTTGAATAATTCGCTTTCCCATTTTTAACATATTTCTTTTCTCATTATAATTCAGATACGCTCGTCGTTCACAGACGTTGCTTTCGTCATTTCAATTAAATAATCATCTGTATAATTAATAAGTGAGAATTCCCAATTTTGAATTGGAAACCTTTTCTAAATTCTGGTTACGTAAATAATTTCCAAGATGGACGTTAGTTATTAGATGATTACTAAATGACTTTAAAAGTATTCGGTTTATTTCACTCCTAGATCTTGATGTTGGAAAGACATTCCTGTTAGTCTTAACGCAAGTTCATTTACTGCATTCTACTATACTAGGTCGAAAGATAATATCCATGACAAGATATGGGCTACTGGCATAAAAAGTACTGTACATAGTACATAAAATGCCGAGTAAAAGTCGACAAGCATTTATTGCTGCAATCTACTTTACCCCGAGTTGATAGGATAGTTAAGTAGAAAACGAAGCCAATAAAAGTACCCCTCTTTATGTTGGCAAGTTTTATATTCGTTGCAGCGCCTATACAATCGACCGGAATTGGTCGTCTCCAGAACGTCTCGTGGTTTCTCGTATTGTTCAGTGTATATAAGCAATAATTAAAAAAGAAAAATTCAAAAGATGTAAGTAAAAGTCTTTCAATACTCTGCCATGCATATTTTTCACATATATTTGGGAGTATTTGCCGAGTCTTGAGGGAGGTTTATGACAGTTGAATGAGCAGGGTAGTATATGGAGATCGCTGAATGTTGAATTTCTCTTTTCGGATAAGGTTCGCCGCCTCTCCTCCTTCTTTTTTGAAAATCCTTGTGTTAGCTCTGTGACCTTTTTTTGTTTACTCCTTTGTACTGCGTTGAAGTGCCGCTCGTATTTGTTAATTCTGCGTTTTTCTCAGGCAAGTCAAGAAAAGCGTTAACCTTTTGTCAACCTCCCCCTTTTTCGAATGGCTATTCTATAACGGCTGTCGTTCAAATTATCCGTCCAGTGCTGGCGGTCTGTATAGTCTCCAAGATACCAAAGTCCAGGAACGATGATATTATTTCTCGTACACACCCGGCACATTCCTATTATGTGGCAGTATTTTTTTTTTTTACTTTGAGACATATATCGCACCCTATTTGTCCGGAAAGGTATAGCTATTTAAAACACATACTGACATCAAGTTTCGAAACTAGACTTCTTCTTTTCACAGAATAATATTTGCCTGTATCTCTTCTTCTATTTAGATGGTTACTAAACGTTGCCTTTTTAGAGTATGGCGCGCCGTTTATACTGTGGGTATGGTATGGCAATAGCCATTTAGATCAGGGCAAAAAAATCTATAAAATAAAAAAAAAAACGCTGCAGCGTCATCTAGCGGTCAAATTAAGAACTAAAATTAACATTTTTGCTTGTCAATTCACAACAAAACGCGAACAAAATTTACAATAAATGTAGAACTTATTCCCTCTTGGTTCACCAACTTATTTCCTACTCTGAGTTGCAACCATTTCACGAGAAAATAACTTCTAAATGGCACTATGGATCTTGATGTGGTTTGAACAGTTATTTGCTCGACGTGGCACTAATAATTGTCAAACAAAAATTATAATTTTTAGTTCACGGAAACACGACGAGCGAACGCGTTATTCGGAAAAAGGGCGGAGCTACACAATCCACATTACAGGGTTCGCCGACTTTTCCAGCTGACACCCACCGAGCGCTGCGCACCAAGCGGTCGATTACATCAACAAAGGGGTTAACTTTTTCACTTCGGAAAAATTTCATGCTGTCTACAATGTTCCTGAATTTTCATCGCGAAACGTAGAATATACTTTTCACGTACAGACTCTGTTGTTACAGACTCTGTTTCCAACACGGCACACGAACGCTTAAAAAAGGCGGAGCCAGACATTCCAGATCACAGGGTTGGCCGAATTTTCCCTGCTAATAGTTCGACTTTACAGATGGGGAATAGGAATCAACAGTAGCGTCCCAGTGTTCGGTTATACCAAAAAGCGGCCGGTAACTAGTATACTTACGAAAAACGTCTTCGTAGTTCCTTCATTATTATTCACTTTCCCCTCAAAACGTACACATGTTGCGTTATTTAGATGGCTCGGTGCTATCAAGCTCGAAGCTCATATCAAGAGGGTCTAGTCGTTACGCAGCAACTCTCTTTTATAATTATAACTAGCAACCTGTTTACAATAAAATGCGGAGCGCATTAAGTATTATACCACGACGTATCTATAGGGGAGAGTGGGGTCAAATAGGGCGTGTTTTGTTGTTATGCTGTACGTTGTGCTTGTACGGGACATCCGGGTTTGAATCTCTGATATAATATAATTTATTAGAGAAAATTCATTTTATAACTAAGATGCATATTTTATAACTAACCATGCAAAAATGAATGGTGTAATCGTAAGGTCGGAAATGAGATACATCTGTTTGTCTTATTTAGTAAATTTGGTACGATTTCTACTTGCCCTTCGTTCAGCTGAATAGGGACTCATGGCACAGTGGCATAGCATTCGACTAATATGCGGGATAGAAGGGTTCGATGCCTACATGAGACGACTGGGCATTCATTAGAATCGGAAGTCTACATTCATATCATCAGAATCGTTTTTACCATCTTTCCCCGTTTTTTTTCTTAAGATGACTTTAGAGATGAGAAGTAAGTTTCCTTTATTTGCCTTATTGTCTCCCACATCTTTGCACAAAACGCATTCCCAAACTTTGCTGGAGGAGTTGATGATGAGGTTAGTGGTGATTCTGTGCGGGTTGAGCGAGGCAGAGGTAGACGTGGTGAATTTGATGGAGGAAATGAAAATCACCCCTAGATGACATGAAAAATAATTTTTTGTTTTTGTGCCGAAACGGACACAGTTGGTGTCGAAAAAGACACAATTTGTGCCGAAACGGAAAGATTTTTTTAATGAACGAGGAGATTTTAAATACAAGGGGGGACCAAGCGTTTTATATGGGTGCCGAAAACGTCAAAATAGAAAGTGCCGAAAAAAGTGCCGAAACGGGTGGACACCGCTTGTACGGTACTTCAAAATAAATTAACCCATTAAAATATTTTTGTTTTTATCTGATTGGTGTTTTCAGCACCAATTTTGCATTTCCAGTAATTTTTTGGTAATTTTAGAAGAAATGGTTTACCCTGTACTGATTTACAAAGTTGTGAGAAAATTGGGGGAGGAGCCCATGATATTGGGTAAATTGGGACACTAGGTTGAGTGCTGATGTGGGACAGCCTCTGTTTAGTTTACTAAAACACCAGAATAATTTTTTTTAATGAAATAATATCTGCAATACTGAATTCTATATTTAGAAAAGTTTTCATTTTCATAAATCTATTAAAAAAGTTTCCTATAGCATAAGAAACTGCTTATGTCAGATAGGGGGAAAAATAAAAAATCAAGGGGGCTTGGTTTCGGGTTATCGATTACTTAAAGCGGTTATCAATTAAGTAAGATCCCAAAAAAATAGTGATGGCATGAAAATTCACCTTCCCAAGCCCCACCCACGGCTGTCCAATGTTGGGCATATCAGCTGTCCCAACCCACCCACAACGACGTCGAATTCAACTTATTTTATCTCTTCCTTGGTAAGTTATAAAGAAATGTCAATCCTGTGTTAATCAGGAGACAAAATACAAACTCTACTGGAGTATTTTTTTAAATTTTAAAATGGCCGTACTCGACACGAGCGCTGCCCAATTGTATTTCCAGCATATATAAGTTCATAATATTTACAATGATACATTGGTTCGGCAAGACTGGTAGATACATAAGATTGGGGAAACTGGGTCTATCGGACCCAGTTGAGTTCATGAAGGTCACCCGGTTACCACTCTCTCAATTTTCGCGTCTGCCCGGCATGGTTAGACCTTCAAGGCCGCCGGTATAGCCGAGAGAGAGAGGCACCCTGAAGCCCCCAATCCCTCACACTCCGATCTGGTGAATCTGACATTGAATGAGGAGTGTAAGTAAAAGAGGAGAAAGAAGAAAGAAGGAAAGCATTGGGAATTATTGACATGGAGGGCATATAATTACTTTCGGGTAAAATATAAGAAGCAGTATTTCTAGTTACTGAAATCAGCTCAAAGACTCAAGTGGCCTAACGTGAGCACGGCTAAAAAGAAGCCTTTTGCTTCGAGAAATAAAACACGTGAATTCAGCCCACAAGATAGGACTCTGAGGAATATGGAATGCAGTGGAGGCGGCCACTGCGAAAGCTCAGCCAAGGACTGTGTTTTGAAACCAGCTCGATCATAAAGGGGACAGACGAAAAGAAAGTGTTCCACGGACTCTGACTGATCACCACAACGACAAGCAGGATCAGCAAGAAAGCCGAAGCGATATTGATGCGCATTTAAGGCGCAGTGACCAGTGATGATTTGCACCACCCAAGTTTTCAAGTCTAAAGCCCCAATTACATGTGCAGATGCCACATCAGGAAAGAGCAATTTAGTGCAAGTTGGCGCAGATGATAACCATTCCTCATCCCACTCAGAGCTTAGAGATTGAGTGATTTGAGACCTGGCTTTAGCCACCGAGTGAAAATTCGGAAAAGTTAGGTTCACTGGCATTTGTCTGGTAAGCAAGACTGCTGCCTTGAATCCGTCGGACTCCGAGCGCAGGCCAGTGAACACTGTAGATAAAGATTGAATAGAAACAAGCAATGAGAAGTTCTTGATTTCCATATCATGAAGCCTCCTGTAAGGGTAGGAAAAGAAAGGAGATGTAGGAACAAAGAATTCAAAGATTTTGTCAGACGAAGAGCCTACGACTTCATGAGCAAAAATTAAGGCTGAGTTAAGAGCGTAAGCGCTAACTCTACGTAAAGAGCATTCTAGTGGGAGATGACCATAGCTTGAGAAAGCCAAACCGTCGACATCGAAACAGACAACACCGAAGCTACAGTGCTTGACGTCGCGGAAAGCAACCATATAAAAGCGGAGCAGCCTGTCATGAACAGGATAGAGAGAGACTGTACCATCAGACGGAATGGCTATGTGACTAAGATCAATATTCCAGGGAGGATGACTAGAGAGGTGGGGGTACGTAATCAGCTCAGTTCTTGGAGAGCACACAAGCAAGGGTAGCATTTTATTAATGACACGGCGAGAAGAAGGTGAAAACATTTTGGCATGAGACTGACTCAGTAAAGCAACAGAGGCTAACTCAAAAGCCCTTGCCTCTACAGGTCGGAGATTGGACAAAATTAGAAGGGGGATGTTTTAAAGGTGCAGTTTTAAAAGCTCGTGTGGCGAGAAGCGCTACTGAGCGTTGGAAGGAGCGCAGCTTCTTAATCACACTTTTCTTCCGCAGAGCAGAAATCCAGATGCTACAGCCATATAAAAGAACCGGTTCAACCACTGTTTCGTAAAGAAAGAGAATCCTCTTTCTATCGACACCCCATGTCAGTCGCAATCAATTGTTATGAGAACAGAGCCCTCTTCGCCGCAGCACATTTTTGAATTATATGTTGTTACCAGTTTAACTGGGCGTCAATAAAAAATCCAAGGTAGGTTACAGTTTGCGAGCAAGGGATCGAGACTCCATTAATGAACACTTTGAAAGAGGGTAGAGGGGCAAAGCGACGAGAGAATAGAATGACAACAGATTTAACAGCATTAAGAGAGAGCTTAACTCCTTCCAGCCATCCATTTATAGCGTCACAAGCTATTTGAAGGTGAGCAATTGCCACTGCCGGATCCAGGTGTGATGTTATGATTGCCAGATCGTCTGCATAAGCAATAAGCAAATAAAGAAAAGGAAAAACGATGCGCAGAATGTCATCGATCATAACGTTCCATAGGAACGGCGAAAGGACACCGCCTTGCGGGCATCCAACTTCCACTCTCTTTTCAAACGACGAACCATTATGAGACAGAATTGCACAGCGGTCGGCTAGGAAGCTGCTTACGATTTTTAAGAGGTATTGGGGGCAAGATCTACTATGCAGAGCAGCAATAATGGCAGGGTTCCAAGCAGAGTCGAAGGCACTCTTAATATCAAGGAAAGCGGCAGCAGCAGAGAAGTGTTTGACCGAGAAACCATTTTCAACAAAAGACGTAAGTGAATGGGGGTGCAGTTTCAGTAGATTTACCAGCCAGAAAACCATGTTGCTCCTCAGTGAGCCAGTCGCAGTCCCTAGCGTGCCAGTTAAGACGTCCAAGTTTTAGCCAGATTGCTCCCCAAACTGATAGGTCTAAAGTTGTGAAGAGAATCATAAGACTTTTTGTTTGGTTTGCCAATGATGGTTACCTTCACAGATTTCCATGAGACTGGGAAGTAACAAAGTAGAAGAAACGCATTTAGGATCGCAATAAGCCGAGCCTGAATCGAGGGGATGCAAAGAATCGATAGTTAGGCTTGAAGTCCATCATTTCCAGCCGAGGAATCAGGATTGAGCGAAGAAACTGCAGAATTAAATCACAAATCACTGATCAGGGGAATAGGAGTCGAGACCGGGCAAAAAAGCGCAGTCTCAACTAAACGCTCAGTTTTTTATGCGTGAGCAGCCGTGGACGGGCGTTTACTTGGAAAGAAATGATCCGCGCAGTGCTCAACAATAACCGATGGGTCAGAGACCGATTCACCATTTGTAATAATAGTCTCAGGGAGAGAGATAGAGTTGCATTTACCCGTAAAAGAAGACAAGGCTTTGAAAGTGTCACTATTGGCTGCAGTTTTACGGAAACAAGACCATGTACGGTGTTTTGTCTTTCTTAACTCTCTTTGATAAATAGATTTGGCAGTTTTGTACGATGCACGGTTTAACTCACTTTTTTCATGGGACCAAACTTTAAAAGCCTTTGGAGTATAAAATTAAAAACTAAACTCTTTTCTTTGATATTATTCTTACACAAACGAAAAGAAATGAAGAAAGAACATGTCAGTATGTTTATAGTGTATACTTTTTTTTATAGTTTTAGTTAGGAACACTACATGGTGGCAACATTTTTAGCGAAGAAAAAACCGTTTTTAAAAATAAAAACGCCCTAAACTTTTTACCTTTATAATCACTATCCATTTGAGGCAATTTTTTTTATAATTTTAAAATTATATTTACTATTTTCCCTCCAACTGTCCCGTTTGACCCGTGCCCAATTTCACCTCACTCTCCCTTACAGACGATAACAAATGTGAGAAAACGGGGAGGAAAATAAAAAGGCTGAAATTTAAAGGGGTTGTTGTTATAAGTGGCTTCGAATTATTTTGAAAACTGCGACTGGGTTTTACTGGTATCCTCTTAGTTTTTGCTTGCTCCATAGTCTCCATGTAAGGATTAAAAAGTCTGAAGTAGGCTACTTTCCCATAGTCTCAATCTGGTTACCCGCCTTTCCTGTCCAACAGGCTGCTGGGCCTGGAAATCATGAAAGAAACGCTAGTCAGGAAAGAAAAGAAGATGGCGAATTGATGGCCGTTTTTTTTAACATTTGGTCATACGTCGGAGGTTTTGCCAATGGATCTCAATCGGACGACGAGTGCAGCTCTGGCTAATTCAACGAAATATTCAATCTGGCACGCCGGAGTCAATGCTTTCTCCAGTTGGCAGTATCGGCTACTTCGTTGCCGAATCCCACTGGACAGTTGGACCCACTGGGCAGTCTCACCGTCGACTGCCGTCGACGTCGCCGTCCGTCGACGTCGCCGTCCGTCAAGAAAATGGTGCCACTTCGAAAACTACCCTCTTCCCAAAGATGAAGTGCTGGCTGTCAAGATGTTTTGTGAAAAATATTTGAGTTACCTATCCTCCACACCTTGAGATAAACCTTTGTCTTAGTTAGGGGTCACTCATTCAGAAGAAGAATTTTTTCAAGAATATTTTATTTTGTTTTAATTGAAAATTTTTTAGCTGATATTTTTCTACCACACTATATTTGGCTAATATACCTTTCATTACGGCTTTTGGGTCTAAACCCACTAGATGCATCTTGAGACAAGGCTTTGTCTCAATTTTATTAGCGCTTTTTTCGATCCAAAATAAATTGATAAAAAGCTTTAAATAATTGCCTAACAATATGGGAGCCCAAAACCGCTACTTTTTCAATATAGGGGAGAGTGGGGCTATCTGGCGTTCGAGTCGGTTGGCTCAATTGATTTCTTGATGGGTTAGAATTGCCATAAAATATTACAAAATCAGGAGATGTAGATGTTAGTAATGTTCATCGTAAAACAGAATTGCATGGTATTACGACGAACGGTTGAGGAATTAAAAATAAAATAAATTTTTTGTCTTAAAAGTGGGTCGTCCTACAATGACTTTTGAATCAATTATCGGCTTTTTCGATTACTTTAGAATTATAAAAAATATGGAAAATATTTTAGGCTATCTCTTCTTCAAGTCTGTTTAGTTTGTTTTGTATTTACAATAGTTTAAATAAAAGATATTAATTAATATACTAAAACCCCTTTTTTGAGGGTATATTGGCCAAACAACGTTGTAGCTATTTGGCTAACATAAAGTTGCATATGACAGCAGTAAAATTATTGTGTTCGACTGTTTTCGTGTTTTTAGTCAACTACCTTACTTCTTTAACCATTTTTATTGATGTTCTGTTGGTGGGTTGCATTATTGGGATTTTTTTAAATTTCGAGTTTTTACTGTCAGTCAGGTTTTTCCCACAAGAAATACAAGGGCCAAGATGACTTGGCCCGGTGGTATGAGCGACTGACCCCGTATCTGGGTTCAGTTGTCTCTTATTTTTTGTTTTCAAATTTTGAAAAATCTAAAGTAACTTAATGCGTAAAAAATGTGAGAATTATAGCTAAAAGAAAAAAGAGTTAGCCCCACTCTGGGGTTTAATAAAAAAAAATAAAATAGTTAATACAGTACCCACCAAGCTATTAAGAACACCCCCCTCTTTTTGCGTGCTTTATTATGGTGCTACGTGTAAAAAAAGTGTTTGGGTTCTATAAGTAACGTAAATGGATCGTTTTGAAATATTGGATCCGCCATATCCTAAGGCCATGCCGTGGGTAGGGACAGGCCATAAGACATATTTTTGGGTGATCCAATATTTCAAAATGATACAATAAAATACAGAACTTAAACACTTTTTGAAAATTAAAAATCAGAAAGATGAAGAATAGTCACTCATCTTTCTGAGGAAAAAATGAAGTTCAGGTGCAATTAAAGTCTAATAAAAAATGCCCGCGCGAAAAACCGTTAGGCCTATCTCGCGCGGGTTAAAACGCCAGTTTTGGATCGGGATGATCCAATACCTGGCGTGGGTACTGTAGTCATTGTAGTTTATTAATTATTAATTTTTAATCAGCATTAAATCATCATTAATAATAACAAATCATATCGACGCTCAGGTAAAAATGTAATATCATCATTACATCCTTGAGAACGGGGTCAAAAAAATAACATAACATGGAGAAAATTAACAAATGAAGTTTTTTTTGGGGGGGAGGACTGGACGATTTAAATTTTTGATCCAGTTCAAAGAACAAATTTCCTATGGACAGAGTTTGAAACTTACTTTGGACATATGTGTGCTAGTAGGGCACATTCTTCATTGGTGAAAATTGTTCTGCTGCACTAGGCCAGGATCGAGATACACCGGATCTTTTATTAGGATTTCAACCAATATTTCACGGCTGATGAGCAAGAAACAGTTCTGTAGAGGTGGGCAAATCTCTAACCTTCAACAGACTACCAGGCGGCCAGAATGGTAGAGTGGTTTGAAAGATGCCCTATGCTAATCCTGACGTCCAGACAAGGGCTGAATTTTTGGATATTATGCGTGAACAATGCACTGTAATTGACCGGTGACCGGGCTATGTGGAACATTTTTTTTCTTTACACTGCCGATTAATTAAATATAAGAATTAAGAAAAAATAAAAGTATGGGAGTCATTCCTTTGCATTTCTCTACATTAGGTTATTTTTTCTTACTAGGTATTACACTAACTACTAACTATAAGGTATACAAGCTCAACTCCAGCGGAGATCGCACACGCAAGTGTATTCACTGTCTTTATTGTAGATGCAAACCTTGCTAGTGTTACAATACAGTGCTACCTCCTACGAATTGTAATCTCTTCGTTTACTCAACTGTTCCCCTTGTAACACGCCTAGTTGCCAGTTGCAGTTTCAAAGTAATTTTAAAGGCATGTAAATGTCTTAAAAAGTCACAGATAATAAAATCCAATTATTATCATTAAAATAATCATTGCAGGTATCAGTACACTGACATAAAAACAGTGGATATTGAACAGTTAGGAGAGTGGAAAAATATTCCGCCGATGTATGCAGCCTGCATATTTTGGAAAAAAAATCTGAGAAAACATCTCTCATGTGCAAAATTTACATTTCCAACAAACAGTTATAAAATAAATGCAACAGGATCGACAACTGGGCAAATGATGAGTGTTGAAAAATGTAATGGGCATTGGTGATTTGTTTACACATAAAACGTTTTACCATACGACATCCCTGCTAACACAAGATATCCATAGGATATCCTGTTAGGTCCGTCGTCCAAATGACGTCTTGTCGGTTTTGGTTTTAGTAGGGATATTCATATGATTTCCCTTTTATTTCGTAAAATGGGCGATAAGTTTTTACGTCCTAATAAGGACGCAAAAATTGTATGCATTTAGGACAGAAAATGTTGAATTTCCTATTGACATACATCTACCTTCCAAACACATAATCCATACATGATGTTCGTCATATTAGATATACGAGCGGTGTAGTAATAGAACTTGTTCACAGTGCGGAAAGTCAGGATTTTCCAATCTGGCAACGCCGTAATCGGCCATTTTAGATCTCATTAGTTTTTCCCTGTGTAAATTCCCATAAGGAATCGGGGTACCTTTAGTTTTAATTCATTTTTTAATTATTGGTGTCTTACATCCAATTCCTTTTTCGTCGATCGTGTTGGATTAATGGGTTTTAAAGATTTTTGGCCATTTTAAAGATTTTTCTTTTTTCTATTTTATGGCGTAAAAAAAAAATAATTGCTCACTTGTACACCGAGAAAATGTTACTTTTTATGTAACAACTTTTACGGGGTTAAAGTGAACACATTTTTTGGGCATTGAAAATTTGGGCAACAAAAATTTTGACGCATTGAAATTTAAGCCCTCCTTCTTTCTCGAACATAAGGGGCGGGACAGTGTAAAAAACAAATGACTAGCGGAAATAGGCGGGGTTAAGTAAGAACAACCAGAAAACAGCAAAAAAAAATTGAAGAAAAAATAGTCCCACTTTTAAACAATGATTACTCAAGAATAATTTCCTTTTTTTTAACAAAAATAGTAATAATCTTGAAGATTAATGAATGTTCTATTTTTCTATAGATTTTTCAATAGATTTTATTGAGCCGTTGCTGAGAAAAATGGCGTTACATTTTACCCCGGGGTTTGTTCCATTTTACCCCGTCTTTTTTCGGTCGAGTTGAGACCGAGTAAAAAAAAAGCTTACTTATGTTTCTTTGATATCTCGTTTATTTTTCACTTTCAACATGCAAAAAAAAATAAGTGGGTAGCCAAGATGTAGCTTAACAATATAGAACAAACAGAAATTTTAAAATGCATCTAGTTTGTCAGAAATCATAACAAAGACGACAGACAAAAAAAGTTGTTCCATTTCGCCCCAGTCTCCCCTACCTCTTAATCTATGACATGATTATTTTTTAATTAAAATGTATTTTCAAATAAAATTTATTATAAAATTTTGGAAAAATAGTATCGAAATTTAAACTTAGCTCTATTTTGTACTTAAGCTTCACTCTCACAATACAATTGTTGCAATTAATGAATCTGTACCTAGTTACTAACTGCTAAAACAAGAATTTTTAGAATTGCATTTATCTTTACAATCTTGATATAATATAATTTGCAATGAAAAATTCCTTATAACAGGCAAAGTTGTGATAAAGCGGAATAAGTGAAGCAATAATAGGAAATTTAGTAGTAGGATAGGTGATCCGATTTTCCCTTTTATGTCCCCCCCCCCTGTTTGCGTTTTCTTAAAGCAAAACAAATATCTAGAAGAGAACGATGACGATTTAATCACCATTAAATATACCAGCAACTTAATGGCTTCGGAAGGCTAGAGCCATACTCTTCTAAATCCATTAAGTCAAAGTTGATTGACCATTTTGGTGGTGATATCCATATTTTTAGTAACGACGGTATTGATGACCTCATTTCTTTTTCAGCAACTTCATTTCAAATCAGAAAAAAAATAATTGTACCCAGCCGAAGAAGAAATAAACTTTGAATAATTTGTGTTGAAGCAAAACTAATCAAACAGAATTTTACATATTATTTTCTCTAAACTTGTAAGTTCAAACTCTGACCTTTGTGCCTTATATCACTACAATTTTCTTGACAAAAGTTACTGTAAAAAGTAATCAATCTAAAATTCCATCATTTTCTCAATCAATAATGCAGTTGGCGTATCCAAAGACAATTAACGCACAATTACAAGTAATCACATCTATTCAAAATTAAAATTTTATTGATTTAAATTTCATCCTAAGACAGATTGGAGTTGCAGTATTACTACATACTTTAAGAGCTTTACTTGATATACTCTTTATAGCCATGGATTTGTTTCTCGATATCAAGAGTGCGTTTGATGGTGCCTGCCTACTAACATTATTTAGGTTCTGGACAGTCAAAAATATACCTGTTATCTGATTCATCTCATCGTTGGAATTCTCTCTGATTGAATTTCTATCATTTCTCCCAGTGGCACTGTCTCCTCCGTTCGTGTTGATCTTTGCTGTCCTCAGGGTGGCGTGCTCTCACAGATTCTCTCTGCTGGTCCCTATTCCCTCCTTTGGTAGGTTACGCCGACGATCTCACTATGGCCACCACTCCACACCCCAATATTGAGAACAGAAATTCACAGATAATTGTCTGTAATGGTGTCAGTGGCTTGGCTAACATAATTACCCTGAACGAGCATGGTCCAAACGATCTTTATGGGCATCAGTAAAAACACTTTTTTAAGAAGTAAATAAAGCAGCTGCTATCTTTCCAGTGCATATTACCCTTTCCTTGATCAGTGCCTATGATTCAGTCACTACACATGATTCACTACATTAAATAGGTGATTCTAAATTATCCCCACTACAAAAATTCCATCAGAAAGTTAATCGTTCCGGGTTCCAATTCAACTTCATAATCTAAAGGTATTGTATGGTCCCAACCTGTGGTTGTATACCTTCAGTATGCAGTAAATATGATTTAATCTCAACTGCCCCTTTGGGGGAATAATACTATATTGGCCATAATTTTTACATAAATTTTTGGTCTCAAGCTAACTAATTTAAGAAAATTTATTTTACTTAGCTTTAAAAGCTAATTCGTCTAGAATTATCATTGAAATGTCGAGAAATTACGATGTGAAGAGTATCTTTGGATTAATCTGGCAAGTCTGACATGAGTGCTTTATATTGTTTGTGTTAAGTGACGCGTAGAAATTTCCGGTAGAGGGCCGCCAAAGGTGAAGGAAGAAACTTTTATTCCGGCTAGCACCGGCATTCAGAGAGGTTTTCTTTCATGTCCGTGCGTGTGTAATTTTTGACGTATGTAACCAGATATCATTCTGGTTTTTAAGTCGTTCATTTTTCTGAATTTAGAGATGAAGTAGATTACTTTGTCTTTTCTCCTTTACGAAAACTTTTTTTAAACTTATAGTTAAAAATATTAAAATTGAGGCTAGGGATAAGTGAGACGAGGAAATGGTATAAAAATACACAATGACAGTAAACATAACAAAGCAATTAAAATGAAATAGACTAGAAATCCCGACATGTCTCCTGCGTCAACTGTCACGATGACAGAAAAATAAAAAAAAAGAGACAGGAGAAAGAAGGAGAAGGACTGAGATCAGGAGGAGACTCCTCATCAAGTGGACTTCGGGTAGGTGACTTTTTGTCTTCATATGACAAATATCACAGTAATAAAAAGAAATTTTAATGAAAACATAAGTTTAACTTCAAATTTATTCCTGGATAGAAAGGAAAACACTTTAAAAAGAATTTACGAATTGGATCCCTGGTTCTGGACTCCTAATCCTGCTCATCAATTCATGAATGACTGCCGGCTAGATCCTGTTTTTCTCCAATTTTTTGTTTACTTTGGCAAACACCTCTCGTTCTTTCTGTAAATAAATGATAATAAGAATTAATTTAAATTTTTTTCTGGGAGGGGGGTATTGGGAAGGCGATAATTTACCACATCCAAAGTTACTCGTACATCTCCTTCTGAAATTGTGTCGTGGTGAATCGTATCACTGGTGGCTGATGGCCGAGGGTTCCTTGGTATTTTAAAGCCAATTGGGGCGCTCTCGTGCTCGCAGAAACAGCGGTTACAGCGTACACCAGTTGCTGGCCCACCAGCTTCGTCCGAAGAACTGTGATCACGTGCCCCTTCTTCATCATGCGGATGTTTCGAAGACTTCTTGTTACCTGCCCGAGAAAACAAAATTAAAAATTTTTTAAAAATAAAACTCGAATACGGAGGCTTACCCTTGGATCGACTAGGCCAGTCCCACTTCTCACGTAAGTAGTATTGAAGTGGTGACCAAAGGGTAATTTTGGCTACCGCAACAGTTGCCAATCCAAAAACACCTTAAGCCATGTACAGGCCCCAGTTTGCAATTTGGTGATAAAAATCATCACCTTCCGATAGCTATGAGCTAGCCATTACTGTAAAATAAAACATGTGATGAGTAAGAAATACACAAATACACAAAGAAATCTCATCACGACACATACACATAGTACACATGAATCAATGGTTCCGATACCAAATCAATGCCTGACTCTGATATGATGGCCGAGGGTTTCTTGGTTTTTAAAGCCAATTGGGGTGCTCTCATGCTCACAGTAACAGTGGTTACAACGTACACCAGTTACAGGCCTACCAGCTCTGACATTTGAACCAATTTCGTAATGGTAAAGGTTTCCTTTGGGTTGTTAAAATGGAAGCTAGGGATTAGTGGGACGAGGAAATGGTATAAAAATACATAATGACAGTAAACATAACAAAGCAATTAACTTGAAATAGACTAGAAATCCCGACATATCTTCTGCGTCAACTGTCACGACTCACGATGGCAGAAAAATAAAAAAAGAGACAAGAGAAAGAAGGAGAAGGACTGAGATCAGGAGGAAACTCCTCATCAAGTGGACGTCGGGTAGGTGACTTTTTGTCATCATGTGATAAATATCACAGTAATAAAAAGAAATTTTAATCAAAACATGAGTTTAACTTCAAATTTATTCCTGGATAGAAAGGAAAACACTTTAAAAAGAATTTACAAATTCGATCCCTGGTTCTGGACTCCTAATCTTGCTTATCAATTGATGAATGACTGCCGCCCAGATCCTTTTTTTTCTCCAATCATTTGTTTACTTTGGCAATTACCTCTCGTTCTTTCTGTAAATAAATGATAATAAGAATTAATTTAATTTTTTTTCAGAGAGGGGGGATTGGGAAGGTGATAATTTATCACATTCAAAGGCACTTGTACATCTCCTTCGGAATCATTTTCATTTTTACGTGTGTTTTACACTGACTGAATCTTCCAAAGATGTATTTCCTACCTGTCACCTGCAGAAAGATCCATCAACGCTGATTGTGTCACGAGGTTAGCCAAGTATACTTCGTTTGAATGTTTTACAGTATTTAATTATTTGCGTTTTGTTTTAAGCCATAGAAAACTTAATACTGACAAAACTGTACTTTTCCAGTAGGCTCTCAACAAATCCTTTTCTGGCCAATCCCGGTCAGCCATAATTTAAAAAACCGTCTGCAGAGCATGAGACTGAAGCTCATTGTCATATCTGGGATTCCTATTATTTTTATTGGACAACGTCATGTAAATGACGTATTAAATCAGCAGCTCATTCGTCTGCTGGTTTCCAACAACTTGGAGAAGTGTGAGTCAGTGATGGGTCGACTCTAATTGCCATTTCGGTTCACATGTAGAGAACAAAAAAAAATTTAAGAATATATTTCTGGAAACAGCCACAAATCCACTTACTTCTTGGACTTTTGTTATTCGGAACCATAAAGGAACACAGGATCTAAAAAAAATAAATGATAGAAGGCATTTATAATAGGGGGTCAATCGTCTCGCTGGTGGCCAATTTTCGATAAATTTTCCAGTTCCATAAATTTGTATTACCCCAATAAATTATGTTATCTTGGTTTTATTTTGAGTATTTTTTGACATGATATGATCATATTTGACAAAAAAATGGACTCGAAGAAAGATGGAAGAAACACGAAAAAGATACTGACTGTGTTGCAATGAATGGGGACTTTGTAGATGCCACGACCAAATAATTAAAATAAATTTTGGGGGATATAGAAGCGGGAAATAAACTACATTGACTATTGATTTCTGTTTTATAGTCTAGAGTAGTTAAGGATCGGTTAGGTTTTTTAGTTGAACGTTGAGAAACAATTTGCTGCCCCTGTCAAAATGAGTTTTGCGTTATTAGGAAACAAAGTTTACAGTTTAACAAACAAACCAAATATAAGTTTTGAATACTTCTTAATTTGAATTACAGCAAATTAATTGAAAAATGAAATTGATAAAATAATTGACAAAGAAATTGACAACAAATCATGATTTGGAAGAAAAATATTTAGAGGAAAAAAAATCTTAATCTTCAAACATCGATTCTCCACAGCATCAACTGCATGCACGCAATAGTGTATCTTGCAATGTCGACTACATGAAATTGAATAAAAAATTAAGTTTCTAAGATGTAGAATGGAAACATTGCAATTTTACCTTCGTGTTAAATGTTCTTTTTAAATAGTTGCGGCACAATTTGCGCAATGTTTTTTTTATATAATTAAGTAAAATAAAGAATAAATTAAGAATAAATAATTAAGGGGCAAACGGGATGATATGTTCTTGAATTTGCTGATGGCCAAGAATATCTTGGTTTTTTAAAGCCAATTAGGGTGCTCTCATGCTCAGAGTAACAGTGGTTACAACGTACACCAGTTACAGGCCTACCAGCTCTGAATGAATATCATCAGTCTATTTACCATTAGGAAATTATGTCTTCTTTTTTTCCAAAGTGAACATTTGAACCAATTTCGTAATGGTAAAGGTTCGTTTGGGTTGTTAGTGATTACTTCCCTGATCCACTCAACCTATTAAAAAAAACACCTTTGGTTCAACTTTCTATATTACAATTGAATGAAAACAATTTAAATATAACGAAATTACTAATTAGTGACAGTTATACTTCGGCAGTACAGTTTTTGCATAAAACGAGTCCATCTTTGTCGCATATAATAGGCTGCTCTCCAAGGTAATTTGCAATTAACGCATTGGGGCAATCAAAAACATTTTCGCAAAAGGACAACATTTCCATGAGGTCTCTAGACTCTACATCCATAGACTCTTGACGCTTTTGACCTAAAAACAAATAACCATTACTACGATTAATTGGAAAATTAATCGTAGTAATTTCATAAAACCTTCAATTAAACGTTGTAAATACAATTGATACAAAAATTGATAAATTAATACGTAAGATGCAACGGCCTCGTCCCGACAGCTCCTGCTGCACTCCTAGTAGTATGCACTAATGGAACTAGTTATTGTAAGGTGAAAGACAAATCTGACGTCTTGCAAATAAAAATTAAAATCATAATAGATTTTTTTTACATAGACATTTTTACTAAAATATAATTACTGGATTTATTTACACCCATTCTAAAGGCGTTCGTGGCGCAAATAATCTATAAATCGAAAACCGGTAAAGTTACTTAAACCTAATTAAAAAAAAAAATTGTTTCGATTTTTAGAATTAAAGACGATGTAATTTAAAAAACCCATACCTGGCATAAACCAGCCATCAAATTCCACCGATAGATTCTCTTTCGGTATCAGTGAAACCAGCGTGATATGAAGTGCCATTGAAACCATATTTCCTGAGATATTCAGCGAAGGAATCACATTCCTTACGAGAACTGCAGTTAACAATACTGCAATCTTTCACGTGACTTTTTCGTATAATGTCAACAACAGTTATGAAATTGTTCGCAGGGTTAGATTTTGAAATCAACTCCAAATTTTGATTTTCCCTAACGCAACTGCTAACAGATCTGTTTAAAAAATACCAATTTCAGTAACAAATTCGTATTTTAAAAAATTAAAAAAAACATAACAGGTGAGGATTCTTCATGATCAATGATGAAAAATTTTTATATTGCTTCGCCGGATTTGCGGTACCAGAGCCATAATGGGTACTTTTGGAAAACGGTACGTAAGACGCCGAGCTGTCCGTATTCCTCACTAGCAAGTAAAGACAAATTATAATTACAGAAAGTAGTAATTATAATTTTTCAAAATTACCGAAATTCTGAGCCCTACACACTGATACAGTGAGCCTCATCAATGACAAATCTCACAAGATAGTTTTTCCAATAGAGGACAGTCATAATCTTTCGTAACTTACGAGGCTCTCCCACAGCAATCAAAGAGTTGATTAGCTTCTCCGGGGTAAAAAGAAACAAATTTCACATCTAACAAAATTTCAATTTACAATTAAAAATGTCAATTTTCAATTATTTGTAATAGTTTATTTTATCAGTGAGGTGTTTGGTTAGTGATGAGAAAAACTCGACAGAATTTTCATCATTTTCGCTGCTGCCTAATGTGGATTTAACCTAAGAGAAAATAGCATCACGTTTAATGAAATAATTTAAATGATAAACCAATTTAATTACCCCAAGCGTGTTTAAATAATTCATTTGATAAAACACCAAGGCTTTTAATGATGAAATTACAAAGGTTGCGCCTTGAACTACCAATCCTGGAATGATAAAGCAACCAGATTTTCCACCACCCGTTGGCATGATAACAAGGCAATCTCGTTTATCCAGAGCTGCCTACAAAACATACTCTTGCTTCTGCTTCAAAATACTACAAATAAAGGTTATTAATCGTGAATTCTATTAATAATTTATGATTAATCATTTAAGTTTACCGAAATCCAAGTAATGATATTGCAGAATTACGTGTATACGTTTCAACACACTATTCATGACATCTTTCTCCAACTAGGATTACATCTTCAGCTGATGACATTATCGCATCCACTGCAATTATTTTTATAACATAAAAAAAAAAGAATTACACAAATGACATTATCATGTTGAAAATAAAAGATGAAGACATAACGAACCACTATTGTTGTACACATCTTTTACTTCGACAGCATCACTACAAACAGCTTGCAAACTTTTCTTTTTGTCAATGAGATAGTTTATGAGTGCTTTTGCTACCTCATATTTTCTCAATTTTTCCTCATCAAGTTTATGAATAGATTTTATTACCAAGGAGATGTACCGATCTATGGTATTGTTCAACACCACTTTATTATGTTACTGTTACGAATATCTTCGTGAGATTGACTTATTTTCAAATTGTTGGTTATTTGTTCTACCCATCACATTATGCTGTTAAAAGGTGTGATATCGTTTATTTAAACCTTTTCCAGGAAGTGACGACATTCTATTATAGGTTAATCTTTTTTTTGCCATTGGAATGATTTGTTGGTCACAAATGGAAAAAATAATAATTTGTTAGTATAGTTTGAGTCCTCCATTTATAATAAAAGCTAAATTTTACTTGCAAGAAATCTTTTTGCAATTTTTGTCCCAATTTTTTGCAAGAAAGAATCGCCACTCTTTTTTTCATAGGATTTCAGAATTGACGAAATTCTATTATAGCTAAACGTTTTTTTGGGGCCATGGGAATGATTTGTTTTCAGACTTTTGTTGGTCATAAAAGCAGAAATTGGCATTCGTGGTATAGTTTGATTCTCCATTGAGAATAGACGAATTTATAAATTTTAGTCGCAAGAAGTTGTTGTCCTTTATTTTCTGGTGTAGCCATAGCTACAGGTTGTCAGTTTTCCTCATCTGATATCATTGAACTGAGAGAAGTTTCCCTTCGTGTGGTTTTGCCTGACTCTGACATGATTCCGAATCACTGGAAGAAAAATTGTTCGGTGCTGTCTACAAGAAGGTTCGCTTGGATAGTACCTCTCCTGATTTTACTGGAAATGTTCACTTCATGCTCAACCGAGACTAATAAAAATCTGTAATGACGTATGACCTTCTTGAATGAATGTTCTTGAATCTATCGGGCCGTCGACAGTCAGTGCGGATTAATGGCGTTACTTCTGAACCAACTCCTCTTGTGTATGGCGTTCCGCAAGGATCCGTGCTCGGCCCAGTACTTTTCATCCTCTATACCACTCCGCTCTTTGGTGTTATGATCGACTATGGTGTCTCGTTTCACTTCTTTGCTGACGACACCCAGGCCTATACTAGATTCAGCATCAAGGATGATCTTCGCAGGGTACAGCCTTTCAACGGATAGCTGACTGTGTTGCAGGCGCTGGATCTTGGATGCAACAAAACAAATTGCAAAACAATGTTGGCAAGTTGGACGCCCTCATTGTCTCTGCTGATGGAACTAAACACCCACCGGCTACACTTTCGCTGGCCATCGGAGCTGATGTCATCATTCCTTCTCCATGTGTTAAGAACCTGGGGGTGGTAATCGACTCGCATCTTTCTCTTGAAACCCAGATTCGCAGTGTTTGCAAAAAAGTTTTCTACCAGATTCGTCGCATCAGTCGGATAAGAAAGTTTCTGGATCTTCCAACTTGCAATAGTCTTGTGTGTGCGCTCGTTTCTCCACATCTTGATTACGCAAATTACTTGTACTATGGTCTCCCCGAGCATCTCCTTGATAGGCTACAAAGGGTTAAGATATCCGGCCGCAAGACTTGTTACTGGTGCCAACCGATTCGCATCGTCCAAAGCTCTATTGAAATCGCTGTACTGGCTTCCTGTCCGCGCCCATATCCAATATAAGATCGCTGTCCTTGTCTACCGATGTATCAATGGATGTGCCCCCAGTTACCTTCGTGATTTGGTCAAGAGGTACGTCCCTGCCAGAGCTCTGCGTAGCTCCCACTCTAATGACTTGTGAGTCCCAAAGATAAAATGTAATCGATATGGTCGTAGAAGCTTTATGTCTGCTGCTCCCTCAGTTTGGAACCCATAACCCCTTTTCCTTAAGCTCTCTCCTGATCTAAATACTTTCTGTGTAGAATTAAAGACCCACTTGTTTCGTCTGTACAACCAGCCAAGTTTATATGTATTACCCATGTCTTCCAAGCGCCTTTGATCATTTTATGTAAAGGGCGCTATATAAATCGAAAATATTATTATTATTATTATTATTATTGAAAACACAAAGGAGGAAATTGACATGGCACTACGTCACTAGAGAGAAACAGGCATCGCCCCCGCTTTGTGAACCATCCAATCCGACCTATCCACTGACTCTTTCCAAAACTGACCCATACAAAGTGAGGCACAATGCCTCAGGCTCTATAGAGGATGATTGCTTACTACTCTGATATTATACCTTATAACAGAAAACGTCTAGCTTAAGCCCCATTAGAGAAACTAGACGAAACTGAATTGAAAAAAAAAAATTGTATGTAGTGAGAATCACCCAGGTAGCACACAGACTCTGGTTCAGGTCTGTTACAGATCTGTTTTTGAGAGTCTGTAAATTGTTTGGAGCGAAACACTTTTACAGACTGTCATACAGGTCTGTGACAGATCCGTAAAACGGGATCACCATTTACAGACCAAAAACAGATTTTCAATAAAAGAAAAGATTTGCCTCCCTGTGGTATCGAACCATCAACCTTTGTATTCACAAGCCAGTGGGCTAACCACTACACCATAATTCGTTATTTATCAACAGATATATTTCATATTGATCTATATTTCACAGTTTTACACTTGTACATTCAACAAACAGTCTGACATGTCTCTCTCACGAAACTGATTGCTACCTATGACTACCACTGGTCTCTTCCGATAGTAACAAGACCAAGATTGGCCCCACACCAATTACAAGTCTTTATTATACCTATTTACGTGATACTTCTCCGTCCGGTGGATAAACAACTATTGTTGTTGTTCGAAACGAGTAGGCTTCTGAACTAAACTCATAGCCATTAGCCCTGCATTGACTATTAGATTGTAACTTCTTACTGCATGGTATTGCAGTGATATTACACATATAAGAAAACGTTTAATTCAGTTTTCCATTGGGAATCCAAACATGTACCATACTTGGGATACAGACACAGATAAGATGATTACTGACTTATAGGTGTTACAAGGGAAATATAGAACCGTGCATACCTGGGGCACAAATACAGAACAGATAATCACTGAACTAAGTTTACATAGAAAATACAGACCTGTAACATACCTGGGGTACAGACTCAGAACAAATTATTACTGACTTATGTCTTACAAGGGAAATACAGACCCGTACCAGACCTGGAGTACAGACACAGAACAGAAACATATTGTACTCGGTAATACAGAGTAAAAACATGCATGTGACATACCTGTAATACAGAAGAAAAACAGAATGTCTTTCTACAGAGTAAAAACAGACAAGTGACAAACATGGGAAACAGAGCTAAATCAGAAACAATTTTCTCAAGTAAAAAACAGATCTGTAACAGGTCTGTAGTACAGTTAAAAACCAGATTTATGTATTACAGAAAGATAACAGATCTGTTCCAGATCTGTGAAACAAACTTTAACCAAATCCTGTAAAACAGAGCAATTCCAGACAAATTTCCTGTAAAACAGAGATGTAACAAGCCTGATACGGATGTGTTTCACAAGTATGTGAAACAGATCGGTTACAGGAGTCTGTAACAGCTCTGTGTGCTACCTGGGCATTCCAATCAAAAGGGAAGTAAGTATAAATTGTAATAACACAGGAAAAATAAAGTTTTGTAGTGAAAACAGAAGTATTGTCGGTTGGTAGAGAACAAAAATTGAAAAAAGAAGTCATGCCAAACCAAAATACTACAGAATCCGGACAACTAAGAGGTGGTGTATGCATAGCCTGGATGGGTACTCCAAGATGATTAATTAGTTTAAAAATGCATAATTGTATCAGTGAGGTTATCATTCGTGTTTTTCATCTATTGGATTATTCATATGGATTTAATACATTTGAAGGAGATTGGGTTAAAAGAGGCGATTTTTCATTTTCACTTTGAATTACAACTTTTCCTATTTTAGAAAGATTTGAGTGGGGTCCATTGGAATTTCCAATGATGCGATCGCCATATTATGCCGGCTGCCTTATTATGTGGGTGCTTAGTGTCACTTGCACTGGTCAGAGGTGCAAGGAGTCAGTGACAAGCAACCCAACCCATACTTCTTTCGGGGGTTGAGTTCGACACCCTATTAAAAAATAACTGCAGTTGGCAAAATTACTGCAGTATTTCGGCCAAATTACTGCAGTAATCAGCTGTTTTACTGCAGTAATTTGCAAAAACTACAGTTTAATTGTAGTTCTTTTTCAGCCGCGCAATGAAATGGTGTTAGAGGGTATGAGATGAGGCGACCCGTATTTCTTTCTAATAATAATGATTGGTTTCTTTCAGTTGTGTCATACAAAATACAAGTAAATATAGAAAAACAGTCATGCATCAAATTTCGATTGTAGCCAAGACTTCAGACAAATAAGAGTAGTTATTTTTTCCGCAGAGAGGGGTCCCCGAGTGTGATTGCAAAGTAATTTACCTCCCGAAAAGGCTCTTTCTGATGTTGTACTCGTCATACACACACTCAAGTGTTTGATTGCCTTAACATACAAACACGGGAACCTATTCATTTTTTCTTTCCAATATAACAGAGGGTCTAATTCTTTACTAATTGTAGGTTCAGACCAAGAAATTTTTACTTCCTTGTATACATTTGAGCATTTTGTTGATTTCGGACAATTCACGACAAGTTACCACTATCTTGAGGTGGCTCACCCTATTTCCTGTCCTGCGTCTAGAATTTGGTTTGAAACCAGTAAATCTGACCTTTTATGGTTTTTTTATTTTTTTTGAACCGCTTGGCGACCTCTACATCTTTCTGACCATTTCCAAACCGCTTGCTGTACTTTATGTAGGACGGTAAAGATTTTTCGAAATATTTTTCCTTTGAATAGTCAAATAAACTGAATCTAAACTTTTGTTGTTTCGTTGACTTACACTGCAATTCAACCTTATCAACGAACCTGACGGAAGTGTCATCTGCCACGGATGACGAAAAACGCCAGATATGTTGTGAGAGTTTTCAAATCTTCGGAGATTGCTCTCTCTCGAATGGTCTTCTCCAGTTGTTGAATGTGAATGTACATCCTGGGCAACTACACCTATTCATCCTATTAATTTAGACAACTTTGATTAGTATTGAAATATGGAATCCGTAACTAAGAAAAATTACCGTTTCCTGTAGGTGTAGTCAAGCCAGAAGTTGACCACACATCAATTTCAGTCGTATTATTAGTGAGGACAGAAGGTGGCCTTTGGTCACTTGGACGAATGAAAGGGACAGATGGCAAATTGTTTTCTTCAAATGAGATCAAAAGTTTTAGTCAAGTACTTTTACAGTTTTAAATAAACATCTTAAATACCAATCCAAGTAGAAGAATTTGTCTGGACAGACGGTGACCACAAACCACGATGAACGATAGGGACAAATAGAAATTTGTTTCCATCTAATTAAATCAAAAGTTTAAGTTAGGCAATTTAAAGTTATCACATTTACAGAATATTTTTTAAAATATACCATTCCCAGCCGGAGTATTATTCGAGGCAAAAGGTGGCCACAATCTGTCAGTAAGATGAACGAAAGGAAAACATAGAAAATTGTTTCCTACTTGTGAAATAAAAACATTTGTCGAATGCTTTTACAGATTTAACATAAGCAACAGATTCAAAAAACATTTACCGTTCCCAGTCGGAATATTAGTGAGGATAGGTGACCTCTTGCTGATTTTTTCAAAGGACTCTAAATGAATAAACGAGATAATTATTAATTACAAGCTGAAATAGTTTAAATAGACAAATAAATTTATAACTTACTTAAGTAGTGTGGATTGAGATAACTGACAAATTCATACTCTAGCCAATCTTACTTGGGATTTCTGTTGTTGATGAATTTGATGTTTTCCTAGTGGACTGGTTGCATGGACTTTTGTTGAGTCATCCTTGGATACAATGTTTACTTTTTGCAGTAAAAAATCCACTCTGGCAAAGCAAGGCAGTGTATGATATTGCCGTCCTCCATGGTTTGCACAATTGCATAGAGTAGGGGTGTATTCTTGTTGATTGCTAAATCAAAATTTTTGTAACACCCGAGCAAGCCACATTAAGGCACCTATCAAACAATGTAAATATCAAATTTAAGCAAATGAAAAACATTTACACGAAAAGAACAGCTTCAGCTGTTTTTTTCACTGTTTTCATTCACTTCTTTCCATAAGATTCAGCATCTTGATAGAAATTTATTTTTACTGAAACACAATCTTGTCTGCCTCTGAAATAATGATACGCCTTAAACCTATAGGATCGAGTATGGTAGCTGTAGCACACCCTTTTTTTAAAACTGCTTGATGGTAGTAACCTACGCACAAAGTTTTTTTTTTTCGATTGCTATTTGCGCACTTGTGAACGCACTGTTGTCAATCGCAATTGATTGAATCTTCTCTATAAAACCAGAGTAACAACGGATACTTATTAGAAGATAAAATAAAATTTCTGACGTCATCAAGTCAATTGAGAACAGATAGAATATGATCTAAAAATACAATTCCTCACCCGACAGACTACAGTGTTTTAAGGTTGGATCAGACACAATAATCAATAAACATTTCAATGAGCACCTTAAGTTTTTTAGGCCTTTTTAGCATCTCATAAGTGGCATTGCAGAGGATCGCAACGTCTTGGTGAGGTTTGATGGTTCTATTTTCGTGGCTGCAATCATTGCTGAAAAATCTTGTTCTTTTGAGGTGAAATTCTAATGGTGGTAACTCGAACTATCAGCGATTGCTCGTAATTGTTAATATTTCCATTTACTGTTTCCTATTAGTTAATGTTTTAAATAAATGTTAATCAAAGCAGGAATTATTAAGAAAAATGTAACCTATTATGAGAATCAGGTTAATTGAGTTTCCCTTGCTCCAAAACTTCATCTAATGACCAATTGTCTCTTTGCTCTTCGTTCCCTCGTGGGTTATCCAATATCTGAAAGGTGGCTTTTGTGTTACATATTTGGCAGCTTCAGGTTGTTTTGTGCAGTGTCAGGTGTTTGAAAAATTTCTCTCATCTTATGACAAGATCTGTGCATGCCCTTTGACGTCTTTTTTTGTCAAACAATCCTCGTGTCCTTTCAAGAAATTTTGGAACGAGCTCACATTGTCACAGGTCTTCAAATTTTTGAATGGATAATAGCTATAAAATGTCATACACAGAATTTTACCACCGTGTAGCTGATTTGCTCATTAAAATGGCCGAAGCAACGTTAGGATTGGCACTGTTCTGTTCGGCCAAGAACATTTTATGGCCTCCAGTCCAGTTTTTCTACCAGAACGGTTTTATTGGCCTCCGCCTCGCAGAGGATCAGCGGCTGTTACTCCGGTAACTCGTCCGGTTGATGATGAGGCTCCTCACGATCCTCCAGCTGCGAATTCAAGTACAGTTAGTCCCTGCCACGGTGCCTTTCCCAATGCTGCAGCACCCGTGCCCGCAATAAAGTACTTCAAGCCTTCTAGTCTACTATACGTAGACGAAGGAGGTGTTCTGAGGCCACTTGTTTATCCTGTCGAGCAACCGAACGAGCAGCCACATCAACCAGTTCAATTTCCATGCGTTCATCAGAAGGCTGTGACAACGGGCAACGGCCAATGTCAACATGGATCATCGGACAATGAAGAGTCCGGAGTGGCGCACAATTTGGCAAGAAACTTTCGGCGAGATTGCCACCATTCTCAATCGGCTGCCACTCACTGCTCTGCTCAGAAGTCGTCAAATTTGTCCCAGCCCAATTCGGCTCAGATGGAGTCTATCGATTCGCCTTCTTCCGCGTTATGCCAAAATTGTTCTCATTCAGAAGAAACAAACCGCGTGTGATATCTACCAAGGGATTGTGCAACACAGCAAGTCATACGTAACATTGGCAAAATTTTTTGATCCGTTCGCGTTTCCCTTTCTCAGCCCTTTCCAGCGTTATAAATTTAATTAAATATACAGCGTATATTTCATTAAGATAGATTGCAATATGGTTATGACAATGTTGCATTTACAAAACGCACTCGGATTTCTTGCTGGTTCAAAACATCAACTATAATTAAGTTTTACCAAATGACTGCAGCAAGTAACATCTCCGGTAAGTGAAAACTTTTCTGTATTCGTGTTGTATTTCTAATTAAATGTGTAATATTAACAAAATATTATTTTTTTTATTTTCTAGATTCCGATTTGGCTGAGGGTTTTAGCAAAGGAGATGAATTGGACAAAACCCTAAGACAAATAGACTTCTCCGTCCTCACCGCCTCTCCCAGCACGCCAAGCGCCTCAACTTCCCTCCCCAGCGTTTCTACAGCTCCCCCCCGTCCCGCCTCGCCAAGACTCGCCAGTACGCCGATGACAAAAAATTTCGTGTGGACTGGTTGGAGTGAGAGCGGGAGCGAGTTGAGAGGGAAATTCTTGAGGAAAAAATTAAAATGCGCCAAGGGCATAAATTGCGAAAAATGCGCAACAACTTAAAATTGTAAGTATTACTGTTTTCCAAATGTTCTATACACAAACTTACTGATTTACGTTTTTGCGCATTTTCCTCAACTTCTCGTCGTTGTATTTGTTTACTTTTGATCTTAAATTTTCCAAATGTTTTTTTTATTATTTTTTTAGTGCTAGGGCCACCTTATCTCGCTTTTTAGTGGATGAGGCGGCCACTAGAAAGCAGTTGGCTCAGGTGAAGGGGCAGTTGGCAAAGATGGAGAGAAAGAAAAAGGAGATAATGCAATGATTTTTAAATGTTTTGTTTTTTTATTATATTTAAGGATTTTTATAACTTAATTTTCTCTTTCTTAGAGCTATTTTCAAGCAACCATATCGACCTCGAAATGTTTTTAACATTATCCGAAGAGGAGATATCCTCCCTTGGAGTTCACTCATTTGGGGCCAGGAGGATCTTAATTGATGCCATTCGGGGTATTTTTTTCCCATTTTTTTTATATTTTTATTTTTAATATTTTTTTTAATCAGTGCTCCTTGAGTTGTACGGCGCATAGTGCGACCCACTGGCTTTCTTCGCCAGCAATGATTTTTAAATGTTTGATGTTGAAAAGGAGCTCAAAAGATCAAATTAGCTGGAGTGCATGTAAATCACGTTCATGGTTTCGAGTTTTCCATGGCTTACTCGCAGCTCGAGCCGGCCCAAAGGGAGGACTGAACATAGGAGAGAAGTCAGTGAATGTGACACGTGAGGAATACAACCTACACCTGGTTGTATTTGTGGTCGTCATAGTAAATGTCATTTCCTCGGAGGGTAAGAAAAGATTTTTTTTTTTTTTTTTTTTTTGTGGGGGGGATGTTTTCTTCTTAGCAGTATTCTGCCATCGGACCCTCATGTCATTTCTCTCTCTCGGTAGGAAAAAATGCCATCAGAATCTTGACTGACGATATGGATATTAACGCCTTTGCTATTCTTTCTGGTGACAGTCAGCCGAGAAGGCCAATGAAGTCATATCTTCGCATGAAAAAGAAATAAACAATTGGATCAAAACGGTTGTTGGAATTTTGGTAACTGGTATCGTTAAGTTTTTCCCCCCACTAAACTATTTTCTCCAAGAGTATTTACACTAGGGTAATAAGAAAAGTAAGTGTCCAATTTTTTTTAATTTAAAACAGGTTCTTTGCCATTGTTTTTTTTTTCTTTTCCAACTCCAGATATGGACAGCGAAACTCCTCCGCCGAAGTCAGTGCCAACCAGTAGTCCCTGTCCTCGGGTCCCCTTTGAGTCCGAGAAAAAATTGATCCAAAAGAGTCTTTGCCGGTTACAACGCCACCGTTTGGTAAAAAGCCTCAACTTCCGCCACAGATAAAGTTAAAACGGCAGAAATGAAGCAAGAGGAAGACATTGCTGGACCTAGTCAGACTGAATATTAATCTTAAAGTGAAAAAAGGAAGAATGTCGAAGCTAGATGTAATAAAGGAGCTCAAAAGATCAAATGAGTGAGAGTGCCCGGAAAACGCGTCCAAAATTTTTAGTTTGATGTGGCTGACTCGCAGCCTTAGCCAACTAGGCGGGGGGACTGCGCATACCCACGAGAGAGTGGTCAGTGTTCAGTGAAAGTCTGCTAAAATATTGAATGAAAACGTACAGGGTTGCCGCAAAAACTCGAAAGCCCTATTTTTATTTTGCACTTTTTAAAAATATGTCCAGTAGAGGGCGTCAAAGATATTTTAAAAATTGCGACATAAATGCCATCTAGAGATGAATATGTAATTATAAATATATATATATATTTATAAATGAAAAAAAAAACATCCAATCTAGTTTGAGACAATTGTCTGGGGGTTGCTAATCGTCAATTCGGCAGAACAATAGGCTGACGAATAGAGTCGCCGTTGCAATTCGGCAAAATTTCCAAATTGTTTGTAATGGAAATTGTAATTGGAAATACAAATTAAAGTAGTATATCCGAAATTCAGGCCCATTCATTACAATCTTTTTCTGTATAATATTCCAACATTTATAAATTGCATTATACAAGCCAACGGTTGGGCTATTGGAAAGCTCGTTGAAATTACATGCGAGAAAGCATAGGATTGAATCTGGTGATGACAACGCTATACATGACGCTTGTCTGCTAAACTATAGTGTTTTTTGAATAATAAAAAAGTTATGCATTATTAAATACAATTGTAGATTTTGTATTTTCAGTTTTTTCACTTTTACTTTACTGAGATTCGAATCTCAGACCTTTTGAATGACAGCCACGCCATCTAACTGCCAATTTTGAACAAGCAAGTGAAAATTCTTTTCCCGGCCATTAAGAATGTGTTCAAAAATAATTAACGCTTGTATAATAACAATTTTACCATTCCTTTTTGCTATTTATAATTGTAAATTTAAGCAATAAAATTATTCAAAAAAATTTAACAGCCAATTCTAAGGTTTCAAAATGTGTCGCCCATTAGACCCCATGTTAAATTGCTTATGGCACTAAAACTTGCTTTTCTTCTAACTATAAAAAACTATAAAACCCGTTTCTAACGCACCATCTACGAGTATGATTGATATTAAGAAGGACTGAAAAATTGTTTTTATTAATAGCCTTATTTCTGAGACCCATGTTTGCGCGCAGACGCGCAAGGACACAAGAAAAAAAATGAACTTTAAAAATTTATAACTGATGAACGGATTACGGAAAAAAAATCATTGTTTGACTGGGTGTTCTACATACCCACATCTACAACTTGTAAAAATTTGGTGCCGATACGAGAGGCCAGATTTGATCCGCTGACCATTGAAAATTCATGAAAAGTGCTAAATTTTAACATTTTATTGAAGGCGAACTCCTCAAAATAAAAAAATCCCTTCGGCACATGAGTTCTTCATGAAATGAAGAAATACGCGATAAAAATTTGAAACAAATCAAATTTTTTTCGCGGCAAAAAAATAAAAAACTCGGCGGAATGACATCCAAGCTCTTGTCATTTAGTGACTGCTATTAACAAAATTTGATATCAGCTGTTGATATCGGCAACAAACATCACGTGCAGCTTTGTATGCACTAGTAAATAATGTTTGGTTGATAGATGGCATATAAGTCCAGTTGACTTTCTTCCCCTTCTCCGAAAATAAAAACTTAAATATCTCCTTTCATTCTAAGTTTCGATACAAATGCTTTACTTAACTCCATTCGGTTCAATAAGCTACAAATGAAGTTGATAATAAAATTAATTTCACAAGAGAAAGAATGACCCCCACATGGTTGATTTTTCGTTCGTGACGTTGAATTTTTACGTGTTTTTACAAAAAATATCAGCCGAAAAGGCGCGCACTTAAAAATTCTCTTCGGTAGAAATTTTGTTTCAAAATTTGTTTTGCCTTTATACATGTTATGGAAGAAAAGAGACATGTTATGAAGAAAAATTATTTTTTAAACTAAAGTTAAAAATAACATTATTTGCGTAATCGGATTGTTTTTAAAATGAGTTCATTAACGAAATAAGTTTAACATAAAAATTTCAAGCAATAAAGATATCACATCAGACTCGTTAGTTTAGTTGATTCCGTAAACGTTTCATTGTTGAAATTTAAAAAAGAATTATTCGGATTATCATGAAAATGTGCCTTTATTGCGAACGAAGGCTGATTTCAAAGACTTATAAGAATATTTCCCTAGACTGAATTAATTTCGATATTTTATCAATGGCTTGTCGGTAAAGCGCTGGGATTCCACCCAGTCGATCCGGGTTCGAATCCCGGTAGAGTCAAAACTTCTATCAATGAAAATAGCTTTCCATTAAAAAGTTATATATGGAATTAAGTAGGAAATATAAAAGAAATGAAAGAGGAAGTGTTAGAGACAGGAAATAAATATTTCAATCAAAGCCCAGGAACGTCATATTAATATCCGGAATAATGAACCTGGGATGTCCGTCGGCGCCGATTTGGGTAGGTCTTCTAACGTTTTTCCGACCTCTAAACGCCCTCCTGTGCGGATGTCTGGCGGTCCAGTGGATGTTCGACGGATGTTTTGAATGTCCGAGTACGACATCTGTCGAACATCCGTGGGACTGCCATGTGTTATGTGGGATAGCGTTGTCATCACCAGATTCAATCCTATGCTTTCTTGCATGTAATTTCAACGAGCTTTCCAATAGCCCAACCGTTGACTTGTATAATGCAATTTATAAATGTTGGAATATTATACAGAAAAAGATTGTAATGAATGGGCCTGAATTTCGAATATACTACTTTAATTTGTATTTCCAATTACAATTTCCATTACAAACAATTTGGAAATTTTGCCGAATTGCAACGGTGACTCTATTCGTCAGCCTATATTTCTGCCGAATTGACGATTAGCAACCCCCAGACAATTGTCTCAAACTAGATTGGATGTTTGTTTTGTTTTTTTTTCATTTATAAATATATATATATATTTATAATTACATATTCATCTCTAGATGGCATTTATGTCGCAATTTTTAAAATATCTTTGACGCCCTCTACTGGACATATTTTTAAAAAGTGCAAAATAAAAATAGGGCTTTCGAGTTTTTGCGGCAACCCTGTACGTTTTCATTCAATATTTTAGCAGACTTTCACTGAACACTGACCACTCTCTCGTGGGTATGCGCAGTCCCCCCGCCTAGTTGGCTAAGGCTGCGATTCAGCCACATCAAACTAAAAATTTTGGACGCGTTTTCCGGGCACTCTCACTCATTTGATCTTTTGAGCTCCTTTATTACATCTAGCTTCGACATTCTTCCTTTTTTCACTTTAAGATTAATATTCAGTCTGACTAGGTCCAGCAATGTCTTCCTCTTGCTTCATTTCTGCCGTTTTAACTTTATCTGTGGCGGAAGTTGAGGCTTTTTACCAAACGGTGGCGTTGTAACCGGCAAAGACTTTTTTTGGATCAATTTTTTCTCGGACTCAAAGGGGACCCGAGGACAGGGACTACTGGTTGGCACTGACTTCGGCGGAGGAGTTTCGCTGTCCATATCTGGAGTTGGAAAAGAAAAAAAAACAATGGCAAAGAACCTTTTTTAAATAAAAAAAAATTGGACACTTACTTTTCTTATTACCCTAGTGTAAATACTCTTGGAGAAAATAGTTTAGTGGGGGAAAAAACTTAACGATACCAGTTACCAAAATTCCAACAACCGTTTTGATCCAATTGTTTATTTCTTTTTCATGCGAAGATATGACTTCATTGGCCTTCTCGGCTGACTGTCACCAGAAAGAATAGCAAAGGCGTTAATATCCATATCGTCAGTCAAAATTCTGATGGCATTTTTTCCTACCGAGAGAGAGAAATGACATGAGGGTCCGATGGCAGAATACTGCTAAGAAGAAAACATCCCCCCCACAAAAAAAAAAAAAAAAAAATCTTTTCTTACCCTCCGAGGAAATGACATTTACTATGACGACCACAAATACAACCAGGTGTAGGTTGTATTCCTCACGTGTCACATTCACTGACTTCTCTCCTATGTTCAGTCCTCCCTTTGGGCCGGCTCGAGCTGCGAGTAAGCCATGGAAAACTCGAAACCATGAACGTGATTTACATGCACTCCAGCTAATTTGATCTTTTGAGCTCCTTTTCAACATCAAACATTTAAAAATCATTGCTGGCGAAGAAAGCCAGTGGGTCGCACTATGCGCCGTACAACTCAAGGAGCACTGATTAAAAAAAATATTAAAAATAAAAATATAAAAAAAATGGGAAAAAAATACCCCGAATGGCATCAATTAAGATCCTCCTGGCCCCAAATGAGTGAACTCCAAGGGAGGATATCTCCTCTTCGGATAATGTTAAAAACATTTCGAGGTCGATATGGTTGCTTGAAAATAGCTCTAAGAAAGAGAAAATTAAGTTATAAAAATCCTTAAATATAATAAAAAAACAAAACATTTAAAAATCATTGCATTATCTCCTTTTTCTTTCTCTCCATCTTTGCCAACTGCCCCTTCACCTGAGCCAACTGCTTTCTAGTGGCCGCCTCATCCACTAAAAAGCGAGATAAGGTGGCCCTAGCACTAAAAAAATAATAAAAAAAACATTTGGAAAATTTAAGATCAAAAGTAAACAAATACAACGACGAGAAGTTGAGGAAAATGCGCAAAAACGTAAATCAGTAAGTTTGTGTATAGAACATTTGGAAAACAGTAATACTTACAATTTTAAGTTGTTGCGCATTTTTCGCAATTTATGCCCTTGGCGCATTTTAATTTTTTCCTCAAGAATTTCCCTCTCAACTCGCTCCCGCTCTCACTCCAACCAGTCCACACGAAATTTTTTGTCATCGGCGTACTGGCGAGTCTTGGCGAGGCGGGACGGGGGGGAGCTGTAGAAACGCTGGGGAGGGAAGTTGAGGCGCTTGGCGTGCTGGGAGAGGCGGTGAGGACGGAGAAGTCTATTTGTCTTAGGGTTTTGTCCAATTCATCTCCTTTGCTAAAACCCTCAGCCAAATCGGAATCTAGAAAATAAAAAAAATAATATTTTGTTAATATTACACATTTAATTAGAAATACAACACGAATACAGAAAAGTTTTCACTTACCGGAGATGTTACTTGCTGCAGTCATTTGGTAAAACTTAATTATAGTTGATGTTTTGAACCAGCAAGAAATCCGAGTGCGTTTTGTAAATGCAACATTGTCATAACCATATTGCAATCTATCTTAATGAAATATACGCTGTATATTTAATTAAATTTATAACGCTGGAAAGGGCTGAGAAAGGGAAACGCGAACGGATCAAAAAATTTTGCCAATGTTACGTATGACTTGCTGTGTTGCACAATCCCTTGGTAGATATCACACGCGGTTTGTTTCTTCTGAATGAGAACAATTTTGGCATAACGCGGAAGAAGGCGAATCGATAGACTCCATCTGAGCCGAATTGGGCTGGGACAAATTTGACGACTTCTGAGCAGAGCAGTGAGTGGCAGCCGATTGAGAATGGTGGCAATCTCGCCGAAAGTTTCTTGCCAAATTGTGCGCCACTCCGGACTCTTCATTGTCCGATGATCCATGTTGACATTGGCCGTTGCCCGTTGTCACAGCCTTCTGATGAACGCATGGAAATTGAACTGGTTGATGTGGCTGCTCGTTCGGTTGCTCGACAGGATAAACAAGTGGCCTCAGAACACCTCCTTCGTCTACGTATAGTAGACTAGAAGGCTTGAAGTACTTTATTGCGGGCACGGGTGCTGCAGCATTGGGAAAGGCACCGTGGCAGGGACTAACTGTACTTGAATTCGCAGCTGGAGGATCGTGAGGAGCCTCATCATCAACCGGACGAGTTACCGGAGTAACAGCCGCTGATCCTCTGCGAGGCGGAGGCCAATAAAACCGTTCTGGTAGAAAAACTGGACTGGAGGCCATAAAATGTTCTTGGCCGAACAGAACAGTGCCAATCCTAACGTTGCTTCGGCCATTTTAATGAGCAAATCAGCTACACGGTGGTAAAATTCTGTGTATGACATTTTATAGCTATTATCCATTCAAAAATTTGAAGACCTGTGACAATGTGAGCTCGTTCCAAAATTTCTTGAAAGGACACGAGGATTGTTTGACAAAAAAAGACCGTCAAAGGGCATGCACAGATCTTGTCATAAGATGAGAGAAATTTTTCAAACACCTGACACTGCACAAAACAACCTGAAGCTGCCAAATATGTAACACAAAAGCCACCTTTCAGATATTGGATAACCCACGAGGGAACGAAGAGCAAAGAGACAATTGGTCATTAGATGAAGTTTTGGAGCAAGGGAAACTCAATTAACCTGATTCTCATAATAGGTTACATTTTTCTTAATAATTCCTGCTTTGATTAACATTTATTTAAAACATTAACTAATAGGAAACAGTAAATGGAAATATTAACAATTACGAGCAATCGTTGATAGTTCGAGTTACCACCATTAGAATTTCACCTCAAAAGAACAAGATTTTTCAGCAATGATTGCAGCCACGAAAATAGAACCATCAAACCTCACCAAGACGTTGCGATCCTCTGCAATGCCACTTATGAGATGCTAAAAAGGTCTAAAAAACTTAAGGTGCTCATTGAAATGTTTATTGATTATTGTGTCTGATCCAACCTTAAAACACTGTAGTCTGTCGGGTGAGGAATTGTATTTTTAGATCATATTCTATCTGTTCTCAATTGACTTGATGACGTCAGAAATTTTATTTTATCTTCTAATAAGTATCCGTTGTTACTCTGGTTTTATAGAGAAGATTCAATCAATTGCGATTGACAACAGTGCGTTCACAAGTGCGCAAATAGCAATCGAAAAAAAAACTTTATGCGTAGGTTACTACCATCAAGCAGTTTTAAAAAAAGGGTGTGCTACAGCTACCATACTCGATCCTATAGGTTTAAGGCGTATCATTATTTCAGAGGCAGACAAGATTGTGTTTCAGTAAAAATAAATTTCTATCAAGATGCTGAATCTTATGGAAAGAAGTGAATGAAAACAGTGAAAAAAAAACAGCTGAAGCTGTTCTTTTCGTGTAAATGTTTTTCATTTGCTTAAATTTGATATTTACATTGTTTGATAGGTGCCTTAATGTGGCTTGCTCGGGTGTTACAAAAATTTTGATTTAGCAATCAACAAGAATACACCCCTACTCTATGCAATTGTGCAAACCATGGAGGACGGCAATATCATACACTGCCTTGCTTTGCCAGAGTGGATTTTTTACTGCAAAAAGTAAACATTGTATCCAAGGATGACTCAACAAAAGTCCATGCAACCAGTCCACTAGGAAAACATCAAATTCATCAACAACAAAAATCCCAAGTAAGATTGGCTAGAGTATGAATTTGTCAGTTATCTCAATCCACACTACTTAAGTAAGTTATAAATTTATTTGTCTATTTAAACTATTTCAGCTTGTAATTAATAATTATCTCGTTTATTCATTTAGAGTCCTTTGAAAAAATCAGCAAGAGGTCACCTATCCTCACTAATATTCCGACTGGGAACGGTAAATGTTTTTTGAATCTGTTGCTTATGTTAAATCTGTAAAAGCATTCGACAAATGTTTTTATTTCACAAGTAGGAAACAATTTTCTATGTTTTCCTTTCGTTCATCTTACTGACAGATTGTGGCCACCTTTTGCCTCGAATAATACTCCGGCTGGGAATGGTATATTTTAAAAAATATTCTGTAAATGTGATAACTTTAAATTGCCTAACTTAAACTTTTGATTTAATTAGATGGAAACAAATTTCTATTTGTCCCTATCGTTCATCGTGGTTTGTGGTCACCGTCTGTCCAGACAAATTCTTCTACTTGGATTGGTATTTAAGATGTTTATTTAAAACTGTAAAAGTACTTGACTAAAACTTTTGATCTCATTTGAAGAAAACAATTTGCCATCTGTCCCTTTCATTCGTCCAAGTGACCAAAGGCCACCTTCTGTCCTCACTAATAATACGACTGAAATTGATGTGTGGTCAACTTCTGGCTTGACTACACCTACAGGAAACGGTAATTTTTCTTAGTTACGGATTCCATATTTCAATACTAATCAAAGTTGTCTAAATTAATAGGATGAATAGGTGTAGTTGCCCAGGATGTACATTCACATTCAACAACTGGAGAAGACCATTCGAGAGAGAGCAATCTCCGAAGATTTGAAAACTCTCACAACATATCTGGCGTTTTTCGTCATCCGTGGCAGATGACACTTCCGTCAGGTTCGTTGATAAGGTTGAATTGCAGTGTAAGTCAACGAAACAACAAAAGTTTAGATTCAGTTTATTTGACTATTCAAAGGAAAAATATTTCGAAAAATCTTTACCGTCCTACATAAAGTACAGCAAGCGGTTTGGAAATGGTCAGAAAGATGTAGAGGTCGCCAAGCGGTTCAAAAAAAATAAAAAAACCCATAAAAGGTCAGATTTACTGGTTTCAAACCAAATTCTAGACGCAGGACAGGAAATAGGGTGAGCCACCTCAAGATAGTGGTAACTTGTCGTGAATTGTCCGAAATCAACAAAATGCTCAAATGTATACAAGGAAGTAAAAATTTCTTGGTCTGAACCTACAATTAGTAAAGAATTAGACCCTCTGTTATATTGGAAAGAAAAAATGAATAGGTTCCCGTGTTTGTATGTTAAGGCAATCAAACACTTGAGTGTGTGTATGACGAGTACAACATCAGAAAGAGCCTTTTCGGGAGGTAAATTACTTTGCAATCACACTCGGGGACCCCTCTCTGCGGAAAAAATAACTACTCTTATTTGTCTGAATACAATCGAAATTTGATGCATGACTGTTTTTCTATATTTACTTGTATTTTGTATGACACAACTGAAAGAAACCAATCATTATTATTAGAAAGAAATACGGGTCGCCTCATCTCATACCCTCTAACACCATTTCATTGCGCGGCTGAAAAAGAACTACAATTAAACTGTAGTTTTTGCAAATTACTGCAGTAAAACAGCTGATTACTGCAGTAATTTGGCCGAAATACTGCAGTAATTTTGCCAACTGCAGTTATTTTTTAATAGGGTGTCGAACTCAACCCCCGAAAGAAGTATGGGTTGGGTTGCTTGTCACTGACTCCTTGCACCTCTGACCAGTGCAAGTGACACTAAGCACCCACATAATAAGGCAGCCGGCATAATATGGCAATCGCATCATTGGAAATTCCAATGGACCCCACTCAAATCTTTCTAAAATAGGAAAAGTTGTAATTCAAAGTGAAAATGAAAAATCGCCTCTTTTAACCCAATCTCCTTCAAATGTATTAAATCCATATGAATAATCCAATAGATGAAAAACACGAATGATAACCTCACTGATACAATTATGCATTTTTAAACTAATTAATCATCTTGGAGTACCCATCCAGGCTATGCATACACCACCTCTTAGTTGTCCGGATTCTGTAGTATTTTGGTTTGGCATGACTTCTTTTTTCAATTTTTGTTCTCTACCAATCGACAATACTTCTGTTTTCACTACAAAACTTTATTTTTCCTGTGTTATTACAATTTATACTTACTTCCCTTTTGATTGGAATGATTCTCACTACATACAATTTTTTTTTTCAATTCAGTTTCGTCTAGTTTCTCTAATGGGGCTTAAGCTAGACGTTTTCTGTTATAAGGTATAATATCAGAGTAGTAAGCAATCATCCTCTATAGAGCCTGAGGCATTGTGCCTCACTTTGTATGGGTCAGTTTTGGATAGAGTCAGTGGATAGGTCGGATTGGATGGTTCACAAAGCGGGGGCGATGCCTGTTTCTCTCTAGTGACGTAGTGCCATGTCAATTTCCTCCTTTGTGTTTTCAATAATAATAATAATAATAATAATATATTCGATTTATATAGCGCCCTTTACATAAAATGATCAAAGGCGCTTGGAAGACATGGGTAATACATATAAACTTGGCTGGTTGTACAGACGAAACAAGTGGGTCTTTAATTCTACACAGAAAGTATTTAGATCAGGAGAGAGCTTAAGGAAAAGGGGTTATGGGTTCCAAACTGAGGGAGCAGCAGACATAAAGCTTCTACGACCATATCGATTACATTTTATCTTTGGGACTCACAAGTCATTAGAGTGGGAGCTACGCAGAGCTCTGGCAGGGACGTACCTCTTGACCAAATCACGAAGGTAACTGGGGGCACATCCATTGATACATAGGTAGACAAGGACAGCGATCTTATATTGGATACGGGCGCGGACAGGAAGCCAGTACAGCGATTTCAATAGAGCTTTGGACGATGCGAATCGGTTGGCACCAGTAACAAGTCTTGCGGCCGGATATCTTAACCCTTTGTAGTCTATCAAGGAGATGCTCGGGGAGACCATAGTACAAGTAATTTACGTAATCAAGATGTGGAGAAACGAGCGCACACACAAGACTATTGCAAGTTGGAAGATCCAGAAACTTTCTTATCCGACTGATGCGACGAATCTGGTAGAAAGCTTTTTTGCAAACACTGCGAATCTGGGCTTCAAGAGAAAGATGCGAGTCGATTACCACCCCCAGGTTCTTAACAGATGGAGAAGGAATGATGACATCAGCTCCGATGGCCAGCGAAAGTGTAGCCGGTGGGTGTTTAGTTCCATCAGCAGAGACAATGAGGGCGTCCAACTTGCCAACATTGTTTTGCAATTTGTTTTGTTGCATCCAAGATCCAGCGCCTGCAACACAGTCAGCTATCCGTTGAAAGGCTGTACCCTGCGAAGATCATCCTTGATGCTGAATCTAGTATAGGCCTGGGTGTCGTCAGCAAAGAAGTGAAACGAGACACCATAGTCGTTCATAACACCAAAGAGCGGAGTGGTATAGAGGATGAAAAGTACTGGGCCGAGCACGGATCCTTGCGGAACGCCATACACAAGAGGAGTTGGTTCAGAAGTAACGCCATTAATCCGCACTGACTGTCGACGGCCCGATAGATTCAAGAACATTCATTCAAGAAGGTCATACGTCATTACAGATTTTTATTAGTCTCGGTTGAGCATGAAATGAACATTTCCAGTAAAATCAGGAGAGGTACTATCCAAGCGAACCTTCTTGTAGACAGCACCGAACAATTTTTCTTCCAGTGATTCGGAATCATGTCAGAGTCAGGCAAAACAACACGAAGGGAAACTTCTCTCAGTTCAATGATATCAGATGAGGAAAACTGACAACCTGTAGCTATGGCTACACCAGCAAATAAAGGACAACAACTTCTTGCGACTAAAATTTATAAATGCTTCTATTCTCAATGGAGAATCAAACTATACCACGAATGCCAATTTCTGCTTTTATGACCAACAAAAGACTGAAAACAAATCATTCCCATGGCCCCAAAAAAACGTTTAGCTGTAATAGAATTTCGTCAATTCTGAAATCCTATGAAAAAAAGAGTGGCGATTCTTTCTTGCAAAAAATTGGGACAAAAAAGATTTCTTGCAAGTAAAATTTAGCTTTTATTATAAATGGAGGACTCAAACTATACTAACAAATTATTATTTTTTCCATTTGTGACCAACAAATCATTCCAATGGCAAAAAAAAGATTAACCTATAATAGAATGTCGTCACTTCTGAAATCCAATGAAAAAGGGTCATAGTCCTTTCCTGGAAAAGGTTTAAATAAACGATATCACACCTTTTAACAGCATAATGTGATGGGTAGAACAAATAACCAACAATTTGAAAATAAGTCAATCTCACGAAGATATTCGTAACAGTAACATAATAAAGTGGTGTTGAACAATACCATAGATCGATACATCTCCTTGGTAATAAAATCTATTCATAAACTTGATGAGGAAAAATTGAGAAAATATGAGGTAGCAAAAGCACTCATAAACTATCTCATTGACAAAAAGAAAAGTTTGCAAGCTGTTTGTAGTGATGCTGTCGAAGTAAAAGATGTGTACAACAATAGTGGTTCGTTATGTCTTCATCTTTTATTTTCAACATGATAATGTCATTTGTGTAATTCTTTTTTTTATGTTATAAAAATAATTGCAGTGGATGCGATAATGTCATCAGCTGAAGATGAAATCCTAGTTGGAGAAAGATGTCATGAATAGTGTGTTGAAACGTATACACGTAATTCTGCAATATCATTACTTGGATTTCGGTAAACTTGATTAATCATAAACTATTAATAGAATTCACGATTAATAACCTTTATTTGTAGTATTTTGAAGCAGAAGCAAGAGTATGTTTTGTAGGCAGCTCTGGATAAACGAGATTGCCTTGTTATCATGCCAACGGGTGGTGGAAAATCTGGTTGCTTTATCATTCCAGGATTGGTAGTTCAAGGCGAAACCTTTGTAATTTCATCATTAAAAGCCTTGGTGTTTTATCAAATGAATTATTTAAACACGCTTGGGGTAATTAAATTGGTTTATCATTTAAATTATTTCGTTAAACGTGATGCTATTTTCTCTTAGGTTAAATCCACATTAGGCTGCAGCAAAAATGATGAAAATTCTGTCGAGTTTTTCTCATCACTAACCAAACACCTCACTGATAAAATAAACTATTACAAATAATTGAAAATTGACATTTTTAATTGTAAATTGAAATTTTGTTAGATGTGATTTTTTTTTAACCCCAGAGAAGCTAATCAACTCTTTCATTGCTGTGGGAGAGCCTCGTAAGTTACGAAAGATTATGACTGTCCTCTATTGGAAAAACTATCTTGTGAGATTTGTCATTGATGAGGCTCACTGTATCAGTGTGTAGGGCTCAGAATTTCGGTAATTTTGAAAAATTATAATTACTACTTTCTGTAATTATAATTTGTCTTTACTTGCTAGTGAAGAATACGGACAGCTTGGCGTCTTACGTACCGTTTTTCCCAAAGTACCCATTATGGCTCTGGTAACCTAATCCGGCGACGCAATATAAAATTTTTTCATCATTGATCATGAAGAATCCTCACCTGTAATGTTTTTAAATTTTTTAAAATACGAATTTGTTACTGAAATTGGTATTTTTTTTTAACAGATGTGTTAGCAGTTGCGTTAGGGAAAATCTAAATTTGGATTTGATTTCAAAATCTAACCCTGCGAACAATTTCATAACTGTTGTTGACATTATACGAAAAAGTCACGTGAAAGATTGCAGTATTGTTACTGCAGTTCTCGTAAGGAATGTGATTCCTTAGCGGAATATCTCAGGAAATATGATTTCAATGGCACGTCATATCACGCTGGTTTCACTGATACCGAAAGATAATCTATACAGCGGAATTTGATGGCTGGTTTATGCCAGGTATGGGTTTTTAAAATTACATCGTCTTTAATTTAAAAAATTGAAACAAATTTAAAAAAAAAAATTAGGTTTAAGTAACTTTACCGGTTTTCGATTTATAGATTATTTGCGCCACGAACGCCTTTAGAATGGGTTGAAATAAATCCAGTAATTATATTTTAGTAAAAATGTCTATGTAAAAAAAATCTATTATGATTTTAATTTTTAATTTGCAAGACGTCAGATTTGTCTTTCACCTTACAATGCCTAGTTCTATTAGTGCATACTACTAGGAGTGCAGCAGGGGTGGTCGGGACGGGGCCGTGTCATCTTGCGTATTATTTAATCAATTTGCGGATCACTTGTATTTACAACGTTTAATTGAAGGTTTTATGAAATTACTATGATTGATATTTCCAATTAATCGTAGTAATGGTTATTTGTTTTTAGGTAAAAAGCGTCAAGAGTCTATGGATGTCGAGTCTAGAGACCTCATGGAAATGTTGTCCTTTTGCGAAAATGTTTTTGTTTGCCCCAATGCGTTAATTGCAAATCACCTTGGAGAGCATCCTATTATATGCGACAAAGATGTACTCGTTTTATGCGAAAACTGTACTGCCGAAGTATGACTGTCACTAATTAGTAATTTCGTTATATTTAAATTGTTTTCATTAAATTGTAGTATAGAAAGTTGAACCAAAGGTGTGTTTTTTTCTGAAGAGGTTGAGTGGATCAGGGAAGTAATCACTAACAACCTAAACGAAACCTTTACCATTACGAAATTGGTTCAAATGTTCACTTTGGAAAAAAAGAAGACATCATTTCGTAATGGTAAATAGACTGATGTTATTCATTCAGAGCTGGTAGGCCTGTAACTGGTGTACGTTGTGACCGCTGTTACTGTGAGCATGGGAGCACCCCAATTGGCTTTAAAAAACCAAGAAACCCTCGGCCATCATATCAGAGTCAGGCATTGATTTGGTATCGGAACCATTGATCCATGTGTACTATGTGTATGGTGTACTACCTGTCGTGATGAGATTTCTTTGTGTATTTGTGTATTTTTTACTCATCACATGTTTTATTTTACAGTAATTGCTAGCTCCCAGCTATCGGAAGGTGATGAGTTTTATCACCAAATTGCAAACTGGGGCCTGTACATGGCTGAAGGTGTTTTTGGATTGGCAATTGTTGCGGTAGCCAAAATTACCCTTTGGCCACCACTTCAATACTATTTACGTGAGAAGTGGGACTGGCCTAGTCGATCAAAGGGTAAGCCTCCTTATTCGAGTTTTATTTTGAAAATTATTTTTTTTTCTCGTGCAGGTAACAAGAAGTCTTCAAAACATCCGCATGATGAGGAAGAGGCACGTGATCACAGTTCTCGAAGCTGGTGGGCCAGCAACTGGTGTACGCTGTAACCGCTGTTCCTGCGAGCACGAGAGCGCCCCAATTGGTTTTAAAAAACAAGGAACCCTCGGCCATCAGCCACCAGTGAGATTCATCACGACACAGTTTCCGAAGGTTTCCAAGTTACTCTGAATGGAGTAAATGATCGCCTTCCCAATCCCCCCCCCCAAAAAAAAAATTTTTTAAATTTATTTTTATTTACATTTATTTACAGAAAGAACTCGAGATGTTTTCCAAGGTGAACAAACAATTGAAGAAAAAAAGGATCTGGCCGGCAGTCTTTCATTAATTGATTAGTAGGAGTCCAGATGCGTGTGTGTGAAGCACGTAAACAGTAAAGGGAAACAGGAAAACGAATTTCACCATCCTAGTCCGTACAACCTGACCCCTACCGGCATGCAGAAGCATTGTTTCAGACGATTCCTCTCAGGCTTATGGAGCCGATCGCCGTCTTTAGTTCGTAGTCAATGGTTTAAACAGAGCTGTCGCCAATTGATTATGGCTTGCCGTGGAGACAATTATTTTCTTAATTTATAAGCTTAAATATTAAAGAGTATCTTTAATTATACTTAATTCGCTTATTTTTTGTTTACTTTTTATCAGTTGTAGTCTAAAGTTTAAAGAGAGTTTTTAAATGTTGATCGCTAATTTTAAAGACTTAAGCATGAATTTGACATCTACTAGCGCCACCTATCACCGAATAAAGGGTGTCGGTAAAGTGCAGGGTGCAGGTGCAGGTTGGACGGTGGGTAAAGTGCGGAGCCCGGAGTGCAGGAGCCCTGCACTTTCCCCAACCGAGCGTCTCCCTTGGTAAAATGCAGGTTTGAAATTCTACACCAAAATGTAGGTTAGGAATTGTGCAGTGACATTTTATGTTTGACTTATTTCAGTCAGTTATTATTCATTTTCGTGTACTTTTTTTTTATTGTCTTACACTCTGTTGCGCGCTGAATCGCGATGAAATAAAATTCAACACACCGAGAGATTAAAACAATTTCAATTTCCATACTTTTTCTAATTAAAATTGTAAAACAATTGCAATTATTATATTTTAATTATAAAACAATTTGATAATTAAACATTTGATAGGACATTACCGAATTTGCATGGCCATGTACAGTACCTTTATAAAAACGACTCGGGCTTTTCGACAAAGAAAGCAGAAAAGTCAATTTCTAGCGTTAGGTGTCTTTACCTAACTAACAAACAAAATGAGGTCGGCAGATTCCCGGCCTTTTACTTCGTTTTTCTTCGGGTTGGGGGTTAAAGTTTTGGAAGAAAGGCTGAGTTTTGAAAACGGGTATATTGTTCGAGGGGCTGGGTAATTTTTTCCCTCGATATATCTGGAAAAAGTCTTCTATGTAAGACTTAACAAAGAATTTTGATCCTGCTAGCCTTTAGCGTGTTTGTAATCTCGCCGGACACAGGTAGGGTAGGAAAAGCTTCGTTTGGCCGGCCGAGGTCAGCTTTCAACCTAGACGTTTTTCATTCCTTATGCAAGATTGAAAATGTGAAAAAATATTTAGTCTGTCACCCCGTCTGGGTCCCACCCCCCCTGTCCGTTAACTTAAACAAAGAAGAAAAGGAAAAACTGAAAAGGCCAAGAATCTACCGACCTCGCTTTTTTTTGTATGATTTAGGTAGCCATTGTTGGGAATGTACCGACACCCCAACAGCCTTCAAAATCTGGCCGTCAGAGTCACCTGCCGCGTCATCTTAATGATTACTGCCTTCGGGGCCCCCGTTAGGTGGCCCCATTGTCACCATTGTACCCCTACCCCAAACGTGTAAACGGCCCGATTCTAAGCTACGAATAAACTAGTGTGAAAAGAAAGTCGATTGAGTCTACACCTCATTTTCTAAGTGTCATTTATTTTTCATCTTTCGGTATGTAACCGTTGTACACTTCCGGCAAAACGTTGCAATCCGAACAGCCATCTTGCGCTCAAGTTCGACTTTTTTATTTATTTTGTCATGGGCGCGAGTTGTTCTTATGAAAGGTACTGTACAATTCGTCATGTTACCTATTGGAACCATTGGAAGTGGTTTAGTAAGCTATCGCGACATGAATCATGTTTTAATAGATGAGAAGGAAAACCAATATTCGCCAATTTGTGACCTTATCTATATGTTGACCGCTGTCATCAGAAATAATTGTGATAAAGTCACAATTGTTGCTTCAACAATATCATCCATCACTTGCAAGCCATCGAATATGGTAATATTTTCAATTAACAATTAATTATTGCATAACTCAAAATTAATTGTTTTTTTATTAGGTGGAATTACTTGAAGATTTTGAAAGATTCAAGATTTCACCAACAGACATTACATTCATTCTATGTGGTTTCGAAACCAAATATGGCAGCGTTTCTTCCAATCTTTTTTCAATAACTGGAATAGATATGCTAAATGTTTTCAAAAATAAACAAGTAATTTTTGGTAAAATTTCAATTACTTCATAATTGTAATTTTTTAAATTTTTCACAGAAAACACCTTGGGTAATGGAGATGAAACTAAAATGTTTCGCAAGGATATTTGTAGACGGATTGGGCATAAAAAGAAACTGTACTGGCATTTTGGAAAAATTCCTTTCACCATACGAAGTCATTATAATTCAAAATAAAATTATTGTAGGGAATAAATCCCAACAAACGACGACGACAAGATCTGGACGCCACGTCTCCACACCGGCGCACTTGCGTGACTTCAACCTAGGGGGCCCCAACTCCACTGATTGTTTCCCTTCCTTTAATTGTTTTACGCCCCATTAAAATTGCCGTATTGAAGTAAGTGTAAACATATATCGTTGAGAGAGGACACGGTTGTTTGTGTCGTATTTATTTCATCCTAAAAACTGTAAGTAAAGGCTTGACACGCCAACCAATTTTAATATAGTTTTTACAACTAATATAGTTTTTACAACTACAATGATTAACAAAAAAGATAACGAGCCAAACGATGAAGTCGAATAGCACTGCAAAGTATGATGACGAAGAAAATATTGAATACTGAAACCTTTAACAAGTAATCACTCAAGTGTTCATTATTCGTTTATAATCAATACATGTTTCCCTATATTACTGGGATTTTCAGAAGATTCTGTGATTTCTGTCTTACTTTTTTAAATCTATTTAAAAAGCTTTAATGTTTTCTTTGTAAAAATTTCTTTTCCCAAGTAAAGGCTTGACACGCCAACCAATTCTAATATAGTTTTTACATAGTCCTTCGAACAATTATCTAACCAGTGAGACACCGTGTCCTCCCTCTCAAGCCACACACTCAAATTTAACTTGTAAAGCCGGCTGGGGCTATACAAAAAAAAACAAGAAAAAAACCCCCAAACGTTGAAGTTTGCTTCCCCTTTATTAAAACCAAGAGTGAATTAAATTGTAAACGCACAATAAACGACGAATAGGGGGGGGGGGGGGATCTCTGCTCAAAAATTCATTTACGTTCCTGTCAAATATCTCGCCTTTCTCTGTCGGGCTAGCCTGAGGAGTCTGTTGCGAAATAACCGAAAAACGACACGAAACGTTGAGTACGACTGAAATGTATTTGGCCGTTGCCAACTCGTTCGCCCTATCGAGAGCGCGTCCAGACTCGTACTGCCTTTTCTTACATTCCTCTCTTAGTTTCTTCCTTATCCCACTAGGGGGGGGGGGCGAACCGGCCAATACAATGGGGGGAGGGAAGGAGACGTTGCCGGGTATTACCCAACATTCGGCCCTTCCTGACAATAAGATTTTGTTGTTTTGATTCCGGAATCCACAGACCACAGACAGAAATTAAATACACAACGAGAACCGAACAAAAAAGGGGCGATCATATAACCAAGCGACCGATTATCGTAACACAATTGATGAAGCAGAGTGCGTGAGCAAAACAACAAAATGAATAGAACGAGCAAATGAATAAACTGGATTTTGAAATCAAACACGTTATTGACTATTAGATTAATACGGACGACCAGAAATAAACGGCGCGATAGTTGAAGTTAACCTAACAAGTCGGCACGACGGGTATTAATAATAAATGAAACTATTGTCGTTATTAATTGGTCAAGCCGCTCTTCCTGCTCGAGAGAGAAATGAAGGGTGGTGTTTCGGCACAAATTGTTGATTCTTGATGCTGGGCTCGTACGGTTGATTCTCGATGGGCTCTGATTCATTAGGCGTGATTCCAATTGGGCCGTTTTATTCGTCACAGTTCTCATATTCGTTGCTATCCGGGCACCATTCCGTCTCACGTCGTACAGAATATCGCCTGATTTGACTGGCGTGTGCATTGAAACGGCGCCAAAGTCGTTTTCGTCGGAAACATGGTAAATCTTCGACTGCATAGCATGTAGGTGATACTTTGCGGTAGACTTGGTACGGGCCAAAGAATCGCGGGATGGATTTCTTCGTGGTTTTTATTGATTTTTCGACGCTGGGCAATGAGGACTAGTTCTACGATCTGGAAGGTTGGATCAGCTTTTCGGAAACGATCATAATTCAGCTTGCTCTTTTTCTGGCGGATAATGATCAGTCGGCGAGCAATTTTTCTCCCTATAATTCAAAAAGTACGTATAAACCAAAAAAAGAGAGTTATCATCTCTTCTCATCTTCTTCTCATCTCGCCTTCAAAATTTCATTTATCCTGTAGGAGCATAATGAATGTGAAAAACGAGTGTTGATGGATGGCTCAATAGAGGTGCTCTGGTGCTCCCCCCAAGTCAGACATTTACGACATCCCTGATGTGTATACCATTTTGCAATCGAATCATGTCTGCATGCTGGCCCTGCCATCCATCACAGAAAAAACTAGCGTTAAGGGAAGAGTACATGCAAGTGAATGCAAAGTCAATTCATTCCCACCAGCGACAGTGCCACTGGGAGAAATGATAGAAATTCGATCAGAGAGAATTCCAACGATGAGATGAATCAGACAACGGGGATATTTTTGACTGTCCAGAACCTAAATAATGTTAGTCCGATGTAATCCGAAGGCAAATAAAGCCAAATGCAAAGAAAAGGAGAGATATGTTCAGTTTAGTTTTCGAAGTAACGGAAGAGGAACTTTCAAAATAAGGTACTTCGTTGCACGAAGAAACAAATCCATGGCTATAAAGAGTATATCAAGTAAAGCTCTTGAAGTGTGTAGTAATACTGCAAGTCCAATCTGTCTTAGGATGAAATTAAAATCAATAAGATTTTATTTTTGAATAGATGTGATTACTTGTAATTGTGCTTTAATTGTCTTTGGATACGCCAACTGCATTATTGATTGAGCAAATGATGGAATTTTAGTATTATTTTTTACAGTAATTATTGTCAAGAAAATTGTAGTGATATAAGGCACAAAGGTCAGAGTTTGAACTTACAAATTTAGAGAAAATAATATGTATAATTCTGTTTGATTAGTTTTGCTTTATCACAAATTATTCAAAGTTTATTTCTTCTTCGGCTGGGTACAATTTTTTTTCTGATTTGAAATGAAGTTGCTGAAAAAGAAATGAGGTCATCCATACCGTCGTTACTAAAAATATCACACCAAAATGGTCATTCAACTTTGACTTAATGGATTTAGAAGAGTATGGCTTTAGCCTTCCGAAGCCATTAATTTGCTGATATATTTGGTGATTAAATTGCCATCGTTCCCTTCTAGATATTTTTTTGCTTTAAGAAAACGCAAAAAATTGGGACATAAAAGGGAAAATCGGATCACCTATCCTACTACTACATTTCCTATTGTTGCTTCACTTATTCCGCTTTATCACAACCTGGCCTGTTATATGGAATTTTCCATTGCAAATTATATTATATACATAATTTTAAAGATAAATGTTATTCTAAAAATTCTTGTTTTAGCAGTTAGTAACTAGGTACAGATTTATTCATTGCAACAATATTGTGAGAGTGAAGCTTAAGTATAAAATAGAGCTAAGTTTAAATTTCGATACTATGTTTCCAAAAATTTATAAATTTTTTAATTTAAAAAAAATCATGTCATAGATTAAGAGGTATATTTTGAAAATAATGTATTACTACACCGCTCGTATATCTAATATGACGAACATCATGTATGGATTATATGTTTGGAAGGTAGATGTATGTCAATAGGAAATTCAACATTTGCTGTCCTAAATGCATCCAATTTTTACGTCCTTATTAGGACGTAAAAACTTATCGCCCATTTTACGAAATAAAAGGGAAATCATATGGATATCCCTACTAAAACCAAAACCGACAAGACGTTATTTGGACGACGGACCTAACAGGATATCCTATGGATATCTTGTGTTAGCAGGGATGTCGTATGGCAAAACGTTTTATGTGTATACAAATCACCAATGCCCATTACATTTTTCAACACATCATTTGCCCAGTTGTCGATCCTGTTGCATTTTTTTATAACTTTTTGTTGGAAATGTAAATTTTGCACATGAGAGATGTTTTCTCAGATTTTTTTTCCAAAATATGCAGGCTGCATACATCGACGGAATATTTTTCCACTCTCCTAACTGTTCAATATCCTTTGTTTTTATGTCGGTGTACTGATACTTGCAATGATTATTATAATGATTATAATTGGATTTTATTATCTGTGACTTTTTAAGACATTTACATGCCTTTAAAATTACTTTGAAACTGCAACTGGCAACCAGGCGTGTTACAAGGGGAACAGTTGAGTAAAGGAAAAGATTACAATTCGTAGGAGGTAGCACTGTATTGTAACACTAGCAAGGTTTGCATCTACAATAAAGACAGTGAATACACTTGCGTGTGCGATCTCCGCAGGAATTGAGCTTGTATACCTTATAGTTAGTAGTTAGTGTAATACAAAATTAATTAACTGAGTTTATGTTGCTTTTGCTTCAATACCTGGTTTAACTCTGAAGTTGGCTGCAATAAAAAGAGCAAAGAAAAAAATTCGTGTTGCCAGTTGAGTTATTTAACTTATTTTGGATTTTGTTTCTGTTCTTGTATCAGTGTTATTCCTGGTCACAACAGAAAAAAAAGAAAAATAATAATGATACTAGCTAGCCAAATAAATCATTTAAATTATAGACAGGAGAAAGAAATATTTTAAAAATCTGGTCTGGCTGAATCGCTGAATAGACTTGTACTCTGTTGAGGCTGGTCTTGTCGAGTAGCCTCTGGTTTAATTATGCTTTATTTTAGTTCTACTTTTTTATATTGAATTTGACTGTGTTAACGCAAAGCAAACTATGTAAGAGAATTGAAATTTTTGGTAATGAGCGAGCATAAGCGAGTCCTCCAATGTTTTTCAATCAAAGAAACATCAAATGAGGTAAAGGAATAGGCTACATCACAGCCACATATTTTGGGCTCCAAAAGATGCAGCGTGCAGTTCGTGCTGGAAAGTGAGGCCACTGATGGCTAATAGTCCGACTACTCTAAAAGTTAAAAAAACTTTAAGGGGGAGGGAAGAATAAATGTACTAGATCCCTTTCAAGACGGGGTTAAACGAAAGCTTAATCATTTTCACGTGCAATATCAGGCCCAGCATAGTAAGATTAGTTTTCCGTCAATTATTATGAAAGCCTTGAAATGCTCAGATTACAAAAAGTGTAAAAAAATCAAATATTTTTATTTTAGAGCAACGTATGACATGATTGTCTCCCATTGCGGCTTCTTGAACAAGTTGAAGCGAGCTGTGAAGATTATTATGCTTGACAGAGGTTTTAAGAAAGTACAAAGCATGGCGTAGGAAAAAAAGTGCGAAATAGTTCAACCACTCACCCAGTGTGAGAGAAGGTAAGAAACTCTCAAAAGAACAGATGATGGAAAAATCGCTTTGCGAATTCACGTCGAGTGAGCGATTCGTCGCATTCCCGAATTGAAATTCCCTGCCCCACACGCATTCATTAATAATTTGTGTATAACTTTGACTGACTATGCTATTAAAACATGTGGAAAGTCAAATATCGTTTTCCTTAAAGCACTAAACTTGTTGAAACAGTTGATTGGTGAACAATACATAATTTGAATGCACACTCCTTCCACTCTGTTACAAAATTGGTCTCTTCACTCAACTCAACTGGGTTCCAGCCCTCAACTTTGGTGTAATGCTCGAGCAATAAGTGTAATCCGTCTTGGACTTTTTTGGAACATCACTCCTCCAAGAGCTCTCTCCCAGTTCTTCGAACCCTCACATTTCGTGTCACAGATCGTCGCTCAAGACTTCTTCAAAATTTACAAAATGTTTCAACAAACTTAAGAACAATCCCCTTCGTGGCGCCTTGCGATGTTGTCCGTAATGAATTTGATTTCGATTACAATTTAATTTGAATGAAAGCATATTTCCTTTTTATTGCAGACGTTTTTATTAGACTACTAAACTCGACTTTCGATAAGTCAAATGAAGAACAAAGTGTTTGCGGTGACGGTGTCGTCAATAACCCGTGTGATATGCAAATAGTGCTGCGAAACGAAATTTAGGGACAAGTGGTATGTGACTTCATTTCCACTAGCGTTCATGCTTTCGTAAAAATATACGGTTGTGGGTAGATTACTATTGGAAGGCTAGGATTTCTAATGTCAGATTTGGATGAGAATAGTTAAGAGAAATGAAAATTTGTTATTTGATTGAAAAGGTTCAAAATAGTTAAGCAGGATTTCTCATTGAAGGGAAACGTCTTTTAAGACTAAGTAATAGAGGTAGGTTAACATGGCTTGTATTACATAACTTTGATTAATTTCATGTTTTTATGATTTTTCTAGCTTAATCCGTCTTCAGCTGACATCCCTGTCGGTATACTAACCTGGTTGGCATTGCTGGTTATTAACGATGACAATGACGATGATGATCAAGTCGTTCATGATAAAAACTTCCATGATTAAGATGCTCGAAATCAGATGAATGTTCAGTCAAAAATGGATGAATGTTTATTTCAATATTTCAAGTGATATGCGATTGAAATTGGAATTAAGTTCAACACAGAAAAAGCTGATTCGCTGATGATTCGCTGAATCGCTGATTGAAGTAAAATGATGGTTTGATGAATGGTTTTATAAACTGCGTAGGAATTTTTTGCGTCCTGTTTCTATCACCTTTCTTAACTTTCATACGGTATTTTCCAATATTAAGTTACTCTCTAAAAAGACATGTCAAAGAAAAACGTTGACAAAAATTGCCAGCCGCTTTTTCTTGTCATAATAGTCATATAATCCGTGACACTTACACAATATCATGGGGTAATTCTTCCCTCTTTGCGAGTAGCAGCCCAACCCCCAAATACTACATGTAAATTAAGTTTATCATTAACTTAGTTAATTTCTAAAATAAAAAAATTAAATATAGCAGTAATACCTGTAGATAAAATGATAATTAAATTATACATAATTTTAGTTCACATAAAGTTTAGAGGTCTGTATCTAGTGAACGGGAGGTTTAAAAAAAATTTGGTTACCAACTATTAAAGTCTATATCAATAAAAAAACTAAAAAAAAATCCGTGAGATAGCCGTCACTGCGATTGGTTGGTTTCACGTGGAATGGCCCTATTATGTTATTTTCATAGAGAGTGATTTAGAAAATGCGATAATTTTTGAATTTCTACTTTATCTTTTATCCAACGCTGCTGAAAAACAAGTGTCAAAGGGTGTCAAGACGTGGGACTGCCTTTCTATCGTTTTCCAGCGATTTGAGGTACATTGATGTAATCTTGTTAATAAGGTGAAATGTTATTGTTTATTTTTTTTAGGGGGGGGGGATTCAGGAAGGAACAACTATGTGTGAAGCGCTTGATTGCTCCCCAGACATGATTCAGCCAGGAATTTTACTCATTGGCCAGGAAAACTTCATCAAAATCGAAGATTTATTCACGAAACTTCACAATAGTAATTTAGTTGTCTCTATCTGTTTCATTATTTCTTACTCCTACATTTTAGAAGTTAAATATCCTCTTCCGTTGAAGTATGTTTTTGTTTTCCTTGGAGTCTCTCTTTGAAATACCAATGTCCAAACAGTTTTTCATAGTGAAAAAATGTATCAGTCGTTTGGGCGTCTAACGGAAAGCTATGTATTTATGATGTTGTGCAAAAATAAAGTAAAGCTAATACCCGATATTTTTTAATGGTTTTTCTTATAATAAAATACAATAGACTAGGTAATCAAATTAAAAAATGGCTCACGATAGGCTCGAATGAACTTTTTATGTAACATGGTATTATATTAGATGTTATGATATAAGAAGTAATCGACCATAATGTACCTTTTCTCTGACCTTGAATGGGAAGCATGCAATTATTAAGAAACCCTTCATACAAGTTTTTTTTGTTTAACCTTCCGAGAGGATGGAAAAAATGAGGTGAGGTGTATTATGCAATGGTAACGAGGTAAAGGTTGAGAGACATTGTGTCGATTGTGTCGATTGTGTCGACATGACAAAAATGTCAAGGGAAAAGTTTACGATTGTCTACTTTTCCTTGACATCTCTTCTTAGAGAGTAACTTGAAAGACACTATTGGCAAAAAATCCTACCCTTAGTTTATTTTACAGTCAGTATTTTATTGGGAGAGAACTTTAACAACAAATCATGGGAAGGGTATGACCAAATTGACTCTAACTCGGCCACAGAACGGTTGTCTGGAATTTTTAAACGATAGAATATTGTTTTGGGATGGGGGTAAAACTAAACGGAAATGAGGAAAATTTAATTTTTATTTTTAAAAAGAGTCCAGTTGTCCTTGCACATGGTTCCAACAATGTTTGAATACAATCGCGGAAGAAAGCATTTGAATAATAAAGAATACGGAGCCATTATTGCGCAAACTTATCAGGGCTTATCAATGAAAAGGATCGCAAATGAACTTGGTATTGGCGAAGCTACTGTTGTTTTGTGGCAGAAACGTCACATGCAAACAAGAGACGTAAAAAGAAAACCTGGTTCCGTAAGATCACGCATAACTATACTGACAGCATGACTGTAATCAAACACAGCATGAAACTAATTCAAAGTTTTCGAGCAAAGCCTATCTTTACAGCATTGGATGGTATGCATTTTTTCATTTATTTTTCATTCCCTCTCGTGTATCATGTTCTGGTGCATTTATAGTTGTTTTTCAAATAACTGTCTGTTTTTATTTAGATATTACGTGTGAAGATGTTTGTGAAGCCACCGTCATCCAACGACTTGCTAAGATCCAACCTCGTCACGAAACCAGCAAAAAATTTTCTTAATGGTAAACACGCCGAAAAAAGATTAACATTCACGCTAGACTACTCAATACGAATATGTAGATTGGTGGATGTCCGTCATATTTTTAGGTGATAAACGTTTGGGTAGGTACATATTTAAAAAATATTCTTTCATTCCTCGGCAAATAACCCTACTTTTTTTTAATAGATCTGACGATGCGTTTTAATTTACCGGGAAAACGGCACTCGGTTTGATGGAGACCACAGTCATATCAAATAAGACATCAGTGGAAGATTGTCAGTTCCAGTTTGGGGTTAGTTTAGCGCTTGAGAAACCGGGGATTTTTTTTTTTTAATTGCAGGTAAATTTAACAAAGAGAAGTATTTGGAGATAAAAACAAATGTTCTCTTTTCTTCCATACAAGACCGTTTTCCTAACTAACACGTCACTTTTTCCGTCTGCATTCCATCTAAATTGCGTGAAATATTTTCAAGGGGTTTTCTTGGAACCTGACTAATGCATTTATTTTCTAAGTACTCATCTTGGCATGGTATATGGGATGGTAAGCGAGCCCCTGCAACACACCAACAGACGATAAGGCTTTGAGACCATTTTTGGACTACGAGTGTGTAGTAAACAGCTGTGTCATACTTCTTATAACACCCATCTAGTGGTATAAATGTGAACATTACACATCAAGTTCAAGAAGCATGCAGGCAGTAAAATTCATTTGTTCATGGCATTTCTTTTTATTTGCACCCCGAAAATGCCAGAAATGAAAATTTGCTTTATTTGTAAATGATAATGAAAAGGTTAGGTTAGGTTACCAATTGGAATTTTTTTACGAATAATTTTTAGCAATGGTAGCTGAATGGATAGGGATGACTTCAATCATTTGCTGACATGGTGTACCATTCTCCGTAGGTAAAATATTTTTTATCAACAATTAACAAAAAATCAATAAAGTATACGACGAAGGTCCATCCGGGCCTATGTTCTGTGTTATGTTGCCTTCCGGTTCCTCGCTTGTAAGGTTGTAATATTTTTGTTATAACAATTACTGCAAATATTACAAACCGTTTGCATCCAAGAAAGAAATTGAATTTTAACATATCATTCTCATAAAATGACAAGTTGTGTCTTGTTTTCCTGCGGAAATCGAATACTCAGTCTATGTTTGAGCAGTGAGTGTGTTGATGTGTATAAATTTTGGTGGTAAGGGACACAGAGTCAAGTAAGCCAGAAGCGGCTTGGGGCACTCTGGTCTACAAGGGTTTCTCTGTAGCAAGGCCTGGCGGAGTGTGTTACAGGGGCTCGCTTACCATCCTATTTACCATTTCGCTACATTAGGATGCACCAGCATTTCCATTAGGCTTCTCTTGCATAGATTCTACAGTTGTGGACCACGTTGGAGACGTTCGTAGCGAAATTCTGAAGAATCCCTTACTGAAAACCTGAAACCAGGGAAAACCGCCTGTCTAAAGTTAAACTCTCGAAACAACACACAATATATCGTCTATTTACATAAGATCTTCAAACAAATCAGATAAGCTAAATGTGTCTAGTAAACGGTTAATAGCCCGTTTATTGAAATTTATTTGTTTTGAATTTACGTATTCTGTTCCAATCTGCTCTATCAGACCTCTATGAGTTACTAAATTCTTATTCCCACTTCTCCCTCTAAAAAGTGTATTTGGTGTCACGGGCGACTTCAAGATGGTGGGAAAGTAGCCAGTGAAGCAGACGGACTCAGGTCGCCCGTTGTTCTGGGCGTTGGATTTGTCGGGTGATCGTCGAGCACATCACTTTTCGGTTTTTGGTGTAATGCACAGAGTAATCTTGTATCGACGAATCTAAATTTGTATTCAACGAGCTTTCGCTTGTTACATTGGTTAACATCTAGCTTCGAAATTTGATGTTAGGATTTGTTTTAAAATATAGCTCCTCCTGATGAAAGAAAAAATACGGTGCGATAAATGTCTCAAAGTAAAAAAATAACTTCCACATAACAGGAAAGTGCCGGGTGTCTATGTTGAATAATATCATTGTTCCTGGACTTTGGTGTCTTGGGGACTATACAGACCACTACTGGACGGATAATTTGAACGACAGCCGTTATAGAATAGTCGTTCGAAAAAGGAGAGGTTGACGAAAGGTTGACGCTTTTCTTGACTTCCCTGAGAGAAACGCAGAATTAAAAAATACGATGAGCGGCACTTCAACGCAGTACAAAGAAGTAAAAAAACAAGTGTACAGGGCTAACAAAAATATTTTCTAAAAAAGGAGAAGAAGTAGCGAACCTTATCCGAAAAAGATAAATTCAGCATTCACAGCGATCTCCATATACTACCCTGCTCATTGAACTGTCATAAACCTCTCTAAAGACTCGGCAAATATTCCCAAATATTGTGATAGTGAGATAATGAGTGTGAATAATCTCATTTCCACGAGTTATAAATCAGAGATAGGTGATCAATCCTTTAATACCATCATTTCCTTCTGTGAATTTGTAAGTAGATTAAATTGATCCTGTTGGTGTTGAATGGAAAAGAAATAATTTTGAATTAATTTTAAGATGAAATATGTGCGTTAGTGTGTCGTCTCGATACACTTAAAAACACACATACACATACACACATATACAAAAGGAATTTTTCCAACCAACAGCAAATAACCGAGAAAAGCAGAATATAAATAGGCATCTGGCACAGGTAGAATTCCGTATTTTGGCGAATTGTTTATGATAGTTTAAAAAATAAGTAAATTAGTGGCCAAGAGAACCGCTTCATATTTCCGGGACCAACTTTCAATAGAGAAAAAACTATGACAATAGAAATATAAACTATCTTTGGGGATACCACGCCCAAAAATGTTTTCTATGAGGTTTTTTTTATTGTATGAGGGAAAAGATTACGTTTGTAGTAACCGTATTCCAGTCTAATAAAGACATTTGGTTCATCACAGGACTAATACATTTGGTTATGTGATAATTGAAAATTTCAAAAATATTTAAATTTATAAAAACGATTTGATAAAATTCAATTTAAAAAAAATAAATTTTATTTCTTGTGTAAATATTTCTTGTTTGTTATGAAATCTAATAAATGGGCTTTTTTAACCTACTCTTTTCCTACATTACGCTGTTTTTTAAATTTGAGAAGTGAGTTAAATATAAAAGTGAGAAAGGTGCAACATCTTTAAACACACCCATCAACAAACGGAAAGACAAAGTCAAACAAGTATGCGTAGGTCAATATTTTCATAATAATTGCATGAAAAATTACGCTTCTTAGCGTAAAATATTGCAATCACTACCTAAACAGCAGATATCCACAGGGAATATAAATGGTGCATGTAATAGTGCTGCATCTGTTGCAGCAGAATCAAAAATCAGTCGAAGAACATCAAGCTTTGATCTCAATAATACGTGTTTTTTTTGTGGTGAATCTACCTTCAACAACAGCAATCACAAGAAAAAGTCACTTTCTCAAGGTGTGAAAATGGTTTCAAATTGTCTGCCAACACCTAACCAATTCCACGAAACTTTACTAAGGATATGTAAAGAGAGAGGCGGTGAATGGGGTGAGTGTGTATCCTCTAGAATCCTTGGTGGTTTTAATTGAGAATCAGCAATGTGAAATTCATTTCAGATTAAAGAGAAATATTCCACTGAAAATCATTCCATCGCAATTTCCTAAATTGAAAAGGGAGCAAGTTGCTACAGTGAACATTTATGAAGAACGAAAGCAAGCATTGCAATTACGTTCCTTGATAAAAGTGAGGAAGAGTATGTGACTGTAAGTGAACTACAGAACATTATGGTGGAAGGAGGAGTTGAGCCATATATGCCCTAATTGGATTTGGAAACGTACATTGGACCACTTTAAGAGTTCAAGTGAAGTAATAATAACAAAAATTCCAGAAAAGAATGATTACATTGCGTCTTTCAAAACAAAGCATTCTGTAGCTATAACAGAGGATTTCTTCTCCACCAAGTCAAGTCATGTAGTCGTCGATGAAAAAAGCATTGGCGTTGTCCATAAGGAAAGGGTATGAAAGGAAGGACAGTCAAGGAAGGGATGAATAAAGTGGGAAAGAAAGGGGTCGGTCCCTCTTTTTTTCACTCTCCCTTTGTCTTTCCATTCGTACACTTTCTTATGGAAAATGTCCATGCTTTTTGTTTGAGGTTGCACAAAACTGGGTTAAAACACATCCAAGATGGCAACCTTGAACCACTCTATATCCACAAGAAATGGAACTTCTGAAAGTAAGAATGAATACGTCTAAGAAGCTTTTATGAATGGATACCGCGTAGTTCACCGTACATCCAACTCATTTTTGGTATTTCGGCAGATATGGCAATAGAACAAACAGGGATGGGCGACAGTAAGGGAGACGGTTAGTAATCATTGGACAACTATTGTGTTATAGATCAAAAGTAATTCGGAAAAATCACATACAGGAGGAATTCACAGGAGAAAAGGCCAAGCGGATAATCAGAGGTCCAAATGGGTTGCGTCTTGGCCAGCTTATGCAATTGTAATAAATCTGTTATAATCCTTTGCTGGTGTGATATTAATTAATTCAACACAACACCAAGATATTAGTAAAAGTCGAGTAAAAAGAGATGAGCAAGACATAAAATTACTGTTGAACTTTTTGAAAGAATCTTCACCATTGGTAGGCGAAAGTAAAACACTTAGAAGCATTGCAGCAGATGTGTCTGCTTCGAATCATTGCAACGTAGACGATAGTAAAGCAATCGGATTGCGCATAATCGAATCAATGAGAGACAAATTAGTGGCAGAATTTTCGTTCAAGAAGAGGGATCAAGCACAATTAATGACTTCAAATCAGCTGAAATGAAAAATCAATTGATTAATCAATTAGATCCTTCACTTCTGTTTCAAAGGGGCATCGCACTTTTCAACAGGTTGGATATCGAAGAAAAATCTCTTTTCCAGTTTGAGTTGTGTCCTTATCCAACTTCAATATTTCAAGACGCACACCTTATTAGAGCAGCTGATAAAGCTGAACTTGCAAAAGCAATGCAAAAAGCAGTAATAGCTGATGCCAGTTGTGTTGTTGAATTATTTAAACCATCTTCATCAGGTATAGTTACAAAATTAATTATTTATTCTATTTCCTAATAGCATGCTTCACAAAAAGGAAATTTGTTTCATGTTATGGATGGCGGGGCATTGCTTCATCGTGTTCCGTGGTTCAAAGGAGAATCATATTCAGTTATCTTCAAAGACACTACAAATATATTAATGAAAACTTCAAATCGATAGATATGATACTGGACCTACTAAAGATGTCACACACATCAGAAGATCTAAAATCGTTGGAAGCAAAGTGGAATTCACTGAGAGCATGTCATTTACCACGTGTAAAGAAGAATTTCTATCAAATTTGAAAAATAAAAGTTGTTTTTTTAATTATTATCTTCATATCTTAAGATATTAAGCAATCTTAAACAAATGTTAACACCGTTTAAAGTGAAGGTGATGCAGATTGTCTCATTGTTGCAACTGCCATTGAGAACTCACAGCGTACTGACACTGCAGTTAGACGACACAGACTTACTTGTTCTTCTTCTTCACCATGGTGCGAAAAAAACAATCACAAGCTCTTCCTATTTAACCAAGGTAAAAAAGTAAAGAAGGTGAAGTGTTGGGATATGTTTGAAATTCAAAAAATACTAACCGCTGAAGTATGCAATTCTTTACTGTTTGTCCATGCAGTGCTTGGCTGTGACACTACCTCTCGTTTACATGGAGTAGGAAAGGGGGTGGCTCTTAAACTAGCGATTTCAAATAATAAAGATTTCTTGGAAGCTGCAAACATTTTCTTACACGAGGTCACAGATTTAAAAAAATTGAAGATGCTGGGGAGATAAAAATTTTCCTACTGTTGGTGGGGAAAAAAATCATCATTAAATAACCACAGATGGACAACATTTAGGAAAAAGTATCATCTGCCATCCAGTTCGTACACCCAAAAGATTTACCTCCAACGTCTGATGCAGAAAAATATCACAGCCAAAGAGTTTTTCTACAAGTTCAGCAATGGAAGGGAAACAACTTAGAGCCAACTGATTGGGGTTGGGTTTTTCGTGACGATAAACTGTATCCCATATAATCACAGAATCTCCTCCAGCACCGCAATGTATATTAAAAGTGGTTAAATGTAGCTGCACTGGTACTTGTTCATCTATGAAATGTTGTAAAAAACTGTCTTAATTGTACAATTGCGTATAAAAATTGTAAAGGTATTAATTGTGTTAATTCAACTGTAATGGAGGATGTGTTAAATGATGATTGCAATATACATGAATCTTAAATTTATTTCTTCTCATTGATATTTTTTCATTAAAAAAATCCGCCTATCATGCAGTTTTACCAAATTCTTTCAATCGGTTTGTTGCTCAGTTGACTTATAGAATAGGTGTGATGCAATAAAACATACTATAAATGTTATTTTAATTAAACCACAGGGTAGTATCAATTAAAATAAACAGCATTATGTAGGAAATTAGTAAGTTAAAAAAGCTCATTTATTATGTGGCGCACTAGCACCAAAGGTAAAAGAGATAATAATGTAAGATCTGGCAACGGCGAGGGTGCAGACAACGATACGGGGAGGGAGAGAGTCAAGAATCGAAGAGACAGACGGAAAGTCGAGCAGTTAATAACGAAATTTAGCAATCGTGGTGTATCACATATTAAATTTCATAACAAACAAGATATATTTACACAAGAGATAATATTAAAATTTTTTCAGAAAAATGAATTTTATCAAATAGTTTTTTATAAATTAAAATATCTTCCTCACCGAATCTCTCGGGATCCTTTCAACTGGAGATTCCCTAAAAATTATTTTTTCTTAAATAAGAAAATCAAAATTAACACGTAGTTTGAGATTTGATGTTTTTTTTTTTACAAATTGACTGTACTATTAATTCAAAGTTTTGATTTAATAACTAGCAATGCAAAGGGACAGTTTTCGCTTCTTCAAATAAAACAGAGACAATTTCATATAAGTTAAGCCTATTTTATCTGTTTCTACTATTTACTCTTCTGTGCCAGCACTCGGCATCGTTATGTGTTCTAATTATTTGATAAAGAAAGACCACTTCGAGGTTTACCAGACAGAATTGGATATCCATTGATTATTAATATATTTTAAAAATGTACCAATTAAATATGTTGGCCTTGGCTCAAGTTAATGGCTTTCTATTCTTCCCATAGTCCATTGAAAACTTAGTGAATATTATCTGGTGGTTTAGACGCAGAGTCAACACCTTCTTAAGTACAACGTAACCCTCTTCCTGCTTATTATTATACAATCCCGCTAAATCGATTTTCGAAGTCGCCTAAACACGGTCTGGGTCCAGTGAAAAGCCGAGGCGTACATTTTCACTGAAGGAAAAACATCTTCGACCCCACTCCAAATTGCTCGGTCAAAATCAGAGACGACTTCGGTGACTGCCATTTCAGGACCCATAATGCGACGAACTTCTTTAAATACTTTTCGATAGTAGAAAGCTGTTTATTGAACATAAGAGGGATTTGCATCATCATATCATCCTTACGGATGAAAGCATGAATCGAGAAAAGTTGTGTCGGCTCTTCTATCTCGCTTACTGAGGGATCTTGTAGACTGTTTCGGCTTGGAGAACGTCGGGCTTCCAGAAACGATTGCAGATTTTCTTACGTTTTCGTCGGCGGATGACGATAAGGCGACGAGTTACTTTTTCCCATCGAGACACCTTCTCCATTCGTCTTTGTTGAAATGAAAGCGTCGACGATGCCCACGGAAAGACAGACGCAATTGGTGTGAGACTTTTGTTGTAAATATCAAGGCGTCTAAGAGGCGCCCTTTGGTGAGAGAATAGAGCTTCCTTCATGAAAAACGTCTCGTCTTCCCGGCACGAATTTTTCTTCAAACTTAAATATAATAGCGAGTACTGGGTCATCCACAATATATTCTTCTGAAGACTCAACGATTTGAGGCACAAAAACAGTTTCTTCGGCTACTTTATTGAACACAACATCCGATACTTGGTGATCGGATTAGGCTTCTTTCATCGGATACTTCTTGTTTTGTTATATCAGGATTGAAATACATGGCGGTCTCACCTTCGTTTTCTTTCTAGTCAGCAATCAACACTAGACTTGAACTCGGCATGATATCTTTCACTACTCCATGCACTCCTTTAATTGAAGCTCCGCTATGTACGATCCACTCGATTCCTAGTACCAACGGATAGAGCATTTTTTTCTACTGGAAATTTTGGAAGATCTACTAAGATTCCTTGGTACCGGACCGTGAGGGTGGTTTCTCCCACTACATTGTCGATTAGCGTTCCTGTTGGAAATAGAAGGCAAGCAGAGGCTTCCGCCTGTTACTGCCTGTACTCCCTCTGTCGTCTGTAATGTCACCAACTTATATATAAAGTGTTCGACAGTCAGTCTTCTCTCTGTTCAATTGTCTCAATAAAGGTAACGGTGCATTTTGATTGTCCTATTGTATTGGGCAAAGTTCAACAGTTCCGTCTATAGATCGATAGTTGGAAGGCGCACGAATTTTGAAACAGAAACGGTTCACCAACCATTCCTCAGATATTGCACTATTTTTGGCACCTGAATCCCCCATTGCTTCCATTTCACCTATGCGGAAAACATCAGCCGTGATGAAAGGACTGTTCACGAGCGTATAAGTTGTGGGGACGACGACATTTATTTCCGCAGTCGATGACGATTTCGACCAACCATAATTTTGATTTTGGCAGTCACGAGAAATATGACCGAAATTTTGCAATTGTAACAATGGATATCATTCCGAGGAGTCGGGTTACGCTGTTTGAATGTCACTTGCCCGGTTGTAGTTCTAAGTGTACCCAGAGAAGAAGGACGGTTAGTTGTACGTGTCAGAATAGCGACTTGGCTCGTCAATGCCTCAATGGCCTGGAATATCAAATCGTTTTCTTGGTCCTTTTCGTCGATTTTTTCGATCACTTTTGACGCACTTGAGCCGACCGGCGAATCACTGATGCTTTCTAGGCGTCTAGGCGTTGACTGAAATAGGTGGATTACCCATCATAACCGACTTCATTTCAGGGCAAAGAAGTCTTCGAATAATGAAAGGGATTAGTTCCGCATCCGTGAAAGGTGTAGAGCGTTTACGACATAGTTTTACTTTGTCCAAAACGTAAGTTGATCCCAATTAATTCGGTAGTTGCTTTCTTCCTTCAACAAGTAACTGCCATTGACTCTCGGTCAACTGAACCTCGAAGGCTCCACGAAGTCCGTCAATCCAGTCATTCCACAGCGGTAGATGAATTCCAATTTACTCTTGCCACGTAAGCGCATCTCCGAACAAAGAACCTATTGCCACTCGACGCATTTTGTCGTCTCCCCAGTTCTCTGCTAAGGCCTTCCGATTCACCATTTGCAGCAAATCTTGTAAACATTCGTTCGTAGATCCAGTAAATTTCACGTCTACGTTAAGGAAAGCACGGACTGCTACAGCTGGTGCCGGTAGGACGACGGGTGGAAATGGAGGAGGAGCGGCTAGGAGCCGATTAGTCAAGGCCCGCCAGCAAATTCTGTTGCTGTTGCATTTGTTGTTGCTGCAGTTGAAACTGTTGTAGTTGTTGCTGTTGGTAGGCAGCCATTTGTGGTTGCTGCAGTTGAAACTGTTATTGTTGTTGTTGCTGTTGGTTAGCAGCCAGCGCAGCCATTGCCACATTCGTTGCCGCATCCATAGCAGCGGCCCCGATTTCTACCTCTCATTCCGCGTTGAAAATCCTCCACTCTTCTGTTAGCGCAACGTTCCCGGAAACGAAGGCAGTTTTCGTTGCACTGCAGACCTTCTCTATCAAACACACATCTCACACACCGTCCTGCTCCACGGCGACAGCAAAGCATCTGTCAAGTTCTGACGATCAACCGAAAGGTAACGATAAAAAGTATGACGGCGTTACAGTGAAAAATGAAACGAAATAGTCAACAAGCCCAATAAATATCCGACCGAACTGCTCAATGAACAACCGACCAGGAGAATTATGGACCACAAAGACGCTTCAAGAACAAAGAAATGACGACGAAATAATGTGGCGGCTCCCTCTGTCCGACGAGAACAAAGAAGTGACGATAAAACAATATGGCGGCTCTCCCTCGCGCGATGAAAGGAATCCACACTTGTTTACAAACAAGAAATTACGTCGAAATGATGAGGTGATTCCGCAAACGATGAGACAATTTGGAATAGACGAAATGGTCGACAAGCCCAATTAATTATCCGACCGATTTGCTCATTGAACAACGACCAGGATAATAAGGACCCCGACAACGAGATGTCAGGATTTGCTTAGACCCTTCGGAGCTCAACAAGGCTGTCCAACGTCAACATCTTTCAGTGCCAACCGTCGAACAACTTTTTTAGTAAGCTACTAAAGCAAAATACTTTTGCAGCCTTGACGCTGCGTCAGGTTTTTATCAAATTCCGTTGTACCACGCAGCTTCCTACCTATATGCATCATAGCGACACCAAGAGGTCACTATCGGAAACTCCGTTCACCGTTTGGATTGAAGTCCGCCCCAGAAATTTATCTTCAGACCATATCCGAGTTATTTGAAGATCTCCCCGGCGTCTTCATTTATTTGACTACTTTCTGGTCATTGGTGAAACTCAAGAGGAACTTCTTACCAATCTTCGTCTGGTATTTTTGCACTGTCGGCTACACAACCTCAAGCTTCAACTAAAAAAGTAGTGATTTTTCTTACAGCAGCTACCGTGGCTGGGCTATTTCATTGGCCAGGGATCTCTCAAACCAGATCCCAATAAAATCAGCGCCATACTAGAAATGCCCGACCCCAGCAGCCCGTCCGACCTCATCCGCCTTCTGGGGATGGTCACCTATCTCGACAAGTTCTGCAAAAATCTTGCTGGTCTCACCCCACCATTGAGAGACCTGCTGAAGGCAGACGCCATGTGGAAGTGGAAGTGAAGATTGTGGTAAGAGCCTCAAAAAGTCACACTTGCCTAGTTGAAAGGCGCCCTGTCGTCACTTCGGTACTCCGCCTTTATGACCATTCCCTTCCGGTGGTCGTTTCGGTTGACGGATCTCCAGTTAGAATTGAGGCCATTATACTTCAAGAACTAGCCGTTTTACCCACCGCGTACTCCTCCACGTCACTCTCAGTGAACCAATAGCGCTACTTTCAGATTGAGAAAGAGCTGCTCGCAGTCCAGTTCAGACTCATGATGTTTCGGCAATATGTATATGGACAAACAGTTGTGGTTGAAACCGACCACATGCCGCTGGTTTGCCTGTTGGAAAAGCCAATAGCCTCGTGCTCCCCACGGATTCAACGAATGCGCCTACAACTACAGCGGTTCGATTTTCTCTTCATCTACAAGCCAGGACGAGAACTTTTTATAGCTGACAGGCTTAGCCGCACCCCATCCCCCCGCCTGTTCTATGATGAAATCACGCAGGCCTGCGAAGAGCAAGTATATGCCATGCTTAATCTCGTCATTCCACGGGAGTCTACACGTGCCAAGTTTGCGTCCACCACGGATGCTGATCCAACTCTTCTGCTCGTTAAACAGCTTCTGCTACGAGGTTGGCCGGACCACAAGTAACAATGCCCGGTCGCTGCTAAACCATTTTGGGCCGTGCGACACAACCTGGCTGAGGCGGAAGGGCTCTTGCTCAATGGCAGCAGGCTAGTGGTTCCAGTGTCTCTCCGTCAAGAAGTAATTGCCGGAATTCATGATGGCCACTTTGGCGAGGTAAAGTGTGTCTTAAGAGCAAAATCGGCCGTTTATTGGCTCGGTTTTGACGACCAAATCCGGAATATGGTGGCCAGCTGCCCTACGTGTCAAACGCAATCGAAAACGAATCGCAACCCTCCCCAGCCACTGCGTCCCTTCCAGTTGCCAGTTCACGCGTTCCAGTGGGTGTCAGCTGACATTTTTATCTTCGGTGACGTCAATGGCAATATTAATGAAGATTACACATATTTAGGTTTGGGATCTGTGTTACCACATATAACCGGGATTTATGAAATCGATCGCCTTGAGAAAGGGGGTGTTTTTCATACAATTTTTTGGCCGTTTTTTGGCCAAGTGGACCGAGCATGGCATCCCTGTTAGGCATGGAGTGCCGACTCCTCTACTCCTTGAAACAAACATACGACTGCAACAGACAAAGAAGAGAAGATAAGTTTGATTTGAGGGGCGAAACGCTTGTCGTGCCCGATTCATTGACCGAAGAACAAAAAGTTTTGGATCTGGAACAAGTACGTACGTACTGAAATCGTCATAAGAGACTAATAAACTAGTGAGAAACCCAGCTTAGGTTGAAGAGTTTCTATTTTCTAACAAACTTCACCAATCCTATGTACAAAATATGTCATTACAAGTTTGGAGTTGAATGTGATTAGGTAATAACTGGAAAACCAGTGTTCGGTGAGGGACAAAACACAAATTGAGGGTAGTTTGATGTGAACACACACACACATACATACATCAGAAGCACACAAATATGGAAAGGAATATAAAATCAACATGAGTGTCATACACTATACAAATTAACGGATACCTAATAGAGTGTGTGTCAGATGACGCCTTGTCAATATAAAATGTTTCACTGTGGTTACGACTATACATCAAGGGCAACCAGGGCCAATCATTCAAAATAGGAGAAAGTATCTAAAGTTACAATAAGTTGAAATCAGTATGGGTTAATGAGCACAAAGACAATTCACGATACCTGTCAAGTTACACGTCAGTCAGAAGAAGAAGAAAGCAAAACCAAAATGCTCACACAAAAACTACACTGATTGACAGCAGGATGGGAAAACAGGGTAAACAGTCGTCACAAGACAAGTGGGGCCCGAATAATTGTCACAATGAAAACGCTGATGTTAATGATGCTGCTAGCCACTCATGCAGTGCCTTTCGCGGGTCCGACCTCCCCCGACCTCGTTCCTTGTTAGCGCTAGTTGGTTTGCTCCTCTTCTTGGAATTCCGGTTTAGAATTTCACATCCGCTGCACGGACTAAACCGTCGGAACCAAGGTAAGTCAGTACCATCCTCCCCGTGCGCCATCGTCCTCTTGGGGCATCCTTCCAGTCATCTAGGACGTAATCTTCCACAGCTAGATTCGGTGCTGGCGTCTGCCATTTTCTTCGTCCAACCATTGACTGTAAAAAGGCTCCGTGCCACTGGTCCCAAAATAGAGTAGCTAACCGTTGGGTGTAGCGGTAATGATCTCTTGGCAGAGACCGACTGAATTCGCCGGCCGGCAAGTCCGCCACTGGGGCCCGATTTAAAAAGTCATTTGGAGTAAGAGGGCGAAAAACATCCGGGTCCGAACTCACGGATGTGAGCAGACGCGAATTTAACAGACCAGACACTTCGAATAACAGGGTGCGAAGAATCTCGTCGCTCGGTTTCCTCAGACTGAGATTCTCTGAATCGAGTGCTGCATACAGAGCATTTTTCACAGATCGTAACAACGTCTCGTGCGATCCACAAAATGAGGGGTTTGAGCGGGCTGAAAGGTCCAGTGAATTCCAAGAATCTTGAGCTGCACAGTTAAATCTTCATCTCCTTTTAATCGTTTCAGCTCCTCCCGCAGGATCCGCTCTTCTCCCACCAAATTTGTTCCGTTATCCGAAAACATGTGCGCTGGCTTCCGGTAAATCGCTGCAAATAGCCTCAATACCATCAGGAAATCGTCCGAAGAGAGCGAGATGGCCACATCTACGAAGACAGCCCGTGTTACTAGACAAGTGAACAGGGCTCCCCATCTCTTCAGCGTTCCTCTCTCATAGGTGACATCGATTGGGCAAAAATTATCTACCGATGTGTATGTGAAAGGCGGCTCCCGAGCTCCTAATCGCGCCTGATTAACGTTGGACATGATCTGGAGGGCTGCTTTCGGGTGAAAGTGGCGACATGGAATGCACTCGTTTCTGACGCGTTTTACTGCCTCTCTTCCGGCCGTAATCCAGGTGTTCTGCCGGATATCTGAAAGAACGAAATCTGTTCCCACATGATGCATATTGTCGTGGAAGGCTTTTATGATGGCTCGTGTGAGTGGAAAAATTGGAGGATGTAGCTAATCATATGGGAGTTAGGCCCGCCCTAATCTTCCACCTAATCGTAATAGTCCATCGTCGCCGAGGAAAGGAGTCAACGGCATCAGTCGATAAGTGGGTATAATCGGTCGATAAGTCTCTCTCTCCCTGATATCAACTAAATATTAAATTCAGAAAGTAGATCATTAATTCTTCCAAGCTCTTCTTGCATTAAATTTTTTTTGCTCATTCCCGCATCTCATTTCCACAATTTAATCGTTTCTTTTCTTCCTCACGCTCCACTCTAGCGGAGCTCCAAGTCGGGCTCCTTTATCTAGCAAAATTCAGCCCGAGCAAAAGAGAAAGCGGAATTTGGTCCGCCAACGCGGAGAAGTAGCTCCATGGACGGGCCCAATCCGAGAGCCACTCTACAAGAACACCAGAGAAGGTCGGCGTGAAGAATATCGCAACCGGCCGATCGTCCCGTGCGCGGTTCCATCTAACGACCCGGTCATCCCAGCTCCATCACTGGAACAGGAGGCAGTCAACTTCCGCAGGGTCTTGGATCGAATTGCCGCAGCTGACCCTCCTCCACACAGATATTTCCCGACGCCGGCTGATATAGCAGAATATCACAGGCTGAGAAACACTCCTTGCCAGGACTTCCGGATCACCAAGGGGCTGTTACACGGCCCCAGACAACGTCAACCAAACAAACCAGTCCAGGCAGTCCCGCGGGAAGAAGGAGCCGTTGGCGGAGAAAACAAAAAAGAAGAAGGAGCCGTCGGTGGTGAAGAGAGCGAGGAGGAGGAGGCTCTGCAGTTGCTCTACGAGAGCCTATCAATCGAAGAGCCAACACAAGATCCCATCCCGCCAGCACCTAAACCAACAGAGCCACCACGGCAAGGCCGATCAAGAGGAAGAGGAGTATTGATGTACTCGAAAGAGAGCCTCAAGAAGAGACCCAGGGAAAGATCCGTTTCAAGAATCGCCTGGGTGAGACGACTGGCGGAGCAACAAGAGAACAATTAATTTTCCTTCATTGTTCCACTCGCATCACTGTTTTCAAGGAATGTCGTGTTAAACGATAAATACAGAATGTATCTCTCTTCCATTAATTTAGTCTAATATTATCAATAAAAAAAAAAAAACCTTCTTACATACAATCGGGAGACAAGCAACAGCTGACCTCCATAACCAAAAATATTTTTCTTTCAGCACAAGCAACTTCCAGCTTACAGAAGGTAAACGAGGATCGAGCTGAAACTTAGCCGACCCACCGCTCGTCACGCCATCTACTGAGAGAAAGGGGAGACGAAAACTTTCACTCTCCAACAACACCGGCAGAGGCGCTGCAGTCAAACTTGAAGCAGCCACTCTCGCACAACACCACAAGAGGCGCTGCAGTCAAATTTGAAAAAGCCACTCAAGCAAACAACACCGCAAGAGGCGCTGCAGTCAAACTTGAAGCAGACACCTCAAGCAAAACAACAACAATACAGGCTTGCCAATTCACAATTAAACAAAAACAAACTAATAATAAACTTTCTTTCTTCCAAAAACATTCAAGATGACTATTCCAACGAACGAAGCGTCTCGTAGGGGCATCAAAGCGCATGTAACGCGCTGGATAAACAACGTCAAGCAATACGAAAACGTAAAAATGGACCTCACAGTCCACAACTTAGTGCTGGGAGCTGAGTCCAACTTAAGGAACATGTACAGTAAATACAAGCGTCTCTCGGAAGGGGTCGCCAGAGACATGGAGCAAGGACAAGCGACCCAGGAACAATTCGAGGCGGAAGTCGACATCCAAATCCAGGTGGAAGAGGAAGTCGGATCCGCACTCATCATAATCGAACGAAAAAGAAAAGAATTCAAAGAAATCCAAGAAGCTGAAGAAAGAAAGTGGCAAGAAGCGACGCTATTGCTCATGTTCAGCACGCAACAAAGGGCAGCGGATGCCGCCAGGTCCCACGATAAAGCCGATCAAGACGCAGCCAGGGCCCAAGAAAAGGCCGATCAAGACGCTGCCAGGGCCCAAGAAAAAATTGATCAAGATGCTGCAAGAGCACAGGAAAGAATCATCCGTCAACAAGAAATTCAAGATCAACAGAACCTGTTTCGACAACTGATTGCCGCCATTCCAGCAGCAGCTGCACCAGGAGGGCCCGCGGCTCCAGCCGCAGTTACGTCAACTAAGCTACCAAAACGTCAAATCAAACCGTTCAAAGGGGACGTCCTTGAATGGACGTCCTTCTGGGAAGGCTACAACGCAGCCGTCCATGAATCGACCATCCCGGTGGTTCAAAAATTCGGCTACCTCAAAGATTACCTGAAAGGTGAAGCACAGCTGTGTGTGGAAAACCTGGATCTGACGGAAGCCAACTACACCGTTGCAGTGAATCTCCTGAAGGTGATGTACGGCAAAACGGACGTCCTGATCGAGGCCAACACCCAGAAGTTGGGCACGCTTCAACCAGTAAGAGACGTGGCTGATACCGCGGGACTCAGGTGCTTCCAGCTGACTATCCAGTCACATATCAATGCGTTTGGAGACACTGGGAGTTGCAAGAACGAGCCACGGATGTCTCCTTGGATCAAGAATTCTGCGCTCGATCCCACTCAAACTTCAAGCAGAGTGGGCCAAATCAGCAACAAACAAGGTAACAGACATTGATCAAGTCTTAAAATTTATCGAAGAGCAAGTTGAAGCAGCAGAGTGACTAAGCCGTTTGAGAGCTACAAAACCAAAGCCGGCCCAAAATTCTCAACAACCGGCCAAAGCAACACCACCTACAACACCAACAGCTTTTCAGTTCGGAGTCAGCAGCAAGCCGGACTCCACAATCAAAACATCCGAGCAAAACAAGAAGAAATGGCAGTCCACCACCAAGGAGAGAAGCAACAGCATCATCTCCAAGGAAACCAGTGCTGCCCTGCGTGTTCTGCAAGGAGATGCATTGGGCTACGAATTGCCCAATGGAGCTGAAAGAGAAAAAAGCAATCATCGCCAGCCAAAAAAGATGCTCTAACTGTTTTGGTCATCACGAGACCACTGATTGTTTTAATCCCCACAGATGCCAACGATGCGGAGCCAAGCACCACACAGTCTTGTGTGCCGAGAAAGACACCCGATTCGGATCCTCAACTGTAATTCCAAGCAAACCAGCAGCTGGGAGCAGCTCAACAACAGCGTGCGTAAGCTCCTTTGGTGAGATTATTCTCAAAACTGCAACCGTTTACGTTTCAGACACAAATGGAAAACAGATCCGAGCAATTCTCTTCCTTGACGATGGCAGCCATAGAACATGGATTAAAAAGCAGATTTCAAGAGAACTTCAACTGAAGATAATCCAGGCGGAGCAGATCGCGACCAGGGCCTTCCGCCAGACAGAGGCCCCTCCAGCAGAAACTCACAACGTGGTCGAGATGACGGTGCGGGGCACCTAACCAGGAGCCCCAACGGTGCGTATTGAAGCTTTGGAGGCAACTGACAAAGTAGGAAGCACCGGCCCGTACCAAACTACAGAATTTGCAAGAAAGCTGTGGCTGGAGAATGAAAATTTGGCAGACGACCGCTTCGAACGTGAAGGAGGAGACGAGGACGTCGGGATTCTTGTTGGAATGGACCAAATGTTAAACATTATGTTCAATGAGTCAGCAACTACTAGCCCGTGTGGACTCAGAGCCTACACTTCCAAACTTGGAAAAGTTATCGGTGGTCCATCACAAGAAAAAACATCGAAACAAAGTCAAACAATTGTCAATCAGCTCCTAATTAATTCACTTTGCTCTCTACCACAGATCACCTCACAGCCATCGAAATTTTTTAACAGCATCCAATCAAACAAGTCGGAAAGCAGGGAGACATGAAATTCCAGCCTCCTTCCACTACCAGAAAATTCTGAACAAATCTGCTTTTTCGACTCAACAAAAGAAAACAAAAGGTTTGAAATGGAGAAGTTAAATTTTGATCTCTCGTTATTTTGGCGATTAGAAAACTTCGCAAATTTGAACGACTGTGTTGCTGTGGAGAAGGACGATGAATTCCGCTCCTTTTGCGAAGACATCACGCGATTTGACGACGGCAGATATTGCACGCCAATTCCATGGACAACTAACAGATGGAGACTCGAAATCAACCACCAGATGGCAGCAGGAAGACTACGGGGCATGTTGACCAAGCTACGCAAATCTCCAGTCGACTTGGCCAACTACACCAAAGAAATCGAACAACTGATAGCAAACGGATTTGTAGAAGAGGCTGATTTCAATTACGAAGGCCTCCACACTTATCTACCGCATCATCCAGTCTACCGAACAGACAAGGTCACCACAAAAATCCGACCAGTTTTCGACGACGCCGCAAGATCCAGATATGGGCCGAGCCTCAACGATGTTTTGGAGACGGGACCAAATCTTAATCCTGATCTCCTCTCGGTCTTAATGCGTTTCCGGATGAACCGGATCGCCTGGATTGCGGATATTTAAAAAGCATTTCTCAACATCGCGCTGCAGCCCGAAGACGCCGAAGCAGTCAGATTTTTATGGCCGAGGGAGCCGGAAAATCCCAGCTCCGATTTCATCGCATACAAATGGAAAAGAGTTCCATTTGGGCTAAGTTCAAGTCCATTCCTTTTAAGAGTCACCATTAATAAGCATTTGCTCTCAGTCAAACCTAGATTTCCAAAGACAGTCGAACAAATAGAAGAGCAACTTTACGTGGACGACTACCTTGGAGGAGCAGACAACGTGCCGACAGCCATAACTACGGTGGGAAAAACCGTCACATTTTTTTCAGTGGCCCAACTCAACATGAGGAGCTGGGCAACAAACAACAAGCAGCTCCGTGACTTTCTCACCGAAAAAGAAATGTCGAACCAGATTGTCGGAATCCTCTCACCCACGATAGATGGCCAACAAAAGGCACTGGGTCTTAGATAGGACACGAGCTCCGATTCATTCAAAATTGACCCTACATCTGTAATGCAAGCAGCCGTGGAGATAGGAGAAAAAAATCACCAAGAGGAAAATTCTGAACATCTCCGCAAGAATATTCGACCCAATTGGTTTTCTAGCTCCCACAGTTTTACTTTTAAAAATAATTTATCAAAAACTTTGGGAAGGAGACATAGGTTGGGACGATGACGCCACACCCGAAGTGAAGAACACCTGGAGCAGCATCATGAAAGGCCTGAAGAATCTACATCATTTGAAGATCCCACGATGGATTGGATATTCAAAAACTTCCATCGTCTCCGCAGAAATTCACGTGTTCGGCGATGCATCAGAAGCAGCCTACGGAGCAGTAGCCTACGCACGGCTCCAACTGGAGAACGGAATTCCTTAAACCATCCTCCTTGCCAGCAAAACTAGAGTGGCGCCTCTTCCAAAGAAAAAAGTAACATTACCCAGACTCGAACTCGAACAGAACGAAAAAGTTAAAGCCTGTTGAGAGTCGTTTAAGCCTACCCTGAAACGGAAGTCCGAGGTTATCGTAAACCCCACTTTGGATGAATCCATTTATCTACGACTGAAAGCTTCAATGAATTCCAACGCTTCTAAAACCAACAAAGATCCGACGGAGAAGACGCCCAAGAAATTATCTTACAAAATTTTGGATTTAATCAAGCCTCTTTTGTATCTAGCCAGCTACGCCAATTTAAAGAAGAGGAAGAAAAGCGATGCTATCGCAACATAAAGCGCTATCCGGCTTTGGGCCACACTTATTCGATATATTATCAAATCTCGCCGGCAAAACATCCTCACCCAACTCTACCCTGAGTTCATGAATCTTCTGGATAGGAGCGATATCTGGTCGGGAGGAGAAGACATCCTCGGTCAGAAGTTCTTACGTCATCTAGTTAACGAAGCGAAGGCGCAATCTAACCTCGAAGGCATCTCCAAGGTCAACAAGAAGCCTCCACCCACCAAGGATCGCCACCCAGGCCCTGCTAGAGACTCTACTTCCAATTAGCAGCGGCCAAGAAATTCCTACCCTTACGCCGCTCAACGTGACAGGTACATTACTAATTCATCTCACTCTTTTGGCGGTCAAGTCTCCCGTTTCATTGACAATTGAGTTAAAATCACCTCCGACCCGTAAGTTTTGCGTACGGTTGAACACGGCCTCAGTCTCAATTTCATCTCCACTCCCACCCAACAAAAGATCCCACGTAATGCAGTAATGAACGATCAACAACTAGAGATTTGCGACACCGAGATTTCTTCTCTACTTCAAGAAGAGCCCTCCCCCCCCCTCTCAGACGGTGTCGGTTTCATAAGCGGGTTCTTTGTTGTACCAAAATCTTCGGAGGATGGAGACTGATTGTAAATTTAATGGGCCTAAATCAGTTCATCCCAAACCAACACTTTAAAATGGAGGGCGAAAATGCTGTGCGTCACGCAGTGAGACAAGGGGACTGGCTAGCAAAATTAGATTGAAGGACGTCTACCTTACCATTGCCCTCTGCCCGGAACAAAGGTTTCTCTTTCAATTCAAATGGAGAGAGAAGTTTTTTAAAATTCATTTCAATGCCATTTGGCCTTGGTCCAGCACCCGTGTTGTTCACCAAACTGCTGAAACCTATCGTTAGCTTCCTTAGACAGCGTGGCGTGCGTCTCGTCATCTATCTCGACGACGTATTGATCATAGGCCATTCCAAAGAATCAGCTGGAGAGGCCGTATGTCAAGTATTCCACCTCTTCGTATCACTCGGTTTTGTTATTCACGAAGAAAAGTCAATAATGGTGCCAACTCAGTCCCTCGAGTACATCGGCTTAGGCATAGATACGATCTCTATGACTTTCTCCCTCCCATCAAAGAAATTGGACAAATTAAAGGAAATGTGTACTCTTGCGTACAAGTCAAGCTCTCCATCACTCCAAGATTTAGTCTTACTGCTAGGGATTCTAAACTGGGCCGCTCATTTAGTAATTTACGCTCCTGCGCACTGCAGAAATAGTCAGGCCTTCTACACAAAACATTCAAAGTCGGCTAAGGGTGACCTCTCAGCTCGGTTTCGTCTTTCGCAAAAAGCCAGAAGCGACCTAGACTGGTGGATGTCGAAGGCATCCTTCTCGGCAAGGCGGAAACTGACCGCATCTCCCCCTAAATTTTTATATTTTCGGACGCCTCCCTTTCCAGATGAGGAGCTGTCAGTGTTAACATGAGAACCGGTGGCCCTTGGACCACAACCGATTCAGGCCGCCACATTAATGAGTTGGAATTTATAGCAGCCTTTAACGCAATTAAATGCTTCGCCACCTCGGCATCTTTTACATCGATCGAGATTAGGATAGATAATAGATCAGCAGTATCCTACATCAACAAACAGGGCGGCCTAAAGTCAGGCACCCTTTGCGAAACAGCCCTGGAGATTGTGAAGCCAGGTCAATCGATCTTCACGCCATCAACCTTCCAGGCTCATCGAATCTTGTAGCTGACGCAGAGTCCCACAAACCCGTAGCAGCAAACGATTGCAAACTATTCACATCCGCATTCCAAAAAAATCATCAGACATGGAAGACGGAAGTAGATCTATTCGCCAGCGCATGGAATGCACAACTTCCAAGATTTGTCAGCCGTTTTCTTCGGCCGGACGCATGGATGACGGACGCCTTTACATTGAACTGGAAGTCTCTCAAAGCCTTCGCCTTCCCCCCGTTCAACTTAATCGCGAGCTGCCTAACGAAGTTGGTTCAGGAGAAAGCAACAATAATTCTAATAACACCATTTTGGCCGAGTCAACCCTGGTTTCTGGATTTGCTGAAACTGGCGACGGACACCGAACGCATGCTACACCCAGAGAAAGATCTGCTAACATCCCCGTTGGGGGAATGTCACCAGCTCACAGCCAATCATTCAATCCGACTAGTCGCCTGGAAGCTATCGGAGGATGCCTCAAAAGCCAAGGGTTTCCGGATGGAGTCATCGAGCTGTTATTATCCGCACCAAGAGCGAATACCGACGCTGCATATTAGTCGGCGTGGGTCAACTGGTGTGATTAGTGCCATAGACGGGATGCTGATCCCATGTCTAGTGGTGTAAAGGAGGTACTAAGCTTCCTGGCCGGAATGTTTAAATAGGGCAAGACTAATAATGTTTAAATAGGACAACACTGTTCATAGATCTATGTTATCTTCCACCCTTAATTTAACCGCTTCAGGCCTCAAGGATGAAGGGCATCTACCAATGCAAGCCCCCGATTCCTAAATACAACGCTACATGTCACCCATCCGTGGGCATCAATCATTTCATCTCCACAGACGGAAGGACCATTTCACTTATCCATTTGGCCCGCAAAACAGTCACTCTATTAACCTTAACTACAGTCCTCAGATGCTCCGAGCTGAATTCCATCCAGCTCGACTCCGTTTCCTTCTCTGCCAACAAAGTATTTTTTAACGGTCATCTCTTAACAATTCAGGCGTGTTTATTGGTTCCAATAAACCTCATAGCCCCGTAACGTGTTCTACTATAGGCCGCTGGATCAAAGACCAGCTGAAAGAAGCGGGCATAGACACATCTATCTTCTCGGCTCATTCCACTAGAGGAGCGGCTGCATCAAAGGCAGCGTCAGTCGGAGTCTTTATTCAGGTGATCCGCAATCAAGGCCATTGGGCCAGCGAGTCAACTTTCTCAAAGTTTTATCGCCGGAAGACGTTGACTAATCCAAATCTTATAGAGTCAGCGGTCCTGTTGGATTCATCGTCAGACTGGTCTATCCCGATTTCTTTTTGTTTTTTTCTCTTTTTATAACATATTCGGCAGACGGTTAAGCAACCCTTTTACCTGGCGCTAAATGAATAGAAAATAAGACTGATAGACAGATTCTATTAATTGCCAATATTCTGTCACACCACCGTTTAATTCTAGAACTCTTGCTAATCAAGTAATAAAGCGTTCGTAAATTTCATTTTGCGTTCCGTAAAAGGGTTGCTTCACCGTCTCCCATTTCGCGGTAAAATAGTTAGTGATGTTAAAGGGTAGAGTTAAGAAAAGGGTAGAGGGGTTTGGGTTAACAAGGAAAAATGCGCACAAATAACAACCCATTTCTCTTGTGATAGGCTCACACTACCCGCCAATACAGAGTAAAAAGGCGTATATTTGAGCACAAGGTATACAAACTTTCAGCCACGACTGTATATAGTTGATGAGAACGAATTTACAACATTGATGAGGTAATCATTTTTGCTATTCTTTATTATTACTTGTTTGAACGACAAATATGGTGATCATATGTATTATACAAAATAGGAAATAAAATCAAAAAGATATTATAAGATCAAACAAGACGATATCTCTCGAATTGGTGAACTGGTAAGATATAATTTGAACTAGTTAATGTTCTACAAAATGGTAATTCTATTTAGTGATGTCGATAATTCACCCACTCAACCAACTCGGGTACTATACGCCCCTACCCGGGTGAACACCCGGGTAACGGGTAGCGGGTAGAACGTTGCCAAATAATACCAAATATGTCAAACTCCAAACGTTTTATTCCTTTCAGAAATTCAAAAAAATAGACAGAAATCATATCTTCTTGCAATTGTTATGTGACGAATAAATGTTTCTTCTTACATAAATAAGTCAACAATTAATTAATGTGTTATTGCAGTAAGCAATCGAGTATGCTCATTAAAATAAATAACTTCTTGTGCTGAGTTAAAGGCTAAAAATTCTTTTCGTATGGAGTTACATTAAAAGAAATAAATAAACTTAAGATACAAAGTGGATTAATTACTTTCAAGATGTTTAAGATTAGAAGCCACAACGCCAACCAGTGAAGCCTTTTCGGCAGTTAGATTTGTTCTTCGATCGGTTACAACTAAACCCATCTTGCTGAATATACGTTCACATGGCACGGAATTCATGATGATGCAAAGATATCTGCGCACGAGGACCACCAGACGTGGATATCTATCCCGTCTCTCCTTCCACCATTCCAATGGATCAAGCTGATGGCCGAGGGCTGTTTCAGATAAATAGTTGTCAACTTCATTCCTCGAAGCAGTTTGCCGGCCAGCGCCGGAACTAGGCATTCGCTGACTGCAGTTCTGGAAGGTGGTGGCCATGACTGATTCAATGCACGGACGAAGTTTCGAAAAGCCACGCTGTCACTCATGCTGAGAGGCTGGTAATCAGCACACACCAACATGGCAAACAGACGATCCAGGCGGAGATTTTCTTTAGTGGAGACACGTTGTTGTCGTTTTTTCCCCGACGATTCTATAAAAAAAAATATTAAAATAAATGAAATGTAACAATAATAATTTGAAATACTTTTGCCAGATGCACAGCCAGGTTCCTTCTTGTGTACAGTTCGAAGATGACGAATCATATTTGTCGTAGACCCACCCGAGCGGTCTATAAGTTTTTCGCAGAGCTTACGCGTGGCTTTGCTTCTACTTGTCCCATCAGTGGTGAAGTACTGCCAAACTTTACTTTCCAAATTTTCGTTAGGTTCATCATGGTCACCTTCCTTCAGAATAAAGTAAAGAAATTAAAAAATGAAATGCATCAAAAGTAAAGAATGTGCTGTACCACTATGCCAATCTCATCCATCAATGATCTGAAATCATCTGCATCGTTTTCAGTTTGAATTTGAACGTCCTGAAGGACGAAATTGATGCTGTCGTTGGACAAGTTGTCATCGGGTAAGGAGCCACCAGAACTCACACTCGCCATTCTAAAAAATTCAATGCTGAATATTCCAATATAAATTTAAAAAGTTAACAAATGAGTAACACGTGAAAGGTCTTAACTTTTAAAATTTTAACAATGAATACTGCGCAGTAATGTTTGGCTTGGTGTGGCTTTTTGGCAAAAAGTGTTATGCTTTCTGTGAAAAAATATGGAACGCTTGTTTACCAGTCAACTAATGACGTCCTCAATTACAAGAAAATATCTCAGCTTTCAATTGCAAATATTTCAAACAGTACCCTACAATTATTTAAAATTATACGTTTTTATGCCCAAGCATTTTAATTCTACCATCTTCCCCAAAAAATACTGCACAATTGTCACACAATAAAAAAACCGATGGGCTATGCATAAATACTTATGAAAACGTGCTTAACATGAACTTACCTGAAATGCCGAGCTACTCACATGAGCAGAACTCACGAACAGTGAACAATCAAATGAGAAAGATGAGGAGAAAAAATGGAGCGAAATAAAGTCGTGAAAACATGTTGCCAGTTTTTAAGAAGAATTTCATAAAAACTACAGTTTCATTTCCTAAGTTTTAAATTACTTTTATTTTTTGTTCTTTAACATACATTAATAGTTTAATGTGTTGTTTTATTATTGCATCAAAAAATAAAATATTTTATAACGATTTGACATCTACCCGATCTACTCGATTTTCACCCGAGTAGACGGGTAGTAATCGATATCACCCGGGTACACCGGGTATCGAGTAGAGTCGACGGGTAGAACTCGACATCACTAATTCTATTGAATCATTAGGTCACTTTTGCTTTAAACATTGAGAGATGAGTTGAAAGATGAATTGGTGTCAAATCTTAACACCGTGCAGTCTGTTAAAAGGTATTAATGAAATATTCTATGTAGTTCTAGTAACATTAGCTGATTTCTTAAAAAATTATAACATCTTGATTTCTTTCCTTCAATTCAACTAGTTCTTACATTGACCATAAAATGAAACAGCCAGATTTGTACAACAAGGCAGAGTGTGTGTCCCTATTGAACCTCTATTGAACAAAGGAAAGCCTTTAGCCAATGTACTCAATCAAAGTAAAATTGCTGTATCTACTTCAAGTAAGAAACCAGTTACAGTTCCTTTCAATGAATCTATTGAATATGAACCTACATTCACTTATGGTTTTGAGAGCGAGAGTAGGAAAAGAAGTCTGGGTGCTGGTTATAATTGCAAAGCTAAGAAACACTGCTGCGTATTGCCGATTTGTTTGGTGTTCGAAGGTATGAAAGACAGTGAAAAAATTAAAAAACCAAGACATATGTATAATGCATCTATTTGTTATTGTATATTTGTAGAATAGAAAGCGAGCCAAAAGAGACTTTGGCTTTGGAATTACCAAACATAACGATTGCAAGTCACTGGTCCACTACTCTGCCCACTTGGTAGCTTACACCTAAAAAAAGTTATGTCAGAGGAACGTCCATCACTGGCATTATCTACTCAAATCGATTGGATACTCCGCTGGTTCGTATGGGTCTTCCTCTGCAGCCGAGTGAGGTCCCCCTCCGCGTTATCGTCGTATCACCGTTCAGCAAGAACGAAACAATCATTCAAAAAGTCAAAATCGCGGCCATGAAGAAAAATTACATCATTGACCCTAAAGCAATCGAAGATACTTTGAGTTTTTGAAAAGAAGTCGGTAACAAAGTGATGGCAAAAGTTGAATTCAACAAGGCTAATTGTGAACAGCTTCCTATCAACGACGTTTCTCCATCCATTTTTACCATTACGATCACAGACAACGAAGAAGCTGAAACAGAACTCGATGGAAGTTCACATGAAGTCGCGGAGGAGACAGAACACTCATCCGACGGCTCTTCACTATTGCGCACTAACAAAGAAGTGGAAGAAATTGTAATAACATCAGCAACTGCTACTGTTACCATTGGTGGAGACACGGCAGCTGAATGGAACGTCCACGGAAAAGTCGCCGAGGCGTTGTCTAGAAACAAAGTTCTTTCTCCTAGATTTACGTTGTGAGACCTGACAACATTTTCGTTTCAGACTCAAACCCCAACTACCTTGAAATCCATTTTTCTGATTTATTACCTTTTGGCAGAGTTGGAACAGGCGAGACAAGAAGGGTTAAAATTTTGCGCAAGGCCTTACTAGCCTACATGTTGAATATCAGCACACGAAAATTTCAAGAAGTCGATTTCGTTTTGCCAATGTATGATATGGTCACCCGTCAACAACTGTCAACTATTGGTTTTGTGCGCTCGAAAATTCCGTCTCGTCGCAGGGGCGTCGATGGAATTTTATCTACGAAAGCAGAAGGGTTCGGCAAAATAACTTTGGAAGATATGAAGAAAGTATGTGAGCACAAAATTAATTGCGCCAAAACAGCCAGAAAAGGTGGAATTTGCCTCCTCCTCACGTGAGCCTTGATGGAGTGGCAGCCGAATTTTTCAACGACATCACGGTCGCAACAAAACACAATCAACATTCCATGGCCGTTGCCGCTGAAAATCAAGGCGGAGTCTAAGCAGCTCATAATTCCCTCGGAAAAGCTCACATCTGGTTTACTTTTTGCCCAGATAACACAAGATCATTCAAAATCTTGTGGTATGCACTGGGTCCAGAGCAATCGGCCATCTACAAAGACCAAATTCCAAAAGGAATAATTAGATTTGAAACTTTAGCTAATCCTTCAGTGGCCGGAGCTCTCAACTTCGAGCGGTGCTGCAAAATCGCTATCGAGTATCTAGTCGGGTGGGATTGTGAGGCTCCATTGAAAAACCGTGGTGTGTGGGGCATTCCCAGTGGTAATTTGCGGATCGTCGAAGAGCAGTTCCGTTTGACTCTACATTTCCATTAACTGATTTGGCTTCACGGACATCAACAAATTGAAATTCAACTGAAAGCAGCTCAGAGCCTGTCGGCCGAACCAAATTAAATTAACTGTGATGTTCCAGAGATAGGTAAAAAAGCGACTACCGATGAATAAAAAACACAAGCAAATACCATATAATATTTTTTTCCTCGTTAGAATTGAACGAGTTCGAGGCTGTTGTCGAGCGTGTGGTGTGGTGTCTGTTTTATTTCACAAAAGAAGATTCTATTCGGTATACAGGTGATTCGATTTATGAGGAGAGCAACAATTATATGTATGTGTAATAATACGTCCGAAGTGCTGTGTAAAAAATGCAATGCCAACTTCGTAGGTCGGACAAGTTGCCCATTTAAGGTTTCGCAATAAAACGTATTCTTTTGCAAGAATTTTTCATTTTCTATTATTTTTCATGCTACTTTTTACTTAACATAATAAGGTTTCATCTAAGCTAATAATTTTAAAATTCCAATGAAAATTACGATGTGCAGGAGTGAGTGTGAAAAAAAAAGGTAGAAAAGTCTTATACAAAAACAATGTTGGTCCTGGTAGGAAATTTCTTCTTGTTGTCCCCTCTGTCCTTCGTAGGAAAATTCTCACTAGCTCTCATATGGGAGGGGAAAAGACTTTTACGAGGTCTAGTGCGCGCTATTGGTGGCCCAAAATGTTTTTAAGTGTTAAGCAATGTGTGTCTTCTTGTATGTACTATCCGTTGCACAAGCATGCCGTTGGTCAAACCGTCGGAAGATTGCAGCCGATTCCTCCACCAGCTCACTCGTTAAAAATGTTGGGCATCGATCATCTTGGTCCCCTAGAAACTACGAATTCCGGAAATAAATATGTGATTGTGGCAATTGATTATCTAACAAAGTGGGTAGAAGTGGAAGCCGTCCCTGACACTTCTACCTGTCACGTCATCCCATTCATTCAAGACAACATCATTCATCGCCATAGTCACCCGAAAAGACTGGTGACTGACCAAGGTCCTGCGTTTTCATCGAGAGAATTCGACGCCAAGATCTCAGAATGGAGAATCGATCACAGCCCGGCTACCCCCGAGCACCCGAAAACAAACGGTTTGTGTGCAAGGCTGAACAAGACAGCAGCAGTAGCAATGGCAGCGTACCTGAATACGAAACACCCCGATTGGGATACCAAACTTCAAGGAGCAGCGCTCGCCGTCAACACAGTGAGACAGCCAACAACAGAAGTCACCCCCTTAGAAATGGTTTATGGTATACGTCCAGTGATTGCTCAAGAAATTAAGTTCCCGTGTCCACCAGAACGTCCTAAACCGTACGAATTTTTTGCCAGATGAGTTGCCGAGATGAGAGAGGCAGCCATACTTAGAATTTTCGAGAAGCAGTGAAAAGTGAAAGACCGTGTTGACCGTAGTCGCCGAGTAACTCAGGATTTACGTGTCGGTGAACTTTTACTTGTGAGACGCAAATTAATCAAGAAGGGTAAAACAAAAAAGTTTTTGCCGAAATTTGTAGGTCCGTATCATATGGTAAAAAAAGTGTGTGTGAAACAACTTATTTAGTGGAAGACTTGCCCGCAAGGCGGAAGAAAAACAGTTAAGAAGATTTAATGCTCATGTGTTTCAAATCCGTCGTTTTCACGCTCGTGATGATGTCGGAAGAAAATTCCGACACAGAAGAAGAAGAAAAGAAGAAATTTCTGAGTCGGAAGAAGAAAATGGAGTTGTCAACAACACACAAGAGCCAGAGGAAAATTTGCCGGTTGCTGTGTCAGAGGCGGTTGGTGAGGAGAACGAGCCGGAATTCCAGCCGAGAGAAGCAGAGAAAACGAAAACTAGTAGACAAACTCGACCACCACGTTGGCACAACGACTACGCACGATATTGACCACAGGCTTGACTTGCGTTTGTTTTTTTGTTTTTTTTATGCTTTCTCATTTACATTTTTCATTGTTAATTCACGTGGTTTTCATTTCACCCTCATTTCTCAAATCCATCATCATTCCATCCGAAAAAAGCAATCCATTTAGTACCGATCCAGCCAACTTTCAGCTCTTTATTCCATTCTATTCTTCTCTTAAACTCGCTTTAACTATTCTTTTCTATCTGCATTATCCTTCCTTCGTCCATTACCACCATAAGCGACCACAGGGTTGGGCATGATTTATGTCGTATTTATTTATTTATTTATTTCGTGTTGAATTGTTTTGTCTCTCGAATGGTGTTTGTTGTATTTGTGTTGCACTCTTTCACCAAAAGTCAGGAAAGGCCGAATGTTGCGGACTGGCTGCATGTAGTCCAAGAATCGGGCGGTAGCGGGACACCGGCGAGCTCACCTGTCTCTCAAGCCAGGGAAGACAGTCGAGTCAAGCCGTGTGATCCCGCCGGACATAAAGTGTAAGAGGGAGCCCTGCCGTTCTAGCTGGCTACCCCTCGCGTTTGAATCCTCCTTTTGTGTCATCATCCCCTCTGGTTGAGTTCATCAAATACAGGTCGTATGCAAATGGTTATTTTTTGCTATTTTTTATTGGTTGAAAGCCGCTCGGCCCCAAACCCATCCACAACAAACGTGCATTCAATATCAACAACCAAGAACTCGCCATCAATAACACATTTACTACACAACCATATTTTACAAATTAAAAAAATGCTTTCGGGAACCTCTCCAAGGAGCCTCGGCGCACTGGTAGCAGTTTGAAAGACTGATGCACAAGGCTGTGGATAAGGTTATGGATAAGGAGATGGTTTTCAACGAATCTTCATAGATGGCAGCACACAAATTTTTGTTTTGTTTAGGATATCTGGTGGCATACCCCAACCCCCCTCGTCACACTTCACATTAAGACCAACCCCCTCCCTCCCTCTACGACCGTCAGGGCCGCCGAGAGGGGGGGGGGCTAGAGGGGCAAGCTGCCCTGGGCGCCAAGAAGCGGGGGGCGCCAAAAAACGGGGGGCGCGAAAAAAAAAACAGAAATTAAAAAATAAAATAAATAAATGATTGTAAATGATGTGTCTTGAAATAGGAAATCGTCTATGTTATTTCATACTTAAAACTGCAGAGGACAAGGCTATGACAATGGCTCTAATATGGCAGGTACCTACATTGGTGCGCAGGCTCTCGTTCTAAAAAAAAACTCGATGGCAGTGTATGTTCCCTGTAGCGCTCATAGCTTAAATCTAGCTGGAGTTCATGCCGCTGAATCATCCGCAGAAATGAAGACTTTCTTCGGAAATATTCAAGCGCTTTACGTGTTCTTCAGTTGCAGTCCTGCTAGATGGAAAATATTGCTAGAATCAACCGGAATATCCCTTCACAAGCTATCTGACACTAGATGGTCAGCGCGCATCGACGCAGTCAAACCCTTGGCTAAGAGACCGCGAGAAATCATCACGGCACTTGACTATTGTGTCGATAAACTCGACCTCACTGGCGAAATGGTCAATCAAGCCAAATCCTTAAAGAAATGGTTAAAATCTTTTGAGACGGTGGTCCTTCTTACTGTATGGCTCAAGACGCTTCAAGCGGTGGACGACGTCAGTCGTCTCTTGCAATCTAATTCAATTGCAATTGACGACGAAATTATCCTCATCAATCAGCTATTAGATGATTTGGGCCGCATTCGTTCGTCATGGAACGAACTTTTGTCAGAAGCAAAATTGGTGGCCGAATCTCTCGGTTTTGAAAAGGACTTTGAAGTCAAACGAACAAGGAAAACAAAAAGGCACCATGATGAACCTCCGAATACAGCCTACTTCCACGACGGCGCAGAGAAGAAGTTCGAGGTGAGTTTTCAACGTTGGATTGGATCATCTTATACAACAAATCCGATCAAGATTCGAAGTCGTTAAAGAGGTTTATGCTAGATTTGATTTCATATGGTCATTGACTGATGATATTGTTGCTCAAGAACGAAAAGCCCGTGAGCTTGCCAAGTTCTACTCTACCGACGTGAATGAAGAAGATCTTGTGGCAGAAATTCGTCACTTTGATCGCGTGAAAGGGGCCCTGTTTAATCCTGGCAACTCATTGAAACTCCTCAATCAGATCTTTTCTAAGGGGCTAGAACCCATGTTTCCATCGATCTGCATCCTTTTGCGGATTTTCAATACGATGTCAGGGCGCCGGACGACGCCTGCCCCGGGCGCCAAAATAGCTCTCTGCGGCCCTGACGACCGTGACGCTGTATTTGAACGTCTCCTGGTTTTTGATCACAGGAAAATCTAAAAACAACGAAGACTCTTTTTCCAGTGGTTCAGTCAATGGAAAATCGGGGAAAACCTGGGAAATCCGGAAAATTAAGAAAAATTGGTATAATAAACCTTTTTCACAATGCGGAAAGTCTGGATTTTTTAATCCGGTAACTCAGAAATCGGTCATTTTAGTTCCTATTATTTTTCTCCCATGTAAATTCCCATAAGAAATCGGGGTCCCTGTAGTTTAAATTCATTTTTTTTATTTTTGGGTATGTTAAATTTAAAATATTGTTCACAGCCCATGTTCCCCGATGAATTTTCAACATTTTCATGCGTCGGCAAAATTGCCGAATTGTTACCTAATGTACCTACCGATTCGGCCAAAAGTCGATTCGGCAACTACGTATGAAATAATATATAAAAATACACAAGAGATACCTGTCACAGAACTAGTCTACCTTTGTCTACCGTCAATTAAAATGGCTCAAACTGCTGAAAAAGTTTGCATTGTTTGCAATAGTGGATTTCCGGGTAGAATCATTCAATTTATTTCCTGTGTTGATTGTAAAGGTCCCGTTCATCTCACGTGTATTCCTGGAAACAAACGAGGGAAAGGTAGAATTGCTGAATTATTTATAACTTTTAAAAAGAAGTACATGTCATATTATATTTCAGTACTTTCAAAAGCCACATATGTACTTATGAACAAGAACAATGAGGCTTTTTTCTATAAGTGTTCGAAATGTCCAACTGTGCCAGTGCCTGAAATCCGTGTTAACCTGATGGCACAGGTTACCGAGGTGGTTGAGAATTCACGAACTACGCTTGCTGCAACATTTAAGCTTATTTTAGGGCCAGTAAGTTAATGTATCAATAGCTCGAAACCTATAGTAAATAATGTTTTCTATCTATATTAGTTACACTCGAGCCCAAAAAAGGATCTACATCCAAAACCTCGTACAGATGCTACTGACATAATTCCATTTACTCCGATCGATGGTGTTTGCCGTCCTATTATAACTCCTGAGATCGAATTGGCTGATGCATTCGCAGGGCTTCCGGTATATTAATAAGCAACTTAAGTCTTAAGAGTCCTTCACTTTAATTAAACGAATTTTTCAGATGATATCAACTAACGAAGAGGTGAATTCGCCGATGGAGCAGGGGTCAAATAGTTTACTAGAAAGACAGATGGCTACTCTAGAAGACTCTGAAAGATACAATGAAAGGCCAAGCGCCCAGCCAAATTCCCCCATGGAGTTAACAAGTTTTTTCGCCAGGCCTGTTGCTACTCAAGAATCGAGTCTGCCGTCCTTAGCTCAAGAACGCTCTCGTGATCGATCTAATCGATCAATAAATGGGATTCGAAAATGGCATATTGAGCCAGCAGCCGGAAAAAGGTATCTAAATAGTTATCAGTTATTGTGATTCATTACCCTAAAACTATTTTTTTGCTTTCTAGACTTAAACCAATGCTTATCGACGACACTGATCGCGGGCTTGGCATTCGTTACACACGAAAAAATGGAACGGTGATGTGGCGCTGCAACTTCCGGCCCAAAAAGAATCCTTGTCACGGTCTAGTCTCCCAGATTGGGGATAAATTTGCTGAGCATCACCCCCATTCGTGCAACCCAAAGTCGCATCACAAAGTCAACGTCATTTTAGCTGCCGAAGCAAAAAAGTATGCCTTAGATCACCTTAATGAACCTGCTCAAAAAGTTGTTGAGCCCCTTATCGTTAACTTAACGATTCCTTAACGACGTTAAGGTCCTAGATGGGAATCCAAATTGGAACCCTATTAACCCTACTACATTAGCCAGGGCGGTGAATCGGGTAAAAGCTAAGCTTACTGCAAAAAACCCAACTGATCTGTTTTTTCTCAAAAAAATGGAATTTCTTCCCAAACAATTCTACAGAGGGGAAGTCGTTGTAGGAGCGAAAAGGCACCTAATATTCATGACGGACGAACAAATTTCCGTTTTGAAAACTGCAGTAAGATGGTATGCGGACGGAACCTTCAAAGTTATCAACGCTCCGTTCACCCAGCTATTTTCCCTCCATGGGTTTTTGAAAAAAATGGCCAGCTTAAGCAAGTTCCCCTTTGTTTTGTTTTTATGTCCGGAAGGACACAGAGAGATTACAGGAAGGTGTTCGAAAAAATCTTGGAGATATTGGGTGGGGAATGTTCCGTAAAGGAGTTCGTAACTGACTTTGAGCGCGCAATTTGGAGAGGGGTGAAAGAAACGCTGCCAGATGTTACCATTATCGGGTGTGGTTTCCATTGGTGTCAGGCTGTATTTCGTAACTTGAAAAAGATCGGCCTCGTTGGCTTATACAAAAGTCACCATACTGTTCACAAGTTTCTAAAGCGTTTCTTAAGCCTACACCTGATTCCAATGGAAAAAATCCCCAAAATGTTTAAGTACCTTGAAAGGGAGACACTTGCTTTGTGGACGACGGGCGAGGAATTAAAAAAGAAAAAAACCCAACTAGCTCTAGTCAAAAAATTTATAACATACATGCGAGAGAACTGGATTGAGAGTAGAGTGTGGTCACCGTCCAAATGGTGTGTGTTTAATCAGCCCATCCGCACAAACAATGACGCGGAAGGTTGGCATAATCGCATCAATTGCCACACAAAAGATAAAATGAATTTTTACGCTTTGGTCCCCGAACTACATAAGGAGTCAAAACTGATTCCTCTCTACAAAAAATTGATGTGCCGAAACAAAATAGTGAAACGAGCGCTGAAAATAAGCGATTCTGTAAACAAAAAATTGTTCGATTTGTGGGAGTCATATCCTGAAAAGCTTGACGGCAAACAACTGCTGAAAGCTGTGTCTGAAGTTTATTGCGAAACTAACTTTCTAAATGAAGCTTTTTGTTATGACGACGATAAAGATGATTTGAGTGAGTGAAATGTTCTGAATGTGTAAACATAAATGTAAAACTTGTAAACATAAATGTAAAACTAATAGTGTACCACCTGGTGGTGATTCGGCAAATTTTGCCGAATTGGTTGTCCGGTTCGGCAAAATAAATAAAAAATCCAATTCGGCCAAAACCAATTCGGCAAACGTCAAATTTTCCGAATCGTCTGTATACTTCAACTATTTATTACAATATCTGCTTTTGAACTTGTTTGTTTTGATATTTTTCTCGTGAGGACATCAAAAACAAAGGAAACTTGTACTATTCATCAGAAAGTGCCACATCGAGAAATCGCTTGAACAGCTACTAACATGATTTTTAGTAGCCAACAATGCGAAAGTTTTTCTCAGGGGAATCCGTGCACTTTGTCCTGTCGGTCTATACAAACCTAACATCACAGAAGGGGAATTTTTGGATCAAGCTAGAAAATGTTATGCAAAATTGCTAATCTCCTGCTACAACAGAAATTATCAAAAGACGTAATAATTTATCGGCGCGTCGATGAGAACAGGCATCGGAGCAGGGGTTCATTAAATGCACTTGAAGTTATCGTGCTGCCATAGGATGATGAATTCACCATAGAGATAAAAAGTGCATCCCTATCGCCTTAAAGAAAATGAATGACCTTAGCGTTGATGCGACTTGTTCAAATTAAAACGCTCTGCTGGTTTTTGGAAACACAAATGAAGAAGATGAGCAGTGATCGTAACTTGAAAGTGTGCCAGCTTTTTTCGTTCCCTGATGCTACAAAACTGATAGTGAAAACAGTAGAAGAAAGGGAAATCGTGCGGGTTGGTGTCTTTTTCAGACTCTTTCAGGTTCAAAGCGCGATTATTTATTCCTATTAAGCCGCGTTATTCAATTTCAATTTCTGTCGCAGAGTAATAAAAAACACAATTAGAGTGGCAAAGAGGAAATGACAAAAAAGTTAACGAGGACATTTCAGTAATTTGTACTTGGTACCGATTTAATGGGCAAACAGATAAATCGAAGAAAATCTCAACAAACGGAAAAAAAACTAGCTGTTATTGTTCACGATTTCCACCCTTGCAATACTTAGTTTTTCAGTCTACCCTCCTCCAATCATCCCGTCGTATAAAAATATTGTGATGCTTCTCAATTTTTTGTCTCGGATTATTTAGAATCGGAAGCTATTTTTCGGAAACAAATTTTGTAAATAGAATTTTACTGGAAATAGTGGAAATCGAGGAAAATAGACAAAATTGGAAAAATTTTGAAATTTTTGAACATTTTGAAAATTTTTGAAAATTTGGAAAGTTGCGAAAATTTGGGAAAATTGGGAAATATGAAGGGAAAATCGGGAAATTTTTTTTCCTTTCTGATGTTGCAGATTGTTCACGGTTAAAAATTATCTTGACTCCACTACACCCTATAAATCCAATCAATTAGGACGTTGAATCCTGTACACCCAGCAGCACACGTTATACCGACATGGTAAGCGGCAACTGGGCGGAAGATAAAACTTTAACGAGAAGTCCTTTCCGTAAACAACGGACAAATGAGGAGGAGCGATGTTCCTGGTGCATTTGTGTTCTCCCTCAGAACGTCAGAGCCTACGCCAATCGAGAGGGTTGGCGGTTGGCCACCCCAACAGACCCTAAAGGCAAAGAGGGGAAAATGTTGTTTTCGCGAGCGCTAGGTGGCTTATAGGATAAAGCCCAAAATGACCCAAAAACCAAGAAATTTGTAGGAATTTCAAAAATTTCAAACGTTAATATCTCGGCTTCTGAGCCGAGTATCGAAAAAACATGAAAATTTTGTGAAGAGGTGGGCTATCCCATCATTTTTAAATGATCAGAATATTTTTAGGTGCAGCAGTTGACGAGAAAACTGCAGCACAAAAACCGAAAAAAGTCCAATTTTCGGCTACCCCCCACAGTTTTTTGCTAATATCTCAAAAACGACTATAGCTAAGGGATTGTGGTTTTCACCAATCGACTTAGAAAAAAATTTTGAACTAAACCTATTAATTTGTTTATTTTTACAACCCCTAGCGATGATTTCCGCAAAATTAAATACCCCCAAAACGGTCTCTTTGAGTGGCGAATCGCTTGTTAAAAGTATTAAGTGTTAAAAAAATAATATGTAGCTACACACGAGTGTTAAATTAAAAATATTTTTGTAGTACTGTGCGAGTAATGTTTTCATCAAATGTAAAAATTTTATAGGTTCATGGTTTCCGAAAGGGCCCGCTGTGGGCCGTACTATTCGCGAGTTGTGTCGTCTGTTAAACAGTTTAATTTTTCCGAGGCTGTCTGGCACGTGTTCACGACCTGAAAGGCTGAAACTGTTGTATAGAGTTCCTCCTCACTTCCTATTAAGCAGCGTGATTTTGTTCAATATTTAAAAAAAAATCTGCCATGGAGAACGCCGAGGAAAATGAAGCTGGAGAGGTTCTAGCGAAGCCGAAAATCTTAACAGCGAGTGAACGCCTTGCAGCAAAAAAACGTTTTCGTACTCAGAGGAGACTGTCAACGATGAAAAACAAGGTGTTACGGAATGCTCAGTGGGCTACTTTGAAAAAAGAAAAACGAAAGGTGAAATCTTTTTACAGCATGTCAAGAATATTTTATTTAAACTACAATGAGTTCTTAAACAGATTAAAAAAGAAGGTCAAAAGCAGCGAAAAAAGGAAGCTGAAGCTTTAGGAGATAAGGCTCCTCCTAAACAGGTTCCACGTACAATTGAAAATACTAGGGAAGCTGATGTGACAACTGTTGATCAAGAAGATGAAGAAGTTACATTTGACATCACCCATGATGAATATGAAGCATATTTTTCAAAAACCTATGAGCCCAAGATTTTGATAACATCATCAGACAACCCTCACTCAGTAAGTAAATTTCATTTAAAAATTAACTTTAAGATTTATGTTAATAGATTGATGAACTGGTTCATTATTTGATGTTTTTAGAAAACTATTCATTTTATCCGTGAATTAACAAAGATTTTCCCAAAATCTGAATGTCAATGGAGAAAGCGTTCCAGTGTGAAAAAAATGATAGAGAGTGCTAAGGAAAAAGATTACACAGATGTTGTAGTGATAAATGAAGATAGACGAGTTCCAAGTAAGTTCTTTTCAATGTTAATAAAGTTTAGTTTATATTTAAATTATGCTAAATAGATGGAATGTTGGTATCACACTTACCTGATGGCCCAACTGCTTATTTCAAAATAAGCAATGTCAAATTAACAAAGGATATGAAGGTAATTTATATATTTATATAATATTTTTGCAATCTAATATTACTCATATTTATTATCTTTCCTAAAAGTACAAGAACATTATCAAGGAGTTTACCACTCATCGTCCCGAAGTCATTCTTAACAATTTCCAGACACGCCTTGGTCAAGCAGTGAGTCGAATGTTAGCTTCTTTGTTTCACTACGATCCCCAATTTAAAGGTCGTCGTGCGGTGACTTTCCACAACCAGCGAGACTACATATTTTTCAGGCACCACCGGTTGGGAAAGCTTAGACTCTTAATAATAACAAAATAATAATTACTACCTTTGTAATGATAGGTATGAATTCAAATCTCAGAAGAGAGCTGCCTTACGTGAATTGGGCCCTCGATTTACATTGCGACTGAAATGGTTGCAAAAAGGAACTTTCGACACAATTGAGGGTGACTATGAATGGATCATCGCTGGGAAACGGCACGAAATGGAGACGAGCAGGCGCAGATTCTTTCTTTAAAAGTCTGTTGTACGCTGTGTTAAAAGAAATAATACACATGCTGTATGTCATGTAATATGCCAGTTTCTAGTGGTTTTTCAAGTTAATTCCAATCATAAATGAAATGTACAATTCAGTTAGAAAGATTTTGGTCAGCAAACTTCTACAAGTATTGAATTTGTATATAATATTTATGAACAATTTTCTGAGTCCTAAAACCTCTAGTAATAGTCATTGATTGTTTTCGAAAGGATTTGAATTTTGGTAACTTCAATTTTTACCAACAAACTTATGGATGTTCTTCTGAATGCTGCTGCGGAGATCACGATTTTTTTTTTTTAGATCTATTTATTTATTCGTATTTATAATTGTTTTGGTATTTATTATTATTTTTTTTTTATTAAGTGAATTTTTAATTGCTGTGCTGACTGAAATTATCATTTTGTGCTGCGGCCTGCAGCATGGTGCCTGCAGCAGGCGTCGTGTTACCCGTAAATATATAACTGGAAATCATGACATGCTGCTTCAACGAACAAGACAATGCGTCGACTGCTTCCCGGCTTCTTTTTTGAGTTTTTGTGATTTTGTCCACACGTTTGACGTTCTGATCCAAAATTGTTTTTCTTAATATATTTCCTTTCAAAAAATTTAAACGGTTTGTTTACTACATAAATATTTGTCATCCCAAGTATGGCTTCCATCCCCGATGCTTCTTGGCAGCCACCTTTTGCAGTACTTCAAACCACGTAGGCTATACTTATTATTTTTTTATGAATACCACTGTGAAAGATAAGATGTTTGTATGTATATTTTAATATAAAATCTGCTTGTTTGGTTACCATCTCTAATATCTGACCTTGTAGGATGGGAGAAATTGCTATAGAATTGTACTGGAACCATGCCCCCAACACTTGTAGAAACTTTGCTGAACTCTGTCGTCGAAATTACTATGCAGGCACTAAATTTCATCGGATAATCCGAGATTTTATGATCCAAGGTAATTAATTGAAAACTTTTTTTTCATTGATTATGAATTAAGTTAAAAAATTTATAGGTGGTGATCCCACTGGTACTGGAAGAGGAGGAGCATCTATATATGGACGTAATTTTTCTGATGAATTACATGATGAACTGAAACACACAGGTAATAATTACAAATAAAATAAGTAATGGAAACAACATTCAGGGGCCTGAATGACACACATTCAAAGGAAATGACTTTTAACTTTGTGTGTGTTTAACAATAGGCCCTGGTATACTGTCCATGGCGAATTCAGGACCAAATACCAATGGATCTCAATTTTTCATAACACTAGGTATTTAAAAAAAAAAATTAATAAACTTTGAATTCCTACATCAAATGCAAATTTATTTTATATTTATTTTAGCTCCAACCCAATGGCTAGATGGCAAGCATTCCATTTTTGGGAGAATTTATTCAGGCATGTCTGTTGTGAAAAGGATTGGGTTTGTAGAAACAGATAAAGATGACAGACCAACTGATGATGTGAAAATCGTAAAATGTACAATCAAATATGAATGAATAATACATAATTGATCCTGCTTCTAAATCTAGTTTTACACAAAAAATATTAGTACTATGTAGCAATTTCTTTTGTCGAAATTCGGTTAATTATAGCATCCAATAAAGAAACAATTTTTGTTTCTTCTTCTTTGATTTTATAAATTTTCCTCAGCTCATTTTCATCACATGTTTCAAAATTGTCTTGGGTGGGTTCTGCCAATTCTCCTTTGACTTTAGAACAGACAAGTTCCATATCTTCTTCATTAAGTACCACACAAAGAAAATATGTATCTTTATCATTCATTCCAAATATTTTTAAGGAATCTGTAATCTGTTCCAAGCATTAAAAATAATTTCCATATTTAATAAAGTTTGCATGCTGTACAACTGCACATTAAAAAAATACCTTTTTTGTTGGGGACATGTTATAAACAATTTCAGAAAACACAGAATGTGTTTTAAGGGTATGACTTTGATGGCTCATCACAGCAAGTTGGGTGGCCACTAATACTTGAAAGGTGTCCAATACCTAGCAGTCATAAATTTATATTCTTCGTCAAACATAAAATTGAAAATTGAAATGCATACATATCTAGGATTAATTGCAGCGCAAGGAAAGCTAGCTTTCATAATCCTTTCTCGAATTTCACTTGCATTGGTTACATTTTTAAAAAGTAACAACTTGGGCTCGCATTCTTTAAATGCCCACATTTTATTATTGTTTGCTCAAATATGACTAAATAACGACTAAATATGGGAGTCACGAATCGGTAAATTTTTTTATTTCAAAACGTGTTCTGACTGCTGCTGGTTCCCACAGTTTATAGTCTGTCTGCTTCAACCGGCTGTATGTAACCTGGCTGTAACACTGCAAGACGTTGTCATGGCAATTATTTGCAGACTAAAATGCGACTTCAAATCTTCATTTCAGTAGACACTACATCGACTACAGTAAACACTAAACAACAAATTTAAGAACCTGTACGTTTGATGGTGGTCCTTTCTTATTTATTTATTGAAAAGTGATTTGAAAAATTCTTGATACAATTTTCTTTTTTGGTTTAGGTATAAATATTTCCACCTTTTTTAAAAATGAAGGGCTCCAATAACAGCTCTCTAGATAGGCAAGGTAAATGTCAAAATTAATTTACTCTTGATTTACTTATGATTCAAACTAATGAAAATAACTGTTTAGATAGGCATTCTCATCCAATTGGAGCTGCATTAACCTTCATTGTGATACTTTTGGGTCTTGGAGTACCAGTATGGTGGAATACCACTACTGTACAAAGAGCATCTTTACCACTGGAAGAACTGTCCACTATGGCTAAAGTGTCTGGGAGTGAACAAAGTATCCCTATTTTATTAAAAGGCATCAATGATGCTGAAATAATGGCAAAGAAACTGCAAAGTGCACTAGTTCAGTCCAAGGACCCATGTAAGTAACTAAAACAATATAATAAATGTTTAGATTTGAAGATTATGTTAACAATTTTCAAAATTTTTTTAGTAACTTATAACTTCAGTATTGTTCCATATAAATTCAGCCCTGAAGAAGTAAAAATTTTGTTGTCACAAAAGTCAGTTGATGCCATAGACATGTACTTTGAGGAACTATCTGAATCAGAGTTTATTAACATATTATCAATTGTTGAAGTACCATCTAATTATTTGCCATCTGGGAAAGTGTGTGTAGGAAGGCATAACTTTCTGTACTTCTCGGAAGAAACAGGTGTGGAATTAAAAGATTTCATTCACTTATAAATCAAAATTTTTAAATTGATAAATTTTTCCTTTTTTTTTGTTAGATTTTGATTCCCTTGGCCACATTATACGTTCAATTTTGGCACTTCACGATTCAGACCGAAATTCCGATGCGCACCTTCCCATTTCTAATCATTATAATGTTCTTCTTACTTTGGCGACCGCAAATGCAACCCAAGAATATTCTAGTATAGTATCTTTATATGATGGTAAGAATTTTTAAAAAATTTCACAGCTTTAGGCGTACATAAAATTGCATTTTCCCTTTTTTTTGTTAGAAAATTTTGCTGCATTTTCTAAAAAATTTCGGCACGTTGCTGACCTTTCAATTTCATCCCAAATGATTTATCTTGGAAACGGCCATATTGATGCCAATCATGATACTGAACAAAAAATTTTCTCTTTAAATGAAGAAAAAGTGGTATCTCTTATTAATATTCTCGAACCGCGACTAGGTATATGAACGAAGCCTTAAGATACTAAAAGAAAATAGAGTTTAAATGGAATTTCGTGGATAAATAGGAAGTCAGTTGTCGTCGGATCCCACTTTTCATTGGGTGCTTTATGTTCCCCACATAAATCAGTCACCAATGTATATTTTCAAAGGATCCTTGCCAGTTGTGACCAATTCAGTCCTTAGTCCACGGTGGAATGGAGGAGGTTTACAAATTGTCAATGAATTAGATCATTCCTTTGCTGGACTTGCTCTATGCCAGTTAAGAAATGCTCTCGGAATTTTCTCTCTACAGGTGAATATAAATTTGAAATGATAATATTCCTATTTGATCCTGTTTTTGAGCTAATGTTTACTTGCAATTACTATTGCATAATAAAGAATGCAGATACTTCTTACATCTCCTTGAATTATGATGAATCTGGTGTTCACGCGTGGGAGCTGTATTTGTTGACACGGCGACGTACGGTACAATTTTTAAATCAAGCTACCATTACTCTAAAGGTAAACGTGAATTAAAAATTTAAAATACTATACATTCGATGAAGCATGTAACAATTATTTTATTTTTTTTTTCAATCGCTTTAGTCTCTATCACAACTATTAAAACAGATCGGAAACATCGTTGTTAGTGAAGAAATAAGAGATTTGATTGTTGCTTCCGTAAAGATGGGGGACGATTCCAGAATTGCTTTGAAAAATGACGATTTGCAACAAGCGTACCGAGATGCCAAAGTATCTAATTCATGTGCCGAAAAGGCTTTCTTCGATCCCTCTCTTTTGGCATTGTTATACTTTCCTGAAGACCAAAAGTAAGTGATTTAGGTGCACTTAAAACTTTCATTTATCTTCTTTTTGTCTTCTAACTTTAAAATGTATTTTTGTTGTTCAACTCGTTTTAACATCGTTTTATTGTTGTGTTCCAGGTATGCGATTTACATCCCACTTTTTCTTCCCATAGGCATTCCTGTTCTCTTATCGTTGAGATCAGTCTACAAACATTTTCTTAAGCGGTAAAATTTAATTGAATTAATATCATTTGCAATTGAGTTGTGCAGAAATAAATGCAAAGTTTTACTGTATAAATGAAAAAATGAGTAATGAACTTATGATTTCAACCCCTAATTTGAATTAATAATATGAATAGTTTGTAGAAAATTGACAGCATTAATATTCTGCGACAATCGAGAATGGATATTATCGGAGCATACGTAAAGCGCAAAAATGAATTTCTTGATTCCTATAGGCCTATACAAACCTTTGATAACTAAACCCTCTAAGTCAGTAAGACTGCACATCCATTTTTACGTTATTACTATTAAAATGATAAAATCTTTGAAATTTTGTTGAAATCGCTGCCGAAATTTCTTCTATATAGTTGCAATTTCATTGTGCTATTGTTATTGATTGTTATTATTTATTTTCTTTAATCATAGCGTTATTTATTTAAACTTTTACCATTCCAGAAGACGGTGTATTCCATAACAGGGGAAAATGTTACAAGCGTTAAATTTACGCAGAAACTTGAAGTGCTATTTTCGGGCTAACATAAAATATCTAAATGTTGTCTTGTTGTTAAAAGATTAATCAGCAATCAGGATATTGCTTTAACTGATAGCACTGTAACTCAGTTAAGTTATTCTCTTGAACTTCTAGGCCAGTCTGATTTCCGTCATCATCTACACAAAAACAAACCCCCCCTCGGCATTGGATTGGTCGATAGTTCCCGTTGCTGCAACAGATTGGTTTGGCTAATTTTTGATTGGTAAGCCAAAATCTTGTTCGCGCACATTCTATTGCAAAAAAATAACATTGTTTTTTGTGTAGTATATCTTGCATCTTTTAAATTAACATACTGCAATTCATAGAACTGTCATCCGGTTTGTTGATTTCGAAATTTTCAATTTTTTCCCCATAAGGATCTGCACAGTAAAGTCTGAAATTCAAAATTCGTTGTGATTAAGAAATTAAATTTGACTAATTTCACGTTCATTGCCAGTCTAAAGATTCGACGAACACATCTCGCAAAAGTTAACAAATTTTCTCATGCGTTTTGTTACGAAAATACTCGTGGTTTCATGAAAATAAAATTCAGAAAGTAATAAACCGAGTTACTGGTCTGGTGGCCACTCTTTTGTCTTTTCAAGTAAGCCGAAGAGAAAAGAAGAGGTTTGGCAATACATACGTGGATTCTGTCTCAAGAATCGATTGGTAGAATCCATCTGGCGAACAATCCGGTTGTTCCAGTCCAAGTACTGTGATATTCTGGCGGATGTAACTATTCCCAAAAAATTTAGTCTTTAACCTTTTCATTTCGCAAGGCCGGTAGTAATCAGCTGAATGCACGTCAGTGTTATCTGTTCAGAATAGAGATGAGCATAGGTAAATTCGCGAGTACAAATCGCAAAAAGTATTTCTTGAAGATGAAACAATTACAGCACGGTAACTCCGTAATTGCAGTAATGGGTTGGATAGAAGAAGTGAGGGTTTGGTTGGTAGAACTGATGCAAAAACAGGCTTGATTTACACACTGCAGTGTATCATAGTTGCCATTTGGTAGGCAGTGAGGAAACTGTACCGATTGTAGCGAACCCGCCAGTGCCAGTTGATAAGCTCTGGAACATTCTAAAAGTTTCATCGGAATTTATTATTTATTTAGTTATTTTTTGTTTCGTTTTTTTGGGATGGACACATACCACAATTCATGGCTGCGTCAGTTGCAGCATAACTAGGCGGGGATTCCCCAAAAATCCGATTGTTGTTGATATCGACACAATAACAGCTGTAAAAATTGCAATTCAAATTTTAAAAAAAAAAAATAATAATTAATAAACAGAATTTGGACACGGTACTGTACCTGCCACCTGGTTGGCACTTTCTTGCAATAAAGTCACCATTGTCGTCACATCTGGGACGTGTCTCATACATTCCTAGTGAACCACTTAATTTCCGAACTTCATATTCATCTTGAGCTTCGAAGCATTTCGTGTTCACTAAATTCAAAATTTGGGTAATTCATTACTGAAAGCACACAGTGATCTTATTTCGAAGCCAACATTTTTACTAACTTTTTACACATATGTAGTCCGATTTCGAATTCTTAGACGCGGCTGCACAAGTAAGACCTGGGCCACATTCTTGGTTATTCATGTTAAGACTACAAGGCTCATTTTCCCCTACACAATAGCGGGAAAAAAAATATATGCGGGATTTCATTTTATGCTTTGTTAATATAATATTGTAGTCCAATTTTCGTATAACTGACGCCCGCCGCTAGCTCGGCCATTTGCGCTACCATGGAAAACGACACTTTTCTTAAACTTAATTGAACTAATTTGACTAAATTTAAGTTTTAAAGCTTCCTAAACAACCATTACAAGCAACAATAATTACAATAAAAAGTTTCAACTCGATATCTCAAACCCTCTATGAGTTTTCGAAAAGGAACAAATAGAAATCTCTGCATATCGCGCATACGACGCTTCGTAGAGTAGATTGCGACAATGCAGGGAAAAAGAGGAAAAGTACTCATTTGCATGTCAGCAAAGTAAGTTATATAACTGATCCTTCCTTTGAGGTCATGTTACAGTTATATAATTATTAAATTAGTTAATATGAATGGTCAACAAAATCTATACGTTCTTACCTATGTAGCTCAGACACAGCTTACAACATCCACAGGAGCTACTGGGATTGGTCATCAATTTACCAAAACTGCAATCAACACTTTGGCATTCCACTGACTCGCAGCTCCCTTTATAGCAGTTTATATCACCCACTGGAGGGTAAGCAGCATAACTACCACCAATCAATAAAATTGAAATAAAAAACAATTTGGAAAAACAGAAACACTTAAGGTTGAATTCCGTCATCTTTCAAGATTTGTCTATGACTGCGAAACAAAAAATCCGTAAACTTGGTTGCTGTAATTGGGACTGAAGGCTCTTTATCACTTTTATTTGATAGCGTTTTGACATTTTCAACGACTGATAAGCTATCCACGTTGCTTCACTTTAGACTCGATTTTAGATAAGAGTTTAAAAGCGAACTTGTATACGTGCACGATACCTCAACACCAAAAATTTGTCTTTTGCCGAAAATAAAATGGCAAAATGTGAACAAATCTCCTCAGAGTAAGGTGATATAACAAACAAGGATGTAACTGATGGCATTAAGAGAATTTTATTTGGCCGTTTTTTAGTCAGACATGTAAAAAGAAATGATTTGGAATTATGCTATCTAAAATGATTTTCGATTGTTGAATAATAAAAACATGTGCAAATGTCTAAATGCGCGGCCTAAACGCTTTTGATGAAAACAGTTTTTTAAATTGTGTATTTCACAAATTGTTGTCGGTCTTCTTCAGAATTTAGTCTACACTGCACAGCAGAGGAACACAATGGTGTACTAGGCTACTGTCGATCGACAGCGCGTACAGTGGGTTGCACACATAACAGCAGTAGGAAACAACAAAGATTATTTTTCAGTGCAAAAAAGTAGTCCAGTAGACAATGTTGAGAATGATGAAGGCGAGAGGAAAAAAGAGACGCGACCATTGATCAATAAACAAGGCCACTTCGCGACCGTTACAGAAGGTAACATATTGAGGGCCTGGCGGCGGTGGCGGCGGTCCACGGGCAGGGCTAGAGGCTTTTCCTCTCAAGCGAAGGGATGAAGAAGTGCCATTGTAACCGGAAGGCTTTGTGTCCGAACGGATAAAAAAAAAGTCACAAGTTAAATTCAAGTGAGGAAATCAAATGCAACGTAATCCAATTGTTGGAGTGGAGATGGTATAATCGTTAAAAAATAGTTGTTGAACAAATTTAAAAAACAAAACAAACCAGCAACAAATTTAAAACATTGGAAATTTTTCATTATGGAAAACAAAGGATAGCAGTAATTCAAGTTGTGAATAAGCTTAAATAAGCTAAAATAGAGCTGGGAGAAAAACAAAAAAGTTTACGTACTCGATGGATCGTTAAGTCTTCTTCAGAATAGCCCTTCATCGGCTTGGTTGCAACTGTAACGAAGAGGGATTAAATTGGCAAGTAGAGCAGAGAACAATGTAAAAAAATCGTATTACCCGGTCCCATAAAACTGTTAACGACTGCAAATTCCATTAGAGACATAAAGACGAAAACAGTGCAAGAAGACATCCAAACGTCAATCGCTTTGACGTAGGAAACAGGCGGAAGAGATCTCTGGGACTGCGTACTTTGTGTCGCTGTTTGAAAAAAAAAATCAGTTATTCAGCGAAATCTTGTGCCGCTGTCGAATGAAATGTGCATTCATTCTAAACATCAATATAAAAGCATTCCAATATCTTACACAAAGTAAGGAGGGAAGTTACACCCAATGTAGCTCTGGCAGGAATAGCTTCGGGTTTGATCCAGAAGGAAATCCAAGACATAACTACAATTAATCCTGACGGAATGTAAGTATGAAACAAGTGGTAGCCTAATCGGCGGCGAAGGTTGAATACCACGGCCAGGCAGGTGAAATTACCTTTGAGTAAAATAGTTCATTAATAATGGCTAATGATAAATATAAAAAATAAATTTATTTTTTAATTGGAAATTATAACACGTTTTACTTTATAGCGGAAAATTATAACATGTGTCGTACTAGCCTAGATTTCAATTTGTTGAATGTTTAAAAAAATCTTTGATTATGATTACCGGTCGAGTATTCTAGCGTGCAGTCTTCTGTGGAATTTTTTGCGATATCCAATTGCGGCAGCTCAATATCGGGATTGGTTACCAGGGGGTCGGTAAAGTTCCATTTAAATACCAGATCATGTGTGGTGTGGGACACTTGCAAAAGAAGGTTGCGTTATTTATGAAACAGATTACAATTAAACTGGAAGTTTAAAAAAAATCCTCTTACAGCTTTCAATTTGCATGGAACAAACTTGCGTGTCATGCGGATAATTTTCAAATTTCATTGCACAGGACAATACCAAAGTCAACCTAAGTTATAATTTTTAAAAAATTATAGAATTCGATATGGTTTGTTTACAAATTTTGGTGTTTGAATTTAACTTCATTTCAAATTTCTTTTTCATTGATTTATTAAAACTGGATAGAAAGTAGGTCATTACTTGGCCATGTAAATTAGGGTCTTATCGTGATACAACCAGAGATAGTGATTAGGAACACTCATCTCGTGAAATGTTACTTTCTTGGCGTTTTTGAAAAAGCAATCCGGCCGCCAAATGTCTTGCAACCAACCGACATCAAGAATTCTAGAAAAAATACAACACGTTTTCGTTATTGATGAGGCTCTGGTAGTTCTTAAAGATAACGATATAGCAGTGCCTTGTACTGTAGAACTTATTTTTGAAGCTACCGTACAAGAAACGAGCCCTATGTATTGGCTATAGCACTAAATAATCGAGTTAGGGGGATTTCCCGTTACCGGTACTCTTCTGTCATATCTTCTGGTAACCGCAGACGGTGATCTCTCCAGCTCTGTGCAAGGAAAATGTCTGCTACGTACGTCTGTTGGAGGATATATCAGCAGAGTAGAAAGAAATAATTGATTAGTTGATTAATTATTTAATTGTTTCCATAATAATTTTTGTTAAATGTCGGTGCCCCACCATGGATTCCTCATTAATGGTATCAATGGATAAGACGGTTACGTGAAAGTACACCTATAAAAACAAGGATTAGATTTCTATTAAAGTTAAATGTAATTGCAAAGTACTATGGTTGGTTGTCCAAAAAATTTCGGCGCTCTGTTTTTATCATATGACTTGGAATTTCTCGGCAGAATATCTCCAAGTACCAAGCTTGATTCTTCCCTGTATTGTTAATAAAATATCCAAATCACATTAAGAAATTTAGTTAATTAAAAAAAAAAACTTAATTATTTTATTTGAGTTGACTAACCTATGATAGCCACCCGCAGATTTGAGAGGCAATGCTCTCACATCGACGATTCGGGAGCCTGGACCCAGTCCAAGTTGCTGGCACCACCTGCAAGTCAGCAAAATGAAGCATTATACAGAAACAGAACTGATTAGTTTAATTGCATTAAATCTAGCTAGAAAATAACCCAGCCGATCAATACTTACGCATTGGCTTGCGACGACGCATCTTCTAACGAATCCATTTCTCCTGACGCCAAGTGATTGGTGACGCCTTCATTTTCAATGTCGTTCATTTGTAAGACGGACTCGAGAATGATGGAGGCGAAGTCGGCACACGGAGTCAGACGTTGGTTGCACAATTCAGAGAGCCAATACTTGACGTCGTAGGTTAGCGTGAGATGGGTGTCGTTGGAATCGGCCCCATCTTGATGGAATTTGCTGTAAATCGTCATGTCGTTGAAGCCGTTGTGAAGGGCATTGACCGAGGACTGCAAAACATCGATGACCCGTTCTTTGGTCCAATTGGCGTAGTGCTCCAAATTGAAAAGCAAGACGAGACTGGCTGTAATAGAGAATTCTGTATTAGAGACTAGGTATTAGGCCGGTAGGCCGTTAGGCCTGGTAGATGTGTTGGTTGTAGCAATATATAGCAATTGACATTGGTATAGATATAGCTACCCGCTACCGCTATATAGCTGCCGCAATCCCTATATATTGGATTACAACAACTATTTAACATATGTGTACATTGTACAGAGATTTGACCCATCTAACACATATTGCCACATATCTAACACCATCTAACACGGTGGATTGCCGCATATCTAATAGAATGACTCATCTAATAGAATAAGATTCTAATAGATGAGATATTTAAGCATTATGAGTAGAAGAAAAGCCGACTTGCCGCTTGCTTTGTCCTTGACCGTCATCTGCTCATAGAGAGCGTTGAGAAGCAGTTGGACGTCATCGACGCTCTCGATTTCCACCCGCTCCACCGGTGTGCAGATCTGCAAAAAGTCTCGCACCGTCTGATTGTAATGAGCTTCGATCATCAAGACCGACGACGGGAAACGATTATTGCGCTCGGACGTACAGCTGGAATCGTTGTTCTTTCCCGAGCATCTCCGTGGAAGAATTGGTGGACGATTGGAGGTTGGGTCTGGCGGCGTTGTCTCCTCCGTTATTTCGTTTTCCGTTTCATCATCATCACCGTTGGCTGGCTGAGGTGTTGAAGTCAAGCTGTCGAGTTCATGCATGTTGTTACTCGACAGGTCGTGGCCGTCGTCCGTTTCGGCCTCGAATGTCAATTGTTTGTTCTCGACGGAAGCGTGCCGCCGACCAGTTTTGCGCCGATTGTGGCGAATGCGATGATGTTCGTTTTCTTCTGCCGGTAAATGACCAGCTCTGAATTCATTTCGTTTTAAGACATCTGGGTTGACCGTACGCCCCTTTCTCTCAATACCCGTGACGGAAAATAAATCCAGCGCTAATTCGGGTTCTCTAGCTGCTGGCACACTGTGTAATGGCTGCTGGAATGGGCTCGTCGATGAGAACCGTTGGTGGTTTTTGGGTAATTCCGGCCAACGTTTACCTTTTCTCGTTAGAAGAGACATTGCAGGCACTCTGACATGAAAATGAAGAAATAAAAACAAAACAAAAAAAATATATACAGTGAGATTTGAGAAAAGAGGATTAGGAAGGAGAAGAACAAAAGACACTATATACGTAAATACAAGGTACGAACTTTCATTGTCTCTCTTACTTTCTCTTATTATTTTGCAATAATTTCTTTAAACTTAATTTGCTAAACATGTCGAACGGCGAAGAAAGTCACTTTGTACAGCTGGGCTACTACTACTTTTATAAAAGAAGTTGGATTTTTAAATGTTTCTTTGCTGTCGCTCTTTATTGACTACTTCGATTGAAGTAACAATGCGTTTGAAAGATATAGTCGCTCATTTAGAAAATGCACAACATATATTAAAGCGCAAACATTTTAGAGTGAAAATGTCAAATGTCGTGGTAGGCAAAGATGGACAAATATGCTGTATACTGATTCCTTATATTGTGAAATATGACGTTGAAGTATTGAAGAGTGGCGTACAAAATACTGTGTCTGTGCAGCCATAATGTAGCTAGTTGTGTAATCCAAGAAATTAGTTCCATCAGTTGCACAAGGCACAACTACAAATAGGGTATTGCTATCACTAATAAGTAATAACAATAACAGTAATAGTAAATTTTTTTAGTAGAATCGTTACAGAGACTTATTGAATATCAATTTTCATCTAACATTTGGTGAAAACAAATTATGTTGAATGAAATGAATGGATCTGACGCCCACTGGTTGCGATATGTTTCGATACAGATTTACAAATTTCAAAACATGTTATTCTTTTTCTCTATTTCACAAATCATATCCTGGAAAATATCACTATAAACTGTATAAAAGTGGCGAAAAATGACTCACTCATGTCCACCGCCTAGGACGAAAACAGTGAGAACTAGCAGAGCTGCGTGAATTATCCACATGATCTGTGCTAGCTGTTAACAAAAGCAAAGCGAACGAATCCCATCTAGCCTCTAGCGCACGGCTTACACGACTGCAGAAGATTTTCGCTACACGACGTCGCGATGAGGAAGCCCAGCTAGTGAAGGTGTCTACCTACCGCTTCTGCATGGCTCTGAGTTCACTGCAAGAGGTACAGTCGGTGCCCATAATCAAATTACAGAACTGTTTCCTTGTTTTGCCTATCCTGGATGTAAGTCGAAGGGAAAGCGACACAACAGAGCTGCCCAGTGCCCCCTTTCCGAAGACGTTAAGATAGGGATCAATTTCTCTTTTCTTTTTTCCTTATTCTTTTCAACTGGCCAAGAGCGCTGAGGCATCGCAGGTAGAGGGAGACCGGAGACCTTCTTGTATTGATTCCATTCGGAATAAGAATATAGCATTATCAACGTCAGAACTGCCGGAAGGGGTGATATATGATGTACCTTTACCTCTATAAAATGAATTAGAAACCGCTCTTGAACAGTGCCGCCGCCCAGCCTAATGCCTAGAACTAACCGAACTTAAACTTTGGTGAAGTAATCTGTAGGTATTGATTCCGTTACGGACGACGAAATTAAAAATATGGCAATTCTAATATATGTCATTCGCGTGAATTGAATGAATCATGTTTAGCTGATTTCTAACTTACAGAAAATGTAGTACCACACTTAATTTTATTTCGTTTTTTTCACGTTACATCAAATGAAAAGTGAACGTCACGTCAATTTTATTCCGAAAAATTACTGTCTTTTTTCATCCAATCCGCAATTCGGATGTAGAACCACATCAGAGAAATACATGAAAATGGTGTGGAGAGAAAGGATATGGAAAATTCTTCGAGTTGTTTCGAAGGGAAATTAAAGAACTACAAAAAGAAAAGCTAGATTTTACGGTTTGCCCTTCTGCAGACTGCAGAGGGATAAGGTCAAAGAACTCTTTGGTTTAAAAAGGTGCTTAAGAAGTAAAGGTCTCAAATATACGCGGCATTAAATGTCGCGTAGAAAAATCGATTTGTAAATCAGCCTTAAACAAATCTTTAAAAAAACAAAAAAAAAACATTACGCCAAATACCGTGGTCTTATTAAGTTTTGACCAAGATAGATTCTTATGAAGAAATTAACTATCAAATGAATGCTTTGCGTTGATTGGAATAACTCACAATAAGCTTAGTAATTAGCAGTAACACAGGAAATGAAGAATTCACTAGTATTTTTTTACCAACTTGCGAGCACACACACACATATTTGTATCGATTTTTTCTACTTTAAGAGCCTAGCATTTAACAATTCATAAGCGTAAATTTCTTGTTGGTAAAAAAATTGTTATAAATTAAATTTATGATGTGTATATAGTGTTGAAATTTCGTATACTTTACATTCAAAATCTTGACTGTGAATTCAGTTATTTGAATTAATAAGTGTTGCATTTTTTTTTGCCACCATACCAATGATGTCTGATTCTGAATGATGAAACATTGAGATGAAAATCACGCAGACAGATGAAATTAGTCAAGTGTCTCAATTGGTCTTATGATTGGTCTTATTATTTGAAAACGGACAAGGAAAAAAAAAAACAGCCAAAAAATTATTAGGAATTGATTGTCACGTGAGAAAATGTACAAAGAAGAGGGCTACAGAAATGACTGAAATGCTTCGAAATTCTTTGGAAAGTTTTTTTTTCACAAGTTGATGACATTGACATCTTCTAGAAAAGTGGTCCAATAGAAAATATTAAAGACCAAGTATGCGAATGGAAAAGTGAATCGCGACCATTTGTCTATGGAGAGCGCAACCTGCGTAAATTATAAAGACTACATTTGCGGATGCTGAAACAAATATTAGATAACATAGCAACATACCTCGCGACCATAACAAGAAGTGACATATTTGGGAGTCGTTCTCCGCTCTGCTGCATTGGGGGATTTCGCCCGAAAGCGTAGTAGCCCATTGGTATGACCCGGCTGGAAAACAAGCAATGGCATTGGAAACGTTACATAATATTTTTTTCAAATGTATAGTCTCCAGCAACAAAAAAAAAAAAAAAAGAAAAAAAAAATTCTCACCGAATCAAGACCACTATTATGAAGTTCTTCGTCTGATAGCACTTTTGGTTTTGCGGGAGTTCCGGTTCCCATGAAGTGATTGCAAACCTGTGCCATTTATTTGTTGATTATTAAAAAAAAAGAATAGATTGAGTTGTACCCTTTTTTTTAGTGAACATTTAGAAAAATATTACGGCGAATTGCATGAGAGACATAAATACGAAAAGAGTGCATGACGACATCCATACGTCTATAGCTTTGACGTAAGACACGGGAGGCAGTGACCTTTGTGACTGCGTACTTTGTGTAGCTGTGGATTACGTGTACAGATAGAATATATAGAGAGCAATAATAAAACCCGTGAAAAAAAATTGAAGCTAAAGAAGGAATATACCTAGTGTAAGTAGCGATGTCACTCCTAAGGTAACCCTGGCAGGAATTGCTTCAGGTTTGATCCAGAATGAAATCCAAGACATAACGACAATCAGTCCCGATGGGATGTACGTATGAAATAAATGATAGCCTAATCGACGTCGAAGGTTAAATACCACGGCCAGGCAGGTGAAATTACCTTTAGAATGAATAATAAGAATGGTCAATAATTGTAACAAAAAACGCTTCAATAAGTTCCGAAGAAGAAATGACTCACCCGTTGAATATTCCAACGTACAATCTTCCGTGAAATTTTTGGCAATGTCTAATTGAGGCAATTCGATATCAGGATTCGTTACTAGAGGATCAGTCAGATTCCACTTGAACACCAAATCAAACGTCGTGTGAGAAACTAATGAAATAAAATGTAAATGAAGTGCACAGTGACTTATTGTAATTAACAAAAACAAATTGGCTAGAAAAAAAAATAGCTTACGGCTTTCGATTTGCATCGAACAGATTTGTGTGTCATGCGGATAAGATTCGAATTTCATGGCACAGGACAAAACCAGCGTCAACCTTGTAAACATGCAATCATGAGGGATGAATTCATTTAATTCAATTGGGCTAGTATAGGTTCTCTGAACTATAAAGCTCATTAATTCATTTAGGGATCTTAAGACATATATGTCTGAAGGAAACAGTGTTGATGAATTATGATATAAGCGAAGGGAATCCCCGCCGACTTACTTGGCCATGTAGATAAGTGTTTTGTCGTGATAAAGCCACAGATAGTGATTAGGTACACTCATTTCGTGAAATGTGACTTGTTTGGCATTTTTGAAAAAGACATCAGGCCGCCATATATTTTGTAGCCAACCGACATCGAGAATTCTATTGAAATAAAAAAAATTATATCAAATTGTTATTACAGTTGGAATTCACTTCTCAGCACTTAATTAAATCTGAAGAAGGTACCAGTTATTCTAAAGAAGAGAAGCTATACCAATGACGTAATAAAATTCGTAAGTTATTAGGTTCAATATATGTATGGATTGTATGGGGACCTTACACTATTAGTTTAAAAAGAAAAGAAAACAACTTTTTAGGGTTTTCCCTCTTACCGATATTCAGACGTCATATTTTCGGGTAAACGTAGACGATGATCTCTCCAACTTTGTGCCAGAAATATGTCCGCTACATATGTCTATAACATCACATTGCAAAGAAAAAAGTATCAAATTTATACTAGCATAAAAATAATTTTGCAGGAACTTGTACCATTGATTCTTCATTGATGGTGTCGAGTGACAGAACTGTTACGTGGAAATAAACCTTGGTAACAATTTTAAAAGAAAAGATAGGTTTATCGATCAAGAACGCGAAATAGAAAATATTACGACTGTTGGCTGTCCGGAATACTTTGGAGGTCGATTTTTGTCGTAGGTTTTAGTATCCTTTGGCAAGATATCGGTTAATACCAAGCTTGTTTCATCCCTATTAAAGAAATTTTAACTGTGAACTGTGAACGTGACTGACTGCAGCCCCATCGAAAATGAAGTTGTTGGCTGGTAAACTTGGTGCAAACTGATTGTTTAACGATCAGCGACAACCATAATTAGATGAGATTCTACAAGCATCATAACTAAATATTTCAATCTCACATTGTTCTTATATTCCAATGTTGTACACTAAATTTGATATTTTACAGTAGTACTACCGTGCATACGTACGGTGTCGTACCGCTCAAGATTAGCATTACAGTTGCACTTGTATCGATTGTTCTAACACAGAACACATTCAGCTGTTCGACTCTACAAGACAAAAGTGTAAAAACTTACTCGGCTTGGTTTTCAGCAAAAAGGGCGACAAAGATGAGAAGAACGATCTGGAACCATTCTATAGTCCACATCGTTTTCATTTACGCCTGTGATTAACTACTGTGCCTCATACAGTATGCATAAGCCGGACAGACTGGCGAACAGATTGCGTTCGACCCAACTTTCAATTGAAACGGAGCGCAAATGTAACGATACGACGTATCAGGGAGTAACGGTGAAACCCTAGAGTGGGGTGAAGGAGGGGGGGGGGGGATAGTTTCGCTGCCTTTAAGCACACCTTCCAGTAATTCAATTAACTCTTAGCTTGGCTGGTCCCCTTGCCTCCCTCTAACTATACTTCTCGGTTATACAAGACAATATACATACAAGAGTCAGCAGTCGAATGCGCAAGTTTAAACTATGAAGCAACTAATAACAACAACAACAAATAAAAAAAGAATTTTGCTCAAGGAGCGCAAAAAATATTTCAATACAAAATGTATTCAAACTACAGAGTACTTACTTCGTTAAAAAAATTATTTATATTTACCACTTCACAAACATTTTGATAATGGCAATAGTAGCGCTACACGTAAGTCTTCAAGCATCATCCAACGCTCGTTTTAAATAGGATTCAAACTGTTGGCTCTCACAGCGAGATTGCTGCAGTCTTCTTTCCAGCAAATCGAAGTGATCCTCCATACTAACAGGCGTTGTGGAAGATTGCTTGGCCGGTGAACGTTTGAGTGATTTCTTTTCAGGAGTAAGGACACGCAAGAGGATTGCTTCAAAAAGTTTGTTTTCTTCATGACTTTGTCTTGAAGAATCAGCGATGGCGCTACAAAGTGTTGCAATACTGTCTGGTAAATCAAGGGATTTGGGTTGTTGATTGGCGGATATCGAAATTTTTCCGCGATCTGATGGCTGAGCGTTCAATTCCGTACATAGTTGATCTGTCGACGAATAAAACATGCTCATGTAAGTATGGTATAGTGTTGTAATAATAGATTTTGTCTAACCTGTGGGTTCCAAAAAACTTCTAGCCTTTACCCAAGACAGATCGGACTGGATTTCGTCAAATGCTTGAGGAAAATAGCCCATTAATTTGTTCGACCCTTCATTGACAAATGCTTGCAACCGATAATCGATACAGGCCTGGAAGAAAAACAGATTATTGTGGAAGTAATAAAATCCGTCTAATGTTGCTAAAACTACTTGATAAATATCAGTCCAAGGTATGATGTGACTCTGGAGAAGATTTTGATTAGAATGATTTTTCTCAAAACGTTGTTTAGTCTGAAACAAGATGGAATCAACCCTAAAATGCAATAAAAATAAATAAATCATTTATGTCAAGCAATCAACACCACATTTGATTTACCTCGAGAGTAACGCTGTCACATCTGTTTCTACAGAAAGATCGACGCAATAGTTGCGCAATGAAACGCACACTGATAAAAAACTGTCCTCATTAGGATGCCAGAATGGGAGAACCAAGTATCTTTCAAGCGACTGCAATGAGTATTTAGATTAAACTAGATGATTCACATGTGAATGCAACCAACAAGTAAGAACGCATACCTGTTTTAGTTCGTTTTGATATGATTTTGAGTTCCAATTGGTAGGAGGAAAAGTAAGGTGGGGTATGCAAACAAATTCTGAGGCCGGCCAACGAACTTGACTGAGCTCAGAATCTAACACAATGTTTTCAAGAAAGCTCTGGATGGCATGATTATTAAAATCAAGCAGGTGAGATAACGACTGAAAAAGAAAAAGTTAAGACAATTCGAAGTTTCAGATTAATTCAATACAAACAATCTTGTACCTGATGAGGAAGGTTGTACTCCAACCGCAGTTGCATATCACGGTAAATTGTCGGGAGGACTTTGTGAGTAATAAAATTATTTGCCAGATCCCAAACTGTGGTAGTGCTTAAGCGAGTAGAAGGCGGGATGACGGTGGTTTGGCCGACTTCAAAAAGGGTCGAGAAAAGTTCTGTAAGCTAAGCGGGAAAATTAAATAATAGTTTACTTATCATTGGAGGAAAAGTTTGAATACTCACAACATAATATTTATCGAAACCAGGTTTATCAAAACTTAGTTTCTTGTGACAGCATGGCTTTAAAATTTGAACCACGTGATCCATCTTTTGAGAATGATCTTTTGACGCGATCGAAGCCACGGACAGCGGAAAATACTTCGAGTGCAGCAAAACCAACTGAGCCAGATTTTTTAAGGTGTTTTCCACTTCTGAAAGAGGATCATAGACCACCAGAAAAGCGTTTGCACCTCGCAAAAATTCCAATATTTGGTCACAACCATTCACAAAACGGACGCAAAGCGTGATAGGATTTTGATTGGTTTTCGTTTCAGTATACACCCACTAAAGAGATGTGTAAATTTTTTAAGTAAATGACATAATAGCACCGATTTTAATGGCTTACCCCGTTTTTAGTCCGTTTTGTTGTGGAGAAGCCCAACCACTTACGGAAAATATCTCCGACTTTTTCATCCCCAATAGACATAATAACAAGTTTCCAGGAGCGGTTTCTTTCCAAAGAATTCCAAGGCAATTTCTCAAGAAGCAAAAATAAATCGAATATTTTTTCTTCTAATGACGAGTTAATCTTGTTTAAATTAAATTGAAGGTCTAAAAATAGAAAAACAGATTTGAAAACAGAAATGCGATCAATAATGATATGTAGCAACACTTACCAGAGAGAGAATTACAGCGTTTGACAGAGACGGTTTGTTCGACAAGAGATTTGCGCTTTAAAGACACACCCGGCGACTCGCCTTTTGATTTCAAAGAAGCTATTTGTTGATCAAATACTAAACGAGAAGGGCAAGCTGGAAATGTTTGCTTTTCTTTTCTTCGACGGATTTGCAAAGCCGTAAATCTTCGCCATTTTCTAATCCAACGACGAACTCTAAGTTGTTTAACTAGTTCTGAAACTCGTGAAACCATTATTTCCCTAAACAAACGAAATAACATAGAAAAATATTTTCAGTTAATAAAACATAATATATATTTTTTTTTACCTTGTTTCAATGGCTTCAGACGCTACAACCGAGGCAACTGCACGGCTTTCGACCGTAATAATTTCATTTACTAACGCATCGAGCATTCGACGGGCATGCTTTTCTTTCATGATGTTAACACGTAAGCGAGTCGCGGATTGAATTTCTTCAACGCCAATGTATTTCACTTGTTCGCAAATAACGGAATCCAAAATATCGCCAAAAATCTTTATAAAAATAATAGACAGAAAATAAAATTTATTAAAAATAGTAAAAATAAGTTACCTTGCTTGAAAAAACTCGAACTTTACGCTCCAGGTCTAGTTTGTGTTGTAACTGGTACTTTGCAGTCTTAATCTCTGACATAACTTCACTCGCCAGCTCCGTGCAAAAATCTCTAATGAATTGGATAATGTAAGATCAAACGAAACTGGGAAAAAGGCCGCTGAACGGAAGCAGGAATACCTCGTAAACTCCTCAAGTAGTTGTCTGAAGATTCGATGAGTAGTTTTAACTTTAATTTGTTCAACGACTATTTTCTGAACAATTTCTTCAAGGATCTCGTTTACTGTCGCAATTATTAATTCATTCCGAACTCGAACAGACATAGTTTCAACCATGTTTTGTGGAACGGAAGTATACGTGGGTGCAGTGATGGTTGATGAGACGGCTGGAACCTGCGACGCTTTAACAAGTTCAACTTGATCTTCCGTTAACCATGCCTCTGGAAGTAATACACCGTTGCAGTCGAAGCTGTTCAGCGGAGTATGATGTAAGGTAGGATCTTCAGGTACCCCGCTTTTGGCAATGCAGTTGCTGACAGAAGATGTTCGCTTGTTTTCAATGAGAGAAGAACGCCGCATAGGAGGGAATTTTTCAGGAAGTTCAATAAAGCTGGAACGATCAAATTTTACGGTCTTTTTTTGAGGATCGAGGGGTAACCCATGGTAATCGCACCAAATCGCTGCTTCCTCTTCATCTTCATAACCAAGAAGATTTATTAGACTGAACAGCTTCATCTACAGGACAATATCGAAACAATGGAAATTAGAATTACAGTAGTAACTTTCAAAAAAGATGCATGAGATATAAGCAAAGTAAATATACCTGGCCTTTTTTTGGTGGCCCATAGGCCTGTACCATTATTTGAAAAGCCTGGTTACGCATTTGATTAAAGTAGCGTTGAAGTAGACAGCATTGTAAATAATCTCGGTTAGATCTGGCCAACTTGAAAAAGCGAACGTAATTACGGCTGTTTAACGTATTTACAAATTCGAGGGCCGATCGAACTTCGTACGAATCACGGATCTCAGATCGTAACTGTAGTACTTCTCTACAATAATATTAAAAAAAAGTTTAAGAAAAAGTTAAAAAAAAAAAAACGGCTTGCTTTTTCTTCAGTTAATATACCTTAAAATTTCACCGTCGTTTAAGTGCAGGAGGACGTCATAACTTCTAAATTCGGCCTCATTTGGACAATATATGTTTTTTACGGAAAGATCGTAATACATATGTTTGAGTGTTTGTAAGCATTTGGTAAGATTTTCATCGTTGATTTTCTGATCAAAGTCTTGCATATCCAATTCACACAAACGCGATGTGCAATGGATGTGAAACCGAGCACACTTTTCAACCAAATCGACGGATCCTTTTTCGCATAAGCTTTGCTGAGTTATGTCCTAGAAATAGAAAAGGAATAAAATTATTAAAAACCCCATATGTTTCAATTCAGAGTGATAATTATGTAATTATTTTACCTTTCGAATTCCCCTCATTCTATCCCATAAAAAGTTAAACCAATCACCAAGATTTTCACCTGGTTTGTTGCATCGATCAACAATTTTTGCAATAAGGTAATCCATTGTCATTTGTAAAACTGGAAGTGGCCTTAATTCATGAGCCAATGGTTCTGCTTGATCTGCTGAGCTTCTGGAGTATTCTTTTACGGCCAATCGGTGATCCACATCATACTCCTGTCAATAATGATTTAACATGTATGTAAATAATCATACAATTTTGATGAGTACACAACACAATACCATTTTTTCAGGAGAAACCAGCATTTCATAAAGAGCAAGCCTATGTTTCTCTGCTCTTGAATATCTTTCCTTCTCTGGGCACATATCCAAACAAGTACCACTAAGAGTGGTGACTCGTTTGGTACTAATATTTTTATCCTTGGCATCTTTAATCAAACGTACAAGTCTATCTCTAGCATCAAGTAACACTGCTCTATCTCCAACATTTTGGGCTGGCTGGATGAGAATAGCTTTTAGTTGTTCCACACTAACGTTCATTGGTAATCCATCGCTAAACACGGGATTCTTTTTCTGTGGCAGTTTGACAGCTGCTTCAGAATCTTCGCCCTGTTGAGAATTTGCAATTTCATTTTTGCTGCTATGATTTTCATGAGCAGGTTGTTTTCTACTCTGAGATCTCATTTTTACAAGACCAAGAAAAAACGGATCAGAAACTCGAAACACTCAGAAAATACTGCAAAAAATGTGTATACATTCTCTAGTAGTTGCCGGTTTTCAATAAAGATGAATTGTTAAACCCTAAAATCGCCTAAAATCTAGCGGCTCCTGCTCTCGTTCTTCCATGGTTCTTCCTTTCCTTCCCTTTACAGCACAAAATAATTGGAAGAAAAAATATGTAATTTTTTTATTAGTAAAAATTCTTTCATCTCTTTTACAATCGTTACATATTAATCAATCGCCCAGGCCCAGCACGATTTTGGATTTGGATTTGAACAAACAAGTTACTAGGCTAGTTTTTCATTTTTAATCAGCTTTGAAAATTCGTCAAATTTCTTGCTGGGAGTTGGAAGCGGGAACAGCTACGTATAATCACTTTAGTTTCGATATGAGATCCCGAAATTTTGGTGCCGTACGTTACGACAGAGTAATGGTGACGAGGACGACGACAGTTTCTCCTTAATAAGGTGGGGGACCAATATCGCGGAGTGAAGGTCAGGGTACGGGCTATGCCGGCTAGGCAAATGATGTGATCCCTATGGGCATGCACTTGAAAAAATAAAAAATTTTTACTACCAAACCTTAAATAAACTTTTTCCAAAATTTTGAGTTTTTGCCGTAACAAATCTATAGCTATTTGATTAATCCGATAAGCAAACATTAGTTCAGTTTAAAATTCGCCATATAAAAGAATAAAAAATTGAATCTTACATAGGCTTTGAGGAAAAGGAATAGCAAAATAAAAAAGTAGCTCCCGAACACCCGAAGGTCTCCGGGACCTAATAAATCGTAGTCAAACTTTAACGGAACAAATAGAAGTATAACAAAATAAATAAAAATGAAAATCCCCAACAATATATAGACATATATTTCATGTAATTGATGACTCACGTTTAAAATTGATACTCTCTTTATCTTTTACAAACTGCATGTACGCTATTTGGTCACGAAGAGTCATAACTCTGACTCATTGTCACAACTCTGATATCAATGCAAAATGATGACGCATAACTTTCTGTACGACTATCTTTGTGATCAAACTGATCAATACACTGAAAAACAAGATTTTCATTGTTCCCTGTTTGTTATCGCTCGCGATATAAATCGCATAAGTCATACGGAAAACTTGTCACTGTTTCACAGTAGGGTTTATCTCCTCAACAACTCCTCCCCACTTGAGGCGGTAAACTCCTGCTTTCCAGCGGATGGCTGGTCGAAGCAGAGCATTGAGGAACAGAAAAGGTGCGCTCAGCTCTCGCAGAAACCATCCTAGCACAAATTCAAACTTGCTGAAGGGTAGCGGCCCATTCTGTAAAAACAAAAAATAATAAAAATTTATCGATTATTCAAAGTAAAAGAAAGCGTCAGTATTTACTTGTACAATAGAAAGAAGAATCCAATCTAGCAAAAACCAAAAAAGAACGTGCAATAAATAGACTGCAAGTGGATCACATTCAAACAGCCAATAAATGGACCATGCAGCTAAGATACCAAGCATCCTGAAAAATAAATCATTGGATTGGGTAATAAATTAACAGACATTTAATATTGTAGCTACTAATCCTCACATGCACTCTGAAAGCGGTTCAAAGACAATTGTGCTGGGAACCATTGCAATTCTCAGTTTTGCCCAACGAATGATTCGTTTCTGGAAAGTGGGTATGTGGCAGACGCCGGGATTCTGCCACGCAGGTTGGCTGCAAATGCCAATTTTCCAGCCACGGTCTTTAATAGCCTTGGCCAGAAAGAAGTCTTCGGCCAAATAGCATCCAAATGCTTTAAGACCACCGGCGTCGTCAATCAGCTTCTTTCGCATCAAAGCCGACATACCCGTAGCACAATTAACTCCTGCGAAATCAGCTGCCAAATAGATTCGAGCATGGGCTGTTCCAAAATAAATCTAATAGATTGTGAATATAAAAAAAGTGAGTTCCACAAATCACCATAGTAGACGATGCATAAATAATTTAATTGGAAATAAAACAACTTACTTTCTCTAAGACGGCTGGGAACCCGTCGCGGTCACATACGAATGGCATTTGGTGAATTAATCCAACATCTTCTTTCAAATGTTGTACCATATCAAGAAGCGTGTCTTCTTTCACTAAGAAACATCGTAGGTTAAGCATACGTTTTAAAATTTCACAAAAACAAAAAAATACTTACTACGAACACCAGCATCTGAGATCATAAATAATTCGTATTTGGCAGAAGCATAACCAAGCTGAATATTGTTTATTTTGGGATTGATGCCTACTTTTTCGCCACCTGGAATTTCAAAAATTAACATTTTTAAATAGAAAGGTTCTTAGAAAGTTACTAACCAACAAAAATTCGGGCGTCTACTTTGGGGTATTTCTCTATTAACTTTTTGACCAACATCAATGACGGGTCGCTTTCGTCACTGATACAAAAAAGTAATTCGTACTGGAAAGGAAAAATAAGAAAACAAATTCTATATTAAATTTTTGTCGAATCCATCTTTTGGCAATCGAAAACCTACCACCGGATACTCCATTGTAAAAAACGTTTCGAGATTACTAAACAAATTAACATCAACTCCAGTGAGCGGCTTCAGGATAGAAACGGCCGGATATGGTGTTTCCATTGGTAGCTTGCAGCTCTTGTGATGCAACTTCCATTTTCTGAAATGATCAATAATACTTTTATGGATGGAAAACATTATGCATTTATTTCAGTTATCTAGAAATGAATTAAAATATACGTTACCCATAAGCAATTGCTAGAGCATGGACGAACCAGTATCCGATCCAGAAAACAAAAACGGCTACGGCTGCGACTAGGCAGGTGAAATCGACGTAAGAGTGTGACATAACGATGGCGGTGGTGCATCAAATAATTGAGACAATTGTGTGATTGGACAAGTAAATGTAAAAATAACAGTAACTCCGTCTAATGGCAAACGACTGACGGACCAGAAGTGATAATCCATAGTGTTGGCGACATCCGTGTTTAATTAGTGATAATTCAATTTAAAGTAACAAATTTTGAGTAGAGTCTCTTTCAAGCTCACTTGTGCAAACAAAATGTGTGAGAGGTGCTATGTAATTTGTGTTGTGTTGACGTAGATTGAGTAATCGGACTTTGATTGATCGAATTAAGTTTTTAAGTCAATGTATCCCCGAGAGTTTTTGCGATTCACTTTTCTTCCTAGGAAAAATGAAAAGATGTAAGTACATTTTGTTTTTCCAGTCGTTGAATTGTATTAGACAAAAAGGCATTGAATACGTTGAAAACAAAACAACCTTCAGAAGTCTCTGTTGCAAGTGGACAGCACTAATTCACAAAATCCTTTCGTCTACATTTTTATTCACTCGAGACACGAGAACATCACACCGCAATGGCACACTAAGATCATATGACATTTAACACAGTTATAAACGCCAGTTAACCAGACAAAAACTCATCACAACCCTCCGTTTTCGCGCTCTTGACCTGTTCTGCAATGGTTCTGTGCCCTGATTCCGTTTCAACATTTCTCTTCCTTCAAATATTTGACCCTGCCTTCCTTTTGCCCTAGGCTCTTGATCTAGATTGCCATCTAGGTTCTGTCAACAAAAGTAATCATGAATTAATTTTTAAATTTTTAAAAGAAACAACCCCGCGAAGAAAGATGCCTCTTTTTTTCTTTCTAGTTTACGGGGACAGATAAAATTATCTTTTATTCGGATTTATCCATCACTCCTACAGAGTTATTTTTTTTAGTTTCTAGTGCTAGATGAAAGTTAGATTTTTACAGTCGAGTTGTCCTTTGAACTTGGGTTTTCGCTTCTTGCTTTTTGGTCGCACACACCCACCGATAGTTTTCAAATTTGTTACTTTTTCAAAATTGAGTTATTATGTACTGTGCAGAGTTAGACAGGAAAGGGAAGGGACTGGAATGTCGGTTTTAATCAATAATTTGAAATTTTCCCATGTTTAACTTGTTTTAATGTAACTTTTTCTCATACAAGAGTTCAGGGACTTCAATCACATAAGAACAATTAAATATTACAAACCAAAATAGCGTTTACAAAATATTAAGTGCCCAATATCCTACACTAAGGTCTAAGGAGCACTGCAAAAAAATGCTGATTCATTGTATGTTCGTACTTCTTAAAAAAGCACTTTACTCTAAGATTAAAAACATCTTTAGATTAAACGACATCTAAAATTTATTGGGTAATAGAACAGTTGCAGCGAACAGAAAGTTAAACTAATTAAAATTTCGAGTTATTAATAAAAAAATACACGACAAAGCGTTGATATGATAATAAGCAAGTAAAAAAAAAACAAATGGCAAATTTTCAAGAATTAAATTTGGACTGTCACTATTTTCTTCAAAAGAATTCATCTTGAGATCTTTATTTATGATTGATTTTTTTGCTATTTTAGCATATTTAGGCCTATATTAGCTGACAAAACTAGTGTTTTAAATTGTAAAACTAGTCATTGGGCTCTCACGTTTCTGAAACGTATTTTTTTTTTCAAATCACTAGCAATAAAGCTCTTTATTGCAAAGGGAGACAAAATAAATATTCTTACCGTCATCAGACACGGAAAGAGCGCAACGAGGAAAAAAAAGTTTGGGAAATTGTCGTGATCCAGTCAAGGAAATTTACATACAATTTAAACACTACACATTTTTTATTCACCTTGCACCATGGCCATCAGATAACCGAATTTTCATCGACATCAAATACAACGTTACCTTCGCTCTAGAGGTGCAAGTACAACTGATCCTAAATGCTCTTTATCGTGTAGTATGTTTGACCACTAACGTTACCACGACGACAGGCACTCGAAACATGACCCCATCAACGACGTGTTACACACACTCATAGGGACATGTTGGCGGAAAGTGTCCCTTATCTTTACTGAACCCCTCTGATTACATGATAGCTTAGAAACAAAATGCAGTTCCTAGGGGGTATAAACTCAGAAGAAAGTCAACGGTTTTCGTTCCAGTTATCGAGTCTGAAAACGAAACGTTCCACTTAACTAATGCAAAGCCAAAGTAAATACTGACATCCTGCTGTTATTCTTTGGAAGTAGGCTACAGTATTACTACTTCGAATTTCAGTATACAAACCACCTTATCTTATGTTCTCGTTTGAAATGGAATTGGATTTCAATCACACAGTAGTTACGCAAAGTTATGAACAAACTGACAATTAACGACAATTAATTAAAATCATTTACCAGTGAAATGATATGGTTAAAAGGATATTCCAGCTAATATCGAAATCTATAATCCGGCAAAGCACCGGAGTATATATTTGAACAGCTGCAACTAACTGATGACTTCGTCACAACTTGAACTTAGAATAGATGCTAACTGAACTGCAGATCTAGAAACCAGTGAACAGTTTATGAACCAACGACGGACTGCAGGAAATTTGATAAGGCGTTTTAGTTTGTCTCCTCCCACCGAATGTTTCTAAAAACACACTGTAAATAATTGCCTCTACGCTTAATGGTAAAGAACAGGAAAACAAGTTTCCCGCTGTAACACATTTAAATATTTTAGGTATTTATTTACAGATAGGGTGGGAGATAGCAGTGAAGCAGGACTTGCGCAGGTGAAGTAAAAGGACCTACATATGGACCCGATGTTGACCGAATGCTGACTAATATAATAAAACGGAAATGCCCTACAGCGGTGGACAAAGGCAAGAGCGGCTAAAGAGCTGAAAACGAGACTTCCGGAGACGAAGGGAAAGTGAGTTTGCATGTTGAGATATAATGTGATAAAAAATTAATAATGTTGCTTTTATTTTACAGAGGAAATCATTTCAAAGAAAGAAACGGGAAAAATTATACGAATTCTTCAGTTCATTTACTACGATTTACTAAGTAGTTTTTGTAGGTGAGGCAATTAGCTAACAGGAAATAACAGAACCCGTTTCCGCTCCCTAACACAAATAGCATACTAGCAGCATGAGACGTCATTAATACTGGTGTATGCGTACTTCATAAGCAGAAGAACGCTTTTGACAAATAGGATGTCCTTTTTTTATGTACAGGGGCACAACACTTTCAGATACATTTGTTAAAGAAAGAACGTTTTTAATTTTAACACAATATTTCAAATAATAAAATAATAATAACAACATAAATCAGTTCAGGACTTCAAGAACTTAAAGATATGACGCATACCTCCTACGTCAGAATATTAAAAAAAAATCATGGAAATACTGAGATCGCGATGAGTCACTGTAACAGGTCGCCAGCAAAGAAATGTTGGTAAATGCAATCAATATATCTTATGGCAATAAAGCGATAAGATAAATACGAGATAAATTTGGTGATTGTATGAGCAGTTGGGCACGATCCTTGCACGATAGGCCCTAAATGTTTTTAATGGCCTAAATCCCTGCATTACGAAATTACGAAAAATACGACGGCCTTTCTAATAATTGTGTATCCAGAATGTGAATGCCAGAAATATGCAAAGCAAAATTACTTATCGCAATTTAAGCAATATGTTAGACTTACGAATCATAGTTCATGAAACAATCGTAGAAAAAGGGATATCTACTTATGTTGCAGCTTTTTCTGCATGATACTGTACTTCAACCAGCCGCTTTCGCATACACAACCAAACGCAATTTGCATGCTCCACTATAAAGGTATAAGGAGGCTCTAAGTTAAGGTTTTTTGAATATGCAATTCGAGTTGAATTTGAATTGCCTCTATTGCAAAAATTCAATTCGAATCGCTTCGGGAAAACGAATAAAAAAATCCTTTAATTACTCTATAAAAAATTCTACATTCTACACGTACATTCTACACGCACATAAAACTGATTTATTTAGTAGGCCTACTTTAATGGGAATATTTGACAACTTTTAAGGACCCATACAACAAACCGTCCTATCTCTTATACGATACTGAGAAGTGGCTCATCTAGCGGCCAAAATTTAAACTAGAAAGTCTAAATATTCAAAATTTATAACAAGCAATCCACGACTCAGCAGCACCAAATCCATGGACTCCCCTTTTTTCTCCATTCCGCTATGTGACGTAGAATAATGAAAAAGAAATACAGGAAATCCAATTTTCACTCCGGTTTCGACTGTTTTCACACATTTGAAATATTCCCTGTAGTTCAGGAGACATTTAACTTTAAACTTCGGATTTTTTTCCCAATTTCAATTTCGTCATTTTTTTTTCGTTTATTGGTATCGCTTTTCGGAAAGAATCGCATTCAAAAAATAATAATTTACCCAAAAGTTTTCTCAGCCATTCCTATGCAAATAAAAAAGGAATTTATATTCCGGATTTCATTGACCGAGCTAATAGTAATATGGTAGAGGGCTCGTTTGGCCAGTTTCCCACCAGCAAAGCCACAATTTTTTATTACTCTCCCTCGCGCTCCTGGCGGATGACAGTTGAAGCTAGGAGTTTTCGGCAACTCGGGCTTGGGGGTGGGGGTGGCTAAGACTACATGAGAGGCATGTCCTAAGCAGAGATAAGGAGATGGGACACTGCCGTGTTAAAGCGGCCAAGACACTTTTCCGCGCGCCATCTAGCGGCTAATGCCCTCCCTTCATCATCAGCAGACGAATAGAGGCTATTCACCTCGCGGTTTCGCGTGTCAATAGGGATGGTGCATGAATAAGGGATTCGTTTGAATAAAATACCATTAGAATCAGTTTTTCACGCTGATTCTCATGGTATTTTGTTTTAATTTTTAAAATAATAATTCATCCCCGTAATCTCACTTCAAAGTTGAGTTAGGCTCCCCCCATTTTAAAACGGACCCCACGCCATTTTTGGTGGGCGGTCCTTAAAATCTGATAAATTTCCCCCCTTTTCACCCTTTTCGTCTTTCGCCTTTGGGCCATTGGCAAAAGAGGGGGTATAGGCAGCACGAAAAAGGGAAAATTACCCCCTCCCCCCTATTGTGGTAAGCTGAGTAAAATCGGGTACCCCCTCCCCCCTAATTACGTACATACGTAGTAAACGCGAAGACCCCCCCCCCCCCCCTAAAAACCCCAACATAAAAAGTAGGATATAAATTGGTTAAAAAACTGTATTTGAAAAACTTTATAAATTTTACATTCAACATCAGAAATATTGATTGATTGGCAGTTACTGTGTTACAAACAATTCCGGCAGGACAAGTAATTTTTTTAATTCACTCATCGTTCTCCCACGGATTAGAAAAATGCTCTTCAAGCGTCACAACTGGGCACGATTAGATTGAGGGCTTTTCGGCAAATTGTTGGATTCCAGAAATATCCAATTCGTCTTTGTCAATCCATTCTGCGTCTCTGCTTTGGAGCCATTAATGTCATCTGATACAATAATAGCCATCATCTCTCTCTGTCGCATCGCTGCGATGCGAACAGGTCTAGTTCTTGAGACAAAGATCTCTTTCTCAACGACTGCGTTTTCGCTTTGAGTCTTCTTTTTGTGAACGATCATATGACTCTTCAGCATAACTTTTGATGCAAAATAAAGCGAAAATTTTTGGCAAATTCGATCCGATAGCTGTGACTGAACTGAGGGTGTGTACAGATCATAAGGGAGCGTTAGGAATTCTTTAGTTGGAGTAGACAATAAGTCACGTGAAAGATGAAGCGATAAAAAAAAAGATGGAAAGACGTGACTTTCAAAGCAACTTCGATCGGAAGCTTTTATCCCTTTGTTAGTTTGGATCAACGGAATCGGAGGAGGAATAAACCGCGTAGGAACAACGGCCAAGTATGAGCTTCTCGGCTCGTTACAACACATTATATCTTTACACTTAACAATTTGCGTAAAGTACTGGCTAGTGCGAACATGCTCCGAAAACCGATACTGATCTTTCACATTGAGCTGATCTTGACTGAGTGCATAATGATCCGGATCCACATTTTCAGCAACACAAGGATAGCCATCAAATACTACTTCGCTCCATACCTCTGCTAGAGTAGTCCCAGCTTTTTTAAAGTTTTGTTTTTCAAGGGCCACATCGATGGTATTACCAGCTGCGTCGAGGTGGTTTCCGTAGTGATTATGAGGAAGAATTAACCCAGATAGTGGACGACTTAAAGGGGCCATTCTCCGTTCTGCTCGATTATGGGCACTTTATGTGAAAACATATAAATGAAAAAGCGTTTTCGTATTTGTGTATATAAAAAATCTCATCCGATAGGGTTATCATAAAGTCGATATTACCTGGTGCATTTGTAAAGATGAAAATTGCATCAAGATCATGTGACAGAAAGTGATGTATAGCAACTTCAATAACTTTGTTGTAACGAATATTTTCGTCGGGACCCCCATCAATTAGGTAGAAAGAAAACAGTTGTATAGAAAGTGGTAGAAATTACATTTCAATGTGATTTATACCTGAGAACATAACAATCGGCTTCACTTTCTCATCTGAACTTTTTGTTATAGAATTGAATTCAGGGAGGTTCAGTAATCGTTCAAAGTCCATACAATGACTTAAAGCAGTTGATGAACAATGTTTGCCGGAGCGGATGGCGACATAAGTTGGACCTGAATATTCGACGGCACCGGACATTCATAGGTCATTTCTGTCAACAGCTATACCTGCGTATACAGACGGGATGAGCTTGTGCCCGGTTGCGACGACCCAATCATGATCCGGAAGTTTGACCCGATACTGCATGTGCAAGAGCATAGGGGCCTGTATTTTCGCTGCCGTTATCCCTATGGCCACTCTTGTCAAAATAAAAAAATAATTACACGTTAAGTTTACAAACGCAGTAAATAAAACGACAGTGGCAATAGAAAAATAGTTCTAATAACAGACCAGAAAATATTTGAAATTATAAATACCTTGCTTTGTCGTCTTGAGAGATGTAGCACACTTCTGAGGGACCCAAAAGAGATGCAAGTTCATCCATGGCTCGTATAGTTGCTTGACACAGTCGCTGATCGGGATGACTTTTATGAAAGTCGTTCTGAGCCCGAATAAGTCTCACTGGAACCGTGTTAATATGACGCTTTCCTTGGTGGCTACTACTCCTTTTTGGCTGTAATCGAAGGTATACTGATGATCTTTTCACGTGAAATCCGTCTTTAGTTAGTTGCTCAGTTAAATCATCCAAGGTTAAGATACTACGATAGATTTCATCTTGTCGTTTTTCATGAGCCGCTGATCCATGCCTAGCAATTCGAACAATTTCGGACAACAACAAAGGTTGTGTTTCTTCAAGGCGAGGCCTACCTGCACTGCCAGTGTCCTTGATCTTCAGTTTTGATTTTAAATTAGGGTCGCCCATTTAATAGGTCAATTTCATTTTTAGTTGCTTCTTGGGCAGGCGTCTTCGCAGAACTGGTACTTTTGAAGAAATTCTCTACTCTGTTTCAGAGTCCGTCGATACAGGCTTGATCCGAATCAGGTTGAAATTCTAGTTCTTGTGGGCTTTCGACGGCTGTTTTGGTTTTTAAATGAGATGTCTATGAGTTGAGTTGGCGAAAAATTGCATTAGTCCACCTCTCTTTTTCGCAGCAATAGCATTAAGCTTTTTAAGATATTCTTCAGCTTTTAGTTTTATCAGCAACGGTATATTTTCTGAACTTAATTTTATTGACTCCCATTCGTTCTTTTGGTTCCCATAAGTTCTTTTTGGTAAGTTTCTTTTTTCTTGTCTGGATAAGCTTTACAATCAATATACCTGAAATAATTGTTGGTAAATATTAGGCTGATACATTGTTGACCAAGATCGGAGCGAACAACAACTGAGATGAAATGGCACAATTATCAGCATCCGCCGGATTTAGGACGAGATTGTCGCCCATGGCTCAATAAAAAAGAAAACGTCAAGGAATTGTGGATTCCCCCTTACCTGTCGGTCGCAGAGGAACAACTTAAAGGCCTTGAACGAAACGACGCAACCCAAAACGGAATCAGCCGATTGATCTGACTCGATCTGACTCCGTCCGTCCTCCCTTAATGGCGGATTGAACATCCAGCCGACAAGATTTTAGCATTAATCGCTCTTGACACAAGTAAGTTGCGTATTTTCTTTTCTTGGTTTATTTTTTGACCCGCCCAGTATAGAGTAACTTGTTCAGTTCTACTTACGAAAAGTTTCTTTTGTGAGTTTTCTATCAAGTGGCCTTGAGTAAATAATTGTTGAATTCATCGTCGAGTCGAAAGTGAATAAGACCGAAAGTAAATTGGGAAGTGCCAGTGCCTAGGTAGATAACGTCTGTTGTCGACCATCATTTTCCATCCCGTTATGTCATCGAGCGCTTCTTTATGTCAGATTTTCAATTTCGAAATAATAGACGCAATTGTCTAGTCATTTAGACATTTACCTTTATTAACGTTATGCAGACAGCACGCAGCAGTAGTCGGGAATAGCTTACGTCAGCCATTTTTGTTGACGGGACGGGTAGTGGTGGCAATACTAGGTAGTATTACCTAGTTTTACCTAGTTACCTAGTATTACCTAGTTTTTTTTTCTCTACTTTTACCTAGTTTTTGGCCAATTTTTCTACCTAGAAATTACCTAGTAATAGTAATACCTAGTTTTTAAAAATTATTACCTAGATAATTACCTAGGTAATTATCTAGGTAATTTCAATTTTTATGTCATTTTTATGTCACCCACTTGATATTTTTCGCTCCCAACCTCATGGTTTTTCGCGCCAACAGGCACAGTCCCTCACCACGTCTTATGAGTCATGACTATCATCTCTCACACTCTCATGTTTTAAGATTTTTCGCCATTTTTGTCTGAATCTGAAAGAGTGAAGTTGAAAATTGTTGTTCATATATCTTGCTGTTCGGTTTGGCTTAAGACTCGAGTGCTTCTGCGAAATAGAGTTTACTCAGTTGAAATATCCAATCTCCTTCTGTCATTATGTAAGTAGATTCATCTCTTTTTTCTTCGAACAAATTTTAGACTACTCTCTTGCTTGTCCAATCACAGTTCACACAGAGATCTTTCTGTCTTGTGTACTATACTGTGCAGGTCGAAGTCAATGGTCATTTTTTAATTCGTATGAGTACTGCATTTTACATTTCATATTTTGGGAAATTAAAATTTTTTGAAGAACCTAGTTTAAAAGTTGTACCTAGTTAGAATTTTAAAACTAGGTACCTAAATTACTAGGTAATTACCTAGTTAAAAATTTTACCTAGTTATTTTTACTACTTTTTCTATTACCTAGTACCTAGTTTTTTTTTCAATTACCGTACCTAGTTTTAGCAAAAACTAGGTAAAATAACCTAGTATTACCTAGTTCTCTAAAAAAACTAGGTATTTTACCTAGTAATACCTAGTAACAAAAAAAAGCAGGTGCTAGCAGCAAGTGTAGCAGCTGCTCTAGAACTTCGGATCCAATGTCTTCGATAGGAACTTCTCCGCTATTCGTTTCTCTCTTGTCTGTTGCGAACATTTTAGCAAAATACTGGCATCTGGCTTTAAGCATGATTTTGTTGGCTCTATGTTCGCGGTCACCGGCAATCAAAAAGACGTCAACATCTTGCCTTGCGTCGAAGAGTTCCTCATAGTCCTTAGACAGAGAAGAGCTACAGTCTATGTCGGTCGGTTGAGCCCTCTCCATATGCACATGACATAGTATTTCGATATTGAACATCAAGGTGCCATCCAGTTGCTTACAGTTTTCGTTGATGTCATCTTTGTCCAGCGTGAATTTGGCTTTCCACCGTTGTTCTCCTGTCTCAATGACTCGTGCCTCAATGATTCGCATGTGTCGCCGCACCTTGTCTCCTTGCTGGTTAATCAACTGCAATTTGACCACCATTGGCCCATCGGGTTGTTCATTAATCTCCATGGGGCATGACAGACGTACTCGTATCATCTACGAACGGTCCGGTCAGGTTGAATGTAGCATTGGGAATTTCTGGCAGAGAAAATGAAGGCGAAGCCAATGATGTAGCATCCTCGGTGATGGTGGTTAGGAATGGCACTTCGACCCTCTATTTCCAACTGCCAGCTGCAAGTTTATAGCCCGGGCGAACGTACTCAAAGGGGGGCATTGTAAAGTGGAGAAGCTGAAATTCGCGTTGAATAACTGCATAAAAATAAACAAATTCATGGCGTTATTATCAACGATTGCCACTACAAAGAAATGTAAAATACAAAACAACCAAAATAATCAATAGGAATCAGCAAACAAGTAAACAACTTACGAGTTCAAGAAAGGTAAGTTGCTGTTCGTTCAGTGACAGAGGAGAACTGACAATTTCCTCTGTCCCTAGCCTCTTTAAATAGCAAAAATCAGTGCGGCACGTGATGACGTCGATGATAAATGATATCTAACCTTTCCTTCATGTCTAGGACTTAAATTCAGGTAATTGCATAAGAAAGATCTATCTTGTCAAGGTTTTGATCCAAAATTGTGGCCTTGGGAGGTTCCTTCCAACTGCGTTTCAGGGTGCCGGCCTAAAAAGAGGGGGGGGGAATCAAAATGGTTTCCAACCACCACCGAAAGCATAGTTTTTTTCTATCGTTTGTAAAATTTTTATCAAGCTTTATTCTTATTACGTGCGTTCATGCTCGAGATCACGATTATTGTTTTACGCCGTAATCTTCTTATTAGTTATTGGTACAGGTGTTTTAGTTAAAAATTTTGTTAGGGACAAATATCCTAGTCGGCGTGTATCATTTCCCTTCTGCCAACCTTCATCCTGCCTCCTCCCGTACGCTCTCCTCATTTGCATTGGTTTTCCCTAAAGGATGTACTGGATCGTGTTAAATGAATGACCGACGATCAATCTGAGCCGCTTGTAGTAATTAATTAATGCAACGTCTAAACGTGTTTAAATTTCATTGTCCCCTTTATTTATTTATCCCCATCATGTCTAGACCTGTCAGATTTTCGTCTGCTCTTCCATCAGACGTCAGAGTTTTAGTCTCCAATCAATCACTTTTTCGCCCATCATAGTCGCCTGTGGTCTCCTTTTGCTGCCTGAAAACCCGTGATCTCGGTGTAACAAATTTTGAAATGTGTCTGCTGATTGTAATTTTCTGTGTGCCCGAGTGAGTTGTCCCAGCCACCAACATGAACGAAGGCGACGGTGGCGACATCTCCACGCAAGATGTGGCAACTCCAGCACAACAAGTCTGCCTCTACTTCAAATGTCAGGCCCCGTACAAAGGCAAGAAAGATTCAAAATTCTGTAGCAAACCATGCTTTTATGAACATCAGAAGACTACCAACAAGCAGCCTGCGACACTAGCCAGTTGTCTCGCCCAAGTAGCCGGCTCAACCGGTGGAAGTCAAGAGATATTCTCTACCCCGAATGCCAGAAGCAAATCAAAGCGTCCGCTGTCTGGTGACGAATAGCACGGACGAAACTCTCTCCGAGCCAAAGAAGTTCAGATATGAAGACCTGGTCAGCATCACGGAAGACAAAGAGCTTTCTCGACTGGACTCCCTCAGCAAAGAGGCCATCGCCACGAAACTGGAAGCAGCGCTCGAGTTATTGAAGTTTCAACACCAAAGAATCTCCAACCTTGAATCGGAGCTGCTTAATGCCAAAGTAGCCTTCGCCAATGCCGCCATCAACCAGTTCAACACCATTCAGCCCACTTTGGCCAGCCAAGTCCTTCCAACATCGGATCCTCCTACCAGGCCATCATACGCCCAGGCCACCAGAGTTGACCCGAAACCAGTCCTGGTTGCCAGTTTCACAAAAGGTTCCGCCCCAACGGATAAAATCTCACTGGAGAAGATGGAACAACTCCTGGATTCAAACGCCGGTGGTCCGGTGCCATCCTCCGTCCGGCAGAAAGATGGAACTGTTTTCGTCCGGCTGAACAACCCCGCCGACTTCGATCGAGCCAAAAACATCCTGGAGTCCAAACAAAATGTTGATAGTAACAATCTGTTTTCATCTATTTCTCAATCATCCAAACTGTACCCTGCTGTTGCTTTGTTTGTAGATCTAAGCTTTCTTCTGGGTTAAAAAAGGAGCTGATGCTAAGGAATGAGTCTTTGAAAGGAAAAGTCGACTCTGTTACCCAAATTTTCAAAAAACCAGGTACGAACAAAGGCCACGTAAAGATCTTTTTTAATTGTCGGGATACGAGAGACTATGCCCTGATGGGAGGCGAGGTTGATTTTTTCAACACGACTGCCCGCCTAGTCGAAGTACTGCTGGACAGAGAAGTCCGGCGTTGTTTTAAATGTCAAGGCTACGGCCACCCTCAAGCATCTTGTCGCTCCCCCTTCCCACGATGCGGAAAATGTGCCGGTGCACATTTTACGAGAGATTGTACGAGTAACGTAAAAAAATGCGCAAACTGCTCCGGTCCTCACGAAGCCGGCGACAGATTTTGCAATGTCCAAATGAAGGCTGTCGCTAGGTACCGTATCAGATTGGAACGCAACTAATGATGGAAAGCTCTCATAGTCGTAATCCATCGCTTGTTCCGACCCCTACTAAAAACTCTTTTAAATGCATGCAAGTAAACCTGCGCCATTCCAAAGCGGCAGTGACGTCTCTCTCTGAAGTCATTTTAGAGAACGAGTTGGACATCGTTCTAGTCCAGGAACCGTATGCATGTAATTTTAAATCACCAACCCTTGTTGACATCCCACCAGGCTATGTTGTGTTTCACTCCCTTGATCGTGACCATGCGTATGGTGCCGTTATTTTGATCAAACTCCCCCTTGCAATTTCGTGTCGGGCCGTGTCTCACTGTCTAGCCAACCATGTGGCAGCCGTATATCTGCACTTGGGTGACAAAATTTTCCGTTTTATCTCCATGTATGTGCGCCCCTCATGTGTCGCTTCGTCTGCCAAATTTCGCTCTGTCTTTCACTCGCTACTCTCTCCTCTTACTGTGATCGGGGTTGACTCGAATGCCAAGAGTAGGTTATGGAATAGCGCCTTTTCTGACAGGAAAGGCGTGGAATTTGAAGGAATTTTGCTGGAGTACGGATTGAATGTTCTAAATCGCAATCGCAACGAACTTGATTTCGTGCCAAGTGGCACATCGTTTTTGGACATTACTTTGACCACTCTTATCTTTCTTTCATATTTCTGTTGATAATTTTACGCTCTTTTTTCTGGCCTGCCCATTCAAAGTCGTCGCCACATGCCCACTTCTGTCCTGAAAGAATGTGTGACCACACTGGCTCCACCTCAAATGATATTTTTCATCGTTTTGGACAGATTTTTTTATATAACTTGGAATGGACTATAGTACCTATGTGGGTATTTCCCTACTCGTCCTTTCTTTCGTATTGGGCGATCAATCCATAATAAATGTACCAAATAGAAGCGTCCTACGCATGTAAGGTGAAGGTTCAACCATAACAAGTCCAATTTTCGTCGAAACCTTGTCATCATTAGTATTTTCTACCTGTCCTACTTGCATTCACGGAATAGGCAGAAATGGCCTGGCCTTTTTTCTTTAAGATGAAGCTGGGGTGAATTTTATCTTCAACGATACAATCAATTTCTCCGAGTCGAAAGGAAGCCTGCTCCTCGTCGTAATCAATCCATATAGACTTAAGTTGTTCTAAGGCATCACTTCGTAACAGTAAATCACGCTCATTAATTGGAGACACAATAACAGCAACAAGAATGGAAATCCGGTCAATGGTAATCTTAACATCAAGACTTCCAAGTGGTACTGTGCGTTTACCGTTGCCCAACAGAATATTGGATCCCATCCTCGGTCATAATGGTACATAAATTTGTTTACTAAAACTAGAAGAGACAATAAAAGTTATTCCAGATACAGTGTCTATGATAACCTCCACCAAATAGTTACAACAACAAACATAATCCTTAAATACTAGCCGTGTTCTCTGCATCGATTTGAGTTTATTGGTTTTGTAGAAAGATTGGAATTAGATGAGGTGGTTCAATTTTTTCTACAAGTATTGGTTAAAGGGATAGAATCTCCACATTTAAAACACATATTTTGCATATTCATTTTGCATTATCAAACATTTTGCAGTGACGAGCGATGTGGCCTGATAAATTGCATGAATTGCATTTCGGTTAAATTCCATCATGTGCCCTTGTGAAATGGGATTTGCCATTATACGTATTTTTTTTCTCGTCTAGGATGTTTTTGTAGTTGCATTTTGTTTGAACATGTTATTCACTACCTGAATCGCTGAGGGCACTGCCTTCAATCTGACCCTGAACCTTTTTAATATTTAACAAATTATTTACTTTTTCATATTTACTGAACAATTTGCCCTGCCACTCGACTCCCCCCCCCACTTCATTTTAAAAGTGCGTTTTGGGTAAACAAAGAGATTTTTCATAAATTAAAAATATGCTTTTGATAGCAAATTTTTCTTTTTTTCAAAGCCTAGCGGGATGAAAAATATTGAGAAATAATAAACTTCTTCAAAGACGAAAAAAGCTCTCAAAACCATTAATTGACAATGTTAAAGACGGACAAAGCACAAATATTTTATGGAAGCGACAAACAAAATAATTTTTATTTTTGAATTTGGGGGATTTCAATAAATCACGTTCAAAATCAAAATCAAGTTTGATAAGAATTTTATAAGTTCTTTTAAATTCACTTTTTAATAATAAATGTTAATTAAAGCAATTTAATTTGAACACATGTAAATCAATACATATTTCTATAAGATCCCACCGTACGATTTTGTAAGGGGTTTAGGTTCTGACTTAAAAAGAAAGTACAACAAATTTTTAAGTTTACGATCGCGGAAACTCTGAGAAGGGATAAGAAAATTGGAGAAGGTTCCATATAAAATCTTTATAAAATGTGTTGATAGCTATAGCACCAACGAACCATTGCCGTGATTGGCGTTTTGACTCTCCTCCGAACACGCCCAATTATTGTCTCGATTGACAAAAAAAAACAACAATCGAAACAAACATGGTCTAAAAATAGAAATGTTATTCCTATTACTTATGTTTTTTAGTCCACTTACTAACACAGTCTCTCCTGCAGAATTAAGAATATAGAGAAATCAGCAATTAAAAAAAAACAGTATCTGATAAAACAAAAACACTGACCAGTGAACTGAAATCCATGTAGCAGTTCCAGGGTAGGCAGATTGTAGCAGTGACAAAGGTGCTCGCTATTGGAGATAATATATTATTTTTTTCCACTGAACAGGGATGCAGGAATAGTACACATCAGCATTTGGAAAGACATATCCAAACACAGCAATAAAATTGCGAAATAAACACCAGTTTTTTAGCTCTTTGCCTCGTATTGCCACATTCTTATAGTGAGACATTCGTGAATTTTGCCGAAGGCTTAATCTTCGTTTCATAGAAACCGAAATTAAATAATTTAATTCTTTGGTTCAGAAATTCGGAACGAATGGAACACCAGCGACTTGTGGTTGATTATTATGCACCCGCTGGCGTAAACAGAGTTTTAGAAGAAACGGACGTACACAAACTTTTAAGAAAAGTACGCATGATAGATTCGAAAAAGTGATTGTCAGCAGCGTGAAACATTTTTTATTTCTTTAAAACCCAAGAATCTTTATCTCTTCCTCAATCCACAAATTTCGCCACTAGCCCCTTCATCCTTAACGCGTTCTCCTTCTACCAATGCCAATGCCTACGTGCTCTGGCGAAGAAAAAAATAAGACCATAACAATATATATATATATTTTATTAATCACTTTTAAAATGGGAATTTTCATTACATCTGACATTATTTAAAATTAATGTATTTCAAATTATTTAATTGATTCACACTCTTTTAGTATGCAGACGCAAAACGTGATCAATGGCTTGGTCAATGTTGTTCATTCGTTATCTACTTGATTACCTTCCAATTCAGGTTGTTAATACGATGAATTTAATTATGTTATATTTTTTAAAAATATGTAGTTATTATACAATGTTAAACTTGTGCCAACACGTGTGTGCCTACATAGCGTCATGACTGGCGTTCTATCTGATCGGTTATTCTTGTTAGTTTGTTGATATGTGTGATTTAAATTATTTAACAATTTTTATTCAATGTTGCTATATGAAATTGGAGCTACGAGTTTCATTTTGTTCCTCGGAAGGAAAAATGAATACTCTACATCCATGATATTGTAACGAGAGTGACAGATGGTTGGACCGTTTATTAAGATGAAGTATACAACGTGATGCGATACAATAGACTGATCCCGGTTGCCCGGCTTGCATGTTCTTTTATGTCCTATCTGACGGAACTATCTGACACTTCATGTTTGGGTCTGTTCTGCATGCTTCCGTCACGTGCTATGCTATTTGACTAAAGGCTATTGATCTAGCCGTTACTGATACATGGGTCAGCGGATCTATATGATATGCGTGAGACATCCGTTACATCCCCTTTTTTAAACTAAGGTACGGATGCGGACCTGGATACGTGTTTCCGTATCTTTTACATCCCCTTTTTTACTTTCTTATCGTCCCAACAAGTAAAAAAAATTTTCTTTACTAGACTTAAGATTACTTGTTGAACTACCTAATGGTGGGACTGTAAAGCTCATTGTTTACCAACCCAATACACATTACTGTTAAACTCTCTCTCACATTCTGTCTGCTCTAGATGAGTGGGACAAAGTGCTCCTCTTTCCCCATCAACGAGACTTTTGCACTGACAATGGAATTATATAAGTAATAAGCTTCTTTCTCTTGTCTATATCCTCTTACTGCTCCCTCGAACCATCCAGTTTTCTCTTCTCGGCTGCTTCCTGGTTTTCTTCTATCTTTTCCTTTTTTACTTGTTTCTCCTCCGCTCCGTCGGTAGGTTTTCGTTTTTTTTTCCGTATCCGTCTTCTGCCTCGTCCTTTTTGTTTTCTCTTCCTTCTTCGGCTTCTATCGTCTTCTCCTTGCTTCATCGGATTTTCCTCGTCTTTTCACGTACTGCTGAATCTTCTTTTGGCTTTGTTCTCTGACTTCTGCTTCGTCCTTGTTCTTTCTATGGTATTCTCCAGTTTACTCGGCTTTCGCCTCTCATCGCGTACTGTTTAATCATCTTTTGGCGTCTCCCTCGTCTTCTTTCTCGCTCTCGGCCTTCTTGTGTCCTCGTCTTCTTCTTCTTTCCTCTACTGCACTTTTTTTTTTTTTTTTTTTTTAGGCATTCTTCGTCTTCTTCTCCTTCTTCTTTCCTCCCCTGTACCTATCTTCCGTAGGCGTTTTTCGTCTTCTTCTCCTTCTTCTTCTGTTTCTTCCTCGTCTGTCTTGCGCTCCGGTCAGCCGGTATGTCTTCTTCCTTCTTTTGCTCGTTTTTTCGTTTTTCTCCTCCTGTTTCCTCGTTTTATTTTTGCTTCCTCGGCTTTTCCCCTCGTCTTCCTGCTCCTGCTTCGTCGGATTTTTCCTCGTCTTCTCCTGTTCTGCATCTTTTCTTTTTGGTTTCTTCTTCGTGGTCTCTCTCGTCCTCGTCTTTTTCGTGTTTTGCCTTCGTTTTCTTTCATCCAGTATACCTGTCTTCAGTAGGCGTGCTTCGTCTTCTTCTCCTTCTTCTCTTTTCCACTGGTCCTGTCTTCGGTAGGCGTTCTTCTTCTTCGCCTTCTTTCTTTTCTTTTTTTTTTTTTTTAGTCCCTACTTTCTCGGCTTTTTCCCCATCTTTTCGTGTCCTTCTGCTTCGTCCTTTGCGTCTTCCTCGTGTTCTCTGTTGTTCTCATGCTTTTCGCGTCCTTGTCTTCGTCTTCTTTCCTCCACTGTACCTGTCTTCAGTAGGCGTTCTTCTTCTTTGTCTTCTTCTCCTTCTCCTTTCCTCCACTGCACCTCTCTTCTTCGGCTTCTATCGTCTTCTCCTGTTTCCTTGGCTTATTCCTCGTCTCCTCGCATACTGCTGCATCTTCTTTTGGCGTCGCACTCGTCTTCGTTCTCGCTCTCGTCTTCTTCGCGTCCTTTTCTTCTTCTTCTTTCCTCCTCCTGTTTCCTCGGCTTTTCCTGCTTCCTCGGCTTATTTTTCCCCCGTATTTCTGCTCCTTCCTTGTCGGCTTTTTTTTGTCTTCTTCTTCTTTCTTCCAATATACCTCTCTTCAGTAGGCGTTCTTCGTCTTCTTCTCCTTCTTCTTTCCTCCGCTATATCTGTCTTCGGTAGGCGTTCTTCTCCTTCGCCTTCTTCTCTTCAGTCCCTGCTTTCTCGGCTTTTTCCCCATCTTTTCGTGTCCTTCTGCTTCGTCCTTTGCGTTTTCCTCGTGTTCTCTGTTGTCCTCATGCTTTTCGCGTCCTTGTCTTCTTCCCTTTCTTTCCTCTACTGTACCTGTCTTCAGTAGGCGTTCTTCTTCTTTGTCTTCTTCTCCTTCTCCTTTCCTCCACTGCACCTCTCTTCTTCGGCTTTTATCGTCTTCTCCTGTTTCCTCGACTTTTCCCTCGTCTTCTCGCATACTGCTGAATCTTCGTTTGGCGTCGCCTTCGTCTTCATTCTCGCTCTCATCCTTTTCGCGTCCTTTTCTTCTTCTTTCCTCCTCCTGTTTCCTCGGCTTTTTCTGCTTCTTCGGCCTTTTCCCTCGTATTTCTGCTCCTTCCTTGTCGGCTTTTTTTTTTCTTCTTCTTCTCGTGTTCTGCTGCTTTTCTTTGGCTTTATCCTCGTGTTCTGCTGCTTTTCTTTGGCTTCTTCCTCGTGTTCTCTCTCGTCCTCGTCCTTTCCGCGTTTTGTCTTCTTCTTCTTTCTTCCAGTATACCTCTCTTCAGTAGGCGTTCTTCGTCTTCTTCTCCTTCGTCTTTCCTCCACTGAACCTGTCTTCGGTAGGCGTTCTTCTCCTTCGCCTTCTTCTCTTCAGTCCCTGCTTTCTCGGCTTTTTCCCCATCTTTTCGTGTTCTTCTGCTTCTTCCTTTGCGTCTTCCTCGTGCTCTATCTCTCTCCCTCGTGCTTTTTGCGTCATTGTCTTCTTCTTCTATCCTCTACTGTACCTGTCTTCAGTAGGCGTTCTTCTTCTTTGTCTTCTTCTCCTTCTCCTTTCCTCCACTGCACCTCTCTTCTTCGCCTTCTATCGTCTTCTCCTGTTTCCTCGGATTTTCCTCGTCTTCTAGCAAACTGCTGAATCTTCTTTGGCACCTTCCGAGTTTTTTTGTCTTAGCTTCGTCCTTTTTGCGTCCCCGTCTTCTTCTTTTCTCCTCTCTCGTCAAATTGACGATATAGGGTCGTATTTTCGTCCTCGACTTTCGGCGATCTGGTCTGGTCTGTTCGTCTTTTTCGTCCTCGTGTTTTCGGCAATCTGGTCGCTGGTAGGCCTTCCATTTAACGGGTGGGTTCTCCTTTTTCGTCAACCAACGAAATAGTGTCGTCTTTTCGTCCTCGCCTTTTGGTGATCTGGTCTCTGGTCTGGTCTGGTCATATTTTCGGCATTCTAGCCACTTGTAGGCCTTTCTTTCTCGTCCAATTGACGATATAGGGTCGTATTTTTGTCCTCGACTTTCGGCGATCTGGTCTGGTCTGTTCGTCTTCTTCGTCCTCGTGTTTTTGGCAATCTGGTCGCTGGTAGGCCTTCCATTTAACGGTTGGGTTCTCCTTTTTCGTCAACCGACGAAGTAGGGTCGTCTTTTCGTCCTCGCCTTTTGGTGATCTGGTCTCTGGTCTTGTCTGGTCATATTTTCGGCAATCTGGCCACTTGTAGGCCTTTCTTTCTCGTCCAATTGACGACATAGGGTCGTATTTTCGTCCTCGACTTCCGGCGATCTGGTCTGGTCTGTTCGTCTTTTTCGTCCTCGTGTTTTTGGCAATCTGGTCGCTGGTAGGCCTTCCATTTAACCTCGTCGAACCGTCTTCCAGTGGGTCTTCTTCTTCCTCCTCTCTCGATCTGTTCTTCGTCTGTCGATCTTTCCAACCGGCGAGCCGATTTCCGCGATGTTGTCTTCCGCCTCGTCAAACCCACGAGGATTTAAAACGTCTTTCCGTCTTCGTCTGACAGCCGATCCGGCTTCCTGTAGACCTGCTCTTCTCTGGTCCACTCATTCTTGTCACTCTCTATTCGTCTACTCTCTATTCGTCTTAGGTCTATTTTTCTCCTCGACTATATGTTCAAGTTTGGGCTTACCTTTAGCATCTCCACCATGTAATGCGAGAAGTACGGGGATCGGTACCCTGCATCTCCACCATGTAACGAGAGTGACAGATGGTTGGACCGTTTATTAAGATGAAGTATACAACGTGATGCGATACAATAGACTGATCCCGGTTGCCCGGCTTGCATGTTCTTTTATGTCCTATCTGACGGAACTATCTGACACTTCATGTTTGGGTCTGTTCTGCATGCTTCCGTCACGTGCTATGCTATTTGACTAAAGGCTATTGATCTAGCCGTTACTGATACATGGGTCAGCGGATCTATATGATATGCGTGAGACATCCGTTACAATATTTTTTTAAAAGGTGAAAGGGATCTGTATTTTATTGTATTGTTTTTTAATATTGGATCAACCCAATAATGCGTGGCATGGCTGTCCCTGTGGGTAGGAACAGGCCATATTTTGAGGTCAAGCTAAGTACATACATCATATTTTAAAGTTTTTATGTAATCAATGAAAGATTTGGCCTCAACGTCGAATCCTTTTATCTTCTCTATCGTGATGGTCAGATTTCTACTTTTAAAAAACTCTCCTTTGCAACCTCCGCGAAATCGACTTAAAAACCAGATAGAATATGTGCCGGCTCAAAAGAAAGATCAGCGTGCTGGAGAATGACCCATCTCGCACGTCGAAGTCGTAAAACTCGCTATCTGACATTAAGAAAGAACTTCTCCTGGCTAAACTTGCCCTTGCAGACAGAGATATTAAGCTTTTCGAGATCACTTCGGCCAAACTGTGTCCCCATACGTAATAGCCCCAGTCACTGCCACGCGTCCGGCTATAAATACGCCCAACCAGACGCACGGGGGGTTCAAAAAGCAAATCCCTGCAAAATCCTTCCTTATTGCTAGAGTCAGGGACTCCGTCTCGGTCAATCCGATCACGGAAAGTAAAATCAACAACCTGTTCGGTCTGGATAAGGATATTGAAGATCCAGTAGTCCAACAGCTGAAAAAGCACAGCGACAAATTGGTCAAAAAAATTTTTAGGGACGAAAAAAACCGAGACAAAACTCGCGAGCTTCTAGATCAACCTGAGGAGGAGAAGGTATTCCAAAATATTCACGCGCCAGAAAAATGCTACCCTGCCATTCTCAGGCTCAATGGTGTCAGTGGGCTAGATAGAGTTAGTGAGGAAGGTGCCAGCAACAATATGGACCTATTCAACGCTAGAACAAAACAAAATTGTGCCATCATCAACACACTCCAAACCGAAAATTCTCTTCTTAAGGGCAAAATTGCAGGTGCACGTATCCTTTTATCGTGACGACTTTACTTTAGTTAGGCTCAGACTTCGCTGCAAAACAACCCGCGACCGATATCTGGATGCTGGGTCGCATTCAATTAGAGAACTCTGCTCACGCAGTCGTTGAAGTCGACGCTAATAAAGAGGTCAGATTTTGTAATCACTGTCAAGGTTACGGCCACTTATCCAGGTTCTGTAGCAATCCGATTACCTGCGGTAAATGTAGTCTGTTGCACTCCACGCAGTCGTCCGCTGCCTCCCATCCAAACCTCAAATGCTCATCCTGCTCTCTTAATCAGGCAGCTGGCTCGTATGGTTGCCCAGCCCAGCCCATCTCAAAGTGGTTGCCAACTTTGTGAAATACAACTCTGCAGCCCAACCATGAACTACACCAATTTTCCTTCCACCTCTCCTTCAGCACTGAACTCTATTAGCTCAATTGTTTCCAGGTCAATCTTAGGCACTCTCGTTGTGCCGCACTAAAATCTCAATTAATATTAGATCGGGATATCGATGTGGTCTTAATTCAAGAGTCGTATGCAACAGCGTCCTCCCAGTCCTCTTCTTTTGAGCATAAATTCATTCCTCACGGCTACTCTTCTTTTCACAGTCTCTCCTCTAAACACGCTTTCGGCTTGGTGATTATCGCAAAAAGTTCTCTCAACGCTTCGCTCTGCAGTTTTGGTTTGACGAACAATTGCTGAGGCGACAAGCTGTCATACGATGTTTTCCTACTTCCTATTTATTGCATACCGTCTCTGGTATCGATCCCGTCTCTCTTCGAGTCAATTTTTGAATCTATTCCCCTGTGCGTGAAAAAGCACGTCATCTTCGGCATTGACTGCAACGCCAAAAGTCCGGCTTGGAATAGCGTTCGCTCTGACCATATCGGCGTCGACCTTGAGCTCTGCTTCTTAAACAACCCCCTTTCTATTTCCAATGTGGACTTTAACCTTGTTTCACACAAGCCGTCTAACACGTCCTTTGTTGACGTCACTCTGGCTGGGGTCTCCGCCTCTCTAAGCTGCTGGCAATATCCAGCCTATCCGTCGCTTGCTGACCACTCCTTTATCTCCTTCTCTGTTCCCTTTGGTTGAGGTGTTACTCCACTACCTCGTGCGGAAGTACGTCTACCGTCTCCCCTCAACTGCATCTTTCCTCTTTTTCCTACCAACCTTGAAGCCTCACTCGCTTCTATGTGGAGTCTAAGACTTTTATTGTTTGCTGTTGTCATCCAAGTGGATTTTTCGTTTCATCGTATGCCTTGGTAGTTCTTTGTTTCATGTGTATTATATATGTATGATTTTTAAAGAAATAATACTTTTTTGTAAAATTCCAGATGTACTGATGTTAAATCTTGAATCTTACAAAGTAAATTTGGAAGACATTTATTTCATGTTTGCTGGACTAGAAATGTCAAAATCTGGAGTGATTCCGTCGAGGACTATTCTATCTGCCCAACTACTGAAAGACTCAATTGTTGAACGAATGCCAATTATAAAAGGAGCATCAGGTAATCATTGCTATGTGAAATACTTACATATTTTTAACCTATCCTTTCATTAATGTATAGTAAGTGGAGTTCTTGCAGAATTCAAGCTAAAGCTTACTACGAACGAAAGGATCATTTTAAAAGTGGGGGAAGGACAATCGTGCGAAGTACTCATTTAAATTAATTGGCAAGTTCCCCCCTTTATAGTGCTTTATTTTTTATTTTATTTTATTATTTTCTTCTGCATTATTGGATTTAGTAATCGAAGGATAGGTGATGCGACGATGAAATATTCCAAAACCTATCTTCATTAATTGATACAGTTTAAAATCTAGAAAATGTTCACGTTCCAAGTTAAAACTTAAAAGTTATGTAAACGGTAATGGATGTCAAAGTCTCACCAAAATAGGATTCAAGTTTTTTGTGTATTCTCAAAACAATCAGTATTGAGTCCCTGCCCTTAAATGAATTCTGTGTATAAATCAAACGCTGTTAGCGCTGATATCATTTCAAATAGACACTTCATTTCTTGCAAATGTGTAGGATTTGCATGAACTTTAAATACAGCTATCACTGTATCATTCACAACAATGGTTACATTTAAAATTCAATACAGTAATACATTAATATGACACCATTTCCACTTCAATGTTATTTCATGTAAGTATACGTAAATGTGACTAGTTTTAAATTTATGGCAGACTCTAACGAATTGGTGATTTGATGTAAAATGTTTCTGTTTTTAGAATTACACTACAATTAATTTTTTCTCTATTACAATTTTGAAAAATCACCTACTTCTAATATATTTCATTGTGCGTAAATTAAGAAACCACTGACGGAAACTTAACAGTTCTTAAATTTATTTAACAATAGTCTTGTTCCTCTATGTTGAAAATTAACTAACATCTAGACTACCATGTGTACCAGCTCTTGGGGAAACTTTTTGTTCTAGCGGGCGCCTTAACCGGACCGTTGCCGTGAGGGTTGTTGGGTTGTTTCGTTCGATGGTGGCCTCACCAGTCATCCTCTCGATCTCCCTGACAATCCAGAAGGGGCTCTAATTTCCCATCACTCTCTGTGCCTCCGTGTGCCTTATATCCTCTGTTGCTTCTGAACTCTGCTTCTTTCTTTTGCATTGATGCATTTTTTGCCCTTTTACATGAGTATCTTGCACCCTAATTCCCTGTGTGTTTTACCCTGATTTTACCCTCTGGCTCTAGCGAAGGCCTTAACAGGACCGTGGCCGTGAGAGTTGTCCGCTTGCTTCACGGTGGTGGTAATAACCAAATTAGCATCTAGTCGCCCCTGACCATCTAGGGGGTTGACTTTGGGAGACTCTACCCAGCCTACCAGCCGTAAGAAGAAAGTTCGCCAGTTCTAAGAAATGACTTTTTTGGTGAAAATGCCGTAAAGTTATGTTCCTATGACGCAAGCCTAGCACTAGATTTCCCCTGGCTTATTCTTTCTCGTTGATCGATTATTCGTTGTTTCTCCCGTTGAACTTCTTCAAGCTGCGTATTAATCCCTTCAAAAGTTTCAGGCGTAACTAATGCCTGCAGAGCTTCTGCACCGCTTTTTCGTCTAAAGACGTCATCGTTTAAAAAACGTAAACAAACAATTTCTGTTGTCTGCACCCAGTGACCCAGACCCAATCCTTAACTAATTTAGATATCGATATTTAGGAATCTATAGTAGATTCATCGCACTTTCATTAAGATAGAACGATAAAAAGATTATGTTTAATAAAATTCTAGGTTTAATAGAATTAAAAAGGGAATGAAATATTGTTTTTAAAGTTCTATTTCAATCGGCCGTTAATTTCATTGCAATCTTGTGCACTAGGGTTTTAACAGGGTGGTACGGAGAACTTCAAAAACTGGGGTGGTACGTAGAATTTTTTATTTCGAACCCGTAATTAAACCTTCTCCGTACACCACGAGACCAGGCTGTCGGAACAACAGTTTTCTGCTGTATTTTCTAGAACTGGCAATGTGGGTTCTCAGGTACAGTTCCCGAAATCTGGTAAATTTTTAGAAAGCTACACTGGGGTAAAATACCCTCAATTTGGCTTCTTTATCTAGGGGGTTAAGAGTTTGCATAATTCATTCTGCAGGGGCTTATGTGTTGTCTCTCCTTCTTCAGATCCTCCTTGATAGGGCGGTTTCAAGCAGAGGTTTTGTTGCAAGATTCATAGCTTTAAATTATCAGTCATCATGTCATCAGAGCACACAGTGCTCACGTGCTCAAAAAGACAACGAAAAATGGCGACAAAATATTTTTTCATGTGTGTAATCAAGAAGGGTAAATTTTCAATCAACGCTCGAGGGCACTGGGGCAAAAGATACAATTTAGAATGAAAATTTTGGGATTCAGTGAAATTTATAGTTGAATTTTTAAATACACAGTTTTCTAACTACTTTTTTTACTTTTTAAATCCAAAAAAATTAAACATCTAACAAGTCGTGGCATAAAAAAGAACTTCAATGGCATCACAGAAAAATATATTGAGACGAGCAATAGAAAAATTTACTGTTCGGGTACGGTGTCTACATAGTGGTGTTACGACCAAATCTGAGCTTTCACAGCGAAACCGGTAATTTTGACCTCGTCGTCCGTCTGTCCGTCTAGTCCGTCTTCCGTCTAGAGCACTCATTGCTTTTAGAACATCTTAGTGCATCCCAAAATGCACAACGGCATCACAATGAATCTTTTTGACACGTTGAATAGAACCATGCACCCAGAAGAACGCCCGTTTAAACTTTTTTTTCCGTAATTCTCTGCGTAATGTTCCAGACCAAAAAAATCTGAGAATAAAATTTGAAACGAACGTTTAATAAATGAATACGTTTGACAAAGAATTCTACAAAAACGAAATCAAGTTACTTCACGCATTCTGTCAGTATGTCCTTCGGGTTTTCCTCTTTCGGGTCTTCCACCATTGGGGTCTTCCTCCTGTGCGTCTAACTCCTGTGGGTTGGCACACAAAAAATGTGTTATTGGAAATATGATATTGAAATGAAAAGTAAGCTCTATTTTATATTTAAGCTTCACACTTACAAAATATTGTGTTACAATTATTGAATCTATACGTAGTTACTGACTGCGAAGAAGAACTAGACTATTCTTCAGAATTACGTTTATACATGCAATTATTAAGGATATATCACAACAGACCAAGTTATGGCAATCTCAATTGCCCATCAGTTGTTAGTTTCTGTACTTGTGTTTTTCTGTAATTGCTGTACTAGTATCTCAACCTGAATCTAGGTGACTTTGAGCCAAACATAATAACGAAATGAGAGCCCAACAGCCCTCATACCAAAACGTTAGACACCGAAGAGCCCAAGGGTTGGGAACCGATACTTCGAAAAACTATTTTCGATAACGATACCGATACCAACCATTTTTTCTATTTTTGATTATCGGCCGATTATGCAAAAAAAAGTATCGGTATCGCAATGAACGATGATTTCGCGATGAAAATAAAAAAAAAACACAAAAATTTACAAAAATGCATGACACTCTGCTCAGTTTAATCACAGGAAAAAAAATTATACATCGATGACTCACTGTTGTTTTAAACTATCAAGAACCCTCTTATTACATCGAAGAAAAACAAGCATTTCAAAGTTGACGTCGCTTAAAAGCGTTCGTAATGGGGTTAGAATGCGACCTCCAAGGGAAAAGAGACGCTCACAAGCAGCACTGGCAGGCAGACCGACATTGTAGTAAAAAAAAAGTCGCTTTATCAATGGATATTGATTGAGACATGTGAGGTCATCTGTTTTCTTTGATTCGAGGAAACGGCTAATTCAATTTTCCAAATATTGTCGGAAGATTGGTCACATTTTTTTCCTTTTGAAAGAGTTGTGAAAAAATCGTGTTTTTCTTCTTCGGGCGATATAGTTTTGCTGGGACTTGAATTACTTTGATCTTCTTCCTGCATTGCTTGTAATTTTTTTTCAATTCTCGATATAATTTTCTTCTGGAGCTTCTTTTCATTTTCTTCTCTGTCGTCTAACCAGCAAAGCTTAAACTTGGGATGGATGACAGCAGCCAATTGAAAATATTCCAGGTTAAAAAAACTATCAAAACGTTTGGATATTCCGTCTAGTAATACTTGTACTCTTCCTGCGATAGAGCGACAGGCCTTAGTGGCTTTCTTAGTGACAATGTAAGGGAATCTTGAATTGTAGCTTGTCTTTTGTTTACTTGAAGATCAGCAGTGTCTGAATCTTCCTCTCGAGTTATTTTTGACGGCGTTTACTCGCCACGTATACAAGCAGCTTTGAATGAAGAAAACAGACCAGGATGTTTGGACGATAAATTTGAGTAAAGGTTTTGTCGAGTTATGTCACTCGCCGAAATAGTCTTTAGTTTACCGTTGTTTGTAATCTTATTCGGACAGTTAATGCAGATATAATGCGAATTCACAGCGTTTTCTGCTGGGCCATGATAGGTAAAAAATTGAGGATGAACATAAATTTTTGTTTGACTCATTCTGAGTTGAAATACGTATACTAACTAATTTTATGTCTGCTACTCGTAAATTAAAAAAAACTATCGGTATCGGCTATTTCATCGATCGATATTTTTCCGATTATCGATCGATGACAATTTTAAAATGTATCGGCCGATAATCGGGAAATTTAAAAAACTATTTACGATGACGTTTTCATCGAGTATCGGAACGATAGTCCCAACCCTGAAGAGCCCTCAGTCGGGTGAAAGTAAAAACGGATGAGTAGTAAACCTAGCCTCTACATCTTGAGACAAACCTTTGTCTTAGTTAGGGGTCACTCGTTCAGAAAAAGGGTTTTCTCAAGATTACTGTTTTATTTTTTTTATGTTAGTTTTTATTTTTTTAGCTAATATTTTTCTACCAAAATATATTTTTCAATTAAACCTTTCGTTAAGTCTTTTGGGATCTACTGCCACTATTGGAATCTTGAGACAACGCTTTTTTTAGATCCATAACATTTTGTCAGATTAATGTATGTAAACTGTAAAGCTATAGTTTTAAATAATTCAGATATGACAGATGTATTAAAATGAAACCAATTCTCATTATTCGTTTAGATTTCTAAAATATTGCTTTTTATTTCTTGAGAATATCCATTGTCTCTCATGTTATTAATTTGTCTTGAGAAACTGCTTTGTCTTCAAATTTGAATTTCTGTAATTCGAATAGGTCGAGTACTGCGCTGAACCGCAAAAACGAAAAAGTGGAAGCTCTTTTGAAACTTGTTTGTTTTTAATTTTTTCATTTCAAATTTTACAGAAATCGATAGATCTCGGCAAAAGCTATCCATTTCTGTAAGAATTTTCAAGTTTTGACCTATAATTAAATCGCAATTAATGTTTTTAATTTTTGCTAAAATTTGGGGTAAGGGAAGATGAGTCTACACACCGAAACTTTGGCATGCTCGTACTAGCATTTATCTTTATTATTTAATCTTAATATTTAGATTTTCAGAATCGTCATTATCCAGTACATCTAATGAAGCATAATTATTAATTATACCCGTTATATTTATTATAGAAAATATCAATAAATTAAACGCCCAATCAGCTTCTAGCAGCTGAAGGTCATTTTTCATGGTGGGAAATTAGAATGTTGGACGGCACATGTACATGAAAGCAACTTAAGGCACAATATATACAGGTTTCTCATGGATGGAAATGATATTCGTTATTGTAGAAACATTCATTTTTATAAGCCTATATAACGATTATAGCATTGTAGGCATGCGTTAATTCACTAGACCGTGTTTTATGAATGCCCGAGCTTATAGACGATAAAATGTTGGAAATGTGACGTCAGTTTTCATTCACTACAAAAATGTATTCATATATTGTATTAATATATTCAGGATCAGTTAAAATAATTAAAAATTTGAATAATAAGCTTGAATTTTTTTAAAAAGAAATATAAATGACTTCTGTTTTTTAGCTTTTTGCTGCTAATAATAAGTAGCTTTGCTGGTATCTACAAGTTTGGACTCGGTCATTCATTGCTTTAAATTCGAAGAATCTTCAATGACTATTCTGTCAGGTTTCAAATTGAACATTCAACGACATACAGTAAAAGCTTTTTGTTTGCACCCTGGAGGGCTATCAGGTTTCAAGAATGTTGATAATGATAATGAATGATCTGTTAAATAACAAAAGAGATTACAGACTGAATGTGTTTCTGTTTAACGGCTTTAATTTTGCCTTAACTTGAAAGGTGTTGTCCAATTCTATATGGACTTGGTGCATAAAACTCAATACCTAAATTTTGGTTTCCAGCCTCTTCAGTGAAACTTGTTTTACACTTGCTTTAGACAGACTTTACTTTACTGCAGGCATCTTGTTGTTTTGGATATCAAAATAATCCATTCCTCCTGGGTGTTTTGAAGTCCCGAAGAGCGCTCTCAGCTTTTCATCAAGAAGGAAATGGTTGACAATAATTAATAATTCAAGCTCTGTTAACGAATTTAAACGTTTACTACAAATGAAGCTGTCACTTCAAATTTTTCAGAAATACAGAAGTCAATCACAATAACAAACAGTGGAACGTACTGGCGCTCAGCTGACTGATATTAAAATACTAAATTTCCGCAAAAATGAAATTATACTATAAAGACTAGAAAATGTGTTAAATTTTTTATGGAATAAAAGCGAATAAAAACTTAATAAAAAACGTATGGAAGACGCCATGACAGCAACGGTATGCTGGCATGGGGGGGACTTGCCTATGCTTTTGCAAGGGGAAAAGCTCGGCGATCCCTACGTAACGTACTGGCGCGCCAGAACATTGAAGACAGACGTATTGTTCTTGCGCCCCAGCTGAGACCAGTTTTTAAATAAACGATATAGGAAAAACAATGGATCTAGTATTTCTAGAATTAGTTTTTTTTACTTTTTAAACAAATATTTAGATATTTACAAAATAAATACCTGCATCCATTTGGTTTCTCGGTAGAGGTTCTAACTCTTTTAATTTTATAAAAGATTCAAAGTTTTGAACTCACTTCCTAACATCTCACAGTGTTTCCTATCTTTTTAAAAAGATTATCTTTTTTACTATCTTTTTTAAAATAACGCCTCTTTTAAAGAAATTTGACGGAAAGTCTGCAAGCTTGGCGCTATTTTTATATTGTTTACGCCAATAGATTTTCCACCAAATTTCTTTAAAAGGGGCATTATTTTAAAAAAGATAGCATCTTTTTAAAAAGATAGGAAACAACTGCTCATAAGATGGCGCAGTTCCTCAAAAACGTATAGGATAGGCTCATAGCCTACTTAAATTAGTAAGCTATGGATAGGGTGAAAGTCTGTAATGTAATTCTATAAGTATGAAATTCTATTTTCGATCTATTTTACAACTACAATTTCAATTTAAAAAAAATTACTTCTTTGTTATTATTTTTCTTACTATAACCACTTATCTCCCCTTTAACAGAAAAAAATCAATGAGGTTTAAAGGCAAACAGTTTAATAGCTTTACAATTTAAATACATTAATCTGACAATATTTTATGAATCTCAAAAAAGGATTCTAATAAAATAGAGACAAATCGTTGTCTCAAGATTCCAATAGCCTATAGTAGATCCCAAAAGCCTTAGCAAAAGGTTAAATAGAAAAATATATTTTGGTAGAAAAATATTAACTAAAAAAATAAAAATTAGAATAAAAAAAATAATAAAATAATCTTGAGAAAACCCTTTGTCTGAATGAGTGTCCCTTAACTAAGACAAAAGTTTGTCTCAAGATGTGGAGGCTCTGAATCTCCGAAAGACTCCGAATTCCCGCCTCCTGCTGATAAAATAGAATCAACCGGAACCCCTAAATAAGCTGCGTTAGACGCCGGATTTTCTTGTCTCTCTGTCTTGTAGACAACATCTTGAAAACAACTCTGGAAATCGGATAGACATGAAAATAGGATATTATAACAGGTTCTTATAGCCAGGGTTGTTAATATCGCAAAAAATAAGTATTTCCGATTGCGATAGCGTTATTGGTGTTTTTTTTTATTGCCGACTATCGAACGATGAAGTTTCAAAAAAGTATCGGTGCGATAATCGCCGATAGTCGCCGATACTTTTTACAACGTTGCAAAATTAAAAAAAAAATTTATAAAATATTTTTCTGCATATTTTTTTCAAAAGAAGAAAAACTATATTAACAATATCCCTTGTTTTCCAGCTCGGACGTGGTATTTTAAAAAACTTGGATGAGCGAATACACCACTGTAGTGCTCATCCATTTTCAGCTGTAACTTAATGCTACTTTTAAGCAGTCTGCAGTTAAAAAAAAACTATCGCTATCGCGTCATCGGCGATGAAAACGCGATTATCGATCGATACTCATTTTGAAACCTATCGCGCGATAATCGCTCGAACAAAAAATTGTATTTCCGATGACGATTTCATCGTTCATCGCGGCGATATTAACAACCCTGCTTATAGCTGGGCAGTTAACAAAGAAAATAAAAAAGAAACAAAAGAGAGGATATAGTTCTGCAATTCAACTAGAGTGGCCTGATGAAAAACCCAAAACTGTCAAGGAAGTTTAAAAATGGAATAAACTTAGAACAGCAGCTATGAAGATCATTTGTGCTCATATTGCATTCACAATAAACCTTTTACTAAAATAGTGTTACAAAGGTTGGTTGATCAGTGTTTGATTTAAAGCCACTGTAGAAACAGTTATACACTCAGTTATTTCAATGATTAAGACAACCCATGTCTTGCTGGAGTTGACATACCCAGGCAGTGTTGACACAAAACTTTAGACAACCCTGAAATCGAAGCTCTTTTTTTAAGTGAATCGCAAGGAAATGCTGGTGTGTGGAACTAACTATTGAACGAGGTAGCCTTGATCTCATCTCACTACTTGATCCTTGCTTGCCATCACTATTGCTGTATCTGCCCCACCATTGACGTTGGGCACTTCATCAGCTTCCAGTTCTGGCTAGCCTAGTGGTAGCAACCTAGTTTTTTAAAAGTAGGTAATACTATTATTTTTTACCTAGTTTTTTTTCGAAAAACTAGGTATTAACATTACTAAATACCTACTTTAAAAAATACTAGGTAAAGTACTCACCAGAAAACTAGGTACTAGGAAAAGTACTAGGTAGTAAACAAATCTAGGTAGTAATTTTAAACTAGGTAGTAATTAAAAACTCGGCATTACTAGGTTAACCAGTTAAAAAAAAACATCCAAAATAGTTTAATGATGAGCTGGGCAGTTTTTAACTTTATTTGTATTGTAACGTGCTAACGTGTATTGTACTGACTACTGCACTAGAGCGAGGGCGATACAAGTGTAGCTACATGGTTATATAGGTGTTGGGCGTCGGCGGATGCTGACGCCACACTACCGGTTGGCCTACATACCAACGGGCTCGTATAGCGGGGGCAATGGCCAACGCGTGATCAATGATCAACGCGACATCCCCCCTTCTAGACGCAGACGTCCCGACTGCCACTACACGTCTTGTCAAGAAAAAAATACTACATAGCAAGGCAAGCATACAAATACAAACAAGACTAACAAAAAAAATTAATAGTAAAAGAGAATACAAATAGGGCATACAAAAACAAACAAGTCTAATAAGCAAAACGAATAGTAAGAGAGAGAACAAAAAAATAAAACGAAATAACAAAAAAAGTCGATGAAAAGTAGACCGCAAGGCCTACACGCCGACTCTCCCGGGCCGATCTCCAACAGCTGACTCCAGGTTGCTCAACGCCGACATGCAAGTCCGTTCATGGGCTGTCATACGGCCGTCTAAGTTCGTCAGACGCTCCAACGTACTTCCCCGCTGGCCTCTCCTGTCTTCCGCTTCAGCCCGTAGGATATCCTCCAAGGCCAGCAAACGAATGCGTAGTTCAGTCATCTCTGCAGTGCTCCCACCGCCACGGCGCCATAGAATCCATATTGCCACGCCACACGCAGCAAACGCCATCAGCATTCCACCCCACAGCTCGTATGGATATTGCCGCAGGCCTTGCGCTCCGTCTCGCCTTTCCTTGTCGCCTTCTTCAAGAGCCCGAACAGTCTTACCAAAATCATTAGCACCAGTTTTGCCGCTGGCTATTCGCTTCAAGGACGTCTCCAATGACGTCTGGAGCGATGAGTTGACCGAACGCCCGTTCGCGTCTATGCTTACGTCACCCGGGTCCTGCGCCACAGCCCAGTTCACCCCTCGCAGCCGAGGCATAAAGATGCTGGCGTTCCGAGTAGACACTGTAGAAAATTTTTGGCTGGATTGTAAAATCCATTCGTCTGTCTGGATCGAGCATCCACGAGGAATTTCCACAATTCCGACAGAAGGCAGTTCCGCTTTCGGATGATTCCGCATGTCCACTTGCTGAGGGCAGGCCATCACGAGTGATTGTGGTTTACTCATAGACACCGCCCACTGGCGTTGTCCCAAGTAAATGGCCTCCGGGCCTCTCCATTCAACTACAATTTGGTCACATTCAATTTTTTTCTTTCCAGAATCTTGTAAGAATAGCGCCATTGCGCAGGTCTTCTTAAAGTTCTTGCGGTAGATGGCTTTACTAGGTGGACAAACAGAGCCCGAACGACCTTGACAGACCCGAACTTCGGACTCCGTTAACTCCATAAAAGTCTGACGGTCCATTCCAACGGCTAGAAATGCGGGTATTGGCGCGTAGCGTAACCCAATATTCCCGGCCGTGCTGAATACAGGCAAGACAAAAATTTCATACAACTCAAAAGATTGTGTAACTTCAATAATAGGCAGGTGGATGAATAGTCGCAGTCCGTTTTTTGTTGCGGCTGAAACGACTTGCGCCTCCTGGTATGCCCTCCACAGATCACCAGTCTGTAAGGCTGGCGTAAGGTCCCACCCGGTCGTCAGTCTCGACCGAATGTCCTTGAGCACTATCCGCAGCTGACTAGGTGGAAATAATTCAGGGGGTAGCTTACCAGTTGCCAGTAGTGCTAGACCGACGCTTACGTCCTCCAACGTCATCCTAACCCAGTCCATAGTCTGTTGGGCAGTCCGAAATGCGTCGTCTATTCTCGCCTCCAAGAGCATCTGTCGTTCCAGGGAGGACACAGTTTCAACGATGTTCACCTTCCACCAGTTGAATTCTTTCTCCAGGGACATGTGAGCTTTGTTCAATTGTTGCATGACGAGGACGTGTTCACCTAGCTCCCGCCAGGTCTCGTTCACGAGAGTTGCTTGTTGCGCCACGGCGTGGATGATTCCTGTCGTCTCCCGTCCCAGGGCCTGTAACTGCCCGTTCAGTCCTTCCAAATCGCGTCCGGTGGCCACTCCAAATAGCCACTGTAGCACCGTACCACCGGCATCAACCAGGCCCCGTTTGCTTCGTTTTTCCGGCCCAACCAGTGCCTCTCGTAGCGTCTGATAGCGTCCGTTCACTACTTTCAGAAGTTCCAGTCCTTCCATTGCTCGGTCTTTCACCCTGGTGCGTAGATGCTCGCTTTTTACGTCCGTTACACCCTTGCCCTCGTTCGCCATTACCGAAAACCAGCGACGCAGTGCGGTGATCGCGGTTTCGAGGGACCCGAGAGAGACATCTGTCACCACCACCCACTCCGAGTCACTGAAAAAAATGTCCCCTTGAAACTTAAAGACCACTCCGTCCTTCAAAAACGACCCGCGTTGCAGTCCTTGGCTCGGCTGTACCCCCATGAGAGGCCCGAGTAGGCCCAGCAGCAGAAGAAGAGCCCCAACTGCTGATGCTTCACCCGAAGGTCCGAACCGGTCCGGGGCCCTCCGCGTTCGCGTAGATCGCCGCAGTGTGGCTCCCTCCGTCTCCGGGTGACTATTTGTCCCAGCCTCCTCCTGTTGTCCTTGGTCAGCCGAGGTCTCCACTGCGCGTCCTTTGGGTCGCCCAGTCTCCACTTGTGTAGCCGCTCCGACGCCCCCGCTGCTTTTCTCAAGGGGCCTGGGCACAGTCCTTCCCGTCACTCCTGTCACCTCGTTATTCTGTCCATTCTCAGTCACCGTCCATTCTCCGTTCCTCACAAATCTCTTGATCCTTACGACGTGTGCCAGCTCCTTCTGCTTACTCCTTGGCTTCTTCACTTCGTAGTTGAGCGCCGATGCGCGACGAACCACTACATAGGGCCCTAACCAACGATGCAGCAGTTTTTCAGACCGCCCAACCTTTCGAAAAGGTTTGTACACGAGTACCTCTTCTCCAGGGATGAATTCTAGAGCCTCCCTGTGCTTTGCGTCGTAGAGCTCCTTTTGGCGTTCTTGTACCTGCTCCAAACGCGTTCTTACCTCCTCTCTCGCCGTCTCCAAATTTCGGGCCACTGTAAGTGGGTCATTAGATCCGATTGACGGTCTCGCCCCTATAGCCACATCCACTGGCAACCTCGCCTCTCGCCCATAGGTGAGATAAAACGGAGTCCTTCCCGTCGACTCCTGCCTGCTGGAGTTGTAGGCGAACGTAACGTACGGTAGAATCTCGTCCCAGTTGGTGTGGGTGCTGTTGATGTACATCGACAGCATATCTGCCAGCGTATGGTTTAGCCGCTCCACTAGCCCATTAGCCTGCGGGTGATACGGCGTCGTGGTCCTGTGGTCAACCTCCATGAGTCGCATTATCTCTCTGGTGAAATCCGCAATAAAGCACTTGCCACAGTCTGTCACTACACTCTCCGGTGCGCCGTGGCGCAGTACGATGTCCTCGACGAAAAATTCAGCCGCTTCACGCGCCGTTGCTGTTCGCATAGCTCGGGTTTCCGCCCATTTCGTCAGATAGTCGACTGCGACGATAATGTTCACATTGCCGCCCGTAGTTACAGGAAACGGACCCAACACATCAATGCCCACTTTCTGAAATGGTCGTTCCACCCGAATGACTTCCATTAATCCTTGTGGCTCTTTAGGGGGGCACTTCCTGGTTTGGCAAAGTGTACATGCCCTCACATAGTTCATCACATGATGCACCATCCGTGGCCAGTAGTATCTCTCTGTAATCCGGTTTATGGTCCGTGTCATCCCGAGGTGTGCTGCCCACTTGTCCCCGTGGCACGAATCCAATATCTCCTTCCGCTGCTCTGGTGGGACACAAAGTCGCAGGCGCATACCTTGTTTACCCAACGTGCGTACATGCAGCAACCCGTTAGATACAACAAAGTTCTTGTGCGCTCGACCCTCTCGCTTCCCCAACTGCATGAATATTTTTCGCCACTTCGGCACGGCTTCCTGACGCTCCCTTGTCCGGTGACGCTCTGTTTCCAGGGCTGCAGAAAAGACCGGCAACAAATCGTCCTCGTCGTCGTCCTCTCCTTTGGTGGTTACCGGGTACCGAGACAGTGCATCCGCGTCCTCATGCAGCCGACCACTCTTGTAAACAATCTGAGGCTGGTACACCTGCACGGAAAGCGCCCATCGTGCCAAGCGGCCCGCTAGGTCTTTCTTGGTGATCAACCAACAAAGAGCGTGGTGGTCGGTTACCACCTTTACCTCTGCTCCCCAGATGTAGCTGTGGAACTTTTTTACAGCCCACACAAGCGCCAGACACTCCTTCTCAGTAATGGAATAGTTACGTTCAGCTTTTGTCAGCAGCCGGCTCGCGAAAGCGATTGGTCTCTCCCCTTCCGCAGTTTTCTGGACCAATGCTGCCCCAATCCCGTAGTCGCAAGCGTCGGGGTGGATCTCAAACGGTTTTGAATTGTCGGGGTGGGCCAGCCGAGTGGCCTCCTCTAGTGCCTTCTTTAAAGCCTGAAAGCTCTTTTCGGCGTCTTCTTCCCATTGCATAGGTCCTTTTGCCCCAACCAGGTCATGGAGTGGCTTGGCCGTCATCGCGAACCCTCTGACATATCTCCTGTAGTAAGATAAAAATCCAAGGAATGCTCGCAGAGCTTTAATTTGTTTTGCGTGGCTCGTCTCCAGTGTCGGCCGCGGGAAATCACGAACCGCCTGTATTTTCTCGGGGTCCGGTGAGACACCGTGTTTGTCAACGATGTGTCCCAGCGCCTTCAGCGAGGGTCGGGCAAATTCACATTTCTCCAATTTTACCATTAAATTTGCGCCTCGCAACCGGTCCAATACCAATCGCAACCCGTGAACGTGTTCCTCGAATGTCCGCGAGTATACAATTATGTCGTCCAAGTAGACCAGGCAGGTAGTCCATTTAAGACCACTCAGCACCACATCCATCATCCTCTGGAATGTTCCGGGAGCTGAACATAGCCCCATGGCCATAACTTTAAATTGGTACAGGCCGTCCGCTGTCACAAACGCTGTTTTGGGACGATCCGCTTCCTTAATGGGGACCTGCCAGTACCCGGACTGTAAATCCATGATCGAGAAGAATGCCGCCCCTTCCAGGCGAGCCAACGTCTCCTCAATGCGGGGTAATGGGTACACGTCACTGATGGTCACCGCGTTTAGGCGTCTGTAATCCACGCAGAACCTCCAGGTCCCGTCCTTTTTTAGCACGAGTAGCACACCCGCTCCCCACGGGCTGTTCGACGGTTCAATCACCCCGGCCTCTTCCATCTCCCTACACTGTTCTTCAATTATTACTCGCTCTCTCCATGCCCTGGCGTTCGGCGCTTGTCGAATGGGTTTGGCGTCCCCTGTCTCGATTGTGTGTTCTGCTGCCGTGCACTTTCCTAATTTGTCACCCTTTCGCGCAAAACGGTCGTCGTACTCCAAGAGAGCTTGCAAAATTTTCTTCCGCTGACTCGGACTCAGCCCTTCAAAGATCTTTTTGTCGAAGTCCTGCCCTCTGGCACTACTGTCTTCTTCCTCTGCCATTACTCCTGCGATCATTGCTTCCGGTGAGTCCTCATCCGCTATCTTGTCTATTTCGTGGATCTCCCCTAGCACCACTCCGGCCTCCAACCACTGTTGCTGTTCTGATAGATTGGTGATTGCTATTTGCTTCAGTACCCCTACGGTGCTCAACAACGCCTTCCCAGTCGAGAGGCGTTTCGAGGCCAGCAGTTTCTCTGACGGCTCGACCAGCACGCAGTCCCCATATTTCGTCAGCTCCAGGGGTCTGATCGCTACTACCTTTAGGGATCTGGCCGGTACCCAGCAACCGGTCTGCATCCTTAGTTTTGGGACACTCTCTGGCCTCTCTTCCACTATCGCCCCGATGGGCATTTCGCCGATGAATATTTCAGGTAGTGCGCCAATCTTCAGTCTTGTTCCAAGTTTTTCCAATAGATCCTTCCCTAACAGAAGGTCTATATCTCCGTCCAGCACAAGTGCCTCTCCCTCCACTCTGGTCTCTCCGTCCGAAATCACCAATTGAGCGGCTCCTCCTGGAATGATTTCCTTCCCGTCCACTGAAACTAAGCGATTCGCACTCCATGGTCTCACTGTTAGCTTAAGTTCTCCCACTAGCTTGGGGGAACACACGGATACCGCTGCACCCGTGTCGATCACGGCCGGGATGCGTCTTCCTCCACACAAGACATCTTGGACCACCAAACGTTTAAAGTCAATTTTCAGTACTGGCCATACCTTCTCCTCGGTGTTCCTGTCCGCCGTCCCGACTAGACCAATCAGTTGTTGCCCAGCACCGTTCTGTCTCTGCTGGGGTGGAGGTCCGTATTGTTGCTGTTGTTGTTGTTGTCCTCCCGGGCAGAACCGTTGAATGTGCCCGGCTCCGCCGCAGCCATAGCACACGATCTGGCCATCCGGGGTCCGCCCGAAGTCCATCTGCTGCTGCCGATTGGACCTCGGGCAATCCCTCATGACATGACCTTCCGTCCCGCACCTGCCGCACACCGGCCTCCCGTCCGGAGTCCATCTCAGATTGACGGGTCGTCTACCTTGTCTCTGCCCGGGCGGTCCTCGTTGGGTGTCGCCGGTCTTCCACCCCTGCTGAGGTGGGTTTTCCGGTTTTTTCGCTGCCACCGCTCCAAGCAAATCTTCCATCATCCGCTCCAGTCGGTCCATCCGCTCTTCCTTCGCCGGCGGTGTTGTTTCACCCAGCACACCCAGAGCCCACACCTCGCTCCGCGATGTGAGTTCTTCGAGCCTTTTTACTTCCTCCAGGAATCCGTCGCAGGTTGTAGGTTTAAGGCTCCAGAGTTTCTCGATGACACTCGGCTTAAGTCCTCTCCAGAGGCATTTCAGTTTTTCGGCCTCCACCATCCGTGGATTCACTCTCCGACAGAGGTCCAGTACATCGTAGTAGTACTCCCTTGTTGTTTCATCTGCTCCCTGCTTCCGAGCCCTCAGTTTTTCCTCATTGTAATCATCTTGATTTACTGGCCGGAACTGCCCCAGGATCTGGGTCTTCATCCCTGGGATGGCTGGGGGACCTGCTTGGTCCTGCCATTCGTTTGCCAGTTGCCCTGCTGCGTCCTTGTAGGTAAACCACTTAAGTGCAGCTCCGGCGAGCGACATCTCGACGTGGTCCCGCAGGGCGTCGTCTCCCCAGCGGTTGTATCTTCCTATTCGCTCGTAACGGTGCATCCACTGCACGACGTCCTCGTCCTTCCCCCCTGTGAACACAGGGGGGGACTGGAATTTAATTTGCGCTGCCATCACCGCCACTGGTTGTGGGCGCGGCTGCCGCCGCTGTCCAGTTCCTGCGCTCCCGCGGTTGTTGGCGGCCCTCAGAAGTCCACTGAGTATCGACGACCGCCTCCGAAAGTCCGAGTAATCCCACGCTGGCTGTTCGCTCACGTCGTCGTCCTCGACGTCCTCCCACTGCTCTGTATCTTCTTCACTGAACGAAATCTGATGCACCCCGTGTGCAGAAAGGGGCTGCGTTTCGGGCTGCGTCTCTTCTACCTCCTCCTGACTCCGTCGAGTGGCTACTCCCACTGGGCTCCTCTCCTCTCCTGGTTGACTGTGCGTTCGCGGGCTGGTGATGCTCCCGTGTGATCCTGCTCGTGCCACAAAGCGTCCGCGTGCGTCTCTGCTTCTCTCGTAGTAACCGATGTTCCTCGACCTTCTCATTCGTTACACCGCGCTAATGTATGTATGTCACGTGACATACAGTTTCTAAGTCATACAGTTCGCTCTTACACTCACACGTATGCGCACACAAAAAAAACCGGCATAACACAAAGTTCACTCTAATCACTGACAAGTCCCACTGTTTCCACTAGTCACTCCGTTCATCCCTAGTTTCACTACCACAAAAGCGACCCCAGGTCTTGCACGCGTCCAAAACACAAAAAAAACTCGCTGCTCACTGTGCGCTTCCTACAACGACCCCGTTTCGCGGACAAAAGGCTCACGCTTTTTCCCTCAACGTGCGTTTTTTCTCAAGCGACTCCAGGTCTTGCCCGCGGCCAAAAAAAAAGAAAAAGGCTCGCTGCTCACTGTGCGCTTCCTGCAACGACCCCGTTTCGCGGACAAAAGGCTCACGCTTTTTCCCTCAACGTGCGTTTTTTCCCAAGCGACCCCAGGTCTTGCCCGCGGCCAAAAAAAAGGCTCGCTGCTCACTGTGCGCTTCCTACAACGACCCCGTTTCGCGGACAAAAGGCTCACGCTTTTTCCCTCAACGTGCGTTTTTTCCCAAGCGACCCCAGGTCTTGCCCGCGGCCTAAAAAAGGCTCGCTGCTCACTGTGCGCTTATAACCCCCACTTCCACGCTCGCCTACCTGCAGTATACACGCGCACTGAGATCTTACTAGTAGTGTTCGATCTTTCCACCCCTAAGTAGCTCGTCACCGATGGTTTCTGACCTCCGAAAGCTTAACCGCCGTCTAGTCACACCACTCAATAAGCAACTCGCCCAAAACAATAAGGGTGAAAATTCGCACTTACCAGCTCTGCATCTCCACCATGTAACGTGCTAACGTGTATTGTACTGACTACTGCACTAGAGCGAGGGCGATACAAGTGTAGCTACATGGTTATATAGGTGTTGGGCGTCGGCGGATGCTGACGCCACACTACCGGTTGGCCTACATACCAACGGGCTCGTATAGCGGGGGCAATGGCCAACGCGTGATCAATGATCAACGCGACAGTATTAATTAAGTAATGAATTTTAGAACTTAACTTCAAATCAAATTTCTTGTTAAACCACCACAGAATTTTCAGATTCTAGCAAAACGGAAAAGAAATTGCTTTTTAAAAGTTCATTCACACTCAGCTACCGGGCTGCAGTCGGCCAAATTTTGTTGAATCAATTTGATGTGATAATCAACACAAATTAAGTAGACAATAGAGAACTAGACAGCTGAACTCACTGCTGTGGTCCAGTGCAGCACTGCTCAGATAATAGAGACCTGGCCACCTGAAAAATATGAAAAATATTTTTTTAAAGTGTTATTGAATCAATTTGACGCGATGATCAACAATAATGTAGAATGAAGCAAACATACGGCTCCAGGAATTCAGAAACTTACTTTACTCGTTTCAGAAACACTCTCACATTCCTCTCACAGAAGAGAGAAAGTTCGCGAATTATGAAGTCACGCTGCCAGGAAGGGAAACAGAAGTAAAGAACAAATGAATAGTGATGAACGAAGTACAAAATTCTCAGAAATTTGAAAAATTTTCATTCATTTGACAACGTTGCAAAAAAGTCAAATTACCTAAGTAACGTAATTACTAAGAATTTTTTTTTTGAAAACTAGGTATTACTATTACTAAAGTAGTCCAGAGAGAAACTAGGTAATGTATTACTAGGTATAGTAGTGGTAAAAAAACTAGGTATTATTAGGTAGCTATATAGGTAATACTAGGTATTACTACCTAGTATTGCCACCACTAGGCTAGCCTTCAGGCTCCGTCATTCCTTTGACCAGTTCAAAGCAGAGAGACGCCCATTAAAGTTGCCAGTGTGTTAACAAAACGGTTAAAAAAAAGCAAAATTCGCGTTTTCAGAAGCCACGGTTACCTAAGCGAGCTATCGAGTAAAAGAACAGAGAAGTACTTCTGGCCATGCATGTTCGACGAGGGCTCGGCGTTCCATTTGAAATATCTAAGCTTCCAGTTGATTTACACGAGTTCGATTCATTAAAAGAACTTGAAAAACTTGAAAATACAACTGTCAAAATACGTTTTTCTGTTATCGTTTGCCGTTTTACAAAACCTTGTCGCTGGATTAACGTGTCGCTCAAATTCCCGTTTGGTACTGTGGGGTGATAGATATGTTATATAGGTAGTTGTAGTTCTTCGTGTAGGCAATAGAAAACCCAATTTTCAAAATATGAAACGACAGATCCACTATGCACCTCGTTGATTTTCGGGCTTGATTGAAACTATCCTGTCATCGAGGATAAGAATGAAACACACATTTTGTATAGAATTTTCCAATCACATTGGCTTTGAATATCGTAGAGTCGTGGCAATTTCCAGGCTTCGTTGCGTTGACCGATAGATAACGGCATTGGCATTACATATTCCCTCTTTATAAAGGATAAAACATTTTTTAACTAATACGCTGATATTCCTTTTACTTGGACAATAATGGAATAATAATTCTCTCAGTTGACGCAAGCCTTTTCATGATGGACCGGTCTCACTGCATACTTGAGTCCACATCCTAACACACCGGGCATTCTGACGACATTTTAAAAATCTCTTTTCACCCAATAACATTGAGGTAAATTTTCATACCAAATTTGGTGTAAGTGTGACATTACGCTGCACTTGCCTTCACAAGAACATCCAGAAACCATATACAGTTTTTAGATGTGAGTGCCAATGACATATTATGCACTGCCCTGAATACGCCCTCCATATGGAAGACTGGCTGATCATTAAAACATTTCTGACTACAGTCTGAATAGATCTTGTAGCATACAATTGTTGAGCCATAGGAACTTGGAGCAATGACGTGAGTCTACGTTTGGGTCTAGTTTTCCGTTTAGGCAATAAGGGGTAACTATTTCTGAAAATCAAATTTAAGCCAATTAGGCAATGAAAAAAAACGATGAGTGTTACAAGAACATACTTGTAATGAACTGAATTGATGGTCTATCAAAACGAAAATTCGTCGCACCTTTTCATCGACAAAATTTTCAAAAATATTCGTCCTTGCATTTAAGATAGCGAAAAGCCGAACACTCACGTTTCCTGTTTCAAATTTCACGACGAATTTCACTGTCATCGCTGTTTAAAGATTTGTTGATTTTGTTGAGTTGATCACTCGGCTGAAATATAACTCTGGATCTCTTGCTGAAAGACACCAATAACTATATCTGATACCTGCGATTACAAGAAAAATGGTGGCCACTCCCTATGGAATTTGGAGACAGGCCTGACGAAGGAGAGAATTCGCTCAAAGTGGTTAACGGAGTTTTAATCACCAAATAGGAATTGTGCTTGTTCTTCTGCTTACAATTCTTTATGGTTACATCATTTTACGGTGATCATCGTCTATCAAAAGCTGTCAATGTTTTGGAGTGGAACCGGACTCTGCTTTTGAAATGGGAATCTTTTCTGTTTGTTGAAGTTCATTTCTAGCAATTACAATTTTTAGGCCATTAAACATAGTAGTAGATCATAATATTTTAATGTTCAAACTATGCTTTAAGTCGGAAAAGTCAATCAGTACACAGTATTTCAAGATTGGTGACGTAATTATTAACTCATATCTGAAACAAGTGACATGCTTTATTCATGAACAATAAAACCGAATGAAAAAGAAGAAAGTTTTGTTTCAATTTGTTATTCAACATATAAGATAGAATTATTAATAATAATAATAGTAATAATAATAATGTATTGCATTTGAATAACGCCTTTTCCATTACATGATCAAAGGCGCTATGAGCTCCGACAGAAACCGGAGAATTCAGTTACAAAAGGAAATTTGAAAGATATGTGTTTTTAATTTACAACGGAACTGTATCAGAGAAAAAGAAGTAGAATAGGGGTCAATTGGAAGCGAGTTCCGGATACGAGAGGAAGCAACAGAGAAAGATCGGTCGCCATACGTTTTGGTGCGTGAGGGAGGAGAATGAAGAATAATTTGTGATGAAGAGCGGAGTTCTCGACAGGGACGACGAATTTCTATTGCATCAATGAGGTACTGGGGGCAAAACCAATCAAACAACGAAACACAAAGACAGCCATCTTGAATATAATCCGCTGTTTAATGGGGAGCCAGTGAAGAGAACGAAGTATCGGAGTGATGTCATCAAAGCGACGAGCACCAGAAATAAAGCGAGCCGCTGAGTTTTGCACACGCTGCAGTCTCTCTAGTTGTGAGTTAGGAAAACCAACGAGCAAGGAGTTTCCATAGTCAAGCTGAGAGATGACTAACGCACGCACGTGCGACGTGATAGGAATCTCTTTATTTCTGGCAATCCGTCGGAGGTGAAAATACGCCTTCCTACAGGTGGAGCGTATCTGATGATCCATTGTGAGATGAGAGTCAGGCAGTACGCCAAGGTTTCGAACGACAGGTGACGGAATGATAAGGGCATCACCCAGCTCAAGAGGGCAGGATACCAAGGACTTTACATTGTATGGTGATGAAACGAGGAGAGCATCGGTCTTTTCTGCATTCAGTTTCAGACGGTTGTTTGATAGCCACTTCTTTTGTTCCGTTATGGACGTCGAGAGACAAGAGAAGGCTAGTTGCTGGTCAATTGCACCTGATTTAAGATGAAAGAACTGATATTCTTGGGTATCATCCGCGTAGTAGTGATCCAAGATTCCAGTTTAGGCAATTATATCCCAGATAGCACAGTGCAGTCCCATAGACGTCCAAAAAACGTCACTTTGAGACGTCTGAGATGTACTTGGCACATAGCAGATTCCCAAGTTTACATTCCTAGGACGTCTTTTACGTATGGCCAATATCCACTTCGCCGAGATCTCATAGCGGTCCTTATCCCGTCCCATTGGATGGACTTTAGACGTACTTGGGACGGCAAAAGGATCTCAAGAAGTCATTAATAATAAATCTTTTTCTGGACTCTGAATTTCGTTCCTTTTTTCTTTCCTCTTCTTTTTCTTATGAGTATTTGCTGTGCTGACATTTTTTTCACGAATGCTGATCCGGATATCCGGACGACAAGTTTATTTGTCAAAGTATGCAAAGGGTTACCGGACACGCTACATATATCGACTATATGCTAACAGCATTAATGAAGATATATGGGACCTGAACCGGGGATCGAACCCGGATCGTCGTGGTGAGAAGCCAGTATTATAAAGACAGTTTCTCCGAAATTTTCTAAGTGTCGAGAAGGAGCAAAAAAATTAAAACGGGACGCATCAGAGCCTTCTACGAGAAGGAGTAAAAAATGACGTATCCGACAAGATGAAAAATGAGTAACGTATTCAAATGAGGGCTCGAAATGGGACATCTTAGAGATTCCCCTGTGCCCACCGCACCAGCCGCACGGCTTTGGTCCCGCCTTGGGACAAAAATTCCTATCTGGGATCATGCATTGGCGATATGTAGAGGACACACAAAATGGGGCCAAGCACAGAACCTTGTGAAACTCCATAGATAAGGGGACATGGGGAGGAAGAAAAACCGCTAACACTGACAGATTGCCTCCTATCAGAAATGTAGGATGTGAACCAGAACAAAGCAGTGCCAGAGATACCAAATCGAGCTGATAGACGATCAAGGAGAATGTCATGATCAGTCGTATCAAAAGCAGCACTTTGATCAAGTAAAGCAAGAATTACGGCATCACCTTTTTCCACTGCCAATAGTAGGTCATTCAAGACTTTTAGAAAGGAAGTTTCAGTAGAGTGTGCAGCTCTGTAAGCAGATTGCACAGGGAAAAAAAGAGATCGCAGTTCAAGATGATTTAACAGTTGTTTAGCAGCCAGTCTCTCAAGAAGTACGGATAGAAATGAGAGGTTTGATACAGGTCTATAGTTGGAAAGAACATCAGGGTCAAGATCATTTTTCTTTAACAGAGGAGTGATTAAAGCAAGTTAGATTGTGTGTGGAAATACACCCGAGGAAAAAGATAGATTGATAATATCAGTGATGGGTGGAGCCAGTATAGTCACACATTCTTTCAGGATTGAAGTAGGCAACGGATCAAGTGGATACGACTTTGATGGGGAGGCTAGTAACAGAGCAGAAACCTCTTCAACAGATACAGGTAGGAATAATGAGAGTGGAATGACTGATTTCCTGATCTCAGGAATACAATCATCGGCAACAGCATCAAGGCTCGTTCGAATATCCTGGATCTTTCGAAGAAAGAAGCTACTGATTTGCTCAACCAGCGCAGAGAGGCACGGAAACCTGGTTTGACGAGGAGAAACGAATCGACAACACGGAAGAGGGACTTCTTTCCTGTTGACTCCAGGATTTTTGATTCCAGAAAGGAAGCTTTCGCTTCATTAATTATTTTATGGAGGTTCAGTAAAGTCTGATTCATTATCTCCTTGTCAACTGTGAGACTGGTCACTCTCCAACGCCGCTCAGCTCTATTTGCTCTCCTCCTGGCAGAATAAATCATCTAATTGTCCCACGGGTTGTCGGGGCGGACAATAAAGGTTCTTTTGATCAAATGGGGCATGGCGATTTAACACTTCAGATATACCATCGTTATATACTGTAGCACAGCACTCTCACAGTCGTCAGAGTGGCCTGTTACAATTGGAAGAGAGGACAAGTAAGAGATAAATGAATTAAAGTCAATTGACTTAGTCTTCCTAAACTCCACTGTCTTCTTTGGCCGTAAAGGTTGATTAACACTAGCATACCACTGAAAAGCACGATGATCACTAATTATATCAGAGACATAACAGGTCGATATGAAGTCATCTGCTGCACGAATTAAGAAAAACTTTTAGAAAACAATAATTCAATTCTGTCTTTTCTGTTAGTTTGAGTTAACGGCAAGACTGAAGGGAAAATGGGTATAGTTATACACAAAAATTTTACGTGCAATTTTGTAAAGAGTTGGGCATTTTACAGAAATTTGGGCCCGAAGGCGACTATGCTACTCCCAGTTCATAGTTATCGTGGTCGAAAAAATGTCATCAAATGCTTTCCAATTCGATCCAACCATATGCCTTTTTTGAAAGATATGTTGCTCACATCTTTCAATTCGCTTTTTATGTTTTGAATTAGAAAAAGTCTCAGTGTGATAAACAAAAGCAAATGTCTTTTTTTTTCATTTTAACACCCTTAATAATGAGGCAATGTCAATAAAAATGTACTCCACTATGTAGATGTCTTATCTTTACACAACCAAATATATATTGTTGGTCATGAGTCAGAAAGTGATTCACTCGGTAATGAAATCATGGGCAAGGTAGATTTATATGAATCGGACAGTTATCCATCAGAAAAATATAGTTAAAACCTCAATTGATTCAAATTCAGATCAGTATTCAGACTCTTTTAAACGGAATATTGAAAAAGGGTGTGTCGAATCTTCTGGCTCTGAAATCCAGCATAGAATTAAGCCAGAGATATCAGTGTCCGATTACGGAATTTTTTGCGTTTACAATTCACCTATTATTTTATAGTGATTAAGAACTAAGAAATGTAAATTTTATGTGTACGAGCAAGATTTAAATTAAACGCACTAAGCTTGATCAATTATATTGACAATTTTTGAGTAATTTTTGAGAACAACTTACTCAAATCCTTCGTCACTATTAGTGATTTGATGTGATTTGATCATAGATAGTGACTCACTATCTATGATGTTTTGGTTGTTAGATTAGGTGTCGTCTTCCAACTTCCTTGCCTTTTTTCTCTCTTACTTCCTGAACTGTCGTTTCTGGTGCGATCTTTAATTTTGTCTTCGGCATCCACTGCAGATCCCTTGTCTTCATCATTGCATGATTATTCAACCTCCTTGACTACTCCTTGAATGGCAACCTTTATTGTTAAATACTTAAATAACCACTTATAATCAATTTTTGGAGAATGTCAGGCGAAACAGGAAAATCACACCAGTTGGTAACTGAAAGGGCTTCAAACATCTTAAGATAAAAAATAAATAACAAAATTAATGATAGAGCTCTATAAAGCTTTAAAGATTATTATTTACTGATAATAGCATCTTGATTCGCTTGATCCATTCCTTTCTTGACAAATCCTTTCCTTTTTTGGTGGCTTGATTTGGCCATTTAATTGATCCAAGGAAAGGAAATTAGGTAATTATCGGTAAACCCCGCTTTCATGATGTCGCCTACATACTTGGAAACGGTATAGTTCGTTTGAAGTTTTTTCAACAGTTTGACGGGCAACATTCTCTTGGTCTTGATAACATTTTCATACAATTTTCTTATCCTGTTGTTGATTTCTTCCCTTGTGGATCTTTTTATTCTCTCTAGTAATGCTTGAAATTTTGCCTTCCTAAAAAAATAAAATAAATGAGGAATGTAAAAAAATAGAAAAAAAATAAAAATGAATGTAAATAAGGAAATGTTTTGAATCTATCATATTTACTGACACACTGAGGTCTGCTTTATTTGAGACTGAGATTCACAAACTTCTGACTGGTTTTCTTTATCGTTCAATATTTCTTAGCTGACAACAAAAGAAACATTAGACAGTGAAGGACGTTCGAATTTCTCACCACCAGTATCCACATATGACAAGGCCTTATAGTTGAATCAAGATACAAACTATCAGCCTCGCTACAGTTAAGTTATTCTTTATTCTTGTCAATATTGTCCGTGATCTGTTCTTTTTCAGAGTGTCGATCGAGGTTGTGTTGTATCGGTACAGTAGACGTTTGACTTATTCTCTAACTCTTGATAAGAACAGCGTTTAGTTCAACTTTAACTACGACGTACGCTACCGCCCAATGACACCAGTCATCTAGAAATACCAATCAAGACATTAGGGTTGAGATGCTGTGTATTTTTTGCACTGACTAATCACATTGAGGCTTGGCTCAAAATTTTTGCACCTTCCCTGTTGCTTTTTCTGTTCTGCTGGGTCCTTCCCCATCTCTCAAATCTTTAGACCTTCTAATTGCGGCAACGTTTTTTTTTATTTATTGGGTTTGCTTGATTTTGATCCGTTTGGTTTATTTCTGTTTTTGTGACTTCCACAAACCCTAAAGGCAAAAAAGGGGGTAAATGTTGTTTTCGCGAGCGCTAGGTAGCTTTTAGGATGAAGGTCGGCATGGCCGAAAAACGAAGAAATTTTCCAAAATTTCAATCGTTAGTATCTCAGCTTCTAAGCCGAGTATTAAAAAACCAGGAAAAAAGTTTGAAGAGATGGGCTACCTCATCATTTTCAAACAATTAGCCTATTTTTAGGTGCAGCAGTTGACAAGAAAACTGCTGCAAACAAACCGAAAAAAGTGGAAATTTCGGCTACCCCCTGTAGTTTTTTTTATATCTCCCAAACTACAACAGCTAAGCGATTGCGGTTTTCACCAATCGAATAAGCGAAAAATTTAGAACAAAACCCCTGTATTTGTTTTATTTTAGATCCCCCTATAGTAATTATATTCGAAAAATCAAGAAACCCCCAAAACTGTCTGTTTGAGTGGCGGACGGCTTGTTAAGTTACGAAGAATTTCGAACATTCAGCACTCTGCTTTCAGAAATTATTTCTTCTGCTATTGCTCGTAATATAATTGATACCAATTTCTTATAGTACTGCATCTGTGACACCGGAGGCATATTTTTCGATTCATAGAAATTTAAGTATTTAATTCTTCGGTATAGAAGTCGACACCAATTGGAACGTCGATTTGGGGTGGATTATTCATCGACTTGCGTAAAAAGAGTTTTAGAAGAAACGTACCTTCAGAATAAAACTACCTTCAAGAACATCACGCATGATGGCTTAAAAAAAGGGATTGTAAAACCAATGATAAAATTTTTATCTCTTTAAAACTCAAATAATAAACAATAATCGTTCTTCGACATATGTTTTTTTTCTGAAGGTCACATTCGTTCTCGTTCCACATATTCCGTCGCTATCCCCATCAACCTTTAACAAGTCTTCCCTCTACCAGTGTCAATGCCTACGTCAGTGCTTTGGTAAAGAATTCAATAAGACCATAACAATATATATATATATTTATAAATCATTTTTATAGTGCGAATTTTTCATTATATTTCACATCATTTGCAAGGAATCTATTTCAAATTATTTAAATTGATTCAAACTCTTTTGGCAACAGCAAAATGTCATCAATAGTATGGTCAATGATGTGTTCGTTCTACTCGTTTACATTCAAATTCAGCTTAATGCGAGGAATTTAATCGTGTTATTTTAAATCCGTAGTTATAATACAATGTTGAACTTCTGCCAACACGTTTGCCTAGTTAGCGCCATGATTGGCATTCATCTATCATGTTGTCAGGATAGGATCGCCTTGTTACTTTGTTGATATGTGTTATTCATATTGAATACGTTAGTTGTTGGATGCTCTCAATGTAAGACTGCTCATTTTGATTTTGGAAGGGAACATGATGATGCCCAACAGGCACGTCATCAATATCAACAGAAACAACATAGATTTCTAGAATAAAATAAATGTGACAAGGATTTAAAAAAGATACACAGGGACAGTGCATACACGGCAAAAATAATTAAAAATGAAGCGTACCATCAGCCCTATTGCCTGAATAAATATAAAAGGCATCACACTTGTATATTATGAATCCATACAGGATAGCATAGCCAATATAATCAAAATCTTTTGGATCTTCCATGGTCAGAGGTTGACGTAGAACTGAGTTTCACAGAGAACATTGTGGGGAACGGGAGACAAATATCATCAACCTAAAAAGTGAACATATATTTACATAATTAGTTTTGGTTGGTCTTGTTCATGTGATGGGTACCTTTTATGAAAAGGAAACAAATTTGGAAAGCTTCCTTACCCTACCTCCTTATTTTAAACCAAGCAAAAATCGACTTTTCATTTTCGAAAGAATAGGTCGACCAGAACTGTACATAAAAATGAGTCAGTTAGTCATGGATCACAGCGCGCTTATAGTAGGTTGCAAAACTGTATTTGAGTTAGTATTATCGGAAACTGCGGAATTTTATTTGGATGACGAGGAAGACGTTGAGGTTTCTTACAATAAGTTGCTAATAAACGTGTTAACAATTATTGGAAAAAATTGTATGTAATGCCCCGGCGGCAGCCCTGCCCACTTCAAGATGGCCGCCGCCAAGGACGTCACGCCCTGATGTCACGACCTGACATCACGACCGGCAACACTGACTTCACCCCTACAGCGTCACTCCCGACGTCACGCGGGAGAAGCGGTCGGTCAGCACTTGCAAACCTGGGATGGCTTGCCACGCAATCCCGAAACGACTTGCCGCGCCAACTCGTTCTGGCCAGCCACGCCATCCCGTTCCGGCTGGCCGCGCTACCCCGAGATGACTCGGGAAGATTAGCTGCTCTGCAGCCGGCGTGCTGAGTCCCCCCCCCCCCCCAATATATAAACCGCATGTATTCATGTCTCTCTCTCTCTCTCTCTCTCTCTGCTGTACTCCCTCTTGACACACGTCAATATACAAGTTACTCCCGAATACGCCACATCGTCTTGTTCTCCGTAAGGAACCCCACCTTACATGTACGATGCAGGTTTCTCATATTCGATTATCAGGGTACGTAGAAGTAGAGAGTAAACATACCACTTCGAAAAACTAGCTTCATGTCTGAGTCTATTTTGCTATGATACCGATAATAATTAATCTAAAACTATTACCTTTTTTCTCCACAGATTTATTCGCAACATTATACCACAGTTCACAGATATGGATTTTCAAAGTCACTTTCGTATGTCGCGGAAATCTTTTACAGCTTTGGTTTCATTTTGCCAAGGTCACAAGCTCCCGGATTCAGCAAAGTTTCCACACCGCTATAAAGAACCTCTGCCAATGGACGAAATGGTTTATATAACGCTGTGGTATTTAGCAAAGCAATGCACCCATTGAGAAATATCGCTGTTATTTAATCGATCTGTTTCAACAGTTTGGAGATCCGTCAATCAGATTACCAAAATCATCGAACTTCAGCTGCAACATTTCATTAATTGGCCAACAGGTGAAGAGGCCCCATTGATTGCAGATTAATTCCAACATATTGCCGGATTCCCTGGTGTTATTGGAGCAATGAACGGTACTCACATAGAAATTGTATCCCCTCAGAAAATCAGAAGGATTTCAACAACCGAAAGATGCGCCACTCCCTCATCTTGTTAGCTGTTTGTCTTCCAAATTGTTCGTTTTCTTACACTTACGCTGGATTCCCCGGAAGTGCAAATGATGCCAGAGTATTTCGTTGCTCTGACTTAGGTGTCGCTATTTATGAAGAAAAAACTTTATTGTTTCCGGATTCCCAGTATCACGTGTTGGCTGATTCTGCATTTCCTTGTACACCTCATGTAATGCCGTCGATAAAGGCGAGTTTAGCGGCAAATAAAAAAAAATACAACGCAATATTATCTAAAACTCGCATTCTCATCGAACATGCATTCGGTGACATCAAAAACACACTTCGGCGTTTGCATTACATTTATGCTCACATGGAAAAGGCCATGAGAATTATTTCGTGTTGCCGTGCCCTCCACAATTTTCTCATCAGCAGAGGTGAACGAATCGTGACTTACCAGTTACTGGAAGATATTGAACATGAAGATATCGATGCAATAGCTGATGATTGGTTCAGCCTTCAATTAGGTGTTGCGAAAAGGAATAAAATAATTGACATCTTACATGACAATTTTGTGCTGCACCCTGAGATTGAGCACGAGTGAAGGTTTGAAATTGCTTGTATTATGTCTTAAACAGAGACATGCTCATGTTTCTGCACGATAATGCACTGGTGTCACTACACAATTTTTCACGGAACGGAAATATCTCAAAAATTTCAGGAATCGCTTATCTTCAGGAAATTCCGCACATGCTATACTTTTTCCTTTGGGAATTTCCAAAGGAAGCCTGGAATCAGGAAAAGCACTCAGACGAAGTTAAAAACAAAGGAAAAACAAAATAAACAATGATTGAGGGAGGGGTACCTTAAAATAACAATAAAAAAAATGAAAACAATTATACTTAATTTACTGGTTTGGGACAGGAGGACAGAGGAAAGCCCGTAGGTTCTCTACTTCTTCTTTTCTCTGGATTTGGTTTTGGTTCCTTTCCTTCCATGCAGTGTAGATATTTGCGGACACGAGAGTGAAAATCGTTCCAAGATCTGCTGTTTTCCCAACATGCCCCGGAATTATTTCATCTGTCTAGGTCCTGCAGCCAAGGGGTCGGATAATGCCCTCCAACCACCTCCATAAAAGTTGGTGAAGATGGAAGTGGATCATCAGCTGCTCATCGGTTTCAGGATCTTTATTGCAGAAGGGTTAATTTTAATCCATTTTGGAGTCTAACTGATGGCACCTGGTCTTTGTAGGTAGAAGACGCTGGTTGAACAGGGACATGAATTCTCTGATGTGTGTAGGCAAGGCTGAAGTCTCCATCAGAGGGAGCGAGAGAGACTGGTTTTGTTTTTGATGCTGGACTTAAATTTTCCTCGGAATTTTCACCTCTTGGATCCAATAGTGATAGTTGTTTCGGTGTACCATTGGTTTCTCTTGCACCAAGAAAAATGACGAAAGAAGATTCTTGGTGTGATACAGGGGTTCCTGGGGGTAAGCTAGTCTCTTCATGACTACAAAAAGCTGAGCATTTTTTCGGAAGATGGTTGGCAAAATGCTATGAAGAGGAAAGGACATCCAGAAGCGGAATAGAGAATTTCTTGGCTTTCTGGTCCAGTTTGAACTTTGAATATTGGACAAAGGAAGAAGGAATGGTAAAACAGTCCAACGTGTATCATTCCCAATCCACCCAAATTGACATGTCGATACACCACTGACCTTTGCGGTCTTTCAATTTCAACAATCAATATGTAGGTTATGATTGCTGACAAAATCTTGCCTACCATACCGTAAAAATGAAAAATTTGTGCAAACTTATCAGTTCTGGAGAGAGCCTTTGTAAAAAATAATATCTATCCTCTGAATAGAGAGTGAATCGACCATAAGTATTCTCTCACTTAATGCCTGGCAAATGATCGAAGGCAGCCTTTCTAACCCTATCAGCCATCTCTACAATGGACTTGATTCAGACCATGGTATTGGCCACTGCGATCGGTGTCTCCAGTTCCCGAGTCCTAGGGCTTTGGTTTTCTGTTTGTTCATCGTTGCCTTTGTCCATTGACATATAAATCCAGCATTGACAACGTAATCATTACAATACAAAAACAATGCAAAACATCAACAAAAGCTCTGTTTTTGATCAAATACCCGTATTCCCTCGAGATCATGCGAAAAGCGAACAAGCAATGGTTTGATATACAAGAAAAAAAGATAAATGAATCCAAGCTACATCCTTGTCTAACTGACGGAATTTCACAGATTGTTCCCGCTACCTCCGAGCCTTTGAGAATGGAAATATCTGCTACTGAGTACATAGTTTGTAGCCAACGATTGAAGATAGCAGGATAACCCATGACATCCAAAATCTTCCAGGGGATATCCCTGATAACCAGGTCATAAGCCTTTTAAAAATCGACGGCTACTATAGCACCTAATATCCCCGTAATTGTAAAGTCGAAATCATAACATCGTCATCAAAATGTTGAATGACGTCCCTGAATAAAAATAAATTGTCAGAAATGAGTCTGCCCGGTACCCCACCCTTTTGATGAGGCCCTATGGTAGCTGGTAGGGGCTTTCTCAAACGTCTCGCTAAGGTAGATGACATGATTTTGTAACCACTGTTAAAAAGAGAAATTTGCCAAAACTCCGAAGCATCCCAAGAATTAGAAGACTTGGGGATCGGTCTGATTGCCGCTTGTCCCTGTGACAGGCTCATGGGATGTAAGGCAATCCCTTTCCAGAACATGATTAAACATATCCAGAAAATAGGGGGGGGGGGTAATAAAACACCTTGGTTATTCCATCAATGCCAGTGTAATTCTTTGTTGCTGAAAGAGCAGATTTTATTTCAAGGACAAATATGGGTTCTGTAAGAGCAAGTGAAGGATTACAACAATCTCTTACTCCCTCAAGAAACTCAATCCCTGTGAGTATGTCAGATGAAGGTTGGTTCTTGAAAATTGATGTAAAATGCGAAATAATCCCTTCAGAGATATAGATATAGTTGAGATATACTGGTAGTTCTAATTTTGCCATCAAGGGAAATGAACTTCTCAAAGCAACAGTTACGAAAGTTATCCTTAGCCTTTCATTAAAGTTGGTTGCTTCCCAATTTTACAACGTGAGGGATTTAGGTATGTTATAGCCGATTCAGTTCTCGATTATTATAATCTTCCTTATTACGAAAGAATGCGAGACACTTTGAGTCCAAATCTTTAATGATGAGGTTTCAGCCCAACTTTTAAAAACTCCTTTTTTATACTTTGTTGATCAATCGTTTTATTTCACCCATATCATGTTTTTCATTTAATTTTTTTGTGACGATGACATGTTTTGGATCTCATATCTCCCGCCACCAGGTACCTTTTAACGTATATGACTTCCAGATGTCTTTGTGTATGGTTTTGTGTATTTTTTTAATCTTATATCTCCCACAATCACGTACCCATTAACGTATATGGTTTTACGACCCCCAGATGTCGTTGGGTTTTTTATGTTGTTTGTATGACAGCTGATAGAAGGTTGAGGCGGAGTTAGGGAGGCCCACCAAGTCTTTCACTTTTTTCCGATACACCAGGACGAAAGGGGTGTTTAGAGAGAGCTTTGGTAATTCTGGCTACTTCTCGCGATAATTGTCAGAGAATTATACTTTTCGAAATTGCCTTTTTTTCTTTTTTATTCGTATTATTTTTTACTTGCTTTCACTTACATCTTTTTGTGATCTCATACTACAACCTTCAGAAAGACATTTGAAGGTCTTTTAAAAATAAAATTAGCTTTTAGTTAACCACGATAAAATATTGAATTTAAATTTTACTTATATTTTGGGAATGCTCGGGATGGGGCCAACACTAGCAATTAGGAAAGAGGATCTTTATGTACAACTGTACTTTCATGAATATGGCGTGTAATAATTAGCTAAAAATTTAAAAATAATATAAAGTTGCAGTTAGAAGTTTTTCGTCGTCTTAGAGGCTGGAAAGGTGGCTTCCAGGGTACGTGGTCCCGCTTGCCCAATGCTTCAAAATAATGCATTTTCTTAATAAAATAATATGCTACGAGTTCATAATTAATTTAGTAGCAATAAGCAAGAATCAGTTTTAAAAAATAAAACCAAAAAAATTTTGATTCCGCAAATTACATCTGAAGCATTTTTTGTTATTCTAAAAATTTCTCAAAATTTCTCAAGTTTCTCCATTTGCAGATAGCTTTCACACTCTGAAGTAAAAAATGACTTTTTAGTACTCGTCTGTATCGTCTAGGTAGTTTTTCTTCGTTCCCGTGTTTTCTACGAGTATTATTCGTTGAATTCGCTGAACTGGATTCCTTTTTTAATTGGAATTTTCGGTAGGGACCGCACAGAATAAATTCAAAATAGAACTGTAATGTTGTATAAAAAGGGCCGGGAGAAACAAAAAAAAAACAAAAAAAACATGAGGGGGCTGCCGCTTGCTCCTGTGCTACATCGGAGGAGAACACAGCACCACTCACACAAAAAAGAAAGAATTTGAGATATGCGAGTATGCATGTCACAGAGGTCTCCTTCACGTCTGGGTTTCAGTGCAAAGGCCAAAGTCATTAAAACCTAACTAAAGCACCTAAGCAAAATTCTGCTAGAGGCTGATGACTGACACGCTAGAGCCGAAATTGAACGTCTGCAGTATTTAACTATTGATGGAAGCAGAAGAGTAGGGTAGAAAGTTTCGACTAAATAACGGGATAGTGCTGCAGTGTGCAGGCAGGCGAAGAGTTACTCTAATCATGTTTCGAGCAGAGCAAAGCGGGAGCTCCCAAGAAGAGTTGAACGTCGACGAACCCACCGGAAACAAAAGAAAAACAAACAGTACTCATAACATCGTTGATGTGCGTGTTGTGCCAACGAGATCGATATTTTTTGTTTTTGTTTTACCCTTTTGGTTATATGGAGGTATAAGAGACGGACCGTTTTCTAGCGCAGAAACGATCCAGGGGGAAAAATGAAAAAAGGAGCTAAACTGTCACGAACGTTTATCGTGGAGCAGTTAACCATCGCCCGCCGATCCACAATATTTTCGACATCCCCCTCTAATAGTATCGTTGTCGATAAATTTTGGATAGCGTCGATAATTTGTCCTGGTAAAAGTGTAAAAATTAAGACATAGAATGTAAATTTTTCTTTAAAAATGTTACCTTGAGAAACGTCATCGTTTTCTTTGATGACACATTAGATTGGACGATGAAAGTCTTGAAAATTTTATTGCCCAATAAAAATGTCTGTGGCATTTTTCTGCCTGGTCGGTATGATTACAACAGAGGAGCTATGCTAGACAGGGCTCAAATTGATTAAATGCTAATTCCAACTGCGTAAATTATCATTTCATTCCGTTTTTCGTGAAAGGTCGCATCCTAGAGAAGAAGATGAAAAATGACAATTTTTTAAACTTTTCAAATAACTGGATAAGTGTTGTGGGGTTTAACGTTTTTACAGGGAATGTGTGGTCGATGGAGTAATCAATCGTGCCGGTTGACAATACTGAAGCATGAAGTAAATCTTTAGTTTTGTAAAAGTACATTTTGTTTTTTTTTCGCCTAATGACCTCATATAGAAACTGGCACAAAAGGTTTCCAGGGACAAGCGAGTATAATAAATTTTCGTTCAAATTGAACTAAATTTTGTTTTGATATCGTTTCCAATGCCTTTCTGTGGATGAAATGGTATCTTTAGAATCAATTAGGACATGTTGTTAAATGGTACGACGAATTCCCACAAAACTGGTTGATGTCCCAATGATCAATAGCTGTTTGATGGTTCGTAAGGTGTAAGGTAAAGTGAGATTGTTGAGGTAGAAAAAAAATCATTCTGCGTTAAGATGTGTACGTTTATTTGAGTTATGTTATAATGTAACGGGGGATGGTTGCACGGCATTCAGATGTTCACTTACTTCTCAGTGAGACCAATTTGGAGGCAGAATATATAGCCGAATTTCAGTAATTTGCAAACTGTCACGGTTTACGAAGTCTTGAAAACAATGGCTAGAATAATTGGTTTTCCAATGCGATTTTGCAATACCTGCGATTACAATAAAAATATTTTTAGTCCCTACTTTTGTAAAATGTGTTCTGGATGTATAAGTTGGGTCCAATCAGTTTTATCTGAATTGGCAACGGTGTCGCCATGAAATTCCAATCACAGTTGATAGAAGATTTGATCGTCTGCATGATGGCTTTCACTGTTACGTATGATAGTTGTTCATTATTTGATTCTTTGGGGGTAAGTAGCTACAAGTTGTCAAGGATTTTCAACACATTCTCCCATTATGGAAAGTCTTCTTCCATCACTAATTCTCTTTGCGACCCCAGGATATCCCCTTTACTCAATTGATTGGATTCATTTCGTAGGTGATGGTAGAGTTCACCCTAGTATTGGGTACAACACAAGTAACGCAGCACATATTTCGTATAGAACACATCAGTGAAGGATGGTGTTGGCCTAGGGTAGGAAATTGAAAACAACAAGGTAATCAAAGCAAAGGGTTCACTGACTTGGAGATGGAAAGACTTCATATGAAATAGCAATGTCCAAAATAGCTATGGATTCGACTGAGGGTTGAGCAGTATTGGTGAACTCGTTCGTCATAATTCTGATACTGGTTTGATTTGGTTTTAGTATCGTATTTTACTTTTGTCAGTACAAACATTTGTCAGCCAGTTCCCTCTTTCCACGAAAACTTCCTTTTCGATGGCCAGTCCAGGCTACCTGAGTGATTCAACTTATAAAGAAGTTTATGAATTATCATTGTTTACTTATTCCTACTTTCTGGCTTACTAGGATTTTTAACTAAGTTTGGAAAACAAATTTAAAATCTATGCAGTAGGCCTACTATTCAGCCCAGTGTTATTCTACAAGCCAATAAAAAATTATTCCGTATCTGAAAGTTAGAGAGCGCAATAAAATCACTTAATGTTTATATATTAATTTATAATAACCTCAATTCATAATAACTTTTTCCGAATTTCGACAAGTTATTCCGTGTATTTAGAAGGAGATTTTTTCGTTTTACGTTCAAACCATTTACATAGTAGGCTTGAATTAAGTTTAAAAACCACTGTCAATCAAAAAAGACCAATCAGAAAATCAATCACGAAACGAAGTGTTTCCTTCAGTCTACTTCGGCTGCTAAGGCCTAAAGAGAGTGGTGATAATACAAGTCTTTAAACCCACTTGTGACTTGCTTGTCTCTTTTCTCACTAGGTAAAAGGGTGTAAGATGGATCGGGATAAGTGAGCCCACAACAAAGGGTTGCCACTGACAACCCGTTGTTGGCAACTTGGTTGTTCTGGCAACTTTCCAGAAAACTCACTCTAGATTACGTTAAGATATGCTGAGTTAGCTAAACCAAACAGTTCTTCTGCCCAGTTTCAAAATGCTGCAATCCAAGTAATTGTCAATTGTTATAACAACATATCGGATGAAATGAATAAAACTCATTTCGAGATGATAATACAGTTTTAACTTTAAACCTCATTTATACATATCACAACTGTGGTTAAAAGGTAAGAAGGAAACACGTCTGATTCATACAAAAATCTTTTTTGTTTACGTGTACGACATATCAGACCTCGAACTACTAATAAATCGTTGTTTGTTTCACTCATTTTCTTAATCATTTATTCAAATCCTTTATGATTTAATTTATCATAACAATATGTGGCTTTCTAGAAAACATATAAATTTAAACAAAAAACGGAGCAGGTTTCAAATTTGCTTCTTCTGTGACTTGGATCCAGAATATAGCATCATATCGTAGCTTTCCTTATCGTGCTTACACAATGGAAGTGATTTTTTTCACCAGTTTTAATCCGCGAGGTTAAACCGAATACAAAAAATACACAGAAACAGTCACAACCATTTCCCGAACTGCTTCGGAGTTGACGATGAATGTTGACGATGAAAATCAATCCATCTAAATAATACATGATCCTATCTTTGGTGCATATGAAACCATATTTTCGTTTTTTTTTTTATTTCTGATATCTTTTTCTTCAAATCTATCGCTTCTGCAGTTCAACTTACCTCAAACTGTACACGTTCCTCTTCTAATTTCTGATATCGTTCAACTTTATATTCTTCAACTTCTTCAACTTCTAGGTCCAATATCTCTTCTCTGACTTCTTCCAATTTAAAAGAAAACGATAATAATTCATTTATTTTTTCGTACCATTTTTTTCCGTTGTTATCTTTTCGTTGCTTTAAAAAGTTTCTTCATTTTTCGAATTCTCATTTTTATTTTTATTTTTTTTCATTTGGGACTTCTTCACTTGATCTTTTTACACCCTTTAACTGAAGAAAGTATATCAATAATGTTGAACGTTTACATTAAGGAAGTATTTACCAAATAATCCAATTTCAATTTTAATAACTAATTTACAAAACATTAAATCGCATGGAATATTCCAAACTCCATAATCAACAAAGAACTCCTGATTATCCAGCCTCATCAATTTCATCATTAACAGCATGGTTCGGTATAATCCTTCACAGTGAATAGACTTGCGCATATCGCTCACAGTGACCCCTCAAATTCACATTAGGCTCCAGACCTACTTATACTTGTCTTGACACTTTGTCTTGACAATCAACAAGCGAACCACCCTACCTCGGAATCTAACCCAGCACGTGCCAGTCCAACGACGAGAATCTTAAAAAAATTGGCACGGAAGATGTAGAAAATCGCAGCCCACACAGGAAAAAAAGCGCGGTAGCGAGACCCAACTACCCCCAGTAATCACCAAACTCACGGATGGCAAATCTAACTTCAAAACCATGCAAATTGTAGAACGCATGAAGATCCGAAATGAACTTATCAGTGCGGTGAACAAAGAGATTCCGCAGTCCTCATGGGAGGAGACCTGGCTGTTAAATCCTAGAAGAACTAGCCGACCAAAACATCACGCACGTTAAGCATGGGAAACCGGAAATATGGTCAGAAACGGCACTTCGCACCTTCTTATTCAGCCTACCTAGAGAGTAAAAATGGCTTCACTACGCTATCAAGAACAAGTTTCCGTACCCAACCCCTAAAGGTGCCCATAAAGGCCCGCAAGATGCGGAGCCTTCCAAAAAAGTTGGAAGAACTGCTTCAGACAACACCCTAGCGAACAAGAATGTTCCATGAGATGCGTAAGCTGGGTGGACTACAAATACGACTCAGACTGCAACTACTGTCCAGTCTTCCCGGGGCCGTATTCCCTAAATCTAAATCTATTCACGAAGTCAAGTACATGAAGTACTCAAACAATCAAATATGTTGTTTTAGATTCATCATTATTTCGTAAAGGTCTTCAGGTACTTCTTCCATAGTAACAGGAACACCCAAACGAGCTCTACTTTCCATCAACACGTTTAAATACATAAATCTTTCCCTTTTCAGTCGTTTGTTTCCAATTTCGTCACTTAGCTTACAAATTTTATTTTTCGTCTCACTTATTGTTGATCGTGTAGTTTTGGGTGTAGAGCGGCCGTTGCAACTAGCACCTTTAGTTATAAATATTTTGCCAGACATTGATGGAGTCGGAGTGATTGAAAGAATGGTCCCATCATCCCTGTTTAAAACAACATTAGCTTTAAGTCATTAAAAACCATTTAATTTCTTTTTACTTACGTAACATCTACAATCACATCGCTTGTTGTGAAACTGTTATTGCTCCTCTCATCTTCATCAATTTCATCGACATTTGGAGTTGGTGTTGACTTTCTTGGTTTAACCATGCAGCTACTGCTAGCTGTTTCATTCTCTACACCTGCCTATAATATAAACTTTTAATAGATGAACATTGAAAGCTGCTTTATGTTTTACTTCGATTCGTCCATTACTATTGCTGGATTGTTGACTCCTATGACATCTTCAAAAATCTTTTTGTGAAGCGGTTTCTTAAATTGATATTCAGGGCCTCCACCTAGGTTAACGTTTCAAGTTAAGTAAAATGGTAATATGCCGATAGAATAATAAACTCCCTGTCCCACAGTAATTTGTGAAACGCGTTCCGTGATTGGTCGAACTAAGGCCCTCCTCCCAAGCTTGTCCAAGTCAAGCAAAAATTTCAATCCAACTAAATAAAAAAAAATTCGTTTTTAGAATTCTCTCTTCAAATTTTGCTTGGCTTGGTCAGGATTATGATTACTCAATCCAAGCTTGGGATCCAATCTCCCTTGAATATCAAGCCAAGTTCGGAATACGGCCCCTGGTGATGAGAAGAATCCTTAAAATGGCCTACGTAGAAGGGATAACGGTCTAAGAAACCCGAACAAGACGAACAGCCCTACTAAAAAACTTGGCCGCAAACGACTTGCAAAACCCACTCGCCCGGATAGTCAATAATCAGCAGAGAACGACCTACTAAAAGAACAACTTCAGGCCGTGCAACAAAACATAAAATCAAAACATAAAATCGCATAAAATCAACAAGGACGTAAAAATCTTAACGGTAGACCTGGCGGCTGCGAACGGGAAGCTCAACGGTCCCTGCTTCTCAGGCGTGACGACGTGATGCTAAACAGCCTCCCCACCCCAACAGCTCCCTCGTCATATTTTGAACACACGGACAATGAAGACATGGACCAATCTATCAACCACAATGACTAATCCCACAACCTCCGATTTCAAGTACCTTCAATGGAACGCAAGAGGTTTGACGAAAGCCAAACTAGAAGATTTCCGTCATTTCTTATCCTCAGTTAACCATGAAATAGTCATTCTAAGCGAAACTTACTGGAGCAGTGGAGTCGCCATAAGTTTCAAACCCACCACATCCTCAAGAAGGACCGCCCAACAGAATGGGGGGGGGGAGGTGTCCGCAAAATCCTAAAAGAAGCAATGAAATAAAACGACGCGCATAGACGTCAAAGGATCAGAATGGGGATCAGGCACTCTTTTTTGTTGTGTGCCTACAACCAGACTGGACAGGGTGGAATCTTCATACCACTTACTTCCTTAAAAAAAAAATTGTAAAGTAACTCGCAACTCACCTACAAGATTATGTGACTAATACCCCAACACTGGGTATCCTCACTGGGCCATGCGGGATCAAGCCACCAACCTTATCCAGCCAAAAACACACCACGACAGAATTATCTTTGCAAGAAAGAACAAGAATTAACATCAAATAACTAAGAAACAATAATTTTTGACAGTCGAACCACTCGCAGAACTAAAGCTGCCCAAACCTGCACCACACCTACAATACATCACAAGAAAATAAATTAGCACAGTCAACGGCAAAGAGGATAACGGTATCACCAACAATCAACTACAAAAACAGCACCTGCAAACACCGAACAATCCATCTACCAATTCCTACGAGCCGCTCGCTCTTCTCATTTTGTGTGTGTGCCTGCAATCCCAGGTATTGCTCGTTATAAAACTCATTGTTTTTATAAAATTTTTATCTTTCAGAAAACCATACGAGCCAGATCTACAACGGAATCTGAGGAGGGCATTCATTGAAAGAAATGAAGAGAAAATGGAGAGACGCAAGTTTCTTAGGTTGTCCGATAACCTTATGAACATGGAATTTGTTGGACAACAGTAAGTATTCTATTGTAATGGAAATTTAGGACTGCTTTTGTAATAATGATTAATTTTTAGGATTCGATACCCTATAGAAGTCTACCATGAAATCAAAAATTTGGCAGGAAATCTATGGGAAGAATTAAGACGAGAGAAGAAACTTGCCAGGATAAGGCATTATGGAGGTAAATTTATTAAATAAAAAATAAATTCCTTAAATATCAAGTTTTCTCATCATCTTTCTTTCGTACCAGAATACTCAGTCGAACATGGATTGGATGATTTTGTTCTCATAATGATGAGAAACGATAAAGAGGATATTGATTCTGGAGTTGGTTTGACACAAGATCGCTTGAAATCCATTATTCAAGAATCAGCCCGTTTATGTGGTTTGTTTCTCAAAGTGGATATTTTTAGCTGATGGGAGAATATGGTAAAATTATAATTAATAGTCACTAACACTTACTATATCAAATAAAAATGACCAATTTTAGGGAGACTGAAATTCTACTGGACGGAAAACTGATTGCGTTTGCGCGGGCATAGATAACGGGAATTGTCCATGAAACTCAAGGATTTCGTTTTGGAGGAAGCCATTCAGCACGTTGATTTTCCAGACCATCACTATGCCAAAATCACATTAATCCTAGACTCACATATATGTAATATTACTAATTCTATCTTAGCTTATAATGTTAAAAATTTCTTAATTCTATTTCTTATTCAGCCGTTACATTAGAATCGAGAAAATGGAGTTTTGCAGTAAAAGAAAGCATTTCAATCCTCCATTTGATTTTTCATTTCAGGCACAGAATTTTTTGAAAAACTTCGTTTCTGAACGGTCTTTGGAACTCCTCGAGTTTTCGAATGAATTGTCTCGTTGTCAAAAAGATATCGTTTGCGAGTAAGTTATGGATTGCCCCCCTCAACTAAAAATGAATATTTTCTGGTTGATATACGCAGTCATAGAAGATGAAAATGTCTATCCAATCTTTAAAAGCATCCTTGATTCCTTGTGCAACCAAAACCTCGCGTAGGATATTGGGCATTTATGCTCAGTACCTTTTCTCTCTGTGTACAATCTGGTAATGCTTATATCTGATCAAATGAGTCTTCAGATACAAATAATGGCCAGACCTATTGCCATGCCGGTCCGACAGGCAGACAGGGCAATAGAGGGCTATTGCCCTGTCAGTGTTAATAACCCCATCTAGCGACGGATATTGCATTTTACTTTGCGTATGTACATTTTTACTTTGGTCAAGGCCTAATGCACCTTTTCTTAAATTGTCTTGGTCACGACTCACGAATTAGGGGAGAACGGGGTCATGAAGGACAAATGTAATTATTCCCTCAGTTCAGAAGAGAAAATTTAATTTTTAAATGTTTTATGTAGAATTTTGTGTTTTACATCACAGATTAACTTTTTATTGAGATCGTGTGATTATTTTGGATGCTATCGCAAATTAAAAATAATAGGGGCAAAATATATTTTTTTATAGATGCTACACCATATTCTTTCTTTTCTGATATGATTACCCTTTCGTTAAATTGGATTTTTGTACGGTTATACTGCCCAGTCCATAGCCTTACGTTAAATCCGTTTATGTTAGTCGGGCTTATTTCAAGGCATTCCAGAGGATTTAATGTTTCCAGCAGCTTATTCATTCGCCTTAGAGAGATGATCATCAATAAAACAATGTAATTACTTTTTTAATTAAAAAATCATGCTTGAAAGTTTCTTGATTATAACTTTTATGTATTTAATCAAATTTTTAGGGATATACAACTTTGTTGGGTTCAATATTTCTTAGAGAATCGTTGCGGAAGTTGCAGGAAATCGAAATGCACTTGCCGAACCATGAAAAATGAAATCTAGTTGGTATACTTTTGAAAACGAAAGTAAAAAGCACACTCCACTTGCGTTTCTTCTGGTTATCTTTACCGTGTTGTACCGCAAAGAAGATTGGATTTCGTATGTAATGTGTTGTCCTGGGGACTACACCACAAAAATCCAAAATATTGTAAGAATTACATTACAGTTTTATAATTTTCTCCTGTAATACAATTTTTTTTATTTTAAAATTGTGTAGATGAAAGCTCACAAAGAACTGGTAAAAAATGGGATTCCATTGGATAAAGTTTTGTACATTAGTTACGGGATCGAAATCAGAAATTAAGATGATGGCTGGGGTAGCCTTGATAATTTTACAATTTTCAGTGCTGCTCAATTCTTCATTATACCGGAGCAGAATCTTTCCTGTGAATATTGTAGAAAAAATGCATTTTTGAAATGGATTTACTGTTAGAAATCAATTTTGAAAATATAAAAGAGACACGTTCATTCTGCACTTGTTTACACCTTTTTACAATAAAATAACTATATAAATGTTCATTAAAAATACTTTACAAAATCCCATCAATATTAGCAAAATATGTGGAAGTTGCAGCAATTATTGGATACTCGTACATAACACCGATGATGTTTACGATTTATGCGGGTATAGCAACGATTGCCGCCTTTTTATTACCCCACCTCGCTTTTCCTAAATTTTCTTTCCCCCTTAACTAATGCCCCCGAATAATGATTGATAATGGCCTTTTTTAGAATTTGAAAAGTTCCATGTGGAACTTTATAATGAATTCCAAAAAATATTGACTTCCCAAGAAATTTTTTACAAATGGCGACTCTCGACTTTTTACTACGAATTGTTCAATTAACTGTACTTCTATTGTTTCTAATTTGTAGAGAATTTTGGGGTCTGGTTTAACTAGACCCCGAAATTCTATTTTTTTTACAAGAGCAATAATAATGAGAAAGCAACAGTTAATAAGCAATCCGACTTGAATCGAGAAAAAAAGCAACTTTGCTCGTCAATTGCCGACGATTACCCGACGAAATAACGGGGAAAACCAAGGGCAAACAAAAAACAAAACAAAAAAATGTTGGGAATGGAGCTGGGAGCAAGTTGGAGTGTGAGTCGAATGAAGAACAAAAAAAAAAGAAAAGAAAAAAAGGATACTGAATTTAATCCGTTCGTAGGACCATGTTCAGTTTGCAACGCTTTGCCGGAAGTGTTCACCGGTTACAAACCGAAAAGATGAGAATTAAACAACACTTAGAGAATGAGGTCTTGACTCAATCGAATTTCTTTTCACACTAGTTTATTCGTAGATTAGAATTTGGCGGTTTACACACTTGGGGTAGGGGTACAATGGTGACAATGGGGCCACCTAAGGGGGGCCCTAAAGCAGTAATCATTAAGATGACGCGGCAAGCGACTCTGACGGTCAGATCTTGAAAAAAGCTGTTGGGGTGTCGGTACATTCCCAAAAATGGCGGTCTTTAAGTGTAGTTTACAAACATAAAATCATGGTCTATGAGGTGGTATCCTTGTCACGTTGTAGGATAAAATATCTATAAGCAATCGTAAAATTTAAAATGAACTGGAATGGAATACTATTGCAATATCATCAATAGCTGAGACGGTAGAAAGCGGTACTATGAATCCTAAGGTCAAGGGTTCAAGTCCATTATCGGGTTTGACTTTAGTTAGTATTGGTCGTTTAGACCATTAATTATCAAGTTTATGTCGTTTTAAATTATTCTCCATTATGGGCAGAATTCATAGATGTTCATAGACAACACAAGTTCTCATGGTGTTTCTTTATGTTCCTTTGATGTAGGGAAAGTGCGAACCAAGAGGAAGTACATTCGGATATAGGTCGTGGAACATACACAAATAATGAAATGAGATAGTGAGAAAGAGTATCCCTCATTGTTACACGTTTTTCGTTTTTTTTTCTTTTTCATCGGAAACAAAAAATTTTGATTCTCTCTTGTCCCTTGAATTGAGGAGAGCTCGGAAAAACCGACTCGCGGCCCAATGTTAAATTTTCTTATGGAACTGACTGACCTCCCCCTTAATGGCTCTGGTATTTCCTTGACATTTCAATGATACTTCTAGACGAATTAGCTTTAAAGCTAATGCGCCTGTTTAAAAGTTTTAAAGAAATTGGAATCTTCCTCATCATAAAAAATGATAGTCTTTTGTTTATTGTTATTTCCATTAATTGTCTGACAAATACACAATCTTTAAGGCGGATATGTAAATCTCGCGCACATTCTTTTTGTTCATTATATGTCTTATTCGACTATTTACATATTGGAATTTACTAAAAGAAATGTGTGTTGTCTTTTTAAAAAGTTGTTGATGTCTCATAAGTGTTATACCCAAGGATGATAAATTCAACATTTAAAAAGTAGCCACTTAGCGTGTATATTGTTTGTCAAATTTTCCCCAAAAGTTTATTTTTTAGCGCTAGATAGAGGTAAAAAACAATCGGAAAAATAATCGACAAAAATTAAAGGAAAATCAAATTTTTCCCACAGAAATTTTATCGTTGATTATATTTAAGCGATTATCGCTAGCAGCCGATTATCGGCGAAAAAAAATCGCGCGATATGTCTGAAGCTACGTATCCCAAGGTAGAAACAAATATATGATAACTTCAAAACTCACTTTATATTTTAGTCCAACCCGAATCGTCCAACCCGAATCTTCACAGTCACAAATGACTCCATACGCAAAAATTGGGCTGGCTATTCTGCACTTATCTGCTTTACATCCAAACTAAAGCATTCACTCTCTGGGTCCCTACCTCGCCACACTACAATCTTTCAAGCAGAAGGCCTTGCAATCCTTGCCGCCCTAGACTGGATTGTCTCAACACGCCCACTTCCCTCTCAAAACTACGAAATCTCTTCCGACTCCAAATCCACACTTGCTGCTTCTACTCCATCCTCGTCCACTAAATCCTCCGAACCATTCTCTTCTATAGTAAAAATCTTGGCTAAACACTGCACAAATATATTTTTTTTTATCCCGAGCCACTCTGGCCACCCTGGGAATGATATGGCAGACTCTATTGCTAAAAGTGCCACCCAAAGCTGGTCCTCTCATCACCCATCCCTGCCGATGACAAAATCATATGCAAAAGATGTGATTCTCAACTACATCAACACTCTATGGGGAGATGAGTGGAGGTCCATGAAAGCTGGAAAGTCAGTGCGGTACTTTGTTCCCCACAGCAACCATTGCAATAATTCTCAACACCAATTCCCTTTCCTACCAGACTAATCAACTCCTTACTGGCCACTGTCGTTTAAACGACTATCGCTTCAAACATGTTTCTTCGCCACTTTGCTCTTGTCTTTCCGAAGAGGAAACGGTTGAACACTTTGTACTCAGATGCCCCAATTTTTCCATACACCGTGAGCCTCTTATCCGCGCAGTTCTCCAACTAAAGCTTACTTGGCACCCTAAACTCTAAGTCTTCACCCAATCCAAACTTCTTCTTCAAGCCCGTCAAAACTTTTTCACGATAAAAACTTAGCGCCTAAAGTAACCTATGACGAATGCACGATTTGATACTCCGTTTCACGCCTCTCACATTTTTCCTATCTAATTTTGTTTTTATTTTATTTTACTCCAAATATAACCATCACTATACCCTAGTCTACTCTCTATGCCGTAATATTATTTTCTTTGTTTTTGTTTTCTTTTTCTTTTTCCCATTGAAATACAACAAAGAGGAAACTATCATTATTGATAAGTGATAACGCCTCTGCAACTAAAAAATTAAATATATATATATATATAGAGTATTTTATACTTAACCTTCACTATCACAATAAAATTGTTGCAATTAATAAATCTGTACATAGTTACTAACTGCTAAAACAAGAATTTTTATAATTACATTTACATTTTTGTTTGAATTTGCAATCAAAAATTTCACAACATACTAGGTTGTGACAAAGGGGAATTAGTGAAGCATCAGTAGCATATGTAGTATTAGGATAAGTGATCCGATTTTCCCCTTTTCTCTTTCCCCAAAAATTTCATATATCTTTAATGTCCGTTTTGGGACGGCCAAACTCTGTTGACATTTGGATTTACTACGGCGCGAAATTTCTTCTAAATCCATTAAGTCAAAGTTGATTGACCATTTTGGTTGTGATATCCATATTTTTAGTAACGACGGATTGATGACATTATTTGTTTACAGCAACTTCAAATCAGAAAAAAATTAATTGTACTCAGCCGAAGAAGAAAAAATTTGAATAATTTGTGCTGCAGCAAAACTAATCAATTAGAATTATAAATTATTGTCTCTAAACTTGAAATTGAACTTTCAAGTTTAGAAAACTGTGGCCTGTGTGCTTGTATATAACTAAATATTTTCTTGAAAATAATTACTGTGAAAAGTAATCAATCTAAAATTCCATCATTTGCTCAATCAATTATGCAGTTTGCGTATCCAAAGAAAATTATAGCGCCATTACAAGTAATCATATCTAAAAAAAAATTATTTAAATTTCATCCTACAACAAATTGTTCTTGCAGTATTACTACATGCTTCAAGAGCTTTAATTTAGATAATCTTTAAAGCCATGGATTTTGTTCATCATGCAACGAAGTACTTACATTTGAAAGTCGGCTGCCGTAACTTCGTTCACTAAACTGAACATCGCGCAAGATGCCTTTGTTTAATATATTCCCGATAACACTGATCATAATTTGTGCACTTTAGATGGAAAAGGCACTTTCCAAGGATGGCTACTATCGCTACGATAACCTTATGTTCTAAGAAAGCTTAAGAAAGCAAGCAAAAAAATACAGTTTCACGAAGAAAAGTAACTTTTAAAAGTTGCGCTTATCTTAACCTTATGAAAATTACACTCTTCTGTAATAGGGAACAGGCGCAAAACCTTCATATCTAATTTCACTATAATTTTCGTTATCATTTGCGTCGCTGGCAGCAATACCTCATTATTACTAAGTATTATTTGCTCGTCTAGTGTTACTATTTTACCCATTCAGTAGAAATATTGCTTACACCACATAACTAAAAAACAAAAAAAATTGTTTTAAGGGGGGTGGGTTGTTGTCTTTGGTGACAAGGTGTTACAAGGGGGTGGTTAAAAAAATCGACAATTTTCGTTACCTAATTTAAAAACGGCTCCATATCAACCTTAATAGGGAAATTTGGTCATTGATGAAAACATCATAGGTCTACAGCCTTCACAGGGATCCCAGGAATCTTCTTCTGAAGAAGAACCCCCAAATATAGTAATTGTATATATTATATGCATAACACACATTATATACAAAATTTACATTTCATGTTATCTCAGAACATCTCCGCCGGTAAACCAGAGGAAACATCGTTACCCGACAAAGAGGTGTGTATAAATAAAATGCGTTTTATTTTTATCCACTAAATAATTCGTATTAAGTAAAAGTTTAAAGTTAAACTTTAATAAATTAAATAAATAAAAATAAATAATTAAGTAAATTAAGTAAAGTTTAATAGAAAACTATTATTACAAAAATGTCCACTCTCTTGGTTCTTTGCTTCTTTTCTATTATGTGTACCAAGATTGAGATATTTATAGATTTAGGGATTCATGGAATACAAATTTATTGATCCCGATTTATCAAGTGTCCCAGCTATCGGAAGGTGATGATTTTTATCACCAAATTGCAAACTAACCGCTGTTTCTGCGAGCACGAGAGCGCCTCAATTGGCTTTAAAAAACCAAGGAACCCTAGGCCATCAGCCACCAGCGAAATTCATCACAGTTTCTGAAGATGTCCAAGTTACTTTGAATGTGGTAAATTACCCCCCTCCCCCCAAAAAATTTAAATTGATTCTTATTTACATTTATTTACAGAAAGAACTTGATGTGTTTTCCAAGGTGAACAAACAATTGAAGAAAAAAAAGGGATCTGGCCGGCAGTCATTCATCAATTGATGAGTAGGAGTCCAGAAGAAGGGATCCAGTTCAAAAATTCTTATGAAAGTGTTCTCCCTATCCAGGTACACTTTGGCCACCCATTCAACTTTATTTACGTGAGAAGTGAGACTGTCCTATTCGTTCCAAGGGGGACAACAGGCAATCCACTGTATACAATTCCCTTTTGCATTATTCCATTATTCCCAACTAAACGAATCAGAGTCGACAGATGCAAGCTATTCCTCTTTCCACATTTCGCAATATCTTCCCGTTTTACAGGGACCAGATGCTTTTTGGCTTTGATGGGTGGTTGGGAGGAAGCACCTCCAACTTTTGCAGGAAAGACCGTACGTTTAGTTGCGGTAGTTGCGGTAGGCTATGGTGAGGTGTGACTGTTTGGCCGTTGTGTGTAAAACAGCGGTCTGTGTGTCTTCAACTTGAAAGATTTCTTTTGCACAAACAGTAATTTTTGTAATTTCTCAGTGCAATTTGTGCTAAGGTGAGCTTTATTAGTTATTTTATTATTTTTCGATTTAAAAAAATATAAAAAAGTGAGGCTCAAGCCTAGTTGTATGACCATTATTTCACAATACATACACTCAAGTTTATGAATATATACCCCACCATTTAAATTGCAAAAATCAACTACAGTTTTACACATTATTTTTACGTATTCAAGAAAAGTCCCAGATGATGCTTGATGTTACTGCATCAGCATTTCATAAAAAAATAATATATAGATACATTTGAGTGTGTGAATCCCCACCCCCTACAATGACGAAAAAATTCCATTGAATTCAATTCTTTGCGATTCTTTACATTTATCTGTTAGCAAGTATCTGCTGACGACGCTGTCGCCTCATTGACTGAGAAACAGAATTACAGGCGGAATATACAGCAATGCCAATGCCAAATATGAATATCAAAACACGACTTTTAATAATCAATATATTCTTATTCTGCAACGCTGCTTGAATTAGGTGTTCCTAATTCTGAAGCGTGTCTTAACATAGCCGAATTGATGAAATCGTTCAAGCCTAGAGCTTCCCCATCTCTCCCGTGCTTTCGTCTTGACGCAGTCTCCACCTCTTTTTAAGCGAGGTTCTTATTGAGATCAGCGCACTCTAGTGAATGCAAAAACAACTTTTAAAAAACCTGCCGGTTATTTTGAATTGCTCCGACGCACCAAAATATTAACATGGTTGAACCTCTTGTTGAGACGAACATCACATTCTTTTTTTTCCATGGTTGTTTTAGTAGAAACATCTTGCATGTTTTGTTGATCAAAAGGGGTAATTCGTTCACTACATTGAAGTCGTGATTGGAATGGACAAAAATACGTCACTTTTCTTGAGCAAAAATTTTTGGGCAAAAAAAATTCGTTGATCTTTGCTAAATGTTTGAAGTGACTAACGCAAAATTTATGAAAGCCTTTTGATGGAAAATAAAATTAATAAGAAGGGATAATATGAATGTGTTATTTTTGTGTGTTATTTTTTTATTTTAAAATTGTGTAGGTGGAACCTCACAAAGAACTGGTACAAAAATGGGATTCCATTGGATAAAGTTTTGTACATTAGTTACGCGATCGAAATCGGAAGTGGAGATGACGGCTGGGGTAGCCTTGATAATTTCACAATTTTCAGTGCTGCTCAATTCTTCATTACGTTCAATTATTCATTTCGCAAAATTCTGGGAAACAATTGCCGCGTAGTAATTCAAATGATATTCATGGATTTTGTACAGGAATGCTAGATGGTAAATTAATAATTTAAAATTAATGTAATTTAAGAATCTATTCATCGTAGTCTATTAAATTATTAATCAATGTAATTAATTATTTTTGTATTTTCTATTTTAAATATTATTTTAAAAATTTAGATTTTGATGGGCGTGAACATATAACGACACAAGGAAGATCAGTTATGGCTGGAAAACCCATCGTAAACAAACATTAATATAAAGATAGCAAACTATCTACTTTTTCACTTGTTGTAGTCTTGGTAGTCTGTGTGTGTCTGTGTATTCTCTAGTGCCGCCTCGGTGGTCTCGACATGGAGGAGGGGAAGATGGGAGGCCACCTAGTGGTAGACTTTACAACATCACTTTTGTACACTCATGTTTTCATGTGAACTAATTTTCATTCACCTTTTAATTGATTGACATGCTTGTCATGTTGATTAATACTTTTTTGATGGTTTATTTCTGGTCTTATGTGGAAACATTTTCAAATATTTTGTAGTTCAATATATATAACCTAGCTTAATTTGCATCTTATTTTGATTTTTGATTTAATTGAATCTATTCCCCATAATTGTTTTATTTTATTATTGCTTTGTTCAAAGTAATAACTTTTGGTTTAAGAATGTTATCATTGCTAGTAAAGTGAATTACGATATAATTTATGCGTTTAATGAAATGATTGTTAGTTAGTTTAGTTAGTTTTCATGGAACATTGTGGATAACTAGAATTAAAATTTTGGATGACTAAAATTGATTAAAATTTTTTTTATTTCAATTATAATTGTGTATGACTAGAATTGATTTTGAATTTTGGATGAATGGAAATGAGGGATATTAAATAAACGAATAGGAATTCAGTAATAGTCAATCAGCATCTTGCCCGTCGTTTGGTTCGACGACGAAGACCAGCTACAGAGGGATGAGTCCGCCTTTATCTTGGGTGTTGACGTTGACTCCATGCTCGAGCAAATACTCGGCCACGTCCAAATTGGTCCTCACCTTTTATCCTGCCAATCAGTCAATTCAACTCTATCATCCATTCCATCAACATCTGACTGGGTGGCTAGAAATGGGCGACCACCATAACCATTACTGGAAATAGGCAGTCACCACTTATTCCGCCACCGAGTCTGACTGGGTGACTATAGAAATGGGCGACCACCATAACCATTGGAAATAGGTTGTCACCACTTATCCCACCACGACAATCGAATGATGACAAATAGGAACATGGGCCGTACGCATGGCACTGAACTGCAGGAAAGATTTGCCAATTATTTCACGACAGAGAAGCAGCTGGCGATGACAAAAATAGCAGGATAAATCTTTATGTGAGGGGCAACCAGTTCCGCCGCCGATGCCGTAATTTTACGAAGACGGATTTAAAGGATAGTTGGAGGGTATGATTGAATTTCAAGGCGGATAAGTAGGAAAGTGATAGTGTAGTGGATATATTAAAACAATTTTTAAGACGGATAAAGATTAAAAGATGTGCGCTATTACTATGTGTTTCACTCTTCTCTTTTATGATCTAATTGCCGAGTTTCCTTGATGAAATTTAGAAGTGCTTTCCAGATGGCTGATGACGTTGCTACTGTTGTTAGTGGGGGTGGATAGTCCCTTGATTTTTTTTTCAAGCGAGCTTCTTTGCATGTTTTCTTTTGCGCTGTGAACAGGCAGCACGTGAAAAGGAAGTGCTCGATGGATTCTTCTTCAGTGCTACAGTCACACACTGATGTTGACTGAATTTTCTTAATTTTGAAGAAATGGCGGTTCAATTGACAGTGACCTGTCAATAACTGAGTGATTTAGTGGCTGATGAAAACACCCTTCAGCAAATATGCATCGGCTGGGGAGGGGAAGAAACTCCTTGTGATGGCACCTTTTTTAGTTTTCGGACCATTCCTTTTTCCACAGCTTTTGAATCTTGTTACTGATTTTTGTTCTGAGAGTAGACAGCAAAACTTCTGTATTTGTAATCCCTAGACTGGTAGGGGTGGACTTAACGCTATTTATGTCGATCAGTTCCAGGAAATCATTGCTCGACAGCCAGTGAAATGAGAATAAATCACCATTTGCAAGGATCATCTCTCTACTCTGGGATGCTGTTGGAGAAATGTTTTTGAACGTCAATGTTCTATTCAGAGCTGGCTTGGAACAGCTGACTATATTGCAGGTGGCGAAATGCGAACTGTTTTATGCCGCATTCCGGATCGCGAGGTGTATTGCTCCTGCTTGGGTATTCTCAGCTTGGGTTGATGAGATGAACGCCGGAAATAGTACTACTTGGGTTTCTCTCACAGTTGGTGACTAAAACACACTCCGGGCCAGGATTCCCTTTTCGTGTGGTGCAGTTGCTACAAAAATTACTACGCTGTTTGGTTTTTCCGCTAGTATTCGTATTCCTGCTGCTTTAGCGTTGCTGTATTTGAGGGGCGGGATCTCCCATGGCTGCTTTGTGGACGAACGGAAATTTCTGCTGACTTCAACTGATATGTAATTCATTTCACTTTCGGAGAGAGTTAGCCCAATAGCTTTAGCCGAGAAAATAAAAAATGGACGATTTTTGTACTGGAAAAAACGAAGGGCAGCAAATTCAAAAGCAATCAGGTCAATTGGCAGTAAGTTATAAATAATTAGGAGGGATTCTCTTTGTGCTGTCTTGTGTGATCAGGTGATACATTTCAACATTTGGTACTGCGTGTTCATGAGCTAATTGTTGATACACCATTTCTTTTTGAGGCAGTGACTCCAGACTGATACACCATAAAGTAACTTTGGGACAATAATTTATTTGAAAAATGTTAGTAAGGTGTTAGTATTCAGTCCCCACGTCTGTCTCAGACAGTATTTCAGATTGTGAATTACTCTTTGAGTTGCAAGACATTTTTTTTCAACATGAGTTCTCCAGTAAAGCTTTGTATCAACTTCAAAACCGACAAATTTTGTGGAACGTGAAGGAAAAATATTTACATTGTTGATTTTAATTTGTACTGCATCTGTTATCATTTTTTTGCAAAAAATCATGAGGAAAGATTTTAAGGGATTTATTTCAACTAACACATTCTCACAATTTTTAAAAACTTCATTACACATTGTTTGCAAATTTGCTATGGATATTTGTAAAAATTTTATGCATTGCGACCAGCGCAATTTCATCTGCATTTCCAATTATCAAAAATTTGAAAGAAAAATTCGCATTAATAAGTTGCCCTGCTCTCCAAAGAAATGGAGATATAATTCCTCCTTATAGGTCGATGATAGACTCCTGCTTTAGTTCGTACAAGAGCGGATCTTGGGATTCCGTCTTTCCCAGGGTAAACTTCGTCGACACGGCTGATGGGCCATCGCTCTCTTGGAGCGTTCGGGTCGATGACGAGCACCAGGTCTCCTACTTGTATGTGTTGTTGGCGTTCCTGAGCCCGCCAAGATCGTGCGTTTTAATTTGGACCTGGCAACGCAGCGCGAGGGGTAAGGGAATCGGAGACGAAGGGCGGAGCTTACCACCACGCTACCACTTGGAATCCATTCGTCGCGAGAACCACATCTCCGCTCCGTAATTTTCCTTTTTTTGCTTGGCTTCACCAGCGCTTGCAGTTTTTTCGTGTCAACTAAAACTAGTTTAAATTGTTTGTGTAATTTGTGTGTGCGTGTCTTGAATTGTGGGGAGCTTACGCCGGGATCTCCTTTCTGGATCGTAACATTTCGTGTGTTGAGACGCGTGGTCTGGCAGCCATTGTGTCTCGTCTCGTCTCGTTTTTTCCTGTTCGTGCCGTGTCTTTCATGTCCATTGGAAGGCAACCAGTGGACACGTTGAAATATACATCGGTTTAATCTTCTGACGTTTGTTCGTGTCCTTTTCCGTCCCGTAACCGGCGTGGTGTGGCAACATTTGGTGCATCGACCGGGAAACCGAATCCCGGCACGGCGGCCATTACCACGCGGTCGGCGTTTCATCTGGCCATCGAAGGAGAGCTGCCGATATCAACAGCCATCTCATCCCGCTGCCCAGCCGTCGCCGACATCGAAAGTCCCGCGTGGCAGAAATTTCCGTTGCAGTTGCTGATTCTTCCGGCCCACGAAGAAACTGGCCAGCTGGCAGTTTACGTCGCAGTCGTCCAGATCTTCAACCCGAAGAAAGCAACATTTACAATTATTATATTTCATTTCTTTTCGTCCGTTTGTCCTGTTCAATATAATAATTGCTGTGTGTCGTGTGACGAGAGTCCATTGGTCGATCTCGTCAGATCGTCCGTGGATCTTCCCCCCGTTTGTTTGAACTCATTGGTCGATCTCGCCAGATCGTCCGTGATTTCTCCTTTTCTCTCCCGCCCGATTGCGTTGGTCGGTTCCGCCGAACCGTCCGCAAAATCCTGTTTCACTCCGTCGTCTTTCGTCAACGCCGTTCCAGGCAGCTGTCACAGTGTCCAGTGTCCGAGTGTCCAGTGTCCAGTGTCAGTGTCCAGGCTATCCAGCTATCCAGCCCGTCATCCGTTTCCGTCTGCTGTTTCTACACTCTAGTCGTTCCAGCATCACAGTTTGTCCGGCTTCATTGCCCGTCAGCTGACCCTTTATTCCCGCTCAGTTTGTCCGGCTCGTTGGCCCGCGTCAACTGATTAATTTTCCGTCCAGCTTGTCCGCCTTTCGGCCAGTGTCAGCTGGTTTCATTTGTTTCTTTGTCCGGCCGTTGGCTCGCGTCAGCTGCCTTTCCCGCCCAGTCTGTCCGGCTTTCCGCTGGTCAACTGGATTTCTTTCCTTTCCGTTGGTCGTCCCTCACTGTCAACCAGGCTAATCATCCGCCTTGGCCGGCGCCGTCCAGCTGTATAGACGTCTCGTTTATCTCGCGTGCCCAGCTCTTCAGCTCCACCATTCCGCGTAAATTCAACAGCGACGAGAAGAAGAAGAAGGACAATCTTACCAAAAGCAAAAAGAAGAATACCAAAACACTCCTGGCGGCCAGAGAAGCGGCTATTGCATATTTCGCGCGCGTCGACGCCGCCGCTGCCGACGAAGCCGCCGCCATCGAAGCGGCTGCCGCCGAAGCCGCCGCCATTGAAGTTGTCGACGTCGACGTTGAAGAACCCGCTGACGACGCCGCCGTTGCTTTGGTAATAGGCATTGCCGATCAACATTCGAGGCCGCGTCTACCAGATTTTGTACCTCCGCCAACTTCACGCCGCGTCGTTTACCGTCCTTACGACCGGTGGCCATCACCAGAAGAGCCACCTACACCACCAGGCGAGCCGGAATCAGAGGAAGAGGATTTCATCCCCAATCTTTCGGACTGCGAGGTACGAAGTCAGGTGGGGTCCTTTTCGGACGACGAAGCACCTGAGCCGACGTCGCCGCCGCCGCCGACACCACCGTCGCCCCCTCGTAGAGTGGTGCAAATTAGAAACACCAAGACTAATAAGACGCGTTGCGTCGGCCTGGATCAACTTTTCCGCCCGGAATCACAAGACAAGATCGTCCGTCGCAAATAATCCGCCGCTTCATTTAATTGTAACCTCATTGTGATTTGATTCATCGTTTGTATTTCTTCACTCGTCCCGCATCAAATAAATATCATCATGGCTGAATCTTTAGTTCCGGCTCTCACTTCAATCGCCGAAGAGGAGGAAGCAGTGTCTGATCCTGATGCGATCACCGATCCCGCTCGTCTCAAAAGATTCAGGACCACCTCCAAGATGGTCCATACGAATTCGGGAAAGAATCTCTTGAAATCAGTTAGAGTCGGCGAAGATCGGGACACCGTCCGAGCTTATCGTGTCATCTACGTCCGTGATTTTGACAGCCTGGAGCAGCATCACGATCGCTACGTTCGGTGTAACGCTCAAAACTGCTCGCAGGATGATCTCGATGGAGAAAGAGATTGGATTCAAGCCGTCATCTTCGACCACCAGGCAAGTCTGGCTGTTTGTGACAATTATTTGGCTCAAACTAATCCCAAACCACCCTCCACGGTTTCAAGAGCCTCATCACGGCATTCCAGCGTCTCCTCACGTCAAGCTAGAATTCACGAAGCTGAACGAAAGGAGAGGGAAGCCCAGTTGAAGCTCCAACAAGAGGAAGACGAGACCAGACGCAGAGAAGAAGAAGATGCGAAAATCAGGGAAGCGGAAGATTACAAACGCAAGGTGGAAAGTGAGAGAAGACAACGCGAGATACGCGACGAGATAGATCTACAGCGTTTGAGCGGCGCAATCATGCGGCAACAACTGAACGATATTACCGTCGACGATCAGGCAGCACACGCGCTTCATCTGTCGTGAGCGGTTTATCGCGAGTTTCATCACATCCTTCCATCCCGAATAATTCGACCATTTTCGCTCAAACTCCAGCCGCGCCTACACAAGCGTCGACCATGACAATCACGGCTCCGATTTCCAGAACAATGGCCACTCCGCGGACGCAGCCAAGCACCGTCGTGATTTCAACGGCTGCTCAAACTCAAGCGATGACCACACCCTTAGTCGGATCCGTGGCTAGGATGCCAACACCAACGAGACTCTTCAGCCAACCGGCAGCGACGGTGCCGTCAACACCAAAACCGACCCTTTTCGGCAGATTACTTCAAGCTATCACGCCCGGCACGCTTACACGTTCCGCATCCGTGCCGCATATTCCCTTGAATACAACCGCGTCGAATGTCATCGTTACAACCAGTATAACGAATCCGATGTTCTCCACACCGTCGTTTACTAGAGCACAGCCGGTCACGACGAGTCAGCCCATGTCAACGGCTTCAAACGTCGTCACTCCACCAACGTCGTTCTTCCAGGCTCCTATACCGACCGTTCCGCCAACAACGACATCGGCAAACGCTCCGATTCCTACGTCGGTAGTTCCTCAAGCGCCTACATCGACTGTACCATCGTTCGCCCCACCAACTTCCACATCAGTTGCCGCTCCGGTCTCTACATCATCGGCTTATCCGTTCACGCCGGTGACTACAGCCACCATGCACGTCCCGACGACCAGTAATGCGACGCACGTCCCAGTGTCGGTCCCGTTGCCACCCAGGTCTTCAGCTTCGGTCCCATTTCCGCCCGGATCTTCAACTTCGACTCCGTTACCACCCGTGTCTTCAGCAAGCGCTTCGTCGTGGTTTTCATCGTGGAGGAACGTTGGTCAACCGAATTTATTCGGGCCAAGGCAACCGGCCCAGCCACCGTCCGCTCCGCCGGCCCAGCCACCGTCCGCTCCGCCGGCCCAGCCACCTTCTGCTCCGCCGGCCCAGCCACCTTCTGCTCCGCCGGCCCAGCCACCTTCTGCTCCGCCGGCCCAGCCACCGTCTGCTCCGCCGACCCAGCCACCGTGTGCTCCTCCGGCCCAGCCACCGTTTGCTCCGCCAACTCAACCACCGTCTTTCCCGCCAGCGTCTAGTGCAAGCCACGCTTGGCCCCCGAATCCGCCGCCGACCACTTCAATTCAGATGGGCACGGTCCCGACGAGTTCAATTCCGACAAGTGAAACGCAAGTCACCTCCGCACCGCCTTACAGCACTAGTCATGTGCCGGTCAGCCTAGGTCCGTCATACGGTCCGGGTTTGTCCGCCTACAATCCGATTGTGTCTACAGCTCCATTTGAAATGGGTTCGATTTACGGGCCGGCCACCGCGGCTGCAACCCCGACCTCATCGTCATTTACGCCATCAACCAGTCTTGGACACGCCCCGACGTTCTTTCCAAGAGCCTCTGCACCGCCATTCGTGCCAACCAGCCTGACATTCGCGTCCGGCTTCCCTGGACCTTCCGCTCCTCCACCGACAACCGACAACCCGCACGGAGTCTATACGCCAGACGCCTGGATCCATGGCCTCAGTGCTGTTCACGCTCCGCCAGGCCGTTCGAGTATCAAACCACCGCGGATGAAGGCGCCGAGCTTTGATGGAGACCCTCGAAATTGGCCAATGTTTATTCAGATGTTTAAGGTCTTCGTCCACGATGCCGTTAGTTCCGACGCGGAACGAATCGCTCATCTTCACGACGCCCTTACTCCATCGATTAGAAAGGACATTGGTGGAGCGTTGTTGAATCCCGGTCTCTACCAACACGCTCTCAACGAACTCCAGAAACGATACGGCAATCCGCAAATCGTCTCTCAGGCTTGCACCGAATCAATCCTGAAACTCCGGCCCTTCAAAGACAACGATTTTAATGCCCTCCGCTCCTTCTCCGCGGATCTTCACTCCGTCGTGGCGACGTTACGGCTTGGGGGGTATGGAATGGAGCTTTACAGTCACGCTACTCTCTCGCAGCTGGTTGCCAAGCTCCCACCGGCTCTGAAAAGTCGATGGGGCGAGAAGAGTTGGGCGATGCAACCTGCGCTCGCGTCTATTGAAGACTTGGACCAATGGCTCGACGGAGTTGCTATGGCCGAAAAATCCATCCGGGCCAGTTCAGTGGAATCGTCTCATCAGCGGCCCGTGAAACCGACTGAGGAGAAGCGACGTACGCACAAACCGAATGTTTTTAACATTACGTCAACGAATCCCACAAAAACTGACGCCGAGGATAAACGCCCGAGATGCTTAGGGTGCAACAGCACGCACCAGCATCGGCTAAAGGACTGCAGAAAATTCAAGGATTTGCCAGTCGAAAAACGAGCCAAGATAGTGAAAGATTCGAATCTTTGTCTTCGCTGTTTAGGTAGTGGTCATATCGGCAAAGACTGTACAAAGCCCGAACGCTGTTCCAAACCCGAATGCGATGGGACTCACCACTTGCTACTGCATGGAGCTCCACGACTTTTTCCTAAAAGGACGGATCCTAAGCCACCAACTCCGGCGACATTTTCCGGTTCAATTGCATCGAGATCGTCCGGAAGCCGCATTTTACTGCCGATCGTCCCGATCATCCTAAAGACAGATGGGAAAGAGTTCCCGCTCTACGCTCTTCTTGACTCCGGAAGTGAAATTTCCGTTATAAAGGGGGAGACGGCGAACCTCCTCAATCTACATGGCAGAGTGGAGAGGGTAGCGACGAGAACGGTCAACGGCGAGACGAAATCTGCCGATCGAAAGATCGTCAATTTCAGTGTTTCTTCGACGGACGGTCGTTTTTCTTTCGACATCTCGGATGTTCACGTCATGGAAACCTTCGAACTGAACAAGCGATCAATCGACCTTGCTCGCCTGAGCAAGCAGTGGCCTCATCTCGTTCACGTCCCAGTTTATCCGACTACGCAAGAAGATGTCGCCATCTTAATCGGCCACGATCATCCAGCAGCCATCGAAATCTTCGAGACCCGAAAGGACCCCTTCGACCAACGAGCTCCTCGCGCTTATCTAACAGCTTTCGGTTGGTGCATAGGCGGTCCAAGCGGCCGACTCGATAACGGAGCAAGTAACTGCTATCACTCCAGCACGGCCGAAAGGGATTGTGACGTCATGCTGCATCAATTCATCGAAGCCGACACGTTCGGGACGAAGCCAAACGTCGCAAAACCAATTGGTGCGGAAGAGAAGCGAGCGTGGGAGATCTTGAACAGCACTACCAGACACACCGGTGAAAGGTACGAGGTGGGTCTGCTCTGGAAAGCGGATGATTCCGTTGTCCCAAACAACTTCTTTTCCACCCAACGGCGATTTACTAACCTCGAAGGTAAATTCGCCAAAAACGAAGGACTTGCCGAGACTTACCGGGCCGTCATCAACACCTACGTCAACCTGAAGCACGCCCGAAAATTATCGAAGGAAGAAATTGACTCTGGTCCAGATGGGCGAACCTGGTATTGCTCGCATCATCCCGTCTTCAATCCGAACAAGCCGGGAAAATGCAGAGTCGTTTTCGACCTGTCCGCCAAGTACAAAGGAGTGTGCCTCAACGACGTTCTTTTGAAAGGTCCTGATCTTCTAACCAATCTCATCGGCATTCTTCTCCGATTCCGACAGCATGCAGTTCCGATCGTCGCCGACGTGGAAAAGATGTTCCATCAAGTGCGAGTGAGACCTTCCGACGGGCCGGCTTTCCGCTTCATCTGGCGTGATCCAGGTGATACTAAACCTCCGGATATCTACCAGATGGACGTACATCTCTTCGGTGCTGTCTCTTCACCGGCCGTCTGTGCCAACGCACTACAAAAAGCCGTCAAAGACAGCAAAGATGCGGAATCGCTGCTACCCCAAATCACTCGACATTTCTACGTGGATAATTGGCTAGCGTCCTTTCCTTCAGCCGCCGAAGCTATATCGACTGCCCACCGATTGACTGAAGCCCTGAAGGTTGGAGGTTTCCCATTGACGCAGTGGGCCACTTCCAACGAAGCCGTAAGGAAGTCACTTCCAGGGATTCAGCAGGAAGGAGCATCCATCAATATGGACTTGGACGCCGATCCGATCGAACGAACTCTCGGTTTAGTCTGGGATTTCCGTCGCGACGTCTTCGTCCTAGGTGCAAAGGCGGATCCTGGTGGAAGAACAAAACGAGATCTTCTTAAGTCAATTTTCAGCATCTTCGACCCCCTCGGCTTTCTAGCGCCGATAGTTTTCCAAGCGAAGGTCCTCATGCAGGATATATGGCGCCACAAATTCGATTGGGACGACGAGCTAAGCCAAGATCTTATTGACCGCTGGATCCGATGGGCAGAAAATTTGCCCTCACTCTCCGGACTCGTTTTACAACGATGCATCGCTCCCAGCCGAGAAGACATCGTAGCGACCGAACTGCACGTTTTTGTGGACGCCTCAGAATTGGGCTTCGGTGCTGTCGCATACGTCCGATTGTTCAGCGATGGATCAGCCAGTGTCCGGTTCATCATCTCGAAAGCTAGAGTCGCTCCGCTTAAATTCCTGACGATCCCACGTCTAGAACTTAATGCTGCCGTTCTAGCCGCGCGTCTCGGCGCACAAGTGCGTACGAAGCTGGACATCGTCTTCGACCAAATTCTTTATTGGACCGATTCTACAACCGTGCTTAGCTGGATCACATCCCGTAATTGCCGTTTCAACAATTACGTCGGAAATCGTGTTGGCGAAATATTCGAAAGTTCAACGCCCGCTCAATGGAATTACGTCCCAAGCGCCAGCAATCCCGCCGACGACGCCAGCCGTGGTCTGGATCCTTCCGAGTTTACCGTTGAGCATCGTTGGTTCTCCGGTCCGCCGTTTCTTCAAGGCCTCGACGAATGGCCGAAACTCAAGGTTCTTCCGCCGGTGGAAGCAAGCGACCCAGAGATCCGCGAAACGTCCTGGGTCGGGCTTGTACAAAGAGAAAGCGACGCAATCGATCTTCTCATCGAACGGAAATCCCGGCCTTTGATCATCTTCAACACCGTCGCCTACATTTATCGCTTCATCCGGAACGCCCGTCAAAAGGACCGCAACCAGCGTTCAATAGGCCAACTTTCGGTCGAAGAAATTGAAGTTGGAAAGGCGTTCATTCTCCGCCGGATGCAATCTAACGCGTTTCAACAGGAGGTGAACGACCTACGGGCCGGCCACCAAATCGAAGAGATTTCCAAGATCGTCAAGTTGACTCCTTACTTCGACCACCACGGCCTCATGTGTGTTGGCGGGCGACTTGAAAAGGCGCCTCTCCCGATCGACGTCCGCCACCCAATCATTCTGCCTCGTTCCGAGCGGATGACTGAGCTAATTCTCTTCAAACTCCACCGTGATCGCGGCCATCTCTCGGCTAGCCAGCTTCATCACGAGGCGCGTCAGCAATACTGGATTCCGAAGGGCCGAATCGCGGCCCAACGAGCTTACCACCAGTGTCACCGTTGCAGAAGGATAAACGCGAAAGCAAGGAATCCATTCATGGCTGCTCTACCCGCTTCCCGGTTAAAAATTGGCTATCCCGCGTTCACCCACACCGGTGTAGATTACTTCGGCCCCATCGAGGTGTTAATTTTCCGTCGTACCATCAAACGTTGGGGTGTTCTCTTTACATGCCAGACTTCAAGATGCGTCCACCTCGAAATGGCTTATTCAATGGATACAAGTTCCTTCATCGCTGCACTCGAACGCTTCCAGAATCGTCGCGGCGTCCCAGCGTCTTATCACAGCGACAACGGGACTAACTTCGTCGGAGCGCAACGAGAGCTGGCCGAATGCCTCCAGAACTTGAACCAACATGCCATCCAGCGGCACCTGAGTCGTCAGCCGTCAAAATGGGTTTTCAATCCTCCAGCTGCTCCACATTTCGGGGGTAGTTGGGAACGGATGGTTCGTGCCGCCAAGATCGCGTTGCGAGCAGTACTAGGAAATCAACGCCTCACCGACGAGATCCTGTTAACCGCCCTCACGCTCGTCGAGAACATCCTCAATAGTCGCAAGTTGACCCCAATGAGCGAGGACGCGACCGATCCCGAATGTTTGACCCCAAACCATCTACTGCTGGGCCGTGCAACTCCAAATCTTCCGCCTGACGTCTTCACCAAGGATGATTTGAACGCCAAGCAGAGATGGCGAATCTCGCAGGCTGTTGCGGATCAATTCTGGCATCGTTGGATGAAGGAGGTTCTACCGAGCCTCACCGAGCGCGAGAAATGGTACCGAGAAGGCCCAAATCTCGAAGTAGGAGACATCGTCGTCATCATCGATCCAGCTACACCTCGTGGATCGTGGCCGACTGGAAGGATCCTGCAAACATTCCCTGGCGATGACGGAGTGGTCCGCTCCGCGACCGTCCAGACGAAGGGGACTGAACGCCATCGACCAGCTCACCACTTGTTTCCCCTGGAATCCGTCCGGATCCGAGAGGGTGCTCTTCGTATGACGAAGCGCAGGGCCGGCGATGTTGGCGTTCCTGAGCCCGCCAAGAGCGTGCGTTTTAATTTGGACCTGGCAACGCAGCGCGAGGGGTAAGGGAATCGGAGACGAAGGGCGGAGCTTACCACCACGCTACCACTTGGAATCCATTCGTCGCGAGAACCACATCTCCGCTCCGTAATTTTCCTTTTTTTGCTTGGCTTCACCAGCGCTTGCAGTTTTTTCGTGTCAACTAAAACTAGTTTAAATTGTTTGTGTAATTTGTGTGTGCGTGTCTTGAATTGTGGGGAGCCCACGCCGGGATCTCCTTTCTGGATCGTAACATTTCGTGTGTTGAGACGCGTGGTCTGGCAGCCATTGTGTCTCGTCTCGTCTCGTTTTTTCCTGTTCGTGCCGTGTCTTTCATGTCCATTGGAAGGCAACCAGTGGACACGTTGAAATATACATCGGTTTAATCTTCTGACGTTTGTTCGTGTCCTTTTCCGTCCCGTAACCGGCGTGGTGTGGCAACATGTGTCGACGATCAGCAAACCACTTTTTTCTTCTTAGTAGAGAGGGAACTACCTCGGCGGTCCATCTTCGCCAGAAATTATCCCCGATTATCTGAGCGTTCCTCCATCGCTGACGAGAAGTTGGATTGGACTCGTAAATCACATCAGTCGGGAGGCTAGGATTTGCTCGGCCCAGGAGAAGATGATTAGGCGTTAAGACGGCCGGGTCGTTTGGATCCGTGGAGCATCTGCCTATGGTTCGGTCATTCATAATGGACTCCACTTCGACTAAAGATGAGATGAGAACTTCGTCCGGGAAGGAATGGTCCTGAAGGATGAAACACAGAGCATCTTTGGCCGTCTTAATGAGGCTTTCCCATGCCCCGCCGAAGTGTGGGGCGGAAGGGGGGGGGGGGGGGGGAAACGTCCACCTGATGTTCTGGGCGCCGAGTTCCTCTGCAATGATGGTTTGATTCAGGCGTTCAAGACCGGCCTTAAGTTCCTTTTCGCCGGCTGTCAGATTGGTTCCATTATCCAAGTATACTACATCGGGCCGAATCCTTCGACGTGCGAATCTCCAAAAGGCCAGGAGGAATGATGACGTGTCCAGGGAATGAGCCGTTTCAAAATGCACTGCTCGAGATACCAGACAGGTGAAAATGATTCCCCATCGTTTCTCCTTTCGTCACCCGACAGTAGTAACAATAGGCCCAAAATAATCGATTCCAGTGTTAGAAAAAGCGGGACGATCGTCTTGAAGACGGTGGACTGGGAGAGGGCTCATCAAAGGAATGTCCGGCTTCGCCCTGAATCTTTTACAGTCAAAATATTTTCTTATCATGCTGTTGACGGAAGTTCTGCCTCGGGGAATCTAGTATTTTTTTGTACAGCAACGAGCGTTCTTTCAGCGGTCACGTGACGGAGGAGTAAGTGAGCTTGTTGCACGATGAGATTTGTGACGTGGTGGTTCGAGGGCAACAATATTGGATGCTTGATATCCGTCGGGAAATTGCAGTAGCCTAGACGACCACCTACGCGGATGAGTTTTGCCTTCGAGTCGAAGAATGGAGTCAGAGTGATAATAGGTGAATCAGGCTTTATCTCGTTCCCCTTTTCCAGATTTCGGCTCTCCCCTTTGTAGCTTTCTCGTTGGGCTAGTCAAACGAGGATGACTTCAGCTTCTCTCAGCTCGGGAATCAGGGCGTAAGGTTTTAATCTTCTTTCTTCGGCTGAAACGGAACGATTATGGATAAATCTGAGGACCCAGACGATAATCCTTTTTAACCGACACAAGTTTGAGTTCTTTTGAATCAGTGAATGAAGAGGATGAGATTCTTGAGACAAAGTTGATCCTACAAATTTTGAAATGGTTAATTTCGGGGTCGTTGTCCGGCGGCTCAAAATGTTCCGGCATGGCTGGCCAGCTGGTTTTGGGTTGGAGGAGAAAGGTTGGACCGGTCCACCAGCGGTTGTCTTCCGTCAGAGAAACTGCTTTGACGCCACGGCTACAATCATCGGCCGGGTTTAAGACGCCCGGTACGTGTCGCCATTGTTTGGCCTCCGTCAGAGTGATAATCTCGCCCACTCGGTTGGCTACCCAAGTGTGGTAACGGCAATGGGTTGAGTAAATCCAACGAATTACCGTAGACGAATCGGACCAATACGTTTCAGCGTCTATTTTCAGTCGTAGTTCTCTTTTAACCGTTTGAGCCAAACGTGCGCCGAGGAGAGCGGCGGATAATTCCATCCTCGGTATGGTGAGGTGGTGGATCGGAGCTACTCGACATTTTGACATGACGAACGAAGTCGTGACGTTTCCTTCAGATTTCAGCAACAGATACGACTCGGCTCCGTATCCAGCTTCGCTGGCATCGACGAAGGTGTGGAGCTGGATGGATGTTGGGGAAAATGGTTGCATGCATCGCGCAATGTTGACCGATTCCAAATGATGCAAATCGGCGACCCGTGAAGGGTTCCCATCAATATTTCTTCTGCGGGCGGGTTTAATTTTAGGGCCCGGAGCGCTTGGTGCGGCATCAAACTGAGCTCCAAACCAGGATCGACTAAAGCGTAGGTGACGAACGAGTGCCCGTTGGCTTCGACTTTCAGCTTGACTACGGCTAGCGCTAGCTGGACCTGTCCAGTCGAGGCTCTCTTTATGCAGTAGCTTTTTCCCTTTAGTACAGGGGGGAAAACGAGACCTTCGACGTCGTAGATGCGGGCGTCACAGATGTGGGAGTCGTAGACACGGCGGTCGTAGATGCGGGACCCAGGTGTGCTTTCTTCTTATCTGGTTGAGACGAAGGTGGCCAGGGCATCCTTGGTGCACCGTGCATCATCGGATGATGATATGATTTACAGTTTTCGCGAGTGCAAGTAATTTTCGTCGTACATCCTTTGCTCGCATGGCCAGGTAGCAGGCATCGGAAGCAACATTTTTTGTCAAAAACCAATTCGGCTCTTTCCTTTGGCGGCAATTTTGAGAATTTCCCGCAGTTCGGTAATGCGTGTGACCCTGAGCAGAACACGCAGGGACTCGGTTGAGTCGTGTTGAATATTCTTGGCGGGCGGGTGTTCACTGGCGGTTTCTCTTCTCTTTCTTTTGTCGTTCTTTGACGTTGCCGGCTGGCATTTGAAGCGGGGGGAAGGGCTGGAGCTGCCCATGTCCCTGCCATTACTCTTGAATCGAGCCAATGATCGAAGTCGATAAGAGTTACCGCCTTGGGTTGAAGTTGACACATCATCTCTCCCCATTTTTGAGTCAGAACGGGTGGGAGCTTGAATGTGACTTGGTAAAGCAATCCTGGTGCCAACAGATCGTGGACGTGTCCGCCATTTGAGAGATCGGTGACGGCGGCTTGGATTGCTCCCGAAAACACACAGATCGAATCGAAATCTCCGTCCTTGGGCCCGGGGAGCTGCATGAGAGTCTGGACGTGGGCTCGGACGACTATCTGGGGGTTGCCGTACCTTTTTGGAGCTTTTCTAGCGCTGCGCGGTATTGTGCGGGGTCTCGAAGAGAGTTTGCCACGCTGTTGCGGACCCTTTCGGTTAAGTAGTTCTTTAGAAAGACAATGCGTTACGCGTCGTCCGGAACAACGTCGTGCACCAAACTCTTGAAATTCTGTATGAAGTGGGACCAATTTCTTGGGTCTCCGTCGAAAGGGGCGAGGTTGATGCGGGGCAACTTCAATGCCAGCCTTGAGGACGGGTGGCTCCATGGGTTGGACCAGATGGCGTCATTAATCCAGCTATCCGGCGTCCGAGGTGCGCCCGGTGGTAGGGCGGAAGGGTTTTCATCCGGTCGTTTGTGTAGATCCATGGCAAATTTTACCTTAGGCTCGGGAGCAGCTGTCCCGGACCAAGTCAGGTCGCCATAAGCGCGTGCTAGGTGACCGTCGGCCGACGGATAGTGGTGGGCGGGAACATAAGTTGAATAGCCAGCAGCGGAAAAAATCGGTGGGCCGGCGGGAACATGAGCCGAGTAGCCAGCGTCGAAAGAAGTCGGTGGACCAGCAGGAACGTGAGTTGAAGAGTCAGCGGCGAATAAAGTCGGTGGGCCGGCTGCGAATGTAGTCGGTGGGCCGGCAGGAACATGAGCTGAATGGCCAGCAACGAATGAAGTCGGTGGACCGGCAGGAACATAAGTCAAAGAGCCAGCGGTGAATGAAGTCGGTGGGCCGGCTGCGAATGTAGTCGATGGGCCGGCAGGAACATGAGTTAAATGGCCAGCGACGAATGAAGTTGGTGGGCCGGCTGCGAATGTAGTCTGCGGGCCTGCAGAAACATGAGCTGAATAGCCAGCTCCGTATAAAGTCGGTGGGCCGGCTGCGAATGTAGTCGGCGGGCCAGCAGGAACATGAGCTGAATGGCCAGCGACGAATGAAGTCGTTGGGCCGGCAGGAACATAAGTCGAAGAGCCAGCGGTGAATGAAGTCGGTGGGCCGGCTGCGAATGTAGTCGGCAGGCCGGATGGCCAGCAGCAGACGGAGTCGGAAAACTAGCCAGAACAAAGGCCGGATGGCCAGCAGTAGATGACGTCGGGATAGTAACTGGAACATAGGCCGGAACGCTAGCAGCAGACGGAGTCGGAAAACTAGCCGGAATAAAGGCCGAATGGCCGGCAGCAGATGACGTTGGAGTAACTGGAAGATAGGCCGGAACGCTAACGGCGGGCGGAGTCGGAAAACTAGCCGGAATAAAGGCCGGATGGCCAGCAGCAGATGACGTCGTAGTAGTAACTGGAACATAGGCCGAATGGCCAGCAGCAGACGGAGTCGGAAAACTAGCCGGAATAAAGGCCGGATGGCCAGCAGCAGATGACGTCGGAGTAGTAACTGGAACATAGGCCGGATGGCCAGCAGCAGACGGAGTCGGAAAACTAGCTGGAATAAAGGCCGGATGGCCAGCAGCAGATGACGTCGGAGTAGTAACTGGAACATAGGCCGGATGGCCAGCAGCAGACGGAGTCGGAAAACTAGCCGGAAAAATGGCCGAGAGGCCACCAAGGATCGAAGTCCGAGGGCCGGCAAGAGTTGAAGTCAAAAGGCCGGCTGTGGCCGGGAGTGGAACGCCTGCCGAAGCGAAGGTAGGGTAGCCACCAAAGATCGAAGTCCGATAGCTAGCGGCGGTTGAAGTCGAGAGGCCGGCTTGGACGAAGCCTGAATGGTCAGCTGGAATGCTAGCCGGATGGTTATCCTCCGCAATCGTTGGAAGGCTATCTGGAAATAAGGCTGGACGGTTATACCGATAGGCGGCGAAGAGGCTGGTTGAAAATAAATCTGTAAAGCCGGTTGGGACGGAGCTTGAATTATCAGCAGGAACGGTGGCCGGATGGTTATCCGGATGTGTGGCGAAGAGGCTAGTTACGGGATCCAAAACTAACAGCGACGATCCGGGGCTGCTGTTAGGAGCCGTCTGGTCATCGATGTTAAGTGGAACTGCAGCTTGTTCTGATTTAGGATCGTCACTTGTCCGTCGTTCCATCGACACGTCATGCGCGGAAACCTCGTGCTCAGCTACCTGCGGCGGGGCGTCACGGTAGCCGGTTCTGAACAACCCTGGTGGCTGATCCCAACCGTGGAACGCGTCATCGCCTCCATAAGAATTAAATGATGTTACTCTTGGTCTAGCCCCGTAATAAACGTCGTCCACGTCGGGATGTTGAGTCGGCGCGGAAGATGGTCTCGGTAGAGGAAGTGGCGGTGAACGGCCTGGGCGTAGGCTTGGGCTTCCGTAATAACCATGCACTCCTTAGAGCTCTAGTTGGTTCACCCGACGTCTTAAATCATTCCAGTCGGGATCAGAGGTCGGCCGAGGCGAATGCGGTTGATTGATTCCTTCACTCAATAACGGCTGCTGAGAGAGCCGTGATCAGACGGATGCCTTGCTCGAAACCGACTCACCCACTCTGCTGAACAGGTGTTCTTCGATGGTGTCGAGCCAGAAGTCGAGGTCCGTTTCGATCGTACTGATCCAGGCAGCGCTCGATCCATCGTCGGGACGGATTGCAATGTAACAATTGTTGAAGTGGCTGCATTCTTGGAAGGCGCCGATGATATCTTCCCTCCTATTTTTTATTGATGTCCGATTGCCGTGGTCGGCCATCAAATCTCGAACGAGCTTTACTAAATTCGTGAACCGTCGTTTCGCGTTACCTCGAAGTACCTTGAGTGTTGCTGGGTCGTCGGTTTGCGTTTCTGCATTGTCTTCGGACATGTCGTTGGCCATTTTGATGGATGAACGCGGATACACTAGATTAGCTGCGTGGGCGTGGCTCGAGTGATGAGCGTGGAACACTATCGAGACCAGCGTGCGAGGTGAGGCAATAAATCGACGTGATTGTACGCTGCACGAGAAAGCTACGCACTCAATAACGGGGCCGCACGAGTAGGGAACACGATTCAATAATGACGGACCACACGTGGTGGGCATTGGCAAGTTATACACATGACGGGCCGCACAAGGGCCGACAAAGTACAAGCATACAAGACGGGCCACACTAGGTGGGGGACCGCGAGTTGCAGTATAGGTTTAAGTGCGGTCGATGAACTGAATCGACAATAGTACGAAAAACAAAAAGGGCACACAAATGGCAATTACCCGCTACTAACTGTTACTGATTACCATTTGTGTAGGTCCTGCCACGCGGGACTTGGGTGGAAAGAGAAGTGCACACTGGGACAGGCTTGTCGAGTCACTTTCCCGGTCGATGCACCATGTTCATTCTCGCGAGAGAAATGACCATGCACTTTCTTTCAGAGTTCAATCAATTGTATTTTTTAGTGTCACAGTAAGTTCAGTTACAAAATCACTTTTAGACAATAGAGTGGAATCAAGAGTCATCGATACGCACAGTTAAACAGGACACTAACTAGCAGCTCTCCGCACACCGCCGAGCTCGCCATGAAATCGCCTAAAGCTACTTGCTCGACTCGGCGTGGGGAAGGGAAACGGGCGGTATCGACGACATCTATGGTTCAGGTAAAGGACTCAGCAATTTGTTGTTGTGGCAAGGCTAGTGAGCGGTAACAAGTTACTTTTGCTATTTTCCATACTTTAGGGTAGTGATTTAACTCGAAGCATTTATTGTGGAATTTTAAAAGAATATCTGATAAGATGGAGTATGCAGTCTGGATATCTAGGCCAATCTCATCAATACCAGGCGCAGCTTTATTTTTGAGTGAATAAACACAATTTTTAAGTTCAGATAACGTAACTGGGGGAAATGACAGCTTAGACAGTTCTTCTAAATAATTTTTATACTTACGGAAAATAGTTTGCTGAGCTTGACCCATGTTTTTGGCCTTTGGGAAGAAACTTTTGCACAATTCTTCCACTATTACCTCTCTTTCCGTTATACTTTGACCATTTATATAATTAGCTCACCTGGTAGAAAATTACTGCATTGTGAGGTTGCCAGTTTTTTAAGACCTTTGTATGGGTTTCGTTCATGTCAACTGTGCACTGCTTCTCAAAGGCCTCCTTCTTGCTTCTCCTTAGCAACCTTTGATAGTCTGCTTTAAGTTGTTTGTGCTTATTTACATCGGATTTATTTTTTGTTTTAAAAGCTTCTCCTTTTGCGTTTCTTAATTATAGTTTTAATTGTAAAAGCTCTTCTGACCAGAAATCCAGTTATGATTTGCTTATTTTATTACTCGCTAATTTACTTGACATATAGCACTGTTCGATATATCATTTTTAAGTTCTTCTATTATACTGTCTAGCTTACTTCTAGAACAACATGGCCTCTCCGACTTAAGACAAGGCTGTTTCTGAAACTTTTTCATGTAACAGACAAAGTGTCTTAAGTTTTCCTTCTTTCCCAGGGGGCACACAGACTATGTTTCAGACCTGTAACAGGGTTGTTTTATCGGCCTGTTTTAGGTCGGTAATGAGTGCATACAAGTAAGGCTGTTACAGCCTTGTAATACAGTATTTGTAAAACATATCTGTTACAGATATGTTTTTTTGGGTGCATCTCACAGTGACGGAATCGCACTAGTAAAGGTGGCCATAAATAACAGCTTTTTTTTTTTTGCTCATAAATATATAGTGTTGAAAGTAAAGTGTTTCATTAGTAAAATATATCACTAATAATTTGATTGTTTAGTAACTCGAAACAGTACCCATTAATAACTAGTTCTTTAAGTAAAATGTCTCATAAGAACGAAGTTCTTGTGGTTCTTGTATCATAAGAACTTCGTTGCATTGATAAATTGTCTCACTAGTATTTCTGTTCACAAGTAACATCAGGTTAGGTTAGGTTAGGTTAGGTTAGGTTAGGTTAGGTTAGGTTAGGTTAGGTTAGGTTAGGTTAGGTTAGGTTAGGTTAGGTTAGGTTAGGTTAGGTTAGGTTAGGTTAGGTTTGGTTAGGTTAGGTTAGGTTATAAAATTGGTAATTCCCGAATCACAATCACGGCGAAGCCGTGAACATCATATTATTATCATCCACGGCGAAGCCGTGAACGTCAAGTTATTATCAATCACGGCGAAGCCGTGAACATAATTTTATTATTATCCACGGCGAAGCCGTGAAATTAAATTCGGTATCATCCACGGCGAAGCCGTAAAATTTACATTCGGGATCATCACGGCGAAGCCGTGAATATCATACTGGATCATAGGGGGTGTTACTGTTGATGCCTGTTACTAACGAGACGTTGTCGTTATACTACAAAATACTACTGTATCACTTTCCCTTTTCACACGAAATTTTGAAACAGAATTATGAAACAATTTACTATTGACCATTTGTTTCTATGAAATAAATAAATTATTTTGAAAATTTTGATTTTCTACCGAACGGTATTATTTGAGATACGTTTTACTAGTGATACACTGTAGCCATTTTCAATTTTACTAGTGATACAAATTACTATAGTACGATACTTACGCGCCTTTTTACTACTGCGATTCCGTCATAGTGCTACGCACCGGTTTTTTTTATGTACTATTTTTATGTGAAATAAAATTAAATACGACCAGAATCATTTTGATTAGTTTAGCCGTATTGGTTAATCGCTGCTAGAATACACGTTAGTTATATAATATTTTATTTCACCACATAATTCAAGTAGATTATGTTTGCAAACGTGTTTAATTTTATTTTTTTTTCACCAATTTTCTCATAGACTAAAACAATTGGGGGAAAAAACGGTAACTGCATCTTCGAAAGTACTGGATAAGATACAAAGGATGGACTAATAATAAAAATGGTAGTAAATAAAGATTTCATGTATCTGAAATAATGGCAACATAATCTAAAAATATTTTACTTATGATATAGCTCCGTTACAAAATGAAAAATCAACTTAAGAGATATCTCCGTAAAATAATTAAAAAAACAAATTGTTGGGATTTACTTTGATAGAATATGTAACTATTTTAATATTAAATCAAATTGAATAGAAACATTTTCATTTTTTCAGCTGTATTCCTTAATCGCTGCTAGAATACACGTCAGCAAGTTTAAGTTTGTTCACCTTTGTTATAGGAGAAATTTGAGAACTAGATTTGTCTTCAGTTTTTGTTCCAGGGTTTCTACCAGTTCCGGCTCTTCTACCTTTGCCGCCTCTGACTGATTTTCCTCTGGATGATGATGGTATGTCAAATGATTCGTGATCCTGTATTTTGAATTTTCTACCCGCTCCGCCTCTTCTACCTTTGCCGCTTCTGACTGCTTTTCCTCTGGATGATGATGGCATGCCAAATGATTCATGTTCCTGTAATATGAATACTGTTGCATTCGTAGGTGGCAATTTTTCAAGAATCACTTTGCATTCCATTGATAGTTTTTTGTCTTTTGATGGTGATGCAGGTTTCAATGTAAAATAACCAGATCGTTGCCATCTGAAAGGACAAGCTGAAAATTTGTCGAAGCAGCAGGTGATGACGAAGTAGACGGTGTGGCCATGAGAGAAAAGGGATGATTGGATGGGGGCGGAGACAATGACGGAGAACGAGCAGGAGGGGATCCTGGATGCTGTACTAAGGAGTCTTCCTCTCTTGCCTCTCCTATATTTCCTGTCCCTTTTATTTCACCTTTTTTCTTTCCCTTTCCTTTTCTTTCTCGAGACAACCTTTTTTTTCCTTCTTCCTCTTGATTTCTATTGAATTAAAACCAAACATTAGTTTCGGTATCATCGTCAGCGAGAGAAAAAAATTTTGAATACTTTTATCAACATCGCTTTCGTATGATCGCCCGTCATCCTCTCCTAGATTCCAGTCTTCTTCTGTTTCACTTGTAGGTTTATTTTTATTCAAAACTTTGTCCGTTTTTCCCTTTTGTCATATTTCCTAAACAAAATGGTTGAAATATTTAGTGTTGGAACCGATGACAGAATCAAAAGAAATAAATTATTGTCATGTACCTATTTTGTTCTTTTTACTTTTCCTTGCAAGCCACACTTCCTCTTTTTTACAAAGTTTCATCCTTTTTCCTGTTAAAAATAAATGTCAAATAGATGAAGTACATTTAATTCTATAGATCTACCTTGAACCTTGTCCCAGTGACGTTCCCATAAATGTTGAGTAAGCGTACCATCTTCTCTCTTTGCAGTAGTCAATACCTCCTCCGCTTGCCAAAATAAATTTGGTGTGCTGTGTTCCATTAGGAAGTCTGACCAAAAGGAGCATCGAAGCATTATACTTTGTTGCTGCTTTGGTTATCTTCCTATTAATGCTCTCAATCAAGTGAGATTTAGCTCTGTCCATGTTATTTGGTTCCCTCTCCGTTAGACCATTCCAGTAGTTTTGGTACTCTAGAACACCCCATGGCTCGTTCCTGGTTTCCTTCTCCTTGGCACCTTTGAAAACTTCCTGAGACAGAAAAATTTTTTAAGAAGGTTATGTAAAACCATAATATTATTGACTTAAGACTTACTTTGAAAGCTGTTAATCTCTTTTTAGATTCTTCTTTTTTTCTTAATTGTTCTTCTTTGCAAATTTTTAAGTTCCTACCTCTCTTTTTTCCTTTGTGCCTTGGCTTTTTTCAATCTTTTGCCTGCAACGTCATTTGCTACGCTCTCATTAAAATCAGAATTTAAATCAGATTCAGAAGACATTTTGATCCAAGTATCAGTTTGTGGTCGTATAAATATAAATCAAATATCGTATCTGGTATGTCTGGTATCGTATCAGTTCAAAAGCAAAATTTGACCAAACAGCGAATGATAAACAGCTGAGTGAGCTGACACCTGGTGGCATTTTAACGCAGTTGCAAATCACAATAACAAATTGGATAATATTGATTTATTAAAATAATTATCCTTATTCTACGTTATTTTTAGAATTGAAAGTCAATATTTATAAAGTTTTGCCCCTTTTTTTTATATTCGCCAAGAATAACGGCAACACCTTCCCTACCCATAACCCTCCATGGCCTATTGGCCGACTGGCCTTGTCAGTGTGAAGTGTTTCCCTTTATTACTGTATTTCAAAGCTAGTGAGATTTTATTGTGAACCATATTTTGGTTCCACAATCATTTTTGGAAATGAAATGGACTTCCAACAGATGGCTGCAACATCCAGCTGAATTACCTCCAATTCACTCAACTCAACTGTATATATTTAAAGGGCCCGACAGGTGGCCCCATTGCACAACCGCCTTTAACCCGAAAACCCTTTGTGCTTCCCCCACTTCATGTCTCGGGAGGCGTTGGGGAGGCAGTGTGTCAGTAGAAGTGTCCAAGAGTCAATGTAAAATATAGAATACTTCACGCTCAGTCTTAATACAAAAGGATCAGGGCATACATCTATCTTCCCGTGTCGTTTAACTCGTCTCAACTAAACATATTTCGGTACGTAAGTAGACACGGCTTACTATTCCGAACAATCATCAAGAGGTTGTGGTCTGCTTTTTTTCAAATATTTCACCTTTTAACTGTTATAATTTTATAGATTCTCTTTTCCCAGTTAACAGATTCAGGATACCACCTCAATCTTTCTGTTTCCTCTTTCAGCCCAGAAATCAGGTAAAAAAAGATATATTTCAATGTACCTAAAGTTATTACAAAAAATTGTTTCATTTCACTCTTAGGTAGTACTTTACTGGCCAATACTTGCATCTGGATAGATGTAGGATTGTTCTGATCATCCCGATTTAAGGTTGTGTGTCCCGTTGACATGTGTTTTAAGTTACAATACTCTTACCTATTTTATGATACAGGGTTTTGGCTGAAAAACATCAGGTGCTTGCGGTAAAATGTTGATGTGAGGAAATGCGAAACTCACCTTTATCTGGGCACCTTTGATAGTTCCCGTACTGTGATGTATAGAAGCACCAAACTTTTGGTAAATATCTTAAGCTTAAAAACCTTTGTTAAGAATTTTGTAATTCTAAGATGTGACAACAGGCTAATAGCTTGTAAAACTATAAGTAGCACATTCGAAATTTGTTAGATGGTTGTGAATGTTTATTACTTAAAGGTTTACTTTTTTTAACAGTATCTGCAAGAAGCTTTCTAAAACATCTTGATGGTAATAAAGTATTTTTGAGCATTGAATTAATTAATCCACTTAACATAAACTTGTGTCTTACTTACAGGCAGTCTATATAGTATTTGGTGATAGCAGCGTATAGGACTGCGAAGTCAGCTCCCCAGCAGTCATGTTCATTGTCAGTTTAAAAGAGGACTTAACAAGACGGACGAGAAAACCGACATCATTTCATATATATCGTACCTTATGTGCATTTAACCGCCTGTCTGTCTGTTTCCACTGGCTGTGAACAAATGCCGAAATTCAATAAATGTTGTGTGGGTCACTACTCTCATTAATTTCACGGGACATTTTTTCGTATACTGGATTTTTTTCTAATTCATTGGTAGCAGCCGAATGAAGCTGGAGATGGGCTATAATAAATAGTCAAGCGCCACTAAAATTGGGGTGTACAAAAAACCGGTTCAAATATTAGAACTTTGGGTATTCCATTGGAATCGAAAACGGTTCTGTTAGTACTGAAAATAAGTGTAAGTAAACGGGTCTAGTATTTTCAATTGCATTAGTGCTGCTGTGACTTTACGATGCGAAAGTTTAAATTAAAGTTTGAATTTTTAACGACTCCAGGGAGAGCGAGTGCCATCCTTTATTATGAGAAGAAAATCAAACAAAAACGCAGATTACAAAGAATGTAATCAATGAACTTTCTTTGGAAGGACTATGATATCACTTTTCACTTTTCAGAACAGTTTTAAAGTTAAGATGAATTTAATAAAAATCCAGATACAAAATGAATATTTGGGGAAAACCACCGTAGAGCCACCTATAGATCTTATTGCAATTCAAAAGTACGCGACATAGCCAAAAGTCGTGCGCAGCTTACGCCAATGCGCACCACTGTGGCCTATAGCCGAACTAAAAATTGTTTTATGCTTGACTACTCCCATTGTCCCCATTATGACCACAAAATTCGTGGAAGTGATGGGGACAATGGGAGTCATATCATATCATTCCAATTGTGATCAGTGTCATCTTCACCTGAATGCTGCTGCTGTAAGATGCATGACTTGCAAGAAACATCTCTGTCACAAGTGCGATACAGGCTCTCATTTAACTATGCCATTTCACCGACGATTCTTGTGTTCTTCCGACACATTGCAAATTTTGCTACCAGAACATTTCATCGATCCCAAGGGCAACATTATAATAAAAGGTATGGAAGTAAGAATCGAATTGTTCAGACAGCTTTGTTTCAAGTTTTTTATATTTTAAAGATGTCCCAAGTAGCACAGATATATCCCTTGGATATCTAGGAGATGGATTGACAGACGAACTCGACGTCCAGTGTTATGTCCCTTGGACATCCAGCGATAATCCAAATGTCGCTACGTATGACATCAAAATGAGATATACGTGAGACATCTGTTTGGATATCCAGCTGGATGTAGCCTGGACGTTACTTAGACGTCTGAAGACATCTAATTTTTTAACGAATTTTATGCCTGCAGGATATTACATTCATCGTACGCTCCCAGCGGATATTTCATAAACTACAAGAATATTTCGAAAATAAAATTGTATTTACTCTAACAATTGAATGGAACAAAATTATGAAACTTAAAAATAAATTACAAATTCAAGCATCTTTGCTTTAAGTATAAGTGAACAGAATTGGGGAATAAACAATGTAGGAAAGGGAGCAAACATTTCTTTTAATTTAGTGGAAAATATCATAAAAAAAGAAAGAACTTCAAGAAATCAGTGGAAAAAATAAATAAGAAAGACGTTTGAGATTATTCTTCTGTCAAATTCGAAGCTCTTGCAGGAGCGTGCCGCAACCAATTCTTGACATGGGTCTGAAACACCGTGTTGTTGTGACGAACCACATCCTCAAATTCAGGTTGCTTTCTGACCCCTTCTACACAACAAACCACAAAAATAAATGTTGCTGAACGTGTAAACTAAAACAAATATTACAAATAGGAAAATTTATTATACCAAGAATAGATTTGATGAACAGCATGTCATGGCATCCTTTCTTTTGTTTTTCCTTCCTTTTTCTGCCAAGCCAGTTGACATCACGCAGAACTTTGTCAGATGCCACAGCATCCAGTGCGCGTTCAATCGCATCTTTAAACCCGTTACCACCAATTGAGGATATCATGTCAACCTGGGGGAAGAGGAGAAATAAAAGAATTTGTGAACATCAGACAGTTATGTAAAATAATTCTCAAATTACTAATTGGCGTCTAACTTCTTCGTCCCTCAAGGAAATTTCATAACGTTCCAGTTCTGCCATTGTCTGCAACGGTAGTCCTTGTATTTCAGTGACAGTAGGGTGGTTAATAGTACCATTTGGTCGGGCCTGATTTTTCAATTGCTCAAGATCTTTTTGGTGCTGCAATTGATTCTGGTTACATGTTGCAAAAAAGTAAAAATGCAGTTATATATTTTTAACACTTGTAGGCTACACTGGGAGGGTAAATTTTCATTTTTGAATGCAACTATTTCAATACGTCGTAGAATTTCTTCACATTTGAACCCCTAATACTGTCATTTGGCAGTTCCAAATAAGCCGAAAAAGACATTCCTGAACCTCTGGTAGTCAAATGGGCTGGATACACAAAAAAACTATTATATATTACCAATGATACAACAATCATTGCTGATTGCGTAAAAATTGTATACCGTTAACTCTCAGATTTCTAGATACACCAGCACTCATTGGCAACATGTGTGGATTGGTTATGTCTGTTGATGAGACTTGTTGATTTGAGCCACTTTATCACACAAGCAGCAGCCGAAAAGGTGATTGGTATAAAACTGATTGCGAGTTCATTAATTTTTTCACCTGTTACTTTCAATTTTAAATAGGTGGTAGTAGATACTCACTCCCTGTATTATTAGTGGTCGACAATTTGCGATTCAGCTGCGTTTGGGGACTATACAAATGTCAACAGTGTAAATTTTTACCACAGACGAAATAGGTGAGACTTTTTTTCATATATTGCTATTTTATGTGTGTGTAACTTTCTGTTTACCTGTTAAAGGTATCGTCAGAGACAAACTGTGGCCAGGCTTTGTTACGTCCCATGTTGCTGCTGCTTTCTGCTAATTCGAGCCACTTTTTAACACAAGAGTTACAGCTGAAGGTGAATGAGATAAAACTGATTGCGAGTAAATGGATTTTCACCTGTTATTATTAATTTCAAATAGGTGGTGGTACACAGGCATCGTACATAGTTCCACATTTTCACGACATTGAAGTGACAGTGCAGTGGGACTGTGTATCAACTGTACTGCTACATTGAGACCAATTTGAATATCATCTTTACAAGCATGCCTAGAGTAAATTCTCGCTGCAAGGCTGTTGTCAGTCTGAGACAGTAGCAAAAGCGCATTAGGGCTACGCTTGAAAGGATTTATCTTGTTGATGAAGTTGTTGCTGAACCGAACATAGCAGCTGCATCATCTTCCATTCAACCGGAAGTGAATTGCTCTTCCAGTATGAATCATTTAAGTGACTGTGAAGTTTACAATGTTCCCGGTATTGAAGCTGTGTTGACAATGGACGACGGTGACAGTTCTGAGCCAGTAGATGAAGAAAGTGACGTTGATTCGTACTTATCGTTGTATGATAGTGATTCACAGAACTCTTGCTATGGTTCCAACGAAAATTTGTTTAAAAACATTGATTGGTCAAGCAGTGAAAGTGAAAATGGTCTGGAAGATGAAGTGAAGAAAAAACAGGACGACTTCTCCGAACTCTGGGCCATTGGGTTGTGGAATCGAATATTCCAAGGGTTCATGTGGGGAAGTTGTTGAAATGCATTCGTCCCCATTTTGATTTATCTTTCCTTCCACGTGATTATCGAACGCTATTAAAAACTCAGGGTAAAGTAACATTAAAAGAAATGCCTCCGGGACATTACTTCCATTTTGGTTTGATAAAATATCTGTTCGAATTTCTAAACTCTCTTTCCCCTCAACAAATTCCACTTTGTATAGAGTTGTGTGTTAATGTTGACGGCATCCCACTCTATAAAAGTTCGCGTAGTCAGTTCTGGCCTATTTTGGGATTGTTAAGAAACATTGATGGGGCGAAGCCTTTTATTGTGATTGGCATCTTCGAGGGGACAAGTAAGCCCCTCGATGTAAATTTTTTCCTGGAAGATTTTGTAAGGGAAGTTAAATTTCTAGAGACAAACGGGGTTATTTTGAATGGAAAAGTGATTAATTAATTAATTGTACCAACATTTTTTATTATTTCACTATGGTACCAGAATCTTGTCAGACCCTGACTTGAGTGGACTGCCAGAAATGATTTCTTACGCTGACAAGATTCTCAAACTATTTGTTCATCAATCAAAAACGTTGTATGGCAAGAAATTCGTCTCTTTTAATGTTCAATGTTTAACTCATTTAGCTCAAGAAGCCACAACTTATGGTTCCATTGACACAATTACATGTTATCCCTTTGAAAACTTTTTACAGATATTAAAAACGTTATGTAAAAAGAGTTCAAAGCCACTCCCTACAGTAGTAAAACGTTTAAGTGAGATTCAAACTGTTAAACATCGAGAGAAGAAGAAAAATCCCGAACAAACCATTCTTCTCTTTGGTAAGCATCGTAAGGGACCGTTAGTGCCAGCTTTATTTGGAAAGCAATATCGTAGAGTAAAATTCGGTTACTTCACATTGAGAACAAAAGTGCCTGATAACTGTGTAATTTTGAACGATATGTCTGTCTTTATCGGTTAAAACTTTGTTCAAGACCGCGACGGCCAAGTTTTTGTCATCGGCAGTAAATATTCCACATACAATTACCTGTTTATTTATCCGGCGCCTTCCCGAATTGTAGGAGAGGTTTTTGTGACTGAAAACGATTTGTCTACTTGTCTTTTGGCTTTTCCACTGTCTTTTATAAAATTTCAAGCTGCGAAAATTCCAATTAATAGTTCTGACGTCGACAAATTTGCTGTTATATCCATAAGAAACGAAGTGAACATGTATTAAACTTTTCTTTTGATGTAATCATGTTGCAACTATGAGATATTAAGAAATACAGTTTACTTGGAGAAACATTCTAACCTATTTTATTTTTCCCCTCTTATATTCAATTCATTGTAATTGATTGAGATAAATGACATACATTATTTTTAGCTTTTTGTTATGAAAAATTTTTTAGAGCACGGGGCGAAAACATTAGGTGGTCAAACTTTACATCCAGGCGATATCTACAGGACGTAATTCTATTATATAGATTACTATCCTTTTATCATCTAAGATTTACGTCCACTGGACATCCAAGAATGGTCTATCCAAGGGATATCTCCGAGCAACGTCTAGATTACGTCCATTGGGACCTGGACGGAAATCAGATGTTCAGATATCCAATGGACATCCAGGGGATGGGCTGTGCTACCTGGGCGTATGTGTTCCATGCTTCATATGTGTTACAATGTCGAATGCGAAGGATCGATGTTACTCATTCCAAATCTTCAAGAATCAATCGTGGTGGTCAATGAGAGTGGTAATACTTATATTGATACATCTTGTACAATAAAATATTTGAATCCTCTAAAACACTTCAAAGGTCGATTTCTCGTTAAAGCTGAAGCTTTCGTTTGTGATAGTTGCAACTCTCGTACAAGAGCCACAATCGATGACTATGTATTTTCTGGATTTTTCCCTGGAAGTTTATCGCCAAATGTCACCTATCTTTTTGCAGAAGAGGCACTTCTTCTAGGACACCACATTACTCATAAGTCTCCTGGGTCTTCAAAAAAAATGTATGCACATTCTCTTGAAGAAGTATCAACAGAATATGGCCGGGTATGTTACATAAAAGGTCCTGTTTTGTATGCACGTGATTCTAAAAATTTGGTTCTTACAGAATGGACCAATAAATGTAACATTATTTACTACTGCAGAAAGAGAATGGGAAACCTGTAGACATAATATTGACGACCAAGTGCTTGAAAGGAACAAAATTGATTGCCCCAGCTGTGGGAAAGAACCTTTAGTCAGATCTTCTGACGCTATCGTAAAATTGAATGGGAAACCTGTAGACATAATATTGACGACCAAGTGCTTGAAAGGAACAAAATTGATTGCCCCAGCTGTGGGAAAGAACCTTTAGTCAGATCTTCTGACGCTATCGTAAAATTGAGGCGCTTAAGCTCGGCTGGAAAAGTGCGAAATCCAGAAAAAGAAAGAACGTAAGATGCGTATACAAGAAAACACGACAAAGACTGGTCTTAAGTTTTATTATTTCAATAGAATGGAACAACCACAGGAGAGGTTTGGAAACTTAGTTATCAAATCCAATGCAGAAGTTGAAAATTTCCGTCAAAGGATTTACAACAAAGTTTCTACTGTACGCAATTACATTTCATTTGAAACTACTAGATTTGACGTGCTGGACTACGATATGATAAATCATGATTTCATTTTATTTTTAATTCCCTTATCTTTTTTTGTAGACAAAAAAGAAACAGATGTGTGGGGGATCGGCTTTTAAGGCCGCAAGAGAAGACTCCAATGAACAAAAGAAATATGACTGGGCTCGTCGTTAGCTCTTGCAAGCACTGCGTTGTACCATACGCAATTAACATGTTTAAAGGTGAATCGTGGACCCATACTGCATTTATGCACAAGGAAGCCATGAAAAGTAACGCCAAATTCTTCTGCTACGATGTGGTATGCCAATACTGGAAATGGATGAAAACATAAGTAGCTGGTCATTTTCCTGAATACAGTAATCTAACAAGTGAAATGACAGGAATCTTGCCTATCATGCATAAGAATGCACATCAATTGCCATGCAAGGTATTATATCAATAAATTATGAAGCAAAGTCTTCTCTCAAGCTTGAAATATATATGTACAAAACAGATTTTATGGAATCCCCGCTGGACAACTGGAATAGACTTAACTGGAGGAGAAGAGCACGAACAAGTTTTCTCAAAATTGTATCTATATACTTATGTGCTAAAGCATATGGCCAAACATAGTAATAGAGCTTCTTATTTTATTTATTAGCAAACATTGTTGCATTGTTAACTATTAATTCAGCGATTTTACTCTTACTTCATGTAGACAGAAACGATTTTTTAACATTAGCTATTCTTTATTGGAACTGGGGTAAAATTTAAAATATGCATTTCCTTCTACGCAGAAAGCTAGAAAAAGTAAACAACTTTCCAATACAGGTTGAATAATTATTTGAAAATAACGAAAATTTTCTTATTAGGCAAGAAAGGAAATCAAACAAGGCACTTCAAAACTCGAGAAATTGTTGGAAACCCATAACCTCGTAAATAATGATCTTCCACTGATTCACAAGGAGCTGGAGAGAAAAGCTAAGGCAATTCTTGACCAAAGAAAAACCAAAAAAGACTACAGCTGATAAACTGAGAAGAATGCTGGAGGGCTTTTAAAGACTACTTCCATTTCTATCTCTAAAGAAGCAGGTATATTACAAAAACTAAATTGAGACTGCATTACTTACTTAGAGTATCGAAGTTGTACTAAAACAGAAAATTCGAAGACTTTGACTAAATTAAGGCGGGTTTTCACTGAAACTAAACGGAAGGCTTTGGAAACGATCGAATTAATTAATTCTAAGGATAAAACGCTTCCAATTTCTTACGAGGATTTCGATAAAGGTGTCGTTTCTTGGGAAACAGTTCTGTATCGGGATGACACGCACTTTCCTACACGTAAAAATAAAAAAAAATTTATACTTTTTTAAGTAAAAACTTTATTTCGTCGTTTTTGCAGTTTCCCTTGCCGACAAATATAATATTGTTGATTGTTGGATGCTATTGAAAAGAGCAAGGGAGGAAATTACATTGAGTAAGAATGAAATGATAAACTACATGCGATTCCTCATTGATAAACGGTCATCACTAAAACAACCAAGTCAAAAACGGGTGTACGACATTCAGGCCCAGTCATTCAGGCCCGCGACGTTCAGGCCCACCTTTTTTTTACGTGCCTATCAGGCCCAATTTTGACGTCATTCAGGCCCAAGATTTCTTTTTTATAAAATTAAAAAAAAATGGGGTATCCGACGACTCCCCCTGGTGAGCACAGTTGCTCCCACACCTGGGCACTACCACTATACGTATACAGTTGTCATTATAAAATTTAATAATTTCAATTATTTCGAAATTTCTATTTCGACTTGCCCGAGATTCGAAACTCGGTCCATTGTCATTACAGCCCGGGCTTCTGACCATTAGACCACCGTTGTTATAGTGACATACAGGAAACATGGACGTTGATGGTATGGTTCAGGTATACCCCCCTTTCACTCAACCCTCTCCCAGGGGTGCGCGCAGTCCCCGTCCCCGCCGCTCAACCTCAGCCGCTAAGCCCTATATTAAAAATTATCAGTGTAAAAAGATCTTCATCCATGTATCAATCGTTTTTCGATAGCAGAAAACTTGTCTTGCTAGGGAACAAATCACTTTTGAATTATTCAAAATGCACGTCTGTTAAACGCTGATTGGCTTTCGATATATTTATGTATTGTGTTTTTATGTATAGCCTTAACTGATTGATCATTACTGATTGATCATTATTTTAAAAGGTTTAAAAATTCTTAAGTATGAAATGTATTTCCAATATATTAAACTGTGAAAAACATAAAAATTATATTGGGCCTGAATGACATTCAAGTCCGCCTTTCAGGCCCAATTTTTGCGACGTCCAGGCCCAATAAAAGTGGGCCTGAAAGACGCGGGCCTGAAAGACGCGGGCCTGAATGACCGGGCCTGAACGTCGTACACCCAACTTAAATTACAAAAAAAAACTGAAATTTTCCTTGTTTAGTTACATAATTTTTTCTACTTCGGTACTATTTAGAGTTAATTTAGATGCTTCCGATTGCGATTCCTTATGAAGATTGGCTTAGTTAATTTTAAAAATTCTTAGTTAGTAAAAATTTGTATAATCCCCCAAAATACATGTCAATAACGCTTTCGTAAAAATAGATAAAATCTTAAGACGTTGCTTTGTCTGAAGTATTTTTTAAATGAAAGATTCTTAGATTTGAAGTAAACTTGATAATTGCTTTACGCTAAGGTTTAAGTTTTTTAAAGAAATGCTAAGTTAAAAAGAAAAAAATTCTCAAAATATACAACCCTCAACATATGCTCTGCGACTTAAGATAAGGCTGTGTCTGAAATTTTTTATGTAACCCATACCATTGAAACAGCAAAATTTTAGAAAATTATGAAAGGGAATATTAACGTTTGGAAAATTTTATGCTGTGAATTGAAAAGGGATAAAATAAATGTATAACAAATATAAGGAGGCAATGCAATAAAAAGAAGGAAAATTTAAGACATGGCTTTGTCTGTTACATGAAAAAGTTTCAGACACAGCCTTATTGTCTTAAGTCGGAGAGGCCATGTTGTTCTAGAACTAATTAGTGGTAATTGATCTTCTATTTTTTTTAACTTTAATTTCCAACTTAGCAAGACATTTCATTTTATCTATGTTTTTTACTCTTGGCACTATTTTACTTACTGTACTACGCTTTGGTTGTTTCACAGCCACTTGAAACAGAATGATCGGATGATCAGAGTGACTGTTCTCGTTGGGAAAATGCCAATTTGAAATATTGGTATTATCACCTCTGAGAGTGACGTCCACCATCGCTGTTATCTGGGGAATGTATTCTAATTTGGAAACAGGAACGTTTGCTATATTTAACTTGTTTTGGTCAGTAAATGATTCCAGACACTCACCTCTTTTATCCGTAGACTTACTATTCCATAACTTATTTTTTGCGTTAGAATCCATGCCTATTATACAGACCGCTCTAAGTCAGGACCAGTCTTTATAAGATTCAAAAAATAATCTAGACTCAGAGACGGTCGGCAATATACAGAGAAAAAGTTTAGACCAGGGTATTTGTTTAAATGGACTCCTACACAATTATTTAGGTTTTGCACTGCTATATTTACAGCCATAAGAAATTTTGTAGCCAGAATTATTGCACCAAAAGCATGTTCTTTATTTAAGTTATGATGAACCGTATAATTACTAGGAATATTTGGTATAAGTAACTCATTATTAAATTTATTGGTTATGGCGTAAGGTTCTTGAATTAACGCTATGTCAATATCTAGCTCTACTCAAACTTGACTCAGGTTTAAGGATGCTACTTTACAGTGCTGCAGATTAATCTGTAAACATGAAAGTGATTTGTTATTGTGATTCATACTTTAGGCTAAGAGTTGTCTCAGTCTATCCACCACCTTAATGTGCGCTGAACATTGAAAGTCACCCGATTTGTGTGCACCTTTGCAATTCACGCATTTCATCTTGTTGTCTGGATGGATGCAGTCTTGTGTTTTGTGCGACTCTGCGAACCGGTCACAGATTTCTGCTGCCGATTTGTTTGTGCATTTAAACGTGACATGGCCCAGTTTTTTACATTTGTAACAATACGTCACCTCAAAATCCAGTTTAGCTTTTTCTACTCTATTCTCTTTTAACTCACCTGCGGCATTTTTAACTGATATTTTCCTAGCTTGGATTACTGCTTCTTCACACTTTTTGAATGTGCCATAAATCTTTGACGTGTCCTTTCTAATTCGAGAGCGGTTTGATTCTATTAATTTTACCACGTAATATTTCATTTCTAAACTCCATCTCTTTTTTAAGAACCTCTAGATTCTCTATCCCAGTCCCGAAGACTGCTATCGGGTACTCTATTTTGCGTTCTGAAACAGATTTTAAGGACGCCTCTATTTTTCCATCCGCTTCCATTAACTGTTTAGCCTTTTTGGCATCAGCGTCGTTATTAAACTTAAACCGAGCTATATTGTCTCTCTTAGTGAAAGACTGCAGCGTCAGATACTCCGAATTACTTTTAAAGAACTCATCCATAGCATCACCGATAAAATTGCTCGTGTCCACATCCGGATCTAGCTTAGCAATGATGGTGACCGACTTCGAGGCCACTGCCGCATAGGATTTACCTAGCTGCGAGTCCATTCCACTAGGTGGCTCATTCTCCTTAGTCGGCTGCCCATCACCGAATAACCCATTCAAGAACCTATTTGCAATTTTAACCTTGATGCTGGTTAGCTCACTTTCTATCTCTTTAGTATGACTGATAATGCACTCTTTCTCTTGAATGAGCGTCTCTCTTTCCTCTTTTAAATCCTTTATTAGTATATTATCATGTCTTCTCTCGACATGTCGGTCAGAGAATTCTGGCTATTGTTCTGTACACTAAGTGTACGTTTCCGTTTCTCACCATTGGTGCCACCAATACTTGATCTAGGTCTAGAGTACATTATTTTACACACCTCAGAGCAATAAAGATGATTTCCCTGCCATACTCCCTCCTATACGACGGAAATTCCGTCGTATAGGGGGTATATATTACACGAGCGAAGAAAGGCAACTTGCGTCACTTATTGATCAAGAAAAACTGAAGGTATATTTTTTAAAATAATTTAATGTCGTAGTGAATAGTGATCTAGTAACCACTACTTTGCCATTCATTTAGGCTATCAAACGACCAGTTGGAATAGCTTTTATAACCTTCGCCTCAAACATTCAAGCAGCGAGGGTAAGCCAAGATCATAGGCCCAATTGGCGATGTGGATCAATCCCAGAAAGCTCGAGCCTGATTGTTATCTTTAAGCCTCACCGTTGGTCCGTTGATTTTGCTCCACGTCCAGATGAGATCAATTGGTAACTAGATTAAATTAATTAAGGTTAATTCAAGTTCTATAATTATCCTCTGTCGTATAGGAGGGAGTATAGGATTAGTCAAGCATAAAATAATTTCTAGTTCGGCTATACGCCACAGTGGTACGCATTGGCGTAAGCTTCGCACGACTTTTGGCTATGTCGCGTACTTTTGAATTGCAATAAGATCTATTCGGCTGCGTCAATAGTCAATACAATACGTGTTACTGATGTATCGCGAATAACGTTCAGGATCAGCGCAGTGTTAATGGTTTATTTTACGTTACGTTTTTACGGGTTTATACGTTAATGGATTATTGGTCCTGATTGATCTTGTCCATTCGGAACCGTTCCGAACACAGCCGCCTATTTTATAACATTTCCCAACACACCCGCTGTGGCGCGGTGTAAAGGATTGGCCGATCGCACGATAGATGGTGTTTCTGCTTCATAAATCTTTGATCTTTGATTTCCATTTTCCAACCACTTAAAACCTAGGAGAAACCTTTTTCTTAATTATTAATTGGAACATATCGAGAACAATAATATTAAATCAATTATGGTAACTATTGAGTTTTGTGCTTCATACCGAATCATCGAAGATTAATTTAATTATTTATTTATCTAGTTACCTTTGTCGCTACTACGTACAGCCCAGAATCATCCCATGGTAAGCATTTTTTACTTTTGTTATTTACAGCAATAAAACTAGTGTTTCAATATTTACAGTTAGTGGAATTGAAAAATGGGGAGACTTACAATGGCCACTTGGTGAGTTGTGATAACTGGATGAACATCAATCTACGAGAAGTAATTTGCACCTCCAAGGTAAAGTACTTTCATTTAAGATAGTTCCGTCATCTGTATCTGTCAGTGATATTCTTGAATACGATCATAAGGTTTTACATATAATATTTAATGAACAAAAATACAATTTCTTTAGGATGGTGACAGATTTTGGAGAATGCCTGAGTGTTACATTAGAGGCAGTACCATCAAATATCTTCGAATTCCAGATGAAGTCATTGATATGGTTAAGGAAGAAGTAGTTGCAAAAGGTCGTGGTCGCAGTGATGGTAAAGGAAGAGGTGGAGCCCAAAGAGGAGGCAGAGGTGGTAGTAGAGGTATGTTTTAAATGCCAAAATTTTCTCACTCATTATCAATTAAGTTAATGGGGTATACAAAACAATTTTATTCGTAGTCTTAATATTGTTTTAGTCATGAATATTATTGAACAAGTACCAAGTTATAACAGTATTATACAAAATTTTCTGATAATGGTCCAATGGGATAAATATAGTACAATCACTTAATGCTCAAATGATTGTACAATAACTAATGTATGTTTGACTTCTTGTTAATCTCATTATTCTAGAATCATGTTCAGTATATCGTAGCTTTATTTTTAAATTACGTCGTTTCGTGTCATTTGACGAATGAATAGCTAAACATCCTATCTGCACATTCAGGAATGCCTGCTCTTATGGTTTAAAAATGAAATCTATCTACTATGTAGAGGTTTATAATTTGTTTTTTATTGATTATTATTTCAAGAGGTACATGCCGCGTCTCTTACTTGAATACTGATAATAAATTAATTTTAATATTAATTAAAAATAGGAATTTATAAAATTAATTATTTAATCTTTTCACGTTTTTTTATATTTTATTTTAACCTTCCAAAAAAAGTTTACAGTTTAATGAAGTATAGTACTACCTAGGTAATGTTTCTCAGTCGTGTACATTATTATAACTTACATTATTTCCTTTTACTAAGCGTTAGCTTATCGCAGCTACACGAATGTGCGTCAAACTCAAATTAATAGTTAATGATTGATTGAATCGATGGGATTATTTTAATTTTATTATTTAATATTTTTATTTTAAAACATATAGGCTTCGTTGACGTATAATATGGAGCATGCATATTCCTATTGATATGATATAAAATTATTCTTGTGTTGACCATCAGGTTCTTTTGGTGCTTCAAGAGGTCGAGGCGCGCCGTCGGGACGAGGTGGTGGTGGTGGTGGTGGCAATAATAAACCCCGTGGAAAGTAAATAAACTTGTCAGAATGAATGTATGAAAATAAAAATATGGCCAAGTCTTGATTTATTCGAGACGCTTTCTGTTTTGATAAAAAGATGGAAGCACTTATCTCATTCTTTCTCTTCACATTAATTTTACATGCTTAAAATAAGCCCATAAAACCTTTAGGCTGAAATACACCAAGAAACTGAAATATTTAGAAGAGAAGAAGCCCTTGTGGACTTGTAATAACACGCTGCACCTTCAGCTGTTTTGCTGCATATTTCATAAGTCAGTAGGTGCGGCGTAGTAAGAGTGGATGTGTCGGATCGTTCGTTGCCAACTGGCAAAGCGACAGCGAAAATCGTTGTTAGCACAGAAGATTCAGATGCCCATTTTTAATAACGAATGAAAACAAATGTTTTGTTTTTGCAGAAAGTTCGGCGCGCTTAATAAATGTCAAATGTGTATACATATTTTGAAGCATGAAAGTTTTTCGTTTGTTATAGATACTTTCTGCGTTATAGATACTTTGAACTTGAATGCTCACCAAATTCAGTACAAAAGCAAAAGCCATACCACTAATTTTAGAGCGACACCATAATACATCTTCCATTTTCTCGCTCAGTTGCATTCGAACGTAAAATACAATTAGCTCGTAATTACGATTTAGTTCTTAATTATTTGTCAGACGTTTGCAATAGTAAATTCGCCTTGCGTATCCGGAGAAGAAAAAAAATATATAACAATAGATAACCGATGGAAGAGAGATCTCTTGCTGCTAAGGAATCTACGGGGTGATAGACACACGAGAAAACCCAGGAGATGCAATTAGTTCTCCAATCTCCATTTCTCTCCTGTGCCTATGCACGGATACAACAGCAACGAGATGCCCGGAGCCAGCCAGCGCAGCCCCTGCTGTTCGCGCAGCCAAGCCCAACTTGGGCTTTCATCTCTCTTCGTTTTCGACATTTTCTTTCTTTCCTCCCTCACTCTCTCTTTCTTGTCCCTCCCTACCTTGAACCGAACCAGCAATTGACTCTTGTTTTAAGGGCCAAACACATTTTAACTTTGCCAGTCCTAAACCCACAGGAAACTCCCTGACGAAAAGAATGGCTAATATAGAACAGTTAATTGATCTCACAATAAAGTCATTTTCTTCTACTATACCATCTATTCAAGGCCTATTTATTATGTTCACCTTGAAGGAGAGTATTTATATGCGACGTTGTCAGACTCGAGTAGGGGTGAAAAGTGTTAATCATTAACCTTGAATTACACCAAAAAAGGAACCAGTTACTATAAATTAAATCGACGCATAACATTCAAAAGCGCCATTCAAGCAAAGGGCCTCGATAATAAATTAAATGTTGTTTTTCCGAGGCATAGTCAAGTTGCGTTCTTCCACTAGGCGATACCCGGCGATACCCTCTAGTAAAGGGCAACATCCTCTCTTCTGACTTGATATGGGGACAAAATCATGACACTAGAAACTCGTGAATAGAGCGTTAGTCGAAATCCTTCGCTAAAGACCTTTTATTGAATGGAGAAAAAAAGTTTAGTGAATAGCTTCAAGGAATTTTCGTAGAAGCGCCTTTTTCTAAGTCGTACGGAAGGGTGAAAAAGCTATAAGCCCCTATGAAAAAAGGCCTATTCCAGTGCGAGGGGATTTCAGTTGGAAAATAGAAACGAAATGAAACGATGGGGAAACGAAGGGCTTGAAGCTGCTGCTGCTGTCTGGGGGTCTGCTGGTTTAGTGAGGGGGAAACAGATGCGAAGGGGAAGAGAACGTTACAAATAGGAGAGAGGGAAAAATAGGCCTCCCTTGTAAAAAATGAAAAAAAGTTCCGACTTTTGACGCCCAGTCAATAGATTTACTACGATGCTTTCTTTTTTTCGAGCTTTTCGTCTTTCCTACTTCTCAAATTCTCCCCCAAGAGATTGTAAAGAAAATGATTCCTTCTTTGTTTCCAGTTTTCCACTTCTTTCGAATGCCGTAGGATCTTCGCTCTGCATTGTCTTTTATACAGCATTCCCAGAATAGCCCAAACTGACCAAGTGAATGAATTAACCTCCTATATACGTGAACTAAAGTTTTTGTGTGTGCCAATTGTTGTTGATTGGGGTGGGGGGATTATCTGTGTGAAAGACAGCAAAAGGTAGCCTGAGAAAAATTGGTTTCGCATTCCTCGAATGGGTCAATTGTTATTGTAGTGGGGTAGAAAATGTGACCGCCAGATGGCACTGGATGCGCAGTCGGGCAGTCGCGCGCTGCCGCCATCTCCATAGTTACATGTTAGTCTTGAGCTAGAGTTCTGGTAGTAGTGTAGTGTTGTGTTGACTCTTGTATATGATGCTTGTTTCTCCTCGTCATTGTAGCTGCTGTCGGCGGTCTCGTGTTATTTGGTGAATCTCGCCATGTTGGGCGCGTGTTGTGAATATCGAAAAGACGCCCGCAGGTCGTGCCATGAGCATCCCGCGTTTCTCACTATCTCATTTCAACAAGGTGTCCTCGCGCCGATTATGAACCTTTATTATGGCCTATCATGCATCTCATAGAAATAGAGTGGACGGAGCTCGCCAGCCGCATCGGTCAATCAACAAACACAGCAGGCTCACTACTCGTCGAACTCGCACAGTGCTCCAATGTCTTCTCTTATTCGCATTAGTGGTATGATACTCGTCCTTATATTATAGCCTTAACACACTTTGTTCCCCCCCCAAAATTTCATTTGTGGTTTCTTCTTTTTATAGTGGATTGATACGACAGAAGGCAGGCGACACAAGCGCCCGGAAACTTGCAGCAAACCTGACGTAAGTCGATTCCATTTTCGATACAATTATTTGTATCCAACGCACGCTTTGCCGTTGCTCTAATCCATTGTCGTCAAAGAAGCTCCAAGCGAACAGGCTACAACATGAAACGCTAGATTGAAATGGAAACCCGTCCAACGCAAGGACTAACCGTGTGTTGTGGGTGACACTCGGGTATTATCATACGTGTTTCCCGCCTACAATTCACACCAAACTTTTGGCGGCCATGTTGAATGTAATGCGCGTGCCCAACTCCCCGCAAGGAAAACACAAGGTGTAGGCGAGTGACGGCTCGATTCAGATGTCGAGCACACTTACACGGCCTTATAACGTCCCCCCTCGCACATGAGACTTTGTCCATACCCAACTTTGGTTTCCATAAGAGAAAAGTGAAGAGGGAGGTTGGGGGGAGGATGAGGAGGAAGAGAAGGAATTTTTCAAAAAACCTGTACTGGTTCTTCGGTCGAGAAAATGCGTGTTTTATGGCAGGACTAATTTCTTGACTTTCTTGAAACAAGATTAGCTGCATAGATGGGAAAAATTGCCAATCAATAAAACGCAAGACTTAAACTTTTGGGTACCCTACCTTGAACCACAAAATTGTAGGCCTTTATGGTAATCATTAAATGTTGTGCATTTCCCCTGGTTGGTATGGAGCCTGGTCTTGGGATCCATGTATGGCGTTGTCTGCGCGCTTTCACCTTAAAGTCAACGTTAAGGTGAAACGGGTCAACAGTCGTTTGTCTGCCGTTCACGAGACCCATGTTCGTGGTACTTGCAACACTGGGGAAAAAAGGTAGTTTTCTAACATCAAACCTGTCATATTTCCACTTGAACTAGAAGTTGAAAAAATATGTCGAGTTTACATAAATTTTCTCACTTTCAGTTTTTCGTCTCGACTCCGTTTATGGCGTTATATTTCGACTTTCGACTAACGGCATTAGTAACGAAAACTTTTTTCATGAAGAAATGGAACGTTGGCCATGAAAATTGGTTGCTGTTAGCTATAAAATAGTCGTCCTTTCCATTCTTGCTGATGCATGTGTTGAAAACGATTTAGACACATCGACCTTATTCTTTATTGTAATGAGAAGTTGGTTGTAAAAATCTCTACAGTTTTGGCTGGTGCTTACACACCTGAGGTAGGTAGACGAGGTTTTTAGCGTCCCTTCCTATCTGTTTAACGCAGGAATTTTTATTTCTTTTAGGCTGGATGAACAAAGACTTTTCTAGTGAAAAGCATGGGGTGTCGGATATGCGTCTCTCATTTAGTTACAAAACACACAAAGACTCAGTCTTCTAGAGATACCATTTAAAGATTTGTTTTCTCGTTTATTGTTATGAGAAAGGAATCAAATAACCAAAACAATGAGAAACTTATACATGGAGAGATGAACAATATTATGTGTATATGCGCATTTCATGCTTGAAAAGCGTTGAGAAAGCTACACTCGTGACGAAACTTGGAGTAATCACGGCATTCGTGTTATCAAGTGGCATTAAATTTTGGTTTTTTCATTCAACACGACCGCTACGAAAATGAGAAAATTTACGTAGAAAAAAAAATAAATAAACGGATCTTCTAGGAGTAGGGTTTATCTTTTTTTTTTTTTTCGTTATAATCACTTAATGGATTAGAATTAACATACATGAGAGGTCTGTTGTTTAATTGTCCTCACTTTCTTTTCCATGAATTATACAGAATGGGCGCAGCACCTCCTTTCTCTGGCGAATTGCTGCTGAACCGCCATCATATTTTTTCGGGACAATTCATGTACCTTATTCCCGTGTCTGGGACTACGTGCCTGAAAACGTTAAAAGAGCATTCGACGCCTCGGACGCAGTTTTTTTCGAACTGGATTTGACGGATCCCAACACCATCAGCGCACTTACCAGCTGCCAGCTCTTGCCAGTAAATTTGCCCAATTGGAATTTCAATATTTCTCTGTTTAATTCATTATGTGTATAGGCGGGACAGAGTCTAGGGCAAGTTTTGCCACCCGATTTATACGCACGGCTTAAACGCCATTTAGACTACGTAAAGGCTGTGATGCCATCGTGGATGAGTCCTGATCAGCGAGGACGAGGACTCTATGCAGACTACCTCTTCAGCGCCATCACGGGCAATTGGGAACGAAAACGACCAATCTGGGTCATGCTGATGGTCAATTCGTTGACAGAGAGTGATATCAAGTCGCGCGGTATCCCCGTTTTGGATTTGTATTTGGCTCAGGAAGCAGAACGACGAAACAAACGGATGGGAGCTGTCGAACGAGTTGAAGAGCAATGTGTTCCTCTTAATGGACTCAATTATTCACAGGTATTTTCCTTCTTTTGTCAGCACTTACCCCCTTTTTTTTTAACTTTCGGGTTTTAAAACGTGTTTTAGGTTGTTTTTGCTCTAAATCAAACTCTGCACCACCAAGAATCTCTGAGAGCAGGGGACCATTCAGCGCCCTATACTACTGATGACTTAATCAAGCATTACAACTGCGGCGACCTTAATGCTGTTATTTTTAGTCATGACACAGCTCAGGTAAACGTACTATGGCTCGGTTTAAATAAATGGGCATTTTAAAAACAAAATCACACATTTTTAGGTTCCATCGATGACTAATGTAACCTTGGCTCCTTACGAGCAAGTCATGGCGAAGAAAATTGACGAATATTTTCGACAAGAACTAATATTCAAACGTAATCGCAGAATGGGTCAACGAGTGCTGGAACTCCTTGCCGCTCATCCGGATAAAAGTTTTTTCTTTGCATTCGGTGCAGGTAAAATATGCACGTACGAATCATTTAAAACTATGAAGCTTTAATATTTTTTTTGCTTTGGACAGGACATTTTTTGGGTAATTATACTGTACTAGACGTCGTTCAAAGTGGTGGCTATACCGTCGAGCAACTAACATCTGATCACAAGATTCTTAGGTATGTTTTGTTGTTTGTTTGTCTAGTTTCCTAACATAGTGTAATTTTGAACTCCACTTGGATGACCTAGTCTTGCATTAAAACTTGCACAAATTCAGACTTTAGTCCAAAGCTGTTTTGAATTTTTTCATCCTTAGCTTTTAATATTGTGCACTTGTAAAAATGGTGATCCAATCTGGAAACGATTCATCTTGAAACCAAACACTTTTAAAGCGAAACAAACCTGACGGCGCCCAAGTCGTGACCACCCTGAAAGGTTGCCCACACTCTGTAACTTATTGAAAGCTTCGCCGAAGAAAGTATTCTCAAGTTGTGTGGTCGTGTTTATTTGGACTTTTGAAGAGCTGCAACTTCTTCTCTTAGACCTGTTTATTTTACAACACAGTTTGTGTTTTTCAAAGGACGTTGTGTTTATATTTTCTTCGTGGCGATGATGTTTAGTTTATGGTCTTCAGTTTTCTTGTTTAATAATTGTTTCTTGTTTTTAATTGAAGGCATCGGAAGAAGCAAAGTAAACCTCGCCCTTCGCTTGTACCAGAACCAAGCAGTCTTCGAGACTTTTCGACACACTTGAAGTCAAATACGCTGGATAGCCAAGATGAAGAGTTTTCACAGAACGTACTAGACACCCAAACAGTTACCCGCGTTGCGACCAACACTACCCGGACGCATCCACACGATTCTTTAAAGAAAACTACTTTTCGACCGCCCACACTTTTAAGAACCAGCCCAAATTTGGTAGCTGCCGCAGCTGCAGCTGCGAGAGAGGCAACAAATCAAGATCTGGCTGGGAAATACCGAAATTTCAATGACTTATGGGTCCGCTTGGAGAACGGAGGTCACTCTTACATTAGGTAACACTATTTCACATGATTTCATTCGTAGAGTCTTGATTTCTAGTGTTGTCGTTTTTGCAATTCCAATTAATTTCTTGTGAAATCGACCTTTCCTATTGATACAGCTCTAACCGTTTGATAAGTGAGAAACATTTAGATTTTTACTTATTTTCTTTTTCTTTATGTTTTTATGACACAGAAATTTACAGCCGTCAGAGCCGTCGTCTACGAGGATGGAAGATTCTTTGCGGGTCTGGTATGGATTGCGACCGAATCGAGCAACTTCAGATTCACTTTGCCAAGCTTTATGGGTCCCTCTCTTTGTATCTATGCTGTTCTCCTTAACAAGAGCCTGATATATCATGAAACGAAGATGCTTATTTTTGTGTCAGAATGTAGATTCAGTTTTTGAATGCGATTTCCTGCCAAATACTCATTAAGAGTTATTATCCATTGTCCAATGATGCCCAATTGTCCAATGTCTATTATCGAGATATAAGTTAGCTGTGGTTTGAATATTCGTTTATTATGTGTCAATTCTGTTTGTAGATAATTTGTACAGCTCAAATGCACTTTGATTTTGTTTTACGCATAATATTCTCCTCATGATAATTAAATTTATTAAATGCATTCGTCTTCTTAATTCAGTGTGCGTAAATGAAATGCGATACTTTTATTTATAATAGAGATAATTACGGACTATTTATTTGTTTTACTAAGATAGGGAATTAGTAATAGTAATAAATCTGAAAAACAGTAAATTTGGGGGCATTTTCAAATAATCCTAATAATGTTAATGTAACAAGACAAAAAGGAGATAGAACTAGAACCAAATGATAAACTTATCTTTAAACCATACGTTAGCCTACTCGACGTGGGCCGTGAGCCTTCGATTTTTTTATGATAAAATGTGAAATCGTTTTACAGCAAACGTTTATCAGATGGAAAAATTAAGAAAAGACCTGTGAAATGGGAAAAAAAGTTTAAGGTCTGTTTTTTTATTAATTAAATAACGATATTTCAGAATTTGAAATTGGTGCTTAACGGAAATCATGACTACACAACAGTCAGAGTGCGTTGATTAAGTGTTTCTTTTAAGCTAGTTTTCTAGCAAAACCGAACACCTATCTGTCTTTTATTCCTGAAAAGGCAAGCTGGAGATCCTAGGATAGATGGGTAGATCCTACTTAAATTTTTTTATTTCTTTTTTCTTCAACGAAATGACAACGAGATGGCGTTCGGTTACGGACTTGGCCACCTGAAAACTGCATTTAAAATCAAAATTTCTTATTAAATACTAATTTTAGGTATAGGAACAAATAATTAACCAACGATAAATTTTGTTATTCAGACAATTGCGTAATTAAAATATTTTTATTGCCGGTATATACAATACAAATTGTCAACGAGAGCTGCCTATAGGTTAGAGTACTGGCTCACTATATCTGTATTTTATTTCCCAAAAAGTCAAAGTAAAATGGCGCCCGACGATCAAATATCTGATCAAGAAAAGGTAAATTGTTTGTTACTTTTATTCGGTTTGATAACAATTTTAATAGTGTAAGATGATTTCTAAAATTGTGGGTATGACTGAACGTCACGTATTCATTTGTTTACCATAATACTACCGTAAAAGTGTGTTATTCAAAGTGTTCGTTTGACAAGTGGGAGGGGTCTTACCGGTGTTTCGCAATTCAGCTTTGCATTTTTATTTAATACTTTTGTCATAAATTTTGACTTAATCCACTTTTTGTCTGTTATTTGCTTCAGGTTCGAATTGCTTCGGATTTCATACGCCATGCCCCTCCTGGAGAATTCAATGAAGTGTTTACAGGTTAGAGTAATAGAAACGACTATCTGTTGATTTGTACTCGAAATCTCATTTGTTTTCAGATGTGCGTGTCCTCTTGAATAATGACACTCTCCTCAAAGAAGGAGTTGCAGGTGCCTTTGCCTTGTATAATAAAGATCAGCTCACTCCTGTCAAACTTCCAAACTCTAGTATTCCTTCTCTGGTTACTGAGCACAATGATATAGGGGGTGGAAGGTTTTTTGATCCTCGTTCAAAACAGTCTTTTAAGTATGACCATTTGAGAAAGGAGGCTTCTGATCTTCAGGTATATAGTAATATTATTTATTTTTGTTGAAAAAAAAACAATAATAAAGTTTATCCTTTGATTTTCAGGCATGGGAATCTGATTCTGCTGTTGAGTCATGGAGGGATGCATTAGAATCCCAATTTACTGAGTACACAGCCAACCATTACAAGCATGGTGTCTGTGCTGTTTTTGGTCAAAGTAGAAATGACAGTATATCGCTTGTAGCATGCATTGAGGATCATCAGTTTCAACCCAAAAACTATTGGTGTGTTGCAAATGTTGCTCATTGTTATATCATTCATTTATCATTGAGATTTGTGTAGGAACGGCCGTTGGAGGTCTCAGTGGTGTGCAACTTTAACTGGTGGCACTGGAGAGCTTCAAGGAACTTTAAGGGTTCAGGTACTCATAAATGTTTATTCCATGCATAACCTACATTTTGATATTTAATAAATTTGTTTTTTTAGGTCCACTATTATGAGGATGGTAATGTCCAGCTTGTGTGTTCAAAGAATGTTAAACACTCACTCACATGCTCAGTAAGTACACAGTACTGTATATGCATTAATGGAACTTACGTAATTATTATTATGGTTGTAGAGTGAGGTTGAAACTGCAAAGGAAATGGTTCGGTTGATTGAAGAATCCGAATCTGAATATCAACTGGCGATTAATGAAAATTATCAAACAATGTCCGACACTACCTTTAAAGCGTTGCGCCGTCAATTACCAATCACGCGAAGCAAAGTAGACTGGGAAAAGATCATTTCGTACAAAATTGGAAAAGAAATCAACAAGACCCAATAACAATAAGTTCAATCAGTAATTACTTACTTATTAGCCCTTCTTTTTCTTCCAGTTTCTTTATACTTGTTGGAAAGTAGATTCCGACCTACTGCCAACTGCTGGCCGATTGGTTCAATGTTGTTTACGGTGGTTCTAATAAGTTACTACGATACATCTCTTCCGTTTATTTACATATCCTATTTTTGTTTTTCTTTTCTTTTCCCAGTTCTCTTCGTGGTTTTGTTGTGTCGAGTGTTGGATGATTTGATCAAGGTTGTTTTTAGATTAGCGTAAAATTATCCTGATCAAGTTATTTCGCGTCATCGGTACGCTGCCTTTGTGCGCGCATTGCTGATGCGATGCGCCCTTTATTATTATCAAATTAATATTAAATCGTCGTCCATTGAAAATTTTGCATCCGATTTAATTTCTTTTATTATCAGTGGATTGATTGGCTTTGGTTACTAGGTAAAAGTAATCAAATCAGTATGACTGATATCTAGGTGTTTTGGTTTTCACTACTGAATTTGTTCCTCATCTTTTGCTCCTTTTCGTATCTTTATATCCTGTATGAATGCCTATTGCCTATAAAGAAAGATGTAGTGATTCCATAAGCCTCATTTTGTGTTATGGGCCGTTGGACTTACAAAGTGGAAATACAGCCGTGTTGGATTTGTTGAAAATATTTCATACTCTTTAGTTTACTCATTTATTGGCAATAGTTTCATTGATGTTGAATCTTTAAAATTTCTTTTTTCTCTCAGGCACTGCATAAGTCAAGCTTAATCAAGATCAATCAAGATTTATAAATTCACGGTTGGACTGCTAAGTCGTTGAGCTCACCAAAAAATATAGAATAAAAAAAAAGCAATAGTGAAGTCCTACATCGTTTGTTATTGCTTCTATATGTTCGGCTTATAGAAAGTCGAGCATGAAACCTTAAAAGTACCATAGCAATAATAACGTACAAAATTACAAAGGGTGCATACATAACCAAATATCCATGGAGTTCAGTCAAGTTATTGCAGTCTACTACTTTTGGATGCTACGAGACATACCGGTAGTGAACGTCTATAACCGCTAGCTTCGCACAATGAAGCGAGTCCTAGAATTCACTCAGAGTCTTCCAGTGCCTAAGGTGACTTTCACGCAATGGGGAAATCGCTCGTCGGGTAAGTTATTTGTTAAAAATGGCTTTATTATATTGCGTCGTTAAATAGTTATTTTTAAAATAGTGTTTTTTTTTTCGATGGCTATACAAAATATTATTTTTATTAGCACAAGGAAAACTGCTTTCGAAATATAAAACTACTGTGAAGTAACGTAGTTACGTTCGATAACTTCTGTTATGCGCATGCTTCATTAATTAAATTATTATAGCAAAATTGATTACTGGTTTCTAGATTGAACTAACCGTTTTCCTGCAGAAAGTAGTAACAACAGAGCATTTTGAATGTATGTATAACATAAAATGTTAATAAAATTCGGTTTTATAATTATTAGGTCTTTTAAATTTAAAGTTATGATATTTATTACAGTAAAGTAAATACACTGTAACTTCAAATACCGAGTCAATGAGTCATAGACCCCTGGTTTCGCAACTAAGGTTATTTCCGCTTTGTTATTTGGAAAATCCTAGTGAGCGCCAGGCGGAGAAAAATTTCAGAAATCTAGGTTTTAGAGCAGAAGTTTGTATGGTCATAACATTATCTCGTTTAAAATTGAAAAAATTAATTCAAAGGAGTCATCTAGTCCATCAACGGACAACGGTAGTTAGTATAAGAATATACCCCACACACCCACGAGAGGCGCTCTTTCATCGATCATTTTATTTTACACCTTTCCCCCACACAAAAGTTTCCCCAAAAAACAAGGGGTGGGATGTGGAAATTAAGCATAGTGGAGCAACAGGGGTTTTGGGGAGTTGGGACTGTGTGACAGTGTGCCTGACAAAAGGAAATATGCCGACAATCTCCGGCGGCAAGGATATGCATATTTCTCATAGATGGCGTTTGCCGTACAGTACGCATGGCGTTCATCATTTGTTTGCAGATGGCGTCCATGACGTCATTGCTGTTTCATTTTGCTAGCGCCCCCTCCCTTAGGCCCGCTTGTTGGAACATCCATTTTCTGCTGGGTGTGCCCTCGACGCGAGTTTGATTAGAAACTCTGTGTCGCTATTTTATAGTTCAGATTCAGTTATTTATCAAGTTCCTTAAACATTTTGTGTGTCTTTTGATTGTAAGTATATTTTGCTTTCGTTGATACAGTAGTCTAACGATCAAAATCTAACAAAGCTGGAAAAGGAATTCCGTTTCCCAACCGCTGTTCAGTGATGGCATTTCGACAAGACTCCACTGGAAATTTAATAACATTTCCAACAAAACATGATTTAAACTAATCAAAACAGACGTTTTAGTTCAGTTATTGATTTTCTTGTACTAGCCGGCTAAGATTTTACAAGTTATTGACGCAAATCATCTGACAGAAAACTTTGTTTGGTCATGTAGAATTCAGGGCAGGAATGGCTGCCATCCGAAAGAAACTTGTCATCGTCGGTGATGGTGCTTGTGGTAAAACCTGCCTGTTGATCGTCTTCAGCAAGGATCAGTTCCCTGAAGTGTATGTCCCAACTGTATTTGAAAACTATGTGGCAGATATTGAAGTTGATGGCAAACAGGTAATGTTCATAATGTTATTAAAGTGTCTACTTCAAGTTGCAATATCGTTATTAAGAAATAGATGACACAACGTTACAACAGTATCATCAATGTTTCATAGATGTTAATGTTGTTTAAGAATATTGTATTTGAGATTTCACATAAAACTGTCAATTAGAAATTTACCAAGTTCTTGTGGTAAACCACATACCTATTGGATAGTTTGACCCACCTAGTTTTTGCTCGATTGCCTTGTGTTGTGCAATAATTTCATTACTTTTGATTTCTTTTTTGAATCGTTTAGGTTGAGTTAGCATTGTGGGACACTGCTGGTCAAGAAGATTATGATCGATTGCGTCCTCTGTCGTACCCGGATACGGATGTAATCTTGATGTGTTTCTCTGTCGATTCTCCAGATTCGCTAGAGAACATTCCTGAGAAATGGACACCCGAAGTAAAGCACTTTTGCCCTAACGTCCCAATAATTCTTGTCGGGAATAAAAAAGATCTTCGAAATGATCCCGCCACTATTAAAGGTCGGTTTGCAGTGCCAATTTTTATGACGATTTTAATTATCAATGGAATTGTTTATGCATGTTTATTACAGAATTAGCCAAAATGAAGCAAGAGCCAGTCAAGCCAGAAGAGGGCCGAGCTATGGCAGAAAAAATTAGCGCATTTGCCTACCTTGAATGCTCGGCCAAGAGTAAGGAAGGTGTCCGTGAAGTCTTCGAAACCGCTACGCGAGCTGCCCTTCAGGTACGTTAAACGTCGTCCATTCTTTGTGGTCACAGTGGGAACCAAACACTTTTAGAAAATCAATTAAAATGTGTTGTTTGTATATATTTAGGTTAAGAAGAAGAAGAAGCCCAAGTGTACCATTTTGTGAAAGGTTGGAATCGGGAGAGGATATGAAAACATTTGCATTGGCCTTTTTTTCTTCTATGTGAAACTACCAACCATCGGACGACCTTTTTCAGACGATTTATTCCTTTTGTGTTCGTCTCTTCGATTATTACTACAGCAACAAATTTTCTTCTCCCAATTTCTCGTATATTTCTGGTAAATACAGTTGTTTCAAATCCCGAGTTGTTGTCGACAATACGAAACATGTCGCATGGTGTTGCAACTCCTTTATACACCTATGCTTTGGACTTGAGTTACTCTTTTCAAACCTTTTCATTTTTGTGAAATCATAACGATTTTGTTCGCAAAGTTGGTTTGATTAACCATTAAATTTGTTTGCTTCATGTTTAGAACAAAGCTTGTAGTAAAAAACCGAAATCTATTGTAGCTAGTACCTTTATTTGAAACTCGAAACGAAGCTTGTAGTGAGACCAATGTTACTGGAAAATCTTTATATTTCATACTGGTATTCGCACAAGATTAAGGGCAAGTACAGAAGTACAATTTCATCATAATTACGGATTACCGGTTGACTTTTTATCGCCGTACCGGAACACGTTGTTGTATTACATATTGAAAACGAGACGCTGTACAAAATATACAGCATAAATGAACTTTAGTCAACACTAAGCAACACTCGTCACTTGGTCCTAGACCATGGTAACAGTGAGAAGGCCGGTCGGTATATGTTTAGAGTTTTCCGTCGTTAACTTGGTTCTGCTGTTTTTATTAGTTACACCTGCTTTGTATCCAGAACGCGTATGAGTCGGCTGCATGATCTGTTCGATGGGACAATGTTGGTTGTCGTTGTCAATCAGTGGACAAGTTGTATGGAACTTTGAACGGATGAGCTCCTCTTGTCGCTGGCGTCTTTCTCGAGCCTTTTCTACGTGTTGCCTACGTTCTTCTTTGCTCCAGTAGCGTCCCAACTTCAATTCAGAAAGTGTGTCATCGTCAGTGGTTGTTCCGGCTCGTTCTTCAGAGATCTGATGAGCTCGGTCGCGCAGCAACCTGTCCCGAGTTGGACGTCGTGTTATGTATCGAGTGCCATCCGCCCGTTTCTTCATTCGCCATTCCGTGTTCGACTCGAGATATTTGCGCTCGTGATTTTGCAACTGTTCGGAAGTGAATACTTCGTTTGGCTTTCTGCTGTAACGTTCCTGGCTGTGTTGTGACAATAAAAGTTTGCCAAACGACCCAGTCTGAACGGCATCTTCCTCAATTGTGGACATCAATTGAACGTTACGTTTGCCAGCCATTTGCGCTTGCTGCTTTTGAAGTAATTGCTGCTGAAATAGTTGCTGTTGCAACCATATTGTTTGCTGCAGGTTCTCTGCATTAGTGTACATTGTCCGTGTTGCTGGTAGCATGGTGACGTAGTTGCAGTTTCTTTCCATCATGTCATTTCGAGTTGGGCGATTGTTGTCGCTGTCCTTGGGTCGGTTGAGAAGCTTTCTTTTGCCAACCTCTCCAAGTTGAGGAGGATGTCGTTTGGTTCTTTGTGGCTCAGTTGTGTGGTTGTTGTGGAGGCAAGGGCGACAACTTTCGCAGGGTAAACCTGTGCACGTCTCAGAGTCGAAATAGGACTGAGGACCACAGTCAGCTGTTTTATTGGTGGGAACCAGAGAGCCCGATACAGGATCTAGGCGATCACCCGACACCGAGATGGAAAGTGAGAGCGTTGACTGCATCCATCCTGAATTATTCGTCTGCTCAGCGACGCTAGGCTTTTCACAACATACGCAATGCTCATTTTGAATGGCAGCTCGCCCAGGTGGCAAAGGCTGCGATAAATGAGCACTTCGCCAAGATTCCCCAGTTCCAGTGTTGTACGCACTGGACGTATCACGATCTTCGCCTGTGCAAAAATGGTTCTGTCTCTGACGATCGCGACTAACCGATTTCTTCATCGCTTCTTCGTTGCTGATTCTTTTCTGGCCAACAGTCGCCAGTTTCTTTTCTTTTCTTCCGCTGGAATCTCCACTGCTTGAACTGAATTTAGTGGAGGTCGTGCCTTTCCAGTCGGCATTCTTTTTGGGTTCGTATAAACCGCCGGGTGGCTGTGATGGAGAAACAGCTGTCGCTTGCCGTATCCATTGCTCGACATCGTTGGCCTTTTCAACTCGATCAGAACGTGGCATTCCGCCGCGCTTGCTGTAGTGATTCTTGTACAGGGACTGGATACTTGTTTTGACTAGAGTAGTTTCCGTGCACAGAGAAGCATCTTTATTTCCAGATTTATTCTCTGCTCCGCCACGAAATGCACGAGGGCTTGAAGAATGGCTCGTGGATGGTTTGGTATTGATTGGTTCAAATGAGACTTCGTACGGAATCGAGTAGACAGGCTCTTGATCCAAGCATTCCGAAATCGTTTCATAAATGTGATCCGAGTCGTCTTTTTCGTTTTCCTCTTTCCTGGTCGAATGGGCCGGTGGTCGGGAATAGCGAGCGGAAGTAGTCGCACATTCCAATTCCATCGATTTCATTTTTTTGTTTACCACGTTCAACCTTTTATCGGTGACCAAATCAGTGGTCGTCCGATTTCCACACGATTCCGTTGCCTTGTAAGCGCATGCTTGCGTTTCTTCTGTTGATTGACTGAGTGTGGATTCGTTACTCATCCGTGACCTGTTCGTCAATAAACAAATTTTTCACACATTTTTCGAAACAAATATTTGATGTAGTATATTACCTCATAGTTCTTTCGTTAGAACATTCATTAGGGTCCTGATCACTATAGCTACGCGGAAGAGAACTTGTTCCAAATCCACTGTCCTGGCGCCATTCACCTTCATGGCCATGGTTTTCCTTCATGTATAAGGCCTAATATATTTATCATACAAATGTTAGTTGAGAATACTAATTAGAAAGAAGCATTGTAGTACTTGAAGTTGTTCATTGTCATTTTCTCCTTTTTCTGTTCTCCTCTTGCTTCCATCTTCCATTCTCTCTACTTCCAAATTGACTTGAACATCTTCGTCCGTTTCCGCATCTTCTTGGAATTCTTCTTCAAGCTCAGGAAAGGGGAATGCCACGGACAGCACGTCCAAAGGATCGGCCTTTAAATTTTAAAAATGTTTGAATTTTATCAAATGTCGAAATAATTATTTTTATTTGAATAACTTTTTTCGAAATAAAACAGCGGAAAAATCGAATCAAATCAAAATAACTAGATTTACTTGATTGTGTGGTCGTGATACAAGCAGCGTTATTTCAGGTCCGGTGGCAGCAGCAAACAAAGTCTCGGCTTGGTATCGATTTTGAACGTCTATGCCATTTATCTGAAATGTAAAGTTTCTTTAGTTTTCTTTCTTTCCTTGTGAATTGAAGAATAGGTATGTAGCTAGTTTGTGTGTTTGAAAGTACAATAGATTTAAATTTTGTTTCAAGAAAAAAAAAACGTCTTTTTAGAAACCTGCAAAAGGATATCGCCTTGAAAGAGCCTTCCATCGGCGGCCGCAAGGCTACCTTCGGCAACGGCTTGGATGTAGACTTCTTTATCTTGGCCCTCCAAGTCGTTTTCATCAATGCATGCTTCGTCTTCTTCGAATTCAGCAGTTTTCTCACTGGTATCGAATTGTGGCTTTGATCTTGGGGGTTTTTCATCGGCTAAATCGATTCTTTCCGTTGCTGCCGTCAGCTTGCCGTCCTCGTTGTAATTCGATCGAGACACTGACAAACCGTCGCATAGCGTCAATCCCAGTTTGTCCGTAGAATTGACCCGTTTCAACTTGATTTCCTACAAAAAAGAATAAAACGTTAAGTAGATTTATTTCATTTTATTTTATTTTACTCAATGATGTCGATGACGGATAATAAAAAATTGTCAACACAATAATTAAGTGATGTACGCCTTGACTAAGCCAACATTTGCTTTTGGTTGCTTTTAACTAGACGTCCTATTCGAAAAATCATCTCCTAACTCATGACCAAATTCTTTCGGCTTTAAATGCCGGTCTAGTATAGTAGTATTGAATAATATTACTTACGGTATAATATTTTAAAACTGCGAAAAAATTCTTTTAGGTAACCAGCACACATTTTACTACTTGCAAGGAAACATTTGAATTATCCAAGAATATTAAATTGTTTGTCGACTGTCGTAATTAAAACATCCTCTGTGTCCTCTGTCTAAATTACCGTAAATTACGGTGAAACTTAGATTCAGACTTTGTCTAAACTGGCGAAGAACATAATTAGCAAGTGAATTAGAGTGGATACTCGGCACAAAACAATTTAATGGGTCGTGTGGCCGATAAGTTTATCGGCAGCTGCAGCCTTCTGTCGCTTGTACGGCATCCTATTAAGTTTCTCATGTTAACAAGCCAAACGGACGAGCCCATCGTGAGTCATTGCATAAGTTACCAGCAAACAATAGCGCTCGAGAAATGTAAAAAGCTATAGTGCTAGCCAAAAAAAAGGGGGGCGGTGGAAATCGTTCTTGATATAAAAATACACATTTTGCCGTCTTCAAAAAAACCTTATTGAACGTCGACGTGTTTTAAAGAAAAGGTTCTCGGAGCAGGCCTAAGAAGAGAAGTGTAAACAATAAAGGGGACAGAGAAAATATATAAAGAATGGGATGCTTAGGGTGGCTCAATGTGGGTCCATGGAGGGGGGCACGTGGCCTACAGTAAACAACTGCTGCATTGAGACTCGGTCTACTCGGTGCAAGCCGAGGGTGAAGCACATATTGGGAAATGTGCTAGTTAGTCTTTTACCCGTTTTATTTGCTCTGCACGGTTTCCTGTGTTTGGATTCGACGGGTGGTAAAGCAAGCAACCGAGCGCCAGCGCTCAACTTGGGCCAGGGGTTTAAAAGCAGATGAGAAACTCGGGGAGCGAAGGGGAAAAAAAAACTCAAAGTCGGCTGGTTGTTAAAGCGACTGACCCATGTAAAAACCTCATAGCAACGCGCCCTACCAATAGGCCTGCAACTGCGGTCATACAGCACGCTTCATTCTATTACTGTACACACCTTTGAGTTTTTCCGGTCGAAAAAAAAAGAACAAAAATTTAATAAAAACACGGATTCGATGAATAATCTAAAAAACAATTTTTCCAGTCAATTTTTCCGCCCGTAGTTTGTTGGTCACGAAAATCTAATCATTTCATCCAACGGATACATAATAAATAAATATATATTATCTCATACATTTCTGGTGTTATCTGAAGCTAAAATAACAATCTAGCTGCTGCATCATTTCCAAATTTTCATAAGAACTTCACGTTTCGTTTTGGAATTTTCTCTTTGGAACTATAAAAAGGCACTACGTGGGGTCTCTTGTGGTTTGCATCCATTCGACTACCATAAATAGTGTGCGGGTGTCGTAAGGTAAGCAACCGTATGTTCTCTGATGCAGACAGTTAGCATTACAACGCATAAAACTCGTCCATGGGTTGGGTAGAGGACAAATAACAAAATTGAATGGGGAGGAAATTTTCAATCATTCAAACATGCGCATTGCGGGAAGTACGACAGTTACTTTGGTTCCGCATTTTTTCCCAATTTCTATTTCACTACATCTCTTGTTCAACAGACTTTGCAATTTTGATGTGAAGAGCTCTTATAAACAACGAGCGTGCTTCTCTATGTTATGATCACATAGAAATTTTAATATGATACTGCGGTGAAAAGAGCACAGCACGGTACGCGGAATAATAATTAAAAGATTCTACTCAATAAAGTTCCTAGTTATAAAAAAACCATTATTACTAGCAGATGGTGAAGCAGCTGACAGCGGAATTTTAAATGACGAATAATGCTGGGAGTAAATGAAGTTGAAACTACATGAAGTTATTTTAGCCGAAATACCTCGTATTCCATTTCTTGGTCTTCGTCAATTCCATCTTCAGCTTCGCCAAGGGCTTCCTGGTGATAGAAATCAATAGCGCTCCAAACGGGTAGATCCACCCCGGCCCAGTCCGTCTGAACTTGGACGTTGCTTCTGTTGCTATTATAAGATTCGTTTTCATGTAGGCAGCAAGTCCGTTGGGTGATGCATGTCGGAGAAGAAGAAGATGAAACAGCGTTTTCCTTTTTCAAAGGTTTCTCCTGATTCTATACATGATTTCATTTGTGCAAAAATGCATTTATTTATTTTTCTAAACATATTTTTTTTTAATAAATAAAACTGAACTATAAATTATAATTTAAAAAAAGACCAGTAAAATATTTCGAAAAATGATTGAAAAATAACTAGAACGTATTTTTGTAATGCTTTAAAAACTATTTGGATTATTTTTTGAGTTATTCAATTCAAATTTCTCAATTAAAAGACATTCCGTATTTTACATTTACCCCGTAGATAACAGATAACCCAACTACAAGATCGTCAGATCGGTATGGGTATAACATCTAAAGAATAGACCGCGTTTGTGTGTTTGTAATACATTTGAACTTTTTTTTTTTAAATTTGTCATCGTGTGGCACGAACACCCAATGGCGTTCTAAAATTCTCGGCCAGCTATTTGACAGAACACATCCATCAGTTTCTTAACCGGATGCGGCTGATAGAGCTGATGGTATGTTGAATCTTTGACTTCACGCTTGTATATCTGGGGCTCGCAGTTGGGAGCTTCTTGAACCTTGGCTCCGAGCGACTTATTGTCTCTCTAACGCCCAACTTCAAAGAGTTTTACGCTCTCACACACATGATGAACTAGGAAAATTATCGTTATCGTCATGAGACGAACCTTAACCGACGACAGTTCTGATGGTGAAGGTTTGACAGGGGCCCGCCGAAGCATCTGCACCAAAATGGGTTCCGACGCCGATTGAAACACGCCAATCGCCTCTTCATGCGACGACTTAGACACGTCTACTCCATTGACCTATGATAAAAAAACAATTAGAAAATTCGGTTAGTTGATATTCAATCTCTTTCTCACTCGTTTTCACTGGATTCAATTGCCATGGAACAAAAGACGTGACAATCGACGATAATTAAACCGAATTTCGTCAGATCAAATTAAAAAATCTCCCGTTATCTACTTCTAAACTGTAATTAGCGTAGCCTTGCAGGGGGTCAATAACCTGTTCGGTTGATTTGCTTCTTCTTTTTTTTTGTTTGAAATTTTATCTCGTACGAGTCGGGAGTTAAACCGTGAAGTCAGAAGCAAATGGTTAAACTGCGCAAGCTAGAGAGCCGACCAATGCAACAAAAACGTCTAGCCATCAGTTATCCCATCCTACATTTCCAACACATCGTCTCGCCTGCACGATTCGCTTTCGGATTTTCTATGCCAGGAAGTGAAGCAGCTGTTTCGGTTAAAGTACTATTAATGTAGGACCATCGTGAATGGCCCTCGTGCGGTGAGTCACAAATGTGTGTATAGACTGACGTAATTTTGGTTTTCATATTTTTTCATATTTCATGCACATGTGCTGCACAAAAAAAAAAAAAAAAACAAAAACAGAAGAAGAGAAGCTCCAGTATAGGAAATGTGTGTTATACACATCTAACATATTTAGATTGGAAAATTTCGAAACCAAAGAGTGGCGGGGGCATTTTACGAAACCTTTGAAACGTGCCATAGAGCAAATATCTGGGGGCAAACTATATAGAGAAAATTCTCTTTTGAAAGCTTGCTGTTGGCGATGAATCGATGATTAAATCGCTGAGAGCGCACAACAAGCCCTATCAAACGGGGCCAAACAACTTAAATATATAAGTACCGGAAACAGTTAAACAACAAGTACGGCTTCAACTAGAAAAGAGAACGATGGAAAACGTCGTGACCGAAACATCAAAGTCTAACCATGAAGTTGATGTCATCACATGACTAAGAGATTTGTCTTAATGCTTTTATATTTTCAGGTGTAAATCTAAATTTTTTTTTTTTTTTAAATATGAAGAAGTATTATTTGAATTTTGGTAACAGACGAGTCTCACATTTTATCGAAACGGGGCTGAAGTTGTGTTTAGAAAAGTTTCTTTAAGTATTGTTGACTTTTGAAAACCCATTAGAGCAAATATCTGAAATTCACTGAATTCACTTTGAATAAATAATCGTCTGTTACGAAATGACATGCGCTCTCTCCTATAGAGCTACATTTCACAGTGTATGGCCAATTCATAACTGTAGACACAGAATTGCCTACTATATTCCCCCATCAAGTCAACGGCGTATTTAATCACTAACGACACTACATGCATTATTTATTTAAGGATTCAAGGGAACGATAACGAAATTCAACTTTTGAGCATTATGAGAGACGTGGGTCTGACAGAAATACGTTTACTGTTTCATGCAAATCCGCTTGCGGGGCTATTTTCACAACTCTTTTTTGGAATCTGACATTCTCTCACGATATTCCTACAATTTTATGGGGTTGTTTAGAATGTTTTCGTATTTTGTTGTTTCTGTTCTTGGCTAGCTCCGAAACGCATTAATGTACAAACTATGGATCAATTCAGAGCAGACTTGTATATGCGAAACAAAAATTGGCTGTATATTTTGATGGTTTTAAACCGAGCCTTCCCAGAAAGAATTTTACCTGGAAATCCCCAACGAAAAGCGCGTCGTTCAAGGCAATATACAATAAAAATTCCCTTTTTCAACTTAATGGTTCGCATGAGAAACGCACGGTCTACATGGCTTGGCATATCATATAGGGTAAAACAACGAATTCCGGACAGCATCTTGGATACGCGAATGCCGGACGAAAAAGCCGACTTTTTCAATTTATAATTATAAATAAACGACGAAATTATATAAAAAACTAATGAATGAACTTTAAAATATGGCGAGGAATACACAATTGAGCCAAAGGGCATGTAGAAATACGCCCAATTAATCAAAAAATCATGAATTGAAGTTTCAGAATTTTTTTGTACGGCCTCTAATTTCGTCTGTGTGTTATCACCTAGTGAAAACTTTTTCCTCGTAAGGAATTTCTAAGGTAATAACGAAAACAATCCCTTAACTAATTATATCAAATGATAGAGAATTGAAAGCTCTACAATATTATATAAGGTTGCATCGTTATTTTTAAGAATTTCCCCAAATATCAGTGAAAATAGAAAACCTGGCCGAAATGCGAATGTCGGACAGCTGACGCGAATTCCGGACAGAAAATTTCGAAAATAATTGACTTTCTTTGTTTTCACATGTCTGTACATCAATCGACGCAGAATTGAGAGACGCATCGATTGGTGTACAATGTTTACATCTTTTGTTGCGTATTTTTTTAATTATTTCAAAAACAAGATTCGATTGACAGAGGATCGAATCTGGATCGATCCAAAAACGTTGTCATCATTATTTTGCTTTTTTCATTCCACTTTTTACCAGTATATGTAAAAGGAATATAATTTTAGTCACTTTTGTGAAAAAAAAAGAAAAAAAAAACGAGCGATAAGTTTGTTAACGACTGGCATACCTAAAAATGTTGTATCTTATGTCCGGATTTTTGTTTTTTCGTAAAATAGTTCAATTTTACGATTTTTTAATTAATTGGTGTGCATGTAACCCTAATTAGAGCTATTTTATCAAAAAAGCGTTTTAACACCGTAAAAAACCTAAATTTTTAAATCCATTTTTATCTCCCATAACGGCCCATGATGCGAATTCCGGACAGATGGCGTCTGTCTGCTAATGACTAGATCTTTGTAGAGTTCTTATTATGTTGTATGGTGGCTTTGTGGATGAATGCAAGCACACGAATTCACTGGTGCGCTGTTCAAGTCTCATAACAAACAAATTTCTTAAATACTCTCAAAAACATCCGGAACAACTTCTTGATTTAAATCTTTTTTCTTTAGATTTACTTATCAACTACTGTTAAAATTAGCTAGGTACAGTGGGCGACTGTAACCGATGTCGACTTTGCGACGCATACATCCATGAGAGCTGCTTTCCAAGAGCAATTCTTTTGTCAACATTTGGCATTTCAAGTTACTGCTGCCCATACTGTACTGAAATGACTATTGCGTACGTCTCATATATTTTTTTTTTCTTATTCGGTATTTAAACTAATTTTTTTAATTGTATTTAAAGTAATAGGGACAATCTTGAAGCTGCTCGTCTAGTTTTCTAAATTGCTCGTTTTCTAATAAAAAGTCAGATTATCTAAAATAAATTATTCTTTTTCAAATAAATATTAGCCGTCGTTAATTCATGACATTCATTAAAAGTTGTTCGCAGAAAAAGATAGCGTTTGTTATTATTCCATTAAAGGTTTTTCTTTACCTCAAAAATATTTTCCAAACACTGGGACCGAACTTCAACACTTGCCAATTTCTAATTCGTATTACTGGGTTCTACCAATGAGCCATTTAACCTTGTTAAAATTGTTGTGGAACGTTAATTGTACTGTTGTTTTCGTCTGCTGTCCGGAATTCGCATCAAGGGCTTAAAGGGGAAAGAAAAGTCATTAATTAGACGGAGTATATAACGCCATACCACTTTTATGCATCTAGACTAAAAGAGGACGTTATTCTTAATCTGTCAATACCCATTTTTCTTGAAAAAGATTAAATTTGAATTTTATTTTTATTATTCAAATTTTGGTAGTTTTCGGACATTCGCGTCATGTCTGACCGACTTTATATTCGAATTTCTCGAGAATCCCAACGAGGATTTCAATATGGTTTTTTGTTTTTGAATTATAGACTTCTTTACTTTAGTGAAATATAATTAACTAAAGTAAATATCGAAAAATAGTTTTTATGTTCTTAACTCGTTTTGAACCCAAGTCGAAAAGCTTGAGCAGACGAAAACAGTTTTTGACAGCTCAATGTTTTGATTTTTTAAATCAAAATATCTTAAAATACTTCCATTGCACTGTATAACATGTCTTGAGCAATTTTGTTACGAATTAAAAACTGCATCGATTGATATAATTAGTTTTTTAAAATATTTCCGTCCGGAATTCGAAAAAATGTCCGGGGCATTCGCGTTTTGTCCGGAAATTCGCATTTTGGGTTTACACACAAACGCCGTAAGTCGGATCGCTGTCCGGCATTCGCTGTTTTACCCTAACTTAAACTGTTAATTGTTCATTAAAGTTTCAATTTTTAAACTTTGTTGAAAACTTTGTGTGTGTGTGTTTTTTTTCGTCTAATTTAGTTATTGTTCAACTAGGAGCATTTGTTAACGGTAAATTAGAATAGCAGTTTCAAAACGCTGGGAAAGAAAATGATGTCCTTTATACAACGCCATAAAATAAATTGTGTGAAATCTTTAGTTATATGGGAGAGAAGGGGACTGAAGCTGCCAAATTTTAAAACATGTGATTTACAAGGCAATCTGAAGCGAAGGCAAACGCCACTTCGTCACAGCCTCACAGGGATATTTTAGCACAAACTCAGCGCAGTGTTGACTGTCTGTGTTTAAACAAGCCTGAAAGAATTGTGTGTCTGTTTGTTCTGAGTCAAACAACCTCCCCCTTTCCACCAATCAATGACTGCACATAGTGAGAACATCCACATTACCAAGGGCTGTTTGCAGACGTTATGTCTATGAGAGGCAAACGAAATGACAAATAAAACCAAAATTAATAGTTGGCTCTATGGCGCAATGGTTCTCTAGGTCACCTCATTGGAAAATTGGCATTCAGTCAAGTAGTCAACGCCTTAAACAAGGCAGCACCCTATCTTAACTTCCAAGAAATAGCGAATGGAATAGTTGTTTTTTTTTTAAATGTAAATCTCTCAGTGAAAATTTTAAGGGGAAATCAGCTGGGAGTTTTGCATATCAGTTAAAAGGAATACGCACTAAGTAAAAGTACCCATTTCCCTGTGAAAATACAATTAAATCTCAAATGGCAACCAGGATTTTACTTCTTTATCCACATGGATATGCAGGTATAAACATAAAATTATAAATGGATTTCAGTTCATTTTCTGAATAATCTTAATTGACATTAAGATTATTCAATGCCTTTCAATAAAAAATGATAATTGCTAGTTAGATCTGCGCTGGAGATCAACCATTTGGCAGTTGATAGAATTGAAACGGGGAAGTATTACCTTAGAATTATTAAACCCGATATCCCTCTATAATCCATTCTAATCTTATACTGGCACTCTTGTGTTTTTGCAGGATTCTCACCGACACAGTTGGTGTTTGTTTGATCTTATCCTTGTGCCGTCGCTGTTGTAGCCGTTAGTAAACTTTCAAACGCCATCATTTCGGTTCGCTGAAAGTACATCTTATACTATTTCATTTTTATCTCTTTTTTCCCTAAAAGAGGACCCTATCGAATCCGCGCATGAAAACTTGAGATTGTTCCAATCTGAAAACTGAAACGAGACCTACGAAAGTGCTTTGGCGCATAGCAACTTGGCAAGACACATCCCTAAATGGGCAACACCGTGAAGCGTCTTGAAAGAAAGACAGACAACAAAGAATAAAACTCGTCACGAAACCTTTGAATCATGTAGGATTGGAGGTGTACCAGCCGAAAAATTATTCGGAGAATTTCCATGTTTTCAGATTTTTTTTGCCCCCTACTATAAGATGGGGAGGTGCTGTATATGGCAATCTGATATCTTAAACATATACTTAGATTCGTAATTACTAATTTTACCCGAACTGTCCCGCCCCGATTACACAACACAATTCGCCTCATCTCTCTCGGCATTTGCCACAGGAGGAAAATTTGAACTTTTTTCAAAAGTACAATTTGTGTCTTGGCTCCCAAATATCGCGCTGATGTGTTTAGAAGGAAACTTTAGAAAGTCAAAAAATGTGTACGTCACGTCGACTCGTCTTTTGTAACTCCACCTTTACAATAGGTTTCGAATGGCACTTCGTGACAAGAAGTGACTAAGATTGCAATTCTGAAATCACACCCAAAGTCACGTATCGAGTACGGATAAGTGGCGGGGAACATTTTCCCTTTGGTCTTGTTTTTCTTCGGTTACCGCTGAGTGAGAAGTTGAGAACCCCCCAGGTTAGACTATTGAAGGAAAACACCACACAATGATCAAAAGTGCCACACACAATATTCTCAATTGCGCAGCTGCTAGATCAAAGAAAATGTGCCATTCAAAAACTGGTACCTGAAACGAAGAAGAAGAACATTCCCGAATCTTTTGGTCTACCCGCACTTGACAGTTACACTGGTATTATCAAGAAAACTAAAATTGTGTATGTTTAATCGCGAAAAACATTAACTTCCCCCCATCGGTATTTATGATTTTTATAGGTGTACAATCGCCACTTTTTCTCTGACTGTAACATTGTTTTCAATCTATGTTATGATCAATCATTTATGATTCACCACCCGTGATTAAAACCATGGGGTTGTTTTAGACGTCATCGACTCTCCAGTCGAGAAAAGTACCGGTAACTTTTGAAGAAGTGACTGGCGGTAAACGATACGGAGAGACGGCGTGACACACAAACACACATTTACTAGCAGCTCCCGATTAGTTTTCTCTTTGTTGGTGTAATGGTGTATGCGCTTTTTTGTTCGGTTCAGTTGCGATTTTCAGTGTGACACGTCTAAACGTCGACAAGGGAATTGCTGTCGATATTAAAAAATGGATGCCAGCAGAATCTGGCGAGTTGATTCCCGTCAAAAATTATGCGTTTGCCTGGAAATCAGCTGAAAAATATTTGGTCATTAAAGGGCGGTTGTTGAAAACACGCGAAGCTATTCTTGTTTCTTATGTACGGGGAAAAGATGAAGAAGGAGACGAAAGGAGAGAGGAATGAAAGAGGAGGAAAGAGGAGGAAAGAAGAGGAGGAAAAAAATGGAACTAGAGGGAAATGTGAAGAAAAAGGGGGAGAAACGCGGAGAAACGCGGAGAAGAAACATAAAAATCTCGGCGTAGTACGTAGTGTAGTAGTAGCCAAGGAAGGCTGCAACCAACTAGGAAATAAGAGGGGGGAAAGAAAACATTAGAAGCTCTCGTGCTGATGGCAATGCATGGGTCGCATGGTGAGGCCAAAACGAGAGTCTGTCGTGGTTGTAACGGCCAGACTTTTGGGCGTGAAGAAAAAAGAGAAAAAAGAGAAGCACGTTACAAGATTGGATTGAGAACGCTAGGCGAGAGAACGCCAACAAGGAAAAGTAGGAAAAGTGCTATGTATAGCCAATAGCCAGGATTGACTTATAGTCAGACTCTCTCTAAACTCGGAATTATATCGCACATTTCATTCTTCATTCTTCATTCAAGGGGATAAATTATGATGCAGACTTGCAGACGATTGGTGGCTTATTGCGTCGATTATCACGCCCGCGTGTTTCTGCCAACGTACGGCCGGGGCGCCCAAAAATAATGGCGAATGATTTAGAGAAAGAAAGGGCCGGCATATAAATAATTGAATCCGCCCATAGAAAAAGATGGGCCTGATGCGTAGCTTTTTTTTTCTCTTTTGCAGCTAAATAAGTCGGCGTTACTTGGAATCCAGCGCATTTCTGAACAAGAAATAGGAAACGCTAGGGGGGAAGGAAAGAGACGTCGAGAGAGAGACTAAGACTAAGACATGCTGTTTGTCAGAAGTGTTCACTGTTTGAGCTTCCAACCATGACGAACGGAAACCACACGGATATATCCTAATGCACGAGACTTTCAAACTACTACACGCATGAACCCATCATCAATAGACTGGCCACGAACAAAAAGGAAGGCAAAAAGTTTGGAAAAATACACACGCCAAGAACTTGTTCTTCTTGAAAACTTTTTTTTAACCCAATTGACTCCAAATGTCCAGGATATGTGGTACCACTACATGCCATTTGTGTTTGAAAACCTAGGCACGCTTCCGGCGTATTTTAGAATCGGCAAAGGCAATTGTATCATTGACGGATATTATTACAACTACAAAAAGTAACTTCGTCTATTTCCAAGTTGGGACATACCAAACAGGGCCAATAAAATGGAATACCAAAAATGACTGCAAAAACTTTTGAATCGATTAAAATAAAACAAGGTAAATGTATGCAGACATGTTTCCCAGTCGTACGTTTCAGTTCTACCATCGAGCCAAGGACCGTCGAAAGAACTTCCATAAAATTGTAGTATAATAGACGACGGAATTTTCCTTATTTGACGGATGAATAAGCTTTCTCTCCTAGCTAGTTTTACAATAAGGTGGTATATTCCATTCCGTTTCCCGCCCTCGAAGATATTTGAAAAGATATCGGTCACGATCCTTTTTTTTTTCTTTTTTCTTTTCAAATTGAATTGCACCCATGCTGGTGGCGCGGTGATCCTTTTTACGATTATTTTCAAGGAAAGGAAATTTAAGGGAAATAAATGGGCGAAATCAGCCCCAAATCACTTTGGCAAGCATCTGAAAGTTGGGAAGAAACCACATTTCGTGCACGACCATCGCCCATTTGAGTTTCAATTTTGAAAGTCGGCAGTGGAATAACAATAACCCCCCGGCCAAGAGTTACTTTTGAGAGCCCCCAATACTTCTTCTATTGACTCGGTTGCGGTTACCGAAAAATAAATTTTTCTTCCACTAAACTTTCGGTGTGGATAAATGAAATTTTCACCACTTTTTTTTTTTTTTATTAAAGAAAAAAAAATCCGATGTTTTGGTTATGGTATAGACCCTACCTACCCTGGAGAGCTGTCGGCAAAACCGGAAAAAAAGAATTGATTAAGTGCAAAATAATTCAAGACGAAACGTCGATGGACGGATAGCGTTATTTGGGCATGTACAAAAGATACGAAACAGGACATGCTGTGCTGTGCTGTGCTACGTTGGCTGTGCTGTGGTTTCAGGTAACCATCACAAGTGCCACAACTGCCACATTAGCATTTAAAGGACCTCCCACGATGGTTAGATTCCCTTGAAAGACTATATAATATATAAATAAATATGTGATTGAACCCATTTTCCCTTTCAAAACAGGCAACGATCTGACTGAGGGAGGGCTACAAAAGATTTCCAACCATTCGAGAACGTGTCCTTCGGGAGATTTTTTCTCTTTTATGAATAACTCACATTCTCTCATGGACGCAGACCAACACTCGTCTTATATCCAACACACATGGTATTTTTTTTGTTTTCCCAATGCTGATGTTTTTTTGGGGGGAAACATTCATTTCCCTCCCACTTTTAGGGCTCATTTGTTATTTTGATATTGCGGCTAAAATTCGAAGGAGATTTCCACGCGGGGAAATTATGCATGCACCTCTCTTGTGCAGACGTGTTCCATAAATCAAGTTAAATCAATAAAAAGAAGAGATTCCTTACTTGAAGAATAACAAAATCCATTGTGTGAATAAATTGGTAGAAATTTTAAAATTTCGATTCCTTCCAGATCCACTCCTGTCCAAATGGCTACGATTTCCAGTCGAGTGAGGACTTTGGCACAACCTATGTAATACAAAGAGTTCATAAAATCAAAATGACAAAAGTTTCATAATAATCGGACAAAGTGTTGTACATCAACGGACGTCCAGGAAAACTCGGTTGATAAGGAATAAGGCACATATTATCCAGTGAATTAGTGAGCCGTAAAAGAGACTTGACATTCCAACACCAAACAAGGTCTGAAAAAAAAGGTGACGGGCATATCCTCCGCCACATCTGCACACAGTCAACAAAAGGCTTGACCCCCTCTCTTCCGGTTTTATCAGCCAACAATTAGGCAGGAAGTCACTATATACTACGTCCCCTTAGATGATGTCTTCTACCAAAGAGAATAACAGGGAAAAAGAATTTGTATTTCTTTTTTTTTTTCTGGATAAAATATTTTGTTTTTTAAAAATCTATTGAAAATCTTGGTCATTTTTTTTGTTCTCCCTCCGAAAAGTCTTTTTGATTTTGATCTGTAAAAAAAAGAAAAACGAACTTTTTCATTTAAACTGTCGTGTCGGGTGGAAGGGGAAGGGTAAAAGAGAAAAGAGCTGCGCCAGGCGACTGGGTTTGAAGAGTTATGAAGATGAGAACCGCTCAGACTTTTCGGAGCCAGCTGAGAATGACGCCTGGCGGCTATACGAACGCCTTGACTGCCCTTATGAATGCTGTAGGTTGTGTTTTGTTTTTATCCTTTTCCAGAACTCTTATATATATGTGTATGCCCAGTTTTTTTTCTTTTTCGTTCAAGAGTTCTCTCTCTCTCTCTTTCAATACCGAGAAAAAATGACGGCAATTTTCTCCAGAGTCTGAGAGATTTATCATCCGATAGATATTGAAGGCGGTCGGGCGACTCTTATTCTCAGACAGGTGTACACACATCATTTATTTTATTTTACGAGTTGGCCTGGGCACAAGATGCACCACATTGCGTGTTGATCCCACCCGAGCTTGCCGCGTTTCTTTTGCCAATTTATCTGCTGGCTTAATCCAAAGGAAAAGCCGATTTTAATTGACGATTCCCTTCATTGCAAAAGCCGACGGGGTTTAGACACATGGACGCTCAACGTTGATCGATCACACAAAATTCTCATTTTGCTGCAGTTCAATCTAGCACGAATTCACCGCTTATAACTAACTAACTAGACTTTTGAAAATAAAAAAGAGACTTTACCAGTCGAAATGGCTAAATCCTCTGCACAGCTGGCCAATCGCCACACATTTAGACGCACACAATTTTGTTTATCCGTTATTTAATCAGTTATTGTTTTTCTCTATGCTGGCAACCAATCTTGGAACTGGGGGTTCTTAAATTCAGTTTAACACTCTGACTGGGTGTTTCCCATTGCCCGAAATGTACAACCGACTGGCACGACGGCAAAACCTCAACTGACTCTGCTGACTTCCCCCCCAACGAAAAAGCATGTCCGAGAAATATATACACCGTGGCGGCGGCAGGGTCGCTCAGCCTCGGGGCTTGAGAGCCCTCAGGCAGGCGCATAGCCGCACAGGATGGTTCACATTTTGAAACACCCTAAATAAATATCTGAAACTTTGCACCTCGGAAAAAGCCAAAAAGGCATGCAACTCCAATGCGCAAGAATTATTTTTATTTTTCCGTCGTTTGTTCATATTTTTGTTAAGTTTTGTTTTTCGATGGGGGGAGCGAATAAGGAAAACAGGATTTAAAAAAAAAGTGACGATTGCGTTATCTATTTGTAACCAGACCTATAATTGCTTAGTAATAAACAAAAATATCAGTTCTTTTTGGAAATGTGTGCGTCATCTGTGAACTTAAAAGCGTTGAGAAATCCCATGATGACTATTGTCACGGGGTTTGTGCTGTTGACTAAATAGCCAACTCTGGACATCTTTTGCCCCAATCCTTATTTGAAATTGGGGTTATCAGCAGCGACCAGATGGTTACGATTTTTATTTTATTTCCAAAAGGATATACACAAGGCATACACAATCAGGCAGGGGCCACACAAAATGCCAGTCTATAAGAATGAGGTAAGAATAAATAAAAAGAAGTTTTCCCACTCAACCCCCCCAGATCAGATCATCATCAGCTCTAACTCGTTTTTCTCTTTTTCCCCTTGGCCTTAATAAGGCTTAATACGATTAAATGATACCCGGCCAGCTCAGTTTTCCGTTGTAGCAGCCTACATTACATGAGACACAAGGCTATAGCTATACACGCAGGGTTCGATGATTATAATAGGATCCTCCCTATTAAAGTGTTGGTTACGCACACTGTTTTCCAGAACCGGCAGACTCAAATGGATAAGCCGAACGGGAGATGTTATTCGATATGTTGAGTAACTCGTAAATATATCAAATATAAAATATCTTGCATGTTACACTTGAGACGGCAGTGGCTCTCGGATCAAGCCAGGCATGCACTATCCACTTTCAGAGTTAGTTGCATATGCCAAATAAAATTTAAATCATAATTCCATCATCGTCAGCTTTCATTTATCAAATAGTGTATCATTTCATTAGCAATATAAGTTGATTAGAAACAATGTGTCCGAATTTTGTGGGCTTGATTGGCGAGGCAATCAGCTAGCCTAATAGTGTGTCGATTTCACCTTAATTAAAATAATACTTGAGAAACCAAAAAATAAATTATTCATAACATTGTTTACTTATTCGTTTAAGATTTCGCTTGTGAATGTCTTTTCCATTGTATATGGTGAGTCAATTCAAAGTCAAACAAGTCTATTGAGTAAGTTCGTGGATGTGACAAGTAACTGATGATTCCCTGATAGTGGCAAACTTATTGGCTGTCAGCTTTACTGCATGTCGCTGCATGTTGCATATAAATTGCAACATCGATCATCTGGGACATCATTTCGTTCTACAAGAAGAACAAGGACTTCCATCCCATGTACGCGTATGTACGCGGGCCTTGATAAAGTAGCTATATACCCAAATTGGATACACTCAAACATACCATAACTGCTCAAAAATTTTGCTTTGTATAGTTACTTTAAATTCTACTTTTTGGTATAAAGTAATGTGTTGCGCTTATTCAGTGAATCTTTGACGAAGTAAATCATCCGCTCAACGACTCAATAAGAGCCCTGTCTGTAACATTCGCTGCGATAATTAAGTGTTTTTTAAATTATTATTTAAAATTGAACGACAAAGCTGTCAAATACTTAATCGAACAAGTCTGATGATGTTTTAAAAAGTAAGACTGCAATTCGTTTCGCGTGTATAAAAAAGGATACATTCACCAATCACCATTCAGAATACACGTTTCCGGAGAATGTAACGATGAATGCTGAAACTAACGCCAACAAATCGGCAAAAAGGGAGAGAGTTCAAGAGCACGTTACATAATACTATAGATTATGATTATTAACTATAATCATGAAGGGAACAATCAAATACTGGTTGCAGGAATGTCTTCATGGGGGAAAAGGTGACAAAGACACTGGAGGGTTTCTTCTTTGCTCTGAAAGACTATTTTAAAGTTAGTCTAACACACACTCGTCACGAATCCAGAGGGCAAATATACTCGATTGCGGTAATCAGTAACTGGGGAAGCGCATCTCAGAGAACTAGATCTTTCTTTAACGATGAAGATTACAAACATTAGGCAGTTAATTAGAGGGAGACCCACCAACTTATATTCGGACGACCTCGAAATCAAGCAGCAGTGCATGTTCGCAGTTTAGCAGAGTTGACCTCGTCATTAAGAAATGTCGTCAAAATCTTGTGCATAGTAATCCACTGGAATCCGCATACACTATTCAGAGAGTGGGTTTATATGTATAGTCCCTTGGTAATCAGGAAGGTAAATTGAGTGGCACTTGGAGGTCAAAGAAAACTAATTTATTATTTAAGGATAGAAACGATTGATTATTAATGCTGAGACCGTAGCTTCCACTTGAGGACGAAGAAGGCAATCAGCCTTAGTACCACAAAGAATCCTGACAAGACAACTAAATCAACCCAGTAGAGAGAATGGCGGACATCGAACTCTTCGAGAAATTTGACGGGAGACCTGTAGTGGCAATAGGCTTCGGAGCAGTGCATGTTGGGGCGATCGAATCCGTAGATGGCCAGCAACGTCCCTTCGAAACCGTAGCGCACGTAGGCAACGTAAGACAGCCAACGCAAATACGGTGGGATCGTGTCCAGTGTCACGAAGAATCCAGAGAACAGCAAAATTGGAATTGTGGTTACCGGACCAAGAAAAACGGCGGCCTTTTAAATGAGAGAATTGGATGAAACGGGATTTTTTTAAAAAATATATTACATTTCTTTTTTCTAAACATTAATTTGATATATACCTGTAGATCCATGGCTGCTCCGATGACGAGGCCGAGACTTTGGGCTACTAAACTGGTCATGACACTCATCGTTAAGAACATGAAAAATCGCATCGGTTCGCAAGGTTGGTCCGACATAAAATAGACGATGACTACGTAGAGTGTAGGAAATACCAACTGAAATCAAAATAAAAATATTAAAAAAATTATTTCATAACTAACTGCACTTTTTGAACTTAGAATTTCGTGACTTACCTGAAATGGAAGATCGGCTACCGTTTTGGCAAGGTAATATGCTTTCAGGGAATACCAGTAATTTAAATGCTCTCTCATTAGGACTGCCATCTCCATCGGAACTATTTAAAAGAAAAACCGATTAAGCCTTTAACTTGCATTGCTTGAAGTAAAAGCGCTAAATTATACTTACAAGTAAGAACAGTGGGCATCATCGCGGTAAACATGAGGAAAAGTTGACCGAAGAAAAGAGAACCTGAATTGCTAAACGCTTTCGACGCTTCATTGCCGATGCCGAAATAAAGCAACCCGATGATAAGACCGACGATCAGATGTGACGCAACCCTCAATCCCGTTAAAGTCTAAAGTATAAAATCAGCGATCAATTACACGCCATTTTTTGTCAATGTTGAAAGAATCCTACCTGATCTCTCATGATGCATATGAACGTTCTGCGCAAAAGAATCAAAAACTGCGCCCAGCACGAAGTAGGAAATGACGAACAACGTGACGGCAAGTTGTCGTCAGAATCGAGTAAACAATCGGTCGCACGGGCAACATTTTCGCAATTTGGTGGCCCAATAGAAACGGTGATTTGCGCCTTTGTCCCAGATACGTCTAAGCGAATATTTCGATTTGATTAGAATCTTTCATAGTTTCCATTTGAGTTTTAGAAATGTGATTGTGTTGAATTTACTTACCAACATATGAATCGACGACTTTGCTGGTTTCATCGATGACGGAGGTTAAGGACTTTTGACTGCTGGAATCCTGATTCCAATTATTGCATTTGCCAGTTAACACAGCAACTACCAGTTTATGTATTCTATACGTCAAATAATAATATCGTCAAAAATAATTCCTAAAACAAATTTGTATCTTGTTTCTTTTACCCATTATCCCCGTACTCTCCATTGGCAATTTCTATCACTATATCGTGCAGGGAAAAGAAAAGACCATGAGTTTCTAAATTTACGATTTGTTAGGTTTGATAAATGAATACCGAAATCAGCTGGATTGTGGTAACTTGGGCAGTCCATACCGAGAGAGGATAAAAACTGCACAAGTCCTCCGGTTATTCCTCTATAGATGCATTGGCCTTCGGCTAAAAGGTAGAGTCGGTCAAATTTTTCGAATAATCTGGCACTCGGTTGATGGATCGTGCAAATGATCGTCCGCCCTCCTAAAACGACGAAAAAAAATTATGTAAAAATTTATGTAAAAAGAAAAATTATAATTTTAAACGTTATTCAAATGGAAGTAACGCAACACTTACCTTGAGCTAGTTGTTTGAGCAGCATTATGCACTGCATGCAAGAAGAGCTATCCAATCCGCTATTTCCGAAATAATATTTTAAAATATTTGTAATCTCTTCTGTTATATTATATACCAATTGATTAAATTTTCATCGTACCTTGTAGGTTCATCGAAAAACATGACGGGTGGATTATTAACCAGTTCCTGGGCAATAGCCAGACGTTTCCGCTGACCACCAGATAGATTCAGTGTTCGAGTATTTTCACAATCTTTAAGTCCCATTGTTTCCAAAATTTCGTAAACCTGAAAAAAAGATAAAAGTCCAAAAATGATATATTTTGCAGATATTATAAATAGAATTTATTTCTTACCAAAAACTGTTTCTCCTCGTGACTTATTCGATCAGCCAATTTGAGATTAGCCGAACACATCATAGCTTCCATCACCGTTAAATGGGGACACAATTCATCGTGTTGCATAATGTAACAAGACATTTTCCGAAATATCCGTGGATCGCGCTCAACGCCATTCACCAATACTTCACCCGTCATATTGGAACCCCTTTTCAGATCAAATAAATTATTGCGTTAATATTTAACCGTTTGTTTTTTATGTAATTTAAGGATTTTGGGTTTTACTTGAAACCAGCTAAAATATTCATTAAAGTGCTTTTTCCCGCACCTGAATGAGAGGGATAAGTTCATTTAATTAATCTGTTATTTTCATGTATATCCTTTCACGAAGTCAATAATAAATGTGTCAAATTATTACCGGATGGCCCCATGATTGCCGTCAGTTCTCCAGAATTAAATTTGCCACTAATTGATTTTAACAAGGTTTTATATCCTGAAAGGTAATAAAAGATGGTAAATAAGGACTCCCATTCCTCGTTATTATACAACTTAATTAAAAAAATGCAACTATTGTTTGAATTTCATGTGTTTTGGTTAGAAATTACCTTTGCGTCTGCCCTCCGATACGGAATAGGAAAGATCTTTGAATTCAATGTTGACGGCCTTTCTTCGAACTAGATGAGTAAGCGCAGCTCGCTTGGCAGGATTGTTGGGTACTTTCTTCATAACAACACCCCTGGGGGATGAGGGGAAAGGATAATTTGGTTAAGCCATTGTCGGAAATGTATTTTGCTTAGAGCTATAACGAAATATTTCCACATACAAAGCCTGGGCTGATGCGGCCGGGTAATGCAAGGTGACGTGACCAGATGTCAGATGAGCCATGGCAGCGGAACAATTCGAAATCTTTGTCACAGCACAATCTTCATTTGCCGAAATGTTCTTGTGAGCTGTTAGGGCGGCCATTCTTATCCAGTGAATTTGTGTGAAACAAGGTTACACAGTTTCTTTGACTTTCCTCCAAGCTTTCACCAGCTGGTAGTGGACAAAACTTCCGCTTCGCAGCTGTGTATAAAAAGCGAACGACAACAACAGAAGAAAAAAATGATCAAGGATACGCTTTCCACACACAGGAATTAATTAAATTAATTAGATTTTTTTAATAGTATGCTTTCACTTAATTCATGTAGAAATCGTCAAATCGATTGAAGCAGAAAACTTCTCTGTATACTTCTAACAGCCTGTTTTTTGACAAATTTATCTAATATTAAAAAGATTAATCCCCTTTTTCTCATTAGAGCGAAAAAACTTTCTTTCTTGCAAAGATGTTGACCGCAACTATTTCACGGACTTTCTATGCCCCACTCTCTTACCCCTACACTCCTTGATTTTTTGTCTTGGCCTTTTTATTTTTTGCAATTTCTAAGATGGAAATTGAGAAAATTAATCTTTGTAATGAATCGCTGATTTGAAGCTTTAGAGTTCGACACGAATCTTATGACACAGCAAATGTGTCTTTTTGTCACAGCGCCAGCAACGCGCTATATTATTTTCTTATGAAACTTTCTAAATATTGATTTTCTAGAGTCCGTTTGTGTTGGTACAAAATAAAAATGATGAGACAAATTACAGGTATATAAAAATTAAAACTTTCTAAACTAAGGAGAGAAGTCAGAGAACGAATGTCATTTTCTATTTCTAGTGACGCATTGGAAATAGGGGAAACGTTCTTACCGTCGTTTGATGTTTGTCAATGTCTCTGCAGCAGTAAAGATGATGGATTGTAGGGAGCAAGGGCGAAATTCTACAACAGGAAGTCAACCTTAAAATAATTAAGGACAGCTAGGGACTTCAGAGAGGTAGCATAGCGAGTAAATTCTTTGTTTTCACAAGTGAAAAACCCCAAAACCACGACAGAAATAAGACTGAATTTGAAGGCTGCTGGCTGGCTGGAATAGGTTGAAGAAAACTCGTCGTACACATCCGTCCGTGCTGGTCGCCTCACGAATACAACCAACAAACTTTCGGGCTGAGCAGAGGGGGTTTCGACAAAAGTATCCATGGCGAGGGAGGAGCGAAACTGGGAGTTCTTTGTGACGTCGATTCACCCCGGTACACGCGCACTCAATGTCCCTAGAGTTCTAGCAGCTCTCTGGCCATTATTCCCTTTCACTGACTTTTTTTTGTTCCTTTTTCTTTTTTCTTCTCTTTTTACTTTCACACACTGGTATAAAAAATGACCTATACCTAAATGGAATAAATTTTACCAACGGACATATTAATCAATTATACCATTGCTGATAATAACGGATATATCAATCAAAGGCTACATTCACTTTATAGCTGGTGGCGATTGCGCAACATTAGACATTCTACGGTATTCTGTTTGAGGTCGGGTCGTTGAGAGGTTTTCTCGATTCGTCATCATCGTATTTGTTGAGTTACGTGATAGACTGACGATCACTGAAAAATTGATGATGTCATTATTACCATTATTTTAAAAAAACCTGATGGCAAAATTGAATCGTCAAAGTTTTCGCTTTCTGTTTGATCGGGTCTTTTGTTAAAAGATTGGCTTTCTAGTTTTCCACCTATGCATTTTGTGTCTGCAGCTAGTAGTAGACTGTGTTTTACCGCATGTTTCCCCAGAAGCGGGAGTCCCGATCGGTGCATGTGCACTGGCTTCAAGGCGAACCAAGGGCAGCTGCACCCGAAGTCGTTTCTCAATATTGTCATCGTAAACAGTAACACGTGCTCATCAGCATTACAAAGACAGCTTATTAGCACTACGGAATTAATAATAATATCCCGTCATCAAAGTTTCATAATCAATTTGACTGATTCGAAACAACATTTATTAATATTATAATTGACTACGCAATCTACATGGCATAACCAAATTCGATTAACTAATCCAAGCGAATCCAAGTTAATACCGTAGGCCTACTTTTCGTTTACTTCATTTGATAAATAGTAATTACCTGGCTGGTTTTCTATTACCTTAACGAAATCAATTTTCATTTCTTTTGATGATGTGTCATATTTGTGATGAACTGATAAACTTTCCACGGACCACAGACGGACATATAAAATATCATAATTTCCTGATTTTCACACTAATTTCCTGCAAATTTGATTGTTCACACCTTAACCAGTGAAGCAGATGTGCTAGATTCATTGACAGCGATTCAATATTCAGTGCAACTGCACCGAATGATACCCCAGTCCCTGTGCTTCACTCAAAAAACGAAAAAATATAGGGGAGAGTGGGATTAGTTGAATGGAACGGTGGGGAAATTGGGACAGGGGGACATCAAATAGCGGAATGTTTTTTGTGAAAAATCCCAATCTTGATAAACAACATAGAATATACGTACAATGGTCAAAATATTTAAAATTCCGTGCAATAGTTTAGTGCAATAGTCTAAAAGAAAATTTCGGCATTTGAAAAAAAAAATTCCCTGTCCCACTTTTCACGTCCCACCCTATAACCCTTACCTCTCTCCCAAAACAACAACCATTTTGGCTCCGTCCATAAATTTAGGAACACTTTGGAAATCCATGGCGGAATAACAAATTATGCTCAAAATAATAATTTAAAAACATTGAGAAGATGGGGACGAATAAATAATACAGTTACGAGTACCAAATGTTTTGAAATCCTAACTCACTTCAAACATTTAAGGGAGGGGGGAAACAAGAGATGTCTCGACCAATTCCATTCTCCCCTACCAAAGTATACCGGTACAGCAAAGTACGAAATATACATTAGCGATTCCCCGAGCTTTATTCCTTCCTCAGTTTTCTTTGTCGCGCATTATTCCTGAGGCTAACAGCTGTTAATGGTGAAAGTTCCACAGAAAGTATCCACAGTATTCGTGTCATTCCACAGAAATTTCATTCAGATTTCAGAATAGCCCGGGAAGATTGAACGCTGATATTGACTCGAGGAGATGAATCATTCTTTTATATATTTTTTTTTTACGATTCACTTCGGATTGAGTTGCGAAATTGTCGGGTTTCGGTCTGATTGAGAGTATAAGTGATCATCACCAATCCAGCCGTAAGCAATACCGAACTCGCAAAACTTCCCTGTTATCGTTCGAGTTCAGTTGTATAATCAACGTGGCTGAACGATACGTCATTAAACATGTCGAATAATTATTTGGCAGTCGATAATAACAAGACCAAAACATGTTCAATAATGCATTTCTGAATAACTGATAGCGAGCTGGTAAGCAATAAGGCAAAGAGTTACAGTCGGCCATGAAAAATAACACTCGTTACTATTTTTAAATCGATATTTCGTACTTTTATCCAAGAATCAAAACAGCAAGGCCACTGCGATTCATTAAACCCTCCAGTATATACAGTACAGTTGCACCGGATAACCTCAATCCTTGCCTTGCTCCGAAAAACTAAAGTAAATTATTCACCGAAACAATATATATATTCACATTCAGTAGCGTTACACGAAACAACTCAAGCTATATTGCAGTTAATGAAAAGGAAAATGGGCTTGAAAATTCCAAAGAATGGGCCCTTCACAAAAATCGAACATTCCTAATTCCTAATGTACTGCGCGTAATAATTTATTTTTCAGTCTGGTAGAGGAAAGGAGTAGCTTATTATACTGTCAGTTTGATTTTTTGTACCTTTCCTTGAATCGCGAAAAGCTTGAATATAATCGACGTGAAATAGTTGGGGATTGGGATTTCCTACCTTTAGGGCATTTTAACATTTCCCGGTCATGTGCGCCCAAGGAATTTTATTTCGGACTTTTGCGGCAATCGATTCACCTTGCAATTCTGCCCAAGGCGATTCTCTTCCCCGGGATTTAATTCCTCGTTCCGGATTTTTTCGGATAGGCGCGAAAACTTAGAAAACAAATTTGAAGCCAGAAAAAAAACGCCTTTGTGTTCATTCCTACAGTGACGAGAAAATTGCGAAATGTGGAAGTCCCTGATATGTCACCGATGTCTTCTTACACTCTTCTATTATTTTTGTTGGTGTAGTGGGTCTTGAGCGATAACGTCAGTCAAATATCGCACAGTTAAAACAAATAATGCGTGAAGGGTGGTAAAGAATTTTAGAGTGGAATATCCGATGTAATTTGAGATAGGAAGCATTGCTATTTGACAAAAAAAAAGGCTGATCCTGGTTGAATTCAACACAACGTTTGGTTGAAGTCAACCAACACATTCCTCGTAATTATATTTGAACACATGCTATCTAAAGAATAGTCGCCTAATTTTTTTTTAACGACAGTATTAGGTATTAACCGAAAAATTTATTATTTTTCGTCGTTCGTAACAGTAAAAAGAGTTTTCCAGATTTGACTTCGTTGGGTACATCCTTTCCTTTTACCTTGTTATGGTATCCCCCCAATTTCCTACCAGCACAATTTGACTGTAATAATCCTCGTAGTGGATTGTCCCGTATATAGATCACATTACAATTATGGCATCAGTCAGCTACACCATAAAAGTATTTAAGTGCATGCAGACACAAAGCCAAAATGGTCACATTCACAACAAAAAAAGGAGAATAATGCAACGGATTTAGTTTCAATAGTGATAAAAAGATGCAAGATAAAAATTCAGTCACTACGCCTCAGCACAAATCGTCGTGCCCATTGATGTGACGAACTTTTTAATCAAATATTTATTTCGTTTGACAGTGTGATACAAGAAAGCGATTCCTCTGGCCTTGGAATTTGCAACTTTGACGGAACGAAGGAAAAATTACCAAACGATGTTTTACACATTATGATTTTAGACTGAAAATCTGGTCTCTTGGAATTTACTTTTTAACTAGATGAAAACTATTCTACTGGCCTGAAAACTACAGTACTTGCACAAATGTTGAAGAAGCAATAGAAAACCTTGAAAATTTGATTCATGTAGGATAGGTTGCATGCCATTAATTAATTAACGTTATCTTACAGACATAAACAAAAATCCGATCGATTTAGACCTATTGGAGGGTCATGAAGAAGAAACACTTACACTTACACTGTACAGAGGTCGTACTCTTGGCCGTCTGATCAACCAACTCCGTCCTGAGTGGGAGGTGGGTGGAGTGGGGTTGGGTGGGTTGAAGGTGGGGATGGGTGGCAGGGTCGTTTTGCGATAGAATCACTAAATAATCCAATCCAATATTAAAAAATTTCGAGAAGTGCAAATGAGGCGACCTCTTCCCCTGTGTTGACCACATGAAGAGTACGACCCGCTTCGAGGTCAACAAGTCTCGTTGAAGAGTTGAGTAAAATGTGACTTGGAGCATGTGGATCGCTTCTAAATTCGACGCTTCCTTTGAGGCGCACGACCTGCACAACAAAAAATGTTTACATAAGGATTTAAAAATCAGTTACACCAGTTAAATTTACCATCATCGGGTTATTAATTTTCAGAGGATGAACAATTGTTGGCTGTACATAAACCAACGATATGCTGTATTCAGTGTTGGACAGACCCTGTGCTCGTACAGGATCGCTGGGTGAGGCCAAATACAGATTGAATTGAGTCGGTAGAAGATTGCGGTTAGGCACTGGAAGTGTAGACGGATCAATGGCGGAATTTAATGGGACTTGGCGGTTCATTGAATTCTCAATTCGGAGCATAGTTTCCTGTAGTGCTTCAATCTTTCTTGCAATAAGTCTAGAATCTAGAGTTCCAAAATACTTTGAGAAACAATCAAAATTTTGACTCAACTCCCTATCAATAAAATACCATTCCCAACGATGTCGTTTTCGGGATCGTTCGGTTGTTGCGAGGATTTTAAAGGGGATTGGAGTCGCTTAGTTGGCGATGGTTTCTTTGAAGAATCAGATATACTTCTTCTCTTTGACACGGGAGTTTCCTCAATTGATTTTCCTAAACACAAAACAGTTTTTTTAAATAAAAAAGCAAAAGAGTGTGCACTGCAAGGCAAATTGTTTAAAATCCAGTTATCATTACCGTTGGCCTGAGAAGTGGAAGGCTCAAGTTGATTTTCCTGTTGCGATGTCTTGTACAGTTCTGTATCTGCAACATCTTCTGGATCGCTCAAAGACGGTTCAACTCTATTCAGTGATAATTCCATGGTCAAAGTAGTTCGTCTGGGAGTGGTCCGGAGCAGTGGTGTCGGTTCAGGTAAGAGACGGAATTTCGAAGTTTTGGGTGAGCCCAATTCTGAAACTTTGTCAGTGACTGTGTTTGGTGTTTTAAAACTGGGCAAAGGAACTGCATTTTTTGGACTTTTCGTTTTTTGGAAGGAATATCGACTGAGAAGAAATAAATCATCTTCGTCGTCCTCTTCGTCTTCTATTTCAGACTCTGAGCTGCTCAAGAAATGGTAGTTCCTTTCTACAAATACAAATTAACATGAAACCGTGCATTCGCGAAAATTTAGTTTAAAACAACCTTTGGGTTTTTCTGCGGTTTTCAAGACCATCGCATGCGCTTCAGGTGTTTTAACTTGAACTCTACTCTGGTCGTCTATAATTACAAAATAAACATAATTATGCAAAACGAAATTTCATATTTCAAAAATATTTGCCTAAGGACTTTGTAGGGGAACTTGAACTTGTTCCAGGTATACATTCAGCTGAAAGATCTCTCTCTGGACGACCACGACCGCGACCTCGACCACGACCCTGTTCGTTGTCAACACGTAATGTTGGGTCTAAAAATTTAAAAAAGTTTCAGTGAATTAGACTTTTTTAATTAAGCCAATTTCTTAATTAACTTGCCCGCAGACTTTGGAGGTTTACTTTTCGATCCTCCTGCTGATATATCCGTTTCTACTTCATCCACAATGCTAGAAACCTTGTTACCACGCAGATTCTGTTTCTGACTGATATCTACAAAAAGGAATAATAATTCAATTTCGAGAATCTGTTCGAATTTGGAAACATGCAGATATGTTCGTCTATAATTACATAATAAACATAATTATGCAAAACGAAATTTCAAATTTCAAAAATATTTGCCTAAGGACTTTGTAGGAGATCTTGAACGTGTTCCAGGTACCCATTCAGGTGAAACATCTCTCTCTGGGAGACCGCGTCCACGACCACCACGACCCTTGTTTTCACGTAATGTTGAGTCTAACAATTCAAATTTGTATAAAGGTTTAGAAGGTTTCAGTGAATTAGACTTTTTTATGGCAGATGAAAAATTTGAAATGGTAGATCCTTTCTACACATACAAATTAACATGAAACCTTTTATTCGCGAAAATTTAGTTTTAGATAGATAACCTTTGGGTTTTTTTGCGGTTTTCAAGATCATTTCGTGCGCTTCGTCATTTACAGCTTCAGGCGTTTTCGCTTCCATTCTACTCTGGTCGTCTATCATTACAAAATAAACATAATTATGCAAAACGAAATTTAATATTTCAAAAATATTTGCCTAAGGACTTTGAAGGGGAACTTGAACTTGTTTCAGGCACAAATTCAGCTGAAACATCTCTCTCTGGGCGACCGCGTGGACGACCACGACCCTTGTTTTCACGTAATGTTGAGTCTAACAATTCAAATTTGTATAAAGGTTTAGAAGGTTTCAGTGAATTAGACTTTTTTATGGCAGATGAAAAATTTGAAATGGTAGATCCTTTCTACACATACAAATTAACATGAAACCTTTTATTCGCGAAAATTTAGTTTTAGATAGATAACCTTTGGGTTTTTTTGCGGTTTTCAAGATCATTTCGTGCGCTTCGTCATTTACAGCTTCAGGCGTTTTCGCTTCCATTCTACTCTGGTCGTCTATCATTACAAAATAAACATAATTATGCAAAACGAAATTTAATATTTCAAAAATATTTGCCTAAGGACTTTGAAGGGGAACTTGAACTTGTTTCAGGCACAAATTCAGCTGAAACATCTCTCTCTGGGCGACCGCGTGGACGACCACGACCCTTGTTTTCACGTAATGTTGAGTCTAACAATTCAAATTTGTATAAAGGTTTAGAAGGTTTCAGTGAATTAGACTTTTTTATGGCAGATGAAAAATTTGAAATGGTAGATCCTTTCTACACATACAAATTAACATGAAACCTTTTATTCGCGAAAATTTAGTTTTAGATAGATAACCTTTGGGTTTTTTTGCGGTTTTCAAGATCATTTCGTGCGCTTCGTCATTTACAGCTTCAGGCGTTTTCGCTTCCATTCTACTCTGGTCGTCTATCATTACAAAATAAACATAATTATGCAAAACGAAATTTAATATTTCAAAAATATTTGCCTAAGGACTTTGAAGGGGAACTTGAACTTGTTTCAGGCACAAATTCAGCTGAAACATCTCTCTCTGGGCGACCGCGTGGACGACCACGACCCTTCTTTTCATGTAATGTTGGGTCTAAAAATTCAAATTTGTATAATGGTTTAAGAAGGTTTCAGTGAATTGTTCAAAATACCGTCGTCTGCATCTTCGGTGGAGGCTGTAGCTGCTTCTTTCGTTAAGATAGCTTTCCGTGGACGACCACGACCACGACCCTTGTTTTCATGTAATGTTGGGTCTAAAAATTCAAATTTGTATAATGGTTTAGGAAGGTTTCAGTGAATTGTTCAAAATACCGTCGTCTGCATCTTCAGTGGAGGCTGTAGCTGCTTTTTCCGTTAAGATAGCTTTCCTTTTAGAAGCAACTCTAGGCCGTTTCGCGGCTGGTTCAGCTGCATTATCAGTTGGATTTCCAGCTTCTTTCTTTCCTCTTTTTGTAGCCGGTGGTTTCGTTTTTTTGTCAGTTATTTTCGACAAGGATGCGGGCTCTTGATTCTTCTTTTCAGCTGCTGCTGCTAATAACAACATAAATTTGTCAATAAAAAAAAACTTGAAAACAATTGTGGATTAAATTTACTACGTCTAGTAGCAGGTTTTCTTGTGAAAGAATGTTTTGGTTGGAGCTTCCCGTCTTCTAAAAATAAAATTCAACAAAACAATTATTACATTGAAACAGAAAGACTAGTGTGATCACAATGATTAATACCTGGATTGTTCAATTCTGCTGCATTTTCTTGGGCACTGATTGACATACTCTGTATTTTGGATTGGGTATCTAAGGAACAGTTTGCATTAACAATCTTGACCAAATCTGTATTTAAACATTATAAAATAATAAAGGAATGTGTTTGTATTTTACTTGTACGAGGCACTTGAGGACTGAATCCATCGAAATCATCTTTGGGTTCACTATCTCCAGAGACATTGCTTTCTTGATCTGAGGCAGATGAGTCATGTGCACTCACAGCTGAATGCAAATATTTCCTATAAATAGACACACAATAAAAAAGATGAAGATGTATACTGTTGAATAATGAAAGATTTTACTTGGCTTTAATTTGGCGGTAGAATCTCGAAGATTCTGCAGATAGTCTTAACTTTGACATTCTTACGTTTGACCACAGCTAATCAGAAATCAAATGACATATGCTGTTGGGCTAGGAAAGTTCTGCACGACAGTGGTTGGAAATATGTTTTCTCTGCTTTGCGATATTGTAAGAGTTTAAAAGCATGTAAAAGTAAATACTAGAGATCAAATCTTATTGAAACTTCAAACTTGGTGTACAAATGCTGCAAATGCTAACAGTCGGTATTAAGTTGGAGCTGTATACTTAAGCTTCGCGACGTTGGACTGCGGGATTCCAAATTTCCAACTGTTTTTTTCAATTTTCATAATTTCATTGATTTCATGGCTTTTTCCAATGCTACTGCAACGTTGTGACGTGTAGACAGTTTTTTTTATCGAATTGATTTTTTATCAAAGTGAGTCGGGGACTCCGTTAGAGTGTATGGTTTACATAAATAAATTTTAAATTTATTGTGATTATTTATTGATAGAAGAGGTTTTAAAAAATAATTCATCTGGGGTAATCAGCTGTTCCAGTACGCAAGCACGCAAGTATGGGGAAACGGCTAAACACTTTCTCTCTAGTCTCTACTCTCTACCTCATCGTGCTGCCAACTGGCGGGCGGCTTCCACTCCCCGGACAGCTATGGATTACAGCGCGGGCAGAGCTATAGAATGTATGGTCTAACCACTTATACGGAAAGGCCTTCCATTGCCTTTTCCCCCTGGAAGTGTTCTGGCCAGACCTTAGTTGCAGAGCCACAGCGGGTGTGTTGTGAAACACATTGTTTTTTTCCAGTACCAAAATGAACAAAGTTTCAGTAGATGGCCGCTGTTGGCGCTGACAATAAGGTCTAAATCGATGCTTAAGCCCATTTTCCCACTTTCGATTCGCGATATTGGCTGCAACTTTGGGAAAAATTTCCGAGAGGAAAATTTAACAGGCAGTGGTTCTACCAAACATCTATAACTCTGGCGCGGGATTGCTGACTTGTTTCACGGACTGCTTTGTTTCTCCTCTATACTCCTCCCTGATTTTGCTACCAGCTGACTTTTTTAAAAGTTGACGCTGAACGTCGCTTGAGAGTTGAGCGCTTTTTATTCGAGACAAGTTGCTTACATTCCATTCAAAAATGTTACATCTAATAGTCTAATTATGTCCTCCTTCTGTGTCAGCCTCAGACCTTATCTCCTCTTGACGCTTTTTGATCTGCTACGGTGCCGTCCCTTTCGGCTTGCCAGTCCTGTCCGTTTTCTCGGAAATTGATTTATCTTGGAATCTACCTCGATCTACCTGTTCATCTGTTTGTGAAAGGGGGGTTGGGAATCTTGACACGAGATCATTTGAATGTGGGAAAGCAATACTGCTGCCAACTAGAGAAGAACGGGAGGATGAAATCGAGATCGGGCGGAATGCCAATTAAATCAAAATCGGGTGTATGCCAAGAACCTAGGTACCACAGATTGAACGAATGACGAGGCAATCAGAAAAATAGTAAAGAAACAAAAACAAAAAAACAGTCGGCGTCCATCCCAATGGGTATGGTTCCGTATGGTTCCGCTCCCTCCAATTCCGGAATTCCGGCGGCAGAGTCACTTCTAGGCAGCCAACGTTTAGGCGAAGGCTGGAGCGTCACCAGCTTAGGATCTTTCCTTCTAAGGGTGAGTCCCCGGTCTAGCAACTCGTCATTAAGCCTCAACCCGTCAATAACCGTCAACGTCTGGGCAAATTCAAGAGGGCTCCCGGGTCTGATGTATTCGTGATAGAACCGGACGTAATAAGAGGATTGGAAGAGTCCAGTGCTGACTGTGCTGTCCTCTATAATTCTTCCTGAACGAAATACTTTTTGGACGATGAGAACACTGCACGTCTTGATGGCCTCCCTCATCTTGTTGGTTGCAGAACCCCGGGCGAACGCCCACGATCGACCATTCGGCCACATGGTCAGCCGGGTGAACACTCCACTGCGACATTCCTAAGCCAGTGTTGGCGTAACCATCTATCCTGTCAACAATATTTCAATAAATTAAGAACTCCTGTCAACTTCAGTACTTGCACAGATGTTGAAAAAGCAATTTAACAAAACCTTGAAAATATGAGCCATGCAAGATAGGTGCATGACCGTGCATGACATTGATAGACAAAATGAGGTAATCAGTCAACAAATGAAATGTGTAATGTGTAATACAACAGACGACCGACGGCGGCGGCATGAGTTCAAGTATATTATAGAGAGTAGAGATCTTACAGAAAAGTTTCAACAGTTTCCTTAGAGCAATATTTTCCCACGAAGGATCCGCAGTTCAATAAAAAGCAAAGATCGCCAGATCGCCGGGCTAAAACAACAAATCCTGGCCCCGAGCACGATTATGCTGCCATCTGCTGGCGCTGGGCACCGTACTTTTTCTTCTCTTACATCAGATTAATGGCCTCGAGTTCCTTTCACTGACTTGCATAACTACGTGAAATTGATAATGTTAACATGAAATTTACAAAAACTATGACCATAAAGGAGACAAAGACTCAACACTAACAAGTAATGACCGAAATCAACTTAGCCCAACCTCGTAATCGTAATCGCGAGAAGAGAACTGCTAATCCCAATTTTAAATTAATCTTAGTATTAGTCAAATCAATTGAATATAAATAAGATAACGGAGTTCAATATATCTTTCCGATTGATATATTCACGAATTTCAGGTTGCTACTTGAAGCGTATTATAGATCATTTCATAATACTCGAAAGAGTTGTAACGAAATACAATCCAATTATGGGAGAAATCAAGTTCAAGACAACATGGAAACATCAAAGTTTTCTTGAACACGTAACAGCACGTGGCTATGATGCAGTACGTGCCGATCCTATGAGTAAACAGGAACACATAAGCTACGTCGTCGTCGTCTACTCAGGTTCAAAATGTGCATTTCAGTATAATTACCGTTCAAGTGGAAATGTTTATGCGTGCTTCACGACAGACATATGATTCGACTGTGTCGACCAATAAATATTTTTATATAATACACGTAATTAATTATCGTTATTGAAAGATACTGTATATACCAACAGTATATATAAGTTTCCTCTGCAATACAAATATGTACAAAAACCAAACGATGATATGAGGGCACACAAGTCACACAAAAATACGCAAGACTGCAAGAGTTATTACACGGGGACATATTATTTTTACGTAGAAACCCTTTCACGCCTGCGAGTGTTGTCTCGTCGAGCAATTTCTGACGATCGTTTCTTCCGTCGGTGAATTGTTGGCGTGCGGAACGGTTGGCTGCGATCGACAGGGCGATGGATAGATGGGGTTGATGAGGGGGTAACTCATCTTTGGGCTGGATAGCGGATGCAAGGGAGACATATTAACATAGAGCGGCGGATTCTGATTGCCTTCGCACGTCTGATCGGTGGAATCGTCTAGCGATGTGACTGGTTGGTGGTGCACTGGGCCGGAATTCATCGGCTGGGGGATCATCATCAAATCTGTGCAACAGTAATACATTTGGTTTTCGGCGTTGGAGATGAGGGCGGATGTCGTGGCGCCAAGGTGAAGGGTTGTGTATCCAGCCGAGTCTTCATCCGGCTGCTCCAGATCATGAATAACCATCGGGGAGAGCGATGATGAACGTTGTTGCTTCTGGTCGAAAGGTTGGGCGTGTGTTATAGTGTAATGATTGCCCTCGGCGCAAGTTTTGACTCCAGCCCACAGAGCACGCGTCAAAGGTGGAAAGGACGAAGGTGTTGTGACGTGTCGCTGAGCAGCAGCAGGCACCGCCGAGCCCGCCCGGCTGCAATTACCACCACCAAGGAAATGCTCGCCCATATCGCCAGAGGAGCAGACGGCCTGGCAATCGGCTTTTATGATGCTGCCTTCGCTTTGATGACTGGCAACTGTTCTTACCGGCATCATTACGCTGCCATTGTGGTGCCTTTCTCCGCCGATTGTTGGTGAGATGCCCGTGTCGTTGTTGCCTATCAAAATGGAGCCGTTTTCCGTCAGGAAGCTTCCGAAATCCCAGGCTCCTTTCAGCGTTTTCCTGTAAATTCACGTTGAAAGTTTATCATGAAAATCATCCAGCTCTGAAATTTTCATACAAAAACAAAAAAGTTATCTTACCCATTTAATCTCAAGTAGATCAAACCAGAGAGCAACGCTCCTAGCGTGAGCATCAAACAGGATGCCAGAATAACAAAAAACCAAGTATCTTCAAGGGCCATTTCTGTTTGCGAAAAATGATGTTTGAATAAAATTCATGTTTATTTTCCATGTCGGCTGTTTTTAGGCTAGTGTAATAGGGCACTTGAAATAAACATACCAGTGCCTGATGTGACGCTAATCGATCCGACCAAGTCAAGCCTTCTGGCCCAATGACACCAGTGACATGGCACCGTATCGTTGTTGCCCTTGTCGAAATCAGAGATCCCGGCTGCAGCCACAGCCATTTCGTGAAGATAATTCCGATCAATGAAATGCGGAAGCGGAGGAGGAGGGATCCGCAGAATGGCATCGGGAGGAGGTCCCAGATCGTTGAGGAGCCAATCGCAGCCCAAGGAATCCATCGTTTCCATCAGCGAAATCTGGAATTAAAACAATGAAAAAGAATATAAACGTGATGACCTAACGAATACACATCGTGATCCGAGTCTAATCCAGCCGAATGTGACTATAAGTTTGAGCTATCCAGTATATACTAATCTCTGAAATCCTATAAATCGCCTGTGGATATACAGAGTCCTATCAACTTAAATCGAAAAGAAACATGAAAACATTTGATTTCCTACAGGGTAGATTAAAAAAAATGGAACAAGCCAAAAGGGGGGGGGGGAGGGAAAAAATGGGAAGGTATAAAGGAAGTGGTCTGACACGCGAAGCGATCATCATTTTTATGATGACCTGTAGTACAGACGTCGGTGAATACGAGGGTCGCTAGTGGCTTTTTTTTTCTTTTTCGTTTCGTTTCGTTTCGTTTTTTGTATTCTTTTTAATGGCTTAAACACCTGCGCAGCAGTCAAGAGAACAGCCAGGCAACTGCCATGCACCCTTGTGTGTGTGCCCATCGCCTTTTGCCTTGAACCTTCGACGGAGAAACAATAAAACAAGGAAGAGGATAACATAATTTGAACTTAAATGCGCGCCGTTTGCTGCTCGGAAAACCAAAAGTAAAAAAAAAAAAACTCGAAAAATACATTTTTCTTTTTCCTTTTTGCTCTAGCATGCATTTTTTGGAAACGCTAAAAATAGGTGTTATCAATTTGAATCGTGTTCTTTTTTTTCAAAATTACCGCCTTTTCGTATTCCGAGATAAAGCGTCATGCTGCATTTACTTTAGTACTCGAGGGAGGGGGATTCATATTTCAATTCAAATTGTTATGCGGCTCACGATGAGGTCATGACACTCTGCCCTAGTGGTTTTTGGTGTAATAATAAACGATCTTCAAGTTCTAGCTTAGACTCTTTTAAAGAGACAATTTTGTCTTTACTTTTATTTTCGCAACGCCCGTGATGTGTAATCAAATGAAATTTTTTGTATCTTAAAGTAGTTGAATATGTGCACGAAAGGTGTTGGTCATCGAGGTAGGAAATGGTAAATTATTATGTTGAGAAGAGCCACCAGAGAGCCGCCGTTTGTAGCCCACTCTAGATTTACACCTTTAGTTTTTATATTTTTATTTAGTTAAGGCTATTATTTGGTCGGTGGGGTATTACTTGGTAGCTAATTAGAACTGGTATCCGATATCGCCGGAACACTATAGTTACCGTAATTATGCCTATACGAAAATGAAGATGTGAATCAACCGGAATTTGACATATTTATGACACTCGGAAACTGAGTCTCAGAGAATCGAGTCTTGTGGCTTTCACCATTTCCCCTAGTATTCTGTATGACCATCTCCGTGGTCAACTCTTTTCCTGTTCCACGTCTTATATATATTTTCAGGAATCTCTCCTGCTGTAATGGCAAGAACAAATATATACATACGTACGTATACAGTCGGTTGGACTTCCGCCCTATCGTGTTCCTGTAGACCAACCCAAAGCGCTTCATAATTCCACCTGGGTGGTCGATTGCTGTACAACAAACCAACAACCCTGCCGCGCCATCTTGCCTGGTAGTTCTTTCTTTTCTTTTCTCTTTAATGTAAACCTTTCCCGGGCATGCAACGCTCGTCGGCAACTCTGCTGGCCACGGTTTATCGAGACTCGCACGGAACGAAATTGTCGTTGATCACGAATCTTGGTCTTGAGTCTTGACCAATTTTAATGGAAATGAAGGACGTCGTGATGCAGCCCCTTTCTGTTTATTGAGCCCCAAAACTCGGATGCATCTCTCCTTGACATGACCTGCAGGCTACAACATTCTGCAAGGGACGTTGGCGCATCTCGGCTATCGATCGTCGACAGAGCCTCGCGCTGGATATATGAGGTAAAGCGGAGCAAAGGAATCTGGCAGTATCATTTCTGTGCCTATATACGCTAACCGACAGTAACCGACTGTGTTTCGCTATACAAACGCGCTGAAAGTATTGATTTATAGAAAATCGTTCTGTCACTTTCCCAAACCCCGTTCGCTATTCGCTCAAGCATATGAAAGGCTTTATTGGAAGCTATAGCAACCATAGCTCCGGGGAATTTTATTATAATAACTGAAGCGTATATATAGTCGCGACGCGAGGCTGCTGCTGTCTAAAGTAACGGAAATTTCAGGGTGGTATCAGCATAAAGAAGGCTTATTAAATGACACCGAAAAATGCAATATACTATAAAGAATGATATTTCCTCCACTCTACGGATGAGAAGAAATCAAATAAGGGAAGGACCATGGAAAAAAGAAATACTTTTCGTTTCGAGGAAGAGCGCAGCGCAGCGCCATGTGTTTGAGAATAAAGATGCCGGAATAAGCGGTCGTTTCCTTTGATATAGCTATCTAATTTGGACAACACTTTCAGCAAAGGTTTCCAAGTCTATGCTATAGTACACAGAGAATTTGTCTAATTGAGCATTGGTAGATAAAGAACCATACGTTGCTGCTGTGATCGGATCAGCAGCATATTTTCCGTTATCCGGCCAGAGTTTATAGAACCTTTTGCCGGACGTTTAATCCGACGTTTTAACATGCTTAAAGTAAAGCGAGGTATTCATAGGCTCAGCGCTCCCATACAACAGGACCAAATTGAGATGTACAATACGGAACTTTGTGAACCTTGTGAAGCCCATCATCTACGACAAACCCCTTGAGTTGGCGGCGGCATCCTTTTCCTCATTTCTTATATCTCCCAGGTAGAATTCTTTGACATCAAAGAGAAACATCACTCGCTGATGAATGGTCAACATTCTGTCACTTGTAAGAAATCCCCCGGCCTTGTCCTACGAGTCCCTCTAATTCTTAATACCTGCTGCCCAATGAAAAATGAAAAATGAAAAGAAAAGAAAAAAAGAAATGTCTAACCTGAGCAATGTCTTTATCTTTTCGGTTTAAAACTTCATCGACAGAATACATACATCATCGAGAGATAGTGTAGAAGGCGGCAGCAGACTGCATGCTCGAGACCAGCAACTACCACCCACGGTGAAACTTTCCCTCTAATACTCGCCATCCCACCTGCTTTTGTTAACTGCAGCCCAACTCTTTTTTAACTGCTGGAAACCAAATGGCTGCAAAGGTTTATCAAGACATCAATGTCGAACGACCCTTTCATTGAAGGTGAACCCTGCTCATATAATCGAATTTGCATTCACTCTAATCGGCGAAGCCTTCATCCATTTAGCTATTTCTTTTTTCAAATATTAGGACCCCAAAATACGAAGCGAAAATGAATGAAATTTCGATGTGCAAATTGAAAATAAAAGAACTGGCGATAATGTTGATTTAAAGAAAACAGTATAAGATATGAATTGAAAAAAAAAAAATTATAAATCCAATTTTAAGTTGATTTGTTGTCGCTTTCGTACTTTAGTATTTAAAGAGTTGGAAATCTCATACGAAAGCAATTACCGTCAATTCGAAAAATCACGACGGAATGCGAGGCCAGAAAGAATTTGAGTAGCTACGCGGCACATTTTTATTCTTGTTTTGTTGTTTCGTCATTGACTAATGTAGACTGAACAGCAGGTTGTTACTTACCACCTTTGCGCCTCAGATTTTCCCTCGGAAATGTTTGTGATGAACTCGAGACAAGTTTCTTATTGTCTTTTCACAAAAGTCGAGAGCAGAGATCAGTCAGAAATGAACCAAGTATTTGTTTTTCACCGAGAAATGAATCCGTAACTGAGTCAAGAGAAGCAGGAGACTTTTATTCGAGAAGGAATTGGATTTTTCTGACACCTCGTCTGTTAAAACACCTCGACGTTCATCGCCTTGCACACGTCACCACTGTCTGGATATCCACGAAAGAATGAAGAGATCGGCATGCGCTCCTTTGCCCTCGAGAGCAGAGACGCGCTCAGCAGGTTTGTTAGCCCAGCAGTCTTCTTCCAGCAGTTCCCCCCCATTTGCCTCCCATTCTTTAAATGATCGATACTTAGAGAAAACATCGATACATAGGGTCATTCTTTATAGTTGGTTTTTTAAGTAGCAATCAATGCAATGCAATCCATGTGATGTGATGTCTTCATTTTCTACCTGTCGAATGTCGATTTCTCTCTATTTCCCGTAGAATCTTAACTTGAAATAAATTCATCTAGCAGGTTATCCGTCCGATAGGCAACCGCCATCATATCCATCTTTATACTTTGCTGGAAATGATAATCGATCTGTGCTGGCTCCCTGGCTGCTGCTGCTGCCCATGAAGCGATTCCATCCACAAAGATGCTATGCGTTCTGGTATTGATCGAATGCCCTTCTGCGACGCGTTTACTGTATGAAGTTCTTACGAATTTTAGTCAGTCGAAAATACAAAATAGTTTAAACCTTGGCGTGACGCGCAGTCGCTCTATTGATCTTTTTTAACCGAGATTTATTTCTTATACTAATTGAACTTTCTAAATTAATCTTACGGGTTATGAACAGATCTTATGAGAAAAATTCAAGTTGCCTATAAGATGAATTGGCCTGACTGAAATACTATATTCGAGCTGATGAGATACGCCTATACGGGGGGAACAAGCAGATTCGTGATTACCATATTGACTGCTGGAAGCATTCTTTGTTTTTATTTGTTAGTCCTGTTTTTTTTTTTACAAACGCCACAGCTTCTCGTCTCACATAATGCAGACCTGCATTGATCCACTTGCAGAGTTGCAGATTGATGTAAAAGAAAAAAAGATTTGATGTGCGCAGTTTGCCATTCGCGGCAGAATTTATTCATCGTATTTCTATTAATTGATACCCATCTATAGAGCCAAGTCTTTGTCTCCTTGATCTCTCTCTTTTCAGATAAATACTTCATTTTGCCAGAGGCTTAATTGAACCCTTGTTCTGTTTTACCTTTTTACCTGCCCGGCACTATCCCCCCCCCCCCTCCTCTGTCTCAAGAAATTTGAGAGGGGGGAAGAGAGAGAGTAGGTAAAAAAAAAAGAAAATGGAGGCCAGCAGAGGACTAGAGGCGAGCTATTATACTGAAAAAATAAAGGCGAACAGAGTTCAGTACAAAGGAATGAGAGAGTATATACGAGAGAAAAGAAAGACCATAATGTCATAATTAGACAGAGGAGGGTACGGCTATGCCCGTGCTTTGCCACAGGCTATGTTCAAAGAACTGGTCGTGGTGTCCACCAACCGCCATATAACTACCGAGGGCTCAAAACTACAAAAACACACGCCAAAATCACAAAATCCGAACAATAACGCTACTGAGAGCACCGCCGACCGCCAAACCGATGCCAAGACCAGCTGCCATCAAAGAGGAAGCAGTTTCTTGTTCTTCTCTCATCACACACCTGATTTTGAATTGAAATGTAGAATCAAACAACAACACTTGATAGTGTCTTTTTAGAAAGGACATACTTGGGTGCCTGCGCAAATGGAATGACACTGAGGTATCCGTTAGAGAAGGCAAAAAGGGCCATCACAAAAACGAATCCAGCATCGTTCGAAATCAAGACAGGCAGATGAAGACGCGGTTGAGCGTTGCACATGATCATCAGTGAAATGAATCCTAATCGCAACACAGACAGCACACACGTCCACATCCGGATGTTGGCCGGCTAGGTTGGAAAAACGTATGGGCGTGAAAATTATATCGCATTGAGATTTGATAAAATGCAGACCGTTGGTATAATCCCAGCTGATGTACGACCGACGTAATCACCAACACTCATGAGGAGGAAACAGGCAACGGGCGTAAAATAAACATCTAATATTCCATATAAAAAGCGCGGTTATTAATATAACAATAAGTTTTAAATCTTTGATTTGGAACTACCATTCCAAAGATAACCGTGGCCACTACTAGCGGACCGTATCAACACGCTAACGGCAGGAAAAAGTGACAAAGTAACAACGTAAACTAGCGTGATAGAGAAGAGATATGGCCAAATCTAAAAAATAAAAAACAAAATAATAATAATTAAAAAAAAATTGTGTCGTTAATAAAATTTTGAATAAATCGAAATAAAATTTGACTTGCCTGTATAATAATTCTGCGGTAAGAGATTTTTGTGTCAACGATTAGTACTTCGTCTTCTTGCTCTTCCATGAGATCACATTCTTTTGCGAAATCATTTTGAATAGAGGGCACTCTTTCAGAACTCGAGTAAAATAAAAAGAAATCCTAAAAGGGGGAAAAAAGCATAATGACATTTACGCTAACTTCGGTACAATAATAATATTAGCTCACTGTCGATGACAGGACCATGTACAAACAGAACGATAAAACGAGAGTCACGTCAGCTGCCAAAAAGTATATGAAGGCACTCTGAGTCGGCGATGCTCCAAGGGCGATAGATATTATATTGGCGAGTGCGGCAAATATACCACCTTGAATAAATGTATTTTTTGAATATCAACTTTTTTGAAAAAAAAAAAAAAAAAAATGGACATATGTTGTCTATCACCTAGAGCTTGACCGCTTATAACTGCGTTGACGTAACCACTAGGGAACTTTCCAGCAAGGCCACACACTCCACCTTGGAATATGGAACTGACAACTGCAAATATTGAATTTCAGTGTTTAATAGTTAAATGATGAAATATTTTTGTATTTGTAGTATACAACATACCATTTATGAAGAAAGCACTTACTAAAGTTACAAAGTAGAATGACATCTGCCCTGTAAGAAATGAATACTTAACTTGCTATAAACATATAAGAGATTTTATATTTAAAAATTCATAAGAGGAATTAATAGAGCATGTTTTATTTACTTACATGCATCTGTATCCAATTCAACAAGTGCTGTTGTAAAAGTAAACAGCAAAACAACACCAAACAGACCACCAGCAATTCGGATCTTGAAAGAAAATCTGTGAAAATACAATTAATACACATAAAAAATTCCTGTCCTACAACTTATAAATATTGTGAATGGAAATTTCAATACTTATGCCCAATGAAAGCATTTAGGACTAGAACCACTGTACTAGGGACCAGTGAAGTAACACACAAGTAGGATGTAAACCCAAGTTGCAAAGGAGAGAGATGGGAAGCATTTCCAGAAGAGGTTGTGTTTAAATCTCTAAGTTTGTACATCCAGTACTTTGAATTAAGTTGAATCGATATTAATACTTGAAGGACAGTTAACAATATAATTTAAATCAACATTCATACCCCATTTGCAGTAATAAAGAAGTTCCAAGGCAACAAAGTTGCCATTCCAAGTAAATAGAACAAAATGTAAACAGCAAAGTATCTGTTTCAGGTTAAATATTGGGGATTAATGTTCTAACAAAGTTTCTTGAATAAATAACTTTCTGAAGTACCTGTCTTTGGGTTGGAAATCGTTGATGAGAAGATCATTTTCATTGTCTTTGCCATAATCAACTGATGAGATCACACTGTTTCCTTCATTATTTGCTGTATTTTCAATAAAATTTGTATCAATTAGAAAATCGCCCTGCTGATCTGGGGTGCCATTTAACTGGCTACTTATTTGAGGCATGGCAACAAATTTAACTCCAGAAATCTCTTTGCAAACAGAAAGATAAGATTGTCTAAAAGTTGAGATTGTACATGGAACAATAATTTATTAAATATGACATCGATTCTTAAAATAACTAGACTGTGTCAAAAGAAAAACTTCCTTTTCCTTATAGTAATTGACCGACACTGTCAGAATCAAAACATACTGACATTGGGGAAAAATCTGTTTTAATAAATAAAGTACGCCATCTTTTTGCGTTCAAGTGAACTTGATTATGGTTGTTGAACGCCGCCTTAGGCAAACATGCTCCGCGAGTCGATGAAACATGACAGCAACAACCAACAACTCGGTTGTTGAGGTCGTCTGCAATTTTGCTTTTCTGCATTTTATGTCACGTTGGGCTATCGGTATCGGTATTGGGTTTATCACTCGATCACTCTAGCTAGTTGAAGGCGAGTAGGCGACACTGAAAATTGTGAAATGCCTTTTGCCGATGATGAAGTTGTAGATATGATTTGGCAGGCAATGGTAATTATAGCAGATATTGTTTTTATTTTTTAAATAGTTCTGCCAAACATTAGGGCCTGAAGGTCGGACATCCTAGGGGTTCATAAGCAACAAGGATTTCTCCCTTGAGATTCACGTATAATATTATATCTCCCGGGTGTGTTAAAAAAATGTGTAGGTGTATAAATACATTTAGCCCAAACAGAAGATGAGTAAATGGGTATTCATGTTACATGAATTATTAATCATATTTTAGTATTGTTTATCATTCTCGAAATCCAATTAGTTAATAATGAACATTTTTGATTTTCTGGAATTTTTATAAATCTGTTAATTTGCATGGAATTTATATTGTGTATGTCTGAATTGAAGAATGAACATGAAGGACCCATTTCAAAAGAAATGTTAGTGAAACATTTAAAGACTCCTCCACACTTCACAATCATTCGAGTAAACACTGTAACTACAAGCAAAGAAATTCTTAGAGATGAAATTGAAGAGGCACTTTCAATGGTAAAAATTAATTTTATGTTTGATACATCATTTGCTGATATAATCATTTTTATTATTGTATCTAACTTATTTAGCAATATTCCATAAAGATGATTTCTCCCCCAGTAGTTCAATTTCACCCTAAAGTACATGACATACTAGTTGTTAAATCCAATCATGCCATTGAAAAGGTAGAACCTATTTACCCACATGTTATGGTTGGTTTGGGGTGTGCAATAGCAATTCTAAGGTTTCTGAACTCTTCTTATAAAATAATTTTGATGATTTGTCACATGTATAAATAATTTTGTTTATTGTGTACAATTATAGAGGTGCTAATGCATATTCTCCAGGGATAACAGCTATTCCAAATGGTAATTGTTATACTTGAAAGAAGTTTTTTTTTTATATATTAATTATTGTAATATAAATAATATATGGTGCAACTTCTCCACAAAAGGAGTTGTAATAGGGGACAAAGTTTCGGTTTTTGGTGATCTATTAGGTCAGTGTAAAAGAGGATGGAATAAAGAATATGAAGGAAAAAAATATTTTGTAGGTAATGGCCTATTGCTTCAAAATAGACAAGATCTGTTCTCAGTTGGAGTACCGAAGTATATTATAGCAATTATTATTATAGTCTATTAATAAATACCAAGTCTTGACGTGTTTTTTGTTGTTGTTTGTAGGGGTCTAGCTATTAATATGATTGAACCGCTTTTTTATTGTCCAAGTATTGGCGACATTTTGCTTGATAATAAAACAATCGGATTCCAGAAAGGATTTCTTCAAAATTTACCATCTGTACTGTGTGGCCATGCGCTTAATCCACAACCTCATCACTTGGTCTTGGGTATTTCAGAATATATCGTGCTCTTTACTACGATTTAATGAATCTGCTGTTTTTTATTTCATTTAATATAAAAAATGTAGATTTATGTGCTGCTCCTGGAGGCAAGACGACACATATTGGAAGTTTAATGGAAAATAAGGTTTGGAGGCCCCCTTCTTAATTATTAGAATTGAAATGGAATTGTTTTATAATATAACTCAAAATTGTGGATTGAAATGCAAGGGTTCAGTAATAGCTCTGGACAAATCAGCATCAAAAATCAAACAAATTCAAGAAAATTCAGCGAAGCTTGGGTTGACCAATATCACAGCCTTCGTCCAAGACTCAACAACAGCTTGCATAATGGAAAAGCCTGAACACTTACAAGAATATGAAACTACTGCTGCTGCTTCACTCCAGACTTCACCACCATTTCTCCCTAATTCCTTTGATCGCATATTACTTGATGCGCCATGCAGTGCCCTAGGACAACGACCACAATTATATAATCCTATACGACTGAAAGAGGTGCAGTCGTTTGCAAGGTTATTCATATATTTGCTGTTGCATTTTTTTCCTTAGTTGTCTTTTATATATTTTTTTAAAGATTGCAGAAAAAGCTTTTTCTTACGGTGAGAATTCGAACAATCCAGTATCCACATTATCTAATCCTTTAACAATTTTTCCCGATTGTTTTAAAGGCTGCTCAGTTATTGAGACCGGGAGGTCGCATGGTTTACAGTACGTGCACCTATAACATAGCTGAAAATGAAGAGATCATTGACTGGGCACTAGGATTATTTCCATCTCTCCGTGTAACGAATTTCAACATTCAAATCGGAAAGCCAGGATACAGAATTGGTCGGCTAACGGAAGAAGACTGCATAGCAATGCAGCGATTTGGTTCACCCAATGAAAGTGTGTCGATGGATGAAAACTCGGATACAATTGGTTTTTTCATTTGCTGTTTAGAAAAGATCCTCAGTTAAAAATGTGTTTGCATTTTGAGTCTTTCTATTTATAAGCAATCACTCACAAAATATAAAGAGCCAACAAGCGTACTATATCTTATGTAACGGTTATTATAATTTATCGTCACTATTTTAATCTGAACCTTTTTCCTATCCAAAGGAAGTACCTTCCGGTAGCAGGCTACGCTATAAAGCACAGTAAAGGTTCTATATATTTCTTATTTTAAGATGTTGAGTAAGTCTTCTTTATCGTGAATTCAGAAAACAGAAAGGAAAAGGGATGATATTAGTCTCAAAACTCGAAATCCGGCATTCGGTGATATGTGATTGTAACAAAAACATTATATAATCCAGTGAAAAAAGCAAACTTGTTTTTATTTTCAGGACTACTACATAGCCGAACAAATTAATAATTTAATTCTTCATATTGCCTTCCGACCAGAAGTACGCGCAAGCCCTAGTAAAAGAGCGTCTGCTTCACGGAGAGTTAGCTCTTGACTTGCTCCTAAGAACTTCGTGGATAGTTCTAATTCTTGAAGACGCAGTCGAACTCTAGAACCCCTAACATATTCGCTAGGAATAAGGAAAATTAATAAGCATTTAAATTATTAGTAGGTAGTAACACAACATAATGTCACAGCATACCTTTCATTTGTATTTGGTTTTGAACAAACACAGTGGAATTTCCCCCCAAAGTCTATATACAGATCATTACCAACTACTTGGAATATTTTACCTTCAACAATTTTCCCTTGAGGATCTCCTAACTGGGATTACAGATTTGAAATGAATTAGAAAACTTGTGACAGGATTCAAATAAAACAAAATTAAATGATAGTCATTTGAACACTGCACCACTGTATAAGTTACCTGAATGAGTTTAGAGTGTCTTAATAATGTAGCGAACACATCAGGTTCATCTAATGAGGATTTATTTGTTAACTTTGAAAACTTTGTGAAGGCTTTTCCAAATCCTGACAAGGACTTATTGTTGGACTCTTTGTGGGACATCTCCTGTTCATTTAAATCGGAACGATCCGTGTTGACTAAATTATTGCTTTGAGGAACAACATCAGCAAAATTGCGAAAACAATTCATTGAAGGTCGACCAGCAGACAGAAGCGTTCGCCGGACAATTTTATCCATTTCTTTAAAAAACGAATACTAGAGGAAATAATAATTATACGAGCTTTTAGAAACCTAAAATTCCTAAAATTCACATTAATACCACAAGTGTTATGAAATAAATCCTACTTATTTGGAATCGACTTAAGCCAACTCTTGTTTGTAAGTTATAACCGAAGAGAAAAGCAGAGCAGACAAACTTTTATCAAGATTTTTATACACCAGAGGGCCATGTCGTCGGTTTAGTCATCTGTTATTGTAATCTTGCACTCATTGCCTCTGTTACGGCTTCTGAGGTTATCGTATATTGTTATATAGTTAAAAGTTTTGATCGAATCGAACTTACCGAAATATTGACAAGTTGCTAGGATAAGTCATGGTTTAGTTGAATCTTGGACATAGAAACTGTTGTGGCCATTCATTTCTTGTCAGACACTTGGATCGTCAACCTTGAATAGGCTGAACACATAGGTAGCCCCGAAAACCGTAAATAGTGATACTACAGTGCTATCCATTTATATTTTCGTGTGATTTCACTTCACACGAGAATTATTTTTAAAACTGAGTCTTTTCAATATTAGTAATAATTCCACAATCATAAATCATGTTATTTAAAAACTTTGCATCACTTCTGTCAAGCCAGATGTAACTTAGACTTTTGGTACTTTTTAAGTACTGCTATTGTTTGTTGAGTGGTAACCAAACTTTAAATGGATATAAAACCGAAATAGTCCAACTTGGTGGTTTTGACTAAATTAATACCTTATTTTTAAACTTTGTTTTCTTTAAAATATTTTGTTTTCCCTTAAAACAGATAAGTTAAATGGATAAATTTCAAGAAATTCATGGAAAGGGAACCCCAGCCATGGAAAGTTCTTGCACTGCATCAAGCCGTGGTCCTTCACCATCACGTCCTCCAGCAGCCATAACATCTAATGCAGCATCTAACATAAATTCTCAGGGTCCCAATGGATCTAATGGGTAAATAAAGTTTCAGTTTTCATTACTTAATTAACCATCATAATATTAATATCAATACATTAATAAGTTGGATGTGATTGTCTGGTATATTTTCCCAGTTTTTTTTTAAATAATTTATAACAGCTATAATTTAAACATGCCATACATATTCCATTTCATTAAAAAATAATAATAATTTGACAGTTCTATAGATTTTGGTTTGTTGGCAACTTTGTAAAACTTAAGTACTGTGTAGTAGTAGTAACAGTACAAATTATGTTTCAGCTTATACTAACAAACAACCGTGCGTTATGTTTAATCGTGATTTAAATGGATAGGCCAAAGCACATCTTGTATGAGGTGATTGAGGTCGTAATAACTAGTTTTATTTAGATTTAGCCAGCTTACAATCAATTTCGAATTTTTATTATTATTATTTAAAGCTTCTTGAAAATAATAAATTATTTCAAAGGAGGAAGACACTCGAGACCGCCACCAATTTGAAAGGTGGAAGAAGAAAATCTCCTGTACCATCAAAGAAACACGGAGAACGAGGTGAAAAGGGTGGGGCTGGCGCTGGCGCTGGAATAACTGGCCCTACTACTGGAACTCTGCTCAGCTCGCTCCATGGAACTAGTAGCAATACTCACCTTAGTATTAATAGCAATCTCGCTTTAGCTGCCACTCCGTCAACTCAGTCATTACTTTCCGTGGCCGATGAACGTAATCATAGCAACCTTCAATCCACTACTTCCGCTCCAACGGGGTTGCTTGATTCCTCGATATTACCAGCCTCCTCGATTATTTCCAAAACCGTCGAAGATCAATCTATTGACGATGATCCGGTAAACAATTTAAAAAAACAATTACATTATTTAGATACAGCACTTTGGCAATGAAGTTGCACTTGCAAACACTGAGCTTGCAAGAAAATAAGATTTATTTCCTATTAACTTTAACGTTTCGACTAGGATGTTTCATATTTCTCAACCGGCGCCGAAGGAGGAAACGCTTTGTTAGATGAATTGGATGGTACAACTGGAAGTTTATCTTATCCTCCTGGTACTCCGGAATACCAAAAAGTTCGGTTAGAAATGGAACAAATTCATGTAAGTTCTTATCTTAATATCTGGTTTGCATTAGGATTATAAAAAGCACAAAAATAAAATATTTGTTGCCGTAATTTTTAAATAGATGAAGGTCAATAAAACGCGAGAATTAATACGAGATGAGCAAACGGCTCGTGACGAGAACGTCAATGAGTATTTACGTCTGGCCTCTCAGGCTGACAAACAACAACAAATTCGTTTGAAAGCAGTTTTTGAAAAGAAGAACACAAAATCTGCTCAGCAAATGCAAGTGCTGCAGCGTAAACTGGATACTTATCAAAGACGTCTCAAAGCCCTTGAAGCTCAAGGAATTCCTCGAAATCATGGTCATCGGGCACCCAAGCAAGTTCTTCGAGGTGTAGGCATAGGAATAAAGTAGGTTGATGTCTTTGTTATTTGAAAAATATTATTTTAACAGAGAGTTTCTAGTATAACCATCAAATAATACGACAATATTTATTTTCGTCTCGACATAGAACTGTTATGTCAAAACCCAGAGAATTCGCTCACTTAATCCGAAACAAATTTGGCAGTGCTGACAACATAAATCAAATACGTGCGGTAGAAAACACCCCGGGTTCTAGTGCGCCTGATGATCCTTTTGTTATTTCATCCGCCGCAGTTAATAATATGAGTGCTGGAAATTCCAATTCTCTTCCCGGTCATGGGGCCACATCACAGGTAACGTTAGTCATGTAACTTGCAAATAACCTATATACATATATATATATATTTTCAACGTGTAGACCGTTGGTCAATCCGCTATTGTTCCAGCAACTAGCCAGGGATCAGGTGGTGGTAAGTACACATCCGAAGAAGGATCAGAATGTGGCAGCTCAGTAACCAGTGAAAGCATGGCTGGTGGCTTGCATATGTCCCCCAGACACAATGTAGTGGGGACAAGTTTGGGGCTGAGCATGGGATTAGAGTCTTTTTTCCAAGAGCTTCAGGAGAGAAGGGAAGAAGTTGATCGATTGCGCGAGGAAATGGAACAAGTAAAGGTAAAAGTGAAAATTTAATCGCCATCTATGATTAGTGATGATTTCTTATGTTTACTATGATTTAGTTGCACCTTCAACAAGAAGTATCAATTGTTAGTGCTGCCTTACAAGAAGAGCGCTTTCGAGTTGAACGTTTAGAAGAACAGATTAATGATTTAACGGAACTGCATCAAAATGAGGTAAAATATCACGATTGCAAAATATTGCACAACTTTTCACGACTTGCAATAACATTGTCATTATCAAAGGTTGAGAATCTCAAACAAAACATTGCCGATATGGAGGAAAAAGTACAGTATCAATCGGAAGAAAGGCTAAGAGATATAAATGATTTGTTGGACAGCTGTCATACTCGAGTAGGAAAAAGAAAGAGTTGATGTTCCCCTGAAATTTTCACTTAATTTTTGTTTTCGTTCAGATATCGAAAGTGGAACATCAAGCCCAACATCAACAGCATGTCAGTTTGGAAGGAATTGAGAACTCCAATGCTCGAGCTGTTCTTGTCAAACTCATAAATATGGCCTTAACTTTGCTTCAATTAGTGCTAGTCGTTGTTTCAACATCAGCAAACATAATCGCACCTTTTCTTAAGACAAGGTAAAATAAAAAAAGATAAATCAAATATTTTAAATCTTTCACCTGGGACCTCTTACGAACGCTAATTTATTCTCAGGCTACGTGTATTAACCACTTGCGTATTGGCGTTGCTGTTTGCTTTTATACTCAAGCAATGGCCGGATCTGGAGGACTTAGGTTCACATTTAATTCAACATTGCAAGGCCGCTTTGAGATCATAGACAATTCTAAATTGTGTTTTAAATGGAAGTGATGATGATGGGGGGGGGGGGGTTGCGCAAGGTGTAACCGGATTGATGGGTTCCATTTTACCATTTCCGCTTTAACGGAGATAAATACTCGTCACTGTGATGGATGTAATGTAATGGAAGTGGAACATGAATTTTTTTGCAATTTGTACTTCCTGTTACAAGACCGGACTAATATTATTGTCTCGTCAATTCCTACTGCAAATTTTAGTTGGCGTACCAACTTTCTTAGAAACAATTGAAATGTGTCCTAATGAACTCACATATATTTAACCTGTATTCGTCGAAGTTTTGCATATTTGTTACTCGCCAAAATTGTTGTGAAATCAATACATTTTTGGCTTACTTTGATGATTGTAAGAAAATATCTTCCCCAATTTTTTAGGGTTGCAAATTTTATTCAATATCAACAACCAGATATGATTTACTTATTCCTTTCTTCCCGTTTGTTTTGATTTCAGCGTTGCCGCTTCAACTGCTTCCATCAAACTTGAACGAAATCCAGATTTTTCAAGAAAATAAACAGCCTGAATAGTGGAGCCTGGTGACTCGTATAAGTTAGATCTAGATGTTTAATTAAATGTTTAAAACAAACGTGATTTACCAGCAGGACTACACACGTCATCTTTCAATGCCCCGGGATGACGACCAGTTTCAAGGACCATTTTGGCCGCACCAACCAGAGTTTGAGCGGACAGTTTGTAGGCTAGTTCTCTTGGAATTCCCATTTTAACTCCTGAATAAATAAATTTTTTTATTTGTTACCCTTAGAATTTAGAACAAGCATTTCATTTTTAATTACCACCGTCAGCCAAAGCTTCCATAGCTATGTACATCTAGAGGGTATAAAGAAATTTCAAATAATAAGGAATTACTAATATATTACCGATAAGTAAAAAATAAACCGAAATTTTTCTAAGATCGTATTGTGTAATTTTAAATGCATAACAGAATTATCATTTAAAATTCCACCAAGTTTTACGTACATAGGCTGGACCTGAACCAGATAGGCCAGTACAAGCATCAATTAACCTATAAAGAAAAAAAAAAGAAGGTAAAAATGAAAAATAACCGTAAACGATTAAATACAAGTTTAGAAATAGCTTGTTTCAAATAGTTTTGAAAAACTCAACTTACACTTCCGGAACTTCTTCACAGAGACCTACGGCTGTGAATAATTTCTTGGTCAATGTAGCGTCACCACTTCTCGTAGCTGTTCCACAGCTAAACACGCTTGCCCCAGAACGAACCAAAACCTATACGTTTTTCTGATTATACTGTACACATAATTAAATAATATATATAAATTCTAAAAAAACATACCGGCGTATTTGGCATTATCCGAATGACCCTAGTTTTTCTTGGTAGCATCTACAGACCATCTTGCGTCAAGGTTATTATCTTAAGTACAATAACAACCAGATCGTAAAAATCATCTTAGTCTTTAAAGAAATCACCCAAGGAAAAAATTTTTAATGCCCACCAACTCAAAACACTTACAATATGTAATCATGGATAGAAAAAAGTTCTTTGTGTTGTACCCACATAACATATAAAGAAATCAAGATAACAAATACTTAAGAATTTATTAGATTACCTGTTCTAGATTGATTAGAGGAATGCCCATAGCAATGGATATAATGAGGTTGTTACTATTAACCACCTGTTAAAGGTAAAAGTCATGTTTTATATTGGTTTAAGGTACATCTTCTGTCTTCTGAGTAAGTATTATACAGGCAAAAGTTAACAAAGTGATATTCCTATACCGGATTGATTTCTGTGAGAACCTTTGGGACCAATGGAGGTTTTGTAGCAACAATAACCACTTCAGCCTGCTCAACCACCTGTTTCGATACATAAAAAAATTTTTAAACTTGATACAAAATGTAGAATTATAAGTATTATACATATAACTGACCATTGTTCATTACCTGGGCATTTTCATGTGTGGTAGAGCATCCAATGGCCTGATAGTTTACCAAAATGAAGTATCCAATTTGAATACCAAAACAATTATTAAAATGAACCTAAGTATGAAATACAAAACTTACAGCAAATTCCTCTATGAATGTGGAATCTATTCGAGGAGAACTTCCAATAATATTTTCTGATCTAGTGATTCCTTGTTTAAAATAATAAACATCGCGTTAAATTTAATTGTCAAATACATTTGTAAATTTTGTACTCGATAGAAAGCATAAAGAAAAATACCTACATACAAAACACAAAAACAGGTCGAATAAGACTTTCTTACCAGATGCAATAAATCCTTTAGCTAAAGCTTGAGCCATCTTTCCACAACCTATGAAACCGATTCGAAGAGATTTCTCTTTTATCATTTCTGAAAGCTGAATAATAAATATTATGCTCATATATCCGGGTCGGGTCGCGCCTATTGCACTTCACACGTGAAGTACTCAAACTGTCAAAGTTGCTATTGCACTTCACGCAGCATTGCCAAACTGTACATTTTTTAAAAATGAGGTGTGTATTCGCCGAAGGCGAATGTTACCAATTTATTGTCATAGGCATGGTTAAATACAAAAGTCAAATTATTATGAAGTAGGGATAAAATAAGGAAAAAGAGGAGGATGGAAGAAGAGAGAGGGAACCGAGAAGAAAAATTAGGCAGAAGTTCGAAAGGAGAACTGGAATTCTGGAAAGAGTGGAGCGGAGCAGCACGCGATATTATTAGGCAGGGGAGAGCATTCCGGCTGTCAGACTGAGGAAAAGACTAAAAAGACTGCCGCTGTCGACCCCCCAGATGGTCCGGAGCGACAAGATGCTGATTTGGATGTCACCAGCACCGCGAAGCAACGGACGACTCTTACGGCCACGGTCCGGTTAAGGCGCCCGCTAGAGCCAGAGGATGACAGCAGGGTCGAATACGCCAGAAATTAGGGCACGAGGGACTCATGCGAAACAAAAGGAGCGGCCAAAATGCAACTAAGAGAACAGAATAAAATATAAATAGATGGGAAAGACTGAGTAAAAAGACTGCCGCTGTCGACCCCCCAGATGGTCCGGAGCGACGAGATGCTGATTTGGATGTCACCAGCACCGCGAAGCAACGGACGACTCTTACGGCCACGGTCCGGTTAAGGCGCCCGCTAGAGCCAGAGGATGACATCAGGGTCGAATACGCCAGAAATTAGGGCACGAGGGACTCATGCGAAACAAAAGGAGCGGCCAAAACGCAACTAAGAGAACAGAATAAAATATAAATAGATGGGAAAGGTAATGGCGGTTATAGTCTTTTGATGGAACATAGGAATTTGACAAACGCAGACCATAGAGTTTTCGATTGGGAGAAGGCGTCTAGTGGGACTGGCCAAGAAAGCTTTAGCTCAGCCGCAGAAGAAATAAGGCGTACTCGGTGTGCGACGTGGCTTACACAGACAAATAAAATGTGCGCTGCGTTTTCCACTTCCCCTGACAGGCAGGGACAGAGCGGTGACGGGGACCTTTTGATTTTAAAAAGAAAATTGTTTAGACCGCAGTGGCCCGAGAGAAAGCTGCAGAGAAAGAAAGGTAATTTAGAAGAGGACAAAATCAAGGCGGATTCCACTGAGGGAAAGAACAAGCGGGTCTGGGCACCCGTGTTTGCATTTTGCCAGGCTGCGTTCCAAAGGGAAAGCATTTCTGACCGCATCACTCTTTTCCTGTGCAGACCAAGGGGTATGCCTGCTGGAGCTTCAGACGCCAGAATTTTGGCAGAGATACCGCCAGCAACTTGTAACGACGAGGGTGGCAGAAGAGCAGCTAGGGTAGAGATGGATCTCTTTAGAACCATTTCGATGATTTTGAGGTGCAGAGGGAGGATGTTGGCGAGAATGAGGGCCGCGTCAGTAGACGTGGATTTGAACAGTCGGCCAATGGTCAGCGCAAAAGGGCGTTGGGCGGATTTCAGGGCTGCAATTACACGCTTCCTGCGGATGGCCGAAGCCCAAACAGAGCAGTTGTAAAGTATAGTGGGAATCACGGTTGTTTTATATAGAAGAGAAATTGCATTGCGCGAGAGGCCCCAAGACAGCCGACAGCATTTAGGAATGAGGAACAAAAGTTTTTTTTTACCGCAGCGCATTTGTTAGATATGTGGGTGTTCCAGCTGAGTTTGTCATCGATGGTTAGACCAAGGTACAGGCATGAGTGGGAACGAGCAACACATATGTTGTCAACCTTCAAGGGCAATGACGGCAGGGTTCGTTTAGAGGAGAAGACCATGAAGACGAATTTTAAGCCGTTGAAAGTTAGTTTGACCGAACGACCCCATGCTACAGCGGAATCGCTCATTGCTTGAAGGTTGGCAAGAGCAGTATCAAAGTCTTTGTCCATAGCACAGAGAACAATGTCATCGGCATACGCCGAAATAAAGAAGAGAAAAGGGAAACTAAGGCTTAGCAGTTCCTCTATAAGAATGTTTCAAAGAAACGGCGAGAGGACACTGCCTTGTGGACAACCGAGCTTAGTGTTGGCAGTGAAGGAGGCCGAAACGTTTTTCAAAATGCTTGAGCGAGAGCTGAGGAAGTCACCCAGAATTTTTACTAAGAACTGGGGGCAGCCTTTTTTAATTAGGCTGTTCAGAATGGCTGGGTGCCAGGCCGCGTCAAAAGCTGACTTAATGTCTAAAAAAAGCACAACAAGTGACCATCTTTTTTTTGTTGCCTTCGATTAACTTAATAAGAGAGAGGGAGGCCGTTTCTGTGGATAGACCTGCCCTGAAACCATGCTGACTGGGGCTAAACCAAGAGTGCGTATCAGCCAAAGCCTTAAGTTTAGCAAGAATGATTTTCTCAAACAGTTTAGAGAGGCTGTTGATTATACCGATTGGTCTGAAACAGTTTGGGTGAAGGTAGTTCGGTTTATTGTCTTTTTTAAGAATGACGATAGAGGCGGTTTTCCAGCATTTAGGAAAGTAGCCGAGGTTGAAGCAAACCGAGAAGAGGGCCGCTAAATGGGATTTGATTAAATCGAAGGAATGGTTTAGCCAGATGGACGAGATTCCATCCGAGCCAGCGGACTTAGAGAGACGCACACTATCGAAGGCCTGCTTAACTTCGGAAGGGAGGACGAAATATTCCGTAGAGGAGAGAGGTGCTTCGCAGAAGGTAGTTGAGGAGAGCAGAGCGGATTTGTGAAATGATTCATCTGGAGGGTTAGTCGGGAAGAAATGCGAGCTGAAGGCAGAAAGGATGTCTTTTGGGTCAGTAATGGAAACCTCATCAATTAGTAGTTCTGAAGGATGGTTGTTAACTGGGGTGGATAACGTCAACTTTTTTAACTCTCCAAAACTATCTCCGTTTAGGTTATTGGAGCAGAAGGATTTCCAGCTTTCTTTTTTTCCTGCTCTGAGGGTCCTTTGATACTCGGCTTTGAGGTGACTGTACGCGTCTCTATGCCCTTGAGAGGGAGACTCACGACTAAGTTTGTAGGCGTCTCTCAGCTTTTTACGCAGAGACCACATATTATCGGACCACCAGGGCATCCTAGCAGGGGCTCGGGAGGGATGAAATGGGAGTTTACTTTTCAGAGCAGCCGACTTGATAGTCAGTCAAATTTGCAATGAATGCTTCGATATCATGAGGAGAAGTAAACGTCTGTATAGTACTGGGGATGACCATGGTACCGAGGGAGGCTTCAAGGTTTGAGAGAAAAAGAGGCATGTTGCAGTTGGGAGGAGACGGAAGACGGACCTCAGTGCGTGCAGGCGGGGCAACACGACAACCAAAGGGCACACGGAAAGAGATAAAAGGGTGGTCCGAAAGAGACGGATAGGCCGGGTATTGTCAACAATTGAGGGAGACGGAGTCCCCAGCCAGAGTGACGTCAACAGAGGACGTGTTGGACGTCTTGTGTGAAAGTAGGTTAAGATTCACATTTGAAACAGAGAGAGCGTTATTTAGGAAACAGAGCTCTAGGTCAACGCCGATGTGGTCAGAGCGAACGCTGTTCCAGTCCTGACTTTTGGCGTTGCAATCAATGCCGAAAAAGGCGTGTTTTTTACGGCCGGCGGAATAGAATTAAAAATTGACTCGAGGTGTAAAGGAATCGATACCAGAGACGGTCTGCAGAAAATAGAAAAAAAGAAAAGATCGTTCGACAGCTTGATGCCACAACAATTATTTGATAGACCAAAATTGCAGAGCGAAACGTTAAGAGAACTTTTGGCAATAATCAGGGCGCCGAAAGCATGCTCGGAAGACTGGAAAGAAGAGTAGCCAAGAGGAACGAATTTAGACTCAAACGAAGAAGACAGGGGGGACATAGCTGCATACGGCTCTTGAATTAAAATCACATCAATGTCAAGATCCAGTATCAATTGCGAGAGATTAAGCGCAGCGCAGCGTGCCTCAGATTGATCTGAAAACACTTGAGTGGGGCAGACGCTTTGCTGATGTTGTGATGGGCGACTGACATGTTCACTTGGTGGAAATGTAGGCGAGGCATTGAGCTACGGCCTTGGCCAGAGCAGGACACGCGTTTGAGCCAACTTGATGGTTTTGCTGACAATTTGCACATTTGAAGTCTTTGGGGAATGATGTACAGGTATGAGTCGCATGGTTCTGCGAGCATTTCCCACAAACTAAGATAGCGGAATTACAAAAATGATGGATATGTCCATAATTTTGGCACTTTGAGCAGTGCCGCACCTCTTTTCTTGGGTCAGACTCGACAACCGCATGAGTAACGCCATCCAGGAGGATTCTACCACTTTTTATCAGATGCTCACAGAAGGGCTTGGAGGTGAAAGCAATTCTGACAAGGAAAGAGTTGCTGTTTGGGCGTTGGTGGACTCGCACTGACTCTAAATGACCCCTTAGGCCAGGATTTTGTTCAACAAGCCTACGTTTAAGAGCGTTCTCTTGCGCAACTCGAGCAGCCTTGTTTTCAGTGCTTTTTAGATGAGAGATTCCCTGTAGTTCTCGAAACCTGACCAGAGCAGGATACTGTTTTTGAGGGACCGATACAGAACGAAACACGTTTTGGGCTGAGTTATTATTGAAGAGATCTTGGGCTTTGTCGCGAGAGGCCACGTCTAAAAAAGACAAAATTACTCGTCCATCGATTTTCTTTATGTTTTGGACAACAGGACCGTCACCATCAAGATCAAATAAATTGTCGATTTTGTCGTTTGAAATTTCGTTCATCGGCAGACGGTTGCTACCTCCTATATGAGCGATCAAAACTGGTTTTTTAGGTACCTCCGCATACAGGCGGGTATCTTTCGGAGCCGAGGGATTGCTAGTTGGAGGGTTTGAAGCTGAATGGGGTGGGATCAAAGACGGAGTCATAGCTGATTTGACAGACGATTGCAGCTCAAAAAGCCGGATGTCTTTGTCAGCTAGAGATAGTTTGGCAGTTAAAAGATCTTTTTTGGCTAGGTTTAATTCGCTTTGGAGAGTGGCTCTATTTTCGATTACTTTTTCAAGCTTCACGATTTTCCTTGTCATTAAAGTCTTTTCTGATTTGACACAGACTGCTTCTTCTTCTAATTTGGCAAAAAAGGATTTCAATTTGAGCGTTTGCTCTGCTGAGGTTAGATCAAGGAATAAATCGACGTCCATTCCGAAAGCTTTGTCAAATTGGAAGGGGAAGTTATCATCTTTATCATCTTTTTGCTGTTTGGGCAAATTAGTATCTTAAAAACAGAGCTGCAGAGCTATCTCTCTTTGTCGCGGACGCTTTCGGTCTGGACAACATTGTGGCTTTACAATCCACGCAATATTTGTATCTAGAATCTATCAGGACAAACGGAAGAGTGCAAGATTTGCAGGAGGTAGATTGACTTTGAGACGGGGTGGTGTTATTGAGTGCTAGGAAAGTAGGACCCCAGACGGAGGCATCTCCGCCTGGATCATCATCATCTCCCATCAATCTGAGGGAAGTGGAGAAGGTTAGTGATTAGCAGTTAAGATCCGGGTCCTTATAAAAAGGGAATCAAGTAGCGAGAAAGAAAGAAAGAAAGAGATGGACGATCCTCTACGACTGGGAAGGACAGGCAAGACGAGTACAGCGTCGAAGAGATTAAAACTATCCCCAGTTCACTTACCCCTCAACCCAAGCGTGAGCAGAGTGACCAGTACTCAATCCCCCCAAGGTCTCCACCAGAAGGTTTCCGGCGCTTCCTCAGAAGCCCACGACACGAGAACGGACTGAGAAGCTGGCCTTGCCACTCGCTCAGGGAGGAGGAGCAAGATCACCGGAGATCTTAGCTCTTTAGAACAATAAACTAGTTGACCAAGCCTTTTCCAGTTATGCTTAGAACCAGACCGGACGGGGTGGAATTTCACCACACACTTCCTGTTTATAAAAAATTTGAAAATAGAACTTCGCAACTTACGATTGAAACAGGGTTATAACACTATTTTCCTTTATAACTGATGAACGAGCACAAGAGAGTCTACTAATAGGGAGAGAAACAAAAAACACAATTAAGCCAACTGATATATGCTAATAAGAAGGCAGCAGAAAGGTGTGATAGAGAGAGAGAAGAAAAGAAAAACTGATCAGTCAGGCCACTGACAGATCAGCTGGAAGGGGGGGGAATATTATTCACAGACAGTGGATCGAAGGAACAAACGAGAAAAAGATAGAAAAAGAAGTTGATAATTATAGAAAAAAAGATATTCTGCAGAGTCCAGATTCGCTCGCAAACGAGATAAATCCAAGACTACTGTTGAAAACAAACCAGAAAAACACAAATATCCAAAAAATCGGGACGTCTGCTACGTCGAGGCTGTAGCAGACGAAATTGGAAACTCTACATGTTTCTCAAAAAATATTTTGTCGTCTGCTGAGTGCTGAGTCCGTGAAGTGCAGACTCTCAACTTCAAACTTCAACCATGGTGTATTAGTATGTTGGGGGAACTTATGGTTGGAATCGGCTATCTCGAATGAAGCCAGTTTCCGGACAGGAGGTGGAGCTTAGAGCAAAAGTCAAAATTCTTAACAGCCAATTGCAGGGCTGGTCGGCTTTTGTTGGTGCCCTCTATGAACCAAAATACTAATCTTTTCAGGCGCAATAAACATTAGGTCAGTTTCTAGGTCACTTTGTCCTTCATCTGGGAATAATTGTTGAGTGTCCAATTCTGCTGCATTCCACGGCATTTCCTGCTGGGGTGCATATACCTCTGTATATATGGGGCAATCGTATCCAGATGGTAGTTTAGCTAGAATGGTCACTGGGGAGTCTTGTTCGTAGTTTAGTACTGTTATTCTTGCGCCTTTGTGGATGAGGAAACTGGCCAGCTCTTTATTTCCAAAAAGGGAACAATAATGCAATGCCGTGTTTCCCTTTTCGTCAGCGGCGTCCAGAAGAATACACGTTTTTATGTTGACAGTCTCGCCATTCACGATGATCACCTCAGTTGAATGGATGTCATCATTTAAAAAAATATGTTCGACTGCCGTGTTTGTGTCGTTGAACAGTTCCTTTGATGCTTCCGTGTAATTAAAACTTGCCGTTATTATCAGCGGCGTTTGTCCTCTCACATCGAGGGCGTTTCTGTCCACGTATTTTTCCTTTAGCATTTTAATTGCCGTAAGGTTGTTGACAGAGCTTGCGATGTGAAGAGGTGTCTCGTTATACATATTTCTTTCGTCGAAGTCTTTTGTGCACGAGAAAATCATTTCTAGAAGTGGTACATTTTCGTGGCGGCAGGCCATGTGGAGTAGCGTATTTAGTTGAAGATCTTTTGCTGATGTATTGAAATGAACGCTGTGCCACAGCATGTCTACCGCTCTTTCGTTGTTGTATTTTATGGCGATTGTCAATGGTATGTCGCCATAAATATCTTTGATGGATCCTAGGCTTTTGTCTTGAAGTCTGTGTAGAATGCAAGGGCTAGCACTTATGCATGCATAATGCAATGGTGTTTTCCCTTCTTTGTCTTGTTTATTGTAGTCGTCTGGTGATTTCAGTAGGACAGTCAACATTTTTATTTTACTTTGTTTGACTGCTGATATAAGTGCACTGTCTCCTTCATTGTTTAATATCGTCTGATTGAAATATCGACTTTTCCTTATTGCCCTTCCAATTTCTAGGTTGTTTAATTGTACTGCATTATGCATTGGCGTGTTTCCTTCTTTTGTCTGTGCGTTCACGTCTGCATTGTTTTTTAATAATTCCTGCACTAGTTTAAGCGCGTTTGCTTCGATGGCGTAATGGAGTGCTGTGTAGCCTTTTTCGTCTTGTGTGTTAATTAACGGCTTTTGGGTAAGTATTAAACTTGCGAAGCCGTAGGCTCCCAATTGGCTTGCAATTATCAATGGTGTCTCGTTTCGACGGTTGACAATATTGACGTTTTTCTCGACTTTTACGCGTTGAACGAGGAGGTTGACAGATTTCCCTCTCGTTCCAAACCAGCTTGCTGTACTTGCGATTCGACTATATGTCATATTGATTCTTTTGATTCTCACCGGAGCTTGCTTGTTAGATAATACTTGTTCTACTAGTTTGTCTATTTCTTCTGTTGGGTTTTTTACTTTGTTTTGGAGGAGCACTTCCATATTTTTGCCGAGTGACGAGCTTGCTTGCATGATGGAGACTGATAATTCTCCGTTAACTCTTCGTATTCTTATATAGAGATCTTAATTGCTTGGGTGGTAGCCCCCTTTTTTTTTGGTGGTCCGCGGGGGGTTAAAGGTTAAAAAATTTTTGGTTATGGGGGGGAAAGGCCGGTGCGCTGGGGGTCTGTAAAATTTTGGTTTTTGCGTGTCCGTTTGGCTATATCTTCTTTTTTTTTAAACAAGACTTTCGTCGTTGTTGGTCTCTGCTCGGTTCTGCTCCAGGCTTTCGGCACGTAACAGTTTTCTGTTTTCCTGCAGTTGCTCTGCGTACCGTTCGAAACGTTGTTTTGATCTTAGGGTCCGAACTTTTATGAAAACAATTATTGTTAGCATGCAGAGAATAATAAAGAACAGTATCGAAATGACTGCTATCAGTCCTTTTCGGATACGGTGCCATAACTCAAATTTCCCGAATTTAGATTCTGCCTCTTCTTTCATCGTTACAGATGGACTGGCATCTGTAACTTGAATTTGAGTGATTAAATCGTTAATTGAGTTAATTCTTTCGTATTCTTGTTTCTGGTAAAATTCGTGATGATTTAGCTGATAATTTGCTTCATTATCGTTTAATTCGGTGAACTTTGCTGTTAGTCGGAGGGTTGATTGGTGGATATTTGGGTGCACATATGCCCAGTCATTTAATTCTTTCTTCCACATAAATGTTTTTCCATTAAAGTTTACGATTCCATCTTCCCAAAAGCATTCGGAAAATGGGTGTAATGAGAATCCGTCTTTTCCGATTGTTTGATTATCGTAAAATGGTTCATATCCACAGGCCGTTTGTTTTGCTCCTATCGTGATATTTATTGCACTGCACTTTTGTACGATAAACGCTTCACCCATAGGTTTCAATCTATGGCACACCGGTAGGTTATTAGCTCTTGCTGCTAGTAATCCACTTGATTCTGATATGAGAGATGTCGCTTGACGTGCCATCTGTAGGTTACTGCAGTAGATGCGTTTTAATTCGTTTTCGATAATATTCTCATTTGTCACTGATTGGTCTTCTACGTATTGGTGGTGTTGCAGCAGAAGGGATTCTTTTGTGTCCACATTTTCTGTTATATTTATTTCCGGTATTCCGAATATCCATTTCTGGTGATTTTCTCCGGAACAAATGTTCATAAATACACTCGAATTATCGTTCATTTGTAGGCATCTTGTGTTTCCAGTGATTTCTAATGAGTCTGGGTCCCATTTCAGTGAGTACAAATTACTACATTCATCCATGTGATGAAAGAATGGTGACATTGCGATGCATATCTTTTTATCTGATTTGTCTTTGGGTACTATATTTAATTTGTTATCTACAATTTTAAATTCTCCTCCGGTCAAGTTACTGCACTTTGATGGTGTTCTAATTTGAGGGTTCAAGCAATATTTTGTTTCTACGTTATAAATGTGGGACCAATTCTTGTTTTGTACTTGGAGATATGCACCATCAACGTTTTTTAGTTTGTGGAGGGTGAAGTCGCAGATGTTTTGCGTTTCCGCCGTATAAATGTAGTCTAATTGTCCTGGGGCATCTACTAATTTATAAGTGTTGTCGTCTATTTTTGTGATCGTGCCTGTGCTTTTTCTTTTTATTTTAATCTTACATTCTTCTTCTAGATTTCTTTTTGGTTGTATCCATACAATGACTGAGTCCTGATGGTACACAAAAGTTTCTCTAGGTTTTTCATTTAAAATTCCGAATGGAGATGTAGTTGGGCAAGTTGCACAATCTTTTTTCAATGATATCTTTTGTATCATACAATTATTGGATGTGAAAGATACTTTTTGCATCCAAACGCCTTCTCCGTTTGGGCTTGACGTGAATGAAAATTGATTTTCGTCTCCAATCATTTCATTTTCTCCGCATCGTTTAGTTTGTTTCATTCGCCAACACTCATTTTCGGAGAGATGCTGTATTTTTGAGGAAAATACAGTATCAAAATCTCCGAAAAAGAATCCGTCGACCGTTTTTCTCTTTAGCCATGCTTTACAGACGTACCCTTCCCATGTCATGTGTGGCTCTTCTTTTACGAAGAATTGATAATCTGCTAGGATTGGGTCGTCTTTCTTCTTATTTCGACAATATTCAGGTTTTTCGGTGTCCATTATTCCAATGAATTTTGGTTTCTTGCAGTCGCATACTGTGATATTTAAAGACGAAGATGGGATGATGTAGACGATGATGATGATCAGGATGATGATTGAAATGAATTTTGCCATCTGTAATGATTTCTTGATTAGTTTGGTCTGAAACGATCTGGCATGCGGATTGTTTTTCTTAAAGAGTATCTGGGCTCCTCTGACAGGTTAGGCTCTTTAATGGGATTTTCACTTGTTTTTCTTTTCTTTTCGTCTTGTTTTACTTCTTCTGGCTTTTCTGCTATCGATTTGTTTTGTGTTATCTCTTCTGCCGTTTCTTCCGGTGACTTTCTTTTGTGAAAATGTTTCATCCTATCCGCATGTACTATCATCATCTTTTTCCCGTTGTCTGCGTATATTTTATAGTTAACATTCCCTTTTCTTTCTTTCACAGTGTAGGGGCCTTCCCATCTCATGTTGAATTTTCCTGGCGTATTGGCCATTTCTTTTAATAGGATTTTGTCTCCTATTTTAAATTCTATTCTCTTCGTATTTCTGTCGTAGTAGGCTTTTTGCTTTTCCTTAGCTTCCTCTAGCTTTTCTTTAGTGATATCGAGTGCATCGTACCACATTTGTGAGAAGATCATATTTACATCAGTCATGTTCCGGTTTCGGACTGGTTTAATCATATCTTGGGGCTCGGTTGCTTCTCTGCCATACATGAGATAGAAGGGGGTGTATCCTGTACTTGAGTGGACTGCTGTGTTATATGCAAATGTCGCTGATGGTAAAAAATCGGACCATGTGGTTGGCTCCTTCGATACGTAACTGGCTATTATATCCGCTAATGTTCTGTTCACTCTCTCAACCATCCCATCGCATTGGGGTCTATAAGCGGTTGTTTTTAGTCGAGTGATTCCATATTGTTTATACATAATATTCATAAGCTCTGATTGGAAATTCGTACCTTGGTCGGTTAATACCGTTTCTGGTACTCCATGAATTAATACTACATTATTTACAAACGTTCTTGCTACTGTCTCTGCTGTTTGATCTGGCATCGGTGCTGTGATAATGTACCGTGTCAGATATTCTCCCATTACTAGAATATATTGGTTTCTTTCTCTTCCTGATTCTACTAACGGTCCCATGATGTCCATGGCCATTGTCTGCCATACATCTTTTGGGGGAGGAATCGGGTTTAGTGGTGCCTTATTTGCTCCTACTGCTTTCCGTTTAGCGCAAATTTCGCATCCTTTAACATATTCTTTGATATCTTTTCCCATTTTGTGCCATTTAAATCTTCGTTGAATCCTTGCTGTCGTCTTCTTTATTCCCAGGTGTCCTGCGTATGGACTGTCATGGAATCTTTTAAAAATTTTCTCTTTTAAGGATTCCGGGACCAGGATTCTTCCTGCAGATGTACCTAGTAGGCCATTTTCTAGCTCAACTACTTCTTCTTCATCGTTGTATACGTTGTCTTCATCTGTAAGATATCCTTGATCACTGTCTTGGGGGCTGTCGTCGATTGCATTATCCCTAATCGACATACTATCATCTTCTGTTTCTGATTCATTAATTAATTCTTCTCTTATTTTCAACATCTTCTTATATTTTTCGCGCGCGCGCCTGCAGTATTTATCTTTTTCTTGTTCCTCTGCGAAGTTTATGGTTGTCAGCGCATTTATCACTGGCGTTTGCTCAGGTTGCGCCTCTTTATTGCTATCTGGTTCTGGAATTCTACTGAGGCAGTCTGCATTTTGGTTTGTTTTTCCAGATCGATATTCGATATCAATATCATAATCTTGCAGGCATAAAGCCCATCTAGCTAGTTTTGCTGAAGTATCTTTCTTCCTTAATAATTCTCTCAATGGTTTGTGATCACTTAATACTTGAAATTTCCTTCCGTATAGGTACGGGTAAAATTGTTTCACCGCATGCACTATTGCGTACGCTTCTTTCTCAATGGTACTCCAGTTTTTCTCAACATCATTTAGATGTCGGGAAGCGTAAGCGATGACGACTTCTTTTTCTTCGCCATCTTCTATATGTTTTTGGCTTAAAACTGATCCTACACCATATCCAGACGCATCTGTATGAATAAGAAACTCTCGCGAAAAGTTCGGATAGCGTAGGATTGGTGGATGGATCAGACACTTCTTTAAAAATTGGAAAGCTTCTTCTTCTTCTTCTTTCCATTTCCATGGGTTATTTTTCTTTGTCAAAATTGTTAGTGCATGGGCTCTATCAGCAAAATTTTTAATAAATTTCCTATAATATCCGGCTAGACCCAGAAAACTTTTTAATTGGCTAACTGTTTTGGGAGTTGGGTAATTTTCGATTGCTTTTATATTCATGGGATCGGGAGAGATTCCTTTTTCTGAGATTATATGTCCCAGGTATTTAACTGACGTTTGCAAGAACGTACATTTTGACAATTTAATTTTTAGTCCTGCTTTCTTTAGTAAATCTAAGACAATATCTATGTGTTTTATATGCTGGTCTATAGAAGTGGAGTATATGATAACGTCGTCCAAGTAAACTAGTGCGAATTTTTTAATTACTGGTAGTAAAATTTGATTCATCAAACGCTGGAATGTAGAAAGGGCATTCGTCAGACCAAAGGGCATTCTATTATATTCATAGTGTCCGTCTTCCGTCGAGAAAGCGGTTTTCGGCCTATCCTTTTCGTCTATCTCAATTTGCCAATACCCGCTGATCAGGTCGAGTGTCGAGAAAAATTTTGATCCGTAAAGGTAGTCGATTGTTTCATCGATTCTTGGAAGAGGGAATTTGTCTTTAGTTGTTGTTGAATTTAAATGACGAAAATCCATACAAAAACGGTATCCTCCTCCTTTCTTTTTGGCTAGGTGGATCGGTGTGTTGTATGGGCTTGTACTCGGGCTTATAATCCCGCAGTCAAGCATTTCCTTTACTTCTTTTTGAATAATACCTTGTAAAGCTCTTGCTTGTCGTCTAGGTCTTTGGTAAACGATTTGTCCTGTTGTTGGGATTGAATGCTTACTTCCTTCTGCTTTTCCCAGTTCGTATAAATTTTCTTCTGTCATATCTTTATATTTATCTATTAGCTTCATTATCTTATCCCTATGGATTTCTAAGTTTGGGTCTTCTATATTAATTGTTGCTGCTGTCGGTTCTTTTACTGCAACTTTCACTCCGGCTAATGTTATTTTATAATGTGTTAATCTTTTTACTTCATCGTCTATTGTAAACGTTTTGTTGTTAATTGTGTAAGTTAACTTTCTTGTTTTTCCATCATACGTGACAGCGTTTCGTGTTATAAAATCCATTCCTAACACGCAGGTTTCTGTTAGATTTGGTATAACATAAAACTGTTGATAAATCTCATCCTTATTCGCGTCTAGCTTTATCGGTAGGTCATATATTCCTGCTATGGTCATGCTTTTTCCACAAATACTATGGAGTTTTTCGTCCTCCGATTCAATTTTATTCTTCTTTATATCCTTGGCTAATCTTGAAAAGAAATATTCTGAAATTGCGCTCACTGATGCGCCAGTGTCTACTAAAGCTTGGGTTACTACATTATCTATGCTGATTTCTACATGAAAAAGTCTATAACTAAGGCTATTTGGCTGTTTTCTTCTTAGCTTTTTTAGTTGGTGCCGTTCCGCCCAGTTCCATTTCGGAAATTGTTGAAATTTCTGTTCCTTGGCTGATTTGTTCTCATGCCAGGTTGATTTTGTCGGTATGTTTGTTGTCCGTTTTGGCGTGCATTTTGTTGTGCGAATGGGCCTTGTTTTGCCCTCCAGCACTGTCTTGCCAGGTGGCCTTTCTTGTCGCATACGTAACATCTTCTAGATTCGTATTGCTTTTGATCTCCCCAATTTGATCCTTCGTGGTTTCCTCTGTACGGAGTTGGCGTGTTGTACCTCCGTCTATTTTCGGGCGTCTGACTTCGGCTTCTGTTGGGTGATTCACTTGCGAAACGTACTGTTCTTCTTTCACGGTTTTGGCTGGGCCATTTGCCGTCTGTGTTTGAGATTGCCAATCTATTTAGTGCGTTTATAGTTTTCTCTTCTAGTTGAACGGCTGGTTGAGAAATCGGTGTTGTCATCAGTTTTTGGATCAGCCCTTTTAGGTTGCTTATTTCTTCTTTGGTTTTTTCGGCTTCTTCTGACATTACTGTAACGGCAGAAGACAAATCTTTATTCTTTGCTATTTTCTTGATTTCTACAACTTTTTCGCATTCTTCGGCTAGTTCTACAGTTTCTACGTATGTTGCATCGTGTATATCGGGCCTATTCCAGACGAGGTCTGCTATTTGTGTTTTGAGGCCGGTTAGCAAAACGTCTTTCTTTGTTTCATCACGAAGTGCTACCACGTCATTATGATTACTTGTTGCTGCGGTAACGCCGTATGCAATTCTGTAGGTGTCGTCTATTCTGGTTTTAAAATCTCTGACTCGTTCTTTTTCTTCTTGTTTGAGGGTCTTCAGTTGTTCTTTCTTTCTTGCTTTCGTTGTATTGTCAGCTAGGCCGTCTAGTATTGCTTGTTTCCATAATGCATAAGTAGCTTTGTCGGCTGCTGTTAGGGAATCGTTGAAGTTCGCAGCTGATTTGCTCATTCTTTCTTGGAAAAAACGTAGCTTTTGCTCGTCCGTCCATGCTGCGTGCGTCGCCATACGTTCGGCTAGTTTGAACCATTCTTCGATCGCCATTTTTCCTTCGATTTCTCCGGTGAATGTTGGTATCTCCTTCTTTACGCTTTGCGCATTTATAAATACTAGTCCGGTTTCGAGAATTTCAGCTTGTCTTTCTACTGCTGCTTGCCAAGCGTTTACGGCTGCGTTTGTTAGGGCCATTTCGTCGTCGTCGTCGTCGTCGTCGTCGTCGTCGTCGAAAATATTTCCGGCTTGTGCTCTGTATCTGGCTACCTGTTGCTGTTGTTGTGCTTGATGTTGCATGGGCGGCAGGTGCACTTGCCTGGGGGGTTGTGGCTGAACTTCTTCTTCTTTATTTTCGACTCTTGCTATATTTTCTTTTGGCCGCTCTTCCTTCAGGGGTTGGTTTGTTTTTGGTTTTTGTTCTTCCGCGTCTCCTGTGTCTCTGTGTGTGTTGCACTGCCTACACTGTTCTTTGTCAGTTGTTATCGATAGTACGATGGGGGTGTGACACTTTGCGCACTCTGTTTTCCTTTCCTCTACTCGAGTTGTTAGGGCTGTTGCTCCTTCTTCAGTCTCGTCGTTTGAATCGAGTAAGGTACGTGGTTTCGCCGTGGCGGCGTTAGTTTGATTAGGCTTGTCAGGGCCTTGTGATGTTGCTTGGTCTGTTTCTTCGACTGCTCGTTTCTTTGTTTTATATATGGTAACCGTTGGGTCTATCAGTTCTGCGTATTTAGCTCTCAGATTCTTTATGTCGTTCTCTAGATTTTCTATCTCTTTTGGGTCTCTTTCATTTGGTCGGGTGGTTTTGTTTAGTATATACAGTGGGTACCGAAAGTATCCGTACGGCTGAGAGGATCAGTAGGGAAAACGCGTTTTTCAAAACGCTCCCAAAAATAGAATTCTCGGTGGAATTCAATAAAATTTTTTTCAAAGGTTAACATTAAGGCGGGGTATCATGTGATTTTTTTTTGGAATTTTTCAACAACGCGATAGGTGGTTTTTATCGCGTTGCGTAAGTATCCGTACGGCCGAGAGGCCCAGTAGGGAATGGGCTTACTTTGGAGGCCTGTTATTCAGTAACTACGTAATATTATAGGGTGGGAAATTTCTTAAAAAAAAGAGCTGCATTAGCTCTATCTGTGGTCATAAGATCACATTTTTTAAGTTTCATTTATAGTAATGAAATCAAAAATGAAAACACGAATTATAAGTTTTCCGTTTTCTTCCCCTCGATTCCCCATCACCAGTGTTGCCATATCAAAAAATATTTACCCTTTCTCTTTCTCCCTCTTCCGTCCAAGGGAAGAAAGAGATTTTGGGATATGGCAACACTGGTGATGGGGAATCGAGGGGAAGAAAACGGAAAACTTATAATTCGTGTTTTCATTTTTGATTTCATTACTATAAATGAAACTTAAAAAATGTGATCTTATGACCACAGATAGAGCTAATGCAGCTCTTTTTTTTAAGAAATTTCCCACCCTATAATATTACGTAGTTACTGAATAACAGGCCTCCAAAGTAAGCCCATTCCCTACTGGGCCTCTCGGCCGTACGGATACTTACGCAACGCGATAAAAACCACCTATCGCGTTGTTGAAAAATTCCAAAAAAAAATCACATGATACCCCGCCTTAATGTTAACCTTTGAAAAAAATTTTATTGAATTCCACCGAGAATTCTATTTTTGGGAGCGTTTTGAAAAACGCGTTTTCCCTACTGATCCTCTCAGCCGTACGGATACTTTCGGTACCCACTGTATTGGATTCTGATTTCTGCTGTTGATATTTCTGTTTTAATTTTATTTTTTAGTTTTTCTAATTCTTCCGGGGACAATATTTGTTTAGTTGGGGAAACTACAGAGTCGCCTTCTTGTGTCTTAGCCTTACGGAAAAATTTTGGTATTTTGTGCATTACTTACATTTATGTAGTTCGAGTTGGCACGTTCACCAAATGTAAGGCGCTTTTCACGGGCTTGAAAAGGCGCGCTTACTTCGAAGAATAACTCGGATTATTAGGCCGAACTAAGTTTATTGTTTAACACTTGCACAGAATACAAACTGAGAGAAAGAGAGACAGAGGGAGAGTTTAACTTACAACTGTTGCATTAGCAGTGAGGTGACTAGTCTAACTCTAGGGGCTGCGACGGGAGTTTATATACGGATTCCCGCGCGGCTATTTGGGAGGGGTTGTGGGTATCGATAATTAACGTAGTTCCAATCGCGGGACAAAACGATCCTGTATTGGAAGAAGTCATTTATGCGGGGACAACATGATCGGCTGTCAAAAGGGGACAACATGATCGTGGCTGTCAAAAAGGGGACAGCGAGAAGGGGGCGGGGTTACAGACGATACATATTAAACGGTATGCACTCTTGGTCGGCGCTGGGCTGCGCATTACAGTAAAATAATTCGTCTGTAAAATCCATATATAGTAAAAGAACAAGCTTTTGGGGAGGAGCTTATTCATGTCACGCATAATGTGTCAACACAGGCTCCTCCCCCAAAATGGAACATGCCCAAACATGCCCAAACAAATCACCACCAGATGTCGTCGCCGTGATGACGCAACAACCAGCATCACCACCAGATGTCTATAGCATCGCCGTGATGACGAAATATTAAAGTAAGGTACTGGGCAGATTTCCCACGATAAAATCTATTACGGGCAGATGATTAAGCTACAGAAAAGCGAATAGCAAAAGAGTCCGACTTTACGCTAGACCAAAGTTCCCCGGATTTGACCGGGGCTCAGGTTACTTGAGGGCTCGGAAGCAGGGAGCAGAAGAAACAACAAGGGAGTACTACTACGATGTACTGGACCTCTGTCGGAGAGTGAATCCACGGATGGCGGAGGCCGAAAAGCTGAAATGCCCCTGGAGAGGACTAAAGCCGAGTGTCATCGAGAAACACTGGAGCCTTAAACCTACAACCTGCGACGGATTCCTGGAGGAAGTAAAAAGGCTCGAGGAGCTCACTTCGCGGAGTGAGGAGTGGGCTCTAGGTGTGCTGGGAGAAACAATACCACCGGCAAAGGACGAGCGGATGGACCGACTGGAGCGGAGGATGGAATGTATGCTTGGGGCGGTAGCAGCAAACACACCGGAAAACCCACCTCAGCAGGGGTGGAAGACCGGCGACGCCCAACAAGGACCGCCCTGGCTGAAACAAGGTAGACGACCCGTCAATCTGAGATGGACTCCGGACGGGAGGCCGGTGTGCGGCAAGTGCGATACGGAAGGTCACATCATAAGGGATTGCCCGAGGTCCAATCGGCAGCAGCAGATGGACTTCGGACGGACCCCGGATGGACAGTTCGTGTGCTATGGCTGCGGCGGAGCCGGGCACATACAGCGGTTCTGCCCTGGAGGGCAAGAACCCGGACCCCCGCCCCAGCAGCGACAGAGTGGTGTTGGTCAGCAACTGATTGGTCTGATCGGGATGGAGGACAGGAACACCGAGGAGAAGGTATGGCCGGTACTGAAAATTGACTTTAAACGATTGGTGGTCCAAGATGTCTTGTGTGGAGGAAGGCGTATCCCGTCCGTGATCGACACGGGGGCAGAGGTATCCGTGTGTTCCCCAAAGCTAGTGGAAGAACTTAAGCTAACAGTGAGACCGTGGCGTGCGAATGACTTAGTTTCAGTGGAAGGGAAGGAAATCTGTCCGGGAGGAGCGGCCCAATTGGTGATTTCGAACGGAGAGATCAGAGTGGAGGGAGAGGCACTTGTGCTGGACGGAGATATAGACCTGCTGTTAGGGAAGGATCTATTGGAAAAACTAGGAACTAGACTGAAGATTGGCGCACTGCCAGAAATATTCATCGGCGAAAGGCCAATAGGGGCAAGAACTTCAATCGGATCTAATGGGCCACTTACAGGGGCACAAAATGTAGAGACGGCAAGAGAGGAGGTAAGAACGAGTTTGGAGCAGGTACAAGAACGACAAAAGGAGCTCTACGCGAAGCACATGGCGGCCGTGGGATTCAACCCTGGAGAAGAGGTACTCGGGCACAGACCTTTTCGAAAGGTTGGGCAGTCAGAAAAACGGCTACATCGCTGGTTAAGGCCCTATGTCGTGATTCGTCGCGCATCGGCGCTCAACCCCGAAATGAAGAAGCCAAGGAGTAAGCAGATGGAGCTTACACACGTCGTAAGGATCAAGAGATTTGTAAAGAAGGGAGAATGAACGGTGACCGAAAATGTATCGAAGAACGAGATGACAGGAGCGACGGGATCGACTGTGCCCAAGGCCCATGAAAAGAGTAGCGAGCACGTCGGAGCGGCTACACAAGTGGAGACTGGGCGACCTGATGAACGTGCAGTGGAGACCTCAGCTGACCAAGTACAACAGGAGGAGGTTGGAGCAAGTAGTCACCTAGAGATGGAGGGGGCCACACTGCTGGGATCTACACGGACGCGAGGGGCCCCGGACCGGGTCGGACCCTCGGGTAAAGCATCAACAGTTGGGGCTCTTCTTCTGTTGCTGGGCCTACTCGGATCCCTCATGGGGGTACAGCCGAGCCAGGGAATGCAACTCGGGTCGTTCGTGAAGGATGGAGTTGTGTTTAAGTTCCAAGGGGAAATTTTTTTCAGTGACTCAGAGTGGGTGGTGGTGACCGATGTCTCTCTCGGGTCCATCGAAACCGCGATCACCGAACTGCGACACTGGTTTACAGTAATGGCGAAGGAGGACAAGAGTGTAACGGAGGCAAACAGCGAGCATCTACGCACCAGGGTGAAAGACCGAGCGATGGAAGGACTGGAACTTCTGGAAATCGTTAGCGGACGCTATCGGACGCTACGAGAGGCACTGGTTGGACCGGATAAACAGAGCAAACGAGGCCTGGTTGATGCTGGAGGAACAGTGCTACAGTGGCTATTTGGAGTGGCCACCGGACGCGATTTGGAAGGACTGAACGGACAGCTACAAGCCCTGGTACGAGAGACGACAGGAATCATCCACGCCGTGGCGCAACAAGCAACTCTCGTAAACGAGACCTGGCAGGAGCTAGGTGAACACGTCCTTGTCATGCAACAATCGAACAAAGCCCACATGTCCCTGGAGAAAGAATTCAACAGGTGGAAGGTGAACATCGTTGAAACTGTGTCCTCCCTGGAACGACAGATGCTCTTGGCGGCGAGAATAGACGACGCATTTTGGACTGCCCAACAGACTATGGACTGGGTGAGGATGACGTTGGAGGATGTCAGCATTGGTCTAGCACTACTGGCAACTGGTAAGCTACCGCCTGAATTATTTCCACCTAGTCAGCTGCGGATAGTGCTCAAGGACATTCGGTCGAGACTGACGACCGGTTGGGACCTTACGCCAGCCCTGCAGACCGGTGATCTGTGGAGGGCATATCGGGAGGCGCAAGTCGTTTCGGCCGCAACAAAAAACGGACTGCGACTATTTATCCACCTGCCTATTATTGAAGTTACACAATCTTTAGAGTTGTATGAAATTTTTGTTTGCCTGTATTCAGCACGGCCGGGAATATTGGGTTACGCTACGCGCCAATACCCGGATTTCTGGCCGTTGGAATGAACCGTCAGACTTTTATGGAGTTAACGGAGTCCGACGTCCGGGTCTGTCAAGGTCGTTCGGGCTCTGTTTGTCCACCTAGTAAAACCATCTACCGCAAGAACTTTAAGAAGACCTGCGCAATGGCGCTATTCTTACAAGATTCTGAAAAGAAAAAGAAATGAGTGTGACCAAATTGTAGTTGAATGGAGAGGCTCGGAGGCCATTTACTTGGGACAACGCCAGTGGGCGGTGTCTACGAGCAAACCACAATCACTCGTGATGGCCTGCCCTCAGCAAGTGGACATGCGGGATCATTCGAAAGTGGAACTGCCTTCAGTCGGCATTGTGGAAATTCCTCGAGGATGTTCGATCCAGACAGACGAATGGATTTTACAATCCAGCCAAAAATTTTCTACAGTGTCTACTCGGAACGCCAGCATCTTTATGCCTCGGCTGCGAGGGGTGAACTGGGCAGTGGCGCAGGACTCGGGTGACCTAAACACGGACGCGGACGGGCGTTTGGTCAACTTATCGCTCCAGACGTCATTGGAGACGTCCTTGAAACGCATAGCCAGCGGCTAAACTAGTACTAATGATTTTGGTAAGACTGCCAGGGATCTTGAAGAAGGAGACAAGGAAAGGCGAGACGGAGCGCAGGGCCTGCGGCAATATCCATACGAGCTGTGGGGAGGACTGCTGGTGGCGTTTGCTGCGTGTGGCGTGACAATATGGATTCTATGGCGCCGTGGCGGTGGGAGCATTGCAGAGATGACTGGACTATGCATTCGTTTACTGGCCTTGGAGGATATCCTACGGGCTGAAGCAGAAGACAGGAGAGGCCGCCGGGGAAATACGTTGGAGCGTCTGACGAACTTAGACGGCAGTATGACAGTCCATGAACAGACTTGCATGTCGGCGTTGAGCAACCTGGAGTCAGCTGTTGGAGATCGGCCCGGGAGAGTCGGCGTGTAGGTCTAGCGGTCTACTTTTCATCGACATTTTTGTTATTCCGTTTTATTTTTTTTGTTTTTCTCTCTCTTGCTATTCATTTTGCTTATTAGTCTTGTTTTTGTATGCTTGCCTTTCTATGTAGTATTTTTGTCTTGACCAGACGTGTAGTGGCAGTCGGGACGTCTGCGTCTAGAAGGGGGGATTTTGCGTTGATCATTGATCACGCGTTGGCCGTTGCCACTGCTATACGATCCCATTAGTATGTAGGCCAACCGGAAGTGTGGCGTCAGCATCCGCCGACGCCCAACACCTATATAACCATGTAGCTACACTTGTATCGCTCTCGCGCTAGTGCAGTTGTTAGCATAATACACGATTGTACAGTATGGTCCAAAAAAATCCGAACACCGATTTTATTTTGAAAGCCAACTACCCTATCTTGTTTAATTGACAATCAAATTGTCGTTTTTCATTACTTCTTTAATAAAATGATAGGAAAATAATAGGAAACGGTTAATAATCGCCAATGAAATGATTTCGTTGACGTCACGACATTCGATCAAAATTGACTTGCATGAAACGTGATTCAAAGCAACATTACGATAACTTTGAATTTTTCCCGCTTCATGGTGCAGGATTGGGCCAGCTTTTTCCTTTTCTTGTCACTTGTCGAAATATTGACGGTGAGCCTAGGGCCTAAGGCCTAAGGCTATTGCAATGCGGTTATTCGTTTTTACCCGCAAAGGAAATTCCAGACAGCCCGTCTGGTTTCATTCATGATTTTTTTTGGGGGGGGGGGAAGGCATGACCGGTGGCTAAATGAGCCTATTACTCCTTTTTTCTTCTTCCCACCTTTCGCTTTGTTCTTAGCCCCCAAAATTAGGACCAAAAAGCCTAACATAGTTCCCGCATGACTGATAGGTGGCTTTTAGGTTGTTCGGATTTTTTTGGACCATACTGTACGTTACAATGGAGCAATAGGATATCCTGCGTTGCCAGGTCAGGAAATCAAGCCTCTTTAAAATGCTGTACGCTGATTGGCCCGTAACTGTCCCAAAATAGTCAAAAACAGCTGTCCCGATTTCCCGGTTTAGACACCTTTTTTTTTAAAATTAATACTGTCTAAACTAATTGATCTAAAATTCTAATTTTTGTTCCTGACGATCAAGAAATGATTTATCTTCATTTCCATATTAAATTTACATGCCATTAGCGTTTATTTGGTTCTATAAACATAAAATGGCGGAGACAAAAATAACTTAAAAAAACCGTTTTTTTAGTTTTGTCAATAACTCATACAGTTATTGACAAAACTCAACCAAATTTCATGCCAAAGTAGAATATACGTATTGAAATAACATACAATTTTTTTTTTAAATTTTATTAATACCTACTATTTTTCCCCCTACTGTCCCTTTTGACCCGGTGTCCCGGTATACTCCAGTCTCCCCTATATTTTGTTGTCAGATGTCAGTTGTCACCTCTCTATTCTTTGTCCTTGCTGTGGCCATGAACATAGCTATAGAATACTGGTAGCACAACTCATATGGCGAGCAGGGAGCTAGGGCTGTGGTCCGTGACGAGATAGCCCGTGGGTACGTCAAGTGAAGAATCCGGATTCTGATTCGTAACTGATTTGTCACTTGACGGTGTTCGGATTCGTGAAATCTATTGCCATGCCGGTACGACAGGGCAATAGCCATAGCCGTTTTAGTTTTAGTTTCAATTTTTTCTATTGAAATTTTCGTTTATTCCGTTACCAATTGGATTACAAAATTCCTTCGTTATCAGGTAATCTTTTAATTTAAATTTCACCACGATAATTATTGCAGTTAATTTATTATTAATTTTTAAGTAAAAAGCATTTTTTTTTCAATGACTATATCCTGCCCCGAGAAAAGAGAACCCCGCGCCACCCCTTTGTCCCCTCTTAATTTCTTCCTACGTCTCATCTTTCCATTCTTCCCTAGGGGCAGGAAATGGCGATATTTTTTTGTAAACACAGTAGGGACGTTTATAAAAAAATAATAATAAATAAAAAAAATAACTATCGAGGGGAAATAAAAATTAAAAGATTATTAGAATTAGATTATTAGAATTAGAGGATTATTTAAATTGCCATCTTGGATGGTCACTTTTCCACTTTTGTGCAGCCAAAACCCCAAAGCATTAGCTTCTGTTTTTTTCCTTAAGCAAGGGGAAGAATGGAATACGAAAACCGATATACGAATGGAAAGATAAAGGAGAGTGAAAAAAGAGTGGCCCAAACCTTCCTTCCCCACTCTATTCTTCCCTTCCTTGACTGCTCAAAGGAAAGAACCCCCATATTGCTGATGCTTTGGGGTTGTGTTTGCAACAAAGGTGGGGAAGATCCCACCCAAGAACAGGGTTAAATTCCCCATCGGGAAGGCCATATTTTTCCCTCTTGGCTTCCAACAGGATCCTGGTTTTTTTTATTAGGACTGGGTTTTCGTCGGTTTTTCGGACAAATTGCGGGTTTTTTGCATTTTGTCCCTAGGATCCTGTCTGTGGTGGGTGGGCATGGTTAAATTTATTGAAAGAGACAATATATAAAAAAACCCGATCCGTTCAAAGGATCGTGAGTGCTAGCGATTAAACCGCGTTTATCGTTTTGCGCTTTGGATTTAGGGAAGGGGTCATTTGGGGAAGTGATGGAAGGTCAATTTTTTGGGAGTAGGTGGTGGTTGGGGTGGGAAATACGAAAAGGGTGATTTTGGTGAGCGTCGTCTACAAATTCATCACAAATTAAGCACCGCCCATCAAAAATGGCTGAGACCCAGTTTTGAAATGGGAGGCGCTTATTTGAACTTTGAACTAGAAATACACAAAGTTAGGTTCATTTTAAAAATATTTAAAAAATACCATGAGAATCAGCGTGAAAAACTTATTCTCGTGAAGTATGTTTAAAACAAATCGAAATTTCATGCAACGACCCTATTGCTGCAATAATAAGTCAGTTAAATCTTGTTGCTTTGTTCGTTGTTGAAACAAAACTAAAAAACAATAAGACTCGTGTTTAACGAAACTTCGGAAGTCACATATAATTTTACAATCGCTTAGCTACAATGGACTAAACTGTCTGGTTGTTGCTCAGTGAGTGTCCAAGTTGGTGCTAGTGTACCAGACAGTTGCTTGATATTTGGTGTATTGTTGAAATTGCTAAAAAACCTCTGAAATATAGGGAACACATTTCATGACTTGAACCAATCATTGGATCCTCGGTAGTATAGTGGTGAGTATCCCCGCCTGTCACGCGGGAGACCGGGGTTCAATTCCCCGCCGGGGAGGCAATATTTTAATTTAATCAACCTGATTGATACGTTAAACAACAGCTTTGTTGCATAATGACTTCAGAAACCTAGAGTGAACGATTTTGTCTAATATTTTTGTCACAGTAAGCTGAAGTCGTTTCTCTCATCCATTTAATGGTGATTAGAGTGAATTGCTGCAATAATAAGTAAGTTAAATCTTGTTGCTTTGTTCGTTGTTGAAACAAAACTAAAAAACAATAAGACTCGTGTTTAACGAAACTTCGGAAGTCACATATAATTTTACAATCGCTTAGCTACAATGGACTAAACTGTCTGGTTGTTGCTCAGTGAGTGTCCAAGTTGGTGCTAGTGTACCAGACAGTTGCTTGATATTTGGTGTATTGTTGAAATTGCTAAAAAACCTCTGAAATATAGGGAACAGATTTCATGACTTGAACCATACATCGGATCCTCGGTAGTATAGTGGTGAGTATCCCCGCCTGTCACGCTTTGGCTAGCGCCTGAATTGGCTAGCGCGTTCGGCTGTGACTAGACGTGTCTAACTGATCTCCCAAGTGTGACATCTTGCTGTGAGTAAAAAAACTATTTGTTCTTTTTTTTGTTCTCTTTATTGTATTGTTGCTTGTCTTTCGTGTTTCTCTTATTGTTTGTTAAGCGCCATTTTTCTTTTTGTTCCATTTTTTTTGTATTGTTTCTTTTTCCGTCTCCTTGCCCCTTTATTGTGGGTAAAATGGGAACGGAATCCCCAGACGTCTGGCCACGTACTGCCGAAATCTCCTTTGGTAATACTGAAGTGACCAGGCATGAATTCTACGAGTGTTTCGAGCAGGGTAGTAACGAATCTGATTGCATCTTTGATGCAGTTTGTCGCCTACCAGGACGAGCTTTTTGTGTTTTCCGGATTGGGTTCAAGACCGTCAAAGACCACATTGAATTCTTGGATAAATTTAGTGCTAAAGAGTCTGTTGTTATTAGTGGCAAAGAGGTCCGAATTAGAGTTAGAGATAGGTCAGTTAACCTTGTACGCGTTAGAATTCAACATTTCAAATTCGATGATGACCTTAGCCTGCTCAACAAGAGATTGCGTGAGTATGGAGTGATTTCTCGGATTTTTTGGGACACGTACCAGGATAGGTCGCTTCCAAGGTGGAACGGGATAAAGACTGGAGTTGTCAATGTGGATATGGAAATCCACAAGAGCATCCCGTCTTATATCACCTTTGGAAGCTACAAGGAACCAATAATGGTGTCTTATGCAGGGCAAATGCAGACATGCCGCATGTGTGATTCTCCCACCCATGTTTTAGCTAATTGCCCCAAGCAACCCCGTAGTTTAACCACTCCCAGCACCATTTCAAAAGGCCCCATTGGAACACGTAGCTATAGTAGTGTACTAACAAATCGTGGGCCAGTTAGGAAAACTGCTAGGAAGCCCCAGGAGACAGAACCGATTGGTGGCGGGCAAATGCCAATTGCTCCAACTGTTGACGCTGATTCATTCCCTGAGTTAGCCCAGAGGCCAACGACGTCGACTGTGGTCGTTCTTGATGGAGCTCCAGAAGATCCAATTTCGAAACCCGATGGAACTGAATCTTCTTCTGACACCGATTCTGACGCTGAAGACACTAACTGTGTAGGTTCGTCTGTTGCGTCCAAATCGGTTAAGAAAAAGAAAATTAAACATACGAGAGAATTCCGTGACCACCAAAAACAATCAAAAAAGAGGAGTCGTACTGCCTCTTCCTCTGTCTCGGGCGAGGTAGCTGAGGAAATTGTATCTGGTGTAGCTCAGTTGGTTGAACTCGGGTCTCCGACTCGAGAGGTTCCAGTTTCGATACCGGGTGTGGACATTAATTCTTTTCCTGCCCTTTCTGGGGGGAACGATGTTCCACCCGCTCCAAACGCACCTGGAGTACCATCTATTCCATCCACGATAGATCAGATGGATAACGAGGAGGTTGAAGAGATGGATGCAACCGAGGTGGTTTCGATTTCAAATCCTGATGAAGACATTTCCTTTTCTGGTGGGAGTATTCAGCCAGGACAACGCCCACTTGATAGCCAAGAGGCTAGTCATGTGAGTGAGACTCAGGAGTCCTTGGGCGTCCCCCTCGGCACTCCATCAACCCCCATAGAAGATAAAACTCTCAAAGCAATGGAGGCCGTTAGAAGGAAAAAAGCCCACGATAACAAGACCCAACCCTCTAAACCCAAATTTAAATATTAATCATGACTAACATCGCGACATATAATATCAACCGAATATCGTCACCTGACAAACTTCAAATAATACTCAATTTCTTTTTACATCATAAACTTGATATTATATGTTTGCAAGAAGTAGTATTTCACTCTAGCACCGTATTTACTAAACATTACCAGATGCACACAAATCTCGGTCCTAGACAACATGGGACAGCCATCCTAGTACGACACGGGCTGAGCACCAAAAACATTTTGTTTGAACCGGAGGGGAGGCTGATAGCCATGGAAGTAAATTGTCTTGCTTTCGTGTGTATTTACGCCCCATCTGGTGACCAAAATAAAAGTTATAGAGATTCTTTCCTCCGGCAAACTATTCCGGCTTATGTTGCCCAGTATAAGACACCAGCAATTATATTGGGAGATTTTAATGCCGTTGACGAGATCGATGACCGTAAAAGTAGCAACACAACACCACCTAAAATTAGACTAGCATTACTAGAACCCCTCCGAGATTTAGTAAAAGCCCTTTCATTAACAGATGTCTGGAGAGAAATTCGGAAAAATGAACCTTGTTGGACGTACAATTGTGCGGCTAGCCAGGCTAGATTGGACCGAATTTATTGCCACCATCACGTAAAATTTTCTGATATCCATTTGCACGACTTACCACTCGGGGATCACAGACCAATCGTAAGGTATATAAACAGCACCACCCCTCCTAGTGTAGTGAGAAATAAGTCAAGAAATTTATGGAAACTTAACTCATCAATTCTTGAGGAAGAAGAATATATAAACTTGGTGCATGTCTTTATTGAAGAAATGTCCCAACACCCATCCCGTATTGAAAACGTAGACCATTGGTGGGAGATTATTTTCAAACCTAGCCTCAGGCGATTATCAATTAACTATTGTAAAAAGAGAATCTGTGATCAGAGAGTCAAAAGGAAATTACTCCAACATCAACTAAAAGAAACCGTGAACAATGTAAATTTCAATCATGCGCGTTACATGGAGTTGAAACGTGAGTTTCTAGCCTGGGAGCGAGAAGCATTGAGGGGATTTGCAATACGTTCACGCGTTCAAAGTATAGCCGAAGAAGAGCCATCTACCTTTCATATGAACAAGTCAACGAGCAATTTCCAGAAGTCTCTGATCACTCAGCTCAAAACTAATGATAACTGTAAAATTACCCAACCTGAGCAGATTAATCAAGAAATAATTGAACACTTTAGTAGAATTTTTCAGAACCAGCCCTCCCCCAATACCCAATTAGCTGGAAAATTTCTAGAAGGGATTAGAGGTGCACTTACCCGTACAAAACCCACTAAAAACGATTCGGGTGTATCAGTGGTAGCTCAGTCGTTAAACGCTCAAGCGTTGAATCGAGGAGTACTAGGTTCGATCCCGGAGAGTGGCCACTTTCTTGTAGATCCGTTCACAGTAGATGAAATTAACATCGCCCTTAAGGCAACTAAAAAGAACAAGGCCCCGGGTACAGATGGCATTCCTTTTGAGTTTTATATAAAATTTTGGGATGTTATTGGTGTTCATTTTCTGGAAATGATGAATTGCGTCCTCGAAAAAAGAAAACTCCAGCCGTCGCAGGGAAGGGCAGCTATAAGATTAGTCCCAAAAATCCCATCACCGAGTAAAATCACCGATTACCGACCAATCTCTTTGTTAAATACCGATTATAAGTTAATCGCGTCAGTATTGGCTTTTCGTCTGAGAAAATCTCTTCAAAACTCTCTAGACTCACATCAAAAAGGTGGTGTACCCGGCCGCTATATCTTTGACAGCTTGTGTTTAATCCGAGATGTCATTGATAATACAGGTCGTAAATCAAAAGAGGTATCTTCTCTCAAACCGGCCGCCATTCTCGCGTACGATTTAGAGAAAGCATATGACCTTGTCAATCGAGACGTTCTGTGGGAAGTAATGACAGCCATGGGCTATCCCCCCCTCTTTGTTGATTGGTTGAAAACGCTGTACAGTATAACTGAACTATGCCCATTGAACGGTAATGACATAGTCGGTACTGTGGACAATGCACAATCCGTGCGACAGGGGTGCCCTCTGTCAGTCCATCTGTTTGCCCTCTATATTGAACCGCTTTTAGTTTGCTTGTCTAGGGGTATTGACGGAATTGAACACTACGGAAAACGCATCAAAGTTCGTGCATATGTAGATGATCTAGTAGTTTTTGTCTCATCAATGAAAGATGTACGTCGTGCATGCGAGATTATTCTAGAATTTTGTGCCTGGACAAATGCACGTATTAACAAGGGGAAGACAAAATTACTTGGTCTAGGCACTTGGACCTTAAATCAATGTCCACAAGCCGTAGTAGCGCAGACGGTAGCGGCGTCGGCTGGGATTCCTGAGGTTAGGAGTGCGATCCCACGTAGAAGCAATTTTAATCAAATTCATCCTAAACGTACTTGGCCACATAATTGAATAACTCAAGTAGACAACTTGAAAATTCTTGGAATTACTTTTTCTTCTGAAATAAAAACAACAGTAAGAGACAATTGGCAAAGACAGTTCAACATCATACAAAATATTCTTATCACAAACACACACCGTCATTTCACTTTTTATGGTCGCGTCCTATTCATCAAACAACATGTCTTATCCCAACTTGTTCATATAGCTCATGTACTCCCTTGCAACAAAACCCAAGCCCTTCTCCTCCAACAGAAATGCAACAAATTTCTTTGGGCACAACGAAGAGAGCACCCACCCCTAAATGTTTTGATCCGCCCCCGACTCCAAGGTGGACTTGGAGTCACCTTACTTTTTCAATTCTTCCAATCCCTTTTCACCCGTCAAATCTTTAAATCCTTAATCCATCCCGAGGCTATTGAGAGAGCTGCAGCCGTTTATTGGTTGGGTCCACACCTCAAGAATCTC